>NC_067460.1:11980666-14938166 GCF_025434085.1 Hippocampus zosterae | reverse complement strand
CCCTATGATGATCACTGTCTGACAGAGAGGATACAACCTGCTTGGTGCTGTCAGGCCCGCTAACATCAGCCTTTTGACCAGCATGCTGCCTCTCGCAGCTCTGGCAGCACACACTCTTGCCTTCCTGCAGGGCGCAGATGAGGGCGTTGTCAATGAGCGAGGGAAGGAAAAGCGCATGATACTCTCGACATCTTAGGTGGCTCTTTGTAAACAAGCGCGTCCGCTTCGCTCCCCTCAAACATGGAGGCGTTTCTTATTTTTAAAGGAGAGCACTTTTCTCCAGTATCCTGGAGAAGGGAGATTTTTTTGAAGCTTTATTTGAAATGGTTTGATTCAGGAGGATGTACTTGGTAAATAAAAAAGCTTTTATTGTCATATACAGAGGTGGGAGAAAGTTGCATACACTGGAGAAAATGGTGTTGTGAGCTTATTTAATTTAATTTTGTCAAGTGGCTTCACAGAATAGCATCATCTGGATTTTGATGCATTTTTTCAAAAAAAGTTAATGTACAGTCGAATTTACCTGGAGCCAGGTAAATTCGTGTATTTTTTTTCAGTGTATGTGCATGTAACATTTTAGTCTTCATCATGACGTTTCAGTCAGGCTTGTCACATACTGAGCGACTTAGCCAAAGGCTACTGAACCGTCATATCGTCATAATGGCGAGAAAAAAAAGTCGGCAATTCACACGTCCACACCTGGCGAATGACCCTCACACATGTAACAAACTTGCTGCGATGCAAACAACATTTTGAGGCCCCACATATATTCCTTTCTTACTTTTTAATTGTTTTCCATTGAACAATAAACGTCCTGCTGCAATTGTCAAGAGGCAGATTCCATGACATAAAGGAGAGTGTGTGGATATTTAAGTGTCTTGCCAATGAACAACCCATTCATTGACAGCACTTGTTTGTTTCGGTATCGGAGGTTCTCCATACTTTGAATTTTAGACACAGGTGGACATGAAATGATAAATAGAATTGCAATGAGAGAGAGAGAGATGTCATTCTCAGGTTGACTGGTCACTCAGTCATCTCTGCTTTCTTGGTCAAGTGTTGGTGCGCTGCAGTTGAATGGTGCTGAAAACGCACACGCGCACACACACTTGTCCAGCTGACCCTGCCAAACCATCTCATACTCAGTCTGAAAATTTTGTTTGTCTTGAAACAAAATGGGCACGCTGGCTAATGGATCCCTGAGATTCTACATGCACTATTTTATTTCAGGCAACAAAATGAAATGGTAGTGTCTTTTATTTGATTTGCTGAATTGAGCACATGTAACAGGATTGATCAAACCCGATACAAATTGCAGCGACTGACTTTACATTTTTAAATAATCGCGGATGAAGGGCAGGCATCTCAATGACTGCATTGCTGTGGTGCAGAGAAAACAAAATGAGAATCATCTTGGAAAATTTGTTTTTTTCCACTCATGAATTATATTGAAATCCCAGAAACAAAAACTATTGCAACATATGATGTTCAGTACTTCTTGTGAAATGAATGTGGCAGCTGAAGAAATTCACCCGCCTTGTGAGTCCTGACCATCCATCTATCCATTTTCTGATCCTTCTTATCCTCACACGGGTTGCGGGTGGGGTGGAGGTGTGGGGGGGGGGGGGGGTGCTGGAGCCTATCCCAGCTGTCTTCGGGCAGTAGGTAGGGTACACCCTGAACTGGTTACTCACACTAGCCTCCTCTAGGGACAATTGAGAGTGTTCCATTAACCTGCCGTGCATGTTTTTGGAATGTAGGAGGAAACCGGAGTACCCGGAGAAAACCCACGCACGCAAACTCCATACTGGTGCTAACCAGTCAACCACTGGGTCGCCCTAGTCACGACCAAAAACACTTAATGAAAGCACGTTATTTTTAAATTATTTTTTTAAATATATATATTTTTCTTGTGAGTTTAAAAAATCAAGCGTGCAGTCCACCTGCTCTGGAATGGGTATCAAAAGCTCCTGGGTTCCATTAAAACACAATCTAGCGCCGTAGAGAGAGAAAAAAGTGAGAATGTGACTATTGTTAAGAGACAGCAACAACGTCTAAGTGATTTTATTGCTCGAAGTGACAGTTCATGGTACTAAGGCGTGCGTCAAGTGCATGCGCGTAATGCAGCTTTAGGTGCGTTCCATCCGCGATGCGCGCGTCTGTTTCGTCAATTCTTGGTTTAGGACACGCGGGGGTGTGGCGACGCGCTCCGTCCCGGTAAGGGGAGGAGAGAACGGGCGGCAGAGGCGGTACTTTCCCCGCGGTTGGTTTCGCGCTATCGGAGAGTGTGCGGGACCAGGGCTGGAAACACCTGCCCGGGGAAGCATCAAGCCAAGAAAGCAGTCCAGTCCAGCACGGAGCCTCGCCCGCCTGGCAGACCTGCTGCGCCCGTGCGCTCTTCTTTCGGAGGGGAGCTGCACCGCATTCCTGTGAACTATAACTGCTTTGAATGGCATGTGGCTTGTAACTTTACTTCTGCTGTATTCTTTGCAAGAAGGTAAGCCATGGAAATGGATTATGTCTCTGCACGCTGCATCATTTCTATGTATGCCGAAGTTGTTCGAGCCCGTGCAAAATGTGATCACTTTGATACTTGGTGCTGATTTTCTTCCATCGGCCAGAACACGACAAAACACAAACTATTTTGGGGATAGACTGCTAACTTTCTTGATGTTTTGTGACGTGTGCTCGGGTGCCTCTTGTAGCCTTTCGGGTGACATTGATTTTTTTTTTTTCTGGAGGATATGAAGACAAGATGGTGAGGGAAGCGAGTTTAGACCGCAAAAATCAATATGCATTTGGTTTGGAGGAGTGCGTAAAGTGACCAAGTGGCGCCCATCAAAATACGCATCTAGTTCATTTGGATGGCAAAAGACAATGACCATTTGCATTTTTTTTGTTGCCTGGTGAAGAGGGTAACGTGAATATGGAGACTGCGAATAAGTGGGGGGAGGCTGATAAGGATCGCCCGGAGGGTTGATTGTCCAACCGTGCTCCACTCTGCGATCAGATTTTGGCTGTTTACGCATGAGAGCCCAAATGATTTAATGTTTTTTCCCCCCACAACTTCTTTTAAAATAAATCTTCTCTTTAGAGAGAAGAGTGGGAGAAAAGGTCGGGGTTCTTTTTGACATTAAAACGTCATTTGAACACTTCTTTTCAATGCAAGAAAGTGCAAAAATGATGCGTAAAAGCCGTGTTTGTGCTTGCTTCCGCGCAGCAACAACGTAGGAGGTCATTGCGTTTTGATGCGAGATGAGTGACTGGTTCCAGAGGAGAAAGGAATCATTTTGGGAGAGTATTTGCTCAGTGTGAGACTTTGAAAACGTTGTTTTGTTCACATTGTATGTTTTTTTTTAATAACAAGGAAACATGAATATAGGAGTGAATTTAATGCAGATGCAGTCTTTATCTCCCCTGCACTAATTATTCATCCTCCATTTTCTCTGGCTCCAGATTCCACTGATTGGCTTTGCTCTAAATGCCGCAGATGGGCGCTTCATGCTTCTTGCTCGTCTTTAAAATCAAAAATGTAATTTTCAAGTGAACGTGTAGGGCCCTGGAGGCATATGAGCTCCCAAAAAAAAGGACCCACACGTTTAATCTTATGCACTCAATTGTCTTTATGCACACCTCGCATTTGATTGCGCAAAATGTCAAATGCCATATGAAAAAAAAAATCGAATTAGTTGTTGCAGCCCAAAGAATAGTGTGTGTGTATAATGCGTGTTTTGAGGTTAAGGTTCTCATCCGTGGCCTTGGCAGTGCCCTCTACCACCCAGGCGTCAGTGTTGTTTGTTTCTTTTCATTGGATTACAAGGTGTGTTTGGATCATACACATTGTACATCAACCCCGTCCCGTGAGATGTATATCGCGTGCGCGCGTGTGTGCGCGCTCGTGCACGCGCGTGCGGACCAAAGCTGGGGGCGTCAAACAGCCACTGGAGTGGAAAGACTGCCTGAGATGGGCGAGATGGAGATAACGCAGCGTGGAAACAAACTTCCATATCAGTTTTTTTTTTCCAACGCCATGTTCCACTCGTTTTGCACGATTCCACTTCCTACATGATCACATATGCATTCTTTGCACGTGTTTTCTGTTTGATGAACTTAATCAAGAGGAGCAAGGGTAGATTTAATTCATGCATCAGTACCGTACTGCGTATTTTCTTGCCGAGCCGCGCCTAGGGAACGACACAATTTTCTGCTTGCCTCCTCATTGAAAATATGCTCCTTTTTTAAACATTGTATAAATTTTAATATTTGTTTTGAACATAGCTGCCTCAATGCATGTGCGAGCATACGTTCATCTTTTTAGAATTATATTTAGACACTTAAGGGGTGCATGCGTTTGGGCCTGGCAGGCCACATTGTAGAGCCTTCATTTTACATTCAAGTTGTTCATGTTAAAGTGCACTTACAATAAAAAAACACTCTGCCCTGTGTATTCTGAGGCAGCTTATAAAAACAACAATTTGGAATAAAACGGTCTCCTGTGATGAAGTGTGCGCGTGTAATGTGTGGAGGCTTATGCATGGTGGATAGCTGCACTTTGCCATAATTATTTCATCAATTGACACGATTCCGGTTCTCTCCAGTTTCACTCAATGGGCCTTGTGGAGTAATCTACATTCTTTGTTTTTCAATGCATTGATCTTTTTATTGCATTTTGGAAGCTATGTTTTTACATTTGTCTCACACAATTTGAGCTTGTTTATATCACATCCATCTTGTTAAAAACATTTCTCATTCCCTCCTTAGATTCGCGCATGCGGGTCCAAAGTGGACCTGCCGTGTTTTCCGCGCATGCGTGTTCACATGCGGAATTTGAAAACACTTAGTTGCAGATGAGTCACAGTGGCGGCCTGCAAATGAGGCTCGACTGTATTCGACAATGGCCGCTTATAGAGACTTGCTATTGTAAATACTTTTTATCTTGGATCTCAGCATAACAAGAACAAACTTTATCATTATTAGGAGATTGGAAAATGAATTGATGCCATGATACATCACGCACGATGTCACAGGATAACGTGACATTATAACGGTCCATTGTAGCGCTTCTGCGGCTGTCGGCTTCACTCACAGAAGAGAGAGAGAGAGAGTGATATGTCACTCTCCGGTTAACTGGTCACACAGTCATCTCTGCTTTCTTGGTCAAGTGTTGGCGTGCTGCATTTGGCAGTTGAACGCACACACTTGTCCAGCTGACCCTGCCAAAACGTCTCATACTCAGTCTGAACATTTTGTTTGTCTTGAAACAAAATGGACACGCTGGCTAATGGGTCACTGAGATTCTGCATGCAATTTATTTCAGGCAACAAAATCAAATGGTAGTGGATTTATTTAAGTAGCTTAATTTAGCACATGTAATAGGATTGATCAAACCCGATACAAATTGCAGTGGCTGATTTTACATTTTTTAAATAATCGTGGATGAAGGGCAGGTGTCACTATGACTGTATTACTGTGGTGCAGAGAACACAAAGCGAGAATGATCTTGGAAAATGTATCTTTTCCACTCAGGAAAACATTGTTGAAATGCCAGAAACAAAAATTATCGCAAAATCTCAGGTTCTTATTTTCGTGGTGTAAGTCAGCGGGTTAGACCGGATGTTGGAGGGCTGCACCGCTTTTGGGAGTGTTTTTTACGCGTCAAAACAGGCAAGTTTGAGTTGCACTCATTTGCCATTACCTCTGGCTCAACAGAAAAGGAATCAGGTCTAACGTCATGAATTTTCATTTAATTCATGAAATTGAATGTATGTATTACATGTGCTGCCATAGAGTCTCAGTGCCTTGCTCAAGGCACGACGCCAGCGGGTCCTGCAGTAAGATCTTCCCGATGTCAGGCAGTGTTAAACACCTGGCCTGGGCGGCCTTGCCTGTATCACCCCAAGTGTAACAGGTTGTATCTCCTCCACGAGAGATTGACGCATCTTGACAAACATCTCACAATCATGCCACCTCTTCTGTTCCGCTCACCGTGAAAGCGATTTATGACCGCGTCCTAGACAGCTCTGGGGGAATAAAAAAAACAAAAAACAACAAAAGTACCCAAGGATATACACCTCTATAAATCCAACATTCAGTTTAGCGGCAGGAATCATACCTTTGAAGTGGGAATTGTGAATTTTTTAAATATGGAATCGGCTGCCTAATGTTTTACTGACACTGCATAAAGTGTTTACAGGGCTTGTTTACCACCGTGTGTGTGTGTGTGTGTGTGTGTGCGCACATCCATATTACATCTTGCCATGAAGGGAAATGGCACACTGTGAGAAATAATTTCCAGCATTGCCACCCAACCCGAATACATTGCTATATCTGGAGCCATTGTGTTGTCACTGAACACCTCGGCCCCACTTTTTAAAACACACACTTATTTATTTCTATTTTTTGTCCTTGTTTTCTTGTATAACTTAAATGCGTTCACCATTATTTTGCTTGGATGCAACTTTTGTGTGCTTTTATTACAAGCTTCACCATAGAGGAAACAGACTTTCTTTTACGGTAGTACAAGTAAGAGAGGTAGTGTTCTTGAGTGGTTTAGCTCTTATTGAGGTGACAGAACCTTTTTTGTCAGCCTTGGCTGCTCTGAGTCACGCACTGCTCCCCTGTCATGTGGTGTTCTACAGGGCTCAATTCTGGGGCCTCTGCTGTTCTCAATGTATCTGCTCCCACTGGGTTCCATCTTAAGGAAAAATGGTATTCCCTCCCACTGCTATGCAGATGACTGCCAGATCTATGTCCCACTGAGCAAAAAAGACGCCTTCTCATTAAGGCCACTCCTATCCTGCCTGGAAGAAATCAAAACCTGGATGGCACAAAATTTTGCACAAATTTACAAAATATGGCACAAATTCAATGAAAAGAAGACAGAGGCGATACTGTTTGGTCCCAGTGGCCCTTGTACATCCCATCCTGTAGACCTGGGCAGCCCTGTCTCCTTATCTTAAGTCAACAGTCTCAAACTTGGGCCTTAAACTGGACAGTGATTTCAAACTTGATCGGCAAATTGGTGCCATTGTTAAATCCAGCTTCTTTCACCTTAGACAGCTGGCAAAAAAAAAACCTCTCCTCTCTCATGAACACTTTGAGACAGTAATTCATGCCTTTGTCACATCCCGGTTCGATGACTAAAATACCCTTTACTTTGGAGTCAGTCAGTCCTCCATTAAGCGCCTTCAGCTGGTCCAGAATTCCGCTGCTCGCCTCTTGACTGGTACTCATAAGAGGGAGCACATAACTCCTACTCTGGCATCCCTTCATCCCTTGTTGCTGGTCCCTCTCTCTGGAATGACCTCCCACTGAACATTCGGCAAGCCTCCTCGTTGCCCTTCTTCAAAACCCTCCTCAAAACTCACTTGTATTCTTTGGCATTTGACTCAGCATGACTTAGATTTGTTCTTGGTTTTACTGTTTGGTGCTTTCTACCGCCTTTATTACCGATTTGTCTTACTGTTTATTGTATATGTTAAATTGCTCCATGTACAGCACTTTGTATGCCGGGATGGCTGTTTGAAAGTGCTCTATCAATACTGTTGATTTGACTTGTACATGTGCATTCTAAATGTACTTCTTACACTTTTGTATATATGCAGAAAGTGAATTAAGAGTGAGGAGGAGGGATTTATTGCTGTTTTTCAGTGCAAGTGATCAATCTCACTGCGTGTGTGTGCGTGTGTGTGTGTGTGTGTGTGAATGAATGTAGATGAGACAGAAAAGGCTGCATTATGCATAACGGCCAAGCAAAGGCAATATCCTTGCTTCTCCGGCATAGATATTCATCGTCCATTTTCACTGTAAAAACAGAAGCTGAAAAGTGCACATATGTTTGAGCTCACAGAATTGTACAAAGAAAAAAAAAAAGAAGTCAAAAAGAAAAATGAAGGTTAAAAGAAAATATAGTGCTCAAGGCTCACCCAGTGGGTACTTCACATCCAAACAAGTCTGACCTTCTTGATTGTAATCATAGGATCCGTGCTTGACGAAAACAATTAAAATACAGTTCACGAGTGCGCTTGAGGCCGAGCGGCATTGAAGCAGGAATGTATCACTCACCGTGTTGCTTGATAAGAAACGTTCATTGAAACTAAGATGATCTTCCACTCTTAAAAAAAGTGACCGTTATCCTGAAAAACTGTTAAAAACATGGCAAACTTTCGAAACCTTATCTTTTTTCCCAGCGACATTTACACTACATGCATAGAAAGTATTGAGAGACTCGTATTCATCAACTCATGAGTCAACCAAGCTAGAAAGTATTTTGGGAAGTTTTGTCGGCAACACTAAGGTGGGGGCGGCACGGTGGTCAACTGATTAGCCCTACGAATCAAGTAAGAAAGACACACGGGTGACTGTCGCGACCCTCGGTTTGAAAAGAGGAGGCCTGATTTCATGTCTGAGCCGAACTCTTACTCCCCATTCTGATTTAATTTGATTTTTTTTGTTCTGTTGAAAGTTTACTGCGAGGGGACACGTGGTTTATGTTGTCGTTATGTTGGCCCTTTCCCTGGAGGCCGTAAATGTGCAGGGGGGCCTCCCTTTCGTGTGTTCGAGTATGTGAACTCACTGACCTGGATTCATAGCGGACGACAAAGCCATTAGCTTTGCCCATCATAAGCCGTTGCCCTTTTGCTTAAGCTTCTAGTTCCCCTATTTTGGGATATTTTGGACGACATCACCGGATGGTTGATGGTTTGTTTAGATTTGAACAGATTATGGCGTTTGAAAGCATATCATGTCCAAGTGCAGCGACTCAACAAATCTGAGGGAGTTTAGCTCGTTTGAAAAATGAATTACATGTCCGCCTTTATAGCCGGGTTACGTTGTGTCAGTCATAAAATTCCGGGAGAAGCAGGTCGTTCCTGTCATCTCTTAAATGTTGCCTCTCTGTCGCCACATTAGATCCTTTTAACCTCCAAATGGGCCTGGTCATTCGTAGACAAAAACAGTGAGGTAAAACAGTTCATTTCAATTCACTGTCATTTTGAATGTTATTTATTCTTGATTTGAGCGACACAGAGGGGCACATCACTGAGATTGCGGTTGATAATGGGGGCTGCGGCCTTCCTTTATGGAGTCTGCATGGCCTCCCATGCTTGTGCGGGTTTTTCGGCAGGTACTCTAGCTTCCTTCCAAATTGAACTGATAATAAGTAACATGTTCAATAACATTTGGGATCAGCTTTGCAAGTGTCACGTCAACTTGATGCATTGCCGACACCGCATTGCTCTCACTTGTCTATGTGTCCAACCTACTACAACCTCTCCCTATAATTAAGTAACCCATTTTAAATATTTTTTTGATGTAAAATTGTTTTTTATATGCACGTGTTATTTTATTCTTTTCAATAAAGCAATGAGATAATTAAATTAGATAAATTAACACCATTTTAAAAACTTGAATAAATAGTCTCTTAAATCTGCTGGGTCAATATTCACCTAAATTCAGTGAAATAGTGAACCCAATGCTGGGTTATTTATATGCAGTACATTGGGTGGAGGATTTTACCCAGTATCCAAAAAGGGGAAAAAACTACCTGTATGGATGAGTTAAATCTACTAATACCAGGTTACCAATGTAGCTGTGCTTGAAAATAATGCAAATTTATGACCACTGTATTCAAAGAACGTTACATTAAATGTACTCAGTTGTGTGAGTGGCAAAAAACAGGAGGAAAACAACTTAGCATTTTTAGTGTGTGCATTTTTATTAACAAATTTTAGGTTTAAAAAAAACACACACACACTTCCAAGTGCGTTGTAGTGCTCTCCGTGGTGCTGAAGATGAAGCTCAAGGAGATTACCTGACATGGATTTAAACGGCGGGATGGTTTGAACCTGACGTGAATCACGATTTTTGAGCACAAAGGTCTGCTCGGCTTTCAGCGAGTGGCGGAGAAACGATGACCCTCGCTTGCTTATCTGCCCGCGCGCTCGGACTTTGGCACGTTGTCCTTCTCACGCGTTATCCATCACAGCTTCACCGTCCACGCGGACCCCAGTGTTTGTTTGTCACATCCCAACACCTTTGACGAGCGTGGGCCTCGACCCGAGAAGTCTCTTGTGTCCCATCAACCATTTCCCGTTCCGCTTGACACCAGCACACGCATCAGGCGTGGGAAGGCCGGACACGCGCCTCCAGTGATTACAGACTGGATAGACTTTGTGTGTGGCAAATGTGTAAAAGGAGATTATGTGGGTTTAGTACTCTGCGTCTGGCATACAAATTCGTAGCACGGCGGAATATAGCAAGTGTAGATTTGTTAAGGGAGGATAAATGGTGACAAATACAGAAGCAACCTCATAACGCTTTATATGTTGCCCCGCATCCGTGTGAATTGTTTTTTTTTTTCTGATGCTGTTCACTCATTTGATTCAGTGTGGGAATGCTCAGAGGTACCTTGCGCGTACATCGGAGCCGACGTGCGGAATGCATAGATGGTATTTTACGGTGGCTGTGATAGACTGAAGTATATTAACCAGGAGTATATTGTTGAACATGTTGACATGTTTAAATGAATTTTATGTTGTGTGGGTCAAGTTGAAAACCTTGACGGGAAGGCTCCTTCCTATGTTGCATACATGATACCGGTTGATGTCCTCAGCTTTTAACCACGGGTAGAAACGTATTACGGTATGTTTCCATATGGTTCCATGAAGATCAGTTCATTGAAAATGTGGCTTTTACTTAAAACATTATCTTGTACGTTACATTACACTTCATTGATTAAAACAATGACCTTATTTTCCGCACGAAAAGGCGCGCCTCAAAGCCGTCCATTTTCTTAAAAGCTCACAGCGCGCCTTAAAATCCGATGCACCTTGTGTATGGTCATTACGGAAATATTTCGACCCCAAAATGGCTCCTTGCTCGAGACATGATGACAACGCAGAGTTCAAACTTAAGGCGATCGGTTACGCAGTTGAACACGGAAATAGAGCAGCGGCAAGAGAGATCAACGTTAACGAGGTAAACGTTATAACTTGCTGTTGGTTAAGTGAACTGTGTCACTGCTTTATTAAATACGTTTTACTGACATCTGATCATTCTGTTGGTGTTTCCGTTTCCGTGAGTGTAGCTCCATCTAGTGGATGCATTGTAGATTGCGTCTTATAATGTATGAAAGAAATTACAAAATAGGCCATTACTTCAAGGTGAGCCCCATAATCCAGTGCGCCTTTTAGTGTGGAAAATACGGTCGCTTTCGGACTTCAGTCATAGTGACTTTGGTTTTTGTGGTGACAAATGGAAGTTCAGTGGGTGTAAAAGTCCACACACCTGTTCTGCAGGGGATGTTTTATTATTTCAGTTGTTTAGTTGGTCATGATCTCTCTTCTTTTGACTTTTGTTGTGATAAGATTTACTTCTGTTTCATGTTTTCCCCGCCCGCGTCCCTTTCTTCAGGTCTTATTTTGCTCGTTAGGGTTTTGGCAACAGCTCTTCTCGTCAGCTCGGTCCCTTGTGTCAACCTGTCAGCTTCCAGCTACGTTTGTTGTCCACGCTTACCTTCTTGTTTTGTCACATTACTTGTTTTTAGTTCCCTGGTTTCTTTCGTTCTTTGTCGGTTCAGTGTTTCTGTCGCTGTCATTGTCTGTGATGTTTCCCCAAGTCTTGTCTAATCTTCTTTTGTGCCGAGTTTATTCCCACTTTTGGTTTGTTAATTCGAATTTTGTTTTTCCGCCTTTTAAGACGATAGTTTTGATTATTCCAAACTTTCCTACACTTGACTCATCCACACTCCATCATGCAAACTTGCGGTGGTTGCAGTTTTACTTTCCCCCCTCAAAAGGTTTGGGTAAAAAAAACAACAACTCGCAGTTGAATTTTGCAGGTTATAGGTTACTCAAATGTTGGTCTCACAAAAACAAAAACCTGGCATTTACACAGCAGGATGTAGATCTTTTAATATCCACCGTTTTAAGAGACAGTCCAGGTGGCTAATGGCAAAACTTTCAAAACAACGTAATGCATGTCGTCATGGGTTCTTTAACGACACGCTTCAAACAGTGGATACAGGAAGTCATGGATAATCTTTTGAAATCAAATTAAATTTGAGTGTCGCGATGTCGCAATTGTCATCAAATGGAAATACAAGCTTATCATCGCAAAGTGACAGTAGGATGTGCGGAACATACATCTCTTGTCCCAAAGCCATTCATCCGACTTGCTATCAAGATCTGCAGCCTTTCGCTGGTTATTAATGACACCCTTTGATTGTGACGCGCTTTAGAAATTAGCACCTAAATGACATGATATATAGTCTTTTCAATCTCCATTGATGCCTTTTCGCCAGCACCCCATTCTCTCCCGAGACATTAAGTATAAAAGAGAGCGCGCTAATCCAGGCATTGTTGTCACAAACCAGGAAAAAGGGATTAATTCGGTATCATGGTTAGGAGAGGAGAATTCTCTGGCTCAAGATGAGGTCCCGCCGTCTTGTTCTGGCCCCCAGCCAAGCTTAGCTCAGCACTTCTTTGGGTTCCTCTGCAAGCCCCCCCAATCTCTCACCCACACAAATTCACACACGCACACACACATTTTCCACAATCGTCCATTTTATCCCCACGAAATACAAAACTCTGTCACAAGTGCATCTTGAAGTCGGCAACAAACGTTGGCTGGTGGAAGGCGACGCTCAATTTGTCCTATAATAACATTTTACGATCACACGTCTCTTCGATCTGTTTCCGTTGCAACGTTGCTTGGTTCGTGGCCAGTTTTCAAGAGGCAGATTTCCATTGGGCTACCCTAAGATACTGGCTGTTCAAGAAATGTGAAGGAACGAGACCCTTTAAATGAAGGCGGTTTGGCACTAATGTGGATGTGGATGCCTCTGGATATTTGATCTGTATATGCCCTGAAAAGAGTGTGAAAGGTCCAGTGCATTTTTAATGCTTGCTTTGTGGATCCCAGTCGCTCTTTACGCTTGGCCATCGTTGAATTTCCGCTGGCGGATGAGCGAATATATTCACATCTTTAAAAAAAAAAGGCACCCGTGGGATGTTTAAGTGGGTACACCCGGAATGGATGAGAACAAATATTAAAAAAATAAATAAATAACATGTCTTCAGAGTGGCAGCAATCCAACAATATTTGTGTTATTGTTGACTAGTTTTACAGTAGTGTTGTAGTTGGCATGCTCTACAATAGATCCAATACATCCATAATGGACTGCAATTTATTTTTCTTTTCCGGTTCACTTTGAAAATTTTAAATCATTCAAATATCCGGTGTGGATTCATTTTCGTTTTGAGCACAATGACGAGAGAGTGAAAACGTGCCAGACATTTGATTGTCTGCAAGTGTGGCTTGAAATACACGACAAGGAATCTGACCAGGGGCATGCTGGCCCAGTGGCATTTGGGGGAAAATGTGGTCATTTTACCAAATGGCCGGTCTAAATCTAGGCTGCTCAAACTCTGTGATGGCTACTCCATTTGAATTATTTGCACTACTGCATTCCTTGTGAAGTGGTTTTAATTCCAGATATTTTCAGTGGGAATTTTCCTTCCACTGGTCATTTTTATTTTTATTAATCTTTTTTTTTTTTAATTTTATTGTGCGGTCTATGTAATATCTGAGCTTTATGAACAAATGGAGAAAAGAAAGTTGCCATGATTTGATGTCATGTTAAGGAAAAATACTATACCAGGATGGATTTTTGGAACATAAAATATAACATTTTCGTCAATATCGCAAACAAACTGTGAAGAACTCTGAGCCAGAAAGGTTGGTAGGGACAATGCTATGTGTTATCTGTTCCACCCTTTGTTTACAGCCATGTACATCTTACATTTTAAAATAAATGTTCTCCCTTCAAGGAAAGTACTCCAACAAAACATCTGATTTTAGAACCAGGCAGTGCACTATTAAAAGCCCATCCAACTACAACTACAACAACAAACAAATGAGAAAAATATCTCTGACCTCGTTAATCAAAACCCAGTGTCATTACCACAGGAGTACCTATCGTTCTATTGATCGCTCTATTATTGCGCTCTTTTCATGTTTTTTAATTTATTTTTTTGACAGTCAGTCAGACTTTGTTTCGTCCCTGCAAACTATCAACGCCCGTGTCTTTTTCTGTCACCCAAACAGTCAACAGTGAGGATGTTGTCTCTACGCGGCTGTACTTTGTGAACGCCTCCCTGCAGCGGGTGACCTTTTCCAGCTCCGTGGGGGTGTCCCTGCCCTGCCCTGCGGGCGGCGCCCCCCATGCCGTCCTGCGCTGGTACCTGGCCGCCGGAGACGACATTTACGACGTTCCCCACATCCGCCACGTGCACGCCAACGGCACCCTCCAGCTATACCCCTTCTCTCCGTCCGCCTATAACAGCATCATCCACGACAACGAGTACTTCTGCACCGCTGAGAACCAGGCGGGAAAAATCCGGAGCCCCAGCATTCACATCAAATCAGGTAAAGGTGGATACTATAAATGATGACGTGAGTCATCATTTAAATGCCTTTTGAGGAGTTGACAAAGTGTCTTTCCAATAGTTTGTTGTTTTCCCCTTGACATTCAAGATCACTGTCCCATTACATGCTTTAGAGAAACAAAGAAGTTCTAAATTGCCACCGCTAAACATCATCACTCGAGACTCCAAACACCTAAATCGACAGAAATTCTCACAAGATTTATCTATCGTTCCTTGCCACTAATATATGAAGATTTTAAGTCTAGCGGCGCTTGAACAAGCCGAAGCTAGCAAGGCTAATGTCTATTCTCATCCCGCATCTTATTTTCATACTGCCAGATGCACACCAGCGCATAAAGATCGTATTGTCTTGTTGGTCGGATATTTTGTTGCCCCACAGAGCATAATAGTCCGGCGGATGAGCGAATCAAAAGTCCTCTATAAATTTGCTGATTGAAAAACGAGACGCCAAAAAGATCTGATGAGTTATTAGTCGACTTCAAGCTTTAAACGTCAATGCAGAGTGATGAAGTTGATAAGCACACACAGTCGTTTCAACCGCCAATCCCTACCCTCAAGAAATATTATTTACTATTAACCTGCAGTGAAGTTGCGTGAATGTAGTGTCTTTCCAGTCATTTTCCTCTGACTAAAAGTTTGCTACATCCTTGGAAAAGCAATTACACTTACTTGCTCAACTTATTTTGACAATTTCTTTCAGTGATGGCAAATGGTTGCAAAATACTGCATCATGACTCATTTCTAAAATCATAAGTCTCTATTGCCGCACAAATACATACATCAGGCAGTTCAACCCAAATGTACCCAAACAGTACCTTTACAGTTTTAATTCTCCTTACATTCTGGTGCTTGGTGTCTTGGTGCCTTTTTGTACCGATAGAAAACTTGGCATTGATCTACTGTAGCTTTGCCTTTTGCGCAGAACCCAGTCAAGCGGGATTTTTGGAACTTTCCACTTCCGCAAGGTACAACGCGGGATCCCGTAATCAAATAATTCATTGCCATTACTGCCAGCATGTGGTGTGACGTGGGGGAAAAAAACATTGAAAAACAGGACCGCACAAATGCTTTCAACACAACAAAATGAGCGAAATGGGGGTCAGTCGCTTCTGTTCCTGCTCTGATTTGCTGGGTCAACCTGAACGTGGAAAGAAAGCCAAAAAATGACCATTTTTACATGTAATGGGGCATTACCAGATGCATTCGACCAAGTAGACTGAAAGCAAAGGACAACAATGGAATTTTCATGTCGCTACTTATTAAAAAAAAAAGAAACAGAAGTGATGATTCTCAAACGAGCAATCAACTGCAATGTTGCCTATCGACACTTATTTGTTACTTTACCACATCGGTTAGCACACCAGTGGAAGGATTCCAAAATCTGAAAAGGGTAACCTTCACAGTTTTTGATGACTGTCCGAAAATAATGGGTCCCATAATGCTTTGTAAAATTAACTCAACTTTTGTGCTTGGTCTCAAACTGGGCGCTGCTGACCTGGTTGCACTTGCTGTCAAGGTCATAGCTACAAAGGGAAGAAGGTGTTACTTTTCTCTCACACACACACACACACACACACACACACACACACACACACACACACACACACACACACACACACGCACACAAACACAAACACATCATGCCAGCATGCCTCCTGCCTCCCAGTTTCCCAGTCTCTCCATCTGTCCACCAACTGGAAAGTCCCTTAACTGCACACATACACACAAACACTGCTATATGCTCACAGAGAACCATTTTCGTCAAGCTGGCTCTTGGTATTTCGCTGCCAGCTCTTTGTCGGGGTGTTTTGGCAAGGACAGTTTCGAGAGTCAGCTGCAGACATGGGAATGATGCGAGCACAATCATGGAAAGAAAAAGCCAAATAATTTGGAGTGTGCGGATGACTCTTGCCTGACGAGCTATTCATGACTGAGCCCTGCCACAAAAAGCGCATACGGTAGAAACCCATTCGGCCCGCATGTTCCACCGGGAGGGGTGGTGTGCAGTCCCTCCTAATGTGACCTTCTCGCAAGTCTTGATTTTGGGGTGACCTTCGCCCGCCCAAATAATTGCGACAATTAATCAATTCAACGCTGAGCTGAGCGCATCTCCACGGCTTGGTAAGCAAGGCCTGAGCATATGAGCGTGCACCTCATTACCTCCATGCACACACCGTGGGAGTGCTTTAGTGTGGCAATCCAAACTAAGAAATTCTATACTTGCTATTTGCTGTATATAATCATTCACAGATCTTTTAAAATCATTTCAAAGTCAACAAAATGGTTCCTGATCCCTACCGATACATATTAAAGATTATACATCAATCTTCTTTTAAAAAGAAAGTCTACACGCCCCATGTTAAAATGCCAGGTTTTTGTGATTGTGATTTTATGACTGACCATTAATATGACCTTCAACCTGTTAAAGTAAATTGAAAAAAAAAACCCCAACCAAACGAAACAAAACAGTGTGCTTTTGCATATGTTTTTGTAGTCACATCGAGAAGTCCGTACAGAGCTTCCACAGCCTCAGAGGGCTCTCATTGTTGGAAGGTTGCAGTCAGAAAAAGTTTACAAAAGAATTTCTAAGGTATTCATTATTCAATGAACCACAGTGAAGGAGTCATTTGGAAAAGAACCCGGCATACCAACAAAAGAGATTCAGAAAACTGGTCAGGGAGGAGGAAGGAGCTGCAGGAATTTTCTGACCAGTACTGGCTGTCTACTTCATATGAGCACAAGCTCTTGTCTGCCTCAGATGTCTGCCACTTAATCAGAGGCCCTTTTAATGTTTGTGTGCTGACTCCCATGTAACGTGAGTGTAGCCAACGGATGGGTCACCGTTACCGTGCTGAGCCGACCTCCGCCCTTTTGGCTGTGTTCGCCTCGTGGATCTTTTCCAAAATGTAAGCACATGCCAACCACCTCATTTTCCTTAAAGAGGATTAGGGAGGACATTTTTACAAACCGGAATCACTCGTCGGTGACGGAATTATCATTGTACGAGAGTGGAGAAAATCTATTTCCGATTAGCGTCAAGATCCAGGAGATTAATCGTTGGTGTAACACCCTCACAGAGTCAGTCGCTGCTGGACGAAGGCAAGAATATCAGTGTTTTCACATATCCCTAAAATACAGAAAGACTATATCATTGATGTACTTCATTTCAGCATTAACACAAACACACCCATAACGTTTACGCTTGAATTCGTCAATCCGATGCTTTTGAGCCAAGGTTTCGCCATTCGTACACCGTACACCTTGCAGTCGGTAAGGACACCTGTTCGGCGAAATACCCCCTTTGTCCCGACCACACACCTTCTCGAGTTGGGCTTGCTCAGGCCAAGACAGCAGGTGTTCATATCATTTTCCCTCTCCATCTGTCCTCCTTATCTCATATGTGGTTGATATCTATTTACTAATATCGTAAGCTTGAGCTAGCAGCCTCACTGACAGCGCCTGCTTTCCTGTTCACTTAGGAAAAAACAAAACAAAACAAAGAAAATCTTCACCCATTCATCTGCACGTCGTTATAATTCCCCTTCTCTCTTTCTTGTGTTTTTGCTTCTCTCTTTATGAATAAGTAAATGCAGTATTTGGTTTCCCCAGCGTTAATTATTGAAGCGACAGTGATACAGGACTTGCCTCCCAGTGCGCTCCGTGCGCCAGAGCCATGTTTTAGCTCGTTCCTAGGCAACCGGGCCGCATATAGTCAGGCATCAGTGACATCCGAAGATTCTGCGGTGCATACGATGGGGCGGGGGAGGTGTGTGTGTGTGTGGGGGGGGGGGGCTGCAATTTATTCACAAATCAGATGGGCTCCCATTTGCATGTTTGCGTTCGTTTCTGGAGAATATCACACCTTTGCAGCTGGTGTACAACAGCACTTTGGCATTCTGACAAAAAGAATAAAAAATATTCTCAAGAGATTTGAGACGGAAAGGGAGCCTGATCCTCAAGTTTCATTGACTCGTGACAGTGGCGTCATTGCACCAAAACTTTCACAAGCTGTCAAGCTGATTTTAAACACTCGATGATGGGCTTCGGGGAGATTGGGAATTTTTCTTACCATTGACGAGTGGCAGCAGGGTCAATCAGAGAGTAAATAAATGATTGAAAGAACGGGCAGCCCAGGCTACTCAGTCGATCGGCGCTATTGATCGGCAGGTAGAAGGTATCAGTGAAAGGCTTTAGATGAAGAGCTGGGCTCGAGACCTGATTGCAATTATATGTCCTTTCGCTTTGAATTGTTTACAAACGAGGCATCAGCTCACATTAGTTTTTCACATGTCAGGCGACTTAAAGTGGAAGCGTGATCGTCCCTCCAGAGATTGTGTAAAGGTTGCGATTCATTTATGGCCAAAAAGTCCCTTGTGCTCAAGTCAGAAAAGGCGTAATTTGAGTTACCGTAAAATGGAGGCATTCCCTGTCAAATCTGACTTTTTGTGCATTCTCCAGTCAGCCTGCGATAAAGTGACCACTGGGTGGGCACCGATTATACGCATTATCCCCCCGCCCCCCCCCCCCCCCCCCTGGCCCATGACACCTCCGCTACATCTGGTCTTGCCATATTTGACATGTGCTATATATTCTCTTGGATTTCGATCACCATCATAAGTTTCAAGAAAACTTTGTGCTCCATGTTTACCCGCTAGCCTCAAATCCAAATAAGTTTGGGCTCTTAGGTGTATACACACCTATTAGTCGGTGATGCATGTTGAGTGTATCAGAAGTCTGAATATGACAAGTACATATGGAAAGATGAAAGATTTATATGCAAATGGGAGACTATAGCCCTTAAAGTACTGTTCAATGGTTTCCCGTAACACACGCTGGTAAATGCTGAGTCACATTGTAATGTGGTTCCATTCCAAGTTTGCAGAAATGAGATAAAGCAAAAAAAAAAGTAGAAGAGGGTAAAAGTACGAGGCAAAATGTTTAGTTACTCGGAGGCAAAAGACTCTAACATTCGGCAAGGACATTGCCTTTGCTTCCACTGAGTTCCAGTGACAGTGGCGGTTGGCATAAAGCATTATTAATGACCAAGGAAACTGGCCTTCAGGCTAGGCGTTAATTATATCACTCGAGAGCTGGGGGAGAGCGTGAACACATCGGAGGGCGGGGCCGCTCCCCGCATTGTACGGGTGTGTGTGTATGATTTGCATTGTTAAACCATTACTGTCCTCATTTTGGAGGGAGGCCGAGCTGGTTGAATAGCAGTGATAGATTGGGATGCCAGGAAGACTCGCCAGCATCAGCCTTTCTCGGGCCCATTTCATTTCTGTAATTGTGTTTTCTTCATTTTACACATTACTCATTCGACTCCTTTTTATTTGTCTCGTGTCGAAATTGTAGAGGGCAACATATCATTGACCTATTCTATGAATGGTAAGTTGGCCTTCACAGTTTGAATGATAGAAAACGGCGCTCATTTAGCGTCAAGCTAGCATCAACATGTCTGCCACTTAAGCAAAACGAGAAAAGCATCTATTCATTTTCCCTGCTGCTTCTCCTCATAAGAGTCAAGGGGAAATGGAGTCGTAACTTTTGTGCGAGAGGCAGGGCGGACTGTGTGCCAGTCAGTCTCAAGGCACATCGGCAAAGACAAACAATCAACATCTCACATTGACAACGACGGACAGTTTTCAGCAGGGGTCCCCAACTTTTCTGAAACTTAGAGGTACTTGATGGAGACGATGATTCGTGTGAAGGGCTTCCAGTGTCATTCAGACTTTTGGAATAAGACGATTGCTCAAATTATTCAGAATAACTCCTTTCTTCATCACCGTTGAGAATGTTGTAATCCGGTCCTGCACTACACAACTGACCTTTGAACTGTTTTCATTTGAATTATTATGACAGCATTTCTAAATAGTGTCATTTCCAAACACACATTTAAGTGTGAATTAAAAAAAAAAGAATAGCAGCAAAAAGGAGCAATTTTTTTTTATGTAGAATAGCAATACACACAAAATTATTAGACTCAATGGTGAGCTATTTGAATAACAGACCCCAAGCGCAATTCATGTGCTCCTTGGGGGCTACCTGGTGCCTATGTGCACCATGTCGGTGATTACTTATTTAGAATCCTCAATGAACCAAACCTGCATGTTTTTGGAATGTGGGAGGAAATTCGCACAACCCAGACAAGCCCACCCAAGCACTTGGAGAACATGCAAACTCCACACATTGTCATAGATGAGATTCGAAGCGGGAACCTCAGAACTGTGCGACAGACAGGCTAGCCACTCTATATCGCGGTGCTGCTGCAAAATAATTCATGCATTTTTTTTCTACAGTTAAAGAAATTTACCGACAAATATTTGATCCAATATCAGACATTTCTGAATGTGACTACGGAGATCATTTGGTTCGCTACAGGCTACTGTTTTCATCATTGAGCTGCGTCTCAATCACCGCCACCCTGGCGCCCACTCACCGCCCTACGCTCGCCGTGCCATGTGCAGGCCGCATGTTTCTGATGCCTGGCGCCTGCATGTGACAGTCGCTGCGGCCACGAGCCGCGCCGCGCTCCCCCGCCGTCTCAAAGCATCTGCGCCGTTGTTCTTTGAAAGGCTAAAGGCCACTCACTTTGCATCCCCTTCAACGCAGCTCCTAGTCAGTGCGCCTTACAATCAGAGCGACGTAGAGTTGAAGGACTTCAGACATGGAAGAGCAACACCACCAGCTTGTTTCTTTACTCGACCTGCCTGTGTATTTTTTTTCTATTAGAAAACAGCCCCGAACTGTCCTTTTGAAATTAATTTTAAAATAGTTGGTTTTTTGAGCTGATATGTGATAATAACTGATCGATTTGTTGTTTATATGCAAAGAGACACATGAGAGAAAACGTCCAAATTTCCAGCTGTCTTCTTATTCATTTTGACATGCATCAATGTCTCTTGAGGGCCAAAATCTTGCTTCTGAATTTTTTCTCGGTTGAAAGTCGATACTTTTACCTTATTTAAAATCTTGGATTCCCATGAGTGCCGAATGAAATTTCTTGCGATCTTGTGATTGATGATCGGTTCTCATTTTGTTGCTGCTATTGTTCAGCTTCAGTTCAGCTTCAAAAATCCTGATCATGGGAAGCCGACAAAACTTTTTAAAAAATATCCATTTTGCTACTGGTAATCCGAGTGTAAAAAGTTATTTATTTGTTCGCCAAGTCAGATTTCCCTACCTCCACTGCAGAATCTGTTCCTTTTAGCAAATTGACTTACATTGTGCATGAAATGCAGTATAAAAATAAAGCTGCCTTGCCTTGCCTATATTGTACATAGTGAATTTCCTCACTGTTAGAATGATGAGAGTTAATCGCTACGATCATATTTATAAGCTAATTCTGTACTCTTCCCGTATTCCACACTAGTGTTCCGGGAGCCATACACGGTCCGTGTGGCTGACCAGCGCTCCATGCGAGGTAATGTTGCTGTGTTCAAGTGCCTCATCCCCTCTGCTGTCCAAGAGTACGTCAGCGTGGTATCCTGGGAGAAAGACACGGTGTCCATTGTCCCAGGTAAGAAGCTGATCCAGTCACTGTTACTGCATCGTCAGATTTTATTATAACTTTTGCTGAGTAAATGCTTGGTGTGTTTAATCAACATTCAAATGGCAGTGGAGTCAAACAGTTTTTATTCTCAGGGAAAAGGCTAGAGTTGGATCAGCAATTTCAGAATAGGAATTTCCATCAAACCCTGTCATGGAAATGAGGTGTTGACAGTCCTTGGTTGCTGCAATGAATTCTCCCGTGTCACTGGTATATCCCGTGTTGTCAGAGTAAGAAGATGGAGAGGAGGATTTAAAAAATGAACCACTCCATCAAAAAGAAGATGAAATGGCCTTTGCCTGCCATGTTACTGGCTCCTCACTTGCTCACGGACGCCGCTGTTGTTAATAGCCGTGTTCCGGGGATCAATCAGACTATGGATGGACCCTGTGTGTGTGTTTGTGTGTGTGCGTTTGTTGTGTGAGGGCAATTCAATTTGATGAGTGATGGACCCTTTTAGCCTCTCATCACAGTCACCACAAAGCGAGCATAGGCACCCCTCGCAAGAACCATGTGAAGGCCTCCTACACATTTACACTGCGTTGAAGTGCGTGTGTGCGTGCGTGTGTGTGTGTGTGTATCTTTGTTTGTGTGAGAAGGATTGTGTGTTTCACAGTTAACATTTGCTCTGCGGAGCAATGGCAAATTGTTGGATGTCAGATGAGACGGTTCAGGTCAGATGATATGTTCCTGCTGCCCTTTATCCTGTTGTCACTCCATAGTGTGTGTGCATGAGTGTATGTGCACAAGTGTGTATACGTGCGTGTGTGTGCACGAGCGCATACTGGTTGGTTCTGTCCTTTACTCCAAGCACTCATTGATTCAGTACAACTGTAGTGTATCTGTGTGTGTGTGTGAGGGTGGGGGGGAGGTGTGAGAGAGTGTGTGTGGCCTGAGGGGCGTTTCCAGTCTGGATCGATAAAGCTTGTTGTTGGATTCCCCTCTCTCTTGTCACGGATCTGTCATTGTGAGAGTGGTGAGAACCTCTGTTACGTGTATATTTCTGTGAATGTGTGTATTTGTGTCTGCGTGCCTGTCAGAGCCCCCGCATCGTGGATGCATGTGGTAAGAGCTCAGGAGGGAGAAAGCTATTGATCAGCTGTTGAACATATTCACTCACACATTAATAATAATAATAATAATACATTTTATTTGTGGGCACCTTTCTAGAAACTCAAGGACACCTTACAACAAGCAGTTAAAATCACGAGTACAATGTTAAAAACTACATCAAATAAGATAAGAAAAAATACAACAAAAATTAATAAATAAAAATAATGGCTTTATGGTCTGAGTGAATAGGCTTGTCGAAACAGATGTGTTTTGAGGCGGGATTTGAAATGTGTTAATGAGGCTGTATTACGAAGGTCAGCGGGGAGTGAGTTCCATAGCTGGGGAGCAGAGCGACTGAAGGCTCTATTTCCCATGGTGACGAGGCGAGCAGGGGGGACAGAGAGGAGGACAGAGGAGGAGGAACGAAGAGAGCGGACAGGCGTAGGAATATGGATGAGGTCAGATAGGTATGGAGGGGCTAGGTCATGAATGGATTTGAATGTGAGGAGCAGGATTTTATATTGAATACGTGAACAGGCAAGAACATTACATCCACATACACATTCATACACAAACACTCTCACACACACACACACACTCCCACAATTTATGTGATTGTACAACTCGCTCCCTAAGCGTTGTCGCAAAATGCTGTATGGTAATTTGCATGTAACCGAAACAAATTCGATTGTCATAGTAATGTCTTACCAGGAATATTTTGATGGTGAATATAGTTCTCCAATCATTCCTATTCAAAAATCTACCGGTAATCTCCTTAATTAACTAATACGCCTTGCATCTGTTGAGCCGTTTTCATACAACATGTCAGAAAGTCCTCGCTGTATACACCATCAAAGAGTCTTCAATGAAGGTAAAAGTGACGGTTAACCTTCATTTATGTACCGGTACTCTATTTCACACTATTTTTGTCTGTAACACGCTGGTTATTCTCTATGAAATGTATTTGCAAGCATCTGGAACGGTTTAGTTGGATTTGTATTGTTTCCTATGGACAATGTTGCTTTGGTTTTTGTATGATTCGATTTTAGTCACACTTTCCAGGAAGATTTAATTACAAAATTGAAGTTCTACTCCACTGACTGACCGGTGTCAATTTATTGGTGCTTTGCTATTATCGGCCCAACGATTGATTGGTCAGGCACTGATCCAAACAGGAGTTGCAATAATAATAATATTGCTACTAATAATTGAGTTGATTGTTAATTTTACTCATTGGAAATCATGGCAATTTAGTCAAATGCCTTTCCTTACACACAGCGCTTCCAAAATCTTGGAAAGAAATCCCGGGAGACAGGAATCTGTGGAGCTTTTTGTATTCTCTCCTTTATACATCTCTCTCCAAGCAGGATGACAAGTGTTAACAACGACAGGGAGGTTTTCCTCTCTATTCTCTGTCCATCTTTGTCTCTTGTACAGCGTGATTGCCTGTGTCAGCACTTTGTCGAGTGAGGCTATCACATGAGTCTCCGCCGCACGCTTTCAATCCATCCGTCATGAGCAGCTTTGTGTTTTTCACTCCCGCTCGAGATGCTCCGCTGGCTTGCCATCTATTAAAAGGTCCGTGTAAGCCAAGGTGTGGACTTGACAGAATGACACGCGTCACGAACGGCCGTGTTGGTCAATAAAGCTGACTTTGAATGATCTTTGATGAAGAGGCAGGCGGGCGGGTGGTTGCTGACAGCTGCCCTCACTGCGAGACGACCCCGCCTGGGTGTCATGTCACTTTTTGACAGCCAAATCTGTTTACATTGAGGAGTTCACAGAGCAGTGTGTGTGTGTGTGTGTGCGCGCGCGCGGCAAGGGTCAACAGATTGATGTGCATGCTTTCGGCATTGGCCCGTTATCCTTGCTGCTGCTTCCACGCCGCAGATTTGTTTTGCTTGCTTTCTCGCACTGTTGTTGCTGGTTTGCTGGTTCGAAAATGTGCGTGTATGCTTGTCAGATCGGAAGTGTTTACGGATGTGCCTGAGGGAACTGTGTTCATCAGTGTGTGTGTATGTGTATGTGTGTGTGTGCGCGCGTGTGCGTGTGTGTGTGTGTCACTTATTTATTCGTAACCATCTCCTTCAACTTTAAAACGAATGTGAGTTTAATCTGGTCACCATGGTAACGGGTGCAAAGTGGCTGGCAGAATGAGGAAGGTGTGAGGATGCATCACTGCTTGATTGATATTAGTGCGTCACTACCCTACCACACACACACACACACACACTCACACATTCATTCATTCGTTAGACACTGTTGAGAAAATACACATCTTTAAGATGTATTGCTTTGTTTTTATTGCACTCTTTTTCGGCACGCATAATCCTGCCTTGATGATTATGAAGAGGCCGCTAATAGGTAATGCCGGGAACAAGGGCGTGTTGTAAACTGTACCTCATGCGTCCTTATCAGTACACGCTGGCTTTACGGCACGTTACATTATTCTCCTTTTCAATTATTACTAGCAGCGTTATCGTCAACATGTAAATTGGTCCATCAGTAAAGGGGGTCTCCTCGTTGAGAACATGCCAAGCATTGAAACGATCTGGACCAGTGGTTCTTAACCTTGTTCGAGGTACCGAACCCAACCAGTTCATATGCTCGTTCACCGAACCCTTCATTAGTGAAAAATAAAAATCGGATTTTTTTTACAAATTCAAGACATTCAAAATAAACATTTCTTAAAAACACAAAAAAGGTAAATAAAAATACATGGCATAAGTATAGGTTTTTAAAAATTGTATGACGTACTGTCACGATAGTCACAAGATGACTTCTGAGAGAACTAAATTTCCCGCAGCACTGATTGGACAAGCAATGTCATGTGATCATCTGCAGCCAGCGATGGCTAAGCGGACGTGTCATAACTAATTGACATCTTGAGTCGGGTGTGTCTTAACCTCCATGGCAGAGGCTCCGTCAAACCCCTTAGACCGATTCACCGAACCCCTGGGTTTCGATCGAATCAAGGTTAGGAACCTCTGATCTAGACTATCATGCAAGCGTAAATTTTGGGGATAAATATTCAAAACAAATGCACAGTACTTGAACTTTTGAGTGACCTGACTTGCATGTTTTTGCAGTAATGGGGGAATTGAAACATTTCAATACCAATATTTCCAGGAGGATTCCTGATGAAGTGGATTTAAAACCACATTTGTTTCTAATTTTAAAATGGAATGCATATTTTATTGTTTCATTTAAAGAGGTCCAATTTCATTGCTTGAATTTAGCCTTTCGTTGTGAGACCAATGACTCTCTTCATTGAATGAACACATTTTAAAAACAATTTGAGGTGGATTCCAAATTCATGGCCTGATTTTAAAAAACAACAACTTTTTTTTTATATAATTACCAGTCAAACAATAGTCTTACATTATTGGTCATGAAAAATAAATGAACCCATTATAAATATACGAAGCAGTGTCACTTCCTTGTACAGCCAAGCAGTGAGGGTGAGCAACATTCCTTCACCTTCTGCATTCCAAAATCCTCACTGGAAGATACCAAATGCAGGGCGCCAACTGATGGTTATGTAGATGGATTGATTTTTGTTAAGTTATGGACTCCACATCAGCATTGATTGGCTGATGTAGTGGAGAGAGAGTTGTGGGTGTGAACAATGCACCAAAGTGTGGCCCGTTGTACGCGTGTTCCTGCATGCATTGATCGAGCTTGTTTAATCCTCTGCGCGCGCGCACACACACACACACAAACATAGCCTCTCACAATGTGGTGGAGCCTTGCGTCACAACAGTTGCCGCCGTTTCTGTTCCAGTCTCCATTTTGTGGCCACTCTGCAGAGGCCCCCGTGTACTCTCTTTACACTCTTTTTAACTTCAACCGTCCCCTCTCCATATAGTAGGAGAGGCACTTATTAGACGATAAAGTGACAAAGCATCATCTTTTCCCTTCCACTACGTCAAACACAAATTTTAACAACAGATAGGTGAGGGGGGAAAAAAATGGCAGAATCGGCAGAAATGAAAGACAAAGTGGCACGAAAGCGCGCTACGTGCTAAATTATGCAGGTGGCAAAGTGGGCATAGAATGGAAAGATGATGGACTGACTGCTGTTTGACGAAGAGACCATGAGGTGAGGTGCGGGTATTTTGCATGTATGTGTGTGCACGTTTTTTTTTTTTTCCGTCCCTAGCCTCCCCAAGGGAGAAAAAGGCATCTTGGGGCTTGAAAGGGACTGTGTCCTGTCATTAAAGATGCATCTGACAAGAGCCTAATGCCCACCCCATTTGTCCCCTTTCCTTCGTTTCCCTTCCCTCTTTGAGAGCTTCTCCATTAATCTGTGCTACTGTTTGACCAGTAAGCATTTCTGTGTGTTTGTCTTTCGTATCGGAGCGGTTTGTTCCTCACCTCGGTCACGGAGAGGAGGGTAGTCGGGTTGCTGTGGATATTCCGGAAATGGGTGGTGTTTACTTATTGATGTGTGATTACGAGATGTGGCGTGTGTGTGTTCGTGTGTGCGTGTGTGAACCTGGCAATGATGCATGTTAGGAAGGTTATTTATTCAGCACTCGTGTTTGGATGTTTTACAGAGAGAACAGGTGCAGAGCGCGTCTGAGTACGCGCTTGTGTGTGCGTGTGCGTGTGCGTGTGTGTGTGTGTGTGTGTGTGTGTGTGTGTGCGCACGCATGTGTGTGTTTGTATCAATGGGCAACATCACACATGCCACGTTTAAACGTGTTGGGCTGCATAGAACAGAACATTTTGGGGTTGATTTCCCCTTTAAGAAATGCTTAACACTTTGAGGACCCCCAGGTGCAAAAAAAAATGTGCCCCCCCCATTATTTAAGATGCCAATCCCTGATGAAATGAATATTTTCTTCCATATAGTCTCATACAGGGGAGTGCAATGATACAGGTAGATTATCGACAGCTACAGGTCGCTACACAACAGATCAATTGACAGATACAGGTGAAAGATAGATGGATAGATGGGAACATTGATGTTGTTTCTGCAGATTGAAATGGCGAAAGCGATGGGGCGAGATAAGGGAGAGGAAGTGCGAGAGGGAGGCTGTGCGCGAGGAGAATTTCAATGGCACTCCAATCATGCAGGCAGTCTCGTTAGCCCAGGGAACATTTGCATAGTGCTTGGGCGAATTCATTCGGCCTTACACGGAGAAGATGGCTCCCTTTCCTCTCTGCTAGTTAGTAATTTATTAGCTGCCAATGGCCAAAGTGTGTACGGTTGAGAATGTGCGGCAGGTGCAGAGGCCGCCGACCGTCTAAGAGCCTTCCTGTTTGTTCCTGGACCCGCCCGCAGACATAATTTTACAGTACGCGGCCTTTGTCGTTTTATGCTGAACTTTTTCTGAATGTGCTTGTGCGCCTGCCTGGCCGCACACATGCACGCTCGCTAATGAGAGCAGGGTAAATGCACGCTAGCCCGATCTCCGTTCGATTTTTTTTGCGTGCGCAGCCGACGTCGTGGATTACTCATCGGCCGCCATGATGTCCTCGCCAACACCCTCTTCCTCAGCCTCACTGCATGTACCACTGCTGCAAGCCCCCACCCTCCTCTTCCTTCTTAAGCCTTCGGAACTAATTAGAGCAAAAATAAATTGGGGGAGAGGGGGTGCTTTGCACAATCAGCTCAATATGCAAATCCATCACTAATGGAGATCATGACTTGCTTAAAAATCACATCACTTGTAAGAAGAAGGTCGAGGGTGAGAGTGCGTCGACGATTGGGGGAGGTGGCGCCGTCACTTCATGAAGATGACGCACACATTGTAAAATAGAGGAGGAATGCAGTGTAACCATCCACCCAACAATCCGATGTTACGTGGCTGTAACGGAACAAACATGACAACGATGTGTGTGCGCTCCGCCGCTTTTCGCGCAAGCTAGCGTTTGCCGGAGTCTTGGCGATTTTCGTGGTCGTGTTGGATGAATAAAGTGCGTGTGACCTTTCCAACGCTGCTCTTGTTGGTCAGTGTTCATAACAGACGCACGTACTTGAGACTAAATTTAGCTTGACCTTAAGGAAGTGGTTCTGTAAAAGTCTACACACCCCAAATTGAAATGGCAGGTGTCTGTGATATAAACATAAACATACATTTTTTAAACATCGTTAATGTAACTTCACTATAACCTCTACAACGTAATCTAACACAATGACATGTATTCAATAGGGCGAGTAAAATTAAACAGCTGAGATAATGTGTTTGCACAAGTGTGCACACCCTCTGGGGATGTGGCTGTCCTTAAAAATCATTTTCAGTCAGGTTCGATGGGATTCAGCACACACCTGCCACCATTTTAAGACCCTCTGATTAACGCCACATACATTTCAGAGGTTCTAATGAGCTTTTCCCGACATTTATTTGCTTTCTACAAGAAGCCGGAAGGTTTTGTTCTTGCACTGACTAGCATTTGGAACAGTTCATAATTCCCTTCACCTTCACTCAGGCGCTTGTTGCAGCAGAAGAAAATCAATCCCAAACCATGATTAGTCGTATGATTTTAGCTGGATTGTTGACAATAGCTAAGAGTAATTTGTCCAAAAATTTACCGGTATTTGGGTTGGTAACATGTTTATTTGATTTTTTTTCTCAAAACAGAATGGAAGAGACAGCCCTAGTGGATTCCAAGTGCTGAGCTTTTGGGACAGTTTGCAATGAATTTCTCATGAGAACACGTTGCTCAGTGTCTGTCTATGACTATCTCTCTCAAATCAAGAGGGCAAAATGCTTTCTGACTTTTGTTTTATTACTGAGAAATTACTCTGAATTTTCAGTTTTCAACATTGCAGTCAGCATTGTTGTTTTGACTACACTTGGCAAATTATTTTTTTTTTTAGTCTCAGTACATGACATGACTTTTTGCATCTGATAAAATGAGACAATTTCTTCATCCACCATCTAAACAGCTATGCTACCCAATTGGAAGGAAAATAATACCAATGTAACAGCTTTGCTAATGTTCTGCTGGATAATTTGCTTAATGCGAACCTAAAAATTTACAGATGAATGCAGTTTTACAACACACTGTATATGTCGTGGAATTGTACATCTTCACTGGACGGACTACAGTAATAGGGTCAAGCAAAAAACTGTAATGTACAACTAAGAATTTTACCTGCAAGCCAAGCATTTGTTTTCTTTTCCTTGAAGTGCAGTTTTTACAAGAGCTGAAGAAAATCATGCATTTTTGTGCCTTACAGTCATACATATATTTTTGTGTGTTTGAACTTTAGCGAGGTATGGGGGGTTGGGGGGGCGTGTAGGGCAATCTGGAGCTGAGAGATATCCTGTTCCAACACATCCCCTCTGGAGCGCACTTAATGACCCGTGACCTGAAGATGTGCATGCGAGCGAGGGAGGGATGGGGGAGGAGGAGGCGTGCAGGTAGTAGACGAAGAGGCGCAGAGTGGGAGGTGGGCGACAGATTGGTGAAGAGACTGGAACTAATGGATGAAAAACCGAAGCAAATACAGCACAATGTACTGCTAATGTGCCTTACCTGATTTGCCTTACTCGCTCTTTCACAGCGATGTACTCTGAATCCCCTTGCACTTACGTGGGTTTGCGTGTGTGCATGTGTGTGTGTGTGTGTGTGTGTGTGTGTGTGTGTGTGTGTGTGTGTGTGTGTACACTATACATAGAGACTTCTCTGACCTCCCCTGTGAGCAATGGCATCTCTGTTCTTTATTAATAGCTAATCAATAGGCTCTCTGGGATGTATAGGCTGCCGTGAGGACTCCCATAAGACACATGCAGGTCTATTAGGACACACACACACACACACACACACACACACACACATGCATGACTGTTAACTGCAAGTGGCTCTAATCGAGTGGAGAGTTTTAGGTTTACACAACAGGAACATAGTAAAAACAGGAAGGTTTTCTTTTCCATTGCAATTTTTGGAAGTGCAACAAACGATGACGTCCAAGCAATCGTTGTTCCCACGGACCCGGAAAGTCAAGTGAAAATGATGTAATGTACCTGCCAAGCTATCGGTTGGTGATGACACTTTTCGCCCATTTACCATTTGTAAAATGAGGCACTTCTAATCATAAGTTAGCATGTCACTGAACTTGTGGCTAAATCAAAAAAGTCCCAGTGGCAGAGCAATTAATACTTCGCACCTGCAAAGCCATTGTAAACGAGATGTTCGGACCCCAAGCAGCTAAGGAAATAGCGTGACTGCTGTAAAAAAAACTAAAATAGAGAAAGACTGAGAGCTGTGGAGGAAGGGCTTCGTGGGTCTTTCATCGATTGCTGCCAGGATATCAGATCAGATATCATTCAAACCATTTATCACAATGAGTGGGAATGAATATGAAAGATTTTCAAATATTTGATTGATGTTCATTTGATTCCTATTCAAGGTGTTATAATATAATGTTTATTCGTCAATGTAAAAAAAAACAAAACAAAAAAAACGCTTATACAGTCAAACCTCGGTTTTCGTCCGTTCCAGAAGGCTGTTCAAAAAACTAAATTGTTCGAAAACCGAAACCATGCTCTTTAAAAAAAAAAGTTAATTCAACACATCCGCTCACAATGGAAAGCGACACGAGGAAGCGTCACTTCCTCGTCTACCCGAGGAAGCGTCATTTCCTCGTGTAAGGAAGGCGAGAGGAGTCAGGCGTTGCATTCAAGTGCGCTCAGTTTGTTGGAGAACCGAAATTTGTTCGTCATGCGAGGCATAACAAACTAAATTTTAGTTTAAAGGTTTGACTGTAATAACAATATAGCACTTTAATTGTTAAAATACGCTTGTTTTTTTCACATTTTCAGCTAGCGGTGTGAAGCGGGATTTTCTTCAATGAAAGAAATGTGCCTTGGCTCCAAAAACATTGTATTAGATCACAGCAAAAAAGTCATTTCCTCTTACCCTGTCAAACTCAGCAATGCCGTATCGATTCGAATCAGAATGCCACTGAGTCAAACCCAATCTTATCGTCCCACTTTCAAGACCGTCCTTGAATCGGTTCGCACCCCACATATCAAATACCGTAGCGAATCGTGGATGGAATCGCACTCCTGGTAATTATGTTAAATCAAATTTTATGTATTCGAAGTATCAGTGGCATTGGTAATTGGTATCGGCGAGTACTCAAGTGAGCACAGCACTCGTATTAGTGTGGGTCAGAAAACAGCGGCATTCAACATCCATTCACAGAGACAGTCTCCTGAATGCACCTCTTTGACATATAGGGGACTCTTCGAGATCAACCAACTTGTATTCCCCCTTCCTCTCTGCTCTCTCTCTCTCGCTCTGTACATTGGTTCTTGCTATTTGGGAAATGCTTTGTTCGTGTGCATATCCAGTGTCTTACAATGCCCCCGGCAAAGCAAATTTTCTATTCCTCCCCTCTCTTGCTCTTTCTCACAGGAGACCTTGTTTGAAAATAACGATTTGCGCTTCAGACGTGTCTCGGGACGACAAGTCCATTTTTTTCTTAAAGGTATACTCCCTGACTTTTATTGTTGGATTTATTGTTTTTTTACTATATTTTGTCCTGTTCGTTAACTTGAATGTGTATGAGAGTATTAATTTGATGCCTTCGGTTGCTCGTCACAAACATATCGATGCAGATTTTGCATTTGGGAAAGTGCTGTTGTGCTGTATTAAATATTCAATACTGCATGGTCAAAACCATGTGAATAGTCTGCTTTCGTGTGTTTCTTTTTTGGAATTAGCATATCACTAATTCGCGAATTACATTTTGTTTGTTTTTGTTGCTAAGTTACCACTACCATCTGTCTTGGTCGCTCCTGTTTGCTAATATCAAAGGGAAACGAGACACAGATAAGACGACATTGTAGTGCACCAACATCATTGAGAAAATACACTTAAATACATGGTTCTCCCTTTTAATTTCACCACTGTTCAAATCCAACTGACCTTTGACTGCGAATGTGTGTTTGTTTAGCGTGTGTTTGCGGGCTGTGTTTGCGAGGGATTGCGAAATGGCAAGTGAGCTGAGATTTTTATTTTTTGAATGCCAGCTTAGCTGACTAAGGCTCCCAGAAGACAAAAGATGGGGCGGGAGGAAGTGTGGTTGGGGGGGGGGGTGCATAGAGGAAGAAAAGGGTGTATTTGAATCTCATATACATTTCAGTTGAAAATAATTGTAGCCTTGATGCATTCTCGCTGCAGTCGAGCTCGTACACACGCACACACACACACACACACGCACAAACACACACACACTTGCATGGACAAAGCTCTTGTGTACGAGTGCGAGCGCAGGCTGCCAGCTGAACGCTTGCACTCCAGATCGTTCATCCTTGTCGATGACATCGCTTGCTGCCAAGTAGGAAAACACAATGTATGTTAGATGCAGCCTCTCCACAAGATATTGTAAAATGTACTGGAGCACCTTTGCTCATTTAAACACCGCCTATCACAATATGAGAAGCACTTCAGCACAGAGAAAAAAAAAAAAAGCATAATGACGCACTCTAACCTGATTCACATTGGCACGTTTTCCTCCTGTCCCGTTATTTTTCTTTGGCCATAGGAAACAATGAACTTTTTGGCTGATCATAACATGTCACTGCCAATCTATTAATCTTACAACTAAAAGCATCAACTCATCATTTAAAAGCCTTTCTTCTTATACTCAAGCCACCTCTATACAAATAAATAGCGGCTGCCTTTTACACATTTTTATTCGATTGCCTCCCTCGTCAACCACCCCCCAGCCTTTGTGACAGTCACCCAACTCCACATTTGTGCGTGTGTGTGCGTGTGTGCGCGTGTCTGCCTAAACAGTGAGCTCTTCTCTTTTGCAGGCTGACAAGTGAGTGCCTTGTTTATTTCTGTTGAGGGGCAAAACAGACTGGTATTTATTCCATTGCTCCCCTCCCTGCTCCCAACCCCACCGCCTCATCCTTTTCATATACAGACAAACAGAGAGAGAGAGAGTGATTGCCGAGCTTAAGATGAGATTGTGTTCATATTCCATCCAGGTGAGCTTGTTTGACTTGATGAAGTGGAAAAAAAAAAGAGTGAATGGTCCTACTCGAGTGACATGCGATTTGGCGTTCCCTCTAGGATTGGTTGTTGTAAATGAAAGGCTTTCTTCCAATAAAATCGGGATTAGATGTGATGCCTATTGAAAAGCGGTCTTCAACATTGACAATGTCTTCATTCTAAACCAAGCTCAGTCATCACCGACAGATAGTATATTATTCTCAATATTCTCAGTCTGAATTGGAAATAAAACAGTGGATCTTTCAAATTGTGCAATTCTGCCCTCATAAATGTCCGTTAAGAGAACATAAGAAGTGTAGAAGCTTACACACCGGATGTTTTTTGTTTCAATTTACAGGATCCTATTTTCATGGGCATGCGCCCGTGCGCTCAACGTAAAAACGGATGAATCTTCATTTTGATGTCGACGCAAGCTAGTCTACCGCGTTTGGAGCCATGTTGTGCCTCCCTTGGCGTTCTGGTGCACCGAGCTATGTCTAATGTCTAACTCACGGCGCAGGTGGTGTAACAATATTTCTTGTATTATTTTAGTGTATGATAATACAAATCAATGAATTGAATGAATTATAATCAGGATGTCCTTAAAATTATTTTAATAGCACCCCTGGCACTATTTGGAGCGAGGCGGGGGGGATGCGGTTTAGTCACTTTTGGTTGTTTTCGCCTTTGATAGTGGTAAAATTGTTTATTCCACTTGTGTGACATGTATGAACGTTAAACAGTGCGTTTGTGTGTGTGTGAGTGTAGGTATGTGATTCTTTGATTTGTGCATGAGTTTGCACATTGATGTGTACCCGCGCATGTTTGCTCATCTTTGCTTATTGATGCACACACGCATCCCCATCTTAACTCTTTGTGTGTGTGTCTGAAAACATGAAAATAAAGGGTCAGTGATGAGGGGTTGTTGTCTGCTCAGGAAAAAGTGATCGTGAAACTGAAGACCGGGACGTATGCTCTCCAGAGAGATGCACAAGAGGACCAAAGATGCATTCTGTCACCACAAGCATCTTTGCATTTTGAAGAGGAACAGCTCAGAAATCCATATATCGCAAATGGGTTTGGAAAAAGGCACATGTGGGCAAAGCGTTTTTTTTGTTTTGTTTTATTTTTTAATGGAAGAAGCAAAGAGGTGTTCAAAGGAGTGAGGAGAGCAGACTCGAGGAGAGACGTAAAGTGAGTGGAGATGCACAGGCTCCCTTAATGGACGTGTTTTTGCTTCACTAATTTTCGGGCCCATTAAACAGAATGTGCCTTCCCAATTCTTACACAGCCTTCCTCACCCCTCCGTCTCACCCGCTCCTCCGCCTCCCTTGCATCTCCAGTTAATTTAATGAAGGGTTGCCCGATTGCTTTTAGCATTAATATTCCAAGACCAAGTGATGTAAATAATGAATGTAAGCCACCTCCCATTCTCTGTCTCCCCCTCCCACTGATGGTGAGCCCCATCTGTCGTCTCCACGGTGGCATGGAGCACTCCCCAAGGAGGAGAAACAAATGTGGGATAAGAGGGCGCGTTGAGACGGCGCTTACCAGCATATTGTAAGCAACCTGAGAATTCTTCATTGGTAGTTTTGAGAACAGATTAATGAGTGTCATTGGATTGCGCAGGCGCTGCGTTTGAATCATTGTTCCATCAGAGCCGCACTGAAATGCAAACTAATAGTTCAAAACTGTGATGAGAAGGTTCTTCAAAGATACTCCGAGCTGGTGCCTGCACAGTTCAGTCTTCAGGCCTCTTGCAAACTAGTAATGAGCACAGCTAATTAATTTGGGCTCTGCCACCAGATGGCTAAAGCCGCATGGCAGCAGCTGAGGGAGGTGCTCCTCTTTCCTCTCGTTCACCCTCTCTAGTGCTTTGAAGGCATCTGTCCATCTTGCCAGTCATACTTTGAAATGTGTGCGGTGACACCGTAGCTGTCGGAAGGTGGAATATTTGATCAATTATCCCTGAGGGGGGTTCACGCTATTAAACAATTATGTGCACATCAGGTGCTCACCTCGACCTTCCAGGCCAGGACATCGTGTCAAGACATGAGCAGATAGTTTTGGTAGTTTTTTGTGACTTTTGTTTGCGGCTTCACTTACTCGCTATACACACACTTTTCACAACTGCGGACATTGTCAGCCAACCGCTAACCACTTAAATCTGTTTCTCTTACAACGCTGCCACAATCAGACCACTCTGGTTTTCTGCAAACCAAGCCATTACTGACTAGTTTCTTTGAGTACTTGAGTGGGAAAACACATTAAAGTTTTACCACAGAGGCAAAAAAAAAAGAAGAAATAATGAAAAAAGGGGACACATCACTGTACTGTCGCACATCACTGAGTTACCTTTCCACCATTTCGGCCACATTTCCACAAATATTGGCTGAGACGTTTACTGTAGACAAAAAGAGGAATCTTGATTATATTTTTCCGTTACAGTTGAACCCCGATTCAACAGACCCCCCACCAAAGGACCCCGGATTCAACAAAATTACTGTCCAGTGCACTTAAAAGGCCCCTTTGCATAGTGCCTTTCAAAGTGTTAGTTTCAGAATTGGTCACAATTAGCCATTTACTAGCGCTGTGGTGCCATTAACGGACAGAAACCGGTCTAGTATTTCTAGCTTGTATTGCTCTCTTGTTATAGACAAATACTGTAAAAAAATAAAATAGAAAATACAGAAAATTAGAGCAAGCTATAAGGGCAGTCAAATTGAATATGTACGACTTTTCCATCAAACATGCACGTACACGGGTGGCCGCTACGTTATCAGCGGCCACTATCCTATCATAGATAATTGAAAGAATGGACATTTGCTTTGCGTTGTCAAAAGCACTTAGCTCAAAGAAACAAGTTGAAGCTACCGATTCATGTCTAGGTTTTGTTTTGGGTTTTTTTTTTTGGCGCGAGCTCTTTGAAACATGCTAAGTTCTATTTTTGTAGACAGGCACACGTGCGCTTGTCATAAAAACTGGCACATAAGGACGAGCTCACCAAGTTTGGGAATTTAGCAGGTTACGCTGCGCCATCTTGAGCATTCCGGCAGACCCAGGGCATTTTCTATGATACCCCCGACATACCTGCCAATTTGGTGACAGACTAGCAGCTAAAAGCAGGTCTAAGTTGTGGCACATGTGGTTTTAAATTCACATAGCATTGCTAAAATTCATATACAGAAATTAATCACACTAATGTTGCATCACTTTAATAAATATTGGACACCATAATATTTTCTGTCCCTTAAAAAAATCTCAGCCGACAAGAATAATTAGCAGTGGGATTTATGATGTTACGTCACCAACCTTTCCCAGTTTCACATCTTGTGGCTTTTCCCGCTTCCCAGCAACACGGAATGACGAAGGGTTGAAGAATAAAAAATCGAGAGAGTACAAGATGCGACGACTGTTGTGAGTGTTATGCACGATCGTGATCATTATCTTAGCTGTTGACTGGACACAGCATTACGCAGTATAAGGTCTGATAGGGGCCGAGGTGGAGGCAGGAGGAGTTGGCAAGGTGACAAGCAGAAGTCATATAGGAGTAATGCAATCAGTACGTTGTGTGAGCGAGAAGAAAGGGCAGGTCAGTGTCAGCTGTTATCCCCTGTTTATCAGCTGTTTATCCCCTAACTGCTCCCCACACACACACACACGCACGCACATCGCTCCACACACACGGAATGGCCTAGTCCCATGTCCACAAAGTTATTCCATTCACGTATTCATTCTCAGCCACTTGCACTCGTCAAATCCTCCAAAAACGCATCAGTCACAGCTGAACAATGTGCAGTATTAAAATCAAACATGGTTTGATGCATCCATGCACTTCCGGGCTGCCTAATCATTGTGTTGTGTTCGTGTTTGTTCCTTATTCCATTTGTGTGCGGCATAACAGTTCAATGCAGCTTCACCATGTTAACTTTGGGGCTCCACTTATTGATTAATTATGTCTGCAGATCTCAGAGCCACACTGGGTTTAATATTCAATCACCATTTCTTTAATGTATTCATTGTTCAGTTATTTGTAGACCAGATCAGCATTTTAAAATCGATTCTGCGTCTGATTGAGAGCCACTATAAAGCCTTTACCCTTATCTGGAGGTTTTACCGTCATCGCAGCAAATTCTGTTTTAATACTGTAATGCATTGAGTGCTATTAATGTGCCCTAAAGCAACAGGTGTCAATGTGACCTTAAAGACACCTTAAAACAATTAGAGTGATTTGGTGCCTGTTGTAATGGAGAAGCAATGGAGGCCAGGCCAGACCATCTGAGGCTAGGGCAGAGCTGAGCCAAGCCGTTCTGGAACATGAAATCGAAATGTGGCTGATGGCTCCCAGCTGGCCTGGAAGTGCCTTGAGATTGCCTTGGAAGACCTGGTCAAAGTGGCTGAAGTGAAGGATATCTTGGCTCATCTCTTTGAAGCTGCTGCCCTTGCGAAATGACCCTGGAGAAGCATAAGAACATGGATGGATGATGGACATTGATTTGGAAAATAATGTCATCTGCGCTGAGCAGAAGGTTGCTATGTTCACATCGTAAAGAAGACTGGGTAACAGGATGTCATCAAAGTAGTGAAGTCAGGGGTCAAGCACACATGGTTGCTTGAATAGGTTGCCAAAGATGATAAGAAACCCCTTTAATAGTCCATTGTGAGACTATTAAAGGGTTTTCTTATCATCTTTGGCCTGTTCTTCACCTCGGACGAAATCCCGATGCTGACCCGAGAGAACAGGCAGGTAACATCTCAGTCTTGACCTTCCACATCACCACTCAGAACCAATTTCGATCCTCTTGGACACACTGATTCTCTCTCCTGAGCCTCTCTCACTTTCATTTTTTTTTCTTTCATCTCAGCACCACTGGGGCGGGCCCCGCTATTCCTCTGTGATAAATAAATGTTTCGCTTTGTCTGATCATTAATAATGTAGACGTGTTTTAAGTGCTGTGGTGGAGGGCTTCTATTCTTCATCTTCCCACTATTTTATTCCCTCTCTCGGTTCTCCATCCCATCGTCTGATAGAGGACCGATCGAGGCAGAATGGTACGAACATAAAAAAGCACTCCAAATCTCCGCCGCTCACTGCAAAGACTACCTGTGGCTTTGTGTGAGTCTTCATCTGAGCAACAGGAGGTGAAGAAGCCAACTTGATATGACAACAGTTCAAAATACGGGATCTTCCAGTTGGAGATTCAAAACAAGAATCCAAAAGACACACAAACCGTCCATGATTATCACCGAATACCAAAGAACCTTCTAACCCGGCGGACAAGTAAAGCAAAAACAAGGGTTAATTGTTTAATTTAAACTCAGTAAATACATCCTTACCCTTATACAAATCAAACTCTACAACGGGCTAGTTGATTATGTTATCCGCTGATTAAGTTTTAAACACTAGTGGTATATTGGCCTTGAAGGAGTCCTGCATTCTCTAAGTGCCCTCTTCTTTCCACTCACAGTATGTTTCTCTGTGGTGGTGATGAATCAAGGTAACTGAATGTTCTGCGTAGGAGAATGTCCACTTATTTTTCAGACATTTCCTAACCAACTCTTCTTTGACAAGTCATCTTTGAATAATTTGTGACTGATTCATTTTCTCTGCTGAAGAGATGCCGGGAGAATTTGTGTATTTCACTTATGAAATTCAAATTGCAAAGGTGTTTTGTGGGGTGTAAAGAACACCACACCAACTATGTAGACTGCAACGAGAGAATTGCAAATGTGAGTTGTGCTCTACTCCTTCTTTGGTTGTACAGTGAAACTCCTCTACAACAAAACCTACATGGGCAAAAATACCCCCTAGTGTGAAAAAAATTTCATGCATTAACACCATTCCCACTTTCCTGCCCCTCATACAACGAAAAAAAACCTGTTGCGTTATACGAAATGTTTTTCTCTGCTCTTGCCTCGCGACAAGATCCACTACAACAAAGTCTAATCCAACAGCGACCTCTGCTGCTTCGTTCAGACACGGCAACAGCAACCACCAAACTGGTTTACACATGTGCAGTAGTCCAAGAAGTATTTGTTATTCTTCGTTTTGGACGCAGCAAGAACGTTGCATTGCTAAAATAAGTGTATGCTCATACTTATGCACTATTCGAATAAAAATAAAGAGTATAGATACGTTTGTGTGTGTGTGTGTGTGTGTGTGTCTGTGTGTGTGTGTGTGTGTGTGTGTGTGTGTGCGTCTGTGTGTGTGTGTTTACATCTGAGATCAAATTTGCCACAGTGAAAACCACCCTGTTGTGAAAAATTTCTTGCTGCAAACATGATTTCGTTGCAAAGTAGTTTCACTGTATTAATTCATCCACTAGATTCAGTTTTATGATTAAACGTTCCACTCTCTGCAACGACAACTGAAGAAGTGACTTTCAAAGTAATCCCAGTATCCCAAATTACATCTACTGTATCTCAATTTTTTGCATTTCCTCCAAGAATACTGCAGGACAATATTGCACCTATCTAGTGAGTATCTGTTAAATGTAACCTGACATTTTGAAAATGCCTGGGAGAATGTGTCAGCATTCGCCAACACAAGCGGCAGCACGCGTGCACGTGTGAGTGATCGTGCCTATGTGTGTCATTGCCGTCCTTCGGTTTCTAGGTAAGGGCTTGCTGTGTGTATGTAATGTGATTTGCTGGGTATGCTATGTGTCACAGCAAAATAGCTGCATAGTGCCGTTGGGCGTGAGTGAGTGTTTGTGTGAGGGACAGGCCGCCTTGTATCACTATCACTCACCCAGGCGTGGAAAGACACTGATGTCGCTTCACGCTGACGCTCGCCTGACTCCACTGTCCAGAAAGTCTTCTGCTGCTGCGGGCAGATATTTGTGCTCTCGTGTGTCGTAGAGTCACATCACATCAAAGTGTGGCACCCAAACACTGGATTCAAGCCCATTTCTAGACTTTTTTTTTGGCTTAATTCCTTTTCATTTCTTTTCACTTTCTTGCTCTGAAACTGATTCAGTCCCTCTGGCAATTTCGTTGCCTCGTAAAATATGAAAGGTGAGTGAGCGGCCTGGCCTGGCTTTATTTCCGGCTGTCGCATGGCCACTTAACCTTTGATCGTGTGTGAATGTCAGGTTTTTGAGGTTGAAAGCAATCAATAAAATCTCAATCATATCCACTTAAATGTGAGCGATTTACTTCCCAATATTAAACACTCGGAAGAGCCATTTTGTCTCCTCTCATTTTGCCAGACACTGCAAGCTGTGCGATTTACACATTTGACTGTATGGCATCATTTGCAGCTCAGCTCAAGTCCTCTCGTGCTTAGTGCCCACCTAACTATTCAACTTGGTTACAATAAAAGCGAACGTCAAGGCGAGGCCTGAGCCAACAAATTAAACCCGAATGTGAAAACCAAGCTCAAGGAAACCAAGCTCTTTAAATAAATGAGGAAAGTTGATGACATCAGGAAAGGTTATGTATTCGAAAGGGACAAATACAAAAACAGACAAGCTGTTTCACAGAAGTCCGAGTTGTCCATCGTAGGGCCTGTAGCCATAAACTGTGTGCCGTCTACATATTTTTATATGTTGTTTTCTTAAATGAACCAACCCCATGACAGGTAAGCCAAAATGGCTCTTTTAGGAAAGAGACACAAATATGCAATGATTGCCATCCTCTGCCCTCTGAGCCACCTTGCAGGCATTATTAGGGACTGAGTCACACAAGTGTTGATGTGTAGAAATATTCATCATTCTCTGCTCCAATTCAGTTGCGTGAATTCTGTCACCAATGCTCTTCTGGCTTAAGCCATGGAACAGGCACGCGCACACACGCACACACAAACGCAATCCGCCGGCAGCCGTCATGGTCTGCCAGCACTCACTTGTAATCCCTCAGACAAATTACAACGTTCTCTCCTCTTCCCTCCCTCTTTGCAGCTGCAATTGGATTTGGATAAAGATGGCTTTTCCTTTTCTTCTCCATTTTTTTCCCCGCTTCAGCTAAAGAGGGATCTGCCCGGGGAGATTACACACAAACACACGCACGCACGCACTCACACTGCGGGGCGGAGAGACGTCGCATTTGAGGAAAAACATCTTCACTCGCATCCTGTGCCTCCCTCCGATCCTCCTCCCCCCTTCCTCACTATTCACTATAGCGAAAAGCTCCACAGCCTAGAGGTCAAGAGCCTCTATTGCCTTGGCTGCCTTTCACTGAATTAACTCCCACACACTTGTTCTCTACTACTACTACGACTAGTATCTGTGTAAAAAAAACAAAAAAAAACAATTACACACACACACACACACACACATACATATCTGCTACCATTGAAACTGCCACTGAGTAACACTGAATAAAGTTCAGATGTTCGAGTAGGCTTTTTATGGTATTGATTTTACCCTCCAGCAGAATCCTGAAGTGTTTGTGTTAACAGCTATTTGGAACTGTTTATGATTTCCGCCACCACAGTCACTAAGTCTCAGGCGACCGGCTCTGATGCGCGACAGTAGACCGGCCATTCGGGAATCTTCTGAAATTCCTGATGGCCACCACGCCCCTGCTATGCCGGCAGTTCCAGCTGAGGACAAAAGCTGCGGTAGTTGACTTTTCCTGACATATTTCTGCTTTCTAGCCGAAAGGTTTTGTGCAAAAAATGACTGCTCCGTTGAACAGTTCATAACTCCTACCTTGAGGCCCCAGTTTCAAAGCATGATGCTGCCACCAGTATGCTTCACCATAGCTGTGTGGAATTTTTTTGGTGGTAAGCAGCTGTAAATGACAGTTGTACTACATCGTCCTCCGTCGGGGGATCAGTTCTCATGCTTGTCTCTAGACACGACGGGCTCATATTTGTGTGCCACATGCGGTGGGATTGTGCTGGGGTAACATAAAGAAGAAGGAGAGCCCATAAGGATGAAATAGATGTGCAGCGCCGTGTGTATAATATGATGAATGCAACTTCAGCGACTAATGTTGTGTGTGCACGCGTTTTCGGGCTGCTGGTGAGGCTGAATTATTGAAGAGCGGAGGCAGCAGCTGCGCTTTAACCCTGAACCCCAGACAAGACAACAATCAATATTTTAGCAGAGATGTCATGATACACCACACACGCGCACACCCACCATGCACATACACACCTATACAATCAACGTCCGAGGAGAAGCCGTGCGGCGCTGTCAGTGTGCGCGTGATTAATGGAGTGTGTTTTTCTTCGCATCGGGGGAGTCGGCAATGTGTGCAGCATAGCCGAAATAACGGCCTCGGTGTATTTGTCAAGTCGGACCGTGTGTTGTGAACCTGTGGTCAGCGAGCAAGGTGCTGTCAATGCAAATACGCAGTCTTATATGCACGCAAACAGCAGCCGAGCATCTTCCGCACCTCCGCTCAGTCTGTCTCTGAGCTGGGCCACCAGCACTGGTAATGGGAAGGGACCTGTCAGCTCACTTAATGCAGCTAATGTTTGCCTGCGCCTGGGGACACGAGCACAGCAAACGCACACGGTCCTGACACACACAGCGCACCACTCTCTCCCACTGTCACCCACTCTGTCACATCCCTTCTCTTCTGCAAGCCTGCAGCCACCCACCCACTCTGCATCCCCCACTGAATCTCCCCCCAGCGTCTTCTACCTTACTTCAACCTCTTTGCATTTCTCCCATTTGTGTTTCTCTGCCACACAGGGTGAGCATGCGCAGGCCACATCCATTATGAACGTTGCTAATGCACCATTCAACCTTTTCCATATTTTGGAGCTCGCTTACAAACTTCTACTTTTTCCTAAGTGACATGCAATTGATCAACATAGCTCATAAATATATAGGGATTTTAGCAGTTTTTTTTTTTGGCGGGGGGGGGGGGGGGGTAGAATAGAACAAGATAAAGGGGAAAAATACTAAAAGAAGAGAATTAATGGACTATTTTTGTGTCCAGCGCAAGTCTAGCACAAAGTGCGGTCTAACTGTGTGCACGGCTGGAGTTTTCTTTCGTTTGCTATTTTCGTCGATTCACGTATGTAGAACCCCCCATTTTTCACACATTGTGGGAGGGAACAAAGCCTATTTGTTTTCCATGGAATGGAAGCGACTTCCCTCATTTCCTTTACATTCAGAATCAGAATCATCTTTATTGGCTAAGTATGTAGAACACACAAGGAATTTGTCTACGGTATAACACGCTGCGTTAGTATCATCGTAAACAACAAAATCATTGAACCATTTTAGAGTAACCAATAGTTTTGTAGTACCATTTTGTAGTACAAGACGAGTGACTACGTCAGTGACTGTTTAAGGAGTTAAAGGCTAGAGGGAAGAAGCTGTTTAAGTGTCTACTGGATTTGGTGCGCATGGATCTGTAGCGTCTGCCTGAGGGGAGTAGCTGGAAAAGGTGGTGGGCAGGGTGCGGGGGATCCAGGAGGATTTTCCGTGCCCTTGTCTTGATTCTTGCAGTGTGCAAGTCCTCAAGAGTGGGTAGGGCGGTGCCAATGATTTTTTCCGCCGTCCTAACTGTCCGTTGAAGTCGGATTTTGTCCTTTTTTGTGGCGGCACCAAACCAAACCGTGATGGAAGAACACAGGATTGATTCGATGACTTCCGTGTAGAATTGTCGTAGCACCTCCTGTGGCAGGCCATGCTTCCTCAGCAGCCTCAGGAAGTACATCCGCTGCCGGGCCCTTTTCAGGATGGAGATGGTGTTGACTTCCCACTTCATGTCCTGGGAGACTGTGATTCCCAGGAACTTGAAGGTCTTGACGGTTGACACAGGGCAGTTGGATAGTGTGAGGGGCAACTGAGAAGAAGAATGTTTCCCGAAGTCCACGATCATCTCTACAGTCTTGAGCGTGTTCAGCCCGAGGTTGTGTCGGCCGCACCAGAGCTCCAGCTGCTCCACTTGTTGGCGGTACGCAGACTCGTCGCCGTCTTTGATGAGACCGATGACCGTGGTGTCGTCTGCAAACTTTATGAGTTTGACAGCTGGATCTGTTGAGGTGCAAATCAGCACAGAGTGAGGCACAGGGTCCACAGGCCATGGAGCTTCAGGAGATCGATGTGAACAAAGGACATTTAAAAGGAACTGCAAGTAGATCTCCACTTGCAGATGTAAAGTTAGCTGCTATGGAGTGGGCATTTGGAGACCGTTTTCTAAAAAAAATGGTTAAAGATATTTTATATGTTCAATGCAAAACGGGGTGGCCCGCGGGTCCAGTAGTTAGTGCGTCGACTTCACAGTGTAGAGGTACCGGGGTCAATTTCAGCTCTGGCCTCCCTGTGTGGAGTTTGCGTGTTCTCCCCGGGCCTGCAGGGGTTTTCTCCGGGTACTCCGGTTTCCTCCCACATTCCAAAAACGTGCACGGCAGGCTGATTGAACACTCTACATTGTCCCTCGGTGTGAGTGTGAGCGCGGATAGTTGTTGGTCTCTGTGTGCCCTGCGATCGTCTGGCAACCGGTTCAAGGTGTCCCCCGCATACTGCCCAAAGACGGCTGGGATAGGCTCCAGCACCCCCTGCGGTCCTTGTAAGATAAAGCGGAACAGGAAATGGATGGATGGAATTTGTTCAGTGAATTTATTCCTACAATGATTCAGGGTCCCACCCTGTTGTCATATTTATGAATGAAATACAACAAAATCCACCAAAGAGCTCAGATTCTGTCTGCCTGCGCCTCAATCAAATCCACCAAAATCTCGTTACCCCCCCCCCCACCCCCCCACCGGCCCCCGTGCGACACCACTTCGACCTGCTTTTAGCTGGCCGAAATTCCAGTCTACTTTCTGCAACGCCGTCTGCCAAATTCCCAAACACAATAAACTCGACTTACCCGGGGAACAAAAATGAAGATGATGCCAATTTTTACAAAAATAGGACCCATTATCTTTTTTTACTCAGTCTTCCACTACTTTTGTAGCTTACCTCCCTTTCATTCTTTGCCTGGCTCCACTAATAAAGACAGTTGGGCTGCTCTTTCTTTGTCCTTCCCCTTATTTCCCCGTATGTCATCCTCTCTTCCTCCACGTAACCGTCCTTCATTTTCATATCTTGTTCTCTCTCATTATGATGATTTTCAGTGCCGGCTTCAGTTGCTGGCCCATTAAAACTGAGTAGCAGCTTCATGAGATGGCTTCTACTCTGACACTACTGCCAAGTGACATAGAGGTTAACCTGCACCTGTGCTCATGTTGCATCTCAGTTCGGCACACACTTGATGATCTTGGCAAATGGCAACTGACACCAAAGCATCATATTGGAGCTCCCGCTGTGAAAGTAAGCTTAGGGTTTGGACAGACTAAATGAGGTGCAAATTTGAGACAAGACACTTTTTCCAATGCCCTTGTAAAACTCGTATGCACCTATAAATTATTCACTGAAAAAAAATGCTGTGTCGAATTGACTCAATTAGTTTTCGTTAAGCATGAAATACAATCATTTGGATCCAGATAGATTTATTAAGTGGACTATATCTAAATACAGATGATTTGATTCTGTGCGGCTACTTGACAAAATGAAATTAAGTCATTTCAACACGCCATTTTTATCAGTGGAAATTAGTAACATCATTAAATGGAATGTAGAGACGGTTTGTGCATCGTGTTTAATTCATTGCGAAATGCCGAGTGGTCGGCATGGCAGTCCTTTTAACAAAAAAAGAAATGATGACCAACAGGTGCGCCGCTGGAGGAGAATCTCTCCAATGCCACCTGTTGGTCACAAACGGAACAGAACCATGACAATAGACTATGAAACAAAACCAAAACGAATCAAAATGTGAACTAAATCATGACAGTTTGTTGTGAAGTGAGTTTTACGGTCACTCACTTGCATGTGCTCATGGACTAATTTCTGCAAAACAAAACCGACGGTTTTTCATCCTGATGTTACAGGCCAGTTATGGAAACAGTGGTTAAAAATTGTGGGACGAAATATAACACAATATAAATTGCATAACTTTTCAGTCAATTCAACAGACAATCCCTTTTTTGGATGCAATTAAATGAACATGAGCTGAAGGTGGCACCTCTGAGTGAGTTGACTCTTAGCTGTCATCTCCAAGAAGCACAAATATGATTTTTGAGTATTAGGACGACAGAGGCTTTGTGCTTTTCATTCTCTCTCTCTCTCTCTCTCTCTCTCTCTCTCTCTCTCTCTCTCTCTCTCTCTCCAACCCCCGAGTTTGATGCTTGTATAAGGAGGCAGCACGTTACACCAGATGTCACCGTCCTCTGTGCAACTGCACTCATCCATTATATAAACACCTCCATCCTTCATCCCCAACACTCATAATTGTTTCTCCTCACAGCAACCTCAACCTCCGCATCCTTGATTTCTTCATAACTTTGATTCTCGTTTGCAATTGCTCCGGTATGGACCATTGCTAAATTGTTTGCTCAGACAGAGGCGGCCATCTGTAACGGTAAAGCGGATGCGCGACGCTTGAGGAAGACGCGGCAAAACAAAGCCAAGAGACAGTCAAGGAGACACGGTGTTTGCTCGCCATGTTTATCTACATGAGTCCCTCATCGGGCTGCCACGGGACGCTGGATCATCTGACATGACCTCAAAACACGCCTGACTGGCCACTCTATGCGCTAATGCAAGCATGCACGGGCGTACGTGAAAAAAAAAGCAATGGGACGTTTTGCCTGGCTGCATGTGTGACCTCACATATGCTAAGTGTGTTTGTATGTCAGCCAGACAAAAGAATTCCCTGTCGAAGGATTGTTTGCGTAGCCGCTGTACATAAAGTGCATAACAAGCGTCTGTCGTCCTAGCCGCCGCCGTCACCGCCGTCTATATCTTACTTCTTTCTGGCTTAGTTCCTCGTTGCTCTCCTCCAATTAGCCCGCTCGTCGCTTTTTACGTCCCCTCCCCCTTGTTCCTTACTCTAGCTTTGACATTGGGGTAAAGTGGGACAGAGTGTAGGGGGGCAGTGAGGCAGAAGAGACATAGAAACAGTCAGGCAGGCAGGAAGGCAAATCTGCTGCTACGCTTGCAAGTCCCAAACACACACACACACACACACCTCCCCTGCTTCCTCAGGCCCTCCAAGACCCTCAGGCCTCGCCTTCTTCGTCTGTAGTTGCTTTTAGCATGTCACCTCTGCTCCACTCCCAATCGGCAACATCTGTGTCTGGAGTCCCTTCGCTCCCCATCATCCCTCATTACATCCTCCTTCCTTGACTCCTCCCACTTCATCTTCTTTCTGGGTCTGTGTTGCCAAGATGCCCAGCAACAAAGGCGAGGGCGCATCATCGCCTTGGCGAGCCAGGGGAAGGAGCGCGCTATGTGGAGGATAGCGTCTTCCCTAACCCATCCTCGTCTCTGAGGCGTCCGCCCGCGACGTAAGGTGCGGCTGTGCGTCAGCCGGCCGTGCTCCTTGGTGACCCCCCCCCCCACCCACCCAACTCCACGACACCGTGTACGCGTCACCGTGGCACTGCTAACATGCTGTGGCACATCATGGCAACATGGCGTTTCAAAAGGCCGAGGGCGAGTGAGCCAGAACGGCCAGCAACTTTGGCAGGGTTTGCATGTTTACATTTTTTTTTAATGTTGGCAATAGCGTGTTAATATGCAACTATTTCACAACAAATACTGTAGTCGTGAACAGTCATGCTAATCCAGGGAGATCCAAACTTTTTCCATTGAGGACCATGTACAGAAAAATAGACAGAAGAGTTGGGGCAGATCTGTATTGAGCTACAGATCGTGTAGCTCAATACAGACCTACAAGATACCGGAAATTTGTGTGATGTGGGTGTTGAATATTGCAATATCGATATTATTGTGATATTTAACATGTACCAACAAATATGACATTTCATCCAGTGAAAGAATTGTATTTTTTCATGCGTCACAATAAGCAGACTCCATTTAGTTTTATCGGATTCGTTGTAACAAGGGCGACATGGTCGTCGACTGGTTAGCACGTCCGAGTCACACTACAGAGGTGCAGGGTTCGATTCCGGCTCTGGCCTTCCTGTGTGGAGTTTACGTGTTCTCCCCTTACCTGCGTGGGTTTTCTCCGGGTACTCCGGTTTTCTCACACATTTCAAAAACGGCTGTAAATCCGTTAATCTAATATAAGAGAGTTGCGCTCGCCGGAAACATGTGATAATTGCAGCCAATTCTAAAACGGCAGACTTTGAAAGGTACTGTACAAAGCGGCGTTTTCGAGGTTCCACCCATGACCCGATAAAAGGACGTGCGCTATCGAAAATGGATGGCCGTACATATTCTGGAGAAAGTGTAATATATCACATTTCCATGGCACTACAAAAGGTTATACATGATGTTGGAAAAGATATGTCAGCACCACACTGCATATTGCTTATGCATGACTTTACAACAAGATGATGGATTTGATTACAATAGCAGAAGTTCTGCTCGCGGAGGATTTTCCCAGAGCACCGTGCCTTCCTCTACATAATGAATGACAAACACACAAACAGACCTGAGTGTAAAATTACCATTCTATTTTCCTGTCTGTATTTTTTTCCAGGGCTGAATGAAGGTCACTCTGTAAGGAGCATTTTGCCGTGTGTGTGTGTGTGTGTGTGCATTGTGTGTTTATAATGCGTTAGCTATGCCCTGTTCGCCTTCTCATGACTGGAGAGCATGTCTGCATTTATAATCCATGAGGCTAAATAATTAAAGGCAAAAGCGACACAATAAACTGCATGTTGACAAATCTGAAAAATATGCTGGTGTGTGTATCGAGGGAGGAGAGACATTTATTTTGGGTGGTGTTCGTGGGACTTAAATAGGATACAATACACACTGACAAGCTTAAGACAAGAGGATAGAAAGCAAAGAGGATTAGGGTTTTTTTTTTGGTTTTCTGTCACTCTTGCTGCTCTTTCAGCACATTTTCACTGCCGTGCAAAATATTCAAGTAGATCCATCCCCGTTTTCAATATTTATGGACCTCCCAATTAAGGTCACTTATGTAGCAGAGGCTTTTCACCAGAATGCATGCAATGGAAATCAAAACAGATGACCAGATTTTTCTGTCTGGCTGTTTAGTTTGGGGTGGATGAGTTCATGCAAGTCTTTCCTTTACAGGTGAATATTGCCATGTAATTTTTTTTAAATTAGAAGGATGAACTAAGGATGTTTTTTGTCATGCCACCACATGAGGGTACAACAAAATCATTGTGACTGTGGCTGTGATGTGACAAAAGTAGGGCATATTTCTGTCCGGGCTGTTCAATACAATACAGCTAAGTCAACAATCATAATCGAAGCCAAATAGAAGGAAAAACACTGGGAAAAAAATATTAATGTGAAGAAAGGCACAAACACTAAGCAGTAATCTCTGAGAGACTTTTCATCAAGGGCGAGCACAAATCTCCAAGCAGTAATCTTCACCAGATTCTCATGCGTCTGTAACTAAGAGTTGGCATCGAACACACACTTTATGTGTAACGGCAGTTAGTATCCTGTTACACCTATGTCAGTCAACAACGTTAGACTGTTACAGTATTTTCCGCACTCTAAGGTACACCTAAAAGTATTACATTTTCTCAAAAGCCGACAGTGCGCCTTATAATCTGGTGTGCCTTATTTATTGATCAATATTCTGATTTCTTGGACGTAGTATTTTTAAATGTTCTATAAAGTGCTTTGTTACAGCTGCAGTGGTTGTGAAAGCGCTATATAAATAAAGCTGTATTGTATTATATTGTATTCCATTAGTGCAGCTCCATCTAGTGGATGCATAATGCAACCACAGCCCCTATTGTAACTTCTATTCATTGTATGCGCCTTATAATGCGTTGCCCTAAATATGAAAACAGTTTTAAAATAGGCCATTCATTGAAGGTGCACTTTATACTCCAAAGTGCCTTATAGTGGGGAAAATACGGTACTGAAAACATTACCCTGACTGTTCGTTTTATGACATTCTTGACATTTTGACCTTGGAACACATTTCTATATTTTTGAATTGTTTTTGAAATGAATCAGCAATCTGGACTTCACTCTTCACACTTCTCTCTCCATATTAATGATGAACACAAGCTGAGCTGTTGTTGTTTCAATTTGCATTTTACTGTTTCTTTTTGTTTATAATTTGTGTTTTTAGTAATGTTTTTGAATATGTATTTTTATCTCTTGCTTTTGTGATTTCTCAGAATGTCCTATTTTAACATGGACAGCACTTTGAGCAGTGTTTACTGTTTTTAAATGTGCTAAATAAATTAACCTTGACCATGATAAGACCCCGAGATTTTCTCATAAGAATGTCCCGATCACATATTTTTCTAACCCTATGAGTGCCACTTGATTTTTTTTTTATATCAGCGTTGAAGCACAAAATATATATGCAAACAAATGACTGTTAGATATCCCACCTTAAACCAAGTAACATCTAAGCGAATAAAATGTCTATTTTATCAAGTATGTTGTGTATTGTTGCTTTGTCACAACCGAGGAAAATAATGTGAAATTAGCTGAAAATTACATCATCGAGTCGGCACAGGTCAAGTTTCTTGGGTTGAAAATTGTGTGGACAGGAAAAAAATAGTCAGTTCTCATAGGGGAGATGGAGGACTGAGGGAACCCTCATATTAGAACAGGAGGCATGTGTGTGCTTGGCGGGGGAGGATTGGGGGTGGGGGGGCAGCTGGCATTTGACAGTGAAACATGGCTTTTTAATGAGGCATTAGGACTCAGCTTACCTCAGATCACACTGCCCCTGAAAATCCTACCAACCAGGAAGGTGTGTGTATATTGTCATTTATTCTTGCTGGGCCTCTTCTGTTCAATTCCACAACTTCTTTATTGACCTCCTCCTGCTGTTTTTGCATAACCTCCTCCAAGTCCTCATGCAGGCCTTTGTCAACCATTGAATGAAAAAAAAAGTGACAGTAATATCACCTTCATTCTGGCTCTTTTTCTGCTGACTTGTTCTCAGCAGCACTCGTCTATTATAGACTGCTTTGAATGTGAATAGAGGGGAGATGGGAGCAAGTGTTCATTTCATACCAGAGCGAGAGAAAGAAAGAGGAGGAGGAGGGAGGAGGACGTTTGGAGCTTGTTGTCGCGAGGTGTCAATTTCCCTTTGTGAAACACGCCACTCCTTCACGCCCCTACGACAGAACAGATGAGATCAAAATAAGGAAATTATAGCTGCGGAGGAAAGGTTTGAGGGGGAAAGAAGTGTGTGTGTGTGTGGGGGGGGGCAGCCATTGATTTGACATCCGGGGTTCATTTTCATTCATCTGCCATTGTAATGTGGGTTGGTGGAGGGCAGAGGGCATGGGGTGGGGTTAAAGAATTATTTACATTCACGTTGACATTGTAGTACGCTGTAACAGTATACAGTGATCCCTCGCTATTTCGCAGTTCGTTTATCGTGGCTTCAGTGCATGGCGGGTTTTTTCAAACATATTAATTAAAAAAAAAGTTTTTTCTCATATAAATGGAGTACAATACTGTAGATGTTGCTCTATGTAACTCTCTGTTGTTTTGCTGACTTTCGCAGCTTCTCGCGGACCGTTTGCAGACTTTAACTTTTTTTTAAAAAATATGTTAATTGGTGGGGCGGCCCGGTAGTCCAGTGGTTAGGACGTCGGCTTCACAGTGCAGAGGTACCGAGGGGTTCGATTCCAGCTCCGGCTATAAAAAGCGTGTGTGCGTTCACAATGGAGAGAGGAGGGGGCATCATCATCATCGTCTGTTTCCCACATTGCTAGTATTCCAGTTAACCATTCTGTTTTATCCGCAAGCAAAATACTAAAACTGCAGCAGCTTAACAGTCAGTGGATGTTTTTTCACAGTCTGGAGCAATGCTGTCGCTGCCCATGGTGCTGAATGACAGCAGACCTTGAATGTGTTTGAGTGCTCCACTTCTCATACATCTCCTTACTCATTCACACGTTTTGTGAGTCACACTGAATGTTTTTTCCCCCTTTTAACTTTTAAATGAATTAGCGATGTTAAAAACATCATAACATCTGCAGGCATTAAGTTGCCTCATCTCAGAAGCTCCGTTTTATTTTTTTTCTCTCAAATTCTTGTCAATACTGAATATGCACGACAGATTAGTCTCAATGAGGCAAGGTAGTTTTATTGATATAGCACATTTCATAAGCTTGGCAACTCAATAGGCTTCACACAACCAAGAGCACAAACAGCGAAAGACACGCAAAGGCAAAGTAAAGAGGTCAGAGGTATCTTAAGAATTATTTAAAAAGACAAAAACATTCAATAACAATTGAATGCATTTACAAAAAAAGAAATGAAAACAAAGTAAAGAAATAAAAAGTAGCTTTCGAAAATGGCTGACTGAAATTGACTTTAATGCTTCAAAGACCTTAATCAAAGGTGACGGCAGGAGACACTTGCGTGTGGAATAATAGCTGAAGGCTTAAAGCAGCATATCAGGTAAATGCTGCTTCACCATGTTTGCTTCGAAACCTGATCTCCACTAATTAATAATAATAATAATACATTTTATTTGAAAGCGCTTTTCATCACACTCCAAGACACTTTACAAGAGCTTAAAACACAGGATAAAAATGTGCACTAAAAACAAGCATACATCATTTAAACATTTAAATGAACAAAAAGTTGACCTGAGTCCTCAGACCTTAGAGCATTACTGGGTTTATATGCAAGGAGCATTTGTTGAATGTATTCAGGACTCAAAACATTCACTGTTTTATAGATTAGTAGACAACGTTTAAAATCTATTCTACATCTGACTGGAAGCCAGTGTAAAGCTTTTAGGACTGGTGTAATAAGTTTTGATCTCGTAGTTTTGGTCAATGCAATTGAGCAACTTAATAATTTTCATTTTTGGTGGTGCCAATTGATTATTGTGGGTACAAAATGTATTTATGAATGAAATATATTTAATTCAATTGTTTACATACTTCCCCAAGGGTCTCCTTGCTGTGCGCGATTTCTTTCAGATTTAAAGGCTCCGCCTGGTGTGTTTTGAAAAGATTTCAGTGGCCTGCGGAGGGCTACAAACCATCATAAGAAAAGCTCCTGAATAAGCAAAACAACGAGTCTCAATGCAACATTCGCACATTGTTCTGTGGATGCTTTTAGCAGAGAGGATATTCCAGTGGTTGTGGATTTCTTTTCTGTTGTTGATCCTGCTGCTATCTTACATTTCAGTCACTGCGCGAGCAAATTGAATGCAACCCGCCTTCTTTTTGCATGTTGCAGTGCATGTTCAACACCGCTTATCCGGAACAGGGTTTCGGGGGGTGCTGGAGCCTATTCCAGCTAACTTCGGCCTACACCCTTAACTGCTCGCCAGTCAATCGCAGGTTATATAGAGAGACGAAAAAAACATTCACGGCCACGTTCACACCGTTGCTGAGTGAGAATCGATCCCGCGCTCACAAGTCAGCGATTTAAGATCCTAATAGTGGGCACTAAACAATCATCAAAATGTGTACACTGTTCCCAGCGAGTTTAAAAGGAGTGGAGAAGAGAGTTTTGCGCTATAGGTTGGTTTCACCATTGAAAAATGATAATTATGGAGAAGCCAGTTACCACATATTTTATTTGATGGGATGTATCTGTCCATTCTGCATAACATTGTGTATAGGAAAACTCCCAGATCAGCCAAAAACTGTTTTGCCAAAATTCCATACTAACACATGTCAGTACATGCTGACATCACGCAGATGCATGGAAACGCTGCGTTGAAAGGAGTTTTGTCATCGTTTAAATACACGACTCCTTCTTTAGACTGTCTCCCTTTGCAGCCCATGAATCAACATTTTACAGCCCGCGCAAAAATACAAAAATAAATAATAAAATAAAAATCTAGCTCTCAAACTATCGCCATCATGGCCAACATTAAAATACCGTACCATTGGAACCCCCAAATATTCAGAAAAAAAACATGAGGTGGAGGTTTCATTCATAATTAATATTATTTAATATGTTTGTGCAGAATGCAAGACAGGGTAACATTATGTAGTTTGTGTTCATTTACTCACACAGTTTTTTCAAGTGGAACCTTTGCACTTTTTAGGGCAATTCTGCAACTGTGTGCAAGATTATGTCGTAAGGAATGTGGCTGCAGACACTTTCTTGTTTATTAGTACGCATTTTTGTCCTCAACTCAAGTCCGTGCTCGCCTGAAATCGAAAACTTGACATGCAAATGTTTTGTCAAAAGCCCTTCTGCGGTCTCTCATCTGGGCCTGCTAATCAATTACCGAGCGATTCAGCGGTTCCTCTCTCCCCTACTTGGATGCCCGTCGCCATTATTTAAATTCTGTTTGTACCACTGATGAAGGGTACGCTGTCGCACACACCACATCGCCGTGCACGCGAGACGCACACTGGCACACGTAGCGCCATGCCGCGCCACCGCAGTGCCCCCTACCCAGCTGTTGTCATGTGAGCGCGTGGGCCCTAGCAACAGCGAGCGCGGGCGGGGGGGAGGGGGGGGACGATCCGGACGAAAGCAGGGAAATGGGTAAAAATGAGGCAGAGGGAAAAAAAACTGGTGATGAAGGAAAGCTGCAGGAAGGGAGGGGCTTGGGGGCCTTAGAGCATAAATAAGTGATGAGTCCAACAGTGTGAATTGCAGTTCGTTAGCATTGCTGCAGCACCGCCTTCATTTGCATGGCAGCCCACCCCCACCCGACTTACGCCATTTCCTCTCCCTTTTTCCCTTGCCCACCTTCACACGCCGTTTCATCTATTTTGGTCTTCTGTCCCTCGACTAGTTTGTATCTGAAAATAAATATGTCTTTTCCTCTTAATTTCCTTGGCTGCAGCCTGTGTGCTGGCAATATTCATCGTATCCTTTCATTACCGCAAACATTTTCGACTTCCACCTCGCGTTGCTCCCTCATCTTGGCAGTAACTCTCTGAAAATGGCAGCTATAGTCATTTATATTTAGCATCACCTTTTCCCTCCCACCACTTTTTCTTTCCTATCCATACCATTCATCTCACCTCGCATATTTTATCGAAAAAGGTTGCTCTGTCTCACTGGCAACTTTAGGAGAGAGACATATCAATGCTTCGTGGCTCCCCAATCCATTTTTTTCTCTCCTTTGTCTACGCCTTTGCCTTTCCATCTCAGTATTTGCATGTGCGTTTGCACATACAGTACATAAAGACACACAAACATCCAGCGGGGGCTTTTCTCTGCCCTCGTCGTGACTCACTACCTCGGGCCAATCAGCTGAACTCAAACTCCATTACTTACATGCCCTCCTGCTAAAGAAGAACAGATGAAATGGGGAAAAAAAGGCAGAGACTGGAAGAGGTTGAGGGCAAAGAGGAGAATTGGTGAAGAGCTGTCATGAAGAAAAGACAAAACATGATAAGAGAGGAGGAGGAAGAGGTCAGGAAATAAGGAGGATGTGAGGGCATGCTGGGATGAACCTCAAAATTTTGTTTCCGCCCCCCCCCCCCCACACCCCCTGGTCGAGTGAGAAATAATTAGAGGAACGCAGTCTCTGATGCATAAGCTTGCAAAGATGCATTCAACAACAACAATAACAGTCCCCGGAGGCGTTAGCAGACTAGACGGGAATTGATCGCATCTCCCACGAGGAGATGTTTGCACAGGGAGATGAGACCAAGACGTGGAGGAATCGCTTTCACTCGTATACTGCACTCTGGCCCGCGCACCTCCCCTCCCCCCCACACACTTCCGCCCCCCGGTCAGCCCTCTCACTCTCTCTTCTCGTCCCCCCGGCAGTCCGAAGAACATGTTGCTCTTTATCTTCCTTTTCACTCCCTTCACCAATCGCAATCTGCTGTCCTCCTTACCTGTAGGGTCACCTCCTGTAGTAAATGGGAGGCAAATGTCAAATATTAAAAGCAAAGAGCTGGAGGGTCATCAATGAATACTGATAGAAGAGTGAGTCATCACTGGCCACAGTAACCAATCTGCCTACCTACCATCACCCGTCTTCCCATTTAATCCACATGTTCCCCGTGTCAATTCACATTGTGGAATATTTGGAGACATCAATGCATTTTTTTGCATTCTACATAGAGCTGTGTCATGAGAATGGTTTTTGTGGCTGTAGCTTCAACTCGTGACAGCTGACATAGCGAGTTGATTGATCGTTTATAGTCACCTATATCTAGTATATTGATCCATCTATCCATTTTCTTTCCTGTTTGTCGTGATCTGACTTTGGACCAGAGGTGGGGTATACACTCCATTGGTCGCTAGCCAAACATCGGGCACATGCACAAACAAGCATTCACATCGATTGACATTTTTCAATTTTCATTTAACCCACAGGTGTCAAAGTCAAGGCCCGGGGGGCCAGATCTGGCCCGGCACCTCATTTTATGTGGCCCATAAAAGCAAATCAAGCATGTCAAGTTCTAATTTGCTTTAAAGTCTTAAAACTTCAAATTGTCATATGTAATCCATAATAACATATGATACTACAAGAATTGTTTTCATTACCAATCCCCTTATTACATTCATATAAACAATGTTTAAACAAGTCATTATTCTTCACTTCTGATTTTAAAACTGGCTATCCAGCAATTTATTGTGTGCTGTATATGTAATATGTGGAGGTGATGAAACATTTAGATGGTTTCACAAAATTTGTCATAACGAGCCTCTAAGGGAAACCGTGACAAAAATGAGTCTGGCACCCCTGATTGAACCTAACGTGAATTTTTTTCAACTATGAGCGTAACCAAGACGACCTCCATTTAGGTATATGTATGCGTGTGTGCGTAAATAAGTAACAATGTAGGTATGTCACACTCTTTATATCCAGTCAAGTAGTCCACCTGGTCTTGTCAGCTTTGCAAAAAGACATGAGAACATGCAAAGCCAACAACAACAAACAAGCACACACACACACACACACACACACACACACACACACACACACACACACACACACACACAAATTTTCTTACGCTCTTTGCGGTCAGATCGGCGTAACCAAACAATGTGCAACTTACAAGAAAGCTTGAAGTGTGCGCTGTCTAAAATAACCCTTTGGGGTTAGTGTGGAGTAAGAAAGCAGTCAGGCAAGCGTAAAGAATCAAACACAGAAATTCACTCTCCTCATTTTTTCCCGCCTGTCACTCTCTCTTTCCCCCACTCCTCCTCCATTTCTGTCTCTCTCTCTCTCTCTCTCTCTCTCTCTCTCTCTCTCTCTCTCTCTCTCTCTCACACACACAAAAACACACACGCGTGTGCGCGCACGTGCCTACTTAAAAAAAAAATATATTGACATGTGAATGAATCACGGCCAGAACTAAAATGAAAATGACACTAATCTGCAGTTACTGTAATACAGTGTGATGTGTGGTGAGATTCGAGACTGGTGAGGCACTCCTTCCCCACAGGGGGGTAGAAAAATAGGAAGCCGAAAAAGATTAGCCGTTATTACAATTATGAGCTGCAATAAAACATGTCGCAAACCAGGTCAAAATTCAATTTTTCAATGTTGCTTTTCAAAGCTTAAATTATTTCAAATTATTTCATGCAACACCTTTGTTTAAGCAGAAAATACAGAATATTCTGCGATTTTTACAATAAAATGGTCAAAATATATTAAGAACCACGCCCAAATCATAGTCCAGAGGACAAATATTAATAATTGTCTTATTTTATTATCATTCATTCATCTTCCGAACCGCTTGATCCTCAATAGGGTCGCGAGGGGTGCTGGAGCCTATCCCAGCTGACTCCCGGCAGTAGGCGGGGGACACCATGAACTGGTTGCCAGCCAATTGCAGGACACACAGAGACGAACAACCATCCGCGCTCACACTCACCCCTAAGGACAGTTTGGAGTGTTCAATCAGCCTGCCATGCATGTTTTTGGAATATGGGAGGACACCGGAGCACCCGGAGAAAACCCACGCAGGCCCGGGGAGAACATGCAAACTCCACACAGGGAGGTCGGAGCTGGAATCGAAGCCCCTGCACTGTGAAGCCGACATGCTAACCACTGGACAACCGGGCCGCCCTTTATTTTATTATTTGTTTTCCTTTTCTTCTCATGATGACAGATGATGACCTGCCTCCCTTTAATGCATGTCACTGGTAACACACACACACACACACACACACACATATCAATTATTAACACTTCCCTGGTCTGTTTTACTTCTGTTCCTCATCTATCTTTCTTTGCGGTGCATATCTCTCTCGATGGATGGGACATCTTAAAAGCTCTCATGTGTTTCGCTAAGTGCTGTGGTCGGCTCTTTTACATTTTTTTTCCCCATTGTTTCTTTTGAAATCTGTGGTCATTATTAGTTTTCCAAGAGTCTTACAAAGGAGATGTTAGCAGCAAAAATCCCCCAAGAGCCAGAATTTAGTATCCTTCACAATACGACTCACACATTAAAAAAAACAACTAATTTTTCCTTGAAAGGATTTATTTTTTTCTGATGTAAAAATCGAATAATAGATATCATGCATGCAGGGCGGCCCGGTAGTCCACGGGCACATCGGCTTCACAGTGCAGAGGTACCGGGTTCGATTCCAGCTCTGGCCTCCCTGTGTGGAGTTTGCATGTTCTCCCCGGGCCTGCGTGGGTTTTCTGCGGGTGCTCCGGTTTCCTCCCACTTTCCAAAAACATGCGTGGCAGGCTGATTGAACACTCTAAATTGTCCCTAGGTGTGAGTGTGAGTGCGAATGATTGTTAGTTTCTGTGTGCCCTGCGATTGGCTGGCAACCGATTCAGGGTGTCCCCCGCCTACTGCCCGAAGATTGCTGGGATAGGCTCCAGCGCCCCCCGCGACCCTAGTGAGGATCAAGCGGCTCGGAAGATGAATGAATGAATGAATATCATGCAATTAATTAGCATGTCTCTTTGAGAGCAAATGTTGGTGGGCAGCTTGAGTGTTGCCATAGTGAGGATGTTACCTCGCAGCAATGCCACTCCCACGTGACTGCTCGCATTACCTCTCATCAGTATCAGCTGTCTATATTTAAAAATAAAAGTCATCGGTGTGACATATTTTCTACCTCTCCATTTACACCACAATTAATAAAGTAAAGAGTAAGTTGGCCATGACACAGCAAAATCTTTAGTCCGTCGACTTCCACTCATCTTGGATAACTTGAAACATGATTTTGGAGTGTGTTGGGGCAACGTTTTGTTCATTCATCTTGAAATCTTAGTGTGATGTTGCTGTACCTTAGAGAAGGCCTGCTGGCGCACCGTTTCTTTTGTATTTTGTCCAAAAGTTTCAATTGTGTTGAGGTCACGTTCTTCAAAATGAAAACTCATCCAAAGCGTGCATACTTTTCACAGTCTTCCGCCCATGTGCTGTAGTGCCTTTGTGCATAGACTAAATGTGTGGCCTGTAAAAGTCCAGAGTCCCTGAACCGGTTAAGCCGCGGAAAATGAAAAAGTCTTTTTCTGACCCCAACTAATGTCTTCTCCTTTTTCCTGTCTACCACAGGTAACCGTTTCTTCTTGACCTCATTTGGAGCTCTGTATATCTCAGCGGTGCAGAAGGAAGATGCTCTGTCCACCTATCGCTGTATCACAAAGCACAAGTACAGTGGTGAAACTCGGCAGAGCAATGGAGCCAGGCTCTCCGTTATGGGTATGTAACTTTTTCGGCAGGCACATCTCGTGCCGAATCAACAAATGAGTGCCTTGTATTCGTTGTCTTACTGCATCACCTCTTCAGACCCTACGGAGTCCACCCCGTCAGTGCTGGACAGTTTCCTGTCCGGTGAGGTGAAGGTTGGGCAAAGTGTGGAGCTGCCCTGCATCGCATCCGGCTACCCGAACCCCACAATCAGATGGTTAAAGGATGGGCGGCCGCTGCCGGCAGACTCCCGCTGGACACGCCGCATCACTGGCCTCACGATTTCGGACTTGAGGCTGGAAGACAGCGGTAACTACATCTGCGAGGTCACCAACAGCTTCGGCTCTAAGGAGGTGACGGGTCACCTTAACATCATAGGTAGGTAACACCAACAGATTATTTTGAACGCTCCTCTCTGACACACGTAACACACTTTAATTCCTTTCTTGGTGACCAATCACAAAGATTTGTACAATGATTGACTTAAGCGGTCCAATAATTCCACATAGAGTGACTGAAAAGCCATCCAGTGGCAGGTTAGGCAGGGTGTGAAGGAACCCAAGCGCGCGCGCGCACACACACACACACACACACACACACACACACAATTATACAGCTCTATAATCAGCTCAGTGTGATACAGTCTTTTGTATGATAATTGTCAAAACGATACAGCTTTTGGAGCCTTTTCTTTCGTGTGTGGTACTCAAAGGGTGGGGCAAGCTTTTTTCTTTCCCTTTTATTTTGTAATAATTAAACAGCCCCGCCCCAAAAAAGATCACTGCATTTCAAAAGTGCTGCACTTTTGTGCTTTTGTCCCATTCCTCTTATTCATTGAATATATTGTTGGGCTTTCTGAACTAAATGCCTGACTGACTCATCTGCCGGCTGATATGAGCGCTTTTAAAATCTGAAGAAATCTGCAGATTTTTTGGGGCCGTTTTTTTGGCCTGGGGGGGTTTGGCCTGGGGGGGGGTATTTGAATACAAGACAGACAAACACCCACCCCAGAGGAAAAAAAAAAGTCAAATTGATGTTTGCAAAGATTATTCTCTGCGGTAAAGTTAAATTCGAAAGGACAAAGTAATTTTAAACAGTCAAATATTCTACCTGTAAAACTTATACCGATTGCTGTAAGCTTGAAAAAAATCAAATAATGTATTCATTATATATTTTGGAAAGAAAAAAGAAAACAAATCTGAATACTCTTTCTATTACTCTCCATCTTCCATCTTTAGAGCCTCTACGGGTCACCTTGTCCCCCAAGAACCTCAAGACGGGCATCAGCAGCACAGTCATCCTGTCTTGCGCCGTCCAGGGTTCTCCTCACTATTCCGTGTCGTGGTACCGCAACACAGAACCCGTCCTGCCTGACCAGCACTTCTCCATCCAAGGCGGTCACAACGAGACTTTGTTCATTTCGGCGGCGCAGAAAAGACACTCGGGAGCTTACCAGTGCTTTGCCACGCGCAAGGCACAGACTGCTCAAGACTTCTCCATCATACTGCTGGAAGGTGCGCTTCATCAATAGCTTCGATGCATGTAGATTTTGAGAAAAGAACAATTTGAGAAAAAAATTGCCCAAACATTTTTGGGGTGAATAGCGTGTCCATCTATTTCCCTCAGATGGTACCCCACGTATTGTGGCCTCCTTCAGTGAGAAGGTGGTCGTCCCGGGCGAGCCGTTTTCGCTGATGTGCACCGCCAAAGGAGCGCCTCCGCCGACCATCACCTGGACCCTGGACGATGAGCCGGTGGCCCGCGACCTGTCCCGCGTGCGAGCCAGTCAGTACACGCACTCCGACGGGAGCACCGTGAGCTACGTCAACGTCAGCAACCCCCAGATTCGCGACGGAGGATTGTATCGGTGCGCCGCACGAAACTCGGCCGGTAGCGCCGAGTACCAAGCGCGCATAAACGTAAGAGGTGCCTGTCTACTTTTCAATATCAGTCATACTCAAGGCTTCACACGGCCTTAACCCTACCATCTCCCCGACCCATACCCTGCCCTCGGCCCTTCTTACCTCTCTCTCTTTATACATGTTTTCTCTGTGTTCCTCTTGTCTCAAGTGATCTTTTTATCACTGAAATGTCACTGGAGGATGAAACCATTGGTTAAACTCGCAATCACCATCCGACGTGACATTCGCGAGATCATCAGGGAACAGGACTGCAACTAAGTCGATTCATTATTATTCCAAGATGGATGGAGTGTAGTGAAGATTTGCTTTGTAAGGGAGGAAGAGCATGAAGCAGATGGTTGCCCTGTAGATGGATATGATCAGAGGCGTGCCAGTGTGTGGATCCAGTGATGGTAAATTCTGGTGACAGGACCGGTCCTGTCAGGATGATGACTGACCCTGATGGACACGGCCGCTTCGTTGTATCCACATCTCGCTCTCAGTCGCCTGTTTTCTCTTTCCCGCCCGTGCTTTTCTCCATTCTTTTGTGAAATGCTCCGGTGTGACAGGAGAGTTTTATCCAAAGAGACGTGCCGTAATAATCACTGCAGTGACAATGCGTAGCATTTCCAGAGCACTTCAGCACTACGAGCAACAAAAACTGACAGACACATGGCATGGACCTACCGAAAGAAAAGTGGTACTTATCCACTCACAGAAATGGGATTCACTCAACTTATCCCAGTCAGGGGGCCAACAACTGCAGTCATTGTTGAGAATACAGTGTAGATATACTGTATATCTCTGTGTGTTTTTTCTGAGAGTGCGTCTGTGCTGTGCGCTCGCGAGACGGTGCTGCTGAATAATACATCTTTGGCTCGTCAAAGCTGCGACTTCAAAGCTCGGCACACACTGAGAAATGGAGGAGAGCGAGTTGGGGGAGGGCAAGACAGGGTGACGTGTAAGAGAGGTGGAAAGAGAGACAAATACAAAGATGTACCTAAGATGAACTGGAAGATGGGAAAGTCAGCCAACAGGTGAAGGACGATTGAGGGATGGCCACTTTTGTCCTCTATTGACACCGTTTCTCTCTCTCTGAAATGTAAGATAAGATAAGTAAACCTTTATTTGTCTCACAATAGAGACATTCCCAATTTACAGCAGCAAAATTATGAAAGGGAGGAGGTAGAAGACAAAAAGTATATCAATAAATATAAATATAAAATATCAATATAAGCATAGTAAAAATGGGTGACTGGGGGGGGGGGGGGGGTGAGTCCAGGTTTTCAGGACCATCTATTCAATAGACAGACAGCAGTTGGCAGGGACAAGCGGCGGTACCTCTCCTTCTTGCAGTGCAGGTGTATCACTCTCTGGCTGAAGGGGCTGCCCAGTGCTGTCAGCGTGGCCTGGAGGGGGCGGGAGGGTCTGTCCATCATAGCTGTTAGCTTAGCTAGCATCCTCCTGTTGCCCACCTCCTCCAGAGTGTCCAGGGAGCAGCCCAGAACAGAGCTGGCCCACCTGAGCAGTCTCTCCCTGTCCCGGGCTGAGATGCTGCCTGACCAGCAGACTATGCCATAATGTATGGCCGAGGCCACCACCGAGTTATAGAAGGTCTTAAGGAGTGACTCCTGTTTTTTGTCCCTTCCTGATCACAGCGCCCGTGTTGTTGGACCAGTCTAGTGTATTGTTGTTTTGTTTTGGTCTGTCTCTCTTTGTTTCATATTGTTGGAACTATTGACTACCACTGATATTTTGGGTCACAACCATTTACCGTCCATAGCTCTAGGTACACTTGCACTCTGTAATTTGATGCAGGTACATCGAAAGAAAATATAACATCAGGACCACAGCAAGCTTTGAGTGACCTTTACATCATGTACTTGATAATTGGCAGACCGATACGTGTTATGGCACAGCACTTCAATCCAGGCTGGGAGACTCTTTCTTGTCCATAGGTGTGAAGTTGAGTTTGGATAGTTGTTTATCACCCACAACCAAATGAGGACAAGTCTGACAGAAAACGGAGAGCTCGCTATATAGCGCCGAAAAGAAATGCTTGCGGTCCAAGCATTTGGAGTCGCAAAAACTTCTTTCTCTTGTCCCGCTTGCTCATCCCCTACCCACAACCCAATCACCTCCCCCCTGTAACTCCTTCCCTCCAAAAATTCCACACCTAAGTTAGACACCATCAACTAATATGCTTCTTTTCCTCTCTTTTCTTCTTGTGGTCCAATCCCTCTTTCTCTATCTCTATCTCCTCGGGCTTCTCTTGTGTCTGTTAATCAGGCAATCCAAGGATTCGACCGATGAAGAACATCACGGCCGTGGCAGGGCGCAGCTCTTTTGTAAACTGCAGAGTGATCGGCTACCCATATTACTCCATCAACTGGTACAAGGAGGGGCTTCTGCTACCTGACAACCATCGTCAGGTGAAGCCAGCTACGCTCGGTGCAGATTTCAAGACAAATCTTGGTTTCACAAAATCGATAACAAGTGTCCAGTCACAGTTCTGTTCTTTCCGGATCCTAACAAAGACTATTTCACTGATTAACTTAATATTTGTACAGTATGTTTGAGTCACTTTCAACTGACCGCAAGGCTTTTTATTTCTAATATTGCACATTATATCCTTTTTTTTGCGGGGGGTAGGGGGTGGATTTAATCAAAGCAAAAATGGTGAAATTAGTCGAGTCGTTGACATTAATGCTTGTCACAAACAAAAAAATGAATTGCCTTGAGTTCTCATGAATACACTAGATTAGAAACGGGAGCGCAAGTTTTAGCTGTTTGGCCCTGACTAACCATGATGTAACGCTTTGCAGGTGGTGTTTGAAAACGGTACCCTGAAGCTTACTGATGTCCAGAAGGGGATGGACGAGGGGGCGTACATCTGTAGTGTGCTCATACAACTGCAGCTGTTCATCAAGCAGACTGTATACGTCACAGTCAAAGGTGAGTCACGCCGTCCCATTCTGAGACAAAAGTTCTCCTGTTCTCACAGGAATTTATACAAAAAGTAATGTCATGTATTTAACAGAAAATTATTTTACAGTACACTGAAGAACTAATCAAAAAGCGAATATAGGATCCCCGCAACTCTGTTTATATTTTTCACTGCCATACTTATACACATTGGGTCACATTCACCAGTTGTTTTTTTTAGGCGCTTGGACTTACAAGCTTTTGACTGAGGTCAAATGCATGAGCAGGAGCTGCAGTGAATAATCATATTGCACAAACTGTTTATTCTTTATATCCTAGTAAATGACCTTTCAGGCCAACTGAAGATCACCGATGCTGTACAAATTTAATAAATACAAATTCAACACATTCTTTCTTTTTAAAATCTAATATCAATCAGCATCAATCTTTTTACTGCACTGCACATAATTTCACGTGAATCTGTTTAAATCCCTGAACAATATATCAAGCAGAGAAAATGTCAAATGTAAAATTTCAATTCTGTCAATCTATTGATCTTTCGATCCATATATGCCATACAAAAAAAAGACATATTTTCTGAAAAAGTAAAAAATAATAGGACCCTGCTATTTTGCTTACTTAAATCACATTACCAACGTTTTTTGAGGGGGTGCTAGAACGGATTACAGACATGTCCATTCAATTCAATGGGATGATATAATTTGAGTTACAATTATACACTAGTATCACAAAGCACCACTGTATTACACTGAGTTATTCCAGTCTACGATTGGCTAGGAGAGGCTCCAGCACGCCCACAACCCTGGTGAGGATAAGCAGTTCGAAAGATAGATGAATGGATAGTTGGAAGTTTTCCAGTGTTTTAAAACTTTCTGAATTTAGCTTCCCTACTATTCAGTAAACTTCAAGTTTCTTGCTCATAATAGGAAAGGGAAAATTTATGGGTAATGAGCAGTGTGACCGTCGACCAGAAAGGTTGTGAGTAAAGCAGGACGAGAACAAAGCATGTATGCATTGCCTCTAATAACCCCTGATTAAGGGGCGGAGTGGATTCTCGCATCCACTCAGCAATTAAATGGACCCCGAGAGCTTTTGAATAAAATCTGTGCGAGATCATGCCAAGCACATGTGTTTACGTCTGTGGTGGATGTGTTTGGGCTCTACTTGTCACCTTGCGTGTTTATTCACTTTGACCCTCTGCGGCACCCGCATTGTTGTGTGTGTGTCGTTTGTCGCGTTTGGACGCTATCGGCTGTGTTGAAAAACAGCGTGTTTGCCTCCGTGCGGTTTGCAATGCGCAGACGTGTGAATGTGTGCTCGTCATGTCTCTGATTTAATTAGATGAATTTTAATGAGGTCCAGATTAAATCCCCCAGATGTCTCAGCTGTAACCCCCACCGCCGCCACCCTCCCCAACTCTGAATCATTACCATCGGTCTCCATAGCAACACCATTCTCCCCCTGTGGATGAGGTCCTAATTAGAGCAGCTATTATGAGTTGGCTTTATCAGGGCAGGGCGTGTTGGAGTGGAGAGGTTGGCGGGGGGCACAGGCACACTGGCTAGTGGGTGTAAATATGCAGGCAAAAATGGTTCTGAATATTTGGGAGGGGGTGACATTAGTTGAGGTGAATTTATTAACGATGTTTTTTGTCTTCTCTCTCTCCCTTCTCTGCTTCATTCTCATGCCACGTCTACCCCACTCACCCCACACACCGCTGACTCTCCACCTCGTGTCCCTTCAATGCCCTCGCATCTTCAAATCGGCACGTCTCCCCGTATTCTGCCTTCACATCGTCTCGCTACACCCCATTCTTCACTTATTCATATCTGACTTTGAATCTTCGTCTTCACCTCTTACTCACCTTGCTCATTTAAACAACCATCAAACTGGTTGTTCCTCTGCTTCTCTTTATTTCCATTACTCTGTTTGCCCGTCATCCGCCACTCTCCTGCCCTGGATTTCCCCCTATTGCCTGTCCTTGCATTGTCTCGACGCCACTCTGTTTTCATGGCACACTGCCATCACGATTATACGTCATGTCACTACTTCTCTTCCCTTCCACCTTGCACCTCCGCCCCCCCCCCCCCCTGCATTTAATCACTGTAATCCCACCCAGTTCCTCCGTTGATCCAGCCATTTGACTTTCCGCCGACCTCCATCGGCAAGCTGATGTACATCGCTTGCGTGGTGGCGTCCGGAGATATGCCCATCCGCATCACGTGGCGCAAGGACGGCCAGGAGATCGTGCCTTCGTCGGGCATCACCATTGACACCAAGGAGTTCATGAGCTCCCTGCAGATCTCAAAGGTGTCACTGAAGCACAACGGCAACTACACCTGCATCGCCAGCAACGATGCCGCCACTGTGAGCACGGAGAGGCAGCTCACTGTCACAGGTGAGGAAGAAGCAGAAGCAGAGTGGAGTTTTGACAAGGATAATCATCAAAGTTTGAATCAAAATGAAAGGAAATAGCTCCAGATACTCCCACCGACGGGAATTTCCACTGGGCCAAGTAAAGCCGCATTACCTTGACTGTTCCGCAGTTTAGTTTTAAGAGTTTAGGAAGAGGTTATTATTTTTAGTGTTGAAAGAAAATAGTTGAAGTGGTTGATTAATTTTGCCTAGTCCTGTTCAATAACGTGCACAATGGATGCATGATCTCATACTTTTGTCATACATGCATGACATAATTTTTTTTTTAAGTCACTACATTGATATTAGGGCTGGGTGATATATTCTATTTGCTCTCTTACCTCTCTGTCAGTAAGATCTAAAAAAAATATATATTTTTTTGTTTTAGAAAATAAAAAATCAATTTAGCTGAACCCATTGTAATTTCACATATCTGGCAAAAATATACCGATAAATTTTAGCCATATCTCAGTAATTCTCTAATTGAAATCAATAAATGATGGACTTAAAACAATATTTATACCCCCGCAGTGCCTCCTCGCTTTGTGGTGCAGCCCAACAACCAAGACGGAATCTACGGGAAATCGGGTATCCTAAACTGCTCAGTTGATGGATACCCACCTCCCAAGGTCATGTGGAAGCACGGCAAAAGTGCACTAGGTACAAAATCACTTTCTTAACTACTTTCTTTTGTAACCACCACCCACAACATGAGGCACACTTGCATGTATTTTATGCACTCCCTTGCAATTCCCATTTACAATTCTCACCAGTCAACCAACTTGTGCATACAACTCTTGTCATCCATTTTGAGACGGTTAAGGGTGGCCTTCTACTTGTGGGAGATCCCGGCGTTTTAATCTGTATCCATTTCTTTCTTTCTCCCTATCGTCCGTATTTTGGCTCAGCGGGTATTGGGAACCCACAGCAGTACCACCCCGTGCCTCTGACGGGCCGAATACAGATCATGAACAACGGCTCGCTGCTCATCCGCCACGTCCTGGAGGAGGATCGTGGCTTTTACCTGTGTCAGGCCTCCAACGGGGTGGGCTCCGACATCAGCAAGAGCATGGCGCTCACTGTTAAGAGTAAGTATATCAACTCTTATTGCCAATAGTAAATTACTACAAAAGAAGACTACACACAACCCCGTGCTGCTTTTAAAAATATTCTGCTTCATCTTACTGTCCCTTGTAGGCTACATTTTTTTTAATAGCCATACAATTACCTATATTTTGGCAGGCTTAGGTTGCAGGTTTTGGAAGTATTCCAAATCCAAGTGACTTGAGGGATATCGGCTTTGACTTTAAGAAGTTTTTCATCTTCAAGCTGTTTATCGCCATTCCCAGTTGAAGTTTACTGTCACACTTAAACCTGTTATTTAAAACAAGCACAAAGTTTTGCTTTAGACAATGCAAAATCCCCCCCAAAACAGCATTGGTGCTACAGTTTTACAATCCTCTATGGCAGGGGTGTCAACCTCATTTTTTGTCGCGGGCCACTTCGGAGTCACGGCTTCTCTTGGCGGGCCGGTGCAAAATCTCCACGTTATTTATTACCCGTGACAATTTGACATTTCGGTACAAATTTCAGCAACAATCAAAATAGTTGACGCGCATGATTTAGTCCTGCGGGCCACATAAATTGAGGTGGGGTGGCCAGATCTGGCCCCCGGGCCTTAAGTTTGATATCGGTGCTCTAAGGTGACACATAACACAGCAATAATCACTGGCATATATTCTTTATTATTTGTGAAGAATGACATATATGTACAGTATATCATATAATATGATTCATATTTTTATGAATATAAAGACTGATAGTGAGGCCAGTATAAACAACTCAGAAGAAGCCTGCGAAAGGCGACTAATTTAAACCCCGGTGTGTGTGCCTACAGTATGTTTCTATTGAATAGGTTGTGAGAATGTCGAGCAAGTAAGCGATTGATCCCCTGAACCCGAGGGATCTGTCTACAAACAATCAAAACCACTTTGAGCTTAATCATTGTCTGCAATCAATCGGCGCGGCCTGCCCTCGATGTCAATAATGGACTGCGTGATGATAAAGCATGGGAGGGAGCTAGAGGACGTCGCGCGCACTGCACACGAGCCGAAGTGAGCGGTGCAGTGATATTAGCTTTATCACACCGGATGATGACCTTACCTGACAGCCGCATGGGCAAAAGAGATGTTAACGGCTCATTTCTTGCACGTTTGACACTATCTCATGCTGACACAAGTGTACAAATATCCGCACTATCAAGGGGTTACTCCAAACACACCGTCCCACACCCTCACCCGCCTTTCGGTATTAGTGTTATTGATTGAATCGTTCCTCTCCTCTGCCTCCCTCAATTTTGTCTATTTGGTTCAGTGGTGAGAGAGGAAAACGAGGCGAGGGCGAGATGAATAAGTGATGAAAACAAAACAGCAGAGCCTTCCTCCTCGGGTCGATATTGTGTGCGCGGGAAGATTGAGTGCCCCAATGATTTTGTGTAAAGAGGAAGGCAAAGTGTATCGCTTTTGCCTCTTCATTCACCTAGACCTCGATGTTAACTATCGGAGAATGAGCGAGGAGGTTTATCGACTTTACCTCATTGACCATTGCTCTTCACGGCTGCCACTTGGCCACACTCGACTCCATCTTTTTAACGGCTCGCTCTCCTTCCCTCGCCCTCTCTGCTCCTTCACCTCCTTTTAAACCCTGCTTATTATCCACTCACTTTCGTGTCTGTCCGTCACCCCACCCCCCGCCCCCTCGTCGGTCCATCCCGCCCTCCCGGCTGTAGTCCCAGCCATGATCACAAGTCACCCCAACACCACTATGGCCAAGAAGGGTCATGTTAAGGAGCTGAACTGCACAGCCAGGGGAGAATGGCCCATCATCATTCGCTGGGAGAGAGGCGACACGGTCATTGACCCTGACCGCAATCCCCGCTACTCTATTACCACCAGCCCCAACGAGAAGACAGACGAGGTGTTGTCTACTCTCAAGGTAAGAAACACTTACACCTTTGCAGAGCGCTCGGCTGATGAAAGCAGACAGCGGTGACTTTATGACTCTCACTTGACAAATCGTTGCACTTTGTTTCCATAAGTCAGGGTGCAAGTTGCAGAAACCACACACAGTCACTTTCACCGTTTCCTTGAAATAGAAGAATCTATTTTCCAAAATAACAAGCATTTGCAATTCCCTTCACAATTGCGTGTGCATACTGAGCGATGATGTTGCTGGGCTGATGTGCCAAAGAAAGAAATGAATTGCCAAATATAACTAAGGACTTAAGACACCCTGGCAGTCTTCAAATACCATGTGAGTGTCCTCCCAAGAGGCTGTGAGCAGGATATGGATGACATCAAAAGACTGATTGGATGCTTTTTAAGTGTGAGGCGATGACATCGCCGCTTTCTACATTGCCTCTCTCTATAGCGAGCACTAAATTGCGTGTTCGCTCTGACGGATTGTGGCGATCTTGGAGGACGTGTGGCCCACATAGCTGGCGCAATTGTGTGTCCGTGCACCAGAGATTGTCTGCTTTAGGCAACAGGTGTAAAATAAATGGTGACAATTGTATTTTAAAGAGGCATTTGCACGATATACGTATATATCTGAAGGATTTCATTTTGGGAGCGCCACTTGTCACACACAGCAAAGCAGATTTGAAAGGTCTTTTGTTATCATTGATATGGCATGACTCCTTCCTGTGACTGGCTACGAGTAAGCCCTTCGATCATGCAAAAGCTTCAAAATTACATTTTGAATGAAGAACAGGCGTTGCAAATTTTTGTTAGCATTTCAGGAATGGTTTATATAAGAGAAAAAAATCATCCCCGTCGCATTTAATTTTGCCTTTGCGACACTGGCATGCTGGTTTGCGCCTGCCTTTCAGTCGCGTTCTTTCAAGACACAAAATCAGGCCGTGACATTCAGCTCAAGGGCGATAAATGGCATTGGGTGTATTCAATTAACAATTTGCGTGTATAGTACTCCTCCCACAATGCAAAAATGGACTTCATGGTAATTGACAGCTTTGGCAGACACCATCTATGATGAGTAGCTTCCAGAGCTGTCCCTATGTGCTGTTAAGTTGGTGCCTGTTTTTGCACGTGCTAACCTTTCTTTAAATCGGCCCATCGTGTTTGAATTGAAAAGACCACAAAAAAAATGTCTCCCCTCAATCATGCTGGATAGTCACTTTTGATTGAAGTGAATGCAAATGAGTTTTATTCCCGCAATTATGGTGGAATTACAACATGCAAGAATTTACATAACGAATGCAGAACGGTACTCGAGCCAAGCAATTCTAATTGGGATCAGCACCTTTCAAGAAGCCCGCCTCCCAACGCCGAAATATTGTCGTTTTGTTTTGTCATTTGCGACAAAATGAAGAAAATGACCCTTCAATCCATCCATTCATCCATCTTCTATTCTGCTTATCCTCACAAGGGAGGGTCGCGGTCATGCTTCAGCCTATCTCAACTGTTGTTGGGCAGGGTGCCGGCCAATCGCAGTAACACTTAAATTAGAATCTTTCTCTTGAAACACAATTTATTTAAATTCCTTTTTGCGTGGCCCATATGCATCAACCCTCAAGAAAGTTTCATGGGAATCAATGGTCGCTTTTGCATCAGCATGCTTGCCACCAAGTCAGCAGTAATGAGAAAACAACTGAGCAGGCATATGCAAATGATTGTAACATTTTCCCTTAGCCTCTCTGCAAAATGAAAACAAAACAATCGATATTGATTTTGATGCTGAGGTGTAACCTTTCTCATGTTGCAAAATGAACAAGAGAACCGTCGCGATATCAGCGGACAACAAACCTCCTTAAGTGCACCAGCTTCATTCGCTCCTCAAAAATGAATAACCGGCATTCTAATATTTCCCCATGTCTACTTGTAGCTAAAACCAGCAGAGCGGGAAGACTCCGTCTTCTTCTCCTGTCATGCCATCAACTCGTACGGCGAAGGACGAGGCCTCATTCAGCTCACCGTGCAAGGTACTCATACGCTTCTTTGCATCGATGAAAACCTCCCGCTCGTCCCATTCACACTGCTGAATCATCAGAGCCCCCAGACCCTCCAGAGCTGGAGGTGAGGGAAGTGAAAGACCGCAGTATGAACCTGCGATGGACGCAGAGGTTCGACGGGAACAGCGTCATCGCCTCCTATGACATTGAGTATAAGAACAAGACGGGTATGTACAAGAACCACAGAAAAAAAAAGCTCAGTTGATTCTGAGGATTGAAAGGAAACGTTGTCCCCTTTTTGCCAGATACCTGGGAGCTGAAGCATGCCACTCGAAACATTTCCCCCACGAACAATCAGGCCAACATTGTGGACCTTCACCCGGCCTCCGTCTACAGCATCCGCATGTATTCCTACAACGCCATTGGCAAGAGCGAGGCCAGTAAGGAGCTGACCATCAGCACCGAGGAAGCTCGTAAGTACATCACCGCATCTGAGAAGAGATTTTATTTGCCCGTGTGACAAATGGTACACTGTGCGTTTTCGCAGAGCCTGATGGTCCCCCGATGGACGTGATCCTGCAGCCGGTGACTTCCCAGAGTATCAGGGTTACTTGGAAGGTAATTCATTCTCTTTGCTGCAGAGGTGGCAAAAGTACTCACACACCCAGTATGCTCAACTCAACTTTCAACTGTATTTATAGAGCACTGTAAAACAACCATCGCTGCATACAAAGTGCTGCACATGCAGCAAATATTATATCATATACTGTACAGGTATACAACAATAAACAATAAAACAATAATTCATAACAAAGACAGAAGGAAGCACAAAAACCGTCAAACTAAAAATCAAGTCTGAGTCATGCTTCAGTCGAGATACAGGGATAGAAATGGATAAAAAAGACAAGCTAAAATAAAATAAAAGCAAGACAGAATCCGAAATTTTCTTTTTGAGCTGACAAACAAACAAAAATGCTACATTGGCTAAAAGGTGTTGCACAACTTCCATCCATCCAACTTTTTTTTTCACTAGACGCTAATGGCATGGTAGAAAGGCATGTTGATGTCGAGGGTTTGCCGATGATGCCGATAAATGCTTCTTCGAAGAAATACGGGAGGTGGAAATGTTTTGCAACAATCCATCTTCACCGGCAATGGACAGCTCATACACCAAATTCACACAGAAGCTACATGTTAGAAGACAAGAGCATTTAATATGCTTCGCCTCCCCGTGGCGGGATGATATTTCCATCCAGAGAAAAGTCCTCTCGCTCCTCACCTCCAAGTATGCTGTGAAATAATTCTCCATGGTCCTTCCACTTTAATTGCATGTGTTGCATTGCGTATCAAGGGGGGTTCAAACAGATGGCAAGGTGTCGTCCACAATGCAAGATACACAACCGCAGGTGACACGATACACCCGGTTTGCTCAGCAAATCTCAGCAGTTGGTGAAGCCACCTTCAAAATAAAAGCATATCGTCTGTTACTGCGAGCAGGTCTGCCCCCTTCTTGAGGGGTCGCTCTAAACGTCTTTGTGTAATTGCCTATCCGCTAATAATAACGGCTGGAAAAATACATTTGAACTGTGTGTTTTTGTGTGGACAGCGAATTTTGGAACACCAGAAGACACATTCGCCACGAATCGCGCTCGCAGCCGACAACCTCAAACTTTTTTTTTATTTTTTTTATTTTAATGGCTCATTTCTCCAAAACCGTTTTGTCGTCGTTCTTTGTGTTCCCCGGTTTGCCTTACTCAATGTGGCTGCTGTGTCTATTTTTTTTTCCACCCAACAGGTCTCAAACATCTCAATCAATCAGACTCTTAACAGCAGTTGATTTCACCAGTCTCTACTTATGTTCTTTTCAATCTTTGCCTTCCGTGCAGGTTGAAAAAAAAAAAGAATGAGCCTATTCTGACAAAGAATAAGTCGAAAATACAGAATCCTGAAGTAAAAATGTATCTAGAAAAAAATATTCAATGCATTCAATACTGAGAGCATCGCTCCTGCTTAAAAAAAAAAAGATGTTGCGATTCATCTCATTCCATCGCACAGGCTCCCAGGAAGGAGCTGCAAAACGGAGTGATCCGAGGTTACCAGATCGGTTACAGAGAGAACGGCCCGGGCAGCAACGGCCAATACAGCATTGTGGAGATGAAGGCCACCGGAGACAGTGAGGTGTACACGCTGGACAACCTCAAGAAGTTCGCCCAGTACGGCGTGGTGGTTCAGGCCTTCAACAGAGCTGGCACCGGGCCCTCCAGCTCTGAGATCAATGCGACTACACTCGAAGATGGTAAGGCGCACTCATTATATGGTCAACGGCCACAACAATCGGTGCGCGTACTTCATGTCGTGTGTGGAAAAACAACAACTGGTTTTGTTAGTGCGGTTAGGTGAGTTTAGTGAGGCAAACAAGAAGCAAAACACCTCTCAGTACAATATCACGGCTACACCACGGCAAACTACAAAAAAAAAGGAAGTGGTCCCCCCCCCCAGTGCAAAAACAGGCCACTTTAGTGACCAGCTGCCATAATTGATGCTTTTCAAACAGCACGGCGCCGCGTGAGCAAGTGGAAGCGCAAACCGTCACCCTTCCGCCAGCTTTGATTCACAGTTACTGCACGTTCTGTGTCGCTTTCTCGCCGCCTCAACTCTGTCACGTTGCTCAATCCCTTTTTTTTTCTTTTCCACTCGAAAATCACCGCCTTCGCTCTATTCCGCCAAGAATGAATGCCCGCTGTAATCTAAAGCTATTGTGATTGCTGGAAATAAACAACTGCCACTGATCTTATTGATGTTTCTTTAACTTTTCTTTTCAACGGGGCCAAACGTTTGCACATTTTAGGCGTTGAAATGCACAAGCTACACTTGGGTGCAGTGATTTTCTTTTGTTTGCTGATTAGACATAGACATCCTACTGAAAATGCCTTACGCTGGCGTTTGATTATTCAATGCCACAACAATTATTGTAATCGAAGCGATAGCATAGCGTACAGTCCATAAGGAAAGTATTGACAGCACAACCCTGGATAATCCAAGAACCCTTTTCTTCTTTGGAAAATGATGAATTATACATTAAATGACTGCTATATGTTCACTGAACACCAAAATATACTGTATATTTTTCCAAATATTTAATGCTTTAATCCTAATTTAGGATTAGAGCCAAATTTGACCTTTTGGGATTTAAGGGTAGCATTTGATTAGCAGAATTTACAGGTACTAAATCAGACCCCGTTGGTTAGAGCCTCATCCCCAAATGGAAGCAATTCGCATTTTTCTTCCAAATTCTACACAACAAAATAATAAAATAAAAATCAGAAACCATTCATAGTGCATCGCTTATTGCCTTAAAAACATCCCCCCCCCAAAAAAACAGGCTTCCAATCTCTGCCATCACCGCCTGTCACTTCCTCCCAATGCAAACACAAGCGCATGCACAGAGAACAGTTGGTTGGGCCCCATTGGTCTAGAGCAGGCAGAGCCCTCCAGCGCTTCCCCGTGGCTGTCACCGTGGCGACAGTGAAATTGACGGCCATTATGATAATAGTGATAAAAACGAGCATACTGAAAATAATTCTAATTAGCTTGTCTGTTGATCCATCTTTCCCTCGGCCTGCTTCCTGCTGCAATTATCCGCAGCTGAGCGCTTTGTCTCCCTGCACCTCTTTTCATCCTTTTCTGCCCTTCCTCTGCTTTTAACTCCCCTCCTCTCTTCTTCCTTTCTTCCTCTACGCTGCCCTGGAGTGGGAAAAAAATCTCTGTTTTTGTTGCTTATTTACCCATTTTGGTTGTCTTATTCATGATCCGTTATGTGTTACCGTCCTTCATTTAACCCCTGGCATCTGGCATGTAATGCGAGTCGACCCTCTTTTTTTTTTGTCTCCCCTGGATTAACCACATCTCCTTACATATACCTGCAAAGTGAGAAGAGATGCACCCGAATTATTTCCACGTCTAGCCCAAAGGTCTATTCAGGCAAGGCCCAGCATCCTCGCTTTCTCCATCCTCCTCTCCGGCTCCCCACGCCACCTGCCCAGAATAACGGCCCTGATGGATTTGGCCCAATCTTGTGTCTTTCAGTCAGTCCGTGCTCTTCCTCTCTTCCTGCACCTCCCAACCCCCTCCTCCCCCACCCTTGCACAAGTTGACTTCTGTTCGTCATCGACACTGCGCATTATTCAAAGCCTGAAAAGTCGGCGCTTCAGAGGCGACACCTGGATGAGAGGGAACAGAGCGAGGCTTGTGCAGAGAGAGAAGCGCCTATATATTTTGCGAGGCCGTTGAATTGCCACTGAGTTGTGGCGGAAACGCCCATTAGGGCTTCGCTAATTAACCTTCAATGGGCCACTCGTTACGCACTCACGATTTACTGTTCTAAAGCCTTGGCCAAGCCTTCCTTTTATATTTCATTAAGATTATCTCCTACCCGACTATACTGCATTCAGGGGACCCTCCAAAATTGTACCGATTGAGTTTCATTCACAAAACGGGGCTTTTTTATTTCATCCATCCAACCATTAGAGCTAGCGGACGCAATACGTGGACACCAAGAAACAGGCTGTTCCCAAATTCATTCATTTGAAATGAAACCGAAGAAGTTTGCGTTACTCAATTGTGTCCTTTTCCCAATGTGTTCTCAGTTCCCAGCCAACCTCCTCAGAATGTGCGCGCCATCTCTGTCACATCGGACGAGGCCGTCATCTCTTGGGCCGAACCCCCCAGGATGACCCTGCACGGCGTTCTGAAGGGCTACCGCGTCATCTTTTGGGCCGTCTTCCAAGACGGAGGTGTGTGTGAACTGCTTCTACCTCAATTGCTCAAACTAATCATGCCCAACCGTCATTGAGCTGAGGCACATATTTCCTAAAGAGAAAATTCCCACGGTAAATTAAAGAAAATAACATTTATAATTCTTCATGGCTCTGATCTCTTCTTGCGCAGTAGTCGGGAATGGCTGTAGGTGTTGAGTGTCCAATCTGAACATTTGTCTGTTGATGTGTTTCCTCAGAATGGGGTGAAATGCAGAACATCACCACAACTAAGGAGCAGGTGGAGCTCAGGAGTCTGGAGAAGTTCACCAACTACAGCATCCAGGTGCTGGCCTACACACAAGCTGGCGATGGCGTGCGCAGCAATGTCCTGTACATCCAGACCCGTGAAGACTGTGAGTTCACTCTTCATGTACTTTATCTATTCACACACACGCACACACGCGGATAAAGCATTTTTATCCAAGGGTTTAAGACATTTCAGCTGCAGTGTGGGAGGCGCATTCATGCAGCGGCTAGAGGGTCTTTGTAAGGCTGAGGTAGCTGATTAAAACCTCTTTGTGCTCTGATGTGCCATTACAAGTGCTAATGAGAATTAAGTAGCCAAAAAGTGTGAGTGTGTGCGTGATGAGCCTTAGGGTGAGGGTCTGTGCATGTAAAACCATTGGAGGGAGGGAGTTGTTTCATGTGTGTGTGTGCGTATGCATGTGCGTGTGTGTGTTAGCATGAACGCATTTCCCGGCTTTGGGATAGTGCACGTGCGAGTGTGTGCTAGTGTGAGAAACTGCGCTATTGCGTGTGTGCTCGTCTCGCCCGGCACCCCGTACAAGAGAGAGATTAATTCTTTGTATCTTCGAGAGAATTAATTTTGTGCTTACACTGGCGGATTGTGGATTACATCCGGATCCGCCTCTTCGTCTCTATCCTTGAGGCCCCGACAAGGGAGGAGGCAAGGCAGGGGTATAAGAGATTTTTAAGAAGTGTCATTTCACCCAAAGGCTTTTATTCTCTCTTCCAATCGGCTATTCTTTGCATTAGTAGCTCTTCAAATATCTGCCCGTGTGAGTGTGTGTCTGTCACAAACTCGGCTGAGCGGTTCTTTTTTCACCGTGATGCGGGCCGACACTGTGTCCAGGGGCGACCTCTTCACATACGTTCAATCTGATTTTTCTGAACCCTTTGCCCTCAGTTCTCTGTGCGGCATATGCGAAAGTGTTTACAGTGGAACACAGCAATTGTCGGGCCGCATCTTGCTGCCGTGAAAGCACAGATGACAGTGATTCACGACCGCCTTTTGCCGGCGTCCCTTTCAATGTGCGTACGTGTGTTTACATGGCCGTGCTTGTTTACAGCGCCTTGGGTGCTTTATGGTCCTCTTGGAGCCATCCATCGAGTCAATAGAAAACAATATAAAATGTCGGCTGTCGGCAATTGACCGGGTCATTTTTTGTTGTTGTTGTTGTTTTTAACCAAACAATATCAAATATACCACATGTTGGTTCATAATGTTTTTTTGTACATTTTTGTATTTTTTTTTTTTTAAATTAATTTTGTAATCAAAGGTTAAAAGGTTAAAAAAAATGTCATTTGATTAATCAATACATCGATAACTGAATTAATTCAAAAAAATATATTCACGTACAGAAAGGTTGGGGAGCCCTGTCTCAGACTGTAGTTCTTCAAATAGTGGCCTTTGCTCTTGTCCTGATTAATCTCTGGATACATTCTCCATTTGCAAAAAAGACCCCCCAAAGAAACACACAAAAAACATCAAATACCTTACTGGCCCGAATATAGAACGGTGTTTTTTGCATTAAAATAAGACTGAAAAAGTGGGGGTCGTTGGTTTTAGATGTACTGTAATTATTTTCTGTTTAAAAATGGATTTGGTGTTCAAAAGTCTTTTTTTCAAACTTGAGTCTTGAAAAAGAGGGGGTCAGGGCCGTCTTATATTCGTGCCAATACGGTATATAATTGTTTGAATTAAATAGCAGTATTTATTATTTCTACAAAATTTAGATTAGACAAATAAAGGCCTCCCCTATGTAATGCCTGGCAACCTCTACAAATGAGTAAAGAAAAGATTTTGGACACTACAAATATATCAAAATCATCGATGTGAAATTAATCAACATGACCAGATGTCTAATGGTACTTATAATCAGGCCAAAAAAACAACAACAATCTTAATATGTTTTATGTATTTTTTTGTTTAAGCACCCATACATCAATTAGTTTACGTTCCGTTCCGTCTGCTTTCTCATTCTATGATGCAGACCCCGGGCCCCCAGCTGGCATCAAAGCCGTGCCCTCCTCCGCCAGCAGTGTTGTGGTATCCTGGTTGCCCCCTCATAAACCAAATGGTATCATCCGAAAGTACACCATCTACTGCTTGAGCCCCGGATCAGGCCAACCGGTAAGTTCAAAGGGGTGCATGCAACTTATGTGGAAGTGAACAAAAGCATGACGAGATGATGCTTGAAACATGCGATGTTAGCAAGGTGCATCTTTCTTTTTTTTCATTCAGCTTTTGTTGGGTGTAATTCATACGCTGCAAAGATAACGGTGGCACTGATTCAATTATAATATATATCGATTGCGTGTGCGCTCACGCACTTTTTTGCTGCAGTCTCAGCACGAGGCGTGTGTGTGCGCGCGCGTGTGTGTGTATGTGTGTGTGTGAATGTGTGTGTGTGTGTGTGTGTGTGTCAAATGAGCTCCACTCGTACCGCAGTGTGCGAGCTCACCCTCCCGCCTTATTTGCATATCTGCGTCTCATCTCGTTGCCATGACAACCTCATCTGTTCATCAAGCAGCGCAGCATAACACACACGCACTCACTCGTGCGACAGACTCATCTATCTATCTATCTATCTATCTATCTATCTATCTATCTATCTATCTATCTATCTATCTATCTATCTATCTATCTATCTATCTATCTATCTATCTATCTATCTATCTATCTATCTATCTATCTATCTATCTATCTATCTATCTATCTATCTATCTATCTATCTATCTATCTATCTATCTATCTATCTATCTATCTATCTATCTATCTATCTATCTATCTATCTATCTTTCCATCCCTCCCTCTCTCATTACCTCCATCCATCCATCCATGTAGCCATTCATGCGTTCATCTAAAGCCCCCATGCAGAGTTCTGGATGTAAATGAGTGCCACTGGAGAAAAGGAAGGAGGGATGGAGCGTGTGGGAGGGGCCGAGGGGTGGGGGGGGGTTCAGGGAGGGTGGGTTGCATACACACCGCACGGGGAGTACTTTTGTTCTTCTTTTCATTATCTCGCTCTAATGTTCCCTCGATTGCCGCTTTCTCCACGCCTAAGGAATATTTTAAGATCCGTTACAGCAACATGCACTCATTCAAGCACTAACGCCGACCCTTCATCCCCACGCCACTACCACCCCCCCCCCACACCCGCACCAACGATGTTGTTTTTCACTAGTTCAGTTTCCACTCTGATATCCATCCATTCATAACTGCCACAGTTCCTCCCTTCCCCTTCCTTCATCCCCAGCGTTTGAGTATCAAGACAAATGCAGAGTGAGGAGTGTCACTGAAGTGAATGTGAGTCAGCACGAGATTGTAAAGCACCAAGTGGAAGAGCGGGTTTCAAGGGGTTGCGGTCACTGTCCAGGCTGAGGAATAGAATCATGTCCGTGTGGGTTCCAACACTCATACATGGGAACAAGAGCATAAAAGAACCTGCCAGAATAAAAATAAGACAGCAGGTGCAATTTTACTGACCACGACCCTGAATTAGTGCCAAACCGGTGAGTGTGTTGACATTTAAAATGGTTGCAGCAAATGTTTGCATGAGTGCTTATTAGGACAAAAATGAATCCACTGTATGAACGCATTCATTCCTCCATGAATTTTCTGATTCCCTAACTACATCAGAAAAGATGGCTGAATGTTCTACAGCAGTGGTTCTGATCCTTGTTAGAGATATCGAACCCAACCAGGTCGTCTGCGCATCCACCGAAAACTTAGTGAAAAATAAAAATACGATTCAAGAAGTGATCCTTCCGTTTGGCCGGTGCGAGACGAGAGCTGCTCAACTTGGCATGACAAATCATGCAGATAGGACACTGAGTCTTCTCATGTTCTGTGATGCATGTGAATCTACCGGTATGTTAATGTACAACACGACATGTGTTAAAACATTTTTTAAAAATTAAAAATCACATGACGTACGATCACGACAAACTCAATTTCCTGCAGCACTGATTGAACAAGAAATGTAATGTGATCATCTCTCATCAGTGATGGCCAAGCGATGACATCTTGAGTCGGGTGTGATTTAACCTACATGGCAGAGGCTCCGTCGAACCCCTGAGACGGATTCACCGAAGCCCTGGGGTTCGATCGAACCCAGGTTAAGAACCACCGTTCTACAGCTTTAGTCTAGTGACTAGTTTACTACTCGTCACTTAACAAATATACATAGAGGGCACCTCGAGGGCTGCGATCTTGCCCGTTTTAGATGTTTCCCCTCCCCCGACACACCCGATTCAAATTATCAGCTCAACAACAAAGCACTGCAGGAGCCTAATAACCATCCCACTCATTTGAATCAGGTGTCTTGGAGGAGGGACATGTCGGCCGTTGTGATCGTTTTAAATACACAACGAGTAATTCTCTTTGTTTTATGCGCACTTTGACAGTAAACCTCAAGTGGGAGTGGGATTAAATTGCCTGAAGCCTCTTACTCTCAATTAATCAAACTTGTGTTTGTTGTAAAGTGATTTGAGGAAATGTATCCGGAATTTTTGCTCACAAGTCAAAACAAAACAAAACAAAAAAATCAGTTGAAGAAGTCATATCCCTGCAAATTCTGAAGTCAGGTCATTTATATCTCAAGGCAGCAATAAATGGAGGAATAATTGGCTCGAATATGAGGAGTGACTGCCGGTCATTGTGTGTAAACTGACAGTATGTGTGTTTTGAGAACACAGTGATGTAACTAGACATCAGACACATGGCTGGGTTAAACATGCAGCAATTACACATCCAGCTCCAGGTCATGTATGTGTATGCTGTGTGTGTGTGTATGCTGTGAGTGTGTGTTTTCTCTATCAGTCACTCTGTGGGTGCAAAGTGTGGATTTCTGTTACTTTCGGTGTTTGTTGCGGCTGCTGTAGATTGGACTCATGAGTGTTCAAGATATCATCCACTGTTATCACACTGCCTTGGGAGCACTTGCCCTCCTTTCCTCCCTTCCAGCCTTGCTCCTCCTACCCTCAACCCCTGCCACCGCATACACAGATTTGTCTGATTTTGTCCCCACCCCCGCCCCCCCCCCCACACACAAAAAAACTACACCTTCCGCGACCCACCTCATGTTTGATTTGAGGGGGAGACTTGAGGGCCTGCTTCGCATTAAACTGATGTTCACTGAGTCCTTCAAATTACTTCTGCCTCTCTTGTAAAATGACAGTCTGACCCAGTGTTTGAAATCCCCTGGATTTTACTCGCTGATTTTGTTACCATGCCAACATTAAATGGGCTGCTTGTCTCTTTCAAAAAAAAAAATAAAAACATGAACTATAACCACTCCAGACAAAATTCAACACCTTTTATAATTTAGTAATTGTTTTAAACCTACACCTGCATCTTTCTCTAAATATACAGTATATACATATACAGTATACCATTCCATACTGACCACATTCTAAGAGCATCAGTGTATCATTATTGATCACTGGATGTGTTGGAAGTCGGAGTGGTGTACAACTGAAATATCATATGAAGAGCTGTTCTTATATTTTGGAGAGCAGTAAAATGCCACCAACAGTGATTTTTTGCTGTTTTATTTCTATGACCATAAACATACATTTAAAATCAGGCGTTAGTTACTTTCAGGAAGCGCAGCAGTGAACCTGTATGCCCTCCTCTTTCACTGAGACAACCACACTTGTTTTATGTGATCATCAAAACTAAATATGTAACATGCAATTATTAAATATTATAAACTAAATAAACTAAACAACTGAATAATAAACAATAAAAGTGCATATTAAAAGTCAGTTACCCATGAAATGCGGGGATTGAAACTGCTTAAAAACCACATGGTCGTGCTGGTTGCCATCCACTTGTAATGTGCATTACTGCCACCTATTGGACTGGGGTGGTGCAGCATGAAATAAACACAACAATGTCACTATTCCAATTATTGCTTCAGTTTGTGTGTGTACTTTGTACAAAGGACTTAAGGTTGTGTTGAGCTGATTGTATTTGTCTTACGTCCTCTCTGTGTCCTTTCCTCTGCCGTCCCCTCAGATGCCCAGTGAGTATGAAGCCAACCCGGAGCTCGTCTTCTACCGCATAAGCCACCTCAACCACAGGCAGCAATACTTGATCTGGGCTGCAGCCGTCACCACTGCAGGACGCGGAAACTTCAGCGACAAGGTCACCGTTGAGCCCGCCGCCAAGGGTGAGGTCCCACTGTATAAAAACGGGTTTTGGATGTTAGATGATGTTAGATGTTAGCTCTTCAGTGTACTATCCAGCAAAATATGGCCCTCAATATAAATAAATGCACCTTTCCATTCACCTGTTTGAATTGATAAACATGTTCAGGACACAAATGGAGCTTACTTCCTTAAAGCTGCTTTTCTATTAAAATGTTTTTGTTGTTTTAAAGAAAGGTCCCACCGGTCACACACAGCAGCTTTGAATAAAAGCAGCCTACCATTGAGCAACACCTCAGAGAGCTGAGTCACATTCCCTGAAATCATTTTTTTTCCTCCACCACACTTTCCCTCAATGTCTGTGGTATAACTGCCTGTTTTCATGCAGCATAGCACGGTGCTCTATTGATTTCTAGGTTCAGAGGGCACCAGATAACGTGCTCTAAACCAAGGGAGGTGATTGAGGGGCTGCATAAGGCTAAGAGAAAATGGCATGACGGGGAGAAGTCTTAACTAACACACCAGACAATGAAGAGCCCAGTTAAATCAATAGCCACTGGATTAAAAGGCGAGCAACAACACTGGAGTTGGAATTAATAAATACTGTCTTTTGGTGTTGCTTTTTTTTTGGTGACTCCTTGGTGTAAAGATTTGCTCGCATGCCTGTGTGTGTGTGTGTGTGTGTGTGTGTGTGTGTGCGTGTGCATGTGCGTGTGTGAGAGAGAGATTGGCAGCTGTAAATGGACCCTCCGCAGGCTTGCCCACTCAATACTTCATTTAACCAAATATAAGTGTACTAGAGTGCTGGCGTTAAGAAGCCTAGCCAGAGAAAATAAGTGGAAGGATGACGAGGCCCCTGATTGGATGGATTTTTTTTCCCCCATTATATCCTCTCGGCTCATTCTTTGTCACGTCCTGTATTATTCATATTGTACTTTGCTGGGCAATGTCATTTGTTACGCTTTAGCACAAGGTTTCAGCCATCACAGTCGAGGGGGACTTATTTTCATCTGTTTCTGTGCTTCCAACTGGGAACAATTTAGAAAAGAACCTTTTTGGGAGTTCTAACGTGACTATGCACCAAGCAAGTTCCAGAAAGATGAAATGTGTTTGGGGTGGAAGAATTACGCAACTGCCTTGACCTCAAATATTTATATGATTTTATCAGGAGAATAAACTGTCAAGTATTTTACATAAACTTTTTTTTTTAAATCCCTTGTCGATAAATGACATTGCCCATTTGTCCAATGGAAAAATCGAATGTGATCTTTGGGCAGAAAAGTTGGTACACCCCTGATTTAGGCCAGACAGATGCTGACTTATACCCACTCACCTGGCGACTGATATTCACATACCTACAAACGCTTATCAATGGAAAAATTGCAATCCCTGCTTTTCTCACTGAGTGATAACGTTTTGAGGCGCTACATACTTTGTTTTTTGTTTTTTAATCGAACCACAAACATAGCGTGGTTGTCAAGGAAGAGACGGATTACCGCTGAATGCCGCAACTTTAAATAAGACAAAGAGAGGAAACATATAAGAAATAAAGAAATGAATTTAGATATTTGACCAGCTCTTGGCAATGATCGCCCCATTTTGTGACTGTAGTCATGCATTTCAGCTACAGAGACTCTCCACAGTTTGCTACTTAGCTGCAGGTACACATTATTCAGTATTTTTGACAACACAATAGACTGGCTATCGCTCTGTATCCAGAAATGTAATTAAAAGGTCATGTGATACACCATGGCATTTTTTGATTGGCTGTTAAATCCGCGACATCGTCAGCCACCAACAACTTACAGAACCCTGTGCACGGCGTGGCAGTTCAGTTGCCTTTGAGGCTTTAATTGCAAGTGTCTTGTCCTTCCACACATAAGGCCCAATTTTGATGCCCAGTGCAAATCTAGCTCAAAGTGCAATCTAACTGTCCGTAGGGGCGCGGTTTTCATGCTTTTGGTAATTGTAGACGACTGCAGTTAGAAGACGGTGTGGTGTGGGCGCCATTGTAGGAGTGAATGCAGCCAACCCTCATCCGCAGCCAATGGAAGCGGCTCCTTTTTAATCCCTTTAAATTCAGTGCAGGAGAGGTGCATACATTTTTTTGCCCCCCAAGTCCCCCCCCCCCTCCCACACACACACACACACACACACATATTTCCCTGCACAGCTGTGACCGGAGGTGTTTTCTACAATTATTCAGCAGGTCAGATGCAATCTGTTAGCTGTTGTTCTATTTATGAATGAAATACAATCCACCACACGTATGAGTGGAGCGCAAAATCTGTGGGCCCGCACCTCAACCAAATTCACCAAAATGACACAAGTTACACAACCTGCGCCGCAACTTAGACCTGTTCTGAGCTGTTCGGAAGTATATTCTACTTTCAGTCACCAAATTGTCAGGTGCGCAGGGGGCGTGTGATAAAATACACCTTAGATCCGCCGGAATGCCCAACACAAACACGCCTGCCCCTGCATGAAAATCAAGATGTGCCAGTGTGTATGAAATTGGAGCCCAGAGTCTTCATGTCTTCTTTTCCATATTTAATCAGCCCCTGCTAAGATCCTATCATTTGGGGGTACGGTGACCACTCCATGGATGAAAGAGGTACGGCTGCCTTGCAACTCCGTAGGCGAACCAACACCAACCATAAAATGGACCAAAGACAGGTGAGAAACGACACAGAATTGAGTCGTCGCTGCCTAAATTCAAACAGTGGTGTAAAATGTGATGTGTTGGTCTCGGGTAGTGAGAACACAGCCATCCCGGTGTCTCTGGATGGACAACGTCTGATCATGGCGAATGGCACGCTGGTGCTGCGCACTGTCAAAGCTGAAGATTCTGGCTACTACACCTGCACGGCCACCAACACGCTGGGCTTTGACACCATCATCGTCAATCTTTTAGTGCAAGGTGGCAAACTGACAGCATCGGCTGCTGTTTATTCTTGGTGGAGGGAGCAGTTTAATGCCAAACTTTATGGATATGCTGCATTTGTTGTGTATGTCTTCTGTTCAGTTCCCCCAGATCAGCCTCGGCTCACTGTGTCCACTACCTCCACTTCCTCCATCACTCTGGCCTGGATACCAGGAGATAACGGCGGAAGCTCTATTCGAGGTATGAATATATGGTGTTTTTCTTCATCTAATATCAAATTTGTTGGAAACCTATGTTAATAGCTTGACCGTAAGGTTGATAGAGCAAGATTTTATAACTGAAAAAAAGCAACAATTTTTATTGTTGTACTGTAAAGGAAGCATATTGGATTTTGTTAATTTGAGCAGACACACTGAAGTGAGTGTCTCGTAAGTGTATATACTTTACTCCAATTAATTGATCAACAAATTAACCCAATCCACGTAAACTAAAGAATTCAGTCTGAAAAATAAAGGTAAACAAGTACAAAAAGTGTTTAAGGTGGACATACACAAATATTAACCAGAGAGGTCGGAAGAGGTTTTCTCTTCTATGCAACTGATTTCATGTTATGTATTTAAGAACATAAATAAATGAACATTCCTTACCCTCATTAGCAAAGATTCTCTGAGTAGTATCCCACTCTTGAGGTTTTAAAGTAACCTCGGAAAATTAGGCTGTCCTTCAAACTCAGCTTTGTTTGGGGTCAACAGACTAATACTGCCATCTAGTGGAAGGTAGACGTAACCGTGTTTATCACTTGACGAAATGAAAGCCAAGGGTGCTCAGTTAGTTTGGAAGTGATGATTGTAATGGATGGATGTGAGACTTTGTGCGCTCCGTGCGCAGGTTTTGTGCTGCAGTACTCTGTGGACAACACAGAGGAGTGGAAAGATGTGTTCATCAGCTCCACCGAGCGCTCCTTTAAATTGGACAACCTACGCTGCGGCACCTGGTACAAAGTCAAGCTGGCGGCAAAGAACAGCGTCGGAGCGGGACGCATCAGCGAAATCATTGAGGCCAAGACCCATGGCCGAGGTGAGACACGCCTCAAAGAACAGCGAAAAAATGATTCAACTGTGTACTAGTCAGCCATTCTTTCTACTTATGACCAATAAAAGCTCTGTCAAAAAACAAAAAAAAATCACATTTCATCTTGATAGACTGAAACTAGAAAAATGCCATCTGCGGGATACAATACCGCAAATAAGTTTGAGTGAACATCACTATAAAGTGCTCAGGCATCATTACAATTAGTGAAACTCCAAGGTCTTATTATAAATGGCCGAACATTTGCACACATATCAATAGAATGAAGTCTTTTGAAATTTACTTCATTCTATGCATTTTTTCCCCCCCATTGGATATAAGTGAGTTGCGAACTATGCTGTATGTAATAAGTGATAAAAAGGAAACCTAATTATTTATTCAACCTGCTTGTCATTTTATTCAACTAAAATGTATTGTTTTCACGGTCATGTTTAAACATTTTGCATATGTCCTTGAAATTGCTGTCCACCCTGCCCTTTAAGAAACACTCTGAAGTTTTTAAATGGCACTGCGACCAGCATTTTTGTCTTTTATCAGTGGAAGCTAAAACGGTAACATGTTTTGTAATATTGATCATATTATATCTGTTGCTGGATTTTGTCACGTTTAACACGTGCCCTCTGTCATCGTGAAATACCAATCGAGACAGCAGCAAAACTTTTGGCTGTTACAAAAGTTTTGTTCGTGTTAAATAGTCACACGCCGTCAATTTGCTTACTGAACCATGTTAGTCAAAAATGTCCACCCTGTCAGCACACTTGTTTGGTAGAATTTTGTGAAAATGTCCTAGTGAACACTTTAAAGACTGCAAGTTAAAGTATTTAGAAAGTGAACAACTCTAATTGAAGTAGATAACTCCTCCGTATCAATTCACAGTTCTGTTGCCTTTATTTTAGCGTAAGCCTAACGTATAAAACCAAAATAGTTATCCATCCATCGATCCATTTTCAACACCGCTTATCCCAAACAGGGTTTCGCGAGAGTGCTGGAGCCTATCCCAGCTGACTGGCGCAATTAATGTCGAGACGTAAATATGGCAATGAGATGTCTTTCAAAATCGTTCAGCCCGACCACCCAGAATCTGTCAATAACTATGATCACGGTGATTTCCAGAGCCCCAGTTCAACAAGGACCAACCCGTTTTCACTCACATTAACTCCAGTCACGCCCGCCTCAATCTGCAAGGCTGGGCCAGCGGCGGCTGTCCGATTGATGCTGTGACACTCGAGTTTCGCCCGAAAGGTGAGCCATTTCCATCCATTTAAAAACAATTTCCAAATGTAACGGTGAATGCCTTAATGTGGCCGCATCGCTCCAGGTACGTGGGCATGGCAGAATGTGCGCACCAATGCCAGCAAAGAAGTGTTCCTGGCTGAGCTGCGAGAAGCCACCTGGTACGAGCTGAAGATGAAAGCCTGTAACAGTGCCGGCTGTGGCAACCAGAGCTCCCAGTTTGCAACGCTGGATTACGACGGCAGTGAGTTGATGGCCTGCGTCATTGATGTCGCTTCAACATCATACTGTCCGACTTGATCGTCACCGCTGCTTTTTCATTTTTTAAATGACATTTTTTATGGATTTATTTTGCTCAGGCACAATTCCCCCCATCAAGTCCCCCTTGGAAAAGAACGACGACGTCAAGAAACTGTTTTCTATCGGCTGTCCAGTGATCCTGGTCACTCTTGGCGTGGCGCTCCTCTTCATCGTCCGCAAGAAGCGTAAAGAAAAGAGGCTGAAGCGACTGCGAGGTGAGAAGAGAAGGAAACTCGTAGGACGTGCGAGTGTGATGAGTTGGCAATAAGAACAAAACAGCCTGAAGCGGGAGCTGACTTCAAACAGATTTTGGAATGCAGTTTTACCTCTGCCAAGGAGTTTTTTTTTTTGTTTTCTCCTTTTTTCGTTTTGTGTTGCTTGTTACAGCTTTGTGTGTAGAATTTGTTTAATTCCGCTACCCTCCCATTTTAAGACACTCCTGCTCCCACATGAACTCTCAACGTCAACATTCTCTCGAGGGGTGAAACTTCAAATGTAATCGGTTTGCTCTGCATGTGGTGACAGAGAGGCTAAAATCAAAGTTAACCCCCGTAAAATACAAATTCCACATTTAGCAAATACATTTTATGAAAAAAGCCACTTTTAACATCTCTAGTAGCGCCTGGGCCATTTGTTTGTTGTAACTCCTTCAACATTGTCTTACATTTCTGTCTTTCTTCAACTCTAAATCTGGTAATTAAACGAGTCAAATTAGGAATTGGCCCATCATAGGTAACTTTATTTAGGTCTCTTTTTTTGTATTGAAACTCCTCATTTGAATAGCTGGACTGAAAGTACAAGAAGTGAGTTTTAGTACAGAATTAGCAAATATGTTCAATGTAGCCACATAACACTTCCACACTAAACCCATTACAGTAAGTAAAAAAAAAAGTGCTATAAACAAATTACATCGATGAAATATTTTGGGTAACAGGGCTGTACCAAGATACTGTACATCGAAAAATAAATAAGTGAACTTACGTTTTGTCTTCGCATTGCCTGCAGAGGACCTGCATGATGCAACCTCCCCTATGGACTGTGTGACATGTGGAATTATTTTGTTTTATTTTTTTCAGACAAGTTCATGTGGCCAAGTCATGGCTAAAGTATGAATTTGGATTTGTTGTTGTTGTTGAGATAACGCATAAACATCATAACATTTTTCAAGGACGACCACATTTCAAAGTAAAGTTTCATTTTAGCAAGCTTTTGTTTTGTTTTGCCCCCCCCCCCCAAAAAAAAAACAAACAAATCCTTTATATCTCTAACTGGGGGGAAAAAATATAATAATGTGTTTTTCTTCCTAGATGCCAAAAGCCTGGCAGAGATGCTGATCAGGTAAGCTCTAACTTCGACTCTTGGTCTTTATCATCCTCCCAAATGCACACGCATAACCCGAACGTTTTGGTCCAATCCCAACACTGTGAATGTTTGTCCGTGTGTGTGCGGAGCAGTAAAAACAACCGAAGCTTTGACACCCCGGTGAAGGGGCCGCCTCAGGGCCCGCGCTTGCACATCGACATCCCGAGAGTGCAGCTGCTGATCGAAGACAAAGAGGGCATCAAGCAGATCGGTGAGAGGAAGGCAGAAAGAGCGAGCGAGAGAGAGACAGAGTGTTGTTGTGCTTGCATCTGTGAGCATGTCACAGGAATAATAAACACAGGACTCGCTTATCGAAGCCCTTTCCTGCCTCTCGGACAGGCGAAGACAAGGCCACCATACCTGTGACCGACACGGAGTTCAATCAGACCGGGAACCCGCAAAGCTTCTGCGCAGGTGTGTCCGTTCACCACCCTGCTCTCATCCAGAACACTGGTCCTTTGATTGACATGTCAGACATCAGACCAGGAACCAGTAAGTGATCCTTCCCCTCGTTGGGCCTTCTCACCGTCTGAGACAAACTTGAACTAACTGAAGCAGTGAGTTTGAATGCAAGTGTCGATATGACCCACATGTCTTCCTGGTTTGCTGAACCCCCGCCAGAAGTCTCTTAAGTGTCTCGTTTGGCCAATGTCGGTCCCCGACTTGAAACGTCCTCTACGTTCACCCGCCAGATCCGGTTTCCAGGAAGAGCGTCAAATCCGCCCACAGCATCAGGAACCGCTACTCCAGTCAGTGGACTCTGACTAAGTGTCAGGCTTCCACGCCGGCCCGCGTTCTCGCCTCGGACTGGCGCACGGTCAGCTCGCAACACGGTATCACCGTCACTGAGAGCGACAGCTACAGTGCCAGCCTCTCGCAGGACACAGGTTGGCACACGGGCGACAGTGAACTACCACTACGCGGCACCATTTAAGATGAACATATCCTTTATTAGTCTCGCAATGGAGAAATTCACAATTCACAGCAGTAACATTATTAAAGGAAGAAGAACAACAACAAAATATAGGAGCTGCTGGAAAGGCGGGCACACATTATTTGTGTCACCTTAAGATTTTGCGGTCTCCAGTGAAATGCACAATAACCTTTCCAAGTGGAATTAACTTGGCCTTGTCTATGCAGTAAAAATTGCGGGTTTTTTGTTTTGGGTTTTTTTTTCAACCCACTCGCTGAGTGGCTGTGGATTTTGATCAAATTATGTTCGCCCAGTGGAATGGGTTGAAGTATTTTAGGCGGGCTGAAGGGCTGAATCATTTAGGACCATTTTGTATCGCAAATTTGATGACGATGTCATGTAACATTCTCAGAAAATGCTGGCATGGGTGGCACTACAGGGTGGCCAGAGGTGGGCAAGGCCACCCCTTGTCACTCTGTGGCACCTGCATACCGAGGGGAAAATTTTGATATCTGTGATTTCATTTTCACATTGATGCAGCACTCTTAGACACCTAATAGTCTGACATATAAACCAAGGACCCCCTACATTTGGAACAAAAACTGTTGCCACATAGTTAGATGCTTCGAATTATTCAAAAAGTTCAAAACTATTTCATGAATGCAGCGGCCAGATATTTTTGTGATGCTGTAGTTACTTCATTTCCACAGATAAGGGTCGTAACAGCATGGTGTCGACGGAGAGCGCCTCGTCCACCTACGAGGAGTTGGCCAGGGCGTACGAGCACGCCAAGCTGGAGGAGCACCTGCAGCACGCCAAATTCGAGATCACCGAGTGCTTCATCTCCGACAGCTCGTCCGACCAGATGACCACAGGCACCAACGACAACGCCGACAGCATGACGTCCATGAGCACGCCATCAGAGCCCGGCATCTGCCGCTTCACCGCCTCGCCGCCCAAGCCCCAGGACTATGATCGCGGCAAGAATGTAGCCGTGCCCATCCCGCACCGCGCCAAGAGTAAGTCTTTTTCTTTGAAAAGTAAAAATAATTACAGTGATATCTTGGATTGCAAGTGCCTTAAGTTAAAATGTTATATATTAACACTACATGGCGGCAGTAAACTCCACTTCACCAGCAAGCAAGTGTAACATAAGCTGTAGTTTGGTCAATGGTGAACCAATTCTTCCAAAAAGAGGCTTCAAGCTGTTTATTGCTACCACTACGGCAGTGAAAGTTTGCTGTCAAACTGAGAATTGAACAGATAGACTAAAAATAAAATTGTAGTTTCAAAACAGGCGCCTTTTGTAACTTACGAAGGTCAGCTAGCTTAGCGCTATTATTTTTTAGTACTCTTATTTTTTATAACAGAACCACAATGTTTGCGAACTGAGTTGCCAAGAGAGAGAGAGAAGGAGAGAGAGAGAGAGAGAGAGAGAGACAGAGAGAGAGAGAGAGAGAATCAACACAGTGTGTCATTGTGTCAACACGCTTCATAACGCCTCATGGACCATCAGTTTGACTTTTTTCAATTTTTGCTTGACTTGTCCCCTTCAGGTGACTACTGCAACATCCCCCTCTACATGAAGTCAGACCCCTTCTTCCGAAAGCAGTCCGACCATCATGACCCATGTCCAGTGGTCCCCCCGCGCGAAGCCTCCATCCGCGGCCTGGCCCAGCGTACGTACCACACCCAGGGCCGTCATATGACTATGGACTCCACAAAGCAGCAGGCCCTAACCATGGGCCACTCTGGCCTGTCCAACCTCACGTCTTCCGGGACGTCTGCCGGAGGAGCTTCTGGAGGTGGAGGCATGTCCGCCAGCTCTAGCTGCTCCACCCTTCCCCAGAGGACTGTCACCATGCCGGGCTCCTCGGCCACGGGGGCCCAGAGCGCCGCTGCGGCGGCGGCGGCAGCTACCGCCGCCGCTGCCCCCGGGTCGTCATCATCCTCCGGTGGGGCTGTGGGGGCCACAGGAGGCACACCTGGTGGTGCCTCCTCCTCCTCTTCCTCTAAGATGGGAGGTTCCAGAGACCCTCTTTTAGAGAGCAGCTCATCAGGCCTAGGCAGACTACAGAAGCAGAGGGATGGGGGCGCCGGGGCCTACTCTAAGTCGTACACACTGGTGTAGCCTGACATTGTGGCGGCTAACTAAAAAGATTAGCGGTCAAATGTGGGGTGAAGAAAACACCAACCCCCACCCCGGCTCCTCACCCGTAGGTGCCTGTGCTATGCCGGGTCGAAAGGGGCTGCTGGGACTCCCATGAACACTGCAGTATGGAGGAGTTGGGCGGTCTCCACAGCACAGTGGGTTGCCTTTCTTTCGGCCTGTTTGTGTTTCTCACGCATCTCTTTAAGACACCACTTGTCAAAACGTATCATTTATTTGTCGGCTTTGATCCCCGCTCATTGACCCCCCCAACGTATGCACAAAATCCTCTTCATGGGCTGAAAGAGGTGGTTGCTTGAATTTCATGCCGGTTATGTTTTAGGTGCAAAGGAACTCTTATCACGGCATTGCACCACAGCGGGATGCTTTTACTGTTATGCATTAGCCACCCGATTTGATGCCGATTGCGCCATGAAATGTCTTTTGCATACATGTATCCTGGAACCTACAAGAAACCTGCCAGCGAGGGAATACTCATTCCTGGCGATTACAAATCCCTGAAATATAATCTCACATGTGCAGATTCTCAAACCTACGCTGTGCGCGCGTGTGGGTGTGTATGTGTAAATATATACGGTACATGTGCACGTGTGGCAGGCACACAGCAACGGCGGACCTTTTTCAAAGTCAATCTGTATGCTGAAGCGTCCAAACACTAAAACCCACAGTCCATTTTGTATTGAGGAAGCTGCATTTTGAATTTATTTTTTAATGATGATATTGTTTGCAATTGAAAGAAAGGCAAGGGTTAACGAGTAACTCGTATGATTCATCAAGGAGCTACAATCATTTGTCAGTGCTGTGGTTAAGGAATCCTTTCGTTCACATCCCCTGACGTCATATCCATACAGGCTCACTGTGCTTCGAAAATATGTAGAGCAGACAGACAACTGGGCTGTGTTCCCAAATCGCTCCCTTTTTAATCAGCTCACCATTTTGTAGTGCTGTCAAATACGTAGTGAGTTTAGATTATCCCGTTAAACAGTGTTTCCCGACCCCTCATTAAGCCAAGATGCATAAAACCTCAAGATACAGCACCAAACAAAATGATGACAAAAATGAGTGCTCGAGTTTATTTCAAAGCCCAATTCCAAAGACGTTGGGATGTTGTGTAAAACAGAAACCAGAACTGAATACAATGCCCTATAGTGAATTGAGTACTTAACAAAGACAGATATTTCTCTTAAAAAACTGATCAACTTGATTGTTTTGTTTTTCCGTAACATCCGCTTATTTTACATTTGACGCCTGCAACATGTTCCAAAATAGCAGGGACAGGGTTCCTTTACCAGTGTTACATCGCCTTTCCTTTTAACAACACCCAATAAGTCAGTGGGAACTGACCATGCTCAATATTGAGGCTTTGTCGGCGGAATTCTTTCCAATTCTTGCTTGATGTGCAACAACTTCATTTGCCCAACTGTCCACGGTCTCTTTTGTTGCGTTTTACGCTTCATATTGTCACACCCATTTCCAATGGGAGACAGGTCTTGACTGCCGGCAGGCCAGTCTAGTGCTAACACTCATTGACTATGAAGCCGCACTGTTTCTAACACGTGCGGAATGTGGTTTGGCATAGACTTTTCTGAAGTAAGTGCTGACATCCCTGAACAAGATGTTGCTTGAATGCTAGCATAATATTGCTTCAAAACCTCAATGTGTACCTTTACACAGCATTAATGATATTTTCACAAGTATGTAAGTTACCCATGCCATGGGCACTATCACAGATCCTGGCTTTTGAACATTCTGCTGATGTAAATCTCATTGGTCCTTTTCCTCTTTGATCTGGAGGGCACAACCATAATTTCGAGAACAAAAAAAAAATTGGCAGACCACAACCAGCTTTTCCAAACAGGTGTTTTTTTTTTAAATAATTTTTTTTTGCATTCCTCAACTTTACCACTCTTTTGCTTCTGCCCCAGCATTTTTTTAATGTGTTGCATGCACCAAATCCAACACGAGATAACCCCCTTCCCCCCAAAAGAAAAACAATCATGTTCATTCGTTTACAATAAATATCTAGTCTTTGTAGTATGTTCAATTGAAGGTTGAAAAGGGAAGTCATTGTATTTAGTTTTTATTCACAATCCATTTTACTCGCGTAGCAACTTTCTTGGAATTGTGGTTTGTATGTCACATTTTACATTTAAAGAATGAGTGTATTTGATTACCCCAACTATAAAATATAACGCTAATAATAATGATAATAATACAATTAGCTATAGATAGCATGAACTATTAGCGAATCTCAACTTTTGGCTATGACCTGAAATAATAAAAGCTCGTCCCCACACCTCAACATACTTTCTTGGCACCAAGATGCCACAAGATGGCGCCAAAGCAATACTTCCTGTATTTACGATTAAAGTTTTGGTTTGAGGATAGGTTCCCTTCTAAATGAGAGAATATGGTGAGGAACATTGTATAGCGATGAGGAAGCGGCGAATGATTTTGAACACAGGAATGCCGAGTTAGCCAACACAAAAGAGATGACGCCGCCGTGTATTAGTTTAGCTTTATGCATGGTGCTGTACCTCTTTATTTGACTTTTCAGTTTGTCACAATTTATTCCCGGCAAAGCATAATCCCATAATAAAGAATCAATTAGGATTAAGATCAAATAAAACATTTTAACATAGACTTGCTCCAAATGTTTTGCAATGATCAAACGTAACCAAGATCAGGACTCTCGCAATAGAAAAAAGATGTATATGTTTGTTATAAAATATATATATATATATATCGATATATATGTACATATATATAAATTTCTATTCAAATATATAGTAAATATATGACTATTGAGAAGAAAAATAGCTATTAAAGCCGTTCAAATTGAAAATATATTCAAAAAGATCACATGACAATCGCTCCGAAAGAGAAAAGAAAGAAATGCGAGTGACTTTAACGGGTAGCACAAGTGTCCCAGCCGAGACGGGGGGAGAAAAATGGAAGGATGTTGAGGCGTTGCCTTCTGTCTCTCCTCCTTTGCGATTCAGGCTGCACGTGGACGCGGCTTGGAAGATAAAGCACAGTCAGGTCGTGGTGTGAGATTGTGTTGCGACGTGGAAAACAAACCGTGTGTGGTAAGCTCAGTGTTGCGAAAGAATGAAAATGTGTGAAAACGAGCAGAGCATACGCTGGATGGAAAATGTCGACACCTTTGTTCAAATGCCAAGTTTTTTGTGACACCACTTCATTCAGTTGCACTGGTTAGAGGTAACCTGGCAAGACCCAATTACAACAATGAATGTCTGACAAGACGAGACAGAGTACATGTGAGTGTGAGGGGCATGATTGATGACCATGATACCTCCCCCCAGCCCCTCAAGTCTTTGTTTTACCCCTTTTACCATTTAAGTGCAAATTCCGAATATGATCATAAATGTGGCGGCCCGGGGGTCCAGTGGTTAGTGCGTCGACTCACAGTGCAGAGGTCATGGGTCCAATCCCGGTTCCGGGCATCCTGTGTGGAGTTTGCATGTTCTCCCCCTACCTTGTGTCGATTTTCTCCGGGTATTTCGGCTTCCTCCCACATTCCAAAAACATTCATGGCGGGCTGATTGAATACTCCAAATTGTCCCCAGGTGTGAGTGTGAATGGTTGTTCGTCTCCGTGTGCCCTGCGATTGGCTGGCAACCGGTTCAGGGTGTCCCCTGCCTACTGCCCGAAGACAGCTGGGCTAGACTCCTGCGACCTTTGTGAGGATAAACAGATTAGAAAATTGATGGATGGATGGCTATAGGTCACATTGTTTATTTCCTTCTCATTTTTTTTATATCACAAATGCCTGGCATTTGAATAGAGGTTTGTAGACTTTTATATCCTCCCGATAGTAAGTGAGTGAGTCTGTTGTAATTTGTTGAATTGTTCCTTTGAAAGTTGTGTTCACCGATTTGATGCCATCACGCCCAACTCGACTATTTCGGCCTTCCACTTCGTCATGTACGTTTTGCAGAAAACTGTAACTGTAGCTGGCCTGTTTACTTTTCTATCACACGCGTATTGGAGGGTTGTGGCTAAACATGCGGGACCAATCAAGTTGCCACGAGACACTGATATTATGTCAGTTTGCTCAAAGTAAATCCAACGTCTCCTATCGTAAAGTCTGCCCTCTTAGATTCATAACTGAACCATAACTTCATCTTTATCTTTTATTTTTACAGTCATTGTACTATATGATGGATTGTCGGTGTCTAATGAAACATTTACAGCCGTGTTTCCCAACCATGAGCACATTGCAGGGGACACGTGGAAGTCTTGAAAAATATATTTCCCAGATGAAAAATCTGTGCGGAACAGCTGAGCCAAAAAGCACAACAGGCGCATGTCAACTCAAGTGTCTCATTAAAGCTCAAATGACGGATGAAAAGAAAGTCAAACTTCAATTATTATGGGTCTGAATACTATTCTTGCTCAGTGTATTGTTCCTTACGTTGAAAGTTTAAGCGCCCGTTTGAAGGTAACTTTATTCAAATGAGCAAGTTTTTGTCCTAAATAAAAGAAGAATTATATACAACGAAGGCAGGTTTATTTTTAATTTTATTTTAATTCACAGCTTAAGAGTTAAAAAGAAGACACTGCTTTAGAGTTAAATGTTCATGTTGAGGAGGAAAAAAAAAGATTTCCATTTGGTAATCAGTTGTGTTACATTCTACCTTGGGAGAATCACAAGATATGTGTGTAATGCGGTAATGACAAAAAAGCTTTGGGGTACACAAACACAAAAAAAAAGGATGGTCACCATTGATGTACAGTGTTTCCCATATTTATGTTGAAATTAGTTTATTTTTATTATTTTATTTTGTTCCTTGATCCCACCCCCCACTCCCCAAATGAATCAATAAAATTTGCCTTACAAAACATTGAAGCGCTACTTTAAAAAATGATTTATTTTTATTTATTCCTGTAGCCCGGTATTTCTCGGTACATGCAATCGTGGTATGAGGACTCCCTCTAGTGGTAGAAGAAAGAAATAAGGAATTTAAATTATGATTATTATTTATTTTTTAATCCAGTACAGTGCATTTCTTTGGTGGTGTTCAGTTGTATTTAACCTGTAAGTACAATGCGTTTGCATTTAATCTTTAAAACGTTTTTAAAATTATTTTTGTTTTTAATACAGTGTCATACATTTTACGTAATTAAATTGCCAGGTTTTATTTCTTTTCTTCTACTGGAGCGCAATGTTAATGTTAAAATTCTGCATTATGTTGCATTGCATATAGTCTTTAGAAATAAAAAGCAAATAACTACCGTCATTCCATTCGTGATGGTGGTCTACCTGGAGAGCGAGGAATTGTGGGTTTTTTTGAGGTGGAGCTTGGTGTCAAAAATTTGAGAGGCACTGATGTCGCCGTTTTGGAAGCAAACTTTATGGAATCTGGATTACTGTTGTACACCATCTGCTGGTAAAATCTGTTCATATCGCTCCAACAAGAAAAACTCCATGATCCATTTGTAATGGCCTATGGAAGTTTTATCACTGAACTGCTGCATGATTGGCCAAATTTGATGAAAATATTCATGAAGCTCATTTCTAATACATTTTTCCATTTACAGTGGTCCCTCGTTTATCACAGGGTTACTTTAAAAAGAAAAATACAATTATGATACTGTTTTAAGGCTGTAAACCTCACCGTTAACATTTTCTCACATTTCTCTCTTGATTAAAGCTCAAACCGTTGCAAGAAAACTAAGTAGACCGTATTATTACTATTATTATTATGAATTGTTTATTGTGCAGGATACATAGCATGGTGTCGAAGGATTCAAATTGGTCGAGGGTACTTCAGCCATTCAGGATGCCAGATGCAATGCGGATTCCTACGCTGTACAAAAATAGCATGCAAAATTGCACTCGGGAAAAAAAAATCGTCAATATAGCGAGTCCGCGAAAGGTCAACCGCAATATCACGAGGGACCACTGTAATCGACCGCAGGAATCACTTTTCTTCCATTTTCCTCTCAACCGTGGCCTTGACATGTTTTATTCTCCTGACACATGCATGTCACAGGGTGGATATTTCACACGAGGGACACACTTTGAACTTTGACCTGACCGATTTGAGGTGTAAACTTGGCATCCCCATGTTTGGCTTAACCAATGAGAGAGACCTCCTTCCCACTGCTATACAGTCTGACATCGTTTCATTCCATCAATAGAAACCCTGTGTACATAGGAAAGTGTTTTTGTATAAATGAGTACTATTTTCAACATCACTAGATACCAGGGCACAATGTAAACTTTAAAATGAAGTTATTGTAATGAAACAAATGGACTTGATGAAAAAGTATTTTAAAAAAGTTATAGAGAAATTGCTTTATCTTGATTTATTGAAGCAAATCAGGGTGGGCCGTGCACAATTCAAATATGATTTCTTCTTTTACGGGACCTTTTGTCGCATTGTCTCCTTTGGTTTTTGTTTCGTTGAAGTTGGAATCCCACTTGAGGACAGAAGCATTTGCATGTTGCGAACATTCTGCTGGGTGCAAAGTGGCAAATGCTGAAACAAGGGGTCATGAAAACACTTTCAAAAGACGCTTGTTCCTTAATATTAATTTTGCAAGCTAACGTTTAATTTGATTTGCAATTGCTTGTGTTGAAATCAACATTTTCTTTTTCTATGAAAATGTAAAAAAATAAATAAATACTGAACACCTTGTGCAATAAAGCTATCTTTTTATGAACTGTGAGGAGACGGTTCTTTTATTTTCACATTGGAGATTTATGTTGAGATTTACCTGTGGGTTTGCCATCACAATTCACAGAAAGTTGGAAGAAAAGAAATGCGCTAACCAGACAGACACTATTATTATAAACAACTTATATAATTCAATTTTAGTTTTTTTATGTATATTTTAAAAGGGCAATAATTAAATAGCATTTATGGTTATTTTACAAATTGTGAGGAGTTAGAACGGAATATATAATATCACACAAGAATAAAACGGGTATATTAAATTCCATTTTATTAACATAAAGTGGAATTTTGATGAAAGAAAAAAAAAGAGTGAGTGTTCGAGAAAATTTAATTGTAAAAATCTTTTTTCCCCAAGAAAAAAGATAACATTTTCACTACATCTAATTGTTAACCGATCTACTGTACTATCATCCTGTATTCTTTTGATCTTATTTTTATTTGATTGATCAAATTAATAACACAGTATAAACGACCATGCATACTAAGGTGTTTTTGTCCGAAAAAAACGACCATGTTTACCAGTGGTGCCCAAACTTTTTGGACCGAAGATCTACTTTTCGATCAACTAACCTCACGGGATCTACTTGTACCGGCGTGCGTGTGCACGCACACGCACACGCACACGCACACGCACACGCCATGATAAGAAACAGCCTGAAACTGAGACATGCGATGCACTTTTGCAGGATGATAACTATCGTAGCTCACACGTACCGTTTTAAAGTGTTTTATAGTAAGGCGTTTTTAGCTGAAAAAAAAAACGACCATGTATATATAGTAAGGCGTTTTTAGCCGAAGAAAACGACCATGTGTAGTAAGGCGTTTTAAGATGAAAAAAAAAGACCATGGACAGGAAGGCATTTTTAGACAAAAAAAACCCGACCATGTACAGTAAGGCGTTATTCAATGAGAAAAACGACAATGTATAGTAAGGTGTTTTTTACCGAAAAAAATTACCATGTTTCATAAGGCGTTTTTAGCCAAAAATAACGACCATGTATAGTCAGGCGTTTTTAGATGAAAAAAATGCCCAAGCATCGGAAGAAGTTTTTAGCCGAAAAAAACGACCATGTACAGTATAGTAAGGCATTTTTAGACGAAAAAAAAATGACTATGTATACGAAGTCGTTTTTAGCCGAAAAAAAATGACCATGTAGTAAGGCGTTTTTCGACGAAAATATGACCATGTATTGTAAGGCGGTTTTAGCCCAAAATAATGACCATGTATATATAGTAAGGCGTCTTTAGACGAAAAAATCGACCATATACTGTATAGTCAGAATTTTTCAACGAATAAAACGACCATGTCTACTAAGGCGTTTTTAGCCGAATAAAACGACCATGTACTTTAAATATAGTCAGGTGTTTTTAGACGAAAACAACGACCATGTATAATAGTCAGGCGTTTTTAGACGAAAATAACCGACCATGCATAGTATGGCATTTTAAGACAAAAAAATCGACCATATATAGTCAGGCATTTTTCAACGAAAAAAAACGACCATGTCTCGTTAGGTGTTTTTAGCCGAAAAAACGACCATGTATAGTCAAGCGTTTTTAGACGAAAAAAACGACCATGTATTGTAAGGCGGCTTTAGCCCAAAATAACAACCATGTCAGGCATTTTTAGACCAAAAAAAACGACCATGTGTAGTAAGGCGTTTTTAGCAGAAAAAAACGACCATGTACAGTAAGCCGTTTTTACACGAAAAAAATGACAATGTATAGTAAGGCGTTTTCAGCCAAAAATAACAAGCATGTATAGTAGGCGTTTTTAGCTGAAAATAACGACCATGTATAGTACGATGTTTTTAGCCGAATAAAACTACGATGTACAGTGAGGCGTTTTTAGCCCAAAAACCGACCATGTATCGTAAGGCGTTTTTCAATTTTAAAAAAAAAAAACCTGTGTATATGAAGGCGTTTTTAGCTGAAAAAAAACGAGCATGTATCGTAAGGCTTTTTTAACCGAAAAAAAGACCATGTATAGTAAGGCGTTTTCAGCCGAAACAAAATGACCATGTATAGTAAGGCGTTTTTAACAAAAAAACATACGACCATGCAAAGTAAGGCGTTTTTAGCCGAAATAAATGACCATGTATATATATTAAAGCACTTTTAGACGAAAAAACGACCATATATAGCAAGGTGTTTTTAGCCGGAAAAAAATGACCATGTATATAGTAAGGCGTTTTTAGCCGGAAAAAACGACCATGTATAGTAAACCGTTTTTAGACGGAAAAAACGACCATGTATTGTAAGGCGTTTTTAGCTCGAAAAAAACGACATAGTATCGTAAGGTGTTTCGAGCCAGAAAATAAATTGACTATGTATAGTAAGGCATTTTTAGCTGAAAAAAAACAACCATGTATAGTAAGGCGTTTTTAACCGAAAAAAACGACCACGTTTAGAAAGGTGTTTTTTAGCCGGGAAAAAAAATGACTGTATAGTAAGGCGTTTTTAGCCCGAAAAAAAATGAACATGTATAGTAAGGCGTTTTTGCCGGAAAAAAACGACCATGTATAGTATGGCGTTTTTAGACGGAAAAAACGACCATGTATCGTAAGGCATTTTTAGCCCGAAAAAAACGACATAGTATATATAGTAAGGCGTTTATAGCCCGAAAAAAACGACATGGTATAGTAAGGCGTTTTTAGGCGAAAAAAAAACGACATAGTATAGTAAGGCGTTTTTAGCTCGAAAAAAACTACATAGTATAGTAAGGCGTTTTTAGCTCGAAAAAAACGACATAGTATAGTAAGGCGTTTTTAGCCCGAAAAAAACGACATAGTATAGTAAGGCGTTTTTAGCCGGAAAAAAACGACATAGTATAGCAAGGTGTTTTTAGCCGAAAAAAAACGACATAGTATAGTAAGGCATTTTTAGCCCGAAAAAAACTACATAGTATAGTAAGGCGTTTTTAGCCGAAAAAAACGACATAGTATAGTAAGGCGTTTTTAGCCCGAAAAAAACGACATAGTATAGTAAGGCGTTTTTAGCCCGAAAAAAACGACATAGTATAGTAAGGCATTTTTAGCCCGAAAAAAACGACATAGTATAGCAAGGTGTTTTTAGCCGAAAAAAACCGACATAGTATAGTAAGGCGTTTTAGTTAGAAAAAAACGACATAGTATAGTAAGACGTCTTTAGCCCGAAAAAAACGACATAGTATCGTAAGGCGTTTTTAGCTGAAAAAAATGACAATAGTATAGTAAGGCGTTTTTAGCCCGAAAAAAATGACATAGTATAGCAAGGTGTTTTTAGCCGAAAAAAAAACGACATACTATAGTAAGGCGTTTTTAGTTCGCAAAAAAACGACATAGTATAGTAAGGCGTTTTTAGCCCGAAAAAAACGACATAGTATAGTAAGGCGTTTTTAGCTCGAAAAAAACGACATAGTGTAGTAAGGCGTTTTTAGCCCGAAAAAAACGACATAGTATAGCAAGGCGTTTTTAGCCGAAAAAAAACGACATAGTATAGTAGGCGTTTCTAGCCCGAAAAAAACGACAGTATAGTAGGCGTTTTTAGTTCGAAAAAAAACAACATAGTATAGTAAGCCGTTTTTAGCCCGAAAAAAACAACATAGTATAGCAAGGCGTTTTTAGACGAAAAAAAACGACATAGTATAGTAGGCGTTTTTAGCCCGAAAAAAACGACATAGTATAGTAAGGCGTTTTTAGCCTGAAAAAAAATGACATAGTTTAGTAAGGCGTTTTGAGCCGAACAAAACCGACATAGTATAGTAAGGCGTTTTAGTTAGAAAAAAACGACATAGTATAGTAAGACGTCTTTAGCCCGAAAAAAACGACATAGTATAGTAAGGCGTTTTTAGCCCGAAAAAAACGACATAGTATAGCAAGGTGTTTTTAGCCGAAAAAAACCGACATAGTATAGTAAGGCGTTTTAGTTAGAAAAAAACGACATAGTATAGTAAGACGTCTTTAGCCCGAAAAAAACGACATAGTATCGTAAGGCGTTTTTAGCTGAAAAAAATGACAATAGTATAGTAAGGCGTTTTTAGCCCGAAAAAAATGACATAGTATAGTAAGGCGTTTTTAGCCCGAAAAAAATGACATAGTATAGCAAGGTGTTTTTAGCCGAAAAAAAAACGACATACTATAGTAAGGCGTTTTTAGTTCGCAAAAAACGACATAGTATAGTAAGGCGTTTTTAGCCCGAAAAAAACGACATAGTATAGTAAGGCGTTTTTAGCTCGAAAAAAACGACATAGTGTAGTAAGGCGTTTTTAGCCCGAAAAAAACGACATAGTATAGCAAGGCGTTTTTAGCCGAAAAAAAACGACATAGTATAGTAGGCGTTTCTAGCCCGAAAAAAACGACAGTATAGTAGGCGTTTTTAGTTCGAAAAAAAACAACATAGTATAGTAAGCCGTTTTTAGCCCGAAAAAAACAACATAGTATAGCAAGGCGTTTTTAGACGAAAAAAAACGACATAGTATAGTAGTCGTTTTTAGCCCGAAAAAAACGACATAGTATAGTAAGGCGTTTTTAGCCTGAAAAAAAATGACATAGTTTAGTAAGGCGTTTTGAGCCGAACAAAACGACATAGTATAGTAAGGCAGAAAAATATGAGTCCCATTATGCATTTAGAGAGTCCCAAATTTCGAATTCTGAAATGGTCTACTTCTTCAATTGCATATGATAATAAGACAAACAACAACAATATACATTGATCATAGATTTATTTCTTATAAACAAATGCTGCAATTTTTTAAATAATTCAGGCATGCAAGATTTGCTGAGAAATTTCATCCCATGGTTCAGTCTTTGAGTTCATAAATTCTCCTCTCTTTACTCTGCTTCCAATGATGCAAGGCTTTCTCAAAGTCAACTTATCATCGCAAAAAGCTATCCAACTTTAGCTGCTTCCTCTGTGATATCTCTGCAATAAACTTTCGCAACACTTGTTCACAACACTTGTTTTAACATTACACAACTTGGCGAGGTGAAGGCCGAGCTCGCCAATCTCGTCTCGCGAGATTACTTAACGCAAGATCAAAACAACAATGGCGGCGATGGTCAAACTGCGATCGTTGCCGGGAAAAAAAATATTTACGTAAATCACTCATATTTACACAACATTTATGGTGAGATTAAAAAATTATTTAAAAATTGCAATTGGCGGCCCGGTAGCCCAGTGGTTAGCACGTCGGCTTCACAGCGCAGAGGTGCCGGGTTCGATTCCAGCTCCGGCCTCCCTGTGTGGAGTTTGCGTGCTCTCCCCGGGCCTGCGTGGGTTTTCTCCGGGTGCTCCGGTTTTCCTCCGACATTCGTGCAGTGGCAGGCTGATTGAACACTTTAAATTGTCCCTAGGTGTGAGTGTGAGCGTGGATGGTTGTTCGTCTCTGTGTGTCCTGTGATTGGCTGGCAACCGATTCAGGGTGTCCCCCGCCTACTGCCCGGAGACAGCTGGGATAGGCTCCAGCACCCCCCGCTACCCTAGTGAGGATCAAGCGATTCGGAAGATGAATGAATGAATAAATTGCAATTGACGTTAGGAGAAAACTATACCTCAAAGCAAGAATAACTTCCAAGTACTGTACTCTCTACTAGGGGCTAATTATTGGTTTGCTTGTTACTATACCTGGACCAAAAAGGGTACTCAGTCCCAAAGGTGTCGAGGCTACAAAGGTAGCACTTGCTATTTTGATTCTGCGTCAACAATCAGTAATGTAGCATTCATTTGTTTTTGTTTGTTTGTTTCCTCCTTCTATTCCTGCAGGCACGTAATACCTAACGTTGTCCACTAGAGGTCGCCATATTGCAAATAAACGAGAAATCCACCAGGCGGACTGCAAATGAACACTTGTCATATTTCTGCATTTATTTTGCCAACACTGAGGTGATTGCTTTCATAGACATACATCAATACTTGCCTGTACAGGATCACAACATTCCATAGTCCACAAGGGCTATGGCAGCGTTCAAAATAATAGCAACGCTTACTCACAAAATGCGTCTTGAATGAAAGCAAGAGATGCCTCAAATAAGATAAGATATGCTTTATTTGTCCCACACTGGGGAAATTTACAAAGTGGTATTCCTTTTCAGAAAGTAAAGACAAAGGAGCAGTAAGTGGTTGATAAAGTATGTATGCGAATAACTGGAATGGCTGGAGTGTCTGCCTTGTATCGTCGAGTTGTTCAGTATATTGTTAGCCAGGGGTGCCCAAACTTTTGTGACCGAAAATGTACTTTTCGATCGATCACCTTGCCGCGATCGACCCGTTACCTTACACGTGCCCATACGCACGCACGTACACACGCATGCCAAGATGAACAATATCTCTATGAATAACAACAATAAAAATATAGCGCAACAGCTCTGACCGCAAGCTGCAATTGCAGACTGCTGAGCGCTTACAACTTCCGGTGATGCACGTCACGCGCCACTGCGTGTTAAAGGTGACCTGCTTTTGTACTTTATTTAATTTTTAAAATAGGATGCTATGGGTGTAGTCTGCACCAACACAGGAATATATCATATTAATAGCACGCATACAGACACACAAATATTTAGAGTCGTTTATTCCCCCCCCCCCCCCCCCCCCTCTCTACACCCCTCGCGATCGACGTTTGGGCACCCTTGTTGTAAGCAGTGTTTGTAGGAACTGGTTCTGTGTTGCACGTCCAAGACCAACTTTTGAACAAATTTATCTTTCTCAAAAAATAAAGAAAAAAAATTAATCAATTGTCATGGTTCTGTTCCATCATGCAGACTGTGACATCGATACTAAATATAAAAAATAATCTGTTCACGTTTCCTCTCTCTCGTTTAGTTAAAGTGCTTAGATATTTTGTAAACTACATCCTAAACATTGTAAAATGAATTGATTAAAAAGTTGTTATTTATAGTTTCATGCATTATTATACAACATACAGTGTATTATATGATCATTCATTTAAAATGTTATTTTTTGTGAAGGCAGAATCATTTGATGCAGCGCTTCTGTTGACTCTCATTAGCTTGTGCAATTATTCCTGATGAAGTGACAAGTTAAGTGTAAATGACAACACAGGGATCACAAATTTTTCACAAGAATAAAATATGTGTACAGAGACAGACCAATAAGATCAGTATAGGAAAATAGAAAAACTGCATTTAAATAATAATTCCAATTCAATGTATTGCACATTAAGTACTCATAACAAAATAAATGTTTTTTTTAACAGCTGTCATGTCCAAATTTTTAAAGTGAGCAAAGTTGAACTGTACTTGGGCAATGAGTTTTTTCAAGTACCACTAGAGGGAGCCCAAGTGGTATGCTAACCACACAGTTGATTTCGATGTTTTACTGCAGGCATGTCCAAAGTCCGGCCCGCGGGCCAAATCCGGCCCGCGGTCGAATTTCATCCGGCCCTCGGCCCCTGTCATAAAATCAGTGCCGTCTGGCCCGCAGGTTGGGCGCAATGGAACACGTGTTGCATTGACTGAGGTCTCGTAGACTGGTGAGTGATGTTTCATAGAGTACTACTTCCCTCTAGTGGCTAAATGAGTAATAGCATTCACTAAATGAGTAATAGCATTTAGACACGAGAGGGCATCACTCACGAGTTAACAAGACATCACTCCGTGTTTATATTGACTGATATGTCATATTTCAAATGATCCTTGCAGTTGTGGATATGTGTATTGCTTGTTCATTTCCCTGTTGTTCGAGTCAAAGGTTTTGTGACTATTGAAAAGTCATGGTGATGCATTTTATGTTTCAAATCAATCAATTTGCACTCAGGAGACTTCTGTTTAAGAAAAAGTCAAGTGAATAAGCAGTTGCATGTGATATACCTGTTTCAAATGAACCAAAAGAAATTCTTAAGATTGTTGAAATTAAAATAAAAATGGAAATGTGAAACAGACTGGCTTACTAAAATTAGTTGAACAATATTGTTGTTCAATGTAAAGAATGTCAGCCAAGGTCGGCCCCCCGACATTTTACCACATAAAATCTGGCCCCCTTGGCAAAAAGTTTGGACACCCCTGTTTTACTGAATGTAACCGTGCTAAGGTATGTCGTTAGCTTTAATGTACAGCCTGTGTTGTTTACGTAGTTTGAAGGTTTTGTGTGTGTGTGTGTGTGTGTGTGTGTGTGTGTGTGTGTGTGTGTGTGTGTGTGTGTGTGCGCGTGTGCGTGTGTCCAAGAAGTTCAACTGGTTTATTTGCCATTCTTTTGCTTCTTCTGCTGGAACTTCCTGAAATGAGTCTGGATGGTGGCGGCGGCCTTGTTGGCTTCCACGGGGCTGTGGGGAGGTGGGCCAACCAGCTCGGTGCAACACGTGCCGTTACTGGCGTTGGAATCTGACAAATATATTGGTTGTATAATTATTGTACTTCAAAATGATGTCTTTCGAAAAATAAGAGTGTTACTTACACTTTCTGTACACGCCCATGCTGTTCCTTCTAAAGCCATCGAGCTGCAAAACATGTCAAGACAAACTATAGTGAGCAGAGTCATGTTGAGCCAATTAGTGAAGTGGGGAGCACATCAAAATTTTTGTTCCACCCTTTGATAAAGGACGATATAGTAAAAGAACACCTCAGGTATTTACTATTTCACAGATTTCGTGTAATTATAATACAGTACAGTAATGTTTTTGATTATTGGCCCTGTTACATTGTAATTCACTTATATTGTTTTTTAAAAAAAACAACCTCACTGACCTCAGACATAGTGCGACTCTAAGAACATACACACAACTGACTTGGCTCCCATTCCATTCTGACAATGATTTTATCGGTCTCGCTGCCGACAAGGGTCCTAACAAAATGTTTCATTTTTGGCTCTCTGATCTGACACTCAAGTCTCCGAGGAGTGATGTCCAAATGAAGAAGCGAATGCTGAGTTGCGTGAGCAGAAGCATCAGATACAAACCAGTGTAATCAGCATCAGTACTGCTATGTGACCGAGCTGTCCGCTTAAACATTCTTCACATATTTTCAACTCTCAAATCAGATAAGATGAGCTGGAATGCATGATGTGCACAAGAAGAGTACCCAGCTTACTTGAAGGACAGCGCGTGTCCGTGGTGCCACGTGCATGACTAGCCTTGTGTCTGTGCATGCATACGCGCGCGCGTGTGTGTGTGTGTGTGTCTTCGCGCGCGTGTGAGAGATTTCCAGACTTTTAGTAATGACCTCCAAGACAAATCGCCTTGATTGGGATTTGCAGCCAAAGCACAGCAGGAAAAGCTTGAAGGTTGGACGCTAAAGGCTAAAGGCTAGAGCTGCTCAACTTGCCTCTGTGGCCGCTCTGATTGTCGCACCAACCAACAATTGACTTCAAACATCACGTAGTGAGTTTTACTATCTTGAATGAGTTTTCAAATACGAGCGCCCGACACTTAGTGAGGACAACCCGCGGCCAGTTTCTTATTGTGCGCGGTGTAGTCCAAATGACCAATACAGTACACATCTTCAAATGTTTGGCATAGTAGCATTTTGATTCAGTGAGAAACGGGATTGTGTCACAAAGCATTCAGCTAGCCAAAAAAAAGAGGAAGTAATTGAAGCTAGGCTGACTTTTACCCTATCTGGGAACTCCATTTGTTGCAAACTGTTCTCCATGTTATTTTTTTTAAATAATTGTTTTTGGGGCTGTTTGCTCTCCATTATTGTTTCACAGCCAATCCTTGTTCGTCAAACAGTTAAATGCTATGTATCAGAGCCTGTTTGGACGCCTGTCAAAGCACTACCAGTCATCAAACAGGCTCCATTTGCAGGATGGTATGTGCCGCCCTATTGAGGAAAGTCAGGTGTTTTTCCCCACTACAAAATGGTTGACGTGTTGTTTTGGCTTCAGTCACATGTTGCAACTCTTCGCTCATTTTGCAGTGATTGGAACATCAAACTCCTTTGGATGATCGGAATAACCTCAACTAAATCAATTTAAGGCGCAGAGCGAGGAAATTTGCAGGTCAAAAAAGTATGCACAAAGTGATGACAGATGTACTTCAGCCTGACTGGTTTCAACATCCATTTTGTTTGATCACAATATGATCAATGTAATATTTCCACTCAAGTCATCATCCGCGATCTTGATGAGCGAATAACAGCACAATGAACAAGACGCGGTGTTTCAGAAACCTTCAGTGTTATGTGAAAAGTCATTTTTGAGGGTGCACGATGGGCCTTGTGTGCAGTACGTGTATACGGTATTTGCTTAACCCTTTCATACTATTCATTCTCCGAGCACATATTGATCCCAGACAGGAATATCCTCACAATAATTCTCTATCAAATTGAACTACTTATTTCAAAACGTAATAACAGTCTGACATGAATGAATGGATTAATTAACTTGTAATCAATGTTTCAGAGAAAAGGATTTTTGCCTGGTACTTGATTTTGCAGGTGCAGTTCTCGACCTCTGTATGACTTCTCTATGTTCTATTCAGTATGTAGGATCATTTTTATGCACTTTTACACTTTTATTGGGGTGGGGGGTTGTCTCTTTGTATTTGTTTGCTCCATAAAAATACAAAAACAGATGACATGCACTCTTTCACCGTTTTGAAATCTCCCGAAAACCCCCACTGACCCTTCAAAAAAAACGAACAGCAGCATGTTTACAAGGCAACCTGTGCAAATGTGGTAAGAAGAATCCTAACCGTTTTTTTCCCCCTCAGATGTTCCCACTTGAATGAAACTACATACTGTATGACCCATAAAACATATACTGTACAGTATCCAGGTTCAGATTTTCAAAATGACCACCATTTCTAAATCTAAAATCAATTTTACAAAGGACATGAGTCAAATTTGATCTGCAAAAATCACAGTGTACACAAAGAGTAGTACCTCTAGAAAGATTTTCAAATATTTTCATGTTTGTGTATTTTGTCTCACTTTTGGGAAAAGTCATTCCAATTTCTGAGCGAACGAATGACATTTAAGGTCCTTTTATCACAACCAAATATAAAAACGGTTCAAATTTGACCCAAGGACACTACATTAGGTTTAATGCGAGCCAAGCGTTTGCAAACCTCTTCTGCTTTACTGCTTCTGCGGCTGTGTGACACCGAATGCACCTGCCAAGGCAAAGGCTGGGACACCATGTAAGGCAGAGGCTCCTCCTGATGGGCAAAGTGCTCCCCTATCTGCAAACGCAAACATCAGTAATTAGACTCATAAAAGGTCAAACACATTTTTGTTGCAATTCGAAATACTAAATGCGCCTACGAAGATCTCATGATGCGTTCTTAGTAGTGTTATTTCCCTTGACGCCAGATATTTTCCTCTCTTTAATCATAGTTTGTATTCAAATAACTTGATGCGTAGGATTATAATAAAAGCGCTGAACTTTAAATTGAGTTCTTTACATGAAAAACGTCTGCGATTGGCTGGCAACCGATTCAGGGTGTCCCCCGCCTACTGCCCGGAGACAGCTGGGATAGGCTCCAGCACCCCCCGCGACCCTAGTGAGGATCAAGCGGTTAGGAAGATGAATGAATGAACATGAAAAACGTCAAATTGATGCTGACACAAGATATAATTTCAAAAGTAAGGTTGCAAGTCATTTCTCATGTATAAAATACACATACATGTTTGCAGTTGTGTAGAACTGCTTCATATTTTTACGTTTCGTCTTACTTGCATACATATTGTAAAAGCCTAACGTATTCGACTATATACAAAACATCAGAAACAACTTTTAGCATTAGGCGGCACATCGTTATGTTTAGATTTTAGATTACTTTGCTATTGTACTTAAGTCGATTTTTCTGCATTTATTTTTACAGCATATTTTGACTTAGACATACACTTAAAAACAAAGCGTATTTGAATTTTCGGCTCTTTGCTTTGCTGAAATTCTTGACTTTGTTTAACCACTGCTGATGACAACATAACTAGTGAGAGGTAAAGTCAACCACAGTTGAGATCGATTGATTGAAAAAAAAAAAAACAGGAATGGCGGCAACATGGAGATATGTGACCCCGATAGCAGTAATGACGGCAACAAAGCAAGATAGCATATTCCACATCAACAGAATTGATTCGTGATGAATGTGTTGTCTTGTGTCAGTCAAAAAAAAAAACAACAAAACAGCTGGTATTCAAAAATTCTAATTTGTAAAGCAAAATCTGAGTCGCTAATTTTGCATTTAGTTTTTTTCCGTCAATTCAAAACGTTAGCTAAGATATGGGAACTAACTAGCTCTTGGTTTAAAAAACAAAAACAAGAATTGTTCATTTTCCTGAGTTATTAAAACAGATATTGCAAGTAATTGACTGTAAAATTCCTTTTAAGTACAATGCAGAGTACTGTTTTACTTTTTCTTAAGTAAAGGATTCAAACCAGTGCCTTGACTTTTACACACATCTTTCCCGACACAAATACCTCTACTTAAGTACAGAATCTGAGAACGTGTTGTCACCTCTTATTCAATCTGATTGCAACCACTAACATAAATGACAAGATCGTTCATAAGCCGTTGTCATAGCCTTACCGATTCTGCGACTCGGACCATCACGTAGATGGCTGTTAGCATGGTAATCAACATCTTGACCACTTCGGCGTTCACGATGATAGTCCTTCGTGCCCTCAGCTCGTTTTCCACGGTGCCGCTGAAGGGAAGCTATGGGGGCACACCAAGGGAAGATTAAAGAGCGGCTCCACAAGGACAATTGTCTTGATTATGGCAGCTCGCACTTGCTCCAAGATGCACGCGCGCGCGCACACACACACACACACACACACACACACATACATACACACACTTTATTTCCACAGTGTCTGACACAGGAAGGTAATAGAGCTTTGCAGGACATGTTAAAGAGCTTTGCAAGACACAAATAGAGAGGAGCTAATCTTTGTCCTCCGCCCAACAACTTATCCCTCAGGTGCGCTTGCATTTTTCTCCACAGTGCAAACACACACCATGTGAGTGATTGTTTGCCTGTGCAGTCGTCAAAACTCACAAAATTGTGTGCGAGTCAAGTCAAAGAGTACTGTTGTTGGAAGTGGAAATTAGGGATGCATCGTTACTGCAGATTTTGATAAACAGGTTTTGTTGCAATCACATCTGGTTCATGAACACAAGCTTGTCTTGAACATAGCCCAAGTTTCGAACAAATATACAACTTTTTAGAGGAACGACTGTCCGTCAATGATATTTTAACAGCCAACTGCATGTTTTTCTTACACTCTTGGCATACATCTCACACCTATAACAGTTTCAGTTGTGTAGTGTCTCAGACTGAACGTTAGGGGGCACTCTGTAGATGAATTTCATGCAGTAGGTAAGGGATGAAGAAGAAATAATAGGCGAAGAACAACATTGAGTTTGGCGCTTTGTGTGTTAACTACAAAAATAAAGTCAGGAATCACAGAAACAAGACTGCTAATTTTGGAATACCACAACTTATCACAAGATAAGACTGCGACAGGAAAATTGTGATTTACTTCTCTTTACTCGATGTACCACTCTGTGGCTTTGAAACGGGAGGGTAGCTGACTTGAGAATCTCGACCTTGGCCTCTGTCATTACTTGAGAGGAGTTCATCCATTTTGAAGAGCCTAATTGTTTTTACATAAAAGTATCAGTCCCATGGTATCGGTTTATTTGTTTGAGTATGAGTACAGACGCGCAAGAATCTCTTGCCCACACACTAATGCCAGGTCACCATGTAGCGAGAAAGTGGGAGTGCACTATTCTAGGGGTAGAAGGTAAATACCCACTGAGACTCAAAATGGGGAAAAATGAAAACACATTCATGTATCAGTTCTTTATTTATTCTAGATTTTGTGGATCAACTGCCACAAATTGCAAGTGTCCACTTTGTTACCAGAAGTGTTTTTGTGCGCATGTGTGTACTTACGATTTAAAAAAACAATAAACGAATCATAACAATAATGCACTGTATGTATCGACACCTTTTTACATATGAAATGTAGAATGAAAGATGTAAGCAGGTACATGAATATGTCAATGAAGATTTATCAAGTTTGACTCATTTAGTTTCCAGCCAAATTCCAACCATACTTGTATGTGCATTTTTTTTTGTGCCAGGCAAAGAAAGTTGACACAACCAGTGGTGCCACTTACTTGCGTTTATGCGTGCGACTAATAGACCTAGTACATGATGAATGCTGGAGATAGAACACAACACGAGGAATGTGCGGACAGACGCCTATAATAGCTCCACCGGTTGGCAACAGCCACTGACTTCTGACTCAGTATATGTGAAGGAATATGTCCCGTCTTTTCTGACAACAACAGCTAATTTCAACCTAATATATGAGGAGAGATAGGTAAGAACATGCACAATCTACACATTTCAAAAGAACATTTGAAATGAGGTCAAAGAATTTTTATGCGAGTGATTTTAACGCAGTGAATTTAAATTCAATCACAGATTTCGGCACAGTTTCATTCAATGATGTGATGTGGAGAACACAGAGAAGAAAAAAGTAAAAAAAAAAATTAAAAAGGAAGTTCATCATGTCAACCAAAGTTTCAAAGAGGCTGAGCAGCAAAAGGAAAAGTAAGTTGAATGTCATGTTACTATTATTGCTCAATTCACATTATTTCTTAAGCAATGGAGTTATTTTATACCATTTCCGATACCACCTGTGACACTAAATTTGTTAATCAGTTCAATGTGTGATTAAATACTAACCTGTGCACTCACCAAAATGAAAAAAAAAGTTGAATGTAATGTACTACCATACTAAAATCCTAAGCCATCATTACATTTATTGTCGTGAAAATACTTTACGTGTGTAATTATTTTTTAACAGTGTTAGGAATAATACTTGCATTGGCATGACAGTATACCCTTTCCACTGTTAAATTTTGGTTGGGGTGATTTTAGCACTTCCAATTAGTGAGGTACTGTATAAACAACACTACGTATTGAAAGCATCAGTCAGAATGATGCATGACCAAAAGAAAAATGAAGAATGAGTGTGTCTTGTAATTAGTCCATTGCATGTGGCTCTTTTATTGTATACTGTAAAAGAGGGCAGCAACAAAATGGACTGCTGCAACAAAGTACTGCACCGCGCACAGGCATAGCACCTAGCTAATTTTGCATTAGCATAACAATTTATTTTGAATCTTACACTGACCAGGCAATGACGATATGCTCAACCAATGAGCAACTAGCTGGGGTCTTTGTTGCCATTGTGTTATGTTATTAGCTCAGCACACTTGACATCCCAACTCGCCAGGTTATAGAAATAGTACAACATATCATCTGGTAGTACTTACCCTGAACAAAGGAAAAGCATTACTAGAATACTGTAGCAACAAGGTGACCAGAGTAGGTAGCACGGATTGGAAAAAAAAATTGTAAACTAGGTGTCTACAACAACCTAACTGTTTGTGCTTCATTCAAACCAGAGCCTCCAAAGAATAAATCCGATGTTCTAATCCAACTTGGTCTAGAGGATTTCTATCCTTCCCAACTGGAACTAGCATCGATATTGGACCTCAGTACCTGGATCCTGGACAACCTAACACCGCGAGAAAGCAATGATCTGCCCAAATCTTTCTTTCAAAGGCTGTGGCTGCTTCGCCCAGATGCTCGGAGTACTTGCTGCAAGCCCATCTCAGGCATAATGGGCAGTCCTGGTGAGAGGGTTGATTTCAAAGGATTACGCTCCTGTTCCATCAATCCTCTTGATCTAGTGACAGCTGTCTTTATATGTGCCAACACTTTCCTTCAGCAAGAAATCACAGCACATATGCTGCAATGCCAGTTTGCCGTACCCCTGATTCTTCCGCATGTCGATGACAGAGAATCAAACAGCTTCCTCCTTTGGCCCTTGAGAGGTGTCGTGAGACAATGGCAACCCCAGTCTGTAGATAGCCATCAACAAATCCAAGAAGCTGTTTTGGCGAGCACCTCCATGCCAATGATCTCGTGTGCGAGGCTTGGCCCCTGCAGTATCTCAAAGTCTGAGGTGCTAAATCACGTCTTCAGCAGTGAAACATTCATCCACAAAGGAATGGAAGGAGGACAACTACCACGAAGCCTCTCCGACGGTCTCGTGGAGACTGCATGGTATCTTCCGACTGGAGACCCAAACAGAGACATTTTCCCAGTTCCAGTGGTGTTCTGTAACCTTCGGGGAGAAGCAAGTACGCATGAGAAATGCCTATCCCTTCTCAGCCAAGCATCTTCGGTGGTTATTTTGTTCTGTAGCAATCCAAAGAAGAAAGAGAAGCTGCTTCTCGCCTCTTGCAAAGATATGACTGCCAAGCTCATTTTGATTGACCTCTCAGAGGCCGAGACTATGGAGGACAAAGCGGTGAAATTCGTCGATATGAACCTGGCGGAGGCGATAGGTCATCCAGATGCATCAATCGTGTCAGGAAGAGCTTTGAATGCAGAGAACCTTGCGAATGTACTTTGTGATACTGTGAAACATTTCCTGCCAGACCTGAAACTTGTGACACTCGAAGGAGCAGCAAAGTTAGCAGTGGAGCTGGGACTTCATTGCGATGAAGGGACAGTCTGTAAAAAATCAATGCGCATGGCAGAGGAAGTTCTGAAAGGTTTACATGAGGGATCTGCTGTGTTTAGGCAGAAACAGCTGCCACTGCAAGGTAGCATGTGGAGCAGGTTGACAGAAATTGAGAAAGAGGAAAGTCGAAAGAAGAAAGAGGGGAATGAGTTTGACCCTCGGTTACAAAATGAGAGAAAAGACATCTTGGGCAGTTTGAGCAGATACAAAAAGACGCCATCTATGAAGAATTTCACAAATGCTGTTTCAACCACGGGCAAAGCGGAGAGGATGTATTTCCTCAGTTGGATGAGGGTGAAACTGAGACTGCTGCAAATGCAAAAACAAATCGACCTTAAAGATCTACTGATGAATCAGCACACAAAAGACAACAACGGCATTTCTGAACAATCAGAGCTTCAGAATGCAGCCAATGATGCCAGGGATGATAGCGATAGTTTTTGCACAGATTCAACATTTGAGGATGGCACAATACAGCAGCTTGCAGATAACGAGCAGGAGGTTGCAGATTCAGAGAATGATGTAAATTTAAAGACTATTTTTGAAACGCATAGAAATGAAACATCACAGTCTCTGCTAAATGGACATTTTCACTCTAGTGAAAAAGCGATCCCAGGTGAAGAGATTTTTGAAAATAATGGTTCTTTTAACCAAACTGTGAAAGAAAATGGAAAGCTACATGTTTACGGTAAAGAATTTGATGAATCAGTGTTTCACAAGACTTTTGCAAAAGAACAAACATCCCACAATGTGTTTACCAAAGGTCAGTCAGCAGCATCTGTGCATTCATGTCTGCTTCGGCTTAGTCTGAGACAACACACAGATAATCATCCGGAGGTCACCAATTCAGAGAGTTTGAAGCACAGTTTTCAAACCGGAATTCAAGAAGGAACAGAATCTCTGGAAATGGAAAATACTTTCCCACCAGATAAAGAAGAGATCCTCGGTGAGGATTTACTTGAAAGTAATGTTTCTTTAAACTCAGTGTTCTTGCAAAATGGAACCTCAGACGTTCAAGGGACTGGCTTCAGTGCATCAACATTTAAGGAGTCTTCTTCGAGGAAAGAACAAAGGTGCCAGGATGCATCTGATGGAGGTCGTACATCTACATCTGCACGGTCATTTTTGCTGCGATTCAAGCAGCGTACTGTCCATGATCTGGAGGTCGCTGACCGGGACAGTGACCAAGGTTTTCAACCCCCAAACAAGGTAAGATCAGAAATTCTACAAAATGGATATTTCGACTCCAAAAATCAAGAGGTGTTCCCAAGTGAAGAAATTCTTAAAAATAATCTCAGGGCTGCCAATTCAGAGGGCAAGGTAGGCCCAGTGTTGAGCAAAAAGGCACCCTTCGAGGTTGATGGGAATGACTTCACTGATTCAGTCTTTTGGGCGACTTCTGGAGAACAACCATCTCAAAATCCCTCAGTTAAAGATCAGGCTGTAACATCTGCACAGCCATTTTTGAGAGAGCTCGAGCAGTTTACAGATAGTGATCTTGAGTTTACCGATTCGGAGAGTGAAGTAGGTTTGAAGTACATTCCTCAGCGCATAGACAATGAGGACTCAGAGTCTCTGCAAAATGGGCATTTTGACTACTCAAATGAAGAAGAGACGTCCATTGAAACAATACATGAAGAGAAAAGTTGTTTGGGCCCAGTTTTCGGAGACAATGGAACGGATAAGATTCATATAAATGACTTCTGTGCAGCGACCGGTCAGGAGACATCTTCTGCAGAAGAACAGGCACAAGCCGCCTCTATCGGAGCTCCGGCAGCAAAATGGACACAACCGTTTTTGTTAGGACTTGAGCACTTTCTGCGTGAGATAGGCCTCATTTTTGAACTCACCCACATCACCGCTGGTAGTGGGAGTCATAATGTGCTCCAACTCCCAAGTGTTGCTGCTGACTTGATTCTCAGTGGCATTCCGCTTGAACTCATGGATGGAGATGCTTCTAATATTCCCATGCGCTGGCTTGGCAGTGTTCTTGCAGAAATCAAACATCGTTTTCCTGGAGACCGCTTGAAGGTTCTGACTTGTGTTGGAATGCATCATGCAACGAATGCCGAGATCCTTTCGGCATTATTTGGGGTGAAATTTCCAGACGGATGTCAAAGGTCAACAAGAGGGGTCTACATGATTGCCCTACAACTACCGCAGAAGTTGAAGAAGAAGCTAAACTGCGATTTTCTCCTACTGATTGATGTAGAGGGTCTTTGCTCTCCTCCACCAGACCGTCAAATAAGCACTCAGGTCAGTGATAATGAAATGGCAACTGTTGCAGCCGGAATGAGTGATGTTTTAATGCAAAACCTCTACTCACGTACAGCTTCTGAGCTTGAGACAAGCCTCACAGTTGCAGTCAATGCTCTTTTGCGCATCAGAGAATGTGGCTCCATGCCCATTTGCAAAGTTTTCGTCCAGGATGAAGGTATCAATGCTATATTAGAAGCCACACAGTTAAAACGCGTATCAGACATTCTGCAGACTGAGACTAAGAGTGGAGAAAGAACCCATAAAGATGCTGAGACAATGATTCTTGAGTCAAATAAAAAGAACTCCATTCTCTATGTTAGACCATGGTACACTAAACCCCTCTCAAAATCAGTTGACACTCGGCATAGTGAGGCTATGCTGAAGTTAAAGTGCACCCTATTTGGGGCACTGAAAGAGGCAGCCACTCGGTCAAAACCATGTGGTTGGCTTGAATTTATGGGCCGTTTGTGTTCTGTTTGGGAGGCCGTAAAAGCAGAATCCTTTTCTGTTAGTCTGCAAAATAAAGACATCGCTTTGATCTTTTCTATGTTTTGCACTGAGCTTTCTCAATGGGAGGACACCTTGCTAGAACACATGGAATGCTGGCTAACACAAGCAACCAAGACAATCTATTCCACCGAGCCAGATGCTTTGGACCCAGCCAGCCAAAATGACTTTCTGTGTGAGCTAAAGTATGAAGCTAGAAGAGAGGTCAAACGGGAAATAAACAAACAAAAGTCATGTGTGAAGGCCAGTTTGAAGAAAAACAAGTTTGATGTGTCCATGAAGATACTCCAAACTATCCTTCTGAACAACATGATGGACCTGGAAGAACGAGTAACTACAATGACAATAAAAAGACTGGAAATAACGAATGAGAACCATTTTTCTTCCACTCAGCTCAACAGAATGGAAACCACACTGAAAATTGAAGAAAATGCCAAGCTTCAGGCACTTTTAGACAGCGGAGAATCTGAAAACCAGCTTGTTAAAGATGAAGCGTTAGAAGAGGAATTTGAGGGTGTGTGGAAGGAGGCATTGTCTAAATGTGACTTCAGGCCTTCAGAAACCGATGATATTACCACAAGGGTGATGAACATTCTCGTGGCGAACCTCAACAGCCGCGATCTCCAAAAGCACTTGAATAAGCTTTCGACTTTTGGCCAAAATCAAACTACGATCTTTAGAGTGCACGATGAGTACTTTGGTTACAACAGCAGAATGAAAAACTTGTTTGAAAGCAACAACAAATCACCAAAGAGTAAAGCTCAGAAACTTGCATGTAACGTCATGGAGCATTACCAGCAGTTTGTCTTGGAAAAGGTCAGCTTACCAGGAGACTTCTCCGACAGTTATATAACAGAACTGTTAGAGATGATTGATAAATCCTTGAAAGAAGCACAACTGGAAATCAGAGCAGCCTTTGAGGTGGATCTGAAAGTCTTCGTATGTAACGCTGCATGCAGAGACTTCCAAAGAGTCCACAATCGCTTCGCCAAGGATGGAGATCTTCTGAAGTCCTTTAAAGCCAAAAAGAGCACGCTCATGGCGGATTTCATCTATCAGTACAGGAAGAGATACCAGCGTCAGAGGTTGGCTCATACGTTCATTTCTGACATCATCCAACCAACAGTGATGGACTATGTCTACAAACCACTCGGGATGCAAATCGCAGACGAGATCCAATGTAAGGCCCCACAATATCTCTCCCCACAGGCCTTCCACAAGAGTTTGCTAGAAGATCTCATCAAGGAAGACAGTTTTGAAAGCTTTGTGGAGTACTTGCTTTCTTACGACAACTTCAGGCTAAGGAAAATCCAGGAGACGGTACGAGCTTACTTGTCAGATTGCAATATGAATGCATGGAGGCAACAGCGCCTCGGAGAGATCATCGGAAAGGTGGCAGCAGCTGTGAGCCAAGTAACAGTAGGCACCAGCGCGGTGCTGACTGACACCAAGCCAGTGCTGAAGCAAGTGTGTCTCATTCTGGAGGACGGAGATGCATGTATCCCCTGGGAGGCTCTGGATGGACCGCTCTACAGTATCACCACGGAATGGGATCGCTTTATCACATGCTTCATGGAGTTGCTAGCAGCATTGCGCTTGGAGCTTGCCCAGGCTTTCTCCCAACAGATGGGGAGTGACCAACTATTGGAGTGCCTTCCCACTCAACCAAGAGACTGCCTTTTCAACAAAGTAAAAGGCTGTGATGCCCGTTGTCCGGTGTGCGGTGCACCTTGTGAAGTACAACAAACTGGACATCAGTTTCACGAGGCCTCGCTCCACAGGCCCAAATACATGTTTGGGCCCACGTCTCTGACTACGCCTGAGAGGACAAACCTTGATGAGCTGGACCAGGCAGAGGTCCTTTTGGCTTGCTGGGAACTCCAGCACCCCTACCCAGACTGGAATCATCCAACCAAAGAGCCAATCTGCCAGACACCCTGTCCTTACTGGAGGTATGCTCAGATGTCATCACTGGTCTTTTGTTGTTCGACAGCCTCTATGCCATGCGTGTCAAATAACAACATTTATCTTTCATTTGAAGGTATGTGTTAGCAAGATTTAATGAGAGGTTTGCAGACAAATACAGCCAGAAGCCATCGGTGATCCCAGAAGAGTGGAAGACAATGACACAAAAGGAGGCCTTGGACAGTCTGAAGGACAACTTCCTTCTCAGCAAACAGGACTGAAAGCGATCTCAATGTAACACATCCACTGCATTCTGTACTGCTATTGTAGCTGCTGGCATTTGAAATGTATTCTTTTTCCTAATTTTTATGTGTTCTAGACAAACGGACCAAAGTTTGCTTATCATTGGACAGCGCCGTGAGTGGGTGGTGGTGGTAGTGAGAAGGAAAATCTATTAAATCAACCCGCAAGACAACATCTTTTCCTCAAGTCCTTCCAAAAAAACTTTTATGCATCACCTACACACAAAAAAAAAAGATGTCTGAATGTTTTTTGTTCTTCTTCATTTTAATGACTTAAGTTATTAAAAAGTGCTGTCCTGAAGCCCCAGTGCTGATAATCAAGTTTGATTTCAGATAGACACACAGAGCAAAGGCTGTAAAGCTGTAACATACATGGCGTGCATAGTAAGGGACTGATTCTCCAGATTGCATCAACTGTAAATTCTATTTAAGCGCCTGGACATGCGCGCTTTTCATTTCTCTGAATTCTGACACTTCCATTGCACCTAAACTGTGAATGAGAAGAGGTGTGAGTCATTGACAATTGAGGCTGTCTGTAAATCAGTCACTGACTTCTCCAGAGACATGAATGTCATTGCAATCTGTGACCCAAATAGGGGAGAATGGGCTAGGTTGAGCCACTTGTCTTTTTCAACCTGAACTGGTTGCCTGCGAATTGCAAGGCACACTTCAACAACCAGTCACACCAAAGGACAATTTAGAGTGTTCAGTTACCCTCCCATGCACATTTGCGGAATGTGGGAGGAAACCGGAACACCCGGAAAAAACCCACGCAGGCACGGGAATAATATTAAAACCCTCCACCTCTGCACCGTGAGGCACACGTGCTCACCAGTCGACTACCGTGCTGCCTCCAGTGACGTAATCTACCGGTGAGAAAAAGTGTGCTTATGATTGAATATATGTATGGAGGTGGGCCTACCGTACTTTCGATTATTGAAGTAGGTAAGCTTCAACTCTCACGAATGACTATGCCCATGTACACAACTAGACTAGACTGAATTAAACAGATTAAAAACTTGGTAATTCATTTGATTGATGTATGAAAACATGCGCATTTTTCCAAGGAATATGACGGTGATGACATCTAAAACGATGACGAATTTCAAGGATGGAGAGATGGAGGTGCTAGTGACGCAAATTCAGTTTTGCTTCACTCTCTGCAAAATGCTCTCCCCTCAGAATTATGAGACATCTCAATCAATATGCACTGCTTGGTCATTTGGCCCCTCATGTGCCTATGAGCATCCTTGGTCGCACCTGGATGGCACTTACTATTGAGCGCTCTATCTGCACCGAATTGATTCCCACATTCAGACCAGGGTGTATAATCGCCGCAAAGGAGAACAGTTGAGACTTTGAGCGATAGACCCTGTAATAGTTCAGGCAAAGAGACCCCTGACAGCAAAAAGGGCAAATAAATTGAAAAGAAATGATGTGAAGAGAAGAGACTAATCTTTTTTCAAGGGGTTGTTGAAACTGGACACACTTTCAGAATGTTAGGGTTCAGACTTGGAGTCAGATCAAATAAGAATGTTTTATTGTAAATATTAATGAAAGGAATTGCTGTTCCATTTGAGCTCCCGCAGGTGTCATGTTTTCATTAGGTAGCCTTTTTGCTGTCTGCGCGGGCACTGCAAACAACTCTGAACAAGGGTGCTATCATAGCCTGCTGGTAACATGATAGGTGTGCTGTCTGGTCCGCCAATATTATGGACCAATTACATTCGGTAATAAGAGTGCTGCCATGACAATGCCAAAGAAGCCTTTTGTTCCTGATATTACAAAGCAGCGTGCTATACACAGGTTAATCTCAGAATCTCAGAATTTCAGAATCATCTTTATTGGCCAAGTATGTAGAACACACAAGGAATTTGTCTCCGGTACAACACGCTGCACTAGTATCATCGTAAACAAGAAAATCATTGAACCATTTTAGAGTATACCAGTAGTTTTGTAGTACCATTTTGTGGTGCAAGAAGAGTGACTATGTCAGTGACTGTTTAAGGAGTTAATGGCTAGAGGGAAGAAGCTGTTTAAGTGTCTACTGAATTTGGTGCGCAGGGATCTGTAGCGTCTGCCTGAGGGGAGTGGCTGAAAAAGGTGGTGGGCAGGGTGCGGGGGATCCAGGAGGATTTTCCGTGCCCTTGTCTTGATTGATAACACGTCTACTTCACACTTAGAGGTTCAAATCCGGGCTCAGGTCCTACTCTTTGCATTTGGCATTGTTTGCAACTGTCTTTCAATTTCCTGAAATAAAACATATTTTAGGTGAATGAATGACTTTGAACGGTCCAGTGAAAATTGTTTGTCCATCCATCCAATATCTGAACTGCCTATTCCCCACGAGGGTTGCCGGCATGCTGGAGCCAATCCCAGCTGTCTTCATCGTGAACCGGTTGAAAGTCACTTGTAGTAAGTTACTTGTTTTTTGTCTAAATGTGCCCTGTCATTCACAGGCGACCATTTTAAATCAGATTATGACCTAATTTGTTTGAAGACTTTTAATTATTGTAGCGTCTATGCAAATTTGCTTGACACAATTGCATTATATATTACCATTAGCTAGCAACATTTCGACAAAATGATATGCATTGGTTGAACATCTACCCATCCATCCATTTTCTGATCCGCATATCCTCACAAGGGTCGCTGGGCATGCAGGAGCTCATCCTAGCTGTTTTCGGGCAGTCGATGTGGTACACCTTGAACTGGTTGCCAGCCAATCATAGGGCACACACAGACTAACAACCATCCGCGCTCTTACTCACCCCCCCGGACAATTTCAAGTGCTCAATCAACATGCCATGCATATTTTGCAAATGTGGGAGGAAACCGAAGTACCTGGAGAAAACCCACGCAGGCACAGGGAGATTATGCAAAATCTACACAGTAAGGCCGGTTCCCTGTACCTTTTTTTTTTTTTAATGCCTCGGAGCTAAAAATTACAATTTATTCATCCACTAGAAGGAAGATGACTTGTACCAGCACAGCAGGTAGCCTTTCCACATAATGCCAAATCAGAGTGGGCAGGACTTGGTCATTTTAAAGACTTCAATACACTTCATTGATTTGCTCCTGCATTTCAAGACGGGAGGGGAGCAGACAAACCTCTCCTCTATTTTTTCAAGATGAGAGAGGTTACGTGGGTTGCGTTTTGGTCTTTCCTCGCTCCCGCATTCACTCACTCACTCTCATTGAGTCCTCCTGACTGACTGACGGACTGCCCTTCACTGCGGGTGCATAAGTGCATTACTGTACTATATCTGCAGGGGTGTTTTTCTTTGTTTAGTTTTTTGTTGTTGTTAAATGAGTATTAGTCTGTATTTGAATAAAAGAGTCGAGGAAGAAGAACAAAACATCATTTGCATATGTGTAGACGGCTTTCTCTGCATCTCTAATCGGCTACAGTAAGTCATTCATCTATGTTTCTTTTTGTAATATAAATGTCAATCATGAGCATTTAAATGTTGGTCTGTGATTCAAAAATGTCGTAATGAGGCATATCCTGTTCAAAAGAGTGTTAAAACAAGGCAAACATTTCAAAGATATTTCAAATCCACTTGAGTCAACTACATTTTGTCTTTACAAGTCCGTGGTTTAGCTTTCCCATTTGCGAAAGAAGATGCTGCATGAATTAGTGTGCTATGCCCCATTTATGTGATTTGTCATAATATGAACAAATTCATTGTCATCAGATACATTTCCAAACCCTATCCTATGGAGTGGTGTTTGGTGTAAGCGTTATTGCACTTTTATTGAACGGTGTTCAGTTCTTTCTGAAACATTTATTTTGTGCAATGAAACACTTTGGGGGACAGGGGGGGAGTTCTATCCCCCCCCTCAATTTTGCTGCTGTAGACTGCAAAGGTTATCTTATCTTATGGAAAGGCATCAAATTCAAACAGATTTGGGTTGGACTGATTTTTTTGCATTCAAAATTATTATGTAATGTGTGAGTAATTATAATTATGTAAAAAGAATATATACATACATACAGTACATATACTGTATATATATATATGAGTGCAGACAGACAGATGGAGTTGAAAGCCCCCATCTAGCAAGTGGGCTAGAGACCAGTGAGAACTAATTGGTTGGAAAATTATCCATGGGTTTGGTAATTGACTGTGCAGAAAAAGGAGCACATTTCCACATAACTTGAAAATAATTTGCCAGACTGATCTATCAAGCAAATATTCAGCATACATTATCTCCTGAATTTATTCATTCGACGCAGATATGATGGGGAAAAAAATCCCATCAATTTCTTCAACATTAAGTGCCTCTTGCGTGAATTTCTCTCACGATGAGCTTCGAATGCATGCTAAATGAATGCTTGGCTAAGAGTGAAAAGCAGGAACAAAGACGCCACTATGGCGCACTGTTTGTGTGACAAAACTTTTTATGATCAATTCATCATCAACAACAAAAAAGTCCGCATTTGACAATTTGATACGATAAGTGTTTCAAATAAATAAAAACGTTTATCCAATGATTAATAAAACATCCATTTTTCTTTTTGAAAGATTCAACTAGATTTCCTCAATAATGAAGAGCGCTGCCACTTCCTACAGGGAAGATCGATAACGAACGAGCATCTGTCCTTTACTCAACCTTTGTGCTTCATGTAATTGGCACCTGAGAAAGAAGCACGCTCAGCTCCGGAGAGCAGCACCAACAGTACGCCTTTTTACACACGATCGCTTATAACTGTTTAAAAAACAAATATTATTTTTGCAGTCTGACTCTGAACAAGACAAAACAAAAACAGCAGGCAACATGCAGTGTGATAGCAAGACTGTTAGTCCTGATATATTTCATACCACCCGCCTTGTCAGCGTGGGCACCCCTAAATCATGCTGTGATAGGATTGATTGAACCGCGATTTCAAGAAAAAGGCTCGTTCATGGCCTGCTGCTTGCCGGCTCAAAGTATTACAGGAAAAAAGATGTCAATGATCCCAGAGGAACATTGCCATGAGGAATCACGCTTTGCTACTTTAGATGCGTGTCGGCTTGAAATGTCACTAATGTGTGTAACATTAGTGAAAAAAAAAATCTGACAGATTTTCGACCAAAGTGAAGAATAACAAATCCATTGAGAATGAAATCCACATGAAGTAAGACGCACTTCATTTGCTGAATTGGATCACACAAATGGAAATGTCGGGGAGGCCTCTGCCGGCCTTCACTTTGACACCTGCATCAAGGAAATAGACGTGTAAACGACCACACTGTCGCCAATTGATTTATGATGGACTTTTTGTCTCGCTCCTCCAGAGGCAAGCATGGACATCCTCATGAAAGAAGACTTTGATGCGAGCGTCAATACCAGCCACCAAACGCAACAAGACAGACTGGCAGGGGACAAAAGTCAAGCGCTGAACCAAAGTGACCCGGTGGAAATATTCATTGGCATGGAGCTTCTGCTTCGTTTCAAACTTCTCTTCATGCCTCTCTACTGCCTGGTGGTGGTCGTAGCCGCCGTGGGGAACTCCTTCCTTTTGACTTGCATCTTGGTGGATAAGAAGCTCCACAACGCCAGCAACTTTTTCATCGGTAACCTGGCCGCTGGAGACCTGCTGATGTGTTTGAGCTGTGTGCCGTTGACCATGTCCTATGCCTTCGACAGCCACGGCTGGGCTTTCGGGAGACCTCTGTGTCATTTGGTGCCCCTGGTGCAATGCGCCACGGTGTTTGCATCGGTGCTCTCCCTCACAGCTATCGCGGTGGATCGATACGTTGTCCTAGGTGAGACAAATGATTGCAAATCCTGCCTGGAGGTGTCTTGGCAGCGCCTTACTGGTCTCAGTTCTTCTTTTAATAAGCCACGCCCCCGGCAACGCAAGGTCAATCAGCGCAGCGCAAGCAGACTTTTCTGGAACCTCTTCTTCTTCTTCTTCTTTCGGCTCGTGCCTTTTCAGGGGTTGCCACAGCGAGTCATTAATTTCCATCTTTCCCTGTTCTCTGCATCCTCTACTCTGACTCCAACTACCTGCATGTCTTCCCTCACGGCATCCATGAATCTCCTCTTTGGCCTTCCTCTCTGTCTCCTACCTGGTAACTCCATCTCTAACATTCTCCTACCAATGTATCCACTGTCCCTCCTCTGTACATGCCCAAAACATCTCAATCATGGCCTCTCTAACTTTTTCTCCAAACTTCCCTGTCTGAGTTGTCCCTCTGATGACCTCATTTCTGATCCCGCACACTTTTCTGGAACCACTGTGTTAAATTAAGATACATTGTTGGGGTATTCATTTTCTTTCGTGTTCTATTCAAAGGCCAATCACGCATTTTCATTTTTTAAAAGCATTTTCAAGGTGTTAAGAACATGTCTGTTAAACGTGTGTTGTCAAATACTGTGAATATACATTTTAACCATCCATTCATTAATTTAGGACCTGGTCGTTAAGGATTTTTTTTTTAATCCGATGCCAATATTTCGCTGGATCCAATTTCCGATGAATCAGCAAATTACCTGATTTTATATATATAATGAACTAAATAAGTTATTTTGGAGTCCCTTAACAGGAACACAAATAAAGATATGAGTTACAGACAAACGGGGCGGCCTCACAGTGCAGAGGTTGTGGGTTCGATCCCGACTCCGGCCTCCCTGTGTTTGCACGTTCTAGCCGGGCCTACGTGGGTTTTCTCCGGGTACTCCGCTTTCCTCCCACATTCCAAAAACATGCATGTCAGGCTGATTGAATACTTAAACTTGTCCCTAGCTGTGAATGTGAACGCGGATGGTTGTCCGTATCTGTGTGCCCTGCGATTGGCTGGCGACCGGTTCAGGGTGTCCCTCGCCTACTGCCCCAGCACCCTCCGCAACCCTTGTGAGGATAAGCGTATCAGAAAATGGATGGATGGATTACAGGCAGAACATTTGACTGTTTAGTATTACGGTACTTCCGATGGTATTTGTATAACCTTACAACAGACACTTGTTTTGGGGGGGAAGAAAGAAAAAAAAATCGGATTATTATTTATTTTATTTTTTTGCCAAACTTTTGGTAGTGGAGTGTCACTTATGTTGTAATGTGTAAGATATAATAATTAGAATAAGAAAGTCACATTTTAAAAAGTTCATATCGGCCGATTAATCAGTTAGGCCCTAACTTTCCATTCGCCTTCTCCTCACCAGGGTGACGGCTGATATAGCATATTTGATGCTGATTGAGAAGCAATCGAACAGAAAGGAGCCTGGTGCCTTTTTTGTTGTTGTTGTTGTTGTGGGTTGGCTGACAGTGTTATTCTACTGGCTTTTAGGCGTGCTGGCTAACCAAAATCCTGATTTTTTTCTAAAATTTGTTTCATTCAGCACACCCAGTGCGTCGAAGGATCTCTTTGTGGGGTTGCGGTGCAGTGACGCTGGCCGTGTGGCTTTTATCTCTGGCCTTAGCCGCTCCTCCGTCCTTCTACACGCGCTACTTGGACCTCCGGCCGAGTGGCATCGAGCTGGTTGTTTGCGAAGAATTCTGGCCGGAAAGCGGCAACCTACGACTGCTCTACTCCTGCTTCATCCTAATCACCTCTTACATGATCCCGCTGCTGTCCGTGAGCATCTCGTACTGCGCCATCAGCGTCAGTCTGACACGCTATTCTGTGCCCGGGGAGCAGGCGAGCAGGGGACAGCACTGGAAGCAAAAGCGGAGAAAGACCTTCACTTTACTGGTGGCCTCAGTGCTTGCATTTGCACTGTGTTGGCTGCCTTTGCAGGTGAGGTAATGTTCAAAAAGTGACACCATTAACCTTTCTTATGGACTGAACCTTTTTATGCTTCACGGAGCCCATTTGGAGACAAATTACGGCTCTGAAATCCACACACTGGATTAAGTGTGCATGAAGATGAGCTTTCTAGACAACATTAGAAGAGAAGCTCATGATTCTCACCATTCCGCTATTAGATCCACAATGAGCCATGCAAAAGAGTCGATCATCAGTGGAAACGGGAAGGCAGGCATGTCATTTTCAAGCGCAATTTGTGCCAAATGGGTTATGAAAACCGCCCGGGGGTCTTAGGAAACAAACTACCCAAACTGCCACTTTAAGAAGTAACCCTGCAGGATTCGAAAAGTTCGAAAGTGAAATGACAAAATCATTATTTTTACACAACAAATGAATAGATGATTAGTTTTGAAATCGGTCAAATGAGGGTAAACAGAGGAAACAAATGATTGCAAAATCACAGTTATTTATTACACATGACAATTTGACATTTCGGAACAGATTTGAGCAAGTTCCTACACGTGATTTGCTTTCACGGGCCTCACAAAATGACCTGCCGGGCCGCATCTGACCCCCGGGCCTTGAGTTTGACACTAAGCCCTACACAAATGAAATTAACCCATTCACCGCCAGAGTTTCTCAATATTGCTCGCTGTTTTGGAGATATTTGACAAATCATACAGGACGCACATAATATCAATGTATGATCTCCAACATCCAAAAACAACTCTCTTCATTCACTCTGGAAAAAAAAAGTTTCTAGCTTTTTCTGTTCTTTACCAAACTGACTTTCATACTGCTTGCATGGAATTGACTGTGTCTGTCACTCAGTTTCATTTAAGTCTGAAGCTTCCCCTAATATGACTCTGAACAGGATACATCGCATCGAATATGGATGCATGCTTTGGTAGTGTTACTTCCAAAATACAATTCGGTGTACATTAACAGTTGCTGTCAATTGAAGGTAACTAGTTACTTAATCCAGGTTGTAACGCATTGACTACTTTCAATTGAATTACTTTTACCTTTACGTTTCAAACAAATAACAGCTTCTTAAATTTTACATCTTTTCCAAAAAGTTACATTGTACATTCATTGTGATCATTCAGAGAAATTTATTTACCCAGCACGAGATATGTGTACTACAAATACAGTATCCTACATGTTCCTTAAGTGATCTTGTCATTTTAAGGTTCTGAACCTGCTGTTGGACCTGGACCCAGACTGCGACATCATCGGCAAGCGCTACATTAACGTCTTACAAGTGTGCTGTCATTTAGTGGCAATGAGCTCGGCTTGCTACAATCCTTTCATCTACGCCTCGCTGCACAGCAAGGTACGCAAACACCTGAGGGGTTACCTGTGCCCTTGTCAAAGCCAAAGGTTGGTGCAGAGGTCCTTGTCTAGGATCTGATCATTGTCCATTCATCTGTATAATGGAAACTCGTTTACCATAAACCTACTTGGAATTTCTCATCCCTCACACTTTTACATTTGACTTTGAAAAAGATCCACATGATCATTCCTGGAAACAACTTTGGAGGGACAATACGCACAAAGGCCAACATGAAAGCGCTCTGCCCTACATGGACATTGTGTTCGAAACTTGCGTACCCCCTGGAGAGGAAATGCATGACTTCACACAGACGGACGGGCTTACTGCAGTTGCATTAAAATCATGGACAAAAAAAAAAGACATTCCAATCAGCTCTGTTATTCATCCCCACATTTGTTATCGTTCACTCAGAGACACGGTTTATCTGCGCCCTTTATGTGTGCATTTATATTGAGCCGTATTGATACAAACATAAAGAGGAGTTTGCAGGTTAAAAAAAAAAAATCACTTCTGATGCTTGTTAAGGCTAACAATATGATCTGACGGTAGTCCATCAGTAAAAAGATCCCGCATGAAAACCACTGTGACCAAGGAAAAATAACCTGCTCTGCCTCCCACCCGGGCTCATCCACTTCCCGCCTTGAACAACCAAGATACATTCCGTGGACATTGCCTCAGCTCAAATGTGAAGTGCAGTCATCCCCCCCCCCCCCCCCCCCTTTCCATTGCGGGGTTTTGGTTCCAGATCACCTCCGCCATGAGCAAAATGACACTTTTGAGTATTACCAAAAGATGTTTTGATAGCATTTACAGCACATTAATGTTTTTTGAAGGTCTTTCAATACACTTTGAAATAATACAAACACATATAATGAGAGACAGCAAGAGTAGTGTATTGTATAATTCCAAAATGTTGTACAAACAGTGCATCCCTCGTGGTTTACAACAGACATACACAGACACACAAAAAATCCCCAACAATTGTGGCTTATTTCATGCAAATTCATGACTGTGTGCATGTCAAACCCCGATTTCACTTTGTGGACTCTTTCTATGCGTTGTGACAGTGTGTAGCCATTTTCTCACCCAGTGAACTGGGATTCCAGTAGAGCAGGAAAGAAAATTGTTGGATGGATTTATTGGCATTTCGGTGAAAAGCGGTGAGTAACGTCTGCCCTATAGTTCTCGGGTTCTGGGTTTGAACGTTGGAATGTGGCCGGAACCACGGGGAGAGCATGCAAATTATAGGCTGCAGCTCACGCACAATCCAAATGAGGACAACTACTGTGGAAAATGGATGAATAAATGTACTAATTATTTGTAGCGCTGATGTTTCATTCTAATTTGTATTCTGCGCGGTGGCGGTCATCATAAACTGGCGAGAGGGTCACTGGCATAAATTATGGTGTCTAACAAAATGAAGTGCTCAGTTTGTTTATCACAAGCCGGGCAGCACACTTAGACATGGTGACAATCTGACTTGAATTCTGATCATGTTTGCGTGTCCTGAAAAATCTTGACGCTATCGATTAAAAAAAAAAATGTCGACACACTCCTGTTTAAATGCCTGTGTTTTGGTCATATGAAAAATGACACCAAGATAAATGACAACTTTGATGATTGTGACCATTAACCCGTACAAGAGCTGTCTTGACTCAAAATGAAATCTGTTCAAACCGAGTTACAGCAAATACGGTCTCAACTGCTTCAGTCAGGCAAGTTTCCTTGTCTCCTCGTTAGCAAATTATAGACATCTCAAACCCGAGCTTTTTAGCCAAGATTGGCAACGAATGCAGGGAAGGTGTCAGTATTATTCTTATTCAATCTCAGTGAGTTATTTTATACAAGTGATCATAACATACTGTTGAACAGGTTGGAAACTTGAATGGGATCGACTGGAACAGTCCTAAAATGGTTCAAGTCCCCGTAAGAGGAAAGGAGATACTTTGTGACCATTGGAAGTTCTGAATCTGATCGAATGGCCATGACGCGTTGGGTCTCTCAAGGGTCAGTCCTTGGACCCCTTTTGTTCAGTCATGGTGAAGCTGCATTTAGCTGTTATGCTGCACACAAATTGAATAATGTTTATAAATGCTTATGATTCCACTTTAAAAACTTGTTTTCCCCTATAATTTTGATGAAGGTCTTCTATTTTTGTATATATTTTCTTTTTCTTGTTGCTACTTTAGAAACTCACTCTTATTTCTTTTAATGGTTTTGGTTAATATGTTTCAATGTCTTCAATGTACTCCTAATTTTGGAAAGATACTTTTGTTTTCTCTGCTTTCCCTCCGAATGTCGTTAACTGTTGTGTTTGTAAACGCTTTTAGGTGTTGTGTTTGCTTACTTGAGTGGCCTTGTGCGTGAAACCTGTCGTATTAATAAAGCTACCTTGCCTTGCAATGCAATTCGGAAAAATGTGTCGATTTTTGAGCAGGGAGGTAAAAATAACCAACTGCATGTGTGATCGCACAAAACGTCTACGAGACCAGCTGTACTTGTCAGTGATGTATCTTGAAGGAATGGCTTTACGGCTGTATTATATTCTCATGTACAGTATATGGAATTTCGTTTTTATTGTCATATCTTTAGCAACTATGTGATTATCAGCCTGATTGCAAAGTTAATGAAAATAAAGTAAGGCAGTGGTTATAAGAAGTCCATCCATTTTCTAATCCGGTTATCCTCACAAGGGTTGTGGGGCGTGCTGGGGCCTATCCCAGATGCCTCCGGGGAGTAGGCGGGGACACACCCTGAACTGGTCGCACAACAACAACGGCAGTTATAATAGGGTGTGTACACTTTTGCAACCATATACAGTAGTCTCGGGATTTTTGTTACTTGCCGTCTTGGAAAGATTTCATTTGAAATGTAAAATGTATGGGTCATAATTAAGCATGGTAAAATTTTGAAATGATTTACCTGGCTTTTCAACATGCACTTTTTTTAATCCACAGAAAGCATTCATTACACCTGCTGCCCAATGCTACACTGCGTCCAAAGTCGTGACACATCATGCCAAGCGGGCAGGATTTCAGTTTTGCCACCAATGTTGTCTCTTTGCAAGCAAACCACCATGCTGCCTGTTGCCTGGCAGCCGGCCAGCCAAGATTATTCATCCTAAGTAAACCTTGAGACTGCATTTAGCGCGCCTCAAATTAGATTTACTCCTCAAGTTCTTTTGTGGCCTTTATGTTTATTACATTGATTGTCACAAAGGTCTTGTATTTCTTAATAAATCAAATGTCGCCCTTGAGCACAAAAGTTTGCCCAGTTAGGATTTAGAGTAGACAAGGAACATAATATTCATATATAAAGAGTCTACAAGGAAGACAAAGAAGAGAAAACACAAGAAAGCTTGCGAAGTGTCACGCAAAACTCAAGCAGAAAGCCTGGAGTCAAGATTCGAGCCGGCAACCTGAGAACTCTCGACACTTTCAAACATTTCATAACGGGACTGAAAACGTATTATATGTTAATTGACAATGACCTGCTATAATGTCCAAAGTAATTCATCACTTCATACTGTTAAACGTGTTTAAACCGCAAGCTATGACTAACTTCGCTGAAAGTCTCTAAAGAAAATCAAGAACCCACTACGCGCACCAAATTTAACTAGACTCATTGAGTAAAGATTTCTGCGCCGCAGACCGGAAATGCGTCATCATCGATGATCAGTGATGAACAAAGTAACTTTACTCACATTACAACAGCAACTTACTTATTGTACTTATGAAAAAAACAGATATACATTCATTTCGTAATATTTGTATTTGATCGTCAAGATTTTGATGAACTTATTGCCTTGAAGGAAAGTAAATTGGAGAGCACCGCCAGTGGTCGGGCGGCAATCTAGCGCCCTCTATTGACCACTGCTGTCTGTATACACTGGTTGAGCAATACAAACTGTTAAATGAACGTCCACAAATTATCCAAGTTGTACCATCATGTCTGGATATATACAGTATATACACAGTAATTATTATTACTTTTTTTTCTTTGCGGAGCAAATTTTGTGTGTGAACAAGTGCAAACAACAGACCTGCCCATCATAAAAATATGATACATCACTAAAGTAGGCGATAGGTGATGTCAATAACCAGATGTACATTCCAGACACAGCCAGAGTGCACTAATGGACAATTATGCTTGAGCATAGTGTTTACTATTGTGGGCCAGACAAGGAGTCGAAGAAAATGAGTCCATCATGGAGGCTGCTGCTCACAATCACTGGAGGTTTTTATGTTTTGTTTGACACTGAGAGAGATATGTTTCGTCTCAGAATAGTTTGTCAATAACATACTTTTAGACCAGCCCTAGAGGATGGCTCAGAAGTACTTGTTGATGGAGTCACATTACCACATTCAACCCTGTGTGCACTACGTAATGGATTTATAATATCGAGTTGCATTTGTGAAGACTCTTTTTTTTAATGAGGGGAGATTATTTCTTCTTTTTTTTTTACTTTCAATTCAATACCTAACTCCAAAATAATTGAAGAAAGATTACAAAATGAAAAACATGGACGTGTGCTAATTATATTGCACTTACAGGTTCTTTTTCTGTCATCTTTTTGAAGTTGTCTGTCAACAACGTGCATGTGTGCGTGTGTCTTGAGTTCACCCTTTTTCCTGATTGTGCCCTCCCACACCCGTGCCTCATTCTTCCTGATTACATCATGCATTTCAATCTTGCGCGACATTCTGTCTCATTATCAATTCGCTGGAACATTTAGTCACTTTCCATCATTCCGCGTCCTTACCAGTGACATAAAGTGAGCTTAGTTGCTGTTTGATTATCGACCTTGCATTTTGCCTCGCTCCTTTTTGATGCTGTAGCCTGCATGGCTGATCGTTCATGCAGCGGGTGAACTCAACCCATTATTAAATAATATGATTTTTCTGTTCAAAGTCTCTAAATCTTGTGTTGAGGTCCTACTCCTTGTACTATACTGTAATGTAAAACACCAGCAACTGTTAATACTGAAATGGATTTTTAAAATAAAGCACGGGTGTCAAACTTAATTTTGTCGCGGGCCACATTGTAGTTACCGTTTCCCTTGATTAAGATATCCTTTATCTTTTAGCAATGGGGAAATTGGAGGGCCGTTATGAGTGTGAAACCCTATTAATAAGTCGAGAATAATGGTTTATTCAACTATTGTTTAAGTAACTCCAATGAGGGGTTTGCTAACAAGGAAATGCTGACAATATCTCTCTTTTTTATCAATATGAGAATTTGAAATTTTGGAACACATTTTAGCAAACATCATGGGAGTTGTCATCTTTGATTTGCTTTCGCGGGCCACGTAAAATGATGTGGCGGGCCAGATCAGGCCCCCGGGCCTTGAGTTTGACACCCGTGAAATAAAGCATCGAATACAAACAAAACATGTTATTTCAGTTTGTCATCAAATTTTCTCTTGTTTGGTTGTGACCTTGATACTTTTTTAGGGTTTGATGAAACACTAAGAACAAAACAAAAAAGACCATTCACTTTTTTTTCCAGACAATTTCTATTTTTATTGTTTTAGTTTTTAAAATGACATTTCCCATAAAATATTTGGTCGCATCGTCAACATTTCTCTCTTACGTAAGACTATACATCAGCATTATGCCACATTTTACACAAACCTACCGGTACATGAATATTCGCCCATCTATCGGATACAAATCCCCCACTTTTTCATGGCGATTCCTCCAAACCATCGTGTCAAGCCTTGCATCAGGAAGAACATCCCATGCAAGTGACTCATTGGTAACCTCTGAAAGTTGCTTCTTCTTCGAACATGTTGGTCATAAAATGTGTCCTATTTTTAACCACAGTTATACCGCTTACCCGGTAACCTTTTGCTTGGTAGCTGTAACTCATCAGCGCATGTAGTTTTAAACCCTTTTTTGGAGGAACATTTTTGACCCAGTGGGGTGGGTGAAAAACATTTTTTTGATTTATTTGAATTTCCACCACTTCCTTTTTTTTTAAATGCTGAGCGCCCTTGTTAAATGAATGTGTTACTGTAGGCTGTATTAGCTTGGAGCTAGCGTCTGCAATCCTCTGGCGATCGCCGTTTTGTTTGGCTATCGGCATAGTTTTGTGTGCTATTCCCGCAAGTGATGAAATTGGTTTGTCGTGTTGCCATCCGACGTCCGAATTGAGTCTCGGCAAACTTTAACTTGTCCTCTGAGGAAGTCCACACTATGGAGATCGAGTGTTTTGTTGTTTTGTGTGGGGGACCAACTTTGTTTCCCTTTGGCTTCCTGCTATACAAACAAACAGGGAGGCGGGATACCAACCGTGCACTGTGCACTGTGCATGGTCGGGTGCACGTCAGCAGCTCTGAGCCCTGATAGAGCAAAACTGAATATTTATGTGCTCCATAGATGAGTCCATCGCTGTTCACAGTGGGCCCTCCATTTCAAAGCTTTCAGTACTTGGAACAACGTGTCTCCCTGTAAGTGGTCCCTGGACCTACAAGGTTGGAGAATCCCTGTGATGGATAACAGCTACATAACTCGTGGATGTCATACTGGTCTTATCGGCCTCCTCATCTAGAGTGAGCAGAATATGAAGGAGGTGGTGAGGGGGTTGCACAAATATGGCAATGCGTCACTCTCAACGGATCCCATTGTCTCATCCTGGAGGACCGAGTGAGAAGAATATCAAAGAGGACGTTCATATTATCTGATTATTCAACTTTGCCGTGTTGTGCCTGGAAGGCGCGCGCTCGTTCATCTGCGTGGTTTTGTTCCTTTTGCAGCACACTTTCACATCCTCCCGAATTCCATTGCTGACCAGCACGTAGAGCACGGGGTCCACCACGCAGTTCAGGCTAGACAAGGCGAGCGTACACGAGAAGGCGAAGTGCACCCGCTGCTCAAACTCGCAGTAGCTCTCGTGCGGCCGCGTGTAGAACATGAGCGAGCGCGTGAGGAGCAGGATGTGGTACGGCGCGAAGCAAACGGAGAAGATCCCGATCACCCCGAAAGACAGCAGGCGCACCTTTCTCTTGACCTGGGCGCTCAGGCCCGGACTCTGGCCCACCGTCGCCAGCACCCTCCAGTAGCTGACGGCCAGCACCAGCAGGGGGAGCAAGAAGCCGATGCCCACCCGGAGCAGGTTGAACAAGGCCACGGGTTTCTCCATGGGGTAGGTCTCGTAACAGCGGTCGTCTCGGCCGTCGTGGGCGTCGGGGAGGTTGTCGTTGAACAGCACCATGACGTGCAGCACCATGACCACCGCGGAGATGCTGACGCACTGCGCCCAGGCGTAGCACGACGTCCGGTGGGTTTTGGAGCGCAAGGGGTACGTGACCACCAGGCAGCGGTCCACCGAGATGCAGCACAGCAGGTAGATGCTGATGTACATGTTGGAGTAGTAGAAGAAGCCGGCCACGCTGCACGACATGACGCCCAGCTGCCAGTGATGGTTCTGGTGGTAGTAGTTGATCCAGAGGGGCATGGTGAAGATGAAAAGGATGTCGGAGAGCAACAGGCTGAGCAAGAAGATGCCCAGGACGTTTTGCCTGCGCACTTGTTGCAAAATGGGGCCCAGGGTGAGGATGTTGAAGATCAAGCCCAAGATAAAGGCCAGGATGTAGACGCTCATCAGGAGGTCGCTAATGATGCTGTCACCGATCTTGACGCACACTGCCGTCCGGGTTCCCGTACCGGTCGCGTTCATGATTGCTGGGGTGAAAGTAAAAAAAACAAACAAACATAAAACACACAATTAGTCAGAATCACCTGTGATTGGCTGACGAGCAGTTCAGGGTGTACCCGAAGACAGCTGGGATAGATTCCAGCACGCCCCCGACCCCGATTAGAAAATGGATGGATAGCCAGAATCACACAAGGAATGTGAAAAAGCGCTATGAGATGGAAATGCCATTTTATCTGCCACATAAAAAAATGTGTTTTTTAGTAAGGAAAATAGCAATTGATGCTATTGATTTAAAACACACAGCACTGAGATATTTCAATAAAATGTAAATAGTTAATTAAGCAATTGGGGCATCATGATGAATTCATTGCAACTTCTTCTGCTGTGTGTGACTTGGCCTGACACTAATATATTCAAACCAAATAAATAAATAAGTTTTGCACGTTTTTTGTTTTGTTTAGTTTTTTTTGCAGAGGAAAAACATAGTGTGCCTGTTAGTTGTGTTATCTTATATATATATTGCGCGTCGTCCCGCACGCGGTCTGTCCGTCCGTCTGTCCCTTTTTAAAACGTACCTACTTCACCGCGCCGCTGCGCGCCGCCACTGCGCGCCGCCACTGCGCCGCTCAGGCAGTGGCTCACTACGATCGCGCGGGCATCTTAGCGAAAAAATGTTGTCCACCCACAAGCATTGCAATGAAATTGTTAGTTATTTAGTAGAGCTAAACATCTCTTTATTTTCGCGATAAGCAATAAAGATGAACAAAAAGTTGAACCAAGCAACAACACTTTTGTGGGCCGAAGGCCCACCTTAGCAGCCTTCCGCAGGAACTAGCTGATGAGCCACCCGGAGGGCGGCGAACCAGCTAGTGCTGTATAATCCGTCTACATGTGTTGCTGCAGCATTTGTGCTCAAATATCTGTTCCTTAAGGCCATCTATATGACTCGTTAGCCCATCTATGACATTTGCCGTTATGTGTTGAGCGAGTAGACTTTAAGGCAGTCTTTTGTTTGATGTTTAGCTGGCATGAAAAAGGTTTCTCCTCGCACAACTACACTACTTTTGTGACATTTTAAGATACATTGAGTAGGTGATACACATCCGACATGTAAAAAAAGTACACTTATCTCAAACTCTGGGATGAACTGCCAACAAATGGAAAGATTACAGAAAGGCCATAAGAAAAGAAATTCATGGACAAACACATTGGGCCTCAGTACGTGCAATGAGGAAAATGATTGAATTGCTGTAAGTGTGAATTAATCAGGAAGTTAACTAATCAATTTTTAAGTTCCATTGTTTTTTTTATTATACTTTGATCAAGTTCTTTCTTTAAATAAAAAACAAAAAAATATGTAGTGGAATTAACATTTGCTTCTTTTACATTTGATTCCACTGAACTAACGTTCATTTTCTTTCTGACTGCTAGCCTCCATGTTATATTTCCAACTTTGCAGCTGTACTTCAGCTTCGAGTTTTCTGGGAAGACTTTTTGTCTGTTCATTGAGAAGAACATTGACTTGAACCCTGACTAATCTTCTTAATGCTTCTTTACATGAACTCCCAGAGAGCGGCTGCAGCCTCAGTAAATAATATATTCAGAAGCGGGGTGATCATGCAAGTCTTGCTTGAGCAAACACATTAAGCACCGCGCAGCACTAAATGAATCAATCACCGACTTAAGTCGCTTATGAGCATTAGAGATGCACGGTCAGAGAATCATGAAGTAAGGGGAAACTGTTATACAAACTCTACCCAGATGTTAATCTGTGCCACTCCCTGAGCAGGATATTGTAAAGACAAGAATTACGTAATCCAAGATGTCTGCAAGCATAACTGAGTAGCACCAGATACAAGTTTAAGTCATTCGTTCAATACACATGTAACTCATAATTCTACATTTCTCTCAATTGAAATGATCTATACCTATATCTGAGTACTATAATATTGACTGTCTACATGTGTTGCTGCAATGCTTGTGTTCAAATATCCATCGCTGAAATGGTGATAGCAGACACAAAGCTGCTAATTTTATGTTAGCATTAGCCTCCAAATAGAAGAATAAAGGCTTGTTTTAAATACATGTGTGATTCTCTTTTGATAGTAAATTTCAACTGCAAGAGGCAATAAACAGATTGAAGCCTCTTTTGAGAGGAATATTTACTCATTCTATCTGACACTGCCACCGTACAACACTCGCATCTTTTTGCATTGGCAAGTCAAGGCCATCACTCATCTGAAAGATAGATTTCATTTTAAAAAATGGGGTCACTTGTATCTCCAAGGCACGACTATGGGTTTGGCGTTATGGAAAATCAGGTGAGCATGCATCAGGGCATCCTCAACGCAGTAATCTGGGGCCCCTCTTGATTTGGGTCTCGTCAACAAGCCAGTTGTTTCACACAAAGGTGTCCATTTTGTACCTGATCATTTCAACCTCGGGAGTTTTTTTTTGGGGGGGGGCGGGGGGACAATATCGAAACCAAATACAGTTCAGAGCCCACATACTCATGGTTGAGCACTTGCAAATTCACATATTCACAGATTAATTTTTTCAAAATGTAAATTTTTTTGTTTTTATATTTTTGAAGGTTTTTGTTTGTTTGTTTGTTTTCCAGGATTTTTTTCACCCTTTCTTTTTCCCATGGAAAATGTACATCCAATTTATTTGGGGGCGGGAGGGGGGTTCGGGGGGTTTGAATTTTTTTTAATTAACGAATGTATCTATTTATTTTTCACTTGCTGGCCTGGTCCCTTTCCTCCACGAATAGTAGGGGTCGACTGCCGTTAGAGTTAGATGAATTTACGTATGCCTGTTTTGTTAAAAATTGGTTATAAATAAGCTTGTGTTTGGATTAATTGCTACTTATTAGACTGCTTAGTGAGAACATTATTGTTCTTTTTGAATGACTCATGTCTGTAAGACCTGAGAAAAAAAGAGTTTGGGAAGACCAAAAAGGTAAACACAATTGTTCGATGAATAAGTCTTTTTCTTGGGTCATCTTTTTTTTTGGCGGGGAGGGCCGAAGGGAGACCACACTCAATCACAATCGCTAATTAAATTAAAACGACCATGCATGTGTTGGGAATGTGGGACCAAGCTAACGTACCACGAGAGAACCCACACAAGCACTGGTAGAACATCCAAAGTCTCTAAAGGAGGGCTTGAGGCAAGATTTGAAACCAGAACCTTTCAACGGTGAGGCTAAAGTGCGAACAGCTACACACCCATGCTACCCATCAAATTCAAAGAACGAGAAACTCTCCCTTATGGATGTAACCATTTAGTATCACATCTCAATACTCAAGTGTGTACTCCACCCTACTCACTTCCTAGTTCTCCACCAATCACTGGTAGCCACACTGTTTCTAACAGCTTCTGCTAAGCATCAAATCATATCCAACATAGTTTCTTATTCTTAATTTTATTGCTCCTATTTTACTGTAAATATTAATTATGATCCAGATTTTTTTTTAGGCGAGGGTCTCATAAAGGTTATACACAGATCTTACAACATTTCTCGTATTAAATTATGCAAGCCTGCTCCAGATGCATTCAAAAAGCCAGGAAGCATATAATGCCATTAAGGTCCACGCCAGAGATGCTCTCTCCGATCTAAATTCAATAATGGAGAAGCAAGCCATTTGAGTCTGCCCATCGTCAGCAAATGCTAATATAAACCCTTGTGTGGCCACGCGTGCGTGTTCTTGTGTTTGTGTGTGTGTGAGTAAGTGGCTGGAAAGTTTTGTAGACAAATGATGTCTAAAATTATTCCATAGCTGGGTACTCATCCCCTTCAAAGGCCAAAAAAAGGTCACTGTGTAATAACCAATTTCATTTTCTGTCTAAGGATATTTAAAGTGTTAACTGGTGTTCGCGTGCTTTTTTTTCAGTACAGTTAAAGCAGACTCGGCCTGCTTTTCATAACTACTAGCCAATCTTCACTTGATTCCCTGTCCACATGAGCCAACTATGTGTTTGTTCATGTTGTAAACTCAACTAAGCCGCGTTTATTACTCAAGCGTGGCCTGAACAGACCACACTTTTCACCGTTTCTCTCAGGCTTGATTGTACCTCAATCTAAATTTACTTGTGTGGTTATTTGTAGGTTACATCCAGCCGCATTGTGTTTAACGCAAAAGATTTAAGTCGAAGATGCGCAACAAAAATGGAGGCCATAACGGAAGAAAATAAATTAATTAAATGACAAGAAACAAGTCATACTGTTACCAGGTGAAAATAAAATTTGAGGGGATAGAAAGCATTTCACTAGCAAAATCAAAAGTTGCAATTTTACACAAAAAAACTATTGAGAATGAAGTCAAATTATTTCAAACAAAACGTTGTGAATCCTGATAATTGGAGAAAAAAAAACAACTTTACTGAGAGCCAAAAAAATTTAAATAAAAGTGGTAAGGGGCTTACCTACTGATGTGTCTTCACTGTTAAGTCCTGAGGAGTGAAAATTAAAGTCCCAGGGGGTGCGCGAGGACGGGAGTTGGAAGAGGTCCCAGTGTCAAAATCACAAATATACCGCGATTGGAATCGGAGGTAAATAAGCTTTTGTCTCTCATCTCTTTTTGAAAGATGCTTTGAAATGTCAGCGAGGAGTGTGTGGAGGTGAGAATGCTAAAAGAGGGGAGGGCCCATATGCAGAGGAGGGACGTCTGACCTTTTTTTTTTTTTTTGCACGCATGTTTCGAGGAGGAAATACTGCACGAGTGTTGGAGAGGGGGGAGGCTACCAGACTGCAACAGATGTGAGCCACATTTAACTTACGCAGGGAACAGAACATGACATGTGATCACACATTGTGTTTCACACTGACACCTAACTTCCCGTAAATGGGCCTCCGAGTGACCACAACTTTACGACCACTTGCACTTTCTGATGAGATTCAATACAAACGGCCATATTAAAAAAGGCTTTTCCTCTTCAAAGGAAGGCGCAGCTCAAAGCTCAAAATGTTCTCTGGTTCACATTGCTACTTGTATAAAAGGGAAAATATATTTATCCATCCGTTGTCAATAACAATTGTCCACGTTAAGAGTCATGGGTAAGTTGGAGCACATCGTGGAATGTTCCCCCCTGCGATGTTCGTGAATATCATCATTCATCCAGGTCATTTCATTCTCAAGGCATTGAATCGATCGCAACCGGACTGTACCGGTTGTCCGAGTTAGGATGTCAGCGGTTCTAATCAAGCCTTGTTGCATGAACCGATGAAGCCTACTCTGATGAGAGGCAAAACCGTTCAACCCATCATCAGCGTAGGCTTCATCAGTTATCTAAGCTTTAAATTGCTTGACAGGGATAAAAACGTGTTTTCTGAATCTGAATCTCAGGGCACAGTCGTAGCAATAATCACTTTTATACAACTCCTCAATCAAGTGCTAAGAATGAATTCTTCCTCGTTTCAAGCAGCGCTACAAAGTGACATCAAGTTGCGTGACGGCGAGTGTGGAGGAGACCGTACGACAGTTAATTTCATTCTGATGAAGGGGAAACAGCAGTTACACTGACAGCAAATAAAAGAAAGAAAAGGAAAAAAAATGTTTTCAGTTAGGCAGGTGTAAAAACGATTGCTGCTAGCAATGTAGTCATTTTACAATGCGTTTATCGCGTCACACGGTAGTGTTGTGTCTTACGTTTTGAAACTGGAAACGGGTGGGTATATTTTTGACATATGACTCACTGCTTCAGTCGGGACAGCAAGAGTTCAAGGTGAGTGTGCTAAGACTGATTCATAAATCAGGCGGGCAGGGAGGGGGGGGGGGGGGGTCCTCTGTCCCTCCCGTAACCCCTTAGTGATTAAATCCATATGAGGAAAATGTTTCCAATCGCTGTATCGAGCATCTATTAGCAGAGGCATTTATTTGTCTAAATCAGCGGTTCTTAACCTGGGTTCGATCGACCGGTTCGGTGAATCGGTTTCAGGGGGTCGCCTCTGCCATGGAGGTTAAGACACACCCGACTCAACATGTCAATTACCGGTAGTTATTGGCTGGCTGGTTCAAAAACAAAACTTAATAACTTATACTTAAGTCTTGAAATTTTATTTCCTTTTTTTCAGTTTTTTTAGGTCTTAGTAAATTTGTAGAATTTGTAAAAAAAACATTTTTGTTTTTCACTAATGAAGGGTTTGGTGAATGTGCATATAAACTGATTGGGTTCGGTATATCTAACAAGGTTAAGAGCCACTGGTCGAAATATTTGTGCTGCAACTTTTTTATTTTTCCTGAAAGAGGCATCCAATTGGTGGGAGGCGGGGTTTTTTTTTTTTGTGAATTGAAGCATGTCACCTACTACTCTTCAAAACGTCTTTAAGTCCAACATTGTGGGTTTTTTAAAATTAATGATAATTAATTATCACGGTTAAATCAGTTGATGTGATTTAAAAATGTGATTATGCACTGTAAAAATACTTCATATACAAAAATTAACGATTTTTTTTTAAACTCAAATATTGTGTAAAGACATAAAAGAGCTTTTGTGTGTGTGTGTGTGTGTGTGTGCGTGCGTGCGTGCATGTAAGTCAGGTGAGAGCCTTGTGAATTCTTGTGAATTCACAGCTGCCATGGATGTTTACTTGACCATTTTGTGGATCAACTGCAGACTTGCAGTCCTAGAGTGTTCTCATAAACAAAACAAAAAGTCCACATTATGAGCACGGGCTACAGTAGTTGTGGTGTTTGGTATCATGTGAAACGTTTAAATTGGTCTGAAGCAACAGCTTTTTTTTCCTTTGTAGTCTGAAAGAGTTGCTGTTGCTGGAGTCTCTGGAAACTCATTAGGGCTGAGTGGAAGGACAAGCTCGGTCGCTGCCAGGCAAAGCCTTTTAGTGTCTTTAATGGCCAAATGACAGGAAATGGATCCACGGGCACACTGATTGAACAAGAAAGTTTGATTCATTTGTGACCATGCCACACAATTACGGACTCTGCTTTTATAGGACAACTTGTGTGCGTGTTTTGTTTTTAGTTCCACAGGAGAAAGATTCCACATTTGGGAGGTGCCGGGTTATTCGGTTATTACTACTCCCATGAAATATTACTGAACTAAATCACCCATCAGTATAATGAATTCCATTGAAGATAGCTGAACTGAAATTTCATTTGAAAGGAAGCAGCACACTTTCCTTCATCTTGGTTTCTTGAAGTAAAATAGCGAGTGGTTGAAAACGGTGCGGGTACACGACGCAAGAACAGGAAACTGGAACTTTGTGGCCAAACATTCTGACAAATTGTACTCAACGTGTTAGAGAACACATATTTGACATTTACTGGAGCTATAATGACTCACGACTGCAGACGTATGATCATGTTTGATGAGAATGTGCTAAATAGCTTTTGAGTGGCGTTGCTACAGCACGATCAGATGTCAGTAAAACGTATTTAATAAAGCAGCGACACGGTTCACTTCACCAACAGCAAGTTATAACATTGACTCGTTAACATTGAACTCTCTTACCGCTGCTCTATTTCCGTGTTCAACTGCGTCACCCGATCGCCTTAAGTTTGAACTCTGCTAGCAAGGAGCCATTTTGGGGTTGACATATTACCGTAATAACTACACACAAGGTACATCGGATTTTAACCCTTGTAGTCCACCGTTTGCGATAAATACAAAATTATGTCTTTGAATCAAAGGCAAAGGCATTCGGAAAAACACGAGAGAGCTGAAACGTATGGGGGGGGGGGGTCTAAAATGGCCGAAATTTCATGACGTCACCGGCTGATAATTCTCAGGCATTGCAGCAATAATAAAAAAGGATTTGATTCCGTAATCGTCACAGTTTACATATTTTGCACCGTAGAGACCCATTATAAATCATATTTTGGAATGCATCGTAAACCTAATGTGTAAACATGCATTTCACGCGATTTTTACGTCAATCGCTTTGTTTTCGCTTGGACAGACATATGCATGCCACATTGTTGGGTTGCGGTCATTCCAATTGTGCAACTTTTAGGTGGCGCCAGAGGATCGCAAATGAGTTTGCCTTTTTGCAGGAGGCTTCAAACCAATGCATTTTACATGAACACGTCCGGTCAGGATTGTTAGTAGGGCTTCGTTGGGACCTCCAGACACAATTTTTTTTTCCTTTGGCAAAAAATAAAGAATAAAAAATCCCAAACAACTAATAAAAACTATATATGTATGGATAACACAGATGCCTCTGAACATTTTGAGTGTTTGAAAAAAAAAAGAATGTTTGTATAACACAACATACATCATTTCCAAAATTGTAAAACGCGTAACTTAGGGTTTTTTTGTTTCGAAGGACCTAAGGGTTAAGAAAATGGAAGACTTTGAGGTGCGCCTTTTAGTGCGGAAAATACGGTAAGTTGGAACAGGCTAGTGTAGGGCAGAGTCTTAGGTTAGGATTCCGGATAGAATATGTTGACATGTGTCTGGTGGACACGGCTGCAGTGTTTCAGGTCACTGTGGACATATGGGACTATTCAGAGGATATTAATAATTACTTGCGCTAAACACACGCAGCAAAATATTAGATGCACCTGCACGGTCTAATCAAATTTGGCTACTTTGGATCAAAGGTGAATTGTGTACACTTTCTCCATGTGGAATTGAATTGCTGAGATTCACGCAATAAAGGCTTGAGAAGAAAATGTGCCTCATGTAAAGAAGTGCACATTAAAAGAAAGCGTGGGTCACAGGAAAGCACATTTGTAATTCGAGTTTTTTAAGTGGAAAAAGATGAAGGGACCTTGCCATAATGCAGTTGGTGTACTTTGAGTCACTTATTCATAATGTTCTATTATGACTGCTGCTGGGAAAGAACCGAAGGTGAATTTTACTTTTGTTTGACTAATGCTAGATGACCTCTTGGGGGGTGGGGTGGGGGCTCTATCAAGATGGGGAGATTTAACCCTTTCAGGGACAGCGGTTACAACAGTGGACAGATTATCATGTTATCATTATTGGTGCATGAAACGTGAAACACAAAAAGACAGACTCAGTTTATTTTGCTTCATGTTACTAGAATTTAAAATCCTCATTGAGATTTAAAAGGCCTTTTTCTTTTGTCACTAAACTGATTATTACAGGAGATGTTTTACCCATTTGCTCCTCCCGGGTAAGCCACAAAGAGTAATGTTGCTTTTGTTTACTAGATTAGACAGTCAGACCAAAAAATGTGAAAATTGAGACTGTACCTGGCCGCTTAGTATGGATTCGGCTCATTTCCTTTGGATTGAAGCACATCTGGAGAAGGCGCTGAAGGCATAAGAACAAAAGGTGGCAACGCATGGAGGAGACACAAAAAGCAAGTCGACAATGGCGGTCGCCCTCTTGAGTGGCGGCCCAGGAGTGCTCTTACTGCCCAAGAGTGGGCTCAAGTGTGCTAATCACCACATGGGAAACAAACCTTGTTGGTCACCCACACCTAGGAAATGTGTGTAGAATTATTCTGAGGGCAGCTCTCGTATGTGAACTCGTGCATGCCTTGGACATCAGCAGAATTACAATTGTTTGAAAGAAGGATTCAAAACTACTCCTCTTGGCAAAAATGGAACAATCCCATCGCTTGGACATTTATACAAAGAACAATTTCATCCAGTGTCATGTCTGAAAAAAACCTGATTGATGATGCCACCCAGCGATGAACTGATGATTGTCCAACTACGTCTGTCTTTGCTGATCGTGGAATGTAATGTTAGGTCATGAGTTAGGGTTAATTTCGAGTTGATGTTATAGTCTAGATATGCTCTGTTTGTACGAGTTATGCTCAAACTGTGTTTACCCGTGTTGAACAAGCACTGAAAGTTTGAGGGGTTGCTGGAGCCTATTCCAGCTGTCTTCGGGCAGTAGGCGGGGGACACCCTGAACCGGTTGCCAGCTAATCACAGGGCACACAGAGATGAATAACCATCCGCGCTCACACTCACACCTAGGGACAATTTTGGAGTGTTCAATCAGCTTGCCACGTATGTTTTTGGAATGTGGGAGGAATACCCGGAGAAAACCCACGTAGGCCCGGGGGAGAACATGCAAACTCCACACAGGAAGTCCGCAGCCAGGATCGAACTCACAATCTCTGCACTGTGAGGTCGACGCACCAACCACTAGACTACCGGGGCGGCCTGGCCTTTAACTTTTCCATCTAAAATCTAGAAAAGTGATTCAAAACTCAATTATTTTGTTTTTGCTATCGTTTTGGGTTCCGCTCTTTTATTTGGTTTACTGTTTAATGTGATTTATTGTTTTAACCGTCTTTGTTTTTCCATGTCAGGTTATGACTTTAAGAACAGCAATCTGTCTGCAGCTTGTTTCTAAAGTGCTCGATGAATGAATATATAGAATTGAGTTTCTTTCTGTTGGTGTGATTATTATTATTATTATTTTATTTTTTTAGAATACTCAGACATATTAACAACTGGTTTCTTTGTGCACACAATCAGCCTCCTCTGAGCCGAAAGGACATCTTAATGACTCGATACTGAAAAAGTTGTCTGCAGATGTCTGATCCATGAAAGGAAAAAGAGAAGTGCCAAAACATGATACTGTTAAGGTGACCGCGAAGATTATGTTCTTTTCATGTTATTTTGTCAAAACACTTTGCAAGTGGCAGCTGTTTGTGGTAGTGTTTATTTGTCATCTTCCCTTGCATTTGAATGAAAGTGGATTAAAAAAAAAGGACAAAACAAAAAGAGAGTCATTCTCTAGGTTTGTATTGTGCTACAAAGTCTAGCATCATCATCACCATCATCCACTTTTTGTCGAGAAACTGGACACTACACCAACCTCACGGTACACATGCAGAGGACTGTCAAAATAAAAGCAACACTACATTTTACACTGAATCGACATCATTGGATGCTATGCAAACATGCAACCCATCGGCATGGCAGATAATAGATAATCAAGTTACATTCAAAGCACGTATACAAAGAATGCCATTTAAATGGTGAGGGAAAATGGAAAAAAAAAATCACTGCCCGCCTGCTTCCTGGCAGAAACGTTTGAAGTTTCCAAAGAGTGTTATGATTGTGGTTTGTATTAATTACAGGAAGACGTGTTGTCACCCAATCAATACTTCCAGTTGCACAGGAAATGACCACAACACACGCAAATCTTGAGTCACTTCAAAGCGCCTCATCAAGTCATGCAATTGCTATTTTTCACCATTAAGTAGCACCGTGTTTAACGTCATTATAATACACGACCAATCCAAATGTTTCTTTATATGGAGCCAACTGATGGGAAGATATTCTTTTTTTTCTTCTCTATAAGTCAATATCACCATAAGGTGCCTTTGAGGCTTTTGCGTTTCACCAAACAAAACGAGATTTTCTATTGAATCTTCATTTTCAGTCGATGACATGCTGTAAGAAACGCACCCCCGGTCAAGCTTTTCTGCAAGCAGACGATGTACATGCAAACTACAGAAGATGTGAGCCCTTTTGCTAATGTTAGCATGAAATGAGCACATGGTGGACCTTCACTTTGGCTTTGTTCATCCTCCGGGTCAACTCTGATTTGTTCTGCCCATAAAGTGTGAGATGTGTATCAGATTTTATTTCGTGTCTGTGAACGGTACAATTCCGAAAATTCTTTCGCACTTGCAAGTTAGTCGGTTCAGTAACCGATGCAACTCCAGTCTGAATGCTGATTTCGAGCGGATTCGACCGATACGTCATCAAACATCAGAAACTGATAAATATATGGGCAGACTGGTCAGTCTAACCACGAAATCCTTAAACTACCAGAAATGTGGCGCCATATTTGCTTCTGTAAACACACTCCGTTCATATTACAAGTTGCATTTGTTTTTGTAATGTGGTGAATGACTTACAAAATAAGATCGGATTTAACCCCACCCAAAAACCTGAACTGGACTTCATTCATGTGTGACTCAAACTTAGCAACAGGATTCAGGTCACAATTATTTGTAATGTAGTCATGAAATTTCTGAATGGTCTCACTATCAGTTAATATTTCACTACGACAGAGTGGACATGTTAAGCTTTACAACATTCAACGACAATCGTAATACGAAAATTCTGAAACATACGTGGAAATATTTACTGTACAGTAGCCACTGTTTCAGGCTCCATTGCGGAAACACAAATGCCGACTGACTACAAATGGTGCAGCGAGCAGAACAGTGTGTGGGAAATTACAAAAATCACATGCGTCCAATTTGAAGGAAAAAAAAATTAAATGAAGGAAACACATTTTAAGAGATGTATCATTGTACTGGTTAGTGTGCAGATGTTTTGTTATTTTATGAAATCTCAGAGTTTCATTTTCCCGCTACATTTTCATGACAATGGAGTCATTCTGATGAGGTCACCAAAGGCACTTCATCGTGATATTGATCCCATACCAAAATATTACTACTTTTCATTGATTTATTCGGATAACTTTATGAACAAAAGAAAAAAAAAAGTAACACTTCAAAATGATGATTTGAATGAGGCTGCTTGGAGAAAATTGGACTTGACAAATGAAGTGCTGTCATACGGCTGATAACTGTGATGACTGTGTAAACACTATTAGGAGAACAACTTGGTCCTAACACACCTTATGGACCTTCAGAGAATGCTGACCCGCTCAGTGAGGACTTGCACTTCTGTGTCTTCTTTGCCCTCTTCGTCGTCCGAGGCGGGCGCGGGAGGTGGGGCCACGAGGTGAGCGGGGTACGTCAGAGTGTACTGGTGAGCGAACGATTGCCAGCGGCTGTCGTCGCTCTCGTGGGTGATGTAACGCTCACCCAGCTTGGTCTCCAGCTCTCGCAGGTCCAGCCATGTCTGATAGTCCTGAGAGGGACGAGACAACGGAGATTGAGTTTCATTGGAATTTGATCAAAAGTTGAAAAGGGCTTTTAGTGTGTCATGGAGCCAGCACATTCGAGGCCGTCTGAGTGAGGGTGTGTCGATGAGAACTTGAATGACCCGAGACAATCTTTTTCGTCATCGATCATTATTTGCCATTCATCCCAGTCATGATCACATTTTGTAGATTTTAGAATATGTTTATTCATGTATGTTTTGGCAGTAATAACCGTTCAAAGTCAGTAGGGATAGGCTCCAGCTCAGCCGCAGCCTCATGAAGACATGCGGTTTCGAAAATGGAAGGATGGATGATGCAATGTTGTCTGAATAGATCGAAAGAAAAATAAATATTACGAAAAATACTTTATCTTGTGAGCGAAATTAAGTACATTCACACTAACACGACTTTCAGTCATACATTTTTTAAAATCGTAATTAATTCCATGATTTCCATAACTCTCGATCAATCTTAAATTAATTACACCTTTAATATTTGTTTTAAATGTTCATTAAAGTATGTTTTTCGCATTTTCATACCATACCTTATTTTTTCACACTATAAGGCGCTTCGGACTGTAAGGCACACCTTCAACGAATGGACTGTTTAAAAACAGTTTTTCATGTCTAGGGCGCACTGCATTATAAGGTGCATAGAATAGTAGCTACAATAGTGGCTCTGGTTGCATTATGTATCCACTAGATGGAGCTACAATACAATGCATTCATTCATTCATCTTCAGAGCCGCTTGATCCTCACGAGGGTCGCGGGGGGTGCTGGAGCCTATCCCAGCTGTCTTCGGGCAGTAGGCGGGGGACACCCTGAATCGGTTGACAGCCAATCGCAGGGCACAAAGAAACGAACAACCATCCGCACTCACACTCACACCTAGGGACAATTTAGAGCGTCCAATGCAATACAGCTTTATTTACATAGAGCTTTCAAAACTGCTGCAGCTATAAGGCGCTTTAGAGAACATTTAAAATAGTACATCCAAGAAATCAAAATATTGATCCATATACTGTATATAAGCATCAGATTATAAGGCACATTGTCGGCTTTTGATTGGGGCGTAGGATCGGAGCATTTTTACCTGTAAGTAAGCATGGCTGAGACTCTTGTCGACGCTGTAGCGCTTCCTCATCTTGACTTGCAGCAGGTTGTTGATCAAATCAATGGCTGGAAACCAAAGGGATAATATAAACAAAGCTCACACAACAACAACAACAAAACCCTCCTCCCCCCACAGCTGTTTCTACCATCGCAGGAGATCTGTTTCCATGGGTTGGAAGGATACATGAAGGCAGCGTTGTGTATCTGGTCATTGATATCTTCATCCTCATTAAAAGGGAACGTCCCGCTAAGGCTGACGTACATGATGACGCCAACAGACCACATGTCCAGTGAGCGGTTGTAGCCCTGGTTCAAAAGGACCTCCGGGGCGAGGTAGGCCGGCGTGCCGACCACCGAGCGACGGAACGACTTCTCCCCTATGATTCGGGCAAAGCCAAAATCACACAGTTTTACCTGAGAGGAGAAATAGGGCAGGAACACTTTAGTAACAGTGTATACACTCCAGTTTCACGAAAACTATATATACATTCCAAAATACAAATACATCATTACATACAGGAAATAAACATAGAAACATATCAATAGCATAATACTTTTATTCATAATAATATACACAGCATATTACTTATTCAGTCTAAAAAACACTGTTCATCCAAACAATGGCTAGCCAGATTATATCATTTTTTTAAAATATTATCGAACATAATTGTAAAGTGCCACACCTGTTGTTGAGTTGTTTTTAGTTAAAGACAAATTATATGTATATATTGCATTGTTCTGCCTGCCACTATGTCACTTGCATCGATAAAACGGGCAAAGAAGCATCATTTGCTGTGAACAAACAAACATTTTCAGTCCAATTACGGTAAGTGAAATTTCAACATTTCCCGCAGTGGTTGAGGATAACCAACTTTCTTGTAACATGTCCATGAATTACGAAAAATACATTTGCAGCCCGCCCCCGCCCCCGCCCCCCAAAAAAAACTCATTCAGAAAAGAAATTCATTTAGTTTGATGAATGTTTTTGCGACTTGTTTTCCTACCTGGGGAAAAGGATCAGCAGAGGCAAGCAGCACATTCTCAGGTTTGAGATCACAGTGAACGATGTTCTTAAAGTGCAGGTGTCGCAAGGCTGCAAGAATCTACATGCACGCACGCACGCACACGCAAAGGAGGTCACACAGAAACACATTTTCAAATGTCATCGTGTCTGACACCATAAGAGCAAAACCACAAGCAGCACGCACACAAGCATATAATGACATCAATTCCGTGTATGCCGGCGCTCATGCACACCTGAGTGATGAGAAATTTGGTGAGCCTCTCAGGCAGTCGCCCTTTCTCGCTGGAAAGGATCATCTCGAGCATGTCGCCATGGAGCTTCTCCATGACAACAAACACCTTTTCCGGGGTCTCGAACATACACTCCAGATTTACGATGCCCAAGTGGCGCAAACTCTGAAAAGAGATTCCAATTATGTTTTTAGTGATTTAGAAGGCACCAGGCAAGGCTAAGCAAGCCTGAGATGCACATTGCACTGAAGAGGGAGAATATAAATCTTGGCAAAGAGGACAGATAAGTGACAACAATCAAGGGGAAGATAATGACTGCTAAACTTCAGGGGATGACAGTTATTGATTCTAAACACATTTTTAATGGAGAGATATCAGCCTTTGTCGCCCCCATCTGGTCATATATGAGCAGTGTTTAACATTACAAAAAAAAGTGTTTTTTTTTTAAATCAAAGCATTTTGCCTATGTTGTGTCTAAAACAAAGATCAGAACATCAGTTCTAATGTTTACGTGACCAGAGTAAATGCATGTTCATTCCAAGAGCTGATAAAATTGAGATGATGCCATGCCAAACAGTTAGTATGCATTTCAATTACATTTTGAACATATTTTGTGTACACATTTGCTTTTACCTCATTTATAAATGACTGGGCCATCAGTCAAACACAGCCGTTGAGCACTAAATTTGCCCATCCCTGCATCATAGATAACACCCTAACTGACTCTTAAGTAATGGTAAAGTTGAATTTGGCTTTCACTTCTGTTTATACTCATAATTGGTGAACAGAAGCATTGATAAGAACATCAATCAAACTGGCACAACACAACAACAAAGATTCTATTGTGTTTTGAAGCAGTGCAGCTTGCGTTTACCTGTAGAATGGCAACCTCGTTCCTCAACTGACTCTCCTGCTTAGTTGGGAAGCGGAGCTTATCAATAACTTTGACGGCCACGTCCCTCCCAGTCTTCCGGTGTTTACCTGATAGAAGAAATTTGGCAGTTAGGACTGTACCTATTTCAGCTAGCAAACAGATGGTATGTTGCACATAGAGCATATTTGACAATAAAAGCTAACTTGACTTGATAGGGTATGAGGTGTGTATTTGCTTGGTTATTTTACACAATCATCCTGGACTTTTTTTTTTTTTTTTTTTTTAAACGTGAAAGCTCATGTCAAGGGTCATACCTCCATACACAACTCCAAATTGTCCAGAACCCAGAACTTCATCTGCAAATATCTGGTACACTGTTCCAATGTCCTGCAGGAAGGCACATTAAAAGCATTAACAACCATATATGGTAGGTGATTATTCATATGAGTCTTTGCCACCCCGAGAGAATAATGACATTTGTGGACAAAAAAAAAATAACTTACCACATTCTCTTGAATTTGACTGTTGGATACAGAAATGCTAACGGAGGCTTGTCCTAAAGAGGAAATGTGCATGTTATGTGACGTACATGTGGGGGAAAAAAACACCCAAAACTTTGAGAAGGGGGAATTCTGATATACCTTTACAGTATTAGCAGTATGCTAATATACAATACAGGGTGTCTCTAAAAGTCATTATACACTTCACCTTTTCTATTTCGTTTCAGGTGTCATTCAGACTGACATGAGGCTTTGCAATTTTTGTAATCATATGATTCCTTTGCTAATGTCTCGGCAATTGACACTGAGGCAGCACTGCAAACTTGCCAGGTGGGATGACGTTTTTCTGTTCCCGGCTGCAGTTCAGTGCCAGTTTGAGAAGCTTATTGGATTTCACACTGCTCCGACTTAGGATATGCACAGCAAGTTTCTCAAAACAAGATCAGTTTTTTAAAAACCACCCAGGAGATGCCAATGGAACTCCGCATCTACAAAGGTTTGATTTGGTAGATGCTTCAGAGAGTTATAAAGCCTTATCTGTACCGACTTCAAGGTGTTGAACATTCGCTTCTGCTTGAGCACTTTGATCAAAATTATGTCGGGGGGTGAGGGGGGGGGGGATAATTTCTTGAGAAACTTGTCATGGATAGGACAAACTGTGCTATTATTGTGTGTTGTGTGCAGTGTGACGGCCATAAAGCTGTTCAAAGTGGCGCTGAACAGCAAGCAGTAGGGGACAGAAAGACATTGCAAGGCTTATAAATACTGCAACACGTACGCTGTCAAATATCACATGTAAGAATGATACCTGAATTGAAATCAAATAAGAAGAAGTGCAATGTAGAGTGACTTTTAGGAGATCCTGTATTACTGTATATGCAGGTTCCAAGTGTAAATACACATACAGTATTTGCCAAACTCAGCAACAACCAAATCTTTTCTTGACAAAACTACCTCAGCGGAGGCGTGACTCACTGTGAGTGGTGTTTCCCTCCGCTGGAGGGGCATCCTGGAAGATGACCGGCATGAGGGCCTGACGGATGGCGCTCTCCCACGCCTTGGCCATCTCACGCCCAATGCCACTGTTGGGTGCCACTTGGCTAGGGGATGGAGGTGGCTGGGGGAGGGCATGCTGAGGGGACAGGGGGGCAGGGGTGTTGGAGTCCTCCCCCACAAAGTAGCACATGGCGCCAGTGATGATCTCGAAGCAATGCGCGTTTGTACCGGAGGGCACCAAGGTGAAGTTGCCGGCAGGTCGCACCTCCAGGATTTCAGATAGAGGGATCTCCTACATGGAAGATCCAGGATGACACAAAATAATGGTGGTGTACAAGAATTGTGAGGTTCTACAATGCAATTGAGCAATCTGGACTTACCTTGTAGTATTTGTTTGAGGTGTTGTTCTGGAAAAGGATGATGCACTTACAGTCCAGACGCCAGTAGTGTCTCTTTCTCTGTTAGGGTAGCGCACCAAGAGGATATGTCAGGGGAGGAGTGAGAAAGTTTGACACTTGACGTCTAGGAGGAAGAGAAGAAGAAGAATGGCCAGGTGATAGGAAGGCTAAGAGGTGGAGAAATTAAGAGTGACAAGAAAGAAGAAAAAAAGAGAGCCATGACTGACCAAGCTAAGTTAGCGTTGCAGCAAGATAGAAATAAAAATACTCCAAGTAAAAACTAGAATGAGAAATCCAGTGCAAACACGTTCATAGATAGACCCCCCCCCCCCCCCCCCCCCTCAGGCCCCTCACTGTGTATGTCTAGATTTTGTTTTCAGGAGGCATGAAAGATATGTCGTAGATATTAGTTGTGTGTTTTTTGGCACAGTCGTGCTAACCACAAAAAAAAAAAAAGCAAACAAACGTTGGCAGAGATAATAGGACTAGAAAGACCAGGAAGCGAGAGGAAAGGACAAAAAGGGAACCACATAACAGATCATTTTTTAAAGGTAAAAAGGTACCAGTGTGTCCTTATTGCTGTAGTGAACCATCCAGCCCTCCTTGATAGCTGTGCTGGATCGACGAGTTGTTTGCCTCACTGACTGGACCACCCTCATGAGTGGAATGTAAACACTGGGAAGAAGCATCGAATGCAGGTGTTCATTTGAATATGAAGTTAGGCTCAATGTGGGAAATGTTTTATGTTCTCTTTGAATACCTCTGGTCTGCACTGACTCCACCCTGGTTGCTCACGGGAGAAAAGGAGCCTGGGATGCTGCAAGACTCGTCCGAGTCATCCATAGATGATTTGTCTGAGGCGTCGTAGTCGCTGGTGTAGTCCATGGGTACTTCAGGGTCAGCAGTGGGACTCAACATGTCTGGCAACATTAAAAACGGAAAGCGGAGTTGAATGCAAATGTGTTCTATAAAAGCCTGATTTTTTTTTTTTTATTTATTTGGATGACAACCAATCAGCACGCATGCATGCAGACTTAGGGCTGTTATTTCTGGTTTCTGAGAAGATAATGAGATTTGTGGGCTCCTGTCCAAATTTGTTCATGATGGTTATTAATTTGTACAAGCATGCAAATGTGACTGTTTTACTAGCTCGAGCAAGGTTAGCATTCTAGCAAAGCAGATATTACGTCTCCGTGTTCACCTACCTCCGATGGTTTCACCAAGACAGTCATTAGGAACTTTGTATGCACACCGTTTATGGCAGTTGAACTTGCAGTCTGAGAACAATAGGCCAAAAAAAATAAGATTGATTTCATACTGAGAGCTGCTGGTATAAAACATTTTTAAAATCAATTAGTCTATTGCTTATTCCATCGGTTAATTGGATACAAATTATTTTTGCATGATTAAATAAAACGTGCATGTGAGGAACGGGTATTTTTGTCCCCTCGGGGCTGCCATCCCCCTATGGTCCACACTATCATAGCATAGCTGTGCCTTTGAGTGTGTGTGGCTTTAAAAGGTGGGAGATGGGGGGCTGCGCTGGTGAGTAACGCAGGAGTCAGCAAAGAGCTGAGCAGATAACTAGCTTTTATAGCCAACCTGCAGGACATAAATGTTTATGTTGAATTTGGTTTGTATTATTTTATGTTTGTTGAACACATGGCACCAACGGATGTGTCTATTCCTTGACCATTTGCGGGCGCATTACAATATGTTCCAACTAACAGTGGAAGACTATACAGTATTAAATTAGTGACATCTTTATATTATGTTGCTGTTGTGGTACAGTAGGTAGTTCTGCTTCTCAGTAAACACACTGCACTTTGTCTATTGAAGTTTGAAATATCCCAAACTTTGGACATTGCCTTGTCTTTTATGCCCTCTTTCCTGCTAGATATCCATCATTGTGCCACGTTTATACACATAGAGTAGTGGGTGAATACGAAATAACATTAGAAAGTGCGGAAAAACAATCACTACAAAGCTTCGTGGCAGAAATTTTGCTCTGACTTTTTTTCCCGGAATTGGATTATTTAATTAATTGTTTCAGCCCTAAATATAGTGTGACATGTATGTGTGTGTGTATATACTATTGTATTTGCACTCACCTTTGCACTGCAGGCCCTGCCTAAAGATCCCCCGAAGGAGCCGCTTGCAGTACTGGCACACTGTCGGACGCGTGTACGAGTGGACGGCGAAGGTGTGTGGCACTTTCACCTTGCTCATCAGGATCTTGTCCAATTGCACGGGTCGGCCCGTGTAAAAGCGCCGGGCCTCACTCGGGGTCCGAGGCTATTGTAAAAAGGGAGGAAAGAAGGGGTTTGAGGCTGTGTATGTATGCGTGTGTGTGTACGTATTTCTTTACATGAAGAGACTCGGCTACAAAGCACATACTTTATACATCATAAACATTCATCTTCTTCTGTACTTTAGCTGTTGTATGCATCACTTGGTGTTCAATCCATAATTATTTTTATGTTTTAACATTAACAGTGAGAATCCGTCCCAGTTCCACAATGAGCTTTGGAGTTTGAATCTCGGCTCCTGTCCTTCTATGGGGTTTGCATTTGTCTCCACGCAATTTCAAGGTTTTTCTCAGGCGTCCTCACCTATCCCCAAAACATGCATCGTAGGTTCACTGAAGACTCTGAATCAGAGCTTGGAAAAGTTATGTGCTGAAGGACCAGAACTGACTTTTAAAAGAGACAAATGGCCCAGGTCAGGTGATGAGCTTTAAAAAAACAAAAAATAAATAAATTTGACAATATTTTGCTTTAATAATAATAATAATAATGATAATCATAGTTCTTTTTCATGTACAAAAATTATTATTGTAAATTATGTAATTAAACTTAGATTTATGTAAAACTCTTAGATTTAACAATACATTTCTTGTATTATTCATAATAAATCAACTAATGAATTGTTGAAGGAGACAGTAAATTAATTAAAAAGTACTAAATATAATTAACCTATTCTAAAAAAATAATCACTTCTAATTCAAATATTATGGGGCTTTTGATAATATAAATGCACAGATTAAAGAATGGAGTGGATGTTAGAATTGGGTTGGTTATGTTAGAGAGTTAAGAAATTTAAAATGTATTCCCCTATTCACAGATTTTAATTTCTAAATTGGACAACAACCAAGCATCTTGGAACAGACTATTCTAAATTCCCAAGCATGTCCGTGTGGGTCCTTTTAAGGGTTAATAGTACCATTTGCGTGTGTGAACGGACCAGACCAGAGTCTTCGGTGGTGGTAGACGTGGTCCCGACGCTGTAAGCGGACTCGCTGGTCGAGAGGCGCAGAGACTGGCTGCTGTTCACAGAGGTGGTGGACAGGCGTCTCTTCCGAGCTCGACAGTTATTTGGAATGTTGAATGCGCACCGCTTATGGTAGTTCAGTCCACACCCTGCAGGGGGAACCACAAAATAAGGAACCGGGATTATTACAGCAAGGGAGAGTGATGAATGCGAGGACGACATCCTGTGACATCATTTTACGGATTAAAAAAAAAGTGTTCTCACCATCACACTTAAGCCCTTGTCTGACTAGTCCAAACAACATCTCTCCACAATGATCGCAAAAGGCAGGGGCCCGATAGGAGTGTACGTTGAGAGCGTGGGGCCGAATCTGGAAATCTTCTGATGTGGCTGCCGCTAAAAGAAAAAGAATCCATTTATAGATAAGGTCTAAACATTTCATTCTTTTTTTTTCCTTTTTTTTGCTGCTTACCAGAAAGCACCACCTCCACCAGATCTCCCTCCTGAATATCACCTGCAGTTTTCACCAGCTGCAGGATGTTACTGGTTGTTGTGTCGTGCTTAAACAGCAAAATCTTATCATAGATACCATAGAAGCCACACTCAGGGAACTGTAACATAAAAGAAGAGAACAGAACGCATCTGTTCATTGGGCTGTGTAGAAATTGCAAAACAAGACTTGGATTATTTCTTTAAGCTGCCTGAGGCATGTTTTTTTTTACTAGTTCATTCTTAAAAAGATAATTAAATTAAAAATGATCACAGAAGATATCACATATTCAGTAATGCACGATGGAAAGTGTCAACAAACATACGATGTACAATATGGGTGTTGAACATCGCAATTATTAACATACACTGAAGAAATGAAATTTTCATGCTCTAATGAAAGAAATAAGATTTTCTTTTCATGTAGCAATTGCATCAGGCTGACTATAATTACAAAATATTGTGCCGCCCTGCTTGCAGACATTAGTTATTAGCCGTTTCCTATAATAGTAAAATTTCAGGCTAACCAGTTTGACTGTCCCAACAATATCACATCCAAGATGATGCATGTGGGGCAAGAAGAGGAATGCTGTTTGTTTTCCTGTGTTGAAGTCAAGGTTTACCCCATGGTCAAGAGTTAGCACTATACAGGAAGCATAACCCTGGTCTACACCTCGGAAGGACACAATCACCGATATATGCACATACACAAATATACAGTATAATCAGCATTGTGGTTCCAGAAAATGTCTGCCGCATGCTTGAATGTTTGTCTATCAGCGGTGCTAGAAGTAGCCCAGACAGCCCAGATTTACACCATGTGGTTAGCATGTCTGGGTTCAAATCATGTGTTTGAATTCATCTGCATTTGGTCAAGTGAAGACTCTAAATACCCACAAGTGTGAAAGTGAGAGTATATACTGTAGTTGTGCCTGTTCAAGCTCATCCGTAACCCAGAACAGGAGAATGGGTAGAAAAACGAATGGATGTATCTTTTAATATCAAGAGAGTGAATATTAAGAGGTCATGGGTAATTCTATGTTCATTAGTCATGTCAGCTGCAGTCAAAGACTCACCAATATAAAGTAGCGTCCCTGCAAAATGTGTATCTGCATTATTGCTTACCACAGCTGCCATATGATGCGTAATACAGTTTAATAAAAATATAAATATTTTCCCCCCACAACCAGACTCCAAAAGACAAACACAAATACACAAAATATAAAAACGACATGCATCAGGGCCCAGCACTGACACAAACAAGAAATAGCAGCTACCAATACGTGTACCCATAATTATAATCACCCACAGGCCTCAGAACAGTAGTTGAGTCCCAGCTCCCTTTTTTTTTTTTTTAAACTCCGCGCTGCTACTTCATCATGCCCAAACAGCCAAAAAAAGCAAGCCGGCCGCCATGACACGCAAAAGATACACAGTGTGCTAACCGCAATGGCACCAGTAACATCTTAGTGGCCCAAAAGTCTTTGGTGTTCGTCTGTGGGGAGTATTCTAGTCGCCTCTGTGAAAATTAACTGTTTTTTTTTCCTTTTCTGACAGCTACCAGATAGAGAGAGTGGTGGGAAATGTACTTTAGACTGGGTCATCAGGGGAAAGGGATGTTGTTTGTATTGCAATTAAATGAGCGGCCAATGTTAGCGTGAACATTGTACGGTGAGAACTTAGCTGTCTTTTTGAAAGAGAGATGTGCAGTCCACAGAGAGCAAATAGGCTGGAGAATCCGTGCGTGTACACTACATGGTGTCATATAGATATTTTATCTTGGAGACTGGGCTGTGTCTCTGGCCTGGATTTGGGTTACCAGGGATTAGGTTTCTTCACTATACCTGCAGTTCTTCGGGCCAACGAGGCCATTATGCCTGAAATGAATTATGAATAAGGCCTTCTTTACCTCCACCTCCCACCCCCCTCCCATGTTTCCCTTCCATCAACATCTCCCGTTTTCTTTGGATCCTTTCAAGCAATCACTTTATCTTCTTTTGCGCTCATTCATGGAGCTGTGCATATTTATGCACCGAAAAGTAATAAGGGCAGGAAATTTAAGAGAGGCTGTAAGTAGAAAAAGAGGTTAAGACGCTTTGATAATTTAGCCAGGCACGTCCCGTGTAGTAACCTAATGTCACGTTAAAGCCGGCCAGTGATGGCTATCATCACGAATGACTTGACTGACCTACTTTCTTCCATTTGGGAATCACGGTCTTGTGAGTACAGACTGGACTTTGTAGATTCAATCTATCGATATCTTGACTTCCGGAAATATTGTGGCGTGGGGAGAAATAAATAAATAAATAATGTGAGCCCAACTTGAACGAACTTAGTATCATGTCGAGTCTATTCATGTACGCAATTTCAATATAAATCAATAAAATATGACAAAACTGCAAGTTAGGGTGTAATTTTGACATGACTATTATGACCCTTTGTCCTTAGATGTAAACATACACGTTCCATGAAAGTCCACAATGCAGAGACAACAACATGGTTAACATGTCCCGTCCAACATACACAGCGTTCTAACCACAGGTGCAGTAGCCTTGTCTTAGGATCATATTATCGAGTCACCTGACATTTGGACAATATAATTATCATCCGTCATCACAGCTCTTTTTATAAATGTGACACGGTAGAGCCTAGTGACTTCCAGCTAGGCTGAAAATTTGTCATTTGGATTCAAACCACCTCCTATCTGAATTTGTCATAAAAATGTGACATATCATTGCTTCTTTCTTAATGCGAATCCCACCTCGCCACAAACTATTTTGGGGGGGAAAAAAGTAGTGCTCCATGCCAACAGAAACAAATGCAGATGAAAAATGATATGGCAGAGGTAATTGCACACGACACATTCAATATTTACAATCTGCATTCTATAACCCGGATGGTATTCAAACCTCATCATGACAGCAAGAAATGCATCGTTTGCACCGTATCCCCACTTTAACTCTCCACTCAGTGAGAACGTGTACGGCAAAAGGGCATGGGAAGCACATTCCATATATGGAATACAGGTATAAAAAGGAGCATGAATTCAACTTCCCTTTGTGTTGCCGTTGCCTAGTGCAGCTGCCAACAAAGCATAGTCCAGTCAGCCCTTTATTAAAAATCCACTCAACAACAAAACAATCTTTGTGTACACAATGCACACGTAAAACAGCCTTTCTCATCGGATGATATCACGACAGCAATATATCAGTGTGAGGTCACGGAGTGCGGCTATTGAGAGTGAAAGGTGAGCGGCAAATGACTGGGGCTGGGAATTTCTCCATTGCGAGACAAATAAAGGTTTGCTAATCTTATATTGTATATTCTGTCACATACGCAAATGTAATGCCACACTGAGTGTAACTCTTGACATCCAACGTTGGGTCATATGATGCAGGTGACATCACAGACGCGATAAGGAAGTGAGTCATTCGATTTCCGCAAAAAAAAAAATGGTCATGTGAATGTGAAAAGACCTCATTCCTGCATCATGTTCTGGTTGAAGTCATGTTCATTCAGTGACATTCTAGAAACAATCGCTTCGGTTGATGTCATGATGCACTGTGAGCAAGAAGAACAACAAAGGCTGGTGCGCGCTGCTGAGGAAGCCGTGTGTGCTTCTGCTTTTCGTCCTCCCCATCACTTCCCCCTTTTGCAGTCAAGCCGTCACAAACACAGGTGTGAACGTTCACATGTTGTCAGATGAAGGCAGCTTCACTGCCAAATGAACAACCGCATACTACAGGGGAAAAAAACCTGTCGTTCACATCACTGAAGAGTTTTGTGAAAACAACCCAAATATTGATGTCAATATCACAATAAAGGCTCCTTTGCCTTTTGTGCTTTTTTTTCAAAGGTTATTTCTGACAAGAACCAGCCTCAAAAAGTGGCATGACAAGAACACGAAACATATTCAACATTAAATTTTATGTAATTAAAGTCCAAATATGGCCTCGCTGTTCAAAGTTGGTATTGTACATTTTACAGCGGTTATGTTACGCAGTCACTGTTGGAGTTAAGACTGAAAGTGTCATCATTTTCACATATGGAAACCAACATGTTTTTACATTTGTATGTTAAGATGAGCGGCCCGGTAGTCCAGTGGTTAGCACGTCGGCTTCACAGTGCAGAGGTACCGGGTTCGATTCCAGCTCCGGCTTCCCTGTGTGGAGTTTGCATGTTCTTCCCGGGCCTGCGTGGGTTTTCTCCGGGTGCTCCGGTTTCCTCCCACATTCCAAAAACATGCATGGCAGGCCGATTGAACACTAAAAATTGTCCCTAGGTGTGAGTGTGAGTGCGAATGGTTGTTCGTCTCTGTGTGCCCTGCGATTGGCTGGCAACCGATTCAGGGTGTCCCCCGCCTACTGCCCGGAGACAGCTGGGATAGGCTCCAGCACCCCCCCGCGACCCTAGTGAGGATCAAGCGGTACGGAAGATGAATGAATGAATGAATGAATCAATGTTAAGATGAATGGAAAAATGTTACGGTTATTTTCCATGATGGATACATTTTGAAATTGAAACAAATTAGAGGTTCACTCTCATCTTAAAACCAATTGTGTTCAATGCCGTCGTCGCCAGACTAAAGCGTACAAAAGGCTATTTTGTGGAAGAGCATCAGTAGCTTCGGCTATTCCGATCCACGCTCCCCTTAAAAGATTCATACCAGCGGTGGCGGTGAGGAACACAGGTAGTGGCTCCAAGCGTCGCCCAATCTTAGCCACTAAAATGTTAGCCAAGTGGCACAGGGAACAATTGTGTGCTAGCGAGAGGTCGGTTCATCGTCAATTTCTATGCTCCTTCATCGAAAAGCATCTTTATGTGAAACCGGTCCATGGTGCAAAAAAAGGTTATTCTTGCATTACGACTTTCATCACATAGTTGGCAACCAAAAAAAATCTTGACTCGTTCAAAGCATACCTTCTAATGAGGTGTCAGACCTAAAAGTCAAACAAATACAACTGACTTTCAACGGCTTGCAAACCTCTTACATTGAGGGAAGTGTCTGGTTTGTGGTTCACACTGATGTAAACTGATACTAGATTTTGATGCATGCAAAACGTTCACATTTTGCAGTAGATCAAAGCGTGATGACTGAGAGAGGGGAAGGGTGAGACGTTACACGGCAACAACGGGCAAGGCTCTGTATTTGGACAATGCGGTGTATCCCAGAGACGCTGCAATGCTGTAGAATCTATTGGCTGAAGCTCAACAAGAAACGTTTTGGCCCTACATGGCGCGACAACAAGGCGATGATGTTTCTGCAGCAGAAGTGACTCCAGCGACAGAAAACTGACACAAGTTATTTTATAGGCGAAAGGAAACAGACTGCATCCCTTCAAGTGACACACATTGTTTAAACCGCCAAGTGCATCCGTGGAATCAATCAAATCGGCTGACACCGACAGTGCGTTTGTTCAAATGAAGTCAGCATCATCGCTGCTTCCTTCAGTGTCAGGCTGCGCTTCTTCCCCTTGTTAACATGTACTGGATTAGAAGAAGAGCACCATCATCAGTGACGTAATGAGACGTTTCCGTAGCAACATCCACGTGAAGACGTCAAAGACCTGCCATCGTTAGATCCTCACAGCAACCTGGTGCAACGCAAGAATGCCCTCCCCTCCTTCCAACAATGGAACAAAATGAGCTTGCTATTTTTAGGCCCAGTGAGGTCACACGATGGCGCAGACAACGTAAATGCTCGTCATTCCTCTAATGGTGCTCCTCCCACTGCCCTGATTGGAGTATTTACAGTGGACTTTCTGGATTTAACAACACAAAGAGAAATCATGATTTGCTGTCTTTCCCAAACATCAAATCACAGACATGATGACTGACATTTTTATTGCATAAAGGCTCATAACAACAGTTCCTCGCTGGGCTTGGTAGGCCTAAAAGGGAATGTGGGTAAACAAACAAATGGAAAGTGTGTGTGTGTGTGTGTGTGCGTGCGTGCAGGCTTAAGCGTCATTGAATGATTCTACTCCGTGATGTCACTGAACCAGATGTCAATCAGCGCCCGTCATCTCTGCAGTTAGGTTGGTTTCTGTTTGAATGTTAAAAGCAAAGGGATCTTTCTGGTTTCAATTAACCTCTGTTCTGCTACGACAATGGAGTTCAAGATAAATAGTAAAGGGGATGACATAAAATAACGCTTAAATCAATACATGATGTGAATGTGTTAAGTGAGAGCAAATGAAAACAACGCAGTGGTTTTTTTTCTTAAATTAAGGCTGTTGCAAAGGACATTCAGTGTAACAGAATTCAAAACAAAATTATCCTGTATTTAGATCCCAATAAGTGGATAATTGTGGTTGTAGTGTGTGTAGAGGCTATAACTACTTTCTCTTTTATTTTTCATTATTTCTCTCATTTATCTTTATTAGGTAAATAAAATATTAGGAGTGCCTCAGAGCATGATGCATTGTTGTTTGGGTCAAAAATGGATAACCTCTTTCTAGGGCCATTTTGACCTTTTTGGATCATTTTGTTTAAAAAGAAAAAAGTGCAGTAATTATATATATTTTCCCCTCAGTCAGTTTTGATATTTTATGACTTGGACTGACGTTTTGCTTGAATTTGATGCATGTGACACCATTTGTTTGTGAAGGAGTTTCTAAACTTTTGACTGCTACTCTATATTCAGTCAAATGGACAAAAGTACAACATGATTTACAGAATGTTGTGCAGGTTTAAGAAAGAGCAAAAGCCTGACTATAAAAAAATATCCATGTGCTTGGAGTGTGTTGCCATCTGAAGTTCATTGAAGAGCATGGCCCTCCTTAGAATTGGTATGCATGCATTCTTTTATTTTCCCACTCGAAGATGCCAGAAGGACCAAAACAACAAATGGCCTGAGATGCCTTGAGAGCGACAAAGAAATGTGTTTGTTCTTTGGGAACATGTTGAGCGAAGCAGAGATAACATCTCAAGCCTCGGAAACTCTGGTGTGATGCCCACATTGCTCTAACTTGATGACTCTTAACCTGTTTATGTTGTTTGTCTGAAAATGTGCATGTTTTGGTAATTGTCATTATTAATTGACCAAATTAGATTAAATCATTACTCGCGCATGTTGTGATACAATCTGAGAATGCTCTCTGTGGTGAATCCGCGGATTAATTACGTTTCTATAGTTAATGGGATTTCCCAAAAAAAAGCTTGTCCGTGCTCACTTACATAAAAAAAATAAAGTAAAAATGTTCTCTACTATCTCAATTAATTAAACACCATAACTTGTATAGCATGTTATACAACATGTAGCCATTACATTTTGCGCAATGACAGCAAGGTTATTTTAGTTCATGAAAACTAATTAAATAAGGCTACGTTCAGACTTCAGACAAATACGACAAAGATAGGATTTTTTATTTCTTTGCCCAGATGTGACCTGTATCTGATTTTTTTTCGGACAGAACAATTCAATTCCGATTTTTAAAAATCTGACCTGGATCACCTTCGTATGTAGCCCAAGAGCAGATACATATTGGAATTTTTTGCAATGAGACCTCAGTCTGAAGGGACAGATCGCATATGTCCGATCCAAATTAGACAAGAGAATTGGATTTCACCCCAACTTCCAAATTGAACATTAGATATGCAGTCTAAATGTAACTGAACAAGAACTAAAATTGAAAAAAAATGTTAACAAAATAAAATAAAAACGAAAATGCTTTTAAAAACTAAGTTACTGAACCTTCATTTTAGGTTTTAGGTCTATAATAATCACGAATCTATCCTTCGTTTTCATCTTTGGCAATTAATATAATAGATGAGTTTGGGGATTGATTTTAAATGCTTTTATTTCGGTATTACAGCATGGCCAATAGCTGGAAGAAGGAAAGTCGTGCACATGCCACACTTATTGTACTCCAACATCTGTGGATGCTTTCCAGCAGCTGTTTTTGATTGTGGATGTTTTATTTTTTAATATATTTTTGTTACACAATACATACCGTGATGTATTGTACCACTCCGAAAACTAATTAAAACGAAAATACCCCCCCCCCCACAAAAGCCAAAAAAACGTCCTCAAAATGAAATAAAAAGTCAAATGAACATTCCAAAACAATTGTAAATCCGAATGGCAGAGATGTGAATGCTGAAGGAAAGAAAAATATGTATGGTAGGGATGTGAGGTATATAATACACCGTACATTTGCTCTCCGACTGCACATGATTCCGTGCAAAAATGGCCTTGAGCATGTCTGACTATGGAGCTGGAGGAGCTGCCAGCCGTACATTCGTCGACATAAACCATGCTCCCTGTTTTCCCAGCTAGTCGGGACCTATTGGGGAAATGTTAGGCACTAAACTAACTTGCTCCAGTCCAGACCAGCTGTTAGCTGCGGCTAGCCAGTGCGGTTAAACAAGGTGGCACAGCCACTCCTAAAATTCACTAAACCTCGCCTCCATGGTGGTAATAGGCCACACTTCTAACAAGTTTGTTATAGCTAACAGTGGGCAAATATTATCGAATCATGTAGGCACCAAGCAAGAAGAGAGAGCAGGAGATGATAGAGAAGTCATGCTAGCTACTAAGCTAACTTAAAATGTGCATTAGCAAAACATCACAAAAAGTGTTTAGATGGTACAGTTCACTTTTTGTAGCAGTCCGACTAGAACTAATAAAGGTTGAAAGCCTCTTTCTATACATAATACAATAAATGTTCTGAAAAATTGCATGATATCTTTGTTTTGTTGTAACTTCTTGCTTTTTTTTTAAACACACTATACATTTTGCTTTGCTTTGGGCCTATGAAACCAAATTCTGAAATACTTCAATGATAGATTTTGTATTGATTTTTTTTACTGTGATATGAATTTTGGGACAATACATCCATCCCGAATTTATCCAGTGGCATAAATGCAGAGAATCTTTTGACTATATTCAACAAAAGGAGTTGATGCGTTTTCTTTAAAATTGTAATCCAAAGGCTGTGAATATGATTTTCCCCTTTGGCAAGGGCAGCTGTGAATTTTGCTGAATAACATGGTGACTCATGCATCAGGCACACCCAAATTCTGCCACACCTTCATTGGTTGTTTGAAGGTAGATTTCATGGTGACATTTGCTGTAGGCTAGGCTGTGATGATAGTGATGGTGTAGGATATAATGAAAAAAAAAATGCACACGAATGGCTGTGTGCGTACAAGCAGACATACAAAGCGTTTCATCTCGCTTGAAGCATTTCAGGAGGGTGGGAAAGGTCATGGTTGAGGCGTGATCTGGCAGGATAGAAGGACTGAAGGATAAAGAAGATAGGCAATGCTATATTGAATGTCACTTATTCTCATCTCCAGCATGTGGCTTGCCCCAGTGTAGGTAAGCTGATCAGAAGCTTGGAATCAAGCCACTGTGAGTGCCAATGAACAATTGATAGATTCATGACAAGCGATCAATAGTTCAACTCCATTTTTTGGATGTTTGAAAAGTTTAATTGTCTTGTTTAAGTAAATAAACAAGACAAATGACAACATTTGAAGACATTAAAAATGTTGAATTCTATATTATCTCATCCTATATTATGAGCAGTTCAGACTTTTGTCCGTGCACATAAAATATATTTTAATGGGGCTTAAATAATTTGTGTCATTTGCAGCCACAATAGTGCTCCATGCGGCAAGCAGTACATTTGATCGTTTTGCCGGACTGTGAATGAATGGCAGCGTGACAATGCAGTCATTGTCATTAAATAGTCAGCCGCTGAACACGGTATCAGTCTCACGATGGGAACACTGCGTGTAATAAAGCACCGAAGACAACCACAGGAAAACTTAAAAAGATCTCCGGAAATGATTTGGACTGCCGGGTTTCACGTGGCCATCACTTGTAATTCCTAATTCTCCAAAGTTCTCATCAACAGAAGTCACACTGAAACTAATCTATGATAGCAGACGCAGACGCAGACGCAGACACAGACACACACAAGCTGCATGCTGAGAGCCACAATAGACACATAGTTCAAGCATGAGTCATCCCACCGCCTTCCATGCACGCTCCAGCTCCTTTACGTAAAAGCTGTTGTTTCTTCCCCTATGGCTTCGGATTCTAATTGGAAGAAAATACGAGTGGCAAACGTGGGACATGGAAGAACCCCAGTCATATGACTAACAACTGTTTGCATGAGTCACGGAAGCCTAAAAAGGAACAAAAATCCATGGCCCCTTGATCCTTGATCAAAATCCTCAAAGAGTGTGTTATAATTACTGAGTAACACAGGTCCTACTCAACTACAATATGCTTTCATGTGTTTTCAGTTTGAACAAACACCAAGGCGCAAAATCAGTTACAACTCTCGTTGACAATTTTAAACGATGACACATTATTTTCATTTTTATGAAAGCATTCATGTGAAGAGAAGACTTGAAAGGACCAAAACAAAAACAAATGAGTAAAAATGCCACTCACCGTGGTCGCTTGACATATTCCGACAATTTATTTTGAAACAGACAATTTTACAACACAGGCCAGTGAGACGCTGTTTGTTATTCTATAATGAATAAAGTTGTCGTTCGTACACAATGGTTGTCTGCGCGCCGATAATTTGCGAAAGAAGCTTCAGCCGCAGCTATCAATCTCTTAAAACTGGCAGCGATTGTGATAAGCCTCAACTCGTTAGCTTTCAGCTAACTTTGGACTTGTCTGCTACCTTCTGCAGCGATGCATTCGGTCACTGGCGACACCGGCAGAAGCAGCGTGGAAGAAGCAAAACATAGATAGCGTATAATCATAGATCTACCAAGTACTTGTGTTTGTTTTGGCCATGAGTTTTCTTTTCCGGCTTTCATGAGGTTGCGTACAGAGATTTACTCAAAGTACAAACAATCCTTAAAAGTTGGCAGCTCAGGAGCAGGCTCTCGAACGGAGACCAGTCTGTGATGGTGAATAGGCCCTTCGACTGCATGAATGACAAAACTATGGTCCGTTTTAAATCAGCTCTGGTCTCATTTTGTTGTCTATTTTACTAATTAAATACAATATTTGTCAATGAAAAAATGTGTCATTACATTTTTCATTTATTACTGTCTCCTACATACATCAACAGGGAAGTGAACAAGGAACTTAATAGGTCGAATTTGGTTCAATACTCGTCATCTCTCCATGGTGCAAAAGTCTCATTAAAAGGGTGGAGAAAGTTTTCATCATTAAGTAAGTACCTGCTGATCTAGGAGGAAGCAAAAGGGGGAAAATAAAATATACAATGCTGGGTGTGTGTAAATATGTGCAAGACAGGAGGAGATTCTGGGTGCGGCACAAAACTGGTTAGCGCCAAACTGAAAATGTGGTGATCTCGCCGCATTATCTCACATTCACAGGACTCCTCAATAAGCACACCTGTACAATCCATTACAAAAGCTCCAAGCCTCCAGCCGCAAAGTAGCAATTCCGGATACAAACAACAAACATCTCCATGGATCGTGTCATCTGACCTTCTCAACTCCCCCTGCGCATCCTTGCTTGTGGTCTCCTGGCAGCAGTGCGGTGCTTTGTATAATCAAATGTGCAAGTGTTGACTAAACCTCCTCCTCTGCAGCACACCACAAATAGCAAGGGAACAACGAGCAACGGTCAGTGATGTGGAGTCGTTTCGCTAACATGCAAATCAAGTGGGATAACCACACAGACGCACAGTATGACAAATGGATGCCTCCTTCTGAAGCCTGTGCCAACTGACATAGGCCAAAAAAGTTGACCGCACTCTGGATTGGTTGCCATTCCATCACAGCGACATTGTTAAGACCACAGTGCCTATGAACTGATCCCACACCAGGTTAATAAAAGCCAGTTATGTGAACCATTACGCAACCAGTGGCAGAAATGAAGACGACTGTGATTATATGGTGCAAATTGCCGCAGAAATTGAGACTTGGTTCTGAGAGATGCCAAAGGAAAGAAATCGACAACAATAACACCGGTCAATAGGTCACAACATGTTAAAACATTTTCCAGATACCACGTAAAAATACGGACAATGAAGTTCCCAAACCTTTTGGCCCTCCCGATGACTTTCACATCACTCTTTTTTGACAATGGACGCTACAGCTTCTTGTTTGCTTTCAAACTTAGCTTGTAGCAGACGCGAGCACATTTTCAGCATGATGTCTCTGATCCACCGGTGAAAGCACATTTTGATTCACTCCTCTTTCATCTAGAACTGCTTCAAACAACAAAGTGTATGCAGAAAAAGTGGTTAAGATCGCACAACTGTCTGTGTCTTATATGTTGTTTTGTATTATTTTGTCATGTTATGCACATTATTTATCATTTAAGCACATTATTTTCAAAATTAAACTTCAGATGACGATTGTCCAAAAAAACTCGGGACCATGTGAACAAATCAGAGAGCTTGGCGAAAAACCGAGGATGAGCATGCAAACTCAAAAGGAAGGCTTGAGCCGAAATGCGAGGCAGACTAAACCACTAAGTCACCATGCTGCACCCCTGATTAAAACAAGTTTCATTATGTTCAATTGGATTCCAAATCCGACCGGCGATGCAGCTGTACACCGTTCACGTTTCTATTCAGTCTTTGTTGAGATTGAATACATTTGGCGCCCACCCAATTGCATGGGACTCTGGTCCAATCTGTGTTAATGGCACACGGTGACTGACAAAAGGATCTGAGGACACTTCCAAGCAATCGTCGAGTATTCCCACGATAAACTCAGCGGATCTCATTAAAATTGGTTCCGCCGCTGCATGCATAATGCTAACCTAGTTTGTCGTGCTGTTCCATGAGCTCACCGTGTTTTTGTGTGGATTACACATGCAAAAGGGTGAGGTAAACAGGAGGTGGTGTGTGTGATCCCAATCCTGAGGCCAAACAGCTTCTCTTGGGAGGACGATAAAACAAGCACGTGTCTACCAGAACGGAGATGGAAACAATGGCCAGGGCAGGGGCTCTGAGTCACGGCTGACTCTGTGTGTGTGTGATATATATATTAAGGGTGAGAATGCTTCCAATAAAATCAAAAACGATTTTCCGATTGAAATCGTTTTTTTTTTTTTGGTTACATGTCATGGTTACAGTCACCATTGAGGCGTGTCCGACACAAAAGCTGCAGCATGATTTGACGGAAATACACGTTGGGATTCCAAGCAACAGAAAAAAGTTGAAACATTGACAGGAAAGTGGGCATTCGCTGTTAAGGGTCATGTTTGGAAAGTGAAGGTTCGTGTTGGAAACCAGCGTGCGCCATGAGACGGGAAGTGAATGGAAAAACGTGCCAATGGAATACTGTACTAGGAGGGAGCCTGTGAATAAACAGAGCCGGTGACTCACCCTTTCTGGGATGGGTGAGATGACCGTGGGCGATGGTTGGGGTGCAGGGGTGCACTCTGCACCACACAAGCCCTCTAAAAACACAGCAATACTGTATAGGCATTCATGCTTGCACATCGACACTCGGGCACTCAAGCTCGGCTGGGACAAGCCACCTATTGTCCTCGTCCCTCAACTAAATCCTTCTGCACTAGCGGAGCTGGAGTTTTGTATTTAGGGGATTTTAGCATTTCTTGCCAAGTGTGGGTGTGCAGCTCATGTGGTAAGACTTGAGAATGAACAGTTTCAGGGTCCTCTTTTTTTTTCCCTAATCGTTCTCACTCCAGACTAATCTCCATCCACCACACTCAGCAGTACTGTCATTTACTTTTACTGCACATGGCCAAGTTGGTGTTAAACCAGAAGCTCAATTCTGTTTGGACTATGGTATCGAAAACATCTGTTTGCTATTATAGTTCCTCCATAGGATGAGGGAAATAATAAATACCACTATAATATTTTGTATTTATCGGGTAAGGAACCATACTTGGGAACCTAAAAAAAGTTAGAAATGACTATAATTGTGGTTAGCACATTTGCATGACAGTTCTGAGGTTGAGTGTTCAAATCTGGGGCTTACATCTCGGGAGTTTGCATGTTTACCCCATGCTTATGTGCGTTTTCACCGAGTCTAGTTTAGCACTGTGTATCTCCTGAGTTCCGTGCGCACACAGCACGCAACATCCTGTGAGGCCGCACATCCGAAACGCAGTGCACATTCCAACAACAAACATACTGATCATTTCTAAAATATGGAAATCAGACTACTGCATTTGCAATAGCCAACTCGACGTAGTTCTGCATGAAAAAGAAAAGGCGAATAACATTCAATTTGCGGAAATTTTGCGGGATCTCTACGTTAGAGGCAGGTGAGTTTCTTGTATAGAGTTACGTTATCTTTTGGGAGAGGAATTGGTCATGCACATGCCAGGAAGATTCACAATGTCGAGCAATGCTAATTTTTCCTAGCAAGAAATTGTGCTTTGATGAAAAGCAATTTCTTGTGTATGGTAAGGTCATTAGATTACATTAAAATAAAATAGAAAACAAACACACACAGCGGTACCTCTACTTGCGAAATGAATTGGTTCTGGAAGAATTTTTTTCACTAGAAAGTTTTGTAAGTAGAGACGGGTTTTCCACGTAAACGCCCTAATTTGTTGCAAGCCCCTCAAAATTCAGACATAAATGTTTCCTAAAGCATAAAAATGCATCTAAACATGTAACAAGTAAATTTGACAATTAGATCATTGTGCAATAAATGAGAGTTGTGCGTAATATAAAAAACTAAGAACAGAGTAAAGAATAAAAAATCGTCATTTAACTTTTAACTGCGCCGTCATCATTTTTTGCTCTTTTGAGTTCATGTTTTCTCTCAGAAGCGTTTTTTTGCCTGGAATTCTGTAAAGAAGCTTTTAACAGTCCTTTGAAAATCTCCACGGTGAACATCAGCATAGTGAGCGATGAGCCTATTGCTGCTAGAAAAGTCTAGTTAATACAGTGTCTTTTTGTATCATTTCCCCCACAAAAAACTCATGAGAACAGGAGCCAACAAGAACATGACAAGAGATGACCTTGCAGATTTTCAATTGTGAAGAAATGTACACAAAGCTGATCAGCGTAGGCTTTGGTAATGTGTCGATATAATCGCATAAGCAGCCTAATTGGCCCCTGCAAAGCTCCTGCTCCAAACAATCTTAAAAACACCTCATTTTAAGAAAACTTCAGCACTGGTATTTTTGTTTTCTCATGAGGTTGAAACATGGTATGCCCCTGCATAGTGAAAATAAACTACTACTGGTGTATAGGAAGACCGTATTTCCCACAATGCTCAGTACATCCTGCAGCAAAGAGGATGTAAACAATCTCACGTCTGCAGATTGTTTCTCACTTTTTCACAGCCCGCCTCTTTTCACCACGCCTGTATTAATCTGAAAATTACTTGTATTGCTGATGATACAACTCACACATTCATCTATACACTTGGGGAACCAAGACGACCAGTTTAGGGTTTAAAAGTCATTAGCTGCCATACTCACCATGGTCTGCATAATGCGTTACAGAACCAAAGTTGTATCAAAATTATACTTTAAAAAGATGATCCGTTTTGATTTGATACTGCCAGGGACGGGTTGTTGTTTATCATTGTGCTCGTCATTTGGAGTGGTGTCAAACTGCACAGCCTCTTAACTGACAGCTGTTAGTCATGTCACATTGCACCTATGATGCTGCTCGAACGGGTAACTAGAGGTGCAACGGTTAATCGAAAACTAATTGATTAATGTATAATTATTTTTTGTCACCAAAGAATCATTTGAATGCCTTTTTTTAAATTGTTCAAAGACTTGCAATTTCAGCTTCTCAACAGGAAATGTTAACCGATTTCGGTCGTCCTGAATGAAAGCTGTCATATCTGTGATCGTTTTGTTTTCAGCCCCGGCTCGAGTGAAGGGCGTTTACTTCCAAAAGGTATTTTTGTATTATCTGGCTACATTGGTTGCTCAACGATTTGTGTTCAGACGGCTCATTGGTTGAGTGGTTATCACATCTGGCTCACAGTGCAGACATACAGGGTTCGATTCCAGCTCCGGCTTTCCTGTGTGGAGTTTGCATGTTTCCTCCCACATTCCAAAAACATGCATGGCAGGCTGATTGAACACTCCCAATTGTCCCTAGGTGCGAGTGTGAGCGTGGAGGGTTGTTTGTCTCCGTGCGCCCTGCGATTGGCTGGCAACCGATTCAGGGTGTCCCCCGCCTACTGCCCGAAGACAGCTGGGAAAGGGTCCAGCACGCCCCCGCGACCCTTGTGAGGATAAGCGGATCGGAAAATGGATGGATGGAGGGATTTGTGTTCACGTATCTGTTGGTTAAGGGTTATCATACCACAACATCAATGCTATTCGTTACCCTGTCAATGGCGTTTTACCTTTTTTTTGTTAGCATTTCGCCAAATGGCCTTTCCTAAGGTAAAGCTATGTGGCTGTTTTAAACATGCAACATGTAGTTCCATTTGTTTTATGTTTAGTTTGACAGCTTGTTGTGATGAGAGTGGAGTTCACTGCCGCCATATTTTTACTGAATGTCACAAATTTTTGCTCACAAGAAAATAACAAAAATTGGCCAAATGATGGCCTGTCTCTCAAAAAGCTCTGAAGTCAGTATCTCAAGTAGCAGTTTGGATGTCCATCCGTCCCTCCATTAATTATCCAAAGTTCGTAGACGTGATGGAGCCTATACCAGTCGTCTTTGGGCTTTGGTTATTAAAAATACAGGGTCGGGGGGTACCAAAGATAGATAGATATACACTAATATCCACATCGGTGAAATTAGTGAGAGTATATGATGAATGCATATTTTTTTTATGTATAATAGATGCAAAAATACAGTTCATGTTTTCTTTCTTTTTTTTTTTTAACTGTATACTGTACCTACTTTTGCACCTCCTATTACCGGGTATATCTTTTACGTCACCAGTCTTGGAACTTTTCAGACATATATCAAAAGAAATCTAAACAATTTAAGTTGGGAACAAAAGAACACAATAAAATGGAACAGCAACATGGCTAGACACTTTCAGCATCAATGGGTTGGAATGTTTGTTCTTGGCATACAATAAAAGCGTTCTTGGCCTTGGGTGTCGGACGGAGCACAACAAGGCTGCCGAACTGAGCTAAGTGTCATTGCAATCGTTTAGTAAGAGCAAAATTGTCAAATTTCCCCAGAGTCTAGTAACAAATTTCTTGCTCAAATGTGATGAAACACTGGCAACAAACGCACACATATACAAGGACAAAACCGCACAAAAGCGTGCATTGGTGCATAATTTGTTGGCATCGGGTCCAAGCCTCCGACGTAACAATTTGGTAAAAGTCATATTTTTTCATAATTCTACACTCTTGGTCTGTCCATTTGTGTGTGTGTGATTTTTTCACATTATTGACCGGTGGAAGTGTTGAAAATGCAATGTTAATGCTGTTTTGGGGTCTCCTGAGAAGTGATGAATTTGGAGGTAGAAAGCGATAGGAGCATGTGCGTGTGTGTTTACCTTGGTGTCAACTATGGAGCAGGCAAGTTGTTTCACGTGGGCCAGGTCTGCACTCTGTGCCATCAGCACCGATTCCCGCGTCAGGCCAATCTGGATGCTGAAAGACACCCCTGAAGCCGGGGACCCCGGGGGCATCGTTGCACCCCCCGACGCACCAAGCCCGTGGGTGAAGTCCATCACGTTGAATCCACCCTGGGGGGACACGGAGGCCACGGGGAGGGGGGTCACCGCGGGCGAACCATGCAGTGAGGATGTCCCCGGAGAAAAGAAGACCTGGGCCACGGGTCCCGAAGGCATGCAGGGGCTGGCGTTGGCCATCCTCGCAACCTCCTAAGCTGTGCTTCCAACCTCTCAACACTTTCTAGAAAACAAACGCTCGTTCACAGGCTCAACCACACAGGAGTATTGAGCATAGTCCTCGCTTCCCTGTGGAATAAAGGAATGGATCCCTCTCTGCAGGAAGTGCTTTCTGCCCTTCCTTGACGGTGTCTTCCCTCCTTCACATGAGCGTGAGAAACAAACACCCTCACTGAAGGAGGGAAATTAGCCTCCTCTTACTCCTCCTCTTTCTACCCTTTCCTTTGCTGGTAGTTTTTCCTCCTTGTGCTGTTGATGAGAAAGTACAACAAACTTGAAGGCAAACCAAGAGAAACAGAAAGTAAGAAACAAGTACAAAAGTTGATTCGGGGTTACAAAATGGCCTCCCCTCGCACAGGAAACGATGAGAATAAAAACGTAGGACAGATTGCGCTCATTTCACCATTCAGTTTCAACCATTTTTTAAAAGAAAAGAAAAAGAGCTGAGTGACGGGACCATACTCGCCTCCCAACAGGAAGTGAAATGATTGACACGCTCGTCAGCCAATAGACTTTCTTTAAGGGCGGGGCTACCTTCACTATTTGCTCCTCCCCCTCTCCCCCCTTCCTTGCAGCCTTGCGCAGAACGATTCTCTTGCACAGACTTCGGGGGTGGGGGGACTCCACACTGGAAAAACACACCCCACCTCCTCCTTCTCCTCCATTAAAATGCATTTCCTTTTCTTGTTTCCACCCTTTCCCTCCTCTTGACACACTTCAGCCAGCACTTTCTCAAGACACACCAATGCCCAAACAGAAAAGCAGCACCACACCTCCCTCACCCTAGTTAACGACACAAAACTGCACACCTCTTTCCACTTTCAAGTCCCGTCTAAAAACACACCTGTTCAGGATTGCCTACAACACATAGCTTTTCCATGTCCTATGTTTTTATGATTTTATGTCCTGTTTTTATAGAATATCTCGTTTACTAATTTTTACATTGTATTTTCTTATTGTCTGTACAGTGTCCTTGGGTGGCATGAAAGGCGCTTTTAAATAAAATCCATTATTATTATATTATTATTACTTGTTTCTGTGGTTGGTTTGGGGAGGTCCAAAACATCAGCCACACCTGACATTCAATAGAACGTAATACTCACGCCAACTTTTGATTGTCATTTTAGCAATAATCATCTAAAAACATGTTCATTTTTGTCATGTCAAAATTACGTGTTTCAAATACTTATTGAGGAGTTAAGGAATTTAAAATATTTAAAATATCTTATTCAACACGTCAATAATCAGTTATTCACCATGTTTGTAATCTAAAATATTTTCATGCCTTAAACAAAGAAGCTATAAATCTGAGGCGGAAAAAAATCAAATGATTTGCACTATATCTTCTGTCATGTAAACATTAGCAAAGAAATCATTCAACCCGAAGGAAGACTGGGATTAAACAAGGAAACATGTAAATTCTAATCATTTGTTGTAAGGTTCGAATGGGACTAAAAAAAAAAAAAAGGCAAATCACCCATGATGTTTGCAAACTGAAATGTGCCTGATACATGCCTGGTGAATTGCAAACCACACCATTCACACTCACTCCGATGGAAAATTTGGAGTCCTCAATAAATCTAACATGCATGCTTTTAGAAGGTGGTGTATACCTGGAGAAAAGGTCTGCAAACACCGGGGAAACACACACACTCCGTACAGCAAGGTACCAGAATTAAATTGTGCAGATGCAGTTGATTCTTTTGACTGTACTGATATTACCATAACTGTGTAAGATTTGAGTTGCTTTAGTAATTGCAAACGGCAAGGCAAAGAATGATGATATATACACAGTTACTGTACAAAATCATTTTTTATCCTTTTATCTTAATGACATACAACAAGCGACCCATCAAAACAAAAAACAGTCATTTGATACAAGCTAGAATGCAGTTCAAAAATAGATAAATCAAAATTGATAAAAGCAGGTCTCTTATCCCTTGTAGTTCGAGGAAATTGTTTGACTAGAGCTTAATGATGTACAAAGTATCACACAGTGATAAATTGCGAATAAAAATAAAAATACAATGGGTCATTTACCTTGGCCTCTGACTGGTAACACATTTTTGGGCATTTTGTTGAGTTTTTTTGTTGTTTAGTTTTTGCTTAACTTCTTTTAAATGAAGTTGTAAAATGTCATTAGCAATTATAAGCAAGTCCTATGCCAAGTCAGGGAGGATGATTAACTTTCTTTGCATTCAGAGTCAAAGCAGACGCAAGAAAACAAAAAGATGCTAAATATTGACAGCAAGTCTACAACCATTTTCATTTTTTGCTACGCATCCGAGTGATTTGCACTCAGAGGAAGCTCGTTTTGGCCTTGAGCTAACTATCCTTTTGCTATCATCTGCATTTTGGTCGCGTGTGAGCCCAACCAAAGTGATCACAAATTACAGGGCACCCTTTAGCAAAACTCACAAGCTAGTTGTTGTTGATTGACATTTGTTAGTCCAGATTAAAGTTTTGTTTACTCGGCTGCCTTGTTTATTTTTAAAAAAGGGGCTGTCAAAAGACCTTTCACGGGAACCTGCACAAATGACTGGAAACACTAATACGCACAGCAGGCCAGCAGTTGGCATTGCTCTTATCTGAATTTAAAATCTCGCATAAACTAAACATTAAACTCTGGTTACAATAGTTCAATTTATGTTGAAAAAGAGTGATTATCTTGATCATTGTCACTGCTTCATCGACGGTCCACGACTGTTTTGGTTGTGACTGAACAACTTTTTCATTCGTTTTCTGAAAATAATAATACTTGTAGGTTGGAAAAAAGTGGAATGGCAAAACACAAAAATGCTTCATATAAAGATCAGTCATTCTAAGAGATCCCGCTACGGGAGTTGATGTAGTCGCCTGTCGCTTTTTTCCAGTTTTTCAATGCAGGTTATAAAGGATAAGCCCAGAGATCTGAATGCTGGAGACCCCATGATGAGAAAAAATAATAATAAAGTGACCGTATAGGTACCCTGTTATCTTAAGAGTTGCAAGTAGGACAACTTTTGTCACATTTATTTTCAGTCATTACTTGGATGGGCATAACAATCAATTCTGATTGTTCAGATCTGATGTCAAAAGAACCCCACCATTTCAGGCATGGCAAGTTGAGCCAGACACATCATACTGCTGGCATTGGGCAGAATCCTCGTGAACTCCAAAACATTCCCTTTTCAGTTAAAAAAAAAAAAATCACAATTGTTCAGCCATTAGTATTGCATCCTCAAAGAGAGTAGGCTATTTTGAATCATTTAGATTGGTCAATAATTTTCAAAAATAACAGATCCACGACCAACCGTACCAGTTTATGAAGTAATATGAAATTGACTGTATTTGAACAAAGGTTTCCGCCCAACATTGACAATATGGCAACTACTACGAAGAGTGAAAAGCGTTCAAAGATTCGCCCATTCCATTAAAAATATTTAGACATAATTGATGAATCCATTTCCCCATAATTAAACAATTAATATGAAAATCCTCATCCCTATGAGGTATTAAACTGAAAGTTGTTTTTTAATCATAAATACAACCGTACGGTTCCTCCATGACGTATTAGGGCTTCCCCTGACAAATACCAGAACACAGTGGTCAGACACTTTAGGGCTCTGATCAACAGTTACTAAGTTAAACTGACGTTCTTACACAGCACCTCAGCTCCCAAACGACGCTTTCTATGTGTAGTGATAAACGTGACAGATTCAAAACGATCGTTTCATTCCCCCTCTGAGCTGTTTCTCTTGGGCATGCCTCGAGGCTAACGTGCCACGGTGCAAATTCATGTGCGCCATACAACAAGAGGGAATCTCAGGAGGGTGTCCTTTTTTTTTTTTGTGGAGGAGGGGTTGGGGCGTTCTGAATGCAGAACGCCGACAAATAGACATTCCATGGGGGGCGGACGGGTGGGACAAAGGATCTCTCTTGCACTCACACATGCCACCGAGGAGAAATTTGGAACAGTCAACATTGTGAAATGCATGGCAAGTCAACAAAGTGATTCAACAGTGACGCGTCAACACTGCAAGTCTTACTCTACCACGCGCCAAAAAAAAAAAAAAAATCCCTGAACTAACGCAAGCTTTCATAGCACCATGATTTCACTCGTGCGTACGCATGCACACACACTCCTCTGTACAGTAAAAAGCAGCAAATAACCCAATTTGCTGGGAACGCCCAGATTGGCCTCAAACCGCACTCCCCAACCATTAACTGTGTTCTCACCTTACTGATATACAAGAGCACTGTCAGCCTTAAAGAAGAACTAAACCCAATTATTTTTAAAGCAAGAATACATTGTCTGTACCAGCGCTAGTCAAAATGTGGCACTGTAATCAATATTGTGTGAATGGAGTATAAATTAAACAAAATTATTAATCAATATAAGGAGGCCGCTACACCACATTGGGCCTAATCATTACCAGCTAGTCATGTGACGCCATGTGTGATCAGAGCGATACCTGCAACCAAGATTCTTTAATGAATTGTGTCGGCCGACAGGCTGTCGAAAGCGAATAATTTTGCAAGCTGGTCCGTCCCCAAATCGATTGTATGTTATATTACCCATTACTAAACATTATAAAGTTTAGAAAATAGTTTGCGGAAACAAATGCATAAAGGCTCATGAACGCTTCGGAGCCATACGTCATGGTTGTCGCCTCAACATTCAGTGTTTTTTTTTTTTTCTCCAAGACAATAACTTGAGAAAATAGTTAGGTTAGATGCATTTAAAAACATATTTCTGTCAAGGAAACGTCAGCTGCCTCGTGGCTCGAGGAGCTTTGAAAAAGTGTTCGGGGAAGATGATGTAACCAAAGTCATTTCCTTTAGGAAGTATCTATGGCTTTGTTGTCTAGTCGGCGATCACCATATTCTACCAGTTTAATCAACGACAGAGTATTAAATTAGCGATTGAACATGAATTTCGTGGTGTTGTGTAGATGTTCATGCGCAATACTATATGATAGCAATACAAAGTTTTTACTAACTTGAACGATGCAATGTTTAGTAACCTCAAGCACGATGCTGTTTTTGGGACTTACTGAAAACTACTGATTTGGAGCAACTAACTGAGTTCGTACTAACTCTGGGTGGTTCTTCTATTAAATAAAGTTGCATAATAAGTCGAGCAAATAGGTCACATTCTTACAAATCTGAAAGAAATGGCAGCCTCCAGAAGCGATTACGCAAGAGCAGATGGATTGTTTTGATGCACATTTTTCGAAAAACTACTTGAAACGGCACCTGACAAGCAAAACCTTGAACTTCAGGGGTTCAGTTCCACTTTAAATATAGACAAATTGACATTCCATACAACATCTATACAGTGAAAATGGGTCGTGGCCAAGTTGAAATTAAAGCTATTAAGTTGAAACACTGGCATGTTGAACATTGTCGGACCTTGAGGGGAAAAAAAAGCAAAAAAAAAAAAAACCCAGAATGCACCACATACTCCTCATTGAGTCTTTGGAATGTGATACATACAGACAGGTTCCCCGATTAGATAACATACCTACATCCCACTGGTCAGGATTTACACCTTGCATTTATACGGCATGCACGAGTCTAATTGATGGTTCTCCTTAAAACATGAGCAGTAATTCATAGAGCTCGAGTGCACATGCCACCTTGACATAACAATCGGTAGACACGGAATACAAAAAAAAAAAAAGAAAAGCGGAAAAGCTTATTGTAGTGTAGAAATGATTTTTTTGAAGCCGCAGATAGGAGCTTCTCGAGTTAAAAAACAAAGCAGTGTGGTTTGTATAACAAGAAGTCACTGAGGCATAAAACAGTGAGGAAGTGAGGGGAGGTGACGTCCTGTGACAATAACCCAGCCAGTGGGATGCAGGACAACAGTGTGTGTGTGTGTGTGTGTATGTGTGTGTGTGTGTTTTCACGCGCTTGTGTGTATGAAGGGGAAATTGTGTCCATTGTAGTCTCTTTCGGCACAGTCGAGGGTGTCTGAAAAAGAAAAAAAGGGAAACATGGTCACATTTAAGGTATGTTGGTGCTCCACTGGAGTGATTGTAGAGTGTGATGTGCGGGCTCCCACTCGTGGTACGCGAAAGAATCACTGCGTAACTACAGTTAAGTGTTATTATTTTTAAATCTCCAAGAAGTGTTTGGCTTTACACGTTTTTTTTTTTTACTACAATTATTTTATTCTTTCAAGTTTTTTTGCGATACAAGCCGTGAAATTGCTGATTCTTAGCTTTGACGTGTGAGCAAAAAATTGAGATACAAGAGGGAGTAACTGACAGCTAATTGACCTCATTGAAGAGCAAGCAGCAGTTTGCAGTACAGTGAACTATTCCTCGAGCAGTTTATTGCCACAATCAATTGGACCATGAGTTAAACTGGGGGGAAAAAAACGGGTCTCTTCGATGCCAAACTCTTCAACGTTTGTCTGAATGTGTAGAGTTGAACAATGAATCCAACTGAAATCTGCATCACATTGGAGTTATTCAAGTCACACAGGCTGCAATGGGGGGGGGGGGGTAAATTAAATTTCATGTTGATGATATTTTGAATAAGTTTTTTTTTGGGGGGGGGTTGTACTTGATGTAAAAGTTTGAGAACCCTTGCTACATAGAAAAGTTTCGGACTGGTTTTTCAAATGAAGCTGGAAGTAGAAACATCAAGATATTTTCAGCAGTATGCCTCCACATAGTATGCAGTAAATTTGATGAATCGTGAAAAGTCTCGCACCCGCCGCTCCGGCCTCACCAGATGGAACGGCGGTATGATCAGACAAAGATTTTGGCGAGTGCGTCGGCGCCTGCGCTGGCGATGAAGGGCTGAGAACTGTGGAAGGCCACGTCGTGAATAGCCTCATCGTGTTTCTTCCTGTGGGCCGTGATCTCCTGCACGCACGTCCTGTTGTCGAGCATCCACAAGCGCACAGAGCAGTCGTGGCCTGCAAGAGGGGGAAATCATATTTACCAATAAGGAATAGGGAAGCTCAAATTCATCCAAGTGCGGAAATTTGCTTGATCTATGCAAAAGATAACACGAATATGGATTCGTATGTTCGATCAAAACGCCACAGCGGTCAACTGGTGAGCACAAGTTTGGTTTACACTGGTGGTGGTTAGAAATTAAACACAACAAACTCAAATGAGTATTTAAATGCATGATTATGCAACTTTTTTTGCTAGAGAGGCAAGCAGGGACAACAGTGTCCTGGTGCAGGCTTGCGCACAGAGAAACGCAATTAGGGTGTGATAACAAAATGGAACCAACTTTATTAAAAAGGTACTATACGCATCAGAGCTTTTGAGATTGCTCATCACCTCACTGTCTGAAGTGAGAAGAGTTCAGCAAGTAGCAAAACAAGCGACCGTACGCTGTCGCTGACAACCTTTTTTTTTTATACCATCCTCCAACCCCACTATATTAAGTGACATGGTTGTAACATTTATTCAATTACGCCGCAACACTATATATATATATAGTATAGATATATATTTTAGTAGGTTTGCAGTATCAGCCATACAGAGCAGGAAATTAGCGGTATCGATTGAAATTTCTCATATTGTGCATCACTAGTTCAAAGGCAATTATTTTGTCAGCGAACAATACCGACTGCTTGACTTCCACTAACCACACAATATAAATTACAAGTTATTTAAATATTGAGTCACAAGCTGAATTTCAATGAAAGGAACTGTGGATGTGGGATAAAGTAAATGTTATAGCAATGTTACTGATTTGGTTGAAACTCACTGCCAGAGATGAGGTAAGTGCCTTTCGGATCTGTTGTGAGACATGTAACCGCATCCAAGTGGGCCACCATAGAATGGACCACTTTACCTATAGAAAAAAAAGGAGAATACCGACATCCTCTAGCAGCCCACGAAACACTGGCCCATTAAAGGGAGAAATGCGGGTACCAGTCTTGTTGTCTAGGAAGCGGATGGTGCGGTTCTCGTGTGCGGTGATGGAGAGGGCCTCAGATGGGTGACTCACCACACGGTTAATTAGTTCACTTCCTGGAAAGGACAATAAACAACCATATCTCCAGATGCGTGACAACATCTTGATACAGTTCATTAAGTGGGGCAAGCGTCTTGGACGTACCATCCTTGGTCTGCGTCTCGAGTGCTGTGATGCTCTGCTCCGTGTTGAGATCATAGAGCAGGGTTTCGCCTGCGTCAAACGACACCACCACCTGGTTGGGGTCAGAAGCCACAAAGGCCACCGATGTGGGCGTCCCGTGTTCTGACAAGACGGTGAGAGTGTGAGGTATTACATGTGTAAACAACGGAAAAGCTCAAGTAACAGGCCTGTACCTACCCCTCTCCTTATTGATGACAGACAGGCAGGGGGCAGAGCTCCGCGGGTCCCAGATGCGAATGGTGCCGTCCGCTGAGCACGAGGCCAGCCGATGGTGGACAGCGGAATATGTGAGACCCCACACGCTGTCCTCATGACCTGCCAGCACACTGCTCTCTATACCAGGATCTAATTAAGGTGACACAACATGCCGTTGATATGATTACAGCTTATTTAAGGTAGCTGGTGACCATCCTGCGCAGCTGACTCACTGACCGTAGTTGTCGTAAGGATCTACATTGAAGTCTGGCATCTTCCAACACCTTACGCTTCCATCCAGGCCTCCACTATAGCAGGATTCTCCATCTTCTCCCATAGTCAGTGACAAAACGGCGCCACTGCACAAAGAGTTTAACGTGTAAGATTCATTGAACCACCTTTCTGAATCAATATGCTATTCAGTAGTGGCATAGCACTGTAAGGGGCAGGGTGAGCAGGAGCTCACTTGACTAGCGATATGAACTGAATTGAGATACAAGATGGTTCGAGTCTCATTTAGCTAGACAAAATACCAGGCTGTGTAAAGTCTGAAAGTCAATCTTGATCCTTTCATTATATCACAAAAACATGTCATCCAAATAACTGAGGATGGTATTAAAAATGCGCAATATGAATAAACATCGATATGACGAAACAATCAGTTCCATTTCATGTTCATAAGTGGAATGAATGGTGATCGACTGGCTAGCACAGAGCAGAGGTGTAGGGTTCGATTCCGACTCTGAACTTCCTGCGTGGATGTGGATGTTCTCACGCTGCCTTGTGTGGGATTTCTCCAGGTACTCCAGTGTCCTCCCACATTCCCAAAATATGCGTGGCAGATTAATGGAACACACTAAATTGTCCCCTAGTGTGAGTGTAAACGCGGATGGTTAGTGCGAATGGTTAGCACGAGTTTGGTTAACACTGGTGTGCCCTGTGATTGGCTGGCAGCCAGTTCAGGATGTACCCCGCCTACTGTCCGAAGAATACTGGGATAGGCTACAGCACACCCGTGACCCTCGTGAGAATAAACAGATCAGATAATGGATGGACGGATGGGTGGATGATGTTCATAATTATTATTGCTCAGTATGGTGCTTGGACATGTTTGGACTCACCTGTGCGCTCGAAAAGTGTAAATGGGCTCAACGTCTAAAGCAGCATTTCTGTGGAGAAAAACTTTGCTTCACTTTATTCTTTAAGAGGTCACATTCACACTACACACTGCAGATTTCACACTAACGTTTCTGTGACATTTACATTAAATAGAGTGGTACTTTGAGATCATTGAAAAAAATCATCTCTCCCATTGATGATTGGATATGATCTGCTAAAGCCTCTGGCCCCCCCAAAAATATGTTTATGAATATAAAGAGCACTGTAGAATATTTCAAATGCAGCAATGTCATAAATAGAATGTAAAGAATTAAAGAGTTTTACTGTATTTTTTTCTTCGATTCAATGGACACCGTGCTGCTTTTTTCGGTGTATGTGCCTTGACCACCTGTATAATGCAGATACATCGGCGTACTTGATCCATGGTTCTCATTAAGCTGCTACATTTGTCGCATTTGGAGAGGCAAAAAAAATACACACTTAAAATATGGGCTTCACATATTTTGACAACAAAAAAAAAATGCCATAGGCATCACGATTTTGATCAGCTCTGCTAGAAACAGCTACATCCTTAGGTAAACAACTGCCGTAAATAAAATTATTCATGAATACAATCAGTATTTAGTTGGGTTTTTTTTGTGTTTGTGGGCAATTATTCTCGGAAGGACGATATTATCCTTCTACATATGTTGCTCTACCAGGTTTTGAAATATCCGTTGCTTAAACAGTTATAGCGCCTCAACACAGATGGCAGTCCTTAGCCTGTCTATGTATTGTAAGCTGTGTGGTTGTTTGATTTACACTTTGTGCATCGGAAATTTTTGGTTTTACGTTACGGGAAGAGTCATCTGAGATTGTTCTCTATCTGCCAAACTGCTGCTTGTTGTGACCAGAGCCGAGTCTAACGCCACCGTACAGGGTTTGATTACATTTGTGCTCGCAAGTCAAAGTGAAAACTGGTCCGAAACGACAGCTTCGGGTCACTCGCATCTCAAGGCACCACTGTATTTGATTTTCCTGAAGGTCAGACGGTTCCTACTTCTTGGAATGCATGGCTTTGTTGAGGTTCCATAGTTTTAGTGTTCCATCCTCCGAGGCTGTGAGCAGCACCGCTTGGCTGGGGTGAAACGTCAGCGCACGGATGGCATCAAAGTGGCTGCGAAGCGTGAAACGGGGGTTCCACGTCTTCTTGAACTCCTCTCTGTTATCCTGCATCTGTAACACCCACACGCGCAGTTACATCATTAAAACCGGATCCAGCTCACTGATTCTGAAGGGTTGAACCGCATCGGGTGTCGCGAAGGGAGCAAATGTGTTAATTACATCCATGGAGAGATCGTTGTCATTGGCGACGGTGAGATCAGCTAGTTCACCCAAGTTCATGTCTCCACCTCCAACTGCATCCATGATGAAGACATCTGAGGAGAAACCCAAGGCGCCACCTGCAGGTTTGGAATGTGGCGTCAGTCCCGCCAACGTCGCAGTTTGAGAAACAGAACAGCAAAATATGGAAAGTGATTCTCGTCTATACCAGGATCCTGTTACCCTCCATCGGGCTAGCATACTGGAAGCAATTATTTTTGGATGGAGAAGAAACTCTACCCCACAGCATCTTATTTGGGTTTCAAAACTACAAGCATGCATGTGGAAGACTGAGAAGCGGAACTCGCCTTTTTTTTCTGAGGAGAAGTCTTACCTTCGCCCGAGCGAGTTTGTCCTGATAAAGAGGGGGGCGGAGCAGGTTTTGCGGGGAAGTCCGACATCATGCCTTGTAACTTGTTCCTGCGGTTCTCTGAACCCGGCGACAGGAAAAACACACAACATATCCAGTCATGCGGAGAGATGGAAGATGATTTTGAAGTTTGAAGGCCAAACGTAGACCAAAAGATTCAGACTTCATTCTTTCAAATATGGATTCATGTGCGGGAGACAACGTAGACATGTAAAGGCTGCATGCATGATACTTGTACATCATGATACTCATGATGAAATCACCCCAGGAGAGAGAGTAAGAATCAGGAAAAAGAGTGAGAGAAAGAGAGAGAAAACATCTAGTGACAGATGACAGCGACACAGTGCTAGGAGTCACAGACAGAGACAAAGAAACAGGCAGTTGGGGAAAGAGGTTGGTTTTATTGACAAGAAGAGATGTGGAAACATAATGAGAAGTAACTCAAAAAAAGTGAGCATGTGGGAAAATGGGGCAGGGGGTGTCAGAAAAGAGCGATACAATGGTGGCAGGGAAGTTGGAAGTGATGGTTTGCTATGGTAGCTGCATACCTAACTCCCGTCCGTCCCCAGAGATCCTGGCTTCTCCCGCCCCCTCCCCATCCTCCCCGGAGCCCAGAAAGTCAAATTCACTGAGGGCGTCTTCTGAGTCATCCTCATCCTCCTCGTCGTCGGGGTCTAGGTCTGTGGTCATAGACTCCGGACCAATCTGAAAGGGAAAAAAGTAAGAATTCCCCACAACCCCCCAAAAAGATGACATGTGATTACATGCAATAAGATGTTTGGCCATAAAGAACAAAAGGTTTGATTATTGCCGTTGTGACTCGATAACGTGCTGCATTAGGCATTTTTCAGAGAGGATAAAGAATATATGCATGTGAGTAATGTTATGCCATAAATCAAGAGAGTAGATATTATTTGTCGCTTAATAGGTTTTAATCTGTGACTATCAGTGCAGTTTTCCCTTTACGTTAGCATTATGATTGCGTGTCATTCAGATGGCAACACCAGGTTTAATCTGGCCACATACTGCCCACTTTATCCATTCAAATGGAGCCCTTGACAGGCCATGGTCTTGAAATCCAGTGAACGGAGGACGTGTTTAGATTGGCCGCCAGAATTTCTGCCCTCGGCATGTAGCTCAATTGGCATGTGCAAATCCTTCCGCTTTGCCGGGCAAAAAAATTCAACATGTTAGATATGAATCTCAAGGCCTTGTGAGGCAGAAATGAACCACACACAGTGAGCTAACCGTCTGAATCAAGTTTTTATGTAGTATGTTGCAGGTAGCTCAATGTGCAATTAAAAAAAGAGAAACTTGGAAAGATTCATAGCATACAGCGAAGTGTTTTTAACACTTTTTTTTCATTTTGATTCCATAGTCACCATCTAAAGAAATCTGATTACATAAGAAACAATCAAATTATTTTTAAATACAATTTCCCTGGCCTTTTTCAAAAGTTTGTCCTGTGTGTTTAATGGATCCGTATGAAGTGTCACTTTTTGAATTAACCAATTGAAATAAAACTGGATAACATGCCAAAACTGGCTCCTGTATATAACTAGTTGAATATTTTCTCGGCTCGAGATGTAGCCAATTTTGGCACACATGGCCAGCATATTGAGGAGATGTGAAAGGAAAAGAATTGTTTATTGTTGTCAAAATATTACTTTTAAGTGGGTGCCGGTATTATTACTTAACTTTCACATCAAAAGTGTGATCGCACCTTTACTCGAGACTTTTTGCTCTTGCGAGGGCCATCGATGCAATCTGTTGCCATGCCTTGGAAGTCGTCTTCCTCATCACTGTCGTCTTCATCATCATCCTCACATCCGTGCAGGAAGGGGATCTTATCGAGCACAGAGCCACCGAGACGTTCCTTAGAACTTTCTTTGCCTGCATTCCTACCAATGGATAAATTAGTCAGCTTCTCCGTAGGACACTGACTGGACACTTCGCAATGAGATCCGAAACAAATATTCAGATTTGGTTTGGTTTGGTTTTAATTGACACTGTCAGAAAGGTTAGAACAATGTTTATTATTATGGGTGTTTAGAACTTCATCATCATCATACTGAGCTGAACAGCTCAATACCAGTGCAAAGAGGAAAACATCTTGTCCGGCTAGGCGTGAGCATCTTCCTCTTAAGGCTGACCTCTTAATTTGCTCTTCGATCTGTCTGACCAACAAGGATTCGCCAGCAGCCCGCGTCTCAGGCTCCGGCGAGGATTCGGGTGGCGGAGGTCCATTGGCCTCAGGGCTGCTCCGCCCGAGCAGGGATCGCACTCGTTTCGAACGCATATCAAGGATGGTGTCCGAGTAGCCCACTTCCTCTAGATATCTATGTTCACAGGAAACTGCCATCCATCAGAAACTCGGCAAGAAATGAATACATCGCAGTACATCATAACGATTACACCTAGTGTCAAATATGATACCAGAAGGAGCATTTATCTGAAGAACGGGCAATGGTGTGATCTGTTGGCGTGACAATGGCATCATTTGCACTTAGCTTTGTGTCTGTGATGTCATCTTTAAAGTCCAAATAGTACAGATTTGTTTAAACATTGACAGGCAAGCTTTAAAATATGGTGCCAGCCTGAATGTCCAGGAGGAGGACTCTAAGGTAAGGCTTCATTCTTCTGTTTCATCACCTCAAATCACAATTGCACCAAGCAGCCTTTCCCAAAATAGTTTTTTAAAATGACGGAAGCCATTTTTTAAAAAAATGAAGAATCAAAAAGCAACGTCAATATGAAGGGAGGTCCATCACAAGCCAGTTATCCCTTTGGTCACTTTTGACACTTCCTGCTTACCAGAGTTGATAATCAATTAATAGACAATTAATTGAACATCAAATCAATCAACAACTTTTGATCAACAATTTATAAGCCATTGTTTAATCATAGCATCCAGACAATTTTAGGTCAAGCAATGGCTACAAACGATGAATCGATTGTCCACATCGTTGTAGATTAATTTGATAATTGAGCATTTTTGACACTGCGAAATAGCTTGTACTTGTATGTATAAACAGTGGGGACAACAGGATCACAGATCCATAATCTAAAAAAAAAATAAAAAATCAGCGTGCAGATTTACACGGCTATGGAGCCGAGGAGGGAGAGGGTGGGGGGGGACAGGCTACCATAGTCAATTCCGTTGTTGCCATAGTGAAATGGCCTTACAGAATGTACAAACCTTCCATCTCCTCAGGGTCACTGGTAAACTTTAAAAAGTCACCACTATTCCTTCTGCTATAAATATTTTTTCTTTTGCTATTTGGCACCCTGTGTGACAAACCCAACACTCTCACCATTGTCTTCGACGTAAATGCTACACTCAGAATTCATAACGAAAAGTTACCAATGATGGCTGACATAGATGAATGCGATGAGATGGTGTGATGACACCAAACTTACTTGCGTAGTAGCTGACGTCCCTCCTTCCACGACATCTGATTGGCTGGCTCGGAATCTGCCTCAGCCGGGCCATTGGGAACTGCAGAGATTGTAAGGATAAATGAAGGAGGCGGTTGGAAGAACAGGGACAACATTGCAGCAGCAATGGAGGATGCAACAATAGACAAAGAGGATGATTTAAAAATAGCAGAAGAGATAAGGACGCAAACATACTGGGTTCTGCTTCCATCTCTGGTTTCTTGTCACTCGAACTCAAGTCATTTCCGGTCTTCAGCTTCTGGTGTTTAGACCTGCACACATGCGCAATACCACAAGAGGGCCCCATTACAAAAGGATCATTGGCAAGCTTGTGTGTGAAAAAGAGTGCACTTGGACTTCTCTGGCAGCCCGTCTTACCTTTCTTGTTTGAGGGCATATTCCAACATTTTAATCCGCCTTACTAGGTCCTGTTTCATGTTCTCTTGTCCTTTCCGCTCACCTTGCAGGAATGCTACCTGAGCCTGAAAACACATAGGAGGCATTAGACGACTTGTCACAGCAGCCGCAGCCTACATTTACACGCATTTTGGGTACGATTGAATCACATGAGATCCAATGCAAGAGCTGTATCAAAAACTCTGCCATTATAAAAATAATAATGCGTTCAGTTTTGATTTATTCACTCAAGAATTATGAGTTCAACAACAGAATTGTATCTAGACTTGGGAGGGCACAGACTTAAGAGTTTGTCTAGACACGAACCATTGCTCAGACAGTTTTTGGCCTTTTCTTGCAAGCAATGACGTGAGTGTGTGAGTGTGCGTGCCCGCCAGTTTGATAATGACACTTCCTAAGACCACTTCATTTCTTTTCTTTCATTATGTTCCATATATACTCTACAGTGGTTTGCATTTTTCTTTGATCAAAAACACGTAATTAAATTGTGGTTGGTTTTTGGGTCAGAAACAGATTCATTACACTCGACATTGGAATGTAGTATTTTCTAAATACAGGATGGGGTGGTGGGGGGACATGAGTGCTACCGCTATTAAAAAATAAGCACTGCATCAGTTATTTTTCAGTGTAGAACTTGATAACTGTGAAGAGGCCATGATCAAACACAAAAAGATGACAAGATTGCCAAAGGAAACTTATGAGAACTGAGTGAGTACATGTTAAGTAGAGGGTTGTGGAAGACAGATTTTATTTTTAAACTTGTCCTAACCAAGCCCTCAGTGCGCAGCTGCACGAGAGGGGAAAACAAGAAACACCGGCCAGATTTAAATGGCTGTGCACGTTTGGGACACATCCTTCCTTTATGCGCTTCCTTTCTCTTTCCTTTCCGTCAATTTCCTTCCTCGGGGAGCAGATTTAAAAAAAAACAAAAAAACACGACACGTTTCAACCAATAAAAAAAAAGGCCGGATGCAATACTGTACAAAGTTAACCGCAAGCTGAACTAAACAATACATTTTAAAAAAATTTCAAAAGTCGGCCAAAAGAAAACATGAATACCATATATATATCCCACCAGACACCCTCCACCACTTGTTTACCATCCTGCATAATATAACATAAAAGTACAGGTTACGTTACAATCAACTCAAATGAAGCGGATAACATTAGTATCGACTGGCATTGAATCGTTTAAAAATAATAATAATAATTGAAGAAAGATGTCATTTTCGACCTATGTTGAAATCTGAAGTTTGGTTACCATAGTACACAATTGGACCTCTCAAGAACATTTCTTTCAACACATTTTATGGATAAGTGAGTTATGTTCCAAATAATAAAGAACCTGCACAATTTGGTTGGAGGTTTGCTCCATGATGTCATTTTTTTTTTTTTTTGGTAACAATTTGAGGTATTTCAACATTTCCCTCACTGTCTGAGCAACTAATAGAGTCATCGTAAAATGTCATTTCAGGCATATGCAGAAAGTATCCATGAAGCTGTACAATTGGCCTTGGTGCAGATCTGCCCTCCATAGAATGCGAGTGAAGCTCATGATGATGTACAGTATCTCTAATCACGGACGACACATCGTCCTCCAGCAGATTAAGGAGCCACATAAAGCAAGTACGAGCAGGTAGGCATGCACAGTAGTGCTGTGTTTGTGCCCCTGCTTAGAACAAACACATTTAGAGGCCCTCCCCTGCCCCTACATGCATAGTCACTTCTGGAAGAAGTAGAACAATCTCAAAACATGGTCTCATGAGACAACCACTTGGTCTACTTGAGAGGGCAGTAATCACACTGCACCACACACACACACACACACACACACAGTCATGTAACAAACTAGGAGGCCGATTGGAGAATCTGCCAACCAAACTCACTGATGTGGCTGCAGAGTAATCCCACTTAATGCAATGTGATTTTCTATGCTTATTGCAGACTTTTGGAGATAATCGTCTAAGCCAACTCGTAAACACCGGGAATGTGATCATACACAGATACCCATTTATTTGTTTTAGGCCAGACATGTCCTTGGGGTATTACCTAAGAACCTCGAGTACAATATTAAACGCTGTGGTCGATGATAGCAGCTCGGCTAGATGAGCATTTCCAAATGCACCAAAGCACAACGATGAGGCAATTTGTAGGGAGAAAAAAAAAGGCAAAATCATGAGATGTTCTTCCATATTCAAATAAGTCAGTAAACGGGTTCTACAATGGCTGACTGACTAGAGATACAAATGTTGTGCTAAATTCCAAGCAACTACCGGAAAATTGTAAAACCATAAACCTAACTGGTGTCAGACCATGAGATCGTTTAGCAGGAAAAAAAAGGTTGTGATTTTGAAAGCATTTAATTCCAGATTCATTTAATTAAATAACGCATAAAAATAATTCCAAACAAATTCAGCAACAGAACAGCAAGGTGACATTGCGGTTAGCACAGGGTTAGCATTTACCGGTAATGGTTAGTACGTCTGCCACATAATTCTTGCGTGGAGTGCCCACCTCCCATAAACTGGTGATGCCATCTGCACCAGTATGTGTACTGGTGCAGATACTGCATGTATGTACGGGACTCCTAATCATAACGATGCACTGAAAGTGCAAACCAATACCACCTCAACAGCCTGATATATACCTTAGGTATCTCGACCTTCCCCTGATGAAAATATGCACGGAAGCGAGTCCCCCACAATCACCCCCTCCCTCATACATTCCCTTATTTCACCTTCTTCATTGTTTATGTCTTGTGACCTGTTGTAACTGTCATATGCTTGTGCAGGAGTTTTTTGCCTCACTCAAATTATCCTCAAAATGAGGGTAGTTCGAGCGTGGGGTTTTTTTCTCCCCCCCCCTCACCCCCCTTGTGGTTTCTTTCGGACTTTCGGGTTGAGTGAACGCTGGCGCGTTTTGGCTGCCGCTGCTCAACCTGCATTGTTTTGTGTTTTTTGCTTTGTAAAGTGTCCTTGTGTGTCTTGAAAGGCGCTTATAAATAAAATTTATTATTATTATTACGTAGGAGCCTTGTTGAGCTATTTCAAGGTACACACGGGGACTAACACTTTTAGCCGGCGACAATTGAGACATTTGGATGTGGTCTCCCAGAGGTATTGTATTGGGACTCTGTATTGTCAGATACTTATATCAATTTACTTGGACTCCTAGATGTCTCTAATTTTAGCACAATTGCGAGACATAATGGCATTCGATCAAATATCATAACTTGGTGGCAGCAAGTAGCAAGTAGTCAAATATTAGCAAGCAACCTGCAGTACAAGAAATGAACGGATGAAATGAAACAACCGAGAAAAACAGATAAAAACACACACTTGGTCAACTAAAGGCAGGTCCCAATATATTTTGCAAACCAAATTGATTTGCATAACTTTCAACGTGGGATTCATCCGTTTTTTTGAGACCCAATCCATGAACTCATACCTGCCTAGAAAAAAATAACGGAAAAAAAACAAGCCGACACCTGCTTGCGCACACAGCGCTACAAGTTCAAACCACACCCTTTGAAGGACCCCAAGGGGCTCAGAACCCGGCACCTTAGCGCGTGATGAGGTTGTAGTGAGGTTGGCAAACCACAGAAACACGACGACAATCATTTATCTTGAGAGGGAAAGAGACGTAATTTTGAGACTTCATATATCTTGAGCGTCATAGCTCCAGAAAACCACAACATGCTTATTATGGAATGTCATAGTATAGGAATGAAAAGACGTCATCCTGTTCTTTCCTTCTACGCCTATGCCCAGATTTTGGTTTCAGTTTGGGACGTGCCTGTTCTTGTTAATGCGTGGGACACGTACCAGGTCATGGCTGATTCATTGGACAGTAAGAAGAAACGAAGCACTGATACTTCAAAATAAAATTAAAAACTGGGAGCGGGGGTTGTTGAGAAACAAAGGTGAGCAACACATTTGCAAAAAAACATATTCATTGTGACTTTTAAAGTCAACCAGCAGGTAGAATATGACCTCTTTGCACTTTGGAAGTCATCGAATCCAAACTGGCTTGAGCCTCAAGTCATTTCTTTTGCGTCATGAGGGTAAAACAAACAAAAGACAAATACAAAGGAGCGGTGATGCAAGCAAACCCATCGTGCCACCTGATCTCTCCTTCCTGTGGGCGGGATTTCTTCCACGTGATACACTACTGCTGCTGCTGATGGCCTGAACAAGGTTTGAAGAAGTCCAAAGCAAAAAAAAAAAAAAAAAACGGGTCAAGGGCAGAATTCCTCCTCCACTGGCCACGCTCCATCTCCTCATCCACTCATCCATGCATCCCGAGAGAGCATCCCAAAAAAAATACAGCGCTGAACTTTTCTGGGCCACTGTGGTTCACTGAAGTGTATGTGTAGTACAGTAATCCCTTGTTTTATCGAGGTTAATAGGTGACCAAAACCACCCGTGATAAACGAAAATCCGCGAAGGAGCGACCAATTAACATACATATATTAAAAAAATAAAATAATTGCCCCACGTGGGCCTTTGCGCTTGAGCAGGGCGCACTAACACACACACACACACACACACACACAAGCCAGCAATCCCTCCTGGCTTGCAGCAGACGTGTTTATGATTAAGATAAGATATCCTTTATTTGTCCCACACTGGGGAAATTTACAGCCTCCAGCAGCAGGAATGTAGGTAGAAAGAAAAAAAAAAAACAAACAGTTCAATTAAGTGCAATATAATCAGTAATTAGTCAATTAAGGATGGAGGGACCTGCTTTTGTTATCCAAAGTCTCTCCCTCCATCTTTTTCTCAGCAACACACATACACTCACCTGCACGCCCATGCGTGCATGCACACACGTGCCCCACGTGGACCTTCCGTGCTTGAGCAGAGTGCGCACACACTAGCACGCATAATAAACAACACTTAGACACTGATTTTTGCGGACTTCAAAAAAACAAAAACAAACTTTTTTTATGTTTGAAAAAATCTGCAATGCACCGAAGCCGCGATAAACGAACCGCGAAATAGCGAGGGATCACTGTATTAGTTCTTAATAAGATGGGAATCATCCACAATAAGACTTGGAGAGGGATGCATGTAAATAAACATACAGAAGAGGAGCGCAGAAGGAAGGCGCATGCCATAAATTGCATAGTATGTCTGGATATCATATGTGTGTCATTGCTGAAAGCACAATCCTATGAATTACTGATGGCCAAGCTAAACAGGAACAGGAATCCTATGAGCCTCTAGAAATCTATTCGTCGCTTGCATTAACGTAAATAGAAAACACATCTCGTATAAGGAAAGGGCAACGGCTCCCTTCAGTCTGCTTGTGTATGAACTTGAGCTGGGCATGCAATGCAAAAATCCAGATTTTGAATCTGAATCGGGGCCAATTTGAAGTCTGCAAAGTTATAAACATTTGTGCAAGATGTCTATAGTTTTGAGTTTTTTGGAAGCACTTATGGCATATACCGGTAGTCTGGGTCTTATAGATTTCCAGCTTTGTTCTCAACATGGCAGCCAGAATGCTCCCGAACTGCTGAACTAAATGAACTTGGAGCACCTTCATTTTCAGAGTAATTTGTAGTCCAAGCAATGTTTCCTCATCTCCTCCAGTTTGCGTAAGTGAAATAGCTTTAGCGGTCGTTGAACTTTTTCTTCACTCCAGTCAGATGATCTTTGATGAAAGACGAAATCTGACAAGTTTGGCAAATACTTCTTGTGTATCAGTGGGACAGAAGAACAAGGCCACTACCACCTGTCTCCTCTGGGATGTCCCACCTGGTCCAGTTTGAAAGGGGGGGGAGGGGGCGTCATTCCTGCCTTGACAGAGAAGACATGCAACCACAGGTGGCCTTCCACATGGGGAGAGGAAAGGGGGAAAAAAAGCCACAGGGTTTTCCTGTCATGGACACACAAAAAAAAAAACTTCCCACGAGTAGTCACGCCGCTGTAAGATGATTGATGGCGCTGACATAAAACAGGAAGCTAGCATTTGTATTTTACAAGGCATTAATGTTAAGTACAGCTGACGTGAGCCAACGTACGTTGGTAAGTAGAAAAGGCCGGGGGTGAGGCACGCTAACTAGCATGTTGAGTGCTCCGAAACCATAGGCGTGTGGCCATAGGGGTGATTAAACGGAAGCGAGGTCATCTCTGCCTGTGCTGACAGAGGATGGCGCTAATTCTACCCAAGAACACCGCTGGATAACACGTCATTACAAATTCCATGACAGGCCCGGTTGGTCATGGTGATGGCCTGTTTCTGAGAGCTATTCGCACAACGGCGTCCATAAGGGCGTCAAGCGCAGCTTTATTGTTCATCCATATTTTATCAAGCTTCTATTTATACCCACCAAGATAGGAGTGGGGGGCATCCGGTGAGTAAAAGTGTTAAGTAACAATGTGCTGTCACAAGTCCCGGTTGTATAATATTTATGAAAAGCATCAAAATAATGCAAGAAAAATTGATTCAAATATTTTGCAGTCTCTGTGTGGTTTGTGCGATGCTCTGACTCAAACACACACACCATTTGTGTCATTCCTGGGACCTATTGAGCATTTCTTTTCCTAACTGAAAGTCTTTTTTTGTTTGTTTGTTTTTGAGTGTTTCTCCCATCAGTCTCCTCTTCAGGAGGCGAAACGCATTTTCTATTGGGTTAAGGTCTGGTGACTAACAAGGCCAGTCTAAGACCTTCTGATTTTTTCCTCTGTTAAAGTCTTGGAAGGACAATGACCCAAAACACACATCTATTTGATCAAGCTTCCCTGATTAGTTGTATACCTTTTTCAGTAAGTTGCCAGGCTTCATAATTCATTCTTCTGCTACTATCACAAGTTATATCGTCAAAAAAGACTAGTCCGCATGTTCCGGAAGCAGGTACCCAATGACATAACCCTGGCATCCTTCACAGGTGAACTTTTATGTTTCATGGCATAAGCAGATGCTTTCTTTCTCCATACTTTGGGGCCTATCACTTTGGTAGATAGTCATCTCCGTAACATCAGTCCAGCAAACTTTGTTCCAAAACGTTGTGGCTCATTTCTGTATTTCTTTGCAAAATCCAATCTGGCCTTCTGATTCTTTTCACTGATGAGGTATATTTCTTCTCACAAAGTCTCCTTTGAACAGTGGATCGTGATACAGTACCTTCACGCCTACCCTGTGGAACTTGACAGTGATGTCACCGACTGCTGTCTTCGAGTGTTTCTTCAGAGCTCTTACAATGTTTCTGTCATCAATCATTGGTGATATCCTTGGCCGATCGGTCTGATGTCTGTAACTCAGGACATCAGTCGTTTCTTTCTTTTCAGGAGATTCCAAATTGTTGTATTGACTATGCCCAATGTTTGTGCGCTCTGATCAATTTTTCTCTTCTCTCAGCTTCAAAATAGTTTCTCTCTCATAAACAGCACTCTGGTGTTCCAGTTTGCTTAACAGCAAATGTAGTTTTCACAGGTGAAACTCCAAGCCAAAAACAAACACTATCTAACGTTTAAGCAACGAAATCTAAAAGACAACGACAAAAAGTCATTAGTTACATGTTCATTTGAAAAGTGGGTGGCTACAAACAAGTGGTGCTCTGTCCTGAGTTGTTGTCAACATCAAAATAAAAGTATTCGCTGATGGTATAGTGGTACACTCACCTGACTTGTGTGCAGGCAGCGTGGGATCAAGTCCCACTCAGTGACTGTGTGGATGTGATGGATGTGAATGGTTGTTTGTCTCTACATGTGCCTGGCGACCAATTCAGGTGTAGTCTGCCTTCTGCCTGAAGTTAGCTGGGATAGGCTAAAGCAGTGGTCACCAACATGGTGCCCGCGGGCACCTGGTAGCCCGTGAAGACCACTTGAGTAGCCCGCCAGTGCCTGGACATTGTGATTTGCTAGTAGAAATTATGATTTAAAAATGCAAACATTGGCAGTACTGTGAGACATTTCGAAACACGATCAAAGTCTGACAATTTAAATCATCAAGTATTAAAAATAACACATCCTCATATTATATTGAAGGTATTTTGGACAAATATGTTATTTCAGACGTGTATCAATTTGGTAGCCCTTCACACAATCGGTACACATGAAGTTGCTCTCACCCTCAAAAATGTTGGTGACACCTGGGCTAAAGCAACTCCTCGCAACCCTGTTCCGGATAAGCAGTGTTGAAAAAGGATGGATGGATGGATGAGATTAAAGTCGGACTTCTGACCTTTAGTTTCGAATTCATCTTGTGATCCAAAACCAAAATGTATTCAGTACCAAACAAAAAACAAAGAAACTGACCTTGCCATTTCAATACTTTTAAACACGCCTGTACATACCCAAAGAACTCCTATTTTGCAGGGTTCAGTGATTGTGCACATTCAGACCGTCATCCTATTAGTTTTGTGTACATTTGACAGGGAGACTGTCAGATTATATTTGTTTTGTGGGAAAATTGTTTATATCACGCGAAGAGGTCCTTTATGCAGAGTTTTATTGCCTAAATCATGGTGGGGCAGCAGCTCAGATTAACGTTAGCCTTTTAGCATGTTGTGATCTGATTGACTTAGTGTAGACGATATTGAACTGTATTGTTTCCCAGAACAGCGGCAAATATGTAGAATTAATATTATAGTGTAATATGGTTCAATTCATGCCAACAGTCTAAATGCAGGGGGTAAATAATAAAACACTTACACGAAGTTCGTCTCTTTCCGCCTCCCAGCGGTATTTCTCGGCCTGGAAGCGTCCCCACTCGTACTGGATGAAGTGCAGGATCCCGGGAAGAGTCATTCCCGAATCGGCGTCCTGCTGTGATTCGCGGAGGTGTGCCGATCCGGGCATGGCCCCGACCGCCGCCGCCGCTGTTGCTGCCATACCCCCAGTAGCGGCTACTGGTGTTGACTGCCCCGGTGCTGCTGCTTTGGGCCCGTTTGGGTTGCGCCCCACTCCGCCGCTGCCGCCTCCAAAGTTCGGGTTTGGTCCTCCGCCGGATCTGTCCGCCTCCATTTTAACCGTTCAACCCTGCGCCAGGTTAAGAACTGGGAAACGGGCGAAGTGTACAAACAACAACAATGATAAATCGCCAGTGCACTCCTTGCAACGCAACCGCACTTCGTTGTAGGCTACCTCCTTTCTTCCCTTTCTCACACGCACGGAGCAAAATTACTATGCCGTCGGTAAAATACTACACGTCCGCTTTTTAACCGTCAAGATAAAACGCATTTGAATCGCTTATTAGTCACACAAGTGTAGTTTTAGGTCGTGGGTGCACCAATTTAATCATAATACTTCATCATGTGCCTTAAATTAACTTCAGACTCAGCGCAGATTTGAATTATTCCCATATGAAATGTAAACATTTTAATTGGACTCTTATTTTGATGATCCTTAATCTGTTTCCCCTATCATGTGTTTGCTACTGGAAATACCCAACTGTAAGGGACAAATATTGGGCCAGACTTTCTGTAATACACAACGAGTGCGTCGCCCGCCGAGATCGTTTCCTGCCATTTCATGAAGCGAGGAATGTTTTGTTGGTGAAATTTGTACTACTAACAAACAATTTGATTTCCGGTTTTGTGGCGACAAGCTTCTATTAATCCAATATCGAAATTGGATCTAGATTAGCGCATTTTAACACTGTGCTAGTTTGAGCGGTCAATTTCATTTAGGTCCTAGGTTATATTTTGAATTGCAAAAACCGGAAGCAATTACGTTGTCGGTGTAGCGATGCTGACGATCGAAAGCTAGCATTTTAGCTAAGGCGAAACACTGGACGGCTACCCTCAGTCTGTTTCCACTTCCTCTACGTTGCCCCATGTACAGATGCTTAAATACGTTTTGCCATGTCCGGACACGATGTAGTTTGAAATGCCATTTAACTGACACCCACACCCTTGCCACGTTAGGCAAAAAAGCAAAATTACCAGGGCTGTGACCCAATGTAGTGCTCGTGTGAAGCCGATTCAAGTCACGATGAATTGACAGGCGACCTACAAATGTGTGCAAAGAAGAAATAATGACTGCATTCAACTGTTGGTGAGTTATGACAGTGAAAATGATAGTAATAAACCTATGTGAAGACTCAAATATTGCATCGGAGGATTTTTCCATTTAATAATGAACTAATTTGTTTAATTAGAACCTTTCTGTCACGTGAGGTCAAATTATAAGAATATATTACAATAAAAAAAACACAATCGCCGCCGTCGGGCAGAAACCTCACATCTCCAAAACATGACGTTTTAGTAAACAAAACAAAAAAAACAACAACAACGGCATGCTTGTTGAGCCATTAACACTGCATCGTCAGAGTGCAGGTCATTTTAACAATTTGTAAAGAAATTAATTATATACCGAAGTGAGCATTGATCAATAGTATGGATTTGTGAAAATATATAACATAGACCAAATTTAGACATTGAAGGTTTGAGCCCCGCATCAGCAAAATGTGACAGTTTGAAGATTAGAGCACTTAAGGGAAAAACATTTCCATAAATTACGATTTAATTAAAAAAATTAAAAGGCTTAAATGTAATTGTAATGTGCAAAAAAAGTTAAATACAACTGTAGTGTTTTTAGCTGATTATTCTTTTGCATACCACAAGAGGAAGACTGCACACCACCACATTTTGACAGTCACTGCATGAAATTGTCTGCTGGAATGTGTGTGCAAATGGGCAGACAGGTCAGCACAGCAAATATCAAAGAGAAGAAAAGAAAAAAAACGTAGAGAAGATAATAATAATAATAATACTATGTGAAATAAGCTGATGTACTCCAGTAGGGTCCCAATACTTACCAAGAGTGACAACTGACGATGCATTCATGCAGAATGTGACAACATGAGATGGGTCACCTTTGCAGCATGCCTTCATCATATAAGATTTCATTTTTTAAAAATTAAATTAAATTAAAAATATATATAACAAGAAGATAAAAGTTCCTTCTGACGAGGGGTGTGGGTTCGGGGAGCCAAAATTTGCTCCATCTTAAATCCTCAACACTTATGAGGCTCAGCGTCCTTGAAAACATAGTACAAATGCTTTTCTTCTCTGTTCCAGCCCTGTCCTGTGACACCAATGGGGACCTGAGGGTTGGAGTTCTTTCAAACAGTACCTTGTCACCATGCGGATCACTTTATGCCAAGGTGTGTTAACTGGGGCCATCATCCTCAACCTCCTTATACTTTACTATGTGTCTCGGGCACAGCAGCAAATGATGGAGAAGAGGAAAGAACATGGCAGGGCCACCAGGAAAGCTGCTTTCCCCGCCTCCGCTCTGGGGGGAGGCGTAGCCGGATTACTTGGGCCGAGAGGTGAGCCCGGACTTGCCGGCGTGTCAAATAATAATCGTAGCCCACGCGTGACTGTGCTCCTCCGCGAGTTTGAAAACTTTGAGAATTACGTCGGGGATGTCGCTAATTCCTTCCTGAGACAAAGACCTGAGCTTCCCTTCCTGGTTGTGGCTGACACGCCTCCGTACCCGCCTCCGGAGTTGCCCGATGGCTGCCGCATGCTGGTGCTCTCCCCAAGCCCAGACCAGCCGCCGCAAGCACACAGGCCCGAGTTTCACGTCCAGACGGACTTTGTGCTTCTCGTACCGGACGGTGTAGAGTTGGAGCCGTCTCGAGCTATTGAGAGGCTGATTAAGGAGCTGGAAGGTGAGGGTGGTGGTCCTGTGAGGCTGGTGGCTTCACCCGTTCTGGCTCGATCCGCCGTGCAGTGTCTCCACCTGAGGGTGAACCTCCGCGAGTGGACCGCCACTTATTCTACCGCCGCGTCTGGGAGCAGTGGCAGCGTTTGTACGGCCTTGCATGGCGATGCTGTGGTACTCATCCGCACGGAGGATCTCTTTAATCTCTCGGTGCCGCTCGGCCGGCCCCTCTTCCCCTCGCTCTTCATCCAGACCACTTTGAGGGGCTGGAAGGTGAAGCTTCTGGAGAGCCCGTGTTTTTCAGCCAACCACCGGCCCCTCTTCAGCTCAGCTCACAACCAGTGGAAAGCAGACACTCGGCTGAAGGAGTCCACGGGTAAGCTGATGAGGAGCTTCGGTCTGAAGCGTCTCATGTTGCCAGATGGGAAGGAGCAGTGGCACGGCTGCAGCAAGGAGACGCCCCGCTGCTTCGGCACAGTGAAGGACGACACGCCGGACTACCTCTATCTGGATCGTTGGACGCCTCCGTGTTGCCTGCGCGCACTTCGAGAAACTACCAAATACGTCATCAACATTCTGGAGAGCTCTGGTGTGCGCTACTGGCTCGAAGGCGGGACTTTGCTAGGCGCCGTCCGCCACCAGGACATCATCCCGTGGGACTACGACGTGGACCTGGGAATCTACCTGGAGGACGTGCCCAACTGCGATCACTTGAAGAACTTGGATTCTGGCTCGCTGGTGGACGCCAATGGCTATGTGTGGGAACGTGCGGTGGAGGGCGACTTCTACAGGGTGCAGTACAGCGAGGCCAACCACCTGCATGTGGACCTGTGGCCTTTCTACCCCCGTAATGGCGTCATGACCAAAGATACGTGGACCGAGCACAAGCAGGACATGGAGTTTCCTGAGCACTTTCTGCAGCCGCTCGTGCCCATGCCCTTTGCGGGCATCAATGCCTATGGTCCGAATAACCAACGCGCCTTCTTGGAGCTCAAGTTCGGAGAAGGGGTTGTCGAGAACCCCCAGTACCCCAACCCTGCCAAAAAAAGGCTGGACCGGGCCAAATTATGAGAGCATATTTGTATGTTTGGTATGGCTCGGTGGTAGAGTGGTCGTCTCCCGACCCAGAGGTTGGGGCTTCAAACCCGGCCATTGTGACGTTGTCGACGTGTCCTTGAGCAAGGCACTGAACCCCCAGTTGCTCCTGATGTTGCGTCAGTAGGTAAACAGGAAGTGTTTTGAGTACCTAAAATAGAAGAGTGTTATGAAAGTGACAGCCCAGACCATTTAAAAAGATAGTAGATAGACAATCTTAGGTGGCAAGCTTCAGGCCACTAGACACGTTTCTTACCTTTGTGATGTTTCTTTCTGAGCATGGTCAAGTTTGGTACTGGTTGCTCACAAATACATACAGAATAAATACACGAACAAAGGGAGACAGACGAATATCCAATTTTTTACCCAAAATCTTTTTTTTCCTCCAGTTTGTTAAAAAGGTGATCATGACTTGACAGTACAGTAAAGTGGTGCCTTGAGATACAAGTTTAATTTGTTCCGTGACCATCTTAGTAACTCAAACCACTTGTATCTCAAATCATCTTTTCCCATTGAAATGAATGGAAATATTATTAATTAGGATCCGGCTAATGAATAAGAACTTCCTTGTGTGTCTTGAAAGGCGCTTATAAATAAAATGTATTATTATTATTATTTTATTTTTTTGGTCCCTTAATGTTTACAACAAAGATGTGAATTACAGACATTTGACTGTTTTACAATATTTTGTCATTTAATATTTGTTCATCTTTACAACAGAGAATAATTTTCAAGTCCAAAAACATGCCAAAAAGCAAGAACTAATGAATTGAGCTTTAGATATAAGCCAAGGTGGACATTGTCAGTCTGGTGAGTCCGTCAATGAGCGGTCGTCAGTATTTCAGGTCGGCTCAGTCAGTCCAAGTCGTCGGCGAAAGCCAGACGTCATAGAGAACGGACTTACCAGTACATAAACACGCAGGTGCCGTGCACCTGACACACAGTAAAACATCATCCGACAAGAGACGGACTGCCATGAGTCGCCATGAAATACTGACAGAAACAGTGACGGACTGATAGCACGCCCACCTCTGGATAAAAGCAACAGTGGGTGGCACGGTAGATGACTGATTAGCACAAGGCGCTTATAAAATGAAATGTATTATTATTATTATTATTATCTGCCTCACAGTATAGAAGTCCAGGGTTTGAATCCACCCTCCGGCCTTCCAGTGCAGAATTTGCATGTTCTCTCCGTGACTGCGTGGGTTCTCTCCGGGTACGCTGGTTTTCACCGTAGTTTAATTGAACATATTTCAGGGGTGTCCAAAGTCGGTCCTCAAGGGCCGCTGTCCTGCATGTTTTCCAAGTGTCCTGTTGCAACACACCTGATTCAAATGAACAGGTTCAATGTCAGGCTCCCGCAGAGCTTGCTGATGATCTGATCATTTGAATCAGGTGTGTTGCAACAGGGAGACCTGGAAAACATGCAGGACAGCGGCCGTCCAGGACCTGAGTTCGACACCTATGCTCTAGATCAGGGGTGTCCAAAGTCAGTCCTGCCTGTTTTCCAGCTCTCCCAGGAGCAACACACCTGATTCACATCATCAGGATTGTTCTAATGCTGCTCCACAGCTGGCTGATGAGCTGATCATTTGAATCAGGTGTGTCACTGCTGGGAGAGCTGGAAAACAGGCAGGACAGCGGCCCTCCAGGACCGACTTTGGACACCCCTGCTCTAGATTGTCTTTCGGTGCAAGTCTTAGTGGTTGTTAATGTAAGCGTGACCAGCGACAACCACTTTTAGGTGTACCCCGCCTACTGCCTGAAGACAGCTGAGGATAAGCTCCAGAACACCCGCGACCCTTGTGAGGAGAAGCGGTTCGGGATAATGGATGGAACGAACTAAGTGATGTAATGAGGGAAATATTATCATCAAAATGACTTTTTGCAAATATGTGGTTCACAATACATGTTCTAAATGTGGATGTGGTACAACTGTGGAAAAAAATATATGGTGTACATTTTCGCTATTGATTACTGGACAATAAGTACATTTCACCTTTACATGCCTTTTTATGTGGATTCATATCACTCATAGCATTGGTTTGCACTGATTTGAGAAAATGTTTTTTTTTTTGCACACCTGAATCTGTTACTACATTGTTGTTTCCAGGTGAACTGAAATGTCTTTGCTGCTGTTGGTAGTTTGGAGTGCTTGTATGGAGAAAAATAAGTGCACTATACCAAAGCAATGTTTGCGTCTCCTGCTTGTGAAAAAAACCCAACCCCTTTGTCATAAATAAATCATCCATCCATTCGACTGTATAATGGTGGTTAGACTTGCTCATGAACACAAGGTGGCGCATTCTATGGGAGGAGTTCTGTACCACAAGATGTGATGGTATATTTTGTCACTGCCAAGTAGCACACAGGGTGTCCTAATTCCAGTAAGTAGCTTTGCACCTGTCGATGCAGTACACTATATATTTGATCCCATTCCTATAATTGCTCAATTTATAAACAGCAGGGCTTGGATGTAGGCTACCATTTGGCACAGTACTTCTGACTTAAGGCCGACATCGCAAGTGTTTTGGGGGGAGCTTTGGAGGAAAATAATCTCACAGATAAACGGCAATATGCTTCAGACATCTTTAGTTTGCAAAGAAACAACAGGACCGTAAAAATGATGCTTCACAAAACCAATCACAATTTTTTTTTTATTGCTTCCAGCTGAAAATACTTCATTACCCTCTCCCCATATGTAGACATCAAAATATAAAACAATGGAGTTCTTTGTATTGGCTGCACCTATAGCGTCCGCACATTTGTAACAGCATAAAGATAAGAGGTAAGATAAGATAACCTTTATTTGTCCCACACTGGGGAAATGTGACCTTTCATTTAGTTCCCGTTTCATTAGTCAATGGATTTGATATTTTCAAAGATAACCACAGGAATTCGACTACAACTTGTGAGATTGCCACTCCCTTGTAAAACCTGTTTGTAATAGACCGCGAGAAAAAGCAGAGGTGTGGGGTTCCTGGAACCAAATGGGAGCAACTCGTAGACATGGATTGTTGAAGTTACCAAATTCATTAAACATGAATTATACCAAATAATATTTACCATATAGCATATAAATTAATCAGCTCTGAGGTGGCACACGAAAGAACAAGTCTTTGGATATTTGATTCATTTGAGTAAAACCTTTGGGCGAGATAACTAACTAAATAATGCCAACAAAACCTTTGTGCAAAAAAAAAAAAAAAGGAATTAAGCAATCTCGCCAAGTGATTCAATGGGATTTTTTTGGTCTTCAATAGAAAAAAAATAGTCTGCAAGCAAGAGTTCAACTTGAGGTATAGTGGCATCTGACTTTTGTAATCCACTGTGCGTTTTGGCTTTGGTACATTAGCTCATAGAAGAGAGCATTAGCATTATAGTTCGTTTTTTCCCCCATGCACAGGAAAATGACTTAATTCTGAGGACAAAAAAAAAATCGAATGCATCTTTACACTAGTGAGTGCACTACTTGACTGAAGACAAGTGAAACATTGTTGATTGACTCTTCTACAATTTTGTCGTCTTAAGCATGGTACCAACCTGCCGATAATCAGGCCAAATATGAGCATTTTTAGTACCCTTCTGATCGAATTCAGCTCAGCCCAGACAACTGATTGTCTTTAAAAGATTATCCTAAACTATTATCTTGTGCTGTGTGAGAGATATTTCCACCTCAATCCTCTCAGAAACATGTTGGGCCTGACAATTCTAATTGTTAACCTTTTCAATACAAATAGAAGTGTGTGTGTGTGTGTGTGGTGCAGGTTTACACAAGTTGAGCTAACTCACATCAACAGTTAGCTAAACGTCTGTTCTATATTATTTTGTGTGGCGCCATTCTGCTACTCACAAGTCAGTGAAGGTCACAGTGAGGTCACAGGTCAAAAATCGTGATTCTCGTTCCACCATGCCTTAATAAGAGCAATATGCAAAGACATGCCAAAAAATGTATCCATAATTCTGAAAAACGTTGAGTCAAACATGGGCTACGTCCACTGCGCTATGGCTCGAAACAAAGTTCAAAACATTGAGAGAATTTCCCATCCTATAAAAACAAAATCACTTATTTTAAACAGTCCAACGGATCCAGCATTCAGGGAGAGATTGCAGTTTTTTTTTTAGTAACCAGCGCACCCGAGGAAGAATAAACATCAGACGCAAGAGATTTGCCTTCAACTGGCATGCCAGTGACCCGCACGGCCTCGACTGTCCTCCTAGCTTGGGATTCGGGATCTTTTCTGGAACTATTTGGAATATCTAACTCTGTAAAATAATTGTAATTCTCATCCCTTGTTTGCTAACATATTTAGTGTAATAGTAACCTTGTATTACCCTGAAGTCATGCTACTAACATAGCAACCATGGCTAGCGTGAAGGAATGATTCCTCTCTGTTAGTTTTATCTGAAAGAAACAAAAAATGTTGTTGAAGGTATTTACTGCTCACTGTGATTACAATCACCTTTAGTGCCCCTCGATGTTTATCTTGAGTATCTGTGTTGCTGATGTGGCGGATTTTCGCCTTGCTATGAGTACTATTGATCCCAGTCTCTTTACTGAACATCTGTTAAAACAGAATGTAGTGTTAAGTTTATATCCTATTCCCCTTTGAGTGATTTAACAGCCCCCCAAGTGTCTTCTTTCGCACCCCCATCTCTGCTGAGTCCCTCAAGGCTGTCAAGTTTCTTGGGATTTACGCACAACAGGAGGAAGTCTGGATTTTTACATAAGGGGAAGGACTACACGCTCCTCATTAACATACTTGGCCTATATAAACGTGAGACTGTATTTTTTCCTTCGATTCCTGATGAAATCAGACTTTCAGGAGCCCGAATCAATTCGTATAGTGTTGTGATAAACTGCAGAAAAGACAACGTGGTGTTGGGTCTTCTTTCACCTTATAGAGAAACAAAAAAAAGAACTTGCGTCCAAGGAGGGCCATCAGAAAATGGATAAATCCCCTCCACTACAAAAGCTAACATGGCTTCTTGACACTATCTTGTTTGAAGATGGACAGCATTTTTTGTGACTTCCTTTATAATGCATACCATTATGAATCACCGTCTTTGAGAATGGTGCTCATTCATGCAGTGAGAGGCACAGCTTCGGTCTGACTAGCGATTGGTTAAGTGAGGCTAAAAACTGCAAACTCCCCCTTTAAAGGACAGATATTCCCAATGTTATGAGTGGAGTATATGGAAACTACGTATGCTAGACCTAGTCACCGCTACAGTACAAACACCATATCACACATTTTCAAAAAGTTTTCAAAAACATCAGTTAGGGATGAAGATGATGGAAAAGAAAAGCAGCTTCCCAATGCTCATTTGCCATAAACCTTCAATTAAAACATGATCATCGATGGTTATCCTGCGCGGGGCCAGCGACGCAAGAGTAAAGGAGAGATGTAAATTGTAATAGAAGAACCTCCAATAAATTACTATTATTATTATTTGGGACATACAGTTCATTAAGGAAATCATTGCTCTTCAACATTCATATATCCCTGATGGATTGTCCAAATACCAGAATGCGCCCGTTTACGATTTTATGAAGTAAAGATGTACTTCGTAAAATCGTAAACGGGCAGCGTTCACAAAACTTTTTCAAATGGGTAGAGGTCCATCGTGTTTATTAGCAGTTTCCACGGTAGTGTGATCTCCGCACCTCCATTACTCGGCCAAAGAGCCCCGCTGGGTGTTTCTGTTGTCGGTCTGGTCGACACCTTTCATCTCAATGAGCGGCGAGTGTTCAGGCGGGCGCGTGATGCTGTTGACCTCGCCCAGGTCCGTGATTTCCTCTCGTCTGGACGTGCGGTCTACTAAAAACTGCAGGAGTCCTGCGCCAAACGCGTCGCCTTCCACGTTCAGTACTGTGCATGTGCGGTCACTGAATAACAAAGATGGGAAAATTATTAACAGCAACCAGTTAAGAATTGTACACGAAAACAAGCACATTTGTGTTCGCGATACCGAGTGAAAGACAGCGTCTGAAAAGTTCCAATTCTTGACGGGCATGTACACCTACAGTACTCAGAATCCCCCTATGTTGTACAGAGTTCTTGCTATCAATTTACATTTGTTCTGTTCATTTATTATTCACTTTGAAACGAGCACCGTATGACTCATCAAGAGTCATAAGCCCTACTTTTCTTGTTCAAATGCCTTGAACATTTAATATTTACTTATTAAATATGATTTCCATGTATATATATAAATATAATATTTCCATGGGACAGGAGAAGTGAACCAATCTCTTTTTTTCGTCAATGGATGCTACAGCTTCTTGTTGACTTTGAAACTTCGCTTGTAGCCGACGTGTGCACATTTTGAGCATGACGTCTCTGATCCACTGGTTAAAGGGCACTTTGATTCTCTCCTCTTTCATCTCAAACTGCTTCAAATAACAAAGCGTGTGACGGAAAAATGGTTAGGACTGCACGACTGTCCGTGTTTTATGTTATGTGTTGTGTTTATTATTTTACTTTATGTTAACCGTTTTGTTAAGCGCTTTGTTACAGCTGCCGCTGTTGTGAAAGCGCTATATAAATCAGCATGTATTGTATTGCATTGTACTTCATCAAAGGACATATTCATGATGAACACAATGGCAATAAATACACAGTTTTTGGTCACAATTTTGCTTTTCAGTTCACTTGGACATTGTGTTGCTCTTTCTGCTGTCTGTGCCTTGGCCACTTGCGGGCAAGTTAATACAGAAATAGAGGCAAACGAACAGTTTCATAAACAAGTCAGTCAGGTGCATTAATTGTAGTCATTTTTTTGCAATGCACAAGGAATATACTGGCTGCGATTATTCTCAGTGTACACCACAACTTGATCGCTGATAGGGATATACAGTGACGGAAGATATTCGTTATCCCATCTATGGCGTTTTGCCTTGTTGGGTAGCATTAAGATACACAGTGGGACTTTTTCTCTTCTTTTACGTTTAGGTATTGAAATATACAATCAAAGCCCTTTAACAAAAAGTTATTAACCACATATTTCCTCAATACAGTCAGGATTTCAGAACAGATACATTCCACAAAAACATAATGGAAGGAAAATAATCAAATAATGGAGCATTCAGAGCCAATACCAGATGAGCTAAAATTGGTCAAATCTGCTCAACCAATGGATGACCAGTGGGTTTTATATCATCCATTTGGTATCAACCCAGCATGCATAGACTCCAGCTGACCAGGTATTACAAGATGACCAGGTACTACAAAGACTATCTTGTACTACCTTTTTTTCTCCATTGGAAAAGTGTCAAAAATGAAAAACGCAAAAGACACCGATGAGTGGAAAATGTGCTGCTGCTATCAGTGTTGTATACTCACACAAGCCAGTCAACTGCCAGGATTAGGGAGATATCGTTGGTGGGCAAACCGACTGCCTCCAGGATGATAGCCAAGGTCAACACCCCTCCAGCGGGTATTCCTGCTGCACCAACACTGGATGCTGTGGCAGTCACGCTGATTAGGCGGCAGAAGAAAGGCATCAACAACTCCAAAATTCACGACCATCACAAAATCTTTTGCGGGTACTTGGGATACATACAGGATGGTAACGATTTGGATGAAGTTGAGAGGATAATCGTTGAGCTGTGCAATGAAAACGGCAGCCGCGCACTGAAAGAGGGCGGCTCCATCCATGTTGACGGTGGCGCCGATGGGAAGGATGAAGCGGCTGATCTGCTTGGAGATGCCGTTATTTTCTTCCACGCACTTCATCATAAGTGGAAGCGTGGCAGAGCTGCGGGGTGGATATGAGAGTACACCATTGTGGGTGTACAAAAAAAAAACATGAATCCAACATCCCTGGTTTGGTTTGCTGCTTTAGTTTCCAACCAATTTTATACAAGGGGTGGTGTTCCGCAGACTTTTGTCCTTGGGCCCTATCTGTTCAATAATCGGTTTGCTTCCATTCAGGCATAGTTTACAGGGTGGATTTGCAGCCTATCCTAGCTGATTCAGGGCTAAAGCAGCATGTATTGTATTGTATTGTATTGTATTGTATTGTATTGTATTGTATTGTATTGTATTGTATTGTATTGTATTGTATTGTATTGTAAAGGGAGACTGCACACTGAGAATTGTTTGAATTTGAACAACTACACTACCAAGTGCATCATCCCCAATATGCTATCCATTACAGAGAACACTGAATCACTGTTCTGCACTGGCTCCAACTGTTAAGAATGAGCCAGTTCATTACCTGGAGGATGTCCCAAAGGCTGTGGCCAGAGCTGTGAATATTCCCCATAGGAAGGTGAACGGGTTCTTCCTTGTAATGACGAAGTAGATGCCGGGCAGCACAATGAGGCCGTGGATGGCGTGCCCAACAACGCAGCAAGCTATATACTTTCCCAGACTGGCAAATAACATACCAACGTCCTCCATCTCAACAATCTTGCCAGCAACAAGGAACATGATACCGACAGGGGCATACCTGGAGAGAGACGGGAGGATATTAAACAAAGGTTGTTAAGGGGAGTCATGGTGTTTTTTTTTTTTAATTATCATTGCTTAGCTCTTATCACTGTAACACCAGCTAATCAGGTACTGGACATACTACATCAGGGGTGTCCAAACTTTTTGCCAAGGGGGCCAGATTTTATGTGGTAAAATGTCGGGGGGCCGACCTTGGCTGACATTCTTTACATTGAACAACAATATTGTTCAACAAATTTTAGTAAGCCAGTCTGTTTCACATTTCCATTTTTATTTTAATTTCAACAATCTTAAGAATTTCTTTTGGTTCATTTGAAACAGGTATATCACATGCAACTGCTTATTCACTTGACTTTTTCTTAAACGGAAGTCTCCTGAGTGCAAATGGATTGATTTAAAACATAAAATGTATCACCATGACTTTTCAATAGTCACAAAACCTTTGACTCGAATAACGGGGAAATGAACAAGCAATACACCTATCCACAACTGCAAGGATCATTTGAAATATGACATATCAGTCAGTATAAACACGGAGTGATGTCTTGTTAACTCGTGAGTGATGCCCTCTAGTGTCTAAATGCTATTACTCATTTAGTGAATGCTATTACTCATTTAGCCACTAGAGGGAAGCAGTACTCTATGAAACATCACTCCCCAGTCTACGAGACCTCAGTCAATGCAACACGTGTTCCATTGCGCCCAACCTGCGGGCCAGACGGCACTGATTTTATGACAGGGGCCGAGGGCCGGATGAAATTCGACCGCGGGCCAGATTTGGCCCCCGGGCCGGACTTTGGACATGCCTGTACTACATGGTCTTGCCAATGGAAAAGGGTCAACAGAGGGGAGAGACATGCCTTACCACATGATCCACGAGACCAGCACCATGGTGGCTTCATTGAATGAGTTGAAGAACTTAATCAAGATCTCGCCTTCCTCCCCCAACTTCCTCAACGCCACACCGAACACAATGGCAAACACCACCAGACCCAGAATATTCATCCCATCCTGGTCGGTGCCAAAGGGAACCTGCATAAATACACAAGATTAGTAGACACTCAAACAACAATTCTCAAAGCAATTTATTTAGTACAATCATGTTGCCCTACGCACCTTTTCCACTGTTATGTTACGGACTCCATTTGTGCTATTTGTGCTGACCAGCTTGTAGCTCGTCGCATACTGCAAAGGAGAGACAGTTTGCTTTGTCAGCTTGACAAACTCGAGGAAACTTTTTGAACTTGTTCGTTAAAATTTTATAAGATGCAGCACATACCGACTGGAAGGCAGCCGACACCAAGTTGGAGGGAAAGATGTTTCTGTTGCGCAAACAAAAGAATCATAAAAACATGGCATTCCACAACATCACATGATCCTGATGAAAATCAGATGAAGTCCTGTTTGCATTTATTAAAAGGACAACAAGTAACTCATTTTGAATTGGCAAAGCCAGGCCAGTTAAAGCCACACACACACGTTAATGCAACTCCCCCAACAATATGGGAAGGAATTAGGAGCGTAACAAAAATTAATTTGAATTTGAAAATCAATTTTGATTGAAAAGATGCGAGTTAAATTGAATCGATCTAAATCATTCCACTGAAACGTACTGTCTTGAATCGTATCGTTTTTTTTTTTTTCCCCAAGATGGCGCCCGAGTAGGCAGCCTTCGGCAAGTGCTCTTCAAGAGCCTTGCTTTTTTGTTCTTTTTTGCTGTTTTTGTCTTTTGTTTTGTCACATGTTGTTTGTTGTTTCATTGTGTGGACCTGTTATGGACTGTTTTCAGCGCTTTTTGGCCACGACATTCGTCAAAGGAGCAGTATCTGTGCTTGGTGGTTGCGCCTTCTCGGCAGCACGCCTGTACCAGCACAGATTTTGATTGGGAGGAATGTCGGCGCCATTGACTGTCGATGCTGGATAGACCTGGGGCGCTTGTGTTTTTTGCGCCAGTAATGGGCAGCATTTTTCACAACCCCGATTTGTTCAGTGGCTATGTCAGCGCTGTTGGACAGTTGGCGTTGGTGCGGCTGGATGGATGGCCGCTGAAGTTGAGGATGAGGAGAGAGGAGCGTTGGCGAAGAGCGCCGATGCGTATTTGGAACCGTGAGTTGCCGCTTGGAATTGAAATGGATTTCCATGGGACAGGAGAAGTGAACCAATCTCTTTTTTCGTCAATGGATGCTACAGCTTCTTGTTGACTTTGAAACTTAGCTTGTAGCCGACGTGTGCACATTTTGAGCATGACGTCTCTGATCCACTGGTTAAAGGACACTTTGATTCTCTCCTCTTTCATCTCAAACCGCTTCAAACAACAAAGCGTGTGACGGAAAAGTGGTTAGGACTGCACGACTGTCCGTGTTTTATGTTATGTGTTGTGTTTATTATTTTACTTTATGTTAACTGTTTTGTAAAGCGCTTTGTTACAGCTGCCGCTGTTGTGAAAGCGCTATATAAATCAGCATGTATTGTATTGTATTGTATCGCACCCCGTTATGCAGATACATATTGAATCGTCTTTACTCAAGAGATGCACTTCCCTAGAGACTGCGCACATTGCTTCCGAGGGGTATGTAAAACTATGTCAACTTCTGAGCTCATTAATCAAAATCAGAGAATCTGAATCATCTTTATGGGCTAAGTATGTAGAATGTGTACTCCGGTAGTACAGGCTACTCTCGTACTATCAATAACAAGCCAGGTATTACTCATTACCCGTTGCCAAGTATCCAGCATTTATAGAGTCACCGCTAGTGGTTTGACGGTTTATCCTGTTGAGATTTTTCAGCGGGAAAAATAAACATAAGTAGGTGCGAACAGTCAACAGCTGTGTGTGTCTCCAGAAAGTGTTGCAGTGATATGTACAAAATAAAGACTGTCGAACCTGCAAGACAGCTCTTTGTTTTGTTTTTTACACGTGGTTGAACAGCGTTAGCCATGCTCCCACATGAGCTCTCTTATCAAAAGACGGCAGGGAACCACGCGAGAGGGCTCACTATAATGAGACACACGGGTTTGTCTTGCTGTTCTATTATCATGAAGGCTCAGTGTGAGCTTATGTGAATACCTTGCTTGGATGCATTCCCTCGTTATTCATTTAGCCCCCAGCCCTCTTGCACAAGTTAGCAGAACTATAACAATGTCTACATTTCCATGCCAAATGACTAAACTAGTGTTCTTCCATACAAGTACAGTATTGTTCTGGAAGTAACAGTGTTCATTTGAGGTCACATTTAGTCACATGTATGTCTTTCTACGTCAGGGCTAAGCAACCTATGGCCTGCGGGCTATAATTGAACCTCAAGAGCATTTGACCTCGACTAAAAACAAGTTTGATTGTGTTTTACACTGTTAGTGGTAGTTATACTTAACACCCGCGTGACAGTTAGGAATGTCAGTTCAAATACTACTTCTCTACGTGATATTAATGTTAATAAATGTTTTACGATAGCAACAAAATAAATTCATTCACTTCACATGATTACATTACTTCCAATGGGAAAACCTGTTAAGACATGATTGATACCACATCCTTTGCATACAACTGCCATAACAAACTTGAGCCACCAATTAACATATGAACACTGCAAAGTCCCCCTTTCTATTCGTAGTCCAATTGTGTAAATTTGTTTCCATGTAGTGACACCGCACTGTTAGGCTTCTTCCTGGTTTTTAATGAACAGGTTTGTCCCAACAGTCAATGTAAATGTAAATGGCCATATGCACAGGAACGTCCACGTATTATTCGGTGGATACAGACTGTGCTGTCATTCGGTAATATCACAGAACTACAATGACACCGTATACGGCAGCGTTAATCTTAGCAACTAGCTAGCAGCCGTCTATTAAGCAAATATAACGGTACCGCTTTTTGTTTTGACAATTATGCCTCACGGTGTTTGTCAAGTTTAATGCGATTGTTTGTTAATGTCCAAGTCAGTCCTGGTGGTTGAACATGTACAATTAGTGAAGGATTATTTTGTGCAAAAGTAAAACAAGACTCGCTTTGATAACCGAGGACACTGAAAGTTAATTGCTTGGTTAGCTAATGATAATTTTTTTTTTTAAATTGCACCGGAATGTATGTGTTCTTTCATACTAGACCACAAGTGTCAAAGTCGAGGCCCGGGGGCCAGATCTGGCCCACCACATCATGTTATGTGGCCCGCGAAAGCGATTCAAGCACGTCAACTTCCATGGAGCTTCCTAAAGTCTGAACCAAAATGTCAAATTGTCATATATAATGAAATAAATACAATGTTTGAACAATTCATTATTCTTGACTTCTGATGTCAAAACTGGTTATCCATCTCTTTTTTTGTTCGTTGTGTATGCAATATGTGGAGGTGGTTAAACATTCATATGGTTTCACAAAATTCAGAGTAATCACGACCCTCCAAGGGGAACCGTAGCTACAATGTGGCCCGACAAACATGAGTTTGCCCCTGTACTAGTCTGAAATTTTGAACGCTACAATCTTTTTCTTTTTTTAGGTGGGCAGACGACAAAGCATTCACCAAATCAATTTTGTAGCTGACCATGTCAAAATGATTTTAACCACGGCCATGGATGGTGAATATATTGCTCCTCCCTCCGTTTCCATCATCGTTAATGCTGCCAAGTTCATGTTTGTCTCTGCTTTTGCTTCTGTTGTACAAGTTTTCAACATCTTATCAATCGAGATTTCAACAAGGATTTACTTTGCCTCTCTCTATGCACTTCTTTACGCCGTTTACATCAGTAAAAGTCTTAAAAAAGCAAAGTCTATTTTGACAAACTAAGACGTGAAAAAAAGAGTCATCAGAAAAAAAGTACAGATACTTGAATGTCTACCTGACTACTGTACAGTGTACTCACTGATTCACGTTAGATATAATTCCAACTATATAAAAAAATAGACCTCCATAGATAATTTTTATTGACACTGTCATTGATGTATTAGTTTAACAATACTATTAGTTTTGTTTACTAGTAAAAAAAAAATTCTACCCTTGGAAAAAAAACCTGTACTCCCACATTTCAGCCATATGTCTCTGATCCACTGGCGAAAGGACACCTTGATTCTCTCCTCTTTCATCTCAAACTGCTTTAAACAACAAAGCGTATGACGGAAAAGTGGTTATGACTGCACGACTGTCCGTGTTTTATGTTATGTGTTGTGTTTATCATTTTACTTTGTTAACGGTTTTGTTAAGCGCTTTGTTACAGCTGCCGCTGTTGTTAAAGCGCTATATAAATCAGCATGTATTGTATTGTAATGTTACATCATGTGCTTGTTTGTTAACTATTCCACTACCAAACATGACTGATATGAACTTATTTTAGTTGTCAGTTATTTAAAAAAACACATAAAATAACAGCAACATTCGCATGTGGACTGATAAGTGTGATAAGACCCCCCGGATTTTGGCCAGGAGTGTAAATTTAGCCCGTAGCAAGATGAGCTGACGCAACTATATGACTTCATTGCAGCAAGATATACTCTCCGTGCCATGTGGTTTAGGGCTTCACGTGGACTTACTGGAGGAGCCCGAGACAAAGCCCCTTGGGCATGTGAACAACGTTGGACTTGGAAAATTGGAGACTTTCACTCACCTAATCAAGTCTAAAAAGGAGTCGATGACTTCTTTGGATTCGGGCACGCCGTCATCCAAGCCCGCCACTTTAGGTTTGGTCAGAGTCACCGAGCCCGGCTTGATGATGAACGCCATTACCACGCCAATAGCCGAAGCGATCAACGTGGTCACCAGGAAGAAGAGCATCGCCCAGCCGCCCAGCCTGCCCAGGGCTTTGGGGTCGATGCTGGCTGCCCCCGAGACCAGACTGCACACCACCAACGGGATGATAATCATCTTTAGGAGCCGGATAAGCAGCTCGCCGGGGAAGCCGATGTAGATGATTTGGGTGCGGGAAAGCTCCACGTTACGCACGCCGAGACCGATGAAGACCCCGATGATAACGCCCGCCACGGTCAAGATTACCAGGAGATTGTCCCTAACAATACGCTTCACACGTCGGGAGAGAGGTCGCCCCACGTCGCGGGACGAACCGTTGGGCAGTGGGTCCTCGCCGCCGTTGTGCGCTTTGACGTCTTCCAGTTTGTCAGCCATAGTTACGGCTTGTTAAAAGTTGACCTGGGACGAAGTTCCAACTTTGAAATCAATCGTGCGAGTTGTGAAGAACACACGAGGTGAACTGCCGCTCCTTTCTTGATTGAAGCGACAAAGCGACACACACCGATAGTACGTCGCCGGGAAGATGCGTTGTTACGTCAAAAGGGGCGGGGCCAAGTTGCATTCGTTTAACTATGGATACGTACGGTTGGCTGCCTTCTTGTGTGGACCCTTGTGAGCAGAAAGAATGGGAAATGGAAGGCATATGCTTTCTAATATGTGACCGAGTTTGAATTTCAAACAGATTTTTTGCATCAAAATTCCTAACACTGATTGTTTTAACCTTTAAATTCAACATTCAAGTGAAAAATATTTATTTTTAAAAAATCCAGTGTATAAAATGGCAAGGACTTGCTTCCATAGTTGAAAACCGGCCCACGAATAGCAAAAATCCGCGTATAATCGACACCAATTGAAACGCATTGATGAAGATAAAAATTAAACCTAAAATGTTCTTTAAAAAAAAAAGGATGAGTTTTCCACAAAAAAACGAAGGGGAATGGGGGGATCCCCCACCCCAAAAAAAGTATATAGAGTATTTCTCTGTATGTATTTGAATGTTGTTTTGCAGTTTACAAGTCTCAGTTTCCAGCACATCAGGGTTTCAGTACTCATAATAATATACAATGTAGTATAGTAATGATTTAGTAATATTTATGAATAAATGGTTAGGGTCAGCAGCAGATTGCAATTTGTTTTTGAGATGTCATAGTTTTAAATTATAACGCATGGATAAAATCCATATTCAAGCTTTTAATGGTCAAAATTAAAAAGAAAAAGAACGTATCTCAAAAACATTGTCCTTTGAAATCAGCATAAAAAACACATTTGGGGACACATAACGCCATCTGTGATTAAAATTTGCTGTTGACCGGTTTTATGAGTTAGTATCAAGATACGACAGTAAGACTTTGATTTATGTTTACTTTGACAGTAAACTGGAGGTGCCATTAAAACACTTGAAGTCTCTTTTTGGAAAATGTCTTTACTTTTGCCAAACCACTCCCTTTTGTGACGCGAGTTGGAGTGGATTCACTGCCATCAGACAGAGCACGTATTACAAATGTTTGCTCACAATTCAAAGCAAAAAGTCAGCCAAATTACGGCTCATACCTTGAAAAGCTTATAGGTCAACTCAAGGGGCAACTGTACAAGCAATTAAAAAGTCAATTTGCCACATGATGTCCCCTTTATTCGTCTTGGTTCATAAACAAGAACAACAACTTGGACATGTACATCCTTTGCACTAATGTTGCCGTTTCAAACTGGTTCTTCGTTCCCTCGCAACATAACCGTGACGCTTCAAATTAAACGTGGCGTGTTTTTACTCCTCAAACACGGCAACACATTAGTTTGCAAAGTAGGCCCCATTTCTAATAACACACACACACACACACGTTCAAGTAGCAAATGAGACACACATGCTTTTGTGTTCCCGTGACAGGGTCATCTGATATTTGCAATGTGGATGCGCAATCTGCAAAAAAGGAATGTTGGTTATCTTATTTATTTAAATGTGAGGGACTAAATAAGAGGATCACCTATCATTATAATACAGTGCAGTTTTCACACACACACACACACACACACACATACACCCCCCCCCCCCCACACACACACACACAGCAACTGTACGCCAATTTAAAATGGCGTTTAATGAATTGCCTGTATCAATAATACATCATATAACTTTTGTTCCGGCAACTCCCTTTTGCTGTGGATTTTGTCAAATTAATTCAGTCTAAAAAGTGTTCAAAACTGTGACCTAATGAAGAAATATTCACTTTTTATTTTCCGTGCAATTTTCTAATTTCCCATTGGAAATGGGAGAACTTTCAACATATGTTAAATTCGTCCTTGAATCGCTTTTGGACAAACTGCTGGTGGAACTGTGTGTACAGAAGCTGTCAGGTTGATCATGTAACAACCAAAAGTAGGACACGCATTTAAAAAAAAAAGCATGGAACAGTTACAGTTCTGCTGTCTCAGGTGTCACGAGCGGAGACGAACACGGAACACTTTGCCAAGGCGGAGACAGAAAGGAAGCTGATCTATCCTAATCTTTATGTAACTCAATACCAGGTATTTGGTCCGGAAAAGCATCATACTTAATTCAGGCCCTTCATGATTACTTATCTATGCTGTCCAGAAACCACATAGAAGTTGCAAAACATTCTTTTCTTCAAAGGTTGCTTATTATTAGGGAGGAATGTGCTTCATATCATGATGAAAATGCATCACTGAGTCGATGTGGTGAGGCGATATTTTATTCATAGTTCGCTAAAGGTCATCATTTTTTATATCAAAAGAGCTCTTATCAGTGTGGGATTCTTGTTATGTTTGTACGTTGAAGTGCAGTACAGTATTGATAGGACCATCCATACATCAATCCATCCATTTTCATAATGCTCATTGCTGTCTTTATTTCCTTTAAAGAACTAAAAATCAACAATGGTCATGAAAAGAACTTGAAACTGACTTCTGTACGCACGGCCTTTTACAGATGAGACAAAAACAGGAGCTTTTCGGCAACATGTGTGCATGTTAAAAAATGCACAAATGAAGCCGATCAACAAAAGAAAACCCTTCCCACTATGAAACATGGAGGAGTCTTAGTTAAGTTCTGTTCCCTTGAATCTGTGTAGGGTACAATGAGATCTGAAGACTCAGTGGTTCCTCCAAGATGCGCACCTGAGCACACCCCGCACAGACTTGATTTCCACACTCATCCCTTCATTTCCACCTCACTTTAATCTACAAACAGAACATCAGACTATTTCCACCTCGACGGGAATTTCAGTAGTGCGACTGTGGGTGAGCGTGGACCATTCCGTTTAGGAAGTCCAAATACAAACATAGTTTACGAGCCCTTTTAATGATGCTCTTTCGCGTGTTTCAAAAGTGAGGTGACTAGGATTTTTTTGCGTTTTATTACTTGATGTTTTCCATTATTTATGAGTGCACAATGTGTGACAATAGTTATACAGAATGTCTTAACATAATTATGTACTTGACACAGTAGTGTTGCTTAAATGAAAACCTGCAGTACGTTATTACCATCAAAAATTCCTCCATAAACTTCAACTTGTTCAGAATTCAGCAGCCCGGATCATCACGAGAACCCCCTCCTTCCATCATATCACCCCCATCCTCCGACAGCTCCACTGGCTTCCTGTCAAACTTAGAATCAACTTCAAAATACTTCTCTATACATTCAAAGCCATCCATAACCTTGCGCCCCCCTATCTGTCAGATCTTCTTCAAATCTCCATTCCCTCTCGCTCACTCAGGTCCTCATCCTCCCTCCACCTTTTTCTACCCTCTGCCCGTCTCAGTACAATGGGGTGCAGAGCCTTCAGTCGCTCTGCCCCCAAACTCTGGAACTCACTTCCTCCCAACATTCGTAATATTGACTCTCTTTCCTTATTCAAAACCCAGCTCAAAACCCACCTATTCAGACTTGCCTACCCGCCTTAAATCTTTCTTTATTTATTTATTATTTTATCTGTGTTTTACTATTGGTCTTGGCTGTACAGTGTCCTTGAGTGTTGTGAAAGGCGCTTACAAATGTGATGTATTATTATTACTAGGGCCCGAGCGATCAATCGGCCGGTTGATATTAGTTTTTAAAATCGTCAAAAATCTTCTGACTTTTGTGGATTTTTTTGGTTTTACACAACCAAGTATGACGTTTACTGTATATATCCCGCTCCACAAAAAAAAACTAAACTAACTGACTCACAAATGTTAATATTCGTTAATTTTTCTCTCTGTTGTAAAGTCGAACAATTACCAAAGGACAAAGTACAGTACCATGACACAGTCAAATGTTCGACCTGTAATTTATATTTTTATCGTTCTAAGCATTGACAGCTCCAAAAAAAGTATTATTTTATTCATTGTATATAGCTTTGATTAATAGCCGATTAATCGGTTCTCAGAATGTTCTTCTGCCAAATAGTATTAGCATCAGCCTCAAAAGATCCATATCAGTCAGGCCCTATTATATCCACACATATTTTGGATTTGCATGTGAATAAGCAATGAGTACAAGGAATTGAAAGCAGACCATGTGTTTCTCAACAGGGTTTTAATTTTCCACAGCCCTCATCTTGGTTTGTTTTGTTTGAGGACCCATGATGGCTGTTCTGCACTTATTAGTAACACATTTGGAATGTGTGTGCCAAGTTTAACTAGCCTCAAAACTGTTTCTTGTTAAATCTGGTGGAAAACTCACAGAATGGTATTTAATAAACACTTTTTTCCCCATCATTTCTCTCAATTGAATGTCATGTCAAACGAGGCACTCCAAGTGTGTTTGTATAGCAATAGAGTTACCTGTTAGAGGTCACAGCTGTCTGTTTAGTCGGGGCTGTTTGAAAACACGCCCTGTCACATGACACCGTAGCTTAGCAACGTATGACTTTGTCCGCCTATGACACAATATGTGTACCATAAAAACCCACCCTATTGGTACTTTGTGGAAAACCACTGAGAGATGCGGCTAGTGTTATGATTATGACGGAGGTCAATCAATAATGGAGAGCAAGCAGGCTCATTCGCCCCCTTTAAACACAAGCAAGACTCTAATATCTTCTATTTTGTATTTATCACTGTGATTCATTCCCATGTGCTCCTATGCGTCTTAACGTCCTTCCTCTTATGCATGCAGTGCGTCAAATGGGGTGTTCCTGTCGTGGATGTCACTCAAGGGCACATTGCCATTGATGCCCTCTTGTTAGCCTGCATCGCATTGTAAACTGAAGGCAGAGGGCGGGAATAATACGAGGCAAGAGAGGAGGGGAGGCTCTCACGAGATTTCCATCTCATGACATTTCAGTACATCACCCCTCCTGGAATGCCTGCTTACATTTGTTTTGATGTACGGCATTTACACAGTACTTATATTATTTGAACATGGGTCTTTGTTTGTTTGATTGTCAATACAGTGGATGTAAGAAGTGTACAAACCTCTGTCCAAATGACTTCAGCTAAAGAAATAAAGGCCCAAAGAATGATGCCGCCACCAGCATGCTTCACCTTAGGGAAAGTGATGAGCAGTGTTATATTTGCACCAAAAATACCTTTTGGAATTATGGGCAAAAAGTTCATCCTCGATTTCACTGGATCACAACAAAATCTCTGCGAAAATGTTATTGTGATGTGAAAGATTGATTAAATAAATGGATGGAAATTGGCAGTCTATCACCTGCGGGGATCGAAATGTCCATTTTGATCTCATTTTGAATAAAGCATGCAGTTTTTGCCAGAGGAAATTCTCTCGCCCATCAATATGCTGCTCAGAATCCGTGAAGGTTCATTTCTTCTGTTTAAGTGTTTTTGCACAAAACTGTACTTCATTCATAGAATGTTGTAATATTAGCTATTGTGAGAAAATTATGAAATTATTTTTTTAAACTGCAACCGCACCCCACTAACACCTACGGACAATTTAGAGCAGGTGTCACCAACATTTTTGAGGGTGAGAGCAACTTCATGTGTACCGATTGTGTGAAGGGCTACCAAATTGATACACGTCTGAAATAACATATTTGTCCAAAATACCTTCAATAATATGAGGATGGGTTATTTTTAATACTTGATGATTTAAATTGTCAGACTTTGATCGTGTTTCGAAATGTCTCACAGTACTGCCAATGTTTGCATTTTTAAATCATAATTTCTACTAGCAAATCACAATGTCCAGGCACTGGCGGGCTACTCAAGTGGTCTTCACGGGCTACCTGGTGCCCGCGGGCACCATGTTGGTGACCACTGATTTAGAGTGTTCAATCAGCCTGCCATGCATGTTTTTGAAATGTGGGAGGAAACCGGAGTACCCGGAGAAAACCCACGCAAGCACGGGGAGAACATGCAAACCTCGCACCTCTGCACTCTGAAGCCGATGCACTAAACCAGTCGACCACCAGACCGCATCTTTGTACTTTATATGAATATTTATTTTTCTGACTTTTAATTTTACTCTGCACATTTGGTAACAGATAACTGGACTCCCTTTGTTTTTCGAAATTGGCTCCTTGTTCATTTTTTTTCACATTCCATCGATGATGACACCATGTAAAAATGACATCGCTACAAATAAGGGGAGTCAACCGCATCTTGATTTACTGAGATTTTGGGATTTTTACAATAACTGACAGAAGACAGCAGTGATATTGAAGAACGTGAAACATGTGAGCATAAACAAGAATTTTTTTCCATGGTGCCAAGTTATGAAAGTGGGTATCCAGCTACGTCAGTAGCAGAAGACAGTATAAATTCATTTTTACTTTTAAACTGAAGCTCATCTGAAATTCTGCATTTTTCCATCTTTTTTTAAGTTGGAAAATACAGCAGTTTAATCTGTCTGCTTTATTTTTACAAACATAAATACTTATTTATAAAGACATGTTTTCCAATAGTGAGTGCGTTAGTAATTTTTGGGAAAAAAAGAGCAATAATTGTTTTAGTAATATTCCCTTTAAATGTTACTCCAGTAACACTGCATTATATGAGAACATTTATAGCATACTGCGTGTACACTGCAAACAGCACTGCAGGTTTTTTTGGTGTAGTGAAGGCATGTTATGTCCTACGTGTTGTCTTGTGTTATTTTTGTTATTTTGACTTCAAAATGGCGCCGCGAGAGTGGCTGCCTTTCCAGCAGCTCCTATTTTTTTGTTGTTCTACTTCTTCCTTTCATAACTTTGCTGCTGTGAATCTGGAATTTCTCCATTGCGAGACTAATAAAGGTTTTCTTATGCAAAGAATTTTTTAATGACTTGGGATGTGGAACATACAAGTCCTTGGTCTCGTTAACATGCTCAACCGAGGGGCCTTTTGAGGGTAACTAGAAAAATGTGTACTTTGTGAGGCCAAGATCCAGCAGCTCCGGGGGTAAATAAAATGCTGCTGTGATGATGTTTTTTTCCCCCCTCGAATGTATCCCAGAATATTACAGCTTCATTTCTCTCAAATTTGTCTCATCTCTGGAACAATCTGTGACCGGTTGGAATCCAAAACAAAGACAAAGCATTGAAGGAACAATTCAAAGCCTTAATTGTTGTGAAGTACAAAGTATCAAGATAAGACGAACAAATATAAAGTCACCATTTATCTTCATGGACTGGTAGCATATTGCATAACCGCCAGAATGTTACTTTAAATTTACTTCAATTTTAGTCAAATTGGGTGAAATGGTGAAACCAGCACTGGGTCTAAAAGTGTCTGAACCAACGCAGGGTTATTAATACTTGGTACAATGGGTTCAGGGTTTAACCAGTACGTTGGGTCAATATTTTGATCCCTACAAGTGGGAAAAAAAATACCCATCCTGATGAGTTAGGGCAGGGGTGTCAAACTCATTTTAGTCGCGAACCGATTTCGAGTCTGAAGACAAAATTACTTTTACACAACAAATGAATAGTTTCCTAATTTTGAAATCAGTCAAGTCGATTAAAATAGTTTGTTCAATTATTGTTCAAGTGAGGGTTAACAGGGTAACAAAATCATTGCAAAATCTCAACGTTATTTATTACACATGACAATTTGGCATTTCGGTTCAGATTTTAGGAAGTTGACACACATGATTTGCTTTTACGGGCCACATAAAATGACCTGGTGGGCCAAATCTGGCCCCCGGGCCTTGAGTTTGACACATTTGAGTTAGGACTACCAAGAAATAGGCTACCACGTAAATTTATTGCCGCCGTTTTCTAAGAATTAAAAGCGGCATATGATGTGTACTTCCCTATAAATGAATTTTGTGGTCTATTTCTGAGGAAGCCTGGAAAACAAAAAACTGCGCGCAACAAGGTTGGTCAGTTTCTGTTTGAGTATCAGATTAGTCATGACAAGATTACAACTTATTTTTTTCCTTTCGTCTTCTCCAGTCAAGGGTCGTCACAGCATTTCAAACATTTACCATTGAAGTCCATCTTCTTTATCCTCCTCTGAAACACCAGCGACCCTCATTTCTTCCTCCGCCACAACCTTCTCTTGAGTCTTCTTGCTCACTCTCTCCGTAGCTCCATACTCATCACCATTCTGCGGATATACCCACTTTCTATCCTCATGTGCCCAAAATATCTAAGATGGCGCTCTCGAACTTTCTAACGTTACCCCCAAAACATCTAACCTTGGCTATCAAACCCCCTGATGAGCTCATTCCTAATCTCATCCATCCTGGTGATTTAATGAGAGGGTTACATGCAGAGCTAAATCCACCGATAGCATCCTGACATAGGGGAGGCCTCAAGGTGTGAAAGAACTGTGTGTAATGCTGCTGATGACTGTTGATCTATTCACTTTGGATGCAAATCGATGTTTATCATGGCCAGCAGCATCTATTTAAATTAAATCAGGACTCCAAATTGTCCGTGAGATGCCTGACCGCTATATTGTTGTGCAATGCGGAGAGCTCACATAACAGTTCTCTCCACCGCGAAGACCAACAGGTGGAAAATGACGACAGTACTAGCGTGCTACTCCTTTGGCATGATCCTCTTCATCTGGACCAGATGCTTAGTGGTCTAATCTTCTCATTCTTCTTATTCTTATTCTCCAGGCGAGGATTACTCTGTGGACTGCCACTTATTGAGAACATTTGCTCAGGTTTATCTTGTGCCAGCATGCGGGAGTTGCGTGGAATGCATCAGCCTTGAGCGACATAATTTCACAATCATCTTTTTTTTCTTCTTTCAAAACCAGAACTGAAATAATCGATTTGACTCAGAGTGGGGACTTGCATAAGGCATAAGGGGGACCCAGGGTCAGACAGAGGGATCAGATTGTCTCAGCCTGCCCCTGTGTTGGATATGCTCATGCCAGTGGCGGGCCGTGCATTTCAACCTTCGGCCTTCAGTGACGTCACAAACATGAACACAGTATAGGCTCGTCAAGCAGCACTTAATTTCAGGAGCATTTAAAACCATCAAGTATGCATTCAGGCGGCCCGGTAGTCCAGTGGTTAGCACGTCGGCTTCCCTGTGCAGAGGTACTGGGTTCGAACCCAGCTCCGGCCTCCCTGTGTGGAGTTTGCATGTTCTCCCCGGGCCTGCGTGGGTTTTCTCCGGGTACTCCGGTTTCCTCCCACGTTCCAAAAATATGCATTGCAGGCTGATTGAACACTCTGAATTGTCCCTAGGTGTGAGTGTGAGCGCGGATGGTTGTTCGTCTCTGTGTGCCCTGCGATTGGCTGGCAACCGATTCAGGGTGTCCCCCGCCTACTGCCCGGAGACAGCTGGGATAGGCTCCAGCACCCCCCACGACCCTAGTGAGGATCAAGCGGTACGGAAGATGAATGAATGAATGAAGTATGCATTCACAATTAAGAGCGGAGAACTAAATTTATAGATAGTCAAAAATGAAAAGATGGTTTAAAAATACTAAATAAAATGCCACCCCAATTTTGCTGTGTGATCTCAAACAAGTCTGTCCAATAAATTGCGCAATGTCGAAGTTTCATAAAAGACAACAACCAAACAATAACAAACTATTCTTTGAAAATAAAGTAAACCGATCATTTGCATTTTGAGAATCGGCTTTACAACAGCAAATAACTGACGATGTTGAGCAGCTGAGAGTGATAGAACTTCAGCGCACGAAGGTGACTGCAATGCGCCATTACAAATTGCAGGTGAGCAGATTTATTTGATACATTTTTGTATGTTTGCCATTTTATTCCGTTAGCATCAATCTAATCCTAACAAAATCAAATGACAAGATGTAAAATAAAATTTATTTACTCACCAATGTAGTGCCTGGGCCCGGTAGTCCAGTGGTTAGCACGTGGGCTTCACAGTGCAGAGGTACCGGGTTCGATTCCAGCTCCGGCCTCCCTGTGTGGAGTTTGCATGTTCTCCCCGGGCCTGCGTGGGTTTCCTCCCACATTCCAAAAACATGCGTAGCAGGCTGATTGAACACTCTAAATTGTCCCTAGGTGTGAGTGTGAGCGTGGGTGGTTGTTCGTCTCTGTGTGCCCTGCGATTGGCTGGCAACTGATTCAGGGTCTCCCCTGCCTACTGCCCGAAGACAGCTGGGATAGGCTCCAGCACCCCCCGCGACCCTAGTGAGGATCAAGCGGCTCGGAAGATGAATGAATGAATGAATTTAGTGCCTGTTCACTGAGCTGCACATCGACGCGAGTGTCCCCAAACGTTTTTAAACGCACCATAGCTCGTCAGTGCCCAGCCGTGCTCTGATGTTTCTTTGCTGCCTTGGTAAAACAACTTAAATGGGTAAATCCAGTGTGGCTCCAAACACCAAATCGGTCCGTTGCAAGCAATAGGCATTCCCAGCAGTACAATTTGCAGCGTTTCTCAGAGGCTGTGAGCCACGGGTACCGTTCATAATTGCTTGTCTAAAAATGACGGACAAACCCTTTTCCTTGATGGGACAGGCTAGCTAGTGCAAGAGTTGGGCGACATCTTCGCAGAATATCCAGTTTTTCATGGAAGGTCCGTCTTGAAAATTGTGTGGAAAGTAGTTCTGCAACCAGATCAACGTCTTCCTCTTTGACCATTTTGGGTTAAAATGCAGTGATAGCTCCCTCTAGCAGGCGCTAATCCAATCACCGAACGCGCACGTCCAGTCTCGATGTAAGGCATTCAAGCAGGGCCCGGTGCGCAGACTCGTGATCAGGCTATTGCAACCTGACTGTGCCCGTTCATTTTCAGCACACAAGAGGTCTGCTCTGTTTAATCTGAAGACCCCGAGCAAGTTTAATTTACCTGACAACACAAGCTAGCTGAAATATGATTGGTTAAAAACTCAACCATAATAAATAAGTTATTTATTGAGTATTGAAAGCTACTCGACTAAGTGGAAATAATATGACGTAAAGAATACAGAGAATAATTTTGTTTACATATTTATTAAAATAAAATAACATTAATTAAATGTATGTTATTGAATGAATGTTTAGGCCAGCAGAGAAGGCCTTGCTGGCCCCGAGGGTCCGCCACTGGCTCATGGGATAGATGTCCAGGCACAAGCCGTCCCATAAGAACTGTCATAGTGACGACAGAAAGAGAAACAATAAAATCAACAAACAGTTAGAGCAAAAAAATAGCTCTTAATCATACCTTCTTTATAATACGGATGGATAAATAATATCACTTGATTTTGATTGACACAGTGAGGTATTATTTGAGTATTTTCAATTATAATCCAGTTGCAGTTTGAAGTGTTCAATTATTATTATTATTATTTACTCTTCTGTAACAAACTGACCAAATGAAACTATTAGACACAATCATTCCTCTCAGTTGTGACTGCGAGACACAGGATGCAATCATCAGTGTGAGCCTGTGCCAGTGTGATCGATCTTTTATGCATGCAACCTCAAGCATGAAATGCAATCTATCGATTAGACTGGAAGTAGACATCACAAAGGAGAGATTCATATTCGGTCATTGAAAACACTCACTGGCTATAACTTTAGGTACAGCTATACAATCAATACAAATGCTCTGCTTTATAAATAAAAATGAGATATTTCCCTCTCATGTAATGTCAGAAACACCTTTTACTGTGATTCATTTGTGTTTTGTTTCGGTTTTTTTTTCAGAATTGTATACAGGTGTACCAAACAATACGTGAACGCACAGTATTTAGTAATCGTACAAGAGGAATACTGAGCAGAGGCCATCAACATGGAAACTACAGACGTGATCTTAGAGTGGTGGACATTAAAGGTGGTTCTTGCGATTCGCAAAAATAAAAATAAAATAAAAAAATCACTGCGCTGCCATTAACTGTAACTAAACTTTGATAAAACAAAGACAGTTTTCGAGAAAAACTGAATTCACAACGAGAGAATGAACAGTTCTGCCAAGGCATGATAAAATATATCCTGTATCTTTCCACTTTTTAATAGTTTATAACTTAGGTCTAACTTAGATCAATTCAAAACACTGAAAAGAGCACCTCATTGCCAGACTAAATTAGAAACACCTTCAGAAGTTAAAAATAGTCGAGATTCTATGAGGATGTACAGTATATAAACTGTGAAACAAATGAATCTTTTTGTAAATTAACAAATATTGCAGCCATTATTACAAACATATTACTCACATTACACACAGAGTGAAGAGGGTTTTTTAACCTTGTGAGAACATAGTAGAGGAAATGACTATGTTGTAACACATTGTGAAGAAATGGATAAGAATTTCCTGTATTTGCTAATGAATATACAAATGAAGGTATTTTTTGGGGGGGGGGGTTGCTCAACACGCGACCCTTGTGAAGATAAGCTGATAAGATAAGGAAATCGATGGAAGGAAAATTGCTCTGTGGTGTCCTGTCTTAAGTCCCCGTTGCGGATGGTATTGAAAATATACCCGGTTTAGTTATCTTTTGACTACTGTTGTGCATACACTTTTATTTAGTTGATGCATTTCTTGATACTGTATTACTTGTCATACTGAACTTTGCTTTGTTCTTGAAAACCGTTTTTATTTTCAAATAAAGTGCAAAGATCATAGGCAGGCTTGGGAGGGTGACTTTCAAAATGTATTCTGATATAGTTAGTAGTTAGCTATTGAAAATGTAGTTTGCAGCATAATCCAAATACCATAATATTAACGTAATGTAACTTGATTAATGTACTCTTAATCACCTTCAGAGTGCCCAATACCAAATATGCTAATGAGGATAAATAAATGGAGAGGAAAAAAAAAACATTATTCACAGGGCATAGGGACCGGCTGGCGAACAGCGAAAATCCGTGAATATTTTTATTCATATGCATATTTAAAAATAGATAGATATGTTTTTGCTTGACTGGAGGCCATGTGAAACAATTGCTTAGTTGCATGAGGTAGGCTGTTTTTTAACTGTCCATGAAGGCAACACCCGGGAGAGACAGACAGGTAGGCACAGACAGACAGAAAGAACAAGAGAAAGGAGGAAAACTTGATTTGCTTGCTCCACTATGTTGTTGTTTTTTTTATAAAGAGTGGAAAGGGAAAAACAGGACGAAAGAGGACAAAATAAGCTTAAGGCAACATTTTCTGCGATTAGTGGTAGCCCCCACTCACAAACGCACACAGACACGTGTACACGGACTGTAGTTATACAATAATAAGGGAATGCGTGACGCCATTGCAAAAAAAAAAAAAAAAAACCAAAAAAACACTTTCATCCCAGTGAAAAGTTCAGCCGTTTTATTGTTCATGTAGTGTTTAAAGACCAAAACTGTGGGTGTTCTGTGACAGGAGGGTAACATTTAACTTACGTTAGCGCTGCAGCGGCTACCAGCTATAGCCCAGACATATGTAGGAGTCTTCGCGGCGGCTCCCCTTTTCTTTGTAAATGTTATACAGGATGAATCAGTCCTCCAATGAGTGTGTTGCTGCTCTCCTGCGTGCTGCCTGCTTTCAAAATAGGCCCAGTTGGGAGGACACGTCAGAGAATGGTCACCCGATTCGGAAAGACTGCGTCAGTAGAGTCATCCATTCCATCATATGAGGCAGACGAATAATGACAATTTATCTATTAGTTGCGCCCAGGGCTCAAATACACAAAAGGACCCAACTGTAACTTATTACCAGTTCCTTTTTTGTATTCTGACAAAAAGGGGTTTTAGGCATTTTACACTCACTGTACTTAGTATATGATCGATGTAAAATTGTTTAGTTGTAAAAAAACAAAGAGAGGGAGTGGGGGACACACCCTGAACCAACAGCTTTATTTGCACTTCCACTTGACAGATTTGCCCCACTTAAGGTGAGGAGCAACAATTGAGAGACCACATCATCGACGAACTAAAAGTGCTATCTTGTTGATTTATATCAGTCTAGCGTACGCCCTCATCAACAGACTTCCCAAATCATTGTTTGACAACCATCACACTGTGAGCTTCGCAAAAGCAGACATCGTGACTTAACTGTTCTTAATACATTAATACATTGAATTAAAGATGTATTCAAATAATTGAAACATTGTATGACTAATTAATGTTTGATTTGATAGGTTAAAACCCACCAAAAGCAATTTACTGTACTGTATTGGGATACGACTCATTTGTCTTGTGTTATTGGGACCCCTAATGGTTGATCACTGCACTACATATGCAATTGTTTGTGAATTGTTAGGGAGCAAATGAGCCACAAGGAGGTGCTAGAGGAAAGGCCCAAAAGTGGGTCATTTCAGGATCCGAGGACACTGCCCTTGATATCGGGATGTATGAAGCGTCGCGGCAAGTTAAAGCCATGTGTTAATTTGATGCAGCAGCTATTTATGTTGTTTATTTTCACTCCAATGTACTCAGTAGTGTATTTTTTCGTCAGTGTTCATTGTCATAACTCTACTATGCCAACATTGCATTATGTGTATTTGAATGGTTTACACCAATTCAGGTGTTTAAAATAATATTTGATATTAAATACTTTACAGTACGCCAGTGCCTTGAGATATGAGTCTAATTAATTCCATGACCATGCTCATGACTCAATACTTTTGGATCTCAAATCATATTTGCCCTTTGAAATGAATGGTAAGGCCATTAATCACCCCCCACTCACACACCCAAAAAATAGTTTTAAATAACATAACCCCTATCCAGAACCAGGCTGTCTCGTTGGGACGTTTTTTGGGGGGGTTTGCCCATCCTAATTCTTCCACCAATGTTTGCCTGGCACGCAGGGACTTAAGGTTGACAAGGAGGTGCTCTCAAGTGGACACGCCAGCCTAAAGCCTGTTTTTGGACACGTTTACAGCCACTATCTTCAAACATGTAATATGCACTTGGAAACAAATTTCTGAATTCACTTTACAGGGTTTTTTAATGTCAGCTCCTAATTTGTTTGTTTGAATTAGGGTAGCCACTTTGGCTATTTCTATCAGTCGAGCAGGGAACTTGTTACTTTTTTTGGGGCGCTGTGGGTTTATAAAGGGTGCTTCCTACAAAATGAGGTAAAGGACAATGTTAATCTTGGCTGAGTTTTGCTTTATTCGTCTCATTGTAGCTATGGTCTCTGTGTTTTCTAAAAATGTCACAACATGAAAGTCTGCATTTAATTCTTTCCCCCCTCCGTTGTCACAGAATTTCACAATTGCTGTGATTGTTGTCAAGCATTAAAAAAAGAAAAGACAAACAGGCATTATTGCATTTTCTTTAACTAGCCAGTTAAGAGTAACTCCTTTATCTGGCTCAGTTTTCTTTACAAACACTCATTCAGTTCACTCAATAAAGTGCTTTTGTTGTTAAGTAACCTCTTTAACCAGGCTAACACAAACAACGGTAACCTTTGTCAAGACAGTAGATCCATCACTTGTGCAAATACCCATTGGAAAAAGTCTCTCACACACACACACACACACGCACGCACGCACGCACGCACGCACAGGCAGTTCAATGCTGCAGTTCACAAACGGTTTGTGTGTGCGCTCAACCTTGTGCTTAGGATTGTATTGTTCCTGTGTAAATTTCTGTCCGGAAATAAAAGTTGTGTCAATAATAATTAGCCTATCAACTCAGCAGCACATGCACATAATAAGATCCCATGCAGATCTGTACTCAAACATAATTGTCAGTTTGGATAGTTATTGTTGTTCATTTTGGTTGCCTTTGGTTACACCAGAGGGGCAAATAACGAAAAGCATTTATTTACTGTTCAGTACTAGCCTTTTCGTGATGCAGTGCGGTTCTACACCACTGCAAAGTACAACTACAATATTTTTTATATTATTAAATTAATACAGTTAAACCCTAAAAGATTCATATCTTGAATTGATTTTTTAAAAATACGAACTAGCATCTGCTGGCCAGAAATTACAACTAAGGAGCAAAATGTGTTATTTTAGAAATCTGTGAAAAATATTCACCATTGTTTAGTTTTTTATTTTTTTAAGTTGATTTCTTTTAATTTTATTTTTACTCTCATACTTAAAAAAATTGCTTTGGCTCAATAAAATTTGAGGAGGTTTCACCAACCATTTTGAAACGGAGCTAGAAGTAGCGGTGTACTGGTTAATTTGAAGGGCAAACAGTTTGATAAACACTTCTGAAACAACATGTCTTGCTTCGTCATATAACATGAATTATAATTAACAACTGAAAAACTATTCCCTGGATATTAGCTGATAATATTGAAGGACAACTAGGTAACTTTTTGTCAAAATGTAAGAATGGAAACTCAATAAATGTATCCCAACACACAGACTGACACTTGCCATTTTCTTTCATCAGAATAAACATTCACTTTAACAATAAATCTTAGGCTTATCAGTCTATTTCTTGGCATTGCAGTGTCAATACAGCTCTTGTACTGCATTACATGCATATTCAGGTGTTGCCAGTGAGTGCAGAGCATTATTTTTAGTTTTTTTTTTTTTAACGTTAATTCTAAGTATAGATTGTATTATCTGTCAGCATGTGGTCGACATCTGCATGTTGTACTTCCTTTCTTGGAGCAAGTATGAGTTTCAAGTGGCTTCGCATACACACCTAAACACATGCACACAACACACTTTTAAATGAGACCCTGTTTGAGGTTGAGGCTATGAAGCGGTGTCTGTCCACATCACTTCTAAACGCAGAGTGAAAAGTTTTCCCTCATGCTGAGACTCTCGTTAGATAGCAATTACATTGAATTGAGAGCAAGTGAAACGCTTATGCCACCTTGTATTCCAATATCTTCAGTGGACAATTCAGCTTAGTGTGGATGGTCACAGTACTGAGTAAACAAGTACCATCTCCTTACTGTCAAGTAGTCACAGTTCTTCCATAATGGCCATTTCACATCTATGCAGGAAGTGATCGCAAATCGTCCCATTGATGATTGACTTGTGTATCTCCGACTGGAATCAGAATGTTCTTCCTCTTTAAATTGGGAAAGCATTCCTCACATTACTAACAACAGGCAAAGTAACAAACATACAAAATAGACAGGAGTCCTTTTTTCCAGTTAATTGTCCTCATTAAGGAAGCAGTGAGATGTCTAAAGAACAGGAACTTTTCATTTTCCACGGGGGAGGACTGCGGGCTGACCTTTACTAGAGCAGCGCGGTCTGTTCTGCACAAGCCAGTGACAGTTTAACTCCCTTAAGTCCTTTTATAGCATCCATTAAGAGCTCAGAAAGGCACACGGTGCTTTCATGCTGGCTCTCCGGTGATTAGCGGGGATTCATGTCCTGCTGTTCTGACTGACAGGCACTTGAACACCTTTCTGTCCTGTTGCTATGGACACAAGGTAGCAGAGATAGAGCACATTTGTCACAATATAACCCGACTCATTTAACAGAGAATTAACAAAGGTGGTGTGTGTGTGTGTGTGTGTTGGGCATTAGCTCACCTAGCCTGTATTTCTCTTTCGCTTCTGCTCGCTCTTTGGCGTCAAAGTACCAAACTGTGATGGCATAGCTGAAAGACAAACAAGCATTGAATTATTAGAAAACCATCTCATGGGTACTATGATAGACTATGAGAAAAATTAACAAAACCTGAATGCAGAGCATGGCCAAAATTGCATCCCACACTACATTTCGAGCCAGAGTGTAAATGTAGCCGAAATAGTAAAATGCAGGTAAATGACAGGAGTTGTGTTCATTCTGGGATGTTAGTGGAGTACAGGCTGATGTCTCGGTCACTGAGGGGTTAATTTCCACAGTGTCTCCTCACTCCTGTGGGGCTGCTTTGTTTATTCCTGTCTCTCATGTATGTGCCTCACCAGCGCGAGCCCTGCAATTGAACCTTCCTCCCCACCGGCATGCCCCCCCTTTCAGGAAACACATACTTCCTGCCTCTGACCCCACCTCGCCCCCTCCAAACCCCCCAGCTAGGAGAAGAAGATGGATGCTCTTCAGTGACGTCAATGAAAATTCTTCAAAATGTTCCAAGATGGCGGTGCAGTGATCGACTGGTTAGCACATCTGCCTCGCAGTGCAAAGGTGCAGGGCAGGGTTCAATTCCAGCTCTGGCTTTCCTGTGTGGCGTTTCCATGTTCTCCCCATGCCTGGGTGGGTTTTCTCCAGGTACTCCAGCTTCCTCCCACATTCCAAAAACATGAATGGCAGGTTCATGGAACTCTCTAAATTGTCCCTAGATGTGATTGTGACTGCAAATGGCTGTTTGCCTATGTGTACCCTGCGATTGTCTGGCAACCAGTTCAGGGTGTACTACTACCTCAAGACACCTGGGATAGGCTTCAGCATGCCCGGACCCTTGTGAGGATAAGCGGATTAGACAATGCATGGATGGATTTTCCAAGTTGAAGCTCACCGAGTGGCATAGGCCGGTTTGACTTCGTGTGGGTTACGGCGGTCGGACCAGAAGATTAACAGCCTGTCAAACAAGGGTTCGATGTTGGCGACCACATTTTTGCCTTCGGGGAAGATTTGCAGAACTCCTCCTTGTGTCTGTGATTTAAAAAAAAAAAAAAAACCTTTTTGGCTTCATTCAAACTACATGGAAGGAAAAATTGCATTAACGAATCAGTACAGTGAACCCACACATATTTTGGAAATTGCCAATTTCTGTTGGCGGTTTGTTAAACAAGCTAGTTCTCAAGCCATTTTTTGCTAGTTAGTTCTCAAATCATTTTTTGCCAGCATGTTATTTAGGCTAATAGCTACCTAATACTTTTGAATAGCAATAATTTAGTTAGCCATTAGCCCGATTACAGTCATTGATGGGTCATGATTGTCTACATTCTAAATGCATGGTGGGCTGCGCTGGCACTTGAATAGCGCTTTTCTATCTTGGGTACTCAAAGTGCTTCACACCGTTACCTCATTCACTTACTGATGACGTAGCATCAGGAGCAATTGGGAGTTCAGTATCTTGCTCAAGGACACTTCGACATGGTCGCAATGGCCGAGGACTGAACACAAACCTCTGGGGTGGGAAACGGCCACTAGAACGCTGAGGGTTGATGCTTTGCTCATTTATCTTTATCTGTGTTGTCACAGACCGCAGTGACAACAGCAATCACACTGTGTATGTTACAGCATACACACAGCGTGTGTATGCTGTAACTCTGTACCTTGCTACTCTGAACATCTGAACTCCTGTCGACATCCGTCAACCCCTTTTTTAATAATCCGGTCCATATCAAGTGCTTTAGTGCCATTTATGACTATTACAAACCCATTTTGTGGTGACCTAATTTAGGCAGGACTCAGTTCTTATGCATCATCAACAGTGGGGCCTCACTTCATTATCATACCTTAGCATCCCAGTTCTTGTTGAGATAGTAGATGCATGTGATGCAGCGCCCGTCACCATTTGGGTTATCCACATGGCGGACATATCCGGCACCTTTACCTGGGTAACAAGCAACCATGGCCTATAACAGAGGAAACAGGATGGTTAGTTTTGTTTGTTCAGCACAGCCTTTTAGAGCGGCAGTAGGTATCAAAGATTTATACGGTTGTGAAATCTTTTGACACAGATCTCGTATTGGCTATTTTTGCAATTATGCTAACGATGTAGCTAGTGAGGTTTCCACAGTGCCAAATGCACTGAAATATGTGGAAGGTCAGCAACTGGTCAACACTATGATCCTCACAATGAAATCCCCAATCGAAACAATGCTCTCACGCTGGCATTTCCCCCACTTGACACCCGTGTTCAAGCCAGCAAGGCAGTTCGGGAGGTCACTCTCACGGGTAAGCGCAGACCTGCGTGACTGCTCTAAGTCAGTGTGCATTCCAACACCAAAGGGCCTTGAAACGTGCTGTGAAGTGAAAACTGCAACAAGGGGTGCCATGAGTGCAGGCTACAGAAAAAATGTCTAAACAACTCCACTGACTAGACGGGTAACAACAACAGCAGACTGGTGTACTGGCTGGCAGCGGGGAGAGATGCTGAATAATGATAGCCAGCAGCAGCGGTAGCAAAGTATGCTTGTCTAGATTTCTGGGGTGGAAAAGTAATTTTGAGATCAACCACAAGTCGGCTCCAGCCGTGCGTCATTCATGACTAACAGGTTACGGGCGGTTGCAATATTGATTCGACACGGCTTGCTTGACACCAGTGTCGATGTTCTGCGACAACAAGAGTTGAACCCTGAGGAAATCAAAACGAAGATTTGTAGCATAACCGCCACCTGTCAGTGGCTTTTAGTGAGGTGGGACCTAAGTGCATCCAACTCATATTTGGCATTCGCAGCCAAGTGACTTTGAATTTGCGCTGCCAGTTAACAGCCCCTCACAACCCTTGTGAGGTAAGCGGATCAGAAAATGGATGGCTAGATAGTTAACAGCTTATGGCCTTCCGAATTTTTTTTAATTCATCCATCTTGTTCTGATTAGCGTTTAGCCAGAGGCTATCCCAGCTGACTTCGGGACAGATATAAACCACCATTGGCACTCACCGGCCGATGGACAGCAACTGAGATTTGAACCTGGGACCTTTGGACTGTGAGGTCAAGCCTTAAAAACATCCATTCATTAATCATGAGCCTATTGGCCTACCTGCGGCCAAATTACAAATGCTGCTCTGTTTTTCCATACATTTGAACTCGCATTATGAATTTAAACACAAAAGTAGAAATGAGTTGCATAATATGTCCATCCCTCCATTCTCTAATCAGCTTACCCTCACGAGGGTCACGGGCGTGCTAGAACCTATCCCAGCTGTCATGGGGCAGTTGGCGGGGTACACCCTGAACTGGTTTTGCCAGACAATCGCAGGTCACACACAGACGAACAACCATCCGAGCTCACAACCACACACTGGGACAATTTAGAGTATTCCATTAACCCGTCATGGATGTTTTTGGAATGTGGCAGGAAAGTGGAGTACCTGGAAAAAAACATCCAGGGGAGAACATGCAAACTCCACACAGGAAGACCGGAGTCTCTGTGTGCCCTGCGATTGGCTGGCAACCAGTCCGGGGTGGCGCCCGCCTACTGTACGAAGACAACTGGATAGGCTCCAGCACCCGCCGCGACCCTTGTGAGGATAAAGAGGATCAGAAAATGGATGAATAAAGAGTACAGTTCATGGGAAAAGATGACGCACATAGCAATCTTGATAACGGCACCGTTATCAAGTACAATTAACATAATACACCAGCAGACAGTGCATCTCTTGCCTGCACCGTAAACATGTTACATAAAAAAAAGTTACGTAAAATTTTTTTATATATATACACACACACACACACACATGTATTTCAATGCACAGATGTTATGAGCTCAGAGGTGGGTAAAGTACTCAGAGTATGTAGTTAAATAGAAGTAGAAATACTTGTGTAAGATTAGTCTCACGTAGAAGTAGTGATTCAACTCCTTCTGTGAGGTAGAAAAAGTACTCTGAAATGTACATCAGCAGTAAGTTCGAATTCCGTTTACTGTCAATCATATACTATTAATACTAGCTGGTTCGCCCCCCTCCGGCCGGCTCGTCAGCTAGTTCCTGCGGAAGGCTGGTAAGGTGGGCCTTCGGCCCACAAAAGTGTTGTTGCTTGGTTCAACTTTTTGTTCATCTTCATTGCTTATCGCGAAAATAAAGAGACGTTTAGCTCTACTAAATAATTAACAATTTCATTGCAATGCTTGTGGGTCAACAACATTTTTTCGCTAAGATGCCCGCGCGATCGTAGTGAGCCACTGCCTGAGCGGCGCAGGGGCGGCGCGCAGCGGCGCGGTGAAGTAGGTACGTTTTGAAAAGGGACAGACGAAAGGACAGACCGCGTGCGGGACGACGCGCAATATATATATATATATATATAGATAGAAGAAGAAGATTAATTTTGATATCATAGCTAAAGCAAAAACAAAAATCCCTCTTATAAACTTACCTTTTGCTCGTTGTGCAAAATACGACCAATTACATGGAACGTCACATTTTGCTTGACTTGTGCTCTCAAAATTACAAACATCCAACAATTCTCTTAGCATGTATGGGGGAATATCTTTCAACTCAGAATTTACTCCAGTAAACATCAGTGATGCAGTCTCACACATGCACTCAAGTGACCCGACGCACACAAACATGCATACAGAAACAAACAACAAACGTCATGCGGCAGGACACAGCATGCCGCAATCTGATCTAAGGGTCCTCGGTTCACGTCACATCTCTGCTGACATCAGTGCCCACAGTAAATTGAAGTCTAATTGGTCCCATGCAACTCGTGCTTCGACGAACACCGCCATTGACGACCGATGTGCGTCAGCCACATGGCCGACCTGATCCGGAGACGATTCACTTCTGCACAAGAACAAAAGTAAACTGAGAGGGTGCGTCCATTTTGTGATTAGCAGCTATGAGACGAGTGCCGGGGGCTCTAGAAGCTACCGGCATATTTTACAGTTTATCGTTCATAGCACTGCTATGTTGTGTACCGTATTTGAAAGTAATTCTTCTCTTTGACTTGTTTCAGTTGCAGAAAAGTCCAAATTTAAGTCACCGTCAGTATGGTACAAAGTTGTGCCACGAGATGCGAGGCAGCACTGAGGTCGAATGGAAGAGATGCAGCATGTAAATAAAAGCAAGAGGCAGAGAAGGTCCCCAACTAATCTCCAGTAATAACCCTTGTTCCCAATGTTTATCATTGCATGATCTGTCCCCAGAGGGACTGGTATTCAACAAGATTTATTTTGACAAATGAGAAAAATTAACAATATCCATCCATTACGCTTTCATTAAGATCATGAGTAAGTCGGAGCCTGCGTCAGCCGACTTCAACTTGAGACACGCTGGATTGGTCTCGAGTCACATTCACACAAACAATCATTCAAATTCACATTTACACTAATGGACAATTCAAAGCTTTCACTAAATGTAAGACACATACAGTACTTTTGGAACGTGGGATAAAACTGAAGTACCGAGAAAACCCAAGCAAGCACGGCGAGAAAATGCAAACTACAAACAGAAAGCAAGGCCTGATTCAAATCCTGAAACTCAAAATTGTAGGGTAGGCGTTAACGACTTGTCCTTCATGCCAAAACGAGCAAACATATCAACTGTGATTTTCAAATATTTTTGATGGGAAGGGATTTTTTTTTTCTCCTCAACGTTCTGAATTAGTTGAGAAGGAAACAACAATTTACTGCCGGTTTAAGCAAGACAACGCAATTGTTGCACTTTCTTCAAGGCGCAATTAATCAACTATCAAGTTGTCATCACCGAACAAAGTCTAATATCGTGGAACTTGATAAGGAATACCAGTGCTGCTTTAATTTCTTTATGGGTCAATACTTAATGTCTCCCTCATTAATCAGTTAAGAGTTACGGGGAATTGTCATGAATCTTCAGTAATGGGTCAAAAGTCACATTCAAAGACATTATCATTCCCCACATTTCCATGTGGGGAATGATGCTACGAGACTGCCATGTTATCACATTTCTACACTGGATTAATTAAACGGAGAGGATATTACATGAATTAACATCAGACATGATTTATACGTATCACTGTTTTTACACACAAGTCTGTTGGATAATTAAAGGAATAAAAGCCTACTATGTGTACAAACAACTCTCTCATGGTTCAATTTTTATTCGCAAAATTTCTGCTTAAATATATGAGAAAGAAATTACTTGCTGTTTAGAACATGTATCACTTCTGCTACAGCAACATGACTTTACTTTTTTTTTTTTTAATAAAACCTTCTTAGTCAATTTTCCAAGACCCAGAAAATGTAGGTACTTGGAATAATATAAATAATTCCTGAATGGTGAATGTCCGTTTTTGTCAGACCTCTTCAATTAAAAGTGAACGCGTGTATTTCAAACCAAGGACAGTTTTATTTGAACTCCACTGTGGTGATGTAGGCGGCAATACTGATCAGGATGTATGAATCTCTGTTGAAATATAGCATCTAATTACCAAACAGAGGTTAAACCAACGTCCATTCATTTAAAAGATATTTAAGGGAAAAAAATAACAAACACACTGCTCTGTATGCGACATAAATTGCAGTGTGTGTGTGTGTTGGGATCCAGCTGGTGAAGAACAAACAAGACCCCGTGACAACACACCTATATTACATAATGGGCCAAAGATATTTAAGACGAAAAGTTGTTGATCAATATATAGATGTGGAAATAGCTCCCCGTCTCGCTCCGTTTACTAAATATTCAGTTACACAATTGGAAGAAGAATGCATCATCAAAAATGTCTTGTCCTTTTTCACCTTCAATCATATATATTTTTTAAATCTCCACTATCTGAAAGGACGGAGCTTCACATCAAACAAATAAAATGTCGGTCTACATCTGGAGCTGCAAGTTGTATAACAGCTGTACATGTTGATCCTGCCAGCTTCAGCAGACATTACGAAGCATCGGAAAGGGCATCTGAGGACAGGCTTGCTGCAGCAGACGCTCTCAGAATGGCACCGATTATGTTGCATGGCTCTCATATCATGAGACAACCCGACATACTGCAAAACTGCATCCACTAGATGCTGACCAAAATCAGACATACTGAACAAGCTCACTCCCGCTGACCAATGAGAGGTGTGGCATAGCAACGCAATGTTCTGCTGCTACTGTTTTTGCCCATGTTTCAGACAACATAGAGCTCTGCTCTGTATGGGCCTGTTACCAAGGAAACTCCAGGCAAAATCTCTAACTCCCAAAAAAGTGAGCTGCTCTGATTACATAGCAGTGAAGGAGCCAGAAATAAGTCAGAAGAAATTGGATGGGATGACGAAACATTTACAATCGGTGTTAAAAATGGAATTTAACCATTGGCAAGGAACGCAAACGTGACCTTCTGTTCAGTTACACCCCTCCCCGATCGTCCTCTTTTGTTCTTCTATATCTATTGCTGCAATGTCTTACGCAGTCTTTCACAAGGACACTATGGAAACTGGCAACCCACCAAAGTTATTGAGAGACTAAATACCTCATGTATAAAACCACCTGATCCGTTTTGTATCGCCATCCTTCTGTCCGAGTGCCCCTACAGCGCTGCGGTACTGGGGAAGCAAAGTTCGCCAAAGAGACGGCGGCGCTGTTTAAACACGGCCTCGGTCTTATGTAAATGGCAACGGATTGGGTAAGGGTTTGAGGCTATGACTGGTCCGACACAGAAGGGTTGAACTAAGTTGCTAGACGGTAAGAATTGTGTGAAACACGGAGATCAATATGCAAGTGACAATCGGTGGAGTCAATTCTCAGATGACGGTGATGATGCTTTTCCCCAAAACCTGGAAAGAGCGAATCAAAGGCCTCTAAAATCCTCCAAAACAATGAAATTCAGGGGAAAAAATGATAATGAAAGTACATGTCCAGGTCTATGGCACACATTAATTGCCTTTCTCACAAATGCCCCATTTGCATTATGTCAGTCAAATTTTTAGGGCAAGAGACGCCGTTTGAAAAGTCACAGTAATTTTGACACATCGAGCTCAACAACCCATTGAAATTCCAGCTTGTACGATCTTATTGGGGAATATTTTAACTGAAACTTGTCACCCAATCTGAGAAGGGGTTCCCAGGGTAACAGATAAAGCAAAAGGGCCGAGTAGATAAAAGAGCAAAATAATCAAATTCTGTTTAACTCCAATTTGAAGGAATTACATTTTAACTGGAATTTCTGTAGGCGATATCACACAAAAACATTTCCCAAAAAGGCTTTCCCATTGATCCTCCCACACCCCATCAACACAAAAACGATTTCACTGGAACCCATCATGCAATTTTCCCAACTCTTGGTGCGTTGTTCTCAGGTTCCGGTGACCATTTCAACCAGATTCCGCATTTTGACGGACTGTCATTTGCTTCTGGAAGCTTTTTTTTTTTCAACAATAGTTACCTAAACGTTGACAATAAGTCCTACAGAGACAGAAATGTACTCCTACTGACAACTACAGTATCACGTTGGACGTACTTAAACCCGCCTCAAAACTCACTTGTATTCTTTGGCATTTGACTGAGCATGACTCAGATTTGTTCTTGGTTTTGCTGTTGGGAGCTTTAGACCGTCTTTGTTATCAATTTGTTGCTTTCCTGTTGTATATGTTGGTTGCATGTACAGCACTTTGTATGCAGCGGTGGCTGATTGAAAGTGCTCTATAATTACAGTCGAGTTGAGTTAAACCTAAAAAGGGGTAGCGTTGCCTTCAAAGCCACAGATGGCTGGACTGATTTCCAGGAGATACAGCATCACATGCATTTTTCTTCCTCTGGGTGCCAGTATGATGAGGGCACTCGTTGAGGCAGGCCTAAATGTAGGCAAAAAGCCAGGAGGAAGGAAATAATCTGCCCACTGGGCAATCTGCACTTCAACCACGTTTATGGAGAAGTAAATATGCGACCGACATTACATGACCATGATCAAACTCCAAATGTAAAAAAAAAACCCCAAATACCCTCTCACCTTAGTCCGTCCATTGATGACACAGTCCCCCAGCTGTCCATTGGCTGCGCTATACATGATGGCCTCGTCGATAAAAGACATCAGACTTCCGATGTTCTTACACCCTGGCTCGCGTCCTTCCACCCAGGCAATCTGGTCACCTCGGATACTCCGAGAAGGAATGCCCCTCTGGCTCACCAGCTGCCCTCCTCGGAATTTTCCATTCTGATTTAGGGCTTCAACTTCCTCCAAAACCCGTTCGCCTAACACGGGGCCAAGAAAGTTGTCCTTAATGCAGATGCCGTAGTTCTTCATGCAGGGCACGATGAACTGAAGAGCTACACGCTCAGCTGAGCAGACAGACGCGTCTGACGGCGGAGGTGTTGGAATTCCATTACCCTCCATGGGGGGTGTCTGACTGCAGTCATATGGAAGGACAAGGGTGGCTGGCTGATATATGTTGTGCTGGATAATTTGGGGTGAGGGGACTGTTGGGATGAAGGAAGTCTGGGGAGTGACACTCTGAATAGTCATCAACTGGTCACTCAAGGAACTCTTACTGCAATCAGCTGTCAGTCGAGCACCTGAAAAATTGTGAGCAATACTTCCATCAGCCAATCTCCTTCGCTTCAAGTCAGATTCCATAGAGGTGAAAACTGCGTCTACGGGATCCTCCACGCCTGCTGACCCAGTAAGAGTTTCAGAAACAAAGTCCCGGTTCTCCCCACCTCTCCTCTTCTGTTGTTGCTGTCGAGCTCTTATGTCATTATTGATCCTCCTTATCATAGCAGGGTCCGCATTCTCTAACAGACAGGCTCTGCTGGTGACGGGGCACACGGGGGCCCCCGAGGTCTCTTTCATTTGTGCAGGCTTTGGTGTGTGGGCAAAAGCGCTCGCGGGGGTTCCTTCCACAGACAGAGACGCTACACCAACGCTGGAGAGCGGCAAGCCAGTTCTGCATTGTTTGGTCGGGGTTGTGAGTCCGCGGGGGTCGCTTTGGGAAGCGAGACCCGCCAGAAACTCGTCAGCAGTCGGACCCCCGACCCGCACTCCACACAGGCCGTTGATCCCCATGTCTGTCGGGCGCGTGTACACTAGCTCGGCTGGTGTAGCGGTGAGCTGCTGGGTGCTGATCCTCCTATGCGGAGACGCTGAAACGGTTACCGATTTGCAGGAGGCAGAGCTTGGCTTCAAGAGGTCTGCGCCTCCCAAATTCTCCATTTTATCACGTCATGCGACGCTGGATGTGCACGTAGCCCATGTCCGCCCTTCATCTTTTAGCTGAGTGGCTGGGTCGTCTGACGGAGAGGAGCTCTGACGCAACCACTTTCATGTCCTCGCCTTGTTTTTCCTGCTATCGTGACAACCATCAACTATTACCCTGAACAGAACCACGCTGTAGAGCGGCTTGCATTATTCTCAGGAACATTTTGAGGACCTGTTGTGTATCTGTGAAGAGTAAAATGATACACGTTAGGCCTATTAATAGCATGGCACATGGCATTTTTCAGAGCGGGCAATAAATGTTGAGTTAAAGTTACCGTTTTATTATTTATCTAGCTTTCTTGACATGAAGTGCACATTATTGTCACCACACAACCAAATTGTCATAGAAGAAGCTTATTTTAAACAATCTTTGCCACTAAATTGGTTAATTGGGTATTTCTATTGACTCTCACATGATGACACCCGGCACTAATATGCCATTATACATTTAGCCCTAAAAAGAAACTCGTTTAGATATGTACACTCCAAACTGTTGACGTCTTCGCCAACCGGCTAAATAACTTTTGGTCATCGGGTTATTCCTGACACTCGCGTTGCATGCATATATCTATAGCTTCTGTCCATTAAAACATCAACATATGAGAGTTGAAAACAAAACACAGTGAGACGAAATAATCCCTGATGCGCAGTCACTTACTTCAACCCACGGCAATGCAAATTCACTCCCGAGCGTACGTGACGGTCTGCGTGTACGCATGTTATTTCCGGAATGATCTTCTCCAATCCACGCAGCGTTCTTTCCTTCCCACGTACATCGAAAACACGCTCATGCACGCGAGGATGATAACAAAAAAGAAACGAGTCGGTTCGTCACGGGAAGACCAAGGGAGATGGGTGGAAACGCTCCTTTCGACGGTCCTCGTGTTTCTCTGTGAGTGGACCCGATGTGGTCCTCTCATCTTCCCTCCCCCAACTCCCACGTCCACTCCCTCTCGTCGCCACGCGCGTGGGCCATGTGACCACCAGTCGCTCGCTACTGTGGCGAAGCCGACCGCCCACCAATGAATTCCCCTTATTTAATACACGTCTTAATACGACTGCTATCACGTTACAATTATAGAAATCATTAATGCTATACAAAAACCTCACCGCCATATAATGTACACCCAGAACCGTTCGGAATCAATATTTATTCATATTTATCCAACAACGTGACAAAAACATTTCGATAACATGCCTCGTACGTAACAACGTTTATTATTAATGAACTTTACATATGTAACTTGATTGGTAGGAATTAATTCGTTTTGGTTGACCCCCCCCCCCTAAAATATTTTTTCATTCATCTTCCGAGCCGCTTGATCCTCACTAGGGTCGCGGAGGTTGCTGGATCCTATCCCAGCTGTCTCCGGGCAGTAGGCGGGGGACACCCTGAACCAGTTGCCAGCCAATCACAGGGCACACAGAAACGAACAACCATTCACACTCACACTCACACCTAGGGACAATTTAGAGTGTTCAATCAGCCTGCCATGCATGTTTTTGGAATGTGGGAGGAAACCGGAGCACCCGGAGAAAACCCACGCAGGACCGGGGAGAACATGCAAACTCCACACAGGGAGGCCGGAGCTGGAATCGAACCCGGTACCTCTGCACTGTGAAGCCGACGTGCTAACCACTGGACTACCAATATATTTCACGTTTATGCCAACATTTTCAACATACGGTTACATCCATAATGGGTCCAACAATACGTAACCTGTGTAATTTACTGCTGGACTATAGATGCACATTGGACGAGGAGGACACGAAGAAAAATAATGCCATCATGGCTACACAGCAAATCGTTTGCAAAGGGTCGACCATAAACAGCAAACAAGGTCACACTGGCAAATTTCACAGTTTTTCCTCAACACAAGTTTTGTCAAGGCCTTGTGCGCACAACAACAGACGGGCACGTTTGCGTGTGCAACGAACATTTCACCGAAAGAGTTGTTTAAAAAAAAAAAATCTGTATTTGTATCTGAATCTGAATTGAAAATTTCATAGTGGTGACGTTCTCTTGTGAATGACTGTTTTTTGTCTTTAAAAGTACCACATTTTATGTACTCGTTTGAGGTCAGCACGTTAAGCTAAACTTGCAACACACACCCCATACAACGGTATATGCTGATAAGAGTATGTTTCTCTTTATCTTCAACCGTTTGAAAAGAAATCTCCGTGACATGGGAGTCATAAATTTGGATGGATTACAAGGAGGGAACATTCTTGTAACATGAACATGTTGCTTTTGCTTGTAGAATCCTGTGTTATACTCCGGAATAAAGTTACATGTAAATGAAGGATTGAAGGTGATGAAATACTGTATAATGTGACCATCAGGGCAGGATGCAGGTGGCCTGACAAAGTCAGTAACATCAGAGTTGCTGCGGTGATAAACATACTAAAATCAGAGCTACTGTGCATCATGACATCACATCATTTAAAAAGAAAGGGGGGGGGGGGTCTTGCAAGCATGGACATTTTCACACCTGCATTATTAAATGAGCTTCACATCCTGTATCCTGTTTTGTCTTACAATGTATGCTCTCACAGGATTTGATAAAATGGAGAGGTTTTAGTCTTTGATCCAGGCAGCAGCATCCCATCTTTTTCACTGCTATTAAATTTGCTTCACTTTCTCATTGAGTTTGTTCCAGTAACAAGAATAACAGCGTTGTCTTTGCGTATGCAACGTCAGCGTTCCCTACACAGCTGGCTGGAGCCATCCAGAGTAGTGCAGCACTGCACGTATACATCTCTTCCTTTTTCTCCTCATCTCCCTCTTCACACCACCAGAATAAAGTCGAGAGGGCAGTGGAAAGTCAAAGGAAGGTGGAAGGCCAAGTGGTTGCTGACTTGGTTTGTTTTTGCTTTTCCAGTGGCCTAAACTCCCATTTTGTATTCACAACAAGATTAGGATTGCTTGTATAATGTCCAACATAATCCAAAAATCTGCCTTTACAAAGACAGACACATGCAGTTTTGTCAGAGAGATGTTCATTCAACATTCTTATTATTGTGGTTGTAGTTGACATAAAGAGCGCATTTGGGCATTTGCACGAAGAGTTTTATTTTTAAACCCCCTTCATGAGTTTGCACATGGCAGTAAGAAGATGGACTAGTCCATTGCATGAGAAGAAAAGGGGGAGCACATGACAGCAATGACAGATTCAGTATTTTCATGTGTTCTTAAGGAAGTGATTTAGGACTGTGAATCATGATAATAGCTTTAAATTGATGACAACTTTATTAAGTCTCTTTTAATGAGACATTGGGTGGCTTCGGACATCTCTGGGCCCCGGGCAATTGCCTGCTCATGCCGATTTAGCAGTGATGTGGAACTGCTTTCCAAGATACCAAGAGTTACTTCTATTATTTTTAGTTAGGCAACAACATTTGTTCCTGCTTCCCTGCCTTAGGGCTTTGATTTCTTTTTAATTCAAATTGAAATAAAATATTTTTGTTTCCTGCATGCTGCTCCGCCTGACATAGGACATAACAAGCGTATATGGACAAAAATTCAAGAATAAAAATGTTTTCAAAAACAAGGAAATGTATGTGTTTATTTATTTTAGGTGTAGCCTTTGCTTATCCAGGGAAGGCAATTCAGAACATATTCTCGTTTGCAATGCTGACCTGACAAATAGGGAAAATAATAGTCTTTAAGTTATTGGCCGAGCAAATACAGACTTCTAGGTTAAAGAATCTTTGTAAACAATTGTGAACATGTGTTGTGTGTACAAACACCTGCTGTTCCATTGTGTTCGGGACAGTAGCGTGAGAGCGAGCAGAAGGTCAACTGTAAATCACATCAAACGTTTGGCCCTTGTTAAGACCCTACTGTCAACACACACACGCACACACAAATACTCCCATGTAAAGCCCCCGTAGAGCTCCCCATAAACGGAGCAATCAGGGATGACAAGAAGAGTTGTTTCAAATTCTCACAGCCGTCTCCAAAAAAGACAACAAAAAAAACCTAAGGAAGTGAACGTCAATTTACGTAAATGAGGACATGTAAGTATAGTAAATGATTCTCACATAGACTCTATCGACAGTTGATATAAAAAGAACAACCCTGCTCAGATGCCAGGTTTTTGTTATAAAAAACAATGAGACCAAAATAAATCGGTTACTCCCCCCCAAACCCACCGATTATAGTGATCTATAATTGTTTTCAAGAGGGGAAGTAAAAATAAACTATTGCGACAACATGGTTGCACAAGTATATACACTCTCTTGTAAATAGAGATGTGGCTGTGGTCAGGATTAACCAGTCTCGTTCATCTAACTATCGATCATTAACTTTCTGGCGCCACCGTGTGTTTCATGACCTGCATAAAATCAGTTGCTGTCTTCCATTTTTGAACATAGAGGGCGCTGCGTCGATTCGACTCACCCAGTTTGCGACGCCGCTTTCGTCTTCCTGATTGATCGTTGACTCCGTAAGAGTTCAGAGTTCACGCCGATGTCGTGTTGATACTCCCCACCCACCAAAAGCGCTTTCGATTTAAGCGGTTCTCCTACGAGCGATGTGATGACCTTCTTGCGGTTGTTCCTGCGGAGGCAGTTGCCCATGGCCGCGTCACACTTGTCCCGCATCGTCGCGAGACCGCCGCGGCCTCCTGGCGGCGCTCAGTCGGGCACCACGCGGCGGCAATTTACGGAGAAGGGGCCGTGGGGGAAAAGCCCGTCATCGGAGTTACCACCACAACAATATCAGCTCACTGCCCTTGACAAGGCAGACGCTTTGGTAAGCCAATGCGTTTACTGTCTTTGTCAGCTCCCGTACTTAATTCGTTGTGGGTTTAAAATAATTCACTTTTTTCGCCTGGCAGATGCTGAGGAAGTCTCACGAAACAGGTAATACTAGAGGCGGAACACATCTCCTCTCTACAGTTCAATACAATGACAGCAAAAGTCGTGCCGGCAGTTCAGCTTGATGTAAAATTAACAGTTAACTCGTTAAAGTGGCAGAGAATGTCGACTGGTATTTAAGTCTATCTCTGTGTTCAGATGGGACGGACATTGTCATTTTGAGCATTATTAATTGTGCTTTCAGGTGAAATTTCAGGATGAACCTAAAATTCACTACAGTATATCCGTTACAGAGAAACTATTTGACTTTTTGAAATTATATGAGTAACTGCTCATTCTTTCAGCACAACTTGCTGTTCTCTAGAGGAGCTGAATTGCCAAATTCACTTAAGGTTATTGACCCATGAATCGTACCGTATACTGTACTGTATTGCCAAGGACGTCTGCGCTTTTCTGACTCTTTCACTCAAAATTATGGCTGAATGATTTCGAAAAAAAATTACTGCAATATTCCCCCACAACATTGTGATTGTGATTCAGTATGCAATATTTTTTTTCAAGGTCCTTTTCCCCATGCATCTGTTTAAACAAACACAATAGCTTAATCAGAATGACAAAAAAACAATATCAGATTTATTATACATAACATTTTGATTTTATGAGGTCAAATTAATCTGACCTCAGAAACCTTCCTTTTTATTTTGCATCTTTCCTTCTTCCATTCCTTCCTTTCTTTCTTTCCTTAAAACAGATTTTCTGGCTTGCTTCTTTCTGTGCCTCCCAATACCACGTTACAATTTGTCTTTGTTCTTGAGTCAAATTATTTGCCTTATTATAAAACTTTAGTGCCAGTGCTGTTCTCATAAATTGTTCTTCCCTTTCGTTGGCGGTCATCAATATGAGAACCTCCAGTACAGTGTTAATATCATCAAGTTGCTTGAATCCTGTTTTTTGACTACCTTGCTTGCAGGTTTTCTCTCGTGGTTCCGAAATGGTCTGCTTGCAACGGGAATCGGCGTCATCGCTTTTGTGCAGAGCGAAGTGGGACGTGAGGCGGCCTACGGTAAATGAACAAAGCAGCTGAAACACGTGTGGCATTTTACAGGGAAAAAATATCACAAGCGTCTCTCAGAACTTATAATTTTGTGAAATATCACATAATGAAAACTGCCCATAAATACTAGGGATGTGAATCTCAGCACTGAGGACGATTCGATACACATCTCGATACACTGCCAGCGATGCGATACTTAAACGATACATGGAATTTTCTGGCGATACGATGTGATACGTTTAACCGTCGTCACGATGTGATACGATGCGATACACATCAAGTTCAAATCAATGCGATCCGATACGATACAATGCAATTTGTTGCGATATTGTGCAATTAAACATGCAAATAAGCAAAGAAAAAATGCTTTTTAAAAGATGGAATTCAGTATGGTATTACAAAAAGGATACCACTTTATTCCTTATAAAGAGTAGAACTTGTAAAACAACTTATTTAAGCCCTTTCACAATTGGGTTTTGTGCAAAGAAAATGTAAACAATTTGGCACCTGAGACAGCTGTTGCGATAGTGTAAATACAAACAGACTATTCTCACTGAGTGTTTTATATGAAATATAATTATATATAATATATATATATATATATATATATATATATATATATATATATATGAATCTATAGCGCAAGATGTCCACCCATCCACTGTAAGTGCAACTCTTTGCGCACTGTTCAGCGACACAGTAATCTCACTTCTCACTTTGTTGTACACATCGGGAATATGTTTGTAAGTGAACACAGACCTGTCTGGTATTTTATACCTGGGTTCCAAAACGTGCACGAGCTGTCTGAAACCCTCATTGTCCACCACGCTAAGGCTGGAGGTCTTTGCATATGAAATAACCAGTGGCCTTAGTTATAGCCATTGCACGGTCACAGTGAGTTGCAAGGGGACTCCCAAAATAAGAGGCAATTTTTTTTCTGATCCTGACCTGGTTTACCAAGAGTTTCTCCGGTGTCCGACGAGGAACTGGGCGGGGAAGCGGGGGAGCGGGAGGGAAACTTGTCGGTGATCTGGTGCCATCGTTTTAAGTGGGTCTGCATATTTGTGGTGCTGCCGTTGTATGGCTTCTTAGTGTGACATTCCTTGCAAATTACGGAGGTTTTATCAAGCTTTCAGTCTTTCTTTTCGAAGCCGTAGTATTTCCAAACATAAGATTTGAATGTTGCGGCTGCATTAAATATAGTAGTTTCCTCGCTGCTGCTTGCACTAACTTCCATAATGTTTCGCTAGTTGTGTACTGGACTGTATGTGACGCACGGCTACCGTCCGTATTCAACACAAAACGCAAAGCAATGATGGTGCATTCATTGCGCCTAGGAAAGGGCAGATAGGTGACGTTTAACATGAATAAAACGGCGCTTGAATCGGATTTTACCGATACCCATCAATGCATTGTGATGAATCGCGATTTCACCCGTCAATCGCGTCATAGCCAGTGAATGAGCCGATGCACTCGCATCGCGCACGTGCGCATCGATGTATCGATTAATATCGATTATTTTTCCACACCCTTAATAAATACATACTTCCAAACAGTTTTCAAAGAGAATCACTTCACAGACAAGACATTAATCATGAATTAATTGTCGCATACAGGATACAGAATGTGAATCTCATTGTAGTTAGCACATTACTCAGGTGTGAGAATGTGTAGAGCCATAGTACACAGTAGTCCTGATTTAATATTTTACCCACTTTGTTGGCCCCCTACATCCTGGCCTCATAGTCACATTAAATTTCATCACCATCCATCCTTCATTTACTGCCATGTAATAATACAATGTGTATTTTCCCGCAGCCTTCTTCATCTTGGGCGGCGCCTGCGTGTCCTTCGGCGGCGCCTCCTACGTGGCCAGCCTCTTGACTCTGCGAAGGCTGATGCTGCTCTCCGTGCCCGCCCTGCTGATCCAGGGGGCCGTGGTGGGCAGCGTGGGTCTTTTCTGGCTGTGCGCCGTATCCCTCTACATCGGTCGCCTCGAGGTGGAGATTATCCACGAGGACGACGACGAGGGTGAAGAGTGCCAGGAGTGCCGGGATCGACGCGAGCACGGTGGCTACCGAGGCCCACCCCACGACAGGAGGCACCCCAACGCCGATGACGGGAAGAACAAGGGGGCCGACAAATAGAAGTCTTCCAGTCTGTGTACGTGCAAATGTGTGTCTGCATGTTTGAATGCAGGCCGTGCATCTCACTACAAGCAAACCTAAATGTGGGTGTTAAAAGGGCCAAAGCCAACTATGGACTTAAATTACAGGGCCCCTTTTTTTACTAGTTACCCCACGCATCATTATCTACACTCTCAGGCCACAATGTTAGGTACACTTGCACAATCTAATGAGATTCATTACAAATCTCATTTTTTTGTGGTGGAGTGAAATATTGTACTCAAAGCACTTCTGTTTCTGATGCAGAAAAATGTGACCATTAACATCAAAATGTACTGGTTAATTCGACATAAAATCTTTGACGTGTCAAAAATGAGAATATGCATGTACAGTGGATTAGAAAATTCCACGCACCCCTATTTAAATATCCATTTGTTGTGGAAAAACAATTTGACCAAGATAAGTGATTTAAAACCTATTGTGCCCCATAAACTGTACAATTAAATAAAGCGAAAGAGAGGGGAAGTAAAAATCAATAGCTGAGATAATGGGGTTGTACAAGTGTATGGTACATATGCCATTACCATTCATCTTAAAATTCATATTGTGAATCAGCACACACCTGCCACATTTTAAGGTGTCTGATTAATCTCAAATTTATTACAAATGTACTCGTAGGCTTTTCCTGAGGTTTTTTTTTCTGTCACTGACTGCTATTTGGAACTGTTCATAATTAGTTTCTGACCAGAAGACATTTGACGACATGTGTTGGGATTTTTTTTTTTATGTCAGTGTTGGCACAAAACTTTTAGGCTTCTGCTGGCAAGCAAAAAAAAAAAAAAAAGTTACCAAAGGCCAACTAGAACAGGTGAATATTATTTTGAATGTCATTGTTAATTCTGGCCACTAACTCGCCGAATTACATAATTTTATTTTTAATTCCCCTTGCTCAATACAGTTGAGTTGAGTTGAAAGATTTTTTAAAAATTGTACTTTTATGTTTAACGTTTTTGGTAGAGGAAAGGTTGAAATGGTTTATCTTGGTCTCATTTATTGATCTCACAAAAATCTGGCATTTTTGTACACTTTTGATAGCCACTCGAGATTGTAAAGTCATACCTAAACGGTGTCCTGTTGGTGCAGTTATGTTTACTATGCTGTTCCGTTCATGTGAGCTTGTGGGTGGATTGTTATTTGTAAATGCGATTCAACAAGGGCTTACAGCAACTTTTTTTGTTTTAATGCTAGAGTACGCATTTTCTTTTTCAAACAATTTTAGCACTTTGTTTAGCTCCTGTTGTATAGTCAGTTTTTTTTCTCAGTGCAAATTGTAATAAAACATTGAATTACAGTTAAGAAAGTGCAGTCTTGCAATTTCTCAGATGGTGGTTGTACATGGTGGCTGGGGATTTATTTGTATTTATTGTTTACTGGTTGGTGTACACTCTTCCTGTCAGTGTACACGTCATAAAGTGAAATAAAACATTACATGAGCGAAGCTGCTTGTTTCTTAGTGGTAACTCGAATAAAATGCGACATCAACAAACATGAATCCATTGTGTATTTTTATGTACCGTCACTGGCGACTCCAACACCATGACAAGGAAATCGCCAACGCTTTAATATGACCACTTTGGTAACGCTTCAACATGCAACACAACAGAGAACAAATAAAGACCATGAATGATATGAGAAACATAAAAACTGGGGTCTTTTGTTGATATTACAAACATGAAGACACATTTATGTAACCATTAGCAGAGTTCTCCTGAAATGGGCCAACAAAGCATCACAGAACAAATATAACGTGCCTGAAATGTATAACTAAAATAGTAAAAAAAAAAAGTTTCGTTCATGAATGGATCAGTAACCACCTGTCACCGGAAATACACAATACTCCGACACTCACGGATGTAATGCAGAGAATCCGGTCGCTTTTCAAAGTACAAGTTTTTTTTTTCTTTTGCAATGGATAACAAATAAACCAGGTGTAAGAATTTTTTTGCGTTCATCAAAGTGACCTGTGGCCCAATACCGGCCCGCAGCCCGGTGGTTGGGGACCACGGGTAGACTGTACATCAGTGGCGGCCGTTCATTTTAACCTTAGGCCTTCAGTGACGTCACATACATGACAACAATACAGTATAGCGTAGGTGACAAACTCAGGTCCTGGAGGGCCGCTGTCCTGCATGTTTTCCAAGTCTCCCTGTTGCAACACGCATGATTCAAATGAACGATTCAAATGAACAGGTTCAATGTCAGGCTTCCGCAGAGCTTGCCGATGATCTGATCATTTGAATCAGGTGTGTTGCAACAGAGAGACTTGGACAACATGAAGGACAGCGGCCCTCCAGGAGCTGAGTTTGACACCTATGCAGTACAGGCTCGTCAAGCAACACTTAATTTCAGGAGCATTTAAAACCATCAAGTATGCATTTACAATTAAGAGCAGGAAACCAAATTTATAGATATTGTCAAAAATAAAAAGATGATTTAGAAATACTAAATAAAATCGCACCCAAATTACGGTGTGTGATCTCAAACAAGTCTGTCGAATAAATTGCACAATGTTGAAGTTTCATATAAGACACCAACCAAACAATAACAAAACAAACTATTCTTTGAAAATAAAGTTAACATATTTGCATTTTGAGAATAGCCAATCAACAACAACTGACGATGTTGAGCAGCTGAGATAGATAGAACTTTAGTGCACCAACCAAGGTGACTACAATGCGGTATTATAAATTGCATTTGAGCAGATTTATTTGATACATTTTTGTATCTTTGTCATTTTATTTCGTTACCATTAATTTAATAATAACGAAATAAAATGACAAGAAGAAATGTAAAATAAAATTCATTTACTCACCAATGTAGTGCCTGTTCACTGAGCTGCACATCGACGCGAGTGTCCCCAAAGTTTTTAAACGCACCGTAGCTTGTCAGTGCCCAGCCGTGCTCTGATGTTTCCTTGCTGCCTTGGTAAAACAACTTAAATGGGTAAATCCAGTGTGGCTCCCAACACCAAATCGGTCCGTTCCAAGCAATAGGCATTCCCAGGAGTACAATTAGCAGCGTTTCTCAGAGGCTGTGAGCCACGGGTACCGTTTATAATTGCTCGTCTGAAAATGACGGACAAACCCTTTTCCTTGCTGGGACAGGCTAGCTAGCGCAGGAGTTGGGCGACATCTTCGCACAATATCCAGCTTTTCGTGGAAGGTCCGTCTTGAAAATTGTGTGTAAAGTAGTCCCGTAATCAGATCAACGTCTTCTTCTTCGGTCATTTTGGGTTAAAATGCAGTGATAGCTCCCTCTAGCAGGCGCTAATCCAATGACCGAACGCGCACGTCCAGTCTCGACGTAAAGCATTCTAGCTGGCCCCGGTGCGCAGACTCGTGATCTGTTTGGCACAGTCAACCTGACTGTCCCCGTTCATTTTCAGCGCACAAGGGGTCTGCTCTGTTTAATCTGAAGGCCCCGAGCATGTTTAATTTACCTGACAACACAAGCTAGCTGAAATATGATTGGTTAAAAACGTTACCATTATAAATAAGTTATTTATCGAGTGGCTTTCAATGTTATTTAAAATAACATTGAAAGCCACTCGACTAAGTGGAAATAATATGACGTAAAGAATACAGATAATAATTTTGTTTACATATTTATGAAAATAAAATAACATGAATTAAATTTATGTTATTGTATGAATGTTTAGGCCAGCAGAGAAGGCCTTGCTGGCCCTGAGGGTCCGCCACTGCTGTACATCCTGCCACAAATCGCAACCTTGGGTGAAATACTGATTAGGCAGATGTGTCTTTTCATCTCACAGTTCTATAAGGAGAACAGTTAAGTGTAAATGAAAATCGGCGCCCAACATATTGTAAAAATGAGAGAAGACACTTTCAGATCCAGTGTATAAGAAGCAGCAGGATGTACAAACTGTCCACACGCATGCTGTACATGTGTAATTTTTATAATGAGGCCAGCATCTGAAAGCATGCATGAATATTTGAACTGCCTTCTGCTGTGTGTGTGGAGCAGGGTGGGGGTCTTTTTAGCGAAAACGCAACGATAAGGCAAGGGCAAAGGTCCGCGATATCATTCAGCGATCGATACGTCGGCGTTCACCTCCAGTCACCCTCCTTTTCCTCCTCTCTGTCGATTTGCATCCGGGGCGTGTCACCGGGAAACGTACCCTCCCCCCCACACCCACGACCTCTCGACCCCTTTCGACCACCGACGTCTATCCACTTAAGTCTTGCAAAATTCATTTTCAGGGAATGTTGGCAGAGACATTTTTATAATGTAAACAAATATAAACAAAAGGCCCCAGGCTATTGCATAAAGAATGTGTAAATCACCGCCGCAAGTGGTTGTGATGTTAAATCGAATTAGTGAAACTTTGAATATAAAGTAGAGTTCAGAAGGAGGTTTTGGCTTTCTAATTAGGGTCACAATTCTGAACATTCATTCATTCATTCATCTTCCTAACCGCTTGATCCTCACTAGGGTCGCGGGGGTTGCTGGAGCCTATCCCAGCTGTCTCCGGGCAATAGGCGGGGGACACCCTGAATCGGTTGCCAGCCAATCGTAGGGCACACAGAGACGAACAACCATTCGCACTCACACTCACACCTAGGGACAATTTAGAGTGTTCAATCAGCCTGGCATGCGTATTTTTGGAATGTGGGAGGAAACCGGAGCACCCGGAGAAAACCCACGCAGGCCCGGGGAGAACATGCAAACTCCACACAGGGAGGCCGGAGCTGGAATCGAACCCGGTACCTCTGCACTGTGAAGCCGACATGCTAACCACTGGACTACCGGGCCGCCCTCAATTCTGAACAGTGGTCACAATTTTTTTTTTAAAGAATTTGTGACCACAATTTTTTGTTCACAAAATTTGTGACCTCATCTTTGGTTTTGTTTTGTCGGAAAGTGCCCTTTCTGTCAAACCCCACTGTCGGGCTACATGCCTTCCTTGTTCCCGCTCTGCTTTTCCCGCTGTCTCTGATCATTTCCAGATGATGACCACGTAATCACTTCGGGTCATTTCGGGCCAATTTAACATACAGTATGTCAAATAAGGGGTTAGCTGATTGCCCCTAAAAATAAAGATGCCCCCTTCCTTTGGCAGCAATGATTTGAACACCAACTCAGTGAGTGGCTTTCTGTTCATTAAATCCACCATGAATCCCCTGCTGAATGGATAAAAAGTCCTTAAAAATGGTTAAATTAGCCCTCAAAAGTCCTTATAAGGTCCTTGAATAAAAAGCGAAAATGGAAGTGTGCGAACCCTGGAATGTATCAAGGTATCGGCCTCTCTGTCCTCCTCATTGTTAACCTTGTGTTGCTTCTTCATCCTCCTCACCTCCCACTTTTTCCTAATCTTTATTTTCTTCCTCGCTCTTATCTTTCTCCTCCTCCCACCTCCTCATCCTTGTTTCCCTCCGCCTCATTTTTATCATCCTCCTCCTCGCCCTCATCCTTCTTCTTCTCCTCCTATTCAGCTCACCCGCTCCTCTTCCTCCTCCTCTTCCTCACCGGCTGCATCTGAGCACACAGGTCTGTTTGACATGCAGCGGGCTGGCGAGGCCTGGCGCGTCTAAAGGGCAGGGCGCCTACTGGCGAGAGACGCGCGCTCACTGACAAACACTGTCCATCTGCGACCTCCAGAGCGCGGGTTCACTTGGAAAAAGACCGTCGAAGTTCAAGTTGAAAACAGCGCGGCCTCGCATGCGTCGTCTTGAGAGGAGATTTCTCATGTGCGCACAGGTGCTAAATGCCAGCAGGTATGGATCACAGGCTTACATTTGGAGCAGAACAGCTGTGACACGTGTTTTCATTAATGTGAATGCAATTTTTTTGTGTATTTTTTGTTTGTCTATGATGTGCTTTGCAATTGGCTGGTGACCAGTGTGTCCTGCTTCTCGCCCGAAGTCGGCTGGATGCCGAATCCAGTGCACCCGCAAACCTAATGAAGATAAAGAGAAGATGGAATGATGCTAACTGATGTATAACAGGTGCTTTGTTTGTGTTAATACTTTAAATACAGAATAAAATTGCTTATGGATCTTGATTGTGTACATGCTATCGCTGTCGGTGATTTATGATCCTATCCGTTTAAGTGCTTTTCTTACCATCCTGTGGCAGCTACACACAATTGCAAACGACAAACATGCTGCCATTTTGCACTGTTCAGAGCAATCGGCACTTTACAATACTTTACTATATCCTATTGTCTATACACTTCATGTTTGCAACTTGACTGAAGTCACTTACCAAGCACAAGTTTGGCTGGTCGTGGATATTTCTTCATAAAAGAGCCTTCAAGATCTTTATTGCCACTCTCAGTTTAAGTTTAGATTCAAACGAAACATAAAAACAAAAACAAATACAAGTGCATTTAAAACAACCACATAACTTGCCTTAAAGGCTGCTAGCTTAATGCTAACACATCATGGGAAATGCCATAGACAGGCTAAAGAATTGCATAAAACCTAGCTTAAAACATACCGGTACACTGATAACGGTCTTTCCAGGGAAAACAGTGGTCAGTAACAATGGCAACGTAAGATGGCTGCCCTCTGGCTCCAGCCACAAGGGGCCGATTGATAATCCAGTCGTATGAATCCATGACTGAGCAGTTGTGTCATTCTTCTTCAAGTTTTTTCTTCAACTTTTAAATGTCTGTATATACTGCCTCGAGGTGGCCAAGGTATGCATGCCAAAAGAGCAGCATGTTCGCTGAATTGAAGTCAAAAAAGCCTGTTTAATTCTTTACATTGTAATGAATTTTATCATGACTGCGTGTTTTTATAAAGTACAATAACCCTTGAATATTTTTACTGGAGTGTATAATGTTGCCTTACAGAGCAACATGTTTGGGATTCTTGTTGCTTGGTGGAAGTCAGCAAATCTCCTGCTTGTTATCGTTTTGAAATCAGATATTTGATACAGCTCTCAGATTGGCTCTCATGACCACGCAAGTGGTTATAATGTTGTCCGTGTACATTTCAACAGTCCAAACGTTGTCTATAACTTCTACTAAATGGTGAAACAAGAAGATAAAGGCAAAACGGGAGCACGCCTGCACTCCCCGGTCCACGGCACATACATCTGCTAGAGCACGCACAATGGCATTTTCTCCCCAACAACTGCTCTTGTTTAGTATGCGCTTCCTTTGGTCTTGAGGAGGAATGATCCTCACTCTAATGAACTTGGGCCTGCCACTTGAATGTAAAACAGGATTTAACCCGTCTTCAATGTCAGAGCCCCTCCCTGGGGCTGCTTCAGACATCTCACACACTCGTAGACGTGCGCATTGACACACACACACGCACACACACACACATACAAACGCGCACACACACACACACGCAGGCATGCAACAGCGAGGCACGCCTGCCTATGATCTCTCATCTCATAAGTCGTGCACGCACATGCACACACACACACACACACACACACACAGACATACATGCACACACACACAAATTGTGTTTTTGTCTTCATTTTCAAACCCATTTCGTCGTTGTTGAATCTATCAAGTCCCACCGTGTGTCTTTGTGTCAAGGTTGAATACTTTTCTTTCCCTACAAGAAATGTAACTCAGTACGACACTTCATGGCTTGTTCTGTCTCATGTCCCCTCCAGGGAACAGCCGGTAGACTACTTGAATCTAATATTTCCATGACAGAAGCCGCCGTTCACATGCTGTCCCAAGTGATTTTTACTCATTGCGTGTTTTATTTGAATTTGTGTGAATGTGATGACACGTAGCATGCAGTTGATGGGCAGCGCAATAATTTTGCATCGTTAACCTTTGTTCCTCGCAGTCCATGAGTGTCACTACGTTTACTATCTAAAGTGGTTCAAGGTAATAAAATAAATACATAAAAACATAAATAAAAGTAAGTGGGGATAAAATGGGTGCATTGTACTTTTATTAAAGCAAACTAAATGTAAGTATTGCTCTCAAAATGCATGTTTAGTAATTAGAGTATCACTGAATTATCCTGACTGAAGAGAAATGTACATCCAATGGAAAAAGAACGTGTTTGACATCATTTTTGAAAATTTTATATTTTCTTATGATTATATGGACTGATTTTCTTATAAAACAAAAATGCATGTCATATTTTTAAATTTAGAAAACATTTGTAGAAAAAAAACATTTTATACTTGGTATTTAAAAAGTGTGACACCATGTTTATACCTGTGAAAAAAACATCCCATAAAATCTTTTCTTCTTGGTCAGTATTTGAATTGTTTTCCTTTTTAATTACAAATAATTACTTTTTGGTTCTATCAGTATTATTATCATTATTATTATTATTTATTTAACTGTGTTTTATGTTGGCTCTGATGTGCAGCATTTTGTTGTTTTTTTTAGCACACTTTAAAGTTGAGTTCTCAGAAGAATGTTTATGGACAGCAAAATACAAGAACTGACAAACCAAATCTGTGCCAACAAATAGATTAAAACAAACACACACACACGCACGCACACACACACACACAGCAGAAAAGGGACTGCTCTCCGCTACTGACTGGAATATTTTATTGTTATTGTCATCTGTATCACTGCATTTCCCCCCATTTTTTTTCTCTATACAGTTTTGTTCAATAAGCGGCTGGAGTATTCACAAGAATGCAAGGATAACATTAGATTCACAGTGATAGGCAAAGGGGTTAGCTAATTACTTCAATTAAAAACAACACACACACACAGACACACACACTCACACGCACACACAAACAGACACACACACACACACGCACACACACTCACACACACACACGAGCGCATAGACACACTCTCCGGAATCTGTGTGCTCGCTCATGTGTCAAGTGCACTCTGTCAGACATTGTTCACGTCTTCTGAATTTGTATATATCACAGACAGCACAACTGAGATTTGGAGAAGGAAAACAAATAAAAAAGGTATGGCATTTTTCTGACACAGCAGAAACAAAAAAAAAAAAAAGAATATCGGTGTAACTTCACATACTTATTTTCAGGCTTTCAAAGTGCTACAGAATTCATAGAGGCGTCTTTTTTTTAAACTAGTAATTAAACTAGATGATGATTTAAAGAATAACTGAAATCTCAACATATTTTTCACAGTTTTATAGCTGTTCTGGGTACCCTTTTTTTCAGTGAAAATTACTTGAAATCCCCCCCCGCCACACACACACACCTCCTACTCGAGCGAAACGCCACCACATGTAAAAATGACGGATGGGGCTTTATTCCCCAGTCGACTGACACTGGAAGTGTCTCCTGACCCGACCGTGACTTTAATGGCTGTCATTTTATGACCCGTTTTTATGCTCCGTTACTTCATCAATGACTATTTATTCCCGCAGCTGCACTGCGATACAGCTCGGATATTGCGATCACTCTTGCATTGTTTTCTGTTTTACGCTGCGTGAAGTGCTTCCAGTTTGAATTTTCAGTTAAGTGCTCAAAAAAAAAGAAGAGACTAACAATGAAGCGTTTCCTGTTGTTAAAATGATAAAATCAATTGTGATGATATTGTGCAACCGGTCAAATCTTCACAGTAAAAAAATAGCCCAATTTTGGGTCAAACGGGGACCAACCACGTTGGGGTCCATTTGACCCAATTTTGGGGCTATTTTTGGAAAAAACAATCCAACTTTTTGGATCGTCTTGTACAAAACAAGTTGGGTGAAAGTCCCTTTATGACCCATTATTAGGATATTTTTGACCTCATTGTTTTGAGAGTAATTTCCCTGTAAATGCTCCTCTCATTGCCTCACTAGCAGTTGGGTCAAACATAACCCAGTTTATTTCAAAAAGGATTTGAACCAATTTTGGGGGATATTTTTGATCAAAACAACAAAAGTCATGTCAAAGTCCCTTTTCGACCCATAATTTGGGTTATTTTTAGACCAACTGCTTGTAGAGCATTTCCCTCGATCCTTTCATTGCCTCACTCTAAAACAGTTGTGTCAACAATAAACAAATTTGTGGCAAAAAGAGACCAACAGCTGCCTGGGTCAATTCTATCCCAGTTTTGAGTTTGTTGATTTGTACAAATCAAACTCGAAATGTTTTTTTTTTTTGGCCAATTTGAGTATTTTTGTCCTAACTGCTCTTTGAGTGCTTTATGTGGAAACAACACAAATAACAAAAATATTGCTTTCATACAGAAACAGCATGACGCACAACATATTTCGATGAATCCCCAAGAGGAAAGCATTTTGTTTCAATTACATTTCCTCCCTTACATACGATGGAATGTCTGGGCGCATTATCATTAACTATATTTTTTGTCCCAACAATGTGCTTTTAATGAGTGACTCATTTTTTGTAATGATTTTCAATTTCAATACAAAAATCACTTCCCTTTATTTTGAAGGAACCTCTAGATTCAAAGTGTCACCAAAAAAGAGATTAATTATATAATACTTTACTGTAATAATAAAAACCCATTCCGACAAGTGTCCATCTTCTTTTTTTTTTCTTTCTATTGGTGAGAGGGTTAATTGGGTTAATTGGGACGACGGTTGACGGTGAGGTGGGGTTGCTGAGCTGAGGGTCATCATGGTTGTTGTCTCTATATACAATATGGCTTCTCTGAGTAGAAGAAACACAGAAGTGGTCCGTTGAAAGTCAGTTCATTATTTCGTTGGAAAAAGTCTAGCGGGAGCTCCCACCGCGAGGCATCCTGTTTTTTTTTTTTTTTTGTGTACGTTTCCGAGAGTCACTGTCAGCTTGTCCGGTGGCGAAATAAATGTTCCCCCAGCGGCGACCTGTCACACTTTTAACATTGCAGTCGTTCAAGTCCAATTGGCGACATCCTCAGAGGCTTATGTCCCGACGTCGACGTCGATTTCATCATCTCAGTCCTCCTCGGAGCCGGCGGCCCCCCGCAGTCCGTTCATACAGAACGGCAGTCCGGAGGGGAATGGGCTGTCCGAAGGGGAGAACCCGCTGAAGGGCGGCAGGCCCGCCAGTCGCTGCAGGTGGGGGAAGAAAGCCGGCGGGGGTCCCTTGTGGTGGTCCGAACGCAACTGCAGGCCGTCTCCGTGTCCGACCGCATGGTGGTGGGAGGGGGGCAGCTCGGGGGGAGCGTAGCGGATAGTGCTGGGGGCGTACAGGCTCTGGGGGCCCTGGGGTCCCAGGGCAAGGGGATGGAAGAGTACCCGCCCCGCCGCACCCCCCGCGGCGAGTCTCTGGAGGAGCTCTAAGTCAGGGCCACAGCCCGGGCCGCCGCCCCGACCAACCGCCCCCGGGGCGGCCCGCTCCTCGCGCGGCAGCGGGGACGACACGGGCATGACGGGAGACAAGGCCGGGGAGGGAGGGGTGAAGAGGCCCTTCGGCGGCGCTTCACTACTGGAGGAGGAGTCGGGTATCGGGGTGTTGGGACTGTCGCCGTTGAGGCTGCTGGAGGGGGTGTGCGCGTGTGAGGGCTGGGGCTGGCTGCTGTGTGAGCCCCAGCGCCCCCCGGTGGCCAGGGCCTCGTGTTCAGTCTTGATGCTGGCGGACGGGGTCACCACGCTCTTCAGCTGCTGGATCACAGCTCGCCCATTGTGCACCCGCCCTCCCCGCTCACCTCTCGTCGGGGCGTCTGCACCCCTGCTCGGCTTCCCTCCGCCGTCTTCTTGTTTCAATTTGTCACCATCCCCCGCCTGCTCCCAGTCGGGCTCCTCGTCCTCCTCCTCGTCCTCATCCTCGCTCTCGCTGGCCAGGTCCGAGGAGGCAGACACGCTCTCCTCAGTGTGCCTCAGCTCATCCAGACGGCGGCGGCTCTCAGGGGGGGCGCCCTCGGGCTCGGACCTCACCGGGCGCTTCCTCCTGTTCTCTGATTGGACAGCGGCAGTGGTGAACTTCTCTCGAGCTTTCGTGTCGGGGTCGCTCTTTCCCGCTGAGCTCTTTGCTGGCTGGGAGCCTGAGGTAGAAGGGAGTGGAATGGAACATTTGGTATCTTTCTTTCATTGTACAGTAACCTCCCCCTCCATCACGGGTTGCAAGTTTGCGGTCCTGCTATTTTGATTGATTGACTGATTTTTTTTTATAGTTAAGACATCTATTTTGGTGCTTGTAAAAATTGGGTGCAATTCCACTCTCATCTCTCAATGATTTAGTTTGAGACAGTGTGAAAGGGTAAGTCCTCCAGAACAGCCTAGTTTGTGTGTGAAAATTATTTCAACGTAATGCTGCTTTTTACGCCTACAGAAAGTGATCACCGACAGTGATCATCGTATTGATTATTGATGTATATCATGAAATTACAAATTAGGTTTGTTAGTTTGTAAAAAAAAAAAGCTGAAGTTGCAGATCACTCCACGATTACTATTACAACATTTTTATGTTTACTGTCAATATATGAAATGTGTTTAAATATTTGTGTCGAGCGGCTATTTTTAGCACCCGGTGGTATGCACTGACAATATCGACACAACTATTAAATTGTTTTTCCATACCAGTCATTTTCCTACGGTATGCGGAAACACTCAGAAACTATTTACAACTAGTCAAGTCAAGTCAACAGTATTTATAGAGCACTTTCAAACAGCCATCGCTGCATACAAAGTGCTGTACATGGAGCGATTTAACAACAATTCTCATCATCATGGTGAAGACAGAATGCAAAAAATGGTCGGGTCCACTTTCTGCTCTGTGTTATTGAGTCTCAAGTAACGTATAAAAATGGTCAATTTCCAACAGATTGCTCTTATTTTTGTTCTGTAGATAAGATTGGGCTGCTGCTCAATGCGTGGGTGGACGTATTCGAGTGAAATATAGGGTCACGGACCATCCCCAAAATCCTGAAAACTCCTCCATTTTTAACCTTTAACAGAAAACTGTGCGGTAAAAATGTTCAAAACTAACTATAATATATCAATGACACATATTGTACCCGCTAATTGACAAGCTGAAGAACTAAAACCGACAAGTGCCATTTACAAAAAGCAAAGTCATTTGGAGCAGCCCTTGGAAGTAAAATACAATCCAGTAGATCCTGATTTAAAGTCATCCTGAAAAACTTTAATTTTTTTTTACAGCACTCGTGAATTCGTGTCTGTAATGAAGGAAACAAATGCAAAAAAGCCCAGAGATATGCTGAGTTAAAATTCAAACCTGGCGACAGTATTATAAGATGTTGCAGCATCCTACCTCTGGCCTGCGGGGAGCTGTTTGTGGGAGGGGAGCTCACTCGAAGTCGTTCGGCTCTGACGTTCTCTGGCAGCTGCAGCAGATCCAGAGGAGTGTCGGGCAGCTCCGTTCGACTGGTGGGGGTGAAGAAAAAAATAATCTAAATTCTAACTAAAACAGACTTCGTCACAGCATCGAATTAGTACGCCGCCACAACGCAACATCAAACGTTGGCGCCCACCACAGCTACACTGTGTCGTGGGCAAACAGACCCGCATGCGGGCCTTGCCCTCGGGAAATACACACAGAGCCCACCGATAAACAAGCCAGACTCCTCTCCAAAATGGAGGAGGCTGTTGGGGAAGTTAATGAGCTCTTGTAATTACAGTGCTTAATGAACTAAAACACTATTCAAGCCCCAAAATTCTGACATTCGTTTGTCGTAATTATACGGCCTCAGCCCAATTAGCATCAACATTCAGCCTACTCTTGTTTTTGTGCGACTGCTCAGCTGCCCTAACACAGTATTATGCACTTAATGTGTGTGTGTGTCGAACAAGGAAATAAAAGGGGGAGAGCATATATTATTGAGGTTATGCGGTGGTCTAACATTTGTGCAATAAGTGTGTCACTAATAGTCATTAAACGTTGTGTAATTGATTTCGAAATGATTCCCGACTAGCAAAAGTGATTTTCTACATATTTATACTCAGCACACTACAGTTGAGACCTGCTAACATGAAGGGCTCATCCTAACTATAATATCAAAATTATATCAAGACACTTCCCCCAAATAAATAAATTAAAACAAAGATGGGTTTTGGTCCATAGAGAAGTTGTTCCATAGAAATTCAAAATATTGAAAAGAAATTTTCTACCCAAACAACCAAAAAGTGCAAATATGTAAAACAAAAAAAATTTATTTGTTGTATAACTTTTGTGAGACATCTTACATGAACACATTTCATACTATCTCACCAGTCTCAAAATGGTAAAATAAATTCATGCATTTTAAGATTTATAAAGAAAGTATTTTTTAAACCATTTGCACGTGCATCTAAAATCTAAATTTAATGCCTGCCTGAAGTTTATAAATGGAAGAGAAAACAGTGTGCCCCCAGCGGATAATCCACGAATTGCATCTTATTAAAAATATTAATTCCGTTTCTTTTATGCATTTTCTTCCTTTTTAAATGAAAAAAACGGCTTGCGGGCCGTATGTTTGACACCCCTGTTTTAACCCTTTCAGGGACAGCGGTTGCTACCGTGGACAGTTAACCATGTTGTCAGGTGACAGGGTGCATGAAAGGGTTACAATTTGGAGTTCACGTTTATGTGCAATGCATATTAATTGAAACATGTTTTCCTATATTCAATACAAATACAGTGTTACAGTGGCCTACAATAACATTAAATATAGAGTTTAGGAATAAAATCTCCCCGAAGAAAGCTTTTGTATTGTTAATAGATTATGCAGGGGATAAAACGCTGGGGCCGCAGATGAGGGTATTTTCACATTTTTCACGATCGAATATCTGTCAGCGCTTAACCCATCAACTCTAATGGGCCCCGATGATGGCTTTTCTTTCATGTCAGAAACTTTTTGCAGGTATCCTCATCAGCTCTTGGAGTCAGTCAAACCTCATTTCATCATTCCTGCCTTCAAAGCCGGCGTGAACACAGCGTGGTGCTCCGCTTGGTTCCCGAAACTGACCTGAGGACGCAGTTGACCCAGATGACGTTTCGCTCGTGGGGGGCTTTGTGGTTTATGGACACGGTGGCGGTGGACTGGATCCACAGGTAGCCGCCTCTCTTCTGGAGCCAGCGGTAGTACCCCGTCACCACCTGGCCTTTCCTCAACACTGGGGAGAGCAGAAGGGGTTACGGGAGGGGGGCGGGGGTGTGGAAAAAAAAAGAAGCCTTCAATATTTCTTACATATTAAGTCATGCGTTCAGCCTATGAATTTAACTGCTAAAAAGTATCATCCAGGGAAACAAGATAGTTTAATATTCTACACCGGTACGACAAACTGAAACCTTATCTGATGCACTTTGGTTGTGTCTTCATATTGGATGTTGGATTGTTACATTGCAATATTTCTTTCGACGGGGATTTCAAACATACACACAAACACAAAGAAAAAATGTGGGGGCAAACTATAAATTGGATTGCACCTTCAGAATTGAACAATACAAAATGTATTGCAATGTAAGGCTGTACGGTGGACATAAAAAATCTTTTGGAGAGAGGAAATAGAAGGGAAACAATTGTGATAATGCGGTTGCACAAGTACTGTATACACACCCTCTTATAACTGGGATGTGGCCGTGTTCAAAATTCACTGACCACATTCAAATGGGATGATAAATGGGAGTCGGCGCACGTACAAGTCACTGTTTAAAGTGCGTCTGATTCATTTCAAATAACATTCAAATTTTCATGGTGTGCAATCGCATTATTTCAATCTGTTGTTTACTTTCCTCATCAAAATGTGTGTGTGTGTGTGTTTTCCATTGACTTTTCCAGGTTAGAGGTCACATTAGTGGTGGAAATGCTTTATCTTGATCTCATTTTTACATGACAAAACTTGGCAGTTCACATTTTATAACCACTGCATGCATAATTGTAAATGATAAAGCTCCACAATGGAAGAAAAACTATTACAAGGAAAAAACAGAAATTCAAAAAAGGGGGAGAAAACAAAGAATTACAGACTCTTCATGAGAACGGGCAAAAGTGAACTGTCACATGTTAATCAGGTATTAGTCTTCAATCAATCAATTGCTAAAAAACATGGTTGATAGAATTAAGATTAAGATTAAGATATCCTTTATTTGTTCCCCACTGGGGAACATTTATTGTTGGTCAAAATATTATTCAACTTTATTCTGGATTTCAATATTTTTGATTACCATATTATGTTTTTCTTTCATCTACTTTTGTTGTCATCCGTACAATTATTTGATGCATTCAACGTTACGTGAAAAGCAAAAGAAGCTGTTGGTCCATTTTCAATAGTGCTTTTCCCTCTCCCAGCTGCCTATTGGGTGACAGGCAGACAGACACCTCGGGCTGTTTGCACATACAGTTAAACACCCATTTATGCTCACATTGATCGCAATGGACAGTTTAGACTGTCTTCAATTAACTTAACATGCATGTTTAGGGGAGGTGGGAGGAAGTACCTGAAAAAACACACAACGACGGGAAGAACATGTAAACTCCACTGAGGAAATCCCACAACTGGGATTCGCACGCGGAACCTAAAGGTCTGTAAGACAGACGTGCACACCACTAGTACAGCGTGCTGCCCATGCGCACAGACGAATAGCTCCAGCTCCACATTTGCATGACCTTCTCGGGTAGAGGTTATGACTAACATTTCACGCACATGGCAGCAGAGGGCGCTAATGACACCCCAACAAGAAGGATTCAACAGGCTCTCCTTGAAAAGCGTGTGCGGGCTTGGAAGGACACTTACAGTCTTCATGGCTCTGCCGCAGGTTCTCCAGATCCTCCACATAGACAAAGTGGTAACAGGTGCGTCCCACCACCTCTGCGGGCGTCAGGTCCATATAGTCGGATATCCTGCATTTGCACACAAGTCAGTCATGCAGATGTCCACATGACGAAGGGGACCATTCAGCCGTTCATTTCTAAAGCGCCTGCACTTATTCGGGACCCTGGATGAAGTGCCAGCCAATTACAAGTACAAAGACACAAACAGCCATTCACACCCATGAAAATGTTTTGAGTCAATTTGATGACGGATGGATAACATTATTAATACACACACACACACACACCTTGAATAAATAATGGCAGATTAAATCACAATATTGAGGAAAAATATTGCAATAATATTATTTAATAAAAAATATTATAATATATTTATAAATGATTCAGCATGAATTTGGAATGTTGGAGAAAGCCGTTATGCCCGTTTAAAAAAAAAAAAAAGAAAGAAAAAAAAACTCGGCAAGCACAAGGAGGACATTTTGACTCCACTAAGAAATGCAAATGTATTCTGCTTATAGGTTAACTGCAACTGAATTGGACTTAACATTAAAAGAAAGATTGAAGCCACTGTAACGTTATGCACAGTTATAACATTGGATTCAGTGATTCTTTCACGTACCACAAGAGGGAGCTCACAACCCATTAGCAGTACAGTACTCGTGCCACACTTTGAAGAATCACTGTGCTAGCCACTCAGCCAAAGTGACGAGCGACCAAATAACAATGATACCTCACCTGTTCTCGCAGTATGTGACCTGCAGGTCCATGTTGACCCTGAAGACAAACATGTGGCTCTCCATGCGGACCTCATTGAGCGTGGAAGGGGGGAGTGTGTGAGCTAGCGCCACCATCCCCATGGGCCGGGGCATTGAACGCGCTGTTCCAGGGACGATTGCGGGCCGGTAGCGTATTCTCCCGGTCACATGGATCACCTGAAGATTAAAACACACACACACACAATCACACACACACACACACAAAATGTTAAGATGATTGGATAGAAACTAGTGAATAGAATCCCATTGAAGGCAAAGCTCTGGCTTTGCGCCGCAATAAAAGGCAACGCGCAGCTATTCAGTGTGAAATAAGGTCAAAGCAATAAAACACAGTGAAAACGACCATCTTGACACTGCTGTGAAACACTAGCAGAGCAAAACAAAGTGACACGGTGCTGCTTGTTATTCTTTCATGCGAAAAACAAGGACATGTAGGACAAAAATGGGACTAGGTACACCTTCGCAAACTAATGCCATCCACAAAACACATACAAATGCTTAGTTTTGACTTTGAAGTTTTCTTCTGGTGCCCGGTAAAAACATGCATGTTAACTTCACTGAAATCTTTACATCGTCCATAGAGGTGAATGTGTGCTTGCCGCTATGCACCCTGCAATTGACTGGCAATTAGTCCAGGTTGCGCCTCACCTGTTGCCCAACGTCGACTGGGATGGGCTCCAGCTCCGTGCAATAGGAAATGGATCTATAAATTGCACTGATTACAATTGCAGGGTCAAGACCCCGAAATTTTTCCCGGAGGCGCACCAGTTCTTTGCAGAGAGCATTTTGATTCAAATTGGTCATGTGAAATTCATGTTCTCTGTTTGTATTTTTTATTTTATTTTATTTTTTTTGGGGGGGGCGCGGGGGGTTATTTTTAGATATATTTTGGGATCCCGGGTCCTTGAATGAGTTTGGCCGCCTCGACAATATAAATTGAACATATTCAGACTCTGATATCGCTGTCAAATATCATCAGAATATATTTGATGATATGGTCAGGCAGATAAAAGAGTACATCTGCCTGACCACACAGACCGTGGTGAGAAGACACAAGGGCTCTCAAAAAGGAGACTATCACAGTTTTTTTGGGGAGTTATTGAACTCCGTTTACCCACAAAACTAAAAAGAGCTTTGGTTTATGTCAAAGGATGTAATGTTGGTGTTTGAGGCGTCAATGGCTTCATATGGACGGATGCTCACGGCTGCAACCTACGTGACTGTTTCCATAGAGTCATTCGGTAAGTTGGTTGCTTCCCCTGTGTGTTAATTACTTGTACGTTCCAAAAATACAAAATCAAACCACAAACATTTCGTTTTGGGCAATTCACCATCACGAACAAGTCACGCAGGCGATTTTTGTTTTCCTTAGTTAAGGCCATTGCATTCTTGTGCCAGTATGTATAGAACCAACATAAGGTATCCTATTAATTTTAACGGAGCAGTATTTGGTAATTAAAGCAAGATGCATGATTTTTCATTGGGCCCAAAAGCATACGACTAAATAAATAAATACCTCTACTGTGCAATATTTTCTTTTGTAATTTTTAATTTATTTTTTTTGCTGGATTGGAAGTCATAGTGTACCTAATGAAGTTTCCAGTGTGCTGTACTAGAAAATTAAGAGTGACCTTGTATCCAGAGGATTTGACGTGTAGCCCTCTCTTGGTGAGCGTGGATTTCATACGAATGAAGAAACCGCGGTCGGGAGGTTCATCAGCGGAAGAGTGAGGACTGGATGGCGCTGCTGAGGATTACAGAGCGCGAGATTAATCATGGCTGTTCATCTCGTGCGCTCGCAGTCATTACCCTACCGCTGGGCTCGGGCGTGCCGGCCAGGGAGGAGGCGGAGGCCGAGCTGGAGGGAGCGCTCTCTGGGCCCACTTGGCAGCCGGCCTCTGCTCGCAGGTGGGGCCTGATCCCCAGCCGCTCGGCCATTTCCACGTGGTCGGCCGGGTGGATGTAGTCGAACACGCTACTGCCCGTGAGCTCCACCTGAGGGCGGACACACACACACACAGACACACACACACACACACACACACAGTTGTTGACAAAAAACTAACCAAAACCACACACTGAACACACACCCACCAAGAAAAATCAATACGTGTTATGACAGGAAAATGAAAACCTTGCTGTGGGTTACAATTTCAACAAGGAGTGCGGGCGCTTGTAAGACATTCCCCCCATACACACACGTTCCAAGTCTCGCAGGAGCAAGTGACGCCAGTATGACTCAAATAACCCGGCGAGATAAAAATCAAATAGTATGTCCTGATTAAAAACGGTTGAACTCTAAATATCTCTGGAGGTCGCATCACCATTCTTTTTCTTCCTCGCCCGTGTCCCACCCTTCTCCTTCATTTAGTCGCCGCCAGCAGTCCATCCCGGCAGGCATAAAGAGCTCAAAGCACCCGGCGTGATCCCATCATCACAATACATCATAGTCAAATCTCCAATCATTTAAAGGCAATAATGGCGCCGCTCTTGCATGGCATCCATAAAAGCAGCACAATCGGAGCCGGTGCGACTCAGCCCGATGCTGAACGTGTAAATGAATGTGTGTGTGTGTTGGATGTACATGCAGTTTCTATTACATTTGTGAAGGGGTATGTGCGCGCGTGTGATTGTGTGTGCCAATAGCATTCCATCTGATAACGTTGTGGCTGCAGCAGCCTCACACCCTTGTCTGTAGGACACAGCCATTTATTACCGGATTAGAGCCATTTACTGCGGGCTTTATGGGAGCTTCAGCAGGCCCTCAAGGACAGCCGGGGAAAAGCAGCCCCAGCGCTGCAAGCGGTGATAGGATAGGTGTTGGGAGTCTCCGACAGATTGGCGGATGACCATTTTTTTTTTTGCAATCAACTGCCTCGAATAGGTTGGTATTAAAAGGAAACACTTCACTGGCAAGACTCACAACCAAGGTTCGAAATGTGATCATATTGCTCCTAAGATTTGAAGGTTTTGTTACTTCCTCAAAATATTCCATCCCGCTGACTTAACGTTATTTTATGTTCCATCCCAATTCTGACGCCTGCAACATGCTGGTGTTTTGCTGACTCATGGAGCTAAAAAAAAAAAAAAGTCAGCAGGTTCTACAGCAGTGATTCGTAAAGTGTAATATTTAAATTGTTCATTATTTTTAGTTTTTTTTTAGTACGGTCTCTATCCAGCCAACGCATGTGGTCCTGGAATGCAACTCCACCGATGGACAGACACTTATACCCTTTTCCCACTGAAACTCGCAGATAGTAGTGATCCATGGCAGCACGCAACCAATTGGCATATTGTTCCATTTTCCAACAGAAGGTGATTCTGCGCCCCACGCGCCACCACTTTGTATCTGGTTACGTCACCACGCTGTGATTGCGTAGATGATAGTGCAACAGATTTTTTTGGTGGTAAACAAAGCAACATGGAAGTGCATGTTCTTTCTTTTATCATGCTTTTTACCGTCCTCAAAATGATCGAAAAGCAGCGGCGGATCAATTCTTTGCTACTACTGAGACAACAGCTTAAGGGGCGATCTCCTAGCTTTGTTGAAGGGGGTGGTGCTTTATATGAGGTCAATGGCGCGCAATGTTATGACTCATGACGTACCGCCCTATGTCATCACGTAATTGTCGGGAAGTCCCGTGTTCGACTTTCAAACAGCAAGCGGAGGCGATCCGAGGCGATCGCAACTCGCCTCCGATGGCGTGCTGGTTGACACAGATCGACACTGGCCAGTGAGCCTTTCCCACTGGCTAAAAAAAGCATGTTTACCCGTGATTTTGCGGCAGTGGGAAAATGGCATTTTGAATTTACTCAATTTAATTTCATCAGGTGGTTGCACACAATAAAATAATTTGGAGAATTGGAATATATTGCAATTCCTAAATCACATTTAGACCAAACACCATGTCTGTTACCTTATTAGCTTTCATTCACATGTAAACCAATTTACCAGACTGATGTTGTAACATGTTGCTTGTATAGAGAAAAGTCGGACGTAACAAAGGGTAATTGTGGATGCTCGGGCTTACGTTTCTGCTTGCACTGTTGTTCGAGCTTTCGCAAAAGCCGGCATCGTCTCTGAGTAGACGCACTGCAACGAGAGGGACTCTGACGATGACACGATGGAACCTAACGTGTTTGAATGTGAACTTGCCCAGCTGACAGAAGATCGGGACTTTGATGGATTTGAGGATGAGGATTGATCAAAAACTAATCTGAGTAAATTATTCAATACTTCAATATCAATATAGTACAGCCAAACTCAGTTTTGCTCCCACTGCCTTTTTGAAAACATACGCTAGCATGCACGCAACCGTATTTTATTAAGCTAGCGTATATTTTAGCATTCGATAATACAATGCGTCTTGTGTATGTGGTAAATACAGAAATAGCACCCGTAACTGACACTACGTCTTTAAATATGGTGCGCTGTATGATTGTGAAAATACGGTATCGATAGATAGATAGATTATTTTTTATAGAATGATAATAAGTTCGCCTCCGCTTCAGTGAAAGATACAAAATCCCAACGCCCCTTGGAAGAATTGAAGTCAACATTGAGAGACAAACAGGACCTCATGGGTTTTACGATGAGGGGGCAATGGAGTGGGGAGGGGGGGGGCTTAAGACCTACGCGAATACTATCACTCCATCACCGGCAGAAGGGAGGGATTGAAGACAGAGATCAGACAGAGAGGAGGCGATGAGAAGCAGACGCAGCCATTGAGAGGATGAGTCAGGCTCAGACATAAAAAAAAACAGGTATAGGATGTGGCACGCACAGCGGGCGGGGGTGCAGGGGGGGGGGGGGTAATTGGGCGGCAGGGTGCGGCAACGTGAGGAGAGACCCAGATCATTCACGTACGTGCGTACGGCTAGACAGCCTGTTTTTAATATAATCGTGTGTGCCATTGTTTGCGTGCCCTGCGCAGACATGCACGTGCATGTATGTACTGGGATGAGAAGGAGGAAGAGGACCAGAAGACCAAAGGAGGAGGAGGTGGAGGAGGGCAGCGAGCGGGGGGGGGGGAGGAGAGACATGATATAAATAATAGCAAGGGGGGTTTAATATGTATGAGGCATCCGGGCAGTGGTCCACAACACACTCACAGTCCTCACTGACTGATGGAAGAGGAGAGAGGTGGGGAGGGAGGGCAAGGGGGGGTTAAGGTAGGGGGGTGGTGGGGGAGCGGGGGCTGCATACTAACCATTCCCAGATCAATTCTCCTCTCCTCCCTGGTCCGACCATCCAGCCTTCTCTTCTCTTTTCCCCATTTATCCCCCCCCCCCCCCCCCGACCCCCTCCCCGTTAAGTCCCGCCCGCTTCCAATCTCCTTGATTTCATCCATCCTCTCACCCTCCGCTGCTTCCCATCATGCACTCCGCCGCGTGGCCTTATTCCAGGCCGGGGGGGACCCCGGTGAGAGGAGCAATGATACGAGTGGGCGTCTGGGGAGCGGGAGCCGTGGGTTCGGTGGGGTGGGGGAAGGGGGGGGGTAGGGACGGGACCGGCCGGCTGTGCCCTTGGTCAAGGTGTGTGACCTGGGCTAAGCCGGTTAAGCATCCGCTCCCCCCACTGTCAGGGGAGGAACCCGGGGGCAGAGGGGTCAGACGTCAGGGACGGGAGCCCCCCCCACCCCCCACGCACTGCACCCTCCGACAGAAGGGGGTGGGGGTTCAACATGCCCTCTAAAAGAAACCACCAGTTACACACTTGCACTCGTTTGTTTTTCTGTCCTTCCTCTCTCCCCTGCGAGCGCCTCCACTCGGCAACAAAGTGTGTGCCTTTGTGTGCGTTTGCAAGACTTACCTTTCCCTCTCTGTCTTTTCTCCATAAACAGACCAGCACATTGCCTCTCATAGGTATAACCTTCCTCCTAGAATAAAGCCTACATTTATTTTATTTTATTTTATTGCAGGGTGCGTGGAAGGGGGTTGCTGAAGGTAAACGGGACGTTGTGTGCTCAAGGTTTGGGGCGTAATCTGCGATGCTGATGGCTTCGGTCCTGTTTGAGGAGATGTGATGAGTTAGGCCATCTGCTCAGCCGATAAGAACACCTCTGTTTTATTAGCATCTCCAACCAAGCCCCGCTGTCTTGTTTACCTCGGAAATCCCACGGCAAATCCCCTTTCTGCCGCACGTTTAAAGTCTATTTACACACTGGTAGTCGCTCGCTCATCTTCCACCAGCGTCTCTCCGTCAATTTCCCTTGTTACCTCGCTCGTCATTTTTTTTTTTTGGGGGGGGGGGGGGGGTTCTCTCATGCCTTTTTACGATGGACATGCGTGTCTTATCTGTGAGGGTCAATCTAGAGCGTCAAGGTCTGCTCCTCTCTCCGCTAATCCTTCCTCTCTTTCCAATGCGAGTCTGATTTGATGTTAAGTAGCATTTAAAGGGCAGAGGTGTGCCGCCCGTGTCTTTAGATTTTAGAATTTACACTGCAGGTCCAGGTGCGCAATCCTCATTGTATGCCAAGTGTCTGTGTTCATATCATCATAACACACTTTTGAGAATTTCGCAATTCATCCCCGAAAATCTGAGATTTCAAAAGGATCTTCATATTTGTTGTTAGAAAGGCATATGAGTCACGTGTCCCCGTGTTTTTAGAAATGAATGAATTTAATTGCAGCTTGCTGACAGGGTGGACATTTTTGGTTCCATGCTCATGCTAACACATTTTATGAGCACATGGTGGATTTTCACTTCGCGACATGATTCAGTTAGCAAGCTGACTACCGTTTAATAAATATATTTTGAATTCATGAAAAGTTTTAATTTCAGTTTATATTTCTCTTTGACAGAATGGACATTAGGCTGGACAACATACAACTAAATTTCAAAATGACAAAACACGAGTATAAATGTATTTTGCAACTAAGAAACAAAAAAGTCGCATTTATTCGTTTACATTACACTGACATTGGGATATATCGGATTCATATATTTATTTCTATTCATAGTTGGAAGAGGCCAGATCCTGCGGGTATCCAATTCCATGCTTTTTTTTCAATTGTGCCGCTTGAGTGCAAAAAATTCAACTCGTGTCACTTGAAGCACACAGTGTTGATCCAGCCCTTGGGGATGAAGACATTTAGCATCTTGAATGGATGACCTGCTTGCTTTTATCGAACAGACATTCAGTCAATCGGAAGGGTGCCCCACTGACAAGGGTGGACTCGATTTTTTTATCCCAGTACAAGTCTAGCACAAACCGCAGTCTAACTGTGTGCATGGGTGGAGTTTTGTTTTACTGGACTTTGCGAAGGTACACTTGGGTGGAACAAAATTGAGATGTGTCCGTTTTTACGTCAAGCGCGGTCTACTTTCTGTTACCAAATTATCAAAGATGTCCATGCGCCGGAACACGCAGAGATGCAACACGGCCCCAAACACGGTAGACTTGACTTGCGCTGGCCCGAAAATAAAACAATGGCCGTTTTGACGCCAAGCACAAGGATGACAGTTTTCCAAAAATAGGGCTCCATGCGTTTATTTTTGTACCCTTCATGACGAATGAATACACAATAAAGTCGCATTTTGCGGCGATTCTTAAATTGTTGTACAAATCGCTTAATAGGTACAATTCAGTTGTATTTAACTTTTTTGGACAATGCGTTTCTATTTAACCTTTAAGAACTGTTTGCCTTGAAACTTTTATTAAGGGACATATTCTCAATTTCAAATAAATCTTTATCAAAATATTTATTTTTCATTTGATTATGATGATTATTTTTTTTTTTTAGCATTTAAATGCAGTATTTATGTTCATCCTGTGAATAATATTCCAGTGGCTGCCAAACAACGTAACTCAATGAATCCCGGCCATTTTCACTGGAGCAAATCCCTCAAACAAAGATACAAGGGCATTCTGTTTTCACTTTGCGGTGGCTTCGCAGCGGTGTGGCTTTTGCATGAGGCAGACGATGTCCGTGCACACGGAGCCTCTTTTGATGTCTGCTTGTTACTTTTGCGAAAGCATCCTGCTGCTTTCAGCAACTCTATCTCCCTCGTCATGCTGGAAGCTTTTCTTCCCCGAAAGCAATCGCCACGGGTTGTTTTGATTGTTTTGATTTCTCCATCGTTACTGGCTCGAAATGCACTCTCTCGTGACTACACGCAACTCCACCTGACTCCACGCTACTCCACAACTCCGCCCATGCATCCCTCCTCCTTTTCTTCTACTTGTTCTGCAGCATGATTCTGGCTGATCCCTTACGCCTGCTGCCACCTGCTGGACATATTTAAATGATTTACAATGCAGACAAGCCGGATTTTTAGTCAGAGGCTGCTCCTGCACACTATGATGCAAATAAATGAATAAAGGAAAATGGGCGGGTGGTTGTAGTGGCTTTTATTGACGTATTTATACGTCATGGGGAATAAAAGAGTGAAATATACTTTTTAATGGATAAAAGCTCAATTTAATTTTTTTTGCTAAACATTTCGGCCATATTCGTGTATTTCAATGTTGGTCATGACATTGTTCAATGTTCCATTTTCTAATCTTGCCGCGTGCAATGCTAGTAAATTTGAATTTGACCAATGATTTGACCAGAATGATCTCTGTTGATAGTAGGAATACATTGTTACCGATGGAATGAATGAATCTTTTTGTTTTTCATTCTGCTTGATTTATATTATCTTACATTCTGTTGTGGGTTAAAATAGCTGATCACAGATTTTAAAACTATAATCATTTTATATTATTGTAAAGCGTGGTCCACTGGATGGCGGGTGACATTAGTGCTGCCGACAGGACATAGTTTACCTCATTAATGTACAGGTCTGTGCTAAAAAAATATATATACATATACAGTATGTTTCAAATATCTCCAATGAAAGCCTTTACAGTGGTTATTATCTGGAACAGTGTACGTAATCAGGCAGGTAGAACACTGAGAATATTCTTGCACAGCTAAGCAAAATTGGATCACAACATTAGGACGGACTCGAGATAAAGGACAGGAGTGAGCCAACCACAATGACCAAAGATCTTTCAGCCCATACGCGGCGTGTGATTACTGTAGATTGAGAGAAAAATCAACTTAGTTAACATGGCCGCCCGCAGACCTTCAATCACAGCCGATTCCCACAATTAAAATGACTCTAATTTACATCCATTATTGTCACGATCAGCTCATCCCCCCCCCCCTTTTTTCCCCTCTCCCTCTGTAACACACTGTCTCCTTCTCGCTTTGAAACGTTCCTCCCTTATCACACCTCACCCCCTTCCTCCACCCCCCACACGCCGCCTCCCTCTCTTCCCCTCCCGACTGTCTCTATCTATCATGCCATCCCCCTTGGTGTTTTTCCCCCTCCCTACAATCAATGTGGCTTTTAAGATGCCTATCGATTTGTTCCCCTAGACAGGCCCAGCGTGCCGGGGCGACACTTTGATTGCTGGCCCAGTAATTACTGTTATTATTTATGCATCTGGGCAAAATGGCAGGACTTAACATTCACAGTACAAGAGGCCACAGGCAATCAACAGAGGTGAGCACCTGGAGAGCGAGGGACCTGAAGAGAGAGAGAAAGAGCGGAGATGCTCTGAGAAGAGGGGCATGCGCGAGGGGAGTCGTCAAAGATGCACACGCACACTTGCGCTCACACTCACATGACATATGCTGCACAGTGCTGAAAAAAAGGAATTTGACCAGCACTTAATGAAAGCTCAATTGCTAAAATTGTTCCTTCTAACCAAAATAAGAGTTTTCATGCGAAAAAATATGATGGTTATTTCGATTGCATTATTTTCAAAAGGCAAAAAAAAAAATACGTGAAATGACTTTCTGAGGTCTTCATTAACTCGACGACAGGATGAGTCTAAATTGGACAGCGGAATAATTGAAGCAGTCCTTTATATGTACAACATATCGACTGTTTAAAAACTGTGGTTGTTTGTTCACATCTTGTAGCAAACGTGAGTGAGGCTGTGATCACGAGATTATAATTTCAGCATCCTGGGAAGAGACATGAGCGAGCGCTATGATTTCGGCATCCTCATACCGAAGACTTCAATCTTGCTGCTCTCTCTTGTCTGCGCCTCCTGTATGCTAAATGTCAATGTAACCCTAGTCAGAAAATAAGATTTGATCTGTTTATTATTGTTATTCCTGCGATTGGCTGGCAACCGGGTCAGGGTGTCCCCCCACCTACTGCCCGAAGACGGCTGGCGTACGCTCCAGCACCCCCCGCAACCCTTGTGAGGATAAAAGGAATCAGAAAATGGATTCTTGTTCTTCATCACATTTTAATGATTGCTTTATTGATCAGCACTTTGTTTGGGGTTTTTTGTTTGTTTTTGCTCTAGAAATAATGTTAAATTGGGCTGAGTGCTACTGGTTGAAAGTTATGTTTAATTAATTTCGCAGAAAGGGGGACTTCATTTCAAACTCCCCATTCCTGTTGAAAATGGTAACATGTCAAGAGTTCACTGAAATCAAAAGCATTAAAGCCACTTAACGATGCTGCATATTTGTGTGTGTGTGTGTGTATGTGTGTGTGCAAGTGTGTCCCAAAGTAAAGTTCCAGTACCTCTAATCATGTTTAAACTTGTATGTCAATTAATAATCGCTATTAAGGGTTTATCATGATGACTGTTGCATCCTGTACCTGATTATTTGTATTTCTATGAATTTCTTTGGAAAAGAAAGTAGGTTTCACAAGAATGAAAGATTGATGAAGTTGACTGAATGAATGATAGTGTAGTGTGTGTGTGTGTGTGTGTGTCTGCGTGTGCTGAGTTTGCCTTACCTGCGAGAGTCCCAGGTAGATCGAAACCGTCTCTGAGATGTAAAGAAAACGTCCCTCCTGGCTGACCACGAACACAAAGCCGTCCAAAGACTGTGCACACACAGACACACGCACACGCACACACACACACGACCAAAGGCAATGAGACATCCAAATTAGAGCAATTAGTATGTATCGAACAAATTACAATGGGGGAACAAACAACCCGTCACCCCTCGGCCTTTTCTTAATTCAAAAATACACACACACACACGCACACACACGGTATATAGATATATGCCGTAAATGTGATGGCACAGTCATGCATGTTAACAAGATCTGTATTTGTCGTACTTTCTACAAGGCAAGCTGAAATGACAAAAAGCTCCATGTTCCCAACAAACAACGTGCAGTTACGCACACGCATGCACACACACACACACACACTTACACACACACACATGGAAACACACACATACGCACACGTACGCACACATCGAAAGATAAAAGCAAAGAGTAGACTCAGAGCAGTATAGTACACGGACCAGAGCTGCTTCAATCAGATGTAATGAACTCACAACTAAGGCAGAACACTGCATCTCTTGACACATACACGCGCGCACACAACCACACGCAGGCACATACATATGCAGACAGCAACAGAGACACAGATAAAACCAGAGTCATTACAGTCTGCGGTGAGTCTAATGAGAAGTGAAAGGTATACAACCAGCCCATTAGAGAGGACTGCTTCACAGAAAAATATTAATCGTCACAACAAGCTTATACACACACCCACACACACACACACACGCACGCACACACACACAGAGCAGGGCCAGTCCGCTATAAAGAATGATTGCTATTTTGGCGGGCTCGGTGCTTAAAGTGGCAGCGGTAATTTATGCAAGTGACACATTCAGTATGCAAATGTGTGGCCGTGCGGGGTGTGGGGAGTCGTGTGTCGTGGCCAGGAGAAAAATCAGCCGCCTGAATGTCGGAGAACTAAAGTGCAATTATCAGGCTATTACGGCCGCAGGACGGCTGGGGAGGAAAGAATCATACAGTTTTTTTTTTCTTCTTCCGCAGCATTAATTTGATTCCTATCAACGCCGCTCCCTAAGTCTCCCGCCCCTCCTTAAAATGCCAGAGGACAGCGGACGTGTGCTTCTTTCTTCTTCTTCTTTTTTTTTTCCACAAACTGTCTCACTTGGAAATTCCTAACCTCTCTCCACCTGCTCCCACGCCTCCCTTATTCCATTCCTCCCTTAATCCGTGTAGTTCCCCCTTATCCCTCGCTGCTGCGCTTGCTCTTCCAACTGGCGTCCTTCCCTCAGCCTCTTCCTAATCTGCGGTGTTACCGACACACTGCACCCCCCACCCCCGCACCCCTCTTGCGCCACAGTCCTCCAGCCTACAATTCACCTGTGCAAAATGTACACAGGTCAGCTTCAAGACGCTGTCTGAACAGCTGAAGTTCATGGCTTAGTGATGTGACCATTACTGTCTTGCGAAGATCGTTGGGAAGATGTGTTGCCGGCTACAGCAGGAGCGGGCGAAATATGGCCCCCGAGGGCGAGTGACGCATTGACGCGTTGATGGCACTCCACGCTGATCGTGATAGCTTGAAATCAATCCATCGCCAACCATGTGTTTTGGCTTTCACAATATGGACGGCTAGCTGAAATCAACAGGTGCTGGCTTTGTGCGGCAAACGGTGCCTCGAGCATGTGAAAATATTGGACTAAAAATTAGACGCCGGCGTGGTCAGTGACTAAATCCAGAAGTCAATTTTCAAATATCACAAATGCACGCCTATCGAAACAGGCAGGCTTGATGTTCAAAATTTTAAAAAAATCCAAGTCCCATTTCTTTGAACCCCCCCCACTCCATCATTCCACATCCTCCCATTCCCGTCCCCTCCTTCCACTGACCACAGCCCCCGACTCCCTCATCCAATCAGAAATTACAGACACCCACATGGTCTGACAAACAGTCAGATCTTTCGAAAATCTTGTAACACAAGTGGAGGTTTACTACAATACATAATGCAAAACGCTCGCTCCCCCTGCAGTGAACAGAAAATGATCAGAGTATGGACCTAAACATATATTTGACAAAGTCTTTTTCTTGCATGTCTTTGAGATATTATCAGTTTGGGGTTTTTCAATTTGACCTACAAAAGCTTGTGCAATACAGATCTAACCATGGTTTGTCATTTCCAGCTATGACGTTTCAGGAAAAAAAAAATCGCCCTGTTGCTGAACCTAACCCTTAATTCACAAATATTAATCAATATACTATTGCATATTATATAATTGCTATAAAGTAACTATTATTATTATTATTGAAACCTGATGTGCAGAGAAAGAAACCTAGGGCGGATTCGGAATACGATCCACTATCAAGAAAAAAGTACTTGTAGTAAAAATAAATAAATAAATAAATAAAAGGCGCACATTTGTGCACATTTGACTTTCTGTAACAAATAGCAATCCTACAGTTGTGTTTGGGGATTTGTTGTTCATGTTCAACCATTTCAAAGAGTATCTGAATATGAACGAATGACCAATGCTCTTTAATGTGATTGGATGAACATGTCAGTGGGTGTGGCCTGTGCAACTGAGGACGATGGCGAGACTGAGTGAGCTTGTGTTTGTAGGTGCGACACCGAGTTAGTTGACAATTAAACCAAATATTAATGACATCATCGTTTGATTGTACTCGACACACTACAAAAAATAAAATTAAAATCAATACAATAATTTTACACATTCTGCATACATATTTTGACCTCGTCTACGAATCGAGCTGGCCCTTTTGTCCATTTTGGACATCAAAAGTGGCCCTCGAGCACAAATGTTTGCCCACCTCGAGCTACAGAAAGGAAAACATAATTTATCCGTGCTGAGAAGTGTTGAAAAGGAGGCGGGAAGGGAAGATGTGAGTGTTGCGGCAGTTACCTGCAGGAGATGTGCCCCCAGGTGCTGTTCAAAGATGTCAGTGGCCAGAGAATGTGAGGACCGTCTCACTGAAACAAAGACACGAACACACATCAGGAAGACATGAAGGCAAAAAAAACATCAAATGAATAAAGACATCTAAGCGGAAAAGACTCAAGGATAGCGGTCAGTCATCCCCCAGAGATTTTACCGTATTGTCTCAAAAGACACATTCTTCTCGTAATCAATGATATGAAATGAATAAATGATGCTTCGAGGCCACATTATTTTCATCCGTCCATCCATCCATTCTCAACAACACTTTATCCTGATGAGGGTCAAGGTGGTTGCTGGAGCCTGCACCTGCTGAATTTGGGCAAAAGACACACTCCCCTCTAAACTGGTCGCCAGTAGTCAAAGGGCACATAGAGAGACACAAACGACCATTCACACCCACAATCACACCGTCACTGAGTGGGAAGCGATCCCACACTGCCCACACACAAGTCGGGCGAGTGTACCGCTTTGCCATCAGCGACTGCATTATTTTCATCAAAGTAAAATGAATACTTTTAATTGCAGAGGCTCCAACAATTCATGTGAGAACAAGCTGGGCCAGTATCAGTCATGTGTGGGTGGCATCAAGCATCCCTGAAGACTCAGCACATTTTGTCATAGTTAATTACAGTGTAATATCTAAGGAATAGATAGGATTTTTTAAAAAATGAAATAGCTAAGGAAATTATTCCAATATACTAAATACTATACTAAATTAGAATCCATCCATCCATTTTCTATTGTGAGGTGAACAGAAAGCCAGTCAGCGTCCAATATGATCACCATTTTCCTCATGCAGCGCAACACATCACTAATGTTGTATGTGAATTCTAGCGTCTACAAACTTACATAATTATGCACACGCCTAATTTATTTACTTGATTGAGTGAAGAAGGAGGTGCCTTTTCCACCGGGGTATTTATTTGAATTGTGGATGACGCCCCGCGACGCCTTGATCCATCATTTCAAAGAAACTGTTGCTCTTCACAAAACAAATGGGCTTTTGAAGAATATGCAATTTCTGTCATAGATTTGAAATTGTTGCAGATATGCAAAGCAACCATGGTGATGAACACATACAAAAAATGCAAATGTACGAATAAGTCCATTGAGCCTTTTTCACGACAAATCTTTGAAATGAATTTGATGGAACGCCCGGTCAACATTAGATTACATAAAAACGTCATGCCCATCACACTCATAATCAAGCAGGAACAAGGCGAAGTAAAAAGTGACGTTTTGCTGATCTGAATGTACTGGAGAATGCCATCTTCTTTCCCATTTCTTTGCTTTTGTGGACCTTCTCATAGTGTGCTTGGATCTCATTTTCCCCAGGACATATTCACTTGGAAAAAAAACGGTTGTGCGCGCATTAAAAAGGTGTTTCATTTAGCCGCAAGATCAATGACAAATAATGTGATTCCAAAATATTCGAGCGGTGTCTTGAGAAAGGTGTCTAATCTGTTCTGTGACCACCACGCTTGTACAAAGCCTCTGAAATAAATTTTTGTGTGTGTCTGTACACTACTGTAGCACTCTAAAATATTGTACTTCATAAAAAAACATACAGTAACAGCGACATAAATAAAGTGGAAAAAATTAAACCGTTTTTGCGAAATGGTTTTGCTTCACTTCAATGAACACGGTCCTGCTCCTTCTTGTGTGTATGCCTTGGCCACCTGGGGGCAGTGTAATACAGGCACAGTGACACACGCGGAGAAGAGTTATCACGACTGACTGACTAATAGTCATATTTCCAAAAGATAAAGAATATGTGTCTGCAACTATTGTTATAGTGTCTGATTCTGTGCTGCTCCACCGTTTGTGTTCAAATATGTGCTGCTAAATGGTTATAACACGGTGACACCGGTGCTATTTATTAGTCTGTCTATGGCATTCTCTATTGTTTGTTAGTATTTTTCTAAACTGACAACAAAGACATGTTGTTTTAAATACGCAACGTGTAATCCTTTTTGCTTTATGTTAAGTTCGAATGTCAACTTGAACTAGGGGGTGTCACTAAAGAAGAATTGTTCATTGCCAAACGGCTTGTTGTGAAGTGTGTCAACATACACCCGTATCTCAAATGTTTTTGTCAAAAAGTAAAAAAAATTAAAAAGCAGCTGAATGCCTGCACGTATCTCACAAAGCTCGTCTCTTGTAATAAAAGGCACCAAAAGCCACAGAATGTACAACAAAAGAATAAAAGCATTGTGAAATATATATTTTTTAAATGGAACATTTTGAAGAGCAAACACAACAGGATGCATTCCACTCAATCTTTCAAACACACACACACACACACACACACACACACACACTTGGCTTCGCCACTCTTAATGCATCCCAAACATAAGCTATCAGAGCTGCTCGGTGCCAAAGTGGTGCTGTTTACCGAGGCAATTACAATACAAATAGAGTTGGAGGTGGTTAGGCAGGCGGTTGCGCAGGGAGGGACGCGGGGGGAAGAGGGGGGGGTGTTATACATTGAGGAGGAAGGTAGAGGAGATTGGGGGTTGGTGGGTTGCAGGTTGAAGATAGGTATGAGAGCCGCAGCAAGGCTAAGGCGAGGAAAATGAGAAAACACTAAGCAAGGCGAGAGTGATCACTTGCTTCCAAGCCAACGCGGGGCGCGAGGGGCCCTTGGTGACGTGCAAGATTAATTCACCAATCAGCCGAATTTACTGTTTTATGTTGGGGGTGGGAGGGAATAAGGGGCCGGGTGAAGGTGGGTGGGGGGAGGTAGGGTAGTACACCTGCGAGTGTGTAGAGACCATATGTAGGGGAACTAATCTCACTTCAACAGGGCTGCTTTTGAACAGTCTTCCATATCTGCGTGTGTATTTGTGTGTATATGGGCGTAATGCGTTGGAGCATTTGAGTTTGCGCATGACTTTAGGAATCATAGGACACCTGCATGCGTGTGTGTGTGTGTGTGTGTGTGTGCGTGCGATTGTGTGTGTGTGTGTATGAGATTGTGTGTGTGCGTCTGTGTGTGTGTGTATGTTTATGGTATATGTTTAGTTTAGATATGTGTGTCACTGCAAGGCTGAAGAAAATCAATACACGTTATGACAGGAAAACGAAAGCGCTGCTCTGGGTTACAACTGAACATGGGGGAGTGGAGCACACAAACACACGCACACACACACAAGCACGCACTCACATTCACACAGACATTTATTAATATATTAACCAGCTGCTTGCTTGTGATGTGAGTTCAATGAATAGAAGAGGGAGGCATTCCATTAGAGTTATAGACACACACACACACACACACACACACACTTCAAGAATACACATGGCAATGATTTCTCATGCACAAAACACACGGAAGCCTATCCTGTCTAAAGCACACACACACACACACACACACACACACACAAATACAGAGTTGCCGGACAAAGCCACAGTGGCATTGTGAGATTGGGGTCCCCCTGTGTGACTGTGTGAATATAAATAAGGCAAGTCCATTCAGGACTGTGAAAGAGGGTCTGGTGCTGGGACCCTTCAGCCAGCCAGTCAGTGCCTGGAAGGGACAGAGGGAGGCGGGGGGGTCTCAGTCAGAGTGTGTGTGTGTGGGGGGGGGGCAGCCATGATGGAGAGTGTGAAGGAAGCAGCACCCATCATATCACAGCAATCTAAAAGGTCACACATAGAGGCGCAGCATGTGTGTGTGTCATGCGTCAGGTCCCAGGAGGAGTGAAGGTGATGGCGGGTGATCAGTGGTGCTGACTAGTGTCAACATGGCAGAGGAAACGCTTGATGTGACATGAAGCCGGGGGAGAAGGGGGTGGGGGGGCTTTGGCGGTGAGGTGGACTAGAGCGGAGGTGGTGGGGGTCTGATGGATGAGTTTAAACTCACACTCACAAAATACACAGAGGGCCATTTATTAAAGACTGCCAGGGTACAATAGGGTGGCCAGGAAACCAAAACACTGGACATGCTGTGTGTTTGTGTGTGTGTGTGTGCGTGTGCATTTCCACAATCGTGCGCACATGTGAGGAGAGGGTCCCACAGAAGTGTCGGTATCTCACTCGGAGAACAAAGATCCTTCTGTGGCGCAGTTGTGTGTGAACTTCTACTTCACATGCGGGTGGATGATTCAGTGACTTTGATGATGAGTGGGTGATAAACAAACTGCTCAGTGGGTCAACATTTACAGAATAAAATGTCTTATCTATATATAATTCCCTGAACTAACTGAAATAATTTTCATTAACAACTGAAGCAAACAAAAATGAAATGCTAATCAAAAGTGCAACAACTTAACTTCCAATACATTCACCCTTAAAGCTTTGAGATCCAAATGAACCCAAATTGAGTGTAACAGCTAACCCAGTGCTGGGTCCAAAAAAGCCATTCTGACTTGTTTACACCCATCCCTTTGGGTTGAGAATTTGACCCAGCACATTGGGTCAATATTTTAATTCTACACGGAGTAAACACTATCCACACTGATGAATTAGAGCTACCAAGAAATGTCTTACCAGGTGATCAGTTTTGCTGTGGTTTAGAAAAAAACTCATTTTATTATTCATTCATTCATCTTCCGAGCCGCTTGATCCTCACTAGGGTCGCGGGGGGTGATGGAGCCTATCCCAGCTGTCTTCGGGCAGTAGGCGGGGGACACCCTGAACCGGTTGCCAGCCAATCATAGGGCACACAGAGACGAACAACCACCCACACTCACACTCACACCCAGGGACAATTTAGAGTGTTCAATCAACCTGCCACGCATGTTTTTGGAATGTGGGAGGAAACCGGAGCACCCGGAGAAAACCCACGCAGGCCCGGGGAGAACATGCAAACTCTACACAGGGAGGCCGGAGCTGGAATCGAACCCGGTACCTCTGCACTGTGAAGCCGAAGTGCTAACCACCAGACTACCGGGCCGGCCTCATTTTATTACAGTACCCTAATTTTCCACAAGGGAGAAGCAACTTTTACATGTGAGGAGTCGCCCCAGAAAGTCATTCTCATGATATGTCAAGCACAGTTTTACCACAGAATTTCTTCCTGACACAAAATCGAGTAAGCCATCCGCTCTTCCCAGGATCTCAACCCCAATACTAGTGTCTAAAGTTAGCTGTTACCCGCATTAAGCCACTCAGCCAGACAGGACAATTTAGAGTGCATGTTTTTGGAATGCGGGAGGAAACGGCAGTACCCGGAGAAAACCCACACAGGCGCAGGGAGAACATTCAAACTCCGCACAGGTAAGACAAAGCCTGGAATGGAACTCTGAGCCTCTTTACTTTACTTTGTCACCCAAAATAGATTATATTGAAGGCAAAATAGCTTTTGTGGATTTGAAATGTAGTAGGTACCCGTCCTGAAACATTTCCGCAACATCTCAGATATCGTCCTGCATGAACCAGGACGTACCCTGCTAACTATGGTAATTATTTTTCTGACTATCTGGCTTTTTTCGGTCAACTTAAAAATTGTTCAGTGTGACGCTGACGTCACTATAAAGCAGTCCAGTAAAATGTCTTCACTAGCTAAGACTTCCATCTCGTGCGAGCATCGACGTGTGAGCTCGTGTGATCTTTGCTCATCGCTGTCCGACACACTCGTGTTTGAATGGCCGGCTGGGACTCTGCTGCAAGGCTTAATTTCATTGTGGGAATAAGAAAAAGCGGGACAGGGCGCCATTGCACACGTTAATTATGGTCTGACTCGCAGGTCAATTCTCCGGGTCTCCCCGGCGCTCGGCTGGGAGAAAAGACAGAAATTTCATTTTAATGATTTTCATTATACGTCTGTCTAATACATAATTTAGTCCCAGTTAAGTTCATGACTAATGGCACACGCGCGCGCGCAGACACGCACACACACACACACACACACACACACACACACACACAGGGAGGCACCTCCCCCACAGGGTCAACCTTTTTAACCCGTTTCCATGGGAACCTGATAACAGTCAGTGCAGCTTCCTCCATCCGCTGTCTCCTCATCTGTCATTTTCTCTCAAGTTCAGCGCTCGCACCCTTTTCAAAACACAGAGTCTGATCAACCGCCAAGTTGTTTACTCGCATCCGATTGTGATGTTTCATCAACTTGACACTGGCGCAGATAAAGAAAGGGTGACCCTAATTGCCGCCTCCGGCACAATTATCTTCTCTCTCCATCTCACCGTCTCTGCGCTGTCATTCCCTCACTCTTTTCGTGGTCGAACATAATTTGAGTGCAATTAACTTGCCTTAAAAGCCCCGGCTGCTTTTAACGCCGTGAATTAGAGGTGGTGGCAGATGCGTGTGTGTGTGTGTGGGGGGGGGGCGACAAGGGGCGACGGCAAGCAGGCAAGGAGGGAGGGAGAGGGACTGTGAGCAGTGTGAAAGTCAATGTCAGTGGCGCTCGGCGGGCGAGAGGTGTGTTTGACCTCACTAACAGAGACGGTAAAACACTTGAGGCCGGAGCCCACTTGTCATTGTTCAATACCTTGTAAAAGATGGGAGGGGTGGGGGGGGCGCCAGCTGCCATCTTGCACCTGTCAACTTGCAACACATTTGTAATGAAAGACTTTAATGCGGCAATCATGACTGCTTTATGAGCAGTTGAGACCTTTTGATTTGGGTGCAGTACTTGCGAAGCATCAGGTTACTGAGGACAGATTTGCGCTTATTCTCACAAAGACTGCGCAAAAAGTTGCCCACAAAAGTCCATCTGAAATTGCACAACAACTTCAACTTTTGGTTTTCCGGAGAGATTCCAGGTTACTTTATTTTATTGTGGCATTTCTTGGTCGATCATATGTAGCTTTTAAAACCCTGCCAAGTAGAGGTGCAATAATAGCTCAATCATCCAATAAACAATGGATTATTTTGATAATCGATTAATCGTTTAGATAATTTGTTTCATACAATGACTCCTCCGTGAAATGAAAGCAGACTGATTACCGGTATGTTTGTGTTTTTTCCCCAAAGTAAGATGTTTGCAAACGTCTGATTTTACTGTGGAAAACAATGATCAGCATTATTGTCAATTTTCTGTCATGCTACAGACCAAACCAGAAAATTAATCATAATTAATTATTTTTGGATCTTCTCCGCACTGTCAATTTGAAATCATGTCCTGGTTTCAAACACAGGGATGAAAATGTAATTCATTCATTCATTCATCTTCCTAACCGCTTGATCCTCACTAGGGTCGCGGGGGGTGCTGGAGCCTATCCCAGCCGTCTCTGGGCAGTAGGCGGGGGACACCCTGAATCGGTTGCCAGCCAATCGCAGGGCACACAGAGACGAACAACCATTCGCACTCACACTCACACCTAGGGACAATTTAGAGTGTTCAATCAGCCTGCCATGCATATTTTTGGAATGTGGGAGGAAACCGGAGCACCCGGAGAAAACCCACGCAGGCTCGGGGAGAACATGCAAACTCCACACAGGGAGGCCGGAGCTGGAATCGAACCCGGTACCTCTGCACTGTGAAGCCGACGTGCTAACCACTGGACTACCGGGCCGCCCTGAAAATGTAATGTTTTTAATAAATATGATTAATCAACTAAATAATTGCACAATTGCACTCTGCCAAAAATCTTTCCTTCTGCTAGTCCACTGCCGTGGCTGATTTAGAGTGCTTAGTTGTCAGCAGTAAGTGCACACACATCACACATAGAAAGACGGAAAAGCAAAGAGACGAAAAAAAAAAAAGACAACAGTCAGTGCATTGGCGCTTTAGAGCGCCTTGTTGTCACAGTGTGGAAAAGCCCGGCGATGACCTGGTCGTATGTGTTTCCCCCAACTGGAGTCTTTAAGTGGATATATTTTCACTGCTCAAGCAGTAGTAATGTGTTTGCCTGAGACCGATGCGAGGGGCGTGGTTTTAGCGCATTCAGCGCTGACAAGAACGGGGGCAATAGCCTGTTTTTCAGGATTTAGAAGCCTCGTTTTATAGACTTAATGATTTTTTCGCAATCTGTTTTTTTCTTGACAAGTTTTTGTGATTCAATTAAAAATGATTTACTGTGTGTGGAGCCTCAAAACCCGATAAAGGGTTGCTGTTTTTTCCATTGCAGTGCATCGGTAATGGTACACAATCACATGTGGTGAAAAATCACCAACTCTCATTTTTTTCCACGATGGTTCAATTCAATCACATTAGTCTGTGTCGCTTGGTGTGCGTTGGCCTTGGGTTAACTCAGTGTTTCTCAAATAGTGGGGCCCGCATTGCAAAATGTGCTCATTGTAGCCATTAATCCAGACATCATCTTTGATTTAAAAAAAAAAAAAAAAAAAGAAGCACAAATTCTTTTATATATTTTTGTTTTGCTGGTTAAAGTTTTTTTTTTTAATATTGTGCTCTGAGATGTTGGTGAGTAGTTTGAATGCATTATTAGTTCTTGAGCTTATGTCATTTTATTTTTCTGTATCGTATGGTTTGACATGGTCAGTCAAAAAAATATGGTGAAATTAAGGATTCAATGTTATTTTTGAATTTCAGATGCACTTTAAATCTTTTCTGTTCCAGTTACTAAAGCTATTCTTTGTTGTAAGCTGGTCCATATTTCTTTCTTTTTTATTATCTTATACGTTAATAAGGGTACAGCGTTATGCAAAGGTGTACTTATAAGAATTTTATAGACAAATGATACTATTTATAGCCGTGCGGAGGGAGGTGGGGGGGGCACGAGATGTTTTCCTCTTCCTTGGGGGGGGCATGACAGAAAATAATTGAGAACCACTGGGTTTACTGAAGACTCAAATTTTTCCATGCAGGTTTGATTACCGGTATGTCTGTGAAGGCTTGTTTGACCGGCAATCAGTCCAGCATCTTGCTCAAAGTCAGGTGGGAAAAAGAATTGAGACCCTTTCTCAATTCAGAACAACCTGTCACATTTTCCAGTTGAGTTGTTTTTCAACAACACATAAATCCCTTTCGAAAAGATTGCTAAATGCAAATGAAAATGATAAAACACTAGCACGGGGCTTCAAAGACGTGTGAGACAATATTATGCAGATGAGCTCTCCGTAGACTGACGTTATAAAATAGGCGAATCAATCAATGTCAATGTAGACTAAAGATCAGCGCTACGTTAACAGAACGTTAAAAGAACATTTGCTCACTAAAATAAGCTTCTTATAGTCCAATTCCAGTGACTCGTGGACTAAAACATGTTTTCATTCGTCACAGGCTCCCAAATGAGAGAACCGAATCATAGAACTATCGCTCAGTGTCACAGAGTGCAGTTCCGCTCCAGTACAAAGTGTAAAAGCTACACGACACGTATTGGGGGACTAACCAGAAATAAGAGTTAAAAACTTCAATTTGTGAAGGTAGGCTCTTAATTGTAGTGGATCTCCTTCGATTGAGCGGGTCCGCTTACTGTTTAAGGCAACAGTGGCAAGGGAACAGTTGATCAAAGAGACGCGTCAAGACAAATGCCCAAGAAGGAAGAATAAACACATTCCTTTTCATTTGCTTCCTTCCTAACTTCTTTCCTTCCTTCCTTTTGTCCATCACTTCCTTCCCTCTGTTGCCCCCCCCCCCTTCCCTCATGCACTGCTCTCTCAATCTCACTCCCTCTCTCCCTCTGTGAAGGTCATGCAATTGATTTTGCTCTGTCTATTCATTTTTCAAGACTGGCTTTGAAACGTGGGAAGCAGACAAAAGCCACGGCGGCCCCACCCCTCTCTTCCTCTAGCATCCTTCCTTCCTTCCTTCCCTTTTCTGCATCTCACCCATTCCAAAACCCTTGTGAAGGAATGTGAACTCAACCAAGCCACACACTCTTTCTCTCTCTCTCTTTGCACCTTTCCTTTTTCTTCGTTTGTCCCATGCCCTCATCGTTCTTCTCCACTCACACGCGTTCCGGCCACATTCCGCTTATGGAATTAAAGTCATGCATCACACTTAAAACTCGGCCATTGCATTGTGGGTAGGTATGTTCAAGCTGATGTCCAAATTAGCATGACATTTTCAGCGTGAGTGTGTAGCCTGATGTCTACCGTCAAAAAGAAACAAAAATAAGATTTATTTATTTATTTTTTTCATGTCGGTATACAGTAAGTACCTTGGCATTAGGTGTAATAAGAAAACCACGATATATACATTTCGGCAGACCGAAATTCAAAAGAACGAATCTAATATGACCATGCAAGTCTATTCCCAACGTTGGAAACAGTATACCGGTAATTGATTGTAGTCTGAGTCTAGCCCCTCCTTTATTTTGGGCTGCAATGTTCCCGATGGTAATTTTCAACGGTATAAAGCTTGCAGCTGAAGACAAGATTGCTTCAATATGAAGTAAATGTGTGCACTTTCATCCTGCCGTCTCAGATTAGTGAGTCGTCTTTTATTGGCTAGTGTCCCCGTCCTGCCCCGCCTCCTGATCTGTACACTGACTCAACACAAAAAAAAACTTTACTTGTATTTACCAACATGGCCAGCTGCTACCTCTGAGTCCCAAAGCACAAAAAAAGTAAAATTTGCATGATTCTAACCAGCCTGAACATGGGATTGTCGCGAGAATTTAGCGTATAGGTTCGTTAAACCAAAATTAATATCCATAATTTTGAGGGGGTTTTCTATTACATGCCCCCGCCGAACTTGGACAAATTGGTGACCGAAAGTAGACTTGACCTCATATAAATGCTAAGCAGGTCTAAGTTGTGGCACAACCAGTGTAACGCGATGGTGGATGTTAATCGAAGCGCAGGCCTCCACATTCTGCGCTCAGCTGATATGTGTGATAGATGAAACCGTATCAAACCCTCGGAATCATTGAACAGCTCAATGCATTATGATCATATCACAGATCTTAAATCAACAGAGGAATGATCAGGGGACGGAAGGCAGTCTCCAAGTGCCCACTTTACAGTGGCCAACATGAGAACTTCTTCTGCTTGCATGAAACCCGACCGATTTCTTGCTAGAACACGGACATCGTCGCTGTAGTACAACAAACTCGTAAGTCCACTTTCTGACTTTTTTTTTCCGATCGATGAGCGGTCAAAATAGTACAGCTGAACAACAAATGACAGCATGGTTTAATACGACACTGACGGCAGTTATTTGACTTCAATTCAGAAGAGTTTTCATTTGAGAAATAACAAATTTTGCTTCGACGCGTAAAACACAAAGACATCCAGATGTCAACTTCTGCTACTAAATAATTGATAGTTGTGTTTAAAAAAACAAAAAAAACAGACAAATATGAACTACACTGAACAGCGTCAACACGCATGCTGAAATTGAATCATGTGTGCAATGTGAGTATTATTTATGATCATCACAGTTGCCTAAAGGGAAAGTCTGAAAGTACTTGAGCATATAAAGTCAATACTGTGAATAGTTTGGCTTTTCAACTGTGAAGAAACTGCAAATAAATGCAACGTGGACATGAAGGTAGTCTTGTCTCAAAGTGTCCTTTCCCGGGCCGGCCGATCAATCCTTCGAGCCTCAAGAGCCCCTTTAACACAGCCAGCGTATTGACACAAGCATCCATACCCGACCAAACTTATTACACTGTTCAAGCCATTATGTCTTATCTGGAACACGCGGTGATCTTATTATGGTTTGGGCTTACGCACACACACACACACAAACACACACATATCCACACACGCACAGCCACACGCACACAGTGCAAAAACATGCATGCAATTAGCATCGGGATTTTCGTATTTTTTTTTGCCAACATATTTTATCCCCCAAATTAGACAAGAAAAAGTCACACACACAGAGACACACACGAAAACACGCACCTCTAATTGTATTGTATCTGCACGGTTTCCCCTCAGTAATACTAGCAATTAGACAGGCTGTGTAATTACGCTGTCCTTGTTATACAGTTAATTCCTGTAATTACAAAACGCACCAATAGTCTGCCCTTTCTTTGTGTGCCGTGCCGCACGCAAACAGATAGGAGGACGCCTATGGAAAGTCTTGGTGTGATTAAAATGCATATGCACGTGCGTGTTTTACAGGCTTGTGAATGATCGTGTGTGTGTGTGTGTGTGTGTGTGTGTGCTGAAATGCAAAACAATATTAATGGTGTAGGAAAACAGATGACTGAAAATGATCCCGGTCCAAATCCTTCTGTTGGCGGGGCAGAACAGATGCTTTGTCACACTCGGCAATCATGTGGCTAGCCACGACATGAGGTACGCAGACAAATGAGATCTAATACACAGGTGCGCTTCTCTCTGACGACGCGAAAAACAATCTATTCTAAATGCATTCCATCCGTGTTGCTGTCAATCAACCAAAACGGTGAGCAAGGAGAAGCCACAATTTGAAAACAACGGTTCCCTACCTTTGCTGCAGTTGCTGTCTCCCTCCAGCAGGGGGCTCCAGGGCGGGTCCCCCTGGCTGGCAAAGGCTCGCATGTGTAGGTAACTGATGGTCAGCCGGATGACCGAGGCCTTGTCCAGCTGGCTGGTGATGGCGCCGGGCAGGGGCAGCATCTTTGCCAACTCAAAGAACTCAAAGTTCTCCTTCCCGCGTCTCGACCGGGCTGCATTGCGCGACTTCTCTTTGCGTAGGTTCTGCAGACTACATCGTGGGAGGTAGGAGAATGGAAGAGACGTAAGAGATGAAAACACAGAGTGCAAAAAACCCCCAAAAACATTTGCAGCTCAGTGATACAGAGATAGTCTACTCACCCCTGTAAAAAAAACAACCCTCAAACAAACAAACAAAAGAAACCATTTCAAAACCTCTTCCACCAGAGTGATGACATAACCTGTACATTTTTTAGTAAAGAGAAGTAAAATTAAACAACTGAGAAAATGTGATTGCAAAAGTATACACACCCTCTTATAACTGATGATGGGTTTGTTTAGAATGAACTAATCACATTCAAACTCATCAAGATGAATACTATTCTCAACTTAGCCTATCCTAGCTGTCTTCGGACACGAGGCGGGGGACACCCTGAACCGCAGGGCACACAGAGATGAACAACCATCGGCGCTCACACTCACACCTCAGGAGTGTTCAATCAGCCTGCCATTCATGATTTTGGAATTTGGGAGGAAACTTGAGTACCCAGAGAAAACCCATGCAGAACATGCCAACTCCACACAGGAGTCGACGCGCTAACCACTGGACTACTGGGCCACCCGAATACAAAAGCAAAAAATGAAAAACAGAAGGTACAGCAGTAACTGAGCATTCCTTCTCGTGGAGCGTGACTGCTTAGACTCTCCAAACTATTTAGCCACAGGTACTTGTGAAATTATAAATATAAATGACTATTGCGAGGTGTGTGACAAAAACGGTTCAAATCTAATCACTGGATTTCCAAATGGTTGCATCCTTGAATCGTATTGCAACCCTCGTCTTCAGAAATGTGTCGAATTGTATTTACTGCGCAGTGTACACCAGATAGATATTTGACATTGCTTTCTTTGAATTAAATTAACTTGGATCGTTTGGGCTTTGGAGAGTTTTTACGTGTTGGATATTTATAAACAAGACAAAAGCGACAGTTGAACCACATCAAATCAACTCGTAATCCCGCTGAATTGAACCGAATCGTAATATCTTTGAATCGTACCGTACCACATGTATCGAGAATCTCATCTCACCGTCTTTTGTGAAGAGATGCACATTTCTTTCAAAATGATTTGTCAAAGATGAAGATGTGTATTTGTAGCTTTTGTCATATTCTCTTAAGAACACGTAGAAGCTCTCCAAATCCCAAATTATTCATGTTAATTCAATTACGAGAAACAGCAAATGATCAGCAACATCAGACTGATTTATGCCGATTTGTATCGTAACATTTGGATTGGTTTCTGAGTGGTTAAAGCTGTATTGACACCCATTTACTAGGGCGTGTACTGACGCTGTCACGTCTTTTGGATCAAAACCAATGTTGCGATCTAAATCAGTTTTTAATATCGGTGTACCCCGAATAGAAATATAAACTGGATTCTGAGTCACACCTGTAAACGTATTTTTTGTTGTGAAAGCTCATGCCATACAACATAGCAATTTTGATTGGCCGTTACATCTGCAAAATCGGTGGTTGACACTCGCTCACGTCACTCGGTGTGCGGCAAGCTTTACCCATGAAAACACACAAGGCAACATTTTTTTTTTAAAACACGTGTGCCGAGCACCTGTTGATGGAACCGCACTCAGGATAAACGAGAGACGGGCCTCCGCGTCAATCCGAAAGCTCATCTCGTAAATACGTGGAATGGTAATGGCTATGCTGCAATTCAAGTGAAACAATCTGTATTGTGAGCCATCTCCAGCAGATTGGCTTGGTAATTACAGACAAACTCTTTTCTTCTGTCTACCACAGCACAGTCCTAATAATGCCATTCGCTTCCAAATCCGTACGTGCTCACGCACACACACACACACACCTCACTTTCCCTCCCACTCTGGCTCGCTCTCATCTGGTCCTGGGCTTGTGAGCCGGGGACCTTGATTGAGGGATCAATAGGAGAGGGAGGGGCGCAGTGACTGAAAGGGTGAGGGGAATGTCGGTGGGGCCGGGCTCAGGTAGCCTGTCTCTCTGATTGGATATTGACTCTCCACAATGAGGCCTGAGCGCTGGAATTATGTTGTCACCGCCACTTCACAATTTGTGTCGCCGTTGTGCACGGGTCTAAAGTGTGTGCACGCAAGCGCGTGGTGAGCTCTCGTCCCTCACCGGTGTTGATTCTTATCCCCCCCCCTGCAAGTGCGTGCGTGCTGCACATTGCGTTTGTTTGTACCTCGACAGAGTGACGGCGGTTGCATTTCTCCTTGCTATTGTCTAATAGGTATAAATAGTGTGTTCGTGTATGTCAGCCCCTGTAACATCTCATTATTATACAGCCACGACCCCCAGACACAGAGAACAATCGATACACACACATTGATTCTGCTTAGTTTTTATATCCGCCCGTAACTGACTGCCCATTAATAATTCCTGCCAAATTTATTTAATCTCTTACCAAAGGGGTGGAGATTGGCGGCACGGGCGCGCGATTGGCAGGTGAGCAACACTACATGTTGTCTTCTCTAGATTGTGTTGCATCAATATTGTTTGTTTTACACGTGTCAGTGAGTCCATTTCACCTTGTGCAGATGAATTCATAGACATGCGCCAAAGCTTAAATGGTATCAACCAGTGTGTGTGTGTGTGTGTGTGTGTGTGTGTGTGTGTGTGTGTGTGTGTGTGTGTGTGTGTGTGTGTGTGTGTGTGTGTGTGTGTGTGTGTGTGTGTGTGTGTGTGTGTGTGTGTGTGTGTGTGTGTGTGTGTGTGTGTGTGTGTGTGTGTGTGTGTGTGTTGTCTCACCAGGGCAGTGTAGGAGGCTTGGCCAGAAGTCCTTGCAGGAAATCCCACTCCACGCTAACACACTTCCCCTCACTGACAAACGGCATGGTGGCCATCCTTCCCCCACTCTGGCGCCCACACCGCTCTTAACGAAGGCTCTGATTGGCAGGCGATCTTATAGACTCGGATCTGGATTTCCTGAAAAGGAGATGATGATTTATTGTTCATTTTTGATGAAGAAATTTGGAGATCGCAGGAAGTTTGATGGGGGGAAAAAAATCAAGTAAAAAACAGTCATCCCGATGTTAAGTGAGTGCGCTTTCTTGTGCAGAATGACCACATAGACGCTGTTGGGCAGAAAGCTCGTATACCCAAAGATGGACAATTTCATTCTATCAACAATAACTCATTCATTCATACTCACAAGGGTTGCGGGGGTGCTGGAGCCTACCCCAGCTGTCTCCGGGCAGTAGGCGGGGGACACCCTGAACCGGTCGCCAGCCAATCGCAGGGCACACAGAGACGAACAACCATCCACGCTCACACTCACCCCTAATGACAGTTTGGAGTGTTCAATCAGCCTGCCATGCATGTTTTTGGAATGTGGGAGGACATCGGAGTACCCGGAAAAAACCCAATCAGGCCCGGGGAGAACATGCAAACTCGACACAGGAAGGCCGGAACCAGGATCGAACCCACGACCTCTGCACTGTGAGGTTGACTCGCTAACCACTCGACCACCCAATTCATTATGTGGTCTTTATTTATTTATGTATTTATTCCAACCAATTATTACCCAATCTAAAGTTTTGAAAATTTCGTAACTTTCTTGGACACATCAGCCATCTGACAAGTTCTTGACTCCGCGGAAGCCTCGTGCTACTACTTCACTTCAAGAAAAAACTGATTTTTTTTGGGGGGGGGGGGGGACAAAAATAAGTGAAAATAAAATACAATCGAAAACCATTTAAGTGAAGATTAATTTCTGACTATGACACTCTCTGGGCAGGTCTAATCTAACGATGCGGTGTCTGGTAACTCAAGGAAGACGTCATTTCCTGAAAAGCATTGGTTTTGAAGAATCAAGTATTCTGCCTGACAGCCGCAATACATGTACGCCGCTGCATGCACGAGTTAGTTCATTGCAGGATTCTTCAAACTTTCGAACAACGTATGATGGCGAACACTGGCGAACAGTAAACCCCCCCCACCCACAAAGACAATATTCAATATTCTGAACAAGCAATGCATTTTCATCTGCAGCCAAAAACCTCAAAACTTAAAAAAACAGCGATAACAATGAGCCTCAGTGAGGTCCCAATCAGACATGTCCATCGTGAAACATCTTCAAGATGAACTCCCACCTTGTGCCCATAACAGCACACCTACTACATCCCAAGTTACCGTCTTCACCCCCCCCCCCCCCTCGTGCTGTGTTGACATTTAAAGGGCTCACGTGGCCCCGGGCGCCATGGTGTCATGCCCTTGGGCCTGAGATACCCTCTCTCGTTCTCACTCGACACTGTGACCGAGCTGGATTAGCTCAATACAGTAAGAGCAGCTACGCGAGATTGACACTGGAGCTGCACTAGCCAACGCTGAAATATATGCATGACAACTTCTTGGACCGCGTTCAAATACAGCAGAGTCAAATGGATTGGTTGTTGAACAGGGACGTTGGGTCATTGGCTGACTTCCAAATGTTCATTTGACGTCCCCGCGTCTCCTTAGTTCATTTCAATCCATACAGAGATCCATATGTGTGCACAGTGTCTATGCGGTCGCAACATTACACTGAGATGAATACTTAGACCGTTTCCACCAATCATTAGAAGTAAATGGGTGTGGGAAAAAATATTTAAAAACTGTAACCTGCACACTTTCTCGCAGGCTATTGTCGTGGTACCAACCACATATTGTAGGTAGAATACCTAAGGGGTGGAACTAGATGCTTGCTGCTGATTGGTTGGCAGGGAATCAACGGTAATGAAAGCAAAGAGTAATATCTGAGACAATAGAGTGGAATCTGATATAAAATTGGCCGATGGCCAGCCCAGGGTTAAACCTGTCTCTCACCAAAACCCAGATGGCAGAGGCTGCAGCTCACCTGCGACCCTTATGAAGATAAGCACTATAGAAAATGGATGGATGGGCGAGAGTATGCTTCACTGGTATGATGTCATGATATTTACATCATAAAAATACAAGTCGGACCAGGGTATACAATTTGACAGTACAGTATAAGAAACTGAACCCTACCATTTTGAAGAAAAGAAACACCGACAGAAAATTCAAGTACTGTATATGATATTACAACTATAACCGTGGTGAGATAGACAGAAGCCACAAGTGATGGCTTGGGGTTAAAAAACAAAGTCAGGGGCAGAGATCATTAGCCTGGAATCAAAAGTGGGTGACTTGAGTCACAGGTCCACCATGTGGTCTAAGTCAGGCCTGTTCAGTTCACAGGATGTTACGAGACGGCAATAAATGTAATTGGTACAATGCAGTGCAAACAAATAATGCGGCTTCTTCCTGCTGTCATCCTACATCTTTTCATATCAACATTTATCTTCCCCATTCAATTAATTCTACTCTAAGTGGGTAGAAGACAGATAAAAATGTCAACGACATTGTGGCTAACTTCAACTGGGGTCAGAATCTCAACAGCTGGTTCAGGTGGAGCTATTTTGGACCCTTTACAATGGATTGCAATGTGGACTGTACTCAAGTGAGTGACTTTGCTTGATGGAAATTGAGTTATTTCAAAGAAAGAACAGGAAAGAAAAGATTGAAAGAAAACTGTCACAATATCAATCCAATCTCCAGCCTATCTTAGGTGACTTTGGGCACGAGGCAGGGCAAACCCGCGACTGGTTGCCGGCCTATTGCAGGATAGTACCATTGAACAATATCTACTTCCATGAACAAAACTTCACAACGGCTGAATCTTTGTATTGAGCATGGAAGACATATTGATCTCTATACGAGTCAGCAAGTCCTTGGTTTACAACCGAGTTCCATATCTACGGTGACCACATAATTGCCATATCGAATTTGAAGGTCAATCAGAATGCTCCATAATCTATCACTAACTTAAAAGTCATTAGAACAGTAAACTTCGAAGCCATATACTGTAGCTATAAAACAAGCAAATAAAAATCATTAAGTACGATGATGCCGGAACATGTCTTGTGTAGAGTGACGACGTGTTGCCACATCCCTGTGCAGACGAGTTCACCTCATGTTGTCTGTAACCTTGGACCTCTCGTATGTCGGGACGGTTGCAAAAAGATTCTATTGCCTTTACTGTATAGATCCTTCCACCATGATGCCACTTGGACTTCCAGGTTGTAAAAGCCTTAGTGAGCTCTAATGCCTGCATGAGTAAACACACCCTTGCATGTCATTTGACCAAGTAGAGCGATTGAGAAACCAGGGTACAAAGCCCCCGATGGCTATTTTAGCCTTCTCCTCGGCTGCCGTGGTTCAAACGTGACAGTCGAAAAATGTTCCGTGAGGAAAATTGCTTCGAAGTGAGACAGAATAGATAGAAATTCAGACATAATAAACATGGCCATTGAGGGACTATCTTTGGCTACGATGTCTCGATTATCTTCTCTGTACAACTGCTAATGACATCCACTCCATTTATCCTTTTCACCCACAGTTTCCAAATCTTTTGGGGTAAACCTGGTAAACCAACAGCAAACACAACGACTTTGTAGTCTGTGTTTCACTTCAGATTAGCCGTGGTCAACCATTATCTGCCACCTGATAGCACTCAGGTGCCTTTTGTTGATCAGATTTGTTAGACAAAACCAATTCTGTTATTTGTAGATGGAGGTCGGGCGGTTTTCAACCAAAGGGTCTCAGTTTTGCTTTTGCGCAACCAATATGGGAAGCACCCATCAACTGACATAATCCAAACCCCAACATCTACCCTGAGGTACCCCTTCAATGTGTTGCTAATTATGTGTGCTAGTTGTGTTCACTACTGTGTTAGCTAAACTGCAGAGGTCAGCATTATTTGAAGAGTAAAGTCCTTTCCGAGGACTCGACATCCTGACTAACTTTGAAGGCTTTTTTTGGTGCTTGTTGGTCGCCATGATTATTGGACTATTTCTCATTGAGCGTCCTGTTTGCTGGAGAGGTGTCCGGGTCAAGCGGCGGGAAACGTTTCCCCGTCGAACAACATTCACCTTTGCCACCTTCTCTATCTCACCGGGATAAACGCTCATCAAGTACTGTAAGAGGGGGATCAGAGAGAAGAGAGTTTAATTTGAGCACCTCACAAACACAAGCGCAGACTTTTCCATTTAAATCTTCATCTTGTTTATCTCCTAATTGACCTTATATCTGCTTATCTAATCTCTCGCTCCATCTTCCTGTCCCGCACAATCTCTCCCATCTCCCCAATTCTATCCGGGCAGTCACATCGGCGTAATGGACAGAGGGCCTCCGCAGGTAATTATTCAATCAGCCTCATAACCTTGTGGCGGTTTGGGCGGCCCATTAATGCACTCACCCAAATGGAGCCGGCCACTTTGACTGCTAATCCGACGGAACAGCAGAGTGGGATGAATGTCAGCGCTGTCGTCTGGAGAGCGGTACAATCTGCCGCTACGCGGCCGTGTTATTCCGTAAAAGGAAATATTTGGGAGGGGAGACTTCATGAAGCGGTCGCAGGTAGAATATGTCTTTTGCCAACAGCTGTCGAGATCAACGTGTACATGTGCGACCGCAGGTGTTTCCAATGTGTTGTCGGGACCGATACATATTCATAAGTGTGATGTGCATGCGCGTGCGTGACCCTATAGAGTCGCCCTCTCTTGGTACAGTGGCGGCAGCGAGAGAGAGGCGAGGGCACTGCGGCGAGCTTTCGCAGGCGTTGGCTTCTCGCTTTGGCTCAGGCTCTTGTTTATTTTCTGCAGGGACGTTTTAATTAGGGCCTCCAGCTGTCAGAGGTTCGTTAGCGCGCCCCTCCTCTCCTCGGGCCGGCCCACCCCGCGGGGAGGCGGCGGCATCAGGCAAATGAACACATTTGAGTCAAACAGCACGCAGACTGACAATAGCCCTTCGCTGCCACGCCACTGGCTCCCCGAGGTGGAGACATGGTTGTTTTATGCCTCATCTCCCCAACCCCTGGGGCCCCGAACAGAGCCTGGCCAAGACTGACAATGCGCTCGCTGCCATCAGGCAAAGGTGAAGAGCAGTCGCGAGACAGCGAGAGAGGACAATCATCTCTTCCTTTGTGTGAACTGTAGATTATGATGGTTTATTATTTGCACGGAATGGCCAATGGACCCCACTTCCTCAATGATAAAAATTAATAATCAGTTTTTTTGGTTTTTATTTTGATGGGGTGGGAGAATCTCTTTTGGAATGTTCTGAATTGAAATCTGCATGCATGAAGCTCAACTACAAATACTGATATGGATGGAAAAAAATAATAATAATAATTTCGGAACCTGATCCAGCTCTATTTTTTGTTTGATTTCATTTGTAAGCATCCATCTGACTTCTTCCTCCTGCCATCTCCTGGTCCAAGGGCATAGTTTCACATCCCCTATCTTGCCATCCATATTTATTTTTCATTAGCCTGTTGGGCACAATAGAATTGTGCCCCGGAGCAAGTGGCCGCAAAAACTCCATACCCGCGTCTGTGGGAGACATTTAATCGTGTAGTTTCATGAACAGTGGCCTCGTGGTTACCATGTCTGCATAACAGTTTTAGTGTTTGAATTTCAGTTTCTTGTGTGGACTTTGTATATGTTTCCGGCACTCAGCGATATTTTCTACAGGTACTTCAGTTTTCTCCTACATTCCAAAAACATGAATGTTAGGTTCGATGAAGACAATAAATTCTCCATCGGTATGAATGTGAATGGTTGTTTGTCTAATCCAGGGCCCTCCAACCATTTTGAAACGGGGAGTTACATCTTAGGTACTGATTGAAGCAAAGGGCTCACATTTTATGCACACTTCTAAAATAACCAAATTGCTGACACTACCTTAAATGATGTTATTAATAGGGGCGGACAAGTACCGCTACTAGGTATCGGTATCAGGCCGACACCCAGCCTTATTTCAAGGTATCGGTACTTGGCATGACCAGTATCGGCCGTATTCTTGGGGCCGCTTTATGATAGGGAACTACAGCGTACATTTCTGACAGATGCCCATTAAGATGCAATTTCTGTAAGTACATGTACATAAGTTTTAAAAAAATCATGCAGTTTTAACGGGAAAAAAATCTATACTGGGGATATAGGGGTCACTCTCTAAAACGATCTGTCATTGTTTTGGGGGAAATTTTATCAAAATTTATCAAAAGTACGAGTGGTATCGATACTTGGTATCAGTATCGGTGAATACTCAAGAGTTGAACACTGGTATTGATATCAGTCTGAAAAAAAGTGGTATTAAATGCCTCTAATTATGATTACTGCTCTTCATCTAGAGTGATCAATGGGCACAACAACAGCCATACAAACAACAAACAGTATTAGTCCCAGTTCTATAAATCCCTGCAAGTGTCTACATTTTCAAAGGATCACTTCCACAATCTTTCCTCGGAATTCACAATGCACCCTACCGGTAATTTGGTTTTAGAACAGCGGGAACTAAAATCCATCATGGTCTGATGAATCCAAGGTTGAACTTTTCAAGTTGAAGCTGAATTTAAACTTTCATCATGGCCAAAAGCATGAAATGAATGTTTGCAATAGCCCAGTCAGAATCCAGACCAAAATTCAGTTGAAAATGTGTTGGAGTGGGCTGACAAATGACAAATTTGGAGCACTTCTGTAGCGCTTTGTCAAACATTGTCAAACGTCTCTTCCCCAAAACGACTGAATGCTTTAATTACAGCAAACCTGGTACCTGGTGCCTTTTCATTCACACAGCAATTTGTGGTACGTTTTCTACTTCTACCAAATAGGATGGGAAAATGTTTTTCCCAACAAAAGGACACAAGGCATTTATTCTTGTCATTCTTCAGCGTACACAAGTGTACTGTGACGTCTTTAATAATTATCATCAATTGACGGTAAAACGAGTGCACATAAAAAAGCCATATGGAAGATATTGCGGAGGTCAATATTTCAGGCAAAGTCAACGTTCAATATCACGGGAGACGGAGCAAAACACACACTTGGAAATCACATGAACAGAATATTTGATGTTGCTGGTTTTGCAGCTCTGCTTTCATGTTGTTGAGTAGTTATAATTGAGTGTGTGCAGCATCGGGGGGGGATGAAGTTTGGTATTCTGGTTGGAGGGCTAAAAACTACTTATCATGCATTACGGGCCCTGCTTGGACCTCAGGATTTGGAAGTCAAAAGAGTTTCTAACGTACATTTTTTTTTTCGGCTGCTGATCAATCGACAGCTGCTGGACATGACAGACCCACCCCCGCACTCTCCTCAACACCCTTTCGCCCTAAAACTGCATCCCGATCCCTTAATATTCCATATTCGCACTTGCTCCGCATTCTGCCTCCGTACGCTGCGGTTCACCTTGACGACTGGAGGATCATTCCCAATCCAAGGTTCTCTCCAACTCTCAAGGGCCGCACCGCCACAGTTCTGCAGCCCCTTGGCCACGACCTCCCCCTCCTCCTCGTGCTCCCCGCCCTCTTTGCTTCTCCCTTGGCCCTTGCTTGGATCATTAATTATCTAATGGAATCAATACACCGTTAGATCGGACCGGAGTGACCCTGCCCGCCCTCGGGTGCCTTGACAGAGGTTCTGAAGTATAGGAACGATGCGCTCCTTAGAGTCTCAATGTCCTGAAAACTGGAGGAAAACTGAATAAAGACACGGCCGATAAATAAATGATTAGAAGGGCAAAGAGGAGGGGCTGGAGTGAGGCAAATCAGAGAGAAATGATGAAGGAATGAAGATTGGGATGGAGGGTGGGGTAAGAAGGGTGTTGCTGATGTTCGCGATTGGTGATCAATACAGTTCTCCTCCTTCTCTTTTATTACAAGGAGCTTTGGTGAGCCTCGCTTTCATGTCACGGAATCGTCGGAATGATTGTCTGCCGACTGCACCCGTCATTAGGTACACGTAAAACTGTCCTATTGGTATCATCCAGTATTTTGCCCCTCTCATAAGGAAACCGAAACATTCCGGTGTCCTCCCAGAATGGCGTCGACAACCACAATAATAAGCATATTGTTATATTATTGCCTCGAAGAACGTGTCAATCAAAACGGAGTACTATTATTTTTGAAGAGGCAACATGAAGACTTTTTATTCCCCATGACGACTGGATCACGTCAGGCTGACTTGTAGGACAAGAAGAACTTTGGCTGTTATTATGCGAGCCGTTATACTTCAGGGCTTTGTGGCCTAATGTCATCTCTTTCGAGAGAGGTAGACTCCTTGGCGCAAAAAATTAAAGAAATAAAACAATCAACCAGGCGGCAGGTTGCTTCTCTTTCAACTCAAACCAAACATGCAGGATCAAGCAGATTTGTCCGAGAGTTGGAAAAAAAAATCGGTTAAAACAATTAAAAGTGATTGAATTGAGTCGTTGGTGTTAAAGAAGGCCGACCCAATTAGAAAAGCACACATCAATTTAATCTCTGCAGGGCGAAAGGGCTTCACATTGGAATTCCTCGCAAGTCCATTGTAGAAATTGTATTGTACTCACAGACACTTCATTAGGTACACCGATATCCTCCAAATGAGATCCAATAGAGGAGCTGTTTCAACGACTTGAAAGTCATAAGGATGTTATTTATACAACAATTTGATGACAAATGCACTTGTAACTACATTACCACATTGTTCAAAAATACATTTCAGCATCATCCTGACACATGTCACTAATATTTTGGGGTTATCTTATTAGTTAAATTTCAGCATTCTCCTTAGAGTGTGTGTCAAGTGTGGGAGCGTGTGGGAGGCCAGATCACGTCACCTCCGCCACGTCATTTTTTTTTGGGGCCCCCCACTGAAGTCGACTTTGTTTCTTGCCTTATTGATTTGTTTACTTTATCACTTTGGCAGAAAATATTAACTCAGAGTTGTATTCCATTTTTACACATATGACAAGCATTTAAGCACCCTCCAAAATCCCTTCTCAACATCAAGTGATAATAATATTTAGGTGTGATTCGCACAACTTTGCGTTGTAGTTGATTCTTTAAGTCATTATCTGGTAAATGGAAATAAAAAATCCAAACGGAATATGTTTGATCATTTAGATTCTTCAATGTAGGCATCATTTGCCCAGAGAACTCCTGCATCCATAATGTGCTGACTGGAGACTTGCACTGTGGACTGACTTGCTCTCTATCAGGCTGAAGAAGCAAAATCCACTCCCGCAGGCGAGGACCACATCAGTTCTGACCTCCAAATAACCACAGGCCAAAGCGCAGCGCACAGGGTCACAATCTTATACACACACACACACACACACACATGCACTAACATGGACCTATCAATTAGCTTGGTGCAAAAGTCAGCGTTCATAAAAATCTGAGGAGGTGTCTGGAGGATGCCGAACATCCACCAGCCTCACTAAATTCCCACACACTTTTATCCAAAAAGTGGAGATCAGGTATCTCTCTCGGTAAAGTGGTGTGACTTTACCACATCATACATAGACAACAACATGACAGATATGAAAATTAGAAATGCAATTCCTCACGTGACAAAGTGCAGCGTGTGTGTGTGTGTGTGTGTATGTGCCATGGCCGGTAAATCCCTCAAGGCCGGTGTGTGAATGACAGCGGGGGTTATGTAAGGAGCCGCCGCGGGGCCCGAGTGGACAGTCCGAGCGGAGATCAGGTCAGCCGAGTGTGACACTAAACACATCTCCCTGACACTGCGCTGACACCCTCTGTCACAGACGCACACACACAGTCTGTCAATGCTCTTCAAGCACACACACACACACACACACACACACACACGCACACACACACACAGGCAGGAAGTGAGCGGCTGTCTGTCAATACGGCAGACACTGAGCACCTTAGAGTGTGTGCGTGGAGAAGAGAGAACCATAAGAAAGAGGAAGAGGTGTGCATCTTTTTCCTCGGGTCACACCTTAATCTTAAATACATTTAAAATGCATCTGCACAAGTCAAATAGCATTTAAAGGTCATGCAGTTTGGAATTTAACCAACAAAATGAGAAAAAATGTCTCAAAAGTTGCACTAAATTATCATGCATGAGTGTAAGACTTAAAGAGGAGTTTTCAATTTAAAAAAAAGGAAAAAAGCACTTTCTGTTGTATTTGTTCAGTCTTTTTGACTAGAGTATTACATGATGCGTTTAAAAATAATAAATCAGCCATCTGTCTTGTGCCTCGAAATTGAAGCACAGGAATGCCACCTTGCATGACGAAAAACAACCAATCAGAGACAGACGACTTAACTTGTGTGAAGTCGGTTCTTCATTGCGGGCACACTCATCAAAAACGGCAAGGCGATATTTAGTGTTTGACGAACATGATCAATCAGTTGCTTTTCTGGGCTTTCGTTTGTTGTTTTGTTTTTGTTTTTTTGCCGCCATCAAAACGTGCCAGTGATGGCAAAGGGGAAAAGTTGACGATCGAACTGGGAATTGATTATGGGGAAACTATAAGAATTGAGGCAGACTAGATGGAAGCAAGCAGGCGTGGAGCTCCCTGGAACAAAACCACGGACACACTCGCACACACACACAAAACATTTTGAAACGATCATGTCGTTAGAGGCGTTGTCTCCACAAAATGAAAGATTATCATGCATCCAGAGAACTTTGCTCCCTCCACACTTAGAGTCATCTCAGATACCGTTTTATAGTCAGGTGTTCCTCTTTTGGAGAGCAACGTAGTTCAAATGTCCGTTGTGGACCATCGTCTCCATGAATGGAGAAAGTAAAGTCTTTATGTTATGATGTCCGATTGTTAAAAACAGTAAACGTCTTACTAAGCACTTGTCAAAATGTTATTTAAATTCTGCCTGCACAGTTGAAAATGTCTCCAATGGTTTGACCTTGAAACACCCTCATTCCATTTTTCATCAGTCCCTGTCAGAAATTACGTATCAGAGACTGGATTGGGCCGCGATTGGCTGGCAACCGGTTCCGGGTGTCCCCCGCCTACTGCCCGAAGACGGCTGGGACAATTTACGGGGTTTCCTTGGAATTCTAATCAAATATCAACTGCATTTATTTCTCGCATTGCATTTTCTCCATGAATTCACGCGGTGGGGTGATTAGTTATGCTCAAAAGAGCTTTTTGCTATAATGGTGGCGTAGAGGATGCAAAGCTCACAGCTTGATCATCAAAAAAAAAAAAAAATGAAAGAAAAACACACACAGAGGTGCTGATGCGGGGAAAATGAGACTTCTCTCGACACCGCCTTGAGAAGGCGTTCAAATTCCCTTCTGCTCATCTACCGCCAAACGATGCCGGGCAGGGTCGCACGCCTTTTGGCGGTGAACGGGACGCCTTAGATGGAATCCAGAGGAGGAAGCAGGGGCCTCATAAAAAAGGTCTAAAGGTGGGTCACAGGCGAGGCACATATATATATACATATATAGACAGATATGAAAATTATATATGTACTTGCACATGTCAGGACTGAAGCGGATGGAAAGGCTCAGAGGCTCGGCGGGCCCATGCACGAAATGTGATGACGCGGGTCTGTTTCTCGTCAGGGGCGCAATCCCATTTTTATTGCCGCTCCCGGCGTCAAATGACTGCAACGTGAAAGTGAAAAGAGAAATATTCCTCTCTTTTTGAAAGATGTAAATTCCGCAGGGAACTTTTTCTGCATTCTTTTCATAAAAGCAGCTTGTGATTTGGCTGGGGCTGTGCGCGTCTTTATGCATGGCAGCCGCCATTCAGGCAGGTGTGCCTCAAATTCAGACCTCCTTCAAGACTTGACAATTCACACGATGGAATTCGGAATTCACATGACTGAAACTGAGGAAAATTCTGAAGAAATCCTGGATGAACAGCAAATATCAGTTGTTGAGTGAAATGTGTCATCCTGCTAAGAAACGAAAAAAAGCTTCTTGGCACTTCCAGAGAAGAAGTTGCATGCAAATATGGAAGGAAAGCACATATGGGCTTGTTGCATACCAATCCTTCAGAGCGACGTGCGCACATAAATGCAAAAATCCTTTCCCACCTCAATGAGAGAAAAAAAAAAGCAAGACACCGTGGGAGCGGCGACGGGACCACAAAGTGGTGGTTTGACGCCGTTTACTTTGTGCGTTCGTCAAAATCATTGTGCCAGCTCGGACCACCTGCTGCAGACTGCCTGAAGGCTCTCCACGTTCCCGAGCCACTAATCTGTGACCGATTCTGCCTCTACTGCCGGGTATGCGATACATCACACATGCAAACAGACACACCGGAAGTGGCGAGCCGTAGTTATCAAGGATAACCTTCACCAATCGAAAACGATCGAAAAAGGAGGAGAATGAAGTCCAAGCGGAATGTGTGGTGGAAGTAGCCAGTTCAAGGACATTTGGACTTTTCTCTTTTTTTCGGTTGTTTTCTTAAATCAATTGAAAGCAGTCACGTCGTGAACATTTTTAAAAAGTTGCTCTTTCATAGAAAAAAAGTTTTCAAGGTAAATCAAAAATGACGACATTTCCGCTGTTTGATCCAAGTTACACGTGCACATAGAAAGTGTGTCGAAAGCAAGCAAGCGTGCTTGCGTGCGCGTGATTCAATTTGCATTATCTACTCACCTGACGGGCATGTCCAGCTTTGGATGTGCTGCTTGTGAGATCTGATCCACTTTTGTCTCCCTCACTTCCTCTTCTCCGGTGCCCCAGCCCTGCCCTGTCCTGGGTGCTCCCCAACCCACCCCACCACCACGTCGATCCTAAACACAACAGACAAACACTCTGTTTGTGCGCGTGTGTCTGCGGGTGTATGTGTGGCGTCCAATGGGCTCGGGACCGGGGCAGCGTCTGTCCTGAGCCTCCCTCTTTCACTTTCACAGAAGCAAAGCCGGAAACATTGTGGACTCCAAGTGTGCGTGTTGTGTTGTGTGTGCGTGTTGTATTGTGCGTGTGTGTGTGTTTGTATGAGCTAGCTGATGTACCTCTCCTCGCCTCTTAGACTCACTTCACTAACACTCTGCTCCGCTGCCTCCAGGAGATGGACTCGGATTAGGACACAGCCAGTGTGAGAATCTCTTCAACCCCTCTCTCTCTCTTTCTCGCTCTCTCCTCGTCCCCGTCTCTCGATCAAGCCCTTTCCCTCTCGCCGAAGCTTCCTCCAGGGAAAGCTGTGCACACACCAGTTGTCTCTGCCTTCAGCTGCTCCCTTCTCCCTCTCTCGCTGTCTCAGTCCCTAGTACATATAAAAGGCATGCTTGTTCAGCCCCTCGCCTCAGTCTCTTCCTGGCGCTCTCTCGCTCTCCGCCTGCCGCGTGCTTTTTCGTTTATCCCCCACCTTCCTCGCCCCCCCCCCCTCAGCACACCCCAACCAACCAAGCAACCAAGCAAGCCAGCCAGCTACCTCGCTCGCTCACTCCCTCCCTCCCTCCACACTTTTTCTTTCTCACTGTCAAAGTTGCCTTTCAAATGCTGATGAGCAGCCGGAGCGAAAGAATGAAGGAAAGGAAAGGCGACGGAGGAGTGAACCACTCAAACAAGTGGGGAGATTCCGTCACCCCCCCCCCCCCCCCCCCAAAGAAAAAGACGCGAACCGTCCTGTCCCGGCGTCAGTGGCCACAACATTAGGTACACCTACAGGAGATCGTGAAACACGTTCGAAAATGCCTTTCGATCAGTTTTTTTTTTCATTGACAAACTCAATTTCGATTGGTTTACTGTTACATGTGTTTATTGGTTTTAGCACGGTGAAATAGTGGTTAGGAGATGTTCCTCATAGTTCTTCGGCTGGGTTATAATTCTTTGGGAATGGTCATGAACGTTTCTTTTTTGCTTTTGTTGTTAAATTTGAATTCGTTTTACTGACTTTTTCAAGAATGTTTGTCAGTCCTGACTAAGGCTTTTGGTATTCGGATATCCCACTGAAAATTCGAATCAAATAATCGAGTATTCGGATACAAACACATATTTTCTGCTGGTTAAAGATACAGAAGCCAAAAAAAAAAAAAAAACACCCCACATTTCCAATTAATAATAAACAGCCAACTGGTTTCCATTTTGAGAAAATGAACATTTTATACATACATTTAAACATGTGCACAGCTGTACACTAATTTCTTGTCTTGAAACATAGATAAATCTTTTTTTCATAGATTTTGGTCAATGTGATGAAGTGACATCAGAAGAACAGTCGTAATATTGTCGGCTGAAACAACACACTTCAGTAAGTCCGGCTCATTAAAAAGTGATCGGAATGAAGGGCAACGGTGTCACTCTGTCAGCATCAAAGGGTGCAGAGTCCTTTCGGTCTATTAATTTGAATGCTACCAGCCCTGCTAACACATCTACCGCGTGTAGCGCAGCTAGTGCCGCTCGGGCCACTAATGCCGTACAAAAATGCTTCCAGGAACAACTTTAAAATAAAAGTGTAACTAGACATTGATGTTCATACGTTCATGGTAACTCAGGTTTATTTGATTTGAAGTTGGACTTGTTACCGCGTTGGCGGCATGTTACGGTCATGTATAGCATGAACAATTGTTGCTGCAGTTAGCTTGACTTCTTTATATGTAAATAAGTGGGTATTCAAGGAAGAAAATAATGCTTCAATCATTTTTTGAACCGTGGTAGACGAATTACCCGAGGACCCATTTTATTAAAAAAATCCTTTTGGTTTAGTTTCTGTTGTCTTAAGTATTCGTTTTATTTTTCATTCATTCATCTCCCGAGCCGCTTGATCCTCACTAGGGCCGCGGGGGGTGCTGGAGCCTATCCCAGCTGTCTTCGGGCAGTAGGTGGGGGATACCCTGAATCGGTTGCCAGCCAATCGCAGGGCACACAGAAACGAACAACCATCCGCACTCACACTCACACCTAGCGACAATTTAGAGTGTTCAATCAGCCTGCCACGCATGTTTTTGGAAAGCGGGAAGAAACCGGAGCACCCGGAGAAAACCCACGCAGGCCCGGGGAGAACATGCAAACTCCACACAGGGAGGCCGGAGCTGGAATCAAACCCGGTACCTCTGCACTGTGAAGCCGACGTGCTAACCACTGGACTACCGGGCCGCCCAGTATTCATTTTATTTTTGAATAATATTTGTAAGATAAATGTAAGATAAAAATAGCCCATTATGGATTGTGTAAGAAAGTAAGGTAAACCTGAGTTCCGAAACAATTCTTTGAACAGCAGAAGCTCATGTATGATATTCATTTGACCAAGACAAAAACAAAAGGACATTATTTGCGATAGTTTTAGTTTTATAAATGTAAGCTATCGATTCAGTGTTCTTTTTTTTAATGCAGTTTTGTTTTTATTTTATTAGCAATCTTTTTTTTCAATTTGAGTTCTAGTCACTTCGTTAGTTACGGTTAACAATAATAACCTTGCACGGTTTGGTTTGGGACTCCTTCCATACTTGTGTGGACCTCCTCCCTCATTCCCCAAAACATGCTTTGTTAGGTTCATTGAATACTCCAAACTATCCATCAGTGTGAATGTGAGGATGAGTGGTTGCTTGTCTATATGTGGGCCTTTGATTAGCTGGCGACCAGGTCAGGGCTTGCGCCACCTCTCGCCCAAAGTCGTGTGAGATAGAATCGAACGCACATAATGAGGAAAAGTGGAAGAGAAAATGAATGGATGTTTACTATCAAAGTTTGCTGAGGGGAAAGAAGTCCACTGAATCATACTGAGAGCCGTTCCTAATGTTTTGATCCTCTCGTAGAGATAAATAAAATATTAAACAGCTGTCAGTATGATGGAGTGCAGTTCTGCACGACTAGAAGCGCAGTCATAAACATATTGTTGCATTCATTTAATTGATTAATTAAGGTTAGACTTTTAGTGACTTCTGCATAATAAGAACAGTGACCGAGGGTCATTAATTTTTAAAAAAAATCATAAATAAGAATAAGAAGGGAAAATAAGACAGAATCAGTAAAGACAATGAGAAATGAAAACATCCTAATTAATAAACAAATAAAAGCAGAAAAAATATTTATCTGATATGTCGTTATTAAAATTATTATTAAAACAATTTGGGGTGATTTAGAAACATTACTGAAGTAAAAATGTCCGTATAATGTATTTCACTGAGTGCCTTATAAAATAGTCTGCTTACATGTAAAACGGGGATTTATGGGCTAGTGATCCTTTAATGCACTAGCTCTTTGAAACAGAATAAATAAGCAGATTTTGCTCAGTGTGAAAACGTGGGCCGCCATAGTGGTTAGCTAGTCTGCCTCACAGTCAGAAGATCTTGGTTTGAATCTCCTTTGGAATTTCTCCGTGTGACATGATTGGGTAAGTGAATGGTATTTATTATCTTTTATGATTTTTTTTTCTTTCATGAAAGATTTGACAGATGTTTGGACTAAACCACGACTGCACTAAACTTGTAGGGGTAACCATTGGTGGCTAATCATAAAACGTTAGATCACTCTGCTGCAAAATGTCCAAATGGATTCAGCCCACTCGGGTAATCTGTGGCGTGAGTGTCCACAATTTTCATAACGTGGGGATTTCCATGATTTCAAATCCAATTACCCAACAATATGTTGTGTATATGTAATAATATCATGTGGCAATTGTAAATATTGTATGGTTTTGTAATCGTAACAGCCCACTGAGAAAAAAAACAACTAAATGTGGCCCGTCACATAAATGAACTTGAGACCCCTACTCTAAATTGTACAAAAGGGGTGACTGTTACTTTGATGTGTTGTTTTGTCTATATGTGCTGGCAACCTCTCCAGGGTGTAGTCTGGCTCTCGGCTCAAGTCAGGTGGGTAAAACTCCAACTCACCTATGACTCGAAAGAGCAAAATTGCGAGAGAGAATAAATGGATGGGAAATCTGTGCTTTAATCACTGCAAGTGATTACAAGTTAATGTTCCTCGTCTCTCGGAACACTACACAGGAAATCAAAACAGAATAAGTATTGCAGAAAAATGCTGAAACTGATTTTAAAAACATTTTCATTAAAACGAGATTAATAGGCTAGCGATTGTAAAAGTTGCCACTTGTGAAAATAAACCTTGAGATAAGAGCAGGGCATTTCATTAGGAACACTTGTACACCAATCTAGCTGAATTTTTCATAAAGCTTATAGGCACCGTCTGACAAGTACTTTTCCCTAATGACGACTGCATAAACAGTAGTGGAATTTCTCTGAACAGCACACACGCACACACACACACAGACGCACGAGCAGTTTTGGAGCCTTTTAAGTATAGCGATAGAAATCATAATATTTGACATATTGTACAGAAAATAGCAGAAGCAAGGGCATCAGTTGACATTGTGGCACATATAGTATATATCAACACAAAAACAAATAAAGATGGACTGGTGTTTACATGTGAAAGATGAAGCATGAAACGTCAACCTTAATGACTCTGAACCTTCACGAGGACAATTTGTCTTGAGCGTTATCTTGACGCTTAAAGAAATGTTTGGCTCTACTCATGATATGATTAATGAAAACTATCAAAATAATCATAGTCAAGTGATTTAAGTACTTTACCAATACAGGCAAACTGGCTAAATTTCTGTGTGTATGACGTTGTCACATCAGACACACCCTGAACATGAACAGGGTGCATTAATAAAAGAAAAAATGCATTGAAATAATGATAGAGTTGAAACATATTCCACTTAAAAGGTAAACAAAAAATGTACTTGGATACATTTTCGAAAACCAAACATTTCTTGACGATGAACTTGAAGTGTTCTCCAAGAGACCATGTTTTGGCCACCAATAGATTTATCGATAGTCGTGTCACATCTCACCAATAATATTAACCAACATGTCATGGTGGACCAATGAAACTGTTCGAGCCCACGCTCATTCTGAAGCATCGTATCCGTTCATTTGCCTAAACGCTTGACTGACGAAATCTTTTACCAAAAGTGGCCGTCTGCGAAGAGTGAAGCTTCAAAGGGAATAGTTGCACGGTGACGACATACTGTATGGAGTCGCAAAAGGAAGTTTCGAGGGAGGATTCCCTCGAGAATTGCACTTTTGTCCATTAAGGAATGTTTACAAACGGCCTACAGGCGATACGCTACATTGGCGGCAGTGGTGGGATTTATGCCCTGCCATTTTTAACCAGGCGAGGCAAGGCAGCTTAATTTATATCGCACATTTCAACCACAAAGGCAACTCAATGTGCTTCACACGAGCAAAGACACAACACCTAAAAAGCATTTAAACACAGCAACGAACGACATTCAGAAGTAAAGTGGAGAAAACAAATATAGATTAAGTATAACAAAATTACTCAAAGAACATACACCGACAATATTGAAACACATACACAGAAATGGCAAAAGCATTTAAAAGTGATGATAGGTTTCTAAACAACCAAAGTGTAAAATTGATTTCAAAAGATCTTAATCAAAAGTATGGGAGAAATAGTTTTTCAAGCATTTACACTTGGGCTGACTTCACTTCTGTGGCCATCTTATTCCATTTATGTGCAGCAGAACAGCTAAATGCTGCTTCACCATGTTTGCTTCGAACTTTGCGCTCAACTAATTAATCCAAGTCCGCAGACCTCAGAGCATTACTTTGTTTTTTTTTTCTATTTCATCAGAATTGTTTTATTCTATTCAGGACCCAAAACCATTCAGCCGTCATTTGTGCCACGCCGTGGATGCTCTGTCAAAAAAAGTGTCTACGGTGTTTGTATGAGTGTGAATGGTCGTTTGCCCTCTATGTGTGTGCCGCGATTGACAGGTGGCTTGCGTTTTGACCTTTACAATTCCCACATAGTTGGTGATTAAAATGGCCGCTAAATCAAGAGTCAAGCCCAAGAACGATGAGTATGAGGACTCACTATATCAGCAACTCAAAATGGATGAGTATTGATGCCAGGCTGTGCGCGTAAACAGCCCATGCATGTCTACGTGAACAAATAATCACACTCAGACTCACTCAAGTATACTGTCTATACCAAAATACGGCCCCTACGCCGCGCAGCCACCCCGCCCCCGCCCGCTTTCCACCTCTCCTCTGTTCGTTCCCCTTGCCCTCAAACGCTACTCAGAATATTGATACATCACCCCCGCCTCGTCTTCCTTTCCTCCCTCTCTCCCCGTCTCTCCCTCTCTCCCTCCATCACTCACTTTCTCCGCTGAATACTGATAGGCTGTCTAGTCCGTGGTCTGAGTTTCAAATCTCTCCCTCCCTCGCGCTCGCTCCCGTCTCTGCGGCTGGAAAAAGCGGCGGCATAAAGGAGCAAATAGCACACAAGTCAGAGCACGGAGGTAGACATAAATTCACTTAAGTACCATTTCAGATTATGTCAAGCCAAAAAAAGAGCGGGGGTTGGGGTGGGGGGGGGGGTTGAGGGGAGAAGAGGAAGGCAAGGGGGGATGGGGAGGGGGGGGGCATGAGAAGAAAAGTGCTGCTTTGATTGGCCTGCAGCGGAAACTGGCCTGAGTGGTCCGGCTGCACAGTGGCGAGCGGGCGGGCCGGTGACAAAAGGGAAAAGACGTGTGAAAAGTTCAGGCAAATGAAGACGCATTCAGGGGGTTTTGTACGACAACCTCCCTCCCACCTCATTGTGGGACTTGTCAGCCACGGCCGGCGCAGGCAGGAGGGGTGGGGGGGGACTGAATGAGGTTGTCAATGAGCCCCCCCCCCCAACCACAGGCACACACACACACACACATTGGCACACACCTTACACCACAGCAACAAAACAGACTGACATGTTGCTTTTCTCACAGAAGGCGCAAAAGCAGAACTGTTTGTGTTTATGTACGGTATGTGCCTGGGTACATGTGTGTGTGTGTGCGTGCAGTCTCGTTCTGTCTGCATTAGCAGTACACAGACACTCTGAGAGAGTGTCTGTGCATGTTTGTCCTCCAAGTCTTCCCCATTTGTCCTTGAAGCAGACTTGAGGGGAATATGTGTCTTTCTAAGAGAGAAAGTGTGTGTGTGTGTGTGTGTGTGTGTGTGTGTGTGTGTGTGTGTGTTTGTTTGTTCAGGGGGGTCACTAACTTGAGCAAACGAGCACTTGTCGCTCCAACAGGGGGCAGGCTGTGACAAGTTAGAGTTTCCACTGCTGCCAGGAACAAGGACATGTGGAATATTGGTTGAGCAGACAGCCTGTATTCCTCACATATGTTTGGAATGCGATCTAATAATATCCATTTTCTGTTTCGCTTTATCCTCAGAAGGGTTGCGGGGGTGTCAGAGCCTATCCCAGCTGTCTTCGGGCAGTAGGCGGGGGACACCCTGAACCGGCTGCAAGCCAATTGCAGGGCACACAGAGACGAACAACCATCCGCGTTCACACTCACACCTACGGACAATTTAGAGTGTTCGACCAGCCTACCATGCATGTTTTTGGAATGCCGGAGGACACCAGAGTACCCGGAGAAAACCCACGCAGGCCCTGGGAGAACATGCAAACTCTACACAGGGAGGCCGGCACTGGAATTGAACCTGGGACCTTAGCACTGTGAGGTCAACACGCTAACGCTCTTTTCATCTCATTACATTTACCCCCCCCCCCAAAAAAAACAACTACAGACTTCAATTGTGAACGGAACGAATCTGTGATGCGACACGCAAGCTCACAAAGCGCAAATTCAAATGACACCCAAAAAAGAAAAAAAAAAGTCATGCGGCACATATATTACCGAAGTAAATATTTTCCGATGTATAGTAGCTCAGAAGGGAGGAGGTAGAAATATTTGGAGAAAAAAGATGATCTCCACATATCCTACATCATATTTTATACTGTTCGAAGAATTCATTTCCAACTCCACACCTTAATGCATCTGAGGCTCTGTTTACACTCGTCGGAGCTGCTGCTTTAGTTTGTAACCAAGTTCAAATGGGTTGTCTGTGCATGAATAACAGCGTCCATGAACTGAGATATTTACAGTTTTGAAGTGTTCTTATTCTTGATGGGGAAAAAAGAGAGGCACCTATTTGAGTGAGGGTGGAAGACACACACACACACACACGCACGCACACACACACACTTGAGGATAAACAAAAGTCTACACAGTTGAATAAAGTTGAGTTGAATTGACAAAAACATCACTAAATAAAATGCAAAGAATCAAGCAGTTTGTGCACCATGATTTCACCAGGGGACAGTATCGTGTGTGTATATAATAGGAACAAAGAAGATGGTTAAAACTGCAGTAAGCTGCTGTAATTCATGTCATCTTTTCATTTGATGTGCCTGTGAGAATTATTTTGTCTGTCTACTTGTGTTGCATCACCATTTTGTTATAATAACACTGCAACATCGATGCTAATTTTCTTAGTCCGTCGACAGTGTTTTGTATTTTGTCTTAGCATTAAGGTAGAGGACTTTTGTAAGACAAAGTTATGTAGTCTGGTTAAATACGTACCGTGTAATTGAGCGTGTTCGAAACTTCACTCTGAAGCCTGCGTATTACTCTGAGAGCGGATGTGTTCGCAATGGCAGAGTGCGCTGCGCTGTCATTTCTGAACGCAGTGTCCCTCAGTCAGATTGTGCACATTTATTTTCTTTGTCACAAACCAAGACCAAAAAAAAAAATCATCTTCTCTGTGTTACACCATGTTCTGAAAGCAACATTGAATGACCATTTCAGTGTGAGTTTGTACAAACACGGCACGCAGCATTGAACTGTAATGTTAGCATGAATGCTAGCGCTAATATCCTATAGCTGAGCATAAATGCAGTTTATCCCTAAGGTAATGAGACAAATCATTCTTCTGAAATCATCATCAGAGACGTGTTCTTATTAAATCATCAACATCAGTGACGCTCTAACTTTCAAAAGGCGTCGAAAAAGGGAAAAACAAATTGCATGCAGACGGCGGCGGCTCCGCCATTGATGTCGTCTCTCCTCTCGTTTCTTAAAATCTATATTCCTCGATTTAGCGGGGAAAGAAACAAGAGAACAAGCTCCGTTGTCGTCACTTGATAATATTCTTATTTAGAATAACATTGTTTGATCCTGACTGCAGACGCACACGTTCGCGGCGAGTACAAAAGGTTCTTTTAATGATGCCGTAAGAGGAGATAATATTCTAAATGTATCAGACAATTCTTTGAGGGCGCATGGCCATTAAAGAGCCATTTTGCTGTCTGTTGAATATGCTCCTCCATATTTCATTCAGATGCATATCTGCGTTTCACACTGTCTGCCTACTCCGTTATTCTCTATTCAGAAGTGACCCAATGCTCCCTGCCATACAATCCTTCACCTTCCTGGCTTAGAAGTAATTACCACTTTAATTTGCTGCCTGCTTTTGTGCACGTGTATCTGTATCTGAGTGTGTGCGTGTGTGTGTGCGTGCGTGCGTCTTTCTGGATACTAAGGGCAAGGAAATGCATGGATTCATCACCTCAACCGTGTGGGTGGAATTTGAACAGCTTTTCAATAATTGATAAGCAATAATTTACATTTAAATATCGCGTGGCAACAATAATGCTAATCGATCTACCTAAGACTTTTTTTTTAAGATGGTTTGCAACAACTCATAAACATACTTAATCAGCTCAAAAGATCGAACCTACAATCTCATTTGGGGTCATTTACAATCAATATTCACTGAATAACAAAAACAGAGGTGGGTTAGAGTGGACAAAAACTGTAAAAAGAGAATAGCAGAGCTCAAGTTAAAGTAAAAAGAAGGCCTCCAAATAATTACTTGATCGTAAATAAATATTCATTGAAGGAAAAGCTACCCAAGTACTGAATAACAACTGTTAATTTTAGATGCTTATTTTTTTTTTTCAAAAGAGCAAACAATAGATATAAAATATTTTAGGGGAAAATTTAACCGCTGTTCAACAAGGACTCTGTAACTAAAACTATAAATAAAATAAAGCGTATGCACAGCCAAAGCACGTAAAGAAGAGAAATATCTGCAATGTGCCAACTCAAATTGGACGTCGAGCTTCTGCGGGCTGAGATGATGAATCTGTTGCTTTATGCCCACTTATTTGTAAACTGTGGCTTAAAGAAGAAAGCAGAAGAAAGCCGGGGGAATTCTTCTGCTTGAAACTTCATCGGCGCATGCTGGTGGATGCTGCACTTCTTCGGCCTTTCTTTGCGCAAATTAGTCACTCGCATGACGAGACGCGAAAGAGAGTGTGTGGATATGTGGCTGCCTGGCTCTGTTTGATGGGCGAATTGCAGTTAAACGTCACATGTGATTACGTTTGATTGGTGAGCGGTACCCGAGCAGGAAGTCCAGGCACACGCCACCCCAAAAAATAATAACGAAATAATAATAAACAAGCAATGAATTAATCGAAACAAATAAAAGTAGCAAACTGAATGCAGTTCAGTGCGATAGGCTAAAAGTTGAGTTTCATCTGAACATTTCTGTGTCATTTTATTCCCGTCATGACTCTGTTCTGTCTGGATTTCCGTTTCAGCTGGAGTGGTGGGCGGTTGCTTCCAGCGGCGCACCTGTCGCGCATCTCAATTTGCCAAGAAAGGACAACCGGTTGTCGGATTATTTCCCATCTCGTTCACGTCTCAAGTGTTGCATTTTAAGATGTTCTCTCTTGTTCGTATTTTCTCGGCTAGTTTCTCTCTTGGCAGAGTATTTTTGTTGTTTTGGTTTATTCTGTTTTTTGTTTTTTGTCTTTCGCGCCTTACTTCAGTCTTTTCATGACAAGCTATTTACGTTTATATCATCCTTGCCTTTAGCAAGCGTTTTTGGTTTGACTCGTTTTCCTGGTGGTTTTTGTCTGTTTGTTTTGTCGCCAGCGTCATCTTTGTCGGTCTTGCAAAATTTTGTATCAATAAACTATTTTTGTTCAAAGCCTTCCGAGTTCACGCTTTGGAGAGTCCAACTCTTTCCCGGACCATTTCGCAAGTGTTACAATTCCAAAAGTTATTTAGCAAATGTAACGGCGTAAATGTGGCGCATTATTCCCCACCTCCTGATAGAAACATAAAACCTTGAAATAAAATACATCGTACTTCCCAGAGATGCTGATTTATTCATGGCTCAAAGCCGCCCTCTTTCTTTGCTCCAACCTTTAAGCTTGCTGGAGCTCTAATAGGACCTGCTCTGAAAGTGCTGAATAAATTCTCCAGCAAGTAACATTTTTCTTGAAAATGCATTTAATAACATGTCCGATATTTTGTCCCACCTTCAAGAACTTGCGAACACACCAAGCCGATGACTGTTGGTGTCGAACTTTGGTGTACACACCGTTAAGGTGAGCCCATTTAGCCCGACCAATCAGAGGAGTTCTCTATTTAGCACAACCAATAAGACGACGGAAAATGCCGACGTCACCTTGAGCCGCTGTTTGGAGAATCTGAATTCTGATTTGTCAGAAAACAAAACAAACAAACCAAAAAAAAAATTCTTATTACTGCGTATGTGTCATGGGGCCACGGGCAGATTCTATTGACATGGCAACACATAAAAGCCGAAATCGGATTGGATCCCCCAAAAATAAATAAACAACACTACTAGAAGCTCGGCAGACAAGACACACAATGAATTGAAGCTAATAGACTGCTGGAAGGGTGGAAAAAGAGGTCAGTGCTTTTGACGTTTAGGTCAGCCGAGGAGGCCTGGAAGGACCTCACCGCACAACATTGAGTATAGATTAGTTTGAACAACAACAACAAAAATATCGAACTGTTACGCTGCGTAAAATACCGACACAACTTCCACCAAGCCAATTCGAAAGACTAATGAAACGTCTTAATTGAATCATATTGTGCTTATAATTGGTCGTTTTGATGATTTAAGTGACAATATTTGATTTAGCCTTGACCTTAGGGAATGACAAAATGAGATTTTTTTTCCTACTCGAACAAATTTCCGCCATTTCAATTATTGACGTGACTATTACGAAAAATGAACTGATGAATCTACATAATGTAATTATATTTCCTGTACGATTACCTTTCCTCACAGACCGACTGGAGAAATCACACGGTATTAAAGCCTTTTTAATTAGAATAATAGGATTCCTTTTGTTGCACACAGGGAAATGTGTTTGATTATTTCGATGAGCAGGTTAACGGTAAATGTAAGTCGAATGTATTTCGTGTGAAGGTACATAAAAAGTGTATACGAAGGGAGGTGTGCGTGTTGCATGTATAGTGCATCCTTGAACGATACACTCACGCGCCGATAGTACAATTAACATGCATGTCGCTGTCTAATATGCGATATTACTTTAACTTTTGTCTCCAAATTTGCAAATGTATTCCCAAATAGTAATGCAAATGAGTGCATATTTGAGAGTGCGCGTGTGTGTGTACTATATTATTTGTTGTACTTAGTGCGCGTGCGACTGCGTGTGTGTTTATGTCTAGCCTCCCATTGGTCCAATTATTCCACAACCAAAGCTCGTCTGCTTCCCTGCATCCTTTAGCAAAAAAAGAAAAAAAAACAGACAAGAAAACCCTCACCCGACTCACCCCTGCAGTCCCAACGGTGGTACCCCCCCCCCACTTCCATCAGCCACTTAAGCCAGATCGCAATACACACCGCTGCGCCCCCCCCCCCATTCCCAAACTCTTCCTTAGACCTCCACTGTCTCTCCCGCTCCCTGCGTCCCCCCTCACACCTCCAAATTGTCTCCATTGTTCCCACTTTGTCGCTCACCTCCCTTCATCGTGTCTTTTCCCTCCTTCATTTGCCCCCTAAACTCATCCTTCGCCACCCCCCCCCCCTTTTTTCCCCATTCTTCCCACTATACCCCCACCTGCCCTTCCCAGTCCCAGGTGAGCTGACGACACAAGGAGAGCCAAAACACCCGGTGAATATTAATGGTTTGATCTGAATATTAATAAACTATGCATCTTAATGATCTTTAAAAAAAAAAAAAACAAAGAGCTTCAATAAAACGCGATACTGCTGGGACACACACACATAGGCGCATATGCACACACTCCGATAGACACGATGCGTCGCGCATTGTGCAGCATAGTTAAAACGAGGCCTTATCCTCCGACCCGCTGTTTAAATGCCGAGCGTCGCGTTGAAAACAAATGCCTTCTCCTCTCCTCCTCCTGCTCGCCAAATGAAGACGCGTCTCCTTTCCCACGTCCTTCTCCTCTATCTCATCCTGTTGCTCACTTCACTTTCTTTTTATCTTCTTCTGCTCGTTTAGTTCAGCCAGCTCCCGTCGCCCCGTTTCACCTCCCTTCCTCTTTACTCGCTCCCAACCCCTCAGTATTTTTTGGAACCCCCCCCCCCCCAACAAACTATCTCACCCCCTTTCCTGCTGTATATTACCCCATCTCTCGCACCCGCTCCCGTCCTCACCTACTCGATATTCCAGCCTTGTTCTCCTGCAGTCTCCAACACAACTTTCTGACCCACTTCCTCTCTCGTCCCTGGCCTCCTGATCAAAGCCTGCAGGACGGCATCGCCTTGGGCAGAGGAGAGGGAGAACGTGAGCTGGGTGGGGAGGCGGCGAGGTGGATTTTGGAAGGGGAGGGTGGATGAAGGGATCCGAGTTGAGAGGAAAAGAGGAAGAGACAGATAGAGAAGGGATAGAGACGCAACCCGGAGATCACAAAGCTCGGGAAAGAGGAGCCAGGTGCCCTCTCAAGCACAAGGACAAAAGCTCTTCCTCGCTGATCTCGCATGCACGCACGCACACACACACACACGCATGTGCACTCACACTCAGTGGGAAAGCTGTCAGCGCAGTCATGTACATTACCGCAATGTGTGACGACAAGGTTGACATTAAGGTGGTGTGATAAGGAAAAATAAGGTTAGTGTCTTTTTATTTTTGTTTACGCTCTGGCAAAAATAAATAATAAATTTATATATATATATATTCATTCATCTTCTGTACCGCTTGATCCTCACTAGGGTCGCGGGGGGTGCTGGAGCCCATCCCAGCCGTCTCCGGGCAGTAGGCGGGGGACACCCTGAATCGGTTGCCAGCCAATCGCAGGGCACACAGAAACGAACAACCATCCACGCTCACACTCACACCTAGGGACAATTTAGAGTGTTCAATCAGCCTGCCATGCATATTTTTGGAATGTGGGAGGAAACCGGAGCACCCGGAGAAAACCCACGCAGGCCCGGGGAGAACATGCAAACTCCACACAGGGAGGCCGGAGCTGGAATCGAACCCGGTACCTCTGCACTGTGAAGCCGACGTGCTAACCACTGGACTACCGGGCTATATATATATATATATATATATATATATATATATGTATATATATAGAGAGAGAGAGAGAGAGAGAGAGAGAGAGAGAGAGAGACACACACATTCACACGTATAATTTTGGAGGAGAGGGGACAGTAAATTCAACAGGATGCTTCCTAAATTACACTTTCAGATTAAGTGTAGTCCCGTTTTGTTTATTTTGTTTCGCATTCAGGCGCTCCGCGTGAGCACAGCTGAAAACGTGTGAATCTGCATCTCAGCAAGTGTCAGTCAGGGTGTTACAAACTCCCCATCAATAACAGGGAATGTGATTGGATGCCGACCGGTCCTGAGTGTACTTGGTCCCTTGTACAACGTCAGCAGGGATTGGTTCCCTCATGAATGTGGATAAGTGCTAAAAGAAAGTGCTAAATTGTTTTGACAATAAAGTTGTTCTTGAGTTGATGGATGGATTAAAAGAGTGAAATCATTTCAAACTTGGAGCACCATAAACATTGTCCCATTTTGGGGGTCCATTTTTTGTGACAAGCACAAATCTGGCATGAGTCACAGTCCAAATCTGTGCAGGGGCAGGCTAGACTGTGTTTTGGTATTTTTGAAGACACAGACAGATTAGCGTTGTTTGAAAAAACAAACAAAAAAGGCTGGCATTTTGCGCTGTTGTGGACATGAACAGAACTGACTTGATTCACCACCAGTTGAAGCAGCTGCTCTCATTCCCATTAAAATAGGCTCTTTTTTTTTTTTAACTGTGCTTTTTGGGCCATTATCCTGTTGCAAGCCCCATGACTGTGACCAAGCTTACTGACTTTAGACAGCAAATTTCCTTCTACAATACAGTATTCCATTCAAGTATTGCAGCTTCAATCACTCGCTGGGTATTCATTTGTGACCATAACTTCATCTATTAAGCGGTTACTTCATTATTTTGTGGGGGTTCTTGCTATTTGTCTTTCTTCAACGTTGAAGCAATCAAAAAAATATTTTGGGTGGAGGGGAAATTTGTATTGCAAAAAATAGAACCATGCCACCATTTAACCTTAGTTGCATTTTACTCTTCCAAGACTTTGTGGTTCATTATCAAATAAAGCAGCGCCATCGGCCAAGTCCGGTCAAACAATTTCCTGGTTCCATAGATGTTTCCAAACCCTTCTATGTCAAGTAGTCTCATTCCAAAACCAACAACCAGGAGGATAAGGAAAAGGGACAGGATATCTCCCTGTTGGACGCCAGAATTCAGGATGCAGGAATGTACTCAATTCATTTCTGGCTCTTATTAGGAATATGACATTTATCCATCCATCAATTTTCCGGTCCGCTTGATCCTCACTAGGGTCGCGGGGGGTGCTGGAGCCTATCCCAGCTGTCTCCGGGCAGTAGGTGGGGGACACCCTGAACCGGTTGCCAGCCAATCGCAGGTCACACACAGACGAACAACCATCCACGCTCACACTCACACCTACTGTATCTTGCCAAAAAGTGTGATGTAGCCCCATTCTTTCTCAAATGATGTCAAATTTGAACAGGATGTGTAAAAACAAACAAAACGTCAACGTTAGCTTTCAGTTAACGTTTTCTTTGCCTTTTAAGATTCAACAATGCTACAAGAACGGGCAATCAAACAAGAATGTGCAGTGAGCTTTTTTGCCGCAAGTTAACAAAAATACACCCAATGAAAGTAGATTTGGACATTGCACAAAAGGCAAAAAAGATAAATAGGCAAACCTGAATATTTGCAAAACTTTGTGAAATTGCTCACAAAATCGATACAACCCCTGGAAACCATTGGAATTCCGATGATTAAAACAAACAACCGAGATATTGTGGTCACGCAAGTTTGCACACGCTCTTCAAAGTAGGCTGTGGCTACGTTCAGATTCAACCAATCACATTCAAAGTCGTGTTAAAGAGAAGTCAGCACACACCTGCCACCATTTTATCTGCCACGGATTAACCTGTAATCACGTTGAGATGTTCTAGTAGGCTTTTCCTGACCTCTTTTTTTTTTTTTGATCATGATGCTATCACCATGATGCTACACCGCAGCTACGTTATTTTTGGATGATGAACAGTGAGTGTTACGTTTGCGCCAAACACAGAAACTCCTGTACTTAGTCAACCACCATATTTCCGTTGTTGATTTTTACGTATAATGTCGTCACGAGGAAAGGTAGGAATAATTATTTTTATTTTATTTATTTTTCTTTCTACACAAATTTTGAATATAATTATGCTCTTCCACCGTTGCCATAGGATAGTAATACAGTAACGGCTAGGAATGCTCCATTTCATATACGAAATGTCGTTACATACTTTTTGTCGGACCGGAGCTCAATCTTAAACGTAGGCGCCCCTTGTATTTAAAACATCGGCTGCACAGTTGATAAAGATTTTCGATGGTCACGGTTTGACTTTGGAACCGATGATTTCAATTATAATTGATCCCTAAGGGAAAATGCGTGGTGAAATTAGAACAAATTGGAAGTGTAGCAGGAGTCACAGAACAGATTGTGTTAGAGTCAGTCGGGATGCCCCAGTGTAGTTTAAGTCTTAATTTTTCAGAAAGTATGAATTATTCAGCAAGCGGAGACACTAATTTGCGTCGAATTATGAAAAGGGGAAGAATCCGCTTGCAGCTTGTTTTATCAAGGAATTCCGAGACTTTTAGGAGCTTTTTATAATGTAAACAAGCCGGCTCTTTGTGCGGGATTGCAGTCGTAGGGCTCGTCCATCCCAGCGGCCGTGTCGGTCGGGGGCGGGCTGGGGCGGGGGTGCTATAGGCGTGAAGGATGGAAGAACACCAGCCCATTTGTACCCAGAGTGAGGTGGCGTGTACTTTAACATTCCCCGCGCATCCCGACAAAGAGCACTAATTATAAATAAATTAGGGACACGACACGGTGCACCACAAGAGGAGGGGGTTGAGGGGAATAGCGAGGCGGATAGAGAGCCGAGAGCTAAAAGAAACAGACACAGACACCAGAGTGAGGGAGAACAAGACAGGAGAGATTTTGCAATGACATCGAGGTGCAAGTGGGAGAAGAAAGTAGATAAGAAATAAGAGGAATGGAGCGCAGGAAGGCCAGGGGATGGGGATGATGTGGTGTTGGGGGTGGGGGGGTGAAGAGGGGGGGGTTAGTGGAGGCGGTGGGTTGTAAGTGAGAGAGTATACAAGGCCTGAATCCTCAAAATATAGCTTGAGCATACATCCGCTGCCAAAAAAGCACGACAAGATTCCCACAAGATGACGGAGTGGAGGCGCTGCAATGTGTTTGAACGCAGATAGAAGAAGGTGGCGGGGAAATTAACAAGCGCAATGACACAAAGGGAAGAAATGTCAAGATGAATGGTTGGAGGGGAAAAAAAAAACAAATCGGCCCCTTTCGGAAGCAATTGTCTATGTTTTAGAGAGGGAGCGATATAAATCTGATTAAACAAATACGACGCAATAAGGAGAAGACAGAGATATCAAGAGGAGTCAAAATTCCCGACCTGTCACTCAAGCTTATCTGAGATGACTTGTCAAGCCAAGCGAGTGCATGTCAAGAGACTGCAGAGAGCGACTGTGCACGTATGGGCTTCTGTCTATGTGTGTGTGTGTGTGTGTGTGTGTGTGTGTGTGTGTGTGCGCGCGTTCAGAAAGAGGAGCGTTTAGTTTCTGCACATGTATGGTTGTGAGCATGCCCGCGTCTCTACTGGGCTATGTGTGTTTCACGTGTGTGTGTGTGTGTGTGTCGGTGGGGGGGGGGGGGGGGGGCCTTACCCCTATCTAAATGGATCACACTTCTTCAGAGCGGGCCACCATTTCTCACAGTCTGCCGTCTCAGTGCAGACAGACAGATATAGATGGAAAGAAGGATGGTTGGATGGATGGTTAGGCGGATGACGGGATTGATGACGATTTCACGGGTGGCACCAAAGCTACGTCCTGTCTGAAGCCGAGAAGGGATGACGGGCACCAGGAGGCAAAAACAACGGTAGCGCTCACACACAGCGATCGTCTGAACGTGAGGAAAGTTAACAAGCCCGCCGCGCGATAAAGAGGGAGACATTTATTGTCTGTGACCAAGTGTCGCGTTGCGGTTCCGCCGATGGGGTCAGGGGCCATCAGGACTGCAAGATAGTCAGCGAAAGGTCCGCTGAATGACCCGCGATTGGTCCCCTGACGTTCCCTCCTCATCATGGTGATCCTAGTTGCCATAGCTACTGAGCGCCACTCAAACATAATGTCACTGTTGGACTTGAGGAAGGTGCTGAGGAGAGGTCACAGCACTGAATACTCAAAGGCAAATAAGGTACTATTGAAATTATAACCTTTATAGCATTTAGCAGCACAGGAAGCTCCTGGTTAGAAAGTCTGCTTCATAGTTCTGAGGTGTTCAAATGTTCAAATCTATAGGGAACATATAGAGACACACATATTAAATATTTGGATTCGACATCCAAATCTGCTCCAGACAATTTTGTTGGTCACTTTGTTTATGTTGGTTTATTTATTTAGTTATTTATTGGGGTGGGGGGTTACAGACTAGTGTAATCCTTCTACAATTGATTTTGAACTTGTCACGTCCCGTGTTTGCCAGCAGGGGGCGGGCTTTCTGCCCGCCCTTTACACACCTGTCACCCATTTGGAAGTAATTGCTCAGCCTTTATTTGAACGCTCCGGCAGTCTACTCACTGCCGGAGAATTCCATGCCGCGCCAATATTCTCTCGCTCAAATTACTATTTGGATTATTTGTCGCCTCTTAGCTTTGTGGCTGTTATTACGCGCCATTATTCCTATTACGTACAAAATTTATATAATCGTCTAATTAGACCTTCCTTGCCATTTGTTTTCCGCAAGCGTTTTCTGTTGTTCCCTTTATTCTATCCCTGGTCCTTATTTTGACCAGCGTTTTTTGTTATTCTCCCTGTCGGGTATTTTGTGTTCGTCATTAAAGACTCCTTTTGTTCTCTGACAAAATCTCTTTTGTGTCTGCTATTTCGGGGATTCACCTTTCAGTTATTTTGTTGTGCACGAAGCAATAATTCCATCGCTTCGGGCACAACGTGACAGAACTCAAACACAGTGAAGCAACATTTAGGCATTCCAAATAATAGTACTCAGTCATATATTCTTTATCTTCTATATTCGGAGCTGAAAGGTGTTGAGGAACCTGCACATAGGTGCATGTACAGTATGTCTGGCTGTCTGATATTTACATCGCGCAAGTGGCCAAGACGGGCAGCAGCACACGCGCATTGAAGGTGATCAAAAAGTATACTATCGTAACGGCCCTCCGAGGGAAGATGTCATTCCAAAGTGGCCCGCGACAAAAATGAGGTTGACACCCCTGGTCTAATCTTTCATTTGGTGGTTTCTGTGCTTACATTCAGTCGGCATGAAACACAATATATTGTGAGCCTTGATTGACCAGTCAGAATGTTCGAAATTGGCTAGCAAGAGGTTGTCTATTTTGAAGATGGCTAACATTGAAAGAGTTAAGAAAATGTTTTTAAATAGGGCTGGAATGGATGAATGGCATTTCTATTCATTTCAATGGGGAGGGTTGATTAAAGATCATTTGAAGTGATTAGAGTTTGTCGCACAGTGAGGGCTGACTTGATCAGAATTGCTAAAACACCAACCCTCATGGCAAAGTAGGACTTTTTGTCCCGTACTTTTTAATTTGCGGCGACCGCATCTCCTCAGATGGGACCGACACTCCATTATTAAAGTGAAGCTTCCATACGAGTCTTGTGTGTAAAGTTGCAGTAAAGAGGGCTGGCTTGGGGAGGGGGTGGGGGGGGGGGGGGGGGGCTTAAAGGCAGGTAAAGAAGAAGCGCGAGGAGCAGCTTGTTGCATTAGCATTCCACCAGCAGAAAGGCTGTCTGTTTGCCTCTGGCAGCAGCCGACAGAGGGGGGACACTCTCTGCATCCTCACGCAGCTCGTCTATCTCTCCTTCTGTCACTGTCTATCTCTCGCTCTGTCTGTCTCTGCCTGTCTCGCTCTCACTTTGCGCTCGCCCGGTCGACATCCAACAGCAAAGCTCCCCCGCCCAGTCTCGCCGGCCCCCTTTCACTGCCGCCGCCTGTCACAGTTTTTCTCCACCCGGGCTATTTTCCTCTTGTATCTCCCCCATCTCGCTGTCAGAGCGGCATCTTACTTGTTTATCGGTCCCGCCACTAATTTTCTACTGTGCTGCCATTTTTTTTCATTAAGACAATACACCCCCCCCCCCACCTACAGGGCCAAGCATGAACAGGTGATGCTGGACGATAGAGAGAAACTCTTTCAGACATGGGAGTTAAAAGTGTGTGACGTCTGTGTGTGTGTGGGTGTTGCGTGCGCGTGTGAATGTGAAGATCAGGCATGTCTGCAAAATATGACATTAACTAAAGTTAACAAAATTGAAACTACAAATGAAAATAAAAGTCCAAAGAAAAGAAAAAAATATGAATACAAAAAATATTTTTTTAAGTAATACAACAAAATACATTGTTGCATTATTATTGAAGAAGCTACTGTAATATTAGTCAATTTTTCTCAATATTTGTCAGTTTTGGAAAAGGATAAACAATATCTTACTGTCAGTTATTGTTATACTGTTGTTGTTATATTGTCCGTTTTCAGGTGTTGCTACACCATTTGAGTTCAAATACCTGTTGCTTAAAGGGTTATAACAATTTCATACCAAATCTATTCGTTAGCCGGTCTATGGCATTTTGCATCTTTTGCTATCATTCAACGAAATGGACATTATCAAAGTAAAGCCATTTGTCTGTTTTAATGACACAAAGTATAATTTCCTTTGCTGAGGTTTTTATGGGGAAACAGAGCTCCTGTATATAGTAAAGTTTAAATAAATATCTGGTGTCATTTTGTGTGTGGTCTTTGTAGGTGATACAGGCAAGCCACGAGAGAGCGCATCAGCGCCGCCTTCTTCCTCATCTAACAGCGCAACATTCCGGGATCCAACCGGCTGGTTAGACGGCCGCGAATGTGGTATCACTCCATTCATTGTCTGAACTTCGGGCAGTAGGCGGGGTAGACCATGAACTGGTCACCAGCCAATCACAGGGCACATTGTGGACTCGGATATTTCCGTATTTGAATGGATGACAGACAGCCTCCCGTCTTCGCATGCGGTGTGTGATTATTTATTATGCACTTGCATCAGTACGATACTGTGCATTTCCACTATCAGTAGAAAAACACATATTTATATGGGAATTGGGAGCAAGTATTATTCTTATAATACTTGCTCTTATAATTATTGATAAAGATCATGTACTGTAGGTATTTCTTTGGTTTTACCGTATATATATATATATATTATATATATATATATGAATAGACGTGGGCTGACTCAAATGAAGCTGTTACCATGGTGATTTTAATAAGCCATTACCAGCATATTTATGGATTTATGAAGTCCGCATTCATAAGCACGGTGTTCACTTTCGGTGACTTATTCAGTGGATTAAATGTAATGAAATGCTTTTATACAGAGTCCCAGAAATTGGAGTGCGGAACCTCTTGTTACACTTGGTCACTCTATTAGGTACCCACGCACCACCTTATGAAATCCAATAACTTTGACTATGAATTTAGCCCCATCGGTGCTTCAGTCCCTGTGAAAAGGCACAAATTTGGTTCCATCCTCCAGACTGGAAATGAATATCAAGCCTTTCCAATATGACCTTCAGATTTAAACTGACTTTATATCCATATGAGGGTCAGGCTCTGCAGAATAATCACCATTTTATAGTTTCAGGTGAGAGGCCAGGGGAGGCCTCAACAGAGAAGATCCCAAGTGTCTACTGACCTCTGAATATTACACACGGGGTATTACGGTCTTATAATTGTCATTCATTTGAACCGTTCGACTTTGTCTTTATCTGTGTCTCCTATATCATGTGCAATGATAACTGAAATACCTGTGCGGTTTCAGATTTAGTTCGATTGAACCCAGGTCCAACGAGTCAGTGTCTGGGGTTCGGCAGATGTAAAAATTTGAGTGTGACTCTCTGTTCTGTTTACTCCACTCGTATGATTTGTGACATCACGCAGCAGACTTACAACGTTAAGACTGCGCAAGCAAACGTGATTTCATGCTTCAGTGATCATTGACAAAAAAAAAACATCAATAATAATATTTTTTTTTGAAGAAGACAAAGAGAAGTAGCAGTGCTATGCTTAAAACCGAAACCAAAAAAGGGTAAAGACTACAAAAGTGTCCCCACTACTTTCAGACTTCATGCACAGGCACTTTGACTCCCCCCCCCCCCCCCATGCCCCATCCGCTCAGCTTTGAGCCACAAACGCTTTTCCGGCGTGTCAAGTCCAGTCTGTCTTCTCTACCATGAAAGAAGTCAATCATGCAGAGGATTCAACCTTTGTCAGCACTTTGCCAGTTGACGCCTGTGAACACACACGCGCACATTACCGCCTTGACCACATTTAATTCGCTGTCTGATGGCCTCAAAGCAAATCACGCGCGCACGCCACGAAACGCTTTCCGACATCACTGAATCGCCATCGAACAAACTCAGCAAGTAAGCATGATGGGTATCAACATAATGCTTTGATGACTGCTGCTTTATTAATTCTAATTAGATTATACTGGCTTAGTATGGATGAAGCGTGAGAGGCGAGAGTGTGGGGGAGTCTGAGCGGGGATGGGGGGGGGCAGTAAAAAGCATGCTACTCACATGAACTAACGTAAAACGAGTCATTCAAGAGGTTTTGCTAAGCTCGCCTCGAAGTTATCAAATCAGTGATTCGAGTCAACTCGAGTGCCCCACCTGTGATCAAATTTTGGAAAGAACAAAAAAAAAATCTGTCTGCTGGATTGGGTGGGGCACTTCCTTGCTTGCCCCTAATGTAGAGTCAGCAGCAGACAACCTGTTCATCTAATGGGATTGTTTTGGCAAACAAAGCTTTTTTCTCTTCATGTAAATGAGATATCAGGAGGAGGTTTTTTATCTCCTTCAGCAGTGTGAGCGATGGTCCGACTTAACCTGGACATAATCAACTATTTTTGTTTCATTGTGCCCGAAACTCATCCTTCTCATTTAAAAGCTACTGTATCTCCCCTTGTCTCAATTCATCTTCGCCTCTCCCTCTGTTTGCCCTTCCGCGTTTCCTCCCCCCGCACCCGTGCATCCATCTTGTTCCCGCCTTCCTCCGGCCCAGCCACACCATTCTGGTATTCCCAAAGTCATCTGCAATCAGACATCTTCAATGGATTAATTACACTGTCCTCGCGCGGCTTGATTGAGCATCTAACACCCCCACCTCCTCGGACCACAACATCCCCCTCCTCACCCATCCTTTACCCACACCCACTCACAGACATTGCATTTTTCCACCCTCTTTATTGCCTCGCTTCCTCTTCCCTTCTTTCCTCTTCTAAACTTCACCTCCCGTTAGCCCCGTCTCTCCACACTCCGGGCTGTAGCGTCTCGCTAATTGGACATCGATCGGTATTGGGTCCTCTCCATGATCTTTCCTGAATATTGGGATCAGGCTAACTTGAGAATGAACTGAAGTGAAGCGTGCGCAAGGAAAATGGATGAATGAGAGAGGCGAAGGCACACTAAATGCCTCAGCTTAAAGAAATACAATACGGGACATACGGGCACTTTTCTTTGCATTTGCGTGCCCAAGTGCTTGATGTAAGTCAGACAATCCCAACCAATTTGCAATGAGAGGTCATCAGGTGTCCAATTTTACTTGATCGGTCTGAAAATTTATTTACAAACATTGTATCTACGCCAGTGATGTACATTGACAAGAACTTCCATTTGATAGCAGAATAACTACCGTATTGGCCCGAATATAAGACGGCCCTGATTATAAGACGATCCCCTCTTTTTCAAGAAAATAATTACATTATATCTGAAACAAATGATTATAACAATATCGTTGAGAGAAAAAGCACGTTATTTTGCACGCATTTGTAATGGTCGTGTTTACATTGGATTGCATGTTCATGTTTATACATCTATAAATATTCATACTGTGTGAGACATCGTAGTGTCACGTTACGCACGAAGCAGGAAAAAGGGACTGCTTCGTACGTAACGGAGAAAACTAAAACAAGTGAATCCCAGAAATAGCAGACACCGACTAGGTCTTTGTAAAAACAATAATATTTATTACAAACAAAAATTCCGCCTAATATACAACAGAAAACGCTGGTCAAAGAACGATAGCCAGGAAACGAAAAAACGCAACAACAGAAAACGCTGGTAAAAAAAAAACGAGAACCAGGAAATAAGAAAACACGACAACAGAAAACGCTTGCAAAAAACGGCAAGGAACGTATGTTAACACAAATACTAGTTACGCACGATAATATAAAGATTCCCTTGGGACGACGAAAATGTAACTAACCGCGAATGCTATCGAACAATAATTTGTGTAATATGGGCAACAGCAGTGGCACGGCGTGAAATACTCCGGCAATGGGTTGACCGCCGGAGCGCCTAGGTATAGCAGGTGCAATCACTGGCAAATAGGCAGCAGGTGTGCAGGCGGCAGAAGTGAACGCGTGCCACCTGCTGCCGAATACGGAACATGACACGTAGTTGGCAGGCATTTTATTGCCAATGGTTATAACAAACTACTTTTACAACGTACACATTCGTTATCTTCCCTCCAGGTAGGTTTGTCATGCGGTTTGACTGGTATGCCTTGGCTCAGTAACGATATGGGAAACACGGATTTAAGGCACACACTCAGTCACTATATTAGGTACGCCTGCACAAAACTGAACGAATGTTCAAAGCCAATATGGTGAAGGCACATTCAGGTGTTCTGCTGCACATAAATGATATTAGCTGCCAAAAAAAGTTTAAATGCTTTTAAATGCATTTAACCCCCCCCCCATATCTCAATGATTAAGGTCTTTTAAAATGATTATCTTCAAAATCACGTTCTTGCATTGTACATTTGTCATTTTAGTAAGCTACTTAGGTTTGATCTCTTTGCTTTAAATGTCTGTAACTCTTTTTTTTGTTTGTCGTTTTGTTCCACTTTGTGTTACCTTGTGAATATAGCACGCTACATGACTAAACTTGCCTTGCTTTTTGCCATGGTTGTCATTAGAATGAATTACGATGTACACTCACTGACACTTCATTAGGCACGTTAAATAGTATTTCCGCCCTCAGTTAGTCATCGGGGTGTCATTCCTACTGAGACAAGGGCCGCATCTCAAATAAACACATTCAGGTGGTTTCACGAGGTGGCTGAAAGAATTTTACTATAAAATTTGATCCAGGGCAGCTTGGTGACCTCGTGGTTGGCACCTCTGCATCCTCATGGGTGGAGTTTACGTGATTTCCCCACGTTTACGTCACTTCCCACTACATATAAAATAAAGACCTCCCCCGAATAGCCATTCCATGTATCTAAATGAGAAAACCAAAACATGATTCTATCACATGATTCTATCAGAACCATAGTTACATCACTACCTTGATGACATTCAATTAAAAATGAGTATTATTGTCTTTTAAAAAATAAACAAATAAATAGATAAAAAGGAATTCCTCACACGGCACGGCTGATTTTGGACAGTGCATGTGTACCTAATGGACTGGCCACGACATGGAAATGAGTCCAGATATTTTTCCTCGGTAGAAACGGTTGTTGTCATCAGATTAGAGTCACTTTAAGAAGCTGCCAAAACAACACTAACAACCGGCTCATATCATACTCACACACACACACAGACACACACACACACACGCGCACACACGCACACACGCAATCTCTTTCGCACTCTCGCCTGCAAAACACCCATCCAGCTCGCATCAATCATGGATCCCAGACCATAACCCTCCAAGCAGAGTGCTGCTTTGAGTCATTCTAAAACCATGATGGATGACGACTTCCCAAAGCAATTCCTCTTGTGCACGCCAGCATCATTTAACTAACAGCATCTACCTGCCCTGGCCAGTCGCAACCCAACACAGCATCATCTTTCTACCTGGATCCACACATTTAAAACAAAAACACAGTGGAACATTTTGAATAATCACATAATGAGATGTTAATCACGATCGAATGAAACTAAAATAAAGCGAAACTACTCACCGTTTAAAGACACCACTCATTTCTGGCCGACCTGCGTCCGAGACTGGGGGAACAGACTGCAGCCACACAACCCATGTAACCGAGCAAATGGCAAAACTCCCTTTGCAACAGGTTAAAAACTGTCCAAAGCTACCGTAGCCTTGTGCAAAAAGCATCGCGGAAAACAACAGATAAATCCTGTTGGGTGGATTTTACCGATGACCAAGCCGTAATGGTCCGTTAAGAGAACGTACAGACATTTTTCATGACACTTTTTCTGTTTGCCATCACTGCTCCTCATCTGTGGTCAATAATGAGTAGCGTTATTTTTAAAACAATATTCTAATAGGCCTCAATTCAAATGCGTGTTCCAAAATGACTGTCAACAAGACGAAAATATAAAATGGAAACATCCACATTCAGATATTGCCCAAATAATATCACTTTAAATCAGGAGTCTCAAACTCAACTAACTGTGAGTGCTGCTGGAGATTTGGTCGGCGTGTTTTTGGCCGCATCAAGTATCCCCCCCCCAAAAAAGGATTTAAGTATTCCAAAAAAAGCACAACGGATTCAATTTTCTCAGTCTTAGAAAAGAAGAAGAACGGATCAAAACATGAACCGTTCTTCAGAAGGTGAACAGGATTAGCGACCCGGTCCGCTCTCTCATCTCTCTGGCACTTTGCATACTCCTCAGCATGTCTCGGGGATTGATAATGACGTCGGATTTCTTGAGCAGCGCAACATGTCGGCGTGCCACGTGCTTAAAAAAAATACAATCACGAATAAATAAATAAATAAAACATTCGGCCTTGAAATTAGCTGTTCTCATCGGCAACCTTTCTCCTGACAACAGGTTTAGAAAAAGAGATAACTGGGGGGGGGGATATCTTTTCCTTGCATTTGGTGTCATTTCAGATTTTTTTGCAGAAAGCTGTCACGAACCTGAGATATGACAGCTTATAAGTGAAGAAAAAAAACACCCAGGGCAATGTCACGGCAAAGATGGTAGAGGCCGCACTGTCATTACACTTTGATGTCAAGTAGGGGGGCTGCAAAATGTAATCGAGTGGACCACAAATGGCTCCTGGGCCACCAGTTTGAAACCACTGGTTGAACTGAAATCATAAAAAATTTTTAAAACATCACACAACCAATAACCAATCAAGAAAATAAAAGTAGTGAGTGAATTGTAGCTCAACGTAATGGAGTAAAACTACCGTTTCCGTCGTGTGTTCCATTGAAATTAAGCTGACAAGTACAATTTATCGCAAAACTGACTTAAACGCAACACGGTACATGTAGCGCGTTTTGACCCCTTTTGATGAAAACAAAGGCGACGAACGAAAATAAACTGCAGTAGAAGTCTGCGTTTTCTTATTTATTTTACTTTTGAAGGAAAAAGCAAAAAAAGAGCCCATACTGGATGACTTTTAGCCGGTTTGAATATCTCTGAATATCTTGGTTTCAGAGGCATTAAAAGGCCGTCACAGAGGAATGATCTTGGCCCAGGACGTTCGCTCCCCGCCTCTTGCCTTCTCTCGATCATGAGTGGTAAAGACAGGATTGTGAGGAGGTTAAGCTGACCTCGGGCTCACGCTTTGGAGTGGGCTTACCCGGGAGTGCCAGATGACAAAACATTTAGCCCAATCTCACTTGCAGCTCGCTGACAGGCGGAAACAAAAGCAGCCTCGGAGGAATCTGGAATCACTGAATGAATGTCAATTAATTTCACAGGACCGACTTGAATTGATTGGAATATAAAACAATCTCTCCAGAACGCAGAGGGGAATTGACGTGCGAGACCTTCAAACAGAGAGAATGCGGAGGAATGACAAAATGAAAGAAAGATGAGTGATTTCTCGCCGCGCGTGCACGCGTGTGTAGTTGTCGGGGTTGTGTGTAAAGTAATTAACATGATAGGCTCCCTCTCAGCCTGATCGGCCGTTCCCTGCAGCGAGGTCGTTCAGCAGACATTAACAGACACCTGAGCCGCCTCTCAGACAACAAACACGCCATGCATCGCTAATGCAAACACGCGCAAACATGTTCCGCCCACATTTCCCCGGCAACCGACACCTGCTGCAAACGCGCGGCAACGAGCCGACGTGACGGCATGCGTGTTCAGCTTGTCAGCGGCGCATATGGCCGAGGAAAAATGCTCACTGGGTTATTCCAAATAAATTGCTTTCACAACAGTGACACTCACGTGGATCCAATAACGCTGCGGAGTAGTAATTCAACCAACCACCTGTACGTGTTCCAAATCGCTTATCCTCGCGAGGGTCGCGGGCGTGCTGGAGCCTTTCCCAGCTGTCGTCGGCAGTAGGCGGGGGACACCCTGAACAGGTTGCCAGGCAATCGCAGGGCGCACATAGATCAACATTCGCAGTCACAATCCAACCTAGGGACTACCGTATTGGCCCGAATATAAGACGGCCCTGATTATAAGACGACCCCCTCTCGACTCAAGTTTGAAAAAAAGACTTTTTGAACACCAAATTAATTTTTATACAGAAAATAATGTTTTCTGTATAAAACAGAATTATAAACACATAATTAAATGATGTGAAAGACAATTGTAAATAGCACTGCGATTTATCCATTTTGTGTTTATATTGCACTTAATTGAACGGTGTTTGTTTTTTTCCTCTTTCTTCTTTCTACCTACATTCTTGCTGCTGGAGGCTGTAAATTTCCCCAGTGTGGGACTAATAAAGGATATCTTATCTTTTATCTTAAAATAATTACAGTACATCTGAAACAAATGATGATAACAATATATTTGAGAGGAAAAGCATGTTATTTTGCCTCATTCAAATCTAAAGTGCAATCACATTCGTAAATGAATGGCTTCTGGTTTTTGAAATGTAAATTACATCAAAACTTCTCCTCAGCTGCCAGTTAACCTGGCAAATCGTTGACCCACTTTTCTCCACATTGCCGCGACGTTTCTCCATTTTCTGTTATCCCTTCTATTATTTTCTTCTCTTGTCCTTTTAACGACTATTTTTTATTTTTCTTCTTCATGCTACCGCTATTTTTATTTTTATTCTTCGTGGCAGGGGTTCACTTTGGCCTGGGGAGTCATGTTCAGCATTCGCTTCATTGATATCTGGCGCCATCTAGCGTCGTGAATGGGTATAATGCCTAGACCCCGAATATAAGACGACCCCCACTTTTTCAGTCTTATTTCAATGCAAAAAACACCGTCTTATATTCGGGCCAATACGGTATTTAGAGTGCTCCATTAATTTATGGTGCATGTTTTTGGAATATGTGAGGAAACCCGCCGAGTACCTGGAGAAAACCTACACATAGGGAGAACATACAAACTCCACACAGGAAGGCCGGAGCCAGAATCGAACCGTGCACCTCTGCACTGTGAGACCGGCGGGCTAACTAGTCGTCTAACTAGCTAACTGAGGCAAATAGCATATTGTACTTCATAAAAATGAACAGGAATATCATCATTGAATAGACTTCAACTGGAAGTGGCAAGCCTCATTTTGGAATAATTGTTCACTATTTGGCAAACTTGTCAAGTGAATTGAGCCTTGTTCTGTTCAACGCCACCATACAGCAATCATTGATTGGCTTTCCGATCGCAACGCTATGCAACATGATCAACATTGAATATGCACAATATACAGCAGAAACGGCTAACATTAATTTTCAACCCAATTAACTACCGTAGAAGTAGTGAACGCCATTTATAGAAAAAATACGTTTGCCCTTTTTGACATCTCTTCATTGGATTTTGATCCTGCAAACATAAAGGACTGAACCTCTTGCTCGATTTAAGAAGACATCCCACATGAACAGTGGCGGCCCCGCAGAATGCTGACAATACCGTTCATTTCTCCATCCACCACTACCCTTTGTTTCCTTCCACTTCATCCTCCACAAGCCTGAGACCTTCACTCCTCTAATCCCAGAGCCGTGGCTTGGCCCGGACCCCAAACACCCCCCTCAGAAACACACAACCCCTAATTTGCTCAAGGATTAGACTGGGGGCACCAGGGTCAAAGTGAGGCCGGTGCCACAGACCCCAAAAGAGAAGAAATGCAAACACGCCAGGGACCTCAGGGCCGGGGATACACGCACGCACGCTCACACAAACACACACATGCACAAACACACACACACACACATATTGTGTGAATCCTGGACACATGACACAGACAGAGGACTAAACAGCATTATGTATTCACACACTGTATGTGCACACACTAACCTCTTCTCCAGACACGTACCGAAACACAGACGGAGACGTGCACAAATAAACACTGACCTTAACAATGTGACAAATACAAAATAGTGCAATTTAAAAGTATAACAACACTCGATAGCATGCAGACCTCCACCAAGGTTGAACTGCAAACAAAAATGGGGGGGGGGGGGGGGGGAATATAGCATTTAGTTTTGTTTTGTTTTTTGTTTTTTTTGTCCGAATGTTAACAAGCCATTTCGGGGTTCACGGAGGTTATCAGATATCTGGACGGTGTATTTGGCGAAAAACAGAAAATCAATTTCTCTAACAAAAGTAAAAATATAAAAATGTTTGCATGTCCATACATTAGCAGACAACTTACTGTTCACCAAAGATGTTCTAAACATGATCAGAAACACTATCCTACATCTACAAACTAATGAGGAACCTCAATTTAACGGGCCTGGAACCAACTGACCACAGATTTAACAAACAGAAAACGGTGTCCAGTCAAAATACTCCTTAGTCCAGAACCTTTCAAAGTCTGTTGGTTTCAGAATTAGCCACAATTGGCTGCAAGACTAGAGTGGTATCGGAAGGGTGCCAATGTGGCGGCCATGTTGGCAGGGGCGCCTTTTCCCTTACAAGGAATGTATGAATATTCATAGCATCCATGTTGGCAGGGAAGCGAGTCCCGTAAAATTGAACGGAGGCACGGTGAGCTTAGCATCACTGTAGGCTTGAAGCTCAAAAGCATCGTGTCGTTTTGACCGATTCATATCAATGACTCGAGTCTATGTATTGTAATGTCCAATCAGATTTCATTTCATATGTGGCCAAATTAATCGAATCTGCCAAGGCCCTTCAGAATCAGCAGTGCTGGCTCACATAATCGAAATTAGCCGGGGGACCGTTTCTTGAACCAACAACAAATTTCAACTTCATCCCCTTGATGATTTTTCAGCAGATTTTATGTCCCGTGATAGGTTGGTCAGAGCAAAATTTGTTCCAGCCAAATTTGACTTGCAAAAGACAGCTGTGAAAAAATTAGTACATTTAATAATCAGCATCTCACAGTTGTGAGATGTTATATTCTCTTTTTTTATCTACCACGGTATATTTTGTATATTTGTCCTGTCAATTCCAAAAATCTAATGGGGTAACTGTAACTTAATGAGACTTCTCCCCAATGTTTTATGAAATCACTCGGTACTCGGGTTTTTTTTTTTTTTTTTTTTTTGCGTAATCCTAGTAAGCAAATGATGATGCTGCATCTCGCCTGAACACTTTCCGACTTGGCGAGAGTTAAACAGAAAAAATATAAATAGAGCGGAATAACAAGTTCAGAGGGAGGTTTGATGATGCTAGCGAGTGTAAGGCGTGTGGGAAGCAGGTCGTGGAAAAGAGAGAAATGGATGTCGAAGCAGAACAACGGGAGGCAGAGTCAGCGAGCGCACAAAAGTGATTGTCAAGGAGAGATGGAACATCAGTGTGAAAACTTCTAAAGAAGGCCCTGCTCTGGGTTTTAAACGCTCTCCTCCCTCTACCACTCTCCCTCGCGTGCCTTTCATGAATTAAAAGTACGGCCGCTCTGTGGGGAGAGGCATAGTTAATTCCGATCAGATATCCTCCACCTCCTCCCCACGACCGCCCTTCCGCCGCCGCCGCCTCACTTCCCTGGGCGACGCTTGCCAGCAGTCTGACAGACGGAGATGGGATCTGACAGTAAACAGGCGCGCTGATGCCCGGCTCATGATTGACACGTAGGCAGGTCGGCGGGGGCCCGCCCCCCTCCTAATCCTGCCCTGTCAGCTCTAATTGGGAAGGTGGGGCTCCGTGTCACCAAGGTGACTGATTGACAAGACCCCAGCTTTGCATAGATATGAGGCAAAGGTGGGAAGGTTCACGCATGGCATCACACTGTTAACACTATGAAACTGCTAATAGAGAGCCGTGTGTGTGTGTGTGGACGTGCGCGCAGGTGAAGAGACTCATGAACATGTCAGAGTCCATAAATACATCCAGCACAATCAACTGTAAGCAATACTGACGTGTACACAAGGCGCAACATGGATACATGTTTTGTAAACACACACTCACAAACAAACACACACACACACACACAGCGACAGGTATGAAGATGAATCAGGTGGTGAGAGAACGAATACACTAAACAACAGTCCGCGAGTCAAAGCAACATAAAGATCCAAATTCTTGACCCACCAGTGCTAAGATATCACGACCCTACAAAATAATTACATCGTCCTAAATCTGACCCACAAAGTTATGATGGCCCGTGCACATTGAACGCATACGCGGCCTGTTAGCAAATGTACTTAATCTCAGCTGACCCAAAGTGTGCTAGAGTACTGTGTAAGCATTCTGAATTAGCAGTGTTAGCGCTAAAAAAGCTCTTTTATGTTCCCCATTGGCTTTACTTTTGAAAATAATTGGGTTACAGTAAACTCAACTGATTTATGGTAATTCAGTTTTTTATCCAACAAAACTCTGAATTTGAGCAGGGATACAAACAGACATACAAAATGACTCAGAGCGAGCTAGCACGCGAGTAACAGTCAGGACAGTGCATACAGAAAGACTGAGCGACAAAGCAGCAGAGAACTACGGCATTAGCTCCAACAGAGACCACAATTGATAAAGTTGCTATCTTGCTGGGGAGAAAAGTAATTTAGCTAGCAGACAAGACAGACAGGTGGACAAAAAGACAGAGACAACGATGGTATTTGAGCTAGTCTGTTATTCTGTGCTGGGAGACTTTTGAGCTAAATGCTAAACATTCGGGCGGCACAGTGGTTAGCATGTCCGCCTCAACGTACAGAGGTGAAGGGTTCGATTCCAACTGGGGCCTTCCTGTGTGGAGTTTGCATGTTTGCCCTGTGCCTGCGTGGGTTTTATCCGGGTACTCCGGTTTCCTTCCACATTCCAAAAACATACATGGCAGGCTCATGGAATTGTCCCAAAGTGTGATTGTGAGCGCAAATGATTGTTCGCGTCCTGAGTGTACCCAGCCTACCGTCCAAAGATAGATGGGATAGGCTCCAGCACGCCCGCGACCCTTGTGCGGATAAGCACATTAGAAAATGGATGGATGGATGCTAAACACTCTTATGCTCTTCTTTAACAAAACTTTGTATGCTAACACCTCTTCTTTTACATCCAAAATGAAGCACAGGTAATTCCCCCCCCCCCCCCCCCCTGGAGTTATTTCGAACAAAAACCTTTCCAACATTTGAAATCTTAATCTTGTCAATTGTGTGTCTTTCAACAATAAATATATTCAATAGTGATGACTTTTCAGAGGATTACTAAGAGATTTGACCTAGAATCAAAGTCATGGATCCAGTAGTGTCAGTACAATTCACATAATAATGAAAAAACATGAAACAGCGAACCATAAAGACGCCTCGTCACCAAGCTTTGCAAGAAAAAAAGAAAATATGGCCACTTTATTAATTAAACCAATGCAGCCGGCAAGATGATGGATCCTTCCTTGATGGATGTACTAAATGTTTTATGTGAAGATATCTTATGAGAATTGACTTCATAGCTGCCGTCTTGTATCATGTTGTATTGACAGACGACAGGCTAGTGTATGATGTCAAAAAATTGATGATTTGAAACTTTCCGACCTCTAAAAGTCATTTTTCAGAAAGTGATGGCGGATTCCCATTCCATGGTTCAAGTGACACAATGTGACTTTGAGTCATGGCAGTGTAAGTGGGGGCACAATAAAATATCCAAACAAAACTCATCAAATAAAGTCACTCGTCCCGCAAGGTAGCACTGAATGCTACATTGGAGGTGGAAGTATCACTCGGTTCTAAATAATGACCAAAAACATGATTAGATGAAAAGATGAAAACCAAAATAAAATCTTGGCATCGAACAACAATCAAAGAGATAAAAGCGTAAAATGACAATACTGATTACCCCGCTAAATGAGCATCAGAGATGCTAGTCAACTTTTCTAATTATGTGCGCCGATTCCGAATCTGCCCTTTGATTTTTCTCTCACGCATCTTAGCTTGTATAAAATGATAACAACAATAATATAATAGAGTATCTAATTATAGCAGTATATTTAGTCATATTTATGAGTTAAGGGTTAGGTTCAGCAACAGGTGCGGTTAAAAAAAAAAGTGAAATTTATGTTGTGCAAACTTTCATAGGTAAATTTCAAAGCAAAATGAAAATATCTCTAAAACCTGACGTGCTAGAAAAAAGTAAGGATGGTAAACCCAGAATCTGACCATGCACCGGGGTCATTATTGGACGACATGGATGTGCATCAGATTTGAAGAAATGGTTCCCCACTTTTTAGTGGACAATAAAATCGAACACTGATTCACTCGGTACAGTTGTGAAACCGACAAGATGAGGGCTCTGGAAATTGAAAAAGAACCTAAAAGGTCTTGAATATTTTCAGGTCCTGCGTATGGTCAGGAGAGACGGAGGAGGCAGAGCATTGTGAAGAGTGACCTTTTTTTTTCCAACTTAATTTGTTTTGTAACATGGAATTAACTTTGGTTCATGTGCTAAATCTATGAGGAGTGCACTGTCAAACATCCCAAGATCAAAACCTCACTGACACAGGCGGAGCTTAAAGAGCTGCTTCGAAAAGGTCAAAACATAATTCTGTGTTTTCAAACAGAGTGGTACAGCTGTCGGGTCTGGCTTATTACTATTCTTTTTTTAATATTTTTTTGCACATCACTTTGAAATTTAATGAGTAGTCTACTGAATAAGTGAGAAATTGCAGTGAGTCATTGACTCTCTCTAAACCGTTGGAAATGCAACGCTCCTTTTTGCCAAATATTATGAGAGTCCAAAGAACGCCGACATACAAGGGATGTGAAAAAGCATCATTACCAGCACTAAAAATAACCGATCCTCTTTAAGGTATCTTGTAATCATGGTGAAAATGTGTTTTATTTTAATCATTATCATTGAGAGTTCTTCGACAATTGTGCTGAGGATTTTCGAGGCTGTGGTATCTGTGTGTAGTATCGGAGTATTTTTTCGAGACCTGGTATGTGTATATACATACAATATTGGCTGGGGATGTATTTTCGTCCCTGGAATATTTGTCGACCGTGGGGTTCGGTGGCGATGAAAACCATTCGTCGATGAGTGTGGGAGTAGGACTTGGCTGGAGAGGGCTGGGGGTGGTTGTTCGAAAGGCAAGAAAAGGACGAGCTATTCGGGAAACGTGAATCCGTTTTGGTACATTCCTAGTGTACATGACTCCATATCGGATATGCGTCATTTGAAATGAAGCGGAGTTGGGGACTTGAACCTGCAATGTAACTCCAGCCTGAAAGAAAAATTATTTTTCTGCTTAGGTTACAACAACAGCAAGTCTCCTTTGTTTTAGGGATCAGAAAGTGATGGCACATACATACTGAGGCTGACCACAAAATGCACATATGCATGCTCAAGTGTGCGCGCGCGAGCGTGCATCTTTTGATTGACAGCTGCCACTGACCCATGCCAGTCAGAGTGCCATGCTGCGGGGCGACGGGGTCGATCGCTACGGAGACGACCTTCGCCCTCATCTGCATCCCGCCTTCATTAGCGAAGCCAGCCAAGGAGAATAACAACCCAATAAATTAATAAAGAGAAAGCAGCAGAGGAGGGAGGGGGCAGAGGGCTGGGGGTGGCGGTAGCGGACGCGAGAGGAGGGGAACGGAGAGTTGGGTGAAGGGGGCGGTGGGGGGGGAGCGAGGGGAGGATTGAGCAAAAGAGCAGTGAAGTATGGAGGGTTAGCAGTGAGGGGATGAAAGCTGCGCGGCCGACTGTGTGTTTACTTCAGGTAAAAAATAAACGAAGGGCACATGAAGATGGACTGCAGAGCTGCAGCTGGGTGGGCTTGGTTGGATTTATAAACCAACAGACAAACAAAAACTTTCCAACGCTTGGGCCAATTCATAAAGATCTTTTTGCACATACATTTCCTATTGATTTGCTTGACCTTCAAAACAACATTTTTGCATTACGCCGTTACCAGCTGGATTGCAGTTCACCTACCACGGCCCTGCTACATTGAATGATTTTGTTGGAACATCTCTCTTTGTCAGACGCTGATGGTGGAGTGCTACCCTTGCCTGACTTGAGTGTGGGCAGCTTGGGATCGGTTCTCACTCACTGACGGTGTGAATGGTTGTTTCGTCTGTGTTTGTGTGTGTGTGCCCTGTGACTGGCAGTTCTTATTTTTTCATGGCTTTTATAGTAAACGTACGTCTCCAAAGCACTTCACATTTGGGCACACAATGAGCGCACTCACACAAGTGCGGCTGTCAGCCGCAGCTCACAACAAGACACTCACACGGGGTTTCAAAGAGGTCACACGCCACCCCGTCAGGCTGTTTTCAAAGGCACACACAGACACGAAAACTCTGCAGTATTTTTTAGCCATTTTATGCTTGCTGGGGGGTTTTCTATCTTAAAATACATTTACAGGATATGTGTAAAAAGTGTTTTTAAAGAGAGCTAGAGAGAGAGAGTTTAATAATAAATCTTAAGAAATTTGCATTGATGAGACATTCATGGACATCTGTCAGCGTTTGTAAAAATGAGGCCTTGTGATGTGCGCTGATGCCAGCATGAGCTCCAAAATGTAAACATGCTAGCCAAAAATTCTGGTCAAATTCCACATTTTTACGAGCTCCAAGTTGTTCCGAGGCCTCACTCTAATGTATACTCTCTACCTGGGATGAACTCCGACAGTTTCTTAGCATGCTGGCAGCACAGCCAACGTGTTAATAAAGAATGAGGTTTAATCATCTATTGTGCCCGATACTTGTTCATAAACAGACAGCAAAAATGGAGGAAAGAAACACATCCACACTGGCGGTCAAAGACACACACATGCACACGCACAAAAGAGAGGCGGGTGAGTTTGCCTTGTAAATAAATGATCAAGTACCGGTATGTTACACAGGATAGACTGTTAGTTGAGGGGTTTTCCCAGGTGGGCTCTGGTAATGACACGTGCATAACTTGGAGCTCAGCTGCACATTCATACTCCTACGACAACGAAACTCTAATTAATTTATAGGGCACTTTTTTTAAAATGGCAGGTGTAACAAAATGCTGAACATACTACAGTGCAGTGAAAAAGTAGTTGCACCTTCCTGATTTCTGTGTTCTTTGCATATTTATCACACACAAAGATTTCAGTTCATCCAACAACTTTTTAGTGTCACACAGAGACAACCCGAGGAAATACATACAGTAATCCCTCGTTTATCAGGGTTAATGGGGACCAAAATCATTCATTCATTCATCTCCCAAACCGCCTCATTCTCACAAGGGTCGCAGGGGGTGCTGGAGCCTATCCCAGCCATCTTCGGGCAGTAGGGGGGGGGGGGGGGACACCCTGAACCGGTTGCCAGCCAATCGCAGGTCAGGGGACCGCGATAAACGAAAATCCGCAAAGTAGCGACCAATGAACATGTTTTTTTTTTAACTCCGCAAACCATCGATGAGAAGCTGTGAAAGTCAGTAAAACAACAGCGAGTCACACAGAGCAACATATACAGTACTGTACTTCATGTATATGATTTTTTAATAAAATTATGAATATTTGAAAAAATCCGCAATGCACTGAAGCCGCGATAAACGAACCGTGAAATAGCGAGGGATCACTGTAATGCCATTTTAAGTTATTAAGGCCCCCCAAATCCAAACCTACCTGTCTCTATATGAAAAAGTAATTGCCCCCTGAACCTAAGATTGGGTTGTGCCACCCTTGGCAGCAATAACTGAAATGAAGCGTTTGTTATCATTGGTAATTCGTCTTTGAGCATTTTGGCCCACTCTTCTTCGCAGAATTGCTTCAACTCCACCATATTGGAGACTTTCAGGGAGCGAGTTGGACAATTACTTCCTTCTCACATGAAATCAGGAGTCACAAATCGGCAAACAATTATTCACGCACACATTCACGCGTACGCAAGGCTCGAAATAGCCGCTTTGACGTTAGAATTTTCCGCCTCATCAAAACACACGGAATAGCAAAACTGAAAATCAACCGCATTCTTGAAATGTTTTACCTGGAAAAAAAACAGCTTGCAATACAAAATTAGAAAGCGAATCAAGCATGAAGGCCCAGGTTTTGAAGCCTAAAAGTAACTATGAGGCAGATGTGCTCACAACTGCTCCTTGGAGGCGCCATACCATTTAAACCTGTGCCTTCGTTGATTAGAAAATCAAGAAAAAAAATAATATTTTGCATCACTTCATTTAGTCCCCTTGACAGTGGAATCACCAACACAGCACTGTACCTAATTGTGTTATTTTCTATCATTTGGTTTAGTGCACATTCAGTGGCGGGCCGTGCATTTCAACCTTAGGCCTTCAGTGACGTCACATACATTAACACAATATAGGCTCGTCAGGCAGCACGTAATTTCAGGAGCATTTAAAACCATCAAGTATGCATGAATGAATGAATGAAAGTATGCATTCACAATTAAGAGCAGGAAACTAAATTTACAGATATTGTCAAAAATAAAACGATTTTTAAAATACTTTTAAAATGCCTCCCAAATTACACTGTGTGATTATAAACCAGTTTGTCCAATAAATTGCACAAGTCGCAGTTTCATATAAGACACCAACCACACAATAACAAAATAAACTATTCTTTGAAAATAAAATTAACAGATCATTTGCATTTTGAGAATAGGCTATACAAGAGCAAATAACTGAAAATGTTGAGCAGCTGAGATTGAACGAATTTTAGTGCACAAAGGTGACTACAATGCGCCATTATAAATTGCAGGTGAGCTGATTTAGTTGATACATTTTTGTGTCTTTGTCATTTTATTTCGTGACCATTAATACTAACAAAAATAAAATAAGAAGAAACGTAAAATAAAATTCATTTACTCACCAATGTAGTGCCTGTTCACTGAGCTGCAGATCGACGCGAGTGTCCCCAAACGTTTTTAAACACACCGTAGCTTGTCAGTGCCCAGCCGCGCTCTGATATTTCCTTGCTGCCTTGGTAAAACAATTTAAATTGGGAAATCCAGTGGAAGGTCCGTCTTGAAAATTGTTTGGAAAGTAGTCCTGCACCCTGATCAACGTCTCCTCCTTCAGCCATTTTGGGTCAAAATGCAGCAACAGCTCCCTCTAGCAGGCGCTAATACAATCACCGAACATGCACGTCATTGCGTCCAGTGTCGACGTCAGCCCTTCTCGCTGGCCCTGGTACGCAACTCGTGATCTGATTGGCTGTTAGAAGTTGACTGCGCATACTGGCCTCCTCTGTTTAATCAGATGGCCCCAAGCAAGTTTAATTTACCTGGCAACACAAGCTATCTGAAATATGATTGGTTAAAAACTCTACCATAATAAGTTATTTATCGAGTGGCTTTCAATGTTATTTAAAATAAGCCACTCAACTAAGTGGAAATAATATGACGTTAAGAATACAGAGAATAATTTTGTTTACATATCTATGAAAATAAAATAAATTAAATTTGTTATTCTCAGAAAAGTAAAAATTTTTTATTTACTTTTTCTGAAAAGTAAATTTTTTTAATTTACTTTTCTGAGAATGTTTAGGCCAGCAGAGAAGGCCTTGCTGGCCCTGCGGAACGCCACTGTGTACATTATACAACAGATCCCTTTGTTGTGGTGTCAATGGTGTGTAGAGAAATCTGTACAACTGAATTGAAAGAAGAGCCGAGCTAAACACCCCCCCCCTCCTAAAACCAGCTCGTTAAGCAGCGTGAAGAAGATGAGAGAGGACGCAGGTAATGTGCCCTGCACCCATTTTGTCTCCAAATGAAAAGAGCAGGCTGCTCACTGTCGAGGCGTGCGAATGGCGGCGAGCGGCGCCCGCTGCGCCGGGAAGGGAAATTCTCAGGGCGATCGATGGGGAGGATTAGGGTGGGCTTTGGCGAGGGGCTGTGGATCTGAGCGGCGCTCTCTACGGGGGGCCCTACGGGAGGTTTGGAGAGGAAAGCGGGAGGGCAGAGAAGAAGAGGGCCAAGGGGGGAAGTGGATAGAGGCTCTAACCTGGAGCTGTCAAAAGGCTGAAGAGGAGGTCGGCCGGGCTGGGAAGAGGAGCGCCGCCAGGGTCCCATCGGGATTCCCGCAAAAAACACACCAACTGAAAAACGGTGGAACAAAATATTATTATAAAAAATAAAATAAAATAAAAAAATAAAAAAGAGAAACATTAGAAAAATTGGGTCATTTTTGGGTTGGGGTGGGGGTTGAATGACTATCTCTGTCTTATGTTGGAAAAAAAATATCCAGTCAAACCTCGGTTTTCAAACATCTCGGTTCTCGACCAAATTGGTTTTCGACCAAAAATTGTGAGTTTTTTATGCCTCGGATGACGAACAAATTATGGTTCTCAAACAAACTGAGCACACTTGAATGCACCATTTGACTCCTCTCGCACTCCTTACACAAGGAAGTGACACTTTCCATTGTGAGCAAACGTGTTCAGGAAACATTTTTATTTTAAAAAGAGTGTGGTTTCGGTTTTCGAACTTCAAACTGATTCCAACTTTTTTTTTTTTGCGACAGTTTTTTTGGACTAGTTTCATGTGAAGACATATTTTGACGGGCCGGCATAGCAACAACTAAAACAATTGATTAATAACAAATCACATCGCATTGGCCCTAACATTTGGGCGAGTGCTAACTTTGTTACCTGTCACCAGTCCCGTGGTCTTGCTGGAGTTTTGGAGACTAGTTTTGATTGCAATAGCCAAAGCTAACAAGTCTAACCGCTATTCCCATCCACCCTATCATCATTTCAAACTCTCTGATACCCGTAGCTCAGTGGTTCTTAACATTGTGGGAGGTACCGAACCCAACCAGTTCATATGCACATTCACGGATCCCTTCATTAGTGAAATATAAAAATATGATTCAAGAAGTGTTCCTTCAGTTTTCACTTGCTCAACTTGGCATGACAAATCTTGCACATAGGACGATGAGTCTCATCACTTTCTGAGATGCATGTGAATCCATGTTGGACATATTCGTCCGACCACTTTGTTTTTTGGGGGTTTTTTTTGCTCGACATGTTTAGCATGTATTAAAACATTCTTTAAAAAACATTCTTTGTCATTTTATTTCGTGACACAATGTGCTATCACGACAGTCACACGTTGACGACTGAACAAACTAATTTTCCTGCAGCACTGATTGGACAAGCAATGTAATGTGATCATCTGCAGCGGGCGTGTCGTGACTAATTGACATGCTGAGGCTCCGTCGAACCCCTGAGACCGATTCACCGAACCCCACGGGTTCGAGCGAACCCAGGTTGAGAACCACTGACGTAGCTGGATGATGACTGCATTGCCTCGTTGGCCGGAATTTTCCTTGTCCCACAAAGCGGTATAGTCCGGCGACGGCAGCAGACGAGCAAGTCCAAAGTCCTTTTTAAATTAGCCGATTGGAATATGAGATGTCAAAATCACACGATGAACAATTACCGGTAGTCAACTTCAAGTTTCAACATCCATGCAACATTGACACAAAAAAGTATATCCCACGTCAATCTCATTCTCGTCATGGGAGGTTTATCACTTTTCAGACAAAATGTTAAAAAGCGCATAAACACTTTCACCTGATAAGGACACTCCCTCCATTGGCGATTCTGCCGTCAGTGACCACGATTGGTCAGCCTGCGCGCCGGCTAACCGCACTCCCACGGGTGCACATAGTCGGATCCATGATTCATTTTGCAATGAAAACGCGGGGGTGGGGTGGGGGGAGCAGAGAGTGAGAGAAGAAACAGCCAAGACCACTGGGAAATTATATGGAGGAGCAGCATGGTGGATGTGGAATTAAACGGCATAATTAATCAAGCACAAAAACAAGCACGTTGCTCATACATTTATTATTTGCATTTTTTTTTCCACTTGAGGGGAGGTAATCAGCACGTGTATATGTTGGCACCCCTGATCCGCGCCGCATTGACCTCCAGCCCATGTCCCTGTCTCAAAGCAGTGACCCTACAAGCGCGAAGGTGGGGGTGGGGGGGGGGGGTCAGTTCGGCTCTTTGTTTATTTCTTTTTTTAAATCCCGTCGAATCTCATTGTTGTCTCCTTGTCCTTTAAATTAGGATGTCACGAAAATTGGGTTCACAACTCGGAGCTCTCGACGGAGTTGTTGCGCATTATGCAGCGTGTGCACTTCAGACAATGAGGGGACATACCAACCACTTTAAAATAAAGAGAATTCAAGACCCCCCCTAGCCCCCCCAAAAAAATTTTAAAGTAGCGGCAGCAGCTAAACAAGGCAGGATACTTGCAGGTTATAGCCCGCCGCTTTTATCAAAGTATCGATCTGCAAACTCTTGACTGACAAACGATGCTGATTGTCATGCAACCTTGTGGCACATTTTCCGGGCCGACCTGATTTAAATGTTAATATCATTCTGCCTTTGCTTCTGTACGGAGAACAAAAGGTCATTTCCTTTTTTTTTTGCGTCAACTCATTGAAGTCACGTCTTTAATTTTCCCACCTAAGACGTCTATTTGGCACCACACAAAACTCTTTCCCTGAGAGACACTCACTGACACTGCCATTTCCTTGACCAATATGTTTATGTGGGAAACTTTAATTTGCTGAACTTGATCAAACTCAAGGACTGGGGGCCAGATGGTGCAGATGGTTGTCGCTAAAATCTGTACCAAAATTGTAAATTGAAGTAAGTGAAAAATGCACACACACGCAGAAAACTTGTCTGACACACTCATAACCTAAGCAATGTTTTGCTGATCTAAATTTAGTTGATCATGTTTTTTTTTTTTTTTTTGCTTGTGGACTATCTCATAGTCTACCGGCACATCTCCATTTTGCACTGATTTCGCTGATCAAAGGCTCTTACATACAACTCATTTCTAAGAAGCACAACGATACAACACACTTTTAATTCTTGACAATTCGAAGCATTTCTTTTCCTGTATTTTGCGCACTAAAAGGCACAGCTAAACGCCTGCCATTTACTTAAAAGCTCACAGCGCGCCTTAAAATCTGATGTGCCTTGTGTATGGTTATTACGGTAATGTTTTGACCCCCAAACTGTCTCCTGGCTTGAAACATGCTGACCACCTCACAGCGTCGAACGAGGTGGAGGGTTCGAATCCGGGCTCCGGCCTTCATGTGTGGAGTTTGCACACTTTTCCCCATGGTTGCGTGGATTTCTTCCAGGTACTCTGTGTTCCTCCCACAATCCAAAAACATGCAGGGTATATTAATTGAACCCTCTCCATCGCTCTCTGTATGTGTATATGTTTTGGTGCAGTACAATGTTCCAAGTTTTACACCAATCAACAACATAGGTTTATTTAAGACTCTTAATTAATTATCTACCGGCATAAATGTGAGTGTTCATGCTCATTTGTCTATATGCACCCTGCAATTGGCTGGGACCCTAATGAGGACAAGTGCACAAGAAAAGGGAAGCATCAAGGGATGCAGGATGCACTGGGTATATATTTCACAGACGGCCTTTTAAATTTCCCTGAGCTGCTGTCAACAGAGAACAGTTACAATAGTGCTGGATGTGTAACCCACTCATATGAGCAGCCTCTATTCCAGTGTCCTCTATGCCCTTGGTTTCTATCAATAATGCAGCGCAGTCTGAGAAGGAAGTAGCGGGGGTCCTTGTTTTATGAGAGAGTTCCATTCCTATAATGGCAGCAAAGTAACCAGACTTTGTAAGTCGAAGCGTATTGTAGTCTATCACAAAGCTCTGCTATTACACAGTAGTAAAGTCATAATTACAGTATACATTTTTTTGGGGTCGACACATGTGAAAACATTTATAGCTTCACCAAACTAGGACCAAACACAAAACTAGTGGAAGCCTTTACAAAGGCTGAACGGAACAGCCAAAAACTTGTCCGTGACCACAAATTAATGTCCTCACTGCACACATCCACACAAACCGGCGGTTTCAGGAAAACATTGAAGCGCTAACCATTGTAGTGCTAACTGCAACGTAGGTCGATGCCAGCGGCAGTTTCCCATCAGGATGGATACAGCAATGTTTGAAGCTACTCATTTGAAATTCTATTTAATGGTTTTCTGTTAAAAAGAAAATGATAATCCCTTTTTGGGAAGCGACAATTATTCACCAAAAATTCTATTATGGCTCAGTACCCTTCCCTAATGATTTTTAACAGAGGTATTCAGTGCCCTCTCACAACACAGTTCCATTATTTACTTGTGTATCAATAAATATCAGACATGAAGTCACTGAATAATCCCCATTGTTGTGGTGCATTTGCATAAATAAATGTCCTAGAAGAATAGCTATCATGAGCAGCGGGCATAAACCCATCAAGCGAAGCAGCTCAATAGCAGCAGCTTGTTCCCGCAGCGTCGTCATCCATCCAGGTATCAATATGGAAATAGCACCACTATGGCCCAGACATGAATCAATGGCGCTCCCGCGGGGGAGGCCGGTGGGGGGAAGCGGGGTGTCACACCTGCAATCATCAATGAGACGGATCGGCCGCCGGTCAAGCTCGGACAGGCCGTATTGATAAGAGCATTTCCACCTGTAGAGGTCGGCCCGCATCACAATTCAATAGGCGGCACAGCTGGGCGCTCCGAGCCACACAAAGACACGCTTGAGCGCCTGCTACGTGCCTCGACTCGTCACGGTGGATCATCGTGTAGCCTTCCCTCCTTCTCAACGCTTCTTTTAAAGCCTTGGAGTGAGGGGAGGGGGTTGGGGGGGAGTAATAGATGTGGGGAGAAGGGCTGTACAATTAGTCCATTTCAAAGCAACACCCCAATCGCAATGTAGTAGAACGCAATTTTCAAATTGCAAAAAAATTCTGTCGGTCAGTTGGTTTATTTTTGGGGTATACGGTGCATATATGATTTATTGATTTAAATAGTGTCTCAATAAGTTCAATCTATCCTGATTGCTTTGAGCGCTCCGCCCCTCCCTTCCCATGCAACGGACTATTCCACCCTCTGATTGCACAAGTGGAGATTTGATTCAGCAAGTGCGTACACATTAACCTTTAAAAACCTCTCAATCGACCCTGAAAGGTTAAGTATATATATTTTTTCAGTTTTCTAGCAATTTTCTGATTTTTCTTTTTTCTTTTTAGTAGTCAGTTCACGACATTAGCAAGAATTTGCGACGACTCTCTCCTGTTCTCAAACACTGAGGAAACAAACCCTTTGTGGTAATCGCTCCAAAATTATGGAACGGACTCCCTGCCTTGCAGTTTTTAAATAATTTCTTAAACACACACACACACACGCTCTTTTTCTCCTTGGTCCCTCAGGAAGAGTTGCAAACGTGGTGTGTGATTTCTTTCTTTCGTTCACTCAAGAGTGTTATTGGTTTTATAATTGTTTGTTTTTATCATCTGAAATGTGACTTGATTTTTTTCCCTTTTTTGTCCTGTGTGTTTAACTCATTCACTCCCAAAGACGTTTTTCAACGTCTTTTCAGACTTGGTCCAGAATTGGCTGGTACTGAATGAGTTCAAATGAATTCAACGGTACTTTGCACAACCCTGTTGTTTTAAAATGTGCTCTATAAATTAATTTGGATTTTGTTGGATGGGAACGTGTAGAAAATTAAAAAAAAAACGAGCTTACTGTTGTTTTCAAAACAGATAAATGTCAGTAAAAAAAAAATCGCTTTTAATTTTAGGTAGCTAGTATGTACTTTTTCTTTAACGTGGGTAAAGGATTCCCGTGAGTATAGTACTTTATTTCTAAACACGGCAATCTATATTTGTACTTAATTACAGGGTACTGTTGTGACCACTGCAAATTAACTTGTTTTTAATCCGCCCACCTGTTGAAGTCAGACGGAGGCCTCGTCGTCACATCTCGTCTGACACACTTCCGCAAGCTGAATGAGCTTCTGTTGGCGGCCATCGCCTGGAAGACAGACAACCGAGTGAGCAGGTAAAAGTATACAGTACTGTACTTGAAGTGGCCTCCAAAACAACACAGGATTTAGAATTAATGGTCGTGTGGGGCGAGGGCGACCCCTAGTGGCAAAAAGTATACTACAGGCAGAGGACATTTTATTAGGTACACTCAGTAGAGTGCGAATGAAGCCTATGTATGAAAAAGGCAGTTAAAAAAATCTCATTAAGTGTTCATGATGAAACATCGTATTTTCCGATTTTTTAAAAAATATATGACTACTTTGAATTCATACGTAATTCTTAAAAGGTCATAAAAATATTACCAAGTACTACAAGTTATAGTTTATAGTTTCTAATTCTACCAAAATTGCATTGTTTAATCAATTTCATTTTCAGAATTGTATTTAAAAACGGTGATGTATACTGTGTATATATATATATATATATATATATATATATATATATATACACACACACACACACATACTGTATATACACGTGCACATGCTAATAAAAGGTTATTTCATTCCAAATGATTTAAATAAAAATTCAAACTAGTCATCCCTAAATGGTTTATTTTAATGGATTATTTTCATCATTTTGAGCATGACGTCTCTGATCCACTTGTGAAAGGACACTTTGATTCGCTCCTCTTTCATCTAGAACTGCTTCAAACAGCAAAGCGTGTGAGGGAAAAGTCAAGTCAAGTCAAGTCAACAGCATTTATAGAGCACTTTCAAACAGCCATCGCTGCATACAAAGTGCTGTACATGGAGCAATTTAACATGCACAATAAACAGTAAGACAAATAAAGGTGGTAGAAAGCACCAAACAGTAAAATCAAGAACAAATCTAAGTCATGCTGAGTCGTTAAAGTTAAAGTGGTTAGGATTGCACGACTGTCCGAGTTTTTATTTTATGCGTTGTGTTTATTATTGACTTTATGTTAACTGTTCTGTAAAGCGCTTTATTACAGCTGCAGCTGTTGTGAAAGCGGGATGGATATAAATCAGGATGTATTGTATTGGTCCTTCTATTCAATTGTATTATTGTTTTACTTATTTTGTATTGTGACCTGACCTGAGATTTTTAGAAGGATGCAGAATAATATAATAATTTTTAACCTTATTTTAAAAATATTCTGCCAATTTTCTAACGAGCAGAATTGTGAGACAAGATTTGTCTCACAGTGGAGGAATTGAACATGGAATATTTAAGACTGTGTTGCATTGTTGACTATTTGAATGTGAATGCACTCAATAAAAATGATTGCTGTTCCTCGGATTTGGTCCCATTCATGTACTTTACATGGCAAAGACAAAATATTAGAAACCCCTCCTTGTATAATGTAGAGCTCCAAACCACTGCAAAGTACAAAAAAAAACATTAATAAATATCTAAAAAGTGAGCAATGAATATGTAATTTAAATTCTTTTCGTTGCTCAATTTAATTTTAGTTTAAACTTTAAATAAACATTTCACTTTGTGTCAATTTTGAATTTTAACTTAAAATACTCTGTTCAGATTACGGATGGATGGATAATTCACACTTTTCATGTGATTTTTTTCCAATTTTCTTTGTAAAGGCATTTTTTTTCCTCTCTATTGGCGGAGTAGCTGTACCTAATAGCATTTCAGTAACATTTCAGTCCAGCGATACCTCATTTGTATTGACCCCCCCTGAAGAGTGCACACTCCAGTCTGTCCATTGCAACACCTTAAAGGTTAGAGTTGAAGGGTCGCGTGTCCTGTGTGCACGCTTGCCTGCCCTTTTCACAAGCCAGGTTGGAGAGGGAGAAAGAGGAGGAAAAAAAACAGAAAGAGAGACAGAGAGAGCACAAAGGTCACGTGCATGGATTTCCTTTGCTGTGGCTCAATGAAAAGGGCAGACGAGGGCAAGGCCAAATGGCAGCCAGGCTTCACATCATCCACACGGGGGACCGTGAATCCTTACGTCACCCTAAATTGCCAGCACGGAGGAGCGGAGACAACTTGCTTGTGAACAAATTGGGACACAAATCATAACCAATAACAATTGAAAATTTAAATTTGTGACTGATTTTGTTTGTTACTGGCGTTACATAATAATATAATATATATATATATTTTTTTTTACATAGACAAACTATTAGTTCGGTCAGGGAAATCAGGAATTCACTTATAGATTGTTTCATATTCATCTTTGGGGTGTGCATCTTACCTGCGAAAGATAATTTGATACATCTTGATAAATATGACTACCGGTACGTTCCGTTTGATTCAGTGGGATTGCGATTCACTTTGAACTGGTACCACAGTTTTTGTATTTGTGCATTTTTTAATGGTTGCTGTAAATTCCAAATTAATTTTCATGACAGAAAAAAAATGTACAGGAATGCAGTCAAAATAATCACATGAGAAGAGAATTGTTTCATTGCTTTAAAGGTACCCCCCCCCCTCCCCAATATTACACAACAGCTCTACTTTTAATAGTCTAACTAACCTGCACTGTATAGGCACAGTCCTAGTTTGACCTTTCAAAAAAAGGCAAGCGGACCTTAATTTGTTTTTACATTCTGGCATTTACACATTTAAACAGGTGAGACACAAAGGCACCTTTGTACAAGATTTCATTTATTAACTATGATACAGATCACACAAGGCCTTGCTGTATGTATACACCCTTCCCATCGAGACAAATTACCAAACCCAACCAATTGACATGTTATCTTTTCATTTTACAGTTCTTCATTACTTGTTTTTTTCTCACATTATGGCCCCCACCCCCCAAAACAGTTCCTAATATTTTTTCCTTATCTCTTAAATAGTCCAAGTGGTGAAGCCCTCTTCTTCCTTTGCAGGAAGAATTCATGCACTATAGTGGGCATCAAAATGAAAACAAAAAGAAAATGCATTTGTATTTACTATTAACATAAAACAATTTTTAAAAAAACATGTTTTCTATTACCACGGACAAAAGGGCAAAATGTCAAAGCCCCCCGGGCCCACACCAACATACCATAAAGAACCCCATTCAATATACTTTTTTTTCTTGTTTTTAACTTAATCGACATCTGTCCCCATTATTTGGAGCAAAAAAAAGTCACATTTGTTTGTTTTAATATCCCATTGTTCTGCACGGTCACCTTCTTTGTCCGGTCTTTGGCTGCCTCACCATCATTTCAACACACAGACTGGACTCACTGGTTCACACACTCGTGCCTGCGCACACGCACACACATACACACAACCAGTGGTCGACACTTTTCTCTTTCTCGCTCTTCCTCCCTCCCAAGTCATCATTGGGCTCCCGTCGTTCCTCATAATGTAGATGAGCAAACAGGCTTACCCGGCGGGGGCAGTGAGCACGAGGGGAGCTGCATTCCTTGACGTCACCTTTGTTTGGATCACGATGCTGTCTGGATGTCTGCCACGGACAGATACACACTCCTAATTCCAGCATGCATGCACACACACACGCACGCACATGAAGAAAAGGGGGTAGATAGGTAGTGTTGTGTGAGAAAAGCTCCTGCAAGAGTTCAGCGAATGTTTAAAAGGCATTTCAGGCCAACGAGGACATTTCAGATGACCTTGGTGAGCATCTGCGTAATACACAAAAACGCACTTCAAAAGCGGTTGGGATTAGAGATCCTCCGGGCCCCCCCATCTCGCCGGTTTCTACGGTAACAGCAGGCCACGGAAGGGAATTTGGGATGCTCCGTTCCGGCCGTGCTGAAGGATGAATGGACTGTCTGTTCCGATCTCTATTGGCGAAAAACAAGCAGAGCCACTCACTCGAAAGGGGAGCGACAAGCGGGTGCAAAAAAAGCGACAGTATGGGGAAAAACTGCAGTTGTACAAGTTGTTGATGAGTTAGTTGATTTTAAAAGTTTAACGTCATGATGCTACCAGAAAAAAAGCTGCACATTTTAAGAAATGGTAGTGAGGAAAGAAATCTCTCCATAACATTACAACTATTTGTCCAGGATTTTGTTTTTTTTTCTTCCATTTATATTTATTTGGGGTTTTTTTTCCAAGAATGAAGCGGTAATATTATAAGACCAGGACTAACAAGAGATTATATTAATTTAGTCTTGCTTTGTCTAATAATTATTGGATAATGCTAAATTAACTTGGGAAAATGAATCAACTGTTATCATTTGAAAGTTACAATCATCTCAGACAAAATTGGGGATTGTTCTTTTATGCTTGAGAAGGAAAAAAGTATGGCCACTTTTTCCAAGAAATAATAATAATAATAATAATAATACATTTTATTTATAATCAGGCTATTTCCGCCACATTATTAAGAAAAAGTTGTACTCCTAAAAGACTCAAGTAGCAACAGCCTCAGAAAAAACACTTTGTTTTCTTCTCAAATCTGAGTTCACTCTCAATTTTTGATGACTTTTATTATATATTTTTTATCACCTTTCTTAAAGTTTTTTTTTCATGTTACACTCACTTAAGGTTTCCGGAAATGTGATTTGTTATTTTTTTTAAGTCAATGATGGAAAGTTGTAATTACTGCAATCATGCTTTGGGGGGCCTTGAGGTAAATAATCTCAATTGTGTGAGGGAAACTGTCCAACTTCACTTGTCTGAATATGTTTTATCTACTTAAAAAAAACGTGTCTTTGTTCATCTATGCCAGCGATGTATAGTGACAGGCAAAAGAATTAAAATGCTCTTTTGCAATATAAGAGATAAGCTGCATATCAGTTATTTGATATGCCGTGAGAGTTTCACTAATGTCAAATATGTGCCTCAGCGCAAAAAGCTTGGGTAACGCAATCTTTGAAAAATTGAAAGCTGTTATCAAAAGAAAAAAAAATACAAACAGCAGTGAAAGTGGCACAATGCCCACACAGTGACTGCAATACCCCGATTGTTCCTCTAGATGTGAGTGGTGTGCTCCCAGAAGACTGAGTGAGGGTGAAGTCACAGCTCCAATACAAAAAAAAAATGTGCCTTCAAAGTGCTCAGAAAAGTGCTTTATGAACAAGGTCCTTACAGTGAAAACCGCAGCAATGACTCACACACACAGCAAGCAAAAAGAACACACACGCGCACACACACATTGATTAGCAACAGAAAAGGGTGGTAACTGGAGGTGTGGGCCGACTAAAATGAACTCTTCATCAGTAACTCCATCATGCAGCGTACAGTAGGCTGAATGTAAAGAGCGTGAGTGCGGCCACGATGCTTTGCCCCAATCTGAAGATCCGGTCGGTTGAGTTTTTCTGTGTTCTCTCCCTGCGGTGTTTGGCAAAAGGCCTCGAGTGAAACCGGCTTTGTGTGCATGGGTAGCGATAAGAATTTGAGTGAACAAATGTGTGTAGGGGAGAGGGGGGAGGGGTCATTTTATAGCTGGATAAAATGAAAAAAAAAATTGGGCGGCGGGGCTGCTAATGTGTCGATGGTTGCGTTCCCGGTTGACGTTCTACCTGCGTGACATCATCTAAAGGGTTCGAGCAATATGTTACTCTCCATAGCCGTGCTGGTCCCAATTGGAAGTGTCACCGAGGGGGAGACGGGGGGGGGGGGGGGGGGGGGGATTGAAGTGGCTAGTGTGGGCCTCTCTGTACAAGCACAGGAGGCTCACACGCCCTCTCCCAGAGCATCTTCCTGTTCAGACTGCAGATCCCTCAATGGCCTCTTCCCACTTCCCGTCCCTGTTTCTCCGTCGGTTACTTTGTCAAAATCTCTTTCCGAGGCATTCTCAATCTATCTATCTTTTTTTTTATTTTTATGGCAATTCCCTTGATCCCTTCGTGGTTCACAGTGTGTGTTGTTCCGTAGGGGGGTGATGGGGATGCAGGGAGGGCGGCAGCAGGGCGGGGAGGGGTAACTGCGGCGTGGGCGGCGGGGAACGGGGCGGAGACTGGTGGTGGTGCACAGGAGGGCCATAGTGCGGGATGACAGGCGGGGTGGCCGGGAGGACATAAGGGGTTGGGGGGGACGGCGCCGGCGAGGAGGAGTAGCCGCCGGCCATGCACGAGTACGCCGAGGTGCCCCCGCCGTAGGAGAGCGTGGAGGTGGGCGAGCCCGGGAGGCCGTCGGCCAGCGGTTGGTTGTAGAAGAAGTACGCGCACTGGTGGATGAAGCTCTCAATGATTGTCTGGTAGGTGCGCGTGGCGGTCAGCGCGTCCATGGTCGTGAAATCGGGCCGCATCAGCGTGGGCCAGAAGCAGATGGAGAGGTTTTCGCTGGTCATCAGGTTCAGCTTGCTGTGCTGCCTCACCCTGTGGAGCAAGAACAGTGACCCGTTCATTCGCTGATCCCCAACCACTGCACTGATGCGGCGGGAGAGATTGGCGAGCAATTTCACGCCGATCGTTCAAACCAACGACGGACAGTGGTCGCTCAATTGAACGGACCTGGAACCAACGTACAGAAAATAACAACTGGACCAGTCAAAAGAATTTACAGTGGACAGGAGCAAGGTAAAAAGTGCGTCAGCGAGGTGACCATTTTGGGCAGGGGCGATTTTCCCATCAAAACAATGTATGGACAGACGTAGCGGCCATGTTGGCAGGGGAGAGATTCCCTTTTAATCAAACAGCATGCGCCACAAGCACGCAGTTCAAAAGCAGAAGGTCGTTTCGACCTATTGATACCTATGGCTGTTGTTTTTATTGGAGCAGGTAGCGTACACGTCTCTCGACCCTGCTGTTTTTGAAACAGATGCTTTTTCTAAAGCCTTGATCTGTGGCATCTAATCGGAACAGAGGTCAACAAGGAAGTGCAAAGACCGTGGCTCAGGAACGCAACAAGATGCACGCCATTATTGTCCCACTACATTTTCAATGTTTTTTTTTTTTTTACATCTATGATGACACTGCTTCCATTGATACTTTTAAGTTTTTGCCAGTACTAGTATTGAGCCACTTAAAACTCATTCAGTGCCAGCCAATACTAGACCAAGTCTGAAAAGACGTTTAAAAACGTCTTTGGGAGTGAATGAGTTCATGTTGATTATGGTCTTGAAGTCACAATTATTTATATTATAACACCACCATTTCTAAGTCAAGGCACCCCTGTGCCAGCTCTGCCATTTCTCCTCACTACAATCGGAGGGACAAGCAGAGTAGGTACAGGAAAAAAGGACCATAAAGAAGAGGAGCAGTCGTCTCGACCATCAAAGGACATCTCCAACCTCATCACTCACTTGTTCAAGTGGCTGATAACATATTTGAAGACTTCGTAATTCTCCCGAGGGAAGCGACGAAGAATGTCCTTCATCGTCTGGAAGCGCTGCTCCCTATCGTTGATCTCTGAATGGTGGCAGAGGAAGAAGAAAAAAAATAGGGGAGAGGTGAGATTTGTGGAGGAGGCAACAAAGCGTCAAGGAGAAAAGACAATCACATGTCATGGAGCGAGGGAGCAATGCAGAGATGAGGGAAGCAAAATGGGCACGTGTCATGAAAGCAATTTGACTCGGCTCTTTGAAAATAACCGAGCAGGACACAGTAATTTCTTCCAACAACAGTACATATTTCACATGATTCAAAAGGATGCCAAATTGTGACACAATGACCACACACGCCGGCGACGGCAACAATACCACACAGGCGACCATTGATGAGCATAAACAGAAACGCGCATCGGGGGTGTGTTACGACCGATGGCAGGGAGGAGCGAGTCCGAAAAGCTGTGGGTGACGTCACCCGTCTAACGTTCGGTCCCGTGTGTACGGTATATGTGAGCTGGGCGGACAAAGCAGCAGATGTTCTTGCAGCACACATGATTTACACGCAGAGGAATTGGATTTTCTCATTCCCGCCTTGAGGTCGCAACAGATCAAAACCACATTTTAGGTGGAATGACTACGCGCGGAACCAGCTCCCTACGGCATCGCATCCATCAACTGTGACCAAAGTGTGATTTCTTACATTGCTGTTCCATTGACACCAGCACATATTGGAGACGGCGAGCAAGCAAACACTTGATTTGTTTCTATGTGTTGCTGGCAGTTCTCGTCAAGTATCCGGAGGTAGAAAATGCTGATTGACTGGGTCATGGGTGAGGAGTCTAAAAATGATGTGCAGTCCAGCAATCCAACATTTGTAGGATCAAAGCTATGTCGATACTCTTAAGCTGGTAGCTGCGGCAGCCCAATTTCAGGCCACGTGGATAATATCAGATGGTCGTAAGGACATGCTAGGGGACGGGATGAGCAAACGTTTCATTGATGCCAATTGAAATGCATTGCAAAAAAGGGAAAAAAAGAGTTGCCATTTTCTTTACGGTAAAAAAAATAAAAATTAAACTGACAAACATTCAATACACTTTTTCTCGGAAATAGGAGCGGAAATGGGGGAGAACATATACCTGTATATATACATGTTTTTACACACACACACAGGTATATACATGTATGTTATAAAGTTGTCTGAAAGTTGTTTTTTTTGTTTGTTTTTTATTGAGTGGTTACAAAGATATTGTCTACTTGAGGTGCAGAGCTCATTTGGCAGATTGCAATGAATTGGGGTGCTGCGTAAATTAAATTGAAAGCGACTACTTGACACACAAACAAGAATCTGTGGTATCCTAATGCCTGAACTTTGGACATTTGTGGGACATGAACCGACCACATCCAGATTTCCAAGCCATGAGTCCATACAGGCCTCGATCTGTGCTTCCACATTTTTAACCAATCTATAAGGAATGACCCATCCTGCAGTAAATACAATATAAACCATACATAGCAATCTAAATTCAATTTTTTTAAACAATATGCAGCAAGAGGGGGAATTCTGAAAGCACACTGTACTAGCTGGCAATCTTCAACCAAACGAAGCTTTCAGACTGCACTTATTTTCTTTTTCCAAGCGTTCAGTCCCTCTATTGTGGTAGAGCCTGCAGGAGGAGCCTTATCAGGTCCCTGTCACGGCTGAAGGGTCTCGCTGGGGCCGTTAAGAAATGAAAAACATATACACACACACACATTTTTGAGTGTATGCGTGAACGAAGCAGGGTGACAGCATGACGCGGCCTTGGGCTAAATATCTGGCAAGATGCAAGTCAAAAGCTCTGCCTTAAATCTTTATTCCTGCGTGGAAGCAGGGAGACAAAAAGAGCAGAGCGACCTCGTTTATCTCAGCCACGACTTATTCAAGGAGACCAAACTCTTCGGTATCCTGCCGTTATCACCGCATTTACTTTCCTTGCGCCACCACCCCCAAGCCTAAAATATTCTCGCCTGCATCCTATTTTGCACGGCTCGCACCGAGGGGTAAATCCAATTCTCCCCATGAACGGACTTGCCTTGTGAGAGTTGTGCTTGTTAGGTTTAAGAAATGCAGAAGGGATTTCAAGGAAAATCCAATATGCTTTTGGTTAAAAGAAGCCCTCCTCCTACCAACTCCGCAGTTTTTTCACCAACCAACATTACTTGACAAGAGCACCCCAGGACTTACTGAAAGCCTCCACCAACTCGCCCTGCATGCTGTAGGGTACCAGAGGTTCGGGAAGTTCGGAGAAGTAAGCCTTCATGGCGCCGGCTACTGTGTTGATCGTGAAGTCTTTCTCCACCAGGTCCAGGTTATGATCTGATAAAGAGGAGGCGTGACAGAGTTCATCACACAACACCGGGTGACGCATTTACCTTGACAATATTCCGAATGTTCACCGGGCGCATCGATTAGCTCTCCATTAATCGTTGCATCTCAAATTATGATTACATTTAATGGAATATGTATATTACATGAGTATGGAAAAAAAAATTCCAATGTCATGCAACGAAAGGATTTCACTTTCACTTTATTTGTTTATATATTTATGTCTTTATTTATACAGTTGAGTTTCACTGCCCTTATTTTTAGCTGTGTGTGTTTGTAATGCACTTCATGTTTGCACTGTGGTTGAGAGGAAAGAAATGTCATCTGTGTTGTACATAGAGCATATTTGACAATAAAACTGACTTGGCTTGACCTGAAATGTTTCTAGATGGCACTTCCAAGAATTTGCTTTGGGGCCTTAAGAATACAAATATAGTCGAGTCCAATTATGAATAAAAAAAATGAACGTCGAATGTTTATTTTAGGCTCCTCCAACTTTGTTGCATCATTTTGCGAGGCGCTACGAATATTTTGCCCCACTTGTTTAGATAAATGAGGTACGCAAAATATTAACAACAGCTCTCAGTCTGAAAGCAGTATAGTTCAACAGCACTGCAGACACACAGTGTTAATGAATAACTCCCTGCCAAAGTGTCAATCAAAATGACTGGTTTGAATTATTCAGAATGCTTCAAATCTGATTCCCCGAGTCGGACTGAACCTCATTTATATGTCGATGCGCTTGCATTCTGAAGCCGTCTTACCCCGTTATCCATCTTACCCATGATATGCTTCATTAAACAAACCAATCTAGAGATAATGAACTGCCCTAACCTTATAAGACACATGCATGGGCACGCACATACACATGCACGGTGAGAGAAAAATGAAAACTGAGGACAGAGCTACCATTTACATAGTCTATTCCCTAATGTTATTCATTTGAAAAAAAAAAAAGAAAAAAAAGGTCGACTATGAACATTATCAGGGAATAGAGTGGGGCGGCAAATCTTTTGGGATGTTGAAGCGGATGTGTGGCTGAACGCATAAAAAGAAGATTATTAGTGAAGAATGTTAGACCTGAGAGAGTCCCTATCACAAGGCGCTGGGTTGGAGTCGTGCTGATACAAGTTTCAAAAACTGAATTGTCCAAAAATGTCCGATTACATTGGGAATCTCAGGAGTTAATGACTAACTGGTTTAACAGTTTTTTGGGGTAGCGGATCATATACAGTGAGACATGTACATCATGATGTTCGTACCGTGTGAAGATGTATTCTTATCGCACCGCACAAACTACGTCCTTGTGCACCAATATTTGAGACCATCGTATGTCCACTCGGGGACCCCCTGTACTCGGAATGTCCCACAGGAGTGAGGTGTGAATGGAAGCATACACACCTTGGTCAAACTGACGCTGCATGCTCTCCATCTCTGCCTTGTTCCCGCTGACCCTGTAGATGCCCTCGGTGCTCAAGCCTGGCAAAAAAGAGTGAATGCAGAGATCATTTAGGAACCTTCCATTGTGGTTAATATACAGAAGCACTCTTGAGATCCATCCATGGGGTTCGAATGCCCCATTGTTACGTTACTTGTTCTTCACAACACTCATGACGTCCATGAAGAAGTGCTGAGGGCCCGCTAAAAGACTAAGAGCTCTCAAGGTGTGCTTCTTTTAGACATCCAAGTTTGCAGTACTAGAAATGTTTTAATGCTCTTGATTAGAGACATATGTGCATGTTTCAAGGCTACATTGTGGAAACAGGTACTTTAAAAAAAAAAAAAACAAACAGAGCGAGAAAACATCCAGCGCTTATATTTTCTACCTAACACGTTCCACCTTGGATTCCCTTGCTGTGTGTTTACTTGGCTTTCAAATGTCACACGAAAGCCACAGTCAAGAGTGATGTCTTGGGGTTTAATTTAAATGTTTGCTAAGGTAGCCCTTGTTGGACTTGATTACATACTGACAGCACATGAAAAGCCTCACGGGCAACTTGAAACACTATCGAGCACTGCTAATGCCGTTTCTTCCCCCATCTTCTTCTGGGGGTTTTTTTTTTGCTTCATTTTTTATTTTTTATTTTACCAGTTTGTTTGAGGTTCCGTTTCACCTATTTCTGACAGACCAAAAGGTAAAAGGCGCTTCCATGCAGTCATATTTATCACCTCCATACAGGAAAAGTAATTCAGTGTCCGGATGAGCTATCCGAGTACTAAATACTAAAATTATATATATATATATATATATATATATATATATATATATATATATATATATATATAGCTTCTTTAATGGTCTGCAATATTCCTGAACTTGTATGGACACTTCTCATTACATTAGCGTCTATGCTAACCGAGTTGTGTGCTTGTGAAAACTTTGCAACATACTAAAATGATTAAAGATGTTCGATACCACTTTTTTCCCCCAATTGATCGCAGTGTGAGTATTTACTTTTAGTATGCACCGATACGATAGCAAGTGCATATACCAGAAGTATAGTGACACAAATGATGATTCACCGATGTGTTAAATGGCCGAAGTGTAGCACTTATGGCAAACTTATTTGCTGTTTGTCAGTTTTTTTAGGGGGGGGGGGGCGGCTAACGTATCGGTGGTTCGTATTGGCACCCTTCGTAAGTACCTGTATATCTTGAAATAAGGCCGGTATCGTACACACCTATCAAGCTAGTTTTGTCAACTTTACTACTCCACAACGACATTTAAATGTAACCTCGACTTACTAAACATGTTTTTTTCGCCTTGAGGAAGAGGCAGAGCCGTTACAGCAACAGATGAGTGCACTGAATGGAATTAGTCGCCTTTTAGATTGTCTCTTATTTCTGAATGCTCGGGTAAATGAGAAAATAAAGGAGAAAAAGCTTTTCGGCCCACACAATCAAAGAGGAAGGAGAGTGAGGAATTATTCCACAATACACCAAGAGATCTGTGATAATTTCCAAGCTCCACAAATTGCCACCATACACAACCCGCTGCTGTGGTGGGCCCTGAACATCTTGCATCATGCATGAAGAGGATCTGCCCTTCTAGTTTTTCTGCATTAAAAGCATACCTTCACCCCCCCCAAAAAAGTTCCACAACTTGGACAAACTTTGAGGAACCATGATAAAATCAAAATGACAAGAACACAGCACAAAGTCTGTGGTATAGTAAAAGCACACAATTAGGGTTCTGATTCATAATTTCGACTCCAATTGTCCTTTCAAACGTTTGACAGATACAAAGAAGGATCGAAGAAGGCAATGTAGGGAAGGAGATAAGAGGGTTGAGGCAGAGAAGAGTATGTCATCGACCACCTCCGTCTCCCAATCAATTAGCCACAAAGGCTTTTCAAAGAAGACAGGCAGAAAGCAGGTCGGGAGTGAGCAAAAGAGGGTGGAGGATACGGGAGGAGTGGGGGGGGGGTGAGCAGTAAACACCCAAGGACTAGTGCCAAAGCGGGAATGAATGTGCGGTGGAAGGATCAAAGAATCTAACTACAGACAGGAGGAAGACATGGTGGGGTAAGAAGTCTTGAAATGGTGCAAATCAAAACGAGTAGACTTCAATAAGATGCTATTGACATTTTGTTTGGAGTGGATTATGCATTTAAGTCAATGCTTAGCGGAAAAGTGGCCCTTAACCGACTCCGTTTCTCAATTACCGTCCAAGTGGATTGTCAACAAAAAGGGTGACTCCTTCTCCACAAACGACGCTCCCTTTTCTACCCCAGAAAGAGCATGCCGAGTAATGCAATTAATTACCTCAATTTAGTTCAGTTAACTGTCTTCAAGATTAAGTTACACTTGAGAAAAAGGACTTCAAAATCTATAATAGAGGGAAACATCAGATTTTTGTATGCCCTCATTTTCAGACTATTTCCGACAAAATTTAGTTTTCGCTGGGCTGAGTTTACATTCAGAGAACATAAGTGATCCACATTTTTGAGACAAATAACACACTTCAATCTGACACAAAATTTATTTCCCGAAGCCACACAGAGCTGCAACATCAGGATGAAAGGGCCGCGTCTGGCTCCGGAGCCTCGGGTTGCCAACCATCCATATCAGGGGTGTCAAACTCATTTTTGTCGCAGGCCACATTGTAGTTACGATTTCCCTTGGAGGGCCGTTACGAATTTTGGAAAACCACATAAATGTTTAATCACCTCCACATGTTACATACACAGCACACAACAAATTTGTTGGATAACTAGTTTTAAAATCAGAAGTCAAGAATAATGACTGTTATTGTGGATTACATGTGACAATTTGAAATTTTGGTTCAGACTTTAGCAAGCATCATGGAACTTGACATGCTTGATTTGCTTTAGCGGGCCACGTAAAATGATGTGGCAGGCCCGATCTGGCCCCCGGGCCTTTAGTTTGACACCTGTGGTCTATATGTACCCTGTCAGTGGCTTGTTGGCCAGTTCTGAGTTTAAATTGCTTGTTGCCTAAAGTGAGCTCGAATAGGTTCCAGCTCATCCGCGACCCTAATGAGGATAAGCAGTCAAGATCATGCATTGGTGGATGGATAACAAATGACTTACCCTCTGTTGAGTGTTGGCTTGTATATGAACAAATTGGGTCCCTATGAAGCAGCAAGCACATGAACTCAGTGGTACTAATGTGATGGAAGGTTAACTAGGGGCGCCCTCGCCACATTTCCAAGTGGAACTATGTTCCAGCTGATCCTGCATCAGCCCAGATTCCTAACAATCTCTCCATGGTGTTTGGAGCCTGAAGGCTGATTTCATCGCTCACCATGGTGATAGTCTAAGCGGCGGGTGCTGCCCTTTGTGTCACTGCGGAGGCTCACGACCGGCAGATATATGTACAAGCTCGCCCATATCACATCGGCACCCATAAGCGAGCTATCATGCAGAGTGAAAGCCAGAGCTGATGGCAGATAACAGGTCCAAAATAATGCAACCATTATTCTGAAAGACGAGGCAACTTGGCTATGACTTCTACAAAAAAAAAGAAGGGAAAAAAAGAAAATATAATGGATTATTCACTGCCAAGACAGCCACTGTTAAAAAAAAAAAAAAAGAAGTGAGCAATCATTTTTTATTTATTTATCCCCGATAAATAAATAATCATAACTTTCTTCTTCAGATTAGATCTGGCTGGGGCTCATAGTGAAGATCACCATCAATCTTTGCAACTAAGATTTTATTGATGATATTTTTGAAGGTAAAACAGGATAAAGGGAGCCACGCACACCAGCCAACGCTTTGCTGTTAGTATTTTTACACGAGAGGGTAAGGATGTGGGTCAAAGTGGAGAGCTCAGGGTCAGCTTCACAATGCTTGCTGATTAACCAGCTGCCGCCAAGGTGACAAACACAGTGTCAGCACTGTATCGTAATTTCCTGCAAACACCATTTTCTCGGCAGATTGCAGACACAGATAGCAGCAGATACGCAACTCTGATTTACAGCAGCGACGAAAATCTCATAATAGGTTGTTTCTTGCCCCCGAACCCCCACCCCACCCCCCTTTGTCACCGCCTTTTCCGTGTGTCTGCAGTGCTTTTGTGTAAAAAGCGTGTGCGGGTTTTAAAATAAAATACAATCACCACTACAAGACACTTCATTCTGTACACCTGGAATATACTGTGTCACCCAAAAACATCACATTCTGTAGCCTTCTAACTAATTCTAGCTCATTCTTGCACAAATTATTTCAAATTTCAGCGAGTATAAAAGCAATGAACTGGAGTTGAAATTCAGAGTTACTTTGTTTGATTACTTTTTCTTTTTTGGCCCGAGGGTGAGGAATGCTATTCACAAAAAAAATGGAGGTTTTTGTTTTTCTATTTCAATATTGCAATCTTTACGAACTGAAAATTGCATTCTGCTAGATTGCGATTTGAACTTGATTAATTGTTCAAGGTGCATTTCTATTCAGGTTTAAAGGCGAGATATCACATTAAAAACCCTTATTGTGATTTTTGACCTACGGGAATGCACTCAATAAAAGGAATGTAACAGGAAGAGGAGGAAGAGATGTAAGGAGACAAGAAGGAGACGGGTGATAAGACTGCAGAAAAATAGAAATGCGGGTGAAGAAAATCAAAGATGACAGGTGGAAAGTACTCAAAGAGACCGGGGGGGGGGGGGGTAGTCAGAGGTTCATAGGTACAGAAACACGGTCAGTGAAGGACAGGGAGAAGAAACTGACTAAAATCAAGCACTGGAGGGTATGAAGTTGCAAATGAAATAGAAACACTCAGGTGGAACTTGTGCATAAACAAATACTCAACCTTTTTTTTTCCCCACCACTCAGAAATTATTGTAACTGTTCCATTTCACTTGTGTACATGACAAGGTAAAATCTAACGCGAGGCCTCAATATCCAGAGAGTTGCCTTTGCTCTTCCACTCGCAGCAAGCCAGTGGAGATTTTGTACGTCTTGAGTAATGCACGCATACACGCACTTTTAAGAACAGAGAGATTAAAGGTGGAATGCATCGGAATCTCAGTAAGCAGCAGAAATGTTTTCGCTGAACTCACGTGGTAAAATGCAGGTTGTCTTGTCTCGGCTTTTAAAGAATATGAAGAAAAAGCTATGTAAGGCGTCTTTAGGAAAGTTTTGAAAAGGGCAGTATTCACATTTAATTTAACATCTTTAGGAAAGTTTTGAAAAGGGCAGTATTCACATTTAATTTAACATAACGGCTAAGAAAATTGGGGTGGCTTGTCAAACCTCAATTGTTCAAAGAGTTGGGAGCAGATACTTTGAGGAAATACTTACTGTACATATAGTGCTGTAGCTTTGAAATATTTTTAGAATTGATTATTTGAGAATGACCTCATCCATTAATCAAGTTATCAATTAGAAATTGACTTTGCATTGTTAGACAATCAAATTATACATGTGAGGTGCATGAAGCGATTTCTATCCACATACAAAAGAGGCCAAGGTGAGATTTTAGTTTGCCACGGGAAATTGTCCAGTTTAATGGTCTGAAAATGATTTATTTACTAGAAATAACATCCATGCCATCTACATATTCTTAAGATACACAATTAACCTGTGTATCCACTGTTTTTGATTTGATGATGTGCCATGAGATTTTTTTTTCAAAAATTGCCTCGACTATACAAAGAGGTAGTGGTGACTTAAAATGATCAAAAAGATGATGCGGTGCAGTTTCGTTCTTACCTGTTGTTTCAATGAATCGGATGCACTTCTCAATAAACACTGGGATTGGCCTCTCTGGAGTTACCGCGGCGACCAATGGCATTCCGAAATAGTTGCTCTCAATATGTTTTGACATGGAATGCCTCGGCTTAGCTCGCTGTTTCTGAAAGAAATTAAAGACAAGATCGGTGTGGGCTTTCACTTGATTGACTGACCCCACAAAAAACGACTTTTTATTGGTTGGAAACACATAAAGTTTGCTTGAGCTCTAAGCAAGTATTTGCTTGAGCTCTCTCTCACACAAACACAAACAACCATCCCGCACATTCCTCCAAAGACTATACGATAAGCAATCGTTTGTACAATCCTGTTTTCACTAAGATAGACATCACTATGGCGTCGCCATACCACGCCCCCGAATCCCCGCATTGGAAAAACTGTTGAAGGAACATTTAACTCCTAAAAACCCATATTCACAACTAAACATTCTTTGCCTCCGTATGGCAGTAATTGTACTGCGCATTAATGGCTTTGGATGGGCATGTTCCCCCCCCCCCCCAGGCCTGCATCTCTAGTGAGTCTGTCAGGCCCCCGAGGCTGTGTCCTGGCAGACTGACTGGTTGGGCAGGGGGTGCATGGTTGGCTGGGCACATGGGACTACAGCAGCAGAGCTGGCCTGACAGTGCAGTGGAGGAGGGCTCATTAGAGAGATGGAACCCAGAGTGGCCTCTGCTCCAGATATTGGCCTCACTGCACTACACTGAAGCTGCCTCTACACACAGTTAAACAGCAATACACAGAGACACAAGCCAGGAAACTCCAATTAAGACTGAGGAACTGGACAGAGGTTGACCTGAACATTTGTCACACTGACAGCTCAACAAACAATCCAAGTTGTCCTTCACATGGACCCATTGTTAGTGATTATCTTTCATCCAAGCCTCTTTCAAAAGTGACTTAAGTGATGCCTCAACTAGCTCGATAATGTTTGCAGATAATATAATAACAACCCTTGGGCATACACTGTAGAAATAAAGCAGCCACGATGGCCGACTTACTGGAAATCATCAACGTTGAGGAAGCTTTAAAGCCGTCACGTCAAAGTCAATAGGGTTCCTATTCCTATTGTCCTCTGACAAAATGTTCAGCCTTAAAAGTTTGAAAATGTCTGATCCATCAGTTGCCATGGTCGCAACTAACGCCCAGGCAGGCACTTAACAAGCAGACCGGCAAATGGTCAGCCAAATAGCAGCCAGCCGCTAAATCTGCACTCTCATTTGTTGACACCCAGATCACTCACCAGGCCCCACAGCCACAAACACACTCATTGTTACAGATATTATCATGCGGAACGTGCGGGTGGCAACCCAGAGTGGTCAACAATAGCACCTGCACTTTACACGCACAATAAATCGGTAGAGTAAATAATTCTAAAAATATTGGCTATTAGCTAGTTGCATCCCTAACACAAGCTTTGATAAGTGCCGCCACACACTGTATAGCAGCTTAAGTTCTGTATTACCGTAACAATACGTGGCTCTGTAGGACAACGTTTGTGGTGTGTGGCACACTGACAATATAGTTCAGTCCACTGTTCCAAAGAACCATTTTGATTCTGTTCTGACACAAAACAAGCAATTCCAATAAAAAGGAGAATTGTCAGCTCTATCCGCACTCTTATTTATCCACAGCCAAGTTTTTTTTCTTTGTTGGATTGTGTTGTCTATGTTGGACTAATCTCCTACTCTCCTACTTTTTGCATGAGGACATTCAACTGGAGCGAGGTGACAGAAGAATTCAAAACATTCCACTTGCCGGCAGAGGACAAATGAAAAAATGGCGCAAGAGAAAGCATAGGGGAAATGTTTCCGACCTCTCGCTGAGTGAGGGAGGGAGAGCAGGACAGTCACACCGGTTGTGGTTGCCTCAGGTAAATGGATGGCAGTGTTAAAATGGGACTCTGAAAGCCGTTTCAATTATTTGTTGCTGCCCATCATAACTCAGAGCTGACGGTACCCACAGGCTCACAGGGGTTCTCAGATGTGTTGACTGCTTAAAAAGTCAAAGCCCACTATACTTCCCAAGATGAACGGATAACTCAGAAACATCCACACAGTCGGCTAACCTGAGGGGATTCCAGGCTGGAGCAGATTGTAAATGTCATTTTTTGTGTGTGTGGGTCCAGCTAAGGTGGAAACACTATGATGAAACATGATCCCTTTTTTACTGCAACAGTTGCTTTTTATGCAGATATTTAAACATGCTCTCGGAGAATCACTTTCTACTGCAAAAATGTTGATCCAAACAGCAGGATTAGATGTGTTCAGAAATATATACAGGTACACTGTCAATGTAAAATCACATTAATTGATCTGCACCCCCACCGTTCCAGAGCCGGGTCACAGCGCTCTTGGTTCAAGGGAAAGGTCAGACTACTGGAGCCTGCAACCTTATTTATATAGGTCACAGACTGTAGTGATAGTGTGGCTGGTAAACAATCTGAGTTTCCAGTCCTCAAGCTGTGGATGCGCATAATGGGCCCCGTTTTCGTAGACGGGTGCCCACGCGCTCAGCATAAAACGGGTGGATCTTCATTTTTCAAGTCTAGTGTTTGGGAATTTGGCGGACCATGATGCACCTCACTGAGCTGGCACACCACTTGTGCATCTGACAATTGGAGACGGGGTGGATGGCGCTACAGCATAAAAACTGGCACATCTTAATTTTTGTGCCAGCGCAAGTCGAGTTCAGCGTGTTTTTGAATTTAGTAGATCGTGCTACGCCTTGGTAGGCGTTCCGGCGTATTCGATTACATTCCCCCGCACATCTGTCAAATTCGTGATCAAAGTACACTCGATTTTGAACTGGCGAAAAGTCTAAACGTTCTAAGCTGTGGCGCAACGCGATTTTGGTGTATTCGATCGAGGCACAGCAATGTAGATCATACTCTGATGCACGATGGGGGTCGGAGGCGGTCTCCATGTGCCAACTCCACAGTGGGGAAACTTAACATCATCCGCTAGTGCTAGTCTTCTTGGAGTTCCTTTTGAACGAAATATGCACGCGGATGGACTCCAGCAAATCATTCACCATTTAGGCCGCTGAATTTGAAGCGAATGAGGGGAGCCACTTCCATTGGTTGGCAAACAAGTGCCCTCTCCAAAATGTCACTTTCAACCTGTGCATATCTACCAAAATACCAAAAGAAAGAAAACACCACATTTGCGCAGTCAGACTGCACTAGACTTGCAATGGGCACGAAAATAAGCTTAAGTCAAATATACAAAAATGAAAGGAAAAAAAACACACTTGTGACCATTGAGTGACAAAATACAGACTTCACACACTCATTAACACATTTCAAATCTAGCCTCAAAACACATCTGTTTAGACATGTCTATTCACTCGGACCATAAAGCCATTATTTTATTTATTTATTTATTTTTGTTGTATTTTTTCTTATCTTATTTGATGTTGTTTTTAACATTGTACTCGTGATTTTAACTGCTTGTTGTAAGGTGTCCTTGAGTTTCGAGAAAGGCGCCCACAAATAAAATGTATTATTATTATTATTATTTAGCACTTTAATTTAAAGTGAATGTGATAGATTTTAACTGTATTATGAGCAGGGTTTTGCATTCCCATTTTTAGGTGACAAGATGTAAGGTCCTCCCCAATCCAACGTAACTCAGTTGAACAGCACTTAAGGTCACATTCTCTGAGATTAATACACCACAAAGTCAGTATGTTATCACAATGAACTTGACACAGTCACATTCAATCAATAGGAACACTAACCTTAGCATTTCTGCGTAGGCTCTTCAGGATATTTCTCTTTTTAGGATCCTCGCTCTCTTCAATGGAATTGTCCTTTTGGGCTCCTCCATCATCATGGCTAGCCTTGGGCGGACCCCCCATTTCATCGTCACTGCCTATTGAGAAGCTTGTCCTGAAACTGCTGAACTTTCCAAGCCGTTTGGATCTGTCTCTGTAAAGCTTCGGCTTTACTCCGATGGCTGACAACTTTCTTCTGCGTTCCAGTGAGCTGCTATCAGCTTCACTGTCGGACCCATTCCCCCCAGCACTCCCATTGGAGTGACCTTTGCTGGCATTGCGGATGGTGATGATCTTGCCCTGTGTGCTATCATGAGGGACAGAGTAAATGCTCTCCTCTACTCCGTGTCGAGGTTTGCTCACAGCATCCATGGGCTCGGCGTAGTCCGAGGGATCGTAGCCAGTGTCACTAACTGGAGCCCAGGTGACCGCTTGGGGCAAGGAGCGTCGATTGGTGCCAACCTGCTGGTCCATGTAAGGTCCAAGATTGACTTTGCGGACAGGTTTGGGTTTCACTTGAGGTGGTACCTTGTTGTTCAGCTTGCTCTCAAAAGTGCTGAGCTCAGAAATGACAGAAAACGTATCACTTGAATCAAGATCTGGTAGCTTGAAGCTTACCAGATGGGAGCCAAGACTTCCATCTTCCCTCAGGGTTGGGTAAGGCGGTGATGGGTCAATATCGTCTTCTGAATCCATGAGAATGTTCACCGGACTGGGGGAGCCACAACGGGGGCTGGTGCTCTCATTGACGCATGCTTCAGCCACATTATCGTACATGTGTGTAGCCTCAATAATAGTGCGCTTTTCCACTATCTCGTTGAGAAAAGACTGGAAAAGATCTATTTTATGAAGCCCGCCTACAACTCCCCCATGCCCACATATTATTGTGTTAAACCTTGCCTCAATTTCATGAGCGAGTTCCTCTCCCTGACTGACTTGTTCCTTAGCTGATTCGGAGTCTGAAAGCTCCATCTGGCTTTCCCCGACTGCTAACAATTGGACTGGAATGATGTCTTGAACCTCACATAGGAAAGCGCATAATGTTTCCAAAGAGGCTTTCCGGCGAGCAGAGTAAACTGCAATGTAGCCATGGACCAGCTTCGTCTTCCGCAAGGAGAATGAGGAATGGAAGGACAGCAAGGACAGCTCAATGGTCTGCCTCTGACCACCTGCACTGAGATCCAGCAGGACAGAGGTGCCACTGTTGAGGTTGCTGGTGGGTCGACAATGCTGGGGCAACAAGAAAGGAGCAAGAAGCTGGTCTAGATCATACGTGTCACCACACATGAGGCACATGACAATCTTCAGGTCTGATTCTGCTATTGGTTGGGACTGAGAGTCTCTGAAGGCAGACGAGGACAGGGGTAAGGGTGGTGAGCTGCTGCGCAGGCTTCTTCGAGACTCTAATAGGCCTCTCAGCATCTGGTTGAGATGCTTCTCATTGAAATTGCGCCCATAGCCCATGCCTGGTGACGCTGGGTCGAGGTAACGACACTGCTGCTTTGCAGCCACCTGCAGCCCTTGGTGGATCAGAGTCTGAGCCGTTTCCCCACCAATATCCCCTATAGAACCCACCCCACGCTTCGTCACAAGCAGGAGGAAAAGTGGAAGCTGGGATAAAATGTTTTCCCTGTCCCTTCTACTTATAGTTGACTCTGTGAGCTTTTCAACACTCTCAACGACATATGACAGTGACTCCTTTGAGTTGTACAAACATAGGCAACCATGGGGTGCAAAGGTTGGTGTGTGGAAGGAGTTCACTGGCAGACGTACATTGCCCTCTATGGGACGGAGGGCTAATTCATATATCTTTCCATCCAACACGTACCTATCATCACTGGTACACAATGCCCTTATTTCATTTGCCATCTCTCTGGCAAGCCCGTCTTTCCCGAGAATGACCAGATTGATCCTTTCCGCCCTGCTCCCATCTAATCTTGAACTATCTGGTGACGCATAGCGAGTGGGGAACCTGAAAGCAAGTATTTGCTCGAGCTTAGCGTCCACACAGTGAGGGAAGTTGGGGCAGGTGTCCTTTGTCGGGTGGTATACAAAGTGTATATGTTTCAATACCAAAGCATCCCTCTCGGCCTGCAGCTTCTGTAAGGCTTTAAATCTTTGTTCTTCGCCGAGTACTTCTTGGATTGCTCCCATTTTTTCTTTACTTGGCTTTGCATCCACCTCCAGTTCATAGAAAAGCTCAGAGTATTCAAGAAGCAGTTCTTGGAAGTCCTCTTTGGCCCTGTCAATAATCTCCTTCTGGTGTTTATTGTAGATATCCAGATATTCCGCTTCATCAAGCCACTGGTAGAAGTCTTCATTCATGATGAAGCTCCGAGCCTCCTCCCATGGTTTGCCTGGAGTAATGAATGGAGAGACACTCAGCTTCTCCTTGAGTTCCCATCTCATTTCAGCCCGTTTGCGATCATTCCTGAGCTGCTCCAGATGGGTCTCATATATCGCCTCAGCCGTGCGGGTTTCAAGGAGGTCCTGGGGGATACGATCATCTTCCATGTTGTCAATGTGTGGCGTGGTCTCCCATGGCGTGTCATCTAACACAACAAACCAATGGGAAAAATCTCTCTTGGTCTCCAGTACTTTCTGAACTCCAGACCAGCTCAAGTGGTCTATTTCATCCAACTGTGGTAAGAGTATAGACAAAGCCTGTGGCAGACAACTAAGATATGCCTTCCTGCGTTTCTCTATATGATCTTGCTTTAGTCTGTGCACATGTTGTTGGAAGAGTTTCTTGGCTTTTGCTGTCCCCTCAAGGAAGACGTAGTCCTTGTACTCTGGGGCTGTCTGCATGCGGAGGTTGACAGTGGGCCACAACTCATTGTGGTTCTTCACAATTCGGTTGACAAGCCACTCGTAGCGGTCTTTGGCTGAGGCAATCTGTTGACTCTGCTGCTTCAGCGCTTCAAAGTAGGGGATTATTTTGGGCTTTCCCCTACCTTTGTCAATTAATTGAACAAGGGTCAGGAAGGCTAAGTCAACATTAACATTTGAGCGTGCTGATGTTTCGACCACCTGGAGGTTTTTCTTTGTTAGCGCAAAGGTGTGCGAGTCCTTAATATAGCGCTCAACTCCTTCATCACATTTGGTGAGAACCAGTACCACGGGTTTCTTAGTTTTGGCAAGTTGATTGTAGAGGTTTGTAACAAATTTCATCTGATCCTCAAAGCTGCGGTTCATGCCCCTGCTAACATCCACACAGAGTAAGAATCCATCTACCATGAGCTTGCCCTCAGGCATCTGTTTCTGCTCAAAGTCTTGCTCTAGCCCCAACTGGTCTGTGCAAAAGTACATTAGCTTCTCAGCTGAAGCCAACTTGGTGGAGGCGGCTCTCTTGATATATGGCTGCAGTGCGGTGCTTCTGTGTGGCTGAAATGTCTGGTCATCAATAAATTCTGTCTGTTCCACCACATTCATACGGCACTCTGGCCCCTCCTCCATGGTCCTCCCAGCCTCTCCCCAGAAGAGGAAGTGGTCATTGTTCACTACGCGGCCTCCAAAGTCACTGGTGCTGAGAACTGAGGTGTGGTCCAGGTAGAAGTCATCAGCACTTGGTCGTACAAAGCGGTTGCACAGGCAGGACTTTCCCACTCCACATTGGCCCTTTTCTTTCTCTGTACCGGACAGCCCAACCACGACCAGGTTGTAGGTGGGTGTCCGGACATCTTGCTTTTTGGCCATCATAATCGCTGGCAGAAGCTCATCCTGTCATGCTTGCCTCAAGCTCTAGCGAGAGACGGAGGCTGCCAAGGACACAGGGATCCCATTCAAGAGGATTTCATGATATTCAGATTTGACCCTGAAAGACAAACAAAGGGAGGGAGAAGAGGAAAATATTATTATATCGAATGCAATTTAAAAAAACAAAAATGACAAACTATGTAAGTGGAGTTACAGAGCCTCTCATCTTTATTACTACAGACCGCTGATAATTGTATTTAATTTGTGATGCCATCCCTTCAATGGATGTTTCCTGGAAAGATTGAGGTTAGCAGCAAAGCATTACTTAACCAAGCTGTAGCTCAGCAAAAGACAATTCCTCCCTTTAACAGGACGGCACTGTGAACAATGGGAGCATCATCATTGTTGATGTCCAGTATTTTGGGACTATTAATTGATATTGAAACAATCTGGGTTTTACTGTGAGGAAAAAAAAGCAGAGAAAAAAAAGCTGGGGTTTTGTTGCTTTCAAAAAAACATTGGCATATTGACACACGCACACAGCGGTGAAAACTAGCACATCAAACTCCCCTCACCCCAAACGAAAGGCACACACGACAGATGAAAGCATACAAGTGTTCCAACTTACTAATTGGCCAACTAGGGAAAGCCATCTGCATTTTAAAAGCAGAAAAGTCTGTTTGCTGACTTGTCTCAAAATCAAAAACATGTTTTCCTACTTTTCTCAAATGGCAAACAAATGAGATATAACTGATTTCAAATCACTAGTCTGCCAACAGCCATCCAACGGTTGAGACGTCGATTGAGTGTTGTGTTGGCATCAAAGCCACTACCTATTTATTTGGACTCTCAATCACCATATAATGAATGCATCCTGTCATTAAATATAGACTAAAAATAAATCAACAAGAGACAAGAACGCGCTTCACAAAAACACCTTTGCCGACAGTACAACAACAGTCCAAAGCTCTAATTCCTATCCATGTCGTAACGTAAACATTGAATACAGTTAAACTAACATGAAAACATCACTCAGCATGAATTGGTCTTTGGAAAGACCACCAAATCATACCTGCCATGCTACTGTCGCAAGTCTGTGTACACGCATTCATCGTTCAACATTGAACTTCAAAGTATGAATTTGTCGTTCTCGAGGGGCAGGTGGTGAAACAGGACAGACAGTGGGAGTTAATTAAAGAAACAAACAAACATTAAAAACACAGTGGAACAAGTGCACATTTGCAACCACGCAATTGCTATGTGTTAACCACGGCATACTGTATATAGCTGATTTCCATTTTTTTTTTTTTAAATGCTGAGAGGCATTTGCTTGACTGAAAATTTAAATGACAAAGGCAATATTCTCTGCTATGCTTTGCCAGGTTGGGGACAAAGAGAAAAAAAAATCAAAAAGAATCTCTTGGGGGTTTTTTTTGTTGTTCGAGGAAATATGCATATTTAGCAAGGTTTTATAGCCACAAACCTAGTCTTCCTCGAAATGTAACATCTAGACATTATTGTGGTCTACTCATCAACAGAAAACTGTAAATATAAGTTATTATATCCTATTAGTCTAAAGCTTTTGCCTTTTGGCTTGCTAATCAATTTAAAAGTACAGTCAAAGTAGATAGACGTTTCATACTCTTACGTTTCGAAACGGCAGAAACCTGTATGACACACTTGCAAAAATGCTTACCGAGTGACAAATAGGCATGATGATGTCCTACTTAGACAGCTGACCTATATTAGCTTAAGCAAACATGTCCAGGCATGTGGACACAAAGACTACTCAGATGATTCCCTTTGGTAACATGTCGAAGATCATTATTGAGGATAAAATCTAACTTGTCAACTTTGCTGGCATCTGTGCCCCAACGCCACCTTTGTTCCGAGTAGACCATTGTAGTACTTGTATGGGAATTGCTTGTGTCAACACTGTTTTAACAACAGATGTCTCAGGGGTAGTTTTCACAGAACCGTCCTTATGAACAAGTGAAAACAGACATTAGACCACTCTTAGAAAAAACTCAGTCTGTGGAAAAGGAATCTCTAATGCTTCTCCATCTAAGTGTACATTTAACTGAAATTCTCACATCAAATATATACTGAGCAGCTCCATCTTATGACAACATTCTTGTGAAACTAAAAACAAAAAAAGTTCGAGATCATCCTCAAGTGAAACACGTGGCAAAAAAACATTAAGTCAAAAGCTATTTTATTGCTTTATGATATCTGACTGACAGATGGTGGCAGAAATCAGAATTCCTGTTAGAAGATGTTCGGATGTAAAAGTTTAACGGCATGGTAGGAGAGAAAAACACCTCCTGAGATTGACTGCCATGCCGAAGACAAACTGACAGAACAAGAGGACACAAATGGCAGTAAAACTGCACAAACATGCCTTTTTCAATAAAATGCTGTCAACTGGCAGACTACAAGCAGCATTTCATAAACAATAGATGCAGTCATTTGGAGAATCTGTTCACCGATTTGGGTAGACCTTTCAGACACCAGAGACTGAACTGAACTCACTTAAGAGATGTAAAGAACCAATTTGCTGCTTCGCCCTGAGGCCTGCTGTTTGCTGCGCATGTCCAGCCGCATACCAGTGTCTCAGGGCCAAGGGTTAAAGCAGAGATAGGTGAAGGCCTGTGTTGCTTTTTGGCCATCATCTTAAAAACTGGAGGGTAAGCAGAAAAATAAGAATGAGGAGGAGTTGGGAGAAATGCAGGAAGGAATGGAAGGAGTCGTTTGGGGGAGGGAAGTTAGCAGACAAGGAGAGGATGGGGGTATGGAGAAGAATGGTTGGAGGGGAATGGGATAGAGGTCAGTGGCGTAGGCCACGTGAGCTGCACACTGGAATCCCCTCAGGAAAGAAGGGGCAGGGTGTGGTAACGTACGGATGAGTTAAGGGTCAGGCTACAACACTAAGAGGCCATTGACACAAGACCGGTTTTAATGGAAGACTAATAAACCTAGCGGTTTTGGACATTTGTGGAAAATTACGATCTGGAAAAACTTATTTGGTGTTTTTTATTACGGCAAAATTCACAACTTAATACGAGTCACTATCGATTTGTTTATAGCCCCAGCGTGTAGCCTATTTTTTTTCGCTTGGTATGGAGAGATGCATACGCTTTGCATTCTGACATGATACCTCTTTCATAGAGCGGACTCATCGGTGCTATAGGATCGGTGCGTTTTTGTAAGAACCGGTACTGCACAGATGTACGTTATTGGCACTACACAAGTGGCCAAAATCCGGCGACAGAAGAGGAGGCTTTGGTTCACTGCCCATAATGCCAAGGTGCGACTCATGGCGTCGCTGCATTCCTCACATTAGATAGCTAGCAAGAGTGTGAAAGGGCAGAGAAGCAGCCAAAGCTCAAGTTTGCCAAGTTCATGCAAAAACAACCCCCCGCCCCCAAAAACCATAAGCTGAATTTAAGAAAACTATTCCTGGAAACTAATGAACATTAGTCGGTGAAGAGGAACATTGCACAAAGATCAGTGATTAAGGCCCCAGATATCCCTGGGATATTCCTCGAGGTAAATCATTTCCATAATGACAATAGCGTTTGATTTTTTTTTCTGCTGATTGCCACATATTTTGTAATGAAGGCCTCAGTGAAGAATCGCGCTTGCGAGATTGCCGTGCCAGCCTTTTGCTCGGTGTACGGTGCTTTTTCACTCATGAGTGCTGGGAATTGACAAAGCCATGAAATAGTCATGAAGCAGTGTGACTGTGATGGCGACGACGGTGGCAAAACGGCAACAGTGGCAAAATGTACCTCTTGCCTTTCCTTCCCCCCCCTCCCAATTGGCTAAAAACATGTCTTCCCTCTTCCACTCCTGCATGATGCAAGTGTTCAAACACTTCCTCCCACCTCACTTTTATCATTGTTCTGCTTGTGTGCTGTCAGCCCCACGAATATTATCTTCATGTGATAGCTTTCCCATCCCCATCAGTCAGGATTGTGTCTCTGACCATCACCCTCTCCCACACGCTTCCTTCCCATTCATACAACCGTCTCAAGGGATGTGTTGTCCATTAGTAAGAAATTGGAGGTGGAGAGCAGGACACAGAACCTGTGGGTAGGGAAAATCTTTACACTGTTACCACTCCCTGATCATCATCTGCTCCCATTTTGAGCGGCGTAGGTTGACAAATGTACAAACCGCAAACAGGTCTGACATGTATTACCACTCCTGTGCCCATGGACATATCTATCGCATGACAACTAACAATAGGAAGCATGTATGAACGAGTAGTCTGATCATTAATAGAGTTCTTCTCATATAGCAATCCAAGTTGTTTGCTTATGAAACTTCAGGATGTCTTTCGGAGTAAAACACATAAAAACATAAAAAAAGGAAATTTAAAAGAACATACAGTATATCACGATTTGCTAATTGCAGTGATGCCCCATTTATTTTGGGGGGGCATGCCCCCCTTTGTGTTGGGTGAAGATCTACAATACAGACACATCTCACATCGTCAAACATTTAATACTTAAAATACTAGTTTTCTATCAAATAGACACCTACAACAAAAGACGGTTCAACAATGCATACCATTTTGTTTAACCAATGTCTGCTTGCTTGCTGAATGCTAACATAATGCCAAACAATTAGCATAAATGTTACAGTCATTGTAAACCTTTAAACAACTGCTACTTTAATACATGCAAAGCAACAACACGAGGAAGCCGTGGCAATATGTTTTGGTTTGTTTTACGGCGGAAAAAAGGGGACATAAAAAGAAAAAATATTCAAAGTATTAAAGAGCGGCATGACCGTTGTGATTGTGGGTTAGCCATCGTGCTTCATCGCAGCTTCGTCAACTCACGCCCTGATAGGCTGCCAAGTCGCCGTCAACAGGCTTTGTGTTCATTTGTCCTCGGGGCACAACGCATAGTGAGAAGTCGAGCCAAAACTTGATGAATATCATATGGACATAACGCACATAATCGTTTATTTATGACTGCACCACTTTTGACACCATACGGTTGGTTATCTGACCTTTTCTACTTATTGCTCACTTCCACCTCTTCCCTCCGCCCGCCCGGCACGGTGACGATAGAGCGTCGGCCACCGATAGACCTCCCAAGGAGAGCGGCAGACAGACGGAAACAGGGCGGAAGGATGCAGGATGAGGGCACCAAAAAAGGATAAGCGGAACAAAGACCGTCAACACACTCGACAAGTAAGAATGCAAGATAGAAGGGAGAGGCAACCACGTTCACAGCTGAGGTGAGAGCAAGGTTCAGTCAGATGAAAAGGGGTTCTTGAAATAATGAACGGCTTATTTGGACGAGGGCGAGGATAAGAGGGCGGACAAAGTGCGTGTAATGGCGGATTAACTTCAGCCGCGGGTCTCGCTGATAGTGCCGCTAAATATCATCTGCCAAAGGACTGCGGCATCTGGAAGTTCAAACGAGTTCCATAGAAAACGTCTCAATGTCGCGCATTCATCTAAAAGTAGTGACAGCGTGGTGTCTACTTCAATGTGGAGGCCATTTCTCAAGAAAGGGGAAATTATGAGAATTCCGAGTGCTCCCGAGACAATATGAACAACCGCTAAAAGTTTGGACACAGCTTGTTAGCCATCATTCGCAAGAACCAACTTTTCATCAGAGAGTGACCAAGCGCAAACGTCTTTGACACTGTTAACAAGGTATTTATTGAACAATTGGTCATTTGGGGATTGATTTTGTGTTTTTCCCAAGCATAAACTGTTGACCGTCAACATTTATCTGACTCTTGTGCAATACCAGCTGGTCGAATGTCTACTGGCTAAATTAGAGCGTACTTGATCATAATCTTTCAACCACAAAAAAAAAAAAAACCCTACAACACAATAAAATACCACACATTCAGAAGCAAACTGTGGCCTCCTTTTTAAAAAAAAACTTATCGTCCTCTCTCCCCAAAATGGGTGTATTTTTGTCCCGTTCAGTCCCATGAACGGCCATCTCTGTTTATTTGCCTGTTAGGTGCATGACCTAATATGTTAAGACAAGTACTGTACAGTGGAACATAAATCTAAATGCCCCTAGAGTCTTATGCTTGTGAATTGAACAACGATTGAAAAAGAAACAAAAGTGAGACAGATTATGGAGCATCAAGTCACAAATACTTAAATTTACTTTGGGGCTGGGCAATACGGCCTAAAATTCATATCATGGAATATACAGTATGAAATCCCTTCATGATAGCAGTACATATCGTAATACAGTATAAACAAGTGTAAAAATGTAAATAGAATTTTTGAATGTGTTGTGAGAACCCACAGCAAAGCTAAATTGATGGATGATTAAAAGATCAAACAAAAATTAGAACTACCAATTACTGCACAGACCTTAACACTCAAAACTAACTCAATAAAATACAATACATACATCTTTATTTATATAGCACTTTCACAACAGCTGCAGCTGTAACAAAGCACTTTCCAGGACATTGAACATAAAAATAACAATAACTCGGTACTTAAACGGTGTAAAACAGTGCAAACAAACAATAAAACAAACACTTTTGACCTTGTAGGTTTCTCCTGGCTGAGCATTGCGATAACATACTGCATCGGTTCAGTTTTTTTTGTGTGTGTGCTTGTTATGTAGCCCTGTCACACTATTTTCACTTTCCTTTTTTTGCTACTTTCCCTGTTCTCTTTTCTTGCTCAGTTTGGCCACGATTAGCTCCTCCCCACCCTTCTTTAGTAATACCGATACTTGTCAGAAGTGTGCCTTATTCGCCACCACAGAGGCAAGGATTAGTGATTTAGGAGGAGCAGCTCCACATCACAGAAGTACGGCATTTAGCCCCTTGCGAGAACCTGTCGCAGCTTGTAGCTGATGCAGAGCAAGCAAATTTGGGAATAATTTCCGAGCAGCTTGGAAAAGCAGGGAGGATTGTTGACTGACGCAGTTGTTCGTACTGCTGGTAGCTCCTCCAGCTATGTTTTAACGAGAAATATTTATCCAGCTCATGAGAACCTACAAATTTCGTAAAAGCACAGCAGCCAAGTGTTTCACCTCTGAATTGATTTTACCCCCCATTTGGAAGAAATTCATGAGACTGAACTCTAATAAGCACAAACTAAAGTACAGCAATGGAGCCATTTCTTGTATGGCCTTCGAAGCAGCAGACTTTCACAGGTTCAGGAAAAGATGCATCCAGCGACATTCTTTGGGGACAGATGCCCCCCGACTCACACACACACACGCCGTGTCTGCACTCTGCTTAAACGGGCAAAGTTGAAATCATTTTTGCTTTTTTTAAGACACCTCACTTTCTCCACCGTGAATAATTTCCATGCACGGCTGAGTCTTGGGTCCAATTAAATGAGAAAAAGAGAAATGGAGAACAAGGGTCAGCCTTGAGGGAAATGAAAGATAGTCAACCCATTTTGAAGAATGTGTAATCTGAAAGGGTGTTTGCCAGACTGCCAGTGAACACCACTATAGCACAGGGCTTGTTCTAGTCATGTTAAGTGTGGGATGGACAGGCGTGACTGAGGCGGGCTCGGGCAACAGTGTTTCAACAGCATCAACTCACCCAGGCAGAAGCACAAGACGACACAGGGCCCAAATGGATGCCATTTCCAAAACAGTGGGGCTTAGTCCTGATGAGCTCTGGTGAAGGCTAATAAAAGCAGCAAACATCTTCTAGACACGCCAATGCAGTAATCGAGGTCAAGGCACACAAACGACAACAGAACTTAGCAGACGGCAGCGCCCAGTCAAAACAAAATGGGGGAAATTGTCCAACTTGATCAGATTCAAGTGACAATATATCCCCCCCCACCCTGCCCCACTCGTCTTAAAAAAAACATGGACGATCCAATTCCCATTTATCTAAATGACGTAATAATCAATTGTGTGGATTCAAATGGGACATAAAGCAGATATCTCCCAATTAGGGATGCCCATTAGTGATTGTTCAATGAAGTGATTGCTAATAATTCAGTCAGCCTCAACCAGTTTGCTCCCTTAAAAAACACCAGCAATAACATCAGTTATGAGTAGAGCGTCAAAACTGTCGCCTGAAGCGCGACGAATAATCTGAATGCAGTATAAGTAGACGAATCTGACATGTCCCGCAAGTGCGAAAGGAAAAAAAACAAACAAAAAAATGAACATGGGACAAATAACACATCTGCTGTAAATCAAAACAATAGCAAAATCGCAGTCGTAAGACTATTAAACCTTGGCTCTCTTTTTTGTATTTTTTTTTTACATAAGTTAAATAAAGCAGAACTGTCCTTTAAAAATACAAAGTACAATGTCCATCCATCCATCCATTTTCCAATTCGCTTTATTCTCACAAGGGTGCCCGAGCCTGTCCCAGCTGTCTGGCAGTAGGCGGGGGACACCCTGAACCGGTTGGTAGCCAATCGCAGAGCACAAAGAGACGAACAACCATCCATGCCCACATTCACACCCAGGGACAATTTAGACGTTTCAATCTCTCCTGTTTCGTGTGCGTGTAATTGTTCATATATCTTTTGGAGAATCGGGTGAATTCTCCTGTTCAGTACACGCTAACTTGGCGGTGTGACACTTGAAAGTAGTCAGACAATCGGACAGAGACACGATATCGGCGTCTGTCACTGTAAATACAGCCCCAGAATTCACATCTGCCTGAATTATTTCCACGAGAATGAAAACGCTATTGATTTTAGAAGTGAGGAAAAACGTTGAAAGATGCAACGTTGTGAAAAGTCAAGAAGAAATATTTGCTCCGCACCCGCTGCCGATCCTTGAAAATGATTGCTCGCAAATACAGGTTCAAACAGGATGCTGTTGTCAATAATGTCATGAATCATACATGTGGGGTGAACAGAATGAACAAGACAAACCGTCTTCACCTCTTCTGAAGCGTTAAGACTGTCACGTGGAAACCCTGGATGTCAGTCAAACCAAGGGTTGAAATCGTGCAGGAGGGGTAAAACCTTTTTTAAAAAATGTTTCCCCCTACAGGATCGCTATGTTGTTATTTCACTTCTTGCGGGAGGATCGTGAACGTATTCCCCACGATAAACGGGGTTAGCGAACTTGGTTAATGACATTCATCTTGTCTTCATGCAATTCGTAAAAGGTAAGAACAAAACAAAAAGAAAAGAACGAAAAGAACAAAGAAAAGACAAACAAATACTTGGCGACTTGCTTTGTTTGCGGAGTTAATTGGAGACACGTAGGCGCATCAATTTTTACTGTCAAGATTTGCAAGAAACAGGTCATGGTTTTGAAAATGACAGCTAGGTTTTGAAATCGGGCGTTTTTTTTGTAAATGCCAAAACTAGATTGGATATTTTTTTTTGTTATGTCGGAGTGGCTCAAAATTGTGAGCAACCATTATTTTTCAAATAGAAGCTGAAGCCATTTAGTCGCTTGAGTTGGGGCACGCTACAAGATGAACAAAAGAAAATAATGACTGTTAACGGGAGAAAGTCTCGTCAGGGGCGGGTGGAGGTGCGAGACCCGAAACAAAGCTAAAACCAACACGGCTGCGCGAGATGACTTCTCCGACAAAGTGAGTTGACAGGGCTGTGCGGGAGATGAGAAGGTTAACGCGGGCAATTTCTGCTGAGTGCTTCGCACTTGTGGTTGGCAAATGGTACAGTGGCAGAGCTACTTCAGCATCATTCATATCCACTTCTTGCTGCTGTCTCCCTGACAAGCCTCAACAAGTAGGGAAGTAAGCCCTTGATTTGAAAACTAAACTGGGACACACACACATGCACACGGAGGCACTTTCTGTACCTATTTTGTCTCTTTCGTGTTCGATGACAGTCGCGACTGCTATGCACCTTTGTTCAAATTTTGTTTTTTTAAATCTACCAAAGGGAATAGTGCATCCGTCTTGATCAAATTCGTGCCTAAGCAGGTGCACAGGCTGTGGCAAAAGTCGATGCACTTCCTATTCTGTTTCAGGCGTTATGCGGACAGACGAGAGGCCATCAGCACTTGACGACCGAGGCTTTGCAGTTTCTGAAAGCATATCATTATCCTGCTCATGGCTCCCCAATTTACTTTGCAAAAAGTGTTGCAAAATTGCCACCTGGCAAACGTTTTTCTGTGCCCAATTGCAGTTCGGCGCCAGTTTGAAACCTTTCATGGCCGTCCATTGTTAAGAACAATGCATGTGATCCAGGTCAATATTCTCAAAATAGGTTCTTTCATTGATAAACCACGTAGCGCCAGGTCTGCTTCTACCGCCACTCATGAAAACACTGAACTCCAAGAGCAGGCGACTGTGAAAAGCTCGGGAAAGTCGATTCACACAACACACAGACCATTGAAGACCTTGAAGACCCAACATCCGTCAGCAAATTCGGAGAATGCCTCTTGAGATGCATGCTGAGGTCATCGCAAACTTCAACCCGCGTGGTGCAGCTGGAATCCACAGAAGAGGAGTGTGGTTTGAACATGTCATCAATTACTGAACCGTGTTGAGAACAAGGCACAAAGTGGGAAAATGTTGGTATCCGTTGTGAATTTGAGGTTTCGGTTATCTATAAATGAAATTTCGTAAATAAGTTCTTAATGTAAACACTTGTGGATGACTACAAAGGGACATTTTATTGGCCCGCCATGTCATATAGAGTCTTTTTGAAACGACATTCTGGAGGAACAATTACAGCTACATAATCCATCCATTCACCTAGCAAAAGTGTTTTACAACTTTTTAATTGATGGACTCAACATACGTGGGCATTAATCACAAGCTGCGAAGCGTGCCACTGACTGCGGACTCTGCCTGGCTCCCGGCCCAAAATCCACTCTGATGTTTGGATTCTCAAGTGAGGCTCCCACCCAACTCGAAACAATCCAAGACAGAAGCTAAATCAAACTCTTGGCACAAACGCTTGATAACAAAAGCGGCTAATTAGATCGTAGGAATTAGAAGACAAATGGCAAGACCGATCCAAACTCGATGGAAACCTGACCGCACTGGTAAATATTGTCCCGTTTACTCCCTCCGCACCGTTTATTAAATCCCATTCACGTTAATTAGCCTGTCAGGAGGTGTGTTTGCCAGGCTGCTCTGCGCAGTGACATGTTAACCTCCAGTCAGATTCCCATTTAGATCACGGCAGACACACACGGGGGTGACGGCACGTTACGCGCGTGTTCAGCCACACCATAATTAGGGCGATGAATCCACGTCAAAATGAACAACTGAGCGACAGTCATTTCAAACTCACATAAGAGAGTTGTCATCAAAATAAAAATGAATTAATTAAGCACGGTAAGTATTTTGGTTTTTCAGATTTTTGGACATCCTCCTGAAAATCCTGTCAAATAATCAGGTAGGAGGATAAAACTAGGTTTTTGCTTGGTTAAAGAACAATTAAATATCAAATGCAAATTTTAAAAATCCACATAACAAACAATGGGTTTTTTGTTTGTTTGTTTTTTAAGATAATCAACGTTCAATAGTTACATTTAAACTGTGCATAGTAGCACAAAATTTCCCTCTCGGGAATCATTTGTGACATTTTAGACAAATCGCTTTCCATAGATTTTGGTCGATGAGAGGAAGTGACGACTGACCTGCAGTAGCGATTTTGCCGACTAAAACAACGCACTTGAGTACGTCTGGTGTGTTCAGAAGGAACGGCAACTGTGTCAGGCTGTCAGAGTCAAAGTGACACTAAACTGCAGCCAGGGACAGAATAACCTCTTGCCTGGTGGCAATGTTGCAATGCTGCTCCAATGTCAATTGGCAAGGGAATGTGTTGCTTACAAAAAAAACAACAACAACAACAAAAACGCTTAAGCTTTGAAATTCTGATGGCGGTACCTGAGATAAAACAGTCAAAAAAAAATACTACATTTTATTTGAAAGCGCTTTTCATGGTACTCAAAGACACTTTACAGCAAGAATCGAGCAACACTAGATAAAAACGTACCCTTGAAAGCAAAATATACACATTTTTAAATGGGCAAATATCAAAAAAGAAGAAAAAGTGTCGGGACTTTTGGGACACTGTATTTTTACACCGCTGCGCAAACGAAATGTTATGTCAATACCGTCGTAAACCGAGGACCGCCTGTCTTATCTTCATATTACAAAGTATTAGCGCTAATGCTCCCTGTATAGCAAATAACCTTTTCATTTTCAGCGACTTATTCCTGCGGCACAGAAGGCATGTACTGTATATCTCCATGACAAAAAGGCAACGGTACGAACAAAGACCAGATTGCACAACACAACCACAGATAACTACGAACATTGTTATGCAAAATAAAGATGAGAATGAACAAAACTGAATTAATTATGTCAGGGAAAATGTGTTCAAATACAGCAAACACTTGGTGCCCAGATTGCAGCACTAGTGTGCACACAACAAAGGAAGACATAACTTCTGCACCTCCATAAGTATCTCTTTATAGGATGTATTCTGCTTGTTTTGTACAAGACATTCCATTGGGACCAAAACACAAGCAGAGAACAGCACGAAGAAGAAAAAACAGCAGTTGAGCTATGGGCTTTGTGATTTCACACACACAAAAAATGTACAGCCGCTCTACCGGGCTGAATTAATGCACAGACGTCACCCAATCCCAAATATCCTCTGTTGGAAAATTAGTTAGCTGCCTCTGTGAGAGCATTTCTTTTTCCCGGGGACACATTGTTCACATGCTGAAATGTCTGCAGGAGACACTTAGAACCCCAACCCCCCCATGCCCGCCACCACGAACTACTACTGGCAGACAATTAGCGAAATGAACACAGCACATGCATCAACTGAAGCATGAGGCAAGTGCACAGGTGCCAATTTACTCGCTGGAGATGTGACAAAACAGCAATCCTTTTTCTGTACCACTTGTTCTCACTGGGTGATTTGGAGGAAGGGAAGGAGGAGTGGGGAGGGGGTACACTCTGGATCCGTCACCATTGATTTAAATACACGGACAATTTCGAGATTTCAATTAACATAACATTTTATGAATGCGGGGAGGAAGAATATTAAAGCCCCCCGGGTCAAGACAAGACATGAAGTAATTCTAACTCTATTACACAAGCTAACCACTGGGGGCACCCTGCGGTCTTAAGCAACAAACATGATTTAATTACTGTTTTCTTCATGTCAAATGGACACAAAAGTCAAACAAGGCAACCTTTGATAACACAAAAGGAGTCACTTTTTTTTTGTTCAGCATTCTTAACGGTCATGTAAGAAGTCACTGCTGTAAAACTAAATACAGGAAGACCGTGGTGTATGATGGGGTTTTGTTGCTACGGCGACAACATAACCCAAATAAGTCCCCAAGAGAAGTAGTCTTATTAACTTAAGCTCATACCAGACTCACTTTAACAGTCATACATTTGTCGGAAAAACACTTCTAGGTGAAAAATATGAAGAAAAAAAAACTAAAAGTGAATAACAACGCGGCGGCCAGTGGTTAGCACGTCGGCTTCACAGCGCAGAGGTACCGGGTTCGATTCCAGCTCCGGCCTCCCTGTGTAGAGTTTGCATGTTCTCCCCGGGCCTGCGTGGATTTTCTCCGGGTGCTCCGGTTTCCTCCCACATTCCAAAAACATGCGTGGCAGGCTGATTGAACACTCTAAATTGTCCCTAGGTGCGAGTGTGAGCGTGGTGGTTGTTTGTCTCTGTGTGCCCTGTGATTGGCTGGCAACCAATTCATGGTGTCCCCGCCTACTGCTCGAAGACAGCTGGGATAGGCTCCGGCACCCCCCGCGACCCTAGTGAGGATCAAGCGGTTCGGAAGATGATAACAACGAGTATGGCAGACAACGTATGTATTGCACTTTTTAAGGCATATGAAAGGAAACTAGAACTCTACTCTGGTGTTAATGAGTCTCCATGAAGGTACATGGTTTCAGGAAGCAAAGTGTTTTAAGTTTTTGGGTGCATTTCTTTCAAAGACAGGTGCGTTTTAATTGGTTTCCCCATTTCACAACTCGCTGTCCGATTTATTATTATTTATTTTCCTGTCTCTCGGCATATTATAAAATTAACAACCGACATCGCCGTTTAGTTTCTACCCTGAAATGTCTAAATAAAAACAATATATAATTATTGAGCACATCTTCACCTACACCGGTGAATTGGTTTTAGCGGGTTTCCATCCTTCGATTTTTCTAGATGAAGCTCTCGCAAGAAATCTTCTACCACCTCGGCATTAACCATTTGTTAATATCTGTTCCAATAGCAATACATATTTAATATCCACCACATTTACAACTAAACATTTTTTGGAGTGGACCCCTAACAGGGAGGGATTGAGTGTCACGAAAATAGTCCGATTAATACATAATTCAGTGCGTGGGTTTTTCTACTACATTCTTCTCGTTAGACAACATCCATAAAAAAATAAGAATTAAAAAAAAAAGAAAAAAAAAAGCAGAGCTTGCAGCATTAAGGCAGCTGGACCTTACTGGTGACAACACTCCCATTCATTAGCATATCCCCGGAGAGTCCTCATCCCTGCACAGGGACAACAGTCTGCAGCGCACACACGCACACACACTACTGTACAAGGGCCCATGTCAGGATAGTCAGCAATCGAAGAGTGTGACTCATGGGAGTGTGTCTGTGTGCGCACATATATTATTCATCAGCATGCAATCACATGAACAAAGTGTCTCTGGTAGGAGAGATAAGGCCTTCTTTATTTCTGCTCCCCGCTTTTGTGTGAATGGATGTGTAGACGTGTGTGTTCTCCCCGCTCGTCCGGCAAACAGAGCGTTTCTAAGGAAGAGCGAAACGACGACGAGACGCAAAATACGAGAAGCGTCTGAGGGACACGGGGGGTGGAAAATAAGAGGAGACAGAAAGCGAATCGCTTATTGGACGTCCGCAGAATGTACGAGGAAGGTTGACGGGGGGCTTATCAAGTCATATTTTCATGCAAAGTGCTCAACCTTGATGTTGTACGACACGTTTGATGGTACAGTGCAAGGAAAACACATTCATCTCCCCTCACAAACACATGGCACTGTACCCCCTTTCAGCTATAACAAGACAACACTGTCAAGACTCACAGTGCGCTCTGTTCCATCTGCAGTCTGCTTCCACAAAACCAAACACATGCGCTGGCACAGTGTGAAGAGAATTTCACCCAATCTCGCAAGGCATGAAGAAACGCTTTAATAGCATCACACTTAGTGTTTTTTTTAGATATGAAAATATATGGCACATTTTCTGGGAGGCATACTGTGAAAACCACAGGGCCCCCTGTTGAAATGAGACGGGCTAACAAACAACAACAATGGAGGGTCTCCTGCATTTACTTTGGCGACACAAAGCCGTGAGACGAGAGAGACAGCTTTTTATTCAAAAGACTGAGGCAGCAAGAAAATAGAGCGCTGCAGAAAAGTGGAGACTCGTGTCATTTTATACCTCAGACGGCAACAGGATATACTAACATGAGCATATGTTCATTTTCAAACATTACAATGATGTGGCAATATCAAATCTGCTTATTTATTGAGCAACCGGTTCACGTCAGCCATACGCTATCAGCTTGGTACACTTGGAACCTCGGCCGATACAGTGGAGGCCTGCTATTCGCAAGTGACACGGACACCGCCCGCATAAAAGCAGACATCAATGCCGTCATTACAATAGAAACCGCAACTCTAACGCGATTACCGTTACAGATGTGATTGGATGGGAGTAACTTCTAGTCTGATTTTTACTTTTTAGGCAAACCTGACATCTTCCTGCTTGATTTGTAAAAACGAAATCACAATAATGTTACCATGCATCCATCCGTTCGTTTGTTCTCGTCAGGGTCGCGGGTGAGCTGGAGCCTATCCCACCTGACGTTGGGCGATTTGGCAGGGTACACTGTGGACTGTTGGCCAACCAATCGGAGGGCATATATACTGCAGACAAAAACCCAAAAAACAAAACAAAAACATTGCCAGTCTAAAATGAACCTAACGTGCATGTTTTTGGAATGCGGGATTAAGTCGGACGATCGGAGAACTGTACGGCATCCACGTGCTTTCTTTGTAACGCCAAAATGCAGAAGAAGTAGTGGGAAATAAAAAAAAGCTAACGTCAACCCCGGCGCCCTCAAAAGAGAAGCAAATGTAGGCAGGCAGTTGAGCACTAGATGTTCGACTGGTCCACCTCAGCATTTCTAAATAGTTATCTTCACCATGCACAGGAAGAAAGGTCATTTATTTTTTTTCTTCCTCTCGCCTCTCGACATCGCCGTCCTCCCATCACCTCTCCTCCTCCTCCTCTTCCTTCTCATTTATCTCCTCCCCACCTTCTCTCACGTCCTTCCCCCTTGGCTTTTATCTCCCCCATTCAGCATCCACCTCCTTCCTTCGCTGCAACACCCATGTCCTCTTGATCCTCATCCTTCCAACCATGGTCTCAGTGCAACAGCCCATTCCAGCACTAAACAAAGCTGCCACATACAGCGTCATATGAGAGGTAATCAAGCACCACCGGAATGCGTATCCACTCAACAGGGGAAATGAGTGCCGCGAGTAGCGAGTCTCCACAGAGCGACGGGAAAGTAAGGCGAGGTAGCGGAGAGGTGTGAAAGTTGGAATCTGATTGGGATAATACATACATGAAGACAAAAATACATTGCCTTAAAAAAATCCCAGCTGAGAAAGTCAATTAAGGTAGGCCAATGTTTACGTTTGCATGATCCTGATGAACCTTGGCGTTTACTCGCTCAAACGAAGAAGAAAAGTTCAAGTTAAGTTTAAAAGCCCAATATCTTACAATTGCTATTATTATCAATAACTTCCTTGTCTTTATCTTGTTTGTTTTTTTTTAAATCATCTAATTTTGGTGGAATATCTGCCTCCAAAGTGACACATAAACCACCAATGTGTATGAAGTCCCACAAAAGTTCCTGGTAGCTCAGCTAGGTGAGCATCAAAAGCACAAAGTGTCCAACTCAAGATGCGGTAGCCAGATCCCGCCGGCCACGCCATTATAATTCGTATGTGCTCCACTAAAGCGATGGCTGTTTGAAAGTGCTCTATAAATACAGTTGAGTTGAGTAAAGCAAATTATGTTTGACGACTTTAGTGAATAATTTGAATGATACGTTTAAAAAAAAAATACCCGGAAAGGACAGGCAATATACGTCTGCTTAGAAGACGTCACATTCATAATGAAAATTCAACGTCCCCGCAAAAAAAAAAAACTCCAAAAGCATTTCTTTCAACCGTAAGGCTTCATCCCATAACACTGACGATTCTCTCCTTCCTTCCACTCATCCAATCACAAATCAAAGACGCCTTCGCGGGCTCACGGACAGTGGGATCTTACAAAACTTTTGCAACAATCCAAGAACGCAGTAAGACATTGAAGGTGCTCGAAGGCGAAAAGATGAGAGAAATCGGGAAGAGCGAGCGAGCTCAGCGCGTTGACAACTGCAAAAAAATGTCAATGACGTCATAAATTAACTGAAGTCGACTCGACCGCCATCACGTTAGTGTCAAATACAAAAAAAAAATCTGAAGTCATTTAGCCCTGAAAACAAGGTAATAGAATTGCGAAATGACTGTTTTTGCCATACTGCTAACAAATGCCGACATGCTATGCTAAAATAAATAATAAGAGATGATGCCATCTCCGCAAAAGCAGGCATTTTATACAGCAGACATTTCAGAGATGTACCTTATGAAGTGTCTGGTGAGCGTGTATATCCCCATGGTGAGATTAAGGAAGGAAATTGGGTCACCAAACAACACACAATCCACTTTTGAATACGAGGGGAAGATGCAAGGAACTGAGAACAAGGACAGGGGGAGAGACTGTGGAAGCAGAAGTGCAGCAGAGAGCAAATTGTGCGAAAAGGCAGAAAACCCTTTAATGAACTTGTTGTGCTGCTCACCGATTTCCCAACATTCCGAGTCAGGAATTTGCATGGCTGCAGTAGTGACGAGCCCGCCTTGGCCTGACAGAGGCACCATTAGATGGCTGCTTGGTTGGTTTGTGGAGTGTGCTTGTAAGACTTTCATCAAGTTCAGTGACTGAGTCAGGCATCTTCCGCAACGTTTATTGTCTGTGTGATGATGATTTTTACAAAAGATCACCGCGCGAGTGGCAAATGAGGAATGAATTTATCACAAGGGGGAGAAAATCCCATCAGTCATTGAAATCTGCAAAGAAAATTGGTTGACTTTTGCTCCCACACGGAATGGTATCAAATGGTCTGAAAAACAACAAATAGGGTTCTTATTCTGGTGATCATGACGATGCAGCGGACAACATCGGGCGTGAAAAAGAAAAGAAGCAAGAGAGTGGATTTAGGTAGCGGATCGGGAAGGCTTGCCATGATTTGGACGGTAGTGGGTAGAGAAGAGTGTGATGGCGGGATTTGGGATTTGAGTCTTTTAACTTCATTAGTTCCGCCTCAGTCTGGGGCCTGTAGATTATGTCTAATTAAGCAGCTTAACACGGTTTAAAAAGCACCGCACAGAAAGCACAAGAGCCTTATCTGTCAACCTCCTCAAACGGTTCTTCACTTCCCCTTTTCTTCCTGTAACGGGCCAGCATAAATTCTTTGCATGGCCTTTAACGCGTGGAGAGATTAGCGGCTGCGACATCGGTGTGAGCGGGATAGCAAACAGCCACGCTGATAGCAGGCTTGGTTGCCGGGGCATCAAGAGAGAGAGACTTGATGGAGAAGGGTTGGGGTCGCCAAACATAAGAGCCCGCTCCGCGCCATCCCCGCCGTGGTACACCACCGTTGGATTTGGATGCACATTAACAGATCCTGCATGTTAGCATGCACATAAACAACCAGCTCAGCTTTCTTTAATGAGCAGACATCTTAATGTCCGGTAAATGAGACAGCTGGGTTCCATAATGCGGGGAAGGGATTTGCAGCTCCATTGGAATGTGTATGTCTAACGTAGCATACGTGTAATGTAGCGTTCCAACACCCAGCAGGGAAAGTCATGTTGTTCAAGGTTGGGGTGGTCCTCTAAAATAACGCAAAACTTCAGGGTTGAAATCCATTTGCGATGTGACACATACATTTGAAATGTGCTTTTTTTCGTTTACTTTTTACACCACTTATCAAACAAGAGGCCGCAGTCATTCGCCCCGTTACGCGATAAGACCGCATAGAGGACGGAAGTCAGCTCAGCAATCATCAAAGGATTAACTCGTGAATGACTGTAGGTCATATTTGATGTTTTATGTTTCTTTTGTAATGCTTGTTTTCTTCGATATTTTAGTCTCGTGTTCTTGAGTGCCCAGAAAGTTGCCTAAAAAAAAAAAAAAAAAACAATTACCACCTTCATTGCCATTGACGTTTATATTCATCAATTGGAACGCAAAGGTTTAATGCCACTGCATCAATTGTATTTTTGGAAAACAGTAGGCACAGAAAAGGGTCTTATCCATCTTGACATGTTTATTATTTTACTTTATGTTAACCGTTTTGTTTAGCGCTTTGTTACAGCTGCCGCTGTTGTGAAAGCGCTATATAAATCAGTATGTATGTATGCACGTATGTTTCTCTCTCTTTCATCTCAAACTGCTTCAAACAACAAAGCGTGTGATGGAAAAGTGGTTAGAACTGCATGACTGTCCATGTTTTATGTTATGTGTTGCGTTTATTATTTTACTTTATGTTAACTGTTTTGTAAAGCGCTTTGTTCTAGCTGCCGCTGTTGTGAAAGCGCTATATAAATCAGCATGTATTGTATGTTTCTATTCACAAAAACCTTCTTTCCTCCATTTTTTGAGCCAGAAAGCAGTCTTTTTGTGAAACTACTACTGATTTTTCTGTTGATTCCTACAGCTCAGAAAGGGGTAGAAACAAAAAAGTTTTTTTTCCCCTGGTGGAAGAAGAGTCGACTCTTTCTTTGGGTAGATTCAGTGCTCAAGTTATACTATCGTGCGGGTCTTGAAAAAGAAGTCAGAAATCCTCTAAAACAGCAGTCAATATGGGAAACTGTTCTGACATGGCCTGGCACTGAATGAGGGGAATGTTAAGAGTTATTGTTTTACGTTAAGACTAACTGTGGGCGGTTAACTTCTTTTTGCCTTCAAATTTGCCTGTAGAATTAATCAAGATTTTCCAACAGTGACAGTTTAACCCTGAAATTGATTTGTATTTGCATTATTTCCGATGGGAAAATAAGTTTCCAGAACACCTTACAATTATTGCAAAGTGTGCTTGGGTGTCTTGAAAGGCGCTTATAAATAAAATGTATTATTATTATTATTATTATTATTAATTTACTTGAAACACCGTCTGTGGAAATGTCAAGAAGAAAGAATTTCATGGAATCAAAAACAAACAAAAAAATCAAATAATACTGACAAACGGTGGTGAAATATTGAGGTGTTGTTCCTGCAGCTCATCACCTCTTTGTTGCAGCTGCATTTTCTTCCACATCCCTCCAGCCGCTAAAACTGGACAACAACCTCACAAACATGTTTGAACATCTGGTTGTTGCCTTCAGGGGGAAGGGACTCGGCGGGAATCATTAACTGGAATTTATCTGACAAAAGGTGTCTCTGCTAACTGTTTTTTCAAGAGTGCTTTGTTTGATTTAAACTACCTATTTATCCCAAACAACACTTGAAAATGGGATTGAATGCTGTTGGAGACTCGGTGAGAATGTACGTGTATAGTAAATTGCACCATTAATAGGTTTTCGGGAAATACCACCCCGCCACCACCTCAGCTTTCAGCACATTAAATGTTGGGCACCTATGTGTGCGTGTGTGGTCCTCACATGGCTCATCTAAACAATGTTAATTATCGCACAGTTGGTGGATCGGCGTGCCGTGTTTCATGGCTAATGTGGAAGCAGTGTTGGTGCGACATCGCTAGGTGTCGTGTGTCAGCAAAGAGTCACAATGTTGCTCGGTTTGTGTATGAGGTCACGGTGACTTTGGCTGCACTGGGCTTTCCATGCCAGGCAACAACCCCCATCTGGGGCAAGATATGGTTGCAGGTAGACAAAAGCGTTTTTCTAAGCGAATGTTTTTTTCTTCTCACCTTGGTAAAGCTAGAATTGTAATTCATGTAGAAATATGTCTAGCCATTGTATTTTATAGTTAGGATGAGGGCGGGGCAATCGATGGAAATTTAATGGTGATTTTGAATTCTGAAGATCATGAAAACAATTTTAAAAAACTGATCGTGTCGAATGTGAACACACAGCGAGAGCATGTTGTAAATCCTTACGTTGTGACAGCACCCTGAATGCCCCGTGTTGCTCGTGCAGCATGCATGCGTCGATTGATATTCGTTTTATTTACTATTATTGCTTTTAATTGTAGTAGAATTTTCATTTTGTTACTCATTTATTTTCTGGTTGTTCTCTCAAGTTCTACCATGTATTTCGGCTAGTTGAATAGATACGTTTTGAACTCAATCAATAATTGTTTTGTAATCATGATTTCAATATTCATTAAAATAATCATAACGCCCTCCCCACCCGTAAGGTCGCAGCTCCAGTTATGATGACACTTTTCTCTACCATCAGTGTTGCCCTTCTGTGATGATATCACAAAAAACATACACCACCCATGCATTATCAGCTGTAGTCTCGAGAAATTTCCCGCATGATGCTGATGGTTTAGCAGCATATTTTTCTCCAAAACTTTCTGAGCATGCCTTCGGCTTTGGAGTTCCCAAAGCATCGCCAACATGCGTAGCTACAGATTGGGCAAGATGGTCGCACTCGGGATGGGTCCACCATGTTAACACGCGCCAATGCACCACGGCGTCCGAGAAACTGGTCACACACGGTCTGTTAGGCGGCAAACAGCCTCTGCTCCAAATCCGTCGAATGTTCCGTTTGCTGACAACTCCTCCTCCACTCAGCCGGCCCGTCAATGGGAGCACAAGTGGAGGTGTTGATGAAATGATGAAAGCTCGCAAACACCAAAAAGTGCAAAGCGGCTACAGAGAAGTAGAGAACGGCCATGCGAGGTAGCAACGGAGAGATACAATCAAAGCATGATGGACGCGGCCAAGAGAAAGACTTGGAAAAGGAGGCTGTAAGTGAAGAGGGAGCCGCTATCTGATAGAAGGGATTTGCTCTACCCTGGAACAGTAATTTACTAAAGCCATTCTGCACAGGCCCATCAGTGGCGATCTGCTGGCAGATTAGACGACAAACCCTCATCCCTCATTTTCTGTCCAGCCAATAAGCATCTGGGAGTGGGAGAGGATGAAAGGATGACAGAGAAGAGAAAAGGCTGGTGGCATCTATTGAATGGAGGAAAGCAACATACGTAAAATCCATACGCAAAATACATAGAGGGTGGATTGCATATGTTCAGTTATGCTCTCCTGACCCTTCACGGACAATCTAATGGGATGTGATGACAACATCCAACGTTTATGATACTCCACTTTGAATGACAACATTTCATGGAGGTAAAGAAGTTACAGTCTCAAACAGACATTTCAGTATAATGCAGTGTAGTTCTTCATCGCAAATAAATTACAAACAGAATAAAAAAATGATGGATAGCTCTCTTACAGTCAATTAAAATAAAAGCATGGTTTTAGATTTTCCGTACAAGCTGTTTACGCATCACTATAGCAGTATGATGCCGGAACTGAGAAAAACGTGCTAGAGGTCAAGCACTGATTTTGATTGAGTTTGAGTTGAGTTTATGGCTCCTTCACCCTTTCACTACGCCTCCCAAAATGCTTTGCGAACATCTGTGACGCTCGCTTTTATGCAATTCTGCTCATAATAAATACACCTAGAAGCACAGCCTCCTTGGCAGTGGCAACAAAAGAAACACCAGAGAGATGTTTTTAAAAACCCAACGCTGTGTTATGCTCAAGCACACTGCATACACACAAGCCATGAAGTGTTCTTGAGCATCCACATCCTGTGTCTCTGGCTTGAGCAATGACATTAAAAATAAATAAATAATAACATAAGCAAGCCCTTCCCCCACAGACTCTGCCATTGCCGCTTCCCGTGCTCACTTTGGAGCTGATGGCCAACCTCAAAGTACCCTTGGGGTTGGGGGAGGGGTGGGGGGCACTCGTGATCCCATGAGGAAAGGACTTCCATCCATGTCTCCTGTCAACTCTGAACCCTGGAGAATCAGGCGGGGGCGGGAAATTGCACGTGAATGCTCCCAGTGTTGCACAATTTCCCAGAATCGGATCTTTTCGGGCCAAACACTGAGTGGGGGATGTATTTACATAGTTAAGAAGAAAAAAAAATAAGGATGGAATCGCCATAGTACCAGGAAGCGTTCGCATCGAGTCCGACGGTAAATGCGATGTTAAGATGTAGCTGCGGTTCAAGGGCAGGTCAAACTAGTCAGAGCCAACTTTTGAAGTTCACTCAAACAAACAGTACACAAACAAGAAATTCTTTGCAAATCACAGCAGGGTGACACAATCCACGTGGCCTGTTTCTGTTACACCTCATCTAAAAAGACTATCGTGTCATTCTAAGGATTCTCAGTACTTGTTCCAAGTCCTTATTTTTTAAAGTGAAACATCAACAGACTTATAACGAGAGTTCTTTGTGTCATTCTGGTACACACTTCACTGGACCTAAAGTGCCATTTGCTACAATTACAGGAATCCTTGAAGACTCATTTTTAGGTTAGCAAGACCTAACACAGAGGAGGATAGATGTACTGACTGCAATTGTGACTTTAATCAAATATTTTCAAAAACATCTGTTAAACATGGCACCAGTTTTCAGGGAAACACTTTTTAATCCTACAACTTCTCATTACCAACGTTTTAACATCCAACTGCATGTTTCTCTAACAATCATGACCAGACATGGGCATTCTGGACGGACACCCATTTTGGGAACAAGGGACAAGAGGTTTTATTAAAACGGACGGACCAAGCATGGACTGAAGTGGGTTTTTGTCCGTCCCTTTATTCATTAATAACCGGGTTAAGTATGTGGTGTCGGGAGGCAAAATAACAATACCAGAGTGTCACAGTACAATACTAACTTGTACGATTTAGTCACCATTACAGAATTCCTTGTTCATCTGAACAGTATTTTTATGGCAACACTTCCACCGCGTGTAGTCAGAGAACATAAAGTACCTACAGACACCCATTTCACTAACGACTGACAGAAACATGCCCAACCCGTCCGTCTTACATCTGTAACCCGCTGATACACGACACTTCACATCGAATCTGAAGAGCCACTTGATCAGTTGCACAAATCAAATGAGCATTTTGCCGACTGAATTGTACGACAGGTGACGTTTACCATAAGACCCCCCCCTACACACACTCGCACACACAAAGCAGTCACATGAATTTAAGCAACAACAGGCCCAACTTGTCCTGACAAACTGCATTCTCAATGACCTTTTCCTTCATTGGGTTAAAAAAAAAAAAGTCTGCATTCTCCCTACTTCGACAACAATGACTAACACGAGCTGTGGTGTAGCGAGGCCATCAAAAACAACTCTGTTTACATTCTTCACCCGTGTTACTTTTCTTTCCACAGCATATAACATGCATTCAAGTCAGCACAGAAATGAAAGACGGAAGACAGCAGAAGCAGGGAGTGAATCTGGGAACAGTACGCAGGTGACAGTAGTTTTAATAATAAAAAAAAAGAACCAACGTTGAATAATTTGGCCAGCTTTTGTTGCTAATGTTTTACTTTATTCATTAGAAACACTGACCCATGCTCCGTTTATTTACTGATATGGCTTCAAACAATCAGCGCCTTGAAGATTGGGTCATACACACTTTCTGAGCAACTGGAATGTAGCAAAATGGTGGTAGCCCCGCAGCAGGAAATGAACTCTGACATGAGGACGATGGACTTTGGGGCCCCTGGTGCATTCTGGGAAATTCTGGCATTGAGAGTTCTTCAATGTGTCACCAAATTTAGAGCTAAGGGATTTTGGGGGGGGGGGAGAAAGAGCGACTTCTGTTAATTATGATTGGTGATGATGGGCCGGAGACAGGGAGGGTGCAGGAAGTAAATGGAATACTACCATTCAAATGTAAAAAAAAAACTGCTTGGGTCGAAGCTTTTTGGGTGAATTCCTCCATCTTTATGTTAGTGTTTTATGGTCGTTCTTCTCCCCCCGACTCCCCAACCATGAGACAATAGCATGGACATCATTAGCTAAGTGGTGGCTGGGTGACAGGCAGTGGCGTTGCAATCGATAAAGGCCGGCTCAACCATCCGCAGCCTGAGAGGTGCTTACTCATCAGCCCAGGGCTTGCATAAGCCTTTGCTGGGGCCACAGATTTGGACCAGTTCAGATAAGCCATGAAGAGGTGTCGAGCCATTGCCGTCCGTGATATTAAACAGCTATGTGTAGCCACCTTATCTTCACACCTTAAAAAGGATATGATGTCCACAATCACACCACCACTCGGAGGCCAGAAACAATCAAGTTCTAAAGCCAGTTTTGCCATGCTTTTGGTCGCAAGGCCGCAATTTGTTGATACTGAATCAATCCACTGGTAGCAGTCTTGAGATGCTTCGCATCACAAAAGGGAGAGAATATGCCATGAGAGCTGTGCCGTACGAGAAGAAAAAAAAATACTGATACAGGTCATTTTCTTTCACAATAATGACAGTAGAAGTGCAAAAATGAATCAATTTACCACTCAACGGTAAATATATTTCTTCAATGTTCATTGAAAGCAGACTGATTATTGTTGTGCTAAGTAAAAACAGACACTTGTAAAAATCTGCTTTTACTCTGAAAAAACATTGATCAACATGTTATGGAGCAAAAAAGTAACTGAATCATAATTGGTTTATGATTCACTTTTTGGCACTTTTTCAGCACAGTCAAATTGAGACAATGTCCTCTTTTGTAATGAAGGTATAGAAATTTTAAATGATTTTTCCGATCCACTTCATCAAAAAAATTAAATCAAAAGATTAATGGATGACTCAAGTAATCTTTAATTGCAGATTAAACTACATAATAAAGGTGTCAATATATTTTCCCTGAAAATGACTTGCAATTAATGGCAATTGTCTCTGAGCTTCACTACATTTATTTCTAATACAGAATCAAAGGCATAAAAGACAAAAACAAATATAATAAAACACAAATAGCTAGTGGATATTGGGGAAAATACCATTCAAACTGTCTGGTAGTACAACCAGTTCTCAAGCAATGGACGCTATGCTTGTGTACATTGCACTGTAGTGGAAAGTGCTTCAGCACAGTTTCTGCAGTTCAGGTAACCTTCAGTCATTGTTCGCACAGTGTTAGGGTAGCGCCTGAGGTGTAAAGTGTCATAAATCACCCGGCATCCATAAACTCATCCTCTGTACGAGAGCGTATACACTGCAGAGTCCGTCCGTTGAACTCAGCTCACACATGAACATTGTAATCGAACGTAACGGATCAGTCTCCTCTTCAGCAAGTCATCCCCTGAGCCCCACTCTCCAGGAATGACCAATCAAACCGTGCTTCATCCAACGGTTAAATTAGTGTAATAGATGGATTAACGACCACTTGATTCATCATAGCTGGAGAGTGACGCATAATAGAAAGGCGACGCTAGATTGGTGTAGCACCAGAGCTAACACCACACATCTGTAATGATATGAGCAAATCGTATTTGCTTGTTCGACTAGTGATACCTGTCCACAGCGCAGAGTACACACAGAGCATGCGCAGCCGTTACGCAGTCGTACGAGAGTCTACGAGTTTTACACATGGTGATTGCTTTCTCTCTCCGACCAAGAAGGCAGTCCAAATACAGAACGTCTAATCTTTCCAAGAGTTGTGTTATTAAACGAACCCGATCGCACAAAGCGACACATCATGGAAATGATTCATAATTTTCTCATCTGGTGATGTTTCAGAAAATAAGACCAAAAAGACTCGACTGCCATTTTGCATTAATTAGTGAAAAAATGTCCGTTGTTCTCGGGGTCACCAACCTCAAGTTCAACCACAACTACTACAAAACGAATAATTTTTAGAATGCACCAAACTGAGCTGTACCGTTGATAGAAACCTAGCTGTTGTGTCTATGGAGTCACCAACCCTTAAATTACTTGGATCGACCGCAAATACCACAAAAACAAAGGTTATGATTCAAATTTTTAAAAAATGTTTGCATCAAACCAAAGTTCAGAAAAGCAAATGACAGCAAAAAAAAGGGGGGGGTGCGGGGATTGGGGGGGTGTTTGTGTGCAAGACAGTGGCAGCACGTGTTTGCATGGGACACGCCAAAGGCCACTGCTGTGGTCAGAACCCCCGAAGTGGCATCTGAGACAAACATCGGGTGACAAGGCAGTACCCTTCTTGTGTCCTTAACCGCAGCTGACAATTCCACTGCATCGTACCCTCACAAAGGCAAAAAATAAAATGGCTGATGACGATGTGAGAAACAAAAGAGAAGTGAAAACATGGGGTCGGCTGAGGTATTTTCAGGCCTGCGGGAGCTGGTACCCGCAGCTCATTTTCTCGTTTCTTGTAAGCTGTTTGCCAGTCTATGATTAAAGCGCTTTAATTACCTTGAGGTAGTTCAAGTGACACATCCAATGACCAAAGAAGCAAGAACTTGGGTTAAATTTGAACTGAATTTGTCGAGATTGTTATCATGGACACACAATCTCGATCAGGATTTTTAAGCTAGTTTGGCTGACTGACATTGTGAAAGCATCATTGAGCCGGTGCATAATGCCTGACGACGGCAAGATGTGATAAGGGAAATGGGAAAATGGACAAAACAGTATTTCAGTATTTTCTGCCCAAAACAGATGGCCAAGAACAGTGATTCAATTGTTTTTTTTTTGGAATGCATATTTACTGTGAGTCATCACAAGAGAGGATATGGCTTGGGACTTTTGCAGGCAGCATGGATAAAATGCAGTATAATAATGAAAACATATACACAAAGTTAACATAAAAATACATCGATTTTCTTTTTTAAACCCTGTGGGAAAAAAACAAAACCAAAACTAAGAATGCTGCTTAGCCGCAACAGTCTTCCTGGATTTCGTTTGGAAAAAACAAATCGGTGCAAATGTTAAATTTGAGTGAAATTCAAAAATGGGGGTTTTAAACAATATTTGATTCAATGAAATAATTGTTCGCAACTCCGACAGCCCGTCAAATTTCTTAGATGGCATCAGTCCAGGTTAATGACAAAGATCCTGCCAAGAAAGTAAAGCACTCCAGCACTGAATAAATGACATAGACCTAAAATATACAGAGGAACTCGTTAAAAACAACATGTGATGGGAACCTGCATTTAACAGATTTTTTTTTAAGTGTCTCCAATACCAAAAATATATTTGAATATATGTGTACAGCATCTCAGGGTTTCAGGTGTGCCTCTTGAGTATACTCTGCTTAAACAATAACTCACTCCCTCAAAAAAAACAATCCGAGACAATAATACCCATAATGTCCAATGTCAAAAAAACACACACGACAAATCCGAAGGGGGGTCTCCGTGACCTATTAAAGCAGCCAAAGTCCAACCGAGTGAACTCCAGTCAGTGGCCGCATTTCACTGGCAGCATTTCAATCATAACATCTTATCTCAGGACACGCCGAGTCATGGAATTCAGCTGTGGCCAATAGCCAAGCAGCAGAGTTACTTCTGGCCGTCATCAATTGGTTGATCCCGGAGTGCAAAGCTGAAAGGGCACATACCAGGAGCAGAGCTTGAAGCAGAAAACCGTTTGCTCACGCTCACCCTTTTTCCTACGAATGATGAGCCTACTGGGGTACAGTTTGAGTCCACATCTTATCCTTCAGGGAGCAATTTACACAAACCTTTCAGAACCAATAATTGAACTCCAAGGGACTATTTGTACTTTGCCACGCCCAAGTCCCTCCCTCCCCCAAAAATGATCAAGGATACAAAAGCAATCAAAACCACCCAAGTACAAGTCATCCTTAAATGTACAATGACTCAACATGTCGTCTATTTACAATTACTGGTACGGCACTCAATCATTTTCCACTCACAGTTCAGTGTGGCACGGATCAGGTACACCCTCGCTGGATTTGCATTGGTGGCGCAGCATTAAACTGTGTGGCAATTCACAATGCAAGAAAGAAGAAAGTAAAGAAATTGCTAAATAGATATTTTTTAAATACAAATAAAATCTAAAATCTCATGTAGGGCACCACAATGGCGAGGGCCACCCCTGAAAATGCACAACGAAACACACAGCTTGGTAAGAATGAGACTGAATTCTTCCAGGGCTTCTGACATCAGGGAATCACTACTGAACTCTGGATCTTCCATCCTGGTGTAATATCTCCGAGGCCACGACGGAAACGGTGTCACCGTGGGGGTCATCTTTAAAAGACCACTTTAATCGCGTTCGCTTCGTTTGAGCCGCCATTAATCATATCTAAAAGCCGTACTGACTACAAGCAACCGTGCTTTATATGACATAAGAATTGGAAAACAAGACCTTTATAAGGTGGGCTCGCTGTAGGGCAAATGCAATTTTTGTTAACAGTCCATTCAAAGTTCCTCCATGAACAATTTATGATAAAACCAGAGTGTTGACAATTTTTCACGGGGTTTTTTAAAATTCTTCGGAGAATAAGCAAAGCACAAGTGGAACTGCTGACTCGAGGCCAGTCCACGGCACATTTCAGCTCTCCTGTTTAAGTACCTTAAAAGCGGAATAAGGGGCAAACTAGAGAGGTCTTGATCTCAAAATTGAAATCTGCAAAGAGGCTGAGACACTGATGAGCTCCAAAATCCTCATTTCAACCTCGGCAGGCACACTTTCTAATGGAAATGCAGATGTAATCCTCCCAGAATGCACCTCTTTCGGCCTAATAATCGGTCACCAGAACAAAGCCACCATTGAGTGACAAGTGACTGTAATCTGGACCACCAAATTCTGCAAAGCTGCCTGCTATAATTAGCTCTTTTCTGCATCAAAAGTAGGCTTTCGCTGACTTACAAGCAAGCTTCTGCTGTGAAACAAGGGCGAGCGGGAGAGAGATTTGGGGAAAAGACACCATTTCCGATGAGCGGAGAAGCGATCCGTCACTGACAGGTATGAAGTTCCATCGCATTGACAGGTAGGCTCAAGGGGAAAACATGCAAATGAGCAGGTGACAGCCCATGAAGAAAATCATGGGTTGACACAGTAATATGTTGTAGGGTAGTAAGTAAATAACCGGCTATCAAGAGCGCTCAGTGATTTTAAAGGGGCTCCATGGGACCATTTCTCATCCTGTAGGAAAAAATAAAAATAAAATCGAGGAGAGCACACCCCTCCGCTTTTCCAGCTTGCCAAACTTTGACCTGTCCAGATAAACGACGGACTTAATCGTACATCCGGTGTCCGAAGAATATGCATCCACACATCCGTCCCGGAGCCTGACAAGCAGAGCGAGCCTCCCTCAGATCCCAGCACTGGATCGACATGACCCGATGGCAGACAGGACAAGGGTGAAGGGGTGCACTGGTAGCGAGCCCGTCATTTGGAGGTGTGACCGCCATGCTGCAATAAGCTCAATCAGGCGAGCGGCAGAAGTGCTGACAATGAATTTTACCTGGGAGCAGAGAGAAATCTTGGGAGTGTTGCACTGGGCTTCCAAGGCAGTTGATTAAGCAAAGTGAAAAGGAGACTCATCAAAAAATGCTGCCAACATACCGTAGGTTGAATTGAGTCAGAGGACCTGCTTGAGACAGAAATTTAAAAAAAATAATGATAATAATCGGGATGGGCATTTCACTTTATCTCCTTGTTCAACCACACGAGTGTCTGTAAAATTAAATCTAAATTTGTCGCGACGCAGAGAGCAGTGTTAACAGCCGCTCAAAGCCTAAAGTAGCTTTTCCATGCGGCGACGACGAGGCACTCTAAAGTGGCCACGCCCTGTCTCTGTTACGTGCGCCGACAGCAAGATGCTCTAAAGCGGCCACACCTGCTCAAACCCTTAGTCCATTTGTTTTTAAGTATCCCCCCCACCCCCAGCTCAGCCTTGTTCTCTTTCTCTGTGATGTGCACACACTCACGGCCAACAACGGGGCGCTCCGAAGCGGCCAATTCAGCAGACTATATGAAGGGCAGATAAGCGGCAATATAAATAAAGATATGCAAGTTCTTGTATGTTGAGGGAGGACTGACTCATGCCTGACTACAAAGTGCCTGCATGGCATGGCACAGTTTTCGCCATGCACTTTTTAAAAATCTGGAAAACTGAAATAACAAATTACCACGATAGCTCCTTCACAGACAGCGAGATTTGCTTTCGTTTACTAGACATGTATTGAGACCATGTGCAGGACCGCACCTCCAGAAGTCCAACAATGACTAGTCGATCAGTAGTGTTGCTAAGCAACGAGGGGAATGCCGCGCTGTACATTTTGTTTATAAGCAAGGTGACGTCGGCAGTTAGCTTCCCACAATTCATTGTAACAAAGGACCTTTCACAATTCTGTGGTAAAAATCTGGCCGTTATAATAGGTGTTCGCTGGAAGCAAAATGAATCATGTGAAATTGGGACTTTGAAATGTGAACATTGTAGTGGTACGTTGTAAAGATGCTCGACTGGAGTTGTATGTCATTGCACATGTTTTATTGCCTCAGTTGACTCTGGGGAACACGAGCAATTGATTGTTTTTTGTAAAAGGATCTCTCACTAAAAGGTTGGTTGTGGCCATCTCACGGTGGGATATACAGGTCTATTTTTTATTCTTTTTAATATCTGTCATTGTTTATTGTGAATATTATGCATCAAAAGTACCAAGTATTAGTGGTATCAATATTGGTGATTGCTCAAGAGTTGAGTGCTCATACTGGCATCAGTGTGAAAAAGTGCTGCAGATTTTGTTCTTTTCCAGAAAGCAAACCAGTTGATCAAGTCCTCGACTGCTTCCAGACATGATCAATCGACAACCATTCCACAAGCAATAGAATCAATATCTTCATTTTCTATTGCACCGGTCCTCATTAGGCTCACAGGTGAGCTTGAGCCGATCGCAACTAATTGATTATAACTGTTATCTAAGGTGTGCTGAACCGCTTTAATTCCACACGATCAACAGAATTCAACAATTAATCGAATGCAAGCCCCTAACCTTGCAGTATACACCATCGAGATGACTCCCCTGTGAGTACGGTATTGCCGTTCTATTCTTCCAGAATGTGCAAAACGCCAAATTAAAGCCATCGTAAATGTCTGGGTATAGACTGGTGGCTTTTCCATTTGGGGTGTCGTGTTAATTTATTCAAGTGGATAACTGCATCTGGCAATTCATCCCAGCATTGGAGGCCACGATGTGAGGAAACATGGTTTGTAAAATATGCAGATGCTTTGGTGAATCCTCATTAAAATGGGAACACACTTAATTTAAAATCATTGCAGCATTAAATTACATTTTCTACCACTTTATCTGAATTGTTATTGGGAAATGTAACACTAAACACAGAGGGTACACTCTTCAAATCCTCCACTGGTTATGATAATGATCTGGTTGATGGCTGATTTAATAAAGGAAACAACACCAGCGTTGTCTCTGCCATTAAATTTCCAGTTTCATTCTTTGACTCGGCAATGACACAGCAGTGTATGCCCGCACCTGCCACCGGTCTCTCACTTGAAATCCTTCGGCATCATTCTTGAACCCGGAGTGGCACTAAGAGCGTCTCCTGGAATGAAGTGACCAGATGTCCAGTGGGGGATGCTGAAAGGGAGTGGCTGGCTGGGGCAACGACCATTTTGCAGTAAGCATGACACGAGTTGACTGGCGCTGGCACGGAAATAGATTAACGGCTATGTTAATTGTTAACATGAGGTCAGCCCTGTAAGTCTACTGCGACAACATCATAAAAACATGGGAGCCACATAGCTCCAAATGTGATATGAAATGGACGCATACAAGTTGGGGGTGGAAAAAAATTGGAATATAGTAATAGGAATATTCAGGTCCAGTTTCAGTTTTTGATGTTTGGTGTACAAATTTTTAATTTGAAACCAAATAATGCCGTACTTAAATTCACTTTGAGGTTCATTTTGGATATGAACCACAGGCATGAGTTAAATATATGTTGTTCCGTGCTCTGATTGTTCCTTAATTAAACCCAACCAATTGGGCACTTTATTGACAGGCCTGACACAACCAATGCATTTCAGGTGTTGCGCTTCCAAACAATTGTTTTAATGTTTGATTGGATGGTGTCCATTCTCCCTCTGAAAACTTCCCATGAATCAGCTACAAATGAACACACAAGCATCAATCCATCCATATACAATACAATACATACATGCTGATTTATATAGCGCTTTCACAACAGCGGCAGCTGTAACCAAGCGCTTAACAAAACAGTTAACATAAAGTAAAATAATAAACACCACACATAACATAAAACACGGACAGTCGTGTATATCAGATGAATTATGATCTTTACGCCAAAGAATTCTTTTTGGGGGTGGTTTGGGGCTTGACTCCCAGTTACGTTCACAAAGTATTGTGAAACAAGTGGCACAAACGCTCATAATCACACATTATTTGGCAGAGCACCCTCCAGACTCGGAGAGATTTAAAAGGAAGTAGTCTACGTACCATAACATTCCTTCCTCTCCGGATTCCGTCCACTCCTTTCCCTCCTCGCACAGTGTTGAAAAAGAGACAAAACACTCCCCGCCAACACTCTCATCGATTATTATCCGTTTCCAGGGGGCGAAAAGAGTCTAAGCGTCCATTCCTTGTCACTTTGTAGGCTCTCGTCTGAAGTTTTCACATTAGCATTTCGACGCGTGTGCGTGCGTGCGTGTGTGTGTGTGCCGGAGGGCTAACCGACAACTGAATGCTAGTTAAGGGGGAAAAGCGACCAAAAAATGCCGCACAAAGTCGTCTTCAACACGCCTTTGAACAAGGAAGAGGGGGGAAATGGAGGCTGTGCCGGTTTTAAAACGACCTTTGGGAAGTCTTGTCTTTCTTGCTTCGCCACCACGTTGTTTGGAGCAATTATTATTTCCTTTGTTATGTCCAAAATAAAAGATTCGCCAAAAGAGGGAAAAGGGGCGAGCTGTCTTCAATGATCTCAGCGGTGAGAGGAGAAAAAGAAAAGGTTGAATTCCCGTCTTCTTCGCTCGTGTTGTTGAGCTGCTGGCAGGCTAGAAAAAAAATGTGTGACGGTGTGTGGTAAGTGTTATTTTTTTAGTCAGATTCCCAATAATGGCGGCGGCCCCTCTTCTGACTCCAGGCAGCATCTCCCCTCCTCTTTCGCGGCCAACACAAAAAGACCGTCTCACCCAGTGGTTCATGCACACCATTACAGCACGCGCACACGTACATGCGCGCGCGCGCACGCACGCACACACACTCAAACGCACATTCTCACGTGCACACGCTCTCTTGTTCGCGAATCATAGTAATCATTGTCACCGTTCCATTTGACATAGCTTTCGAATTCAACAGTTTGGAAATCTATTTAGACATTTTTAAAAGTGAGAACGGTCCACTACAAAGGATTCTTATTCGCGTATCTGTAGTCATAGTGAGACACCTGAAAGGAAATGCAACATGTACTTTAAAAACGGAGACTTTTTTTATAATTAATATACCATACACCGGTATCTCTCTCTCTCTCATACACACACACACACACATATACATATATACATATATATATATATATACATCACATGCCATGTATATATATATATATATATATGGCACAGAATTTCTTACAAATATTACAGTGTATAAAACATACAATAACTGTCATCATCATCATTATTACTATTATTTATTTATTTATTTATTATTTACCACAACGTGCTTCAAAACAGGAACAGATAGATTCATAGTTAACAGATTTTTATTACAGATCATAATGAAAGACAAATTGGGAGACAGAAATAAAATGTAAAATGAAATAACAAAAATAACAATTATGATATGAAAATAATCATATAATTATATTAAAAAGAAGAAAAGAGGAATAATAGTTGCATAAAGCCAATGAAATAATATTAATAAAAACAAGTCATACTACAGTCAGAGAATGAAATAATAACAATAATAATAATAATTAAAGTAAAAATAAAACAATATTATAATATAAATGACAAATTTAACGTAACTCACTGTACAGATTAAACTGCAGAAAAACATTAATATTAATAATATAACATATAAGAGGCATTTTATATATATGGCACACATAGACAAACACAATCACACCTAGGTACACTGTCCTGCCTCTCCCGGCTGCAACACTGATTCAGATGATCAGGTCATCAGCCAGCTCTGAAGCAGCATGCGAACGTTCTTGATTATTTGAATCAGGTGTGTTGCACTTGGGAGAGCTGGAAAACAGGCAGGACAGCGGCCCTTGAGGACCGATTTTGGACACCCCTGATCTAGAGTGTTCCATTAACCTGCCACGCATGTTTTTGAAATGTGGGAGGAAACTGGAGTGCCCAGAGAAAACCCACGCATGTACGGGGAGAACATGTACACTCCACACAGGAAGGACGGAGCCGGAATCTCACCCTGCTCCTCCGCACTGTGCGGCCAATGCGCTAACCAGTCGACCAGATCGACTCAATCAAGAGAGAGAAGTGTATTTTTTCTCTCCATTTTATTCAATGTCATGATTGTCGATGAGGTGCTTTCTAAATGAGTGACAGCAAAAGTCGCAACACACCCTGAACACATCACCTGTCAATCAACCTGACACTATTGAATCCGAGTCTTCAGTGCACTTAACATACTCCCTGTTTTTTGAAAGTTGGAGGAATCCAATGTAGGAACTCAATAGTTTACTGTGTACTCATTTTTGTTATCTATAAACAGACAGTTTGTGTTCAAAGTGCACTGACCTCTGCTTGAATAAACACACAAGCTCATGTCCAATCACATTGGACACCGTGTCACTCTCTAGCAATATTTGCACGACCCCAGTCACAAGAAGCAAGATTAACAGGGGTCAAAGTTTCTGCAAAAATAATCTGTTGCTGTTTTGAATCCATTTTGTTTTTCTTTTTGCCTTGGCCTAAACACTGGTCAACTAAGAGTTTGAATTAGAAAAGCAAAAGCTATTTCAACAAAGACGATCTAAATACCTAAGTTAGCTTTCGTTGGCCTTGTATTTTTTTCTTATCCATTTCACCCCATCCCTTTCTCTGGACTTGCAGCTGAAATAGTTTTTGGTCTCCAGGGCCAACACATTCCTCCATTCAAACGTTGTGCAATCTCTGACAGTCCCAAGTTCCTCCACCCCATTTAATTCCCACAAATGCTCAGGCCGGAGAACACCACCTCTCGCCCAACTGAGATAGGGTCAAACTCACCCATGACCCAAATAAGAACAAGCACTATTGAACAAGGATCTGATGATTGACTTAAATTGAGTCGTGCCTTTACCACTTACAGTTATGGCTCATTCTATTTGTGCCTTTTCCATCCCAATGAAGACTGTTAATATTTTATCAAAAACATTAATAATTATAATCCCATTTGATCATATATTGTGGTCTTCCTTCAATCATGAACAACAAATAAGGCCTATTAAAAGGAGAAAATTGAGTGAACATAAACTGTTTGTCTGCCCTTTTTTGTGTGTGTAAGTTTTTAAATCTTCCCCTTTTTTGCCATACTTCAGTTTTAAATGTGATTTTTAATTTTTTCATGTTTTTTTTATTTCTATGTATTGTTCATCCACGTCTGTGTTTATTTTCTTTGTTACATTGTAATAAACACTTGATAAACTGTTTTTGCTCTATAAATACACATGGATTGGACTGGTACTGTACGTTCTACTCTTAAATTTCTACCAGGCTAAATTATGATGAAAGTAAACTAAAATTATTTTTTTCTACAAATCACAAACCTCTTTGTTCTTCACAATGAGTTTTTTTCTTCTTATAACAGATAAGTTGCGAAAAGTAATTTACTCATAGCCGTGGCTAATTTGAATGAAATAAGTGGAGTGTGGAGCAATCAACCTGCCTGTTCGGTCCTCTGTTACGTTTTGTTATTTTATCGTTTTTGGGGTGCTTGTGCCCTATCAATTCATGTTCCTGAATGTTTAACATGTCATCTGTCTGATAAAATATTAAAAATCTTCAGATGTACTATTTTTTCCAATAAATGTATTCCTCTGAAAAACCAAGGAAACACACACCCTTTACAGCTTTACTATTTATGGGTCTGCTTGTAAAATTGGTGTTCAGCAGTTTACATAGTGCTCTGTCGAGCTAATCAGTTCATCTAGACATTACTCATCTTTATTGAGTATTTTCAAATGTTTTTTGTTTGTAAAATAATTATATTTGTGGATGAATGCACCACGCACCGTCTAAATAAAATTTAAAAAACCTGACTGGCTTTGAATCATGTGATCTCGTCACAAGGAAAGTCATTACTAAAGGATGCGGGTTCTTGGAGTTTTAAATCACTCGCCGATAGCGCCAAACGCGTTTATGAAAACTACTCCCCCCAGCATGCAACGCGACATTACTATTTCCCCTACTTCTGGTTAGCTTGGGAGAGATAGCGGTCGAGCGGTCGGAAGAATTACTTATGAATTGGAATAAACGCGCTGCATAGTATTCCACGAACGTGCCTTGCTGGAGTTTAGAAGGTCACAAATTAGGAAACGAACATGGTAAATACGTCGCTGATTAATTTAACAAAATGTTTATAATTTTGTTGCCGATCACCGCTAGCGTACTTAACATTTAGCAACGCAAGTCACTTGGCAAGCGCTAAAGGCACATAATATACTATTAAAACAAGGCAATGTAACTCTGATCTTAGAAGCAATGTGATATCAACTTGTGAAAATAAGTGCCCCGGTTCGTTTCGTCATCGCGTCCACTTAGCTCTTGCAAACAGAAAGTGTACCTTAAAATGAAATCGGTCTTCTATGCTCCACTTGACGTCACAGCAGTGATGTTTGATGGCATTGCACTGTGATATACTGCTGTATTTCCCCCGTCTGATATAATTTTGTGCATTTTAGATCCGCTTCATTCTGATCCAGAACCGAGCCGGCAAGACACGACTCGCCAAATGGTACATGCAATTTGACGACGACGAGAAGCAGAAGTTGATCGAGGAGGTGCACGCAGTGGTGACTGTCAGAGATGCCAAGCACACCAACTTTGTGGAGGTGAGTTCATTCCTGATCGGGACTGGAATCATCATGCGGGCAGCGATTTAAAGTCTCAATCCCTTTACCCAGTGACAAAATTTCGAAAACAACAAATACACACGTTCTTCCGTGTGACAATCTTGGAGGAATGGGTTGCCTTTTTATTTTTGCCCACCAGTTATCTTACTTTCCTTATTTTATTACGTTTTGGTCAGTGACTCATAGCTACTCTCATTTTGAAAATACAACTCTTTAGTTGGACATTTTCTGTACCTCTTATTGAGCAGCTAGCTTCCATCACTACCAATAGTGATCACAAACTTTCTCTGCGTCGTCTTGAGGAGTTTAGCAACCTCCCTGTTGGACCTGTGCTGGAATTTTATGTCAAATGGCTCTTAGGTGTCAAGGCGGTCGGCCATCAGCTGGTGGCCAACGCTAGCTACACCTCAGCCCTCTGCAAACTGTCAATCACAAACTCACCCACATAAACGTTTCCAAATAATATATTAAAAAAAATAGCTGAGCAAAACGGATGTATTGGCACCCGTTTTTTCTTCATTCAACGAAACTCCCAAAGATGTGGAGAAACTAATTATTGTCATACAGACGAGTCTTAGCCAAGTTGGAGGGAATTATGAAAAGTTCCAAATAACAACCAGTGTTGTCACAGTAATATATATTTTTTTATGCTGTTACTAGTCCTGAGACTAAATGGCATTTGAAAAGGTGTAGACTTTTTTATCTACTGTATTCTTGTCAACTTGCAGTTCCTTAAAAGCACTTTGAGGCCAAATAATTAAGGCTGACAAGTATTGTTTCCACAGTTCCGAAACTTCAAAATCATCTACCGACGCTATGCTGGACTCTACTTCTGCATTTGTGTTGACGTGACTGATAATAACCTGGCATACCTCGAGGGAATCCACAACTTTGTAGAGGTAAGAAACATATCCACTCAGCGTGATGTTGGCTACACTAGAGCTGCTCGGTAAGTCAACTTTGATGATTTAGTTCTTATGCTCTGATTGTGGTCTGGAATGTTTGTTAATGATCATCCTTTACTGTTCTCTTGCTTCTTGCACCTCATCACATTTTTGTGGGGAGTACCTTGTTGATAGGTGCTTACGAAATTCCTAAATATAATTGGGTATTATTTTCCTCGTAAAGAGGTCACTAAAGTGAATCAATGTTGGCTATAAATATCAAATTCACAGAATACAGAAGGAGCAAGTGAACATTTAAAGAAAAGAGCTTATGTTTCCATTTAAAATGCCTTAAGGCGGAAGATAAACAATGCAATTCTGTGTCTTTGCGATGCTACATTAGCATTGTGGAGTCCAGCCATCTCCTCTCCTGCTATCCATCCCTCAGAAGACATGTGATAAATGTCATCATTCATTCTCTTGAGTTATCCTGTGCTGATTTTTATTTTATTTTTAACATACAGTCGTCTTTGATCCAAGTGATAAACATCTAATGACTTGTTTGTCGGTGGTGAAACATTGTAATTTAGACAGTCCTGGGATTCACGGGGCATAACATTAGGGATCCGCATGACTTTGAATATTTGGTCACTACACTATGGAAGGATATTTCATAATCATTTGAGTGTGAACTCATAAGACTTGAATGTATGTCTCTCCCCCCAAGGTGCTCAATGAGTACTTTCACAACGTGTGTGAACTGGACCTCGTCTTCAACTTCTACAAGGTAAGTGCCTTGACAGAATGGCAAACCCAACACAACAGACAATGAGCCTCCTCTTTGTAATTAACACCTATGCGGTAGTTGTTACTTACAAGGTCAAGGCGAGAATGCTTAGCAACAAATAACTCCCCAGTCGCTCTTGCCGGTCTTTCTAATTACTTACGGCTTAAAATTATCTTGCGGCCACATATTAAACATAGCGCTTGCTGCTTTTTTTTTTTTTTTAAACAAGTGCATAAGTGTCCAGAGGACAATTACAGGTAGTTTTTTTTTCTTTTGTTCATACACCACCACAAGAAAATGACGTCGGCCATGGGCTCCTCCAGACCTCAGGCACTTATTGAGGATTTTCATTCACATTTGTTTATCTCGGTTGTTAATATACTTTTTTGAGACCACTGCATATTGACTTCAAGTATCTCCAAATAGTGGGTACAGTGCACTCTGCTTAATAGAACACCGGTTAATAGAGTAATCCGCTTAATAGAGCAAAAGGCTCTGGAACGGATTTGCCTAATGCAATTTCCTATAAAGATACTCCGCTTAGTAGAACAGATCTCCGCTTAATAGAACAGGCCGTAAGCAATGAACATTGTAAACTAGTGGTTTTCGAAGTGTAGCTATCGCGATACTGTACCGCTATCGCGAGAAAACGCGGTGGTTCTAGCCGTATACAGTAACAGGTAGCACGCGTCACTCCACACATAGACACACGCACGTCACAATGGCTTCAACTTCATTCAAGAGACGAGGGCTATCACCTGCGGATAATAAGGACATACTCAGACGATACGATGCATTGCCGGATTCTCAGAAGGTACGCCCGCGGTTTCCAGGACTTCCCTCTTATCCAGCGCATTGAGAGGGAAGTCAACCGCAAAATTACGGACTCCTGTTTCCAGACAAAAGTAACGAAATTTTTCTCGTGATTTGAGATGTTTGACTGAAGTTGATTAAAGTTGTTGTTTTGTTGTTTGATTAAAGATATGGACGTCCACAGTCGAAATATCTCTTCTAACTCGTCAGCAGGGGTTTTTCTGCGTGCATAACTTGGTCGTCGATGTGTCTGAAGGTGTACCTAATAAAGTGTCGCCGGTTAATAGAAACCCCGCTTAGTAGAACAGAAGCGCTTCGGCCCAATGGTGTTCTATTAAGCGGAGTGCACTGTATTAATTCTATAGTTTTGTGAAACTTCTTTTGATGAATGTCTACATTTGGAGCTCAAGTTTTATTTTAAATTGACTGTGCTGTCGCACAGCGAAGAAATCATAAAGGCTGTCACTATCCAAATATTTGAGGCCGTAGTCTGTGTTTTGTCATTTGATGCTTATTTTAAAATATGAGGACTTGACAAGTTGTCATTTGGTGAGGCAACATTCCAGGAACTTCTTTATACGAGTAAGGAAGGAGATAATGTCATGTCTACTTTCACTCCGTGGTTTGTGGTCATCATTGAGTATTTTTATCCTGCAGTTCCCCTCGCTGCTGATCAACTGTATGTCGGAACGCCGTCTGCCTTACTTAACCAAGCCGCCGTGTCTCTCTCCAGGTGTACACGGTGGTGGATGAGATGTTCCTCGCCGGCGAGATCAGGGAGACTAGTCAGACTAAGGTCCTCAAGCAGCTCCTCATGCTCCAGTCACTGGAATAGACAACAAACATGTTCCTGGCTTCCCTCCTGTTGATGAAGGGGAGTTCCTCGACGTTTGAAATTGTTACGTGATATTTTGGCTGTGTCGCACTGCTCAATATGAAAGTTACATTTGGGAAGTCAAGTGAGTTGTCACTTGGCAACAGTGTGTTCACATCCAGCCCCTCCAATTAACCCTCATCTCAGAGCACGACTGTCATGAACAAGCACCATCATAATCAGTGCATCCGGCACTTAGGTGATTTTTAAAACCTGCCACTGATGTCAAAAACTCATCATGGGCATTTTACATGTGGCTCACCATTAAGTTTAATTCGGAGGCCCTTCAAAGCGGCTTGAATAAGCGTACTCCGGGCAAGTGTGCGATGACAACCTGTTGTATCACAAGATGGCCGCCTCATTGCAATGGCATTTCAAATATAGTCAAATACTCTTCATGACGTGGTGCTTGTCACACATTTTATAAAGCAGTACTGTGACGTGTGCGTATATGGTTCGTGCATATTGTATACTTGTATCTTTACATAATTATATCGACTATAAGTTGGAAAAATCATTCCAGAGCACACTACATGTATGCCTCAAATACTATGTAGTCGTTTCATAAATGTGAGTCACATATTGGCTTCATGAAACCTCATTTTCTTGTGAAACCACCTCCCATAGCTCTAAAATTGACCATATTCCATGGTGGTTTCCTATGTTTTGTATTTTTTTTCCCCAATCGTTTTAGTGTGTACTGCTTCCCTTTAGTTTCCACCCAAGTATGTTGATGGAAGTCTTTATTTGAAGTATTGTCTCCCAGTTCAAATACATTCTGTGTAAATAAAATGATGTATGAGAACATTTTTGACTCGAGTTATCCCTTGTTTCCTGTGACGTAGCATTTTTAACAATCTATAAACTGTTGACAATATTAATTTCAAAGCATCAGAAAATCGACCCCCGCCCACACCCAAACACAAAAAACTCCAGTTTTCATTTGATCTATTACCCCCCAAAGATGTACTGCATTACCACAGAACAATGTTCCTTTACCATGCATTATAATTTATAACGATGACGTTTCAGAAAAAAATGCAACTGTTGCTGAAACTATCCGTGATTCATAAATATATTATATTAGGCGGCCCGGTAGCCCAGTGGTTAGCACGTCGGCTTCACAGTGCAGAGGTACCGGGTTCGATTCCAGCTCCGGCCTCCCTGTGTGGAGTTTGCATGTTCTCCCCGGGCCTGCGTGGGCTTTCTCCGGGTGCTCCGGTTTCCTCCCACATTCCAAAAAACATGCATGGCAGGCTGATTGGGCGCACTAAATTGTCCCTAGGTGTGAGTGTGAGTGCGGATGGTTGTTCGTCTCTGTGTGCCCTGCGATTGGCTGGCAACCGATTCAGGGTGTCCCCTGCCTACTGCCCGAAAACAGCTGGGATAGGCTCCAGCACCCCCCGCGACCCTCGTGAGGATCAAGCGGCTCGGAAGATGAATGAATGAATGAATTATTATATTATCAAAGCCTGACATGCTCGAGAAAAACGAGGCCAGATTCGGAATCGGCACAAAATATTGCAAGGTTTGTTTAAATCTTAAATTCAAATATTGAGTTAACTTTTGTGGACCCGTGTAATATACTTGACATCAACTGATAGCGTTAATGCAAAATGCCCAGGTCCAAATATAGTGTGCAAATGGTGGATTTGTCCACAGTGCTGACCAAAGGATTATTAATTACTTCATCTAGTAAGAAACCTGGTGACGTAGCACCACCTAGTGGCAGACTGTCAGTATCACAATTTCCTCGTGCAATTGAATTATGAGATCACCCCAACAGCATGCCCAAGATCAATAAATCAGTCGATACATCCACTCAGGCTAAATAAAACCGCTCAGGTTGTAACTGAACCAAACCTGGGGCATAAATCAACACGATTGGGGCACCGTGGTGGCCATTTACTGTTCATCACGTGATCCTAGTGATATCATAACCTCGCTCCGTTGCTTCGTAAAGACTAAGTGCTCCACAGTGGAAGGTGATGTGAAGCCATTGTTACATTTCACGGCGTTCCGAAGCCAACTGAAATTTATTTGAGGGATTTTACGAAGGAAACTCAGAATGTGGTAGGAGACATTGAATGACAAAGGTGCTGGCTTTTCACTGGAAAAAAGATAAGCATATTTACTGGGGATTGCATAATCCTTACAATCAATAATAATAATAATACATTTTATTTTGAGCGACAGTCACCCTCTAAAGACAATTCTTATGTACAATGAACATCTACAGTCCTATTTTAGACAATGTAGCATTTGTTACCAAGCAGCAACTGAGTGCATCAATGTAGACTGGATGACATCAGAAAATACCGGCTGCACGTTGAACACAAACTCTTCCTAGAAAAAAAAACCAAATTATCACACGCAGTTGCTCCTTTGTAAGAAATGCCGACATCTCCAGTTAAAATATTGATGACAGTTTCAAGTCAAAAGAAAATGTACAATTCCATAGTTACAGCTTATAAACAAGAAAAGTAAAAGTGCACTTGCAGAAGGAAAGAGTTGAGGCCACACTGAAAAGAAAGAGTACTGTACTGAGAAATCAAAACAGTGGGAGGAAAGAGTAGAACTTTATGAGGAATTTAAAATAAGAAAAAAATGTTACGGAGGGGTGGGGGGTGGGCGCTAATTTTATGAGAATTAAGTGCATTGGACCCCCACATACTCATGGTTCAGCACCCGCGGATTCCCATATTTGCACCCCCCCCCTAAAAAAAACTCCTTTCAATATTTTGCACGGTTATTTTTCTTTTTGTTTAACCTCTCACCCTTTTTACGCATACAGAATCTTTAGCAGTGTTTCTTGAAGAACGTTTTGGGTTCCATTTCAGCCCCCAGTGCATTTCGGCAGGTGCTACGATTGTGGATTTTCGATTTTGATTCTCAATTTGCGTGATGGCCCAGTCCCAACACAGACTCTCAGGAAACACAGTGATGCCTTCAGATATGAGTGACCAGGCGTAAAAGTTTGTCGAGGAATGAATTTGGGGGGGTTGTTGTTTGTATTTTTTTGCTTTGACTTGCCAGGAAAAAATCTGAGCGCCGTACAGTGGCAGCGTAGGCAACTCAACATAAAACAAGAATTATACATTGTGATTTAAAACAACCACACAGCCTTTGCGTTGATGTTCTTTTGGTGGTTGCCGCCACCTTCTAACCACCGCCGTAATGCATCAAAAGTATTTGTCAACCCGCCAAAAGAAAGTTGAAGAAGAAATGGAGGAAGAACAAAAACAACAAGTCATTGCAACAAATCTGTGACGCATCACGATTTCAGCATACCGCTCCCTTACACAGACAAAGAGGATTTACAGCAGTAAACGGCGCAACAACTAACCAGAATTCTTCATTTGGCCTCATTTGCGATGCAACATTCTTGTTTAAGTAAGCCACTTTAAGAAAAAACGTTTTGTGTAGTTCAAAGCAGAAATGTTATCCAACTGGAACTCATTTTCCGCCATCAACAACACAGGACGCTTTCCGAAATTCACTCTGAGGCCCTAACGCTACTCGGATCATGTGTGTATTCGGAAAGGCAAAGTGCGCTCCTCTCCCAAGTAATCAGCAATCTCTGCTTGACCGGTTTCCATCTGCATTGCCCAACGCACTGGGCTCCGGCACTCCTTTTTTGGGGGCACTCTGAATAACCCAACAGAACAATGTGAACAACGCTAAAAGTTTCCGAACGCTCCCACGATTAGGGAAGAGGGATTTTCAGGGAGAGTCCGAGCTTTACTGTTCTTCGTCTCGTTTTGTGTAGAATAAATTCTCCTCAAAAAATTTAATTCCTGAGCAACTTATGTTTATGGGGGGGTTTTTTTGTTTTGTTTTGGGTGCACCTGATGGTTTGAAGCAACTTATCGTCGGAAACATATTATAATTCTTTATATTCTACCTAATGATGTTATTAATTTATTTTACGAATGACAATATTGATAGAATGCTATTGTCCTCATTAAAAAAGAAATTTGATGCATCTTTGAGGAGGTTGGAAAGCAGCACTGTCGTACCATCCATCCACTTCCTGTTGCTGGAGCAAATCGCAGCTGAATTCTCAGTCACATTTTTTTCAAATAACATCATCACTGCAATCTCAGAATTTGTTTTTCTTTTCAGTGTGACCCTAATACTCCTTCATATGGAAGAAAACTATGACAGAAAAAGTGAAGACAATTTCTTGATATACTGTACATTTAAAAGATGTATAGATAGATATATTATCTCCCATTTGCATGATTCACGTTTTCTTTGCTCCAAGTGTGCTTACGTGCTCACTTGAGATGATAAAGTGTGTATGTGTGAGAACACACATAAGAGGAGATGACATTAAAAACGTGTCTTGTTAGTTTTGGGTCACTCTAACCTTGAGTGGTGGCTTTTTCCATTCTCATCCTCGCGGCCTGCGCAGCCCCACAAAGTTTGCTGGCTGCGGTGCGGAGAAGAATTCCCCGTTGCTCTCTCAATAACATGTGGGAGAGCCCCGAGCTGCTCATGTGCTTGGCGAGGGAAAGTGAAAAACTACTCCGGAGGTTCAAAACACGCTTGCTCACGTATGACCGCTTTGAGGGAACTGTGGCTTCCTGTGACGTCTGTCGACGGCAAGTGTGACTTGGGAGGTCCGCTAGTACAACTTTCAACTTGGGCCAGCTGGAGCATGAGCTCTGCCTTTGTGCTTTTTCAGCAAATAATGGGCAACATATAGATTCCAAACAACACTAATCTGGACGGAAACGAGAACAATACTCCCATGTAATAAAAGTGCAATTTGATGCCAACATTTTTCAGCTTTTAAATTGTGGATAAGCTTTGCAATGGCGTTGTAAATCTCTCCTATTTAAATACAGTAGTTCCATTTACAAAAACAGTCAACGGATGTTCAAGTGCTGTAGAAAGTACACCCAGCAATTCGTCGATCAACGATAATTTATAAACCAAAGATGTGCAAATTTTGGTTGTGTGAAACAGAATGAGGAAAACATAAATAAAAATACAATAGTCCGTACAAACAACCCTTGACTTGTCCATATCTGGTAAGGACTGAAGACCATCAGAGCATGTCTTCACGCATAAATAGGCCTTACCAGAGGCCAAGGCTCAGGAGTTGCAGAGGTCGCCGCGAGCACTCATCCAGGTGCCATGAGGTGTGTGTGAGACACCCCAAAACACCTGGAGCTGACACACACACAAACACAGACGAGAAGGAGACTTAAAAACATATCCACTGGCTCCGACACAAGCGTTTGAAGGCGTCACGGACCTGTACGAGACGTTCTGTGCACTGGATGAGGAGGAGTGCAGAGACCTAGCAACTACACTGCTGCTTGTTCTGCGAGGTGCTGCCTCGCGGCTGTCGCAGCTGCCTCAGCGAAGCGTCTCCGTACTGGATGCCCGAGCCCATCCTTTCTGGATCCAGCTCGCCTGGGGAGCGAAATGCAAACAGTGACCAGCACCGACAGATCAACAAAAGGGGGAGACGGGGAGTTGGTGTTATTATTTTATTTCCCCCCTGAGTTTGTAAACGTACTCACTTATAAAGAAAGTGGATAACATATAAGGTGGTGATGAATGAAGGCACTACCTGCCACCAAGGCTATTCCTGAACACCGTTTTGCTTTTGGTCACGTAAAAAAATTACCGTGTAAGTATGTGAAATTCAAGCCTCTTGCATTTTCATTCTTTATTCTGAGGCATTCTTTATTCTTACCTCTATCATGTTTATTTGATGCTGTTATTCTCACAAATTCTGGCACTTGCTGTGCTAACTAACCTGGGGATATCTATGACTGTGAAACCAGTCTCCAAGAGCAAACACACATCTCAGTGATCAGCCCGTAGAGGTCTGTTTACAGTTCCTTACAAACGTACTTTGAGCGTAGTACTTAAGCAAATCAGTGTCCTCTTCCGTCATGTATCAGGAATATCAGTGCGCCTCTCGCATGTGCCATTTAAAGGGAATGAGAGGAGCCGCTTCAATTGGCAGCGAAACAAGTCGCTGCAACAGCTCGCACGGGTCTTCCAAAAATACAGAAATAAATTTTGGTATACCTGCCCGCCCCGACAAAGATTTACACCGCACCTTGCACCAGATGTCCACTGGGCACAAAAAATTGGGCCCTGAGCGAGCAAACTAAGATTCAGCACAGAATGGAATACAACTGCTGAGTACCTGAGTCGATCTTGTTGAGGATGGTGCGAGCGCACTTAAGGAAGCCCTCTTCCACGTTCTCTCCTGTCAGAGCACTGGTCTCCAAGAACATCAGTTCTGTGCAAACCGAGCCGGAAGCAAGATGAAGGAGGTGACAAAACAGAACCAGAGTGTTTGAATTACCGTTCTCCTGAGCGAAGCGCGACGCCTCCAGGAAGGTGACCTCTCGCTCGGCCTCAAGGTCTTTCTTGTTGCCGCACAGGATGATGACAATGTTGGGGCTCGCTAGTGTGCGTGCATCTGTCAGCCAGTTGGTCAGAGCGTTGTATGTCTCTCGGCTGGAGGACAGGACACAGGGACAAATGGATAACAGAAATAGCTGCCGCTGACACCACGCCCCACTGGAGTTGCGATGAGGATTGTAGTTGTTGTTTTTAATCAAACGTACTTTGGAATTATGTCCAAATGTTGACAATATTAAATTTCCCTAAATGTGTTTGGGATCGGCTGCTATGGTCTGGCTCGTTTATTTATTTTTTAATCACAAAACCTGGCAACATTAAAGACTACGTTGACTTTTTGTAGACACCCAGCCAATCATCAATCATTAATTGTACATTTGTTTCTGATTGCAGACAAACATACATAACAGACAAGTCAATATTTATCATCAGGAATCCATTTGTTATCAACATCCCTGAGTGCTATACAATTATGTTCACTTGACTAATAGGAACATGGCTACCAAGATAACCAGAGTGAGTGTGTGAGGCTATTTTTAACAGCTATATTCAATGCCGCGCCCTGACTCAAATGTGTACTGAAGTCGAAACGCACGTAGTGTGTCACGAACCTACCCTCATAATTTAAGTAAAGATTTGTATGAAAAACACTTTTAGACCATTGATGGAAAACTAATGAAAAACAGAAACTACAGAAGTAATTTGCTGTGCCTTCTTGGGCCCTGTGACCCTCAAAAGCAAAAGTATTTTACCTGGTAATATCATAGACAAGAAGTGCTCCGGCTGCTCCTCGATAATAACTGCGCGTCACAGAACTGTGAAAGCCAGATGGCAACATTCAATTCTCAAATGTTCTTCAAGTGCAAAAACCTGTTTCAAAATTGAATCTGTGACAAGTTACCGGAAGCGCTCCTGGCCGGCTGTGTCCCATATCTGCAGTTTGACCGTCTTCCCAGCAACATTGACCACTCTGGAACCAAACTCTACACCGATGGTATGGTTGGAGTCCTGTTTGACTGCAATTGCACAAGTATTCATTTAATACAATGCTTGTAATGATGGCTTTTTTGTTGTCTGAACTCACTGAATCACCTTTAATAACACAATGTGCAATTGTGCATTAAAAACAAAAAATTACATTTGTTCTCAATGAACTGATGGAGGAGACAGGATTTCCCCGTCCCGGCGCTGCCAATCACCAAGAACTTAAAGAGGAAGTCTGAAAGCAGAGAAGAGCGGAGATCAATGCTAAACAAATGTCAGGAGACAACACAAACCGTCTGCATTTGGCACTTGCAGCCTCAGAGACAAGCCTTTTAATCTCATCAAGCTCCTACTCTCACAGCTCCTGGCAAGCCCTAATTTTACCTCATAGTCACTGAGCGCACACAAAACACGGTCTGTGTGCACTTGCCACATGGCTAAGTGAAGCAGCACAACTTTACATATTTCGCATGAGAGCTGTTAAACATGGCTTTGGGTGACTGCCCCATAGCCATTACCAGCTGCTTGTACAGATGTTTTTGTTGCGGAGGAGGACAAGCCGGATGGCTCTGACGACACAAGGCTTGCCCAGGATGCATGCTGATGACATTCAAGAAGCTCTGGTGTGTTGTGACTCTTGAACAGACTGAAATATCCAATTACTTATTTTTTTAAATGACACGTTTAAAAGTAGAAAAAAAACATGGAAGTTGAACCGTTACCATGCTTGATCTCAGCATGTCATGTCGGAGTGCAAAGATTAATCGAATAACCCAGGGCTCCAGACTTGTTTAGCACCTAACCTGAAATTTTAGATGTGCTGGTGAATCAGATACGGGCTCACACTCTACTTTCTACCTATTCTACTTTCTAGGGGTGTGTGTGTACCTGGCTGGAAAAAAATAACCAGTAATCACTGTGAACTCCACATCTATTAATATTCAAGCCTTCCGTGGTGAAGCTTCTTGCTTGAGTCTGGAATTGAAAGCAGTGTCACATGCTAACTGAATCCAGCCACTGATTTTCTATTGCAATTGTTTTAATCAGGGTCGCGGGGAACTGGAGCTTATACCAGCTGACCTTGATCAAGAGGTGGGGTGCAATCTGAACTGGTTGTCGGACAACCACTGGGCACATTCACACACACATACACACATATTCATACCAATGACCTATGGGCAATTGAAGAGTATTTATTGTGTGGACAAAACGTATTATTATCATGGGAATAACAACGAAATTCCCCACTTCCAACTCAGATTCAATGCTAGATCTCTTTTTAATATGGCGGACATGCTACTACAAATCCACAGTGCGTCCTACCAAGCCAATGGTCAACAGTGATTATGCAATAGATGAGACGGTCTACTGGAGCGTAAAACTTTCCCATAAGCCACCTTATTTGGCAAACATGCCAAAAGGTGCAGAGGGGTATTCCTGCAAGCAGGTTCTGTGAATACTCTGAGGTAGTTTACCCTGAGATGAGGGGAAACTAAATTATTCATTGCAAAGGGCAGGATAAAGTTCAACTCAGTCATTTAAAATGGGAGGATTATTGTTTTAGTCAAGAAAAAAGTTTCACATTTATTCATTTGAAAAAAATGTTTCAATTCATTCAGCTGTTTAAGTCAATTATTTTTGTCAATAAAATAAAACATGTCAAAAAAACAAATTAATAGTTTTATCCTCAGGATGATTTTTTGATACACATTAATTATTACGACATTATTTACAAATAACCTGGCCTATCTGAATTTTAAATAATGTTAGCCCTTGAGCTGAAAAGTGTTGACTAAGTAAAATTCAAATGTTCATCTTTTATATGATTTTTTTCACACGTTTCAAGTTCACAGGACGTCAATTCAGAACTCGAAAGATTAAGAGTACCTTTAACCTACTTGCTCGAACACTACGCAGGTGTTGTTTTGTTTCTAGGATAGACTAGCGGCAGAAGGCAGCAGAAGGAAGGCACAGACGTGCATTCACTTTGTTTTTCTTCTGCCATGACAACACAGCTGACAGCATCAAAACGCTTTTGTTTTTAAAATCTTGCCTCAGCTTTTTAGTGTTTTCCCATAAGTCCCCGTAGTCCCTTGTATGACAATCAGGCTGTCAGTGTGGGGGAAAAAAACCCCATCAATGCTACCATTTTAACAGCAGCCCACCAGGAAGTTGTGGGTGTTGGATCACAAAATGACATTAACGGCACTGCGAAACAAGGGAGAAGTTGACTAATATGACTTGAATGAATCTAACAAAGCACAATAAATGAAATCAATACATTACGCTGACCGTATTTTAATTAGTTATGAGAATAATGCACAATGGCTTCTTCTTACCGGGTACATTAGGTATCCTTGCATCACCTTCAATGTGGCAATCGATTTTTTTTCATCTATACGTGAACAATTCTGTGCTTTAAATGTGCTGCCACAACATGCAGCAGCAATTCATATTTTGAGCTGCCCCAAAAAACAGTGACTCAGCACTTGTGAAATGTGACACATTACAAGTGTGAATTGCGCAGGATTGTACAGTTCAGTTGACCCTGACCCCATCACTCGGCGTGTCTGGTGTAATGGAAAAGCAATACAAGCTGTGTGGTCATGTTTGGGGCAAATAGAAATTGAGGTACCACTGTACATAGTTGGATATACAGTACCTGAAAGTATTTTACTACACAAGGAGGAGCCACCTAATCAATTGAACTTATGCATGAAATCATGATGCACAAACTGTTTAGTTCTTTGCCTTGCATTTAAATATGTTATCAACGTGTTTTTTCATATGTAACAACTGTGAACTCATATTTTTATTTGAAAAATGAGTTTTAGGTGGCTGACAGGAATTAATGGCATTTCCATTCATTTCCGTGGGTAAACATAATTCGAAGCTGGAAGTAAAGGCACCACTATGCAGGGATTGCTGTGCAGGTCGAAGAAAAAAACGAAGCAGCTGTCGAACTGGATGCAGGAAGTCGTGTGACCACTAAGGTTAGCTTCAAGTGATCAACAATTATACTGCTGTGAGCGCATTTCTAGTCAAATTACATTCTTTTTAAGGAGCTCGGTGTCTGTCCACTCATCATTCATGTAGGGACATGTCAGCGCGCCTCAAGTTTGACAAACTTTCACCCGCCAAATGCAGCGCCACTAGTGATACGGAAGCTGGGTGTGTGGGTGTGTGGAAGGATAGAAACACCAACAAAGGGGTCTTTAAATAAAAGCTCAGTGGCGTCCAGACGTGTGTGAGCGCCAGCTAATATGTAAGCTAGCTAGTCAACCGCGTAGCTAAGCGCCTGTCACATCACAGCTGAGCTATATAACGTTAATATTCGCGACTTCCGCAACCAATTAACAAACAAAAGCCGAATGAACATACCGTACGTCTCGGACATGTTGGGCCGCCTCGAGTCACTCGGACCGTTTTCACAATTGACTCAGAAAGTCAGTCGGGGTTTGTGTTTATTTGTTTTTTTAAAAATGCTGTCTGAGCTGCTTCGCTTCGGCCACCGCCAACAGAGCCAAGCCAGACCTCGGAGCTACGTGATGACGTCACTGGTCGCCTAAAGTGTTGACTTCAAGTCTGTAGGAATTCCAAATATTTCAATGTACCTTCATTGATAGATATTACTTGGAAGTAAATCAACTTCTATGAGCAAATGATCATATCTTTGCTTTTACCTGCTTCCCTCCGGAGCACCCAACAGACTAAGTAACCGAACTGTCAAATTCTTGTTGAGGTGAAACACAGGGGCAGTATAATGCAGAAGAACAAAGTAGCTGCATATTTATAGGACGACCAGGGATGGCGCTTCTTCCGAGCAATTGTGGAAGGGGGCGGGCAATCCTTTTTAAAATTCAGTATACAGTCGTCCCTCTTAAAATCCTCCAGCATTTTATTTGATATATCTCAAACATAGATGGCGATACAAATTACAACATCCAGAAATATCAATTAACATTAGTTTCTTGCAGCGGAAAGACAAAATTAATGGATGGCAGTGATACACAATTTTAGGGACATGATTGTATGTTAAATGATGTCAGCACTAAAATTATACACAATACTACCACTACTACTATTACTACTACTAACAAACTCAGTAGTAATTTAATGCGTTTGAACTTTTGGCATATCCTAAAGACGCCCATTATTTTTTCTGGACGTGGCCTGCTTTTGTTCCTCTCAGCCTCGTACGTCACCGAAGAAAGGAGGCAAACGTTAAAAAAAGGGCCAGTACAGTACTGTGCTTAGTTGGTGCTTAACCAACCGAGGCATATTTTTCAAAATAGGATTGCTGACTTTACATTTAATAGCATTTCTGCATGTACAACAAAAAGCCACAAGGTGGCAGGCAAAGATAGCGTTATAAGTGGACGTTATTCTATTGTCACTGAAAAACTACGTATAAGACTCAGTGCATCAGTAAACTCTGCTTCATGGCGAAGGTTCAGCCGCAACTCGGGTAGTTGCACGTGAAGACATAGCCCGTCGTGAAAGGATCGCAAGTGACTCTGCAGGTTGAAGGTGGTGATGAAGGAGCGGTCGCAGTTGTCGCGCGGGTACCGGAATACCAGCCGTGTGTCGGCATGCTCCAGGAACCAGGAGTTCCTAAAAGCCTTGCCGCATTCCTAATATAACACATGGTTTGGTGCAACTCCTTGCGCTGCCTCACGAAATCGGTCCAGGTGGAACCGCTAAAGATGCAGCCGGAGTGGTTGCAGGGGGTAGCCTTGGTGAACCTTGAGGTGTCGCTTGAGGTGGCTCAGGAAGTGGAAGTGTATGCTTTCTTCACATCTTTGGGCAATGAAAATAATATTGCATACTTTTTGGGTAAATATAAATATAAGAGTTGACTCCTTCCCCTTTCCCCACCTTTAATGCGTGTTATCACTTGTTCTTTGTACATCTACTAATAAAGAGATACTTGCACAAAGCCCAGGGGTGAGAGGTAAGGCCGCCCAAAGGTAACAGGTGATAAAAGAGCCTTCCTCTACTAATATCCCTTGAAGTTCCTCCCACCTTTTGTTGCACTTTGGCAGGTCCCTTCATCGTTAAAAGCTCTTTTCACTGAGATTAAAGCTGGGGAGGAAACAAGGCTGAGCGTCGTGTGAGGCAAGGATGTTTTCCTAAGGTGGGCTATACAAGAAAGGGTGGGCTCAAAGGTGTGCAGCTGGCTGGGAAAAAAAGACTGTGCTTCTGTTAGTCACTTGCTTACCTTTGTGGGGGTTTGATCACTCCTTGTCTCCCCTCTCTCTTTCCTGTTCTGTTGGGCCGGTGCAGGTTTCATCATCATGATGGATGTCTGTGCTGCAGGCCAAACATGTGCTTCTGTGTGTTGGCGTCGACCTTGGACGTTTCAACATGACCAGCTCAGATGGACGGTCTCATGTGTACCTCTAGCTGTAGGCACGTGAGGAGGGCAGTTGCAATGACTGCAAGCAGGAGGGAATTTACGCTAAAAATCGATAACAAACGTGTTCACAGTGATTATAGAGAGGAAACCCCCCGTTTAATGCCAGCCATCCCTAAGCAATGTTTACTACAAACAATGACTCATTTTCACAGAGTACATGGAATGAGCCACTTCCAATGGAGAAGAGTGGTTACCTGGAATCTACCGAAACCTATTTGTGGAATATTAGTACATGTTTGTCATCATTAAAAGCGGACATACTATGGTAAATTGACTTTATAATCGCTTGAAAATATACTGGAATAAAAAAAACTATAAATGCAACACAATTTTTGCTGCTATCTTTCATCGGGTAGTGTATATATTTAATAATAATAATACATTTTATTTATGAGCGCCTTTCAAGACACCCAAGGACAATTTACAATCAGGAACAAAACAATAAAACACAGAACGGGTTGAGCAGCGGCAGCCAGACGCGCCAGCGTTCACTCAACCTCGAAAATCGGAAGAAACCACAGGGGCGTAAGAGGGAGAAAAAAAAACCACTCAAAATGAGGATAGTTTGAGTTAGGCAAAAAAACTCCTGCACAAGCATATGACAATTACAACAGGTCACAAGACAGGAACAATGAAGGCGGTGATACAAGGGAGCATATGCGCGTGTGATCATCTACGTGTAGTCTGGATAGTGGTGTCTTGAGATAATTCTTTAATTCATTCTGTGACTCTGCGCAGAACTCAAATCATCTTTTGCTATTGAAAGGCCTGGAAATGCCATGAATACATTCATGCCTCCCACTAAAAATCCAATAAAAAATTGCCAGGACCTATCGATAATATAATCTTGCACTTTATAAAAACATACAATCACATAATTAGATATAATGTACAGTATTTGCCCCATTGTTCCCTTCAGTTGAGAAAAATATACCTTTTCTGAACACAGAAAATTTGTTGATTTTTGATTTGAGCTCATGAAAACAAGTGTTGCATTTAAAATTTTGGCCATTAAAAGCAAAAATGTTGTTACTCAGATAAAAAATCAGCTCCGTAGTACTTCAAATGCAACAACAGATGAGTGTGAGTCATGTACCCACCCCACCAGCCAACCAACAACACCATGTCAGAGATGCGCATTTTTGCAAACACCTAGTGTGTACTTGAACCAATGATTATAGTGCACATCTATTTTGGGAACACAGCGTACACCTCTGCTCAGTCCTAGGAAAGTTACAATATAAGGTTTCAACAACACATTTACCTTCGACTTTTGCACCTGTTGTACTTTGTACGATGATGAGAACAATCACATCAAACTAAAGAAAGATGTCAATCAGGTCAAGGATCAATGTAAACAAAGCGAATTAACAATGTTTGTATTAAATCACCTTGATATTACTGCAGGATGGATTAATGCTTTTGAATATCTATTAAAGAACAGCCTTTGCTAATGCATGCATTTAGTATTGACTGCAGAATTTTGACTTCTCAAATGTTTCCTCAAAATCTCACACACGCACACACACACACACACAATGCTAAAATCTAACAGAAATACAATTAAAATAGTAAAATATAATCATCAATATGATGCCGAATTTCCTCAAATAGTGCCTCAAGCATTCTTGCTGAGTGCATGGTCCACTAGAAGTCCCTGTAAAATAAATTCAGAGATTTGTTTCTGAACACATTATACGTGTTTGAAGTTAATTACTGAAAACATGCAAGTACTTATATATTATATACTGTACTTATATATTCCACCTCAATTCTTTATTTCTCTGCCTTTCCCCCCAAAATAGTCCACTTTTTTTAAGCTCCACTTTCACATTAAATAAATTGTTACACACTGGTAATACCATTTAATGATGGAAACCAAAGATTATATTACATTTCCAAAACTGTGACCACAAACCTGCACTCATCTGTCTTATCTAACCTGAACTGGAAGAATCAATCATATATTTGCATCACATATTGACACGGAAAATCCTCAGCGTTTCCTGAGCTGCCGGATGCAACTTGTTGAGGAATCTCTCCATGATGTCACCCAAAATTATTGGAATTGATAGTAGGTAGTTAATGTTGAGAAGATCAAATTGCAGGGTAAAGCGGTGCCACATTCCCAATTGCCACCCGTCTTTTGTCGTGTGTCCACCCCCCGACCTCCACCTCCGCCCAACCAGCCACAGCAAATAAAGCACATTAAGATTTCCTCACATGGGGAGTGTTCCATCAGTGTGACTGACAGTTCATCTTTCAACACTCACTTAAATGAAAAGATCCCTGTGGAGAACATCAAGTCTTTGAGGACACATGCCAGACTGCACGTACACAAAGACTTGTTGACAACAGAATACTCATTCCTCTACATTACACATACAGAAAAACAAATACGTCAATGCTAAATTTGTATTTTGGCGAAAAGACTTTATATTTTTTCTTTTGGAAGACACTCCCATCTCTGAGTTCATCTCTCAGCTTCCCAAAGTCACAGCAGGCTTATTTACCTTCCCTCCAGGTACAAATAAATTCCCCAAAACTCTCTGTTAATTTCCTTTCTCTCTCACCTGTCACAAACCCTCAGCATTGATCTTCAGGAAGATAATCCAGAAGTCCTTTAATATCCCACACTCGAATGAGGAAGGAAAGATTTCACCATCAAATTCTCTCAATTTCTTCTGTTTTCAAAGTGGGTCCCTTGAACTGAATATTGCCTTTGGATCGAGCATATCGGATAGGGTGTGTCGACTTTGTTGTTATTGAGTTAAATTGGAAAAGGTCTCGTAATACAAGATAACCAATCCGAAATTGGAGTGTTTTGTAAGCCCAGAGGTTGAATGAGTGTAAACTTGATTTTGTTGGACAAGGACTATATTTAGATAAGTGATTTCGCAATTCAAACACTGACTCAAAACAGAGAACACTTCAGTATCGCGAGTATCGAGAATGGTCGAAAGTATTACCCATTGAATAACAGCATTAAAAGTTTACATAAATGATGAGCTTCAAACCCATGCATGTAAAACACAACTGATTAGAAGTCCATCACCTGAATCACCTGGCCACCTCATCTGCTCTTCACTGATCAAGGAGGCTCCAGTGGACTCAAAAGTGCCACTGGATCCAGTTGGGAGGACCATAAATGATGGACGAGGTGAAAGGTCTATTTTGTGGGGAAGAGTTTTTCCCAGTCCACATGCCTGTGGGAGACTGGCCGAAAATGTTACCCAGTGTATGACAGCATTAAAAGTATACAGAAACGATGAGATTCAAACCCATGCATGCAGAACACAATGGATTAGCAGTCCATCACCTTAAACACTCGGCCACCTCATCTGCTTTTTGCTGTTCAAAGAGGCTCTCGTGGACTCAAAACTGCCACTGAATCGGGGAGTACCATAAATGATTGACGAGGTAAAAGGTCTATTTTGTGGGGGAAGAGTTTTTCACAGGGCACATGCCTGTGGGAGACGAGTCGAGACTGTGACCAAGTGAATATCATCATTAAAAGTCCACAAAAACGATGAGGATGGGATTCGAACACATGCGTGTAGAACACAATGGATTAGCAGTCCATCGCCTTAACCACTCGGTCACCTCATCTGCCTCTCATGGATCAAGGAGGCTCCAGCACACTCAAAACTGCCACTGGATCCAGCGGAGGATAAATGATGGACGAATTGAAAGGTCTACTTCGTGGGAAAGAGTGTTTCCCAGTCGACATGCCTGTGGGAGACTGGCCGAAATTGTTACCCAGTGTATGACAGCGTTAAAAGTTTACAGGAGCGATGAGGATGGGATTCGAACCCATGCATGTAGAACACAATGGATGAGCAGTCCATCGCCTTAACCACTCGGCCACCTCATCTGCTTCTCTCGGTGCAAGGAGGCTCCAGCACACTCAAAACTGCCACTGGATCCAGTTTAGAGGACCATTAATGATGGACGAGGTGAAAGGTCGACTTTGTGGGGAAGAGTTTTCCCCAGTCGACATGCCTGTGGGAGACTGGCCGAAAATGTTACCCAGTGTATGACAGCATTAAAGGTTTACAGAAACGATGAGGATGGGATTCGAGCCCATGCATGCAGAACACAATGGATTAGTAGTCCATCGCCTTAACCACTCGGCCACCTCATCTGCCGACCATGGATCAAGGAGGCTCCAGCACACTTAAAACTGCCACTGGATGCAGTTTGGAGGACCATTAATGATGGACGAGGTGATAGGTCTACTTTGTGGGGAAGACTTTTCCCCAGTCCACATGCCTGTGGGAGACTGGCCGAAAATGTTACCCAGTGTATGACAGCATTAAAGGTTTACAGAAACGATGAGGATGGGATTCGAACCCATGCATGCAGAACACAATGGATTAGCAGTCCATCGCCTTAACCACTCGGCCACCTCATCTGCCGACCATGGATCAAGGAGGCTCCGGCACACTCAAAACTGCCACTGGATCCAGTTCAGAGGACCATTAATGATGGACGAGGTGATAGGTCTACTTTGTGGGGAAGACTTTTCCCCAGTCCACATGCCTGTGGGAGACTGGCCGAAAATGTTAGCCAGTGTATGACAGCATTAAAGGTTTACAGAAACGATGAGGATGGGATTCGAACCCATGCATGCAGAACACAATGGATTAGCAGTCCATCGCCTTAACCACTCGGCCACCTCATCTGCCGACCATGGATCAAGGAGGCTCCGGCACACTCAAAACTGCCACTGGATCCAGTTCAGAGGACCATTAATGATGGACGAGGTGATAGGTCTACTTTGTGGGGAAGACTTTTCCCCAGTCCACATGCCTGTGGGAGACTGGCCGAAAATGTTACCCAGTGTATTCAAGCATTAAAGGTTTACAGAAACGATGAGGATGGGATTTGAACCCATGCATGCAGAACACAATGGATTAGCAGTCCATCGCCTTAACCACTCGGCCACCTCATCTGCTTTTAACTAATATAGGAGGCTCCAGCACACTTCAAACTACCACTGGATCCAGTTTTGAGGACCATAAATGATGGACGAGGTGAAAGGTGTACTTTGTGGGGAAGAGTTTTCCCCAGTCGACATGCCGAAAATGTTACCCAATGTATGACAGCATTAAAGGTTTACAGAAACGATGAGGATGGGATTCGAACCCATGCATGCAGAACACAATGGATTAGCAGTCCATCGCCTTAACCACTCGGCCACCTCATCTGCTTCTAACTAATTTAGGAGGCTCCAGCACACTTAAAACTGCCACTGGATGCAGTTTGAAGTACCATTAATGATGGACAAGGTGATAGGTCTACTTTGTGGGGAAGACTTTTCCCCAGTCCACATGCCTGTGGGAGACTGGCCGAAAATGTTACCCAGTGTATTAAAGGTTTACAGAAACGATGAGGATGGGATTCGAACCCATGCATGCAGAACACAACAGATTAGCAGTCCATCGCCTTAACCACTCGGCCACCTCATCTGCTTCTAACTAGTACAGGATGCTCCAGCATGCCACTGGATCCAGTTCAGAGGACCATTAATGATGGACGAGGTGATAGGTCTACTTTGTGGGGAAGACTTTTCCCCAGTCCACATGCCTGTGGGAGACTGGCCGAAAATGTTACCCAGTGTATGAGAGCATTAAAGGTTTACAGAAACGATGAGGATGGGATTCGAACCCATGCCTGCAGAACACAATGGATTAGCAGTCCATCGCCTTAACCACTCGGCCACCTCATCTGCGTCTAACTAATATAGAAGGCTCGAGCACACTTAAAACTGCCACTGGATCCAGTTTGGAGGACCATTAATGATGGACGAGGTGAAAGGTCTACTTTGTGGGGAAGAGTTTTCCCCAGTCGACATGCCTGTGGGAGACTGGCCGAAAATGTTACCCAGTGTATGACAGCATTAAAGGTTTACAGAAACGATGAGGATGGGATTCAAACCCATGCATGCAGAACACAATGGATTAGCAGTCCAACGCCTTAACCACTCGGCCACCTCATCTGCCAACCATGGATGAAGGAGGCTCCGGCACACTCAAAACTGCCACTGGATCCAGTTCAGAGGACCATTAATGATGGACGAGGTGATAGGTCTACTTTGTGGGGAAGACTTTTCCCCAGTCGACATGCCTGTGGGAGACTGGCCGAAAATGTTACCCAGTGTATGACAGCATTAAAGGTTTACAGAAACGATGAGGATGGGATTCGAACCCATGCATGTAGAACACAACGGATTAGCAGTCCATCGCCTTAACCACTCGGCCACCTCATCTGCTTCTAACTAGTATAGGAGGTTCCAGCACACTTAAAACTGCCACTGGATCCAGTTTGGAGGACCATTAATGATGGACGAGGTGAAAGGTCTACTTTGTGGGGAAGAGTTTTCCCCAGTCGACATGCCTGTGGGAGACTGGCCGAAAATGTTACCCAGTGTATTAAAGGTTTACAGAAACGATGAGGATGGGATTCGAACCCATGCATGCAGAACACAACGGATTAGCAGTCCATCGCCTTAACCACTCGGCCACCTCATCTGCTTCTAACTAGTACAGGATGCTCCAGCACACTTAAAACTGCCACTGGATCCAGTTTGGAGGACCATTAATGATGGACGAGGTGAAAGGTCTACTTTGTGGGGAAGAGTTTTCCCCAGTCGACAAGCCTGTGGGAGACTGGCCGAAAATGTTACCCAGTGTATGACAGCATTAAAGGTTTACAGAAACGATGAAGATGGGATTCAAACCCATGCATGCAGAACACAATGGATTAGCAGTCCATCGCCTTAACCACTCGGCCACCTCATCTGCCGACCATGGATCAAGGAGGCTCCGGCACACTCAAAACTGCCACTGGATCCAGTTCAGAGGACCATTAATGATGGACGAGGTGAAAGGTCTACTTTGTGGGGAAGAGTTTTCCCCAGTCGACATGCCTGTGGGAGACTGGCCGAAAATGTTACCCAGTGTATGACAGCATTAAAGGTTTACAGAAACGATGAGGATGGGATTCGAACCCATGCATGCAGAACACAATGGATTAGCAGTCCATCGCCTTAACCACTCGGCCACCTCATCTGCTTCTAACTAATTTAGGAGGCTCCAGCACACTTAAAACTGCCACTGGATGCAGTTTAGAGGACCATTAATGATGGACGAGGTGAAAGGTCTACTTTGTGGGGAAGAGTTTTCCCCAGTCGACATGCCTGTGGGAGACTGGCCGAAAATGTTACCCAGTGTATGACAGCATTAAAGGTTTACAGAAACGATGAGGATGGGATTCGAACCCATGCATGCAGAACACAACGGATTAGCAGTCCATCGCCTTAACCACTCGGGCACCTCATCTGCTTCTAACTAATACAGGAGGCTCCAGCACACTTAAAACTGCCACTGGATCCAGTTTGGAGGACCATTAATGATGGACGAGGTGAAAGGTCTACTTTGTGGGGTAGAGTTTTCCCCAGTCGACATGCCTGTGGGAGACTGGCCGAAAATGTTACCCAGTGTATGACAGCATTAAAGGTTTACAGAAACGATGAGGATGGGATTCGAACCCATGCATGCAGAACACAATGGATTAGCAGTCCATCGCCTTAACCACTCGGCCACCTCATCTGCTTCTAACTAATATAGGAGGCTCGAGCACACTTAAAACTGCCACTGGATCCAGTTTGGAGGACCATTAATGATGGACGAGGTGAAAGGTCTACTTTGTGGGGAAGAGTTTTCCCCAGTCGACATGCCTGTGGGAGACTGGCCGAAAATGTTACCCAGTGTATGACAGCATTAAAGGTTTACAGAAACGATGAGGATGGGATTCGAACCCATGCATGCAGAACACAAGGGATTAGCAGTCCATCGCCTTAACCACTCGGCCACCTCATCTGCTACTAATTAATACAGGAGGCTCCAGCACACTTAAAACTGCCACTGGATCCAGTTTGGAGGACCACTAATGATGGACGAGGTGAAAGGTCTACTTTGTGGGGAAGAGTTTTCCCCAGTCGACATGCCTGTGGGAGACTGGCCGAAAATGTTACCCAGTGTATGACAGCATTAAAGGTTTACAGAAACGATGAGGATGGGATTCAAACCCATGCATGCAGAACACAATGGATTAGCAGTCCAACACCTTAACCACTCGGCCACCTCATCTGCCAAACATGGATGAAGGAGGCTCCGGCACACTCAAAACTGCCACTGGATCCAGTTCAGAGGACCATTAATGATGGACGAGGTGATAGGTCTACTTTGTGGGGAAGACTTTTCCCCAGTCGACATGCCTGTGGGAGACTGGCCGAAAATGTTACCCAGTGTATGACAGCATTAAAGGTTTACAGAAACGATGAGGATGGGATTCGAACCCATGCATGTAGAACACAACGGATTAGCAGTCCATCGCCTTAACCACTCGGCCACCTCATCTGCTTCTAACTAGTATAGGAGGTTCCAGCACACTTAAAACTGCCACTGGATCCAGTTTGGAGGACCATTAATGATGGACGAGGTGAAAGGTCTACTTTGTGGGGAAGAGTTTTCCCCAGTCGACATGCCTGTGGGAGACTGGCCGAAAATGTTACCCAGTGTATGACAGCATTAAAGGTTTACAGAAACGATGAGGATGGGATTCGAACCCATGCATGCAGAACACAATGGATTAGCAGTCCATCGCCTTAACCACTCGGCCACCTCATCTGCCGACCATGGATCAAGGAGGCTCCGGCACACTCAAAACTGCCACTGGATCCAGTTCAGAGGACCATTAATGATGGATGAGGTGTTCGGTCTACTTTGTGGGGAAGACTTTTCCCCAGTCCACATGCCTGTGGGAGACTGGCCGAAAATGTTACCCAGTGTATGACGGCATTAAAGGTTTACAGAAACGATGAGGATGGGATTCGAACCCATGCATGCAGAACACAATGGATTAGCAGTCCATCGCCTTAACCACTCGGCCACCTCATCTGCTTCTAACTAATATAGGAGGCTCCAGCACACTTAAAACTGCCACTGGATCCAGTTCAGAGGACCATTAATGATGGACGAGGTGATAGGTCTACTTTGTGGGGAAGACTTTTCCCCAGTCCACATGCCTGTGGGAGACTGGCCGAAAATGTTACCCAGTGTATGACGGCATTAAAGGTTTACGGAAACGATGAGGATGGGATTCGAACCCATGCATGCAGAACACAATGGATTAGCAGTCCATCGCCTTAACCACTCGGCCACCTCATCTGCCAACCATGGATGAAGGAGGCTCCGGCACACTCAAAACTGCCACTGGATCCAGTTCAGAGGACCATTAATGATGGACGAGGTGATAGGTCTACTTTGTGGGGAAGACTTTTCCCCAGTCGACATGCCTGTGGGAGACTGGCCGAAAATGTTACCCAGTGTATGACAGCATTAAAGGTTTACAGAAACGATGAGGATGGGATTCGAACCCATGCATGTAGAACACAACGGATTAGCAGTCCATCGCCTTAACCACTCGGCCACCTCATCTGCTTCTAACTAGTATAGGAGGTTCCAGCACACTTAAAACTGCCACTGGATCCAGTTTGGAGGACCATTAATGATGGACGAGGTGAAAGGTCTACTTTGTGGGGAAGAGTTTTCCCCAGTCGACATGCCTGTGGGAGACTGGCCGAAAATGTTACCCAGTGTATGACAGCATTAAAGGTTTACAGAAACGATGAGGATGGGATTCGAACCCATGCATGCAGAACACAATGGATTAGCAGTCCATCGCCTTAACCACTCGGCCACCTCATCTGCCGACCATGGATCAAGGAGGCTCCGGCACACTCAAAACTGCCACTGGATCCAGTTCAGAGGACCATTAATGATGGATGAGGTGAAAGGTGTACTTTGTGGGGAAGAGTTTTCCCCAGTCCACATGCCTGTGGGAGACTGGCCGAAAATGTTACCCAGTGTATGACGGCATTAAAGGTTTACGGAAACGATGAGGATTGGATTCGAACCCATGCATGCAGAACACAATGGATTAGCAGTCCATCGCCTTAACCACTCGGCCACCTCATCTGCTTCTAACTAATATAGGAGGCTCCAGCACACTTAAAACTGCCACTGGATCCAGTTCAGAGGACCATTAATGATGGACGAGGTGAAAGGTCTACTTTGTGGGGAAGAGTTTTCCCCAGTCGACATGCCTGTGGGAGACTGGCCGAAAATGTTACCCAGTGTATGACAGCATTAAAGGTTTACAGAAACGATGAGGATGGGATTCAAACCCATGCATGCAGAACACAATGGATTAGCAGTCCATCGCCTTAACCACTCGGCCACCTCATCTGCTTCTAACTAATATAGGAGGCTCCAGCACACTTAAAACTGCCACTGGATCCAGTTCAGAGGACCATTAATGATGGACGAGGTGAAAGGTCTACTTTGTGGGGAAGAGTTTTCCCCAGTCGACATGCCTGTGGGAGACTGGCCGAAAATGTTACCCAGTGTATGACAGCATTAAAGGTTTACAGAAACGATGAGGATGGGATTCGAACCCATGCATGCAGAACACAATGGATTAGCAGTCCATCGCCTTAACCACTCGGCCACCTCATCTGCTTCTAACTAATTTAGGAGGCTCCAGCACACTTAAAACTGCCACTGGATGCAGTTTGGAGGACCATTAATGATGGACGAGGTGAAAGGTCTACTTTGTGGGGAAGAGTTTTCCCCAGTCGACATGCCTGTGGGAGACTGGCCGAAAATGTTACCCAGTGTATGACAGCATTAAAGGTTTACAGAAACGATGAGGATGGGATTCGAACCCATGCATGCAGAACACAACAGATTAGCAGTCCATCGCCTTAACCACTCGTCCACCTCATCTGCTTCTAACTAGTATAGGAGGCTCCAGCACACTTAAAACTGCCACTGGATCCAGTTTGGAGGACCATTAATGATGGACGAGGTGAAAGGTCTACTTTGTGGGGAAGAGTTTTCCCCAGTCGACATGCCTGTGGGAGACTGGCCGAAAATGTTACCCAGTGTGTGACAGCATTAATGATTTACAGAAACGATGAGGATGGGATTCAAACCCATGCATGCAGAACACAATGGATTAGCAGTCCATCGCCTTAACCACTCGGCCACCTCATCTGCCGACCATGGATCAAGGAGGCTCCGGCACACTTAAAACTGCCACTGGATCCAGTTCAGAGGACCATTAATGATGGACGAGGTGAAAGGTCTACTTTGTGGGGAAGAGTTTTCCCCAGTCGACATGCCTGTGGGAGACTGGCCGAAAATGTTACCCAGTGTATGACAGCATTAAAGGTTTACAGAAACGATGAGGATGGGATTCAAACCCATGCATGCAGAACACAATGGATTAGCAGTCCATCGCCTTAACCACTCGGCCACCTCATCTGCTTCTAACTAATATAGGAGGCTCCAGCACACTTAAAACTGCCACTGGATCCAGTTCAGAGGACCATTAATGATGGACGAGGTGAAAGGTCTACTTTGTGGGGAAGAGTTTTCCCCAGTCGACATGCCTGTGGGAGACTGGCCGAAAATGTTACCCAGTGTATGACAGCATTAAAGGTTTACAGAAACGATGAGGATGGGATTCGAACCCATGCATGCAGAACACAATGGATTAGCAGTCCATCGCCTTAACCACTCGGCCACCTCATCTGCTTCTAACTAATTTAGGAGGCTCCAGCACACTTAAAACTGCCACTGGATGCAGTTTGGAGGACCATTAATGATGGACGAGGTGATAGGTCGACTTTGTGGGGAAGACTTTTCCCCAGTCGACATGCCTCTGGGAGACTGGCCGAAAATGTTACCCAGTGTATGACAGCATTAAAGGTTTACAGAAACGATGAGGATGGGATTCGAACCCATGCATGTAGAACACAACGGATTAGCAGTCCATCGCCTTAACCACTCGGCCACCTCATCTGCTTCTAACTAGTATAGGAGGTTCCAGCACACTTAAAACTGCCACTGGATCCAGTTTTGAGGACCATTAATGATGGACGAGGTGAAAGGTCTACTTTGTGGGGAAGAGTTTTCCCCAGTCGACATGCCTGTGGGAGACTGGCCGAAAATGTTACCCAGTGTATGACAGCATTAAAGGTTTACAGAAACGATGAGGATGGGATTCGAACCCATGCATGCAGAACACAATGGATTAGCAGTCCATCGCCTTAACCACTCGGCCACCTCATCTGCCGACCATGGATCAAGGAGGCTCCGGGACACTCAAAACTGCCACTGGATCCAGTTCAGAGGACCATTAATGATGGACGAGGTGATAGGTCTACTTTGTGGGGAAGACTTTTCCCCAGTCCACATGCCTGTGGGAGACTGGCCGAAAATGTTACCCAGTGTATGACGGCATTAAAGGTTTACGGAAACGATGAGGATGGGATTCGAACAGATGCATGCAGAACACAATGGATTAGCAGTCCATCGCCTTAACCACTCGGCCACCCCATCTGCTTCTAACTAATATAGGAGGCTCCAGCACACTTAAAACTGCCACTGGATCCAGTTCAGAGGACCATTAATGATGGACGAGGTGAAAGGTCTACTTTGTGGGGAAGAGTTTTCCCCAGTCGACATGCCTGTGGGAGACTGGCCGAAAATGTTACCCAGTGTATGACAGCATTAAAGGTTTACAGAAACGATGAGGATGGGATTCGAACCCATGCATGTAGAACACAACGGATTAGCAGTCCATCGCCTTAACCACTCGGCCACCTCATCTGCTTCTAACTAGTATAGGAGGTTCCAGCACACTTAAAACTGCCACTGGATCCAGTTTGGAGGACCATTAATGATGGACGAGGTGAAAGGTCTACTTTGTGGGGAAGAGTTTTCCCCAGTCGACATGCCTGTGGGAGACTGGCCGAAAATGTTACCCAGTGTATGACAGCATTAAAGGTTTACAGAAACGATGAGGATGGGATTCGAACCCATGCATGCAGAACACAATGGATTAGCAGTCCATCGCCTTAACCACTCGGCCACCTCATCTGCCGACCATGGATCAAGGAGGCTCCGGCACACTCAAAACTGCCACTGGATCCAGTTCAGAGGACCATTAATGATGGATGAGGTGAAAGGTCTACTTTGTGGGGAAGAGTTTTCCCCAGTCCACATGCCTGTGGGAGACTGGCCGAAAATGTTACCCAGTGTATGACAGCATTAAAGGTTTACAGAAACGATGAGGATGGGATTCGAACCCATGCATGTAGAACACAACGGATTAGCAGTCCATCGCCTTAACCACTCGGCCACCTCATCTGCTTCTAACTAATATAGGAGGCTCCAGCACACTTAAAACTGCCACTGGATCCAGTTCAGAGGACCATTAATGATGGACGAGGTGAAAGGTCTACTTTGTGGGGAAGAGTTTTCCCCAGTCGACATGCCTGTGGGAGACTGGCCGAAAATGTTACCCAGTGTATGACAGCATTAAAGGTTTACAGAAACGATGAGGATGGGATTCGAACCCATGCATGTAGAACACAACGGATTAGCAGTCCATCGCCTTAACCACTCGGCCACCTCATCTGCTTCTAACTAGTATAGGAGGTTCCAGCACACTTAAAACTGCCACTGGATCCAGTTTGGAGGACCATTAATGATGGACGAGGTGAAAGGTCTACTTTGTGGGGAAGAGTTTTCCCCAGTCGACATGCCTGTGGGAGACTGGCCGAAAATGTTACCCAGTGTATGACAGCATTAAAGGTTTACAGAAACGATGAGGATGGGATTCGAACCCATGCATGCAGAACACAATGGATTAGCAGTCCATCGCCTTAACCACTCGGCCACCTCATCTGCCGACCATGGATCAAGGAGGCTCCGGCACACTCAAAACTGCCACTGGATCCAGTTCAGAGGACCATTAATGATGGATGAGGTGAAAGGTCTACTTTGTGGGGAAGAGTTTTCCCCAGTCCACATGCCTGTGGGAGACTGGCCGAAAATGTTACCCAGTGTATGACGGCATTAAAGGTTTACGGAAACGATGAGGATGGGATTCGAACCCATGCATGCAGAACACAATGGATTAGCAGTCCATCGCCTTAACCACTCGGCCACCTCATCTGCTTCTAACTAATATAGGAGGCTCCAGCACACTTAAAACTGCCACTGGATCCAGTTCAGAGGACCATTAATGATGGACGAGGTGAAAGGTCTACTTTGTGGGGAAGAGTTTTCCCCAGTCGACATGCCTGTGGGAGACTGGCCGAAAATGTTACCCAGTGTATGACAGCATTAAAGGTTTACAGAAACGATGAGGATGGGATTCAAACCCATGCATGCAGAACACAATGGATTAGCAGTCCATCGCCTTAACCACTCGGCCACCTCATCTGCTTCTAACTAATATAGGAGGCTCCAGCACACTTAAAACTGCCACTGGATCCAGTTTGGAGGACCATTAATGATGGACGAGGTGAAAGGTCTACTTTGTGGGGAAGAGTTTTCCCCAGTCGACATGCCTGTGGGAGACTGGCCGAAAATGTTACCCAGTGTATGACAGCATTAAAGGTTTACAGAAACGATGAGGATCGGATTCGAACCCATGCATGTAGAACACAATGGATTAGCAGTCATCGCCTTAACCACTCGGCCACCTCATCTGCTTTTCACTGTTCAAAGAGGCTCTCGTGGACTCAAAACTGCCACTGAACCGGGAAGTACCATTAATGATCGACGAAGTGAAAGGTCTATTTTGTGGGGGAAGAGTTTTTCCCAGTCCACATGCCTGTGGGAGACGAGTCGAGACTGTGACCCAGTGAATATCATAATTAAGTCCACAGAAATGATGAGGATGGGATTCAAACCCATGCGTGTAGAACACAATAGATTAGCAGTCCATTGCCTCAACCACTTGGCAACTGCATCACAGCCAATTGTAGTGCACACAGACAAACAATGATTCACGCTCACAATCCCACCCTGGAACAATTTAGTGTGTTCCATTCATAGCCTGCCAGGCATGTTTTTGGAACGCAGGAGTAAAGCGGAGTACCAGGCGAAAACCCAGGCAGGCACGGGGAGAACATGCAAATTCTACACAGGAAGATAGGAGCTAGAATTGAACGGAAATAATAATACTAATAATAATAATTTAAAATAAAAGAGAGAAAGAAACAGCCAATGTCATTTAACTAAATTGATTAAATGAAAGATGGTTACCATGTGTCCCATGTCACACTAAGTTAAAGTAACTGAACGTATGTCCAGTATACCTATAATAATGCCAAAATGATAAATTTGACTAAAGTAGGTGTAACTCGTAAAGAAATCCAAATGGGAGCTTTCCTCCAAGGCCCTTGCGAGTTGCGTCCTGTCCTCAGCTGGCCGTGTGCTACGACGTGTCAGTGAGATAAGACAGTCGGCCCTCAAGGATGATGTCAGCACCGATTAATGGCAGTCGTGACCTCCACACCAGACAGCCGCAGTTCAATCGTCACATCCTTGCTGTCTCAGGCAATTAGCACTCTATTAATATTTTTCATTACTGTCATTTCTGGACTATAAACCGCTACTTTTGTCACACGCTTTCAACCGTGTGGCTTATTTTATGATGCGTTCTGTGTCAAGATTTTTTCCAACCGCCGCCGGGGAGCGCTCGAGCAGAAAAGTTAACAGTGAGAAGCTATCATGTGTCACAGTGAAAACAAAAATCGATAACAGTAGTGGCTTGTGAGCATTTTTCAGCGTGCCCGAAACACGTGGAAAACAACGAATCTCCCCTGCTCCACGGCTGTTGACACGACCCACCATGCGACACCGTTCAAACTCCCAAACGATGAGATTTTACTCTTAATATCCGCCGGGTTACAATTCCGATTGCAGATCCATCAGGTCTGAATAAGCACAGCTGAGCGTTATTGTCACTTCACTTCCTGGTCCAAGTCTCACGAAATTTCCCACAAGATTATCCAACACTCCTTTTCAAGTGACAGGAGTAGTGAATGAGGGAGCATTCACTACAACAGTCATAGTATTGTTCACCTGGTTACATATGCCAAAAGAAAACCTCCCGAAAGACATTGTCGAGAAAGTTGACACGAAAGCGTGGATGGAGGTATGTTTGTACTTTTAGTTTTTCTGGAATTTTATTTTTAAAAATTCAGGATTTTATCTGTATATTTGGGTCACATTTTTGCTTCATGTGTTTGCATTTTTTTCCCAATTTTCTTTACTTTATTTTTCACATTGTATTTCGCTATATTTCTCAAACATCTATCCATCTTCTCTGAACCTGCAAGTATATTAATTCCACCTCTTTAAATGTGTGTGTGTGTGTGTGTGTGTGTGTGTGTGTGTGTGTGTGTGTGTGTGTGTGCGTGTGTGTGTGTGAAGGGAGAGGGTCGTTGCCCCCCCCCCCCCATTTAGGTGGGTGAATTTGAGGCTAAAGGTGACACGCAAAAGACCAGGTGTGCAACGCCTGTGCTCAGCCCCACGCAGGTGAACGTGACTCATCGTCTTGCCTGTCTCCCCTTCCTAACCCTCCTTTGAGCAGCTCTAATTGTGATCTCATCCTTTCGAAAAGCCCCCCCAAAAGTTCTTCACGTTCTAACCCTCACTTATCTTACGCTGGAATGTCTTGCTGTTAAATGACATCGCCACAAGAGGACTTATTGCCGAGTTTCTTAAATCTAGTGGCTAAAAACTACACTCCACAGTCGGATCAACAGTATAGTAGGCCTTAGTGTTAATCCAAAAAGTTAAAGACAGCTGAACTGAAATTGCTCAGTGATTGTTTCATGTACCACTCGAGGGAGACCGCTTCAACAAGTGGTACCACACTATGAGAATCACTGGCCTTACTGTGGATAATGTGTATGATGTCTGGAACACAGTCGTCGTACATCAATGATAAAAACAAATACATCCATTGATTTAGTATGAATGATTTTTTAAAAAACTATTAAAATGTGTAAAATAAACAAACATATATACATTTAAAACCAATTTTCTTTTCATTTATTCTTTCGTCAAATGTGTATTTTTAACATATTCAGTGCCACCCTTTTTCGAGGCAGACTTCCACATACTGCCCACTCTTTTAAAGTATACATCTTTGAAGACCCACAAATTTATTGCGGTCTGACGCAATATAAGCACTCAATAAACCCAAAGGAGACTCCCTTCTTGCACCAAAAAATAATGTTTGTTCCTTGTTCTGTTCTTTACTAATCAATCCGCAGCACACCCTCGTGAGGATAAGTAGCTTGGATAATGGAGGGATAATAGAACTTGGTTTGTTTCACCAAAAACACAGGATGCTGAACAAAAAGCAGAAAGCGTTTTGTGGGGGATAAAACGTGTCAATCAGCAAATTGACTAACGCTCTTATTTTTTTGCTTTTTATGACCCAAGAAAGGGATTTTATATATTTTGTCACACGGTTTCAACCGGGACAGCACTAATATATATATATATCCGCTTTGTTCATAGATAAAGGGCAGAGGAAAGCCGTTGTAGTGGATGTAGCGGTCCCAAGTCGAGAAATACCAAGGGCTCAGAGAGGAGCTGGAGAGAGCCTGGAAGGTAAAGGTGACAGTCGTGCTTGTGGTGGTCCGAGCACTCGGGGCAGTGACCCCCAAACTAGATGAGTGGTTGCAACAGATCCCGGGAACAACATCGGACATCTCAGTCCAGAAATGTGCAGTGCTGGGAACAGCAAGGATACTGCGCAGAACCCTCAAGCTTCCTGGCCTCTGGTAGAGGACCCGAGCTGAATGAGGGACGGACACCACCCGAGGGGTGAGATGAGGATTCTTTTTTTTATATATAATATATATTAGAGCTGTCAAACGATTAAAATATTTAATCTAATTAAAAATGCAACTGTCATAATTAACTCAAAGGAACTAAAAAATTAATCGTGATTACTCACGCATTTTTTATCGTTTCTGAATTTCCTTTTACATTTTTTGTCCTATTTTTCCCCATTTTAATGCTCTCATCAATATGGAATCATGAATCAGTTTTCTATGTGCAAAATGCAAATATTTTATGAAATTATTTCGATTTTCAATTTTACATGAACATTTTTCACTTGTAGCAGTTATTCACACATAATCTCTCATACAATATTAAAACATGTTATTGTGGTGATGACCCGTTAAAAGTGTTTGAACTGGCATGATCCATCCTTGACCTATCGTCCTCTCACTTGCATCCAATAAGAGAGCACGCGCATACAGCAGTGTGCGTCATGGCTGGAGTGCGCCTCACTTGTGTTATCTGACCCTTTCACGCTCCCTCTGAAAGCACACCGAAGACAAACTTTTTCCAAGCTGAGATGATTTCATAAGGACCTTAGTCAAGGCTGACACGTCCACCTCAAATGAGGCAGCGGTTAATAAAGTTCAAGCCTGGCTCATTGGTAGCTCCTTACAATCCTGGCTTTTACATGATGTTCCCAGCGTCTCGCCCGCGGGGGCCTGAACGCTGGAGTGTACGGGACACAATGGGGAGGCCGGATTAGCCTTTGTGGGAAGTGACAAGTTGTGGGAAGATCAGGAGGGTTTTACTTTGGGGCTCACCTGGGGAAAGTAGCAATTTAGCCAAACCCTGCTTTTGTTTCCATGGCGACATTGCCTCACACCTTTTGTCTGTGTGCAAACGAGCCGGAACATGTTATAAGCCACTCAATCCTGATGACTTCACTGCCACTGTAATTGTTATCATGTCTAAGAATTCACAGAGGGTGAGTTTTGTGTGTGGGAGATAAGTCACAATTTTTACGCATTTCTATTTTTAACCTCCAAAGACGACGTCACGTAGTGGAAAGATACGTGGTGTAAAATGGAGGTAAAATGTTGTCCGAAAAATAAACACAAAAGTAAAGTAATTATACTTAAAGGGGAAGAGAAGTCAAAAATGTTCTTAACAATATGTTCACTGCCCCCATTTGGCGAAGGTGTGCACACCAGATTCATATGGACCATTTCATTTTGTGATGACATCCTACTCTTTTTTTAAATTTTGACTTAAGTACATGAGTTAACACAAGGATTTGACCTTCCACTTTTGCTCCCTTTGCCCAGTGGCGGTTCTTCTTGCAAGGCAGGTGTGGATGACAGAGCCTTTTGTTCATTTTTACTGTTCAGGGTTCATATGGACGACATGTGGCAACATCGGCTCGTAAGGTGGTTCACATGGAAGCTTTCAACGTGAGGCCCGCTGGCTTTGTTGTGTAAATACGGTCTTGAGTTGATGCCAGCACAAGCGTTGTCCTCCTGATACCGCGACTGAAAACCCCCCCGAGCTTTGATCAACACGTGTATACGACACACAAGTAGGGTTATGATTTGTTTTTCATTCATTTACTGTACGTTTAAATTTCAATAAATTGCTATATATGGGGGGGGGGGGGCGATACTCCCCTAATTTGACCATTGCCATGGATGGATTCCTGAGATGAATTACAAAACGAGTAAAAATCATGAAATAGTCGGCAAAAAGTTAAAAAAAAAGAGTATTAGGAAACACTGCAAAATGTTGCTCAGAAATCTGACAAAAATTTTACGTAAACATTTTTGTAGATTTTTTTAGAATGTACTACAAATTGTTTGACAAAAAATAATCCATGAATACAAAATATTTGACAAATATATTAGAAGTCGGCGCAAGTCAAGTCAGCTTTATTGTCAAATATGTGCAACATACAACACAAATTCTTCCCTATCAAAATCAATGCTGGCACATGCGTGCTGCCGAGAAGGTGCAACCAACAAGCACAGATTCTTTTCCTTCGATGAATGTCATGGCCAAATGCTGAAAACAGTCCAGATCGGGTCTATGCAAAAGACAACAAAACAAAAAGACAAAAACAACAACAACAAAAAAAGCTGAGTTCTTTAAGTTCTTTCAGACGGCTGCCACCTACGGCGCCATTTTTGGGGGGGTCGGGGGGACAATTACATTACAGAACTGCATGATCTAGAATCTTCATATAAACATACACCATACTGATGAAGTCAATAAGATGAGATGCAGTGTGCTAATTGTTCGAGACAGGGGGGGGGGGGGGGGCGTGTGACGCTTGATTTGCGGCCATCTGGTGTGGAGGTCACTAATGCCATTCATCAGTCCTGACTTCATCCTCGAGGGCCAATTGTCTTATTTCACTGACATGTCATCGCACGGAGGTGAGGACAGGACACAACTCGCATAGGCCTTGGAGGGAAGTTGCCCCTTTGGATTTCTTTACGTGTTACACCCACATTAGTCAAATGTGTCATTTCGCCATTCAATATAGGCCTAATGGACATACCTTCAGTTACTGTAGCTGAGATTTATTTTTGTGAAGGTTACATAAGACACTGTAACCATCAAGCATTTCATGATTTCACTTATAACTACCGGTACTGATTGATACTTATAACTACTGTAGAGCTGTGGACCCAGGCTGTTTCTCTCTTTTATTATTATTATCCATCCATCCATTCATTTTCTGATCCACTTATCCTCACACGGGGCGCGCTGGAGCTTATCCCAGCTGTCTTCGGGCAGTAGGTTGCCAGCCAATCCTGAACCGGTTGCCAGCCAATCGCAGGGCACACATAAACAAACAACCATCCGCGCTCACACTCACACTCACATCTAGGGACAATTTAGAGTTCTCCATTAACCTGCCACGCATGTTTATGGAATGTGGGAACCTGCAGTACCCGGAGAAACCCCACGCAGGCACGGGAAGCACATGTAAACTCCAGGAATCGAACAGGAATCGAACCCTGCACCTCTGCACAGCGAGGCCGACGTGCTAACCAGTCAACCACTGGGCCGCCCTATTATTATTATTATTATTATTATTATTATCATCATTCTTATTATTATCATCATTATTCTTCTCACTATTATTGTTGTTTTCAAAAGACATATGATGAGTATTTGACAACAAAGTTTTCTCAAAGCATTTGCCTATAGTCAAAACCCTTGATTTAAGGCCCAGATGCCAAACTCCAGACCTTGGGGGACACTGTCCTGCATGTTTTCTTGATAATGATCTCAAGCATTCGAACCAGGTGTCTTGGAAGAGGGAACCAAAATCTGAATATTGACCAGTGAATGTTTAATCTCCTGATGAATAGTTTGTCTCATCAACATTCAGTGGATCCGGAGACACACTGGTTGAAAATGATAAACCTGGGCCAGACATACCAGAAAAGCTTGGAGTTTAATTGTGGATGACTCAATGAAATAAATGCCTGAGAAGAATACAGCTCACTGGAAGTCTGGATGTTTGAGTGGTTGAGTGAACGGAAGTGGACGAGGCTGTTTGCCTATAGGCAAGCTCTTTGCGTTACTGGTCAGGACCGGCAACCGTAATGACCTAACTGCCTTCACCTTACACACACACACAGACACACTCGCACGCACGCACGCACACACGCACGCACGCGCACACACACACACACACACACACACACACACACACACACACACACACACACACACGCACACACACACACACACAATGGAAATTTGCGTCAAGCTCTTTCATTTCCCTGCTAATAATCTCTTAATCATGAAAGCCACCTGGGGGCTGCCGCCTCTGTTTGCCCAAAAATTACATTTCCATGAGGTCACTTCGCCCGTCTATGAACTTTCCTGACAAAGTCTGCAATGATGATAGGGAAACACACGATAGTGTTGTGTGAGTCTCACGTAACGCTGCACACAGAGCAATGCAAACAAAGCCACTGGCAAAAGAAAAATTCCAAAATAAAAAAAGATTTTGTATGAAGATTTTTTATGTACAGATGGATGACCGTTTCATCCACTGATTCTTGAATCACAGAATTTAGAAATCCGACTGTATACACATACTTTTTACCAGAAACCTGTGCAAAACTTGAACAGTATATATAAAAAATACTTTCAACTTTTTCCAATAGAACAATACAACAATTTTGGGCAGTTTAAAAAAAATAAAAAAGACAGACACTATAATACTGCACCTTATCAAGTCATACAGTAATTAGGTAATTAAAATGAATATAGAAAAATAAAACACTTTTCATCAAATTTTTTGCTTTATTCATGAACATTGTGCTACTCTTTCTGCTGTCCATGCCTTGGCCATCTGGGGGCAGTATAACAGACATAATGATAAACTGTACTGGAGACTTAGCTCATCTCTGTCTCAGCAGAGCAGTAAAAGTAGTCATTCTCTGCAGAGGATAAAGAATAAATGCCTATAATTATTTTTATTGTATTTTATTGTATTGTCTGTCTACATTCAGTAGGTTTAAGGTTAAATGTTGAAAAATGTGCTATTTTCCAATATAGATAGATAGATAGATAGATAGATAGATAGATAGATACTGTAGATAGATAGATAGATAGATAGATAGATAGATAGATAGATAGATAGATAGATAGATAGATAGATAGATAGATAGATAGATAGATAGATAGATAGACATCAACATCTATTCTACTTTTTGCAATATAAATATTTTGGTCAATTCATCAAAATGTTAAATCTTTTATGTATATTATGTCTAGATTAAAAATCTCATTTCATCTTTGATTTATTGACATCATCGTTAATCATGAAACCACAAAAAACAAAACATGTCCCTGCAACAAACAAAGACTGTCTAATGAGAAACACCCCATTAAATATAATGGCATTGCCATCGCTGTATCCTACAGAATGTTTCATGTTGACAGCTGTTTTGCTTTACCAGTTCACCTCCTTCTTTGGCCTGGTATCAAAAACTCTGGATAATTTTATGTTTTGGAAAACGATGAGACTATTTGGAAATGTAGCATCACAAAGCCTTGTTGTTAACGCAATATGTTTGTAGTCACTCACATGCTGGGAACGGAGGCGTGACCATGATGTGACACACAAATCTCTCAGCACATAGGCGGCATTGTGAATGAGGGCATGTTTAGTCATAACAGCAAGTATGTTTACTGCAGACTTTCATGTGTGTAATTGTATGCGCACTGTGAACTGCGCATGCTAACGCTGGAATGCTGCTTAAACTGAGAGCAGCTGCTTATCTTTTCATATTTGCTTGTTTTTTTAAATTCTTTTTTAAACCTCTCAAAAAGAGTCGGAATGAATTAATAGATTAAAAGTTAAAGACAGAGATGCGTAAGGCTTTAATTTCCTGTCAGGACAATATGTTCCAGTGTGGGGGTGGGGGGGGGGGGGGCTTCACCTCGTAACTGTCATTGACAAAAAATGACATTGAGAATGCTGCCTGTGACGTTCATTCCACCACAAACGATGATTTTGAGTCGACTCGTCAATATCGCGCCGGGGACAATTACAACACACTGTGCTGCAAATTGATTTTTGGTTTTATGGTGGGTATGTTAAAAGAAAAATTCAGTTTCCCCTTCAAAAAATAAATTTCTGTGCCGTGAGGAGAACATTTTAAAAATAATAAATAATATTTGACAAAGGCTGGTGGTGGGTTACCACATTACAGTACAGAGGTTCATGGTTCGTTTATGGGCTGCGGTCTTCCTGTGTGTAGTTAACATGTTTCTCCAAGGCCTATTTGGGTTTTCTCCGGGTACTCTGATTTTGTCACACATTTTGACTCCCATGCCGCCCTGTGAACAATTGTTTCAAAATGAGAACCAATCATATGTTCAACTACACAAGCTTCACTTCACTTATTTCCAAACAGAACACTCATTCAAGCATCTCTGCTGGTTCCCCTCAGTTAAGTCAGCCTACCGCACCTCTGCGTCATCCAAACAAAGGCCCATTTGGAGAAGAAATTGGGCCAATAAATCAAAAGTCCAAGCGACACCGTGCAGCAACACGCCTGTGTTTTTCTGTCCTGTTGACCCTGCAGCCCCACTAAGGAGCTGCGGCGCTGCACTGACGAGGAAGCGACGCAGCGCTCTCCCCACCCCCAAGCTTCTTCCTTTTACTCCTTTGCTCCGCGCACTGCACTGCACCTTTCCCACACACTGCCGGGGGTTCACATCTGACTCCTGACCCTAACGAAGGAGGGGAAGGGTAGTTTGTAAGGAAGGGGGGTGGGGACCACCCAGCCAGGCTCTTATGCCCCCCACCCCCAGCCCCCAACCCCACTCTTGAGAAGAAGACGGGAGAGGGATGTGGTGCTGCATCGGTCTTGAGGGAATAGCATTAGGTCAGGTTGGGGAAGGGGAAAAAGATCAAAGCGGGGAGTGAAATGGAAAGAGGGGTTGTTCTGGGTCATTTTGGGCTAAAGCAGGGATTTCAAACTCAAAGTGCGGAGCTGTATCTGGACTGCCTTATCACGTTATGTGGCCCACGAAAACAAATCAATTGTGTCTCCTTGGTTTCATGCTAAATGGATTTTCAGTTTGACAACCCAGCAAAAAGAGGTTTCAAACTGTTTACTGCCAAACCAAATATAAAACAAAGAGAATTACACGTTAGCATTTTAAAACAAACATTGATTTGCCTATGAAAAGTTTGTTTAGCTCAATGCTAACACACAAACATCACAGAGAGGCTCCGAAATAGCATCAGCTTTGCGGTGTTTTCGCACTTTAGGCAAAAGGCCCCTTGAACAAAAACGGTGCAGCAACTCACATAAACAGACACTAACGATAATCAGAGGCATATTTTATTTTCTACGAAAAATTACGACCGCAGCTTGTCCAATGTCCCCAGTCACAACAAGTCACAACCGGCGGCTGAGGGTAACCATAACTACCATGTGGCTCCTGACAAAAATACATTTGACACTCTTGGGGGCAATAAATAATAGTGAGACAAAACAATCTAACGTACATTTTTATTTGTCTTACCCCCCTTGCTGAAACATGAAGACACTGTCGTTGAAGCTTTGCTGGGGCTGGGGGGGCCTTATCGATAGCATGAGAGGGGAGTGACAGATTCTCTCCCTCAGTTGTAAATCTCTTTCTTTATCACCTCCTCCCTATATTCTGCAGGCAGGAAGCCTGCAAGCTCAAATAAAGCTGAAAGAGTGAACTGACACTTTTATGAGTGACTGTGACACTTGCTGTCTACTTTTTTTCCCCCCACTGAACCTCCCGCTTGGACACCATCGCCTGTCTGAGATTTGAGAGCCACTAAACCTTTAAAGACCAGGCTTCACTTTTGTGTGTGACCAATCATTCTCAAATGCAGTGTCTCAAAAGTGTGTCACTGACTGGACTCCAATAATATTATGCAGTCAACATTGCTGCATATTGAAAAGTGATTACAGTACTGGAATTTGGCTGATTGAGTTACAGATGAGTGTAAAAGAGATTTTCATGCCTCCAGCAGTATGAATGGAAGCGTTTAACGACTAATAAAGCTGTCTTGTGTGTCTGTGACATGTGGTTCAGTTCCTAGATGCACAAAGTGGGCAATGTGCATCACATGAGAGGTAATTACGTCACTGGTGGCCCCTCCTATTTTGCAGCCCACCGAATTCTGAATTTGCATAGAAAACAAAATCATGTTTTCTTCTGCCTGTATTTTCGCTCTTGTCATGAATAAACAAACGACAGTTTAACCTACCTTTAGACTTCAAATTAGAGCTATCTACAAAAGCTGTGTTACGTGCCCTGAGTGGGGGTCAGGCTGAGGTGCGGAGTGCGCAAGTTAACAGATAACACGTCGTAGGGGAAAGAGCAACAAGATAACATAAAGAGCGACACAATGGAAAGAGTGCCACAAAAGAAGCGCCAACACAAAGACATTTTGACATGGCTGGGCAGGAATGTGCCGGCAGGTATTGCACAGGGGCCCAGGAAGCAACAATACAATAGCGGTGTGTGTGTACGTGTGTGTGTGCGCATGTGTGTGTGTGTGTGTGTGTGTGCGCTCACAGGGAGTTGGGGGTGTATTGGTTTACCTGCTATCGCTTACCTGCTCAGCACGACACTCATGCTGGGAGGCGGCCTCCAAGAGAGCCACATCAATGGCGGCCATTCTCAAAATGCACTAGTATGTGTCCATGTGTCTACGTGTATGTGTGTGTGTACGTGTGTGTGTGTGCGTGTGTGTGTGTGTTTGTGTGTGTGTTTGTGTGCGTGTGTCCATGATCAATTGCTATGACATTTTCTTTCTTTCATTTTCTTATACTTAGACATTTCTCAAACTTTTTTTGAGGTGGGACTATTTTGAGTATCACCTCAAAAAATACTTAGCTCTCCAAGTATATCCACATAACCAATATTAAAAGGCAGTAGTTTCTTTTTCAGGCTATTGCAAGCCATTGCAACATCACACTGCGATAAAATACAGCAGTGCGTTTTTGCCTATTGAACCAGAAAGGGTTCGATTCCAGCTCCGGCCTCCCTGTGTGGAGTTTGCATGTTCTCCCTGGGCCTGCGTGGGTTTTCTCCAGGTGCTCCGGTTTCCTCCCACATTCCAAAAACATGCATGACAGGCTGATTGGGCACTCTAAATTGTCCCTTGTTGTGAGTGTGGGCGTGGATGGTTGTTTGTCTCTGTGTGCCCTGCAATTGGCTGGAAACTGATTCAGGGTTTCCCCCACCTACTGCCGAAGATGGCTGGGATGGGCTCCAGCACCTCCCGCGACCCAAGTGAGGATCAGGCGGTTCGGAAAATGGATCGATGGATGGATAAAAGACAGGAAAAATTAAAGGCAGGACTTTTGCGCCGCCGCTGCCTGTCGTAATCGTTGCCTAGTACTGCGCTCTTTAGCATTTAAAATGTCGACTAAATGTGGACTCTCAACTCTGAGCAGTCTTGCTCAGTTTCACAGCACTGCTTTGAAAGACAAAGAGACACTACTCAGTGCTGTCAGGTGCAACAAGAAGTTGCACTGTTGGAAGAAGTAGCACAGTGAGGAAGAGAGGGAAAGCCGTAGCATCATGGCAGATGTTTGGATGTAACCAAACACGAGTCTCGCAAGTGACATAAGTCGGAGGTCACTGGGACTAAACCATGTGGCCCTGCACTGGAGTTGGGGGACATGTCGTGTGTGCATGTGTGTGAACGAGTGTGATTTTTTTTTTTTGGGTACATTGTGTGCGTGTATTGCCAGCATGTGTCACTTGATAGCGGAATGGACATACTTGGGGGCACAGAGATAACGCTTGTGAGATGATTCCCACGCTGAATGATGCAAGATGATATGATGAGGGAGCTCTCGTATCAGATGCCATCTTTTCATCTTGTAAATCATCACACACCAGCAGTTGTTGGCACTTAGCATGAGGATAAGTCACTTTAAACCATGCGATTTAGACACAGAGCCGCACTTCAACTGACGCGCATCGCTTGCGTGTCTTCTATCATGGAATTAGATATAGCATAGAATTTGATACACAAGTATTTGGACAATGACTTGTTCTGATTTTTACTTTATACTCAACCTCAATGGATTTGAAAACAAAACAAAACAAAAAATCAACACGTGATCGAAGTACTGTACATTTTCAGGTTTCATTCAGGATAGTATGTATGTATGTATGTATGTGTATGTATGTATGTATGTATGTATGTGTGTGTGTGTGTGTGTGTGTGTGTGTGTGTGTGTGTGTATGAAGTCAATATTACCAATACCAAAGTCATATTTTTTAAATGAACAACTTCATAAAGTCACAAAAATAACCAAAAAAATGTAGTTGACAGGCATTAAACTGAGACCATACTGTCATTCAAATGATACAGGAATAAAGTAGAGAAGTTACTGGAGACGACTCCCACACGAATATCTCCTCGTCAGTGGCTTATCTCGAGCACGGCATCACTAAAACACGCCTGTGTGCACTAACATTTATCACACACAAACACACATTCACAGTCAAAGTGCACTCGCATCACACTTTGCATCACAACACAACACAGCTGTGGTCACTCGGCTGTGTTGTGTTGTGCGAGTGGGTTTAAAGTCTGCTTTCATTAGCTCTTATCTGCGTGTGTGTGTGTGTGTGTGTGTGTGTGTGTGTGTGTGTGTACCTGTAAAAAGACCTGCTTTCTTGATAAACTTAGGCCAAACTAATCCCTTTAAATCTCTTTCGAAAACGTACCATGATTACTTATGAGTGACTCACAAACTGAACTCAGGTCTATTTTATTAGAAATAGATCACACATAACTGCAGCCAGGTGGCACTTGGGATAAATTTATGACTTTTTCCACTAGTTTTTTTATTTTTTACCATATCAGTTTGTTTTGCCTCATCTGACCTGCTTTCATCTGACCATTTTCTCCCTTCTCATCTGTCATGGAAAGTTACAAGAGTTACAACGAAAGTTGTAGTGTAAGAGAAAGAGAGAGCATTCATATTTTAGAATGATTAAGTCATCATTTGACAATAATGTTAAAAAAAACTATAAGCGGGAATTTTCATGTCACTTTTTCCATGTAAAAATAAGTCACAATTTTAACAAATCCTCTCCAAATGTGCTGAGAATGAGTTTTGAGGTATCCAGAAGAAGAAAAAAAGGAAATCTGGGTTCTTTTAGATTGGATTCAGCAGCAATTAGATGTCGGGGATAGTTTGTATTGCCTCTCGTGAATGTATGATGTCATTTCAATTTCTTTTGCTTCTTCCAGTCTGCTTTCCTCTCCCCCATATTCTCCACTATCTCATCTCTTTTAACGCTCTGTCCTGTCTTTCCCTCCTCCAAGATAGGAGTGCCAGTTATGTTCCTCCACTACACGCCTCCTCACTATCCTCTTTATGTCACTCTCTCTGTCTGCAGGCCCTCTGGGGGGCTCCCACCAATCAGAGGGTCATAAAACAGCACTCATACTTTCCATCAGCTCATCGTCACACAACTTGTTAGGATATGATTTGACTGGTGTCCTTGTTGGGCACCTTCTCTTTTTCGTCTTGCTCTTAACTCTGCTGCATCTCTTCCATTAGTGCTGCCTGAGTGTTGTTGCAGCACAACGTGGTAGTACACTGAAGGTGTGCAACTCAAACTTTGGATTTGCCTGTACGCCAGGGTTGGGCATACTTTTGTGCTCAGGAGCCATAATTGTTCAACTTAACGGACAAGCCTGATCTTTCAGATTCCGAATCAGAATCATCTTTTCTGGCCAAGTATATAGAACACACAAGAATTTGTCTCTGGTAGTAGACACTGCACTAGTATCATCATAAACAGATATGAGGCCGAAGGAAAATGCGTTTGTGAAATAGTTTACTTAAGCATACAATTTATGCACACGAACAGTGAACCGCAAAATAGGAGGGGGAGCAGTTTATAAATAACACAGCTGCTCAGGGACTGTGTTTATATCTTTATTCGAATGTAGTCTGATCCACTCTGCATATGTTGAAGTGGTGTTGGCCTGTTCAGTGCATCAAGACTATAAAATTGTCACCTTTGCTCTAAATGATGTTGCCGTCGTGCTAATTGCATGACGGGCAAATTCTGTCATACAGTGCTTGACTTGACTGGAGGGGGTGAGTGGGATCGTGTGTGTGTGTGTGTGTGTATGTGTGTTTGAAGAAATTATGTAACTGATGGAAGAACGGAGTCATACATAAGTGCAGGCAAGTGAACAATAAAAAAAAGTGCTTCTTTCATGCTCAGACTTGCCGACACACAGGAAAGCCGCCTCCTTTTCATCTGCATTGGAAGCATTAAAGACACAGCGGCTCACATGACCCAAATCAAATCAACATATGTTTAAAAACCTGCAACACATATTTGGTATTTTAATAACAAACCATATTTTCCCCATAGAATAGACTAGAAATAGAAACATTTTCATTCCAGGGAAATGCATCACAGTTGCAGCGTGCAGTAAACTAGCTAGCTATTTCTATACCCTGAAAATACATCTCCCCTTCAGATAGTCCGGTGGTGTGGCTGTTTTAGAGCAATGACAAATGTTATTCACATGTAAACACATTTCTATGTATGAAAAAATAAGCCACGCTGATATAAATAAAGCAGCATGTCTCCAGGCCACAGCCAGTCAGTTAAATTCCATCATGTTACAAAAGAGTTGGGTGTTTAAAAAAGAAGGGGGCAGGGGGTTGCATTGTTGCCTGTGCAGAGCCTTGAGTGTCAGACAAACTGTGATGACAACACTTCTTCAACACGTCACTTTTCTTTCACTCACACGAGCCTCATTTGACTTCGACTCAGCCACCGGAACAGCAAGACCATGCTCGCAACAACATTCCACTCTCAATTAAATATGACAGCATCTATTCCAAATATTAGAATGCAGACTATCAAGTGACATTCTGCCAAGCTGGCTGTGTACGCGTATCTTGCCTGCGTAATCTCAGATGGATGGAGCTGTGTTCAGCATGGAGTTTGGTATATCAACAGCTTGGGCCACTTCAGTCCAAGTTCTAATCCCAGCACAAAATACAGGATCATGCTCTTGTGTAAATTATAGTTGTTCTGAGATAAAATCTAATTGTAGCTTATGTAAAAGTGATTCAAAAAACAGAATGAGTCCTGCCAGAAGTGTACTATTAGGAACTTTGTGCTAAATTCAATAGCTATACGGGTCATCCATCCATTTTCTACAGCTTATCTATCGGGTCGCGGGGGCAGCAGCTTTAGCAGGGAAACTCATACCTCCCTCTCCCCAGCCACTTCTTCCAGCTCTTCCCGGGGGATCCCGAGGCGTTCCCAGGCCAGCTGGGTGAGATAGTCTTTCCAGCGTGTCCTGGGTCGTCCCCGGAGCCCCTAACCAGGGAGGCGTTCAGGGGACATCCTCAGCAGATGCCCGAGCCACTTCATCTGGCTCCTCTCGACGTGAAGGAGAAACGGCTCGACTCTGAGCCCCTCCCGGATGACCTAACTTCTCGCCTCGTCTCTAAGGGAGAGCCAGGACACCCTGCAGAGTATACAGGTCAGTCTTGTTTTTTCTTCCACATCCAATGTCTTTGTTCATCTATCTATGCCAGTGACATAAAGTGACACGGAAAACAAACAAGTGCTCTTCAACTATATGGCACAAGGTTCCATTGCATGATCCAAGTTTTGGTTGGCACCTTTAGTCCACCCGGCTTCTCTTATATACTCAACATTCAGCCCAAAATACAATCTTTTGAATGAGAATAAATTTAACAGACACCTAAATGCGTTGGCCAAGAATCCAACCCGGGTCAACTGCTTGGAAGGCAGCTATGCGAACCACTCCACCACCAAAGCTCAAAGATACCAATTGGCGGTTGTCGTACTTCACAGCTTGTGTGTTCAAATTGCACCATTGCAGTCAATCATCTTTATAGCTATATGACACTTGAGAACTGTAATATAAATTCTCAACAAACAAGCTTCGGGTACCAGTTCTCTACCACCATCTAACTCAAATTTCACTCACAAGTCGAAGCATAATATTGGCTGAGCAGACAATAACTCAAGGAAATGTGTGGCTGCATCACTTCAACCCCTTAACCCTGTAACCCGATAACAAGATAAACTGCCCACTGTAGTAACCGCTGTCCCTGAAAGGGTTAACTTTTGTGGACTGCACGTTGGCACCGAACCGATATGGACACACTATACACAAATAAATAAAATATACATGTAGTATATTCAATAGCTACAGGATATAAATGTAAATGTGATTAATTGTTCATTCCTGAACTACATTCTCTGATTTGATGTATTTCAGAGATGATGTCTACAAAGGAATGACACAGTCAGTCACTGTTGTGGACAGTTTGGAATATGAAGTAGCCTAAGGGTCTTTCCTGCACTCTTGCAAATAGCACTCTTGCAACACTGTCACAGCTGCTGAGTGTAACCTTGTGCTGATATCTGATTGATGCACGGAAGAGAGAGAGTCATGCAATTGAATACTAACACTAACACTCATGTCTGGAATGTTACACTAAATGGATGGGCCCATGTTTATCAGTAAAAATGATTGATAGGCCCTACTGCTGCTCGTCTAATCCGGTCTTCAGTCCCTCACCGAACATTGACATAGATCCGATGCAAGTGTGGCAGATTGACGTCAACGGGATCACCGCTAACTCCCCCAAACGGAGGCGTGTCGATACACGATCGCACCAATGGGCCCGCCGCACATGGCTCACTGACGCGCATACGAAATACCCACTCGTCCGCACAGAGAGACGGCTTGTTCGTCGAGCGCCAACCCCAAGACGCCGTGCTTCTACATTTCAAAGGCCAAGGTCAGACGGGTGCGCATTGACCAGGAAGTTACGCAGTAATGAGGCCAATTAGGAGGCTGCGGCAAAGAGAGTATTCCGTTTCTCTCATTCTTCGCCTACTTTGTGAGGATAAAGCCTTACTTTGTCCTCGTAAAACCATCCACAAAAATGTTAAGAGCAATAAACAGGCATTCTCTTTGGATTTTTTTTTTTTTTTGCTGAAACCGTCATACTCACCACATGTGGGAAAAGTCTATTTAGACCAATGGGGTGCAATGCATATGGTACCAGGTATTTTTTGGATACATGTGCCAAAATAAACCTGTCAACCTATCACATCAACATTACAGAAAATGTCAATTTAGTACAAGTGTGTCAGATATACATGATATGGAAACCATCCATCCATCCATTTTCTAATCCACATATCCTCATGAGGTTCATGGATGTGCTGGAGCCCCTTCCAGTTGTTTTCAGGCACACCCTGAACTGGTTGCCAGCCAATTGCAGAGCACACATAGAAGAACAACCATTCGCGTTGACAATCGCACCTCAGGACAATTTAGAGTGTTCCATTAACCTGCCATAGATGTTTTTAGAATGTGGGAGGAAACCGGAGTACTCAGAGAAAACACACACATGCACGGACGGGGGGAACATGCAAACTCCACACAGGAAGACTGGAACCAGAATTGAACCCTGCACCTCTGCCGACTAGTGTTGTCAAAAAGTGGAATTTGCAACCAGACTTTCATTGCATTGCATTCTTCTAAATGAGACCCTCCATTTGTCTCTCCATAAATCTCAAACTGACATCAAAACATTTGACCCAAAAGCAAAAGACAACAATTACATTTTCTTCTGTTAATTGAGGGTTACATAAGTACAGTCACATGGCTTTGGAGGGAAGAGTAAAATGATCAGAAAGCATACGAGCACTTCTCCCAGCAGCAAAGCAAATTGAAATGTATGAGTTACACCAGTCCCACAAAAACACCGTATTGGCTGGGAATCAAACGCAGGTCAACTGCTTGGAAGGCAGCTATGCTAACCACTAAACCACCAATGCTATGTTCCAATGTCATCAACTAATAATTTCTTTTGAAAGTCCACAGCAGGGTTATTAGAATTTTGGAGTTTTCATTGTAGTTAGTTGTTATTACGTTGGGAGTTTTTTTTCTTCTTTTTTATGGACTTAGTGTTGAAGCGTTTTGTTGATCAGAAATGATCTGATCGTATGATCAGAAAGCATACGAGCACTTCTCCCAGCAGCAAAGCAAATTGAAATGTATGAGTTACACCAGTCCCACAAAAACACCGTATTGGCTGGGAATCAAACGCAGGTCAACTGCTTGGAAGGCAGCTATGCTAACCACTAAGCCACCAATGCTATGTTCCAATGTCATCAACTAATAATTTCTTTTGAAAGTCCACAGCAGGGTTATTAGAATTTTGGAGTTTTCATTGTAGTTAGTTGTTATTACGTTGGGAGTTTTTTTTCTTCTTTTTTATGGACTTAGTGTTGAAGCGTTTTGTTGATCAGAAATGATCTGATCGTATGATCAGAAAGCATACGAGCACTTCTCCCAGCAGCAAAGCAAATTGAAATGTATGAGTTACACCAGTCCCACAAAAACACCGTATTGGCTGGGAATCAAACGCAGGTCAACTGCTTGGAAGGCAGCTATGCTAACCACTAAACCACCAATGCTATGTTCCAATGTCATCAACTAATAATTTCTTTTGAAAGTCCACAGCAGGGTTATTAGAATTTTGGAGTTTTCATTGTAGTTAGTTGTTATCACGTTGGGAGTTTTTTTTCTTCTTTTTTATGGACTTAGTGTTGAAGCGTTTTCAGAGTGACTATGTTCATTTTTATCCATTTTAGTTTTCTTAAAAATGTGTCGTTTTAATATTAGTTTCCATGTTAAAAAATGTGTATTACTTTTGTGTGAGATGAAAAAACACCATGGTAAGTTTGTGTAGAAAAACTCAACAAAATCTTCAAAAAATAAAAAATAAAAAAAACATCCACTCACAAATCAAGTAGAGATACTTTACAACAGACTTTGCATAATCCTGCTTCTAAATTAGACATCTCACAACCCTGGTGAAATAAAAGTAGGATGCATTGTTTGCCAAGTTGCCAACTTCTCAAGTGGATTTTCCGCTTGAATACATTTTTTAAATATACACCCATACATTGGATTGTTATTTTACAAATTTATTCTGCTCCGCAAGATTTGCAAGGCACTTTTTCAAGTTGCAACAGATTCATAATATTGACGAAAGACATCTGTTGAACAAAGGTTATTGGACTATGGAGCAGTTTTCAATTAGAGAGCCCACAAGATGCATCAAAGCACTGCAATGCCTGGGAACCCAAACTAGGTCAACCACTTGCGACTTGCACTTATGCTAACCACTTGGGCCCACAGTGTGAGGCCACGCCAAGGTAACAAAGTCGTTTAAAAGGAACTACTAGTTATACCGTAAGATTTCTCACAAATATGAATTTTTTTTGCCAAGTCAGCGGAGCGTTATAATAATGCAACTGTTATGAGATCTGATGAACACCCTTGCTCACGTGACTCTGTGGCGCAATGGACAGCGCATTGGACTTCTAGAGACAGCTGAGTTGAAGTAATTCAAAGGTTGTGGGTTCGAGTCCCGCCAGAGTTGTCTTATTTATGTGTTCGACGAAATGTAACAAAAATTATATGAAAAACAAGAAACGTTAAAGCAATTGATTGGCTGAACATTGGATGCAGTAAAGTAATAAACATTGTAACTCCTTGCAGCAGAGTGTTCAATAAGGCTGCCATGCATGTTTTTGAAATGTGTGAGGAAACTGGAGTACCTGAAGAAAACCCACGCAGGTACTGGGAGAACATGCAAACTCCACACAGGGAGGCCCGAGCTGGAATCAAACCCGGGACCTCTGCACTCTTAGGTCAACGCGCTTACCACTCGATCACCAGGCCGCCAACTTCCAAGTTGCGATGCATCAAATCGGAAATGTTTTCGTGGAGTGATTTCAGAGTGCTAACAGCAATAGACTAACGAGCGGGAAAAGTATCCATCTGAGTTCCTGCTAGGCAGTGAAGGAGAAATGTTCCAAATATGATGAAGATTTCACTGGAGTGCCAACAGTGAACATCAAGTAAACAAAGTGCAGTGTAAGAAGGTGCTGATAAAATTGCAGTTAAGAGAGCCCAGGAAGAAGCAATGCATTGGCCGGGAATCGAACCAAGGTCAACTGCAGTTATGCTAACCACTTGGGCCAACAGTGTGAGGCTACACCAAGGTAACAAACTCATTCAAAAGTAACTAATAGTTATGCAATGAGATTTCTAACCTGAAATTTAGTAGGCCATTCACAGTGACCTAATGCACCTCTATGATATCCGACGAGCAACCCTGATCGTACGGCTCTGTGGCGCAACGGATAGTGCGTTGGACTTCTAGAATGGGCTCAGTTGAAGTAATTCAAAGGTTGTGGGTTCGAGTCCCACCAGAGTCATCTTATGTTCATGTGTCTGACAAAACATAAGAGATATTATACGAAGAACAAGAAAGGTTAAAGAAAATGATTGGCTGAACTATGGATTCAGTAACGTGACAAAGATTGCAATTCCTTGCACTAGTGTCAAATTATTGTCAACTTATCTTACTTATGAGCTTTGATTTCATGGTTCTGACAACATGATGTAGTCACATTTTTGAGGAGCATCTTTGAGTAGCACTTAAGAGATATACCTTATACAAAGTCAAAGAAATGTCGAATCACGTTCTTGCAGATGAAATGTGATTGTAGCGCTTTTCTGAGAGTTTTTTGGTACAACCGTACGTCACACAATGTGGCATTTTTGTCACGGAGAAAGAAAATAACGTGGAAACGCTGCGGAGAAATCAATGTACAGGTATTCAAGTTGGGCGCGCTGAGCGAGTGTCAACGCGACATAGCCACCAGTGCCTTCATTTCTTGCTAGAGTGAGTGAGCAGCATTCAATAACAAAATTGAAGTGAATAAAAAGATTGCCTCTTTGCCGTGCCTTGAGTTAAATCAAAATGAGTTTCTGCATTTTGTCCAACTTCTTCGACATACGATGAAAATGGTAGGGCCCAAAAATTGAACCTGTGAATGTCTCCCACTGTTTCGATGAGTCAAACACTCCATCCAAAGCGTGCACCATTGAGCCAGAACACTCTTTCTGCAATGAATATGATGACTGGTGGGATTCCATCCAACAACGTTTGGAGCACGTTAGTTGTTTTACTTCACTACCAAATCATTGCGCCACACCTCCTCATGTAGAAAGGTTTTCTTGGTACCTTCTTCTGCATTGAATGTGATTATAATTGTGCAAGTACAAAGGTAATTGTTACATAACACTCTCGGCCCCAGCAGTTGCAAAGGTTTCTGGCAGTAAGTACATTAAGTACATTTGTGTGGACAATAGACGCATGTCAGCTCTACTGCCATCAGAGTAGAGACAACAGAAAATCTATTGTTTTGGTTTGTTCTGGTGTTATGGCAACGAGATAATCACACAGTGACCAGCATATGTCTGTGAATAAACACTCATGGAAGGATGAAAACTTCCATTTCAACAAGAGCGGCTATAATGCTGGAATAACAGAAAGTAATTAAGCGTTCCATTGTTTGGGCTTGTTGAACACTAACACGTATTTAATGAGGACATTTTATGCCGCGAACATCGTAATGCTGTTTTTGTTTTGTTGCTGATGACAAAAACACAAATTGTGTGGTTTAATTAGGTATTAAAAGTTTGTGCAACAGCTCTTTGTTCTCATTCTAGCAGAGGTGAAAAGCAGCTTTGGATCTGACTCATAGCAGACGTCATGACCTCGTTCCCAACGTGTCCCACCCACCTGGCGTTCTTTTTTTGCATTCTTCACAACGCAGCTTTATGGACGTTCTGTTGGCGGATGTCCTCAAGATTCTTTACAACACAGCTTTGCTGACTGTCTCTTGGTGGATATGCTGAAAACCTGCAAAAGACAGAAGCGTTAACAGTGAAAGCTCATCAAAAGCACCAAAGACATTTTGGGAACCCCACTAGAGAATACTGGTAACAGCAAATGAAAGACAGTTGCTTGTAAACTTCTCTGGGAGTGACTGCACACATTCAGAATGTCAAAACAAAGACTGTGGGATAAGAACAAGTGAAAAGCAATGTTCATTATTGTGGTTGTGGTTTACAGCGGTGTAGAACTTCTCTGCATCATAGCATGACCTAATATTGCATGATAAGGCGGGCAAACGACAGAGACATATAACCGAGACACTTAGAACAAGACTGGCATAACTCATTTTTAATTAAGTGCAGACATGAATACAGAAACCGGCACATCTTCCAGATGAATATTGCTCTAAATCAAAATGAACAGGAAGGCGGGACTTAAACAGACACCCAAGTCACAGAGAGGTGGAGTAAAACATGTCAACTCAATGCCTGGAATTGCCGATGATTCCAAAATACTAGCAGGATATATTTTATTGGTCAGAAAAAAATGGACATCGGTAGGAAAGCTAATGTCTGGAAAGTGGAAACCCAAATCACAGAGAGAGGAGTAGTACAATACGTGCCGAGTGAGTGCACTGAGTTGCCGAAGATTCAAAAATGCCATTGGGAAGCATTTTCAAGGTAGCAAAAGGTGTGCACATCCAAAGAAATGACTCCCATCACTGTGTGAAACCCCCACCGCTGTTTTTGATCGAGAATATCTGACTGTTTTGAACTGAGTCCTCATACATCTCGTTATCAGGTCTTGATGTCAGCCCGGCAGGCCTCGGTGGGTCCAGACACGTAGTCTGGACAGTGTCTGGGGTCAAGGCCCTCCTACAGAGCACTCCTCGTAGGTCACATCCTGTCCGAAACGGGGGAAGAAACAAGGACGGGGTGGGCTTCTTCTTGCCATGAGAGGTGGGAGGCAGAATGCCAAAGGTCAGAACTGCTTTCTCAGGTTTCAAAGCTTGCTCAGGAGGGGGTTGAGGTGATGAGGTCACTGTGAATAGTTTAGCTCTAGTTAGGGCCACTGTGTTGCTGCACATCATGGTAATGGCTTCCGCAATTAAACACTAAAAATGGAAGCAGTTATATCCTCTGGTTAATAGCGGAGGGTTGGGCTGCGGGGGATGATGGAGCCCCCCCCCCTTTAGGCCTCTTACCTGCTGTGCACTGCAGCCATTGCTCAAAGGGAGATTGTAGTCGGTGTTGCTGTCTTTCTGTGGGATTAGTCTGCAATCAAGCATTGAGGGCGGCTCAGCTTTTTCGGCCTGAGTGGACAAACACAACCCCAGTGTGAGCTCGGTTAGCAATAAAAGATCTGTGGCTCCAGTGGACTCGGGCGTTAGTGTGTGTGGAAGTGCAACTGTCTGTGCAAGATGGATTGGAGAGTGCAAAAGGCATTTGGAGTTTAGAAGCACCTCACGGGAGACTATCGGGAATTGTGCATTTGCAGTACATTGAAGCGACAATTCCATATTAGATGGATTTACATCACAAGTGACACCATTTTGATTTGGCGTGTGTGTCATGGCAAAGTGAAAAGAAAAAAACCTATGTGTGGAATTGGATATCCTCAGATTTGAATCATGCCGTTTCCAAATGAGGCTAAAACAACAGTACGTGTCTGACTATGTGCCAATGCGAGTGTTGGGTAACACACTATCAAGCATCGCATCAATGTGAGGTCAAGGTCATTGAAATACTATTATTGGACAGAATCAAACTTTTTATGTGAGCATCAATTACTAATAAGTTATTGCAGTTTTAGTTTTTAGGTTTGACATATAAGGACTTGTCCAGTCACACTTTGTTTAGCTTGAGTGCTATTGAATCTGCAGATAAGGGAATGCAATAGATCATCTTTCATGAAATATTTATAAATATCGATATCCTGCTGTAATGATTGCAATTTCACCCTGAGTGATGCATGAAAGTCACTAGCTTTTTTTCCCCCAATGGCATTTTTTTTCTCCTCCCATTTACCAGCTTGCTGTCCTGTGTGTGTAAAGTACCCACGCAGAAGGGTGGCGGTTGGAATTGGGTTGGGGAGGGAGGAGGTGCTTGGGGCCGTTGAAGTCAATCTTGCAAGTTTGAAAGAGAGAGAGAGAGAGAGAGAGAAAGAGATAGTAGAAAACAAGCAGAAATAGATACTGGGAGAAGAAGAGAAGAAGCGAGATGTCATTCTTCTGGCTCTGTGCCGGAATAATAAGTCATTGTTTTGGTGGGGTCTCAATGAGAAAGCGAATGCACATATTCACACAGGGGAGAAAGAGTAGTAGGGGAGAGCGAGAAGAAACGGTGTTTTGCGTGGGTGTGCGCCACACAAAAGGGGAGAAGGGGAGACTGCCAAGAGTGAAGAAACACAAGTTACAGAACATCCTGCAGAGAATTAAGTAGAACAGTCAGTGCAGTGTGGTAATTGTGACATGTTTACTTGTCATATAGTACAATGTGTATATACGATCGATCGATAGATAGATAGATGGATAGACAGGGAAAAAAAAATTATATGAAAAAATATTGAAAAAAAATTTAAGTAGTAATTTTGTTTCAACAAATCCACCAACTGCAACTGAGAGTATGCAAAGATCCACTGCCACTGTAAAAACAATTTAAGCATAGCACAAAAAGTTATAACAATTTTGTTTGGTAGATTCTTTCTTTATTTTATCAACACTACGAGGCAATAAATCTTACACTGTTGGAAAGCCTGTTTCTGACTGTTTTAAATGGTAATATATTTGTATGGAATGTGCATTTATGGGATGAGCAGCAAGGCTTGATATGTGGGTTGCGGTCATGAAAGATTTTCTCTGTAATAATCTAAAAACCAAATACAAATTTCCTTCCTTTTTGTGATATGTTATAATTGCCTGGCAGATCACAACCTACACCGATCAGTTTTAGAGTGTTAAATTCATGGTGAAAAATAACCCTTCCATTTTTCTGTTTGCGCCACTTTGGAAAAAAAGAGTTTGGAAAACCCTGAATGAAAAAGATCCAACTTGTTGTTTTGAGAAGCACTTGAGCAGGTGTGATCTCACATTAGCGATAAAGAACTTTGCGCACAGCATGGCGTGACGCAAAGGAAGGAGACCGACCGGGCGGGTCAGGCTTACATAAGTGTCTCCAAACACACACACACACAAACGCAGGCACACAGAACATGGGGTACGGCTCCAGATGTCGCGTGTCTGACGGTGAACTCTTGACAGACACACACGGACATGACCACCTCTGTTTCCCATTCCCGTGAATCCACTCAACATGTGTTCTGGTCAGTGGCCAACAACTCAAGCTGATCCACTTAGTCAGAGCAAACAGTCGGAATCAAACAAGCCGTGATGGAATTGAACACTTCAGACCGCAGCCGCTCATTAACATTCATCAGCTTGAGTCTTGAATGCGTCATCGTGAGATAAAATGTCAAAGATGTGAAAACAGGCAATTTAGTAGCAAATCATTAAAAATATATATTTGTACTATCAGTCAGTGGGTGGTGTGGGGAGTGATCACCCAAAGTCCAAATAAACATGTTGAATCGGGCAAGCATGAAAACAGGCAATGTAGTAGCAAATTATTATAAAAAAATTTTTAAAAATCAGTCAATGGTGGGAACTAATGAAGTACAAATATTAAATAAGTCCAAATAATGACAGTGAATCAGGCAAATGTGATTTAAAAAGATGTGAAACAGGCAAATCCCATTTGTATATATAAAACTGAAGTACCTAAACTTTTTGGGGTATACCTGGCAGTGTAACCCCAAACACAACCAAGTCATCAGTCGTCTTTCTTTTTAAAAGGTTCATGATAGAATGACCTAGCTTACAAACAGCTTTGAAACAAATCACAGTCTATTCTAATCAAACTTCATTTGAGCCAGGATCAATGGAACATTTTGGCAGACTTGTGATAGGCTCATATTATTTTTACATTTCTGTGTGTGCAAACCCTGCTGGTGTTTTCCTTGCAGTCAATGAGTACTTTGGCCCATTAGTGCACATGTTGTTCATCTTTATTGACAACCTCCAAAGCCTCCTGTTGATTCCACCTTCATCTATTTACTCTCTAAATGAACACAGATGTTTGTTGACAACGCCTCTTGACGAGGGGAGTCCCTGACACTATCTGACGTGTCCAAAGATGGAACAACGTGAAGTACTCTGAAGTGTGTGTGTGTGTGTGTGTGTGTGTGTGTGTGTGTGTGTGTGTGTGTGTGTGTGTGTGCGTTTGTGTGCCAGAGTACAAACACACGTGTAGAAAGCCTCCTTTGTCAGGCTTATCTACACCGTATGAGAGATGAAAGCATTGCAGGCTGCCTGCAATCACACGGAACGAGGGGACAAGAATGAACTGATAAAAATGAGAAATGAAGAAAGAAAAAGCAGAGGAAGAAATCAGGCAAATATGACCCAGATTGAAAAGATTGGATTTCAGCGCAGACAAATGACACATGATATACTTCAAACTAGCTGAAGAAAGCAGACCAAAAAAAATTGGGGAAAAAAAGGAATTCTTATATAATATTGTTATTAGAAATAGCAATTGGTTAATGTAACACAGCACATCACAATAGTGTCCCTGAGGCCGCTTTTTATGAGAATTTTATTTTTGAAAATATATGAATTTGAATAGAAAGAAATAGGACTTTTATCTTGAAAACAACTTTTTTCCTTTTAAAAAAAACATCGGTCTTTTTATCTTACTTAATTACTTTTTCTTCTTCAAACTTTATTGGTCATAAAATTTGAGGTCTTGAAAGTATGTAATGTTTCCTCAAATAAATACACAATCTTTTATCTTGAAAAAGATAAATTCTCACAGGGATGAAAATATGCAACCCCCTCTCCGCACACCCTCACAAAAAACCCAAGAATATGCATTTTTATTTTCGCAAAGATACAGGAATTTGTTCTCTTATAAATACTTTGAGCTCGCTAGTATATAGCCTTTTTTTTTTCATTGGAAACAATTCTTTTAAAATGTTTTGTCAAAGCCAAGTTGAGTCTTTCATAAGTTTTGGCCAGTCAACTCGCAGTATTGGAAACTCGAGTCTGACTCCAGTCAAGGCGTGTGATTCAATTCCCTAACCCCCAAATCAAAGCCATATTATCAGTCATTTACTAAATATTGTGATGTCAAACAGAGCCACACTTTACATTTTGAAGAAAATTAGTTTGAAATAAAAAATTGGCATCCAATATTTTCCCATTAATCTTTTTTTTCCCCATGTTCCTGCACAGAGTTTGGCTCATAAGACCGAAACCAATTAACGTACAGTCAGGGACAATGTGAGCTTTGCAAACTTTCCTTATCAAAAAGTGCAGCGCATGTGGTTAATGTCCACCAGGACCTTCAAAACGACAAGGCCCGATTGTGACATAAGGCAAGTTATGCATTAACACCGACCTCAATGGACAAGCGTTCCGACAATACGTCATAGCTGGAGATAAGATCTTCGAAATGAGCTTCAAGAATGGAAATGACACAGGCCTCCACTCTGCTAGGATGAGGTACAAGTGAAAACATGTGACTTGAATGGTGCAATAAAAGCTGTAAAGGTGTTTTGGAAACTCCTTCAAGTCACCGCTGATAACAGTCAACGGCATAACTATGGAAATATTTTCTTATCGGTTTCCTCGATAATAAACCTCTTCGTATCAGGCAACACATTTATAAATAGAAATTACTGCCGTTCATTGTCAAATAACCTTTTCTTCCACAATAAACATTTACAACGCACATCAGGTCACGTTCTATTTTAAGCGAACAATGGATGAAATAAAACAATCTTGATCACGCAACAGCGATGGTTCAGACGCTCTGAACGCATTGTTCTGCTTGAAGTCATACAGTGTCAACAATTCGAATGAAATCGTAATAGCAGTAATGTTTCCTCCATCTAAAGTTAGACATGTGGTCATAATGTGATTGTTATTAATTTAAAGCAATCACAAAATATTAAAATCTAATGAAGTTCAGCTAACGATGTTGCTAATTAGCACCGAACAGTCACTTTGGCAAACAATTAGCTTAACTTTTACCTCGCTATTAAATGACATGTAAAGTTTCACGTGACTTTTCTAATTAATAATTATGATATGATGATTAATGAATCAGAAAATGCGTGAATGGGAAAATAAGGCAACATTGCTCAATAGCTTTGAACGGATACAGAAGTCACACGGGCGGTACAGACAGTTAACTTGTATCTTGTCACGGATACAACTTCCTACCTTTCATAACATCCATGTTTCTTTCCTTTCGTCCCTTCCTTCCACATCACCATACATCGTTAAAATCCATCCTTACCTTTGAAACGTCCTCCTTCCTTCACAGCCTCCTTAATTTCGTACCTACCTTTCTCCTCACTTGTTTCGATCCTTTCGTATGTCCTTGTTCCATAGAAAAGATTTGGACAGATGTGATGTTGTCTAAGGGTAATTAAAAAAAAAGCTCAAAGAGGCCCAGCTGACTTGATTGCCCCTCCCCATAATGAGACTGCACTGTGGGGGTGTTTGCATAAACTTATTCCAACATAACCTTGCTAGCTGCACCATAATGTATCTTGACCACGTTTGCCCCCCCCCCCCTCCCCACCCCAGATCGGAAGACAGTAAACGTTATATGTACAAGTTTTACCAATAATAACTACCAAGTATTTTTGGAAAAGAGACTTTCCATAGATTGAGGAACTAGCTAGTTAGCGAGACCAAGGGCTAATCATTGTACTCGGTTTATTAGATTAATGGTTGAAAGATATTTTAATCAGGTAGTAGTGTCAATTGTTCACGCGCTACATTTTTTTCTCACCATCTCATGCATCTTTGAGCACCAACTTAGTTGCTCTGGTCAAATCACATTGTTGCTCCGCTCAAAAACTCTTCTGCCTATCTAACACTGCTCTCTCACTTCTATGATCAGCTCTACGTGATCCTCTGTCCACATTCTATTGTTGCTTTTGCCTCCGGATTACAGTAAATGCTATGGTCTTTTCTCAATTGCTCGGCTAGCAATCGCCTTTCTCCTCGTGTTGTCCTTCTCCTCTTTCCTTAGTCTATTTAAATCCTGAGAACACATTATAGGAGCTTCCTCTACTTCCTCTATACTTTGTCTTGAGAGTGTTACAAAATTGCTTTTATTTATTTATTTTTAATTTGGTTTACTTCAAGAATAAGAAATTCACAGCATAAGCCTCGGTGTAGGTGTCTCTTAATCATGGCCCAGACATATTGCATCGCATTACAAGGGCTTGAGTAACAGTTAATCTCAAAGACAATGCACAAAGTGGAGCAAAGTGTCGAATCCCTTCCCACCCAATGGAGCTGACTAGCATCGTTAATGTCCCTAAATCCCAACCAGCAAGCAGCGCCGCAATCATCATGCTGGCAATTATCCGAGGGGGAGTTGCAGGAATCGCTCAGCGACTCTTAATCGTCCAAACTGATTACGAGGCCGCTCCATCGCTACATCAAGGAACCGTCATCCTTGAAACAGTTCTCCGAAGTTACGTAAAGACATGAGCATGGAGGGGGAGGGGGGCAAAGGAATTCAACAACCTTTTGGAGAATTACAGTGAAAAGAGGTTATGGCGGACTTCTGCTGTTTTATTAAGGAAAAAAACATTCTACAATCCACAAGTAATAGCTAGCTACCTTTGACAATTATGAGGTCAATCGCTGTAAACTGAAAATAAATGTCCTCTAAATTTGATATACCACAGAAAAGACTTCACCATCGTTCACCATCCGGCAAGTAGGCCTATATAATTTGTAGTTTTAAAATGGTGGAAAATCAAGCGCTTCCCTGGTCTCTCGAATGCTGGAATTGTGTCCATTGAATCCTTCTAAACCCTGAACTTTCTTATGCCTACACATACTGTACCTACATGTTTGAGCTGCCAAAAATAAAAATAAAATATGGCCGCTTCAAGTTTTCAGTATAAAAAAGGTTTCTCGAATCTTTGTGTGTTTTCATGAATTATCTTCAAATGTGGGGCGGCCCGGTAGTCCAGTGGTTAGCACGTCGGCTTCACAGTGCAGAGGTACCGGGTTCGATTCCAGCTCGGGCCTCCCTGTGTGGAGTTTGCATGTTCTCCCCGGGCCTGCGTGGGTTTTCTCCGGGTGCTCCGGTTTCCTCCCACATTCCAAAAATATGCATGGCAGGCTGATTGAACACTCTGAATTGTCCCTAGGTGTGAGTGTGAGCGCGGATGGTTGTTCGTCTCTCTGTGCCCTGTGATTGGCTGGCAACCGATTCAGGGTGTCCCCCGCCTACTGCCCGGAGACAGCTGGGATAGGCTCCAGCACCCCCCGCGACCCTAGTGAGGATCAAGCGGTACGGAAGATGAATGAATGAATGAATGAATGAATCTTCAAATGTGTAAGGTATTTGAAAACAAATGAATTTGAATTCAGTCTATAGGGTATTTAATATTTCGTTGCTTTGGGGAGTTACTTGGTTCAGTTTCTTCTTTATCAGATAAAATGCATGTCATACAGGGTTGAAGTCTGTAGAAGGACTTGGCCAGTTAAAAAAATCCACTTCTTTCCGCTGATTAACTCTTTTTTTTTGGGGGGGGGGGGGGGGGTTGGCAGTGTGTAGGATCATTATCTCCTTTTTCTCCATTATCTCGCTTTTGTGCTTCAGCAAAAATAAAGGACTTAACCTTACTGTTCCAATAAAATTGGAGAGGTTGTGCATTTGGGCTACAATTGAGAGTCATTAAAAAAATAACAACAACAATACATTGAGTTACCAAAGCAGTTTTACTAAATGTTGACGACAAATTATACTAACCAATGACTGCCAAAGCATGAACCTCAAACACCGGTTTAGCCCATTATCTTGTCATAAAATGGCAACCAAATGTTTTATAGGGAATATGCTCACCATTTTTGGAGGGTTTGTGTATTAAGTTTGAAATGTTTTGCTGGGAGTCGATTTGCACACCGTATACCCAAGCGAATTTGACAAGTTTGAGCAGTTTGAAGGAAGATGAAGACAATGAGGGACAACAATGTTTTGTTCCTGAAATATTGTTGGAAAATGGAGCCGAGCTGACTGTACGGATTAGGCCACTTAACACCCCCACCCCCAATAGCAACCCACCCCACCACACACACACACACACACACTGAGGCTGGACAACATAATCGTTGTGTCATCTGTTAGACAGCAGACACTGTCTTTCAGCTACATCCCCTATCATTATGTCAACAAGGACAAGACACTATTTTCTCTGGGTCTATTGTTATAAATGTTGGCCACAGCTATGAATAGCAAAACAAAATGTCTTTTGTAAGCCATTAATCATCTGATCGTGCATAACTAGAAGTCTTGGTGCCAGCAGAACCTCTGCGGCCAAATCTTTGAATGCTGCCTTAACTGTTTCACTGCTTTCACCCTGTGGGTATGGCTCATTCATTTCACAGTCAAAAGTCCATTTTTGACCCCCTAAGTACTAATCTGCACTTAATTAATGGATTCCAATGTGTGGTAGTTTGTACCTTTTCAATGACCAAACCTGAGTTACCCTCTGTAAAAGCGCCGCAGTCCCTTCAAGTTTCAAAACCCAAGAAGTAGTCATTAAATTTTCTGATTAAACTCCCAAATGGTTTAATCTTTTTTTTTTTGCATGAAATCTTTTCAGGAAGGTATGGTTTTGGCATTTGACTCAGCATGACTCAGACTTGGTCTTAGTTTTACTGTTTTGTGCTTTCTACTGTCTTCATTATTAATGTATTGTTTTGTTGTTGTGTATATAATATTCGTTCCATGCACAGCACTTTGTATACAGCTGTATTAAAGCTCTCTATAAATACAGTTGAGTTGAAAGTGGAGTCATAATAGTTGGAAACGATCGATAGTCATGTATCAGCGGTCCGCAACCTTTTTTGCTCCAATGACCGGTTAAATGTCAGAAAATATTTTCAGGGACCGGCCTTTAAGGCCGAATAAAACATAACAACATAATACGAGATAACCTGCATGAAAACTGTGGTATTTTCTAAACATAATAAACACGAATCATGACACGAGGGACTTCCTATCTGGACGCGACACTCTCTGGTCGCTTTGATAACGTTTTAACGCGCCTTCTAAATAATATATACAGATAAATACAAAATTAGATATAATAATATGTACAAATACACATTGCATGAAAAATACGACTCACCATCGCCGCATATTATGCTGAGTGTTTTTGGTGCGTGGGGATCGCCCGTTGCGATAAAATCGTATTTTAAGTATGATTCCTGATGCTGTACTGTCTATTAAATGTAGCCTTCTTTTTCTTGGAAGTCGTAGGCTCCTCTTCTGTCTCCTGACTGAGTCTTTTCCCCTTCCCAAAGAAACTTAATAAAGACGTTTGTTGTTTTTTTTATACTCATTTTGCTAGCTACTGGGTTTCATTTTAGCGGTAACATAGCACCTGGCCGATATGCGCGCCTTGACCTGCGTAAGTAGTGAAACACTGTAGAAGGGTGTAACAGAGAATCCGGTAATTTTTCAAAATAAAACATATCAGTTTCCAAAATGAATAAAACGGAGGTAATGTTATAAATAAAGTTATTTATTCTTTCTGTGGGCCCGGTACCAAATGACCCATGGAACGGTACCGGTCGCCTGTCCGGGTGTTGGGGACCACTGATATACCACAGTATAGCAGTACTGCTAGAGTTATTCAACAACATTCTCCCTCTGTAATTTAATCCAAGAAATGTTGTGTGCAACATTAATAATTTTGAAAGTGCATTAGCATGATAGATAGGTAGGAGTGCAACAGACACATAACTAATGCGTTGGCCAGGAATTGAACCCAGGTCAACTGCTTGGAAGGCAGCTATACTAACCACTATCACACCAACACTGAACAAAAGTGAATGGTGAATATGCGCTGAAGTGATCAAAAGTTAAAAGCAAGGTGGAAAAAAAAACCGGGCCATTTGTGCAAATTCGACTTTCTTTTGGAGTGGCAGAAACTGACCCAGGCTTTGAAACCAGAGTGTGAGTATTTCAATTACAACCGGTTGTCGGTAACACAATTTGAGTCAGGCGTTCTTCCCTGGAATTCATTCGGTTCAACAGATACAACAAGACATTATTTGGCTCTTGGGTTTGCTGTTTAATGTAACTATTACAATGATTCTGACAATGTTTTTTTTGTGAAGAGCCAAAACCAGAACTTTACTTTGGGATGGCAAAAACAGATTCTGGGTTTGAAACTGGAGGGCCACAGTTCAAGTTGCAAGTAGTTGTGGTCTGCTTCCTGATCGCTTAATGGCACACTTCCATGGAATTCATTTGATTGCAGTTGTGTAACCTTCAATTGTCTTCATCCTCGTTGGGGTTTTTGGTCCAATGTTTTGTTGAACCATTATAAGGATTGTGATCGTCAATTTAAACTTAGATCTGTAGAAATACCAAACCATAATCTTACTGTATGTGCATTTGTTTTAAATCTTGTGTTCATACTGAAGCATTGAAACCTAGAGTTAGTTGGAAACTATTATTCATGCCATATAGATGAATAATAATTTAGAATGAAGTGTCAACAGTGATGGATTCAAATGTTTCACATTTTATTTTATTCAATTCAAACAGCAAAATCGCTCTGTTCTGTACCGCTTGACATTATGGTGACATTACAAACATCAAAATCAAAGGACATATTTATAGACTATGTAACATACATAAAAGAATATGGCACATTCATGCATCTGCTTTGTTCATGATTGGTTGGAGGCCCAGAGGGAGCAGATACGAAGAAACAGACAGAGCGTAAATGAATGAATGACAGGCAGGCTTCTGAAAAATAAGAAGCAAACAGTAAAATTCTAGAATGAGTCTCTTTGGTGGTCAATAGAGGAGTGAAAATGTCCTAGAAGACAGCTGAGGATCTTTACTGGGCCGTTGGCACTTCACACATGACCGTTTGCGGCACCCTCTCGAGCTGGAAGTAAGCAGTCATTGTATAACTGACACTTGAGTCTTAACACCATTTGGTTCAAAATCTGCACGACACGCTGTCATTTACATAAGTCACAGTTGGAACTGCGTGTGGTGAGGTAATTGACAGTGGTGCCACCCAACTTTAGTTAGCCATTAAAAGTATAAGGCAGGCTTTCGCCAACAGTATACAGTCTCAGCAATTGATCATCAGTTTAGATGAACACATTAAAGGGTGAGTTTGCACCCGACCAAAAAAAAAAAAAGACAAACATTTTCATATGTGTGAAAACTGTTAGCAGAAAAATGACAGTAGTACAATTAGTCAAATGAGCCGTGAAGAAAAAACAAATCAATCAGCTCTATCTGGCCCCATTTACCTGTAATTAGATTTTTATATTTGTTAGCCCAACAAGTGAAAATACAACATTGTCACTGTTTTGGTTAAAATGTAGGATGCTTTTTAAAACGATAAAACCTTTTTTCCACACTGTTATTTTTTTTTTACCCATTTGAAACGAACACAAATTAAAACAATGTGATTAAAGAGTTCGATTCCCATGCAATTAAACAATTTTTGGGAAAAAAAAATCTGTGAAAGGCCCATTTGGGGGTAAAAAAAATGTGCAAAATTTAAAAAAAGCCCCACAAAGTTTGGATGTAGTTTTACATGTGAGATCAAATAGCACAAAAGCAAAATCTCACAACTTTTGGGAGAAAGTTTTTCATGATTTTTTTTTGGGGGGGGGCACTTAAAGGGAGTGTCAATTGTTCGCGGATTTATGTTAGTCACGGTGGGGCTCGGTCCCAATCTCTTGTGAACAGTGGGGGTCCGTTGTACTGTACTGTACTGAAAACAGTTTCAAACATGTGATCTGAAAAAGACATCAGTTGGTGGGGACGACTGAGGATAAAGGTGCAGGCAGTACTGGCTTTCATGTACAGTACACGACCAAGAAGCTCATTTGGATATTCATGAGTGAAGAACTGTGAAAGTAGTAAAGCATTTAGGGTGGTTGAACAAATCATTAGTCTAAAAGCACAATTGCCAAAGTCACTTTGAACTTAGGGTCACAATACCAATTAAAAAAAAAAGAAAATAAAACCGCAAAAAATTATTCTCCCTCTTCGTCGAGGTACTCAAGAAAGACTGACTCAAGGCCACTGGACTTTTCTTAGTTGCCGACTTAGGCAATTATGCTGGTAGGCTAACAAAATCCATCTTCATCTCGTCAACGCAAAATGAAACAAAGTTGAATTAACGTGTGCAGCCCATAGAGATGACATGACATAGTTTGCATATTCAGTCATTGTCCTCAGTTCATATGCTGACCATCTGACTCAAGTTCACATTTGCATATGCAGTCAATGTGCGCTGAAAGCTGCGTCGAGCGGGCGGTTGAGTTGGGCGCTGCTCTCAAGTCACGCAGTTGTCCTTTAAGCCCCAAGTCACCGGGTTGCGCTCCACCGAGTGACTCCAAGTGTTCCGTGTTCTACTGGACGCACACGTACTTCTTCCACCACGACTTGGAGAGCATCTTCATCTTATCGGCCGTGCTGCGCACCTTCCTCTCCCGCCGCAGCCTCCGCTCGCAATTGCGCAGCCCCACGGCGATGGCGACGTCAAACACCTCCTTCAGGTTCTTTTGCGTGAGCGCCGAACACTCCACGTAGGTAACGGCGCCGATCTTGTCGGCCAGCGCGCGGGCGTCCTCCTCCACCACGGGCCTCTCCTTCCGCCGGGCCAGCTCGATGAGCACCTTGACGTCCTGCCGCAGGTCACACTGGGTGCCCACCAGGATGACTGGCGTGAGGGGGCAGCGCCGGCCGATCTCCGGGACCCATTTCTCCCAGACGTTCTGGAAGGACGCCGGGCTGACCACACTGAAGCACAGCAGCAAGGCGTCGGTGCGACTGTAGCAGAAGTGACGCAGCTTGTCGAACTCGTCCTGGCGGAGACGCAAACGTGTTAGGATCTTAAGAAGTCGGATGATGACAGAGTGGCAAGGTTCAGTCAAAAGCACTCGCGATGATGTTTATTACATTTGGAGTGGTTTGTAACAACACAGACTGTAGAACAGGGGCGTCAAACTCATGTTTGTCACATGCCACATTGTAATTATGGTTTCCCTTGGAGGGCCGGAATGAATTTTGTAAAATCATATAAATGTTCAATCCCCTCCACATACACAGTGGACATACACAATGAATAACTAGTTTTAAAATAAGAAGGCAAGAATAATGACTGCTACTGTGGATTACATATGACTATTTGAAATTTCGGTTCAGACTTTAGCAAGCATCATGCAAGTTGATTTACTTTCACGGGCCACATAAAATGATATGGCGGGCCAGATATGGCCCCCGGGCCTTGACTTTGACACCTGTGCTGTAGAATAATCACAAAGCATCAACACCATGCACCTAGCACGTACACGCATTGATGTCAGAAGCCGTATCCAATAAAAGTTGGGGTGGTAGAGTGACTTCAAGAGCGCGAATAGCAAAAAACGGGTGGGAAAAGCCTCCCTGCTACTTCCTGGTTCCTGCTATGCCAACGCTTACAAATAGCTTGCCCTGGAACGCCGCCGTCCTTGCAGTGCAGTGTGAAAAGGCAGACGCAGTGACATGTTAAAAACAATTCAAAAAGGCAGCAAAAATCTAAACTTCCTTGACGAATTCTTTAAGATTTTCTGACTCGACGAGCGCCTCACACCCCCTTAAACACATTCAAGTTGTCAGAAATTTAACACAAACCAATCCTCCTCCTCCGTCTCGTTTCCAGATGATGGCGCTTCGTTTCCAGATTTCCTAAATCTATCCATCCCGTATCTCTGCCGCGCCTTAGCGTGTCGCTCGCATGGTGTCAGTCAGTCCATCAGCAGAGCGCACAGACACCCACAACCATTTCTGGCACGCGGGATTACATAAGCGTCGGTTTTAATCTGCTCATATTTGCCCTTACACGCCGACGTGTGTGTGAGTCGTCATTGCAGCTCACGACAAGTTGTGAGCTCGGTATTCGGAGAGGCTCAATAGAAGAGCCGGTAATGGCCGGCAGGCTTTATGCATATCAAATGTGCTGCTCCCAGAGTTCATCAGAGTGTGCTTATGAAACAGCAAGGCTTCATTGGCTCCACATGACGTAACAACGCGCCGTTTCACAACGGCAGCTATTATGCCGACTTTTCAGCCCCGCGAGTTTGAAGACATGTGGAATTCATTTAGAGGTGTCTAAACTTATTGATTAATTCCAAACCAACTAATTATCCCATTAATTGACAACTAACAAACAAATCATCGAGGAATCATTCAGAGCCCTGGCTTCACTTAAAATCATCCAAATCCTCTGAATGGTTTTGTAATACACTTTAAGGTCAAATAAAATTGACAATGGATTATTCAATCGTGACAGCCCTAAATTCATTCATGGAGTCAACGGGCAAAAGAGTGAGTGCGGCGCCATCCGAGCAGAAATCATTTAATGCTGTAGGGCGACAATTCATGTACTGTATTTCATATACGCAAGTAGAACAACACATCACAAGGCGGATGGACATCGTGATTTGTTTGTATTCCTTTTGTACAATGCACTTTGAAACAAAAAGTGATCATTTATACATTTGTTCACTATTTTTTTTTTCTACATATGGTCCACCAAATCACACGAATATTTTTTAGAATCAAGTGTACTGCCTACTACCTCGTCGATGAATCAAGTAATCAATAATGCATAATTAAAATGGATTTTGCTGGCAATTATTAGCCAATTGGGAGTGCCGTTCTCAAATTCGACTGGAATTTTTGAGACAGAGTGGATATGGCTTTAAAAAGCGGGACCTGAACTGGTGCATGATGACGTGGGCAACAGCTAATAAGAATGCCTCAGTCTGAGTTTTGAGTTGACTTTTCAGTAAAGTTGTCCTGATCTGAAACACTGTTGCAGTCGACTTGCAGCCAAATAAAATGGTATTGTGTTGGGATACTGTTGTCCAAATTTTAAAATAAGTCAGACAATTGACAGTTTGAACGTGTATTCTTCCCTTTTAATGCACAGGTGTCAAACTCAAGGCCCAGGGGCCAGATCGGGCCCGCCATGCCATTTTATGTGGCCCACGGAAGCAAATCAAGCCTGTCAAATTGCATGATGCTTGCTAAAATCTCAACCAAAATTTAAAATTTTGACTTTGTCTCAAACTGCCCTTCCTTTTAGTGACCCATGTAGTCCACCATAAAAAAAAAGAAATCCCTATATGTCTAACAAACGGAAAAATATAACCTTTTAATCACATGTCTATAGATAGGTACATAATGAGATAGCTCACAAATTATATAGTTTTCATGACTATTTATGTTTATTTCTTAATTGATTCCATAATTGCGATCGGACTTTTAACATGGATTTCTTTTGTGTATGAAATGGGCTATGAATCATGCACTGCACAGATGATACATGACACCATCATGCACCAAGAATCCTCATATGTCATAACTCGACCAGTCTGGGCAAATGGCCACCCCTCCCAGCTTCTTCCCGAAATTAAACTAGACCTGCTTCTTATCAAAAGAGATTACTTTTATTTAGCGTCAAAGCACTACACCGAGGCACTTTTAAGCAGGTCGAAAAGCACCTGTTGGGTCATGGGATGTATGCAAGTTTGTGTTTTGAACTCACCTGTCCTGCCGTGTCGCACAACTGCAGTCGAACTGGGCTTCCGTCCACTTGAACCACAGCTGTGGGAATACAAAAAACAGATCAGTTGGATTCAGAGACACAAACATATGCGCCATCGGGACAGTTTGTCCTCAACGGCTGTTTTTTTGACACAATCCCAAGAGTGCGAGCAGATTTTGTTTGTTCAACGTGACTCGTCCACTGGGCCTCATTTTTGAAAAGTGTGTGAGTCATCCGCGTTTCAATGACGGGGGTCATTCGTTTTTACAATACAAAGCAACGGGCATATGGAAACATTTACAACATGCCCAATAGGGGTTTATGTGTGTGCGTGTGTGTGTGTATGAGCGCGCAGACGCGTGTGGTCACCTGATCAAAGGCTTGGCTGAAATCCGCCAACTTCATCATCCAAAAAGTACAAAACCAAAACATTATATTGAACACTAGGTGGGTATATATTAGGGCCAGACAAATTAATTTTTAGCTTTTTTTGTTTATTTGTTGTTTTTTAAAAAATATATTAACACATTATAACATAAGACAAAGATAATGACATTCAAGCAGACCCCCCACCAACCCTATAGTCTGTCGTAGTTCTGTATTTCAGTTGTAATCATTTATTTCATTGTGTTACCATCGGACATATGATACTTCTGAGCTAATCTGCTACAAACTCCGCCCTTATTATCCCCATTGGGCACTTAAACACAAAACTCCCCGAGTCACCTGCAACGTTGTATAATCTCTCTCTCTCTCTCTCTCATTTGAAGGGGGGGGGGGGGGGCTGAAAGAAATGACATCATCCTCGAGCGATGACCCCCCCCCCCCCCCCCCCGAATCCCCCTTCTTTGCTTCCAGCACACACACCAAGTGCACAATCATTCAATGCCAAGACAATCTGTGCCTGTGAGCCTCTGTGACAGATGTGGAGGAGAGCGCCCAAAGGTCAAGGCTGGGCACGACAACAACGGGTCCACTTGTGCAATCCAAAACCTGACAGTGAGCCCCTCAGTGGGTCTTTGTGATTTCTCTTCCCACACATGAGTGTTTTTTAATGAGGTTTTGTGGCATGCCATGTTGGGTTTGAAACCTCAATTAGTGCAGAGGCCGAAATGTACAGCTGCAGTCATCGACCACCTAGCCCAATCACTAACTTAATAATCGCATACAGTTAATTTTGCACTATTAAAAAACACTATTATCTAACTTGAGATGGTAGGCTACACTGATGTGTTTGCAATTGTTGGACTGGTGTGCTACATTTATCTTTTTTTTCCTTGTAAGTACACAATGAACCCAAACTGAGGACATTCTGTCTTTTACTAATCCTTTCCACTTGGCTCACACCTATCATTACAATTTTTTTCTTTCAGTATGTATGACTGGTGGGAAAAAACAATGGCCTTAATTAGTCAAGTCACTTGATTAATCGCCGGCACCCTCATTTTCCTTTGTTTTTGTGGCAGAGGACACAAGTTAATTCTGGGCTGAAAAAAAGAGTTGCAAAACTTGCGTGGTATCAGGATAAATTTATTTTTATGCTCAAATGATAGGTAACAATGTTCAAATGTTACTTTAAAACATGCCTGCCCTGTACTGTTGGTTTGATGACAACAGTAAAGACAATTTGACTCGAGATTCTAGAGAGAAGGCATTATTTTTATTTCCATTATTTCCTATGGAAATAATAGCTTTCAAATCCAAACAAACTTGAAAAAGCCAAGCCGGAGGACACGCCGGCTGGATGTAATTATGACTGAAAATCACTTTCATGCACGGGTCAACTCTCATTGGGTTGCTAATGTTTCAGCCAACAAAAGCTTGCAGGGACACGTTTGGGAAAAGTGGCAACATGGCACCTACATCAAGGAGATGTCAAACAACGAGATGAAACACACACATGCCAGAAAAGTTAAAACAAACACACCTTCTTATTATCCATCCATCCATTTTCCGATCCGCTTATCCTCACAAGGGTCGAAGGGGGTGCTGGAGCCTATCCCAGCTGTCTTCAGGGAGTAGGCAAGGGACACCCTGAACTGGTTGCCAGCCAATCGCAGGGCACACAGAGATGAACAACCATCCACGCTCACACTCACACCTAGGGACAATTTTGAGTGTTCAATCAGCCTGCCATGTAAGTTTTTGGAATGTGGGAGGAAACCGGAGCACCCGGAGAAAACCCACGCAGGCCCGGGGAGAACATGCAAACTCCACACAGGGAGGCCGGAGCTGGAATTGAACCCGGTACCTCTGCACTGTGAGGTTGACGCACTAACTATAGGAACACCGGGCGAACACCGGGCCACTCTCTCCTTATTATTATTACAAATAATAATAATATGGGACATGGAACAACCTTGGGTGGGTGCTGCTCTCATTCGTATCAGACAGGTAGAAACACATTCATGCAACCTCTGCCAAGAAATATATTACCATCTTAAATCTCATTACAAAAATGCTTGTGGAACATTTAGAGGTACAACATCATGTCACAGGGGTGGCCGCCCTTAAGCAGGGGTGGGCAACATATGGCTCATGGACCATAGAGTAAAGCCCTGTGAGATTGCCAAGCACAAATTCCACTCCTACATAAGAGTGGCAGTTCACTCAGACGTTTTCAGAAATGGGCAGATAGAAGTTATTGTTTTTGGGTTCTCTAAATTCAAATGACTCACTTTCTTTTACAGGAAGCGTTCCAATAAGAATAGGACTATTATCATGTTCAAGCATTCGTTTATTAAAACTTGCATCGGAGAATGATAACTATGACTCATAGCTTGTGTGGTGGAGCCTGGAGACGCAGGTTATTTTTAAGCAGCCTTTAAGTGTTCTGTGGTCCATGTCCACCTGTTCTGCAATAGCACACTCCAGCGTCCTCCGGCAAAAATAAATAAATAATAGAATGAATGAATACATGCTTCTTAAACTATCTATCCAAACTATATTATTTTAGTTTTTGCAACTGTATTAGTTGTGTGTTTTGGGGCACTTGCATCTTTAATATACTACTCCTCTACTGCTGCTTTGTGAATGCCAGTCACCTCATGTCTTCTTAATTTGTCCTGCCTTTTGTTGGTTGATGACTGCCTCACAAGGGAGGTAGCAATTGCCTGCTGTGTTGGGGCACGGTACTTTTGGCATAAATAACAGCGTATGTTTTTAAGACAATATAGAAAGAGGATTACAATATAAATCACATACAGGTTGACTTCGCATTGCTAAGCTCCTCATTGGAAATTGATTGATGTAGCCTCGCCAATTCGTCCTGCATTCCGACCTTCGTTATCATCAGTGTTTCAGACCAAATTTCCACATGAATTATTACATTTTAATTGCCTGTTGTGTTAAATTCTCTGCTCTGTTTCACCTGGACTCGTGGTCGCTTACATATATTTTGATTTTTTTTCCATTAAAAATATTAAATGAATATATTTTTAAAAGGCTGATTTTTTTCTGTCATATCTTCAACACTGACACGAAGAAAACTTATCAAACTTATATAAACGAATAAACACAACACGCTTGAATGTGGAAAAAACAGGCAATATTTACCTTTGTGTGTCATTCAGAAAATTATGACGCAGACATCACAACAGAGTGGGGCGAAAAAAACAGAATTCGACAAGTTTCTTTTTTGGTAGTTGCTTCAGGTTTGGTAGTTGCACATGCAGAAAGTCATATAGCGCTTCCAGAGTGGCGAAATGCTGCAACTGCAGTTAAAATGAAGCTGCCGCTGCGGGACATCAATCCCTCAATCAGCATAGCTGTAGCTTTACGATTTGAGGAGTGATATCAATCAATCAATCGGCTGGGGGCGGCAGAGGGAAACCCTGCATCCACCATTAATGCCCAGTCAACTTTGAGGGTGGCTGGCGGGCGATAGGTAGGTAGCTAGCTAGGTAGGGAGGTAGACAGATTGATAGATAGATAGACTTACCGGAAAAGTTGTCAAAGGCGGTGGGCACATATTTGGTGGGGTATCCGTTGGTAGTGTAGCTAACCACCAGGCTGGTCTTGCCTACCGCTCCGTCACCGAGCAGGACGCACTTGAGCAGCCGCTCGTGAGGCTGCCCCGACCGGCCACATTGGACTTTGTGCGGCGGCACCGGCGGAGCCATGGTCGGAGGATATTCCATGGAGGTAGAATGAGGGCACATTCAACGAAGTCAGTCGTAGGGTTTCCACATGAGGATCGTGGAGTTCCACGTTTTTAAGAAAAAGATAAGCGAGTCGTTTCAATGAAAAAAAAACACGTCGTATTTCAAGGGACTTCGGTCATTGTCACGACGAATTGTCGGGGTAGACGAACGCTCACCCAATTCGCATTACAATGGGCTGCTGCTTGCGAACCTTGGCCTTTGTATACTCGGTGTATTTGCATAACTCCGCCCACTTCACGTGGCGCGCGTCAGGTTTTGAACCTTGCTGAGGCTCATTTCTTTTGTCAACTCCCACAAGGGAATAAGTGAAAGAACTTTTAGTGGGAGTAAAAGTATCGTTTATGACTTTTGACATCAGCTTCTGTGCCAATGAAATATCAAATTGACATGCAGGCCTTGTTGAACATCTCAAATGCCAATTTTAATTAGATTTTTTTTACAGCTACTCTTATATCGACTGACCTACTTTAATAGCTGGCTTTATATTGAACATTTACACTGGTACATTCACAGCACTAATGCATTCTATACTTAATACTTTAACATCAAACTTTGTACAAGTACCACCTTGTAAAACTACTTGCTGTTCAAGTTTCAGCATATTTACCAATAACAAGGTTGCATAGTAATGTTAATCAAAAACAAGAGAAAGGTTAATAACTATAAAGTACATTTAATATTATTACTTTGAACCTATGTAACTATGTAGTTTGAACATACTACACTTATTGAGTGGGTGAGGGAGTTACTTAATTAAATTATTAATGTAATATTAAAATTAAAATGTATTGCGCACAAACGTGAAACACAACTTGTACCGAAAAGTTAAAAAAAACCTTAACATATTTTTTATTTAATCTGCAAACCGCTCCAAATTTAATTTGAGTTTATCCAATTGTCCAGTGGCTTGTTGTTGTATTTATGGCGCAAACTCGAGAGGCATGTTGAGCACTGGACTTTTGTCACCCTCTTGTGGCTAAGAATAATAGCAGCAAGTAAATGACAACATCAACATTGAAGGTGAAATCAACCCCCAAATTTTCTTTAAAAATATGTTCTATGAAACAATAAAATGCACTTATTTTTGTCCATCTCAGAGGGTGGCAATTTTGTTGTCAACTGAAAATGACAACACAGCTGCTCACGTTTCAGGTAACAACCAACCATGTCTCAGCTTCAGAAAACAGGTGTGCCGTGATTGGTCATTACCTGAGCAGCCGTGATGTCATTTTCAATCGACAGAATGAGGCAAAATGGCTGCCTCAGATGGGTAATAACGTGTAGATTTCACTGCTTAACCCATATTCCACAAACGCAAGATTAATCAGAATGTCGTGTTTGGACTAGTGGAGGTACATAGAACATATTATTAAGACAAATTTGAAGGTTGATCCCCTTTAAAGGATTTCAAGCCAGGAGACTGTAAATGTTGGAGCTCAACCTAACTAATTTTATTTTTTCTAAAAGTGATTTTACTAACAAGACAACGATTGTAATGTTACCACAAAGGCATCATACAGGTACAAAAGTTCATCCTTTGCAGGGCAATATGCAGGTAAACAAGGGATGTGATTGTTTGTGTGGAGAAGCAAAAAATAATTCCTGACTAAACTTGATCCTGCAATTAGAAAGGCACCTCATCCTTTCCATCACAGCGATGCCCCACCCAATAGTGAACTTGGCCGACAATTGACAGTCAAACTGCAATAATGCACAATGTGATGAGCCGATTTGGAGGAAAGGCTGAAGGCAGGAGGGGAAAAAAAGGAAATGTTAGGTCTGAAAAAGGACAAAAAGTGACTTTAATTGCTTGTTTGAGTGACTTCCTTACTCACAGGCACACAGGTATGCACATTCACACATGAAACAGTCGTTCCAATGCATTTGCATTCACAAAATATCATGCACACAAACTGTCAATGAGATGCTGCTGCGAATGATGATGTCAGGTCAATATTAAGTTTCCATAAGTGGTGCCTCATTTGGACGACAGCTTTCAACAGACACTTATGGGGAAAAAACCCCAAACAAACAAAAACACAGTTTTTTTCCACAACCATCCTGATTAAGAATCACCCCTTAAAAACCCAATAACTTAGACACAGTTCCAATAGTAAACGTCCCATCTTTCTTCCGGAACGCAGCAGCTCAGTCATGTGGAGCTGAGACTGCTTGCTGGGTAAGAAATCGGCGTGACGGCCCGCAGATCCTAGTGATCCCGTCATCCATCAGTCTTTATTGAAATTTAGGTTTGGCACCACCCGGGGTCAGGTCAGGCGGGAGGGCACCGCCGTGGGCCAGTCTTCGGAAGCTGTGCGAGAGATACATGATGGTGCATTTGAAATGTGGAGAAAAAAAGGGTCTCGTTTGACCCACCTATTCAGGTATCTAGACATATATCCATCATTGCCACAAGGTGGCAGTGTACTCACAAGTCCTTGACATTGCCAATGAGGGCCTGGATCTTTGCAATGAAAGCATCCACTTGCTCCTGAGACACATGAACAAACGTGTTCTGGTCAAATATGAAAATGATGGGAAGGGACATGACAGGGTTTACCTGACGCCGTCGGTAGAAAAGCGGCAAAGAAAAGAGAGCGATCACGCCTGCGCAGAGGGACAGAAAAAAGCCACAAAAGTGCATAAAAAAGGCAAAGCGAGAGTTTGGTAAATATTTCCAGAAGTGACGTGATACCGATGATGAGGAGCGTGAGGCCATTGCACAGATCTCCCAGATAAGTAAGAAGATATATCAGGACCAGCAACTACAAAGCAAGGTGAAAAAACACATCATTGCACCAAAACGTTATCCCTTTGAAAGCGATTTTACTCGCAGTAATATATGCTCCACACGTGTCTAAGGGGAGGAATTCAACGTTTACTGCCAATAAGAATTATGGGGAAAAAATTGTGGCCTTCATTTGTATAAATAGTTCTGAATAGTAACTTTTTTTTGTTATATTGTTGCATTTTTCTGGTTTTCCTATTTAATACAGCCCTTATGCACCTTTTTATGGGGAGTTTCTCACTGAGGGGTGTACTCACTTGTGTTGCCGGTGATTTAGACATTAATGGCTGTGTATTTTGAGGGGGCTGTTCCAAGTTTCGAGCCACCATATCATCAGTTGAACCATCAAGAAAAGAAAATGTTACCGTTTGTTTCGTTTTTTCAGGAATGTTCCCGATCAATAAAAATCTATAAGAGGGTCCAGTCCACCACAAAAAGAGTAGCGGCATCAATGGTGTCAGTGTTTCCCAATATGGGACATGATGGTCTTGAATGGGGGAGGGCCTCCATCTTATCCCGCACCATCTACATCAAGCATGTCCAAAGTCCGGCCCGCGGGCCAAATCCGGCCCGCGGTCGAATTTCATCCGGCCCTCGGCCCCTGTCATAAAATCTGTGCCGTCTGGCCCGCAGGTTGGGCGCAATGGTCTCGTAGACTGGTGAGTGATGTTTCATAGAGTACTGCTTCCCTCTAGTGGCTAAATGAGTAATAGCATTCACTAAATGAGTAATAGCATTTAGACACTAGAGGGCATCACTCACGAGTTAACAAGACATCACTCCGTGTTTATATTGACTGATATGTCATATTTCTAATGATCCTTGCAGTTGTGGATATGTGTATTGCTTGTTCATTTCCCTGTTGTTCGAGTCAACGGTTTTGTGACTATTGAAAAGTCATGGTGATACATTTTATCTTTCAAATCAATCAATTTCCACTCAGGAAACTTCTGTTTATGAAAAAGTCAAGTGAATAAGCAGTTGCATGTGATATACCTGTTTCAAATGAACCAAAAGAAATTCTTAAGATTGTTGAAATTAAAATAAAAATGGAAATGTGAAACAGACTGGCTTACTAAAATTTGTTGAACAATATTGTTGTTCAATGTAAAGAATGTCAGCCAAGGTCGGCCCCCCGACATTTTACCACATAAAATCTGGCCCCCTTGGCAAAAAGTTTGGACACCCCTGATCTACATATACTGTACCCTCCTCCTCCAGCTGCTACGTGTAATGTCACATTCCAGCCAGGTCAGGGTTGACATCGGAAGGTCCCCAGGTTAGGGCTCGCTTAGCTCACACTCTGTAAACATGTACTGCTAATGTCCTGCAGCCTTCTCTATGTATAAATCTATGCTGTTAATAGCCCAAGTGGTCAGTATTTTAAAAAAAAAAAAAAAAGAAGCAGATGGCTTGAGGGAGATTCACTACTTAGAACTGAAAATACATGGCCGCAAATAAAATTGTTAGCAGGATCCAGGCTAAGTGTCCACTAACAATCACAAGATGGCAGCACACTTATTTATTGTGAGAAGACAAATTAAAAACAGAGTTTTAGGACATCTTTGTTTTTCTTGAAAATTATTGAATGTTGACACCCAGCTTTAGGAAAGATTGTTTTGACTCATAAAATTTGTACAATTCGTTTGGACTTAATATAGTAGCCGTATTACGTCACACAAAGCCTTGACTTTATAATCTATATTTTAAAATATTTTTGCTTTAAGTCCTAAAATTGAGACCACCAAGACAAATATACTGGTGCCACATGATTACTGTCAATATGTAGATGTGGCATGACAGTCGCCGGCAGTTGCATTGGCCAAATTTGGCAGCTTGACACCAGGCCTGGAGCGAGCATAATGAGAACGCCACTGCTGTTACAACCAGTGATGTGGAGGGAGGTAGGATGGATGGCATTCAAAGTGAGAGAATGAAAGAGACACAGTAAAAATGAATGATAGGAAGGGGAGGTCTTGGAAGGACAAAGACATCAAACAGGGACATACGGACAGGCTAGCCATTCGATCGGCCGTCCTTTCTCACCTTTAGGGATTCAAAGAGGTTGCCGACAAAGAAGAGTCTTTTCAGACGGTCCACAGCACACAGAGTCATGACAATGACTTTCTGCATGTGCAACTCAGTCTCCTCTCCACTAAAACTGATGTCCATGTCCAAGTATGACCTGTCACACGCATTCAAAAGATAACAGATATTACAAACCGACATCTTTCTCCAAAACAGTTGGGTCAAAAATAACCCCAATTATGGGTCAAAAAGGGACCAACCCCACTTGGGTCAATTTGACTCAACTTTTTGGGTTATTCATTGAACATAAAAAGTTGGGTCAAATTGACCAAAGTGGGTTCAGTCCCTTCAAACCTATTATTTTTCACAGCACATTTTCTATTTAATGGTTTGCACAGGTTAAAAATGCCACTAATCGCTGTTTAATAACTGTTTTACGATGGCATAAATTTGAGTGTGAGTAAATTGATTCTGTGTACATTATTTCCTTTGGTTGGGAATTTTACAGAACACAAAATATTTAAAAAATACATTGGTGCCTCAACCTATAAGTCTAATTTCTTCTGTGACCACGTTCGCAACCGAAAACATTTTTCCCCAGTGAAATGAATGGAAATGCCATCAATTTGCTCTCGCCCCACAAAACACAAATTAAAAAATGATATTTTTCGATACGAAAAACAGCACAGTGTAGTTTTGCACTTTATATTAACATACAGTAATAACATAAATAAATTGTCATGGATTAACGAGTTTGTGCATCGATATTTCATGCTTCAATCGACATTGTGCACTGTTTATGTTCAAATAGCTCTTGCTTAAAGGGGTATAGTGAGAGTAAGTTGCATATCTGCAAGTCACAAGTTGCAACCTTTGTCACTTATATACCAAGTCACAAGTCAAGTCATTCCCAATTTTTTGGCAAGCAAGTCTTAAAAATATTTATCGCCCATCCCAATGAGTGACACAAGTCAAGTCAACAGTATTTATAGAGCACTTTCAAACAGCCATCGCTGCATACAAAGTGCTGTACATGGAGCGATTTAACATACACAATAAACAGTAAGACGAATCGGTAATAAAGGCGGTAGAAAGCACCAAGCAGTAAAATAGGGGCAACACTGAAAGAAAAGCACTTACTTGAACGGATGTTCTCCATCGCCCCAGTTGAGGGCATGGAGGATTTTGTAGTAAATGCGCACTGACATGGTGACGCACACGATGGCGAGAGACACCGTGGAGACCACAGTGATGATGCTGAGCTGGAACAGGCATAGGAGACCCACCACGATGCCCGTCAGGACCAAACCCGTTCGCTCCGTGTCCTTCCAGTAGATCAGGTCCATGACTGGAAGACACGGTGGACAGAGGAGTCAGAATAGAAACTAGAGAAAACAATGCCTGTTCATGCTGTGAAAATTAAGAGGGAGATAGTAAAGTTTTGCATGTGGCGAGGAAGGCTGTAACGTCACGATACAATCACGAATCTCATGATATGATAATTATCATCGATATTTTGGGGAGGTTGGCACTGTATAAACACTCACATAATTGTAAAAAAAAGTTTGAATATTCAAAAAAAAAATGCCATAGATAGCCCAGTGGTTAGTGCATCAACCCCACAGTGCACAGTTCAATTCCTTTGTGCAGCTCAATTCCAGCTCTGGCCTCCCTGCGTCGTTTTTCTCCGGGTACTCCCGATTTCCTTCCACATTCCAAAAACATGCATGGCAGGTTAATGGAACACTCTTAAATTGTCCCTAGGCGTGGGTGGTTGTTCGTCTCTGTGTGCCCTGTGTTTGGCTGGCAACTGGTTCCGGGTGTCCCCAGCCTACTGCTCGGAGCTGGGATAGACTCCAGCCCACGACTCCCCCCCCCCCCCCCCCCCCCCCCCCCCCGCGACCCTTGTGGGGATAAGCAGATCAGAAAATGACTGAATGAATGAAAAATATGCCAGAAGTACGCTGCCACCCTCTAGTGGTAAATGAAAGAATTGTACTTCACTTAAATTACAATTGCATTTAATCTGTTAGAATTTGTTCCTTTTAAACATAAAAGGTAAAAATATTTTTAAAAAACGTCTTAGTATTTATATACCTAACTATCTACCTACACTTCCTAGAAATAAAACATCTGTGTCAATTTGGATGAGGCCTCCGAGACTATTGCATTTTAATGTCGGTCCTGATGGCGCTATGAGGAGAGCTCACATTTTTGTAGGCGGTATTTGGTGTGAAAACCACTGGGGTATCGGAAGTACTTTAAATTTTGAGCATGGCAAAAGATGCGTTCTAAGATGCCGAGGAGGGGCATGGAAGCTACAGTAAAAGTAGGGTTGGGGGGGTGACCCAAGGATGAAGAGTGCGTTCCAGCTCCCAACATAAGACACCAGAGCGGCGAATAGGACACATACGGATTCAGCTTGGGCTAAATTTACCCCTCAGATGACAGAGGAAAGCAAGCGGTTGAGGGGAATTTGAATGGGGCCTTTCGCGGCACCTGCTGCCAGGCGTCAGCACCATTTTCTACAACCAGTTGGTTTCCCCTCGCTTCGTCAACCAGCAACAGCTGAGACTGAACCGAGTGGAGTCATAGAATTATGAAATACACCATGTAATTCTGTCAACCTCATTTTTTTGTTCCCAATATCTTTATTCAACCCTCACCATCCACATCATTTCACAAGGATCGTGGCTGCTTGTATTCAAATTTTTTGGTACGAAATTTTAAAAGAGACTTGATTAAGGGATAATATTCAAATACAGAACAAGAGCCAGCAAAATAGTGATTTTGGGAGGATTCAGCCCGACAGCGACGATATACAGTATAAATGTCTATAGAATGCTTGTGCTTATCAGTCAATCCGGAAACTGACACTTTACACTGGAACAAATACACACTTCCAGGTATTAGGCTATCAGCAGTGAAAGAAAAAAAAAAAGCACACTCTGCATAGGATTCGAATGTGTGTGTGTGTGTCGGCATTCAGTTTGCAGCAAGTGACAACCATTGGGAACAGAATAAAAAACACTGATGGCATTGAAGATTTTTACAGTGCAGTGACGTTGAAAAGTGTCCAGTGAATTCTCGAGTAAACCTCTGGGTCTACTATCCACTTTCACTGTGATTCAAGAGTTGTCATGACTACCTGGCAACTAGAATACATGACTGGTTAAGCGTGCCAATGAATTACATCATCAAGTTTTAAAAGGGCATAGAGAACCACAATGTTACTTGGAAAACAAAAAGCCAAAAAACAAAGTGCCTGTGCTTTACACGTAATGGAAATGATGACATTGAAAGCTGAACTGTGTTTATCTTCAATTGCTACAAGACAAGACAATTCAACACAAATTTTCTTGGTCGTGTTGACATTTTAAAAATCAATCACAATACTAACAAGTGGTGTGTGAGTACCTCGTCCATCAATTCATTTTCTACATTGCTTATCATTTTTCATGATCATGCAGAGCGCTGTAGCCTTTCCCAGCTGACCCAAGCGAAGAGCAAGGCAGCTTTATTTAGATGCCGCAGCACATTTCATACACAAGGAAACACAATGTGCTTCGCATAATTAAAATTACAATATTTACAAAAAAAAAAGAGAGTTAAGTGGGAAAACCCGTGTTGCCCGAGTAGAAGTTAGGGGAATGCACCGCGACAGACATCGGTGACTGTGTATACCGCTAATTATGACAACGCATAAACACATATAAGGCTGTGATCAGTTACACTCATCAATCACCAAGTTACACATTTAGAAACCTCTCTGAGCGGCAACAATAAGCAAAATAAACTGACCAAACCAATGCCATGCTTCAGATAATAAATACCACAACATAATGGTGCATTCTATTTCCATGACATTTGCATCGCAATTCCCAAATATTTCTCAGGTTGAGGAACCAGCAAACTTCTGGGTTATGCTAACAGAATTCTTCGCACATTCATTTCCCCAACTGGATACCCACTCAATCAAACTCTACAATGAGAAGCAGTTTACCATACTAAAAGAAGCTGGGGACCGGTCCTACTTCTGCAATAACCACATGGCTAGAAAACATCAACACATTGTAAAGATACAATTAGTTGACAACTCCCTCCACTTTTTCCCCCCAATTTTCAGCCAAGTTCTCTCACCTTTGCTGACCATTTTGGCTGCTGTTCCGCCTCGCAACCCTCTCTGTCCCGCCGTGCTCCCCTCGACCCCCCTGAGCTGTTTTTGGCCGGGCCCTGCTCGCTCAGCAGCCCAAAATAATCTTTCCTGTTGCACCGCCCACCCCCTCTTCTGAAATGATTATTTTATTTTTTAACTCAGAAAGACTTCAGTCATGACCAGTACTACAAATTGTTTGTACAAACGCAGAGCTGCTACTTCAAATCTCGACTACATTAAAAAATATTTTAAGTGGGTCATAAAGCATAGAGCCATTTAGCAGCTGCAACAAGAGAATCAGGTCTAATTGGGTGATTAGCTGACCAATGCTAACTAATTTCTTGAGTGAATCACAACAAAAAACAAACAATAAAAAGTAAAACCACAGCTAGCCACATAACAAAAGAAACAAGCAAAAGGAAATAAGCAAAGTTGGGAGTTTTAGTGAGATAAGATGAATAGTTTCGAGAAGCTAAAGAGAAGGTGAAACAAAAAGGATTAAGGATTACCAGTACAATGCTATACATACCACAGGTTTGAAGCAGAATATTTCTTAACATCCCTTTGGCTCATGGTTGTAAAGAGTGGGGAGAGCATTTCGACAAATGAAAAAAGAGAAGAGGGTAGTTGTTGATGTGGCGCTTATTTAAAGCTATCGCTAGCTCTTGCCTTAAAACCAAGGCAACAAAGACACAATTAGAGTTAGAAAATTATGGCACATAATAACCCACAAACATTTGACAAGCAAAATGCCAAATGTTTTGAGTGTGATTAGCCCGTTACGAAACTGAAGCTAACCCAAGAACAGTTCTTGGGAATAGTACAGTGTATGGTCAATTTTGCCAATTCTATTGTTGGCAATATAAAACCTATCGTTGGTTTGATGTGTAGTAACAGACCCAAGCGTCAGAAACGCAAAGCTCCAAAAGATTAATGTGTGCTATTTATTCGTGACACTCTAAACTCTGTCAGCAGCTTTACTGCACATTCATTCAAAGTCCCATGGTTCACTGCTACCCCCAACACAGAGACACCCACACCACTAAAATAAGCCAAGCTCTGTTTCGAGTGACAGTCCACTTCAAATGCCACCGAGCAGGAAGAAAAGATGTTATCTCACACCGCAAAAAGCCAACACAAAGCTGCAACTACTAAAACCAAATCATTCCTGAATTCCAGAGAGATGGTTGCCGTGGAGACACAGGGAAGAGGGAGGACTTCTCAAGGGTGAGAGCATCTCAGCGTACTCTTGAACGATCAATGTGAAATCTGACCTGTGGAAGTGCCTCTCCCATTAAAGACAGGGGGACATTTAGGATGTGGCAAAATGATAAGGACATGTACCTGCTATATGTGGGCACACTGTGGCGCTGTCTAAGGGGTTAAGGGCGGAGTACCACCGCTGGTTCAGCAGCTTTTCCTGAGTATCTGGAGCAATGGAATCCGGTGACATGGAGTTGGGCTCAGTCAGTTGCGGGGGCTCCTCTGAAATGACAGGTGACTCAGGCTCTGGGGTCGGTGACGATGCTGCTGCTGCTGCTGCTGCTGGAAAAAAGGGGATGACATCACACATGATATCACATCATTACATGACCATCACCATTGCATCCTTGTGAGCACTCGCATTTACCCGCTGGGTGAATCAGTTTATACAAATTGGCTTCACGAATAGAGTAAGCCCCCACTGTTCATGGCACTGAGCAGTAACACACAAACAACCTCAGTTGAAGTTCAGTCGTAAAGATAAAATCGGAAACGCTATGATCCCAAAAAAGCCTAATATAATTTCAATTTCATTTTACATTACTCGAAAAAAAAGGCTTACAGGTGATTTGATTATGAAATAAAATGTATGTGAAGTACACATGTACAACCAGCAATTGCTCTCTGTAAAGGCCATAAAAACCCAGACTAAATTTAGCTAATCCATCCAGAAATCATAGTCTCTGATTTGAGATGTAGCACGTTACTTCCTAGACCATAAATGCAGTTTCCTCATATCACTTGAAAGGGGTAGGGCCCAAGCACTGCCAGGAGAAGCGACAATCCATGATTTTGTATTTAAATGTTTTTTTTAAAAAGCTACCCATTATGTTACCAAATGCCAGCAAAAAAAAAAAAACTAAAACTTTTGTCCCTCAACTCACTTCGATACCAATACTTTGACAGCTTTGGGATGGGCACAAAAACAAAGCAAAACGCTTCCCTGACAAACATTGATTACAATTTTCATATGAATTGTTCCAAAACGTTCTGTCTGATTGTGTGGAATTGATCGTACCAGGAAGTATTGGTGGTTGAGAAAAAGTTTGGATAAAACTGTTCTCCTCACTTATGATCACTGCATCGCCTTCCTGAGTCTCAATGTCCGCAGTTTGGGCCGATGGCTGCCTTGTTACGGTCTCATTTTGTCTGCTCCTTCTTGGGCTTGTGGTGCTCACGTCCACTCGGCCCTCTTCCTCATCGGCCCGAGTCAGGAAGCCTTGCGGGTCCCAGTCGACGTCAGGCGAGTCCAGCGGTGTCTCTGGGGTGTCCGTGCGCACCAGAGAGGTGCGACTTCCCCTCGAGCCACCCCTGCGCCTCTCCCGGTGGGTGCGTGAAGCCCCCACGGCCTCGGGCTCGGCAATGGCGATGTAGGAGAAGGTCAGCTCGAGGGAGTTCTGACGCGGCGTGCCCCAGATTGACGGGGAGGAGGCCAGTGTGTCGTCATCATCGTAGACAACCTGTTCATCTTCGGAGCAGTCCCTCGCTGTTTGCAGCTCGTACAGCTCTGACTCTTCATTACCACCTGGAAGAAATAGAGTGATTAGATTATTTTAAAAAACAAAAACCAAAAAAACCCCAAAAAGATAATATCCCACTCCAAATGTTGAATATTTTTGGAAGCGGTGTCAAAATAAATTTTAACACACAATCGTTTTGAGCCATTGCTTAACTTCAAATTGTCCCAATCCTCTGAAATCACTGATTTCATGAAAGCAGACTGATTATCTATTGTGTTTAATCAAAATAAGGCATTTGCAAACATGTAATTTTGAAAACAATTAAACAGAATATTCATGCATCGTTGCTTAAATTTCTTTTGGGGGGGGGGGGGTGGTAAGTGTATTATTCAAGTTTCTCAATTCATCATTCCAGTCAAGCCCACACGATCTCACACTGCAAATGTGGGCTATTGTGGGTACAATATCTATTCTGTGTGGGAGCTGTAAAGGGATACAAACTCCATATTGTCATCCGTTCCTACTTCCTACAGTTGTAATATCCACGTGCCTCAATTTCAGTGTTTCTCTCTTGTTGCATCAAAAAAACTCCTCAGCAGTGTCATACGTTTGATGTCCAAAAACAGAGCTAAAAGAGTCTTTGAGTTGGAAGCATGCAATCACTTGTGGCTCTTCAGTTAAGATATTTTGAAGAGTGGAAGCGGGTTGGCACTCTTACTTTCCCAAAAAGAAGAAACTCCAATGTCATATGTCAGAGTGTCAATGTGTTGCATTCATACCGTCGGTGCACGGGGGTGTCGAATCAGGAGTGGAGGCCACTGAGCCATATTCCTCTGCAAGAAAACAAAGGATAGGAACAACTCATTTAGATTACCTCATATTTTTTTCAAATCAAAAGCCATGTTCTGATTCAAATCTTTTTTTTTACACCCTCCAGCAACTAGCCACGGTCACAAAAAATAAATAAAGATTAAGCAATTTAATAGATTTCCTCTACCCAATGTATGAGAACATGCAAGTAGAACCGATGTCCAAGTAGAACATTGCTCCGTTCAGCCATGTGTTTATCAAAGAGCAGGGATGAAGAAGAGGCTACATGAAGAGGAGGGCCAACATACGATATCATTGGCGATAGAAAGATGCTGAGCGACGGCGATGAGAAGCAGGAAAATGCTCTCGCATCAGCCCGAAAGCTAGCAAAGAAGAGCAGACTTACGGCAGTGGGAGAATCCTAAAACCTGGCCCATACTCCATCAAGGCATCACTGAGCCTTCCCAGCCTGGAAGACACCCCCCCACCACGGCCCCCTTCTACTCTCATGTATTGCCAGGGAATTGTGCGGGAAAACCCTCAGGTCCTTCTCTCCAGTCTGCCTCTGTGGTCCTCTGTGATGTGCGTGAGCAGCTTCCTGCCTCAGACACTGAGCTGCCCCGCCCTGCCTCACACCAGCATCCCCCTCATACACCCGCCTCCTCCTCCTCCTCCACTCTCTGCCTGCTCTCACATCAGCGCCACTCCTGCAGCTAGCAGCAGTGCAGCTACAGTAAGCAGCGAGGCACATGAGGAAATGGGATGGATGTCTGGTCGTCAGCTGAGCATCTAATGGGGGGAAGAGTGGAGATGTCAATAATGAATAAGAGGAGAGCATGTAGCATGTGGACTCAAAAGACCATATATAATGGACGCCCAGTGGGTGGGGGGGGGGGGCAGTGTAACTTCATGCATGTTCTCTCCGGGCTTGCGTGGGTTTTCTCCGGTTGCTCCGGTTTCTTCCCACATTCCAAAAACATGGTTGGCAGGCCGATTGAACACTCTGAATTGTCCCTAGGTGTGAGTGTGGGCGTGGATGGTTGTTTGTCTCTGTGTGCCCTGCGATTGGCTGGCGACTGATTCAGGGTGTCCCCCGCCTACTGCCCGAAGACACCCCCCACGACCTGAGTGAGGATGAAGCGGTTCGGAAGATGAATGAATGAATAATATTGTAATTGGGACTTATCCTTGTCGAGATTCTTGTCTTGGATTTCATTCAAATGCATACGGAATGAGTCCAGAGATTGCAGATTACCGTTATTGGATCAAACAGTCAAGAACGTCAAATGGATCCAGTTTGCCGTTCTGGACTGTTGGGTAAAAAGGCAAACAGCCATGCATAATTAACTTGTCACACTGCCAGCGGCCAACGGTCATTAAAGGTTTACTGGTACTTCTGTTTATAGACGCATAAGAACTAAGAATCACATGCGTAGTCCAATTGTTTTTCGAAGTGCACTGAGTCAGGAACCCGTTTGTTTTAAAAAGGAAGTGAAGAAATTGTTGACCACAAACAAGAAGACAAGGCTCAGAGGGGTGAGTGAAGTGAGGCGACCTTCAAATCTTGCTAGCCGACAAAGCAGACAGCAAATTCTGCCTTCAAGTACACTGTGTGAGTCTTCTAAAAATAAAAAATTAAAAAGTACATCAAGTGTAATTTTCCCAGAGTAAATCTTTTGAGTTTTGTTCACTACCAATAGCCACCGTTGACGCTTATATACTGGAGATCGACTAACTCAATCTTCATTGTAAAGAATTAGGCTTAATCCTATTAAGTCACACACAATAAAACAACAACACATGTAAAATGCCTTCATGCACTTTGAGTAAATGACAAAACGGAAAACAAAAGTCACTGGTGTGACAGTTCTACATCTCCGTGCGCATTCGATCTAATGACCGCATGTGAACAGGCAAGTCAAGTGATTAACCGGGCAGGATTCTACAGACGGTGGCAGGGAGGAAGGTGAAAGGGAATTGGGATAATGACGCTGAGATAAGACAGGCCAATAGAGAAAAAGAGCCAAAGAAGGGAGGGGTAAAGTCCACACAGATGCGAAGCATTGTGGTCAAATTCACGGAGTGACACAATACAGCCCCTTTGCGAAGGATGCAAGAGCCCGTATGACCTCAGTGTTTTATATTAAGTGGATCTTTTTTACTTACATTTGGGTTGACCTGTTCATCAGTTGCCCTGGACCTGCTGAGGAAGTCCCGGTGCCGGCGCAGGGTCAACAGCAGGAGGAGGAGACGTGCGGCGGTCAGGTCGGGCAAGAAACTCGAGAAGCATCTCAGAAGCGTGATGAGGACGGCGCGCAGGGCCAGCAATGTGGAGGTGCCTTCCTTCCTCCGCCACCTGGTTAAAGAAACAGAGAAGATGGTGACCTTCTTTTTCAAAGGCGGCTCAAGAGAAAAGGAGGCCGAGGAGCAGGAGAACTTCGACGAAGATGACTACATGCCAAGCCCGTACCTGGAGAGGCCCATTCTGGAAAAGCACGTGTCCGAGGGGGGGTCTCAATTGGGGGTAAATTACGCGGTGGCGAGCATGCAGGGCTGGAGGGCTCAGATGGAGGACGCGCACACTTGCATGCCTCACATGAGAGGGGAGCTGAGCGAGTGGGCCTATTTCGCCGTGTTTGATGGCCATGCAGGGAACACCGTGGCCCAGTACTGCTCCAGAAACCTGCTGGACCACATCCTCGCCACAGGTACTAGAACATAAAATGAGTCAGATTTATTTTGGGCTCTATAGGATAATAGATGTGTCAATAGCACAACAATATGTCACAGTGCGGGTATGATGGGCAATTCTCTCGAAAGCACTTTTTTTTTTTTGAAAGGAAACGTGACAGGAAGCGGATCAATTAATACAACTGTGGGGATAAACATGACAATTTAGAGTTGGAGAGGCAAATCCGACCTGGAAATATTACATAGAGTGGCGTCTTGAGATACAAGTTGAATTTGGTCCATATTTCAAATCACCTTGACTCCCAAATTTTTTTAAGTGTTTCCTAAAAAGGAAATCAGGACTATATAATAATGGAGTTTAAAAAACAACATTGTAGCAAGATATTTCAAGAGAATGTCAAGAATTCAACAGTTTGTGCATCACAATTTGTTGCTTCTTCTGGTGTGGGTGACGTGGCCACCAGGGCAGCAGTACGATACAGTCATGAAGACAAAAAAGACTTGGTTTAAGTGACTCAGTAAACTACAGTAATTTGGGCCAGTTTTTGCAGAGGCCTGTTGCATCATCCGTCTACATGTGTTTCAATATCCGTTGCTTTAGGTGCAATAACACCGCGTGAGATGCGATTTGTAAGCCTGTGTTCGGCATTGTGAGTTAGCATTCAGCTAGCGGAAGGCAAAGTTGTGTGGTTGTTGTAAATACAAACTTCTGCTCCACACTTCAGACCATTTATCAATAATGTAGTGAAAATGAGTCGGATGAATATTGACTTTGCAAGTCAATTTATAGTGCGTGCCCCAAAATATTTTACTTGCACACCTAACATTTCAGGTTAGGGGCCACTGCACTATGAACAAAGTTAGGCAGGAGTTGTATTTGAAGCAAACTCCAATTCTCAGACAATTGTTTGACCTTGGTCATTTTGGACGGCCATATAGTAATGTCGAAATAAATACATTTGACACAGGTGGGGTAACAGCAAGTGAAGACCCTGAGCAGGTGAAGGAGGGCATCCGTGAGGGATTCCTTGAAATTGACCGACACATGCACAAACTGGCCCACGAGGACAACTGGGACCGAAGCGGCACCACTGCGGCGGCGGTCATTATCTCCCCGCAATACGTGTACTTCATCAACTGCGGGGATTCGCGCACTCTCCTCTGTAAGGACGGCCAGCTGGTCTTTTACACCGAGGACCACAAGCCTTTCAACCCTAGGGAGAAGGAGCGTATACAGAACGCTGGCGGCTCCGTCACACTGCAGCGCATCAACGGCTCGCTGGCCGTATCCAGAGCCTTGGGCGACTTCGATTTCAAGGAAGTGGACTGGAGGCCGCAGACGGAGCAGCTAGTGTCGCCCGAGCCTGAAGTGTATGAAGTCGAGCGGGCGGCCCGGGACGAGTTCATCGTGCTGGCGTGCGACGGCGTTTGGGACGCCATCGGCAACGAGGAACTCTGCGCTTTCGTGCGCAGCCGCCTGCAGGTGTGCAACGACCTGCGAGAGATTTGCACACAAGTCATCGACCTCTGCCTCTATAAGGTGAGACGATATGAAAATATGTTAAGTGGGCCGGGCCAATACGGCCTTGAAATTTGATCTCGCAGTGTGTGTGTGTGTGTGTGTGTGTGTGTGTGTGTGTAGTGCCTGAACAAACTGTCCATTTACAAACCTGAAAAACTGAGTAAATGTCAATTTCCCTTTCATCAAGTGATCTGTTATATAAAACAACTATTCTTCTATCCCTATACCGCTTTAATATGCCTTACAACTATACAAAAAATCTAACTTTCGTTCGAGAAAATGTTTTCTTGCAATAAAAAAAAAAAGGTCAAATACCCAAAAAGGGGAGCATAGAGAAAACCCAATTAGATGTTTGGTTTCTACGTTTGAAATTGCACTAGAAAATGTTGTTGGCTACTTTTTTTAAACAGTAATGTAATAAACAATAGCAGATTAATTGTACAAAGGTAAATGTTTTGGTTTTATCGGTTAAGATTATTATGAAGTAAGGCCAAATGAACCATGATTAATACAAACAACTCTTTATTTATCCACTTCAATTGGAGCTGTTGACTTGTTCAACACTTTCACTTGCAGTCAATACAACAACTTCACAAAACTCTGCCAAACTTCAGTCAGTAAATCATAAATCAGATTACATCAAGAATGCAAACACATTTTTGGCTTTATCACTTCCACCTTTCATGCTTCATGATATAATATTTAAACTAGACACAATATAAAAAAATACAAAAAAATAAAGCTGACTGGCCGACCAAAAAGATTTGTTTTAATTGCATTCTACTAGATTGCAATGTCGATTTGAATTTTTCAGCCTTAATTCGCACTTTCTCAAGAAGGTAAATGTGGCAACCAAACATCTCGTTTAGAAACAGCGCTCAGAGTTTTCACCACTGCACACTACAAGCACAACAAACAATAAAACACCTATATATCTTTGTGACAGGACTATGTAAGGCGGATTTTTGTTGTCATACACATATACATACAAAAACATTCCGGGTGTCCCAAAAGTGTTGAAAGTAAAATGCGGTAATAGTGAAAACGTCCATGGTTACTTAACACAGGTACACAGGTGTTTTGATGAATGGAGCGCTTTGCATTGAAGTGAGATTTGGGCATGACAAAGAGGTATTACACTGACGTCGATTTGTAAGTAGATTTGTCCTCCCTCCCGCTCAAGAGCATCAACCTGACGCTATAAATAGGCATGTGCGGTATTGTTGTACGTTGGAAGACAGCACGACACATGGCTGGGATTAGCAGTGATTGTGACGTAGCACTATTGCTCAATATATACCAGCTAAGGGGCATTATCCAACCCTTACATGGCTTTCTATTTATGATACCCGAAAAGCTTAAAGTCTACCAACACTCATTCATGAGCTTTGCTCCTCCTCGGTTGTTTGATGAAAATCAACGAGGATGTGTATGACGTCACCAGCATCAAAGTGCCTCAGAATATCCTGGACAAGCAGTACAAAAAGAGAATTATAATAAAGTAAATAAATATAAAGTGCCCTACAGGGCTACTTTACTTTGGCAATGTCTTCAAAATTATATATTATCTTCATGGCATGTTACTTCAGTAATAATTCATTCTCATTCCTTTTTAATAGAGACTCTTCGCTTTCTTTCTTTCTGAAAAGACTTAGTAGCAGTCATCAAACTTCATGACTTTGTTTTTTGCTTTCTTCCGCCCCCGACAGGGCAGTTTGGATAACATCAGCATCATCATAGTTTGCCTCCCGGGCGCCCCCCAGGTGTCGCAAGAGGCACTGCAACAGGAGGCGGCGCTGGAGCAACACATTGACATGAAAGTAAAAGGTGCTCCTCGAACCTCTCAAAAACACAAATTTGGGTTTTGTTGTTTATTTTCTAGTTTTCTCTTTCGAATCTATTTTCATTTTCAGAAATCATCAAGATGATGCGGTCCAAAGATGAGGATCCTGACCTTTTGGATGTGATCAAGTTCCTGAGGGATGAGGAAATACCGGGACTTCCTCCTGGGGGCGGCATCACCAGCAAGTAAGCACTGTTGAAACACACACAAAGACTCACAATGAGGATGCAACACTTGGAAAAATGTTGTCCATTTGACATTTGTCACCATGCAGGCGAGATTGCATCATCGCTTCATATCAGAAACACATCGCAGTTCTCAGGACCCAAGAGCCAATGGTAAAATCGAACACAAACACACTATATTGTTTTATTTGATCTTTTATTGTTCTCATTTTCATTGTGGCAAATGACTTGGGATGCATGATACACAGTCAAAATTTCCCTCTTTGAGCCATCTGATAACTAGGACTTTGCTGACTTTGATTTGAAAGTGAGAAAACATGCCCAATAAGGCCTTACTGTCAGCATGTGTTTACATAAATTGGTTCATTTTTTACAACATACAGAACATAATGCGGCTGTTTTATGACCTTTTAGGATATGGGCGGATCAGAAGAGGACTCCAACTAAAAGCATCAGCATGAAAACACTGTGATCCGCATCCTTCCCAAAGCCCTTCCACATTTCAGAGGAGCTCACAGAATTTTTACGTGACATATTTATTTATTTAAGACAAGTTGTGGGCAGTTTTGAAAATGTAAAATTATTTAACCCGATCAATATGCATCATGTGCTGGAAAGCTTCTGTATAAGGCGGTTGAACATTTCCAGTAAAATACAGCACATGTTCTTCTTATGTTTGTTTAAAAAAAAAAAAAAAAAAAAAAACGATATCACTTAAATACTACAAATATACTGTGAATGTGTGGGTTTGTAAATGTTATGGAATTTCTAATAATGTGGTTTATTTACTTAGGTGAAATTGTAAATATCTGATCAAATAATATTACTATTTAATAGGTATGAATCTAATGTATTTTTAACAAAATAAAAACAAAACAATCTCAGTATGAAATTCCACACTGTTGCATAAAAACCACACCATCAAAATAGAGCATTATTTGTAAATGCCAAATTTTGGATAGAGCGCTTGTCATGAAATTATGTACCTAATGAAGTGGCCCATGTGTGTATATTACGGACACTATATTGTACACACGACAATAAACACTGTGCTCACTGCACGTGCCGCATGTTATCGTGAAGACATACAGCAGAGAAATGACTCTTAAAGAAGTTGACATGATGCTGCTATGGTTCAAAAGGTGAGCAGGAACCCAAGACAGCATCAAAGAATACACAAGCAAACTTGAAAGAGAGAGAGACAGAGAGAGAGCGAGAGAGAGATACACGGAATTAGCACAAATGACTGACAGGAACATTGAGAGACTGTGTGAGGAGTGACGTCACATCTTATGTAACCGTTTTTCACGGTATACAAAAGACATGTAAGATGAGCTGAGCCCTGCCGCGAATAATGAAAAACTAAAATTTGATGCCACCCCAAAAAAGGATTTGTAATTGCTCTAGACGTCTCCAAAAAGGCACATAAAATACTGTGAGGATCATGTAGCACCAAAACTATGTATCTAGCATGTACAGGATCATGAACCCACGTTACATAGAACACTGTAGGGCTGTAAATAATGATAATTTCTCATAAATTGGATCCAAATAATTGGATGAAAATTTCCACTCTTTTTAAATCGGTAGTGCACTTGATGAGGCTGAAATTCTGAGCATTTGAAAATATCAAATTCAAAAGATAGCTAAATGATTTATCAATGATCAAAAATTTGCAATAAGATAATCAATTATGTGTCGATTAATTGTTGACCCGCTACAAGGCATTATTCATTCGTTAAATTAAAAAGCCATCTTCACACAAGGCTTGTTCAAAGCTAGGACACTAGCCTAAAAAGCATGCTCGCACAAACTGAAAGTGTCACTCCACATGGCTAAAAATGCGCACTTGTATTTTATACATATGGTAAAGCGTCATTAAACTCCCTCCTTCACATTAATCATTTGCCACTCCAATTTGAAGTTTACTGCAAAACTAAACAATCAAATGTTGGCTATTCAATGTTTGCCTCGTGAAATGTTGCTAGTTTAATGCTAACACTGTAGCGCAGATTCCCATGAATTATCAAGATGGAAAAACTCTGAATCTTTCTTTCCACTTAATCATGTTATTAAATATCTTTTTAAAGGTAAAATACCAAAGAATGTTTTTTTTTAAAATACAAGCATTTATATTTTTGGGGGGGGGGGTTTTGTGGCAGAGGAACAAATTAATAGCTTTTGGTCTTTCCATTCAATTCAATGAAGAAAGAAAACAAAAAGTCTCCATTTCAATCACTCTTTTGAATCATAAAAGCTCCATCCAAATACATCTGTGTCTGACAGACATACAAATGAGAGGTTGAAAGCACACACGAAGGTCTTTGTCATGTGTCTTCAGAATGTGTTGTAAGGGTGCGTGGTGAGGATCGGCACCTGTGTATTAAATGACTCAGCAGAACCTTTATTGGACAGATGTTCCTTCTCATGTCCTCACTCCACAAAAGTCAGGACGCGAGACCTCACGCACGCAAAAATTCTACAACAGGACGACCGAAAGAACAGAGAAAAGGTGAGTAGTCATTCAATATGTTGGGTTGGTTGTAAATTCAGATTAGGAAGAACATGTGCTTGGGAGGGCCTGAATTTTAAATAAACTAATTGGGTCTCCAGATTTTATTGGCCACATTGATGTTTGAATCATGTCTAAATTGTTCAAACTAGAACAAAACAAATTAATTCAAAAGTGGAAAATAATTATGTAAATCAACATGTAGCGACTCTAAGAGGAGTAATAATTCACCGTTCATTGAATTACTCAAATATTCTACAGGGTGTCCCATAAGGTTCCATTTTTTTCATTTTGGAACTTATTTTTAAACAATGTGATTGCACTGTATTTCATATGCACAAAGAATACATTGCTGGATGCCAGCGAGGGCATCACAAATGACTGACACCTCCTCAGTGATGTCATAGGTCAGTGATTTTTTTTTGGGGGGGGGGGGGGTTTCTTGGTTGTGGTTTCTCAAAACTCAAATTAGAGGCACAAGAAAGGGCCATAGAGGGCACATTCAAATATATATATATATATATTTAAGTAACGAACTACAACCAGGTCAGACTGACAGTATTAATAAACATGATGGGAAGGTATCAACTGAAAAAGACATCACAGTTGCTCAGGGATCAGGAAACGGCCCATCATGGCTCAGCTTGCACATGTCACATGACCAAACCCGGAAAACTATCAAGCTATGATTGGTCATTACCTGAGAAACTGTGAGCAGACAGCAAGCGGCAAAATGGTCACCCCTTGGGATGGAGAAAAACATGTGGATTTTGCTGCTTAATTCATATTCCACAAACACAATATTTAATCGGAATGTCATGTTTAGATGAATGGGACACATTGAACATTTTATTATAAAAATATTTTTGACTTGACTTCCCCTTGTAGTACATGTTATTGCCCCCAATATTCAAAAATAGTGTTAAAAGTTAAAACTGTGCATGTTACAGGGCCGTAAAACACTTTTTAGGAATGAAACCTCAGTCTAATTTTTGAATGATTGGGCCTACTACTCTATGATATTTTAAAGTTATTGGTGATAATGGACAGCAACATTTTAAGTTAACCAGTTCAGGGTGTGTCAAAGTCAGGTGGGATAGGTAGGCTCCAGCACACCGACGACCCTCATTGGGATCTGGATTTTAATTCAATACAGTATGCCAAATGGTTGCTGTTTAGCGTGAAGGTAAATGCATTGCCAAACGTATTAGGAGCTTCCACAAGTTGAATTGGGTCTCATCATAAAACACGTGTCACGAGGGACATGAAATGTTAGTAACGAGGGATCGAACTGGGTAAAGAGACAGGTTTCTACCAGGAAGTGCGAGCCGGTCCACGAGTGTCCCCTCTCACCTGCAGCCCAGCGCCATGCCCCTGAACGTCGGAGACACCGGCTACGGCAGTGTGGCCGACCCGGGCTCGGCCAGCGGGGCCGCCGGCTCCTCGGAGACGGCCGCCCTGCTCGTCCCAGAGTTCGGAGAGGAGGGACAGCAGGAGTGGCGGCCCATGAGCAAGGAGGAGCTGGAGGAGTCAGCGGGCGGGCCCGGCTGGAGAAGAGTCCGCTGCTACCTGGTGGTGCTCTTCTGGCTGGCGTGGCTGGCCATGCTGGCTATCTCCGTGGCCATCATCGTCACCAGCCCGCGGCCCGTCGCGACCCCGCTAACTTGGTGGCAGAAGTCGGTCTTTTTACAGCTGCAGTCCGACCTTTTCGCTGGGACGCCTTCTGAGAGCTCAGGGGCCGTCGACGGTGAGACAATTAATTTAAGCTAAATGTATTAATATTTAATTTCTATTTTGCTAATTTTTGAGGCGAATTACCAACTGCCAGTGTGGGGTACACATTTTTAATGGGCTCTGTCGTTTGAACGAGTGGCAAAATACTCAAAACATTTTCTACCGCGGGAGATTCACATACGCATGCGCAATTGTGCATTACAGCCACTTTGATATGGACAGGACGAAGCTCACCGCCAGTCTAAATTAAGCACATATTGTATATAGAACATGCTATATATTGATCTGTATATGGTGGCCGGTGATTTGAGTGAATGAGAAGGCTGATATACTGCATCTATGGAAAGCAGAATTATTTTTCTTTTTTTGGGTTGTTTTACTCCTCCCTAAAGTTACAGATAGGAAGGACACTTGTGTCACTTAATGTTAAAAACGATACAAGTAAAATAATGCATTTATTAAACACAGTATAATGTTAATTCGTGTTTTTAAGACATTTAATTTACTAAATGTATTTAACAAAATGATTACATTGAAAATTAGACTAATTAAAGTGAGGACAGTTTGATTGACACTGTCCTACTTTCATTAGTTATTTAATGATGTTTATTTTTCTACAGTATACGTACATTCTTTAAAGTAAAAGCCTACATTGAAACATCAACCCTAGTTGGAAACGCTTCTTTGAAGCCTTGACCCTCTTTTAAAACGCTACTTTGAAACCCTAAACCCAAGTTTAAACCCGACTTTTTTATCCTTTTAATAAAGTCCTGTGTGATCAGCTTCCCTACCTCAAGTCTTTGGGAATCAGTGCTCTCATCCTGAAGGGGTTGTTTGATTCGTCAAACACAACTGAGAGCGGGGAGCGCTCGGGAACGTTGCCGCAGGTTCAGCGTCTGCTTGGCGCGACTGAAAATGCAGGTGAGTAAGCCACAGGTTTTAGACTAGGGCTGAACGATTTAGAAAAATATGCTAATTGAGATTTCTTAGTGAATTCCACCAAAAAGTGTGGCCTTATCAGTAATTGGTAAATCACACACCAGATTACAACAAAAATTAAAAGCAATCTGGCTTTATCATGTAAGATTTTCGTGTTTGAAGATTTGATGCTTGCGTGTGCTTATGGCTCGACTCGCAGGCCTCAAAGTGGTATTGGATGTATGCGATGTCCAGCTTTTTGGGGCTCGTGAAGACTTGGAGAGTCAAGTAGCTTGGAACGCCACACAGGTCTGACATGATCCCATCGAAAAACTCTGGTTTAGCAATGCTGCATTTGCTAAAATGTGAATGACATTTCCATAGCGTGCACTTCGTTTCTGGTTGGGTCAAGGCGTGGCAGGATTCTCCATGTGTGACACAGATGCATCGTATACAGAAAAGGTAAGCTCAGAGCTTTTAAGAAAATATATATTTTCAAAGATTTGTAAAAAAGAGATATTGGTCTTGCAGTCTCTGATGCTGTGGAAAGGGGTCTTGGAGGAGTTCAGTGAAAAAGATGAAGAAAGGTATTGTCAATTGTTTATTGGTGTATAGATTTTAGACATGATGGGGTGAAGTTGACATTTCCTTAATAACTAAGCGTAATTATTTCTGTATCTAAATTGGTACCTTCATTCACTCCATGACTAGGCTCGTAACTGAAAGCAATCTTATTTTAAATTATGTTTTCCAATTAAAATGAATAAAAATCACATTAATCTGTTCCAACCCTCGTACTCACTAAGCTACAGTAAAATTTGTCATTTTTTTCCAGAGGTTAAAGAATGTATACCCGTGATTGGTGTTACACTGTCTTGTGTGTCTAAATCTGCACCACTTGTGTTCACATTTCTGTTGCTCAAATAGGTTTTTAACACGGTAACTTCTATGCTACTTGTTAGCCAGTAAATGGCGTATTGCAATGTGTGTTAGCATTAAGCTAACACACATAAACAATGTGTAGTTCTTTTTGTTTGATGCTTCATTTGATGGCAGACTTCAACTGGGAATGTTCATAAACGGCTTGAATATTCTTTTTTTGAAGAATTTTTACTTATTATTACAAACTGTCGCTTGTTGGGAGTTAGTTGTGTTCGTTCCCACCACAGAGCGCTAAAGTCACTTGGGTCACTTGTAAATCATGAAACCGCTTTGCTACATTGAATATTCATAACATAACTTCCCTTGGCAAAATTTTGTTTTATATACATTCAAACAGATTAGTATGTGTGGGTTTTTTTTTGGTCAGGATTGTTGTGGTCAACCAAACACAAGAGCACCTTCCACCCCTGGTAGTCTCCGGCCAGCAGCTTAACGTCACCTTGGTGGATGTGGTTCTGAGGTCCGTGCTCCCCGACTCGCCCCGCCTGCTGTCAGCCCGCCAGGTGGCTGATGCCATCGAGACTCACCTGCAGACGCCTAAAGACACGTGGCTCGGTTGGATGGTGAGAACATCAAACGTGTGTGACTTGGGGATTGCTTTAAAATTCTGTGACATGTTAATTAGTTTTGAGTCGGCGCATTATTATGTTGACGCATGCATTATGATATTGACGTTATATTCCCTGAGAACGGTGCTGCTACCTTGCGTTTCCCTATTACCCCCCCCCCCCCCCCTCCTCCGCTAGATTCACCAAAGAAGCCCCAAAACTAGTGACTTTCAGTTCAAGGTTGTTGTTGTCGCGCTGTAAATTGCAAGTGAGGTTTTTCTCCCTCTCTCTGTCTCCTCTGTTGAGTGACAAAGAGCTGTCGTCGGCATGCCATCTCTTTTGACGGTGTGCACTGAGATGAAATACATGTCTGGTTTTTGAGATGCAGCAAACATGAATAGTGGTAATAGTGCTTTTTGTATATTTATCAACGTTGCTTCTTGGTTTGTGTTCAAATATCCATTGCTGAAAGGGTTTCAAAACGACAACACCACTGCTATTCGTCAGCCTGTCTATGGCATTTCTTATTTTGTGTTAGCATTAAGGTAGCTGACTTGAACCACTTTTAACTTTTTGATTTCACAATTATAAATACGGCAAATGAAAACGTACATATGGCATCATGGTCTGAACTCATCTCTTGTTAGGTTGGAGGCAAAGCATCTTATGATTTGAGGAGGCTGCTGTTGGTGTTGCTCATGACGCTGCCAGGAACACCTGTGGTCCAGTATGACCAATTGTACCCCGCACAGGTTAAGTTTAAGCTCCGCATTTAAAAAGAATTTGTAAAGTACTCGATTAAATTCTGATACAAATTTTTGTGTTCCTCCACAATGCAGGGAGAAAATGGCAGCGAATTCTCAGACTTCACCGTGAGTAATATCTGTATTTTTCACAAAGCTATTGTGCTGATACTCCTGACTCTTTCATCGTGTTTTATTTAATTTTTTTGGTCTTGGAATGTACAGTATAATTCACTGAGTCCAAAGATTAGTTCAAATGTGGAGGTATAGTATTCATGTTTTCCTAAAAGTTTAAATGTAACACATATGTACTGTAATATTATGGACAGTTTGAACATCAACACTTAATAAATAAAAGCATAAATGTACAAAAATAAAAAGCTGTATTTAATAATGATTTAATTAAAGGTAAAAATAATTTACCGGTCAATACAACTGAACTCTACAGTACCTAACGATTTATGCAGTTTGGACATTTAATTCAGTCATTCTTTGCATACCACTAGAGGGAGCCCTTATACCACACTTTCTTCTTCTTTAGGATAAATACAAGTTGAGGCATTCCAATGTGGCCCTGTTCAGATCACTGAGTCACAACCGAGCTCGAGAAGAAGCTCTCGTCTTTGGAAGCTTCACTTTCCTCCCCTTCAATACTTCCTCCAATGCCACTCTGTCTTCTCACTCCTCCTCGCCGCCTCTCCTGGCTTTCCTGCGCTCGTGGGGCTGTGTCCACTTCCTGGTCCTACTCAACGTTGGGTCCGAGCCCCTTGGCCTGGATCCCACCTGGGCTCCAAGCCTGCCCGAGGCCGGCGTTTTCGTAGCCAGTACGGCGTTGCACCGCCTGGGCGCTGTCAACCTTGACACGCTGGTGCTGCAGCCCTGTGAAGCCGTGGTTGTCAAACTGTTTGAACCTGGAAGCTACTCATAATACACACGTGAATTTAAAAAAAAACGTTTTTGTCAATGTGATGGGTGCTATTGAATGTAAAATAAAAGGATCACATCATTAGGTGGCTTGTTTTTCTATGCTAATATTGACTTTTTGAATGTTGCAATAAAGTGGTTGGTCTTAGTAGAAGTAGAACCTGCTGGGGCGGTTGCAATTGTTTATACAACCAACCACAAACCTCAATTGTCTGGGGTCTGGGGGGGACAGTCAAACATTATCATAGATGGCCATAGATGTAAAAAATGGCTACTTACAGTCGTCCTCAAATACTTCAGTCGTCACAAATACTTGGATTGGATTTACAAAAAGACATTCCTTTGGGAAGAATACTCATTTTGGTACAGCAGCACCTCTACATTAAAATCAAATTGTATTTGTTTTTCTTAAGTACTGTGAACCATCCCTATAGAGAATACTAAAACAAAACAAAAATGACCTTCGGCTTATGTTGCAGAACTTTAATATGAAATGTGGGGCACGGTGTTTGTCTGGTTAGCACCTCAAAGTGCAGAAGAGCAGGGTTCGATTCCGGTTCTTGTTTGTGGAAAATGTTTCTCAATGGAGTTTGCATGTTCTCCCCGTGCCTACGTGGGTTTTCTCCAGGTGCTCCGATTTCCTCCCACATTCCAAAAATATGCGTGGCAGTATAATAGAACACCCTAAATTGTCCTTTGGTGTGAGCGCGAATGGTTGTTTGTCTATGTGTAATCTGCGATTGGCTGGCAACCAGTTCAGGGTGTACGACATGCCGACTGCCGCAAGGCATGTGGCATAGGCTCCAGCATGCCCGCGACCCTTGTGAAGCTAAACAGATCATGGATAAATGGATGTCTTTACAATACGTGTCGCAAAAAAGGCATCAATCATCATGAATCAAAAAAATTTCGCCAGTTTGTTGCCTCTTTTCGAGGTACAACATACACAGTCAACAAATAAAACTTTATTTGGACCATAGGCTATTGGGGAATAGTACATAAAACAGTTTTTCATTTCATTGTGCTTCCAAATGCACTTATCCACTGGTTCTACATCCATATTTACAAATGTACACATTCACATCAAAATCTGTAGCAATTACACATATAATGCATACTTGCATTGCGGTACTCGTTTTTTTTTTTTGGTAACATTTAGAGTTCTACTGAATGTACTGTCCATTACCATTTACAACTCAAATCTTACTTTCATCCTCAATACAGGTCGTAACAGGTACTTGGCTGGTGGGGCGTCATGCACGGAAGAACCTTAAAAGTGGAAGCGATTGTGCAAACCACACAACACAGGGAAAATAGCAGAGGCATGAATACGCATTTGAAAGCCTCACTCACAACAAACTACAATGTGTAGCTGCAGAAGTTACAGAACCTTTTTCGATCCACATGCCCATGTAGTGATAAAGACATAATTGCAGACTTTACATCTCAACAGAGTACACATTTCACCACTTAAACTCTTTCCCAAACATTCATACAGAAGTCTGTACTGTCACATCAATGGTCATGTTGAGACTCAATCAGGATGAAAGTCTCACTCACACACACACAATCAACAAATTAAGTCCATCACGTATTGGGTGACGAGGGTACACCTGAATAGAAGCTGCACTGCAACACGTCCGGAGGTTTGCGCTGGATCACGTGGCCCTCCCGGGGCAAGGGTATGGCAGGGCAGTGAGCCTGGGTCTTGACGCCGGCCCCCCAGCCAAAGCGGCAGCTCAGCAACGAACGCAGATGCCGGAGGACCGACTTGCGGCAGATGATGAACACCCAAGGGTCCGCGATGGGGTTGAAGGCGTAGAAGCGGAAGGCGGTCAGGTTCTCGTGGTCGCCGCAAAAAGGGCGGATAGCGTTGATGAAGCCGGCGATCTGAAAAGACGGGAGTAATTGAGAGGCAGTTATTTTTTGGTTTCATCAGTGGGGGAGGGAGGGTATAGGGCTGAATAATTTATCGAATTTTAGATGTGTGTTTCTTTCATTGATTTCTTTGTCCATTTTCTAGATAAGTTCCATGCTTAAGATGTGCAATCGACATGTTTATATGTTAGTTGAATGGAAAATAAAAAGTGATTTGTTTGCATTTTTGTTGTATTCTGACTTATGATTGATCGACTTAGAATTACGCCTCACTTGTTTGGTAGAATTGTGTGAAGTTGGCTTCATGAATGCTTAAAAGACGACTGGTCAAAGTGCTTATTTTGCAAGTTAACAACGCTAACTGATAAACTGTAAAATGTTGACCTCTGTTTTGTACTGCCCTGTACAAGTTTTTGTGGTATACCTAGTACTTAAAGTGCAGGCTGATGGACAAAACCACAAGCAGAAGCCATTAGGGCAGACAGCTGCAGCTGGAATTTCAAAAGCCCACAACAGCTGGCCCCTGAAGAAGTTTCCCACCTCATCTTCTGCTCCATCAACAAATCCCCATAACCTTTGCAGAAAAAAATAAGTAACCTGCAGTCTTCAATGATAATTTTTTTCCCCTAGTACTGGCGTAAATGTTAGCTGTTGCTAAGGACTTCACACAATGAATTAGTTGATGACAGAGAAGAAACAGAGGGAGCCAGTTCAGCCCTGAGTCCACATCTAGACTCACACGGATGTGGTCACCCATGATGAGTGGGTGGGTGGGGGTTGGTGGGGGGGGGGGGGGGGGGGACAAAACAACGGTAACTCGCTATTGAAGCACTGTGTGCACAAGTGGAGAAACCACGGAAGAGAGTTGTCATCTATGTGTCACACAGCATCAAAAAATGGAGGCCACCAACGCCGATGTGTGTTTAATGTTTTAAGGAAGTTGTTGTGTTGACTTGAGGTTGCGTTAAACTTCTGGAGTTTCCCAAGCAACAGCGATCCACTGTCACAATAGTGTTGCAAATTGCTGCTCTGGTTCACGACTATACAGCCAGAGATGGCCAAAGTACTCACAGCCTGGGTTACAAATACACAATTTTTTAAATATTTTGCACTGTAAACTGATGTACTGTATAAAAATACACGGAAAAATTAACTGCCGTTTGTTTTTTTAACGAGTTCTGGTTGGATTCAAAACTTCCACTTTTAACTAAGGCAAAGGTTTTTCTTTTTAGTTTAACATGGCTCACCTGAATTAGAATTCCACATCGCATTGTGGCCAAAGTTAGAATGCTGGTCAGTTATTGCGCCCTTTGGTGCTACAAAGAGTAAACATTCATTGTGTGGCGAATGCTAAAGAAGGTCATGGTAATGCTAATGGACCAAAAGTATTTGCCAACTTCCAAAAGAAATTAGTTTAAGAAGAAAAAGTGGAAGTAGTCATGGCAACTCATGTGTGACGTACGCTAAGTTTTCATTTGCTAAATTAACAGGGATTGACTATTTAGAGCACTAAAACGCGCAATAACCGACCCGGATTCTCCATACCACAATGGAGGGGAATTTTGGGTGCCAGTGCGGGTTTTAATTTTAATTTCTACAAGTCACACTTCAGTATAAGTCGCCGAACCAGCCAAACCGAATAAAAGCGTGACTTAATAGAAAAATAACGCAACCTTGACTAAAGGCCCATTTCATTTATGTTTTTCGATCATTTCAATCTTTAGCTCAGTCGACGTCATCCACTTCTTCTTGTCAGCATTCACTCTCTTCAGGATGCATTTTTGAGAACAATTTACCATCATTTTGCAAAATACTGTCAGCAGAAAAGCCCTCGAAATGTGACACAATGAACAACAGACTGTGATTTCACTGTGAGGAAACAATATGATGGCATGGTGAACAGATGTGAAGTTTGTTGCGCTATCTAATGCCGAAGAGTTTGAAATAAGGGATAGGACGGATTAGCGAGACACGTCAAGTTAAATGTGACTAATCATTGGATTTGTATACTGTAAACCGCCATTATACTGTGTGTACACATTTTTGTGGTATTCCAGTGCCTTGAGCTACTGTATGTATTGAAATGTATTTGCGTGATTGTGAACATCCGTTGAAAGACCTTCAAAAAAAGTATGGAAAATACTACACAATCATGCATAAAGAGTATTTCAACAGGGTTTTTTCCTATATCATGGATCTCACTTATTACACGGGTGGTCTGGAATGTAATGCGCACGATCACTGTATAGTTGTGTAATGCTTAGCTGCCACCACTGCCAAGAGCAATTTGTTTTCTTAAAAATGCGTGTCATCGTCCATCATGAAGTGTTGCCAGAAAGCTCCTCATGAGCTGTGCCACCTTAAACGTTTGCCTCTGCACATTCGGGCCACCCGGCCTCTTATGGTCCTCTAGGCGGTGCAGGGTAGGACACAAATCTCAGCTGCCCAAGGCGTTGGGGTGTCACATGGTCTTTAAACACCGGAAAATGAATGTGTTAGGCCTGAGGCTTAAGTTTACGAGGCAGACATCATCTGGACAGACATACTGGAGAGCAGACCAATTGGAAAGTACTTTGTTTGTTTTGAGCACACACGTACGCTCATTTATCATCCTGACATACACCACATCCACAAACTATTACTGCATGTCCGGCAGGAATGTTTTTACTTATTCTCCCTCAATCAAGCAGCCAATTTAAGCCTGACTTGTTCTGATGGGATTGCATTCTAAAAACATTGGGGCTCTTGCTTTGACATACTGCCTACTGGATAGGTAAAAGTAAAAAAAAAAGTAAAACAATGAAATAAGAATAACATGTAAGGAAAATACTGATAGAGTTCAAAAACAGTAAGTCAACAGAAAGGTTCACTACATCCATCCATTTTCCAACCTACTTTATCTTCACAAGGGTCGCTGGGGTTGCTGGAGCCTATCCCAGCCGTCTTCGGGCAGTGGGCGCGGGACACCCCAAACCTGTCGCCAGCCAATCGTAGGGCACACACAGACCAACAACCATTCACGCTCACACTCACACCTAGGGACAATTTCGAGTGTTCAATCAGCCTGCCATGCATATTTTTTGGAAATGTAGGAGGAAACCGGAGTACCCAGAGAAAACCCACGCAGGCCCGGGGAGAAAATACAAACTCCACACAGGGAGGCCGGAGCCAGGATCGAACCCACGCCCTCTGCACTGTGAGGTCGACGCGCAAACCACTGGACTACCAGGCCGCCTTAGCTTCACTACAACTACACTTAAAAATAAATACTGTACCGGTAATAAAAATGTAAACCTATTTGAAGTTAATACATAAACGGCAAACTATCTAAGCCAAAGAGAAAAATTATACTTAAAACGTGTTAAAACTAAAGTAAGACAATTGGACAATGGCTAAAAAATTGAATAAAATCGTAACCCAACTGATTGAAACCAACTCCAATGTATATGGTATTACCGGTATGTACCGAGATACGGACCAAATCGCCTTTTATTGGTGTGACGTGCACCCTTAATAAATATGTTCTAAAGAGGAAATCTTTTAAAAATTCATATTCTAAATGGGAAAAAAAAAACAACACCTAGGAATCAATCTGTCGGCTAAAAAAAACATTCGTAATTAAACAGAAAATGGGAGCTAATGTTCTTCCTCTCTCATGCAGGGGATTAGTGTACCTAATGAAGCGCCCTGTGAGTGTATCTTAATGTCATTGTACACAGCAACCGCGCAGTACACTGCGACGCTGTCCAATTTGCAAACACGTTAATCAATGTTTTCGTCTAACTGCTTCTGCCGTGAGTCATTACAGTCACTGCTTTGATTGTACTCACACCTCAAACAATATCTGTGCACACTTCATGTTCGGCAAGTTTGTTGTGTTCCTGCGCGTGCATGTCATGCAAGCTGGTGACGATGGCCGAAGCTTCCAAGAAATAGAGCACGCTAATGGACGTCTGCAACGTTGCAAATTCCGCTGTCTGTCATTTCCCAGGTCTGGCCCTAGAGGATTCTTCCCTGACTTGTCCGCTTCCTAATTCTGTTTGACTGTCCAATCATTATGCACCACGTGAACACGCACGCAGTCGCTCACTCATTACTGGCCTTTTAGTGAGCATCATTTACAACAGTGTGCAGACACGGAGATCCTTTTAGAGGCATACTTCAACTAACACAATGGAATGTGAGCCAATACATGAGCTGTGTCGCTAATGCTCCTCTGTATCTATCTGTTTATGGGCAAAAGGTTCGACAAAGGTTTGATCCAAATACCACACGTTGTCGCACATCTTAGGGAGATTTTGTTATAGTTCCATGAAATTGAGGTTGAAGTTCTGAGCAACACACCACAGTGATTGCTCACCAGAAGAACACCATACCAAGATTAGCAAACGAAGCGGTAGCACAAAACCTTCAGGTTTCTGCCTAAAGCTTAAAAAAACAAGAACATCTGAACTTGATTTGGGTTTAATGAGGGCACTTTTAATGGTGGCAGGTGTAACTTAAATTTGAAAGTGACTGTTTTAATTTTACACCGCCAATTCTATGAGGGTGTGCACACTTATGCAATTTCATTCTCCAAGTTGGTTAGTTTAAGGTTCTTTATCCCGGTAATTTTTTTCACCAAAAAAAAATTGTATTTGACCAAGGGTGTGTAGACTTTTTATAACATCTGTGCCGATTGTATCATATCTGTCTGTTTGACTAAACATGTCTAAAAAGTCTACTAGAACATCAGAACTTTATTTGGGTTCAATCAGAGACAACTATCTGTCTATCTGTTAAAACAGATGTCATACACATTTAGTGTATTTTGTAGTGCTCGGAACATGGAGAAAGGCAACCCAGATGAAGGAGATAAATTTTCCATTATTTGCTATTTTCCAGCTATTTGCTTTCTTCTCATATTTTTGTTTTCTTTCCCCAAAAATGTTTTTACAGTTTTAAAAAAACTCAGAATATTATAAAGTTTTCCCAATGTTTCTTAAATTTCTTAAAAAGATTGTTTCCCACAAATAATGTATTCAACATAAATATAATATTTTGAGCATATTGCTTTCATTAAAATGTCATGAAAAAGCTACTAGAGCCGTTTATTTGGGTTTAATCAGTGGCACTTGAAACGGTGGCAGTGGCCAATTTAATTTGTACATTTATTTCGTTGTCCTATAATCATGTGTAGTTACAAGGTTGACTTTCAAATAATGTTTAGACACAAGCGCATTTTGGAAAATGCTAAGTGTCAGTGCTTGTGAATCATTATGTTGTAAGTACATAGTTTCTGGCTGTTTATTGATCAGTGGCGTTTACATTGAGTTTGCTCACTTGGCGTTAAAAGCCGCATCAATCAAATCATGTGCGTGTGTGCGCGTGTGTGTATGTGCTCAGACGCTGCCATTGTAAGTGTGTCTGAGCATCCATTAGAGGCTTTTTCCTTCTTCAGCCAAAATGGCAAAGAGCCACTCGTTATTTTTTTTTTGTGTGATTAAGATGGCCTGTGATCCTTGAGAGGATAAGCGGATGAGAAAATGGATGGATGGATCGATGTGAAAAATAAGAATAAGAGAAATTCACATCTGAACGCATACACACACACTCAGAAACGCAGAAAACAGGAAGAGAAAGGACAGCATGGAGAGTGAAAACGCCCCTAGTGCTGAAATTGGGTTAAGTGAAAGGAGAAGGGAGAAGCGAGGTTTGACCGTCTGGAAAAAAAATGTGTACATTATGTACCGGTAATCAACAGCAAACTTTTCCTTTGACCAGAAGTTGCACTATTTGGCCTCCATTGTATAACGCAATACTGTAGCTCCATTGAGACATGTGGACATATAATGTTAACGTTCAAGGGAGCCGATATGGAAAACTGTCTTCTTTTTTTTTAAACTCATTTTCCCTTTTGGTTTTATTTCTATATACTGCATGTTTTATGCCAAAACGAGTAAAAATCTAGACAACCAAAAAAAGATGCAATTCTCGTCCTGCAAGAAACACATTTTTTAAAAATTTATTTCTGATCATGTGAATGTGGTTTTGTTACCGGATGTGGCAACGCTACTGCAAATTGCCAACCTCTTTCCATACGCAGATTGGCATGGCTTTTTTAAAGTTCTGATTTGGCTGCTATCAACATAATTAATCTTTTTTTGTTGTTGTTGTCTTTTTTTTGCATTAAGCAGAATCAACATGCCCTTAAATCCCAAGAGTCTGTTTGTATCCAGTGCCAAAGGAATTTGTGTATTTAACTATGCAGGTAGTTCGGTCTAAATGAGCGACCTCGAATTGCCATGACAAGTCATGCGAGGAGAATTCAAAAGACTGTGAAAGCAGCTTTCTGAGGCAGCGTAACTGTTTTTGGATAACTTGTTGTAATCTGAACCTGTTGTGGATGTTCTGTCGTGGCCTGTTGGAATGTTATTTACTAGTGTTGTTAATCTTTCTTTCTTTTTTTTCCAGCTTTTTCTCTCTTTTTTTAAGAACGATTCATTATGTGCCAAACTGCTGTTTGTCGTGAAATGAGTTGACTTCACTGCTACCATACAGTGTTCGCAAGTCAAAGAACAAAAAAATGTAATAAAATAGCAGAGCAACAACAAACTCTTAAATGGGGTGACTCGTATTTCAATTGCCACTGATATTATCATTCACCCATAGCCAGGCTTGGGCACCAATGGAATAAATGTAACTGTGTTACATAGTCAAGATCCAAAACAAAATGTACGGTAACAGTATTCCATTAGAGTTAGAGAAAAAAAAAACACGTAAATAGATTACTAGCACATTTATGAAAAATGTGGATTTTTTCCCTCCCAGATTACATTCTTAATGCAGGCAGAGAGATGGTGCAGTGGAGTCCTCGATTACATGCTGTTGTTGGCCAATATCTATCTACCTACCTCCCTACCTACCTACCTACCTACCTATCCATCTATCCATGTGAAGTGTTGCCTTCAGGGACAGTTTGAAAATAGCCTCTATTTCAGGCGTTAAAAGTCATTTCTATCATTCATGTTCTTGTAGCTGGTAAACATTAGCTTCGGTTTACAGAGCCTATAATCTCAAAACCACAGAACATTCCACAGTGCCTGGTTGTAATTATCTGAGTTTTTGTTTTTACTTCTTTATTGTATGAATGACTAAATTGACCTTTTCAGGGGGGTGACACGGTTGTGCGCTGGTTTAGCATGTCTGCCTCACAGTACAGCGGTCATTGGTTTGGATTCCAAGCTGTGTGGATTTTCCATGTTCCCCTTCTGCCTGTGTGGGTTTTTTCTGGGTATTCCAGTTTGATTGAACACTCTAAATTGTCTCTTGCTGTGATTGTGACCGCAAATGGTTGTTTGTTGTATGTTTATGTGTGCTGTGAAATTAGCTGGCAACCAGTTCAGGGTGTCCCGAAGACAGCTGTTGTAAACTCCAGTATGCCTTTGACTCTCATGAGAAAAAAGTCACTCATATGATGGAAGGACTTTTTTTCGGGCAAAAACAAAAGTAATGCAAAACAGACTTAATCATACTGACACTCCCCTCATTTAATTGTTAGAGCACTGAGAACAATTCCCTTTTTAATGTAGACATCAAAAGACTGGGAATAATGAGACAATTAGATCAATTGTTCCACTTTTACAAAAACAATTCCAATGCAGTTGGGACATTGCGTAAAACATAAAAACAGAATACCATGATTTGCAAATCATGTTCAACCTATATTTAATTGAATATCGAGCAAGCAAAAATTCCAGCGTCTTATGGTCGCGGAGCAAAAAATAATTCACTCGGTTTAAGGTCAGTGATCCATCCATCCATTTTCTAATCCGCCTATCCTCACGAAGGAATTTTGAAGGAAAGAGGAATTTATGACAAGACTTTTAAAAAGGAACGAACAACAAGGTTCTCTGAAAATTCTAATATGAAGAATAGTTCTGCATCCAACTTATATTTGCACTTAAATGACAATGACAAAGTATTATTTTCAAACGTCACTTGCACTGGAGTAAACATGAGTGCACCTCAGGCAACTGCATTTGTGCCACACCAACAACACATAATGGACATTTTTATGCTTCTCATGTTTTTATTTGACATGAGGGTGTTGTATTTCAGCATGATATGTCACTGCCAGCTTTTTATTGGCTCAATTTCATACAACTGATAATACAGGCCAGCCCCCGATGGACACAAAACTGTTTTTGCTCTCGTTACAAAATCCAATAGCTAAGAATTGTCCTCTGGGTATCAATTTTAATCAACAGAAAAATAACAGGAAATGCTATCAGTGGGAAAAACAACAAAGGTATTCTTTTTTAATTGCTTACAGCTTAGTCATGTTGCTTTTCTTTTTTGTGTTCCACGGAAAATTGACCAAATGGTTGAGCGCTATGATTAATCAAATTAATTATTTGCTTACTGATTGGTGGAGGAGGTAGTTAAAGCTTTAACTAAACTGCTATGTTTACTCCTGACGTGATAACCACGGACACTCGGTAGGCCGCAAGGACCACACGGGGTAGCCCCTCCCAGCCTCACACGCTCACAACCATAAAGCCTAGGTTCTGCTTGAAAATAGGTGCCCGCTGGTGAGACATTGCGATTTCTTAGGAAGATTTATACTTTGCACTATGTATCTAAAGTCCAATGGGATTTTGTCAGCGTCATTTGACTCAAGATGACTCTTGCTTCATCTACTGCAGAGGCCCCAAAACCAACACATTCAATGATGTTTAATTAGTTGGGCAATGTAATTCAATTCTATTTGCAGATGAGATGGAGATAAATCTTTTAAATAGAGGCATAGAAGTTGACTATTACCTTTTTGTCAGGCATGAATCAAGTCACAGACAAAGTGGGATTGAAGTGACTATAAGGACCTTATAAAACAAAAAGTCAAGTAGCTTAATTTTAAAATAAACTATGACATATTTAGGAATAGTGAATGCTTCCTTTTGGGGCGGGAGGTTGGAGGGGAGGGTATCATTTGACATTGACATATCGCAATCATTTCATCAGAAAGCAACACCCAGATCGTGTGGAGATAAACGGCCTACATCCTGTCCATGTTGGGTTGAAATTTAAAAGAAAAATGACTCAACTTCTGTTGACTCATTTTGAATGCAGAAATGTCAAGTTTGAGTCAAAACAGTTTCTGACCTACATTATATTTTAAGGCATTCATTACATACAGTACATGCCTTGGAATATGTGAATGGCATGCAAAGCTGGATTCACTCAAACAAACTCGTACAAGAAGCATGCGAACTGGACATTGAATCCAAATAAATGTCGATATTCTTGTGTGCAACTATTACAAGTTTGACGTGCAGGGTTGACACAGGGAGACTTCAGTGGGGGAAGAAGGCAAGCAAGAGCATGAGCCGCATTGAAAAATGATGTCAACGATAAGGATCTGAATAGACTGAACATAAAACACACTGTTGAGGGCACAGCTGGGTAGCACACATTGTGCCAACAAAATGACTGGCAGCAGAGGGAAAATGGACGCTTCACATCAAACAACACAAGACAATTTGAAGTTTTGCACGATGCTCATAAGCAGTGAGCTCATGTGGCCCTTTCAACACAGACTTTGATTGACGTCGCCGACGTAATTGGGAGTCTTTCCAGTCGCACATTGTGTGTTTAACGTTTTTTATTTGGTGGCAGTTATTTGGCTCTCAGTAGGTTGCCGAACAAGTCAAGTCAAGTCAACTGTATTTGCACTTTCAAACAGCCATCGCTGCATACAAAGTGCTGTATATGGAGCAATTTAACATATACAATAAACAGTTAAACAAATCAGTGATAAAGACGGTAGAAAGCACCAAACAGTAAAACCAAGAACAAATCTAAGTCATGCTGAGTCGAATGCCAAAGAATACAGGTGAGTTTTGAGGAGGGTTTTGATGATGGGCAGCGAGGAGGCTTGCCGAATGTTCAGTGCGAGGTTATTCCAGAGAGAGGGACCAGCAACAGAAAGGTTCAATCCCCTCTGAGCCTCAGTTTAGTTCTTGGTACTTCAAGAACTTGTCTGGTCCATAGACCTGAGGCGCCGGGCAGGTGTGTAGGGGCGGATGAGCTCAGAGAGGTAAGGTGGCACGAGATTATTTAGAGATTTGAAAACAAAGAGGAGGATCTTGAAAATAACTCTAAAAGGAATGGGGATCCAATGAAGGGATGCCAGAGTAGGAGTTATGTGCTCCCTCTTACGAGTACCAGTCAAGAGGCGAGCAGCGGCATTCTGGACCAGCTGAAGGCGCTTAATGGAGGACTGGCTGACTCCAAAGTAAAGGGCATTGCAGTAATCGAGCCGGGATGTGACAAAGGCATGAATTACTGTCTCAAAGTGTTCATGAGAGAGGAGAGGTTTTATTTTGGCCAGATGTCTTAGGTGAAGTCATAGACAATCCAGAGCATCCACTGCACAGCACCAGGGGAGAGGAGCAGCTGTCTGTCCATCTAAATAGATCGAGCTACTGTATCTATCGATCTAGCAAGCATGCTAGTTTGTTAGCTAGCTAGCTAGCTAATTGAGCAAAAAGCACAAACCGTGTAAAATTTAGCTCTAGTTCACACTTTCTTATATTCTATTCTTCTACTACTATTCAATAATGAATAACATGCATATTGTTGTGGTCTACAGTGGTGTGCAATCCCTCTGCCTTATAATGAGAGATAATGTACAGGGTGTCCACAAAGTCTATTGATACTTTTCTATCCATCCATACATACATTCATACATACTGTAAATCCTGCCTCACCCCACTGGCATTTGGGGCTGTTTAACTGCTGAGCCTGGAACGGATTAAATCCTATCCATCTATTACTATGGGGAAAGATGAATTGTACTGGTATATTTTCATCTCAAGGCACCACTGTAGTAAGTGACCCAGGTCACCAATGGCAACAACAAAGATTCAACTGAATTTACCACAAGCGAGTTTACCAGGGACATTGTTTGAAAGATGGTCTCTGGAGGTCACATTTGCTTCAACAAAGCAAATCCACAGCACACACACTCAGTGTGCTTTCTAGATTGCCGTCTTTGCTCTTCACTCATCATTAAAAATGTCCTGCACAGCCTTTCATCGCCATTTAATGGAAGCCCGGGTGCCTCCTAACCTCATTACACGAACCATTTGTTCTTGAAGTCAATACGGTAAATGGACAAATTGAAGGTAAGCGTATCTGCAGGTCGATGCAGCCATCTTCATGCTCTTGGCAAACATGAGATGTGTGTATGTTGAATGGAAGCTTAAATGTCTTTCCACAAAGAAGAGGCATTCCTAATGTTTAGAACACGTTAGGAGAATCAGCTTTCCTACCATGGAAGCCTTTGTGTTTTGTGTGTGTGTGTGTGCATGCGTGTTAAATAGGTAGGCAGCAGCTGCAGGACAACAAAAGTGCGGGAAACAAAGGTAACCTTTTATAACATAACCTAAGTCATGCCCAAGCCCTTGCAGATGGCATAAATCTATTTCAGATGAGAAAAATAACACAATATATTTACAAATAGTCAACACTTCTTGTGAAAACCATTAGAAAAAGGTGTACTGTTGTATTTTAAAGCCACGCTTCGGCTCCAAGGATGCATTGCGGCATGCAATGCTGAACTTTTTCCATCATAAGGGAGCTGATCAATATGGTCTACGTGTGTTTATGTTACCCGTAGTTTGTTGAATACGGGTCTGTCTTCATTAGTAGTCATGTTAAATTGAAGTTGCATGTTGTCAACATGAAACTAGGACAGTTACTTGTGTGTGAAACAAACAGGAACATCCCGGTGACTCATTCGTCTCTTGGTGAAAGAGTTTCCATTAACTCAAAAAAATGCACACAATCAATCATGGCTGACACCATCTCTATATTCTTGAATGAAGAATAAATGAATGAATTCTTTATTTCAAATGTATGCGAATGACTTCGTCTCTAATGGAGATGAATTGGTGGAATTCATAATCCTGAGATTGGTTGGGACCCAGTTTAGGGTGGATATCCCGCGCTCCAGCGCACCCGTGACCCTCATGAAGGTAAGCGGTCCGGATGACGGATGGATGGGTAGTACTAGTAATCTAGACCAGGGATGGCACCTTGATGCACTTCAAACGAACTGTCAATGGTTCTTGTGAAAACAAAACACTGTTGTTTGTAATTTTTTTGCCTTTTCGGCCTTTCTTCAGTTCCCAGGATGCATTGCGGCATGGAATGCTAAACGTTTAAAATCATTCTCTCAGTTTATTTATGTTACCCGTAGTTTGTTGAATGTGTGTCTCAACTGTCACATAAATTTGAAATTGATTATGTCAACATGAAACTGGGACTGGTACTTGCGATTCCACACAGTCCGCTATTGCTGACAACATCTTCGTCTGGGAGAGATAATATGAGAGCCCCTCAAACCACAGAGGGATGCCTTTTTTTTCAAAATATTTGTTCTTCCAACCAATTTTTTTTCTTTGCAGTATGCACACATGCTTCTGTTTATGTACGTCGTCTTCGTGCTTAGCCTGTCAAGTCATTCGTATTTATGAGGTGCAACTGTGTCGAAGAAGCCTCCTCTTGCACAATCGCATCATGCCAAGAGCTCTTCAGCCCACGCAAGTATCATTTCCCCATATTTGTCACAAAAAAGTTCTTCTTTTTCGTGTCGTTTATATTCTGAAACGATTTGGCAACTGAGCAAAAAGAAGGATGATGTATATCGTGCAGGTAGGTTGTGTTGCCTTTGGTGTAACAGGAGAACCAGCAGCAACCACTATGTAAATACGACATTATTTAATTTGGACCTGCTAAACAAATGACTGAATTGTGGATTATGGTCTTTCTGGTATGAAGAAGAGGAGCAGTGAGAGTCATTTCCCCTCATTTGTTCGGTACATTTTGTTCCCTGATATTTCACATCAACATTTTTTAAAAATGTAAAAACGTGGAACGCATCCTCGCGGTAATTTTGAATATATCTACAGACACACTGACGTAAATTGTGAGATTCCACTCACTCACTGTAATGTTAGTGTTTTTCTTGGCTTTTGTCTTATTAAATTACTTTGACAGCACAGCGTACAACTGGAGCGGGTCTCAAAGTAGAGTATGTGGTAACCCTCTTGTCAGATTGGGGAAAATGCTACAGTTGCTTACACGTTTTTTTGTTTTTTTAATACAGTGCAGTGTGTTTGTTGTGTACAGTTCAGCTCTATTTAACTTTGGAGAAGAAAGAAAAACTTTGGCGGTCATGATTTTTGATTTTTTTTTTCTCTCTACTCATTTGGGTAATTTTTTTTTGGGTGCAATTTTTTTAATGTACATTCTATAAAGTATAGCATCCCCATATTTTAGTGCATTGCTGTTTAAATTATACATATTGGTATGGCAGCCTGCTTTTTTTTTTTTAAATCCACCGCAGTTCGTTTGGAAGTCTACTGGTCGCCGATGGTGTAGTGGCACATGTTAAAACGTGAAACTTATCACATTATAGAGTGAAGTTTACGGCCTAAAACCATTCAATTTATCACATTTTATCGTTATGATGCATTTTAGCATAATATGCAATACAATATGAAATTCATCACGTTAAAATGTAAACTTTATCATGTTATTATCAGTTGAGTATCACGTTACAATGTGAAATTGATCACATTATGACATGATGATAAATGTCCTTTTTTCCGGTGTAGCAGCAATGCGCTTCTGTTGTTGAGTCGAGTTCAGTTGTATTTAACTTTTAAGACAAGATATTTGCATTCAATCAGATTTATTTGACATTTTTATGGAATACATTTGCTATGTAGCACTATTTGTTCTTTTATCACCTCAACCGTCTTTCCATAACAGCCCAATTCATTTGAATGGCTACTATTTATGTGACACTTTCACTCCAACCCCGCGCAGGACAATTTTGTTTCATCCCACTCTAATGAAGTCAATATTGGCATGCTGACTAAGTCACCCACAGACCAGCAGCACTAATGAAAACCTTTCAGGGTGACACCAAAAAAAAAAAAAAAAATCACTGAGTGACTTTCCATCCATTTTAATGATTCACAATAGCTCAAAGTGTGACTCGTGAGGACTTTCCTCAAGCAAATCTTGAATAAAGATGGGTGAGGCGTTATAAATGTAATTGGATCCAGATGCTTCAAATAACACTTTATTGAGCTTAATATTGACAGGCGGTTGTCATGTGAGCAACACTGATGGTGTGAGTGGTGTTGGGTGCTTAATTAGTCTGTACCTGTCCCCAACATAATGACTGTGGTGAGGTGGAAAACACATTCAAGATAAATGGCATAGAGTAATCATCACCAATATTCCAGAAAGAGCGATTTGATTCATTCATTCATTCATCTTCCTAACCGCTTGATCCTCACTAGGGTCGCGGGGGGTGCTGGAGCCTATCCCAGCCGTCTCCGGGCAGTAGGCGGGGGACACCCTGAATCGGTTTTCATTATTGATTTATCTGTTGATTGTTACTCTAGTTCTTAAAAGCTGACTAGAGTCCCTTCTGGTTAGTTTTGAAAGCCCAATAAATACACAATCACATGAACGAGGAAGATTCACGATGAGGCGTGTGAACAAAATATTTCATTCCGCAATTAACTGCTATTATCAGTGTCAGTGGAGCACTACAAAGTTTTATTCCCTGTAACCTGATCGCCAACACAGGTTTTAAAAGGCTTCCAAAGCCATAATTGAAGGCACATAAAACGTTGCGCGTGAACGACACTCCTGTTTAGCAAACAATTCAAATCTTCTCTCATAGGCCATTGGCAACTATAACGTTAAGCGGCCATTGGTCAAAGCCGTCTCATCTCTTAAATGCTGTCTAATGCAAGAAATCGGGCGTGGGTGATATTTTACATTCCAGCTGTTAACATGACAAGCCTGAGAAAAATAAGAGTCCCAAAAGGAGAACTCCTGGAATAGACATCTCAAGAAAGCATTGCTTCTCCAACTCTGCTCCCACGCTGGGTGGAAGGCAGATGGAACCGCACAGAACATCAGCACAACATCATAAACTGTGGTGCCTGGAGATTAGGCCTCAAATGTGATGATCGTCACTAATAAAGTTCTTTTCTGAAATATTTATTTTGTGCAATGAAACACTTTGGGCGGGGGGGGGGGGCAATTTTGCTGCTGTAAACTGCAAATTTCCCCAGTGTGGGACAAATAAAGGTTATCTTATCTTAATATTGAAATCACAAAAATATTAATCATTGATTCCGACACTTAGTAAACCAGTGTCAAACTCAAGGCCTGGGGCCCAGATCCGGCCCGCCACATCATTTTATGTGGCCCGCGGAAGCAAATGTCAACAAAGCATGTCAACTTGCATGATGCTTGCTAAAATCTCGACCAAAGTCTCATTTGTAATACCATAATTTCCGGACTATAAGACATTACTTTTGTCACACATTTTAATGATGCGGCCTGTTTAAAGATTGACCAGCCGTGTGTGTGCTGCATTACTACCGTCTTGCTGCCTCGTGACATGCAAAGAAAAGTTAAGGTATGTTATTAAACATTGAAACCTCTTTCTGTGTACCATCTTTCTTTGCAAATATCTCATGTTACAATATGGGGACCTGCGGCTTATAGACAGCTGCGGCTTGTGTGTGTACAAAATGTTTTTTTCTTGAAAAATGTAGTCCGTGTGGCTTATCATCAGGTGCGCTCTATAGTCTGGAAATTACGGTAAATAAGAGACACATCGTAAGTATTGTTTCATAGTTCAGAATCAGTTGTTTGCAAAGTCGAACCAAAAATTGCCTGCCATGCCGAGATTGATGAAACCGGTATGTCATGCCGGGACAGAGCTTCGAGCAAAGACAAAATGATGCTGAACTGTCCACACAGAGAATGTTGATGTATGTATGCAAGTTAAAAACATATTATATAGTTTTTTTTTTAAACACCTCAGCATTCGCCCTGCTGCTTTTGTCAGCAGTCACATCATCAGTAAATGCAAGAGAACCAGTTCCGCTGGTAAAAAAAAAAAAAAATCCTGTGGTCATGCGCTCACTTGTGCTTTTGTTTTTATTGGTGCAGGTCGACCAAACTTTCTGCACAGCTCTTGCGTATTTCTGTAACACATCCAATGCACTCTCATGGGATGCAAAATATCGTGGATTTCATCCCAAAAATAACATGACTCATTCCTGCAGGAAACTATTTGAGTAATGTGCTCCAGTTCAGATACATGAATAACCATTGCGGTCCCTGCTTGCAGAATCATGCATCAAGTGCAATCAGCCGTTTTCTCACACATCTGTTTGCAATAGTGTGAACCTATTTCGTGTTGGTTATGAGGTTGCAGCTGGCGTGGACACGTTTCCTCGCCGCCATCTACGTGAGTAGTACAGTGTACAAAACAAGTCTCGGACGTCAGGATCAGGCTCATGCCGTGAAGCAAGCCAAGCAAACGGAACCACTTTGGAACATCACAGGCCCATGTCCACGGTGATGTCACAGTGTTTCCCTCAAATCGGCCTCTCAGTGACTTGATATGTATGATCTCATGTTCGGTAGTCGGCCTCAGTCTTTACCACAAGCAGAACATGAGACTTTGGGTGAGCAACGAGGAGCAAGTTTGAGCACTTGTAATGATTCCCGTATAAGACCTGACGATAAACCTCAGCAATCACAGCCTTGAATGACATTTGGATTAATCAAATTTACTTTTCCTGTGCTAGTTATGTACTGGCTTGTGTTTTGCGGCAAGGACGAGATGGTGATAAACCTGATCGACTTGTCCTCCCTGGGTTTACTTTTTAATGGACACACACACACACACACACACACACACACACACACACACATATTATATATATATATATATATATATATATATATATAAAACGTGCCAGTGCGGTGAAGGCGGCAACATTCTTCAGGCACACCTTTTTGCTCTTCTTTGTCAAACTGTGCAACTCCAACCACCTACAACTAAACACCACCAAGACCAGGGAAATCGTGATGGAACTCACCAGGCCCAGACCTCACCCTGAACCCGATGGCATAAATGTTGTCAGTGTGGAGATTGCACAGATTGACCTGGGTTTGCATCTGGATGAAAGGCTGGACTGGGACTACCAACACCGACGTCCTTTGCAGGAAAAGACAGAGTTACTTGTATTTCCCCGGACAACTGGCCTTTTTTATTTTAACATTTGCAAAAAGATGCTCTACCAGTCGATGTTGGCGAGTGCCCTTGTGGATGCAGTTATGTGACATGGCGACCGCTCTGTCTTGAGCACAGATTTGGACACCCGAGCGTGTTGTTGTCCACGATGGCCAATTCAGAGCTTCGACTGCACCGCACCGCCTCCAGGCTGAGGTCACTGCTTTGCTCTACTGACAGACTGAGGTTATCTGTCATGCCTTACAGCCTTTCAATTCCACCCTCGGCTTACAGGATGCATGAAAGAGTTATGAGACGGTTATAAGGTGGAAAAACCGGGCTTTGACGTGGCAGCAGTGACATGGAAGAACGTGAACGCGGGATCATTAACGACGATGATGCAACAGATGCAGAGACGCAAGGTTCCCGGTGAATGAGTCATTTGTGGAAACACCAGCAGCTACTGGCATTTACAAAAAAAAATGCACAACTAAATTTGACGAGGCATATACAGGTACGGTCAATTTTTTTTTCAAGAAGTGTACGTAATTGCCAGTAAAATGCATATTCTGTACCATTTACCCGAGTACGTTTCAAGCTGTGCAGGTCTTATTGGGTGCTGCAAAAGCTGTGCCAAACAAATGAGGAGTGACTGATTGTAGCTAACCCACCAAAAGTCACGACAACTTAGTGTTTGTACCTTTTTATCCATCCATCCATCCATTTCCTGATCCGCTTTATCCTCACAAGGGGGGTGCTGCAGCTTATCCCAGCTGTCTTTGGGCAGTAGACGGGGGATACCCTGAACCGCTTGCCAACCAATGGCAGGGCACACAAAGACCAACAACCATCGGCGCTCACACTCACACCTAGAGACAATTTTGAGTGTTCAATCAGCCTGCCATGCATGGTTTTGGAATGTGGGAGCAAACCGGAGTACCCGGAGAAAACCCACACAGGCAGGACGGAGAACATGCAAACTCCACACAGGAAGTCCGAAGCTGGAATCGAACCGGCTACCTCTGCACTGTGAGGTCAACGCGCAAACAACTCAAATACCGGGCCGCCCTCAACCTTTTTACTTTGACTGAAATAAAGGAGTTGGACCAAAGTCTTTTTGACATTTTTTTGTTTACTGAACCTGTACTTCTACTTTCTGTGTTTTCAACTGGAGTTGACACAAAGCAGTGCATTCATCGAAAACCTCTTTCTTGAATTCCCTTGACAAATTTAAACCAATACTTGCTTTGTGTTGAAAATGTGAACATTCACGCAGTGGCAAGTGCCCACACACACGCATACGCGCGCACACACGCGCACACACGCGCACACACACACACACACACACACAGAAAATAGATTATGTACTCACTGTGAGCGGTAGCGAGCAGATGGCGAAGATGACCGTGATGAGTGCCAGTAGCACCAGGTGATCCATTTCCTCCTCGCCCCATCCGAACAAGGCCAGGCTCAGCTTCCTCTTCCTGGCCGTGGAGCCGGCCGAGCCTCGCCGCATCAACTGGCTGCGGTGCATCTGGCAGAGGCTGGCGATCACCGAGCCGTTGCACGCGAACACGGCCAGGATGATCAGCGCCATGAGAGAGGAGTACGTCAGCGAGAAGGCCTGCACCCTCTCGCCGTTGGCGTCCCCCGTCGCATCCATGTCGATGAAGCACCACGTCCCCGGGCAGTACTGCCTAAACTTGCCGATGCCGGCGAATGGCAGGAGGCAGAAGGCCAGGGAAAAGAGATAAATGACGACGAGCGCCACCTTGGCGAAGCTTCGACGGATGTGCTCCGAGTAAAAGTATGGGTGGCTGATAGCCAGGCAGCGCTCCACGGCCATGGTGCACAGGATGAGGGTGGGCGCCAGGCCGAAGAAGCTCATGGCAAAGCCGAAGAGCTGGCACAGGCTCTCGTCGCCCAGTCCGACGAGAGACACGTTGCGTGCGTAGCAGATGAAGACGGGGGGGCTGAGGAGACAGGTGCCCAGTAGGTCAGTGAGGACGAGCCCGGTCACCAGGATGGAGAAGACGGACGACGTGGAGCGGTGCTCCTTGCGGTGTACGCCCAAAATGAAGAGCGCCAGGAGGTTTCCCCCCACGCCAGCCATGAACATGATGATGCTCGTCGCCGGCTTGCTGTCGCCCTCCACCTTGAGGCTCCCGCTGCATGTCATGTTGGGACACAGCCCATCACATGCCATGCTTGTGTTCGTGGATGAGTCACTGGGGAGAAACTAAACGGCTCCCAGATGTTCAAAGAGGCAACAGTGCGGTCTTGGTTTCATTTGGAAGCGAGGGGTGGTCAGAATGTTCTCACCACAGCATTCTGGAGGCGGGAGCAACAACATTTCCTTATCACACATATTTACTACTCACAAAGACAACAAGATGTTCAGATTTCGGACAAAATTTCATGACGGACGTTAAATGCGCAATAAGCTTTATAGGTGAATTGAATTTGACTACATTTTTAAATGCAAGTCCGAGTGGTCAATGTCTTTCTTCTGTTCTCTAACAAGAAGCTGAACGGCAGAATTCAAAACAGGTGACTCTCCCCTTCTGTGACTTTCAGTCAATTCTGTAGTCGATGACACCCTGAGACACGCTAACCTCAGTGCCAACTCCCCCCCCCCCCCCCCCCCGAGAACTTCCTGTCTGACAGCTTGCAATGGCAAGGTATCGTTAGGTGTGATTAAAAATAGAAGCGGCATGATGAAGAAGACCATTTAAATACCACTTCAAATTGATCCAGCAAATGAATTGGCCGAACCATCCTGAAATTTCATCTGAAAAATTCCTAACTTTCTCTGAACAGTGTCCAAACGCTTGCACACTTCAATCTTAAATAATTTGGCGTTGATTGCAACTGTGACAGATGTGCGGCGGGAAATTATCCAAGTTCCTGCAACATGAACAGAGACTATATAATAATACATCCATGGATTTGACTGTTTTGCCTTCCTTCAACACACATTGGACAGATTGTAATCTAGATACAGAGAATCAAATATCGAACCTATTGTATCTTCAAGAACAATAAAAATGATCACTATATGTCGCAGAGTAGCGGGCCGCAGTAGGAGACCCATCTTTGTTCATCTATTTATGTCAGCGACCTATAGTGACAAACAGAACGATTAAATGACCTTAAACTTGGTCGAAGGTCAACTCAGCCATTCCTACTACAGCAATAGCTTTGTGTACAACTAAACGGGCCCGGATGTCATACTGAGTGAGTACATTGGTGAGTAGACAAGATCGTCATTATTTGTGTAGGCATACGTTTCGTGATGCTTTGTGAGATTTTTCTCATGTTAAATGTGGCACAATGAAGGCTGACTGACAAAGACTGCTCTAAAGTACATCGCTCGAATTATAGTACATCCGTGTTGACCACTGACTGCGATGACAGAACTGCTCAGGTCAGCATTATGCTGTTCAAAATAGGGCATGGAAAAAGGAGTTCAGCACATTCTGAAAGCAAATCCTCCATCAAGAATGATGAAAAATGTTACTCACAGTAGAACAAAGAATTGTAATCAAATGCCCATATATCCGGAAAACTACAATACTCTCAATTATTGTACTCTATACTTTAACATATATCATGCTTATTTTTTATGTGTTGTAATTACAACTCTTTTCTACAAAAGACATATTACATAAATTGCACAAACACCACGAACAAATGCAGAAGCATAAATGTCAATAAAAATACCTTACTCTTGCCTTTTCGTTTTTCAACACACACACACTTGGCTTTTTGAATGTCAAGCTTGGAGCTGACAGCGCGAACGTAAGCCTGTTGTAAGGACATTTCTTTCTTGACATACTGCTCTGTATTGAGTGTAAAACCCATGTTAGAAAGACAAGAGAGGAAATGGCACAGTTCCTATTAATAATGCAGAAACTAACTCTTAGAATCAGAGGGGGACAAAAAGAGAAAAATGAAAACTCACCTCCCCATGATCATGTTCTCCGGTGGTCCACATGTGAGCCACGTTGAAAGTTTGAAAGCAGCGCTCAGCAACACCACTGTTGGACTGGTCTCTCTCTCTCTCTCACCCTCTTCCTCACTTACATGCTCTCTCACCCCGCCTGCTCTCAGAACACCACACCTACTATTTGCAACACTGTTGTACCAAGGGAGAAATAAAACAGATCACAACCATGAACAGGAAGAGAAGCGTGTGAAACGCAAGCATAAAAATAGTTTGATTTCATCGGATTGCCTTGGCTAAATTTTTCAGATTTTACAAGGCAGGAGGGAAATGTTTCCAAAGCACCCTTCAAAATCCTCAATCATCACTACCATGTGCATTCCTAAATGCCATCGGAATGAAGCTGGCTATCCTCCAAAGGGAGAAAAATGAAAAGGACTTGAAGAACAAAGACATATTTTGGCAAGATAAAAAGTTGACATCTTACAACAATAAAGTGTAAATGCTTTCAAATCCAGATTAAAAACTGCTCCCTCCTACCCCATACCGATGACTACGGTCTTTAAAAGCACTTTTAAATTCAAATTTTCCCAAATCTTTTTCTTGCGCTGTACATTTTTCTTTTTGCAATTTTAGTAAGCTAATATTTATTTTTTTTACTTTGAGGTTAAATGTCTTACTCTTTTGTTTGTAACCAAACATTCAATTATGTGAAGCACATTGAGTTACCTCATGTATGCACTAAACAAATTAAGCTTCTTTGCCTTCCCTTGTTTTAAAAAATATATATATATTCATATATATTCGTGCACTGATGTCAGATTCAAGTGATGATACATTGCAATCATATCAGAAACTACAATAGGAAGGAGTGAGGGGGTCAATGTTTTCAATGCTAAAGTAGAATTTATTGCAAATAACCTCCAAGGGAAATTCAGTTTAAGATTTGCTGTTCTAGCTTACCATGACAAGGAAGCATCCAAACTTCTTGGTTTCCAGAAGCTAACTCACTAGTAATTAGCTTGCATGGTTACCCTGCAACCAGGGCCAGATTGGTACACACACACAAAAAAAAACAATCATCCTTGAAGGTTTGACTGAAACCAGCCCACGTGCACATGCATGCTGGAAAACCTCTGTAACTCATTGTTTGTCATACCATCCAGAGTCCGGGTTTCGAGAAATAGAGTGCACTCATATCCAAAACCTTAATTTACTACATCGTGCCATTTTATTTGCCGTTGATTGGTTCAGTTTGCTGTCAGTACTGTAAATGGTGGCCACAAGGTTTTGTTTTTTTTTTGATAAGGAAAATAACACTTGGTAATAACATAATTAAATAGAATGTAAAGAATTAAACAGCGTGTGCATCATGATCACTTAATTTCAACTCCAGCTGGTTTGTGAGACAAGACAAAAGAAGAGACTTTTGACAACTACTCTAAGTGGCTCACTAAACTGCAATATTCATGACCAAGTGTTGTAATGCCGCAAAATAAGGATTTGTTAGCCTGCCTATGGCATTTTACTTCTTTTATTATCACAAAGCGACAATACTTCAATGCAAAATTGCACAGTTGTTTTCAATAATCACTGTTTAATTGGCTTTGGAAATTTCAATCATTTTGTTTGCGAATGAAAGCGAAAAAAAACTTCCTCAGTTTACGACTCATGAATGACGGGTCACTCGTATCTGAAGGTAGTGTTTTAATTGATCATAAAAAGAAGTGACAAGAGTGTAAATTCAACACTTGGCGTTTATTTAGAATGTAAAGCAAAAGATTGCATTCCTATGAAGCATGTCCATTCACGTGCTCCCTTTATTGTTTGCTTTTTACGACAAGCAAATACAAGCGCAGGAGGAGGGAGAACTCGTCAGGAAAAAAAAACTAAATAAAACATGAATAGAAATGATTGGAACTAATCGCATTTTGCCTCATTTCCCGTTGCCGTCTGTGTTTGCGTAATTGGCCAAAAACACAATTAGAACAGGACAGTGCCAATGTTTGCTTAATCAGGATCAGGTTGCTTCCTAAACTGCAGACGCCACATGAACATTCAAGTCTTGCAGTACAACGAGGATATTGGTGGGATGTGTGGGTTGAAAAATGTTCGTATTACCATGTGGATTTTCCCAGGTTGTGGATGAGCGTCTGGCTCAGTCTGTACACGCATGTTGAGACACATTCTCAAAACACATATGACCTATTTGCATCTAAAGTGGGTCTAAGTTCCCATTCTATATTACAATGGCAGATGGTAACCTTATACAAACAAGCAGACACTAAAAGGATGCGGTTAAGAGGTAAAGTGTCCACTTTCACCGACAGGAAACGGATTTAACAAATCTAATGTCTTGGCCTAAATGGCATATTTGAAAGACAGATCGAACAGAAGCCAGTGCAGTAAATCCCAAGGAGAGAGGGAAAGTGTGTCTCGACGGACTAGGAACCTGTAAGTCAACAACTTTTGAACCCCCTCGTATGAATTTTACTGGAAGGTCAGTGTTGTTTACCATAGAACAAAATCTAAGCAAGTGGCAGCCGGGAATTGCGGCTCCTAGTCATTGCCCCGGGACAGCGTGCGGGCTTTGTTACGACATAAAAACATCAGCTTTTAATCACAGGCTGAAACATAAAAGATCAGTACTGTTCGCGTTTTTATTTTATGATAAAAACAACAACATATCATTTCATGGGGAGAAGTCATAAAAGGGGGAAAACAATTAACATTGGTCAGGGGATTGAAAGCAGTGCTTGCAAAGAGTTAGAAATCAAATAAAAGAATTCTTTTTAAGTAGTCTTGAAAATTGCGCCACTGTCGTATTGTTCCGCTCGACATTTTGCATCCCCATGGAAACCTCCAGCTGCTGGTCATTGAGAACCTTGAATTTGCTTTTGAACTTTCTTAGTTCATGGAAATCCATATTTTGGGTTAACCGATGACTGCCTGAAATTCCAAACACTGTCAAAATCCTTTCCTCAACTAGAACATATCACTTTGCGGTATTTGTGTTAGGCTTATGGTAAAAGTTCAACAAGTACTGATCTTCGCACTACAGTTGGCAGTTTCTTAGTACATTTGATTTTTATATTTGCAAGCACAGTGGTAAGCATATTCGCAGTGCTTAGATTCACGAATCTCAAGTCTGGCCTTCCGGTGTGGAATTTTCATGTTCTGTTCCATGGTAGCAATCTTTTTAGATTTGTTCATTATATTTACCATTAATTTAGTTTAGACTCTTTTTTTCGGATAGTTTTAACTATTTTTGGGGAGAAAACTGTTTGACCTCTTGACCTTCTTTCCTCTGTAGCTGTGGATGCACCGCAGGACCAAATACATTGAAAAAGAACCCGAGAGCTCATGTATGAAATCAATTAAGGACCTTTTCACAGCAATTGTAGTTTGTTTTATAAACTTAAGATGCAGTTTCAGTGAATTTTATTATTATTATATATTTTTTTCATTTTTATTCCATTCCGTTTACGTGCTTGTGTTTTCTCTAGGTGCTCCAGCCTCCGGCCACATTCTGACATGTTGAAGAATAGGCCCGCCGCACACCGACCCTGTGGCCAATCGAACTGTTAACCCTTTCATACACCCTGTAACCTCATATCATGGGTAGCTGTCCACTGGAGTAAACGCTGTCCCTGAAAGGGTTATATAATCAGCATGCAGGGTCCTGCATCTAGTTTTCGTGGTTGACCACATGTCAACATCCGAATCGCAAGTGAGTGGTGTCGCAGCGTTGCAGATGTGAAGGCAAATCAATTGTGCTATGTTGTATCATGTGAGTTTTCAAAAGAAAAAAAAAATAGATTTTCATCAATAAAGCAAGATACAATCGACCGCCACCGAGCCATATATGCGGTACATATAATGTATTACACAAAATTCGCAGTGGCTACCCTTGACAGGGGAAAGTTGCCATGTGAGAATGTTGGCTTTATTTTTAACCACAGCAATACTGATAATCTGGTAACCCATTCCTTTTGTAGCTTTAACTCATCAGTATGGGTCAAAATTTTGGCCCTTTGTGCCGAGTCAAATCATCAACCCAATGCACTGGATAGAATAACCCAGCATTGGTTTTGTCCCTATTGGACTGAACAATGAGTTCGCCATTTCACCCAATTGGGTTACTTTTAACCCAGTAGTGTTAAAAGTGTCATGTATGTTGAGCTTGCACTTTATTGTTATTGTATATTGTTAAACAACGAATTGAATTTGAAATCAGAAGAAAAAAATTGACAATTCAACGTAAATATTGTTCAGTTTGTTATAATGGGCTTTGGTGGGGGTCGAGGGGCGGGGGGCAGAACACTTGTAATAACAGTAACAAAATTGAAGAAAATGTTGAATCTTGGTAGAGTTTCCACCACATTTAAAAAAAACATGTAGCAAGAGGCATGAAGTACACAAAATTCATTTGCTTTAGCGGGCCACATAAAACAATGCAGCTGGCCACAAAAGCAGTGTAGAAAATTGACAGATGGAAAATTTGACACTGGCTTTGTTTTGTTTTGTTTTAATGTTCAAAGATCTTGAATCAGTGTTGATTGACATATGACCTCAACATAGTTGGCGTGAAAATGTTTTGATGAGCACAACCCACACAGTGCCAGAGTGGTAGTGTGGAAATTACCCAGAGACAGCCAGGACTTCCCCCTTGCTGCAGACAATTGACAGACTAAAACGATACAAATGGAATTAACCAGTGCTGATTCAATTTGAAGTTATTCAACCCTAATGGAATCTGAAGATGCGCTTGGCTAAAAAGGGTCCATATTACTGACACAACTCCTTAAAGGAGGATAAATTGTGCCAAAAAGGACCGATTTTTATTAACCCTTAAAGTGGTACAATTTAGTTTAATAGGAAAATATTTTAAAAAACACAATTTGGGAGTGGGTGTGTGATACTTCTTTTCTTTCCGTTCATTTCAAACAAAGTGAACTGAGAGTTGGGGAAATGTGTTTTTTGTGTTTCTCGAAGGTGTCTTGTTTCATTCTGATTGACTGCACTCATGCCAGAACGTGGTCAGTGTAGGCGATCAACCTTCATGTGACAGTGGATTAATTAAAGTGCATTCTTCATGAATCACGAAGATCAGTCGTGTGCTGAAAAACAGGAACAATTTGGCAAAGAATAAAAAAACATGAGTATACCATCGGACCTAATAGAAACCTAATCTTATCGGCACCTCTGTAAACATTAAATAAGCCACGCTGCCATATACTGAACTAAATGTTAAATACATTTACATTAGTGAGACAAATTCACTTGTTAGGTTAGTCTTGAAAGGTGGGTGCTATTAGGAGTCAAAGTTTTAACTGCTAAATTTATGTGTGTGTGTGTATATATATATATATATTTTTTTTTTTTTTAATATATATACACTGTGTATATATACACAGTGTGTGTGTGTGTGAGAGAGAGAGAAAATCAATATCCAAAGCAAGAGATACTGTAGTGTGTGCATCTGTATGCATAGTTAACATATATGGACAGCATATAAGTGGTTCAATTGAAAAATTTTAATTGAATATTGTAAAATAAACACTACACATTGTAAAATATTTCTTGTTTTTTTATTTTATAATTGCATAACTTGCAGCGAAGGAATCCTGTTAGGGGAAACGGCTATTATGTTGCAATGTAAACTTGACTTGCTAGTACCCCACGCGTTTCGAGAATCAAAATCGAGCAGCCCTGTTGATGTTAACGACGCCCCCTAGTGTAGAAGCTAAGATGCAATCACTGGTATGACGGTGTTTGACCTGCGAGTCCCGCGTTCCTCCAGAAATTGCATATATTCTTCAAACGTGTTCATTTAAGATATGTAGTTGTCATGTGGACAACCAGAGGAAAATCATTCCACCTGTGACATTGCATTTATTTTCCTGCTGAGCATGCACCTCATTTCTCTGCTGAACCACAATGGACACAAATGGCATTGGGGCACGCATCCAATCACTTCTACTCACCTCTGAGGTTGCCTCGTCCCAATGGCTCTGGATCCCACCAGTCAGAGGGAGGCCGGAGGGGTCGTGGGCCCTCTCTGTCGCATCTGGACCTCGTCGGGGCGAGGGGTCGTGAGCCTGGGATGACCTGGATTCACACACATGACTCCGACAGCAAGCTCATGAGCCACGAAATATAATGCCAGGCTGCATGAGCGCTTTCTCCAGTCAAGAGTTTGGGTGACTCACCCTGACCCAGTTTGTGGCGGACCGACCCTCAACAAAAAATGTTATCAACTGAGAGGGAAGGGATAGTTAGAAAAGTAAATCAGACAGGGCAACTGAGAACACATAACTGTGGACTAACAATGAGTACTCACATATGGACAATGGGACAAATGTGAGCATTTTGCCTCCTTTGAGATCAACGTCAGCAATGGGCAGATTAGCGGGTATCGGGAAGATGGCTCCAAGAGATTATCCTGTGGGGTGTGTTATAAGTGAAGAAAAAAACAAAGTCCGCCCCCAAACACAACATGGGGGGGAAAATCAGGTGAAGTAAAGCTCATTCAGTTTATTGATTTTTGGAAAATATATCACATCTTTACATCTTTTGAGACACCATCAAAAGCTAACAGTCCATTACCGTTTACTTCCTCAAATCAAAATCAAACATCGATGACTGAAATGCCTCGGATTGGGATCAAGTTTCAATCCCCTCCAAGGATGACTCACCGCAACTCTTATAAACGCTGAAACCAGTCCAATTAATTGCTACAACTCCTTCTCATGTTTTATTAGAACAGGCCGACTACATTAGGTATTTGTATACAGTACAGTATATGTATTATGTTGAGTAAAACAAGCAAGCAGGTTGGAGGTGAAATCACTGGACTACAAACTCAAGAAGGAAGCGCCCACAATGGTGAGAAAGGAGGGAAATGCGAGTTGTCATCGCACCAGTCAAATTTCATTTTCTTTTTGCAATATCTACATGATTAATACCAAGTGCAAACGGTTCCGTCTACTTGTCAGATTTCCATAGACGTCTATGATTTTCTTAAAATCTTGCGAGGCATTTGGGAAGCATTATGGCACATTTGAAAACCAAAGAGAAAACAGAGCACGGGCCATTTACTACAACACCAACAACAACAATAACAGGCAATGCAAACTTTACGACACACCAATATACCGTATATATAGATTGATATTTTGTGACCAAAGTTTGTCATCAATACATCATATTTGAGAACACATGTAGAAAGCATTACATCAATATTGTTTTGTCTGTATATCCGTTTGCATAACAAATGTATTAACAGCAGTCCTCCGGAGCGCCTTCACAACTATCAGCCTCAAGCAACACGTCACACTAGCGTCGCCGCTCGGTTTCTGCAGCAACATATAAAGCCATCCGCTTCAAACAACAAAGAATACCCCGCTGGGGATCAAATAGTCTCTTGTTCTTAGCCAAACTTTTGAAATGCTCATTTCCAACCAAGCACCAATGAACACCGCAGACTGCAACTAGTTGCTCTTGAAATAACCAATAGTGAGACATATTTTTTTAGACAGATATATAGCTATATATGAAAGTATATACCTCCACTGTGTACAATATCTGACCACTACCTCTGACGGGATCAGAACCACCTTGTCGAGACAGGAGACCACCACAGAATGGCTGCATGCAAGAAGAGTTGTCAAATCGGTTTTGAGGGAATCACCACGGGTTCTAGTAGATAGGCGAGGTTCTTTGCAGAAGCGGAAAGATTTTAAATAACCGACTCCTCTAAAGTGATCGTGGCATCGGTTCCTATCCCACCCTCCAACCCCCACTTGCAGTGGCAGCACTGCTCTTTCGTCTAAATTATTCATGAGCTGAGTGACTCGGCAGAAATCTTGGTCGGAAGTAAAAGGCCGTTGGCCCTTTTAAAGCTTGGTCCATTAACTTCTTCAGGGATTAGTCTGTAGGCGTATGCTTAACAGATACCTCCAAAGTACCGGGATGTATTAAGCAGAGATGGCCAAATTCTACATGAAATGCCTGGTTTGGTTTTGTTAAGAAGGAGGTAAAAAGGGGGATGGGGGGTCGTCAGCTGATAATTGTAATTGTTCCTTTTTGTTCTTAAAGACATTGATCTTCAGAGGACAAGCAACGTTAAAAGAGAACACTCATCCTCTTCACTTGGCAGTCATCATCTGCACAAATTCTGAAAGACACAAACACACAACAGTTAAAAGTGTCAAGTGAATTCATTACTCATGTTTGACGAGAATTGCTGAAAATGTACAAACACAGAACTATGTCATCCTCAATTGTGGAGATAAAGCCGGAAACTGTTATTCACTATCCCTGTTATTTTGGCCATGGTTGAAATGGTGCCTGTTTAAAAAAATGTTTGGCCCCAAACACGACTTCCCTTTCACCCACTGTGTAAGAACGCAGGCACCTTCATTCGTGTGATGTGCATTTACCCAGCTACACCAACACACTGAAAATACACCATTGATGGCCATGAGTGTGTGTACATGTCACAATGAGAAACACGAATGAGCGAACAGGGGGGGGGAAATTATTATTTTTTAATTCAGTTTTAGACTGCGGCTTCCAACTGGTTGCTTTCGAAATGGTCGCTTTAGAGCGTCTTGTTGCGGTATAGAAAAGCCCAAATGACGACCCATTGAGTAGGGTTGTTAAAAACACTATTATCTGTGGTGCGACATTTCTTTTCAAAATAATATAAATATCAGACCATTATGAAAGCTCTATGCACAATACAAAAGGCCTGCTGTTTTGATTAGGGTATCATTGCCATCACAAAAATGTTACTTACCCTCATAGTTGACCTGACCATCGCCGTCAATGTCAGCCTCGCGGATCATTTCGTCCACCTCCTCATCAGTGAGCTTCTCCCCCAAGTTGGTCATGACGTGCCGTAGCTCTGCTGCACTAATGTAGCCATTGCCATCCTGCAGAGGCAACATGCAAACACCACTGTCATTGCATCTCAAATTGTGGCGCCACAAAATTCCAGGAACAAAAATATATTGTTCTCTTCCCCGCATCACTTTCCCCCACAAACACCCACTCCTTGCAAAGCTCACCAGAATAAACCATTAGTTCTGCAAAGTCCGGTCACATGTGAGGAATAAAAATGCATGAGATTGGTCTGTGTATTTCCTGTGTATAAACTGACTCCCAGAAAGACCAGAAAGGCTGCCAGATAAGATGCGCTGGTTATATTACACAAGTTTCTCAAAATATCCCAATAGGACTGGATCCATATAAGTAGGCGTCTTGGTACAAAACTGGATCACAATCCGCCTATTGACGGCATGTGCTTTGGACATTTTACGAAGAGAGCAGTTTAAAATTAGTAGTATTAAATGATTTAAACAGGGATGAAAATGACGGATGAGAAAAAAGTTGGAAAAACATACTCTCATATCCGGCAACCCCCTTGAACCATAACGTACTCGACATTGGAGTTGACTAGTTCTAAACCTTTAAACAACTAATATTTAGATGTATTTATTTGAAATATTTGAAAATATGAAGATAGGTAATACAGCAATTGTCACAAAGTGTATTATTGATGCGCTGCAAAAAAAAAGACTATTATTGCTACTGCCACCGTCTGTGTTAAATTAAATCTACACACAATACGTATTATAGCGCCCCCTGCTGGTCAATGCTTACATGCAAAAAGGAGCAGCACTATTCAAATTGTTCAGCAAAAAAAGGTTTCATTCTTTACATTGTGTAAAATGTTATTCTGTTATTCTAAATATTACTCTAAAGTACAATACCAGAGAGTGTCATTTTCATGACTATAAAAACATTTTTAAAAAGGTCATAGCTGCTGTTTTACAGTGTTACAGACCTTGTCAAAGACTCTGAATGCTTCTCTGATCTCCTCCTCGCTGTCTGTGTCCTTCATCTTCCTCGCCATCATCGTCAGAAACTCCGGGAAATCAATTGTACCGTTACCTAATGAGCCACACAAAGCAATTGCCATGAAAAAAGGATACTGTACTTTAAACAAGGCAACCGTTTAATCTACAATTGCGTGCCTTGCAATGGCCTTCATCTTTTGGAACTGCTCTTTTTTATCTCACCAGGTAACAAGACAACTGAAAACTAATTCTCATTTATATTTAATCAAAAAATGCTCTTTTAATCGTTGTAGTCAAGCAGGATCCTCACACTTCCAAAACCAGTATTACTCAGCAGAAAATGAAAAAAACTCTTTACTTAAACCAACACCACATCATTACATTTGTACGATACTTTAGTGCACCAACATAAGACACAAGATATCCTTTATTTGTCCCACACTGGGGAAATTTACACCAACACCTCTACATACCGGTAATCGTGTGCAATCGATAAGAGTAACTCCAAAAAAAGAAATGTGCAAAGGTACCATTAGTTATTACAAACAACTAAAATATGTCTAACCTAGCAATTCCACTTGTTTTTGTGTTTAAAAAAAAAACTTCCACCTTTATGGATATTTCTTGCCAAAGGATGAACTACAGGCTGTTAGGAAACTGCAGTGGTTTGTTTGGGGGAAAGTTTAGTTTTATTCCTATATTTAATTATGTTTGATCTTCAATGTAGCACTTTGTGGTTGTGTTGTATTAAATGCTCTGCAAATAAAGGTGATTATAGAACTTTGAGACTTTCAATCCTGAGGCAACAACACGACAAGGCTGCTTAGATGTCAAGCAGAGATTTAGTTGGACGAAACTTCTCAGACAATTGACAAGTCTGAGGGGGTTATATATAAGCTAGTATGTCCAGTACATCAAGTGTAAGTTTTTTTTTTTTTTTTTTTTTTTTTCCCAAGATGGCGCCCGAGTAGGCAGCCTTCGGCAAGTGCTCTTCAAGAGCCTTGCTTTTTTGTTCTTTTTTGCTGTTTTTGTCTTTTGTTTTGTCACATGTTGTTTGTTGTTTGATCGTGTGGACCTGATATGGACTGTTTTCAGCGCTTTTTGGCCACGACATTCGTCAAAGGAGCAGTATCTGTGCTTGGTGGTTGCGCCTTCTCGGCAGCACGCCTGTACCAGCACAGATTTTGATTGGGACGAATGTCGGCGCCATTGACTGTCGGTGCTGGACAGACCTGGGGCGCTTGTGTTTTTTGCGCCAGTAATGGGCAGCATTTTTCACAACCCCGATTTGTTCAGTGGCTATGTCAGCGCTGTTGGACAGTTGGCGTCGGTGCGGCTGGATGGATGGCCGCTGAAGTTGAGGATGAGGAGAGAGGAGCGTTGGCGAAGAGCACCGATGCGTATTTGGAACCGTGAGTCGCCGCTTGGAATTGAAGTGGATTTCCATGGGACAGGAGAAGTGAACCAATCTCTTTTTTCGTCAATGGATGCTACAGCTTCTTGTTGACTTTGAAACTTAGCTTGTAGCCGACGTGTGCTCATTTTGAGCATGACGTCTCTGATCCACTGGTTAAAGGACACTTTGATTCTCTCCTCTTTCATCTCAAACCGCTTCAAACAACAAAGCGTGTGACGGAAAAGTGGTTAGGACTGCACGACTGTTTGTGTTTTATGTTGTGTGTTGTGTTTATTATTTTACTTTATGTTAACTGTTTTGTAAAGCGCTTTGTTACAGCTGCCGCTGTTGTGAAAGCGCTATATAAATCAGAATGTATTGTATTGTATTGTATTGTATTGTAAGTGCAAATGTGTTGTTCTCCTTCTCACCGTCCGCATCGACCTCATTGATCATGTCCTGCAGCTCAGCCTCAGTGGGGTTCTGGCCAAGGGAGCGCATGACAGTGCCGAGCTCCTTGGTGGTGATGGTTCCGTCGCCGTCCTTATCAAACAGTGAGAAGGCCTCCTTGAACTCTGCACAGTGACACAATTAAACCGCATAGGACCGAGATACCTTGTAGTAGTAAGGACCCTTAAGTTAAGCGGTAAGCATCGTTTGTGTGTGTCTGTGTGTTTATGACTCATTCGGCCCTTTCAAATGCTTGAATTAAATGGATGCCGGAAGGACGCCTGAGTAAAAGCTCTGGTGAATTTATAGCGTCGATTCCAAAATAAATGTGAGTTTTTTTGCACAGGAGACTGACTCACAGTCCCGCTGATTTCCGCTTTGGCTAAATGATGTCAAGCGGCTTGTCGAAGAATACCAAGTGATAACCGCAGGCTAAGTGTTTATCCTCCGCAGTCGATCATGTCTGTCACTTCAGAGCTGCCAAAGCTAAAAGCATCGCTGTGCTATGTACTCACCTGCGATCTGTTCCTCGGTCAGCTGGTCTGCCTGTTGACAGAAGAGGACATTGATAAATCAGGAGCGGCTCACTTTCACTGAAAAAGGCCTGCCATACGACTGATTAAAATGTCACCTCTACGCTACTATGAGACAAAATTAACAGATTCAAATTCAAGTCAACTTTATTGTCAAATGTGTTCTATGTGCAACATACAGCACGGATGAAATTTCTTTCCTCTCAACTACAGGAGAGAGAGAGGAGCCGCTGCGGGTGCCCGCGACGCCATCAACAGAACAAATAACATAAAATGACATAATACAACACAACATATGCCTGTGGAAAATGTGTTAATATTTTACCCTGAAGAAGTAATGTGATGACTGTATCTGCAAAGTTGTGAAGAGGAACAATATTTGACTTTAATTTAATCCGACTTGAAACATGAACTTTATCGCACCATGGCACTTATGTTTTTCATCCGACCATCTTTGCCATTTTGTCATTTGTTAGAATAAGTGGACATTCGTTGGGCAAAGATGTAAGGTTGTTTTAAATACAAATGTGTAATTCTTTATGTTTCGTTTCACAGTAAACCTCAACTGAGAGTCACAATGAACAACTTGAAGGCTCTTTTTTTATGAAAAACTGTTCACTATCTGCCAAATTGCTTGTTATGAAATGAGTTAAGGTGACTGCCGCCATACAACTTGTATTTTTTTTTTCACAAGGGAAAATAAATTTTCCGAACGATGACTCATACATTGAAAAATTATAACCACATGATAGAAAGAAAAAAAATCATCAAATAAATACAAATCTTCACATCCTTTGAAAACCCCAGACACATAAATGAGGGCGAAGTAAGAAGCTTGCAAAGTGGCATTTCGTCGGTGTTGCTGTAATTAAGAAACGCAGGGGGAATTAACAAGTGTTGTCTACGTCAGTATTAGGTTGGTAAAATGTAGCGTTGTCCCGATCAGATCATGCGATCGGTTTTTACTCTCAAGCTCAACTAATATTCAAAGCAAGTCTAGTGCAATAACACACTTAATTCATTTTTAACTTCACCTGACATGTCACGCTGGCAGCCGTGTGAGGTATTTAGTAGGCCTTTCCAAGTCAGTCAACGTGTCCAGTTAAAGCCGCGAAAGTGTTATGAGGGCCGGGTATAAATACGCCACGGCCCGATATACACACACGTCTGCTATAATTAGTGAGACACGAATAGGGTCGGCTATGTAGCACACCGAAGATCACCACCACTAAGCACCTTATTTTAAAATCTTTAATTGAAATCCTGTCGGGTTCACGTTATCAATGTGTAGCCCACCTGTAGCCTGTCTCAAGCTCCAGTTTCAATGTCATAACTAAGACATTGTGTAATGTAATGCTCAGTCTTGTACTATAGATGAAGTGTTTTCCGATTGTTCAGCAATAGAGAGATAGTTAGGATTTGGGAACGGACCAAAGGAGATTGAAACGCATCATGCAACATTTTTGCGAGCACTGTAAGGATGAAATGTATGTTTCATGTGAAGCTACCCATCAGTCCTTGCTGCTCAATATAATATGGCTGGAGCAACTTCGCTGACAGAAGAACAGAACGTATATCGTTTTAATGTGAAGAAACTCACCTCCCAGACACATGTTAATCCTACCTCATGTCCCAACCACCCCCAAGACAGCGGTTTACCGTTTGCACATGAAAGACAGTCAAGAGTATGGCTCGGTTTTCAGCACATCCCTGCTGATGTGCACTGCTTCCACTATCAAAACGGCCATAAACAGAGAAGCAAATGTAATCTGTGTTGCAGTTTGCGAGTTTGGCTGCAACTTTTAGCAAATTTTGCAACCCTCTCAAGCGACTTTCAAAACAGGTGACTCTTACCTGCTTCAGTTATTTTTCACTAAGACACAAACATTTTCCCATTGTGTTTGTTCAGTATGAAAAAGGAAGCAAGCCCAGGTGATAGCTATGTTGGAGGGAATCAGGCTGGCCATTGCCAAAGGCATGGTACCCATTAATAGGTTACAAAAGCAAGGATTTGGCATACCTGAGGTATGTGCTTCAGAGCTACAACAATTTTGTTGAGGATGAAGTGCGTCACCCATACAACTCTTTGAGAAAAGGGCCTGAGAGCGCCGATGGGAGTGTGGTGTTACTTTTCAGAGACATATGTACACACTTTTCCTCAAATTGAACAGCTTAATAACTATTAAGGATAATGTTTGTACTGTATACATAATTTAACATAAGGAATACTTCCAACACATTACTCGGGCTTCCTCCTGCCTTCCAAAAGCATCTTTCTGAGTTCCATGTTGAGGGTAATTGAAAACTCTAAATTGTCCGTCGGGGTGAACGGTTATTTGTATATACATGTCCTGTAATTAGCTAGCAACCAGTCCAGGGTGCAGCCTACCTCTTGCCATAAGAGATAACCACTTGTCCTCCCTGAGAGTGCAGTGTGCAGTTTGGCAGACAGATTTATTCATTCATTCATTCATTCATCTTCCGTACCGCTTGATCCTCACTAGGGTCGCGGGGGGTGCTGGAGCCCATCCCAGCCTTCTCCGGGCAGTAGGCGGGGGACACCCTGAATCAGTTGCCAGCCAATCGCAGGGCACACAGAAACAAACAACCATTCGCACTCACACTCACACCTAGGGACAATTTAGAGTGTTCAATCAGCCTGCCACGCATGTTTTTGGAATGTGGGAGGAAACCGGAGCACCCGGAGAAAACCCACGCAGGCCCCGGGCCGCCCAGATTTATTCAATCAATGTATATTTGGTTCAAACTGTTTGACATTCTTGGTTGAACTTTACAATCAAACACAAAACACGAGAGAATTATTGAGTGTGTGGGTGCTTGAGAGACTACTGGCAATCATCTGTGAAGTTACAAAGTTGATTAGAGTAAAAGTGTTCCTTTTAAACTTGAATTTAATCCCACCTGAAATATGAAGTATAAATTTGACGTTGATGGACAGTAATTCATCCACGCAAACAGTTCATTTGTTGCATGCATCAATGCTGTGATGCCATCTCTAATAGATGTCGCCATTAAATGTTTTGCATTCTCATTTCCCCAAAACATTTCTACCTCCTCCGGCCCTTTTCACTCTGACATGAGCCACTACACACGTGATCATACTTCCGTAAACACTATCCCATGTGATGTGATTTTTTTTGGGGGGGGGGGGGGGGTCACTCGACATCGTGCTTTGCGCACATGCGTGTTCCGTCACATTTAAAGTCACATTTGTTTTTGTAATGTGAACGAGTAAATAAAGAATGGCATTTAACTCATTCACTCCCAAAATGGCATTTTCAGAATCTTTCAAGTACCGTCAATATAAAATGAGGAGCTGGGATTAAATGTGTGGCGTCTGAAAAGACGTCTAAATACGTCTTTGGGAGTGAATGAGTTAACAAAGAAATTCAAACTGGGCATCATGCCCTGCAGAGTGAATGAAGTTTAACCATGTTTGGTTTAAACATTTGATTGTGTGTCTCTGAAATCTTATGTTTGAGTCAAGCATGTTATGTTCAATAAAAGTGTTTTGACTAGAGCTGCAACTAATGATTATTTTAATGACTGCTTAATCTAGCAATTGTTCTTTCAATTCATCCATGAACTGTATTAAAAACATTTTAATTTAAACACCATCAATTCACATTTACAGTGCAGAAAATTATGATTCAGCTACTGGTTTGTTGAGCAATATGTCAGAAGTTGACAAAAACGTTTGATGGTTTTTCCAAAGCAAAAGCCGATTTTATGTTTTCAAACTAAAATCGGCATTTAGTTTTAACACAAAAGCAAATAGTTGCTGATTAATTTAATAATTGATTGGTTCTCAATCAATAGACTACCACACCCCGAGTGTTTACCAATATTGTATTCCCATAAACATATTTTCATCAAAATTGCATGATATATTGGCATAATCAAGCATTTGTGCAGTACTCGCTCGGATTTCATCTGAAAAAAGTGACATCAGTGACTCCATACTCAAAGTGGGTGCAATGCTATCGATTATTCAAGTCAACGTAACCACGTCATCTGGACAGAGGGTGGTGGGGTTTACTAAGAATGATGCAAGACAATGCAAATGAGGTACTTTCTTTGAAAATTTCAATGAGCTTATCAATTGTAAAGAATTAAGAAGTTGGCGTTATCAGAGTTTAGTTGCGGTAGGGGCTTCGAATGAATTTTTTCCCATTGTGAAGGGTGCACTGCAGATGATGACAGCTTACTGCGCCAAGCATGGCTTGGTTGGAAGCAGGAGGGGAGGAGGTGGGGTGGGTTGGGTGGCACAACAGGAGGAAAGGGGTTGGGGGGGGTGGCATGGAGGCTCATTCAGCAGGATCAGAATGCGGTTCAATGGCATGGCGCGGGAAGAACGCCGTCTTTACGTACATCTAAAGCACACATATAAAAACATCACACGCGTGTAACGACTACCTGTGGGCAGTGCTCTTATGTAATGCAAATTGAGGTGACGAACACGCTTTTTTAACGCTTGTTGCGCATGCCAAAGTAGATCCACAACACCCTGTTGATGTGCACCAGCAAGAGCCGCTGGCCGCGGCTGCAGGCGGCTTATTGTGCAAGGATTTACTAAGGTGTTAGCGATCATTTTATGCATCGGCCTCCTCGCGAAAGGTTAGAAGCGACGAGATGAGTTTCAAGATAACACCGGGGCTGGGGTGGGCTATTCTTAGCAGCCCCTTTTTTCACCACCACGCCCACTCCTCTTTGGTCACATTTAGCTCTGAGGGGGCTGAAAGAAAAAAAAATCACACATACACAAAAAAACGCCTGTGCAGCAAAGGATTAAACTAAACGCCTTTGTAAATCATCGAAATGACATGCGTGCTATTACGCCGCAACGCCATGGATGCTGCGTCCATTTACTTCCACAGCACAACACAGAAGGTGCGCAGTAAAGCCTTCTGCAACACAAATAAAATTTATTCGAATAAAAGGATTGGTTGTATTAGAAAATACAATCCGAAATTGATTACACGCAATCCTAAAGGTCCGTTATGTACCCTACATCGGAATGGCCCGTTATAGCTGGCTAAGCTCTTTTAAATATTTTTTATGAAGCCCCAAAACTGGACTAAATCTTAATTCACACGACCAACTTTAATAGTATTTTCTTAATATTCACAGAATTTCATCGAAGCAGTCTGAATAGCATTGACTATAAGACCGACTGCCATAACCACGTTCATGTCAGAGCTAGCTAACCATGTCGTTGGCCTTGGTACTCACCATTTTGACTTTTCAAGCTCCGCGAAGATGAAGAAGGGGGAAAAAACCGTCAAGTTGTAGCTTTGAGATGTAAAATACCTCAACGACGCGCACTCTCCCGGGAGTACTCGAGTCAAATTCAAGCTTTATTCGCCTATACAGCTTTGAATCCGTTGAGACAGTGCGTCGTTTGCGGTAGAGTTGCCCGGAAACCTGAACGAGAGACGCCGGCCTGTCATGCCCTATTCGGTAGAATGTATCCCTCCGCCCGAACGTTGTTTGACCTCCACGTAATTTGAAAAAACGTCCCACAATTCTCCTCATTATTCATGTGAAGAATGTTTAATTTATTAACAATGACTTGCTCTTCAGTGCAGATGAATTTTAGCTCGTTTTATATCACCAACAAAGAGGATCTATGTTGCACTATTAACACCGATATGCGCAACGATACCACCCCAGCACGCCATAAAGAGGATGGAGGTGTATGGAGGATTAAGATTGACAATACTATTAACTGGTAAACACAATCAAGCTACAGAGTCTGTTAACATTTCGTTATGTATTTAGATGTTTCACATTATACAATAAGAAGGAAAACTATGCATAAACTGACAAAAAAAAATATAAAAAGAGTTGTACAGTTTGTTCCAGGAACATGTGCAAAGTTGACAATGATTATATGAAGCGATAAAATAATACAGTATTTTTTTCAATTAACGTTTACGAGATGAGTGCTATACTCGATATAAAATGCTTGTACTAAAATTATGTTTACAGTGACAACTTTATAGAAAAGAATATGCAATGGTAAGCCATCCATTTTTCAATACTATGCTTGTCTGCATTTGTTCATTCTTTTTTTCACTTGAGTTGTGTATGTTATGGTTCAGGGTTTTGAAATTATACATTTTTACATCACACAAATTTGGCTGTAGTTCTTGATGATATTCCATGCTGTGTATATCTACAGTCCATATATTTTCGTAGATTAAATAGACACATTTTATTAACTTTAAGATAGAAATAAACAATTGAATTGAATTACCATACTTGATGACTGGCCGGTGGGGTCCAGTTTGAAATTTTATGGTTCTTAGCGTCAGCGTTTTCTGTGGTAAATTGTTTCCACTCTATTTTATTATTTATTTATGACTTGACTTGACTTGACACTCTAGCCTGATCACAACAGCATGCATTACTTGCATTTGGACAGCCTATACAATTAAATGGACAGATGAGATCCAGAAACCATCTGGAAGCCCTGGCCAGTGTCCTCATTATGTAGCTGAGTCCTTGTGTGATTATCATGTAGACGGTGTTTAAGAGGGAGTATGTGCAGCACACCCCGAGAAGCATCATGATGCAGTTTGCCACCTGCTATGCTTCGATCTCCTCGTGTTGCTTCCTCTGGCCACTCACAAAGTCCCCAAAGCCCACCGTGCTGAAGGCCACAAAGCAGAAGACGAGAGACTCCAAGTAAGTCCAGCCCTCCATGGCCAAGTAAAGCGCGGCCGCACTGCAAGCGACGACCATGACGGCAATGAAAAGCAGCAACAGGGTCATTTGTTACGTGGGCGGCTTCCACTCGTTTCTGTCGCCACCTGGCCGGCTTCGGGACTGAGTCTGCTGTGTCGGATTCTCTTGGAGTGCCACCAGAATAAGCTGAAGCTCAACAGCGTGATGACTTTCTCCAGGAAGAAGTTAAAGAAGAGCATGGCGTCCGAACAGCCAAACAAGCTGTAGAACATGCTGCATGTGGCCCACACTCTCAGCAGCCACTCAATTAATCCCCCGCCCAAAAATCTTTCCTCTACTAATGTCCAGCTGTTGACCCCTGTACACGCACAGCTTCTGGCACCTGTGCAGTCAACTATTTGCACATTGCACAATTTTTTTCCTCCAAAATTATTTTCAGTGGTTTTTTTCTGTTTCTTTGTCTTTTGGGGATATTATTTTGTTTAGTTCTTCTTTAGGAGATCCTGTTTTTTTTTTAATGGAAAACACATACTAGAGGTATGTGTGTTTTGGGGAGAATTTGGTGGGTATACAAATTTTTTTCTCCACTATTTTTCCCCATGCATTTCATCCATCCATCCATTTTCCGAACCGCTTCATCCTCACTAGGGTCGCGGGGGGTGCTGGAGCCTATCCCAGCCGTCTTCGGCAGTAGGCGGGGGGACACCCTGAATCACAATAAATATCAGTTGCCAGCCAATCGCAGGGCACACAGAGACGAACAACCATCTACTCTCACACTCACACCTAGGGACAATTTAGAGCGTCCAATCAGCCTGCCATGCATGTTTTTTGGAATGTGGGAAGAAACCGGAGCAGCCGGAGAATACCCACACAGGCCCGGGGAGACCATGCAAACTCCACACAGGGAGGCTGGAGCTGGAATCGAACCCGGTACCTCTGCACTGTGAAGCCGATGTGCTAACCACTGGACTACCGGGCCGCCTCCCGGGCATCTCAATTTGTGTCAATTTTTGCTATTCATGAGTCAGCATGTATTTTGTCCATATTTAAATGTCTTTTTTTGTCCTCAATCTGTTTAGGAAGTGTGTGGTCCTATGGTAGCACTGTTGAAAAATTGTGGCCACCGCCATCATTTAAGTTGCCCATCCCTAAGAACCCTATTGACCATCTGTAGAATGGGATGAAATATGCAGTCTTAAAATTTAAAACAGCTTGTGCCGTTTTTTTGTTTGTGGTAGGAGGTGTTGGGGGGGTAATCACGGTTCCTCTCAAAATGTGTGCAGTGGCACCTCCCATCCTTTGAGACATGAATGATCTGGCAAAAGACAAATGGGAATCAAATGTAGCCAGAACTCCAGAATTACATCAGCAAGGAAAAGAATGACATGGTCCTCCGTTTAGTCACCAGTCATATTTCCTGGGGAGAAAAGTACTCTCACAACCTTTCCCTGTAATCAAGAACACGACGGTACCTCAGGACGTGTCACGGAGCTGTAGTTTTTTTTTCATCCATAGGGCGGCGATGGTTTACTTCATCCTCAGCCTACCGCAAATTAAGTAGAAGAGAAGAAGACCAAAGACCGTTGGGGCTGTGTGTTCGTTTTTGTTAACAGATTGCAGTTGGGTAAAATTGGTAAGTACGAGGCTCACCTTTATGAATTCTGTAATACATTAAATGTTAAATTGTTTCTGTGACTAGGAACTGTATTACGGGTATGTCAACACGTGCGTCCAAAACGTGGCTTTTACTTTGAGTAGTCCGACGGCAGCACATGACTGTTATGGAACCTTAACACCCTTATTTTGTGTTTACAAATCAAGTCTCAATTTGAAGAATGGCAACACCGGTGCCCGTGCTTCGTCTGCCGAAAGGTCCCGACCCTCACAGCCGCGGCTTCGACCCTACATCTCCTCGCTACATCGCTCTGTGCAGCACGTCCATCACTTGTTCCTCGTCGTCACACACAGACCCGGAAGAGCTGAAGCTAGAGCAGCGCGCGCGCTCACAATTGCGAGAGCGCTTCCTCAGGTGTCTGATGGCCACGCGCAACAAGAAGGTGAGCTTACGCTTGCACGGCGACGTGACCGTGGACGCCACGTTCGGCTGCTGCGACATCGACGTGCTCAACTTGCAGGTGTCCGACCTATACACTCCCATCGGTGTGCAGAAAGAGGCGCTCATCAGATGCCAGGACGTCGTGTCGTACACCTTTCAGTTGTGAAGACTTCCCCCCCCCCCACACACACACACATCAGACGGACTTGTTCACATCAAGATCAACCTCCGTTTTGTGAGAAGTACACTTCAGCAGGCTAAAAGCACAACCTCCTTTCGGGCACAAGATGGCGCCATAGCCTCGTGTTTTACCTCGACGTGAAGCATTTAGATGGCAGAAAGCATTACTTTTCGTCAGTTGAATTTTTGCATAGAGCTTTTGTATTGTACATGTACCTAAACAGCATTCACCCAGTCTACACACGTGAGTGTTTGACAGCAGTTTTTGAGCCAAGGCACAATACATGAGGATAACTCATGGCACAACAACAACAATTCCAGAAAAAGTGCCTACATTGATTATTTATGTACCCTCTAATTGACTTCTTGAGTTCTATGTCACTGTAAATGGCCAGCAATTGAACACAGATCCTGTACGTTATTTGTGTAAATAAATCAATTTCAACAGGATTTTTATTTTCCCTCCTAGAGTTTGAAGGGAGGTGGTTGACTGATATGTGGAGGAGCTGACAAAACAATCGATTTTCATTACTTCACAAACGTTTTTTTTCCCCTCGAATAAAAGCATAATCAATACGCAGTATATTCAACACGTAAGGCGTTGAACTGAATTTGGTCGAAGAATCTAAAAGAAAAAAACAAAATGCATGAAAACTGATGACAGGACAATGGCCTCTCTGAAACAAAACACGATACAGGTGCAGCACAAGTAGGTGTTGGATTTGAATGGAATGGCTGGAATGAATGTCTTTATTAAATTAATAGTAAAAGTTAAATGAAATGCTGTAGGGGCCTTACTGGGGCTACACAGTTGTCTGAAGGGTCTATAGCCCCCCACCCCTCGCCCCCGGGTATTGGCAGCGCTTTGCCTGATTTTCAGACTATTCGTCCATCCATTACCCCAGCCACTTTTCCTCACAAGGGATAAAATGACATTTGGAAGAAAAAAATGCTAGATTTTTTTCCTCCTCACTATCCCTTATTGCAATTTAATATGTGATTATTTTTTCCAAGATCATCTTCCCATTTATTTATTTATTTATTGTATGTTTGTTACATTTTGTTTTGTTTTAACCAAAAGCAATAAATCGATCTGGGTTGTACGGCCCGGCCAATAATTTAATTTAAAAACTTCGTTTTGTGTATCTCTTCAAATGGGAAGTTTAAACATTTTGTTAAACATGTCATTCCAATATTTCTATCGGTATCTTCTGTTTTAAGGCAATGCTCAAGATTGGCAAGGTTATTGGCCCTTCACTGGCTCAATCTATGGCCCATACTAAGCAAAGTGATGAATAACTGTACAATATTTAACAAGATAATAGATTTTACACACTAAGAATTTAGTGTGTCCATTTGTACAGACTAACCTCCTTTTAAATCGACACCAAGTGACCCTTAAAGAGAATCATGTTTTCCTGTCATGCAGACAAGTCAAACATTGACCACATGGGACGGCAACACACATCTTTCATATCTTTACGAGCTGCAAGTTTCTTCATTGTTGTGCCAGTCTGATGAACAGGGGACATCAATACTATTTCATCTCCCTAAAAGGTGTATTTTGAGAATCCCAATAAGTCATTTTATTTGAGTGCCATTAGGCGGCCGTGCTCCGCCTGCATGCGACTTTTTTTTTTTTGACCACTCAATGGAGACAGTCATCAATGAGGGAGTGACTCATCCCTCCTCTTCGCCCTCCCTAATCTGAAATATGACTTAAATGACGTCATCGGCGCTTGTGTGATTCAATCAGGAAGCCCTCAAGGACGAAGAAGGTTAATTTTATTTACGCAGACATACTTGTGTGGGCAGCAGGCTGAGACATTGTCATTTCTCACCTCTGTGACGAGCGCTCGTCCACCGCGTGATGACTGTCCATTATTGCATACCAAGTAGTGCTCTGCACGAGTGATCACACATCATGAATGCGTGATTTCCTTTTGTGTTGCTTTGCGTGTTCATCTTTTAGATGAACACGCATCTGGATCGGGGGCGTCCAAACTTTGTTCAAAGAGCCACTTAGCTATCCTTCATTTTTATTTTATTTTTTTCAATTATACAAAATACTGTAATGTCGTATGTAGTTTCAATATAGATATAAATCTATATATATACTGTATATATATAGAGAGAGGAGGTCAATTCTGGGCCCAGCCTTCCTGTGTGGAGTTTGCATGTTCTCCCCATGTCTGCATGTTTGTTTTTTTGCAGGTACTCTGGTTTCCTTCCACATATCAAAAACATGCACGGTAGGTTAATTGATCACTATAAATTTTCCCAAGGTGTGTTGTGAGTGTGAATGGTTGTTGTCTTTCTCTGCGTGCCCTACGATTGGCTGGCAACCAGTTCGGGGTTTACCCTGCCTACTGCCCAAAGATGGCCGCGATTGGCTCCAGTACGCTCATGATGCATGTGTGTGTGTGTGTGTGTGTGTGTGTGTGTGTGTGTGTGTGAGTGTGTGTGTAGGTTTGCATGCTTTGTGCCACTGACGTACAGGAAATGTGTGTGCTGCCCTGAATGGACCCTCCAGTTAAATGCTGTGAAGTTGATAATGCGTGCGAATACCAGTCCGACAGAGTTACCATAATCCATTCAATGGAAGGAAAATTAATAAATCACACTTACAAAGATTGTACTTTGGTTTAATTTCAGAGGTACATTTCACATGCCAACGTGGTGATCAATTGCAAGAGTGAGCTGAATTATAATGGCAGCTTCTATTTGTAACCGTGCAGGGAGACACTGTCCCAATGTTATCTCCTCACACTTTCCTGTCAGTCCCCACTTTCGGGGGCAAAACATCTCTGCCTCGGCACGTGTATGTGTGTGTTGGCATACAGTTGGTCAGCCGTGATGGTCCAAAGAATCTGACCCGTACAGGCAGCCGGTCGACAGGAAGCACATTCCGAACTCTTTCCTGTTTGTGGCCCTCTCTCTCATACTTCATGGCTAATGTGTGATAACTTTAAGAATCAGTTCATCATCCTTTGCCCAAACCTGGACTGAAATGACTGGGCTGTGACCTCATGCTTAATTTATTTTTAGTATGTGTGTTTTTAACATTTAGCACACCACAAGACCACTGTTTATCTGATAGAGCCTACCGAAATGGATCAAACAATATACAGTAAATGGATAATAAGCTTCTCCATAAACAGAGATGCAATAATACTTTGTAGGAAGTATGCTTAATTCCATTTCCAAAACCTCAATTTGAAAAATCACAAATGTTTCTACACTGCTGAAGGTGAGGCCTAGTTACTATTTGTCGCAAGCTAAGATAACAAGTTAGCTACTATTCTTGGTTTATACAGGCCCATGTTTAACTTTGAGTAATTGTAATAGTTAATAGAGAACTACTGTAATAAGCTTTATATGAGCAGTGATGCTCCAAAGAAATTGTCCTTGTTCCACCCAATCCTGTAGGTGAGACTGTAAATAGTTGGCTGTCTATGTGTGCCCTGGGTTCGACAAGTCCACGTTGTGGTCTACCTTTCGCTCTAAATCAGCCTCATGGATGGACGCAGGGGTTTTATTTGATCAGTGTGGTCTTAAAACGTTCCTATATGTCTAAAATGAACAGTAAAGTGAGTTCTGAAGTTGTTTGTTTAAAAACAGTGACGTGGTTGCCCATTGGATGGTGTTTTCAAGGCAGCCAGCCCGGGGTCACCACAATAGGAATGGCTGAGTCACTGTTAGTCCTCACACTTGTCTGAGTGGCTATCAGCCGGGAATGTTGGAGGAGCTCCAGCGATTGTGAGGGCCAGGAGCTGTGTGGCAGCCTCACTTCCTGACTCCAGCAAGCCCAGGGAGATAAAGAAGTAGCATGGCCACACTGGAACAGTGGTCTTATGTTTATGCACAACCGCAATTTGTAAGGATGGAACTTTTGTTTCAGGATAGACTGTTTGCACGATTGTGCCAAAGAATTCAAAGTACAGTGTGTCCTCAGTTTACAACGGCACTAACAGAATGGAGCGCAATAAACTACTACTGCACAACGATATAAGTATGCATGGTCACATGGCAGCCTGTTGATTATTTTAGATTTATGGAGTCTTTGTCACACAAATGTTTACTGTTATTACGACATTGCGACTGCACCGGCTTCTGCCACCGGCCGATGGTTTTGCTGCAATTCAAAATTTGAATCACCAATCAGCCAAAGAAAAATGCGTGAGTTCTCACGCAAAAAATACGTTTCCCAGCGGGGCAGTGGAGGTGCCAAGCAATACCAAGGCCTCATATACAGTATATTTCTATATTTACTTTTCCGACAACTAAACTGTATTTACAACTTCACATGTACAAGCAAATCATAGAACGTCTCTGTTGCCAAATGCGCGCCAAGATTAAAAAAATGTGGAGCCGAAAACCCCATCCAGGTGCGTGGATTTAGCATGGTGATGTAAGCACAACATTCTGCATGAACTCTTAAGAAATAATTACCGGACTACTTTTTGTGTGTGTGTGGTGCGCAGTGAAGAGGAGTGTCGCATGCGCGTCCGGCTTCATTCTACAGGAAGTCACATAAAGATGAGGGAGGAGAAAGGAAGTGCAAATTAGATGATGATTAAAGTTATCTTAATTTGTCTGTAAGACCCCATCATGGCCCACTCCCTGTCCCACTGGGGTAAACACAGGAAGATGCTTCTAACGAGTGTCCGTGATGCAGTCAAGCTGCTGACGTCCTCCCGCCACTTGGGCGATTATGTATGGACCCTGAGAAATATTACTTCCAAGCCTCCGAAGTAGGTTGACCTTGTGTTTGAGTTTGGGATGGAACAGTCATGGTCTGAGAGAGTTTTATGGAAAGAGTAACATCATTACATAAAGCTACACAATTGAATGAAAGTCAGTACAAGAGCTGTATTGAAATTGTGACCCCCCTACCTCTACAATTATGCCCAGTCATTTAGCGATTCCATCGATTCAGAATGGGTCCAAGGATGCCATTGTGTCGAATATTGTTCTTGTTCTTTACACATGAGTAGAACTGTGTTGCGCATCCCTACCAAGAGCCATTTGTAATACTTTACTTTCAAACATAATCTGTTCCCGTGACACTGGTCGACTCCAAGTCGTTCTTACAGTGAAACAATGTTTCCCTTTGGTTAACATGTCAAATGGATTCAATGGCTAATCTCATCCACAACCATTTTATTTTTGTACTCCCAGAACCGTGCGGACTAATGACAAGTCTGTCACCTGCTCGATCGAGCCTTATAGTCCAGCAATTGTTGCAGATGGGCAAGTCGAAAGTCCACTGTAAATTGGGATGCCAAAAACACACGAGTACCGGTTGATTTCCAGCTTTAAACGTGGATGTGGAGTGGTAAAGTCGATTAGCCAACTAAATACTTTCATTTCCTAATTTTGAATATTTTGACATTCTTAATTGCCATATCCAGCATAAATACTGTATAATTTGACCTCTGTATCATTGAACTAAAATGAAGTTAATCTATTCACAAATTAAAAATAGCAATAACAAAAGGAGAAAAACTGGAAGCTGTTTGAAAAGTGGACCTGCCACTCAGCTGTTATAGTTAGTGCTAGAATTCATTTTAGGTGTGCGTGTTGTGCATCGACATTCAAATTGAGAATGTTTCTTTGTTTTTGCGATTGCATCAGTAATAAGTTTGTTTATTTCAGCACCTGCTTGATAAAACAAATTGCTGTACTGAGCAGCCAAACCCATTAATGTGTCTCAGTTGAGTTCCAGTTCGACTACTTTGGTTATGATCACATCACAAATTTATTCAATGTTATTGGTGTTCATGATACAAAAAAAAAAATCCATCCATGAAAAAAATGTTTTTGTGTGTGTCCTCATTAGGGCCACGGGTGAGTTTGGAGTCTATCCCAGCTGACTTTGGGCAAGAGGAAAGACCCTGGACAGGTGATCAGCCCACCACAAGGCACACACTGTATCGACAACCGTTCACACTTACTGTATATTCACACCTCATTTTAGTGTCCTCAATGAACCGATATGCGGAACATGCAAAGTTCCACAGATTCCGTCCACAGATTCAAACCCCGATCCCCGGAACTGTGAGGCTGAATGGCCTTACCACTACTTCACCGTGCTGCTCCCAAAAACACCCACGGTACTTGTGGAGTTAATCTTTTCGATTCTCAGTTTTCAGCTCAAAGCGTAACCATATTTGGTCCATTTGACTGCACTTTTAGTTACTTTTAGCACCCAAGGTAAGCACAAAAACTCACACCTCACATATGATGGAATGAAATATTAACTCCAGGGCAAACTTCTACAAACACAGTTACGTAATTGCCCCTTACAATGATTTGATTGTAACCATTGAAGCACGTTTCTGCCTCTCAATTAGAGAGAAGTAAAAAGAGGACCAGTGATGTTGGACAAGTGCTTTCCCAGTGGCAGTGGGATCGTATTCTCATTATCAACAGCAACTTTTAACTGCCACCTACAAGATGTCTTGAGAGTACTTTTCCATTGTTCCTCCAATTCCATCTTGTGGAGCTCTCACCTGTTTTCCCCGCTGCTCCGCCCACACGCCCCTCACACATCTTAAATCACTTAATCTGCATCCCTTCGCTCCCCTCCCATCCTCGCATCATCAAAACAGCTACGTCGACTCCGAGTGCCGAGGCTGAATTAATTGCTTCTTATTCCACTTAGACACGCGCTCACGTCCCGAGCCCACGCTTTTTGCTCACCAGACAGCAATCTCTCCATCTTTTATTCTTCTCCCCAAGAGACGTGATTTACTTTTGTCAAGGACAAGGACATCCACCTATTAGGAAGTGCCTCTGACGTAGGCACCCGCGTCCCCTCCTCCTTCTTACCCCCCCCTTTTTTTTCCTATCTTCCTTCTTCTCCCGCTTCTCCTCCTCCTTGCCTTACTCAAATTGGGGTCGCCAACCTTTTATTGTGCAGACTGGTGAATCATCAGTGAGACTTACGCCACACGGCGAAGCTCGGAGGGACGCTCCCCATACCGCCCGCCCACCAACCTACCCACCCAGGATGCTTCCGTCCTTCTTCCCATATCAGCAGGGTAACCCGACATTGTCTGCTCTCTACTGTCACATCACTCTATCATACAGAGAGGACAAAGACATGGACGCAATGATGAGACGTCAATGGGATTGGGGGGGGGGGCTACATTACAATGCTTACATGCTAATAGAAAAGTCTTTAAACAGTCCGAAAACATCTAAGTTCTTTTGGGAAGCCATAAAAAGTCCACTTTACAGCTACCTCAGATTGTCCCCGATGATGAGCCAGATCTTTGAACAAGGTAGATGCTGTATTGAGGTTTCATCCCCAATAGCAAGTTGTTCAAATATTTCAAGTGAAAATACTGTCGTAACTCAGTCTGTAATACATTTTGACAAACTATATCTTGGAGATATTGGCAGTTGGACCAGAGGGTTCCCGGTCTAGAGACTTAACTAGACTTTTTCCGCCGAGATTTCTTTTATAGGCACTAGTAGGAGCATAGCTTAATCGGAAAGGACTTGGCTTTAGGACTAGAAATTAGAATTTCAAAGACCCCTACTATACTAAATAAAACTCTTTTTTTGGAGTTAGCAGAGAGCGTGTTGTTTTCCTGAGTGATGCAATAGTCCTGTTGCGCAAAGGCCTGAATTCCAATTTCTCATTTCTCTTATACTGCAGTTGGGGCATTGCTCAGTCGGTCATCACATGAAGTATCATGGTGATGGAAATGTAGACCGGTTAAGTCAAATTTTTCTTCTGGAGTTCTGAAGTTCAAAACACACCTTGGAGTGAAACCTTTGGAAATCGGGAGCGGCTCCTGCACTTGGGGAAAACTTGAGCACCTCTGTGGTGCTCTTAGGAAAGGCACTAAATCCTTGATCCTGTTTCTAACCGCCGCTTTTGAAGTTTTGGGAAAATTGAATGGAGGTAGAAGGTTCGAGACCCCTACGGCTCAATAAATATGGACATTTTGACTAGTTATGAGAGACAGTTCTGTCCTGTAGCTCAGACAGGGACAACTCCCTAACGTCTTGGGGCGCAGCTCCATTTTGTGCATCAACTTCACTCTATACACTTAACATGCTCTCTTTGATATCAAGACCTTGTAATTCCCACCAGCCGTACCAATTCCAAGTGTTTACGACTGGACCAGATGTGGAAAGCAGTGACTTGACTTAATGCAGCCAGAGAGAGATTTGCTGATGTTATCTGGTTGATAGTTTCTGCATAAACAGAGATGCGACAAAGCAAGTGGAGCATGTCTCAGCTTTTAAACTGCTTGCAATGCATAAACAATCCCACCGTTCTTACTTTTGGTTGCATTTCTATACAGCACATGAAATGCACAACCAACCAATATTTCGCTCTTTTGGGACTCCTATGTCAATATTTTTTCACGCTCACTATCCTGAGCGCCTATTTTGTTCAAGTGAGCCTTCAAGATACTGTACCTCCTCTCCCTGCTGCAGATATCGATGAGAACAGATGTACAGACAGTTACACCCTGACACACACACACTCACACACACACACACACAAAAACAGCAATAGAATGCATAGACTCATATGATGACTACCAATGCAGCGTATTAAAATTTACTATTTGCCTAAAGATATGTTGCACTGAGAATGCATTTCACAGGAACCCACCAAGATGGACCACACCACACAGCTGGACCATGGAAGCTGACCTTGTTCTGGGCCGGGGACATCTGCAGCTATAAGACACACAAGGAGACCTATAAATAAAGAGTACGTTTTGCCGGAAGATGCTCAGAGTAAACACCAGACCTTGAGTTACCTTTGAAGGTGCACCAGGAGTCAGCTGCTCGTGTCCTGCGTGGGTCGTAGCCTAGCGTACTTGTTTAGTTCAAATGACAACTTGGTCGACTAAGATTATGTCAACATGAAAGGTCAGTTTCCTGTTGTTACTCACAGTACCACTCACACACACAGACAGACACACACACACACACATTTGCGAAGTTGTAATTTACAGGAAAAGGAACATGCAAACACTGATAGAGACAGCGAAGGAAATAAGATGAACAGGCTTAGAATAGAATTTTACATCACAATAAGTAGAAAGTTAACACGTGGTCAGAACAAACAACATGAATTATACTGTCGTTATTCCACTGTAACCATAGCTGAGGATTTCACAGGCTCAGTGACGCTGATGATGCCAGAAATTGTCTACTCTGAACGCATCATGGTGCTTAACTTTTAGCATAGTGTGTTAATTGTTAGAATATCTGCCTCACGATTGTGAGGTCTGGCTTTGAATCTCGGTGATACCTTTGCGTGGGCTTTCTCCAGGTGCTCCAACCACCTCCCACATTCCCACATCATGCATGTTAGGTTCACTGATGATGTCCATAGGCGTGTGTAGCAGAATTTTGGCTTCCTAAACAAACAATGAGTCAAGTTGATATTAAAAACTCTGAGCGAATGATGCATGTGGCATGATGCATTTTTGCTATTAGCCATTCAGAGATGGGATTGTGTGGCCATTAGAGATCAATTGCATGTGTGTGTGTGGGTGGGGGGGGGGGGCATTTGTAGGATGAATAAATTCCTCTCTTTAATCAGCACATTCGCTATTTGTGAGAGTGATTGTTAGAAGCATTCCTCCTTGTTAAAATGTCCTTGAACATTTTAAGGTATACTGAACACACGCACACACACACACACACACACACACACACACACACACACACACACACACACACACACACACACACACACACACACACACACACACACACACACACACACACACACACATGCTTACACCAAGATGGGCATTCATACCATCCTGGAGCAACCGTCGGTCCTGTTCCAGCACCCACCCACTAATTGTGGTCCTTGTTACTGTTCCTTATCCTCTTCCACAAATATTGAGCTCAGGATAATGGAATCACATCTTATCAGTGCAAAAATTCACTCTGGAATTCGTCATTGGTGAATGAAAAAATATCAGCCGTTGTTTGTGTGTGTGTGTGTGTGTGTGTGTCTGTGTTTGTACATAACTCTACTGGAGCACATCTCTGTTTGTGAGCATTAATACAATTTTGTCTTTGTCTCCTTCTCTACTTTCAGACATCCATTTGTCCTTCCCGGCCAAAACCCTCACAAATCATCCACTTCAATTATTATTATTATTTTCATTTTGTTTACAAAGTCATTCCAATGCTCTCGGCTTTGATGTAATGTCTAAAAATAGTGGAGAACCATTAAGTAATGACGGGAAGTAGCAAAAACACAATAAAAACAACAAAAACCCAAAACAACAACAACAAAAAACACCCTTCCTCATAGGTGTCAACACACACAAACACAAAGCCCACGGGCCAGATCCGGCCCGTGACGTCATATTATGACACCCGCGAAAGCAAATCACGGATGAATTAACTTCCATGCTCCTTGATAAAATCTGTGCCAAAAGTTCACATTGTCATGTATCATAAATAATAATGCCGAGATTTTGCTAGTTGTTTTTGTTCCCCTTCGTGCAGTAGCTAGCACAATACTATCGATTTTACTTGATTTCTGATTTCAGAACTAGCAATCCATCAATTTGTTGTGCATATTTAATAATACGATGAAACAATTAAACATTTAATTGGATTCACATTATAACGGCCTCCGAAGTGAAGCCATCACAACAAAGTGTCCCATAACAAAAATTAGTTTGACACCTCTGCCTGACCTCATCATGTCTTCGACGTAAAGTTTAGGACTCTCCACTGGCATTGACAAATTTTGGTGTTGAGGAATCGAGTGCCTCTGTTTGTGTTCTTTGATAAGAAACACTGAGTAAGACTTTAGACTTCTATGTTAGCTTCTTGCGCTACCTGCTTACTAGGTGCTGACGTCCTCGTCACTTAGCACGTAAACAGTAGGCTACAGTGTTTCTTAATTAAAACACTGCATGTTATGTTAATAAATGGAAAAACTAAATTTACGACTTCAAATGTCAAAATAATTACACTAAACAGCTCCACTGAGGTTGATTATGATTTATTTATTTATGCATTTTACACATTTGTGACATAGTCATCCAAAAAGTTCATTTGAGAAAGTATGGCTTGGAGGCACATCACGTTCTTCTCTGAGGAATTAATCATCTTAAGTGTTGCATCATCAATCATTGCTCGTTTTGTGGCTATTGGGATACGTGGCTTTCATGACTCACCCTGCTTTGTGATGCAGTCCTCTGTGGGACAATTGGATTTTGGCGAAACACGACAAACGAGCCCGCCGTTAATCTCCAGTGTATCCGTAAATTACGCAAAGGACGGTTTGCATTAAGTCTACATGCATTAGCGTCATGTCTCAGACCTTACTTAGCCAACAAAGTCATGCGCAGGGAGTGAGATGAATTTGAAGTTTTAGAAACAGTCTGTCAGGGACAATGTCTTGGTGGGTGGAGGCTAGCTAAATTGGCTCAGGAAGAGAAAGAAGCTGTGTGTTGCGCAGCAGGAAGAGCAAGGTGCAATGACGACGACTGCTTTAACCTTGCTTTGTGCATATGTCACCAAGCAGTATGTCTTGGTTCACTGAGGGCACATGCTCAGTGCGGTGTTTGCAACCGTTTCTCTTTCAAGACAATTACATGTTGTATGTCTAAAACAATCAAAACAACATTGCCTTAAGAGCAGCTCAGCTCTTAATGCTAGCATATAGTTGAAAATAACATTGACATGCAATCAGTTAGCATTTGTCGTCATGGTTTCACAACCCTTTCAACCAAGTCAACCAGGGCTCTCCAACCTTTTTTCCGCCGTGCTTTTGTCACCTGGAAGTTTGTGTTACACCACGGTGAAAAGGTCAATTAAAGGTTTTATTTTCCAAAATATGTCCGCTTTAATATTTGATTTGTGTTTGATTTTACTTTTCTCCTCTGTTCTACGATGCAGCAACGATGGATGACTTGCAAAAAGGGTGCTGAAAAGTTTCTCTCCACCCCCGTCAGCGGAAGTCAGCGGGACAGTGCAGCAGACGTCTTTTCCAGAGGATGGGAAACCTGGAGGCTGGAATCGCCTCTCATTTGGAAGGAGGAGGAGGCAGCGGTCAGTAATGCCGCAGAGCACATGTGAAAAAATGTCAAGTAGCTATTAATGCCTTTATACATTTGACCCGCATTTTTCAGCTTGCCGCACGCTTTGACTATGATAGCAATATGGGCCCTATTTTGGTAGGCTGGCGCCTGTGAGCTCAATGTGAAAATGCACGTAACTTATTTTCATGCCAGGATAATGCTTTGGTTCAGCTTGTTTGTAAATTTGGTAGATGCACTCCACCTCACCGGGCATTCTTGCCACGCCTACCAGCGCATCTGCAAATTGGGTTATAATAAGTAGACTGGATTTTAAACACACACAAAGCAGGTTTAAATCGAAGCGCAGGTGGTGTAATGTGATTTTGGTGTATTTGATCAAGGCGCAGGCAGACAAATTCAGCACTCTGCGGATGTGTGTGGCGGAGATCATGTAATTCCATTTATAAATATGACATTAGCATGGGACAATAACTGGGTGGGGTGGTCACATGGATGCAAGATCAGGGGTGCAAGGGGGTCTCTAATTGCCCATATCACATGCATGGCCGACCACATGATCGGCAAAAGAAAAAGCTGGCAGTGGCACACTCACGGTAGTTGAATGTGTGTCAACCGTCACATTTATGTTGCACACTGTTTTTTTTGAAGGGGGTAGGGGGGCTGTTAAACAAACCATGACTTTAATGAGAATCTTGTTCAATGTCTGCAACTGCTCCAGATAGTCAGAGTGCATAAAAGGAAGCAAAGCCACTCAATTAATCGGTTGGACCCAATTCTGTGTGTGTGTGTGTGTGTGTATGCTGTGATGAATGAAGATGTTTTCGCATGGGTGTGTGAGTGGTAAGATGTGAAACGATGTATCGTAAAGAGACATTTGCTCATGGGCCAACTCCATGAATACAAATTCCAGAAAGGACGGGTACACCTTGCGTCTGCTGCCTAATAGTGAACAGGCGGTGCCCACTTTTTCTTTTTTTTCCTTCTTCCATCCAATCACAAATGCAAACTGCGCTGACTTCATGGGCACTGACTCATCCATTCATACATTTGAGTTTATTATTTATTATAAACGAATGCCATTCAGAGTTATGGGGGCCACATATTTATAATGAGGGAGCCATTGTCCCACAGCAATGGCGCTACTGAAACGCAGCAGGTGAGTTTGTCATGGGAGGGAGAGAAAAAAGCTAAATTGTTACTTTGTGTAATGTCATGTGCTGGTTTAGTTGGTTCATCCCCATGTGACATCATCATAAGGGTATAAATGGCTGGAAAAAAGTTAAACTGATGGTCACTTTTGAAGCAGCAAAGAGAGCAAGTGTATGTGTGTGTGTGTGTGTGTGTGTCTGTGTGTGTGAGAGAAAAAGAGAGAGAAAGAGAGAGAGAGAAAGGGGGAGGAGACAGCAAAGGAAGGGAGCAGGACAATATAGTAAAAGGGTTGAGGTCCAACAGGGAGTTGATTCATTCACTCACACTCATGCAGCTTCTTTGCATGCACACACATTAGCACCTGCACAGTGTTTTAAGCAACACACGCGGGAAGAAAGTGTACATTTGGATACGACATGGAGGGAGTATTACACAACATAGTTGAAGAGTATTTACATGACAGACTTATACTTGCTCTAGTTCAGAAAAGCTAGACAAGAGTCCACACAAGACTTGACACAATCCAATCTGTCCAAAGGAGCAGAAGGGAGAACCGAGGGATCGGAACACTGGAGCTCAAGGATAAGCCATGGACACTGTGTACATCCCAACCCACCTGGAGGTGAGTACGACACACACAGGCATGCATACACTCATTTCAGGGGCAAATGTAGAATTTTAACGGCAAGCATTGTCATGTAGCACTGCAAAAAGTGGCAGCGATCATTTTGGTCCCGAAATACAGTTTCATTAATTTGTTGAAATCAGTGAAATTTTATTTTATTTACTTTTTTTTTTTTAAGAAAATGAATACTGACATAAAGTAAATTAAATCAAAATAACTTTTATTGGGCAAGTATGTTAAAAACACCCAAGACATTTCTCTCCAGCAGTTGGAGCCATTCTAGTACTACACCAAACATGTTACAAAAAATATGTTTATTAAATCAACACATGCAATAAATACAGTTTAGCAAATGTGAAATGATGTATCCTTTCATCAAGAAACTTTATTCGTCAAATGCACCTCAATACATTACAACAGCCATTGTCAAACATTTTCCACCAAGTACCACCCCGAAAAAAGTACTCAGGGCTCCAAGCACCACCATAATGACCAACATTAAAATACAGTAGCGTAGTAGGCCTCAATATTCATAAAAATAATCACTGTATTAAACTTTTGTGAAAAGGCTTATTGTCACAAGTTCATTTCAAATAGTGAAACTTTTATATTGTAGAAATTAATTTACCACATGGGAAAATACTCTTCAGAGGGCCCATTTCACATAACTTTGCTCGTTCCTCAAGCACTGCTTACTTACGTGAAATACTTCACCGTGTTGCGTCAATGTACACGAGTTTCAATTTTTGAATTGAATAATGTGCTGAGGTGTAAAAAGTATACGTACATATGTATTGTCTTGTCTAAAAAGCAACTGCATGCTTAACATTCCAACTACCGTAACTTGTACCATTTACAGAACAAATTACCACATTTTTATGTCTACATGAATGACTGCAGCTATGTGACAACACACCAGCCAATGCAGTGCATTGTGGGACCTGGAGTATCAATGCCACAGTTTAGGCATGACACAAACAATCATCCATTTTCTATACTGCTTAAATTGTGATCCAAATGTGCAGTAAAAAGATTAATACATTACATTTTAAGGACTACTATCACCAGTGGTATTTTTAGGTGTTCTTAGATGACATTTAGGGCTGCTCGAGCAATCAAAATATGCCCATTGGTCTGGAAGTGTGCTGCTGAAGACATTAGTCACACTGGGGAAAACACACACACACATATAAACGTACACACACACAGAAGCATACAAACAGCAGTTGCTCAATCCAAACTCAAGTGCTCTTAAAGCTAGCTGAATAGTTTTCCTATTATGAGTTCAAAGAGCAGCAGGTAAATGAGCCAGCGCGTTGTGAAGCTGCCACCGCCGCCGAGAGCGTTATTAATGCGAAAAGCAGGCAGTCTTGCGTTTTTGGGGGGTTTTTTTTACATAGTGCCGAGCTGTCAGACGTGGTGTGACGCTAGCAGCCACCAGCGAAATATGTCAGTATTTCTACCCAAGCTTGTCGTAAGGGCGGGCTCTCTCCAGTTCACCACAATATAGCATTATATTGTACCTCAGTGGTTTGTAAACCTTATACACAAAGTACCACCTCAAAAAATGCTTATCTATCCAAGTACCACCATCATGACTAATGTCAAAGTACCATAATTGGTCATCAAAAACTAGACAGAGGCCAATGTAACAATCGGTAAAAAAAAACAAACATAACATCTAGTGGACAAATAAGTACCACTGAAAATATGTGGTCATGTAACCAGTTTTCAGGTAGTGCAAAGAATTAAATTAAATATTTAATGATTTGCCGTATTTCAAGTAACTTTCAAGTATGTCCAATATTTTTACAGTAAAAGTGAGAATAAATGAACCGGGACAGCAGAACTGAACCAATCTCCGTATTCATCAATGGATGCTACAGCTTGTTGTTTATTTTCAAACTTAGCTTGTAGCAGACGTGTGTGACGTCATGCACGCTATGATCATAACGTGTCTGATGCACTGGCCAAAGGAGACTTTGATTCTATCCTCTTTCGTGTATGACCATTTCTAACAACAATGCGTATATAGGAATACCGGTAGTTGTTATGATCGTAGTATTGTATTCTTTTGTATCTATGGTATTTTATGTTAAGTGTTGTGTAAAGTAAGACGCTGATGGGGTAGTGGTGCACTCGCCTGACTTGTGTGCAGGCAGCGTGGGATAGGTTACCACTCAGTGACATTGTGGATGTGGGTGTGAATGGTTGTTTGTCGCTATATGTGCCCTGTGACTGACTGGTGAGCAGTATTGAAAAAGTAACTTCATAAATGTTCGAAAAACCAAAAGCGAGCAACTTCCTCGCGCTTAAAGGTTACTCACCACTGAACTCTGCTCAACTGTAAAAGTAATGTAGTGGATTAAAAGAAAAAGTTTAAGCCACTGCTGTGCACATAAAATACTCTGAGGTCTCCTGAGGCCAAACCACACAAGCGCAGCATTTCCATCAACCATCACGCTGAGACGCACAGTATATTGTATATTTTGCCCTTCTTGAAAAGTCCCCAAAATACTGCAAACATCTTTCAGGATGATGCAGTGCACTTCTACAATAATTCAAACAACGATCATAACAATTAAAAAAAAGTCATTTCCTGGACCTGGAACCAATTTTGGTTCCCAGAAAAGGGTGATTTATGAGCCCACCATGGAAAATGGCATGAAATTGAGCCATCGAGAACTAGAGTGGGGTAAGTGCAATTTTGTTATTTAAAATCTTGTGGCTGCTCTAAAATCTTGGAGATTTATATGAGAATAATGATTGCTTCTTATGGAAATATGTTTGAACTGAAATTGTGGTTTTCCTCAGATTTTGGCCTTTCACCAAACATAATAGCTTTGGAATGAGCTCATTTTGAATATTCGTTCTGGATCATATTACTTGCACTTTTATTCACCGCAGAGGTACTGTGATAGGAGAAAGAAGTTTACAGCAATAGTGATCTAAGTCCAAATATAGCCGTCAAATCTATCAATATTTTGTGAAAGATGTACATTCACAACATTCACTGATTCAAACATGCAGATGCACTGGCACCCAAACTAAAGCACATCTTACTTTCTGATCCTGGCTTCATATGCACAGCCATCTTGGAGGTGGGAGTTGGTCCAGTGTTGCACTGAAGAATGAGGAAATGGGCTGAGTACAATAAAGGGCTGTCCTCTAAATATCAAAGTTCAAACTAAATCTAGATCAATGGTCACCTAAAAAAAAAAAAAAAAAAAAAGACCAAATTGGAGTTAGCCCACTTTAGTTCTTCATGGCTCAATTTTAAGCAAGTGAAACTTTTAGCTGTTACGCAGCATGTTCCAAAGCACAACAGCGAGCAAGCTGTAGAGGGGGACTGAGGAGTTTGAAGGAGAGAGAGAGAGAGAGAGACAGACAGACAGACAGACTGACAGACAGAGAGACCGAGAGAGAGAGAAAAGGAGGAATTTGGGAAAAGAAACACGGGAAGAGCAACAGGAAGGGAAAGTTGAGGACCAGGCGTAACATGAAGACAGCGGCGGCGGATAAATCAGCCAGCTGGAGTGACACTCGGGGCCGTCCATGTGCCGCACTCTTCCGCAAAAACACCATTCATATAAGGCTTTGGAAAAATAGAATCAAATGGGGCGGGTGGAGTAGAGGGTGAAATAGAAGCCACTGAGGTAAAATGAGTGGAAGTTTTATGTCATATAAATGTAATATTGGATTATTGATTATGAATTGTGTCATATGGCCTTATTAGTTGATGTATGTTTTTCATTTTATATTATATTGCGATGTTGTAGAAGAGCCCAACTGGTGGGACTGGAGTTGACAATTAGCACGGGCTATAAACATGATGTGAATCACCCCAAAAAAAAAAAATTGCCAAACTGCAAATAAACATAAACTGTAGATTTAAGTTGTAATATCACCAATCACCACTAAATGGCAAAATTATCTGAGTTGTTCTTGCACAAGGTCTTACACTCCTCTATACTTCAACATGAGTAGGCGTTGTATTTTTTTCCGGATTTGGAATAATATGCAGAACAAACATAGTACCTCAATATTAACATTTCGAGTGAGTTGATTTCTGTGAAAAATAAATAAAAACACACAAAATTACGTTAAATATAATTTCAATATTTTGTGCATATCTAAACGAACATTTTTCTCATACATCTGGTTAGGGCGGGCATGGTCCTCTGTGGCCCCCAAAATAGCATTGATTAAAAAATTTTGGTCCCCTCCAGCATTTAAATTGTCCATCCCTGTTCAGAAAAAATCATTTTTTTCGTAATTTTACGCAACCAAATTCTTAGGAGGAGCTTGATTCTGTGTCTTGTCAAATGCCTGTAATTTGTGTGAAAGAGTGAAAATATGCGTCAGCAATAAAAATCGAATTCATTTGAATACTCCTAACACATCTTAACCAGGGGTGCCAATATTTATCCAGGGCATTGTATGTTTGAATGTGTTGTCCCTGTCAAAAAACAAACAAAAAATACATATTAAAAACAAAAAACAAAAAAGACAAGCTTGAAGTGAAAGCGGAAGGGGAAAAGGCATGTTGAAATAAACAGATAAAAAGAGAGGATGGGAGTTTATCGCCACACTGTCTGCTGCTAAGTGAGGTCAGGTCACATGCAATGTGTCTTATGGCAGACAACCTTAAAACCTTCATTTTGCCTGAGCCAGAGAACATTTATCATCGTCTCTCTCTCTCACACACTCTTTTTTTTATCCCAAGGGAATGCTAGCTACAAAAACAAATATCATCTCTGTGCCAAATTTCTTTGCCTGTGCCTCAATCAAATACATCAGAATGGCGTAAGACCACCGGCGCTGCATAATAAATCTCCTTTTAGCCCATATAAAATGTTGTCAACTTTTTGGAACCAAATTTGCAGATGTGCTGGGGTCGAGGCAAACACACCCAGTGAGGCGAAGCGTATCTATCAAATTTACAAACATGCTGAACTCCACCATTGCCTAGGCATAAAAATGACGATGCACTCATTTCTACACAGAGCGCAAACTAATTTCTGTGAGAAAATTGTCAAATTATTTATGTCATATTATTTTCTCAGAAAAAAGGACCTACGTTATTTTAAGTTATTTAATTTAAATGTATGTCTCGTAATATCATGCCTTCTATTCTTGTAATTTACAACATTCCAACTTTGTCAGTATTTTTGCCTGTACCTCTCTGTGTGTGCCTTGACTAAGCTGTAAGTACCCTGCCCCTGCCGTGTGAACCTTTGAACCTCTCAGTGTCTTTTAGTAGGTGAGGCAAGTATAGGAGAGATGTCTTCTGCTTGTCCTCAATGCGCTTTTAGCCACCACTGACAGGCATCTCCTCTGTAATTGTCCTGCGCTGCCTTTGCCTCAGGTGAAAGGCTTCCTGCTGGGTGGGGCCGACTGTCACACTGTAATGAACAAGCCGCGAAAATCACACGCTGCTTTTCTCGTGCCCTTTGAACTCGTGCCGGCCGGCCCGGTGTACGCAATCGCGTATGCATAAAAGCATAAAGAGATACTGTCAAACCCATAGCCCTTTTTTGACAGTGTGGCCAGATTAGCGGGCCATTACGGCATCATTATGTGTTTGCTCGGGCCCTAAACACTTCGCTTATCTTGGCGTTAATCAATTCGATGCCTTGTAAAGAGATAAAGGAGGGCAGACCAGGGTCATAAGAGTTTGAGATTTTTATTTATTGTGAGTTTTTTGGTTTTTAAATACAGTTAGATTCAAATTGTTTTTTTAAACAGGTTTGTTAGTTTGTGTTATTTTTTATTTTTTTAAGTGCTTCATTTTATTTCCGTTTTATTAGTTATCATTTTTTTAATTTTTAATTTTTTAATATACTGAGTTTTTGTCAGGTCACAACGCATCGTGTAATAGTAAGTAAATTCTCATACAACCGTTTAACCTTCCTTCCTGTGTCCGGACATACAGCAATACCAAAATTTAAAATGAATTCTGTAAACTCATGTATGATATTAATTGACAAAGATGAAAATGAAGGATATTTTCACAATCATTAGTTAGTTTTAGTTTTCTTTATAAGCGGAAGATTTCACTTCAGTTAATTTTAGTGTTCTTAAAAGCTTTTTTTTTTTTAGTTTAGATTTCTTTTTTTTGGTTCACTTTTGTTTACTACATTAACCTTGGCACATACAAGAAAACATATATTAAAGAAATGGCGCCTTTTTTTTTTTTACCTGTGCATTGCTTCAGCTGATCTGGTCTGACCTCTTTCATTATTATTACAGGTTTTTTTTTTTTTTTTTTTAATAAGCCTCACCTCAATTTTCACCTCAGGAGGGCCATTAGCTCTTTAATGACCGGTTGACTTATTAACATCTGTGTCATGATGCTATGCTGTTAACTGGTCGTAATTGTGCGACCTCCCAGTTTGTGGTTACGTTCCCGCGCCGACGCACACCCAAAAAATGTTTGAGGAATGGGAGGGGAGAGAAGACCTCATATTGTGTGTCACCTCTCATTGCAGATCATGAAAGCAATGCTCTTTTATGGCTTGATGTTAATTAGAAGGGAGAGAAGATAATCAATGCCAGAGATAGGCAGACTCCCAATCATTGTTGTTAATAGCAGTAACAATATGTACTCCTTTTTTTTTTTTTTTTGTCGGACGATGGGCTTAACCTCTAAGTGGAACTTTGGTTCACGCACAAATCAGTTTACAAAACTTTTTTTTTCCAGACAAAAATTGCATAGCTTCACAAGCTACACTATGACATCCAAGCTTAATGCTCAGCAATGTTTACTTGTGCTTTCTCTTCCACTGCACAAATGTCAATCGGTCCGTGCATCAGGTGTTTTAGGGATCGCAGTTTTTTTTTCTGTTTGAAATCAGTCCTGACTATTGCTCCAAAGAAAGAGCCACATGTGGTTGTGCTATTAAGAAGCCCTGGAAAGTGTGCATGGCGTACGTTGAGCTGTCACTGGTTCAAGGTTATTTTACATCATGAAAATAAACAAAATAACAAACTATATTTGAAAAAAACTTTCCATCAATGAAATGAAATAAAAATTAGTACTTTATGAAAACGATAACTGAAACTACATCTTATGTTTATGAACATAACATCTAAAAGTAATTGTAATGATAGCAAAAATGTCACTCATTTTCATATTTATCAATTTTATACTTGAGCTTTGAGGGATGATTTTAAGTGTATTTTGTATTCTGTATTACTGTATAAAAACCTTTCAACAGTCATTGCAGGGATTTTACCTTACTTTACTCGATTACAATATTTTTGCCCCATTTTTTTGTCCCATTTTTTTTGTCATGCACAAGACAAATAATCCAGATACAAAAACCCCCCAACACTGAAACTAACCCAAACGAAACAGAAAAAATGAAACAACTAATAACCTGCTCTAAAAACAAATTGATATCTATCTATCTATCTATCTATCTATCTATCTATCTATCTATCTATCTATCTATCTATCTATCTATCTATCTATCTATCTATCTATCTATCTATCTATCTATCTATCTATCTATCTATCTATCTATCTATCTATCTATCTATCTATCTATCTGTCTATCTGTCTCTCTGTCTCTCTGTCTCTCTGTCTGTCTGTCTCTCTGTCTCTCTGTCTCCAAATGTCATTTTGAACTAAATAAAGTATTTTGTTGACTTCAGCACTGTCTCGTTCCCCATGTTAGGTCCACCATGCTCCTTGCTAACCTCCTGCTCCTCATGGTCCTGCCGCTACCTCAAGCCTCGTCCGGTGGCCAGGGTGACACCGGCGAGGTCGACAATGGCAGGCTAGCCGGCGCGTCGCCGGCCACCTCGAATCCCCTGCCGATTGGGTCCCGCCCACAGCCGGGCCTGACTCAGACCATCCAGAGTCTCTTGCTGAGCCGCCTGGGCCTGCAGTCACAGCCCAACCCTCGGCCCGGCGCGCCGATCCCTCAGTACCTCATGGATCTGTACCGCTTCCACCAGCAGCAGTACCACCTGCTGGAGGACCCAACATTCAGCTTCCCCAGCCAGCATGTGCGGCAAGCCAACACCATACGCAGCTTTCACCACACCGGTAAGACCATTGCTATGTTGTGACCGCACACCATTGTCAAAATGAGAACCAGCAAAGGACCTTTAGCTCGCACCATGGAAGCAGTTTGTATGTTGTCTTTTATCAGTGCATGGTGACGTATAAATCAACTTTATGACAGGTACAGATATCTTTGACAAGTCTCATTTAACAATCAAAACAAATCATATGGCTCAAGCACGCTCACGATAGATTAGATGGGTTGCTGTAGTACATGTATACACACACGTGTTTATGTCTACAGTGAGGGACAAAAAGCAGAGGGTTGAAAATAAAAATGATAAACATTGAAAAAAATTGAAAAGACTCTGCAAGTGCAGGCCCATGTGTGTACGTGTGTGTGTGGGAATGCGTGCGTGTGTGTGTGTGTGTGTGCGCATGTGTTTTGCTGGCCAATAGCAGTAATGTACTTACAGTATTTACCAACCTCCAAAATTCTTTCAGCCCAATTGGGGAATGACGATTTTGGATCCCAGTCTGACCTCTAATTTTAACATGCAAGTCGCAGCTGAGTATAAGTAGCAGGACCAGCCCAAGTATGAAAAAAGTGACTCATGGTCTGACAAATATGGTACCTCCCCTGGATAAATAAAGGTTAAATAAATCGTAAACTGCAAATCGTAAGTCAGTCAAAGTATTTTTAAATAAAAGTTTGTTGTTGTTGTTGTTGTTCACCTAGAGCCCCTCACAGCGGAGGACCACAAACGGGCCTATATCTCCTTCAACATCTCCTCCATCCCCTTGGATGAGAAGGTGCTCTCAGCTGAGCTGCGCCTACGTACCGCCAGGACCACTTCCCTGGGCCCCGGACCTCACCGACTAAACCTATACCTCTCTGGGCACCGACAGGACCCTCAACCCACCCTGCTCGAGACCAGACTCCTCACCGCTGAGCCTCAAAGTCATCCAGCCGGCCGCCTTTGGGAAGCCTTCAGCCTGAAGGCAGAGCTTTTTGATTTGGCCCTGAACGGAGCCGACCACCTAGGCTTCCTCCTGGAGGTGGTATCAGAGAACAGCACCGGTCGGGGAGAAGGGCAACAACATCAGGGGGGCCACTTGAGGGTGTGCAGGTCTGTGGAGCAGGATGAGCACAGCTGGGCCCAGGAGAGGCCCCTCTTGGTGACATATAGTCACGACGGGCGTGGAGAGCCTTTGGTCAAGCACGGCAGGAGGAACGTCAGCGCGGTGCCCAGGAAAAGCTGGAATAGGGACCAAAAGCGGAGCCGGTATAAAACGTACAAAACACCGAGCTGGGGGGGCCAACCTGGAAGGGTGAAACGAAACGGCGGTCGCGCGGCCAAACTCAAGCGCCTCTCCCGCAACCGCTGCCGCCGCCATCCCCTCTACGTGGATTTTAACGACGTGGGCTGGCACAAGTGGATCATCGCGCCCAGCGGCTACGACGCGTTCTTCTGCCTGGGCGAGTGCCGCTTCCCCCTGGCCGACCACATGAATTCCTCCAGCCACGCCATGGTGCAGACACTGGTCAACTCGGTCAACGGCGCCGTGCCACGGGCCTGCTGCGTACCCACATCACTCAGCCCCATTGCCCTGCTCTACCTGGACCCCCAGGACCGCGTGGTGCTGAAGAACTACCAGGACATGGTGGTGGAGGGCTGCGGATGCCGGTAGCGTGCTGAACAGAAACCGTCCTGGGAGGAAGACGATGGTGGGATGACGCATAAATGCTCTCCAGTGAGGGAAATCTCAGCCTAAGCATAAACGTCAGAAAAAGTTGTCCTGCTTTTCCATTGCACGGGTACGACAAGATGTGAAGAAGACACAAAAGTCAGACAACTTTCAACTGGGGGCGTCTACAGCAGCCAAAATGGAGGGAGCAAAACAGCTAAAGCAGGGTACACGCATATAGTTAATTGGATCATATTTGAGCATTTTGACCCCCGCAGTCAGCAAAAGGCCGATTATCAGATGCCTGTGAAAGATCACCCTGAGCGATTGTCCTGTGTGTTCAGAGTGATTTCCCCCCCCCCCCCCCCCCCCCCGATTAATCGATTACTCAACAAATAAACTTTACTTCTCCACAATGACTTTTGGACTGTGATGTCCACTAGTTGCTAGTAAGGGTCTAACCGATGAGACAACTAGTTGACGTGTCACAAGCTGTTAATAGGGATTGAGTGGATTTATTGACAAATCGACTATACTGTTTCACACCGACTTTAAATGCCTGAAGTCAACTAATTACTAATCATTCGATTTTGTCATCCCAAACAAATTTGAGCATTTTTACACTCTTACAATTAATGTCAACAAAGGCCTGGTTATCAGACTACCTAAGTCAGAAATTGCTAATAGGGGTTGAATAGATTAGTCGACGAGTTGACTACTACGTGTTATTAATCATATGAGTTACAGAAATTGATCAGGTGTCTGGGAATTATTCGGAGCGATTATCCTTACGGTTAAATCTGTTAACTATTTACAGTGACAATTCCTTCTGTGTGTGTTCAACATTGAATTCATACATCTTGAGTATACTACACACATTGGAAGCAATTAAAATCACATTAGTGATTTTTTTTCCTTATCATTTGCGGAGTATCTCACATTTAAAACATGGGTTAAGCTGTTAAAAAAAATCAGTATGTGTGTACCTTACTTAAGCATCTTAAATAGTGTCTGACTAGGACTTGTTCACTAATAAAAGCATCAATCATAAGGAAGTACCGTGCAGTGGGAAAACAGAATTACACTACTCATTTATCTGACATTATTTCGCAACAGCAGTCAACCGCAGCAATCAAAGCATCGTTACGAAAAACTACCAAGAGGAAGGCTGAGGTTGTCCTTGAAAGTTGTATTAAAAAAAAAAACTTTTCTTTGCAGACGTAACGATGATCGGACACGATTCCATGTAGATGTCCATTCTCTAACTTAAAATGTATTTAAAGGCTGCAGTCGTATGGTGTATTTAATCTTGGTGATAAGCTGCACACTCACATGAAGTAAGTTATGACTTTACCTCTTTGACCGTTATGTTAACTGAGCAACATTCACAACTTAAGTCTTGTTCACTAACAAAGCTGTGTGTATGAATGTGTGTGGGCGTTTGTGACTTAGGGTTTGCATCGACTAGTTGACTTGTCGACTTTACCACTCCACAATGACTTGACGTTGAATAGTCACAGGGAGTTGAATTGATTAGCTGAATGGTTTTCATCTTTACGATCCCACAATAATTCGAGGATGTCAACTAGTCGGTTAGAAGGGCTGAACCGATTAACTGACTAGTTGATGAGTCTACTATGCCAATCAACAGTAATGTTCAGAACAGGACTTTGACTAGTTGCTAATGGGGTCTATAGCCATTTTGTTGACTTGTTGCCTGCTCCACAAGACGTGTGTGACGAGTGTGAGATGGGTCTGAAAAGTCACTAATAGGGGTTTAAACAATGAGTTGAATAGTCAACAAGTTGTCCTAACTACTCTGCATCAACATTTAAAATTTGAAGTTGACTAATCACTATGTGTTTTTGCCATCTGGCCAATTTGTGTGTCGATGTGCGTGTTTTTAATATTATATACTTTTGTGTTAGGATGCTTAGGGTGCAGTGTACACCATCAGTTTCACTTTCAAAAAGTATTTAAAAAATAAAATACAATTTTAAAAAGCAGGTGACCTTTAACCGTGGCAAGTGACCTCCATCTCCGGAAGTTGTAGTCAGCAGTCTGTAATTGCATCTTGCGATCAGAGCTCTTGCGATATACAGTATATCTTTTTTTTTTTGGTTATTATTATACTCATTCAGTTTGTTTCGTCTGCAATTCACCAATGGCGTTGGCAAAGAATGAGAATGTAAAGCGCGAGGAGAAGCATTTTAAAACGGTACACGTGAGCTACGATAGAGATATCCGTGCATTTAGCACACTGCAAAAGTGCGTCCCATGCCTGCGCATCAGGTCTCCCACTAAGATAGCCGGTGATTTCCTTTTCACAGACTCATAAACTGTTTTATCTAGTTTATTCTTCCGTTTCGTTAATGTTAGGGGCCATTATGTCTGTTGCTCATCATAGCATGCGTGTGTGCCTGCGTGCACGCATATACACGTGCATGCGCGCATATGATACATACGATCGCGGAAGGTTGGTTTGCTTGAAAAGTAGATATTTGGGCAAAAAGGGTCGGGGCCCCCTGATTTCAAGTGTTTCATTAACCCGCTTTTGGGAATGTAGGAGCGAAGCGGAGTACCCGGACAAAACCCACACCGGCACGGGGAGAACATGCAAACCCCAAGCAGGAAGGCTGGAGCCGGAATCAAACCGTGCACCTCTGCAATGTGAGGCGAACATGCAAACCGGTCCCTCCCGTGCCACCCTTGTATTTAATATATTTGTTTTTATTTGATTCTTTGCCAGTCCGCCAGAAATATGTCTGAATGAAACGTCATGTACTATGCTGAAAAAAAACCATCAATGATTTCAATTTGACTGATCACATTGTAGTTCTCTACAAAAAGTATTCAGCGTTCAAACCACTAATCGCTAGTCATGTGATTTTGGCTTGAAGAGGAGGCAGACTTGTTGCTACGAATGAGTCCATCACAACGCAAAACATTTGATAGTTTTGTCATTTATTTTTGGGACCTGGTACACAAAGGCCAGCGGACCAGTGGTTGGGCACCTATGTTAGAACGTACAGTATATATTCTGTATAATTTTGGGATTCATCACTTGTCAGTGAATACAGATGATTGCAAAGAATTCCTTCTTGTGCAAGTTGTTAAAACCGATATTTTTTGTACCAGTGACATTATCAGCGACAAGTCGACGTCCACTAGACTTATATCACATTAGTGTAGACTAAAAAAAAGTGAAGTCATGCAATCCCTAGTGCTAGTGTGTGTGTGCGCGCGCGGGTATGTGTGTGTTTGTGTGTGTGTGTGTGTCGTCGTTGCTGCCGAAGTGAAGTCTTGTTCGCTGTGTCTGCATGTACCAACAGCAAAGAAAATTCATGATGACACATTTGTGTGCCTTTCAAATCGTGTTCTCTGCTTATTGTTTTTCCAGTGTCGCATTCTCTTCTCACTTTGTGCAAACATGGACGCAGCAGAAGCAGCTTGTAAAATGTTCAGAATATGACTCCCAATAAAGAAAACAAACAGCTCTTCTCTTTGCTTGTGAGATTTGTTTTAGTTCTGTGCACTTCTACGTGTTCTACAGCCTGCATTTGGAATTCTTATTACATAGACACAGAAGTGAGGCCGCCAGTCCCACGTGTTAAAATAAAATGATATATTTAATTCAATAAAGATCCATCCATCCATTTTCTGATCCGCTTAACCTCACAAGGGTTGCGTGGGGGGGGGGGCATCCCCGGGCAGTAGGCGGGGACACCCTTAATCGGTTGCCAGCCAATCGCAGGGTACGCAGAGACGTACAACCATCCTTGCTCACACTGACACCTAGGGACAATTAATTTAGAGTATTCCATCAACCTGCCAAACATGTTTTTGGAATGTGGGAGGAAACTGGAGTACCTGGAGAAAACCCACGCCGGTACAGGGAGAACATGCAAACTCCACACGGGAAGGCCGAAGCCGGAATCGAACCCTGCATCTCTGCACCGTGAAGCCGACGAGCTAACCAGTGTACGCCGCGCCGCCCAACATTATAAGAGAAAAAGTCAAATATTATTGTAAAAGCAAATATATCAACTATGCATTCATGAGATACATGATAATGTACAAAGGTAATTAAAACACAACACTGCTTGAAAATAAACTCAATAGCAATATAAATTGCCAATCAAACATAAAACATGAAAATGCAATAGACAATGAAATTAAAACTGCACATCGACAAATGTTACATTGGGGCAACTGGCAACTTACGGAACGTTTTCCACGGATGGCAACTGACTTCTGTACAATGCGCAATACACCGTGGATGACTGCCAGTACAATTCATGTCATTGGCTGTTACACATCATGGCTCACTTACTGGACCGTTGATGACCTCTGGCCTCCCTCCTCCATTATCTAATCCTCCCACTATCCAAAAACTGTCACACACTTCCTCCTCTTTTAATGACCCAATCCTTGCTCTCTCTCTCTCTCTCTCTCTCTCTCTCTCTCTCTCTCTCTCTCTCTCTCATCTTGCTTCAATCTCATTCATCAGTAACACCTTACGTAATTATCCATGAACAGGAAGGAGCATGCTGATTTTTTCCTTTTGCCATCCTGGCATCCCTATGAGCTGGACGAGCTAAGCAGTCGACCACCGTGCCGCTATATGATACATATGATACAATGACTTGTTTGCTGTCATAATACATTTATTTGAATGAATTCAATCTTGCAAATTCGATGTGTGTGTGTGTGTATGTGTGTGTGTATATATACTGTATATATATATATATATATATCAATACAACTACAAATCTCAATGTAACTTTTAGGTGTAGTATATTTCAGCTCTTTGATTCCAAAGATTTATTGAGGTACAACTTTTTTATTTAATTTTGTTTAAGGTGGTGAGTTTAAGATCCATTGCATTATCACATGTCAAAATTTTTCTTTCATATGTTGTGGCTTTTGCTAAGCGACAGTGTCAACATTCATTGACATAGCTTAGCGCTGGTGGCTAACGCTTCCCTCTTGGACACTAGACATTGTAACTGTCCCCTGAAGTACACTATATTGCAGTTTGATACGTATGTGTGTCACACCATAAAATGAGAGGGTCCCAGATCGCTGCGGCAGATGTCAAGCCCAGTCACATAAAACAAACAGCGACCCATTCTGAAAGCGAACAAGAACAAGCAGACTGAGGCAGGTGTAGCGAGTCAGACCGTCAATCAGGCCCCGGCGTAAGCCCAAAAGCTTCGTTGTCCAAGAAACAGGCCATGATTGACTGCAGCACTGAGCTGGACATGAACGCGAGTAGCAGACAAAGATCACGACCAACATTCCTCAAGAAAGCAGCTTTTCCTATCCAGCTTCACTTCATCCTATTCTTGTAAAAGTTCATGGATGAAAAATGATGTTTTTGCAGGTGTCTCTCAATTTGGTGCATTCCACTTTTTGCTTGTCTGAACAGCTGTATTTTGAGGAGGAAGCTGAGAAGAGAATCTCTGGATGTTGATTCAGTTCTTCTTAGCCGTTAGAAGGTTCATATCAACATTTTGACGACAACCTGGACTGAAGAATGAATCAAAATCAATTCCACATTGCAGTGTGGTAGAATGCAATTTTTAAATCGCAAAGGCTGCCATTTGAGAAGCAAAACTGTTTAATTTTACTTTGTCTATTTATTGATATAATGTCTACAGAACTTGAGTGCTTAAGAACTGCAGTTCTCAAGTTTACATAACATTTTTTCACAAAACAAGTTGAAGTGATGAAGCCACAGATTTGTTTGCCTTGTTGTTGTCTTCTGATTTATGACTTACTGACTTTTGTTTACGCTACACTTGGTTTTGTAGAATTTTGTGAAATTGTTATATTGAACGTTTACAAGACGGCAAGTCAAAATGATTTTAGTGAGTGAACAACTCTTACTACATAAATTGTCGAACTGTTTTTCATGTGTATTCATGGTTCATTCGGATTTATTACTTGCGTAAGACGAACTTACAAGACTAAAACATTTATGAAAAATAATAGTCAGGGGGTTTTCTGGCTCAAATTGAGGCAGAGGTGGTACCATCCTGACCATTCACCACAACGTACACGCGTTCTGTAAATTCAACGGTCTTACTTTCTTTCACAGGAAACACACTTTAAGTTAAGAGTTCCAATACGAATATGCCTATTATCATGGAGCAGGATTACTGTAATGGAATTTCCATCCATGTTGTTTTGAGAAATATTTAAGTGAATTAATTTGTTGTTTATATGCTTCTTTTTCAACAAATGTTGAAAAATTGATTGGGCAATTGTACTATTTGGCGAACAAAATGTGCCTTGGCTCAGTAAAGGTTGGACCACGTCATCCCAAAAGGGTGGGATACTTTGGTTCCTCCTTCTACTAGTCAATGGAATTAACTGTTCAAAGCTGTGCGATAGCATCTGTTTTCAGGCGCCCTCAAAATGTCAAACCACGCCCATGTTTGAGGTCGACAATTATAGCAGGGCCCACCCTGTTGGTGGCAACTTTCAGAGTGCTCGGTTGTATAAGGTAATACGTGCTTGGAGACAAATGTTCCAACGTCTTTTCAACATCTGGCAAAAGTTCCGATTGGATTTCAGGGCTCACCTGAGACTTGTTGCTTCCATTTGTAGCTAAAGTAGTAGAGGTGTTGCCATTGATGAGCACAACTTTCCATATTAGGCAATGTTTTTGTCCAAAAGTGCGTTTCCGCTCTATATTCTACAGGCTGTCCATCAGTGGTAGTTGTTAAGTCAATAAGAGACCCCCCCCCCCACACACACACACAGTGAATGGAACAAAATGACTTCTTCTCCAGATGTTTACCACCATGAGAGTTGGACTCTCTGCTAAATTAACGGTTTGCAAGCAGTACACAGGTCTCTTCTCATAAGACAGCTTCCATTGGAGAATTTATAGCCGCAGTGTCACATCTAATCAGAAAAGAAAGCAAAGCGGCAAAACGAAAAGGAGAAGTTTGACACGATCGCGACAATTTACAGCTGGAACGTCACTCCTGATCCTGGACTTGACGTGAGATGTTACAAATAGGCAGGTGGTAGTCATTTTTATTCTGTGGCTCTGAATACTTCCATTGACGGCAAAGAAATGACACTATCTCCACTTTCAATGTCTCTTCCTGAATGTCATGACTTCCTCCTTGGTCCATGCACTACATCTCCAAAAGGTTTAATCGGAGGACTACTTCTTGTGAAGTGCTAGGGCAAGTTCAAGAAATGACTGGGCAAACACCATAGATACTGCTACAGCAAAGTGGAGACTGTGGAACGAACACAAAGAAGGTGAAGTTTTTAAATGGGTGATATCTGATGAAATTAATTACTTTTTGACTTGTGACTGTTGCAACAAACTTTATTCAAAATGAGACTGAGGACAGCAAGTAAATTGGCATGATGCAGCAAAGTTGAGACTGTGGAGCCCACTCACAGATAAGTTAAACTGGTGGTGTGTGATTTAAAATAAAGAAATAAGTGTTAGTGAATTGCACTTCTGCGCATCTGGCTGTTCATGAGGCAACCCATTTTATTCAAAATGAGATCGACAGTCAGTAAACCGGGACACTGTAGCCAAGTGGAGACTATTGCTCCAGAACACACATATTGAACATATATTATTTTTAATCAGATGATGTATGGTGAAATGAATTATTTTCTGCTTGTTGGAAAGATGACACATTGTATTTGGGGTAAGAATGAGGGCAGCAAAACAAAAACGAGATGCTGCAGCAAAGTGGAGACTGCGGCTCCTAACTGCTGCACATACACGTACTGTACATAGAGAATGTATACATATAAATGGGGCCAGAACACCTGCGCAAGTCGCCCATGAGATATATAGACATCTTTCGGCATTTCAAAAACCAAAGGGGAAATAAATATACAAAAAAAGTGGAGGGGTGCGGGGGGTCGGGGGGGAGCAACAAGACGAGGGAGAAGGCCTGGCATAAAGATTAGATTTGCACTTGAAACATCTGCAAAGTCGTCCCAGCCCAAGCTAGCGCTTCCCTACAGGTTTGTTTGTCTGAGCTCACTGTTTCCCTTCTTTTTCACCTCTAACTCCCCCTTTTTGCGCTCCATTTCCTTTCGTTTCAACATCAACATTGGATTGTTGCATCCACAAGAATCTAAGATGACATTTTATCCCGATTTAACCCCTACACAAATTTCAGTTTTTCTAGAGGGCTTTTGTGGACATTTTTAATGGTCCTTCTAGTAAAAGCCTGAAGGTTTTGTGCTAACACTGACCCCTACTTGGAACTGTTCACAATTCCCTAAGTCCCAGATGAATCACTGTCAAACAGCGTAAAATCATGATGCTGCTGCCACCATGTTTCACTGCAGCAAGATTTGAAGGTTTTCATCGCACTTTACGAAGGCAAAATAGCATTTCGTGGCTCATTAAAACACACTGAAGGGCAAAACTGAGGTTGCCATCAAAAGACAGAGACTGTTTACAGCTGCTGCTGTCTCTTCATAGATAGATACGATTACAATTGACTAGAACAGGTGAAACACGTGTGGTAATGTGGCCTCCATGTTGGGAAGGGCTACTTTCCCATCACAACAATTGCTATTTCTCAATTTGACTTCTTGTCTCTTCTTGCATCCTTCTGATCCCGTGAAAAATCAGTGGCACAAAGACTCCACTTGTTGAGTTAGCGAGACTGAGACTGTACTCTGTGTTCTTCATTTTGAGAAATGGCTAATGGATGAGCAAGGGAGAGAATCCCATCAAATATAAATGGAGCACAGGCATTAGCTTAGCATCTTCCATTAGCATGCAGCTAGCTCAAAAGGAGCATTGTTTTCAATGGAGCAAGTAGTGTACATGTCTCTAGGCCATGCTATACTTAGTAGTGTATTTTATTGCTGTATCTATTTATTTACAAAGCCCTTATGTATGCCATATGCAGTAATCGTAATCGATGGAATAATTGGACCGATTATTCCATCAATGAATCGAACAAAAATATATTTTACATGATTAAATATATATATTTAATTATCTCAAAATTGCAGTTGTTTTTTTGTCTACATGGTAGTTGCCATCCGTGTCTGTGAGTGTGTATGGCTTTAATAGGCGGGGCCTGGCCTGGTGAGTGACGTGGGTGTCAGTAAACGCGAGTGTAGAGTCAAGTGGCGACAGGCTAACCCATTAGCAAGTGTGCATGATGAGTGACTTGCGTGAGTTGCGGAGCTCAGCTGCTCGTGCTTATCACGTGTTTTTTTTCATACAATTTCAATTTTTTTTCTCGATGAAGCGCTGAAATATGTGTGGAGTGGCAAATTCTGGTTTGCTGCGCAGGTTGGCATTTGTAACATGAAATGGTTTCTGAATAGTATCATTTTGTATGTAAATCATTTGTTTATTTAGGGGGTTCGCGTCCACTTGTGGAGTCTCATCATAAACATGGAAAGGAAAGGTCCAAAACCATCAGGTGCAGTTTAAAAAAAAGACTAGGGGGAGAAACAAGCAAAGAATGACTATAGTATGTTTTTATTTTATTTGGGGGAGGTGAGTTCCCAATGTGTGTGTGTGGGGGGGAGGGTTGGAGGGGTTCTTTTCCACCGGTGTGTATGTGTGTGTCACCATTACCCATTAACATGCATGTGCGTATTCCCTGCAGCACTATGAAAAATAGACATATAAAATGACTTGTCCTGTCTGAGAATCAACTGATAAGCCGATACTCTTGAGAGATCAAATATGCCAATATAATTACCAGTAAACTATAATTCATCACAACTACATCCACCTCCAATATAAAAACAATTTTAAAAAAAGACACACATGCTTTTGCCATTTCCCCTAACTTGCTCTGAGTCAACATCAGGTGTGCGCGTTTGTGTGTGTAGACTGTAGAGTGCACACACCGATAGGCCTACATGCACGCTAATGACGAAGAGCCCATCTGGGTGCTGACGGCGCACAGTCAAACGCTGTTGCGGAAAAAAAATGAGCCCCAGAGCAGGTGTCCCTTCCAGACTTGTTTTGAAGATGCCTGCTCATAGTACAACAAAATGGAAGCAATGATAGGATGCTTAAAGGAACCGGTATTGTGCTTTATTGGGTGAAAAAGACACATGTGGATTGTGTTTCTGGGCAGAAGCACGGGGACAAAAAACAGGTTGTATAAACATTCCGTGCATTTGACTTGCTTGCTTGACTCTCTCAGCATGTTGTCGTGCGTTAGCAATCATATTTCCTGAGACTTTTAAGTAACTGAAAATCAATATTTTATGCAGATTTTGTGCAATGATTCCTCCTCAAAAATGTGAGACTCATTGATTATTTTCTTCTTTTCATTCTGCAACTCAGCCAGTTGCCGGGTACATAGAGACAACCACCCATCGGCTGTCATATCCACTTCACTGGGCAATATATAAAGTCTTCAATGGAGCTAGCATGCATGTATGTAGATGAAGATGTACGCTGTAAATGACAGACCTAAGTCCCCACTCCGGCTGTCCACTGTCGAAGTGTCTTTAGGCAAGACACCAAACCCCAAGTAGCCTCCAGGTTGGAATTGCGCCTGGTTAAACAAAGAATACATAAATAATGCGGTGGGAGAATCTGTGCAGCCAAAAAAACAACAACAAAAAAACGCATGAGAGAATAGCCCTAAATGTATAACCCAAAACTAAATTAACTGGAATTCAAAAGTTACATCCGCCTTCCATGTACCAGATGATCCACTGAAAACTGTAGTGGAATACTCTCACTCTCCATTTTTGAAGGAGAGTGATTTAAAATTTTATGGCAGTGATAAGACTTGGAGGGAGGGGGGCTGGGGGTTATGTCTTTTATATAGGAAACATTCCATCCATCTTCTACTTGTTACTTGTTTTACTACAATTTCTCTTAAAACACCATAGCCAGTATCAAGATTTTGAGGAGATATAATGTCCCTTTTATCCAAAACTGAGACAACATCATCATCAGTTTCGTAAGTTGGAACCCGACCAGTATCAACTTGGTTGACTGAACAAAAAAGGAACAAAATAGAATTAGCGGAGGAAAAGTCTAACTCCAAACATCTGCAAACTTTTCCAATATTTCATGAAAATGATATCTGCTCTCTTTTTAAGGCTTGGTACAGCGATGGATTAGTAAAAATGCTTCGTGCAATAATAGGCCCTTTATATGTCAAAATCCATTTCAAAATACAAATGGCTAAAATGACAGTGGCTCACTTTCAACAATTTTGAAAATCCTAATCAGTGCAATGGGTCGACAATACGACTGTGATGTAATATATGATTTTTTTCAAGGTCTTCTTCCAACGTATGTTTTTGAAACACACACAAGCAATACGTGTATGTGTTACAATCTGTGTTACAATCTGATCAGATTTTTTCTACATGAATGATTTGGTTTTATAGGCTCATACTAAAATAAAGGAAAATTAACTGGAAATTCATATGGAAGATGGTTTATCAACTTCAGTTGGAGTTAACTTACTACACACAAAATTCTATCCAACAGGTGTGGCGTCAGCACAAGTCAAAAAATCGTAAATCAGATTACATACAATAATCTAAGATTTTGTCACGTCAACTCTTCCTGTTGCATGAAACAATGGTTGAAGCACTGAAGTCATCTGGACAGTATAAAACGCAATATTTGAAAATTAAATTTTATGACCCGATTTGAATTCATTGAATTGTTCAGCCTGACAGATCTCCGTGACTCAAATGCAAATATGTGTTCTCTAAACTATGACATCCACTATCACTTGTCGAGACTGCCGTCGTAGTGCTGTCACCACCTCCTTCTACTCTGGTGTACAAATTTCCCCAACTTCTTGAAGCCCTTTCATCCCATAAATGTAGCTAAATGAAGTATTCATTTGGCATAAAGGAATGTTGTTTTTTTTAATGTGTGTCATACGGAACACACGGATCCAACTCACGGATATCACGTCATAACATCCTGAGTGACGGCTCGGGAATTCCTCCTGTTAAAAGACTAGAGATGTCCAGAAAGAAAGTCCAGCTGTGAAATCGAGTAATATACAGTGTTTATTAGTGAGCAGGGCGGCTGGGCTTGTGTTACGAGCAGAGCAGGGACTGGAAAACAACAATTCATGAAACGTAGTTCAGAATCCAGCTGTCTTTATTATTATTATTTTTTCTACATGGAGACCCACTTCTGAGGGCGGAGTCCACTTGGGAAGAGACCCATGCCAGGACTGCCACTTCCTCTACATGGCTGTTCTCAAGGAAGCAGGAGGGCTGGGAACGGGAAACTCCCTCAAACACATCACAGACATGTGGGAATTCATACAAAGAGTGTACTGCAGCTATATCACGGCATGATGTGAGCTCATTAAAGACACTGTAAAGTGAATTCAGAGGTTTGTTTCAAGGTACAATGTAGATGCTTGAAATTGCGGAAAATGCCATATTGAATTTCAGAGAGTTAACAATAAACTGTTTTTGATTTTAGTAATGCTGATTTTTGGGCTATGGCTAAAATGGGGTCCAGTGACTCTCTTGGGGTCTGCATCGCCCTCATGAAATCAGACCTTGAGCGCCTTTGTTCACATCAGTAGCTATCCAGCACATTTGCGACATGCTGGCTAGCTAGTATCCCTGTATGCCGAAAATGTACATTGGCTTCAGTCTCCTGGTGTGGTTTCTTTAAAGTGCCTTGATGTCCGCCATGAGTGCATGCATGTCATTGAATGATGGTTTAGAATTTTTCGTTGGTCTGGCTGCTTTTGAGCGCCTTGTTGTTGAACCACGACAAAGACCCGTTGCAACGTGGGAGGAGTGTATTCGATAAGTTTCAGATGTGTTAGTAGGCTTTCCCTGAGGTACTTGTAGCTGTCCTCAATGTCTGCTATTGTTCCTTCAGGGAGTGAGACCCCTTCAGTGCGGACTACCTTTCCTCTCTTAGTCACCATCCGACTGCATTTCTCAAGCCCGAATGACATCCTGATGTCGCTGCTGTAGATCCTGGTCGTATGGATCAGGGAGTCTATGTCGCTTTCGCTCTTTGCATAAAGCTTTATGTCATCCATGTAGAGGAGGTGACTGATCGTAGCTCCATTTCTGAGGCGGTATCCATCGCCTGTCTTGGTGATTACTTGGCTTAGGGGGTTCAGTCCTATGCAGAACAGCAGTGGGGAGAGTGCATCACCTTGGTATATGCCACATTTGATGGACACTTGGGTAAGTGGCTTGCCATTGGCTTCAAGTGTGGTTTTCCACATCCTCATCGAGTTCGCAACGAAGGCTCTTAGGGTCCTGTTCACCTTATATAACTCCAAGCATTCAGTGATCCATGTATGTAATAAATAATAATCATTATTATTATTTATAAATAAATAAAAATAATAATTAAAATAGATATATTCATTCATTCATTCATCTTCCAAGCCGCTTGATCCTCACTAGGGTCGCGGGGGGTGCTGGAGCCTATCCCAGCTGTCTTCGGGCAGTAGGCGGGGGACACCCTGAATCGGTTGCCAGCCAATCGCAGGGCACACAGAAACGAACAACCATTCGCACTCACACTCACACCTAGGGACAATTTAGAGTGTTCAATCAGCCTGCCACGCATGTTTTCGGAATGTGGGAGGAAACCGGAGCACCCGGAGAAAACCCACGCAGGCCCGGGGAGAACATGCAAACTCCACACAGGGAGGCCGGAGCTGGAATCGAACCCGGTACCTCTGAACTGTGAAGCCGACGTGCTAACCACTGGACTACCGGGCCGCCTAAAATATATATATTTATTTTTTATTTTTTATTTTTAATTGGACGACGTACTATCACGACAGTCACATGTACTAAATTTCCCACAACACTGATTGAACAAGCAATGTCATGTGATCATCTGCAGCTAGCGATGGCCAAGAGGGCGTGTCATAACTAATTAACATGTTGAGTCGCATGTGTCTTGGCAGAGGCTCCGTCGAACCCCTGACAACGACTCACCGAACCCCTGGGGTTCGATCGAACCCAAGTTAAGAACCACTGCACTAAATTAAACTTGTCCTGGCAAAAAAAAAAGAAAATTTGCCAATTTTTATGCCAAGCGCGCATGTACCTGTCAACAAAAATAAAGCCCCAGGTCTTGTTTTCTTTTTGTAATGAGCACCAAACATACCTTGGCATTCATTTCACTGGACAAAAACACATGTTCCCATCTTTGTTTTGAAGATTTTGTTGATGTTTCTGGCCACCACGTATCTTCAAATGCTGAGTAGTTTTACGTTGTTCTCGCTAATTTTGTGAAACCAGTCAAAAATGGACATGATATTCATTCACTTTGCGTTATTTCCTGTGGGGAAACATTTTGAAATTAGAGGTTAATCTGGAGGATTGTTTCCCGCTTTTGAGGTTCCACGCTAATGGCTTAAAACCAAGAATGGGAGCAAAGAGGAAGTGGAGAAAAACAGATGGTTTGGCGGCTGGGAGGGGCGGTAGTAGCGTACAGGTGGGATAGAAGGCGGAATGATGGAAAATGTCTTTGTCCTTCATCCTTCTAATGATGTGATGATGTCCTTCCTCTGGTCAAGCCCCACATGCAGCTGCTTGGTGCCAAATGCAGTCCCTGCCTTCTACGCCTCCCAAGGTCCATGCTAGTGTTGAAAAGGGGGTACCACCATATGGTAGCCATCATATCTGGCGCGGTACCAGCGAGGAGGATAAAGATATGTAGGCAGAGTGACTACGCTTAAGTGGAAAAAATCTGTCAAACATTTCTTGTATTCTTGACTTGTCCGCCATCCAGAATGTCCAGAAATAGTAAGAGCGGGAAGTACTACTTCCGGAAGCATACGTTTTTTATGACTTTACCTGAGCTGGGGAAGAAAATCATTCCCAAGAACGCGTTAGGTGTTGTCAAGTTAAGGCTTGATGGATATGCCTGAAATAAAATGCTGATCTGAACAGAGCCACTTTTTCTTTATTTTATTTTATTTTATTTTTGGGGGGGAGGGAGGCATTCAGTTGTCTGTTAACATGTAGCCTGTCAGGACATTTTTGAATCAGCACCCAATTTTCTCAAACTTTCATCCGTCCAGTCTGCCACATCGCGATACATGTCCATAAAGCCGAGAACAGACTACAAGTAGCAACACAATCCTCGTAAAAGCTGCCGCTTTTAGATTTATTATCCCTGGGAGGGAAGGCCGAAAGAAGCCTGACTTGTCCACCTTGTGAGACGTACAGACAGAGACCAAATGGCTTCTGGCTTACAAGACATTTTTTTCTGGAGACTTTGGCATCTGCTTTCGCCCTCTGTTTTGAGCTGGACCACATATGATGGGATCGCTCGACAGATCTCATCCGCTGTCCTCGTCATCTCACCTCGTCAGTCAGCAGCGGCGGCAACATTCAGTTCATAGCTACTGTTGCTAATAAACACAGAGGACTTTTCTTTACCCTTTAGGTTCATTTTTTTTTTACACTAAAACACTGTTTGGGTTTCAAATACTGTAAATGTAATTTTCACCTTTTCATTTCATCTTTCCTCATTGAACTGAATGAAATACAAATTATCTGTCCCGGCACTTCCCCAACCCTGTCAAAAAACATTTTTTGCCATTTGTTTTTAGTAGAAGACACGGCACTCTATAATATTGCACATAAACAAACATACATTCATTTCATAAGTAAATAGAATGTAAGCATGGAAACTGTTTTTTTACACATTTTTTGCCTTCAAGTCAATGCTCGTTGTATTGCTCCTTGTTACCATTTCTTTTATTTTACAATTGTTATCCACATTATAGCTTTAATTTTATTAATAGTAATTACTTTTATACATTTTATGTAATACTTGCCATCCACATGAGCTTCTTAATATTAGTGAACACTAAATATAATTAGAAGAAAATTTTATATCGGCACCAATATTAACCACTATTAGTCTTTGATGCTATGACGTTAAGTGCAAGGTGTGTTAAGCCCTTAAGTAGCATTTTTAACTCAACTCAACTCATTTGTATCCATCCATTCATTTTCCGAACCGCTTGGTCCTCCCTAGGGTCGCGGGGGGTGCTGGAGCCAATCCCAGCCGTCTTTGGGCAGTAGGCGGTGGACACCCTGAATCAGTTGAACTAATTTGTATTGATGTTTTATTTAAAGAACCTATATAAACGTGTTTAAAAAGGAACTATAGAAATAAAAAGGAACCATAGCAATACAATTATTATTAGTACAAATTTAAATTCTGTAAAGTTTACAAGTTGCAAATTATAAAAGCTTAGTTTGTTGCACAATAATAATCATCATCATCATCGTCATCGTCAAAAAATACATCCAGAAATATATTAACATAGACGAATTTGAAGGAAAAGTTACACTGATCATATATATATTTTTTTTACCTCACAAGAAAGACTCACAGTCAAGTTAAGCATCTTCCTTCGTCCTGCTACAAAGTAACAATCTGGGTCTGCCATTGCCAATACTGAAGTGAGCCCTCCTTTTGCCCTCCACCCACCGAGCACGACAATGAGACATGGAGAACACACAGAGACATTTGGACTGCGTGTGTCAATTTAAAAAGATGGCAAACGGCCAATCACAGAGTAGCCAGAAGACAAATTAAGCGAGGACCTTCCCAAGTAGAACGTCCTTGGACAGATTAGATGCAAGAAAGCAAGGATGAGCCACAGAAGCTGTCACGATACTCCTCTATTCTTTGGCGTCTTTCAATATTTCACTTTTATTTCATTCCACAAACGGAATGCGAATCAGAATTCCGTGTTCAAACTTATACAACATATTAATATAGAGAAATGTTTTTCTTTGACTTTCCCTTTAAGAAATACATTTGAGGGTGGAAAAAAAAACCCTAATTGTAGAAATCAACAATTGCTTGTGCTAATCCGACCCAAAAACGTACACAGAACAGGTTATGCTGAATGCATCATGACGCTACTTAACTGTGAATTGCATTTATTTTTATCTGTTGTTGTTATTTATACCTATTTACTTATTATTATTATTACTTACTGTATATATTTACTTTTTCTTTTCATTACTTATTATTATTACTTATATCAGTTTTGTTCTTCTTGTTTGTCCTTTTGTTTCTCCCTTTAATGATGTTTGCTGCTGTGAATAGGGAATTTCTCCGTTGTGAGACGAATAAAGGTTTTCTTATCTTTTCTTATCTTGATAGACATGCATTTCCATTGCCGCACATTTTAAAAGTGTACGTTTATCCACCTGCTGCTTTCACTCATCAAACACAAACAAGTGCTGTATCTATCTTCAATCACTACATCGCACCGCCACATTACAAAATGTAACACACTACCAAACACACATTCTCAATTTCAATTAAAATTTAAATAAAAAATCAAGCGCGTTTTAGCATATGAAAATACATAAACATATACTTGTTTGGATGCAATTTTTGACTCGTAGAAGTAATGCAAATGAGTTCCGAGGCGGTCGTCTTGATTGACAATGAGCAAGAGCCAGGTGTCATCAATCAACACCCGACTGTTGCGCTGGAACAAAAGCAGCTTGCTGAAACCCCCACTTCAGGCACTTTTTTTTACCCCCCATTTTGCAAGGTATGGTGCACTGCAACCTGGACAAGCCATTGTGACGACTTAAGGTTTGTGTGTGTTAATTGGTAACTTTAGTTTGTGGACTATTTGCGTTAGGGTTTTTTTTTTTAACCCCCGCTGCACCCCCCTCCCCAAGAGGCCCAACTAATGGAAGAATAAAAAATATAATTTACATTTAATGTTTTGGGTGAAATGGTCCCAGTTCCTTCAAATGGTTCTTTTAATTCTGATGTGTCAAACTTGAAGGCCTTGTGTCATTTTATGGCTGAAAGCGGGCCACTCTTCCCCCCCCGTCCCCCCGTCCCCAAAAAGAATTTGAATCAAAAGCAATGGTAATTCGGTAATACAATGTACCCCACACTGAATGTTTTAGGAATGGAAACTCTTGCACAGACACTGTGCAGCTCATCTTCTTGCTAAGAAACAAAATGTAAATGCAACTTCCAGAATGACCTGCCCCGGGCTCTTATGTTGCCAAATGCTATTTGGTTTTTGTACTATTCACCCAGTTGTAGCTGTTGCCCAAGTAAAATAAAAGTGAGCCTTTTACAGGTGAATTTTGACTTTGATCTTGAAACTTGTTAATGCCCCAACTGGCTAGTGTTTCAATAATTTTTGCAATTGATGCCTTTCTGTGACTCTTCCAGTATCTGTTGCAACCTGCTAATTACCCTTGACGATCGGTTGATGCTTCTCTCTGAAAACTTGCAATGGTACTGGCTCGGCTATTGTAAGGTGTGGTCATTGGCTGATATTAAAATGTGTATCTGAAAATTTGTATCTATCCTAATTGATGCAGGAAATGTATTTGATTCCTGAATCGCTTGTGGAAGAACGGAAAGTGCTACTGTTGGGCAATTTTAAAGTTTACCTGTCAAGGCTGTATTAAGTTATTTCAAAAGAAAGGTATTGCCAGGTTTTGTGAGGAGTATATGGTCTTCAAACCCACCCTTCCAAGAAATAATTTTCACTCTGCATTTTGGACAGAAACACCACAGCGCCTGAAGATGTCTGGCCGTGGAAAGAAGGCTGCTGCAAAGCCCAAATGTGTGGTTTCCAGCTCTGTGCGGGCCGGCCTCACCTTCCCAGTCAGTCGCATCCACAGGTATCTAAAGACGGGCAACTACGCTCAGCGCGTGGGCAACGGTGCAGCGGTCTACCTCGCCGCCATCTTGGAGTACCTATGCGCCGAGATCCTGGAGCTGGCGGGCAATGCCTGTCGCGACAACAAGAAGCAGCGCATCGCTCCTCGTCATCTTGTGCTGGCGGTGAAGGGCGATGAGGAACTCGACAAGATGTTTGCCGGTGTCACCATTTCAGATGGCGGTGTGGTCCCCAATATCCATGCGGCGCTCATTCCCAAAAGGTCCAAGCGCATCAGAGAGGAGATTACTGCCCAAGATATTCAGTCTCAAGACTTTTAATTGATATTTGCAAAGGTTATTTTTAATACAATAAATGTATATTTTTTCCAAATGACTCCTTCTACAATGCTTGAGTTTCTCAACCAAATATAAACCATGCAAAATGTTCTGAATGCAAATTAATTGCTGTACTTCACACTGTGAATATTGCAGGGATATTCACTGCTAACTGTTAAAGGTGAGGATCAGTACACTGTCAAAGGATTAAAAAAATATATATATAAAAGAAAATAACAAAACTGAAGTCTGTACTACCACCTGCTGGTTGTGGATTTTTTTTTTCTCAACAGCGGCAGAAACACAGGCTAGTTGCAAAGTTAATATTTTTACGCACTAATTCAGAGTACCTTCTAAATGCTTTGAGTAGTTTCAGCGAATCTCCTGAAGCCCCAAGGCAACGGGTCTGTCTAAGGCTAGAAGGTTGTGCAGGCTACATATGCGACCTTGAGTGCACAAGAAATGACTGATGCCTCATTGCAGCCTCTTTCTGACACATGGTTGTCCCCTGACATTGCGGTTTCTTGCGAATCAAATTCGAGGCATACAGGTTATAGACAAAAACTAGCGATGACACTAAAAACAAAACCTTTCCATTAATGATATAGGAGCCCTTATTTTTGACTACTCGGTGGTGGGCTTAAACGCACAACATTGGGTGCATTTAAGGGTGATGAACTACATTTCTGGTATGTTCAAAGTACAAGAAGGAGACTTCTTACTTTTTCTTTTCTGATTGATATAAAAATGATTTAGTAGATATAAACACATAACGGGGTAGGACTAGATAAGTTTTTTACTTCATCCTACTCCCTTGAACATAACTGTGTTGAATGAAGACTGATTTCTTTCTTTTTACTTTATCTACCTTATTTTCTGTCAAATTATTACTGTATATGTTTTATGTTCAATATACAATGAACAACAAACAATGAACATACATTTCTGCTCAACAATCCGAACAAATTGTTCAATAAATGCATTCACCTAAACTGAAATCATGATTGGACCTGCATTATTGTGGGAGGAAATTGTTACTTGGGATCACTCCAGGCCCGTAAAGGAACGAGCCAAGGAAATTGGAAAAGTGGAAATTATCTGTCATGAAATGCTTTAATAAAAGTAATTGAAACTCCATCTTCCATTTATAAAACGAGATCCAGTATATTTATAGCATAATGGCCTTCATTTTTGTTTTTTCGATATGTACGAGGTTCCAGGGTCGATTCTAAATGTAATTGGTATTGCTGTAGATTTGTATTTACTAAAAGAACCAACCCCATATTAAAAAAATAACGAAACTTTTCAAAAGAAATGTATTTGTTTATCTAAAACCTAATTAAAACTATTTTAAAATTAAAGGTGAAAACGAAATAAAAAGAAACATTTCGAGTAGAATGAAAACTCCAGAACTCGTAGAATCTGCCACAAGATAGAGCCAGAGAACACATTTTCCCGACAACTCACAAGTCAGATCACATTGACAGTTCAAAATAATGACAACAATGTTTTGTTTTTAATAATAGACTGTGAGCTTTACCAAACCTTTTTTTTTTTTTGTTATTGGTTGTTTTTAACAGTGTACCATGCACTTAATTCACTGTATGAAGCGCAATGGAAATCTCAGAAGGCACCGTGTATTGATATACAGTATACTGTTTGGGAGTAAAAATAGATCATTAAAAAGAAAAATGAAAGTTTTAACTTTGACAAGAGTGGTGAGCGTGAGTACTTCATCCACATGTCTCTACATGCTTCTGTGGAGCTCGTTTGATTTTTATTTTTGCAACACTTTTAGCAACAGTGATGCTGTTGAACGCAGCCCGTGTGGTACGACACGCTGACGTCAGATGTGTGAACAACAAACGCTTGTTGGACTTTACGAGCTAGCCTGCCGCCTACCTGCGAATGAACGCGTTAGACAAAAACACGTCCAACTTACTGTACTTTCCGCGGACTTGTCCGCCTACTGGATACATAGCTCCTAAAAAAACCCCGAATGCTAGTCCGGACCGAGAGTATGTGTCTGCTCTCGAGCCCCTCGGAGACATGCTGAAGAGGTCTCGGTCGGTGTATGTCGGTGTGACGCCTGTTTGTTTTCCATCCGCCAGTGCTGTTCGACGAGCTGAGATGTGAGCCGATTGTTGCGGCGCGACACTCGAAGTGAGACGACCACAACGATTACTTTCCATGCGTCCTAAATAATGCACTTCGAGGTCCTACGTGACACGGCAGGTATGCGAGGATGCCTGGGCCTAGGTGTCATTGCGGGGCATCGACTGTAGCACGCTAGCTAACAGCAGGTCAACTCGCCTAGTTCCAAATGAATAAGTCACTGTAAAAAAAAATAAAATAAGAAAAAGATCACTCTGCTAATGTACCGGAGACGCCCAGACTGACTGGCTGGCTGGTAGTCCTTTATTAACTGCTGTCAACCTCCATCCATTGTCAATTTAGTGGCATAAAGTTGCCTCCGAACTGCGATTGCAATTTCGCATGTCACACAGGCATCTTCTGGTGTGTTATTGATGATCTCTACACTCGCACTCTAATTCAAAAAACAGTCATCAAAGTGTCCACTTGAGAATTTTGCAGCCTGTTAACCATATCCCTGTCAATTTGCCGGTCGAGGCTGTTTGCTAAGAGTGAAAGACTTTTGCGTTGGACTGGACATGAAAACGTGAATATCAGAGAGCAGCGTCTCGATCTGTGCAATATCAAGACCGAAACGAGCATGGACGATGGTCATCGTAACACTACCTTCTGCACGGACGGAGTCTGCATCTCTGAGCTGATCGGTGATACCGATAGGCAAACAGTGCTCCCCGTTGAAACCATGCCTCAGCTCACTGACAACCTTCTGGTGGCCAAGGGGGACAACCACCAGGTTAAGGACACACTGGAAATTGATGAGGTCAATGGGAATAGACAGAGCAGTGGCCACACTCGGTCACCGAACCCGACTGACTCATTCTTCCCAAGCGATGGGGACCACAAAGAAAACGGTGCTGTTGATAAAATGAAGGACCCAAAGGACGCCGAACCCCTTACGTTAAATGACCCGGTTGAAGAAGACGATGGCGGGGAGATGGACATGGGTGTGGACCTGAGCTTGGACGAGAGCGGCGTGCTGGAAGCCGAGATAACTGTCCCGTTGCAGTCAGGTGGTATTTCAGACCCCTCGAGGCAAGTTGTCCTGGCTGACAGCGAGGCAGATAGCCAGTCAAACTCACGCCATACAGGCGAGCCAACTGGCACGGACCATGCTGTGCTGTATCCCACAGTGGAGGAAGAGGATGATAAACACAAGCTAAGTGGCAAGAGGGTGACGTTTCCTTCAGATGACGACATTGTTTCTGGAGCAGTGGAACCGAAGGACCCCTGGAGACATGGTAATACACTCCCAGTGTGTGTACGTGCCTGTGTGTGTTTGTCTTTCTATTAATGTGTGAAGCTTCTTGTTATCATTTATTGAATCTGTTCAGTGTGCCTGCACGAACAAGCCTCTGAGCACACCTGCATATTTGTCTCACAACATATTTGGCCCCTTAGTACTCCTTGTATAGTACTCCTTGTACTTAGGAGTATTAGGGCCACACTTAAAATACAAACAAAAGTAAAATCACGTGGTTTAAAAAATGGTCAAAAGCTACAATGCTGGCTAAAGGTTTCACAACTCAAATCACCATTTATGCCCACGCTAAAAGTCCCTCGATACGTTTTGTTTGCTTAATGACCATTCATCATATGTGCCTCTGTGTTTGCTGTATGCCACAGTGTGTCCTCACTACGGAATAATATCTGGAAACACAAATATGCAGAGTCCTCACCCCTTTTACAAACGCCAGTTGGAGTCTTTCATGAAAATACAACTGCGCAACAAAACGGTTTGTCTTTACTTCCAAAGCCGCAAAGTACACTCTTATGCCTAAAAAGACTAATTCGGTGTGAAACCTGCACGTATTTTCTGAAGCTTTACATCAGTCATCCTGGCAACGTAGTGACATTCAATACAAGTAAGGCTTGGTGAAATGAACATGTATCAATTGATTTGATGCAGAGAAACTGAAAGGTGGTAAAAGAGATAAACACGGTTAGTGTCTTGTGGGTAGATTCCACTGTCGTAAATTGTATTTACTCTTGTCCCGAAAGTTGATGCCGGACATGGCACTGCCTTAATTGCGCTGCATGTCTGCTGGCTCACTGCTGTTTATCCCGTTGAGGTGTGTTTAGCACTTCAGCAGCTCTGTCAAGCAAAATGTTAAAAAACAAAATCATTTTTGTCTTACACCACGTTAGGGCATGACCGGTTGTTGTTGTTGTTGTTGTTGTTGTTTTTTAAACCACAGCACCACCAAATGAAAGTATGATTTCGATTTTTTTTTGAATTTTTTTTCGAAATTGTTCACTAGTTCTGAATCAGTCTGCATCACTGATTATTAGTTCCAAACATTTAGCCAAAATTTTACTGTTCTTTTACTTACCCACCCGGAACATTCATTCAATTCTATTCATGTTAGCATTGCTTTGGTCCAACATTGCGCTGAGCAGGCAGACCCTTTTGTTTGTCATCGTAAGTTACATTATCTAATGGCTCTAACCATAATTCTGATCTGTGCCATTAGAGTTTGCATTCCCACAAACCTTTTGTCACTGCAGGGTTTGTTAATGCATTCAGTATCCATTTGTTTCGTCTACTAGTCTGGCAAGTTCTATCATTTTACTTTTTCTTCTTTAAAGAAAAACAACGAATTGGGCCTGAGATCAAAATGCCAGGAGCTTTTTCCGCCCCGTCGACAAAATGAGTCACAGTTCAGAACAGAGCTGAATAAATGGCGACCGTAAATGTTCATGGAGCAACTCTAGATTGCTGTGGCAATGAATGAATGGAAGGTAACATGACTTGCTGCCTGAACCTTGAGTCAGGAGGAACAATAGTCATCCTGCTAGGATGGTGTTTCCCTTTCGCCTTTGGGGCCCTTCTATTGGCAGGGCCCTGCAACCTGTGAGGCTCCAATTTGCTGCAAAATAATCGCTCGGTGGTGAAATATCATCCTCCACAAACTCAAAGGAATAGACCGAAATGCGATCACATAACACACATTCCTGCACAGCGTACCCTCTGGTTGGCCACAATTTGGTCCGCTGGTCTGCTTTAAAAATGAAAATTCCCATTGGGATCAATTACATTTGGAATCATGTTTTTTTTTCTGGATTCAAACTGTATAGGCATTGTTTTAAATCCCTTTTTTACCGAATTAGAAAAATCAGCCTTTCCGTTAAGACAGTCTCACCAATGAGCAGGGTAAAAATAACATGCTACCTTAACTGTTGCAAGAATATAAAATGAAATTCACCACTTGTGTGTGTGTGTGTGTGTGTGTATATGTATATACACACACACACATATACATATACACACACACACACACGTACATAACACCATCCAGTGTGGGTCCTTGGGCAAGATCCTTCACGCTAATGCCTACCTCATACTATGATGTGAGATAATAAAATGAATGACATGCCGGCTCAGACGTCGCCCGGCCAAACAAGGTCTGCGTCAGGTGCTGGGGAACCAGAGCACCTTGATGAAAAATGGGCTACTGGAACAAAGTGGAGATGGGCGAGATGCGATAACATGGCTGGTTTTGGAATGATAACTGGTCTACAGGTTGTTGCAGCTCATTCTGCAACGAGCGCGTTTAATTGTGACCAACCGCTCTTAAAACAATGTGCTTTCATTGTGCAAAGATAACTTTTGAGTGTTCCATTGGCCTAGTTTGTGTGATCAAAGAAACTGAGAATTATTCTTCAAAACACTTTTCCCCTAGAATCAAATTCCCTAAAAGGATTGTGCGATAGAGCACGCAAAGGTAGGAGCAAAAAGAAATATTTGTATATATTTTTTAAAGCGTGTAGCAGTGATTATTATTTTTTTCCTTTTGGTCTATACTCATGTCTGTGTAGGCCTTTCTGCTCACTTGTCAAACAGGAATTCCTTGCTCTCCCACTGATGGGTACGCCGACAAACACTTCACACGTGCGCGCTGTGAATCGGCCACTAAATACCCCCTTCATTTAAAAATAGAACCCTTGTACCCCCCATTGTACCATCTGTACCCACTCAGTACTTGTGTGAGAGATTTTGTGTGTTTGTTTTGATTGTTTTTTGAGGACTGATAATGTGAAATCTTTTGTGGATTTTGTGGGGTGCCGGGTGGTACTTATTTGTAGATTTGTCAATTTGAATGTGATAAATGAGGATAAACATTTGGCTAAATTTTGTTCCTTATCTATGGGGGAAAATTAATAGTTTTAAGTTGTTGGTTTTTAAAAATGTTTTTGGAATAAAATCGGGGCTTCTCCCTGGATGTGCTGATCTCCTGTTTCCGCACAGAAGGTTGCTTGCTGAGGGGTGTTGCCATCGCGCGGGTATTGTTCTTGTTTCGCCCGCAAACTCAATGAGCGCGCCATTTAGCCTCAGCGACTTTAAGACATGATTGATCAGCAAATAATTTCGCGCAAATGCTGGAATTCCAAAGTGCAAATTGGCAGTTATCAAGCCACGCGTGTAGAAATAATCAGTTTTGCATTGATTTGGGTTCTCCGTGGTATCCATATATGTTGTGCTAGCTTTAGAATCCCACTCTTTTTCGGATGTGCCCCTAAATTCATTTTGACACCTCACTTTCATCAGCGTTTTGTCCAGGCAAGATTTGAGTTCCCAGCATTAGAGCCACAGTCCTTCTCCTCCTGCTTACCTCTGTGGAACCAGCCAGCTGTCAAGTGTGAATGACGTTGCTCTGGTGTCCCGGGAGCGGTGGTGCTGACTGGGAGCGTCTATTTTGAAAACTGGCACGGGCATGTTGAGCCGGAGCTGATTTCAGTCGTCGCTTCTTGCCAGTTTTCAACTTTGAGCTGCTGTATTTCAAAGGTGCATAAATGGTTGTTCTTGCTCGCTGAAGTTATCGGTGCCTGTTTGCTTTGTATCGGAAAGATATTCCTGTGATGCTGTTCCTACATTTTGATGTCATCGCTAGCGTTAAATGTTCAGTGACCTTTTAAGGCTGATTGGCCTAACAACGGTGTTTGACAAAGGCTCAGCTTTCCCCCGTACACACAAAATGTCAGCTGGGTCTTCACACATTAAAAAAAAAAAGTGTTTGTTTAGTGCATCATCCAACAGTAACACAAAAGACTGTCATAAATTCACCAGGCACCTTGCCAAAAATTCATAGATACTACTCAGTTTGGATGGATCCAAAAAAATTTAATGAAAGTACTTTTCAGATGGTAGTGATTACATGTGAGGTCGGTGGGTCAGTACATAAATGATAAGCTAAGATATCCTTTATTTGTCCCACACTGGGGAAATTGACAGTCTATAGCAGCAAAATTGTGTGTGTGTGGGGGGGGGGGGGGGGTAGAAGAAGACACAAAGTGTTTACATGCACAAAAATAAATGATTTACAGAGAGCTGTACACAGTTCAATTAAGTGCAATATAAATATAGATATAGATAAGGTGGCTGTACTATTTACCATTGTTACTTGTTTTTCACATATTTTATTTTTTATTCAGCAGCCTAACAGCAGTCGGTAGGAACGGGCGGCAGTATCTCTCCTTCTTGCAGCGCAGGTGTAACAGTCTCTGGCTTGAAGGAGCTACCCAGTGCTGTCAGGGTGGGCTGGAGGGGGTGGTAGGGACTGTTCATCATAGCTTTTATCTTAGCTAGCATCCGCCTGTTGCCCACCTCCTCCAGAGTGTCCAGGGAGCAGACCAGGACATGAGCACCAGGCAACAATCTCTGGCTCTCGTTTGATAACCAATCCAAAATTCTATGTGCACCCCTGGTTACTGTGGCAAACTGAACTAAGACGTACCACTCAGTGGAATTGGGGCTTAATGTTATAGCCAATCAGTTCGCATCTGTGACAAAGTGGATTATTATAAGCTGGTTACGTGCCGGTATCTGTAAGTGTTCCGTTTGCAATCTCTTCCATTGAACGACGAACCGTTTACTGGTTATTGAGTTGTGTATCGGAGAGACTTGAGAACTAATTCATGTTTGATGACTACTTCTTGGCAATTATCTAATTCTTTCCATTGCAGAGAACTAGTTCAAGAGGATTGTGTGATAATTGTGTATTACCCGCTGCAGAACCAGAGCCGGGGGAGAAGGGAGGGAGTGGGGGGGGGGGGGGCTACAGTGGCTTGACTAATCTATTCTCTAATACAGAAAATTGACAACATAGTATGCATCCTATGTTGGTAATGAAAATCTTAAATCCACTTAACAGTCCCAGTCGAGCTGGAACATTGGGAGTCTGATGCTGACACACACGCCCACAAATGAGTTAAATGAAGGTACATGATATTGTTTTCATAGGTTGCATGGTCACTTCCCATTACGCTGTCTTGATTGGCAGTTACACTGATGTGTGGCAGCATATGTTCGCGGCATTACTTTTTTTGAAAGCTCAAAAATCTTGCTGATTTCCAGATGTAACCGAGACCTGCAGCATTTGATCACATGCTTTGGACAAGGATGTCCTTGAGTGGGGGGGCAAGGATGTCAATTGGTTGGCACATCAACCGCGACCTGCTCTGCTGTGTGAAGGGTTTTATTGTACCTTTTAAAAGTGCAAAGGTCCAAGTACTCTACAAACAGATTAGAAATGCATACTTGAAGGTGTGATATTGAAATTCAAACCCAATGTTGAAGGGTGGGGGTGCAGAAGGGGATTTAGCTGAATAATAACTAATAATCGTGAATTGCCTTAATGTCAACGAGATTAGCTATACAACAGAGAAATGCCTAAACCAGGACTACCAGCTCCTCGGCTGTAGCAATATATTTGTAATTTATGGCAGTTCGAGTTCCCTTGTCGCCAAAAGTTTTTTTTATTCACAGTTGTTGACACCAGTCTGGAAATTGTACTGTAGCTCGCATGCAATGGTGGCACTGCTGCGACTGTCTGGAAATGATTTAACTTTCACTCATTCACTCCCAAAGACGTTCTTAAACGTCTTTTCAGACTTGGTCCACAATTGGCTGGTATTGAATGAGTTTTAATAGCTTTCTGTTTAAACACCTTAAGATCCAAACAAAACCTGAGGTGGGAAGTGTCCCAGTGTTTAACAAAATCCAGAGACTTGATAGATCAGTTTGTTGAATCGGGTAGCTTGTGAATGGAAAAAAAAAATCAATCGATGCTGCCTTCCTTTCAGTAGATTTTTCTTTACAGATCTGCGTTGACCTGATCTTAAGCCTCTTAAACTGGGATTGTAGTTTGTCTCGGTTGACACTGTCATCATCTTGACCTTTTTTACACGCCGTGTTTGTGTTTGCCGTCGCCTCTCTGCTTCCTCCCAGCATGGATTTTCAAAGATGTTTGGATCAGCCGTTTCCCCCTGCTCCCAGTCACCACTCCCTCTCGGCATGTACCAGCAGCACAGAAGGAAGTGATGGAAAAACAAAAGCAAAATAACAGCACATAGCTGGCATATGAAAGATCCTACCAGGCTGCTGCACCTCTCTGCCCAGTTATCACCAAATATTTAACTGTTACGAGCTGATTCAGTGCTACGATCTGGCCTCTAAAAAAAGGTGTCCCAGTACCTGACCCATTCGTAAGGCTTGAACACTCACGAGTTCTCTCCCAGTTTACCCGTTACTCTCTTCTGCAATCAATGAGTTGTATGTGTGGAAATGCTGTGTGGTAAGCAAGAGACCACCAGCCGGCAAACCCCACCTTTCCCGCTGGAAGTGTTTGCACACACTTGCGCCACCTCCACTCGGCACAATAACTCTCTTCCACGGTCAGAGTGTTCGCTGGAAGGGACACCTTGTACCATTCAAGCTTGCAAGGCTGCACACTTGAAATAGTGTGAGCAAATGTGGTGTGGAATTTGACTTGATTGCGTTCTCTGTTGAGTGGGCTAACTCCCAATTTAAAAACAAAAAAGTAAAATACTGGCACACTTATGAGATCTTTTTTTCTAATCAAGCCACCACAATATAACATTTGGCTATCACGATAGGATGTACAACAATAGTATTAATAACCCATACCATAAAAGGACAAAGTCAAAAGCCTGCTGTTTTGACAAAGAGGTTCGAGGGCAGTGGTTCTTAACCTTGTTAGAGGGACCAAACCCAACCGGTCCAAATGCAGATTCATGGAACCCTTTGTGAAAAATCTAAATATGAATTGAGAAGCGTTCCTTCAGTTTTCCCGGCGCGAGACAGGAGTTGCTCAACTTGGCATGACAAATCATGCAAGATTGGACAATGAGTCCCATCCATCATGTTCCATGATGCATGTGAATCCATGTTGTACATATTCGTCTGACCACTTTGTTTTTGTTTTTGTTTTTTGCCTGGCTTAGCGTGTATTATTATTATTTGTTTTTTTAAATCACATGGCGTACAATCACGACAGTCACATGTTGACTACTGAGCAAACTCGGTTTCCTGCAGCACTGATTGGACAAGCAACGTCATCTGCAGCCAGTGATTGCCAAGCAGGCTCCGTCGAACCCCTGAGACTGATTCACCGAATCCCTGGGGTTCGATCAAACGCAGGTTAAGAACTACTGTTCTAGGGTCATTTTCGCAATTCCCAGTGGTCCTTGAACCCACTACACTCTAAACCCACCTTGATTAAAGCAGGAGATAAATTTCAAACCCACCAATGTTACATGAAAATCTGAGTTTATAGAGAGCTCATACAATACACACTTAAAACTTGTTGTAACAGCTTTGAAAGTCTTCTCCCAGGCCCGTTCTCACACTCATGTTTGCAAAGTTTTCCAAATAAGAGGCAAAGTGATTGCTTCAAGCTTTTCCGCACTTCCATTTAAATGTTATTCTCAAACTGGCACATAAAACAACGAGAATTACTCGTTGACTATTTCAACACCGAACTATTTAATCAAATGGCAAATAGCGTAGATGGTCTGGTAATTATGAGACTTCAAATAAAATCTACTTGAACACGCACGCAGCAGCAACTACACCCACAGCATACAATACTACTCATGCAAAAATTCTCTCTGCTCCGTAGACACAACAAATACTAAAATGGGAAATCGTGGCACCGCATTACACCGAAGGGGCGTCCTTTTTCTTCTTGCTTTAAATCTCACTGCAGCATCTTCCAGCAGATTTCAGTGCGACATGTTGCGGCACAATGCGGAGCTACACTGAAGGCACGCAACTTCACTGACTAACACCAAACTGGAGGGAAAAAAAGGGGATATATTCTTCAGCATACAAAAATGGACGAGTCGTCATAAAACATGAGTCCTTTTGAGTGTGTGCTTGATGAAACGCTCCACAAACTGTGTCCTCTTGAATTGGCCGCCCCATTCATCATTGACTGCAGCTTTAATCGTGTTTGTTATAGGCCTCTTGGGCTTTGCGGTTACATGTTCCCGCTGAAAGTGGTTGAACCTCAAAATGAGTAGAGTGACAGAAGGCACCGTCAGGAAACCGTGGAAAGGAGATGGAGCAGACTGATAAGGTGACGCAGACGGTCTCAACTCTGGCGAGACGGTATAGATTGCCAAGGGCATTTAACTGGCACGCAGACAGCAGGAATCTCAACCCCTAACCTCAGTCAAATAGTACATTTGCAGTTTTCTAGATTGCAGGACAACTTTCCTACTTTTTCGTCTTCTGTTCATCAGATCAGAATTTTACGCACAGAACTACTGAGCACAAAAAGAGGTCGCAAACGGGATGATTTGACAGCACGAGCCGGAGAGCTGTAACATGATGACTACATCTCTGAAGCGATGCATTGAAACTCTTGTCGCTGCCCCCGCCCCTCCATTGCGGTGCAAACATTCATGCCTCAACAGAGGCATACTGACACTCCTCTCAACTATATTTATCAAAATACTCTTATCCATGCTGAGACTGAGTCGGCGGAGGAAAGCTATGAAACACCGTGACACTGAATAAGTTACTAGTCAGTGCTCACTGGACGGCAGATTTATAATGAGATTCAGACGGAGACATCAAAACTTTGTAAAGAATGCACAGAAGAACCGTTAAATAATCACGCAAAAAAGAAAAAATATAATTCATTTTTCCACATGAACTAATGTCACTTCCGTCCCATGCACCGTACCATGTTGCAAGATGTTGACGCAACTCTACACGCTTCCAGCCTGTGAACTACACTCTTGCGCCCATGTCACCCACCAAGCCAAGCCCTGCTTTTTAAAGGCATACAGACTCCCAAGACACAAATACAACAGTACAACGGGAGGATGGCAACACCAAGTGGATGGAAATAATGTCTGCACCTCATATGCAGAGTTATGCCGTTTAAAAATGAACAATCACATTTCAACTGATTAATTGCTGGGATAATCGGTAGACTACTCGGCGGCAGCCCTAGGAAGTGAATTTTTGCTCTTTTCCCCTTGTTTTAGTTCGCTGTGGTCTAGAACTGCCGATGTTTATAATCCGATGATGAAACGGTTACAGTTTACCCCTGTAGTGCAGCTTTGTAATGCTCCCAACTACAGCCACAATGATAACTAAAAAGTTAGTTGATGATGACTATGTAATTGTTGGCAGCGAGTGCCTTTAGTCATTTAAAACAGCCGGTCCCCAACCTTTTTTGCTCCACGGACCGGTTTAATGTCAGAAACTATTTTCAAGGACCGGCCTTTAAGGCGTGACGGATAAATACAACAAAATAATATGATATCACCCACATGAAAACTGTGGTATTTTTGAAACAATAATAATGAACATGAATCATGACATGAGGAACATTCTATCTGGCCGCAACACGCTCTGGTCGCTATGGTCACCTTTAACCATGCCTTCAAAATACATAGATACAACGCAAATTCTAAGTGCTTGAAAATTACGACTCACCATCGCCGCATATTATGCTGAGGTGGCTTGCTGCGTAGGAATCTACCGTTTAGATAAATCCGTATTTTGTGTAGGACTCCTGATACAGTCGATTAAATTTCGCCTTCTTTTTCTTGAATGTCGCAGGCTCGTCTTCTGTCTCCTGGTTAGGCTTTTTCCCCTTCGCAAAGAAACTTTCCAAAGGCCAATTTGGCGAGCTCCTGGGTTTCATTTTAGCGGGAACCGATCACGTGACCGAGTAGCGCTTCTTGGCCTGCGTCAAGAGTAACACTCTCGACGGATGTTGCAGAGAATCCGCTGACTTTTTTCAAAATAAAATATCTATCAGACTCAGAAATAAATAAAACGGAAGTAATATAAGTCCTTCATTCTTTTGTGCCTCCAACACCAAATGCCCCACAGACCGGTACCGGTCCGGGGCCCAGGGGTTGAGGACCCCTGATTTAAAACAAATCTGAATGAAGCCGCTTTTAGTATGAACTAACTTCGAGATATGCAAAGCATATTTATACATGTCTTCAAATAGTTCTTAATGTCTGTAATATTTCCCCAATTACCCATTTTAGGATTAGTCATGTAGCTTTTGTCTTCAGATAGCATCCCGACCTTTTACGCTATGTGTTTGTGTTTGTTGTTGGACATGTGAAAACAAGATTCCAGGCAAATGTGTGTCTGCAAAAACGGCCCATTGTATATTTGACCATCCTGCGTGTGTATGGAAGTGTGGTTTGGGGTATTTGAAACTACACTTGACACTGCAATGTCAACTAAACGTAAACCCTATTGGTTTTTCTTTTTGTGTGCTTTTCCAGCTCAGAATGTGACAGTGGACGACATCCTGTCTTCGTATAAACAGGCCTGTCACAAGCTCAACTGTAAGCCCATTCCTAAAGTGCTCAAACAGATTCAGGTGAGGCCCATCGATTCCCAACATACACACGCACACACATTTAGTGGATAAATTGTAGTTTCCCCATTGCGGGACAAATAAAGGATATCTTAATTAAAACACTTTGCGAAACCACACCGATGAATAGCGACTGGGATTCATGTCACATGCCTCATTAAATGTAATCACACCCCCGGCCAGCTGAACTCCTGCTTTTTTTTTTTTTTTTTTTTTTGGTCCCTCCATGATGCCATTTACTCTGTAATTTAGTGTACTCAACTGCAATTTACTGCAGTCTATGCTCCCGCTGACTCTGCCGTCCTGAAGCTAGCAACTGCTACTGCTGCTTACCGGTGTGGGCGCGAACACGTTTTAGCTCTGACAGCTCCGGTCTATGTGCAAATGCCTCGATCAGCCATAGGAACCAACCACATAACCGGACAAAGTTGACCCGATCCCTCCCTCTACCAGAACCATGACAGCATGTTTGGCTTTGAGGCATTTGTAAGGATTCACCGTAAAATTAAAAAAAAAAAATGTTTGTGATTTTAGATAAACTACTAATAGCCCCAGCAGAAAGACTAGTGTTTCTAGTTTCTTGTTTTCTTTTGCAGCCTTGTCTTATGGGTTAGCCAGCAGTCATGTGTCCCATAATCCCTCTGTAGGAGCAGTTCCTCAAATCCAGTTTTGTGAGGATTGCCTGTGTATGTGAATTAGCACATGTGATCGCTGTGTATTTGAATCCATTTTTGCCCTAGTTACAACCCCCACAATGAAGAAGGATCTCTAAATGGTTACCGGTAGGTCGAAACACTCAACAAAGGAATCCCCCTCACGCCCGGTCAACCGAGAGTTAACGTCACAGTTACTTGAGGAAAAACACATCACACTGCGAAGCTGATGCTCAGGCCTTCACTTTATGATCTGGGTACATTTCCACTGCCCCAGTATCTGGGCCAGAATCACCAGCCCCTCTTCCCTTCTTCCCAGTCATATTCTGAGAAATCATTTCTTCAGTTGGTACCTCTTTGTTTTTTGTTTTGTTTTGTTTTTTAACTATACACCCATCTTTTTGTTATTTATCATAGTTGTGATGCTTAGCACTTCTTCCAACAGCTTTTTTTCAATTTTTAATTTATGCTGAGTCATCATTTCAGGAAGCAACCATGTAAACAAGACTGTCAGACAAGAACTGTTGGCCCCTTTTAGGGATTTTGTGAGAAGAGTTCAGTCACCATTCAGACCGTGCCTCTTTCTGTGAATGTGTATTCTGTGTTTGTCATGCATTCGGCCGCTTGCCAGGGGCCTGATATGATATGTGCATTTCAGGCCGGTTGTTTGTGTCGCTCAATGTGTATAAATATGATTGTTTAGCAGCTGCGTGGTGAATATATTTGCTACTGCAACTGCCACCCGCATCTTCGGACATTGTTACAAAGAACCCCAGGGTTTTGTCCTCGTGTAGCATACCGTATGTATGCTGGACTGTGGAGCTTTTGAGGTTGAACGCAATCCTTCCTGGGATGCTGGTGCACCTCCAGTTTGAACATAGTTAGAAACCAATTCCATGCAGTGTCAAACTGCCACTTTTATAGAACCTTAGTAAATTGTATGAGCTGTGTTTTAAATCGCATTCGAAGTTGGAATGGGCAAATCAAGACAGTCACTTCCACTGTGCTGGCCTACGTTCTCCTATGTTGCCATGTAAACTCAGACATGTTGTTTGTTAATTTAATGATTGAGGTGGTACCGTAATATATAAATGACCAAACACTAACTTTCTGTATTTTATCTTTATTACCCTCTCTTATATACCATAGGACATATGTTTTGTAATGTCAAATGAGCTTATTAAGACCTGTTGAGTCACGCGGGGCTGGGGGGTGTCAGCACGTCCAGCCGGGCTCAAATAATTACCAGCAGTGTGGCACGGGGACAGAGGTAATGGAGTTCATGCTGAATGGGATGGAGAGCCAACTATTTGCTGGCACATAGTTTCGAGGGCAGCACTCAGAGTGTTTGCATGGGCGAGTGTATCACCAGGGCAAGAGGCAAAAAATAGTTTTGTTTAAAGTGTGATGCGCTGCCCGACAGCCTTAACTGTCACAAAGTTCATACCGACTGCTAATTAGCGGAATCCGTCACGTTCGCAGTGACATGCGCATCGACACAGAAACACAGAGAACAGGAAAGCACCAGATTTATCAAGCAAAATGTTTATCTCGGATTACGTAAGGGGAAGTTTGTTTAGATTTTTTTTTCTCTCAGTGGTTTGTGTGGTATGGAGATGTTTCAAAATGTGCAGCGCAAGATGTGATTTCACAAGAAAGCGCTTTGTTTCTCACTTGTGCTGTTGTTGTATTTGAATTATTATTACAGGAACTTAAAGACCTGACCCAGCGAAATGAATGCTTGGATCTAAAAGGTAAGCATCAACAACTGCAAATTGGCACAAGTTTATCTGATGAAGTGCTTACATTTGATGACAACCTCCAAAGTTGAACCCAAGCCATTCTATGGCACTACTTTCAACAAGTACCGTATTTGCCTGAATATAAGATGGTGTTTTTTGCGTTGAAATAAGACTGAAAAGGTGGCGGTCGTCTTATATTCGGGGTCTAGGCATTATACCCATTCACGACGCTAGATGGCGCCAGATATCATTGAAGCGAATGCTGAACTTGACTCCCCAGGCCAAAGTGAACCCCTGTCATGAAGAAGAAAAATAAAAAATAACGGAAAGAAAGAAAAGCGAAGAAAATAATAGAAGAGATAACAGAAAATGGAGAAACGTAGCGACAATGTGGAGAAAAGTGGGTCGAAGATCGGCCAGGTTAACTGGCAGCTGAGGAGAAGTTTTGATGTCATTTACATTTTAAAAACCAGAGGCCATTCATTTACGAATGTGATTGCACTTTAGTTTACATATTTAAATGATAAGATATTGAGATTTGAATGAGGCAAAATAGCATGCTTTTTCTCTCAAATATATTGTTATAATCATTTGTTTCAGATGTACTGTAATGATTTTCACTATAAAAATTTATTTGGTGTTCAAAAAGTCTTTTTTCAAACTTTAGTCTTGGAAAAAGAGGCGGTCGTCTTATAATCAGGGCCGTCTTATATTCGGATTAATACGGTAATGTTCAAAATATGTTCTTGACTGTACCTAGGGCTGAAAGAATTAATCCAATAACTGATCATTAAATCACCCCCAAAAAGTCAAAGCAAAATTTCCGCTTTACAGGCATCAGTTCTCGATACGCACCGGTCGATTTTGATCGACTGGTTGGGTGCATGATTTGCTGGTTTGAACTCCCCAAATTTATTTGACTTGGTTGTTTAAAATCTACGACTTTTGAACGTGTTTCACGTTGGAGGTCGCACTGTAAATTATTTTGTCCTGCAAATCATAATACACGGGCTGTGTCTGTTTGTGCACAGGTGAAAAATTGGACTACAAGGCTTGCGAGTCCCTGGAAGAAGTTTTAAAGAGAGTCCAGTTTAAAGTGATAGACCTGGAGCAGACCAACTTAGATGAAGATGTAAGAACACATTTGTTTTAATTCTCGATACTCCAGACTGGTGTGACCAAGTGCTTGAGTGTGTGTCGGTTTTGATTCTACCACATCCCCTTTGAGGCTGCAGGCAGATAAGAGGCAGGTACTATAATGTAGACCTGAGGGACGCATCCTGTCACAAGATCGCAAACTGTAAAACACTGTGAGGTTTATTTCCAGTCGCAGACACAAGTTGTGCACGCAGTCAGACTGAGGTCATACCGGCATGGAAAGTTCACTTGAATTACTGCATGCTGTTTCGTCCGCTGCCTTCACAATTCTTGCCCTACAAATACACGCAGACAGCCAAACAAACCCGTCGTTTCCAGATGCACAATGCAGGCCAAAAGCCGGGTAGGGAATGAGTCACCAAATAGCATCACCTCAGTCTGAGGTGGATGAGCGCAACTGAAATAAGAACCTGAAAGGGAAGGCGAAGGCAAGACAGCAAATGGATCTATTGAAGGGGATGAGTTCATCACATCCAGATGGTGTGATGAGAATAGATTGACACTTACAAGTGATATACGAGGATCTACAGCATAGATCATTTTCAAAAGCCATCCGTTAAAACCAGATGGGTGGACTGCTTTTGAATTCGATGTAGCTCACTTTCAGCCGCCCCGCAGATATACACACACGGACACACACGTACAGTGTCGTGAAAAGTATTTGCAAATTCAAGAAATTAGGGAAATAAATGTTTTGAAATACATCAGTCTGGAAAAGCCTACAAAGACATTTCCAAGACTGTGGGGCTGCAGTGAACCACTGTTGGAATCATTATCCACAAATAGAGAAAACCTGGAAACAAACATTCCCAAGAGTCGACCAGCTAAAATTACTCTTGAGTGTGATGGCGACTCATACAGGAGAGGTTGCAAAAGAACCTAGAACAACATCCAAAGAACTCCCGACCTCGTTGGCCTGAGTTCAGGTCAGTGTTCATGACTCTAGCATAAGAAAGACACGGGCCAAAATGGCATCTGTGGGAGAGTTCCCAGGCGAAAATCACTGCTGTCCAAAATGATCCGTCTCACATTTGCTAAAAGATATCTTGATGAACCTCAAGACTAGGAAAGAAATTCTGTGGACTGATGAGTCAAAAATGTAACTTTTTGGAAGATGTGTGGGCCGTTACATCTGGCGTTAAAATGGCACAGCATTTGATAAAAAGACAGCAATGTGGCATTGCTGCTTTGCTACCTCAGGACCAGGACAACTTGCTGTGGTTCATAAATAATACATCGTAATAGATAGGGACATCTCGATCCTTTTTCACCCCCCCCCCCCTCACCTGACACTCAGTCACTTGATTTTGATTATGTGCCAATAACGAATCCCAATCTATGACTGGTCGACAAGTGCTTAGTCCACATCTGCTCTTCAGTCTCCGAAAGACGGGAAAAAGTCAGCCCTTGTCATGCAACAGTTACCATGATGACTACAGCGATTGGTCAACGTTGGTTACCTGTCGATTGATTGTTGCCTTTTGCTTTTGGTTTTTGGTTTTCTGCTTCTCAGGGCGCCTCGGCTCTGTTTGACATGATCGAGTACTACGAGTCAGCCACACACCTCAACATCTCCTTCAACAAGCACATCGGCACGCGGGGATGGCAAGCCGCCGCTCACATGATGAGGAAGGTAAGCCGTAGCCTCCATTGCCGCTTCTGTTGTGCTGTGCATAAGCTTATTATTATTGGTCTGTAACATGGCTTGAGATTGCAACATGTACCAAAAAATTCTGTCTGGTTCTCCAATTTTGATGAAGCTCGAATGTCATTCATGAGGACAGTTAGCATTGAATATACTGTAAGCCGACATCATCTTTATCGTATATGAGTTTTACGTCACATGCTGTATATAGTAGCATACAATGATAAATCGTGAATAGGCTATATTGTTTTGGAATAGACAAGTTTTTGGGTTTTTTTGGGGTGGGGGTCTATCCTTGAAATTAGTCATCTGGAGCATTTGTTTCAACATTTTGATATCTCTGACATTGTTCTGTGAAAATACACAATTATCGCTTTTGTCACCACGAAGACCAGTGGGCGGAGCTAGGGCACATACGGATTTTCCCGACCCCTGTGGCAACTATTTGGAGAAAAAAAAAGTGATAAATGATTTATTGTGGGGGAGTTTTGAGACTCCCTCCAGATGAGAGATTCACCCCTCCCTGTCCAAACTGCAAATGTGAAAGCCGCTTGCGCAAGGTTATCATTGGCTAGTTTAACAACAAATGAGGAGCTGATAAGGTAATCGTGTTCATCTGTCGAAAACAAATTTTCCTTAGTGGTACACGATTGTTTTCTACCACCACAGACAAGCTCTCTGCAGTATCTGGATGCAAGAAACACGCCACTACTGGACCATTCGGCTCCCTTTGTGGCTCGAGCGCTCAGGATCAGCGGCAGCCTGGCTGTCCTGCACCTGGAGAATGCCGGCTTATCCGGCAGACCGCTCATGTTGCTGGGTAAGCGTGGGACAAACCCCATCAATAACTGTGTTCAATGAATTGAATGAATGAAATCATTTCATGGCGTGTTTTTAGCAACGGCTCTGAAGATGAACATGAACCTGCGGGAGTTGTACCTTGCCGACAACAAGCTCAACGGCCTGCAGGATTCAGCCCAGCTCGGCAACCTGCTCAAGTTCAATTACAACATCCAAATTCTGGACCTGCGCAACAACCACATTCTGGACTCAGGTACTGTTGCAGCCCCTATTAATCCGTTTTTTTGTCATTTAGGGCCGAAACATCGCTACTGGTTCGAATACACTTTGTTGTAACTCCATGCTACTGCACAGCTCCCTATGCATCCCTCCCCCTCTACTTCAACTTCTTCTGCAACATGGTCCTGGCTGATCCCTTACAAATGTCACATGCTGGCCAGATTTTAAATCTTTTACAATGCAGACAAGCCTGATCCTGAGTCAGAGGCTGCGTCAGACCCTTCTGCACACTATGATCCAATAAAGAAAAAAACAAAAGAAAAGATGTAAAAAATACGTCCTAGGGAGGTGGCCGTCGTGGTTTTTCAAGACGCACTTATCCATCATGGGGAATAAAAGTGTTAATAATGCAGGAATCAATTTGGAAACGATTACCTGATCAATCAATAGGATGATAATCGATTCTAAAAATGTTCGATAGCTGCAGCCATAGTCGTGATGATTAATGGGAACTCATACATAACAAGACCATCTCCATCCCAATCCTTCTGTATAAAGTGACGATAATGTTGTAAAACCTGAAATGTCCATGTTGGCAAAAACACTCCGGCATCTCTTTTGATGCGTTTGAATACTAGAGGGACTCATGAGCTCATCAGCATCCAACTCTCTGGTGCCCACATATTTATTTAAACTCCATTTATGTAACCAATGCACACAGAACACAAAAATATCTCTCAGCTGGAGACTTGAGTCGTGGTTGATGAAAATGAATGCGGATGATATAATTTTATCATCGCGGTCTGAATAATTCATCCTGAGTTATTTTTGTTGGGGCGTCCTCTCTTTTTTTTTTTTTTATCGACATGTTCCTCATTTTATACGGCCCCATTTGCCACAATGTGTTGTTGCTGCTGCTAATGATATTTTGCTAGCTTTAGCAGGACACAGATGGACTGACTGACTGACTGTGTTTGGTGTGCGTGTGTGTGTGTGGGGGGGGGGGGTTGTTGTCACAGGTTTGGCCTATGTGTGTGAAGGACTAAAAGAGCAGAGGAAAGGCCTCGTCACATTGGTGCTATGGAACAACCAGCTGACACACAATGGCATGGGCTACCTTGCTGCTGCACTGGTATGCACACAGTCACACCAGCGCTGTTAAATTGAAAGATGACAGCAAGACAATATAAAAAAATTGGAGCGACGAGTGTCAAGAAACGGTATATGGCAGTGGTCGGCAAACCAAAATGTTGAAAGAGCCATATACAATACAATACAATACATGCTGATTTATATAGGACAAAAATAACAAAAAACAAATATGTCTGGAGCCGCAAAAAAATAAAAACCTTTGATAAAGCTTACGATGAAGGAAACACATGATATATGTATGTAGGAGACTAGCATGTCTCAGAATTGTTTGTTATTCATTCCTTTGTTGTGTGTTCACAAACGCCCCCATAGAATTTATTTTGTGATTTCCTCGCTTGATTTTTTTGTTTTGATGGATTATTTTAGCTGTTCTTCGTGTCAGTGAAGTGATCATTAATTTCCGTTTTTCGGAGGCTGTCTTTGAACGCCTCTCGAGTCGAACGAGAAGAGAGAAGGCACGGAGTGCGGCTCCAGAGCCACATGTTACCGACCCTCGGTGTAGGGCAATGAAGTGAACCGCCGGGCCGTAAATTATCAAAAATATTTTTGTCTCATCTATTTGATTTATCTAATTTTGTTTAAAGATCATCTTGGCAAAAAGATGGCATCTTTAAAGCTGCACAACACGAGTGTTTGATAGCATAGAGCTGCTGCTACTTGAGGAAATCTGCGGCATTTGCACCACATTAACCGCCGAAGATGTTCAAAAACTAAATTCAATGGGCTCATTTGTTTTGAGGAGTCGTCTCATCCGCGTCACATTGGTGCTGGCCGATAAGGAGCTCATTGTTTGTCCTTCCCCATTTAGACGACGCTGAATGCCCGTTTGTCAGAGCAGCGCCAATTTTGTTCTGTTGGTTTTTATCATTTTCATGGTTGGCCGCACAATTGGATTGAAATGCCACACCTAACTCTACCTGTTCCAGTGCAGTTGTTGTCTTAAATTAGTATTCCGCTCTCGCGAACCCCACATAAATGTTCTTCAAGACAAAAACAAGCCAGAGGTTTTATTTCTAAAAACTATATTTCGTAGTCTTGTATGCCACTGATTCATGTCCCTTGGTGCACTTCATTTTTTAAATATATATATTTTATTTAATAATTTTTATGGTGTCAGGAAAAGTTCCGTGCTGAGCAAGTCCGATCCTCATGTTGACATATTGTTTCATGTAATCACAATTAGATTACTTCTCAAAAATGTTCAACACTAACCTATCGTATCTCTCAAATGTCTGATGACTTAAGTTAAGTGCTTGCTTGTTTTACATTCTCTCAGCCTTGCACCCAAAGTCTGGAGACACTAAACCTGGGTCATAACTCAGTGGGCAATGAAGGCATCCACAAGCTGAAAGATGGACTGATCGCCAATCGCTCTGTGCTTAGACTCGGCCTCGCCTCCACTAAACTGTCCTGTGAAGGTGACAAATAAAGCACGTTTCGAGTTTCACAATTTAAGCTGTTTGTGCATTTTTCATCCCAACGCTTTTCTTCCCCCGCCTTGTGCGGTAGGGGCGGTAGCGGTGGCCGAATTTATCGCCGAGAGCCCGAGGCTGCTGCGTCTGGATCTGCGAGAAAATGAGATCAAGACAGGTGGACTGATGGCGCTGTCGCTCGCCTTGAAAGTCAACACCTCCCTGCTGCGCCTCGACCTAGACCGGGAGCCCAAGAAAGAAACTGTGAGCTTATGCTAGTCAATAATTAACAGTTTGTGGAAAGATTAGATATTGTGTATTAAAAAGAAGGCTACTGCACTTGGGGGGCCCAAAAATGTGATTCACGTTGCTTCTATATTGTTGTAATACTTTGTAGTTTTACTAGTTGAATTCATTTTCCCCCCAGAAATGTACGCCTGAGCAAGTCAAGCTCGTACTGACAGCGTATATCCAATTTTGCCTTTTTGAGGCTCTGATTCCTTTTGGATTTTTAGAGGCATCAGAAAGAGGTCTGATTCCAGTCTGAAGATATCTGATTCCATGCACATTGTTTATTTATTTATTTAGATGCATGTCACAATGAAGCCACTTTTTAATAATCACTTCAATCATGCTGTGTAAATTCAGCCGTAAAAAACACGGATTGTTTTACAATATCGAACTAGAAATCTACACGCACAAAAAAAGCCTCAACTGTGGACATCATGCTTTGTTTGAATTTGAACAGTTGCGTTCCAGGGTTTGTATTGAATGACCAAAGTCAGACATGAAGCCTTTTTGAGTGGTGGCCCATCAAGTCGAGTTGGGGTTGCCGTGTCGGAACCGGTACTGGCCCTGTTATATTGCTTATATGATACGCTAAGTGAGATTGATTATTCAATATTTAGCATCTTTATATGGTACAATTGCCGCACTCAAATCAAGCGTGTGCTGGCATATAATTGTGTCCCGCCACCTGGTGGCTTCACAGTGGAATTACGCCAAAAATAAATGGGATGCAGAACAAAGTAGAGGTAAAAAGTCTGCAATGTAGCGTGACGGCAAACAAGGATCCCGCAATAAGGGGGGCTACTTTACTTCATTCACCGCAGTGCTAAACAGGTGCAAAATCTTGAAATTGTGACTTTGAGAATGAATCTTTGCATGGTTCTGTTGCACTTTGAAGATGTATTTGCGTCCTACAGGTGAAGAGTTTCATTGAGACGCAGCGTGCCTTGCTGGCCGAAATCCAGAACGGCTGCAAGAGGAACTTCATCCTGGCTAAGGAGAGGGAGGAAACGGAGCAAATGATGAGGCAGTCGGCATCCATGGCCGAAATTGCCACCGAAGACGGAACAAGAGAAGAAGAAGGGGAGGAAAGCAATGACCGGAAACGAGGGGATCAAACAGGAAGCGAAGGACAGCCGAGCAGCGAGGCGAAGGCAAGCACCGAGGTGAGTGTTTCTCCGCTGAACCTGGACTCTGACTCCGACACTGAAGATGAGGAGGAAATCATCACGAAGGCCTCGTCTGAGTCAAACACGCTTCAAAGTCCGACTCCCCCTCAAATTGAAGTGGTTGCGCCCATGTTGAGTCCCTTACAAGCATCCCCGCCGCCCTCAACGAACATCATTTCAGGAATCACCGTTACCGACAGCCCGGTTTCTCCGGGCACGCCTCCCTCTCCGGGCCGCTGCATATCAGTCTCCAGTCCCGGGCGGGGTCACAAGATCTTCATGGTGACTCGGGTGGAGAGTCCACCAGAGGCTCAGATGGGCGCAGGCCACACCCAGGAGCCATTGAAGGAGACTTCAGAAACCGGCGCAGGCTCTGCCAAGCAAATGCAGCCGACGCACGAAAACTTACACGGCACCACGCCGAACCGCACGCGAGAGCCCAGCCGCGACCACGACGTCATTGGCAACTCTTTAGAGCCGCCACCGACAAGTGAACAATCGCCAGCCTCGAATTTAAGCCCTTCGTCTGCTCAGCCTGCAGGCCTCAAACCAGAGAGCCCCGATGAGGAACTGAAAGATGCTCTTCTAGTGGAGGAGAGTAGAGAGGTGCCGCTGGAAGCCACAAGTGGCGACTCCGAAGAGGAAATCCAGACCTCAGCATCCACACAGGACCAACTAACGCAAGGCTCCGAACGTCATGACAACACAAAAGACGTGAACGCCAGCTCCTTGACCGTGACCACAAACGACGGCCACAGTCTAAAACTGGATGGAGAACATCATCAAACTGAGCTAGATGGACAGGAAGTAGCACAGCCCGTCCCCTCCGACCAACCGACATCCGTCACTGCCGTCCAACCTGAAACGGAGGACTCCGCCGATGAGAGCTCCGCCGATGAGGGCGAGCCGAAGGTCGTCAGTTCACTTTTGCCCAACGGCATGAAGCCCGAATTCTCTCTCCACCTCCTCGACACCGACAGCCCCAAACCTGGCAGCTGTGTCATGGAACACGGTGTGTGCGTGTATGAGCCATGACACTTGATACTCGAATGCATGAATAAATATTTAATGTGCGTGTTTTGTTTTTGGCTACGTAGTGAGTGTGAGCTGCACACAAGACCTGGAGGAGCTCCTTCTGGAAGCCAGTTTGGACACCGGCAGAGATGCTCCATGAAAAAGGTTTTACAGGTGAAACTCGGCATTTAAAGCGGGATACACACACAGTGGTTTCTAGGGGCTGCCGAACACGATTGAAAAAATGTTAGATTAACCGGATGGCTGATTTAATTGGCCGAAATTAGCCGTTTTAAACTTGGCAAAAATGGGCAGGGTTTTTTTGTTTGTTTGGGGTTTTTTTTGTTTTTTTTTTTTGTTTTTGCTTGCACAATAACGTAATACAGCAATAAAAATGACATTCAAACATTCATTACCCCTCCCCCTGAAAAAAAATCACAAATGAAACCACTGCTGAGGAGCATGGAGCAGATACTCACACAGAATTAATTGCATGGTAACTGGCCATTCTGACTGACTCCAACTTCTGACCTCATTCAGCAGGCAACACCCCGTAAAGGCACCACAGTACTGCGGTTGTATAGTAATTAGAAGGGCCTGGATGACATTTAGCTCTTTTTAAAATCAGCAAATATCGGACTATTTTTGCTAGGGGGGGTTTAAATTCAATTTTTTTTTTTTTTTTATTCATTAGCAAATTATAACAATACAAAGATAATGGCATTCAAACATTCACCCTAGCCCCACCCCTAAAATTCAGATAATTATTGCCGATTTTTCTCTGTTCTAAAGCTGAACATACTGCAGGACAAAATTTTGTAAAACAATGCACTGTTCTGCCTGTAATTTATATCTTTATTGATGTGAGCTCAAATTGATCAAAAAGTTATTTTATTCATTATATACTTTTTTTTAAATTAATCGTCAAAGTTACCGGTTATCCAATTATCCAGCCAAATATCGAAATTGGCAGGGGTTTCAAAAAATCTATTTCCCTTTGCTGCATGCCAAACATTTACCGGCACGCTGCTACGGAACAACTGTGATGCTCAATCCAAATGGGATGAAAATGCCCAAGCGCTGCAGTCCTACCAATACAACAACATTTCAGGTTCTAATACTACTTTTCACCACAGCTTCCATTCCACAAAGTGTTCTCAGCTAACTTCCTGTCTTCCACAGGTCCTGTGAGGACAGGAGAGAATCCAGAACTAGTTCTCTGACCTTAGCAAATCCAGGCATCTCTTCCAAAGGACGCAAAAGTCAAAAACGCTCAAGTGTTCTAAATGAGTTCTGCTAATTATCGAAGGACACGAACACACACACACACACACACACACACACACACAAATAATAAATGAATGAATAAATAAACGTGACGTCACTACAACCATTGAAGCGTGTGTGCAAGGGGAACAAAGACCAAGTAACCATGCTGTCATCACATTTTTTTTTTCTATTCTTTCCATGGCAACACGGGAGCAAGAAGAAAAACACTAACCAAAGACCAATCGGGTGTGCATGTGTGCGCGCGTGTGCGGGTGCCATCAGGAAAGCTTTCAGTGCTAGCTTGGGCAGCACACAAATAACAATTGTGGACCCTGCTGAGCACACCTCCCGGCTTTAATGTCACAGCACTGCATTCAGTGACCATCAAGGGGTCTTATTTTTCGTCCTTCTCATCCTTGTTCCGAGTTTCAAGGGACCTGCGCCAAAGTGATCCCGCCTTCCGGTTTTCGTCTTGTCTGGTTGTCACTTTGGCCCCTCAGGAATCAACACAAACCAAACCTGAAGCCACAACCCCCAGTGCTTTCTTTTCAGGTTGCTCAAATCAATAAATCATCTTCTCTTCCTCCTTTTCTTCACCCGTTTTCTTTTTTTTGGGGGGGGGGGGCACCTTTGACAAATCATTTGTATTTATTTGATGAGTTTTGGGAATTATCCAGCCTCCACTCCTAGATTTGTTTTAAAACCCCACCCTGTATTAGATTTATATATTTCAATTAGAGGAAATACTTTTTGGGCGGGGCGAGGGGCATTGGGGGAGCGGGGGCGGGGGGGCAAGTTTGGAGTGCTTGACTTGTTAAGTAGCAGTCGGGGTGCATTCCTGATAAGGCAAATCAAGTAACCCGGAAGCAACATGTCACGTGGTGCCGCTGACGCCAGTTGGCCGCCAGAGGGCACCGCTGTAACACGCTGCTGCTCGCCAAGTCACATGACTCCACCAAGCAAGACGCTTCTCGTTTTGCATCCCTACTGTTTGTAAATGCTTTAATTTTTAGACCTTTTTAATAAATTGTTAACTTAATTCAGAACTGTGCTGGTAATCACAAAGATATGTATGGCGAAATTTGTTCCACTCAAATAAATGCATGTAATGACTCTACCATTGACTTTTAATTGATTTATTTTTCTGTGATGAGCATCAAGTTAGGAATATTGGGCTGGTAACCTATGATTTAAGAAATAAACTAACATATGTGCCGTATGATTATGATTATGATTATAATTGTTTAATTTACTACGGTTCTTTTTTGTGTAATTTGTTTAACTGCAATACATCAATAAGAAATTAATGCATGCATTATAATTAAGCAATTGGGGGGGGGGGTCACAATTGCGACATTAATCCAACAATAATGCATACCTGTCAACTTTTCGGAGCGCCAACCTGTATAAACTACCAAAAAAATCCGTATAAAGAGCAAACGATCCTTACAACATACCAAAGCATTTTATGTCAAAAATAACGGCACAGAAAAAAACCCACGAAATGTTCAATGATATTTATTGTAGATCTCCATAATACAATGTCTGGTTAATGTCTAATCATCATTCTACTTAGTGGCATTACTGTGTTAAGAGTTGTATTCCGGAAATGAAAGCATTCGAGTAGAGGAGCACCGTTCTGGGCAAAAGCAAACGGAACTACCTGTCGGTGGGGGCGGGGGGGACAAAAAACGGAAATGTTCAGAATCCGTATGATTTGTGCGATACGGCCATATACGTAAGATTCACCACAAAATCCGTATGAACTATGGCTAAACCGTATGAGTTGACCGGTATGATATTGAATGCATGCTTTCAATGTTATTTAATAACAATGTCTTGTTATGTTCTTGGAATCAAAATATACAATTTCAAATGCATTGAGAATGTTGCACAAGTGTGTGAACCGTTTTGAAGCTACGGATGTGGTTGTGTTCAGAAGTAATCAATCAGATTTAAGATCTCGTCAAGTGAGTCTGCACACATCTGCCATTTAAAGTGCTGCTGATTAACCCCAAATGAGGTTGAGATATTTTAGTAGGCTTCTCCTGAACCTTTCTCTTTTTTTCTTCTTCGGGGAAGCCTGACTGGTATTTAGAAATGTTCATCGTTTCTTCCACCAACCACAGTTCTAACTGAGGAACAACAACCCTAAATAATGATGCTGCCACCATCATCATCCTTCACAATAGGTAGGACATTTTAGGTTATGAATAGCGTTGGGGATTACAACCAAAACAATTTAATACGGGTTTTCCTGCGCTATTTCATATTTTCCCATATGCCCTTTGGAGATTTTTTTAAATGTTTTTGCAAAATGGAACCAGGCCTTGCCAACCTACCCCATAGCCCAGACATTCGGAGATTGTAGTCACGTGTACTAAACGACTGACCGTTTAGTACATGTACACTTTAGTACACTTGCCAGAAATTCCTGGAGCTCCTTCATTGTTGCTGTTGGCCTCTTTACATGCCATGAATGTTGGAGGGAAGTCCACTTCTTAGTAGTGGGTATTCTCCACTTTATAATTACTGTCCTCAAATTGGTCAATGGTGTATTTAATGCTGTGGAAATTCTTTTGTACAAATCAACTGACTTATACTTTAAAAACTAGTCATTATTGAGAGTTAATGTGCAACACCTAAATACTACCACAACATAATGCGATTGGTGTTTTTTCCTGTATGAAGGGGAAAAGAGGGTACAAATGGGCCATCCATGATTCTCGTCCCGTGCACCATCCTGGGGGGGGGAGCAACGTGGGGAGCGATCAAAAGTGTCCTTGCTGGGTCTCCGGGTGGGCTTAGTTGTACTTCAGGAATGTGACGGCAGGCTGGAGAACAGTGGGGATTTATCCACGGTGTCAGACCCCATCTGACCTGTTGACTCGCAGTCCACTGGACGGAAAGGAAAGCTTTCGCTTCATTCCTGGGAACAGCGGAGGAATACTCTACTTCGACATGTACTTTTGTATCATGGCCAGGGAAACAGAAACGTGACGCTATTAGTTTAAACGTGTCGTGTTCTAATAAAACCCCCTGGCCCGGACCCCGGCACAAGCTTTTTAATACTCACTGACCCCCTTCCCCCTGCCACCCACTAAGAAAGCAGTTCCCTGCATCTGATGATGTGATTATGTAATCATACAACACAATGAGTTTTTTATCAGGACTTTTTTTTGCATCGCTCCACCAAGGCAATAAAAGACATTAGTCTGCAAAACAAAACTGAACAAAATAATTTGTGCAGATTTTTTTTCTTTATTATTATTATTTTTTTAATCAAAACGGAGTCGGGATTCACAGTTACAACCAGCACGTTTTTTTTGCGGTGCACTGCTTTTACAGCGGCTTATCGGCGTGACTGTGATGTTATGTCTTTAAGTGGCCCCTTGATTTATTTGCCTCCATGCTGTCCGCTGTCATCATTTTTAGACACAGCATACACACCGGTCGTCTTTCCTCATCTCCCACTGCAGTCAAGTCAAGTCAACAGTATTTATAGAGCACTTTCAAACAGCCATCGCTGCATACAAAGTGCTGTACATGGAGCGATTTAACATACAAAATAAACACTAAGACGAATCGGTAATAAAGGCGGTAGAAAGCACCAAGCAGTAAAATCAAGAACAAATCTAAGTCATGCTGAGTCGAACGCCAAAGAATACAAGTGAGGTTTGAGGAGGGCTTTAAAGATGGGCAGCGAGGAGGCTTGCCGAATGTTCATTGGGAGGTCATTCCAGAGTGACAGTGAAGCTAAGCAACAAAAAAACCGCCAGCCTTTTCATCCCTGTTCCATTTTTTTCATGTTGTCTCTTGAGGGTTTGTTTGCCGAACTTCATATCACCTATTTGGTGCAAAAAAAAAAAAAAAAAAAACTCCACCAGAGATCTCAATACATGTACTCCCTGCGCATTCTCTGACTCTGAGAGCGCCACTGCCAACTGCTGGAGTGGTTGTGCAATTGCACTTTATTCTCGTCCGGCCAAAAAAGGCATGTTCCCCCAAAGTACACGCCACCGCGCTGGCATTGAGCAACGGCCCAAGGGGGGCGCGCCCCACTATTTGAGACTATTTGTAAGGCGATAGACAGATAGATTGGAGGGAGGACGATTGCGACTGTCTCCCCCTGTCTCACATGACAGAGATTAGAAGAGTGAAGAGTGGAAGGGGGAGAGGAGGGAGTAACGGTGTGAAGGAGGAGGAGTGTGGAAATGTTGCATACAATGAAAGAAAGATTCTGGATTCGAGCACACACGAGCGTCCACTCACTATCTCTCACAGGTCCTCTTCCTCGCAGGTAATGATGACTTTTTCCATGTTCTAAATGTAGCACTGCGAATCTCCGAACGCTAGGTCAATTTTTTATCAATTTGGCATTTGTACTTTGTACAAGTCGTACAAATGTACGACTTGTACAAAGTACAAACTCATGCCTCCTCAAGCAGTAATATATTGATTGACTTTACCGTGCACGTATGTCTACTAGTGATTCGCTGTAACATACAGCACAGATGAAATTTCCTCTCTTCTCCCCCCCTCCCCACATTTGACAATAAAGTTGTACTTGACTTGACATCCGAGTGTCTTAAAGTAGTGGTAGAAGTACAATTCTTCTTTGTGTCTGCATGAGATTGTTTTATACTGTCTCCCTGTGGCCAAGGCGGGTGCACCAGAAGGAGCAGCACTTTGAATTGGATTGTGGCATTAAATCATGACACACAAGTCGTTTCATTCTTTACATTCTACATTCATTATGTCTGTTTTTTTTTTTGTTTTGTTCTTTTTTTTGTCTTTTTTTTTTTTTACTATACAGATATGAAGAAGGTGTCACAGTGGTGCCAGCTGGGCATCACCGTCCTTGTGCTGGTTCTGAAACTGATCACCGGTCAGCTGTGCAGGTCCTTCATCTTGCTGATGGATGGCTTCCACACACTCTTTGTCCTCGGTCACATGGCTCTACCTCATCCTCAGAAGCCAGCAAGCCCCTCTGGTTCAAGCACTTGGCCGTCTTCAGAGACGACTGATCCCGTCAGCCCTCTCGGGTGTGCCATGTTCCACCCTGTCGGCAGGAGACAGCCGGTGGGGGTCTTTATGTTAGCCCTGCTGCTCACCTCTTTGTGCGTCTCCTGCCTGTTGGAAATGGCCAGCTCGTCTGTGGAGATGCATCCTGTGGAGCGGCCCTGGCTGCTAGTTGCGGTGGGGGTTGTCGGTGTGTTGCACAACGTCGCGATGTTCGGGATGACACGGAGGCGGCGGGGGGCACAGGCCTGTGCTGAAGGGGAGCATGAGTGTTACATTGAAGTCAACCACAAAGGTATCGCTTCAAACTTCTTTGGCTCGTATTTGTCCCTTGTTGACTTTTGAAGGCAACAAAAAATATTTCCCTATACTGTATAGTTTCATGACTCTTTCAAAAGTGACCACAAATACACAGAATCGTATCACACCCCATCTATTGATAAGACTTAAATATTTTCTAGAGGGGATGTTAGGTTATTTCTTGAATTGTACTCGATGGTTGCAACAAGTTTTTCCATGTGTGTACTTCGAAGTATAATATAATGTATGTTCAGGTGTGCTTTTATTTTGACGTACAGTGGAGTGTATGTTCAGGTGAGGCTTTTTTTGCTTTGAAGTAGTTGTTTGTTTTTTTATTCTCTCTCACAGCCATGTCTCAGGAGGGCTCCGAAGGGGCGGGTGAGGCCGTGCGAGGCCCGTGTGAAGCCAGTGGAGTTCAGCATGGGACGACTGCGTGCTCTCTCCGTAACAGGGATTTCATCTTCTGCAACCGGGTGATCTCAACAAGAGGCGTGGATGCTGAGAAGACGTCTGAGGAGCTCAAGACAGACAAAGAACACCCTCAGGGCAACAGGCAGCCGCTGACTATGTGTGCGGCTTCTGTGGTGATGGTGGTGCAGCATCTGTCCACATCGGTGCTGGTCTTGGTCAATGGTTTGGTCATGCTGCTGGTGGGCCCCGACTACCCACATTTCCCGGAGGCCTGCAGCCTCCTTGTGTACCTGGATCCGAGCTTTGCCATTTTGGCTGCAATCATTCTGGTGGCCGCAGCTGTGCCGCAGGTATGACCATGAAAACGAATATAGGCTGACTCCATTTGATTCGTTTTACAGAAGTGTGATTCAAAATTTGATTTACATTATGTTCCCCCCACCAGTGTGAACATGATACTCTGGTTGATGTTGCGTTCGTGGAATAAGAATTAAGTTACACCATTTTCTATTCATGGCATTTTGTCCTGTACTGCCACCTGCTGTTGATTGAAACTGATGGCACAGCTGAGCTCGCGAACAACAACACAATGGCCATTCAATTAACGTAATGTGACAAAACCAGTGTATTTATTTTTGTATGTTATTTAATCATGTTTTCATTTTAAATATCATGGTATTGCTGTATTTGCGTGTGTGACATTTATGTATAGCCCTCATCAGATGCACAGGTACGGGCTGCTGTTGATGCAGGCCACGCCTCCTCACGTGAGCCTATCGGAGGTGAGGGAGCGGATCAGGAGCGTGCCTGGGGTGGACGAGGTGCACGAGCTCCACATCTGGGAGTTGTACGACTCGTTCGTGGTGGCCTCGGTCCACATCCTCTGTCACAATGCCTTTCCCATACACAGGTACTCCAGCTTCTTCCCGCCTTCTAAAAAATGCTTCTCAGGTTCACTGAAAGCTGAAAATTAATTCATAATTTGTAATTCATATAAATATAATGATCACATGTCATCTACTGGAATAGTTTTCTGGGTGCAAAATGGTTAGTATTTGAATGACTGAGAGGTACGGCATCGCAATTAACTAGAGCAATCACTCACCATGAATGACAAACTGCAGGAGTGACTCACTAGGTTTTTTTTGGGAGGGGTGCACGTTACATGAATTGTACTAAACGTGACTTTCACTCACATGTTCAGGTGTGCTGATCTAATGTCGGGGGTCACCAAGGTCTTGCAGAACGTCGGGGTGAGATGCTGCACAGTCCAACCTGAGTTTGCTCCCCCTTCTGCCCTCCCAAAGTGTTCAACATGCCCACCTCCGGTGCCAACCTGCAACTTGGCCTGTGATAAACTCTGTGACACCCACGTGTGCTGCCCTCTGCCACAAGAGCCTGTCATGGAAAAATTGTTAAAACAAGACAGTCCTGTTTCATTTTTGTAACAAGACATGCATGAAAAGCAAACATCTACCCTTTGTAATGTAAGAACGAAAAACCTCTCACTTGAATTGTGCGTGTGATAAAACTGTCTGATGCCCGGGATAGCATAGCATGATCAACACGAAGATAGCAAAGTGAAGAGTTGGGTTTTTGAGTGTAATCTATGTTGGAAAGTCAAGGTATAGAAAAGTGACTGTTATGATCTGTCAGAAAGCAAAGAGACGAGGGGGGAATGCTTGGCTGAGTGTACTTTTGCTTATCTCTTTGATGGCACGGTGGTCAGCTGGTTAGCACATCGGCCTCACAGTACAGAGGTCAGGAGATTGCATGTTCGCCCCGGGCCTGCGTGGGTTTTCTCCAGTCTACTTTGGATTCCTCACACGTTCCAAACATATGCATGTTAGGTTATTGATTGCCCAAGTGTCCGTCAGTGTGATCCTGAGGGCAAATGTATTTTTTTGTCTATGTGTGCCCTGTGATTGGCTGGCAACCAGTGTACCCTGCCTCATGCCCGAACAGAGCTGGGATTGGCTCCAGCATGCCAAGCAGTTCAGATAATGGTTGAATGTTTATCTCTTAATTGTAAGACAATAAATAAATCTTCTTATCAGATACTTTATTAAAACTGGAATGTTCAACCGCCCCGACTGTCTATCTATCTATCGATCTATCTATTACTAAAAAACAACGCATATGAAACTGGAAACTGGCTACCTTTTATGACGTCACCTGTCTCCGCCTTTTCTCTACAGCACCACCAATCAGTATGCAAGTATTTTGCATGAAACATCGCCTACCTGATGTCGTATATTTTTCAAATGTTTGTTTTTTTAAGAATTGAACTTTCGAGTAGGAAGCTCTCGGTCGACGTAAATTGTTATAGGCAAAATGATTCATGAACACAAACTAAAATATGTCATTGTTCCGCAATAGCTGGAAACCGTCACTAAGTGACAGCAGTGCATTTCTACTCTATATATAAGCAACCGATTCTTAGCTCTAATGCCCGGATGAGCCTCGGTGGTCCGGGGTGCAGGCTTCAAACCTGTAGCTGCTTAGCGGCAGAGTGGTTCAATTCCACCTTTCGGGCGAACCACTACGACTATTCTTAGGCGACTCTGTTTCAATCACTTAATGGAGCTTTTAATCGTTCCTGTGATCGCGCTGCTCATATTGACAAACGAGACTGTTGACATCATCCCGTATTCAGGGCTTTACTCTCATCCTTCAAAATAAAAGTGCCATAAGAAAGACAACTCAAATATATATACCAAATTTTAAGGGACGAGGGAAGCTATATGGATCTAGTTCATGAGTATTATTTCCTATATTGTCACTATCACCGGTGATCAAAGGAAACGAAAGTGTCATTTGAACTAAATGGTTGAAATTACAGTGCAATAGCAGAAAATGCTTTAGATTCCAGCGACACTTTCAAGCTACAAACAAACCGTAATGTGAGTTATGGTATTTCTAAGCCTTAGAAATGCCGTATAATAATTAGATGTATATAATAATATAAATAATATTTTTTCACTAATAAAGGGTCCGATGAATGTGCACATGAACAGGTTGGGTTCACTAATAAAGGGTCCGATGAATGTGCACATGAACAGGTTGGGTTCCGTACCTCCAATAAGGTTAAGAACCACTGTTCTTAGGGGACTTTAAAAAAGTATACACTGAAAAACAAAACTTTAAGTTCCACGTCCGGTTTGCCCGGAACAACAATTTTGTGTGCCCTCTCGTCACGGACCATCCCGCTTTCGTCTAAACCAATCAACAACGACAATAGTTTGTCCATGCCACCAATGATAAAACTGTCAAATATTAGCCAATCACCAACGACATGAATATTCGCTGCAGCCAATAATAATCATCGTTGTTGTGACGTAGCGTCAAACAATGCGGAAGTTAGCGAAGCTCCACGATGTCCTTGCAGCTTGGTGTTTTTCTATCAGGATGTAAAATACCCTTTTGATTTTACTTGGTAAGACTCATGCTTCATAGTTTACCTGATGATGTAAAATAATGTTTCATTATTTCATTAATCATCTTTTCGCCTGGTGGTAGGTTCATCGTGACAGGTATTCCATCAGTAACGTACGTACAAGTCTTTATACTGCGTGCAATTGTGCAGCCTTGCAAGCGTTTTCCCATTAAATATTAAATTGTATCAATATTAATGTAACAGTGTCGCACAACACTGCGCTCAAATAAAGAAAACAAAGAAAAAATGCATGGAAATAATGCTTCGACTAAAACGCACAGTACAAAAAGTGAAAAAGATCAGAGATTACGCGCTACTGTATGGGATTTAAGGGTAAATAGGACTGAACTATATTTGGGGAAAGATTTTTTGCATACCACTAAAGGTAACCTCCTTATCACAGGTCAAGAATCAATTTAATAATGACTTCTCTCTTCCCACTTGCCTTTAAGAATAAGTATGCCGCTCCATAAATACTCTTCTAAAATCTGGGATGCCCTCAAGCTGAAAAGTGGCATCTACGCCCGGCTTCCCAAGCATTACCTGAAGTCTCTGGAGCTAAAGGAGCCCACGCCGGTCCACTGGAGGCCCCTGGGGGTCCAGTATCGTCTCAATCACAAGACGGGTCAAAAAGAACGAGTACAGGACGTCCCGATCCCCATCTACTACCCTCCAGAATCGCAGAACGGCCTTTGGGGTGGCGAGGGCTTCGTTTCGGGCTTCAGATATGCCCACAACGATAAAGTGAGTGTGTACCAGTTTTTTTTCTGTTTTATTCTTTAAATTTACCAAGATGATTCCATCACCTGCATAGATGTCTAATCGCCTGCCAAAAACGTGGAAGCCACAGCTTTTGAAGAAAGAACTTTACAGCGAGATCCTGGACCACAAGTTCACCATCACGGTCACGCCGCGCACCCTGGACCTGATCGACGCTGCCTTTGGATTTGATTTTTACATCCTAAAAGTAAGCGAGAAGATTGTGAATCGAATTTTACACAATTAAAAAAAAAATGTACACTCTCTAGATACTGCAGAAAAATGTTCGAAACCTGCGTAGGTGTGGCTTAGGCCGTGCAGCAAGTGCCTCTCTGATACTGTACGGTCGGACAGAAAAAAACATACTCTAACATGCCAATAAACCTAACAATAAGATAATTACCCCTGTCATGTTGGGTGGTTGCTGATATTAAAAAGTTCACAATAGTGTCAAACAATTTTATTGTAAAAAATGATTGTGTTTTTGTACAGAACAACAGCAATGATGGAGAAATACACTTGGTCATTTTGTTGTCATGTTTTTCTATTGGCTCTTTTTTTTTTTGAAAAGAGATGTTACATCCCTATTTCAAACTGATAAATACATGGGCCGACCAGTCAGTTAAAATTGTAATCAGTCAGTATTGAAACACACGTGGGGCCATATTTATTTTGGTAACACATCTTGTTTTGTTTATTAACGCCCCCTAGTGGACAGCATTATTTCATTCATTATTTGTCTGTTGACTTGTGTTAGACGCCAAAGGAAGATCTGAACTCCAAACTGGGCATGGACCTGAAGAGGGCCATGTTACTCCGCCTGGCTCGCAAAGACACTCAGCTGTATCCAGACGACGCAGTGACAAGAGACAAGGTGTACAACAAATACAAGGTAACAAGCTTCGCTCGGATGTTCAGCGTTGCAAGTCCAACGAAATAATTCAATTTTGTGTTTGGTCACCGCGCTGAGCAGCAGTTTGAGATCCCCGAGGACGAGGCAGAGTGGGTAGGACTGACTCTGGAAGAAGCTGTGGAGAAACAGAGGCAGCTGGAGCACAAGGTCACATGATCACAATGAAACAAAATGCTTCCGTCATACCCAAAAGAAATGTGCATGTGCTGTTTCTGAAATAGAAAGTGTGAAAGTTAATGTGAGTGTGTGCGCGTTTGTGTGTGTGTGTGTGTGTGTGTGTGTGTGTTTGTTTGTTCCTGCCAGGAGCCCGAGCCGCAGTTCAAGGTGTGTGCGGAAAAGCTGATAGAGGAGCTGCACATCCAAAAACTGTCCGAGCCTCATCTGACTGAAAACAAATGAACAAGAACAAGTGAAATCTATGTGTGTCAATGTGTGAGAGACACAGAAAACAGGAAGCAACCCTTATTTATCTCATTTCCTCTTCTTTGCATGGCTGGAAGAACACTCAACACTGGCATAAATACTGTACAGCAGCTGTCCATTCTCTCAGCTTGTACAAAATCTTAAAAAAAAAAAAAAATTCACATTTATATTTGGTTTTGTGTCTCTTTTAACGGGAAGTGAAAAAATGGCTTTCTATATACTTGGTCGTTTTTTTCGGCAAGTAAAAGCCTGACGATACATGGTTGTTATTTGGGGCTAAAAACGTATTCTATAGTTTTTTTTGGGGAGGGGGGCCCAAAATAGCTTTCTCTACATGGTCATTTTTTTTGGCTAAAAACATCTGACTATTCATGGTCGTTTTTGGGGTGAAAAAACACCTTACTATACATGGTTGTTTTTTTGGGGTGAAAAAACACCTTACTATACATGGTCGTTTCTTTGGGCTAAAAACGCCTAACTATACGTGGTCGGGTTTTTTTAGTAAAAACGCTAAACTATACATGGTCGTTTTTTCCGGCTAAAAATGCCTTTCTATACATGGTTGATTTTTTTGGGCTAAAAACGCCTAACTATACATGGTCGGTTTTTTGGGGGGCTAAAAACGCCTTATTGTACATGGTCGTTTTTTTTTTGGGCTAAAAACGCCTTACTATACATGGTCATTTTTTGGGCCAAAAATGCCTTAAAAACGCCTTACTGTACATGGTTGGTTTTTTTTCGGCCAAAAATTCCTTACTATTCATTGTCGTTTTTTGGGGGCTAAAAATGCCTTACTATACATGGTCGTTTTTTTTTGGGCTAAAAACGCCTTATAGTACATGGTCGTTTTTTTCGGTTAAAAACGCCTCACTATACATGGTCGTTTTTTTCGGCTAAAAATGCCTTACTGTATACATGGTCGGGGTTTTTTTCGGCCAAAAATGCCTTACTATACATGGTCGTTTTTATGGGCTAAAAACGCCTTAAAAACGCCATACTGTACATGGGCGTTTTTTTCAGCCAAAAATGCTTTACTATACATGGTCGTTTTTTTGTGGGGCTAAAAACGCCTTACTATACATGGTCTGGGGTTTTTTTTTTCAGCAAAAAAAACGACTTACTGTACATGGTCGTTTTTATCGGCCAAAAATGCCTTACTATACATGGTCGTTTTTTTTCGGCCAAAAATGCCTTGGTGGTCGTTTTTTGGGGGCTAAAAATTCTTTACTATACATGGTTGGTTTTTTTCGGCCAAAAATTCCTTGCTATACAGCCGTTTTTTGGGGGCTAAAATGCCTTACTAAACATGGTCGTTTTTTTTTGGGCTAAAAACGCCTCACTATACATGGTCGTTTTTTCGGCTAAAAATGCCTTACTATACATGGTCGGGGGGGGGGGGGGGGTTCGGTCAAAAATGCCTTACTATACATGATTGTTTTTTTCGGCTAAAAATGCCTTACTATATTATGGTCGTTTTTTTGGGGGCTAAAAACGCCTTACTGTACATGGTTGTTTTTTTTTCGGCCAAAAATTCCTTACTATACATTGTCGTTTTTTTTGGGCTAAAAACGCCTTATTGTACATGGTCGTTTTTTTCGGCTAAAAACGCCTCACTATACATGGTCGTTTTTTTCGGCTAAAAATGCCTTACTGTATACATGGTCGGGGTTTTTTTCGGCCAAAAATGCCTTACTATTCATGGTCGTTTTTATGGGCTAAAAACGCCTTAAAAACGCCTTACTGTACATGGGCGTTTTTTTCAGCCAAAAATGCTTTACTATACATGGTCGTTTTTTTGTGGGGCTAAAAACGCCTTACTATACATGGTCTGGGGGTTTTTTTTTCAGCAAAAAAAACGCCTTACTGTACATGGTCGTTTTTATCGGCCAAAAATGCCTTACTATACATGGTCGGTTTTTTTTCGGCCAAAAATGCCTTGGTGGTCGTTTTTTGGGGCTAAAAATTCTTTACTATACATGGTTGGTTTTTTTCGGCCAAAAAATCCTTGCTATACAGCCGTTTTTTGGGGGCTAAAAATGCCTTACTAAACATGGTCGTTTTTTTTTCGGCTAAAAACGCCTCACTATACATGGTCGTTTTTTTCGGCTAAAAATGCCTTACTATACATGGTCGGGGGGGGGGTTCGGTCAAAAATGCCTTACTATACATGATCGTTTTTTTCGGCTAAAAATGCCTTACTATATTATGGTCGTTTTTTTTCGAGTTAAAACGCCTTACTATACATGGTCGTTTTTTTGGGGGGCTAAAAACGCCTTACTGTACATGGTCGTTTTTCTCGGCCAAAAATACCTTACTATACATGGTTGTTTTTTTTCGGCAAAAATTTCCTTACTATACATTGTCGTTTTTTGGGGGCTAAAAATGCCTTACTATACATGGTCGTTTTTTTTTCGGCTAAAAATGCCTTACTATACATGGTCGTTTTTTTGGGCTAAAAACGCCTTATTGTACATGGTCGTTTTTTTCGGCTAAAAACGCCTTACTGTACATGGCCGTTTTTCTCGGACAAAAATGCCTTACTATACATGGTCGTTTTTTCCGGCTAAAAACGCCTTACTGTACATGGCCGTTTTTCTCGGACAAAAATGCCTTACTATACATGGTCGTTTTTTTCGGCTAAAAACGCCATACTATAATACATGGTTGGGTTTTTTTCGGCCAAAAATTCCTTACTATACATGGTCATTTTTTTCCGGCTAAAAATGCCTTACTTCACATGGTCTGATTTCTTCGGCCAAAAATGCCTTCCTATACATGGTTGTTTTTTTGTGGGGCTAAAAACGCCTTACTATACATGGTCTGGGCGGGGTGGGGGTTTCAGCAAAAAAAAACGCCTTACGTGCATGGTCGCATATTCTTTTTTGGGCGAAAAATGCCTTACTATACACGGTTGTTTTTCTGGGGGGGTGAAAAACACCTTACTATATACAGTTTTTTCAGCTAAAAACACCTTTGAATCCGATTGGTTCATTGTGAACACAACCACATCACTTTTCAGAGGGTGTACACACTTGTTCAACCTATTGAGTTGTACAGGTCACGTGAATTACAGCGGAACACGTTTTTTGATTTACATTCGACTGCTCTTCAAAAATCAGCAAAACCCAGAATTGTCATGTTCTATTTTGCTTTGTCCTCTAGATGGCGCTCACACACAGATCCCCACAGAAAGCTCGGCATGGGAAGTTTCATTTTTTCAAATTGATGGCGTTCACATCAATATCAATCTGCTTTCGCTTTCGTGTGTGAGTTACTTCAAATGTGAGGGGGGATTCTCTGTTTTCAGTGCGGGGACTCCCGTGGGTGTTGGAAAACGAACTAGCGGAAATTAGTGGCCACTATAAATAAACCACAGTGCACCTGCTTTCATTATCGAAACTAGGGAGGGGACATTTCAGTGCTGAAGTGGGCCACAAATGTTACTACTTCACCATATGGCGGAGAAAAATTATTATTTTTTAAAAAGGCCACCTTGCTGCGTGATGACACATTTACATGAAAATGTACAGTACATCATGTACAATCATATTTGCGGACAAAATGCAATGGACTGTGGGGAAGAAGGGTTGTTCAAAAGTACCATAATCAAATGAAGTCTCGAGATCGTGAGGAATAACACAGGTAAAATGGCAAATTATCACTGCAGAATTCACATTTGTAGACAGTGAGAACATTAAAAATATTATACCTATAATTTTTAATATACAATTAAAAATTTTGTCCCACGTGCATTCTGCAACATTCGAAAAAAAGGCCGAATGAGTCATCCCAAAACAACTACACGGAAGCAAAATCGAGAACTTGGTCAACGTATTCTTACTGTAACACGTTCACGTCTAATTCTAGAGAATTCTAAAGTCGTGTAGTTTCCAATGATTACACATGGGCTCAAGAGTTCATTTTTGTTTTATTGTTCCCGTCATCACAGTGTTTACATAGGAATGGTCGACAACTTTGATTATGTGCACTGGCTAAGTTCCTTTTAATTCAACATCCCCTGCGCAGACGACAAGAACACACAGTCCAGGATCTGTCGGTGTAAACTCCACATGAGGCATGTGGCAATTTATGGAATAAACAGACACCAAGAAAACAAACACTATACACACACACAAATATTTGGCAATGCTGACGGCTCTGTTTCACTGAAGGCATGACCAGCAAGGCCTTCAAGGATGAATTAGCGGGCGCTTTTTTTTAAAACTCTGTTCGGGCATCCGGGAGGGTTTTATAAATTTGTAAAAATGTCCATCTTTAATTGGCTCTCATGGGACCAATTAGCATGTGCCTAATCCCCTCCCCCCCAAAAGAGAGAGAGAGTGAGAGCATTGCGGCCTCACACAGAAAAAAATCTCTACACATTTTTATTCAACCTAGTAAATACGGCTACATAATCTTTGCCTGGTGAGCCACTTGTACTGTGAGAAGAAGAAAGTGAATACCATTTTGGTTTTGCCTGAACCTATTTATTTGAATAAATATTTATTGTTGCACTTCAAGTGTTGTTGTTCGGAAATATCAGCTTTTGCACATTCCCTTTTTATATTTGTGTCTAGTACAGGGGTCGGCAACCCAAAATTTTGAAGGAGCCATATTGGACAAACCCCCCCCCCAAAAAAACCCAAATATGTCTATTAGCAAATACTGCTCTACAGGTGTGCCCAACCTTTTTTGACAGAAGATCGACTTTTCGATCAACCAACCTCCCGCGATCAACCCGTTACCGCACGCGCGCATACGCACGCACTTAACACGCATGCCTACCTTCCTACGTCGAGACCAGACTTGGATTCGACACACTTTTGCAGAGTGTTAACTACATAGCTCACATGTACCGTTTAAAAATATTTCTATCGGCCATCCAGATTCCCATTCTTTGCCAGTACCCTCGGTGAATTCTATAGCCACCTGCCTGGCATCCCGCCCTGCTCTTAGAAACGTGTGTTGCAGGCTATGACGCAAATCTTTGTTGACAGAGATGTTGAAATTTAAATTTTATTCTACACACTTTTACAATATTAGAAAATGTTAAGAATGTTTGTGTCATGTTTTTCCTCCTCCATAAACTATATTAAAACAAAAAATACATTGCCATTCCCCATCTTTTTCCATTTTCAAACATTTTTGAAAAAGCTTCGGGGAGCCACACGGAAGGCGCTAAAGAGCCGCAGGTTGCTCTAGAGCCGTGGGTTGCCGACCCCCCGGTTTTGTAGATGTTTGTGGTTTTGATTTTTTTAAAAATGAATCGAAAGTTACTCACCTGTTACTTGATACTTCAGTAGTTTTTTTTTTTTACTGAATCTTAAGTACTGTACTGTAATTATTTGTAGGGGTGCTTTTTACTTGAGTCATGTTATTGTAAAGTAAGAGTACAGTATTTGAGTACAATGTGTAGCTAATCTACACAACCTCTGATGAGAAAGCCATTTAAACTAGGAACTAAATAATGCAAAATGGTTGGGGGGAGAATAATATATTTTCAAAGATGGGATTTGACTAAATCTGGGAATGCGATTTTCTTTGTTTTTTTTAAATGTGTTATTACATGCCCCAGTATAAACAAGTCTTTTTTTAAGACTACTAGTTAATTTACAATTACTTAACTACAGAAAGTTAATGTTATACATAGTTACCTGAAGCGAACTGGAAAGCGTGGTTAACTGGTAACTCTGCTCTAGACTAATTCCCGGTGTTCCATGCCCTCACAAGTCGTCTTCGATCTTCACCTGCACCACATTGGACGGGCTGGCCGGCGACTCAGTCTGCATATCCCAGTTCCCGTTGACCAGCATGTTGAACTGAAAGTCAGCGTAATGGGAAAAGTCCTGCGGGTACGGGCCGAAGTTCTGGTTGGGGTTGGCGTCTATGTTGGCGAAGGGGGCCTGGCCAGCGTCGGGAATGGGCGGGACGACGGCCGGGTCCGATAACAGGTCCATAAAGGCGGGCAGCTCCATCAGCTGATTGATGAGGGCCATCTCGTCACCGTTCATGTTGGCGTCTGGGGGCTCGCCGTAGCACATCTCCCCCAAAGGGGCGGGCCCCGGCTGGGCCGTGCATGGCGACATCATGGCGTGAGTAAAGTGGAAGGACTGTTCCGATGCCGCTGCGCACTCGGCTGCTGGTAAAGATGAGAAATTATTGGTAGGCGATGATTTAAACACAAGCAAAAAAAAAAATAATAATAATAAATGAATAATAACTCATATTGAAACCTAGGGACAATTTGGAGTGTTCAATGAGCCTGCCATGCATGTTTTGGGAATGTGGGAGAAAACCGGAGTACCCGGAGAAAACCCACGCAGGGAGAGCATGCAAATTCCACACAGCGAGGCCGGAGCTGGGTACCTCTGCACTGCGAGGTCGACGCGCTAACCACTGAACCACCGGGCCACCACAGTTAACAGGAATCACCATAATATTGTATGATCCAATTGTGGGGCATATCTTTAAACAATACGGTTTGTTATCATCATCTTAATCTTCCTTTGACATCTGTAAAGACATTTCAAGGGCATTGGCTCTGGTATGTACGTGTTGAAGCAGGTTCATTTGAGTACTCTGGGAACGGACCTGTTGTGAGCTGGCGAGCACTCAATGGACAATTTGTTCTTTCGACACTAGTGTTCAAAGTAGGTTGTCTCCTAGGCCTGAATCCAATTTTCCATATGACTTTTTTACTCTTAAGCCAACTATTATTTGATTATTCTTGAACTAATTATTATCCAACGCTGCGTTCAACTTGATGAAATGACCCCGAGTCACATGAATATCTATCTATCCATCTATCTATCGAGAGAGAGAGAGAGAGAAAGAAAGTCTTCCGGGCCACTAAAATAAAATTGCAGCCTTTGTGTTTGAAAATTGCATTCTAAAGACAGCGTGAGCCCGAGTAGACAGCGGGGAAAGCCGTGGGGGTCAAATCGGTGGCAAAGAAGCCGTGGTGCTCACCCGCGACATCAGTTTTCTCTTGGAAGCTCATGTCTGCCTTGATCTTTCTCTTGCGTTTCACCTGATACGGATCTGACAGTGGAAAAGGTCACAAGGAAAAAAAAAGCTCAATTGCAGCCAGTGTGAAGGGAGTTATCTGTACACAATGCTCATATTGAAGTCAAAGCTAAAAGTGATGTGTGTGTGGGGGCGGGGGGAGGGGGGGCAGAGAGGTGTCACTTCCAATGGCCTAAGCCACGGGTGTCAAAGTTAAGGCCCGGGGGGCAGATCTGGCCCGCCACATCATTTTCTATGGCCCGCAAAAGCAAATCAAGCATGCCAAGTTCTATGACGCTTGCTAAAGTCTGAACCAAAATTTCAAATTGTCATATGTTATTCGCAATAACAGTCATTTTTCTTGACTTTTGATTATTCTTCAATTTGTTGTGCGCTGTGTATACAATATGTTGAGGTGATGAAACATTTATATGGTTACCCAAAATTCCTAATTGCCCTCCAAGGGAAACCGTAAGGGTTTTGAATGATGACTTCACCATGACAAAACCATAAGCATTACGTTAAGATGTGTCGATTCGGGTTTGCATTTGCTGCACGGCTGCAAGACCATAAGCCGTCGAGTCTTTTTCGCTTTCATGAACTGGTTTTGAACAGTTACTTTGGCGTTAGAGTATCTGCGATGTTTTATGATATATCATTGTACATCTGTTTGTCAAGTTTTTTTTTTGGTGTGTGACCGACACAAGTCATTTACGCCCCGCTATTTTGGCTGTGTGAATCGTCAACCCACGCTGACCGGGATTATACGGCAGGTAGGTGAACGTGACCGGCTCGCTCTCCATCTGGTCGGAGAGCCGGCGCAGGGTGACGCTGACGTCCACTTCCTCTGTGATGTCCTGGTCCTGGTAGGGAGGCGTTTTGAACACGATAGCGATCTGCCGGTGGACGTCCGTCTGGGCAAACTCGCCGTTGGCCTTCCACGAGCCGCGGCGGAAGATGATCTCGACGTCGTCTGCACACGGTAAAAAGCGAGTCGTCGTGATGGTTGAGCCTATTTTTCAGCGAGTGGATGACACGGCCATACCTTTTTGCACTTTGTCACACAGCATGTAGATCTCCGTCTTGCCAGTGCAGGCCCCAGTGTACTGGTTCAGTTGGCTAATTTTTAACTGGGACGTCGTGGTCGCTTCTGACGAGGAAAATTGGAAAAACATATACAAACAAAAATATTTAAAAAACAACAACAACAACAAATAAGATACACAAACAAATAAAAAACTACAACCTGTGTTTATAAAACTAAACAAAACTATGTTTTGATAAAACTAGCCTGTCGGTATCATCTAAAGTGATTTCATACTTGAGCCTTCGAGGTATTTTTATTTTATTTTTTTGTATTATGTATAACCGTCCCTACAAAAGAAGGAAGGTCAAACACTTTGTTTCAGAATTGCTCACATAATTCATGTTATTGATTGCAACATTGTTCAAATACATAATTGTTGATTATTCATTTGCAAAACAAACACACTCCCTATTCTCAAACTACAAAAAAAGCAATTTGAATTATTAATAGATCAAAATATACGGAACCCACAAACCCACTATTTATCAAATTAAATACGATGAAATTTTATGACCTGGTTGACTTTAAAATCGCCCAATTAATGTACAAAGCACACAATAACCTGCTTTGCCAAAACATTCAGAAGTTTTTTGAAATTCGAGAAAGCAACTATGAATTAAGAGGTACCGACTTATTCAAAAAACTCAAAACAAGAACAAACATCAAGCAAAGAAGTGTATCTAGCAAAGGTGTTAATCTGTGGAATAATCTCGAAACTGACCTAAAAATGAGTAAATCGCTTGCTGAGTTCAAAAACAAATTCAAAATAATAGTACAAACAACCTACACCAATCAGAGTTAAAATGATAAATTCTAAACATTAAATATAATGATGAATCAGAACTAAGTTGATAAATAGAGAACGGTATTGCAATATCCATTATGAATACAAGAGAAAATTGACACAAGAGTGCCAGGGTGAGGATGTATATAATCCCGATACAAACCAAAAGTTGTGAAAATATCACGGTTAAGGGTAAAGTATGAGCCTTAATGGAGACTTCTTCTTACTTTTTCTTTTCTGATTGATATAAAAATGATTTAGTAGATATAAACACACAACGGGGTAGGACTAGATAAGTTTTTTTACTTCATCCTACTCCCTTGAACATAACTGTGTTGAATGAAGACTGATTTCTTTCTTTTACTTTTTTATCTACCTTATTTTCTGTAAAATTATTACTGTATATGTTTTATGTTCAATAAACAAACAAACAAACAAACAATGTCGTGGTAAGCAAGTTCTTCGTGTAGTTGTTGATGCCGGTGACCATGTTGTTATTGTTCATGTTGTCATAGTGCATGAGGTTTATGTACCGGTAGTTGTTGTTTTTTTTTTGTTGTTTTTGTTTTTTGTCATTGCTTGTGTTTGGGATCGTGATCACCTCTGTCAAACAACTTAATTGGAGAACCAATCAAATCAATGATCAGGTTTCTCATCCTGAAGGCTGAAAATGTAAAAGAATCATGTGTGCAGCCATTCATGGTGTAATTGGATGAAATAAAGAATACAAAATCTGAGAGTAAAAGAAATCATTCCTGAGACGAAAGGAGAAAATGATTACTGGTGAAAAAAAGGAATCATTTGATTTGACAATTGGCACCGCTCTCCGTTATCTTTGTCATCTTGGGTTGGATGTCACTCACTATCTACTACTTAGGTTTCACCCCGTAAAGTTTGAAGAGGATCGTTTTTAGCGGGACTCCAACTCCGTGGCGGAGGATAAACCACAACGTTGCTGCTGGGGGCTTTTGTTGTTTTGCGTGTGTTGCCTACTCTTGTCGAAGATGGGGTTGGACACCACGGGGCTCAGACTGTCCGTTGTGCCGTCCTCCCACTCCAACTCGCACTGGAAACATAGACGCACGGCGTTCATGTCCATGTCCTCGATGCCCTTGGAGTGACCAGCTAGGAGACCAAATAAATGGAACGCCATTACACGCACAAATAGGTGTGTGTGTGTGTGTGTGTGTGTGTGTGTGTGTGTGTGTGTGTGTGTGTGTGTGTGTGTGTGTGTGTGTGTGAGAGAGTCAGTTTTACTTAGAAATGGGTCAATATTCTGGTTTCTTCTCTTTTGCAGCGAGACATCAAGTTCTTTCCTCCTCACACACTGGATTCCCAAATTGGCAAAGCTGTCCAGATTACAGCAAACGAACAAAAACAAACGTTGAAGGACACATGTTGAAAGAGGGAATCAGGGGGGGAAAAAAGACGATAAGGGATTCATGCTTCAAATGAGACTACGACAATATATCCGGAGAGTAAAAGATGCACCTGTGGCGTCGGTTGCTGTGAGGATTCAGCGTCACCACGCAGATACCTGATCCATTCGGGCAGTCTTTTCCCACGAGGCAGTGGGGGTGCGGCCGGTGTGGGGGATCTTTGGTTACCAGGGAAACGGTGACTGTGACCTTCTTTAAGTGCTCAATGAGACCTTGAATCTGAAAACAATGTCAAGTAAGTGTGGGGGAGACTCATTGCTGTGTATTAAGAATTTAAAAAAAAAAACATCTTGGAAAAGAAACACAGCCTGAGCGTGATGTGAACTTTATAGAAGAAAAAGAAATTTCATCTGTGCTGTATGTTACACATACAGTTTATTTGACAATAAGGTTGTATCCAATCCAATATGAGAATTATTTTGAATCTTTCTGCAGATTTTTACTTTGCTTTCTCACCACACACTCCCGGGTTGACCGTTCCTGTCCGGTTTCCCTTTTTTTTTTCAGTTCTAATTTCTCGCTTTCTCTTTTCTGTCAATACACAAATTAAATTTATAAACATGCGCCTTCAACTACTGCAATACAAATGTCAAAAGAGAATACATATGAAACCGACCCCCAACACTTTTTTTTTTCTTTACTGATCCTTGACCTTGCAGCTTCATTTTGTCATACTTGGTGTCACACGGTCTGGTAAAAAGGAGTAAAAAAAAAACAAACGACAAAACAGTTTCACATGCAAAAGGGGTGGAAATTAGTATGGGCGTCCGTTCCATCCTGCATACCTCAATGGCCGGTTGAGTCTTGTTGCTTTCACTCCCGGACGCACCCAGGATGCTGCCGGCAGAGCGTCCCTCGCACTCATAGCGAAACCTCATGCCTCGTTCTTTGGGCTGCTCTACCACCACAAGTTTGGGCTTCTCCAGATTGCGCTCCAACATCTCTGCTCCGGACCGGCTCTTAGAAGGGAGGGTGCTGCTGCTGCTGGGGGCTTTTGATGTTCGCGGGCACGGGAGGCCGCGACCATGGCGGTTCAAGCCAGCGGCAGGATGGGCGGGCGGACGTTGAGACATTTCCCGGGGTGAGCAGAGCTGCTGCAGAGGGGGTGTGAAGCTGCAGCTGGACTAAAGACAAACCAAATTAAAATTGGATTCAACTATTGTAGGTGATATGAAGATCACGCATTGAAAACTACATTCAAAATAACACTACATGCATATACCATATTGGCCCGAATATAAGACGGTGTTTTTTGCATTGAAATAAGACTGAAAAAGTGGGGGTCGTCTTATATTCGGGGTCTAGACATTATACCCATTCACGACGCTAGATGGCGCCAAATATCATTGAAGCGAATGCTGAACTTGACCCCCCAGGCCAAAGTGAACCCGTTACGAAGAATAAAAATAAAAATAGCGGTAGCACGAAGAAGAAAAATAGAAAACAGCGGCGAGGAAGAAAAGAGAAGAAAATAATAGAAGAGATAACGGAAAATGGAGAAACGCAGCGACAATGTGGAGAAAAGTGGGTCGAAGATACGCCAGGTTGACCGGCAGCAGAGGAGAAGTTATGATGTAATTTACATTTCAAAAACCAAAAGCCATTCATTTACGAATGTGATTGCACTTTAGTTTCCATATTTAAATGTTCAGATATTAAGATTTGAGTGAGGCAAAATAACATGCTTTTTCTCTCAAATATATTGTTATAATCATTTATTCCAGATGTACTGTAATTATTTTCAGTATAAAAATTAATTTGGTCTTCAAAAAGTCTATTTTCAACTTGAGTCTTGAAAAAGAGGGGGTCGTCTTATAATCAGGGCCGTCTTATAATCGGGCCAATACGGTATGTCTGACCAGTCTGTAATGCACAATAGATGACTGCATCACACCGAGGGGCATTTTTTATACTTTGATGAACTGACATAGCTGCAGGAGATGGTCAAACTGCTTCCAGCACAATTAAGTGCTTTTCTACCACGCTAGATTTACTGTAATAAAATGGAACATTTATCCCGACCATGCCTGAGCCTTATTATCTCTGCTAAAAACAAAATAAACAAACAAACAAACAAAAAGCTCCTGAATTGAATCGTAAATCTAACAGTTGATATCTCTGACAAGCATATGGGAGTACAATGAAGCCACAATAACCGAGTCAACAATCATCTCCGAATCCCAGACGAATTTTCCGTTCCTCCAGACGATGTCAAACGCACCGAAAATCAAGCGAGCCAGTAACCAGTACGCTTAACATGACATCATGCAGTAAGCATCGAAACGATCCAACCTCCAGGGAAAACCGAGACAAGCTGCAGGCAGTAAGTAACCAGCAGGCCGTGGGAGAAGGAGATCCTACCTCTCAACATGCCATGATCATGCAGGATAACATGCTCTTGTTGCTCGTGCGCTTAGCTTCAACCAAACATCGGTATACGAAAAAGGGCTGAGCGGCGTCAGTCGAGAGGAAATAGGAAGACGACTCACGGTAACGACCAATAGAAGAGCCGCTCCCGGCCAAGAATGTGACCTTGCACCCCTTTTGAGTGGGCTTGGCCAGCGGAGGTTGGGCAAAACCGAAAGTAGGAGTCATGTTACGGCCTGGATTCGCAACTCCTTCCACGGAGTTTAGTTGCTGTGACGTAACTTTGGCGAGAGTTGAAACTGTCTCACCGATCTAGGCTATTTGCTGAGCCACGTGGTTTACTGTAAGACCTGCCTGACTGCTTTGAACCGTGTTGTCATCAGCATGAAGTCACATGATTTCCCCCAAGACAAAAACAATAAGCCCAAACAACTTTTGCACTGACCCTCGTCCTGTTTGGCCTTGCTGATGAAGTGTTGTTACTGGGACATTTCTGCTAGATTCATGCCATTTTTTTCTCCATCTTTTATCAAGCCAAAGCATTCATTTTACCTTCGAAAAATATCAGAACACCTCCAAATAAAAAGTATAAATAGTGGAATAATTATGATGATGTTCTGGTCAAATGGAGTTTGTCATCGTGCAATCGGGACTAAGGCGCCGCGAGAGTGGCTGTCTTTCCGGAAGCTTCTATATTTTGTTCTTCTACTTCTTCCTTTCGTAACTTTGCTACTTTTAATTGGGAATTTCTCCATTGCGAGACAAATAAAGGTTATCTTAACTCAGGGGTCTCAAACTCATTTTAGTCGCGGGCCAATTTGGAGTCTTCCCTCGGAGGGCTGTTATGACAGTGAAACCACAAAATGATTACTTGTACACAACAAATTAATAGATTACTAGTTTTGAAATCAGTCAAGTCAATTATAATAGTTTGTTCAATTATTGTTCAAGTGAGTGTAAACTGGATAACATTATTGCAAAACCTCCACATTAATTATTACACATGACAATTTCACAATTTTGTACAGATTTTAGCAAGCTGACACAGTTGAATTTGCTTTCACGGGCCACATAAAATGACCTGGCAGGTCTGATTTGGCCCCCGTGCCTTGAGTTTGACACCGTGGCTTAAACTGATCAGAAAGTTGATATATGTGGAAAAATTAGTGTGCTATATGAATGGCAACAGGTTTGTTGTACCTTCTGACCATGTCTTTTTTTTTCTTGTTGTCACTATTCGCCACTGGCGTTGATAGATGGATGAAGATCTATTTGAAATTAAGAAAAGATAATTGTCTGGCACATTAAATGAAATTGGATTACCTCCCAAGGCATGCCTGATGATCTGTCAGCGCACATTAAGTGTGCCAAGGCACAAAGGTTGGGAACCACTGCGACTCATGGGCTTGGCTCAAAGTCAAATGCAATGAAACTTTCAAAGCGCACCACAATCCATTCAAGGATAGTGCCTGACTGCTAATTTGTTCTGACTTGGAAACATTTTTTACCTCGACAAATAATGGATATGTATTCTGTTCCAGGGCCGCTGTGTCTAACAGGCAACATCGAAGTAACCTTTTCATCACTTTTACAGTTGTCCCGACCCAGAAATGTATTTTTGGTCAAAATTGTAACCGTCCAACTTGAAGAGGTTCCATTGAATTCTGTGTACCACAATGCCAACTTTTCTAAACTAATTCCATTTTATCCACATTTAAAGACGTGATGTGTCAACTCTTAAGTTTGACCTGAAAAGATCAAAACCGTTACAACCATTAATCACAGGATTATGCTCTGGACTTGGATGAAAAGGCCTTTTCTTTTCTCAACACCCCACCTCCCCCTGCCAAGCAGCACCACGGCATGAACGCGCAATGTCATGTCACACAGTCTGAAAGTAGATCGAGATGAAAGCCAAAAATATGCCATTTTGATCCCATGATATCATGGGCTGTGTATAAATACACGCCCCACCCCCCCAGTTCAAGGTACAGTCACACACTACATCAGGACGCTTTAATGGGAGAAAAGTGAATGGCTTCGGGACCCCGGGCTTCAACAAGCAATCTTTCCCCGCCCACTGTGCGACCAATCCCAATTTAAATACCTACTGGTACCTGACACGCGGTGCCTCTCGCCACCAGCACTGGCTGCGATGATGGCGAGGAGGAAGAGGCGGCGGCGGAACAAAGCCGATGCATCCTGTGGTTCTGGCTGCACAGCTCAGCAGGAGGAGGCAGCGGTCTGGGGAGGGATATGCCTGTGTGGTCCTCTGTAATGATCTCCTGGATGAGGTCTGTGACATAAGACATAAGTAGTTTCTTAGCACCTGGGAGGAGACGCGTCAGATGATGGCTAAAATCACTTGCTACAGTATTTTTTGCAATGTATTTAATTTTAACATCTCTTTAATTTTAAAATGGCTTTCACCATATGTGAAGTTCCAGCTATGCACGATCACAGATGCAACGACCCGGCAGGTACGTTGTTTGAACAAACACAGAAATAGCTCAGTTGTTGACAGACGCGCTAGGCTTTGCAAAACGAGGATATGAGGTTTACTGCGGTCATACTGAATGTGAGTTAAACGATTCTTGTGACGCCATTACAAATGACAACAAAACAGTTGACGGAGAAATGGGCAAACATGTACAGTTACACCAAAACGGCTTTGAGAATCTGCTGACTACGTGCCAGGTAAAACAAACAAAACAATGTGGGACAAAATTGCAGGGCTGTGGGCATCGGGACGTGTCCAATACAGCCAGCTTCCAAAGCATAAGCCAAAATGGAGCAGGCATAGGCTGTTTGTCATTGCTGCTAAGTGAGTGTATGGGCTTGTTCACAGCTGTTTAAACCAAATAGCAAAGAGTTTTAGGAAAAACCCATCCACCTGAATGACAGGAAATGTTCATTCATTTTGTAATTAGTTTTTAATAATGTCAGTGATGGAGATGTTGTAAACATGGACGTAAACATTACGTGTTTTATTTAATGTTGATCAGCGCTTTTTAGAAGAATTTGGGGGCAGCGGGGCCGAATGAGTAACTTAGTTGTTGTAGATATACGGTATTGTTCCATGTTTTGACCAAATCTGTGATCGATATTCCTGAGACAAATTTTGTTCCCGGGACATCCCTGAGCGCAACGAAAATTGAATTTACAAATACAAAAGCTGTTAAAAACTTTAAACATGGTATTGAATTGTTATTACTGCACGGGTTTAGACTATATTATATCAGAGTGTAATTAATTTATTTTATTTAATTACTTTATTTTTCAAGAAAAATAAACCTTGCAAAATTATGGTCTGTTTACTGTTTACTACAAAACTACTGGTTACTCTAAAATGGTGCAATGATTTTGTTGTTTACGATGATACTAGTGCAGCGTGTTATACCGGAGACAAATTCCTTGTGTGTTCTACATACTTGGCCAATAAAGATGATTCTGATTCTGATTCTAATTTTTTTTTTTTTTGGGTGGGGGGGCTGTGGTGATCAATTTCAATTTGGGAAAAATGGTTTGAGTTGAAGCACTTTGACATCTATTTTTAAAGTGTTGCAGGTTGTAAAAAGTTTGAGAACCACTGGTTGAAGTTCAGCATCAGGTCAGTTGAGGTGACGGCCGACCTTCATCTCTCAGACAAGGAGCAGATGCAGTATTTTACTCACCAAAGTCGGACAGTCCTCTCTCTGTCGGACAAACAGAAGTAAACACTCGATGAACAAGAGAAAAGACAGCAAAACTTGTTCGACTGTGGACACTCGGCGTTACGCACCGAGAAGAGGTAAAAAAAAGACATGAAGACATCATATGGCAATGATGTCATTATCTCTCATCCATACACAAACGTTACAGCTCGGACACCTACCGGGAGTGCAGCGAAAAATGTCCATGTCTCGAAGCGGGGAGGACACCAAAACAGTCGTTATTGGTGGTTTTAATCTCAACAAAGAGACTTTAGTCCTCCACCGTACGATTCAAAGGGTGTTCGGGTGTCTGCAAACACCTCCAAAGCCATGGGATGGATGGCACAGCGAGGAAGTAGTCCGTTTGCAGCACTTTCGGCGTTTCCGCGGCAGCTGGCCGCCGATTGGCTGCTCGCTGCACTGGAAATCCCCAAACGTCACTTGGCTCACCGTCCAAATATTCGACACTCGACAGCCTGAGCCGAACACTGGTGGGTTGAACTTCCTGGACTTCTCTACCCTCAATAATACGTTTAAAATCAATTGGCTCAAACAATTTTTAGGCAATCCCTCGTCGATCTGGAACTTTATACCTAACTATATATTCTCTCAAATTGGTGGTCTTAACTTTGTACTTTTATGTGACTACAAAATAGAAAAAATTCCCTTGGCTTTATCCAACTTCCACAAACAAATACTTTTGGCCTGGTCCTTGATATGTAAACATAATTTTTCCCCTCATAAATGCTTTATCTGGAATAATCGTTACATCTTATACAAGAATAGATCATTATTTCTCCATAATTGGTTCAACGATAAAATAGTCCTGGTCAATCAACTAATCAATAATCAAGGTTTCCTTTTGAATTACTCAGAATTTTTAAAGAAATTTAATCTACGGGTCACCCCAAAAGAATTTGCTACAGTCATGGATGCTATTCCTTCTGGAATCTTGACCCTCTTGAAAGGGGTGGACGGAACAATCTCCACACCAACTCTGGACCCCAAAATTACTGCTATCGGCAAATCCTGTTTTACGTCAACATCAATCAGAAATAACAACCGTAATATACGATCCCTGTTCCAAAAAGATATTTCAACAATCCCACACGTTATTACTTACTGGTCTGGCTTTGTTGATAATCTTCACTGGGGAAAAATCTGGTCTCTCCCATACAAATACCTCCTGACTAATAAAGTAAGGGAAATCTCTTTTAAAATTATACATAAATACTATCCCACCAAGCATTATCTTCTTAGGTTCAAGAAAGACATCTCTGTTGATTGTTCCATTTGTGGAATGTACCCTGAAACAATGGTTCACTTGTTCTGGCAATGCCAGTATACCAACACATTTTGGAAAGTTGTATCCAGATTTATCATTGAACATATTGACTCTGACTTTATGCTATACTGGAAAAATGTACTATTTGGGTTCTACAAAGACAATGATAAAAACACTAAACAAACCTTCATTATAAATTTAATAATAATTCTCGCTAAGTTCCATATCCACAAATGCAGATGGAATAACTCAAAACCTCTTTTCTTAATTTTTGACGCAGAAACAAAGCAGTACCTGAGCTCTATTATGGATTCCAAAAACAAAAAAGCTGTTAAGACTCTGGCTATATGCTCCTTATTTGGAAATTTTGTCTAAAAATCCCCTGGCTTCATTCTATTTTTTCCCTTCTTTTTTTGTTTAAACGTTTGTAATATGTATGTATTGGTAGCACGTTCGTTTTGTTTTCGGTTTGCTGAGAATTGTATTCTGACTTGTTCAATAAAGATTACAAAAAAAAGACAGCCTGAGCCGAAAGAATGGCCATAAACCAACGACTACAGTAAAACGTTTCCATGGTGACAAAATGTCGCTAAAAAGGCGGAATCAACTTTTAATGAGGTTCTCCCTCCACATTCACTTTTACCTTTCATATTGGTTTCAGTGATGCACTCCAAGTGTGACTGAAACCAATGACTACTTAGAAAAATAAGAGGATTTACCTGCGGTTGGAACGTACTTTTCTTCTTTTCCTCGTGATGACTAACATGGATTTATGGAACATCGTAGTATATATGTTGAGACACAAATATTACTATATTCGAAAACGTTACACGGAAGACAAAATCATACCGACCAAAAAAAATTCACGTTTCTGTATTGTGTGACATGGATTACTCAGGCACACATAAACTGTATACACACACAAAATAAACTCGGAGTTTAAGTGAAATGTTATACGATACAAAAATTTCAACACACTGATTAGGGAGCGACATCTGCAGGTGATTTGGTGGTAGCAGCACTTTTAGAGGAAATTGAAAGTGAAAGGGCGGCTTTATGTACAACCGAGTCCAATTAAATTAACTAACCCGTTTACAGGAAGAGCTGGTTGCAAGATTCACTACTGGTGTAAAATAAGGTCAAAAATAGCCATAGTTAACCGAGTGTGTGGATATTAAAGTCAGGTAAAAGTTGTTTTCCCAAGAAAAATACGTTAGAAAGATGAGAGAAAGGCCACCTACAAATATACACCCCTTACAAGACCTTTAAAGTCAGGGAAACGGGGAGTAAGCCGACAAAAAAGGACAAAATGAACTACGAGGGACCCTTGAGACAAAATGTGCACGTAAGATTAAATGAAAATTATAAATTGAGCACTCAAAAAATGTTTGTACTCGAATATCGATTGTCAAAATATTCTTGTTGCTCTGTGAGTTGAGAAAATAATGGTCTTAATGTAGACATTTTCAATCACACAAGTTTTACTATAAACATGAATGCTCAAAATTCAATAATGTAGCAACATGGAACCTTTTACGCAAGATGCACAGCCCTTACAATGAAAACAAGGGACAGCAATCGTGCGTGCATGTGAATTTCTTTGGGGTGTTAACATGAAACACCCAGCCGGGTGTTGTGGGTGCATGGCAGTTATTGGTATTAGATTTGTAAATTAGATATTCCCAGACACTTTGAACATTGGCACTAATTAACAAGCTGAAATTCTGCACACGTTGGAGACATCCAAAAGAACGAGTCAGTAATGGAAAATCAAAACATATTGACAATATCAATATTTATATTAATACCAACAAGGCTGCTTGTTTTGATCCAGTTTGGACAATGAACAATTTGTTTAAAATTAAAGGTTGTAATCATGGTCTTGTCGCTCAGATCCTGTTGGCATTTTCCAGAGGAGATTTTCCAGTTTTCCTCCAACAACAACTTGTTTCTCACATGGAATGAAAAAGAAAGCTTCACATGGGACACTGTAGACACAAAGAAGAAATGCTTCACTTGGCTTCTTTCTTCCATGTATACAAAAAAAGTCTAAACGCAAACTCTTGTCAGCCTCATTTCCAAGATACTGTACCCTCCCCAAATCAAACAGAATACAGTACATCACGTTTTGTTTTACTTCACTTGGACTGAAAAACGAGAGGGCGGGGAAGAAAAATTAAAATTTATCAAGTCTACAATGAAGATGATTCTCTGTCGATTCATACAGGAATCAGAGGGAACAGTTGAACTGCATTTTTTTCCTCTTTTTTTTTGCGATGTCCATGACAGCCAACCCCATCTGCCCAATTTCCACAAGTCCTCTTTGGTCCAGGGAGACCAAACACGGGGCAGGGTGTCATCATCTGGCTTATTCGTTCTTTTTCTCCCTGTCTGGTTTATCTGTGATGGCTGCCACGTGGGCATCGGCTGCTGCTGTGTTATCCTGCTTGTGGTCCGCTCCGCTGGTGCCGTACTCGTTGACCCTGTTGGGGTCTACTCGATAAATCCAGCGCTGGTACAGGTAGACGAAAAAGACAACGTCTGCAAAAGGAGACACGCACGTTACAAAATTTTCATATGTCGTGGCCAGTGACTTCGATCTAATTGAGTGCAGAGCAGCAGCAGGCATCTTTTATTTTCTAATTTATATTTTTGAACACCGCCCTGTTCTTGTCATGCATGCAATAAATCTACTCTGACTCCTCAGCAACTTTCTTTCTTCCCCACAAGCACGACGTGCTCTCTTCTTATCAGCGGACACCAAATCATTTTTCTTTTCTTTCCAATCTAACCTCATCTTCTGGTCAGTGTTCAAATGTCTCTCTGTATAAAATAAAGCCATAGACTGTAGGCTTACAGACGCCACATTTGTGGTAAAGAAGTCAGTCTACTCTGACACAACTAGGTATCAGTCGTAGTGAAAATATGAACAGAAAGTGAATGGTGTGGAGAGGCAGTTTTAGTGGATATTGCCATGCATTCATCAGACGTAATACAACAAAGTGACCGTATGCCCACCGGTACAAAAAAAAAAAGAGAGTTCATGATGAGTTACGGGTAGATGTACCGTCTCTGAGGCATCCTATCCTGTACATCATGGGCATCTTGATGACAAATGCAAACAAGTCATCAATGAACGTATTCAGCGCCTTGTATGTGAGCATCCTCCATGGGAGGTGGGCCACTGACTTCATTTTATAGTTGATAAATAACTGCGGCGTCATTGTGATGAAGCCTGAAATGAAGGGAGAGAAAGGGGAAGGGAGAGAGGGAGAGAGAAAGGAAAAGGAAGGGTGAGTGAGACACATAAAACACTTCACATCAGTTTGCTGCAGACGTGTGACTGCTATTTGGAGTCACGCCATTTGCGGAAACAACGGAATTGGACATGCAACAATTAGTGGTCCAAATGAATCCTTTAAAACACAGTAAAGAATTTGGCCGTGTAAGGGTCATAATTCAAATTAAATCAATAAGGTCGCTGCTTTGCCTCGCTGTATACTCCACGATGCTTCCAAATCGGACTAGGACGAAAACAGTGCAAAAATGACAACTGACAGCTCACATCCGCCCAATGGGATATTTAGCATTAAGGACTGTGCAAGCTCGTACCATGTTCTGAGGCTCCTCGTATAAAATGTTGTACATTTAAAAAAAAAAGGAGGGTGGATTGGACAAAGACAAAAATTGTATTGTCTTGTTCACTTACAACGCATAAAATGCATGGGGGTTTTTTTTGCTTGTGAGAAAGCTGCAAAAGTGCATTTTCATTGGCCACTTTTATTTCCACGCCGCCACATTATTGGAACTGCAATTCAAATCTTGAATCGCCTCAAAACCACTGGCCAAGACTCAGCCGCTCGTGAAATCTTGTGGCAGACCATCGCACGCTGCCCACGTGTTGAGTTGAGTTCTGCCACATCGATTAGTGCGTGTGTGACGGTCCTAAGGCCCCCCCCCCCCGCACACCCAGCAACTTAGCTGAAAGACGCAATGTGCGGGGTTACACAACTCGTTTTCAGCCACGAGTTTTGCTGACATTCGAAAAAGCCCGTCCCAAACAGTAGATACAATAAATATCCGTGTTCTACAATAATACTAAACTATTTTCAAAATTTCATAGGTAGCCGTGGCTAAAAATATAGCAAAGCATTGAAACACGTTTCCTTACTCACCAAAGGTTAGCAAGAAGCCATAGAGCATGCTTAGTACCCATGAGTACCAGCCTTTGTGCTCGACATACAATAAACTGTAAACGGCATAGCAGCCAAACAGGGGGTAGAGCAGCCACGACAAGTACTTGAAGGCCATCTGTGTACAGAAGCAGTGGGATCAGGTCACAAACAACCACACGGCATCATTACATTACACACACAAAAAAAAAAAACCTTGTCTCAATAAATTCGGCAATGGTTTTGACTTACGTCGTCATAGATTTTGGTAGAAGACTGCACATATGTGGACTTGTCTTTGAACACAAGTCTTGGGAGGATTCCCGCGATTTTATTCTCTTTGTCCAACTGTGGAAAGACAAAACAAGTTTTGATCTAGAGAACATCAACATTCTTCAAATAAAAAAAAAAAACTTCCGCATGGCTTTGACTTACTTTGACATCCATGACCTTGGTGATTTTCCAGAGGTCGATAAGAAGGCTGATGAAGACGCTGACCTGCACCACAAAGTTGGTCTCGTTGTCGAGAATGTAGAGCAGCACCACCAAAGACTGGAACACGCCGAAGATAATGGAGCGCACAGAGAGGCCTTCCAAAGACTGTCTGCTGTTCCAGAACTGGATGTCTTGGGAAGGAACGTGCGGATGAAAAAACGTGAGGTCCAACGAGGACGTGTCAAAGCACACAGATGATGAGCGTTGTTGGTGTGAATTTACCATTCTTAAAGGCCAGAAACTCGAAGATGCTATGCACAATGGAGACCGTGATGGTGAGCCCCAGGAGGTACGGGTTGGTTTCCAGTAAGGCCACCTTTAAAAAGATTTTTTAAAACTTAGAAAGAGTTCTTGGAGTTTAGGGTGCTTCAGACCACCTAACAGTTTAGTTGTGTTTTATGATAATGGAACCACGAAATTGGTACATCAGGATCATACAATATGGAAACTAAGTTAAAAAAATCAAAGAAAACACTTCACTCCCAAAGACGTAGTATTTCGTCCACCCTACCTTGACAGAGTCCTTATCCTCATCAGACTGCTCGTAGGTGTCCTCTGGCAGAAAGTTCCACAACGAGCGAGCGTTCTGGGCGGCGTAGAGTTGCCAGCGCCACAAGGACAGCGGACAGTAGTTGAGGCGGAGTGGCAGGGTGGTCAGGGTATCATTGATGGGATAGTAGTCCTTCTGAAGGTTCCAGTAGTCATTGAAGTACACTATTGGGTAGTAGTCACCGCTCACCGCATCAAACTTCACATCTGGTGGAAGAACGGGGGAGAGGAATGTCACAATACATCTCCAATCAACAAAATACCTCCAACATTTCACAATAAATCGCAGAGGAGAAATTTACGCTGGTCTAGCGGAGGTGGTACAGATCCTTTCACCCAGGCTGTGTGGTCATCCACCATGTTGATGGTGAGGTTGGGGTGCCAGTGAGAGATGATTTCCACCGGACCGTGGCTCTCTGCCCGCTGAGAGAAGATGAAAACAAACGCATCGATGTCAAGAATGCGCAAACCTGCTCAAACATTTTCAATGGTGAAGACCACAGCGACCGAAAGCGCAAAACCCTCTTCTAAAAACAGGCGGCTCCATCACATCTACGCCTGTTGCTAACAGCTTGCGCAATCGGCAGGCTCCTAACGTTGAGCCTTTTTCGGTGGGGAGAAGTGACATATGTTCATCATACAAGTTTAAATCATTATTTTCTATCAAGTGTCTTTATATTGAATTATTTAAGCCTTGAGGAAATTATCACTTCTGTGTAGTCATTTGTTAAGAAGTCAAGCCACTCCTTATGAGAAGGATTTAACCTGAAAAGCTAAAATGGTGTGCAGTGCGGTTAAAAAAATAAAATAAAAAAAACAAGGATAAAGATTGATCAAGGCGGCCCGGTGGAAACAGTGGTTAGCGCTTCTGCCTCACACTGCATAGGTCGTGGGTTTGATCCCTGCTCCAGCCTTTCTGTGTGGAGTTTGCATGTTCACCCTGTGCCTGCATGGGTTTCCTCCCACATTCCAAAAACATGCATGGCAGGCTGAGTCAATGCTCTAAATTGTCCCCAGGTGTGACTGTGAGCACGGATGGTTGTTCGTCTGTGTGTGCCCTGCGATTGGCTGGCAACCGGTTTGGGGTGTCCCCCGCCTACTGCCCAAAGACGGCTGGGATAGGCTCCGGCATGCCCCGTGACCCCTGTGAGGATAAAGCGAATCAGAATATGGATGGATGGATGTTAACTATTTAGCCATTTTCTTCCACTTTCACTGTCGAGTGAAAATGTCATCACATGCGCTCAGGGGGCAGGGAGCAACCAATCACAGCTCATGTGACGCTCGGAAACTGAAGCATGATTGGTCGCTTTCCAACTTGTGAACAAACTCGGATTAGGATGCAGCTGCTGTCACACCAACACTGTCGTAAACCGCTGACCCACCTTGATCATCTCTGGATCTGCTTCGGTCTCCCCAGTCAGTAGATTCTTAGTCTTCAGGAACTTCCTGCGCTTGAATTTGTTCAGCACTGACAAGCCAAAATGGTCCAGTTAACATAACACCGCAACCACAAAAATGGCATTGTTTCAAATCTGATGACATCACAGGCTTACTTTGAGATGCATGAACAGTTGCCAGTCTGCGATATTGCCCTTTGCGCTTTGGGTCTGGGTGCAGCCCACTTTTCGTGAAGTAGATGTGGATATAGAGGGAGCCGTTCTGCTGCACCGCCTACAAGTCAACAGAGACGCACAGTTAATCAAATAGCGCTTACATTTAACCATCCGCTGATACAGCTACAAATACTGTCTACTGTGCCAATACAAATTGCCTGGATTCCTTAACATTCATAATTGTGTGTGAATGCCAAAAAGTGACGATAGTGACTTCTGTTTGTTTCAATCGCTCACATTTATTTGCCCATGCTGCCAGGTTAGTTTGTGCCAGCACATTATTTAGGCTATTAAGCTATCTTGTGCTCCCGATGAGCCGAATTTGCAGATGGTTTGTGTTAAGTAACTTAACTACTACATGCAGTCGTTTGCCTAACATAGGCTCATGACTGTGTACATCCGAGGTGCATGATGTTGATTATTGTTTGTTTGTGTTGTTGCAGACCACACGATATAAATCAATCCAACTGCTTTGCGTCAATCTTTTTCCGACCGCTGCATCCAGTCGTCTTCACCTCAGGGATATCCATCTCCTTATAGTGCTCATAGCAGCCGTCCCCATTCTCCCCTGTGGACCAGTCTCCGTAGACTAGGTCCCGGTGGAACCAGAAGAGAGAATCTGTGTTGTTGAAGTCCGTGAACACCTCCTCCTGGGAGATGTACACATACATATCCTGCAGGCGAAATGAGAAAATAAGGGTGTTTAAAGGCATAGAGGGACTGTTTTGACTATTTGGTTTTCAAATACAAATGAGAAGGGCATATAAAATTAAATGTTTCAATTTCTAATTAGATGAGAATGTTTCTAAAGACATAATAATAATGATAATACCATGAGTGTGTCCTTGGTGAAGAGGTTCCTGCTGGGTACTCTGGGTGCCCCGGCCGGTGTGTTGGGGTCTGGAGTGGAGGGGCCTCGACGGAACCAGCTACTGATGGCCCAGATGATAAAAATTCTAGAGAAATATAATTTAACAGTGTTTGGAGTCGTGGTGGGGAAAACAATGGCATTTGACTGCGGTGCAATTCTAAACATAAATATAACCTCGGAAAAACCCAGAGAAAATAATTCACCGATAAATGCTCATATTAAATTAATTTTGATTTTGTATAGATCTGGGAGGGGTTTACAAGCAAGAAGCTCTTGGGACATTTCATTTCAACGGCGAATGACATGCGTATAACACAGAGTTGTAAAACAAGTATCCCACTTATCTGATTAACTGCTTTTCACCGTGGCCATTCTTTTAAAAACAACAGTCAAAACAGTGACATGGCAACAAAAATATGAAATGGTGGGACACATTGTTATTCAAAATATGCACGCGGAAATAATGACAAAGAATTAGTTTTACAAATCTCGCGAGACTTCAGGTCAGTAAGCATCTAAAAGTTTAACACAACTGTTTACAGTTTTTTTTTAGGGGGGGTCAAAATGCAACCAAATCTCCCATTTATAAGCAAACAGTGGAGTAAACAAGCTTTTTGGGAAAAGAAACGTGTCAGGCAGAGTAGTGACTCAGTCGTGAATTTTTTTTTTTTGCTTTTGTGGCACTTCAAATTATAACAAAGCGCATACACAGAGGAACATGGCGTCCAAAGAAGTTGTGTGTTAATCACTCTCCTTTCAAAAAGACCATAATTGTTGTACATAAAAATACCTTAAAAATATATATTGTATATATTGTATGTCTGTACCTAAAGAGCACTCCCTTAATGACCTGCCAGGCATTTGGCGCTTGTTGTTGCTGTTGGGGGTTCTGTGGATTGTCGGTCGTCTGCACTGTCTGTCCATCTGTTGTCGCAGCACTTCCATTACTGCTAACCTGCATCACAGAAGGAGTGGATGGGGCACACACAAAAAAAAACATGCTCAAATGAAGCGTTATAAAATGGCATGTGCTATGTTGTTAGGAACTTACACGCAGTGAAGCGCTACCCAAAAATACTACAAAATAACTTTCGTTGCCATCACAAATAGTCCATTCGCATCATTTTTGGCACCAGTTGTTTTGTTTTTTTAAAGATGGGCTTGGTAAAGTTTCCAACACAGCGAACAATTCTTCAAAATAAAATCCAAAATGTGCTTGTTTCAATCAATAATCTTGTCACTCCCAGTTGAGGTTTACCATATTACTTCAACATGAAGCAATGAAAGGGTCTGACAAACGACGGAATCGAACCAAGTCAAATCGTTTCAGCGTAAAATATACTGAGATTCGTATCGAGTTGTCTTTTATGGGAGAGACCGGAGGGGTGAGCAGTTACGCATGGGGAGGTGTAAGAAAAGGCACTAGTTAGCCTCAAGGACAACATGAGTAGCCCACGGGTGTACTTGTTTAGAAATAAAATACACATTGTTCAAAGGGGAATGTTTTTTTTCCATTTACGAAAATATTTCAAAAGAGGACATACAGTGATACTCTGATATCAGAATATTTTTGCCGACGGTTGCCATACTGCCAGAATGTAATATCAGCCACCTCCTAATCATATGACACACACATATTTGGGTCAAATAACTAATTGCATTGCATTTCACCCTCCCGCACTGTGAAAGAAAACAAAAACTGAATTGTCCACCACCACAAACAAGGCCACTTTTCTATTCAAGTGACACAATAGACAAGACCACGTGATATCATGGAAGCAATTTGCTATCTCAAAGTTTAATCTTCCTCTTTGTTGGCAACACATGGGAGACAAAAGCCAAGTGGAGATGCAACATGGCAGTTAGGTGGAGTCGGTAAATTATTAGAGTGAGTGAAATGAAGGCTTTAAGGTCTGATCCTAAGTCACCGATTCATCATCCATAAAATTTTATGACCCTGAAGTGGTGTAAATGGATTTTGGTTTTCACCTTTGATGCCATGACATCGCTTATACACGAGACATGGAAGTGTGACATTTCAACAATAGGCTTCAGAACAACACAAAGGGATCTGTGGGAGTACAATCTAGACAATAAATAACCCATTTCCATAAAGTGCACGAGGATTAACAATTAACGACGAGTTGAGAAATTACGCTCTTGTAATGGTTAATGCACTTGACAAAAGCACTTTTTAAATTTAGTACAATCGTGACTTTTATAAGCAGGGGAAATGTGCGTTTAATTGTTTACAACAAAGATGAGATGACACACTAACCATTTCCTAACAAACTACCAGTAAAGACTGTAAACCCATTTAGTAAAAATACAATTATAAGTTGACTCATCAAATTAAGATACCTAACAATTAAAATAACAGTAATAATTGACTCCAATTTGCGCAATTCACGATACTGTATCACCGGGCAGAATCCAAGCCTTAATGTGAGGGCAGACTAGACCAGACAAGTTTTCCTCCAGGCTGACTTTTTTTTTAATTAGCTGCAACGGTCATCACGAAAAGCAACACTAGTCATAACTAGCCAGAAGCTTTTTGTTTCTAAAAGTGAACATCAGCCCAGTTTGCCAAAGCCACTGAAAATTGTCCATTTTAGTCATTTAAAGTGCAGCAATTAAATCACAATCACAATATTGGGGTGGGGATAAACACCATTGCAGAATTCTTCCAAATCCTTTGGCCCACATTTGAGTGTATGTTTGGACTTGGACCACTACTGCACTCAGTACACTTTTTTCTCTAATCCTAGGTGGTTATTTTCCTTGACAGAACTTGGATGATACTGACTGGCAGCCAACCTATGAAAGTGATGATGACGACAGTCCATCGGTTTACAATAAAATGTGTATACAATTACAATACAATACATGCTGATTTATATAGCGCTTTCACAACAGCGGCAGGTGTAACAAAGCGCTTAACAAAACAGTTAACATAAAGTAAAATAATAAACACAACACATAACATAAAACACGGACAGTCATGCAGTTCTAACCAGTTTGAAAGAGGAGAGAATCAAAGTGTCCTTTAACCAGTGGATCAGAGACGTCATGCTCATAATGTGCACACGTCGGCTACAAGCCAAGTTTCAAAGTCAACAAGAAGCTGTAGCATCCATTGACGTAATTACAATACAAAAGTCCAAAAACTGTTTTTCAAAACACAAAATCTGAGGACAACCACGGGTTCTGTAAAAACACATATCCAGAATGTTAATAATTACCTACAAAATATATGCCTCAGGTTTTTATTGCAGCAACCATTCTGCTGCAAAATGACAAAAATTGAGTTAGCCCACTCTGGTTCTCAGTGGCTCATTTCATTGTAACAAGTGAACGATGCCTCTGACGAAGGTGACGTGTGCAGATCGTCCCGAGTCTGTGTGGTCTCTAGTCCGAGGCCTTGTAGTAGCTAACTGACACTGGTGAGCTAGTTAGCCATGAGCAAGTGGTCCTCCCAGGAGCGATGTGTTCATTGACACCGATCGTATTGCACGCCAACGGCGTGAATTTGTCAGTAGGACCACCGGATGAAAGAGGAGGGGGAAACTGGGGAAAGGAGGGAGACGCATTTCGAAAGCAACCGGCACTGATAAACGTCACTCGGCCGCTTTAAACGGCAGCAGCGTGACACTTGTCACCGCAAGGGAAAAACAGACCTCCTGTCACCGAAATGAAAAAAACGAAACGCAAATGTCAAGATGAGAGTCGCTGAGTTTACCTCGCCATTGCTGGCGGCCGCTATAGGCGCCTCGCTCTCCTGGGTCGCCATCTTTCCTTGTCTCTGTCACGCACACAAGCACACGGTTCCCTCGCGGGGAAATCTCGCGAGAGGAACGTCACCTGCACGGGGTGGGCGCGGCCAAAGAAAATGATAGCGTAAGCCTACGCCTTTGTTACGTATATTGTGACGTCTTGTGATTTTCTTTGAACAATTTATTCATACAAGACTGTTTCGCCGAGTAACGTGATTAGTCAGTATCTGAAACTTCTTTCAAAGAAATTAAGACTTCATTTATAGCTGTAGTAACCTATTTTCAAACACTCTTTAATTTGACCGTTTCTGTCGCTATCCGAGTTATAAAAGCCTTTAACAACTGAAACATTCTGATGAGTCTTTGCCCTACTCTTTTTTATCCTTGATGCCTTGCTATTCTCATAATAACTACCAGAAGACTGCGCATTCTCAGTTCAACGGTTTGATGCCAGAAATATCAAGGCACAACAACGGAGCCTTACTCAAAATGCGGAAGGCCTGAATCTGTTCAAAATGGCTTTCTGCTCTTGTACTGTCTTGGTGGCCCATCCAAATGGGGACGACTCTGCCTAGCTCAAGTGACAATATGTGACCTCATGGTCTCGACTGAAATCAATCAATGTTTGCCAAGGGTAAACCCTTTTGAACCCTTTTCATAGAGAAGTGAACCCAAATGACAGCAAGGTCACGGCAAGATAATGGCCTGGCGGACACGAATCCTATTATTCAGTTAAATTTAAGATTTCCATTGCAGAAATTCAAATAAACCCACAACATGTTGAGAGTGCAAACATTTTCAATGACAGGAATTTATTAATACAAAAATAAGAGAAATACAGAATGTATCTACACGGAGAATCGATGTATGCTGAATTGCTTTACACACAAATACACATACATGCGCACGATTGCACAAACAGTATGCCAGGAGTACATATTTCATACACAATGGCATGAAGCTAAGGACAAGGTTATTTTTTTAAAATGATGTGATTTAAAAGGTACATCAGAAGCACACAGAAAGAATCCCATGCACAACCATATCCTGCATAACCAGGAACATACAGTATAACCCGGTTATTTCTGCTGCATTGGCAAGACTATGAGGAACTTTGATCTTGAAAAACAAAAAGTAAAGTCAAACACCAGATTGTGGTTCATGCCTTCTTGAAAAAGCAAAGTAAACAGATTATCAACAATATCATCTGTCACCTCACAGTCCTACATCTCATCTAAACCATAATCCTCCTCTGGGAAGTCGCCCACAGTCACATTCAGCGGCTTTACGAACGCCCCATAGTTTTGCTCGCACTCAAAGTAGCGCCTCCCTTCGCAACTGTGACAAAAGAAGAAAAATAGAAAATAGAGTACAACAAAACTACAAAGTAGGAACGTTAAATGTGAGCAGAAGGGCACTCTAACCTGCCATCGTTCTTCCCCAATGGCTCGTCATACTTGACACCCACCCAATGGCCTGGCTTGAAATCTGTTGTGCCTAGAAACACCACAAGCAAAACAAAATTCACAATATGCGCTAATCTTCATATTTTGAAGGGGGACACGACACTTTAGTATTACGGTAGTCAACCTCTGAAATCATTACAATTATTGCCTTCCTTTTTGGGATTTTCATGGACTGGAAGCGTTTTTGTCATTCAGCTACATTAAGTTGTAGTGCTCCATGTACAGCACTTTGTATGCAGCGATGGCTGTTTGAAAGTGCTCTATAAATACTGTTGACTTGACTTGACTTGACTAGTGACAGCCAATGGAGAGGAAGTGTTTATATTCATAAAGCCCAAACTATTTGCAGTGGTTAAAGTTGACATAAGTAGAGATGTTCACATAAATTTTGACACTCAAAATTAATTTGCAGTGCTAATAATAGTTGAAACAGGCAACACAAATCCAGCATGTAAGAAATGGATGTTTTCCTCCATTTCTGATTTTGTGTTTTCGGTGCCGCCCTTGTCATTTATGTCCAATGGGAGCACTGATCACCACACACGATGTATTTACAAAATATGGTTCACTTGCTCAAGGTACAGTATGAATACGAACCGGACCAAACAAACAAACAAAAAAGAATAATTAGGTTCACTTTTGTACCCGGACCAAGAAAATGCATTTCAAATGAACCTTGAAGGCTAATAAAAGATTCATTGACAAGCACGAAAGACATTTTCACTTTAGAGTGATGAATGAACCTATGTTTTTGGAATGTGGGAGGAAACCAGAATACCCGGAGAAAACGCATGCAGGGATAGACAGAACACGCAAACTCCACGCAGTAAGGCCACGGCCCATAATTTTAGTTAATACAATACAATACATGCTGATTTATATAGTCTTCATTTACAATAACAACATTGCCCCGCACATGATTTTTGGCGATTCATATTGAACACATTTCATATTTAAGATTGTCGGCTGGGAGCCATTTCAGATTCTATTATTGGGAGAATCCACTCATAATACATCTCAGAGAGAAGGATAATCTTATAAAACAGCGGTCAGGTGTTTGACATCCTTGGTCAAGAAGGGGCAAAATCGTGACAAAAACAGAGTGTCTTTACGTGTGTATCTGATCTTACCGACATACATGACCGTGCCAAGTTTTGTGGGCTGCCCAGGCACTTGGACTTGGCATCGGCTGCCCACGGAAATGGCTTCAGCGGCTGCTTGCTGCTCCTGTTCCCTCGCAATGCTCTCAGCTTTCTTCTTGGCCATTTCCTCCTCGTTGTAACGTCCTAGGCTTTGCTTCTTCATGAAGGATCTCGCCGAGTCTAAAGTGGAGAGAAAGCCGGGGTGGATAAAGTCTCGATAAACTGTTCCGGCTCCGATGGTGATCTTTTTGTGAAGCAGGCTATCTGGGTATGATATCTTTTTTAAAAAGAAAGTTCACTTGCCTGATCTCTTTTGATAAGCATCATCTGACAGAACAAACTTCTCCACTTTGGTGACGTCAGTAAACTCTCCCAATTGGCCCCCACTTCGATCGATAACCTGAAGAGGAAAATGAGATACATAAAAAAATATGTTTTTTGTGCCATCGAGCCTAAATGGAAAGCACACTGAGCTACACGTTGGAAGCTAATGCAGTTCTATGCGATGATGAATGAAAACCTGAGTCGGAGGAAATTTTAAATTATGCTTATTGTAATAAGTATCATCTGTGTAAAACATCCTTTCAAAAAGTCACACCTTCAAAATAAAAACATTCAGTGTAATAACAGTTTCCCCACATGTTATCAGGCAACATGGTGGCTTATGGAAGAGTCACAGTCATTAAACGTGCAGAAAATAGCTTGAGTGCTACTGCTACATCGGAGATTAGTGAAAGTGTGTAAACGTAAAGTGTGCAAAGAAGTGTGGTGAAAAACTGCGATTATACTGTATTGCTTTTACTGGAAGTCCTGCCTTTTCACAGGATGTTACACCGAACCTGCTTTAACTTGTCTAAATGTTGCCCAGCAGCCCAGGAGGGTTGTTTTGCCTTGAGTTGTTCAGTTGCTCAAACACTCTATCCTGTTTTCTCTCTCTGTTTCTCCATCTCAACCACTGAAACCAAAGCCCTGCCCCGTACATGTATTCTGCAGTCATCATCCACAGGATAAGAGCCCAGCAAAGCATTGTCGTCATCCAGCTTCTGCAACAGCTCGTCTGTTGTGCTGAACAACTCCAGATCCATGCTGGAGGCAGGCGCACCCACAACCATCTCCAGTTTTCCCTTTTAAATATATGAAAAAAAATGAATATGTAATACTAGTATCTCTAGAGACAGTTGAGGATGTTGTTAGGTGACTGATAATGTAACGCACCTTAATAGATAAAGACTTACCTTCAGTTCTGCAATGGAGAGCCCTCTATCAAACCTTCGATTCACCTCAAAGGAGGATATGGTGGTGGTAAGGCGCACGTTAACAGAAGGATTGGTCGTAACACTTATTGAACCATCCATCTTTTTGACTGCTTGGCCAAGAATGCTGATTGAGAACAGAACATAGAATGAGTGAAAATTAGGAAATGTAGACACACCAGCAAACTAATACAGTACTGTACTGTACAAGACTTCATGGCAAATCAAACCATGTATACAGAGTACAAACTACCAGTGAACTTTGATAATCATTGACAGTCGCAATTTCACGCAATGAAGTAAAAAGAAAGCCATGGTTTAGATTACGAGCGAACCACATTTAAAGCTAAACACATAACGCGTTAGCAGCTTGTATGGCTAACATCAGCAACAAAGAAACACTGAAGATGCACTAATGGTTTGATTTTAATAATAGCTACTTACAAAGATGTTTCTTTTGAGTAAAACCGAAGTTTAGTAGCACAGTATATCAAAACGGACGAATCTATGGGTCACGTTGATTTTTGTTTTCCGTAGCGATGTGTCAGCTACTGTTAGTATTTGGTGGTACCTGCTGGAAATGACATTGCGATTTCCGTCGTTATGTTCCCGCCCCTATAGCTTTAGATAACCAATTATATGTAAGCACGAACTGTTCGACAAATGGCGTTTGAAATCTGGCGGAAGTGGAACGTAAAACTGCCTCTACGTGTAGTTGACATATTGATAACCAATCAGAGTAAAGAATTGAAATTACCGTAAATCTCATAGAATGGCGCTCGATAATACCGTACCAGTAAACACATACCAAACGTAAAAATTGTTTCTTAGTTTCGACCGATTTAACATTTCCACAAGAATAACATGCGTATGTCGTGAACGAGCTTTACAAGACACAAAAGACAGAAGTTAAGATCACATCAAATAGATGACATAAAGTGGCATTTTTTGTGGCATAACTAAACATACACAGAGGAACCTGGAGCAGATAATCAAATAGATGACATAAAGTGGAATTTTTGTGGCATAACTAAACATACATAGAGGAACCTGAAGCAAAACAAGTTTCAATAAAGACTACAATAAAATCAAGTTTGGAATCAACACTTTAAACCATGGCAAAATAACACGCAAAACCGACGGCAAATATATTTAGGGGAAAACAGAAAACAGGAACAGGCGTGCGCAATTTCATAAATGCGTCTTTAGCGAATAAAATAACACCAGCGCGGGTGGATCAATGATTTACAGTCTTATTTCCTAACTTGTTGAGCTTGTTGAGGGGCGAAAAGGGGCGCGTCCTCGCTTGGTTGTCGCGCTCGGCTCCAATGGTGCAGGAGAGAAAGGGGAGCGAGGAGGCGGAGGAGAGGAGGAAGGGGGGGAAAAAGTTCAAGCAAAAAAATGGCTTCCTTGTCTATGGAGTCGACAGAACAATCCGACAATAGCGCCGAGGAGCCCACCGCCGCGGAGGACGAGAAAGATGCGGAGCAAGTCGCCGAACGCCTGCTTCAAACTTTCCAGCTCTCCGCCGTGAGTTTTTCCACGGAGCAAGTCTCGTGTCTGTGCGAGGCCCTCCTGCAGGCGGGCAATGTGGATCGCTTGTGGAGATTCCTCTCCACCATCCATCCTTCGTCCGAGCTGCTACGTGGCAACGAGACCCTGCTCAAGGCCCAGGCTTTGGTGGCGTTCCACAGGGAACATTTCAAGGAACTCTACGCTTTGCTGGAGAGCCACGACTTCCAGCCGTCCAACCACGTATTCCTGCAGGACCTCTACCTGAGAGCCCGCTACAAGGAGGCGGAGAGGTCGCGCGGCCGCAGCCTGGGCGCCGTAGACAAGTACCGGCTCAGGAAGAAGTTCCCGCTACCCAAAACCATCTGGGACGGCGAGGAGACTGTGTACTGCTTCAAGGAGAAGTCGCGCAACGCTCTGAAGGAGTGCTACAAGAGCAACAGGTACCCCACGCCGGACGAGAAGAAGAACCTGGCCAAAGTCACCGGACTGTCCCTCACGCAGGTCAGCAACTGGTTCAAGAACCGACGGCAGAGGGACAGAACCCCGCCTGGGACGCACTGCAAAAGGCAAGAACACACACGCACACGAATCCATATTGTTAAGTTCGAGTTCGTCCTTCCTTTTGTTGACCTCCGTTTGTTCCCGTCTATAAACAGAGCCAGTCCGTCAAGTCAATAAACGCACGTTAGAGGAGGTGACAGCAGAGCGTGTTGCTTTGTTATGAAATGTGAGAAGCGTCATGGTTCAAGTCTCCTGCAACACAATCTGCTCTGTCTGGCACACACGTTTTTACATGACAATAGCAAAGGGATGTTTTGAGAGAAAACCTTTTACACTACGCATCGGCCAAAAAAAAATACTTTGCACTCAAATTCAACCCTGGCCAACATTGAAATACAATCGGCCAAAGTGCTCGTGATCTAAATTTTGGAAGCCACTCAAACATTATGCAGTTCGAACAGCAACACAGCACTTCAGTACAGGAAAATACAATACTTAAAAAATGTCTGCCACACAAAAAAAAAATCAATTAAAAATATACTTGATTAAATAATTAAAAACAAACACATTCTTAAAAAGAAAGTCGATGTTAAAAGGTTCTTTACAATAATCCTTTTTTATACATGGCATTCTGATTAATATTGTCTTAGTGAGACATTACTGAAGCAGCAAAACCTGTTTCGAATCCATCTCAGGTGGCGGCCATTTTGCCTTGTACTGCCACTTGCTGCTGACTGAAAATAACATTACAGTTGCTCAGAGCTCAGGGAACAAACAATCATGCCTCACCTGTTTTCTGGGTTTGGTCATGTGACTTTGCAAAAGACTGCTAAAAGTACAATTCCTGATTTAACACCTTTATGTAAAAGTAAAAAAGTACACACTGGGAAGAAATTGCATTACACACACACACACGTTAATAGTACAAGCACACAACTTAAATAGAAATAGAGATACTTGTTTAAATAAAGATGCTATTAAAAATACAAGGGCAAGGCAAGGTTATTTATAGCTCAAATCCGAGGCAAAGAACTTCAGTAAGTCAAGGAAGTAGTAATAGAAAAAAAAACAAGAACATTTAAAATACAAAAGGAGTTAAAACAGGAGACTAAATAAATTTGTGACAGTAAAAGAGAATTTGAAAAACAAAGAATATTGTGCATTCATAATCGCAAAGAGACTATTTAAATGGTAGCACATGACAACGCTGCATATGCTGTCCTAATTTGAATGAAGTGGCAGTTGGAGGGGAAGTTTGTTCCACAGGTGAGCAGCATAGTCTTTAAATTCCGCTTCATTTTTTCTAGTTCTGGTTCTGGGAAACCACAATAGATCTGATGCAGATGACCCGAGGGGTCTGAATGCTTCAGAAGGAACTCATAAATATGTGAACCAGAAGTACTGATTCAAATGACTTTACTTATGTAAAAATGGAAAAAGTACAGACTCTGAAGTGCACTTACCACTCTGGTTTGTCTTCTGTTTATCTATTTTGACAAAGGAAGGAGTTGAAAGTACAAATGTCTGTTTTCGCATGCACGGTGTACAAGTAAAAAGTCGTCATCATATGCTAAAGTACAAATACATGAAAAATCTACTGAAGCACAGGATTGAAGTACTTTGTTACTTCCCACCATTGGAGTGTTAACAGGTACGAGTGACCTTATCGTGTCATATGGAGCTTTTTGTGGAGGTCTGGTAAATATATACGTACCCACTTCACAGATTTTCCTCTTTCACCGGGGGGTTTTGGCCCCCATTCACCGCGATAAGCGAGGAATCACTGTAATCCATTTTAATGCAAAATATCATTTCATCCATTTATTCAATATAATAAATCAATAAAATGCTACAAAATATTAAATGTGACAGACCTCATTCGATTTGATACATTCTTTTAAATCAAAAATGATTTGCCGGTTCCAATGGTTTTTCGTTACATGCCCACAATTTCATATGAATTTATAAAATAATTAAAAACATGAATAAATAATGTCAAGCATGTCATTTGGAGTGGTGGTCGGTCGCTTGTTTACTAACAGTATGCCCGGGTCTGTCAGAAGAAACCACAATGCATGACACCACACCAAAGAGGTGGGGTGTGAACAGATAAGAGTAACATTATCTTATCAATTGAAGGTTCTGTGGTGGTCTGGAAGATGTGGACTTTCCCAAAACCAGCAGCCTAAAAAGATCCAAACTCGCTTATAAAAGACTACGTTAGGTACACAATCTAATGGGATCCAATACAAGAGTTGAATCGCAAAATTCACCTTTCAGTATTGATTGTATTATTGTGATTGGCCCACCAGAATCAGAATCATCTTTATTGGCCAAGTATGTAGAACACACAAGGAATTTGTCTCCAGTATAACACGCTGCATTAGTATCATCGTAAACAAGGACATGACAAATAGGTATGCAAGGACATTTCGTAATGTAAGTGAGACAATGTGCAAAGTATCAAGCAGAGCTAAAGTGATCAGTGGTAGAATACAATACGATGACAGTTTGTACAGTTGGTGCAGAAAATCATTGAACCATTTTAGAGCGACCAGTAGCAGTATTTGTAGTACAAGAGAGTGAAGACAGTGACTACGTCAGTGACCGTTTAGGGAGTTAATGGCTAGATGGAAGAAGATTTGGTGCGCATGGATCAGAAGGTGTTTCCAATGTGTGTTTGTACATGACAAGCTAAATTTATGTTCAAGCGCTTGGATTGGACACTATTAGAGGGTGTAGGGGCCACACTGTTGTCGTAGTGGTTAGCATGTTTGCCGACGGGATTTTAGTCGCCACTCAGTGATGTCAGGCATGCATCGATTGGGTATCTCCGAGTTGTCTATGCACACTGCACTTGCAGTGGCACGGAAACAATTTTTTATCTACATTTGGAAGAGGCCCGATTCCGATCTGAAGATATCCAATTCCGAGCGGGTTTTTTCCAACCTTGTAGTGTGCGAATCCAGCCTTTGTGATTATCACCCTGGCCTTCTTACGCCTATCTCGCTAAAAATACATTGTTTATTCCTTTGGTGTTTCAGTGAGTCTGATGGAAATCACAGCAGTGAGGATGAGGCGAGTACCATGGACGAAACCCCAGACAAAGCAGACGAGCCCGCCACCTCCAAGGCCTCTGTCATCTCGCTCTCAGCGGTCACCTGTGCCGCGGCAGGTCAGCTCATTGTCAATGGCTCCGCCGGCTTCCTGACGGCTTCTCAACCGTTAATGTTCAACGGTAATTCCCTCATCCCCGGTACCGGCGCCGGTGTCATCATCAACGGGCTGAGCATGGGGGATGGCCAGAAAGTCACCCTGAGCCAGGTGGCCAGCTCCCCTTTGATACTGAACGGGGCTCAGGTTCTAGCCAAACCACAGGTTCCGCAGCAAGCAGTTTCCTTGGCAGATCAGCAGATTTTGCCAATAGTCACAAAGCCAAACGGTCTTCCGGCCATTGTCCTGAGCACAAACAACTCGACGGTCTCCAACCCAACGTCGGTCATCACTCTTCCCGTGCAATCGAAGAGCCAAAGTAACAGCGCAATGGATTTCATCGCCGTGCCAGAAGACGTAAAACAAGAAAGCAGGCAGCCAGATTGTTCCTCTTTGTCTTTGTCTCCCTCGCCGCCAAGCAGCCTTCCTTCGCTAGTTCTTACGCAACCCCCCTCGTGCCAGGAGGCCCTCCCTTCAACTGCCTTGACTATCTCAAGCTCTGCCTTGTCCCTCCCGAGTCAGCAAGGAGAATGCGTCGTTCTTGCCTCTTCGGTCCCTCAGATAAACCCTTCTAGCTCGCTGGTCAACTCCAGTAACTCCACGCCTCAGGTCTTCTCCTTCCCCCAGGTGGTGCCTTCTATCCAGGGCATACCAGTATCCCAGTTGGTTCAACAACCCTCCGTGGCACAGGTGTCCCAAGGTCCTCAGCTAGTCCCCGTTTCCCCTCTCACATCACCTACAATCAACTTCCAAGGCCTTCCGACAATGAGCAGGCAGCGGGATGCTTCTACACCACTGGCTGATGGTTCCACAACAATCGTGTCCATCTCACAGGTACCCAGTACTCCTCTCCCGCAACAAGTGACACGCCAACTCGGGGCCCAGGCCGTCAACTCCTCACCCGTGAAACTCCAGACGCCACAGGTCATTTCTATCTCCTCCCCAACACAAGTGGTTCCAGTACCTCAAGTGAAATCCACCGTACCGGCAAAGTTAGTCCCTCTATCCGTGCCCCAGCTGGTGCCGGCCTCGTCCATCCAGACATCGTCCGCCATCTCATTCCCGCAGGTGGTTCCTGCCAGTCCCTCTCTGTCCGTGACCTCAGCTGGAGTGCCTCTGCAACTCCTGGCTTCAGCGCCAGGAGGGATCAATCAAAGTCCTCTCAGGATAAACCAACTAAGACCCATTCAGAGTCTGGGCCCAACAACCAATGTGATCCCCGGTATGCATCTGATGAATTCTGGGATCATTCAGATACCTTCTGCAGCTCAAGGTGAAGGCACAAAAATTAATGGCCTGCATATGGTAGTGTTCATTAGACACCATGTTAATACTTGCTTTTTTAACCTCTGTTAGGATTAAATCTAAAAGAGCTCTATAAAACAAAACAAAACAAACCCTACAATAAGTACTGTACCAAAAATGTGTCCACAACTCACTCCAGTAAACACATCCATAGATATACAAATAGGTCTATATGACTTGCTCCCTGCACAATGTGACTATGGTGGATGCTAAGCTAACAACCACTCTTTCTATAACATTTGAAGGGACGCACTCTCCTGCTAACATGCCAGCCACGTTTGTACATACATTTTTTTTAAATGCGAAAGTGGCCCCTGTTGACATGGCTGCTACATTGATGCGCTTTTTAGTCTGCTCTAGTCTACTTAAAGTCTGTTTTTATTTAACTAGAGAGCAGCGTAAGCAGGAAATGGGTGACCAGTCTTTGTCTTTTGATGCCGCCACAGTGCCATTTTCTGGCGTTGTGGTGATTTACGGCCAATTCTGGAACTAAGAGATTTGGAATTGTACCTTTTGTATAAAATAGCATTTTGTTTGAGTGCACTGGACACTATTATCTATCCCGTAAAACCAGGTGCCTTTTGGTTCCGGGTCCGTTGAATCAAGATTTTACTATGGTACAGTTTAGGTTCATCGTGAAATTTATTTGGGTGATCACTTAGTTCATTGGCGACACAATTTTCTCAGTATTCACACAATTTCTCCAAGTACTAATGCTGACAATCTTAATATTGCTAACCATCTATGATGTTCGTCTGTGGTAGGTAACCTTCTTCTTGGTGGAAGCCCCTACTTGAGTGTCCAGCAAGGGAAGCTGATTCTGACCATTCCGGCGGGCTTTCAACTTACCAGTTTGCCTCTGAAACCAGTTCCTGACCCGTCCCCCCTTCCCGCAAATGGTGTGAATCTGAGTCCCATACCTTCAAATGTCCCGTTAACCTCCCAGCTTTCGACAACCCCAGATCAGCCCACCAACATCCTCGCAACCCCTCCACTGAACTTCCTCAATCCACCTGCTCCGTACTACTCCGCAGAAACTGGAAGTGCAACCACCCAGACGTCTGCCATTTCCTCCTCGACCACGCCAGATCCGTCAGTCGCTCTTACCACGCCCAACGCTCTCTCCCCGGAGAGCATGCTCACCCTCAGTCCCATGTATGGAGGGGGTCTGACGCCCAACATGCAGTTGTCCCATCCGACCTGGAGCCCCCTACCTCTTTCCACCTCGGCCGGTTTAACTCTGTTTGATGGACGAGGGAAGGGGGACCTACCTGTAGATCCAGGTCTCTTGGGCCTACCGGGTGGGGAGGCGCTACTTCTGGGGAGCACGTCTCCGGAACAGGACACCAGATCCTCACTAGGGCATCCCGAAGAAATCGACGGGGACACCAAGATTCTGACTCAGCTTCAGTCGGTTCCCGTGGATGATGATCTGGGTTTGTAGACTTGTTTACCTAACACATCTGAAAAAAAAAAGTGCCACACCGTCCCAAAAACCCCTATGATATAGTGCCTGTTAGTTTATCTGTTTGTGTTGTTCACGATTGTACAACCATCGCAGCCTCAGCTGACACTGAAACGATGCATTTTCTGCAGCTTTAATGGACAACACGGGACATCCATTCATCCGTTTTATACCGGTTAATCCTTCGAGCCTTGTGAAAGCTGGACTCTTTCCCAGGTGACTTTGGGTGAAAGGCAAGCTACACCCCGGATTTATCGCCGGTCATGGACCGGGCTCTTAAAATCAAGCATTCACACTTCCAGTCTGAGTGAGTTTGAAGCCATTGTACACCAGCCACAGCAAAGTCCAAAGAGCAGTGCTTTTTAAAGTGTGAGCATATACATTGAAAATCATTGCTATATGTTGGCAAAATTCCAAGTCGAGAGAATTTTCTTCCGACATATCAAAGTTATTCTCACACCAAAATAGCTGCACGCTTCTTGCAACTTGTATCATTTTAGCAAGACAATTACTGCAGGTTGTGAAATTTCAGGGAAGCGATTTCTGAAACACTTTGGCTTCGTATAACAATGTAATGACTGCACCTTGCTTCATTTTGTGATACTGTCTCATTTTAGCAAGACAATTAAAATTGCAAGACATGTAAAATTGTTAGTTTTCATAAAACTGTCTCCGTTCAACAACACAATAAAAGTTATTTCAATCATGCATGTGAACAGCACATTGATACCAAAGGTTTCGTAAAACCGCCCAACCTCGTATGAACTCTTGGTAAGCAGCGAATTTTCTGGGTCCTATTTCCTACTCCCATTTTAAGGTTAGTAAATTTAACAGGCTTCCAAATACTGTATTTATCATTTATATTTCTCCATCTGCTGCGCCTCCTCTGAACTCCTTCGGCATCTCGCACTTTGAAAAGCTCTGTTCAAGGAAACTGCATCCAGATTGAATTATTAGCCGACGGCATGCAAGGAATGATCATGACCTCGCGGCTGATGCGTATCTTCTCCGCTCCACTTGCACTGTGGATGTTTGTGGCTTTTTGTTAGCAGTGTGGTCATAGTTAGTTTTGGAGGCAACACAGTATAAACTATTCACCAGACCATCTGGGAAAGGCACAGGTCTTGAAATAGTTGGGTGTTGGCTGACATGTCCAAAAATGCAATTTTTTCTCATTATTATTTTTTGTAATATATGATGTACTACCAAGGAGTCCAGATTTTTACGTGAAACACTATATGTATGTTTTTAAAGCTTCCAGGGACTTCCAGTTATGTTATGAGCTGCATTTACCAGTTATGTAACACAGCTGCCCTCCATTTTTACCAATATTGACTATGCAATTTTTACTTATAGGACACTAACGTGTCTCAAGTTGGTTAAAAACTTGGGAGCGCAATGAAAGCTTTGTAAACTTGACATCATGATGCTGCATGACACAAAAAGACAATGATAAGTGCCTTATATTAAAGCTTACACTTTCGAATAAAATGTTTTGAGATGTCTACAACCGAACGGGACTAGTTAGGATACACTCATGTGTGGGTTTTCGTTTCTGGTTTTAAAAAAATGTATCAATTTGTTTTCTTTGTATATTTTGCACATTTCATTCATACAATGTTTACGCCGTGTTGCTATGACAGCGCTTGGATATGTGATCACTTTGGGGTGTATAAGTGCGGAAAAACTTGTACAATTTTAGCCTGAAGTGGTCATGTGAACCTCCCACTGTCAGTGGTGAAACCTTTTGGCAATTTACGGTACACACAAGAAAACAATTAAGGGTTGTGTTACAATTATGACTTTTGTTGTTATGGTAACAGAGTGGATGTAAAAGGTCTAGACACCCCTTTTTGTCTTGGTCTGACTATGATTTTCTTGTAAAATGGGATTTGAGCAGAGGTGCGTAGACTTTTTATAAAAGGCTGTTTTGTTCGTGCATTTAATCTAAAACTCATGTGTCCATTGGTGTTTTGCGTTTTATTTTTGGTCGGATGTTCAAAGCGGTCACCTGTTGGATCAACTGTTAAGACAAAATGGTAGCATCCCGTGGACAAATCATTTGTTAAAGGAGCATTTAAAGAACAGAACAATAAAGGGAAATAGGAATTTTTATGTCAAATATGTTTTGTTTGGTGTACAAGCCATTTCTCAGCAAAATCAAATCGACACGACAGCCTGTGTGGGCTAATGCACATTTGTTGTCTGACACACACACACACACAAAGAAAATGAACTCCAGCATTCACCAAAGATGTTTTGACAATTTGATCGTGTTTGAAAAGGGATCACTTGTGTCTTGTTCTCTCCTTTTTTGTATCAAATGCATTCTATTTTTTATATTACACGATGATGTAATAAAGTTCATTTATATGACCTCCAGTGATATTTTCTTCTTCAAATGTTTCCATTTATTATCTCTTAAATGTTACATTCCCAACCAATGCTAGTGTGGTTTGGGAATTTAGCCAATTCCACTCTATTTGTATGAAAACGATTCATGCCCATCCTTGAGCCGTCATATTACCTTCGTGGAGGAGTTTGTGTGTCCCAATGAACCCAGGAGCTAAGATGTCTGGGGCCTCATGCCGATGGCAGGGTCACCCATGGCAAACAGATCTGAGGTGAGGGACCACACAGAGCACGGCTCACAGACCGCTCATTAACTCATTCAGTACCAGCCAATTCTGGACCAAATCTGAAAAGACATTTAAAAACGTCTTTGGGAGTGAATGCGTTACGAATGAAAAACATTGGAGATAGCTTTCTCTTGCCCGGGACGCGGGTGACCGGGGCCCACCTCTGGAGCCAGGCCTGGAGGTGGCGCTCAAGTTTAAATGGCTGTTAACCCATTTCTTTTGTTCTCGACAATTCTCATGAAAGGCTTCCAGTGAATTTGCCTTAAAAGTTTATTTCAGGTCAACACTTCAACTTTCCATGAAGGCTCAAGCACATTCTAGTTACAGTGCATACTGTATTAAACAGGTAGTACAGGATGAGCCCAACGTTACTTTCCATTTCAGGTACCATTACGGGAGACCATCAGCATTTTATTTTTAATTTAATTTTTGTAAACACCATTATTACCGCCTGACAAGATGTCTTTTTGTGCCCAAAAGCAGTTCAATTCAATGCAACCCTCCGAATAAACTTTACGGGTGGTGTACGCAAATGCTAGCTCGAAAAGTTTAGTGTTTTCATCAGTGGTGGTAGCTGCGATCTTGTTTCGAAAAAAAAAAAAAAAACGTAACATGAGTACCGTAGCAGTTGAGGACAGAAAAACATCTTGTAAGGCAGCCATTTTAGAGTGCTACTCCAACGCCAATTGGGGACGCCGGCGTGTTTCTAAGTAGTGCAAAACCGGAAGGCTGATGGCCTCACGTTTGTGCAAATGATACCTGAAATGATACAGAAAAAAAGGAAACAGACAGTGACTTCTGGGACATCGTTAAAAACCCATGGTCCCCAAACTTTCAGCTTCAAAACTTGGTCCTGAATTACATCATGTATGAGCTTGGGCTAATCAAATTTGGACGGTATGACAACAGGGATGAAAAATATTGTGGTAACAGACATTACAGTCCTAGGTCCAAACTGACATTTTTATTGTGTCAACACCATTTACCCCCGCTGAACACAATAACCAAATTTTTATTATTTTTTTTTGGGGGGGGCAAACAAAATCTAAAATATTTAGCAAAGAAGAAAGGTGTAACACATTATAATTTAAATGTTACCGTTCTTCTGATCAAATTTTTTGCGGTGGGTGTCGTCCCATCACCGGTGAGCTATTTTTCGAGCAGACCCATTCGTAGTCATTAAAAACCGTAACTTTTTAAAACCATGGTAAACCATCAAACGGGCCGTACTTGGCCAGTGCCCCGTCATGTATTGCAGTTACCATCGACGGAAAATAAGAAACCAAGCACACGACATGAAACGGTGTGCCTCCTGTGTGGACAATAAATAGCGTAACTTGGCGGCCGTGATCCTCGGTGTGGAGTCGGTCAAATGCTCAATTTGTTTTCCGAATGCATTTCAGTGTTAAGACATTGACCCCCAAAAAATGTAATGAGTGCATCTCATCGACATAGGATGACATGTAATGCTAAGGGCTTGTCGAAAAAAAAAAATCACAATTGTTCTTGATGACATTTAGGCAGTAGCAGTCATACTTGACCTTGGATATCAGTGTGTAGATCTTTAGATGGTGTCCAGTTGACAACGTCACTTTCTCACTCCGGTCCTCGTTGCTCCATGAAGGGCGACGTCCTTTCAGCAGCCGTCTCGCCGCTGACGTGCAAATTCAAGTACCCTCAGAGCTATTCAGAAGTGGCCTTCATAAGCCCAAATATTCGGCCAGGAACACGGCCATGATCTTGGTCAGATTCTCTACGGTGGGACGATGGAGGTTCTCCTCGGTGTCGTCCAGCGTGTGCCAGACGTCCGGGAAGGGCGTGGCGATGACGTGGAGAACAGGCACGCCTGGAGTTGATGCACAAGGAAAAGTGTGGGACATCTAGCACAGAGTAAAAGGTGGCTGGCGCCAATATTTCGTATTGAACGTGACGAAACTGGCGATGTGGATGTCGTCTGATAAAATGTCCATTGATTATTGTCATACACGTGTCAATTGCTTGTATAAATATCCTGTGGGTCCTTGAAGGAGTTGATTCATTCTGCGACTATGCTCATCAACATTAAAATGAATTAAAATGCCACTAATACGCTCAATCCCCCCGTTTTTATATATACACACACTTTTTTTAAGTAGCATTCTGATCATATTGTACTTTATAAAAAACAAATACAATCAAAGAATATGTCAAGAATTAAACTGCTGCTCCTCGCTATATGCGCAGAGGGACTGTGTAAAACAGACATCTGAATGAATACTCATGGAGACGGTCACAGCTCCTAGATAAACGACAGTAACGGCCGTTCTTCGCTGAGGATAAAGAAAAGATGCCGGTTGACCAAAGTCAGCCTCAGGGCTAGATCTACAACATTTAATGGTAGACTCCCAAATTTACTCCTCTGTTTTGTTAGACGTAATCCTGCATTCAGCAAATGCCGGAAAACAGTAACGCTCATTTTATTAGTAATATTTATCTGTTCAGTTGTATCTGTTTAAGTACAATACATTTAGATTCAACCTTGAAGAACTGTCCTTGAACTTTTATTAAGGAACATTTTTATTTAACTTCTATTATTAGCTGCAATACATTTTAACTGAACTTAATTTAAAATTATTTTCCTTTCGTATTTGGAGTGCAGTATAAACCGTGGCTTACAATAAAATTAAATGTTTACTTTTTCATAATACTATGCCTGACACAGCATATTTCTATACCACTGTTAACTCAAAATATAGCACTCGCAATATTAAACACCTTTGGACATTTTTGAACTGATTATTTAGTTTGTTGGTTAGTCAAGACATGTGCATCACAGGCATTCACCTCGCCGAAGGAAAGGTATGTGATCGTCCTCAACCAGTCCAAAGTTTAAGTCCTTCCTGAAGTAGGTCTGCTCTGAGGGGTGCGACGCCAGCAGACCTTGACGATGGAGGCGCTTCTCTGTCGACAAGATACGAATGTAGGATATAGGCATTGAGTACGTTTGCTTACTTTTGTAACATCTGACCTCCCCGGTCCGTGTACCTGTAGCGATCAAATGGGCGAACCAGCGTGCCGTGTTTTCAAAGTGGTTCACTATCAGTGGATTGGGAGAACCCAACAGGTCGAGTAACACAAAGAGGTCCTGAAAAGGAATGGAGGGTTAATTCATGTAGTACCTTGACTTACAATTTGTTTTTGTTTTTTTGCACATTATAACACAAAGATAATGACATTTAAACTTTCTTCCCACCCACTAAAAAGACATAGGCGATTTTTCACTTTGTTGTAAAGTTTTGGAAAAAAAAAGTAACGGTAATCTAAAACAGTCAAATGTCATGCGTTAACGAATTTATTTATTGTTGTTAAGAAAGAAAGTCATTTTTATTCATTATTGTATGTATGTTTTAAATTAATCCATTATTGCAATTTTATGCAGCATTGGACAATTTAATCATGTATTGATCGGGCCCTATTCTTTAATAAGCAAATTGGCAATCAATATTCGACTTTACAAAAACATGTTGTAGTGAGATTATTAAATAAAATGTAAAGAATTTGAATGTTTTTTGCTTCAATCTAATGGACGCTGTGCTGCTCTGTGTTCTGCATGGCTTGGCCACATGGTGGCAGTATAATATGGATATGGTCACAGCTCCTCAGTCGGCTACAGTTAACATTAACTGAAATCTGGCTAATTGGACAACTTAAAAGTCAGAGCACTCATTTCCCTTGGCACCGCTGTATATCGTCAAATCCTATACAAACAACAATCTCTTAAAAAGTCTGCAATACAGTTTGGTCACAAACAATAAACTGAGATACAGAGCGCTGAAATGCTGTATTCCTCACCACAGCTTGTATCTGGGTGGTGGACACGGCGGCCGCAGGGTGAGGTGTGGCGGCCATGCGCTCAGCCAGGTGACGGGAGCCGTACAGCGAATCGGTGGCGGTCCATTTCCCAAATGCCTCTTCCCCGTCAAAAAAAACGAGCTGCAGGGTTACTGGAGGCTTCTGTGGAAAGAAAAACAGAACAAGAGGATGGGACGGTTGTATTGACATGTACGATTGATTAAGGGACGCAAATATAGTTTGGTTCGACATAACCATAATGAATTAATTAGCCCAGCCCTGCTCTATATAATGTACATGTATGCTTTATTATATCATCATGACATCTGTGTCGTCATTGAAACATCAAAGTCAGTGTGGATGTTACAAAAGGTTAAGAACATACACATGCGACCGCTACACTCACTTGTTTTTTGAAAGACTTCAGCTTATTATCCAGAGCAGCAGCCAGCTCCAGGATCATGGCACAGGGCACCGCCGAGTCAGTGGCCCCGACAAACTCCCTCCGCGAGGCCCGGTTGTCCGGAGGCAGTGCTTTGGTGTCGTAATGGCATGCCAGCAGCAGCCTGCGAGGTGCCAAAGGGTCCAGAATGGCGATGACATTTGTAAATGTAACTTGTCCTTTTGGGGTGGCAGCCGAAAAGGGGTCCAGGTTTACATCCCAGTTGGCGGACAGGGCGGACAGAGTGGCTGTGATGTGCTACAGGTGAGGGGGGGAATGCTTCATTTGAGCAGTTTATACACAGTACATTTATATTTTACTGTACTTAAATCTATTTAGACATATTTCAGTATATAAATGTAAAAAAGCTGTAAAAATTAAAGCCATAAGACAAACCCAATTCCATTGAAGTTGGCATGTTATCGTAAAAATACATTTAAAACAGAATACACCACCTTTCAGCATGAACGGTGCCTTCACCTATGTGTAACTTACCCATGCCATTACTACTAACACAACCCCACACCATCACAGACGAACTGTCCAAAAATGTTCTTTTCCTCAGAGGACACGACGTCCTCAATTTCCCCAAGTAATTTGAAATGTGGACCCGTCAGACCACAGCACACTTTATCACTTTGCATCAGTTCATCTTAGATGAGCTCGGACCTGGAGAACTGGCGGTGTATCAGGTGTCCAGTAAACTATTTACTGACATTAATTTTCTGAAGTGTTCCTGAGCCCAGGTGGTGATATTGGATGTCAGTTTTTGATGCAGTGTCGGCCTGAGGAATCAAAGGTCACGGGCATTCGATGCTTGTTTTGCAGCCTTGCCGTTTACATGTAGTGATTTCTCCAGATTCTCTGGAACTTGTTATGATATTATAGTTCCTCAACTTAAATCTTTTGTCCCAGCTTTTTTTGGCATGGTGTTGCAGCCATAAAACTCTTAAGTAAATGACGAAAAACAAAAAAGTTTTGATCAGTTTAAACATGAAATATCTCAAGATTGGAGTGTATTCAATTAGATATTGGTTGAACATGATGTCAATCATTGTATTGTTTTTACTTATGTTTAACACAACATCCCAACTGCATTGAAATTGGGTTTGTAAAAATGGTCTCTAGAACTAAATTACAGATTACAACGCACAAAATAAATCCAATGAGGTTTACCTGCCGCACAATCTTGCTTTCTTGAGTCCCGGGCAGCCTCTTTATCAGGATAGGCCTCAGGTGAACGTCCCACAGGCGACTTCCATCCACTTGGGAGGCCAGGTGGTGGATTTGAGTCGCAGTGTACTTGGTGGGTTTGTGGGACCACTAGAAAGGTGGTAAAATCTGACTTAAAATTCAACAATGTCACATGAAATGTACTTAACAAAGGGATACCATTAATTCATGTACCCATTACCTGCATCAAACAAGTTGTCCAATGTTAGTAAGATCCCCAAAAAGACACCGCTTATCACTCAAAACTGTTGTTTGAATCAAGGTTCACTTGAAATATGTTAAATAGTACACTAAGAATGCAATTGTAAAAATGTTTTTCTAGCATAGCAAAAGAGTGAATATTAAGAAAAAAAAAGTTCATATTCACAAAAGCGCACTGAAAAACCATACAAAACCGTGATCCAAAAACCGACCTCCGGACAATACCACCATCTTTATCACTTACCACATACCAACATGCAACATCATAATCTTGTTTTTTTCTTTAATTACTTATTTCAGGAAGTCGTCTTCAATGCTGCTTTTTTAAAATTTTTACTTTGTTGTTTCTATATTATTTCTGCTGCATAATAATAATGTGCGACAATTTAGCTCAGTTGAGTAAAGATAATACACTACTTACAAACACGTTTATAGTATTTTTGGATTTTTCAGTCGTTTTAAATTCAAGCTTTTATTTATTTATTTATTTAGTTTTACTTCATTTTTAGACTAAGTTTGTTAATTTTTATTTTTGCGAGTTTTAGTTGGGGTAGTTTTTCAAATAAACCCCAAAAGCTCATGTATGGAATCAAGTGACAGATGAAAACATTGTCACTATACGTATAGTTAGTTTTATGAACCTGAGATGTAGGTTCTTTTTTTCCAAACATTTTCATCCTACAGTAAAACCTCTAAGCTTAAATTAATTTGACCTAAACATTTTTGAATGTGTAAACGTAACAACGATTTAATGTTTAGGTAATTTTTGCACAACTTGCTGTTTTATATAACATGTTGCTGCTCTGCAAAATTATCAACAGGTGTTCGGTTCATAGAAATTTTCCAAGGGTGTGTGACTTTTCAAGTCTCTGTTGAAACCTCATGACGTGAAGCTCATACTGCTTAAAGCTTTTCCGCGTCAATGTACTTGTTGACTCTTACATCTTGGTCTCTTCATGCAAACACAACATAATCACCCAAAGACAAAGACCGTTTAAATAACAATTGTACTGTACTTGAACAAGGACATGTATTTCTAGTCCCTTCATGAATCAAACCCCTGCTGTGAATTTTGCCGTTTAGAAGAGAACAGCAACTGCAAGTCGTGCAAAAAAATAAATACATTCTGAAAAGATGACGTGCATTACAGTATACGTTTAGGTCATATTAACGTCACATATAGGAGCCATAGTACATTTTACATAAGCTTCAAAGTGAACACTCCAGTGTATGTAAAGACACATCGTATGTTTGAAATTACTTGACAGGCCATCCTAATGTTCCTCTACAAGAGTGAGAGGTTCTTGTGTTTTGCCCCCATTCGTTTCACCTTATCTTTGTTCAGATCTGCAACCTGGACGCGCTTCGCATTGGGGACGTTGATCAGGTAAAACGCGAGCGCCAGCGCGGCCACCAACGCACCGAGGAGGCACAACCGCTTCAGCCGGTCACAGTCGTTGCTCTGCCGCGGGGGCATCTGCCGCCGGGAGGACTTGGACATAAGAGCGGCTACGGAGGTTCTCTTTCTCCAAGTCAAACAACTACGTGTCCGTGGATAGAGCACGTGATGGGGGGGCAAGTACCACAAGAGGCGGGACATGATTTGTTGAAACAAGCTTTACGTCGTTGAAGCACTGAGTTTTACGTTCACAGAACATGTTGTAACATGCTGTTTTGAAGGGAACGCAACCTTCTCGTCATAATAATCATTATTGCCTTGCTAATTGTTCACAAAAAACGAATAAAATGCAACTCGTTTTGTGGTTAGCGCAGGTATTTAAAAATATGGCCACTTCCGGGTTGTTGTGACTTTTTTTTTAATGGCGTTTATTATCAACATTTTCTGAGCACTAGCGCCTCCATTTGGTATGCAAGTGTAGGTCGCATTGACCCAATTAATTTTTTATCAGGTTCATTAACAAATGCAACATGACAGATTTTCCTTCAATTTAATTTGCCCAGTTCCAATTTTATACTTAAACCTTTGTTTGCCTTGGTCTAATTCCAGTTTTATATCTAACCCAGTGGTTGCATTTCGTTCTCAAATGGCGTTTACTTCTGTTTTTCAACATAGTAGGCCTATACTTTGCCCCCACTTACTCACCGATTTAAACACTAATAAAATAAACAGTGAAGGCTCGCTTTACCGTTTTATGATGATCAAGAAGTCTGACACGTTATATCAGATTCTGTTTTGTTTTATGATGGGTTTTTTTCCCCTTTATATTTTTGTTGTCGTCGTATTGCTTTTGTACAGTCACGTTAAGAGATGCGAACAGATGGTGGACTAATACCAATCCTAAATTTTCTATCTCAGAACTGTTGAATTAAATTTGAAAAGATACTCATTGGCAAGTTGTAAGGGAACTGTAACCTGAGACAGGTGTTAATATCTGGACGTCACTGTTGGCTTATGTGGAACACAAAATAATTTAAAAAAACGACACGGATTTAAATCTATCATTTAACCACACAAATATCAACAAAATAATCTTGCTACACTTTATACACGGTTTGCCAAAAGTAGGTGTACAATGCACTTTAAAATATTTTCCTCTCAGGGTTATGGTTAACTACTACTACTACTACTACTAATAATAATAATAATAATGCATGCTTCAGTGTCACATAGGGACAGGCAGGTCATGCACGGTGCAGTTTTTAGCACATCCGCCTCACAGTGCAGAGGTGCAGGGCTCGATTCTGACCCCCGACCTTCATGGAGTTGCATGTTCTCCCTGTGCCCGAGTGGGTTTTCCCCGGGTACTTCGGTTTCCTCCCAAATTCCCAAAACATGAACGGTAGGTAAATGGAACACTCTTAACACACTTGTCCGTAGGTATGATTGTGAGTGTAAATGATTGTTTGTCTACGTGTTCCCTATGATTGGCTGGTAACCAGTTCAGGTGTACCCCGCCTCCCACCCACAGACAGGTGTCATAAATCAGATACAGTAATGGATGGATGGATGTTTAACCACCGTGTCAATGTTCAACCTGTACCGAATAATACAGAGGTGAATAATAATATTTAACATACTTTTTTTTTGAAAGGTATTTTTATGAACAGCACTCAATACTTTTTTAGTTTGTATTTGGGAGTAAAAATTTGATAACCCTAGTCTTTAACAATAATTGATTGACAACCGAAAACGCACATTTAAGGACTGCATTTTGACCTCACAGATAAACGTTTAATGTAAACATTTCCCTGACTTCCCTCAATTTTATTTCAAGTACAGTACCGGTAATAAATACACGATACATTTCCGGTTTTCTTTTCCCCTCCCATTTTGATGTTGACCTACTTTTTCAATCCCGCCATAATTTAATCCGGGAAAACAACCGGAACAAGACACTTTTTAAGGTTCTGATAGGCTCATCTGTTTTAAGACCCGCCCTTTTCTGGATGCCGATTGGTGAATATGCTTGTCGAACAGGAAATCCTTTCTGATTGGCGCGCACGTGTTACGACCCCTGCCTTTCTCTATGCTGATTGGTCAATGTGTCAAACCTGGCTTCGCTTTCCATCTCCACAAATATACCGTCACCGGGAGTTTTACGGATCAGGGGCGACTTCTTCCCGCGCTGTCTCCTGGACAAAGACTCACGACACTCGGCGGCAGAAAGGAAGCCTCGACTCCGCGGAAAGGACGATTAGGAGTCGCTTTGTGGGAAGACCAACTAAACCACACGCTACCAAGATGCATGTGATTAAGAGAGGTGAGTGCCAACCGGACGGTTTAGCTGCTGTCTCTCGAGGCTGTCCGCCTCTCGTCGCTGATATCCTCACTAATTTTCTTGTGACAAGACAAAAAAAAATGTGGTGTTATACCTTAGCGATTAAGCAGTGTTGTCACGCGGGACAAACTCGAGTTTGTAGAGTACACGGTGTTCGTAAACAGTACTGCACACAACAGCCAATTTGAGTTCTCTAGTTGGGTTAAATGAAGCTCAGCAAGCATATTCGGTTGAAAAAAAAAACGACGAACAACTTATAACGGTCTGGTCGTACAGAAGTTGATGTAATATGTAGTTACTGCGTCGTTCTACACAAAATTTCCCCGATGCCTTTGTCAACATTTGGCGCCAAACTGTTTCTGTAAAGAAGCGCATGCGCACACTGAACCAGAATTTTGCTTCGCCGTACATGCCTGCCCTGAATGTCATTCTTTCACCCCATTTTTTCCCCCCCACAATGACCCAAAATTCCCAAATGAACGTAGAGTATGCGAAACGATACATGGAACAAAAGAAAATCGTCTATATTCCAGAGTTTGTGTACCCTGGGGCTGTCAGGTACAATAGGACCCATGTCCACGAACATTTATTTTAGATTCACCAATGTGTTCAGTCACGGCAAATTGTGCTAATCTTGTTACTGCACATACGAAAAATGACTGTAACAGCGTTGGGTGGGGGGGGGGGGGGGGTGGATGGATGTATAAAACCAAAATGATCGATTATACGCAGTACACATTTTAAAATGGTATACTGTAACATGTAAAAAACTGCATTAAAATACTTTGAATAAAGCCGTTGTCAAAACTTTACAAAGATGGGAAAATGCAAAAGTTTCTAATTGTTGGTTGTAACGGCGACTGTATGATTGTGTTCCAGACGGCCGCCAAGAGCGCGTCATGTTCGATAAAATCACCTCGCGCATTCAGAAGCTCTGCTATGGCCTCAACTCGGACTTCGTGGACCCGGCTCAGATCACCATGAAGGTGATCCAGGGCCTGTACAGTGGTGTGACCACGGTGGAGCTGGATACACTGGCGGCCGAGATCGCCGCAACGCTCACCACCAAGCACCCCGACTACGCCATCTTGGCAGCTCGCATCGCGGTCTCCAACCTGCACAAGGAGACCAAGAAGGTGTTCAGCGAAGTCATGGAGGACCTTTTCAACTACGTCAACCCGCTCAATCGCCGTCATTCGCCTATGATCTCCAAGGAGACGCTGGACATTGTCCTGGAGCACAAGGACCGCCTGAACTCGGCCATCATCTACGACCGCGACTTCTCCTACAATTTCTTTGGCTTCAAGACCCTGGAGCGCTCGTACCTGCTCAAGATCAACGGCAAGGTGGCAGAGCGCCCGCAGCACATGCTGATGCGGGTGGCGGTGGGCATCCACGGCGCGCGCGTGGACGCCGCCATTGAGACGTACAACCTGCTGTCAGAGAGATGGTTCACGCACGCCTCGCCCACTCTTTTCAACGCCGGCACCAACCGGCCACAGTTGTCCAGCTGCTTCCTGCTAGCCATGAAGGACGACAGCATCGAGGGCATCTACGACACGCTCAAGCAGTGTGCCCTCATCTCCAAATCGGCAGGCGGCATCGGCGTGGCGGTCAGCTGCATCCGTTCCACTGGCAGCTACATCGCCGGCACCAATGGCAACTCCAACGGCCTGGTGCCCATGCTGCGCGTCTACAACAACACGGCGCGCTACGTGGACCAGGGAGGCAACAAGCGGCCCGGCGCCTTCGCCATGTACCTGGAGCCGTGGCACTTTGACATTTTCGACTTCCTGGAGCTGAAGAAGAACACAGGCAAAGAGGAGCAGCGCGCCCGTGACCTGTTCTTCGGTCTCTGGATCCCAGATCTGTTCATGAAGAGGGTAGAGAGCAACCAGGACTGGTCGCTCATGTGTCCAAATGAGTGCCCTGGCCTGGATGAGTGCTGGGGTGATGAGTTTGAGGCTTTGTACACAAGCTATGAGAAGGAGGGCCGGGTCAAGCGGGTGGTGAAAGCCCAGCAGGTGTGGTACGCCATCATCGAGTCTCAGACGGAGACGGGCACGCCGTACATGCTCTACAAGGATGCATGCAATCGCAAGAGCAACCAGCAGAACCTGGGCACCATCAAGTGCAGCAACCTGTGCACAGAGATCGTCGAATACACCAGCCAGGACGAGGTGGCCGTGTGCAACCTAGCCTCCGTGGCGCTCAACATGTACGTCACCCCAGAGCGCACGTACGACTTCAAGAAGCTGGCGGCAGTCACCAAAGTCATCGTCAAGAACCTCAACAGGATCATCGACATCAACTACTACCCGGTGCCTGAGGCGCAGCGTTCCAACATGCGTCACCGGCCCATTGGCATCGGCGTCCAGGGGCTGGCCGACGCCTTCATTCTCATGCGGCAGCCCTTTGAGAGCCCCGAGGCGCAACTACTCAATCTCCAGATCTTTGAGACCATCTACTACGCTGCACTGGAGGCCAGCTGCGAGTTGGCCGCCGAGCACGGCCCCTACGAGACGTACCCGGGCTCTCCTGTCAGCAAAGGGATCCTCCAGTACGACATGTGGCAGCGGACACCCACGCCGCTGTGGGACTGGGCGTTACTCAAAGAGAAGATCGCCAAGCACGGTGTGAGAAACAGCCTGCTGCTGGCGCCCATGCCCACCGCCTCCACTGCGCAGATCCTTGGCAACAACGAGTCCATTGAGGCGTACACCAGCAACATATACACACGCAGGGTGCTCTCCGGCGAGTTCCAGTGCGTCAACCCGCACCTCCTCAAGGATCTCACTGAGAGGGGGCTATGGAGCGAGGACATGAAGAACCAGCTAATTGCTCACAATGGATCTGTACAGGTACGGTGACCATGAATTATTACCTACTGTTGTTTTACGTATCATCTGTAAATACAGAAAAAGGACCAAAAAAATCTGCAATCTAGTGGCTGATGACTGTATTCCTAAACCTAAATCTTGGGTTTTCCCTTGCTCCAGGACATCGCAGAAATCCCAGATGACCTTAAGCAGCTATACAAGACTGTGTGGGAGATTTCCCAGAAGACAGTGCTTAAGATGGCCGCCGACCGAGGTGCCTACATCGACCAGAGCCAGTCTCTAAACATCCACATCGCAGAGCCCAATTACGGCAAACTGACCAGCATGCACTTCTTTGGCTGGAAGCAGGTACATGGCATGATGCAGAAGGAAGATTTACACCGCACTCCGACAAATGACATGTCTGTGATTGGGTCAGAGTTCTTGTTTTGGTTAAAACGGAAGGGCCATTCCTGGGGGAGAAAAGAAACGGAATTGTTTTGTCATTGTAGCAATGGACACAACTAAATGGAACAGACACAACAAGTATTAACTTCTTTAAAATGGCTGCTTGTCATCCATCTGGTCTCAGGGTCTGAAGACAGGCATGTACTACCTGCGCACCAAGCCTGCCGCCAACCCCATCCAGTTCACACTGGACAAGGAGAAGCTCAAGGAGGGGTCTACCTTGACCAACGGCACTACGGAGAAAACCTCAGAGCAAGACTCCAAGGAGCGCAACAAGGCTGCCATGGTGTGCTCCTTGGAAAACAGAGACGAGTGCGTCATGTGCGGCTCTTGAACAATCCCTCGGCAATCTGCTTCTATTCAACTCCAGCAGTTTTGTTCTCTTCACAGTGTTAATATTCTCATTATGAACAAAATAAATTAATAATTACCACTGGGTGGATCTCAGTCTCTATTGCAACGTGTTCCTCTAACCTTCTAAGAGTCAGATTGATGTGCGAATCATTCAAAGGAGTGGGACTGCTCAGGAAACGCAGGACATTTAGTACAATACTTTTGAGCTCGTTGGGTGATGTGGCACCTTTAGCACACCTACCAAACTTTTGTTTAGGCCCAGTACGACCATGAATGAACATGTCGACACTAGCAGGCGCCTTGTTTTGACCAGTTGAGTCCTCTTACCTCGATGATTTGCATGGATGGCTTTGTGGCATTGAGTGACAATTGATGTCTTTGCAATTACTGCAGCGGCCATGAATTCGCCCACTGATGTGACCATGTTTGTTTGTTCCCCCCCAGCCTTGGCCCTTCTTGTTTTCGGAACAGCCACATCTTTGGCAAGAGGAGCTAACTTAACAAAAAAGGATCAGGCAGGTTGCAAATCAAATTTAGCCAATGTCTGTCACAGAGCAATGGAAATTCATACAAACATTTGAGAATGAATTGTATTTTTTTATATAAAATGAAAACATAATTTACACTTTCAATGTACACTTATTACAGCCCAGAGCAAACAGAAGAATTAAGATCTAATAAAACACAGTACCCTCTTTTCACATCCTCACTCTTGTATGCGTTACAACAAATAAATTATCAAAACATATAAAAAGGAAAAATTGTACAATATTACCATTACTGATTTGTTCAACATGGATCACTGGAGGCTATAAATAGCTTTGTTATACATTAAAACAAAACACGGTTTTTACGTGACAAAAACGAGACTTGTCGACACCTGAATGGAGGGAAAAGAGAAGAGTGTGACTTCTCATCCAGAGTTTAAAACAGGGGTGGGGAACCAGAACTTGTTCATGGTGACCATGTGGTTTAAATGCAATTGGGCTTTTTCAGTTCCTCTGAGTTTTTTCGAATTGCATGATGGGCCAGATTAGGTTGCCCACCCCTGATTTTTAGGGGGCCACTTGTGGCTTTCACTCGAGTCATCAACCCTCTCCACAAAAGGCAAACTCAACTTTACTAAATTCCAGCTAGAAGAAGCTTTAAAGGGAAAGCTGCAATGGCAAGTAAGAAGCAATTATGCGTTTTTGTTAGTTTTTTTTTCTTCAAACAGTACCTGTGATGGTGTAGTGTGTAGGTCCAGCATCATAAGGAACCTGAGCCTAGTATTCAAACAGTTCCAGTCATCACAAACATTTTGAACGGAATTATCAAAAAGTACCGGCAGCCACAAAGCACAAACGTGTTTTACTGTAAGAAAAATAGATTAATATGTTTTTTTCCACAAACAGAAGAGAGCCATTTTGTCTCCCTACTTGTACAGTAAATGATAAGAGAAGCATAATTTTAATTTTGAGTTAGTTTCCCCCCCCCCCCTCCCCCAAGTATAGAAATAGCTTGGAATTTGGGGAATATATATGCATTTTTGGGATGGGAGAAAGAACATGTCGTTTTTAATAGGACGTGACAGTTAGCCTAGTTTAGAGGGGCTGCAGGGGGGAAAAATTAAGTGACCAATATGGCTTTTGCCATTGTGTTCACTCAATGACAATAAAGGACACATGGGGAAAGAATTAACACTCACTCAAAGGCATAGAAGAACCTAAAAGTCAACCACTTGACTTCTCGTTACAGTAAAAGAAGGATGAGATATTAACAAGGAGTGAGCCAAGCTGCCAGTTGCCATCAAAAACGTTAAAAGTCATCCACTTAAGCTTTATCCTGACATGTCAGCGCAATGAGAAAAAAGATCAATAGTGGGAAATGTTAATTAACCTCACAGCCAGTTAGCGCGCAAAGCAATAGAAAAACATTCAAACTGGTCTACTTAGCTTTGTGGCGACATGACCGTAGCGACGAAAATTGTGACGAGATTAGCAAGAAACGTTAAGTATTTAAGACTGTCCCTGACCACTTAGCTTTGGTGCTATGCATTAGCTCAATGCTTAATAGGCTCATTCGTGCTCAAAAGTACTGTATAGAAAATACTAGTTAAGGAGCGAAAAAAATATGTGTTCGCAGTTGGGGTCTGGAGGCGCTGCTCAGTGTTTTCTTTGAAACACTTTTACTACTGCTGCCACCTCGGGGAATTCTGTATGCATTTGTATACAAATATGTCCAGTACTAAAGGTCCTCAGTGTAAACGATGAGAGGCCACGAGTCTTCCGTAAACTAGATTGCTCGTCACCCAATAAACACACACCCGCACACACTCTCGTAGTTCAACAATATCAATACAATATAGATTACAGGGATATGCGAGTGTGTACCTTACAGGCTTCATATGTACAGTACTTAAGACTGTGGAACGCTTGCGGGACTTCAAGTGCATCATGGGAATTGTAGTCTATCATGGCATTTTTGGCTGACTGGCTTGCAGGAACAGTGTTTAGGCCTCTCCGGGTGATTTAAATAGTCTCCTTGAACGTAGAAACCATAGAAGATTTAGAAAAATAAGAGGCTCAGAGGGATGGGGCGGGGTTGAAGTGTAAGGTGGGAAATCTTTCCAGTTTTAAGGCAGTCCAGTTATGTTCATTCCCTCTTGGGTGGCGTCTGGTGCACGGCGGGGTGCGCGGCGTGCTCGCTCTCGCCCAAGTGGCCGAAGAGTCGGTTGAACTTGCGCAGCTGCTCACTGGCTGTCACGCTCTCCTCCTGCAGGCGCTGGTTATTCTCGCGCAGGTTGGCCATCTCGGCCATGAGTGCCACCTTGTCGTGCTTTTCCTGAGACAACACATATGCAAGGGTATCATACTGACCTTTCCTTTACAGCACGGCAGATAACACATGTACGGTAAGCGATAGTGTTGTTTCTCATTCAATCGTTTGGCTTGATGGACTTGATTTGACTGAATTTATGACATAGATCTGAATGAGAACACTTCGAGTGATGGGGGCTTCACCCTGAGTTTTTTCTCCCACTATATCCATTACAGCTTATTTTATAACAAAGATAATGTGTACTTAACCAGCCAACATAATTTTAATTTAAAATCCTATTACGATGGTTCTAAGCCTTTCAACAATTGATAGTTGAACACAAGTGGTAGAAACACATGCAGACAGACACAAGATTCACAAGCATATATTCTTTATCCTCGATTAAAGACATCTGTGTTTGTGTATGTTTTAGGTCAGGGGTGCCCAAACTTTTTGGACCGAAGATCTACTTTTCGATCAACTAACCTCCCGGGATCTACCCTTACCGGCACGCACACACACACGAACAGGTGAACGCCATGATGAGAAACAGCCTGAAACTGAGGCATGCGATGCACTTTTGCAGCCTGTTAACTATCGTAGCTCACACGTACAGTTTTAAAGTGCTTCCCTGGGCCCTCCGAGATTCCTATTCTTTGCCTGTGCCCTTTTGTATTGTACATGAAGCAAACTCTGAATGAGAATAATGACGATAAAAGATAGAGCGCAACAGCTCTGATTACAAGCTGCAATTGCAGACTGCTGAGCGCAAACAACTTCCGGTGACGTACTCATGCGCCACCGTAAATTCAAGATTTACCTGCTTTATTTTATTTTTAATTTTTTTTTTTGTGTGTGTGAAAATGAGACTGAGGATGATTAGGGTGCAGCGTACATTAACACAAAAATATTACTAACATTTACAAAAACACACAAATGGTTGGTTTTTTTTCTCCTCGACACTCCTCGGATCTACTTGGGACCTGTCTTAGATCTACCGGTAGCTCAGGATCTACCTAATGGGCACCCCTGTTTTAGGCTATGCGCACACTACAGGGCATGATGCCCAATTCAGATTTTTTGGGGTTAAATCAGAATACTTGTTCACATTAAGATTAAATTAAGATATCCTTTATTTGTCCCACACTGGGGAAATTTACAAATGCGAGTTCTCATGCGGATGCAACGTATTCATGTTGTGAGACACATGCACACAAAGCATGACAAAGTGAGGTACACAATGAAAAAAGAAGTCTACGAGATGACACGTCTGTGTGGCTGAATTACTACTATTACCACAAATGTCCATTTTAAGCTTCACGTTTCAAGTGCAATTAAATTAAAGTCATAGGTTCACATGTTACTCAAAACGTTTTTGCAGATTCATGGACAATGTCAGCAGTCTCTTGAGCACTCTACCTCTGCCCATGTGGAAGAAATATTGGGCTTTTGATAATATAGAGGTCGGATGTGTGCGGTTCATATCTGCAAACGCATTGCATACATATCTGATTTATATCTACATACGGAAGAGGACCAGATCGGATTTGAGAAAAAAGCTCGCAATTCTACTGTTCACACTGCATGAAAACAAATCTGATATGTGGAGCATATTGGCAAAAACAAAAATCTGAATCGAGTTGCAGTTTCAACCTAGCCTTAAACTTCCCCCTGGTGGCCAATATTCACACACCAGATGAAGCAGCACAATATAGTAATGCAATGATTCCCAACCAGTGAGCCATGAGCGGTCTAACGGTGCGCCCCGGGCAATGATAAAATGTTACTAAATTAGTGAGAAATGTATTTACAAACAATAAATAATGTATCTTTGTCCATCTAGCTATGCCAGCAACTTATAGTGACAGAAAGAACAAATACATTATATTGTATTGGATGGCAAAAAGTATGAAATTGACATACAGTATATATTTTCTTTTGGTGACAATTTTGTTTGGTAGTGTGCCGTGAGTTAAAAAATGTGCCGTGGCTCAATAAAAGTGGGGAATCATTGATTTAATGCATGAAATCATGATGCATATATTCATGATTCAATTCTTTATATTCTATTTTATCATGTCATCAATGAATGTTTTTATAAACCGTACAATACTGGTAGGAGTGCTATATTTCTTATTACATTACAAAATGTTCTATCGTTTGTTTTTATGGGTTTTCTTTTTCCCGTGGGCGCTTGAACAGACTAAAGGTATTTCTAATCATCTCATTGGGGAAAGATTTGAGAGTTTTGAGGAACCAATTAAATCGCAATTCAAGGCACCGCTTCTCGCTCATTTTTCATTGTTGACGGGTGAACATTTTTCGTGCACCAACTAAACAAACAACAATCCTGTTAAAAACACAAAACAAGAGGGTGATTGACTCACTTTTTCTAGGTCATCGTTGAGCTGTTTCAACATCACCTCCAGATGGTGGAGACGCCCTGACAACTCGTTGGGTATCTCGTCGCTGCAAACAAACAAATAAATACAAACGTGCACATCACATTGTGGGACGGGCACAAGTAATGCCGAAAAATGTAAGATACCTGCTGATGGTGGGTGTGGTCCGTGGGGTCTGAGGAGTGGGAAACTGCACAGGACTGCTGGCAGGCCTCATGTCCACACCGCCTCCTAGTGTTTCAGTCAGTGAAAAGAGTGACACGGCTCTTTGTGCTGAAAGAAGAAACCATGTGATTGACTGGACTCTTAAGTTCACATGGTGTCCACCAGTGATAAATTTAGTTGCTAATATCCACCTTCATAGACTTTGGCAGCATTAACCAGGCTGGACCACTCCAGTCCACAAGCCGTGTCAGGCAGGGGCATGAGTCCGGGATCTAGCCTCTTCAGTGTGGAGACTTTGTCTCTCACCTCAGTTAGGGACAGTTCTGATGCAGACAGCGGCACTGAAGGGAAATGGTTGTAGTGAGTACAACAAACTGTGTCACGTAAGCACGAAACTAGTGCACCTCACCCTTATTGGGCTGTGCGTGTGTGGAGGAGGTGGAGTGCTTGCGTATGGGCAGAGTGCACGTAAAGAGCACGTCCATGGGGGCCGACTGGTTTTCAGAATTGGCAAAGCTGGCGTCCCTGCGACCGCTGCACAAAGACTCGTCGGAAAAGGTGCGCTGCAACGTGCGCCTGGGGGACTGCAGGAGAGAACAGAGTCACAATAGCAATCAGTATATGCAAAATTGTAGCCGTACTTAATAATGGCCCCGCGGTGGAGGTGACAGGTGAGCAGAAGCTATTTTACAAGCGACACATTTTGGATAATGTCTTACGTCTTGGTCTAACTGCGTGCAGGAGTGTGTGGTCCTCACTGGATCCCGCTGCGGAGACTCTGCAGGGTTGTCCATGATGATCAGTTTCTTCAGATCGTCCTCGATGGTGCTCTTGTGGGTCCGCCGTGGAGAGCGCAGGTCTCTCAGGGATGCTCTCAGTCGCGGTTGCCCGAACACATTCTTCGAGTTCATGTCAACCTGACTAATAGCAGCCAAATGCAAGCGGTAATTGACAGGCACCCAAAAAGGTTCAGAATTGCCTAAAGTTGACGCGTGGTGGCGTCACAATAACATTTTTATATTTGACATGCTTGAAATTGACAGTTACACCCAGTTCCTGGGTGACAGATGATTTGAGATACAAGTGTTTAGAAATGACCCAGCGTAGTCATGAAAAGAATTTTACTTGCATCTCAGGGAACCACTTGTGATACCCTTCACAGAAAAGTAGGAGAAAAGCAAACATACGTCTTGCCGTTGCTGCTGTCGGACCTGGATGAGGTGTTTGCATTGGAAGGTGACGGGTTGATGTCTTCAGGCTGCAAGATGCTTTCTCTGCTCTTTCCATAAAAGGCCTTGGGGGCGGAGCTAGAGAGAGGGATGGCGCCCATTACGGCCGAAGTGGGCGTGGTGGTTGAGGCTCTGACTGGCCGTGTCTTGTCTCCTGTGGGAGTCGCGTAACCTTGAGGCGTGTAGGCTCTAGAACACAAGACCACAGCTTGAATACATAGCCTGGACACAAATTAGGGCCGGTCAATTTGGTCCGAAAGTGCAGGGTTTTTTTGGTCACAAAAATTACATTTCTTATATTTAGTAAATTTTCCCCTGATGGTTAAATGAAAAACAAATAACGACGTTATTCAAATGAAATTTGAAAAAATGGGGAAAAAAGGAAAGTATCCAGGTCTCCCCGACTAAGATTTGCTAATTTTTCATAACATTGAGCCATTTTGGTCCTCTCCTATGGAGTACCCTGCCATAGGGCATCAGGTCCTCAGAGATTGTTGATGTGTTCAAGAGGAGGCTACGGCACATCTTTTTAGCTTGACTTCTGAATAACTTATGTATGTACTTATTTTAATTATTTTAATCCAAGCCCCCTTTTATTTATTTATTAATTTATTATCCACGCTGGAAGGTGTGGCGGCTGCCACTCAGCGTGGCTTAGCTCCGCTTCGGTGCGTTTTTCCCCATCACATGGTTTCTCTGAGCATAGGCATGCTGGTGCGGATATACAGTATATCTGTGTATGTTGGGAGGAGAGGAGGGGGTCCTCTTTTTATCTTGTAATTTAGAAGTTTTAATTGTACAGTACTTTGAGTTGCATTTTTTTGAAAAGTATGAAAAATGCTACAGAAATAAAGTTAATTGGTTGATACCAAACAAGTAACAACATTTTTTTTTCTACCCGCTGCACAAATTTGTAACAACTTGAATCAGGTGAGTTGCAGTAGGGAGGGATCCAAAACAGGCAGGTTATGACTGTCGAGGAACCGGAGTTTCAATAAAATATATGGTGCCTCAAAACGTTTCCCGATAATAATTCCAAAGGTTGCTGTTGTAGCCCAAATCGTTAGCCGTGCCAGGGTTAATCGACAGGTGTGCGAGGATGAGTAGGCGGACCTAAAATAAACCACAGTGACTTGTCTTATTACCTTGGCTTGAAAGCCTCAATTTTTTCAGCACTGGATTTAGGAGGAGGGAACGTCCGAGTGCGATACCCTTTGTTCTGATTGGCGGCAGCAGAAATGCCCGTGGATGACTCCCGTTTCTTGGCGTCCGCCCCGCCACCACTCCTTCCCACAGACAGCTCCTGGTTGTAGGAGACGGCCCCATGCGAGGGTTTGTGGGATTGGCCGCCAGATACATGGCGACTGTTGTGATTGTTATAATAGGCCGGTGCGTCGATGCCACTGTCATTAGATCCGCCTTTAGTGAGGTGATCCGGATCGGGCTCGACAGGGTCGCCCGGGAAAGCCCCGTTCCCTCTGTCGGCTGCCAAGCCTCCCTCGAACCAGCGCTCGTCGCTGTGACTGCTGGAGGCGTTGCTCGACAGTGTGTTGCTGCTGGAGGGGCTGGAGTACTGGGGCTCACCCTGTGGTGCATACAGAGGAAGTTAAAGGAAGGAAAGAGACAGAGTGATAGTTTCCAAAACTAAATCGAACCTTTGAGTGTCTGTTTGGTGAGTCTTTGCCTTGGGCGTCCTGTCTGAGTCTCCTCTGGCCTCCTCCTCCACCGCCACCCACAGCAGCAGCAGTGGCCTGCATCCTGGATGCTGCTGCTGGAACATGCCAGAGTGGTTCTACACACAAAATACCGAAAAAAGATCACATCAAATGTAAGCAAAGAGGCATTCATCGGGTACTAGTCTAGTCAAGTTACATTTATTTATATAGCCCTAAATTACCAAAAAATCTCATAGGTCTTCACATGTCCACAGATGACAAATATAAATGACATCCCCCAAGAGGGCAAGGAAAAACAAGTTATGCAATCATATCGTAGAATTGGACCAATGATGCACAATGTGGCAGCTGTAGTTTTGGGGAACAACATACCAGTTTTGCAGCGCTCCATGGTGCTCTCCTGACTGGTGAAGCCAGATGATGACTCTCCACTGGACTTGATGTCCACGCTGCAGTGAGGATCGTAGGACAGCAGGGCGCGCTGTCCTGTTCCATATCTGCACATAACACAGTGGGTTTCAACATGAAGACCGTAGTCAGGAAACATTACCAACACACGTAACTGATGGAAAACACTAACATTTTGAATTACTTTGAATGTCCCAACTTCAACTAACATTTTTGCTTCCTTTTTACATCTCAGTTCAATAAAACCTGTACCGCAATGAATACCCCGAGGATTCTTCCACGATATTGCTAACACTCATCTAAATGTGCTGCAGTTACACAAAAGTAGGTATTTTTGCTCTGTATACGGCAGTTGTTTTGATTGACTTGTGAGATAATCTATAAGAAACGACACCCACTCACCTGTCAGGAGAAGATTTGTAGCGCACAAAGGGCCCCGGTGTGATTCCAGGTGTCCCCATAGTAGAGAGGCCTACCAGGCCAGAGGAGGGTGATGAGAAGCTGGCAGAGGGGTTTCTGTAAGGCAGCATTCGGTCACAGCCAGCAGGTGATATGTTGTAGTGGTTCTCTGGGTAGCTGACGGGCCTGAGCAGACACACAGTAGAGAGAGTGTAGAGAGGTGAACCAGACATTGAGATGACGTGAGCGAATAGACATGACTCGGGTTTGTGTGAACATGATGAGAGATCAAAGTTGCAAAAGAGGGGAGTACATGGTCAGCACCTTGGGCCATTAATTTGCATTTAGGACCCAGATCGGTGAACATCTATTGCTCTGGAGGCGGTCGGTCTACAGAAGTTTCCAGAAGGCCACAAAAATTGCTAGTTGCTCGACTGTTGTTTGTCACTTTTGTGTACGTGTGCGTTTTTGCTACAGGGGTCGGAAAGTCTTTTAATACCACTGGTATAAAATATGGGGGAAAAATACCACATGATGATGTCCTCTGGTATTTTATGGCGTAAAACAACATAATAATTAAGGCCTTTAACACACTTGACTATGATATCAGAAGTGTAAAAAAGCAGGATTAGCCTTAAAAATCAGTCCGCTTTACTGTCATGGAGAAAAAAAATAAACATGCACAATCAAGACTCTGAAGGAAGATGTTTCTGGTTTCTGTTGCTGCCTTTCTTGTTAATGAGGCAACCCACCCAGACTCAAACAACCTTCATTGTCAAGTAACAGTACAGAATTACTATTCATTACTCCACGCTAATCCTCATATTTAAGTTAAACTTGTTGCTAGTACCATTCACGAATGTGATCATTATTGCAGCTTCAAGGCATCACTCTCACCTCTTAGAATTGAAGTGCTGAGGCTCTCTGTAGGGAATTGGCATCAAAGCCTTGTGGGAGGAACGCAGCAACGGAGGCGGTGGTGGGGGACCCATGGGGGACCACCGCTGTGGGTTGGGGGTCCCGTGTAGCCCCTGAGGGATGGGCGGGCTGTCCCAGCGCCAACCAGAGCGAGGGGAGGGCCGGTAGCCCGCGGCCAAAGGCTCAGCTTCGGGCTTCTGCTCCATGGTCTTCATCTCATATTCCTCTGTGCAGCCCCTGAAATAATCACAAGCAGAACAAGTCATAAGCATTATACTCAAATCCATTTGCTTCCCACATAATGTCGACTAGTAATAGGCTCACCCTGACACAGACAGGAACAGAATAAGAAGAGAAAAAACTGATTATTGGACTCCAAGGCGCCTACTGAGAGACGGTGATCAAGTGTGTCCGTCCAACCGAATTAATTAAAGAGCTCCTCACATAAGATACAGCTGTCAACATGCAGACTCGTGTAGTACAAAGACACACACCACTTCCTCTACAAAGCTTTCTGATTGTGATAAAGCGATATCAAGCATCATTATTTTTCAGGAAACGTAACAAAAATTCTCAATTGGGTGTAATTAATCATTGACTCAGTGCTTTGAGGCATCCATCCATTTTAGGTGAGAAGTACAACCGTATACTGGTCGCCAATTGGGCAGTGTATATAGACAAACATTCACCATCACATTCACACCTATGGATAAGTCTTGCATGAACATAACATGCATTGTTTTTTGTTTTTTTAAAGGGGAAGGGAATTGGAGTATCTGAGGAAAACCCACGCTAGCATGCCGAGAACATGCAAACGCTACACATGAACCCTTGAGCCCAGATTTGAACCAAGGACCTCTCGACTGAAGCAGAAAAGCAAACCACTACCTCACCGTGCTGCTGCTTTGATGCAATTGAAAAAAATAATGAAATGCAGTAACGGCTGGCCCGGTGTGACAGTGGTTAGTGTGTTGGCCTTACAGTGCAGAGGTCGTGGGTTCGATCCCGGCTACAGCCTTCCAGTGTGGAGTTTGCATGTTTTCTCCGGGTACTCCGGTTTCCTCCCACATTCTAAAAACATGCATGGCAGGCTGATTGAACACTCTAAATTGTCCCTAGGTGTGAGTGTGAGCGCGGCTGGTTGTTCGTCTCTTGTGTGCCCTGCGATTGGCTGGCAACCGGTTCAGTGTGTCCCCCGCCTACTTCCCCAAGACAGCTGGGATAGGCTCCAGCACCCTCTGCGACCCTTGTGAGGATAAAGCGGATCGGAAAACGGATGGATGGATGGAAATGCAGTAACGGCTGTGAAGGCACATGCACTGTTGATTCAGTCTGAACTAGTTCGCATTTGGAAGAATAACATTATGTTAGCTGTGCACGTTAGCTACATCCAAGCTAATTCATGCGATGAAGTGGTAATTCTAAAAAATATGCATTTAAGTGATATTTGGAAAAGCAAGTGCCTCACATGAGTTGGATTTGGCTAGACATTTGCCCCGATTAATCCAAGTGCTTGGTTAAAATTAAGCCTTCTCATATGCATCATGCAAATAAAATGAAAACGACATGCATTCTATTGCAAAATACTAAGAGACTTGAGATATCTGGCTTCACTGTAATATTTCCCTGTCTCGCTTTGTCAAAGAAGTACATACCCAAAGCCCCGACACATGCGTGCAGCGACGGTCTCTTCCTACACAGTTGGCGCTCCCCCAACATGCGTGCAAGGTTAAAACCATTCTCGCCATCTATCACACATTCTCTTCTGCCGTATCCAGAACCAGAGGCAGAGCGGAAGCAACTCTCCTTTCTTCTTTCTTTCTATCTTCAATCCGCCCACTCCCTTTCACCCGCGCTCGGCGCTGTTGAGACACGTTGTCCTCTTCTCGCCAGTCCGCCTTCCTCTCCCTTTATCCCTCCCTCTTTTCCCGCAAAGCATTTTTTAATGAATCGCATCCAATCGCTTGTATTATTTATTTTTAGTTGCCTTTTTCCCCTCCCTCCTGTGGATTCCAGTCCTTAATCTCATGCAATCGGCTTGGCTGGCGCATAATGCGGAATGAGCAGGAGAAGGGAGACACAGAGAGGAAGGGGGAAGAGTGAAATACAAGACTCTTCTAATTACTAGCTGTACCATTGCCACAACGTGTGTATGTGTGCGTGTGTGTGTGTGTGTGTGTGTGTGTGTGAGAAAGGGTTGAAAGTTGGTGTAATTAAACATTCTCTATGAATAAAGCAACGTGACCGCAATGACTGTATTCGAGTGACTCCCTCTCACACACATGCATGCACACAGACATGTTCATACAAGCCATTACATCAACCTACAACCACTTTACAGCATCCAAAGGCATTACTCGTTATCATTATTTGCAAGGTTCATGCAAGGTGCAAAGAACTATAGTGGTAGAGACAAACGCAAGTAATATAATTGCTCGTAGGAAAAAGGAAGGCTAAAATGAATACCAAAATCTCTTTGCTTTTCCTCCATGTGTCCTAGTTTGTGCCTGTTTGCTCGCTTCCTCTTTTCGCACCCTCCCACACAAAATTCTGCCCACCATCTCATCTCAGGCGCGCTTTTGTGCGTTTGCATCAAGAGTATGGGCATTGGACTGAATGGCTTTGGTTATAAGTGAAGAATGTTATTTTTGACAGTCGTTTTGAAAGGAAAAAAAAGCAGCAGGGCGCACGAGTGATTAGCACTTGTGTCTCTCAGTCGTCAGGTTCTACGTTCGGCTCTGGCCTTCCTGTGCGGCGTTATCATGTTCTCCCCTGTGCTTTGCGGGTGTTACCTAAGGTTCCTTCCATGCTTGAAAACATGCTTGTTTAATTGAAGAATCCAAATCATGTGTGAATGTGAGTGTGGATGTTTGTTTGTCTATATGAGGGGTCACGAACCTTTTTGAAGCTGAACCGTATGGTTTGTAGAGGGCTACCAATGTGAAACACACTTAAGAACAAATTTGCTCGAATTCCGTTACTCATGTTGTTATATGCCATTACTTTCACTGGTCAACAATTTCTTTTCAATTATTTTTTTTAAAATCTGAGATCCAAGTAAACGTTTCCAGGTTTGTTTGTTTTTTTTGCGCTAATTCTGAATCTGGCCTTGTTTTTCCTCAGTTCATTAAGTTTTCACAATAATAGGTTCATATACAGGCAGCCCGGTAGTCCAGTGGTTAGCACGTCGGCTTCGCAGTGCAGAGGTACCGGGTTCGATTCCAGCTCCGGCCTCCCTGTGTGGAGTTTGCATGTTCTCCCCGGGCCTGCGTGGGTTTTCTCCGGGTGCGCCGGTTTCCTCCCACATTCCAAAAACATGCGTAGCAGGCTGAGTGCGAATGGTTGTTCGTTTCTGTGTGCCCTGCGATTGGCTGGCGACCGATTCAGGGTGTCCACCCCCTACTGCCCGAAGACAGCTGGGATAGGCTCCAGCACCCCCGCGACCCTAGTGAGGATCAAGCGGCTCGGAAGATGAATGAATGAATGAAAGGTTCATATACTAATCTATGTATTTAAGGATTGAGGGGTAGGGTTCAGCAACAGGTGGATCTTTTTTTCTGAAAGTTCATAGCTATATATTAAAACACAAATCTATAATGCGCAGCTTTCATAGGTAAAAAACATGAAAGTTAAAAAAAAAGGGGGGGGGGTCAGCGTCTAAAATACGAGTAGGGACACAGAGCCATCTCTGATTAAAATGTTAGCCACTGTTTATTATACCCATCCCTCGTCAAACTACTCACAGCAGACATTTTACAACAGCAGAATGATAAACACGTACACGTGCACTTTACTTACCTCCGCGGGCCGCCCTCTTCGTACGGGGGAATGATGACCACTTTGACCGTGACCGATGTCCTGAGCAGGTCAATCATTTGCTCGTGAGTCAGCGTCACGGCGGCAACCTTGCATATCTCCACCAGGCGGCTGCCCTGCCTCAGGCCCGCCTGCCAGGCAAACCCGTACTCCTCCACCTGCATGGCAACACACAACACCACTTCAGGTTAAATCAAAAGCATGTGCAGACCCTTGACAGGTGAACATGGCTGCTCACAGTACCTCAGCCACGGTGCCGTCCAAGCGCACGTGAAAGCCCAACTGGCCCAGTCCGTTTCTTCTCAGTGTCATATCCACCGTCTCGCATCCCACAGTTAGTGACTAAAAACAAGATGAAGCATGCACATTTGGAAATCCTGAAAAGTAACATGGCATTTGAAAGACATGGTATTTTTCCTTTTAATACCGAGATACTTTTGAATACACATTTTTCCACCACGTAAACAGGCTCTCCGTAGTCATGATCAGCCACAGGATCCAACATGTTATTTGCTTCTTCAGCAAAGATTGACCTGTTCTGTTTATTTTCTGTTGGATTAGGACTCTATCTAGGGAATCTCAATTTCTGGCCATTTAATTCATCAAATGTCACAGGGATTATCGTAATATGGAAATGGACCCTAATCAGAGCCCGAGGGTAATTGCGCAACTCCCCAGTTATGTGATCACACGGCGTGCTATTAAGTCTTTTTATATAATTGCTTGATTCATGTTAATTAGTTACACTATATGGATTTAACCGTGCTGGTATGGGGATATTATTAGCGTTAATCTTTTTACATACTTTTATATCCATTCAAGGCTTCTGTTGTTTATTGATGAGTTACTTTATATGCCTATATCAAAGGCTGATTAGCTTTAATAATCAATTCTGGGACACTGTTCAACCTTGAATTAGTTTTAATTTCAATACATACACAAGACAAATGCATGATGATAATTTTCCATGTTAAGGTCGAAATGGCATTACTTCAGGGGCTTTCAATTCTAGTGGATCCACTGCTGTTTCACATTACTTGTGCATTGTTTCATTTATAAAACCCATTACCAGTATTCTTATTCTTATTATTAGTAAGGGTCCATAAGTGTAAATGTACATGATTGTTTATATGTGCCCTGCGATTGGGTCTACCCTGCCTCTTGCAGTCAGCCGAGATAGGCTCCAGCTCCAGCTTCATCCCACACTCCAAAAACAGGCATGCTAGTTTCAGGAGGACAAGCGCTACACAAAATGAATGGATGGTTATAATTCGAGCATGTCTGTACTAGCTTTTGAAGTTGTAAAAGAATTATAGTGGAATATAATGGAAGTCACACACACAATTATAATATATCTATCCTGGCCAACTTGGGTTTTCTTCTGACTTCAAAACAGACAATGGAAATGATTCATTTTCATTTTGGTCCAATTCCAAACTGTTACTACTTCAGGTGTTTTCGATGTTGGAAGTTTGACTTTAATTGTGCCCTATCTTTATTGTGCATTAATAACAGTTGGATGAAAACCCTGCTGTATTATTAATCCTCTTGAGCATCAATATGCAAAACCAACAGTGCATTTTAATTAAATTTTTTCAATGTATACTTTATTTTTTCCCCAATACTTAATTTTGTTATTCATTATGTCCCCCTTATCCCCACCCCCACCACAATCATTCTGCTCTGACAAGAACATGCGGTAACAAGATTCATTAGGACAATCTGTGAGAACAATTAAGAAACACTGCCTGTAATTTTATCGATGCTTAAAGCAATATTCCTCACCTTCAACCGCTGCACCATTTCCCTGATATCCTGTGCGCTGCCCTCAAGCACCCGCACGGCAATATGGTCACCTCTGCCATAGAATATCTTCAAAGACAAGCGCTCAGCAGTCCAGCCGATCACGTCGGCGCAGAAGCAGTTGAAAACCACTTCTTTGGTGGAGCAGTCCACCAGGAGGATATATTCTGCGGAAAAGCCCAGGGCGCAGCGGAGCTCAGCACCACCACCGCTGAAGTCCTGGGCCAGGACCCTCCAGGCGACGGCCCCCGCGGCCCCCAGCTCGGCCGCGTCTCGTGCTTTCGAGCGTTCGCGTTTTTTTGACGCCAAGGAAATGAGGTTGTTCAGTTTGCCGGCGGAGTCCATGGGGGTGCTGCTGATGTAATTCTCTGCCAAGTCGCGCAGGTATTCCTGCCTCGTCCGCGTTGCCATGGTGTGGAACTTTTCAGACTTGTGCGCCGCATTTTCCGCGTTGATGATTTTGGCAAGCAAGAAGTTCCGAAAAGTGTTAGAGTCACGGAACGTGACGCTGCTTGGGATGGCTGGACCAAAAGGAGGCACGTCCTTCATTCTTGTCACAGCAACACTGAGGAAGACAAAGGTAGAAAGGTCAAGATTTGAATATCATACTATTAAATTTTGGCATCTGTTCTTTACGACGCTGCGACACGAATAATTGCAGAGTGCTGGATACTTGCTTTTGATTTCACAGACCAAATTGGGGGGGGATATGTGTGTGTGTGTGTGTAATAATCTTAGTGATATTGTGAACTCTCCCGCATTGGGAATTTTCCAAAGAGCATGTCTCAATGATCTTTTGATTAATTGTGCGGATGGGGGTGCGAGAGCAGCAGACAATGGTCCAAACATGATCAATTTATTTTGTTTGGATTTGTGTGTTAAATTGAATTTCAGTTAAATACATACATGCGGTATTTATTTGAAGTTGTTGGTTGTCTGTAATGTTTGTTGACTGACTGAATTTGAGTCCATTTCAAATAAAAATATGATAATATGATACAAAACGTTTACCTGTAGCAAGTGTTTTCCGAACAGGGATTGTTTACACGAACAATGACAAAAACGTGCTGGAAGTGTGAGCGGATATTCTGAGGGGTGAATGGCAACGCTCCGGGCTCCTGAAAGATGATGGTGACGATGTCATTCCCAATATGCCTCTTTCGTAGGAGCTAAGGAGAAGGCAGGAGATTAAATATGAATAACATGGCACAAAAATGTCAAGTATTTACACAGCAAACTTCAGAAGGAGGAAGCAAGTCTTAAAAGGGAACTTGGAGATGGGTGCTGCCATCCCCTCATAACCGCTCTTTATGGAATTAGTTTTTTCCCCACTTTCTGTGAGGACTACTTGTGTCTAGCTGTGTGTGGCTGTGACATGGGACGGCATCCAGGCCGTGTCTGTGTTGGTGGTGCTGCCAATGCTGATGTAAGTAAAAGTAGAAATTATATCATGCAGCCTCCTGTTTGGCTACAAATACACAGACACACAAGCACCTTTTCCGCAATAATAATAACATAGTTTTTGCCATTTTTACCCCTTTTACATATTTGTATTTTTTTAGGATTTTGAAGGATGATGACATTTGCTATTTTTATGAATAAGATTTAATCAGATTTCCTTTCAGTTTTACAATCTCAGATGGCCATTATATGTAGTATCGATATTATTATTTTTTCTCTACTGTTTCAAATAGCATCTCTTCAGCCACCGGTGATCATTTTAACATGTTATATGCTACCACCTAGAGGTCTGAATAAGGAATGTGACCATGCTACTACACTGTGGAAGCCTCTGGATGGAGATATTGTGTCATTTATTCAAGTAGAGGACCTGCTGTCGAAACAAACAAACAAAAAATAAAGGTTAACGTTTGTATACACCTAAAATATGACCTATGACACCTGTTTAAGCTTCTCCTAAATCATTAAACAAATAAACACACAATTGTTTTTCTAATGAAAGAAGTATAAATAATGGATGAAAATATCTGGAATTTGTGGTTAATTATTTACTTTTTTATGAGTGAATTCAGTTTATAAATTCACCACCATCCGTCAATAATTGTTCACGTATTTCAAACTTGAAATTATTATTAGCTGTGAAAAAAATAATCAAAGAGCAGTCCATAATAATGTACTTTTGTAAGACATTAAGTCAGTAAACAAATCACTTCTCCACAATGCTCAGGTAGACTACCATCGTCCATTTTTAAGCTCATTTGCCTGCCCCATGTGAGCCGGACATGCAAACATTATGTAAATTATCAAAAATAGCCACACAGTGATTGTTTTTACACTCGCAGGCCAAGCCACATGTCTTGACATGACAGACTAAAAGTTGGTTTGTCACAAAAGACAACACTACGTAACAAGTCCTGGCTGGACCAAGATAAAGAACTTTCATGGGATGAAGGGTTGTGAGCTTGTCACACATCATAAAAACAATGACGAATGAAGATTTGTTAGTTGGTTTTGGCAGCTGCAAACCCCTTTTATCTTGACACTGGGGCACTATGACTCTTACCTGCTGTGGGTTGTTGGGCATGTATGGCAGCATGGTGGATATGTGGAACATTACTTCATAGCCCTGGTAGGTGGTGTACAGGGAGTGGGTACCTGTTGAGTCAGCTGCAGTAACAAGGAAGCAGTGTCAATTTCACATAAAATGAATGTGTGTTGCCCAAGGAAGGCATGAAGGCAATATTACTCATGTTCAAGTCCAAGGAATTTCTTCTGGGTACTCACTCTTTGTGTCGAGCTGCGCAGCGTACTTGTTGAAACCTTTGAGGAGCACCTGCTCGCCCAACAGCTCCAGGAAGGCAGAGAAGGCACGTGACGCCTCCTCGTTGTTGTACATCTCCTCCTCGGTGCTCTGGCCCGCACGGCACAGCAGAACACCCACCTTGTGCTTCTGACTTAACTAGCAAGACACACAGATGATGTTAACTCTGGTGCAGCAAAGCAAACAAACCAAAGCATAAAATTATTGTTTCTATATTATTTACATTCAGATCTCTTGAAGGTTTATTCTTGTAAATAAAGGAGCAGTTGTTTAAATGCACTTGTAATTCATCTTCAATTAAATCAAGGCGAGATGCTTTGATTTGATATACAGTCAGGCACAAAAACACCACACCCTTTAAAGCCTGTCAGTTCAGCTCATATAATGTATTTTCGACTTGAATTACATTGTAAACGTTTGACACAAAATGACTATGAATACCATATAGTTCCTTTCAGTTGCACTTTGGAACATTAGTAGAAGTCACATTTTCAGTATTTTAGAGTTGACTAACCCCTTGCTCATCGAGTTTAAGGAGTTGCTCCGTGACTTTAGGCGTGCTGACTGCAAGTCTCAAGCAAGAGACGCTGAGTTCGGGGACCACCTGCTCCAAGACCTCCTTGAGGGGCAGGCCGCGTACCGTGCCGTGCCTCCCTGTTGACGCCACCCCATCCTCTAAGATGGACCCTCGCAGTGTCACCAGCTGTGTGCAAATGGAAGCGTACAGGAAATGACACCACATACTTTCAGATGTTCTTATCACACTTGGCAGGAAAACCTCCAGGGACAAGGGAAAAGGACATTATTACATTCTTCTCATTTCTGGTCCGCAGATTATTAAACTAGAAACAATTTCATACTGAACAACAAAATTTGAGTGCTTGGGAAACAAACTGAGAAAAATATCAACTATCCATCCATCCATTTTCAGAACCACCTTTAATCAAATTAATTAAAAAATCTATTATTCTGAGTTCAACATGGTAGGATGATGGTAACATTAAAAAATGTGAATACTCAGTTCACTGAAGACTGTAAATTGTCCATTGGTGTGAATGTGAGTGTGAATCTGTGTTTTTCTATTCATTTTAATTGATTTATTTAAAAAAAAAGTGCAGTGAATGCTGGTTGAGAAATCTAGACAATCAAATTTTAACTTGAGTGTATGGTTATAGCATTCACATGTATTTGTGGTGTTTTGTCCGCTGCATGCACTCCATACACAAATCTGCACACTAAGTGACCAGTTTAAATTGAGGGCTCGGTGATAAAGTGCTGCCTCCATGACTGAAAATATAATAAATGCTGTATTTATGTTGGGGCTAAGCAAGTATCCGGCCTATAGCTTGGCCCCTATTTGTCACTGATGCAAAAGCTGAAGTCCTTCAGATGGGCTTGGGTGAGCATTGGCTCACTTACATGTGACAGCCGCTCAAAAAGAGGCTCCAAACGAATGGTGACACAGACTTGATTCTAGCGGTATTTTGACAAAGACGTAACATTGTTGAAACATTTAGTTCAAACATTTAAATTGTGAAATAAGTGTATATGACTCCTTCAATTCCACAAAGTCACCATAATTCTTATGGATCAATTATTTACGACCATCCCTACGATGATGCCGGCATACTAAAATGTCGTACTTGGCCCAATCAACGATTCACTTGCATTTTGACGGATTACAGCAACGCCTAGCTGGAACGTGAGCGTGAAGGAAATACTATAATAAGAGGTTATGAAACGGGGGGTGCAATATCGATCCCCTGCGTGTTTTTCATAGAGGGCACGAGCAGGTGCAGCTCAAGGCCCAAGGAGGTAAAAGGACGGATGATTAGTAGCCTGGGAGCTTGAAGTAGGTCCAGTGAATGATGGATGGCCTGACAACTGCTCATAACCCTGTGTGCCTGAAGCAACATTTTTCCTCTCTGTCACACACATATTTGTAGAATGACCATGGAGGGTTTTGTGTGTTGGCGTTTTTTTTTTTTAAATGTCCAGCTGTATTGTGAATTAATATTCCACTCAGTAGCGGGCTGCTACCCCGCGAGGGAAATTGACCTGCTTCAACATATTAAGGTTATGAAAAAAAAACAAAGTTAGATTTCAGTTGAGGGCAGAGTTGCTGCTCCTCAACATACAGTATGCAAAAGCAAGCACATTCTTCAAAAATGTATTAAGGGCTGGCTTACACAGTGCTCTGAAACTTAGCTCTGAGGACTGCATTTATGAATGTTTGAAGGTGGGCGCGGGCAGTGGCGAACAGAGGAAGTCGGCCCACCTTGCTCCGTCAGCGCTGCTGCACCGCGAATTTAATGGAAGACTCAAAGCGGATGGATGTTTCAGAGCAGCTGCGCCTCGAGACAGAAAGAATAAAGTCTGCCATCTATCTCTCTCATTGTATGCGTGTGGGAACAGCAGGCTGAGCAACCACTGCAGCTCTGTGTACTTTAGATGGTGAAGCAGCACCATTGTTGTTGCACAGCTAAGGTGATGAGGCCAGGCAGCCATGTAATCCAGCTAAAAACAACAACGGCGGCCACACCGACAAAACGCTGTTTGATGGCTTCACTGCGACACAGTCCGACAAGTGATTTAGAAAACTAACACTGCAAAGGAACACTAATCCTAAAAAAAATATGTAATTGGGTGATTGCTTTTCATATATGTTCATTTACAGCCCAGCTCTTTAATCATCTGTACTCTCCCACGTTGTGCAATGTGTTTTGCTTGCGTGGGGCGAATATTTACTTTTGAATTACAATTGACTATGTGGCAGTGTGTTGGAATCGGCTCTGGGCTTCCTGCGTGGGCTGAATGTGCATGTTCTTCAATGTTTGAAGACACAAAAACAACAAGACAGGCTAAAAACAAAATCACTGTGGAAGAATGATAGTCGCCTCTATTTACTTCTAGGTAAAGGTGGCCAGGAAAGGACTTATTTATTTGGAGTCGCCTGACATAGCAAAAGTGATCGACTGCGTTGAGAAAGGTTGACATTGTGAGATTAGAATATTGCAGCATTCAAACCTAAGGAAAGAAAAAGTCAGCATTCAGCATTCTTTTTTTAAATCTTCCATTTCATTTCGAAGTGTGTTGCAGCAATCTCATCGTTGTTTGGATATTTGTTCACGTTTAATGCACCAATGTCGTTTTTTTCCTGTCTTGAGTTTGAAATGTGCTATGGTGTAAGGCTAGGCCTTACACCACTCAAACACGGTGTTTCCACTAGTACACGGGTTTTGTCGTCATTGTTGAAATATAGAAAATAGAGAGGGACACATACCTCGCTGGTTCTCACGATCAAGCGGTACTGATACTGGTCCTTCAGGTCTTTGGTGTCATCGAGTTTCTCTCTACGGATGCTGATGGCCACGGGGCCCAGCTTTTCATCAGTACCAAAATAGTTTGAGTGTTCTAGTGGAAAACAAATAGATTTGGTGTATTAAAATGATGACAAGAGAACACAATTTATACTCTCAGTAACAGTAAAAACAAGAAGGAACTTTGGTGTTGATCAACGTCAAACTCCACAATTACGGTACCTCCTCCATCCGCTGAAATATTTGTCATAAGGGTTTGGGCAAAAAAAAGCATGGAAAATGTTCACAATTGAAATATCAAAAACTGACTAACTGCATGTGTTGGGCAAACAAATTGAAATAGGCATCGTGTTGGAAAATTCCAACAATATATTTGGATAGAAGTAACAGTTAAAAAATTCCAACGATATCGGATCAAAGTAACGGTTAAAGGTTTTATAACTGTAATTTCCCCATTGCGGGACAAATAAAGGATATAAAGGATATCTTAATCTTATAACCAATTTGACAAAACTTGACAGATGTTCGACATGTGAAATGTGATACTATTTTTGGTGTAAAAATCTGTTTTCCAGTTGGTATCTTGAATTTCGTTGGAAATTCATTGTGTGCACTCTCTCTTGTTCGAGCATTTTCTAAAACACAAAAGGCCTTTTCTTTGTTAGTGAATGTCATTCCTCATCCTGGGAGAAAAGTTCAACATTCAACTTAGATCATTTGAGTGAGACTTTGCTGTTATTCAACAATGAAATTATACCTTCACAAAGACGTAGGAATACTTTGAAAGCGCTTCGGCGGATACAAATTAACTGGTGCGTAGTAACGCTAAACTATTACCATGAGAAATGTGTCACATTTTCTGAGATTTATGCAATTAACAAAAGTTGGACTATGAGGAGTAAACACATCCTTACTTAGCCTTGTAAACCCAGGAAAAGGACAAACGTGCTGCCACAAGACGCTAATTAACATTCTGTGGCTCGTTCCACCAAGTTATCCACACATTTCACAGCATCTTGCACGTCCTACTCTGAAGCTCCCAAGCTAAGCCCCGCTAATGCCGACACCACAGTCAGAGTGGGAGTTGAAAGAGCGATTCCTCAGACGGTCGGTTTGAAACATTACTTGACAAGTGTTCTTCCACAACAACGCTGACAAACAGAAAACCAGGATGGTGAACACATTGCATAAGAGTCAAGTCCGCTTAGCTTCCATGCCATGAAATGTCAGACTTTTGATGGGTTGTCATGACATTCACAAAGGGTACACAGGCATAGGGCAAGACAGCCGAGTCAGAGGAGGAACATATTTTTGGAACGATAACCTTAATACGATTGCACTGCCTGGGGGGAGCTGTCTCGCATAACACGCATACACACGCACACTTACTCGCACAAATGCCCTCACAACAGCATCTGCCACTAATTAGGATGCTGCCAGATGATGTTTGCCGTGGGGTTTGTTTCATACACACCGTCGTCATCCGAGGTGATGACGAGAAGTGTCCGCACGTGCACACATACAATATCTCTGGTCTTGGTCTTACAGGGTGTTCCATAAAATGAGATGCAAAAAAATTACCTCAAAAAACTAAGTTTGACATGAAACTTGGGTTGGTGTTCATTGTTAAGATTGTTTCACTTTTTCGGTTTTCAGAGTGTAGAATGACCGTCAATATCGATGAAAAGGCATTTTGTGTTTTAGAATGTGGCAGTGGCAATTTTGCGGAAATTCAGTTATAAAATAAAAAATATTGTACTTTCAAAGTGGAGGGCAAAAATGAAAACGTTTGGTCATGCTGCAAGCGGTGTGCATCTTGAAGAAATTTTGTGACTAAAACCTATATTTAGTCGACTATTTGGTTGGAATTTTCATAAATACATATTTTATTTTTAAACAAGAAGTGTTTTTACAGCAATTTCATTAGGACAGTAATTCCCAACCACTGACATGGCACAGTATTGTTGGTCGAGAAGTGCTCTGAGATAAGAGTTTAATTTGCTCTACACAAAGGATAAAGAATAAATGCCCGCATCGTCTATATTGACGTGTGTTGCGCCACAGTTTGTGTTCAAATGAATATAATGCCTGCAGGGTTATAACACCGTGACACAGACGTTTTTTGTTAGCTTGTCTTTTGCATTGGTTGTCAGTATTACGCTAAATGGACTTGCAGGCAAAAAGGTGTTTAGCTTGTTTTAAATAGACGAGGTGTCATTCAGTTTTCTGTTCACCTTGACAATAAACTTCAACTGGGAGAGGAATTAAAAAGCTTGAGCCTCTTAGCTGAAGAATTATTAACGGCTCAATTGCCGCTTGTTGTGAAGCAAGTTAACTGCCACCATGCCATAACTGGATACATTTTTGCTCACATTTTAAGGGCAAAAGGTGTAGCCACTCATAAAACTCACAAATCAGGTCACTGTATCTCAAGGCACTACTATGAAGTAATTATTTATTAATTTCCTGCCAGTATATCAGCTTTGTATTCAACTAGACACAGATTTTACACCAAGTAAAATTTTGAATCAATTCAGAGGAGATCATCAGTATCTCACTATTATTTGTATCAATTGGTAGAGATGTGCATGAGATTTTTGTACTGTAAACTATGTGCCTTGGCTCAATAAATGTTGGGAAACATTAGCATAGGACATGTGAGACAGATATTCATATTTAAATGATGTCTTGTTTTTTTTTTTTGGAACAGCCATTATTTGCACTGATCAACAAATGAAGTTTCAATGTTACAGTCACAAGTAATCGTTTTATTAAAAGTGGTGGTGTATATGATCTTGAAGTTTGCCAATCGTCTGGTGGTGAATTGATGTGTTTAAAAAAAAGACATCTGGGAGAGCTGCCAGCTTGGCTCACTTTGCAGTTCTTAAGCCCAGCTGCATATTAACTGTCACACGATGAGCTGGTGCGGCTGTCAGTGGTGAAACACTGGCAGAACAAAACCGTATCAATGGCGTCAAATTTCACAGGTACATCTAAAAACGATTTGCAGTGTTTTGTGATTGCAGCCCCTCAATGCATTTTTGTTGGACTTACCTTTCCCATGGAAATAGTCTCGGTAGTACCTAGCCCCAAGGTCTACGTGCTCTATGCTGTACTCCTTAAGTCTCTCCAGTCTCGTGACCTGCAGTTCAATCGGCATCTCCACAATGGAAACACTGGCATTACTCCTCCTCAACCAACCCCTCACTCCATCTCCTCCTCCTCGCTCTGCCGATGAGCTGAGGAAGCTTACGTTACGTTCCCCATGGCCCCCTGTCTCATTGAGGAAGTGCGGGCAGCTGAGGAGCAGCGGGCTTGTGCCGTGCGCACCGGGGGGGACGTCCGTGGGTTCCATAACCATAGAGGGTTTGGTTGTGCTATGGTCGAGGCCCATAGTTAAGTCCTCAATGCTGGCATAGACAGGTTCATTACCGCTCAGATGCAACGACCTGGACGCAGAAAGAGACACTGAGGCAGCGGATGCCCCAGTAGCCGTGTTCCTCCTCTGGGTCACGTAGCTACGCTGAGCTGCGGCCTCGTGGAGGTCAAACAAGATGCTCTGTGCATCGTAGTGGACAAAGCTCTTTGGGCACACCCAAGCTTTATAAGGGACATCAGATGAACTCCGTCCCCCCTCTTCACTCGTCTCTCCTTTACCGCCATCCTGCTCCGTTCGATTAGCGCTCCGAAGCTTCCTGAACAACGACGAGGTCCCCAGTGAAGATTCTGTGCCGCCGCTTTTCTTCCTGACCCGCTCACCTCCCTCCTTCCTTCGCTCGTCGCCGCCCAGTGTGGAAGCGGGCGAAGGCGTGCCGGTTGGTTGGGAGTCCGTCGTACGTAGTAGCTCTTTGAGGCGCGAGGGCGCTGAGCTGCGCTGGTCGGGCCTCTCCTGGTGGAACTGGGTGAGCATGTCGAAAAAGCTCTGCTCGGGGATCCCTTGGATGTCGATGGAGGAGGTGCTGCCGTACTCTCTGAACAAGGTCCCCATCGCTCCTGTGCCACGGATATCCACCTTTGAGTGGAAATGAGAGAATAATTTGTTGTTAAAATAATCAACTTAAGAATGTATCAATTTTCTAGACTGTCATCTTGAAGTTTGCGTGTGAGCAGGGAATGTTCCCAGCTGACTTTAATCAAGAGGTTGGGCACCTATGGACAATTTAAGAGACTTCAATTCACCTAATGTGCATGTTTTGTGGAAGGGGAGGGGGCAAGAGTCGACTGAGAAAACCGAAAAAGCATGCAGGAAGGCGGCAGCAGATATTCCAACCAATTAGTATTGAATTTTTAACTCCGTTGCAGAAGTTTCAAGCTCAAGGCGCGGTGGCCATATCTCACCAGCGACATAATTTTACGTGACTTGCCAAGGTGAATTATGTGCATCGACTTTGCACTTCTTGCTAAAATACCAACATTTCAAATGTACCGGTACTTAACTTTAAAAACATTGACATATTGCAAGTATTTGTCATAGTGGTTTATCGGTTTGCTAAGCCGTGTTGAAAAGACATATGTGATATGAGGCAATCATACATTTATTTGGGTGGATGGCCATAACAGCCCCTCTGAAGGCTGTGGGAAAAAAAGTCTGACAATCCTGCCCTATAGGTTTTGTGCTTGAAAGTTCAACTTAAAATAAGTAGCCTAAACTGGGGCACGGTGATGAATGACTTGATTCTTACTGGAGTTGACCAATTCACCAATTTTATCGATTAATTCAAGTTTATTTGACAGACTGGTATTAAAAAAATGTGATGGAAAATAAGTCAGAAGTCACATGGAGAGATTCCAAGATACTGGGCATTAATGGTTCATTCAGTAGGTCAAACTTCTACCTTGTACCATCCACAATTCCATTTTCCATTGTTTTATGTATATGCCATTATAAGAATAAATTAGGCCTGGAATCCACATAAATAATTGAAAGGATCATCAATTCCAAAAAGATTAAGTTGACTTAGTTGATTTAGTTAACTTGAGAGTTCCGTTTTTATACACGTGTGGACTAAAAGGACATTTTATTAAGAGGAAGGAACTCATTTTAAACAAAATTATAAACTTCTTTTAGATATAATGTCTTTGTCATTTGCTTTTTCTGTAGGACGGGAGGCGAGGTGGTTAGAGCGTAAAAAGCAGTCTCACCTCGTTCTCATCTTGCTCACTCAGTGTCACCTCACTGTTGGAGCGTTGCCTCAGCGGGGGCAAGACGCGAAGGTTTAAGGATGAACCTCTCTCAGTGACAAATGCTCCGCCTCGGAACTCCACATCTTTGGACCAACGGCGCGGCAACCGGGCCACCCCGCCTCGAACCAACCGAACGTCGGACGCCAGCGCCGATGACGACACCGACGTGGAGCAGTCATCGCCAGTGTGATGGCTGCTCAATTGCCCATTTTCAAGCAGCGACTCTCTGGACTGGGATCGACGCGGGGGCCACTCTGAGATCCGAGCGCGGACCCCCATTTTGGGTACAGAGACCCGTAGCTGTATGGCCTCCATATGGACCGGGTGGCCATTGGGCGTGTGATGATACGGCACATGCTGAGGCGGTCCGCCTTCACCACCCACGTCCAGAAGGTCTGAGGAGGTACAGGTCACTCCTCTGTCTCTGTAGCTGTTCATGGCGCCCAAGGGAGCTCAGGGCAAGATGGAGGCCAGGTGGGTATGGAGCTGGCATCCCATGTCAGGAGGGATGCAAGAAACAGACAGGAAGGGGCACCTCACACACTGTGCTCTCTGCGCTACAGCCTCCAGCGTCCACAATCATCACTCTTGTTCCACGGGGCTCACTTCACTGATCCATGATGGACCAGCCCTCTTCCTCCTCCTCAGAGTGTTTCAAGTCCAATAAAGATCTGAACAAGGAAAAACAAGCAGAACGTCAGAATTCACAAGTTTAATTCACTCTGAGTGCAACCCAGCATAGGTTTTGTGCCCTAAACTCTTTTCGGTTCAATTCTGAAAAGAGACGGCAAGTGAAAGACAGGCAGGATAGTAAAGGTACAGTGATATGACAGAGGATTTCTTCCGTCGAGACTAAGCTCCTGGAAGCTGACACGGCAAGTTATTATCATTCACACTGTGCACTCAAGTGCACGAGCGCGCACAGATAAACATTCACATACCCTACAGGCACCGCCTCTCACAGCTTGACTGCGGAACGAAAGCACCGTACCGCCCGGTTGATATCAGAAGCTCATTTCCACATCGAGAGCATCCAAAAACAGTCGAGCGGCATGTAGTTGTGACTAAGCATTAGTCTGTGAAAATCTGGAGGTGTTAAGACTGAGGTGAGAGGTGCGTGTCCTGTTGTTTATTGGTTTAGTGGCAGGCTACTTCCAGACTTATATGTCCTCAGTAGAGTTAACATCTCTGCATAGCAGTTTACTGCGCGACTACACAAGTGTGAGCACCTTCCATTCCGCTGGTGATATGTCCATTGATACAAAATCTTATAATTCAAGCAACCCACCTTTTCATTACTGTTTGTATTGAAAAAGGGTGTCGCATGAACTTACAACGGGGGTAAAAATGAACAAGGGTCTACTTACCGGTTTTTGTAATTTGACAGCGTTCTGAGAATCTCGTGGTTATTGTAAGCTCCAACTAGTGTCGACGTAAAGGTCGCTTAGTACAGTAACGGTGAGCTTTGTGTTTTTATCAAGGACATGAAAGAGTTTTGATCTGCTCCTCGGTGAACAACGCACTTTATGAGTCGACAGTGAAGTCCAATTTCTTGTCCCATGACAGCTTTACTCATAAACACAGAAGCACACTGTGAACAAAAGTCATTTATAGATGGAAAATGTGTCCTATAGGCAAGCAAATGCTAGAGGCTCCAACTCTGATCACGCTTTCTGCTCATCCAGAGAGCAGTCCTGTGATCCAGTATCAGGCACAATCCCAGATTATCCTGACGCAGCTGCAGGCACCTCAGAATGGCTTCTTTATACGGAGGGACAAACAGAGTGGCAACGGGGGTGAGTGTGGTCTGATCTTTACCAATGACCGCTGTCACGGGAGTATGAAGCACACCGCTAATGAGAGAGGAGTGCACCTGACTGCCTGCCTGCCAGTTACTTTGACATGCTCAGTTAATACGGTATACACTATAACCAGTCTAGTCTATAAATTGATTATCTTTGCTGTCCAATGATTATTTTGAACAGGGATTAAAGTACAAAAGATTTTTCCCGGATTCCCAAAACATCCGTGCATTGCTTCTAATTGAGAAAGCGCCATCGGCCATTGGAAGTCATAATTTAAATAAATAAAAAGTCAATAAATCCTTGTTCGACATGACAAAATTTAAATTCATTACAGTACACAGTGTTGACTGCTAACATTTCTCATGCTTAAAAACCCTAATAATGGTCATTTGCTGGTGTATTTGTATGAAACGCTGATGGAATCTGGAAATAGGCAGTTGCCATGGGAAGTCTAATGACATGCTGTGTTCAATGTGACATATTACAACCAATCAACCAAGGCAAAAAGGGAAATCAGATTTGGGCCAAACTTGAGCACATGCAAGATGAAGCCCATTCATTCGATTTAATGAATGGCATCCAGTAATTAGGAAAGTGCCTCCCTTATGCCTTTGACATAAGCACATGAACAGCATGGCTGGGAATCACACTGGTCAGTTGTGAGGAATAAAGAGAATGAATAGGGTGGGGGTTGGGGGGACAGATGTTTGCCCTTGCTGCATGTGCTCGGAATGTCGATCCTGCACCTGGCCAGATCTGAGATAAGTGCAATCATTGATCATAATTGAATCAATTAATCGTTGAGTATGAGTGAGCGTTTTTGGCCAAATGTAATTTGATTCCCTCTTAGTGATGGAGAAGATGAGCACATAAACCGATATGCTTTATATTTCAGTCTTCAATGACTTACAAAAATGATCAAATGAAACATGCAGAGGCTTAAATGACAATGCAAGATCCAGCAACTGGTTTCAAGAACAGATGGCGGCGCAGGTGATTTGACAGGAGGAGATTATGTGACAAATGACAATACGGTGTTGTCGGACAGCCTGGCGACTGCGCATCAAACATTCATGCCAACTTAGCTTCTGGTAGAGTACACTGGAAGAGATGCATTTCAAACTTGACATTCTACATGAGGCCGCAGCTATTGAATATTTTGGGAATTCAGTAATCTACCAATCCCATTAATTATTGTGATCAAAACTGATTGTTGACAATAAAGTCTACATGAGGTGCAACCCCCCTCCCCCAAACTTGTGGTCACTCATAATCTACTGAGTGTGTGTGGCTTTAAAAGGCAGGGACCTGCCCTGGTGAGTGAGGCGGGTGTCAACGAATGAGAGCAGAGAGTAACTGGTCGAATTGTATCCATCGACAGCTCATGAATGAATGAATGAATGCACTTGTTACCTGCTTTGTTTTCTTACCATTTCTTTAGTAAAGTGAGTGAAAGTGCACCGGCGGCTGTGTATCCTTGACCACTTGCGGGAGGCATTAAAATATGTACTAAGTATCAATGATAGGCTATATTAAATTACCTTTTTATTTTGGCGATCGCTGACATGCTGTTGTGGTACACATTGCACGTCTTCATCTTCCTTGTGTGAAAGGGCCCCAAACTCACAAACCAACTTCTACATGGACCAACGCATGTGACTGCAATAAAATTAGTCCATGTGGAAAAATGAATTATCCATGCAAAGCTGCAAGGCAGATGTTTTGCATGATCTTATTTGTAATCAAACAATTGGATCATCATTGCAATGGGAGGGGGAATGAGACATGCTGACAATAATGGAGGAGGACCAGACGCCTGTATTCTACATCTTGGGTCAGAAGCCTCATTTTACGTGTATCTGAGTACAAACTATGGGCAGCAGAGAAACAGCCTGCAACAGCAAAGTGGAGACTAATAGTCTGGCCGAGAACTAAAACCACACTTGTCAGTCAGAGGGTATTCATTACATATGGTAAAACCATTGAATTTCTTTCATTCAAGAACAGTCATAGTCACACTGACCCAGGTCTGTATGCAAATCCAGGTGGTGCCTTGAGATACGAGCCGCAGTTCAACTGTTTTTTTGCTTTAACTTGCAAGCGCCGACTCGAGATCCGAATGTTGTATGGTGCCAGTGCTTCAACAATATGTGTACAGTTCTTCCAAAAAGATGATTCTCTCTGTCATTCCCAGTTCAAATCTACTGTCAGACTAAACATAAAATTAAGAGCATCACACTTTGTCTGTTTAGGACAAAATAGCTTCACGCTAATGCTAAATAATATCTATGGTGCTGTGCTTTAGCCCTTTAAACAATGGAATGAACACAAGTGGTGCAGTAACACATGGTGACAGACAATATACAGGCCCTAACAAAAGTATTCCAACGGAAAGGCCAAGTCCTTTGTTTCCGTTTTGAAAAGTGTGTGGCTTAAGACAAAAGGCCCTGAGTTTTAAACACATTCATTCATTCATTCATCTTCCGAGCCGCTTGATCCTCTCTAGGGTCGCGGCGGGTGCTGGAGCCTATCCCAGCTGTCTTCGGGCAGTAGGCGGGGGACACCCTGAATCGGTTGCCCTGAATTCGTAACTTTTTTCTCACATTCATCTTTTGATCTGCAACCCAAATGGCTTCAGTAAGGTGACCACCTAAACAAAAGTGCCAGCGGCAGGCATTGCACGTGCGTCGTAAAACATGTCAGTCTCACACACACACACGTCATGAAATGGACTTCGAATACAAATATTGAGCCATAGATATGGACTGCTAAATGTGGGAGGGAAAGGCTTTTTTTGCACACAATATGCATACCCAATCTTATTTGACTATTATACTACAGTACTGAAATAGGGTCTAAGTCAAGGAGACTGTGCATCATGTTTCGAATATGAGGTGAGGGTCAGAGAACAGACAGGGAAGGACATTCACAATACAAGTAGGGCAAAAACTAGAAAGAAAGAGGGGGTCAACAGACATATCCTGAGGGGGAGGCCCATCAAATACACTTTCAATCAATACTGATCAATTTGGGGCTCACTCAACCCAGTGTAGCATGCTTAATAACAGTGTCTTGTGTAGCTCAAGGAGAGAGAGCTAAAGGGGTCAGTGATTGTGTGAGCATCCCTGTCGCAAAGCAGCTGCCCATTAGCAAGCGCTGTCGGTAAATGAAAACTCAGCATGATCAACACAATGGTCCAATTGCTAACATATCCCATAATCAATGCATGAACAGATTAGAGAATGAATTAGACATTCAAGTTCATCACGGCTCTCGAAAAAGACGACACACCAGGATACAAAAAAAAAAAACAATCCGCCCCCACAAAAAAAAAACCTAAGGCATGTCGGGCTGTCACTATCAATATTTTTTAATGGATTATCATCAAATAATCAGATAAAAGTTTATTTTGCAGTAAAGTGGATTATAATAGATTTCTTCCCGATTACTGTTTATTAACCAATTAATGCTGTTTATTTGTTATTGTTGGTGACTTTATAAAGAACAACAATGAAGCAACATCACACTGATTCTGTGACTGGTTTGGTTATTGTTTTCCAAAGTAAATGGATTTGATTAAACAGAAAGATGGTCCGTCTGCTTTCAGGAGGACTACACAAATCAGAGAATAATTACTTTTGAGCGGCTGAAATCAGATGATTTGGGCAATTTTGAGGTCAACAATGGCTCGATCATTAAAATAGTTGTCTCTTAATTTCGGAATTGATTACTGGATTCATTTTGACAAGCATGTTGAGATGAATTTGGCGGGAAACGCAGGTAGCTTCAAAATTGAGGGTCATTTCTGTCGTGTGATGAAATCAAAGAGGGTAACCTCTTGTGTGAATTCACATCTCTGTGACAGGCCTCTCACAGGCAGGCAGAAGGGAAACCACATATACAACCTCATCTACATTAATCCTTTCAAATAAAAGCCCAAAGCCATGAAAATACAGGAAACAAACAAAATCAACAATCTCTATTACCATATCAATTTTCGAGGAACAATTAAAACACTTCCAAACAGACCTCATGCTTGTGTACTTCCTCTGACAAAACTAAGCACCTCCTCGTGTTTCCAGTGTGTTTAGAAAATGCCACATTTTCTGAAGTTTTTAACATTTTGTCTCCAAAACGCCATTGATGTGTCAAATAAATGAATGGCCAATACAATACAGTTTTAATCAGCTTTAGCATTAAAAAATACACATTTAAAAAACAAACAAAAAAAAAACGTGATGGGTAAACACCCCGAATTCTACTCCAAGGACACACATCGAGTAGAGGCCCTCACAGCATGCAGATGAAACGATGACCTAAAACCTAAGCATGAATCATCGCAGTCCGGAAGCGCTGTTTGTTTATTGGTATGAGAATGTGGCTGCTACTGCTGAGGTGTGTCTAAATAAAACCTGCACTCATTTTTTGGGAGGGTGGGGGGGACTATATGCCAAGCAACATTTGTCTAAAAGGGTCAAATAACAACAATAGAGTCAGAGCCAAGTAATCTCTACTGCGTACACATTTCACAGGATTAATGTGATGGAGAGAACGAGTGCGAAGGCGCCTGCGTCTTCACAAGGAAGGCATGCCAGTTATGAATTAGATGAGATTAGGCTAACCACTCTTATGAGTATTCTTCTGCAGTGTGTGCGTATGTGTGTGGTGTATGAAGATAAAAGCATCTTGATTTCCTGCATTGGGGGGAAAACAGTTATGGTTCGATGTAAAGCATCAGCGTGAGGTTGTTATGCTGTAATAGTGTTTCTAAAAGGGAGGGCAGTCTCATTCCCAATCCCAACATTTTCATCTCTTTCAACATCCTTTTCCCGGCCCCTCCGCTGCAGCCATTGTCAATGCAGGTTGATCTGTAAATGGTAGATACAAAGGCTCGTTTGCTTCCTCCAAGTCGTGTAAGTGAATGGCACGCGGCTCTGCTCCCCGCAGGGGTGAGCTCCATTAAATTGAAATGAGGATGGAAAGAGATGAGTGTCCTCCGAGTAGAAACGCATATGCAAACCCAAACTGCATCTAATCAGATGGCTCGCCTTTGATTACATCTAAAGTCAAACGTCAGTGAAACCAGTGGAAGATGAAAAGTGTCATGATAACTGTCGATGAGGAAGTCGAACGCATTGCAACATAGGAACTGGTCAGGCTGGCTCATGCCAAGATGAGCAATACTGTATAATTACAGGGTTTGGGTTCTTGGAGCAATGTAACCTTGTACGTTTAGTCGGAATGTGTCATCACTCACGGAGTAGTAAAGTCATAATTACGGTATTGTTGGTTGTCGTTGCAATCGTCATGCACCGATCATTGTTGGTGATTTTCCCTCGTTGTTGGTGATTTTCCTTTGGCTATTGTTCCCTCTATACGGTTTTCTCTCCTCTCTATTCCTCTAATCTGTTTCTTGATCACGACCCAAACCAACAGGGCAAGTAGTCACCTCGCAGAACTTTGAGCCTTAAAAAAAACTTGTGCTATGGAAATACAAATGATTTGAGTCAACAGTGGGCCATGAATATAAACCAATCAAATAATCAATCAAAACCTAAATATGTCAGGAATCAAGCATGCCTTTTTGTACCTACAGGAAAATAAAGCATTATAATCATAAACAAGGAGTAGGCACAGATATGTGAATGTTTCATTCTAAAAATATTCAATAGCTGGGCAGGCCAGGTTAAAACGTTGTGTGTACAGTTATTACTTTTTTATTTGGTCAAAAGTACAAGTCAAACAGTGTCACTGGAGTTGACTGTGACATTTGAAGGTTCCACTGTATTATTTGGTCAATCCTTCAAAGATGTTTCCAAAAGGTCAATACATTTCTGATAAACCAAATCAAGATCATAAAATAATTGTGAACAATTACAATTTGATGTAATTAAAGGTCCTACGGTGGTGAGTGTGCTGAGGGTATGAAAAGAGGATAAATGCACAGATTATGTTCTCCACAATACACTCGTCTCACCAAAACCACTCAGAGGGGCTGCCTGTCGCTGTATGACCATTATGCCGTGAGCAGTCGCCATAGAAACAGGTAGGTGCGAAGAGCTGTGCGGTGTAGGCGGCGGGCCGCAAGCAACCGGGGCACGCAACCTGAGCATGATAAATAATAAGTCGGACTACTGTAATGCACATTAAGGTAGGCATCTCGCAATGCAGCAGACTGCGGCAACCCCCCCCCCCCCTCCCACCCGCACACAGCAAAATACAGTTTGAACTTGGGTCGCAATCACCCCAGTCGACAGTCCTCGCAGCCACGTGCCATCAAGCAGCTAGGCGTGTGTAAATGAGCTAAAAGAAGTGGAAAGCTCAAGGCCGTGCACTCATCAGCGGGATACAAGCATCTGCTACTTGTTTTTGTTCAAACACAATAATCCAATTTTGAAAATTCCTGGCATTTATTTCGATGGTTGTCTTGCATCTTAGGGCAAATTAGGCAGCCATATGCAATGCTGCGCAGACAGATGAATGTGTTGGCTTTGCGATATACATTTGCACAACGTGGACCTGTTGACAGAGTAAGTATGGGAGATTAGCATGACGGAACCTGGCTATGTCTCGAGGTCACCCTTTGCCCTTCAACAACAATTACCCAATCAGTGTCTAAGCAGGGTGTCACATCCGCCCCACAGACTGCATATCTTTATGAACAAATAGAACATTTTAAACTGGGGTAAGTGAAAAAACTACCTCATTTACAGCATTCCCTCATACTGTATAGCAGCCAAGGGCATTTATTTACTCGACTGCAGAGAGTACCAAATGTCTCATGTGTGAACAAATACACTTTTATAACGACTTAAATATACATACAGGAGCAACTCATTAGATTTGAATATTGTGGTTCATTTATTTCATGAGATGGACTTCTAAAACTGCAGTAGCACTGCAATTCATGACCTGTGATCCTACTGACGTATGTCTTGAGACACGAGCCATCACCCGGCCGATCTTTTGCAGAGTTCCAAGCAAAAAAGTGAAACTTGTGACATAACTAGTCAACAAGCAGCAAATAGTGAACAATTCAATAAACAGTGCTTGCTTCAAATTGCCTATTGCCACTCCCAATTACGTTTATACATAAAACAAGACAATTATGCTAACACACAATGCAAAATGCCACAGACAGGCTAACAATAAATGTCAGGTGGCTGATAGAACAGACTGTGATTACCATCTAGGTTCTGTCGGTGAGCTGCCTGTCACAGTTTCTGGAGGTTATAACTGCATTCTGTCTTGAAATACGAACAAAAAATTGTTACATCTCTGAGCACTGACAATGAACAGCTTTCTCTTTCCGTCGAATTGATTTTTCTATTGAAAAACGCACATTTTAGTGCACAAACTAACAGCATTTCAGACGACTTTAGTGCCAACCATTGCATCTAAAAACGATGTGGCGCTTGAGCTCAAAATAAACAATGAGAGTGGTCGACAAACTGCAGTAGTAATACACCAAATTACAGATACAATAATGTATGCACAAAAAAATGAGTTCACTTATCAAGTGTCCAGCACGGTGCTACTGTGTTAGCATGCTTGACAGTCAAGAGGTTGTAGGTTTGAATCTTACCTCAGGTTATCATGTATCGGGTTTTTATGGTGCTATTATAGGAGCAAAACTATTTGCCAATGTCCAAAACCATTGATGGTTCAATGAAGTCTCTTAAATTGCACATGGTAAGATTAGGTGGAAACCAGACCAGGGTGTAGGCTGGGAAAAGGTTCCAGGCTCACCCGCAAATCTCGAGAGCACTAGTGCTATTGAAAATGGAGGGATGTAATTAGCTATGATTAACATTATTTAATTTTTTATGATTAACATAATTTTTGTCCATGTCCATTAACAAAGCAGTTGCTGAAACAATATCCATTCGCACTGTGAAACTTTCCCCCCCTGGACTGAAAAACTCTCCTAAAACCGAAAATAGCTTTTTTATCCAAACTCTTGAAAAAAAGTCTCGATATATTAATGCATACCTGGGATCGAATTTGGGGAGTCTGAAAAGACATAAATAAGTCTTTGGGAGTGAATTAGTGTAAACTTGCTGTCCCCATCAATTAAACCTATTATTGTCTCTTGTTCATCAAGATGGAGCTAGACCAGACTCAACAAATTACTTGCGAAGGAGATTAGAGAACATCTTAATTCAGGCAAGCAAGACCAAAACAAAATACTTCAATCATAATAATCAAGGTAGTGATTTGACTGCTGACAATGCAAACACATGCAGGTCAGACAATAAAGGAGCCAAGCTACAAGCCCCCCAGCTGTGCTTGTGTCCCCTGTGCTGTGGGACTAGATGTATTTCCGCGTAGCAACGGTCTTATCGGGTGCTCGGGGCGACGTACACCACCGCAGCTGTTGTAGCTCCCTTGCAGACGTCTCAGGGGACGCTCGCCAGCTACTGCGCTGAGTAAAGGGAATGTTGGGGTGGGGTTTGCACTCCAATCATTGAGTAAAAACCCAAAAATGCATGATATACACAGTAGCTTTGATTTTATGTTGTGCCAAGTAAGAAGATTCATGATAAAAATATACACAGGACAAAATATTACAGGGGTTTCTCACTTCATTATTTGTTCCAATCTCATAGAGATGCTGTTCATGACTATGAGAGCCTCAGGCTATCACTAAGGCAGCTGTAAAGTCAAAACTAAATTAAATATTTGATGTCATGTTCCAATAGCAACAATAGTATCATCTGTAAAATATGTTCTGATACGAGGGTGAAAAAAGGGCCATGTGACACATATAAAACACAGATTTTAGCTATTCTTAACAAGTGTAAGAATTGCTAGAGTATATCTTCCATGCATTTTTAGGTGGGGTCTTCACAGCGGGTCTTGGTCCCTTCACCCCTCAAACAGTGAGCATTACACTCGTACAGTATATAAAGCACATACATTGGCTGTTGACTACTACTGTAACATAATTGCATAGAAATGTTCTAAAGGTCACGGGCACTCGGTTAATACAGACATCTTACCAAAAGACAGGAAGGCAAACCCGCTGTGACTGAGATGTGCATTAATAATTGGGCATGTCATTACATTTGCTCATCTGTCATGATGATAAGCATTCTGAGGAAGTTCGTGACAGCATTTCAACTACGTGAAATGCATCCGTCATTTTCAGTCTGTCAAGTTTTGAGGATCAACAAGTACTGCAGCAGGAAAGTTGGTGAAGCTGATTCGGGTTCTTATTTCCAGAGCCATCATTGAGCTTGACAGGAAAATAGTTCCGAGATTAACCACCAATGCCTTCACCATTCAAAAAGACACAAGCTGTAATCTGCTCCAATATTTGTGTAATCAGAGGGCAATCTTTGCACGAGAAGCAGAATTCCCTCACAGACCAACACACTGACAGGAATTAGAGAAGCAGTCTATTTCACAGGCACCGGGTAACAAACAATGTTGACGTGACATGCATATGACAACGCAAATGTATCCGGAAAGACCATTGGTTTGGAGATCTTCCGTTGGAGGCATCATCAAATTTCAATCAACAAATAAGACATGTAAAACGTCTTTGCATCCCAGGGACAAACTGTGCTTGACATCAGATATTCCTACGGACAACAAACAGTTCTACTTACTAAACCCCATGCCGATTTGTTGGGGAAAAAATAGGATGCGTTTACATCGGAAATGCACCCGTGTGCGCAGTACTCCAAGTTGTTTTAAGGTTCTTCCTGTAACCGAATAACAGCAATGACAGACTAATGAGGCTGAGTGATGACTAGAGCTCAGGAAAAGGAGGCCGTGGATGGGGGTAAGAGAAGATGTTAACGTCAACCGAGGGAAGCTGAGGAAATATGAGGAAGACAACGTTATTCTCGCGAGAGGCTCCGGACTAATGACCAAATCCACGAAATGCCACACTGAATTTCTGCACAGTTGAAAGCACCTTGAATTCAAGTAATGATTGTCATGTGGTGTTTGGCCACTCCACAGACTTGCCACGTTAACAGGTAAACAGAACTATCGCTTAAGAATAAAACAGTGATCTTAATTCAGTTTGACTGAGGCAATTATTTATTTTAATGGTCTGCTTGGAGGCTGTAATTTGTGGCGCTTTACGGGGTTCTCGTGACAGATGTTCCCATTGATTTGTTGACCCTAAGTGAATAATGGAACGCTTCAGCATACGCCTGTGTGGTTCAAGTGCACCGTGAATCACAGCCTTGAAAAAAATGACCAATAAAGAAAATGAATCGTACTTTTGATCCAGGTAATCCAAATAAATTGGATGTAGAATACAATCCAATGCATTGACCAGATGTAAGATCTCACTTGAACAGGCCCGCCCCCTCCCTCAGACTCAAAGCAACAGACTACCATCTCACAACTTCCAGGGACCGGATCAGGAGGAGGTCGAGCCAGGGCCAAGTCTTAATCAAAAATTCCTAAAGCACAATCCTTCATTCGGTCCCATCAGATTATTTAATCAGCTCAGGCAAAGAAAGGAGCCAAAAATGGGAATTTAAGGCTAAGAACCCGCTCTCAAACATCCAAGACACTCCAAACCAGCAAATAATTTAACAGAACCAAGTTGGTGAGAATAAAACAGATAAAGTGCTCATGTACATTCTTGCTGCTGGAGGCTGTAAATTTCCCCATTGTGGGACAAATAAAGGATATCTTATCTTAATCATTTTTCTTAATTGGGGGTTCATTGTAAGTGTTACTTAAATGTAGGGCTAACTTTATTTTTCATCTTAGCAAGTGTGAGAATTGCTAGAGTATATTGTACATGCATTTTTAGGCACGGTCTTCGCAGCAGGTCTTGGTCCCTCGCCCCTCAAACAGTGAGCATTACACTTGTTGTACAGTATGCAAAGCACATACCTTGGCTGTTGACTACTAACATACAGTATTTGCATGGAAATGTTCTAAAGGTCACAGGCACTCATTGCTTTTATACAGACACCTCACCAAAAGACAGGAAAGCAAACCCTCTGTGAATGAAATGTGCATTAACAATTGGGCATGATTTGCTCATCTGTAAAGAGGAGAAGCGTTCTGAGGAAGTTCGTGACAGCATTTCAACTATTTGAAATGCATCTGTCATTTTCATTCTGTCGAGTTTTGAGTATCAACAAGTACTGTAGCAGGAGAAGTTGGTGGAACTGGTTCAGGTTTTTCTTTCCGGAGCCATCAAAGAGTCTTAACGCTTGACAGTAAAATAGTTCAGAGATTAACCGCCAATGCCTTCACCATTCAAAAAGCCACGAGATGGAATCTGCTCCAATATTTGTGTAATCAGAGAACAATCTTAGCATGAGAAGCAGAATTCCCTCACAGACAAACACAATGACTGAAATTAGAGCGTCATGTAAATTATATATCCTGTAAATTGAATAGAGATGTTTGTAAATGCATTGTAAATACACGTTCAAGATTGAGGAGGGGCAAACACTTTTTAAAAGTGGATAGGCAGGGGCTTTGTGCTGAAGTGCTCACTTTAGAGTGCCTCATTGTTGCAGTGTGGAAAGTCCCTGTGATGAACTGGTGGTGAACAGTCCAGGACCGGGAAGCTTTCAACAGATGTATTTTTTGGCTCAAACACGCAGTTATGTGTGGGCATAGTGATGATGCGAAACAGTGTTGCATCCAGTTTTCATGGACTAGTTGTGATTTTTCATTTACAGTTGAGAGTTGAACGGGCCAGGTTGCAGCGTATTCAGCTTACGTACCCACAGTAGGGAACAAAGTGGAGAGAAGGGCTTGATTTTTCATTCATTTTAAGCCTGGCACATTCAGAAGACATTATTTGTACTTAACACAGACTCTACCAAAGCACCAGACGTAAGCCTGACAAAAGCAAAAAATGATCACTTTTACTAAAACGGTTTGGTTTAATGAAGAGGATTCAAAATCAGTGGATGCATCCAACTAATCAACTTGTGGTTTTTACGAACATAATTATTATGCTATCATAATTGAGGGACAAAAACAAGCCCATCAAGCGCCACGTGAGACCAGAGCGGCACTGCGCCTTGGGTACCAGCCCTGGTTACTTCACCATTAGCTGTTTTCAACTCAGCAGATTCATGAGAAGCGACACTCTTGTCCTCATTTTATCTACCTCCTCTGCATATCAACAATTACATACTGTATAAGCGGTGGAGTCAAGAAGTGTGTGTGCATGAATGTGTGTACTAACAGTGCAATTCAACAATGAAGACCATACACACAAATGACACAAATGCAGCCAGTGTTTCTCCTCTCACTATTTAATTTTGAGCCCCAACGGCACCCGCCCACCCCAAATGGTACCACTGACACAAGAGGCAGTTGGGACCTTATTGTATTAAGGCTTTTGTAAATGTTCAAAAGAATGAAACAACTCTTAGCTTATTGGAGATCATTTTACCATCCGCCCGCAGCATGGAGGGAACTCTCTGAACAGTGACACTGGAGATGGTGAGGCTTTGTACTACTTGTCCTAACAAAGTAAGCCCCACTTGAAACAAATACACTATTCAGCCTTTACATAGCTGAATGTTCTGACTCGATTGGTAAAAGAGTAGGTGAAAAAAGATGACATAAAGGGTCCACGGGTTTCTCCGATAAGATGATGTTCTTACGGGGACTTTTTTTGTACTGGGGTCTGTCTGTGGGAAAATAGCCTGGTCCTTGTGAGGTGTAATACTATAAGGTCAAATTAATCATGGGCAAGTCCTCCTATAAGACATGACATGCTGAAGAGCAAATGTTCTCCTTAACCGTTGTGTAATAAAATAAGATGTGGTGTTCCATCACAACGCATTTGTTGTAATCTCAAGGTTTTTGAAGGTATAATTTCTTCCAGTCTCGGTGTTTGGCCTTGGTTTTCTTATTTTTGGTTGTTTGTTTTTGGTAAGAATTTATATTTCTGAATTCTGAATCCCCAGTATCTAAAATATATATCATCATCGATATACAAAAGTTCAAACTATTTCAGCCTCTCACGCCGCAGGGGGGGTTTATAGTCATTCAGAAGCCATGACAGGAAATTCGCAAACCTTTTTCCGACATCAAAATAAGTTCAATTTCAGTTTCCATGGTGCATCATTACGCCTTTCTTATTTGCCATAACCGGAACCCTTCTGTGATGGTATCACAAAAATACCTTGCGTAGTCCTCAAGTCTGATACTGAGCTCCGCTTGAAGTCATGTACGACATATGAAATTATTTGTGTGGCTTGATTCAGAAGATCCACTGTACATAAAACAAGCTGCAAGATCAAGTCAAATGACAGGACACTAAGGACAAAACCACATCTCAAGTTGGGCAATGAGCTCAAAGGTTGAGCACAGTGGAGAAAATACGTTGTGATTGAGAAAAAAAATGCTGGCATACACATTCAAAATCCCAAAATATGATCTCTGTTGGCGGGCTCCTGGCAAAACAGGAAATACTGCTTTCGTTGCAGCAACATATGCTTCACAGGAAGGGCAGCAGGCAAACAAACCAGGCGAGCTAGTTCCACTATGCTGTGAGTCATTGCAGACTTTGCGAAAAGAATAGTCCCAACTCAAGTGATCATGTTGGTAAACACAACATACAAACAGAAACTACAGGATGACTTTGCCCTATAGGTCAGGTGACAGTTTACTTTTGGATCAGAGATTTTATATACAGTGTTTTTGTGTGTGTGTATATACACATACATGTATTAAGGGTGTGAAAAATAATCGATATAAATCGATACATCGATGCGCATGTGCGCGATGCGAGTGCATCGGCTCATTCACTGGGTACGAAGCGATTCCATTGGTGGGTATCGGTAAAATCCGATTCAAGTGCCGTTTTATTCATGTTAAACGTCACCTATCTGCCCTTTCCTAGGCACAATGAATCCACCATCATTGTTTTGCGTTTTGTGTTGAATACGGACGGTAGCCGTGCGTCATATACAGTCCAGTACACAACTAGCGAAACACTATGGAAGTTCGTGCAAGCAGCAGCGAGGAAACTACTGTATTTAATGCTTCCGCAACATTCAGATCTTATTTTTGGAAATACTACGGCTTCAAAAAGAAACACGGAAAGATTGATAAAAGCTCCGTAATTTGCAAAGAATTGTCGCACTACGAAGCCATACAACGGCAGCACCACAAATATGCAGACCACTTAAAACGATGGCACCACATCACCGACAAGTTTCCCGCCCCCTCCCAGTCCAGTTCCTCGTTGGACACCGGAGAAACTCTTGGCAAACCAGGTCAGGATCAGAAAAAAATCGCCTCTTATTTTGGGGGTCCCCTTGCAGCTCACTGTGACCGCGCAAGGAAAAACTATATATGGATGACTCTTTTGGAAATTTCATTTTGACACTCAGTGAGGGTGGTCTGTGTACGCTACAATACACACAGCAGGCTGTGACTGCCACATTGTTTCAATTGTATTTTTTTCTGTCCTATGGAGATGGATATTTCATATAAGACACTCAGTGAGTAGTCTGTTTGTGTTTACACTACAGCAACAGCTGTGAGTCTCAGGTACCAAATTGTTTACATTTTCTTTGCACAAAACCCAATTGTGAAAGGGCTTAAATAAGTTGTTTTACACGTTCTACTGTTTATAAGGAATAAAGTGGTCTACTTTTTGCAATACCATACGGAATTCCATCTTTTCTTAAACTTTTTTTCTTTACGTATTTGCATCATTTTTAATTGCACAATATCACAACAAATTGCACTGTATCGTATCGGATTGATTTGAACTAAATGTGTATCGCGTTGTATCACATCGTGAAGACGGTGAAACGTATCGCATCGTGTCGCCAGAAAATTCCATGTATCGTTTAAGTATCGCATCGCTGGTAGTGCATCGAGATGTGTATCGAATCGTCCTCAGTGCTGAGATTCACATCCCTAATATATACACACACACACACATATATATATATATATATATATATATATATATATATATATATATATATATATGGGCCACCCGGAAGTCCAGTGGTTAGCACGTCGACTCCCTGTGTGGAGTTTGCATGTTCTCCCCGGGCCTGCGTGGGTTTTCTCCAGGTGCTCCGGTTTCCTCCCACATTCCAAAAACATGCGTGGCAGGCTGATTGAACACTCTAAATTGTCCCTAGGTGTGAGTGTGAGTGCGAATGGTTGTTCGTTTCTGTGTGCCCTGCGATTAGCTGGCAACCGATTCAGGGTGTCCCCCGCCCACTGCCTGAAGATGGCTGGGATAGGCTCCAGCACCCCCCCCCCCCCCCCGCGACCCTAGTGCGGATCAAGCGGCTCGGAAGATGAATGAATGAATATATATATATATATATAAACACACACACCTGTATATTAACCATGTTCATGACTACCATAATGTACCCAGTGAGACCTGCTGATAACATTTCTGCCTTGTGATGACAAATCCTGTTGCCTTAAAAAGTTGCAAAGGTGTCTTCAAAGCCCGTGTTTTTACGGGGGTTGTTTCTTAATGTATAGGAAAGTCATTTCATTTTTTTGCCCCACTTTGTCGTGGCATCTTTCCAAGACAGACAGACAGAGACAGTACACATGCGGTGAATCCCAGATCTCCCTGTGTGTACAAGCAGTTCGCTGTATGTGTGTCACAACGACAAACAACAACGTACTTTAAGCTGTGCGCACACATGCACGCATATTTCTATACTCTCCCCAAGTCTTATTAGGCTTTGACTGTAGCCACCCACTAATCACTCATGGAGATGTGGTTTCTGTTAAAAAATTTACAGACTTTATTTACTCTGTTAGCACAGGGTGTATGCTTTTTTGTTGTTGTTGTACCATTGTAGATTGTTCTCCTGTAATTAGTTAGTTCAAACAAGCTGGATATTTCTGCTATTATTGGTTGTATTTTCAATGGGAAGTGGTCAGAGGGCGTGCTGGGTGGGTGGCTCAGGTGGTAGTACAAGGAGCAGGTGCAGGCCCATTAAACAAACTCCCAAGATAAGAAGGGTTCAACCTTTGAAGGTGAGGGATTTTACCGAAGGACAATGAACATGTTTGAAGACGACTGGAACATAAATCACAAGGCCATGGTTCGAGAGTCAATTTAAACTTTTCAAAGATGTGAGTATGTGGTCGAATTAACTTGCAAGAATAGATGATTTATTCTGTGCCAAATTCACACACACAAAAAAAAGTGACATGAAAGTGGAAGATCAGTCAAAATGTTCTCAAACTGCTGGCATTAAAAGGAACTGCTTTGAAAACGGCTGACAGTGAATGAGTTAAAAGGTTCTGTTTTAAATTGTTAACGCCTGCTGATTTTCTTGGCAAAGGGCTTTGTTCTCTATCAGTGAATGTATGTCGATATCATGGCATTACATGGTGTATTTGAGGAAGCTTGGGGCCATAGTCAGACCACACCTTCCTGTCTGACAGTTGGGGCAGTTTTTGACTATTTGTATTCCCCCTTTCCAACGGCCTTCCTTGGGTCAACACGGAACCTGGCATGTGGTATGTATAAAACAACAGCATTACACCCCATTGTCTCAAAAAGTCAACACATTTACTCTGGTTTTATGATCCAAGAATTTGCCAAAGGAAAGGTTGTAGTGCTGCAAGCAATGTGTATTACAAAAGTTTAGTGTAGACATGTGTTCAGTAGTCATAAGACAGTAAAAACACAAAAGAAGCTGATGTAACGCCTTCATTTGAGCCGTTTGACCAGATTAGAACTTTACAACAGAAATGCAATAAATGTGCACAGCTCTTTTATGAGATGTCGGGCAGTAGTGGTCCCCAAACTCTCTCATCCCACGGACCGTTTTCACATAACGCGATATTTTGACGGACGGGCATAGAAATAAAATAACTTAGACTTACTTAGACCACTTTGATGAGGCTGCCCCATTTTGGGCTAAGAGACGATGACTTCCGAAGTACATAAATCCAGTCCATTCGGGAATTTTATTTTTGTTGGATTTTGAAAATAAAACTTCAAAAAGACTTTCTAGATCAATATAATATTCTTTGTTCAGTCTTGCTGTGTACATGCCAACTAATGGCCCGTGGAGTCAGTGATTGGGACGTCACAAGACAATCTGTACTGGACTACAAAGAACCTTACTGTAGGCAAATATGGCAAAGCAGCCCAAAACAGTCATTGTAACAACTATCGCTACAGTAATTTGTTCATCATACCGTCCAGCCACACGCTCCCTATAAGAGGCAGAATTAGTCTTTGTTCGTTATAATTACAAAATCCTATTTTCCTAACTGACATAGGGGGGAGGTAAGTACCCAGACCAAATATATGAGATGAGGGGAGATAATACAAGAGCTGAAGAGACAAACGCGTGTGAATCATTTAAACGTGCAGATCAGAGAAATGTGGGAAGACACAAAAGACCAAATCTGACATTGAGAGCAATGGTACAAGAACTAGACAGCAATGGAGACAAGAGAGGCTGACCCCATTTCAGCCATGAGTATGCTCTGTCGCGGGGATAGCGGTGTAGGGGTGTGAGAGGGGGGTCGTTTAGTCCAGACATAAACCTGTAATGACAGGCCCACTGCTCAAGCAACAAACCCCCACCACTGAAGAGCGGCCTGACACACGGATGCACAATTCGACTCAGCATGACTTAGATTTGTTCTTGGTTTTACTGTTTGGTGCTTTCGACCGCCTTTATTACCGATTTGTCTTAGTGTTTATTGTGCATCTTAAATTGCTCCATGTACAGCACTTTGCATGCAGCGATGGCTGTTTGAAAGTGCTCCATAAATACTGTTGACTTGACTTGACAATAGGTGCAAATCACCACAGTTCCACCCACTGAGAGACAGTTTTGAAAATGTTGCACTTTCGAGCGCTGTTTTCAAACCACAGTTTGTAAAGTAAACCCCTCAACATGGTTGTCACAGCCAAACTGACACATTAACCATTTTCCGTTAAGGCAAGTCAAGTCATCGCTGCATACAAAGTGCTGTACATGGAGCAATTTAACATACACAATAAACAGTAAGACGAAATGGTAATAAAGGCGGTAGAAAGCACCAAGCAGTAAAATCATGCTGAGTCGAACGCCAAAGAATACAAGTGGGTTTTGAGGAGGGCTTTAAAGATGGGCAGCGAGGAGGCTTGCCGAATGTTCAGTGGGAGGTCATTCCAGAGAGAGGGACCAGCAACAGAAAAGGCTCTATCCCCTCTGAGCCTCAGTTTAGTTCTTGGTACTTCTAACAAAGACTGGTCCACAGACCTGAGGCGCCGGGCAGGTGTGTAGGGGCGGATGAGCTCAGAGAGGTAAAGTGGCGCGAGATTATTTAGAGATTTGAAAACAAAGAGGAGGATCTTGAAAATAACTCTAAAAGGAATGGGGAGCCAATGAAGGGATGACAGAGTAGGAGTTATATGCTCCCTCTTACGAGTACCAGTCAAGAGGCGAGCAGCGGCATTCTGGACCAGCTGAAGGCGCTTAATGGAGGACTGGCTGACTCCAAAGTACAGGGCATTATTACAGTAATCGAGCCGGGATGTGACAAAGGCATGGATTACTGTCTCAAAGTGTTCATGTGAGAGGAAAGGTTTTATTTTGGCCAGCTGTCTAAGGTGAAAGAAGCTGGACAGCACCAATTTGCCGATCGAGTTAAAACTGTTGTGTGCACGGCCCTACAAGCTATCTCGCAGTGAGAGGAGGTGATAAGCTTGTGTTTGTCTTAGTTTATCTCAGCAATGATAAAAACATGAGATAGCTACAAATAAATGGCGGAAAAGCAGTTTCTTTGCCACATCAATCTCTACAGTATCCATAGACACTGAATGTCAAAGAACAATAAACCCGCCAAAGAGATCGTAAAGGTAGTATGGACTACTGGTTGACGAGTCAACAAGCTGACTTTACTAATCCACATCAACCTTTAACACTTGAAGTCGACTACAGGCTCATCATGTATTTTTGGCTACCGATTTCGAGAGGACCTTCGCCATATGCTGCTATTGCCAGATTGTAACACTGTGGAGGGGCAAAATGTCCTGCCAGTAAAGTGACACAGCGTTACATGCTGGTTTGGACTATTGGTTAGCCTTTCTGGCTTTGGTTATTCCGACTGCTGCCCGTCTTAAAAGATTCACACCAGCAGTACCTTGGGACTGGTGAGGAGGAACCGCTAGTTCATAGTGAAACACCATCTTCGTTCGCCCAATTCATGTCTAATAAGGCACAGGGAACATTGTCTGTGTGCCAAAAAGAACTTTATGAATGATAAAACCTTTTGGATAAAACGCAAATGTAAAAATGTGTGTTGAAAAATATCAATGAGGTCACAGATTAATTAACTCAAAGCCAACTTTCATCACGTCATCAACCGCTCATCCGGAGCGCTATATCTTTGCCAGACCGAGGCTTAATGTTGAGTCCTTTAATTTAGCCGGATAATCACTTGTTTTACTTGCAGATTTCCTCTTTAAAAACCACCATGTGTTTTGGCTCTAAATCCTGATTGGGTGCATTGCAGTAGACAACAGTATTTCTCTTAACAACTTCCACCTTTGCTTTTCACTTCCACTTGTAGGCATGTTGAAAAGATGGTGTGGTCTACATTTTTATGTTTTTTTTTTTAAGCAAGCCATCCAGCCATGTGGGGACCACATCAAGAATGCAAGGAATGTTGGATCTATGAGCCTGTTTTATTAAGGGAGTGAGGGAGGGAGCTCGGAATATTTGAGGAACAAATGCGTGTGATGGTGGCAGAGGATGAACTTGTTGGAGTTGTGAGTAGACTGCAGTCAGAACCCTGAGGTCAAAAGCCCAGCAGAGCAGAATTATGGGGGCAGCAAGTAAAGACACTAGTGTGGTGCCGGGACACTCACTTCAAACGGCAGCAGGGCTCCTGTGATGTATTTATGAGCAGGAAATTGCCTTCGGTTTGCACACATCTCCCAACTCACTGAAAAGAAGTCATGCTGAAGTTACATACATCGAGCGACACTTGAGCATTCCCGGAGAGGACGACAGGTGGAGCAGCTGCAAAAAAAAGCAACCTATCAGCTCACTGTGGGAGAAGGATTAAAGACACCGTTTTGGCAGGAGACCTTGAGATGGTGTGCTAAGTGGGTTAAAGCACACCCAAAGAACAATAATCACCGCCCTCAGTCTGCCAACACTAGCCAAGCGGTACGTTTTCAGGTCCTGCAAACCTGGACAACTACAAGGGTTGTATTGAATCAAAAAGCCATGCAACTTAATGTGAAAGGACATTCACAATGAATCAGAGTGCACACTGGCCGAGTGTTCCTTGCCCTGGGGTGTGTCTTTCTCTTTATAAGGTCTGCTGCTGTCTTTCCTAGCACATCACCTCTAACATGTGACCAAGGACCCTTGTTGTCATTTCCTTTAGTACATATCTATAGGGTAACTTTTTAAGCTTTTTTGCTTAAAAAGATAACCGCTGCAAACATGTGCAAAGACTATTTAGTACTCATTTTAAGCAATCTGGTGTTAAACAGTTTAAGTTTTCCTGATGGGAGGTGGGGGGGAGACATTACAACAATACCAGACAAAGTCGCATATGTTTTTCAGGTGATCATTGCTTGATTGAGAGTGATCATTGAGAGTCATCGGACAATCATTCAGTTAGTGACAATAAATGACTCAGCAGTCACATGTTAAAAGAAAAGGTAGGTTTGACACACTGATTTAAGTACAAATAAAATGACTTTTTTCTACTATTCTTTACCTCTATAGACAACCACAGTTGTGTGTGTGTGTGTGTGTGTGTGTGTGTGTGAACAGTGTGCCAGTTTAGCTTTTTGAAGTGAAAGAAAATTCTGCATTTGTTTAAATGAAAGTGCGTTGATGACTTTAAAGTGCCTGTGGGGAGTCTGGTTTGCATTCCTACTCAAAAAAGAGTCACATATTGAGTTCAATGTCACTATTTGTAAAGTCATGTGATCTTAACATGTGTTTGGAGTCAACACAATCGGACATAATACACACAGACTTGAAACTGTAGTGCAACAGGGTTCTGATCCAGTAATGGGCCCCTGAGAAATGAGCAGTTAGCCAGCAGGACTTTGTTGAGGAAGAGCAAACACAGTACAGTAGGTCCATTGAGACAGAGCTGAAACAGAGCTGCAGACAGCACTGTACAATCTGACACTGAAAAGAGAAACAGAGCAGCCAGAAAAGAGAGAGTGAACTACAGCAGCGCAAATATCCAATGCATAATTTGTTGGTTTTTCATATATTTGGACCAAAATGTCCGTGCTTGTTTTCAGTGATTCAACCTCCAAAAACTGTTTTAAAACAGTCTTGTGTAAACTAATAAATAGGATGAGTGCATATGAAAAATGAATTCCCAATGTAGTACGCCTGGGCTTAGACAAAACAAATGTGCAGCAGGTGGTGTGCTCACATGAATACCGTCGACAAAGAAAAAATATTGCTTCATTTGAAAGAGGGTTACACGAGCAAGGTGTGGTTCCTTTCAACTGGCAGTGACTTTACGTAAGACGCAACTCCCGAGTGAAGTGAACCAGCTCTTGGGCATCAAAATCCAGAGGTCAACTTTGTCCGAAAGGCGCCATATGGTTCTAATGCGGCTGATGTAATTTATGTATTTTCGTTGGTTGCAAGTTCAGCGAATCAATCACGAAGAGGAGGTGAGAGGGAGTTGTACACCCTGAGAAAGATCTCAGCCCTTTAAAACTATTCCAGGCATTTAGACAGGCATCTCTGAAGAGGAATTTGGCCAGTAATAACAGCCAAGTAAAATATGGCTCTCCTCTGAGCAGCTGCACTGCCGGAACTCCGTCATGTTCACTCATCTCTCTCTCTCGCAGGCCAAGGCAGTTGCACGGCGCTGTCACAACAAGCTCAATACATCCAGAGGTCCTTTCTAATTCTCTCGGTGTTTGGTTAAGAGGGCGTCCAGGGTGTAGCTCCACAGCCCCGCATGCATGTACGCCCACACTCAGCTGCACGTGTGTTTGTGTATGATCTGGACGGCATACACTGGCCGACTTGTTCTCCGGGCGTAGACGGGAAACGTTTGATGAGCTGCGCTAGTCTTTAAAAAGTACCAATCGTGAAAACAAGTGCAATGAGCCAAGTTGGACTAAAAAAATGCAGGGGGATGCCGGCATTTCTGTCAGATTCAGACGTGGCAACCTCTGGGAAAAGAGTCCACTGCTGGCACCTCTGCATGTGCACATTGTGCACATTTACAGTGGCTCTGCATACAAGAAATGTGTCTGGGGGAAATTTTGGGCAAAACAAGTGGGTCAAACAGGTTTGTAGAAGTGGTGGGCTGAGAGCAGTAACCTTCAGCAAACAGAGTTACCAATAGCATTCACAGACAAAACATATGCCGTTTCCTCCTACCTCCCCACACCCCTCTTTTGGCCTTTTCATTAATCAAACTCATTGCAAGGAGGAAATCCACTCAGCAATACACACCATCTCCAGAGACACAGCTGGACAATAGGTGGTGTATTTCTACCCGGACGTTCACACAAACTCCACAGACTGAATCCTCCCTCTGAGGATCTCACCTAACACGAGAGAGGGTTGAATCACATTTCCACACAGTTTTCTATCACACCGCTTCATCTGCTTTTTTGGATGCTGATCCTTTGCCATGGTTTCGTCTCGTTATTGTCATTCCTCAGATGATGCTTAGGCTAACATACACAAGCAGATGGTTATCCATTCACAACTTGGTTGCAGAGTACATGTGAAAAACACACAAAAGGAAAAAAGTGTTTGGGGTTAAAAGAGCAGGCTTAAACCCCTTGCTTTCCACTCTTTGTGTCCACCTTCTCATCTCCTCCAAATTGTAAGTCTGTCTGTCTGCTTTTCTCCCACGATGATAGCGAGGCCTGGTGTTGCATGGAGATACACCCAAAACTGTGTCACTTCCTTCTTCTTTCCCCACTGCTGGAAATTAAAAAAAGCTTAAGTGCTCTTTCTCTCATTCAAAGAAGTCTGGTAGAGAATGCATTGCGCACTCAGGATCAAACCAAGGAGTCAACATGCGGACTGTACCACCGCGCAATGACGGTTTCAGCTTGAAGTCGATTCATTATCAATCACAGTTTTTTACTTAGATCAGTGGTTCTCAACTTTTTGGGCTTGGGGACGCCTGAAACTTCTTGTTATATCATAAGTACCCCTCTTCCATTTTTGTTTATTCTCCAAAAGTAACAACTAATTTTTAAATGAAAATAATTTAATTTTGTTCACTTAATTTGAACATTTAATTCTTAGGTACTGCCGTTTTTTCTGTGTGGAGTTAGCATGTTCTCCCCGGGCCTGCGTGGGTTTTCTTCGGGTACTCTGGTTTCCTCCCAGATTCCAAAAACATGCATGGCAGGCTGATCGAACACTCCAAATTGTCCCCAGCTGTGAGTGTGGATGGTTGTTCCTTTCTGTGTGCCCTGCAATTGGCTGACGAACGGTTCAGGGTGTCCCCGCCTACTGCCCAAAGACGGCTAGGATAGGCTCCAGCACCCACAGTGACCCTTGTGAGGATAAGCGGAGCGGAAAATGGATGGATGGAGAGACGCATGTATGTATGAATGTGTGTGTGTGTGTGTGTGTGTGTGTGTGTATATACACACACACACATTTATCAACATCATTGACAATTGTCATGTTGTGTGGGGCCTCTGCGACAAAATACATTAATGAACCTTTTAAAAAAGGTGCTATCTTCATGATCTCGCTTTTCAAAATGCGAGAAATTCAGTTGATTTTCAATGAGGATGTCAAAAGAAGCGTTGCTTCACAGCAGCAAATACATTAACATACCACATTCTTTTTGTGCATCAATGGCGCTTGTGTGGAAGCCTGGCAGGAAAGGCCTGAATGACAGTGACAAATCTGATTTGGAAATGTGGGCGGGGGGATTCACTTTTTGATACAGTAACTCAAAATAGTTCAACATGAGGCATTTACGGAATGACCACATGCTGCTTTCAATTTGCATGAAAATAAAGGCTCAACAGTCGTCAATCATGACTCCCAATGTGAACTGTGAATAAGCCAGCACAAATAAGGAAAACTAATTTAAATGTTGCATCATAAAATGTTTCACAATGAGGCCGACTAAAAAGTCACTGAAGAGACACAATTCTTGAACACCCAACTTGATATTGACTAGTGTTTCCCAACATTTGACCCTACCTGGAACTTACTGCTCCTCTCTTGAAATGAAGATGAGTTAATGCAGAATGGCTGCCCGGTAATCTAGTGGTTAGCGCGTCAACTTCACAATGAAGAGGTCGTGGGTTTGATCCCGGCTATGGCTTTCCTGTGTAGACTTTGCATGTTCTCCCCAGGCCTGCGTGGCTTTTCTCCGGGTACTCCGGTTTCCTCCCACATTCCAAAAACATGCGTGGCAGGCTGACTGAACACTCCAAATTGTCCCTAGCTGTGAGTGCGAGCGTGGATGGTTGTTCATTGCTGTGTGCCCTGCGATTGCCTGGTAACCGGTTCAGGGTGTCCCCCGTCTACTGCCCTAAGACAGCTGTGATAGGCTCCAGCACGCCCCCGCGACCCTTGTGAGAGTAAAGCGGATCGTAAACTGTATGGATGGATGAATGAAGAATGATGCCAGCAAACATTCAGGAAGGAATCCGAGGGCAGTATCACACGAGAGACCAAAGAGATTTTTCTGTGTTTTACTCACATCCTGTGGTGAATTCGCTGTGAGTAATCTCTTAAGGACACATTTAAGGACATAGCTCTGCTCTCCTTAATGCAGAGCCTGTGATTCACATCCTACCGCACACACTTCCCGTTCAATATCTTGACCTCCAGTAGAAGAGAAATAAAACAGTGATGCTATTTCACACAAGGGGACTATAAAGTACGGGGTCTTTTTTGCTTTGTAGCGGGAAACAAAAATGGGTTCAGGAGGGAGATAAAAGTGATCAAGTATCAAGTACAACTTTATTGTCAAAGTGCTTTATGTACAACAGAGATGATATTTCTTCCCTCTCACAACATACAACAAGAGGAGCCACTGCGGGTGCCCGCGCCGCCATCAAAAGAAAAGTTAACATACAGTACTGCCAAGCATAATCGACTTAACGATTCACGTGTTTAAAGTAAGACAACTGAGTTGAAGCTTGAAACTAATTCCAACCTATGAAAACTTCGCTGAAAAACGTCGAACCACTTCGGACCGCTTCAATGGGTTTTTATTTTATCTTGGTTGGGCCTTGTGGCCATCAGCAAATTGTATAAGAATGTGCTTATTACGCGTTTATTTTCTTACTGTTTGTTCAATAAAGCAATTGAAAGTGCACCTTCGGTTGTGACAATACTTGACCATTTGCGGGGGCATTAAAATATGTTGTAAGTAGCAATGGTAGGCTTTATTAAATTAACATGAAATGTGACCTTGTTCTGGCGCTTTTAAACGTGCTGTTTTTGGTACACGTTGAATGTTATCGTCGTCTCTTGTAAAGTGTGAAATGGACCCAAACTTAGGACGTTCACCATCTCTTCACAGTTTTGTTCCATCTGGTTTGCGACATTCGTGGAAAAACAAACCCTGCGAAGCTTAGAGGATAATTTTTTTGAAACATAATTAATATAAATTTGATTAATCAATGCAGCCATAGTTTAGTGCACTTCTAAACAAGTCCACCACAAGTATAAACAGTCTTTGGTTATTACCTAAGGATCTACATTTTTCTATTCATATTTTAATGTTGCCGCCACTGTATAGAACAGACAAAACACGTGACAGAAAAACACTCTCCACTTCTTTCAACTGTCTTTGTTTTAGTATCTTCAAAGGTAATTGTTTTGTTCACCCAACCAGCTAAAACAGATAAGCACTGTGCAATGATGCATGCCAATAATGCCGCATCATTTCACACGGGGAACCGGAAGACAAGAAGAAAAAGAATAATCAGACTGTAACAGAAATTAAAATAGATTGCGAGTGTTGTTTGGACGCAAAATGGGTTTATTGCCCATGGTATGCGTGTGTGTGCGAGCACATTGGCAAGTGAGACTCTGGCTTAAACCACTCCTGTTCTCTCCATAAAAACAGATGGATGACATCCAGGAGTTCCTCCTTCCAGTACTATTTTGGCAAATTGTCGATCGAGTCCGTGACATGACAAGACACTCTCTCACGTACATACAAAAACACATGGGTCACCTGTTAACTGTTTGGTAAAGTCTTGTGTCAGCTCTGAAGCGGAATAACACTTGGACACTTTGTAAAAATACAAATAAAAAAAAAAAACAAGAGGAAAAAAAAGAAAGAAGAAGGCACCCTCCAGTACAAGACACACGCCCTTCTAAATCGTGACAATTCATATCAATGGATTTCTGAATGCCTTGGAAGCTTCCAGAACAAGGCTTCGTCCCTGCAGAATGAACGAACAATTGCTGCTTTTATCATCTATGAACTCTGGAGTCTTTGACGTCACTAAGCCCACCTGACAGAGGCACGCATTATAAGGAGATGGGAGATATGCAGCATTATCTATCGTTCTGGAGCTGGTAAGCATTACATTATATTAGTTGCCCTGCCTGTGGAAATGTTCCTTTGGCACCTCCTTGTAGCAATATTGTAAAAAGGCTCAACGGAAGCCCGGTATCAATAAATTGCCATTTGTCTGGTCGCGTATAAGTCCCCTTCGGCTGCACATCTGCCCCATGTTTCAGTCAGGAGTCGTTTGAAGTGTCTTGTGGGTGGACGGATGGCTCTCCCTCTGTGGCCAGAGCTGACCAGTGGGAGGACGCGAGGCCGACCTGTGGCAAGAAACGCCGGCTCGACATCTGTGTTTATCCTCTAGTGAGAAGCCCCGGGCTATATTTACCCCAGTCGAACACGACCGGCACAGGGGAAGTCAAAGGAAGGAGGATGCAGTCTGGGATTTTTGCCACGTCTGGTAGAGCCATTGACTTTCACATCCACAGTGAGCGCACCAACTCTGGCCTTTATATTAGGACTAATGTAGAAAGGGCCTGTTGGGGTCATTTACATTCAAGTAGCGTGATACTCTCAATCCCCCTCCGCGTAGATTTGCAAACAACAACAACACCTTGAGGAAATGTTCAATCCTTTCCCATCTGAAAAACCTTGACTGATGAATTGTCAGCTTGGCTAATGCTTTATAGTTGCTGAGGCGGCCGTAAAGCGGAGAGATGTCTTTGTAAATCATGTACCTGTTAACAGGCGGCCACGCTCATTTATGGGCAGGGGGACGAATATATCAGAGAGTGCGGACAGGTTGCGGCAATACTGATAATTACCCAAAGCTATTTCATCTTCAACTGGATAATGCACTCGGATCCGATGGCGCAGCCTGTTCACATTAGACTGGTGGTTACATTTCAAATCAATGTAGGCCTCATTATATATGCAAGCACAACTCACAACGGCATGGTAATTATCCTCAGATTGCTGTCAATCAAATCGAGGTTTCTATAAATCTTTAGAAAGGATATGGCTGTATAGGACAAGTCTTTAGCAAATTTATGTCCATAATCGATTTGCCAAAGTTGACCAAACGTAGGGGAAGTCCCAAGCTAGTCTATACAGTACATGACATTCTGATTAGTATTGTTTCTGGAATATGGGTTAATTGGCGAAATCCACCCGTTTTATTCTATCTCGGGAGGCGACCATTTTGACACTTGCTGTCGACTGAAAATGACATCACAGAGCCAAAGGGCTCATGTAACGACCAACCAATCAAAGCTCAGCTTGCAAAGGTGACATGACCAAACCCTGAAAACAGGTGAATGTCTTAAGTATCATATGCTGTCAGTTAAATTGGTAAAACTCTTAGCATTCATTTGACTACAATGCAATATTTATTAACAAAGACACCTCCTCCAAAGACAAAGAACTCTCATTTTAACACCAGGAGGTCTGCTAAAAAGTCATGGTCTGGGAGGAAGTGTTATAAGAAGCCTAAGTGCCAAAAAGCGGTCATGCCTTAAACAATCTTACGGGCCTCCCCTTTGGAGAGATTTGATTGCTCACGCAAAGGATGACAAGAACGGAGCTGCTTGTGTAAAGAGCAGAACAAAGTCAAAAGCTGATAAGTCAACTCGAGCCAGCAATACATTGTCAGTGTGTTTACAGGTGAAACTTGGGTGGCCCAGATTCCATTTTCTTGATGACAAGATGCTTTGTTTGATGAGAGCTATGCACTCAGAAAATTGGTGAAGATTGCACGACTGTCTGTGTCCTATGTGTTGTGTTGTGTTATTTTGACTTCAAAATGGCACCGCGAGAGTGGCTGCCTTTCCAGCATCTCCAATATTTTGTTGTTCTACTTCTTCCTTTCATAACTTTGCTGCTGTGAATTGGGAATTTCTCCATTGCGAGACTAATAAAGGTTTTCTTATCTTAGTGCAAGCTTGGGATAAATTTGGATTATTATTATTTTTTTGCTATTTGGCTGCTCCCTCTGGTAACATTATAGCCAGAGCTTTCAAGAGACTTGTTCAATGTGGAGATTTGGACATGTCTGAACAAGGAAAAGCACCGATGTGATTAACATTTATGGATGAATTATGAATGAATTCCATGTAGCTGCTACGAGTCGTGCTACCATCCACAGGGTAACAAGATCACCTCCCCAAAACAGGGCCACTTGTAGTATTCATTTGAATAACACAAACAGCCCTCCTAGGGTAAAGAACTACAGTTGAACTCCTGAAATTGAATGCCTTAAATATGGTAAAATTTGGGAACTTAATTTCTAATTTCTTTCTTAATTCTAACCCTTGTTTTCCCAAAATGTAAACAATAATTTAGACGCTGATGTTATTAGGCTAACAATTGACAGCTAAAGTTATGCAGTTTTAGTCTGTATACATACATTATATCGTTACCCATGTCAGAAAAGAAAATGTGTCCCTGACTGGAAGTTCAGCACCAGTTGGAGACAACATATTGCTCCAACGTGAAGAACAAATAAAGTTATCCAAGTTTATCGAAGGAGGATATGTTCTTGACAGACTATGCAGCACAAGGGCTGCTAATACCACCATTGATGAAAAAAATCCTAAACTCTTTCAGGCAGGCATTCACACAAAGCCAGCAAAAGACTATATGCATAGTGCCGCACTGGCTTGAACTGTTGTCATCACAGAAAAATCTCTTGCAATTTTGCAACACTGCTCCATCAGTCCAAGCTACAGACAATGGAATTAGATGCATGCAAAACCTGCAAAGCCTAAACTGTCAAATGCTGATGGCCTCGCCACTGTCGGGTGTTACCTGTGACGAAAAAAAAAAATGCAGGAGTACTTGACAATAGTTCTGGAACTATATGAATACCCCCCCCCCTCAATGAGATTATCATAATACCTTGGAAAACTTTTACAGTTTATTTATAACCCCGGCAGCACCATAGTAGTCAGAATATAATAACTTGCCAAATTCACGTTTAAGCATACACGTGTCTAGCACACATGAGCATTCCTCCCATTTGAAACATGTTGCACGAAGCCATCCAGGTAAACTGGGTCGCGTTTGAGTCGACCACATAAACACTTGTGCGAGGCACGTAGAGCCACAACATTTCCCACGCCGCCTGTCACAAGCAACTTCCGACTGCAACACTAGCTACTACTACTCTACATGCAGAGCTTGTCCGTGTTTAGGGGGAGGGGGTAACCGCCCCCCACCCAGCCCAACAAACAAAGCTCCCATTGTCTGGATGCAGTAGTTTTGCCGTAGCCACTTGGAACCTGACGACCGTAACGAACTCAGGTGGGGAGAACTTCAAATGGGAAGGCTGCATAGCGCAGTGAGCATGCGCAGAACGAGGACCAGGGTGGCTCTATGAGGGCAGTTAATCAAAGTATCCGGCGTAAGCGACAGGCTATTATCTTGAGTAAACGGCAGTGGGTGAAGTAAGTTGACGCTTGAAGCGTTTTACCAAATGGAATGTCGGAATCGTGGTAAATACACAACGAATAGCATTTGACTGAAAGTTGCCCTCTTTGGGCAGCTTCTCAGAGTTCAATGTTTGCTTTGCTCACTAATACCGCCCGCCACTTCTTTCGCCGCTTAAAAATAACCGAGCCGGACCACTTGAAACTGTTATAAAGAGCAACTAAAAGAGGTCGTACCTTTATAAAATTGCGACGAGGGTCCCCCTCCGACTTAGCGGCATTAAAATTAGTCTCCAGACATGGCAAGAAAAAAAGGCAGCCTCCAGTTGCTGTTCCCTGAGCGAGACACTGCCAAGAATGCTCAACCGAAACCACGGCAGAACACAGCGGTACCCGACGTCACTGCGCATGCGCAGTCAGTCCACGGCCAAGAGGCAGCAGCACTCATGGTCTGGCAAGTGAAGTGGACTGGCAATGGTCCTCTGTGAAACGATAAGTGGAAGTTCCAATTTTTTGGGTGCATTATCAGTGATCAGTGTAAAAGTATATGCATACTTTCCATGTGAATATGTGATTTCCATTAAAGAAACACTTGACTAATTAATTACATTAATTGTTCGCTTTTTGCTCACCTCCTACCCGTATGTGGGCCAACAGCGACACCGTGCGGTTCCAAGGCACAATGCTGGACCAAGCCTTTATGTGGCCTTAAAGCCAACTTTTTGCGATGCGCAGTGGTTCTCAAAGTTTTTAACACAAAGTAAGCTCCCTAAATAAATAAATAAATCAACAGTAAAATACATCTATTGACTGATTTTTTTTTATTCAAATGAGCTCTTACACAGCTACCGGCTTCAGTGGAATCTACTTGATTGTAATTCATGTTTAATTGAATTTTATTTAACTGAGTGATGTACCACAAGAGAGGCTGCGTACCGCTAGTGGTACTCGTACCATGCAGTGAAACACTAATAGCGCAATCCATTCGCAATCTTCTTTTCATTGTTGAAAGTTCACCATTGAAAAGCCTTTAAAACATAGGGTAAAGTCAAGTACAACTTCATTGTCAAATGTGCTGTATGTGCACAGCACAGATGACATTTCTTCCCTCTCAAGACAACATAAAACAAGAGGAGCCGCTGTGGGTGTCCGCGCCGCCATCAAAAGAAAAGTTAACATAAAATGACAAACTAATACAAGACAACACAGTAGACACAGACAATGATGCAATCTTAACCACTTTCCTGCATACACTTTGTTGCCTGAAGCAGCTATAGATGAAAGAGGAGTGAATCATAGTGTCCTTTTCACCAGTGGATCAAAGACGTCATGCTGCAATGTGCACACACGTCTGCTACAAGCTAAGCTTGAAAGCAACAAGAATCTGTGGCATCCATTAACAAAAAAGAGATTGGCTCTCTTCTCCTGTCCCATGTAAATCCGCTTCAATTCCAAGCCGCGACTCCGATTTCCACATCCGCATCGGCACTCTGCGCTGACACTCCTTTCTTCTCATCGTCGCAGAGGGTGCTGGAATTTATCCCAGCTGTCTTCAGGCAGTGCGCGGGGCACACACCGAACTGGTTGCCAGCCAATCACAGGGCACACATAGACAAACAACCATTCGCACTCACAATCACACCTAGGGGGCAATTTCGGGTGTTCAATTACCTTGCCTTGAATGATTTTTGGAATGTGGGAGGAACCCAGAGTACCCAGAGAAAACCCACACCGGCACAGAGAGAATATGTAAACTCCACACAGGAAGGCCGGAGCCCCAATCGAACCTTGCACCTTTGCACTGTGAGGCCGACATGCTGACCAGCCTACACTGTGCCGCTTTTGGTCCATCCAGTTACTAATTTTCATAGACAGTGACACAACACCTGCATTGAATTGTAGCCCCCTGGGTGAAAATGAGGTGAACCACAAGTACCAAGCAGTAAAATTTCCCTTAAGGTGGACCTGTAGCTACAGACGCAATGGGTGCTTCAGTTTTCTGAAATGAATGTTCAGAGAATCACAATTTCCAGGAACTAAAGGTTTCCGGAACTTAAGGCCGACTATGAGCTGGTTACTTAGGCTCAGAGGGGATTGAGCCTTTTCTGTTGCTGGTCCCTCTATCTGGAATGACCTCCCACTGAACATTCGGCAAGCCTCCTCGCTGCCCATCTTCAAAGCCCTCCTCAAAACTCACTTGTATTCTTTGGCATTCGACTCAGCATGACTTAGATTTGTTCTTGGTTTTACTGTTTGGTGCTTTCTACCGCCTTTATTACCATTTGTCTTACTGTTTATTGTGCATGTTAAATTGCTCCATGTACAGCACTTTGTATGCAGCGATGGCTGTTTGAAAGTGCTCTATAAATACTGTTGACTTGACTTGTTGACTTGACTCTCTAATCTTTTACTTTAGCTGCCCGAACCATAAGTACTGACAGCAACTTCAATAATGTTAAATTTGACGACAGGCAAAATTAATTTCCAGCCAAATTTCTATTTCCTAATATTGGTTAAAACCATAATTTGGCACCCTAAATTGTCAACCAAAATAAATATGTACTTTTTTAAGATGTCCCACCTTTGGCATCTTTGAAGAATAAGGTCAGAAAAAAATTTTAAAATGAAGAAAGGAATAAAACAAGATCACATTAACACAGGAATTCAAATATTAATAATACAAAAAAAATTACAAGAACATAAGGAATATGCAATCCATCCATCCATTGCCTGAAACGTTTATCCTTACGTGGGTCCAATGAAATATCTCATTTGATTTACGTCAATGTTTTTTAAAGAACATTTGTAGGGCATGATGACGCCACACCCCTGTAATGGAGTTGACCCTGAAATGGGAATTGAATGTTTACGCAATATTCTATTGCCTAATTGATATATCGTGATATCACAGCAATCGTTCTTAGCAATATATGTCAAAAAAGATTGTATTGTGACTGATTTCTCCTGCGATTCCCACTCATGTCTCGTACAAGACTGTTACACCCGCGCTGCATGAAGGAGAGATACCGACGCTCTTTCCTACCGACTGCTGTCAGGCTGATGAATAAAAGATAACAATCATAATAATAATAATAATTAAATTATGTGAAGTAAAATTGTAAATAGTACTGCGATTTATCCATTGTGTTCATATTGTATTTAATTGAAAGATGTTTGTTGTTGTTTTTTTTCTCTCTCTCCTTTCTTCTTTCTACAAACATTCTTGCTGCTGGAGGCTGTACATTTCCCCAGTGTGGGACGAATAAAGGATATCTTATCTTATCTTATCTTATCTTATCTTATCTTATCTTATCTTATCTTATCTTATCTTATCTTATCTTAATACAGACATGAGCGTGATTGTACTATACTTTGTAGACACTCGAGGTCAGTGTCGCGCAAATTTTTTTAAAATTTATTTCTTCATACAATTCAACTAATACTGTATATTAATGATATAACTCACTTTCAACATTATGCTCAATTAATGCTTGGACAATTTTTCATTTTATGAATAGTTTTAGTTTTCATTGTAATTTAAGGTGTCCCCCGTCTATTGCCCGAAGACAGCTGGGATAGGCTTCCCCCCCTGACCTCATGGATGGATGGATTATATTCTATTTAAAAATATATATCTGTAATAAATTTTGACGTTGGCAGTAAAACGTGGGGAGGTCATTTGCATCTAAGAATGTTTGGCATTTACACGTCATAAAAATAACTAGCCAAGTTTTCATTTGTGTACAGTATTATGTTATTGCCATTCCAATATCGAGTCGTTCTATTCGTACAATGTGGTAATAACACAGAGCTGCCGAGCTAATGATCAGTAATCCGTTATTATTGCGCCGTGTTTATGATTGATAATCTAGCACGTTGATGTAGGTCAGCGACATGGGCATAAGACTACATTACCCAGAGTGCAACGGAACGTCATCACAACCACCAGCGGCGGCGACTCAGTGTCTCTCCCGTTCTACCAGACTGATACTGTGCCTCCTCCACCGCGGCGTGTGTGCCGGGATATTGCTCATTCTGCATGGGATATATGCACCCAAACAGGGCCCGTCGACAGCTTTCTGCTCCGTGGGGCAGCGACAAGCCGGACACTTGTTCCCCGAGCCGAGTGCACGTCAGCCGGTGGGGATTTGATCAGACGACGAGTGATTGGCCCGGTGTATTTGACAGCTCGATCGATGTGTCTAAATACCGATGGAGATCTTTTTGGGGGGGAACATCTGGATGATTGGCAAGGCCAGGGACACCACGGAGGCTTGACGTGTGGATGATGTGGATCACTGAGATGCAGTCTCACGCCCATAACTAGTCGATGGATGTTGCTATGCCCACGGTGCAGGTTGGGTTACAGTAAATACTTGCTTTTATCATTGTGCAAACCTTCAGATGTGGACTATATCACCGTAATTGAACTATTATATTATGGAACATGGCCTTAATTTATACTGCACCATTAGGTTAATGCTGATAAGCTATTTTTTCATCCTGCCGTCTTAAAGAAGCCTCTAGACATTTATAGGCTTCCCCCTCCTCCACTGATGGATAAGCTAACACTAAAATGAATAAGCCTCCCATCCACGTCCATTTGCCATCATCACTTTTTTTGTCTCTACACTGACCTGCTTTCCAGCTGTGGGTTGAATGAATTGATATGAGCGGACCCCCTTTTGATAGAGGCTGTCAGGGGGTTGTTTTGAGCAGAGTGGCCTTCCATCCAGGAATTAGTCTGGAGTGGACCTTCGGGATGGAAGGCACCGAAAAGTGATCCATCCATTCAGCCATCCATGCCGCGCTGTATCAAGAGAAAGCAGCCCATATTCACAGAGATGGCTGACGGGGGAGGAGCGTGTACACTCGATAATGAGGACCCCGGCTCAGAGGATTGCACAAGGCTCTGTCAGGGTCTGTCATTTTCACTTGTAGTCTAACCACAGTCAGTCCCCTGCTACTCCAAGCTGCCCCTTTTAGATTCTCACAATTCATGGAAAATTCATCCAGGCAACAGCATGAGACCTAATTGTCATCTAGTTTAGATCTACATGAGCACTTTGCCTATTTACTGTAATGGTTATGGTAGGAGGTTTCAATACAGTGTTTCATGAGCAATAAGGAATCCAAGTTATGCCTTAAGAAATTAACACGTGCAGTTTTTTTTTTACAGACAAAATAAAAAATCTAACAACTTTCAATAGAGACATAGTCAGTCATGGAATACTCTCGTGGCAGTGGAGTTTGACCTAATGTGCATTGTCCCTGAGTGACCTGACCCTTTTAAGAATACATGCGCTCCCCACAAGCGGAAGCGGGATTTGGCACTGTTTCAGCAACAAGATGCGGTTATGGGGGTGCAACACTCCCGTTTCTTTGATCCGCTGATCCCCCTTACCCCTCTACTGGTGGCCGAGGATACCTCGCATCAGTTGAAGGGCCTGTGCTGTGTATTGTGCCTAAGTTGACAGAGGGCAGACTTGCAGTGTCCATTACCAGTCCGGCCTCCATGAACCCGTACGGCAGAGTGAGCAACACGGCAGCCCCCCTGTCCTGCACCAGCTGTGGGGGCTGCTGCTCCCCGCCTCAGCCATGCCTCATTCCATCAACAGCATCCTCCATGTCCCCGAATATGACCCCGCCACCTCTCATGTGCCCTGCCCCGGTCATGCAAATGGAGAATGGCAGTAGCTGGAACTCATCCTTCGCCTCCCCGGATTCTCACCACCACTGCACAGCGCCCAACCCTTACTGGACGGCGGTGTTCGATTACGAGGCAACAGCAGATGAGGAGTTAACCCTTCGGCGTGGGGACCTCCTGGAAGTTCTCTCCAAAGACTCCAAAGTTTCTGGGGATGAGGGTTGGTGGACGGGCAAGATCCAGGATAAGGTGGGTATCTTTCCCAGCAACTATGTGACAAAGGGGGATGCTCCCAACTACCAGCAGCTCACTGTAGATGTGAGTGAATGCCCTTTGGAGGTCGACTTCTCCGAACTGCTCCTAGAGGAGGTTATTGGAGCAGGTGGATTTGGGAAGGTGTACAAAGGGATCTGGCAGGGGGAAGAAGTTGCAGTCAAGGCTGCGAGGCAAGACCCCGATGAAGACATCAGCGTGACAGCAGAGAGTGTACGCCAGGAGGCCAGACTCTTCTGGATGCTCCGGCACCCCAACATCATCGCATTGCGTGGGGTCTGCTTGCGCGAGCCCAACCTGTGCCTGGTCATGGAATACGCCAGAGGTGGGGCCCTCAACCGAGCATTGGCTGGAAAGAAGGTGCCCCCGAGGGTGCTGGTGAACTGGGCTGTGCAGATTGCAACGGGGATGGACTACCTTCACAACCAGGCATTTGTACCCATCATCCACAGAGACCTCAAGTCCAGCAATAGTGAGTACAAAACAATTTGTGTCTTTTTAATGCCTTTGGAATGAGAAGATCCTTAAAAGCTTCAGAAAATGGGGCAAAGTTCAATCGGAAGATCAACCAGACAAACCGGGATTGTGTTGCTCAACTGTGGTAATGATAGCTAAGAATTTGAAGCAATCATCAGCATGTTTTTGTAAAATGAAGTCCTCTTCCTAATAGGCATGATGGAAGATCCAACAATACGACCAATATAGCTGTATTAATTTCTTGTCCTTGTGACCTGTGTAGTTTTGATGCTCAGTCTGTGGTCATAAATGTACACAGATACGGATTGACCCCGAGGCACTCACTGACCTTGACGTTAGGAGATAGTTATTAAGATCTGGATCAAAAAGCCTACTTTTACAAACATGATAATAGTTGATTTGTAGTTAAAACGAAGTACATGCACACCGATAATCAGGCCAAATTTCAGCAAAGGCATGATAGGCGGATGTCTCTAAACGATTATCCTGAGCAATTTTCCTGCGGTACGAGCTGTGTTTACAGTGATTTTTCTTCCTCAATCTTCTCAGAAAATGGTTAAGGCCGACTATATTAAATGTTAAACTCAGGATTCCCCAAAGTTGATCCTCATGTGCGCCTATCCTGCATGTTTTACATCTTTCTCTCCTCCAGCACACCTGATTGAAAAAAAATCAGGATCATTACCCGGCTTCTGAACCGTTTGCTGATGAGCTGATCATTTCAATGAGATATAATTAGATTAGATGTAATTACGATGGCAAGTCTTTATGTATGTGGTCAACACTGAGTCTGGCCCAGCCTGTGTCTCTGTAATTGTGACGTGAAACTGAATGATAGCCGATTAGGAAGTGATTTCACGTAAATGTTGTTGCCGGACTCAAATAGCATTGCAACTGATTGGGAGTGTTTTTCTTATGTGTCTCTCAAGTCCACCCATACATCCATTTTCTGATCCGCTTTATCCTCACAAGTGTCGTGGGGGGGTGCTGGAGCCTATCCCAGCTGTCTTCGGGCAGTAGGCGGGGGACACCCTGAACCGCTTGCCGGCCAATCGCAGGGCACACATCATGTAATATAATCACATAAGTGTCAGGAAGCCTAAATTCTGTCAAATTTGTCTCCTTTGGCCACCTTTTCCTCATCATCCATCTGCTCCTCCTCTTCCTCCTCCTCTGCATACTCAAGCAGAGCACTTCTGCTCTGCAACTGACTGTGCTATTTTTGTTCCTTTGTGCTACTTGCTGTTTTAAAGACGCAGTTGCAGTTGTTAGTGCATCACACAAATGGAATCAAAGCCTGGACGCATGTGAGCGCATGGGAGATATGTGTCTCCGAAGACTTGCGTTGATTTCCTCTGACGTGCTTGGTGGGGGTGCGGGGGTGGGGGTGGAGAGTGATGGATGCTGACTAAAGGCTCTTTTCAAAAGGGTGAGACAGTCGAAGAGTAGCATAAACACGCTTATATCGCTGATCCGCAGAAAAAGGCCACAATCCTCTTGGCATCATTTGCATCTTTGATTCTCTATTTCTTTAACTTCCCATTATGCAGCTCCACTGACGGTAAGGGGGTGGGCACTAGTGGATGCTATTGTACATGGCATTGCTTCTGTGCCGCTGAGTCATGCAGCTTCTAGCCTCTATCGGCCACTGCGTTAAATGTCAATGCCCTAATTTCAACTATTGTCTCCTTGTAAATGACAGCATAAAAGAAATGCTACTGTGTTTGTGTCAATTCTTGGACCCTCCCTAATACCTTCCCCTGGATCTTGCTTTGAGACACTTGAGCATCGTGGTGCGAGTGGAACATGTGCATCAATTTCGGAATAAATAGCTGCGAGACAAACCCCGGAGGTTGTGTTGAAATACCAGAGTCAACAAAACTTAGTTGCCTGGCATTGTCTTTTGGGGAAGGGGGGACAATACAGTGAGAAATGAAGGATGCTTTCACCCTAGCATGAGCTTTGATCCATTTTAATCAAAATACACTTTACAATCCACTTGGCGTGTTTTATTTATTTATTTTTTGGGTCGTGTGAATTGTAGTGGAACGTGAACCAAATTAGCTGGTCCAGTATCAATTTCTGTTCCCAACAGGTTTGGTGCCGTTGTGGTGAAAAATTAGTCAAACTTCAATGATTATCATTGCTTTGGGGCAGCATGTTGTTGTAGTCACAGCCACAGTCAGGAGATTCAGATTCAGATTCAAGTCTCACGTGTGGGTTTTCCTCCAGGTACTGCGGCTTCCTTCTCCCTTTCGAAAATCATGCATGTTAAGCTACGTTTACATTATGTTGCCCGTAACCATGGCAATCGCATTTCAGGCCACTGTGGACAAAACTGATTGGCAAAAGACTCGTTGGGGTCTGGGATGGCCAACCGATTGTGATTGGCAAGGATGCCAAAAATTTGCCACCGAAGTCATTTTGCAGATGAGAAACCTGGTCTGTGGTAGCAAAATGAGGTAACCATAACAAAATGTGACAGTACCCAATTGGGTGTAACAAAACTCGGCATCTAATGGTATCGCCAAGTTTTGTCATGTTCTTCCATGTTTGACGCGCATTAATGTGGCACAGATCTATCTCTTTTTTATTTCGATTTGAGTTTGTTTTCCCTCTTGGCGCAACTCATATTTTCAAAAATCAATTGAGAAGAAAAATGCTTGTGGGTAGTACTGGAGTCCATAGAGCGCATGGATGACCTGCGAGTCAGGCGACTGATGGGAAAGAACAAGAGAAGGAGAGTGCAGGGGGTAAACAGTGGTTCATCTCCGTTTTGGGTTACATCTCAGTTTATTGTGCGGGTGCACTGCTCTCAGGTATCCTCTTCAAACCGCAAACCACTTGGCATGGGTGCGTTGCTAACAGAGCCTCTTCTCATACCTTCCATGGGCTTGGAGCTCAGTATGATGTTTCCTTCTGCTATGCCTCTTTAAAAAAAAAAAAAAAACTTATCAAGGCCATTTATGTCATGCTATTCATTGAGTGAGTGCCTGTGTATGTATGTTTTAACTGAGCTTTATTTTGGGCTCGCTCGTAATCGTTCCTCTAAAATTATCCCCTCGTAATTTATAAATCATGCCAGTGTATGTTTATATATTCTGCCGTTTTAACCTGGTGAGGCTATGGCCGGGGGATAATCTGATTACCATGACCTCCTTTAGAGTGATGTCACTTCATGTTTGTGAGCAGGCTAGTCATTGGCCTCTTGGTCATGCTTTACCTGTCAGCCTGATCCCGCATCAGCCTCGGGTTTCTCACAGCGCAGGGCGCCGGTCTCACTAGGTTTCATAAAGAGGCCGTCTTCTCGTTGCTATCCAACTTTACACAGTAATACAGTATTGTAGTGACTTCTATATATATAATTCACCACCAACTGCAAACGTGTGAATGCAATGTTGCATATGCGTGTCAGAGAGTTCAAGATTTGGTAACGGGGTAGAAATAATTGCAGTCCCTTTAAGGACCGCCATGTTTATTGCTGGTTTCTATGGAAACCGACTTTCGGCGGGTCTCGGTTGGCGCGGGAAGTTTTGCTGCTGTTTGTGCTAATAAAAAATGACACACTCTCTCTGAGTGCGAACGTGAGAAATTGTCGCTTTCTTCGCGATGCTACAATTTCCACAGTATATTCATTTGACGTCTGAGAGCATGGCTGTGGTTCATCATACACGTCAGTGAAAATGCCGCTGCCATTAAGAATGTTCAAACATGAGATGTGAAAGGTGCATCCAGGGCACAACTCAACAAATGAAGGCTGTGCGTCAATTTATTTTGTTGTTGTTTTGTTGCCTGTTATCATTGTTCAATTTATTTTGACAGATGTAGGAAATTTTATCAGAATATACATTGGTTGCCCATTCTGACACATTTGTCCCATGCAGCTGGACCAGAGCTGGCCCACCCCAATTTGGCACCCAAAGAGAGATTTGATATTGTGCCCCCGTTCTTGGTGGCTTGCATATGCATACAAAAAAATTGCATTATTTTTTTGACAATTTTGAACTGTAACGTTTTGGACAAGTAGGATAAACCTGCTAAAAGCATAAATAGGCCAATAACGCCTCCTGAGTTAAGACCCCCCCCCCCCCCCCCCCATGCCACCTAGCTACAGAAAACTCCTGATTTGCTAATTAGTTAGGGGATAATAAAAACGATTCCAATCAGAAATTTGGTTTTGATTTAAAAGATGTGAGTTAATTGATTCAAACTGAATCTTATCGTAATGTAATTTATCAATACATGCATTGAATATATATTTTTAAAATATACAGATCTTTGACGGAAATGCCACATTTACAGTAACCTACATTGACCGACTCACCTACCTCATTCATTTTGTAAAATAAACACATCGCACCTTAACTTGTCAAACTCAGCCGCATTCTATCAAATTGAATCGTAATCCCACTGAATCGAACCATTCCAGTTTAAATTAAACCGTCTGAGACACTACATGTCTTATCGACTTTTGTTGGCGATATGCACATCCCTTTAATTTACACACCGTGTTCGAGCTAAGATGCAAGTTATTGACTAAACTAACAGGACACAAATGTGCATAGTAACTGGCTCAACACAACCGATGCTTCTAATGACTAAATCTTTGCCACCTCCTTTCTCTCGTTTTTCTTCCTCTATATTTTCCACTTTTCATGGTAATTTATGGTAATTTAGACATTTTGACAAAGGTTTCTTGGGTCATATCAGCAAATCCACCTCCCTTGAATTGTTTGGTGTGATCATTTGTAGCAATATTAAATGGCCATTGCTTCATAATTACAGGTACTTTTAATACAACGCAATTCCCTCCCTGCGTTTGACCATTTTGCAAAATAGGTCACCCGGCTCCGAGCTGGACAATTTGTGAAAAGAAAATGACACATTTGAAAAAAAATGCATGTTTTGTTTACAGAAGACTCTGAATTGGCAGTAGGTGTGAATGGCAATGTGAGTGGTTGTTTCTCGATGTTTTTGCTGCATGCCCAAAGTCGGCCCCATTCAGGATAATTACTCCCCCTAAAAAAAATGGAGGACGGATGGAAGGATTTTAAATATTCCTAAAATTTAATCTCTGTTTTTGTGTCTACCCTTTCCCTTTTATCCCTATTTTGCCAGTAAGGAAATAGTGATCAAATGTAAAATGTTACCTAGTATTTGCCCATAGCATTAATAAAGTTTTTATGATGGCCACAGTTTTCTGGTTTCGGTCACTGTAGACCAGGGGTCCCCAAACTACACATTTGACCCGGCCCTCTAACCCTCCTTTTGTCCTTGGGTCAAAATGACCCGTCACTGTGTTAAAAACGCCCCCAAACCTCCCTAAATGATGATTTTTTAACTTGGAATTTTATGACTTTTCCTAGATTGTCCCCAACTGCAGAAAAATTGAAATGTTGTTTTTATTCACATTTCCATGGAAGCTGTACAAAAAAAGTACAAAGGTGGTTTTCGGGGCAAAATGACCCTTGACGCAAATAGGGTTGAAATCAAAGTCACAAAGTTATTTACACACCATAGAATGTTTCAGTGTTTTAGTTGTGTCTCAGATCAATTAGTAGAACACGTGAACAAGACGGTAGCAGACATAAACAAGACAAGATAGGTGGCGTTCTCGTAGATGGCAGAACTCTTTTTTTGTGGATTTCAATGGGCGATAAAGAGAGAGAATTGTTTAGTTATTATTTATTTCCTGTTTTTTCTGTGAAGAACTCAGAGAGGGTTATTTAGTTATTATTTATTTCATTAATACTGTTATTATTTGTTTCCTGACTTTTTTTTCTGTAAAGAACCTGGCAAGGGTTATTTGGTTATGTGTGGCTTTCTGGGAAACAATAAATTTTTTAAGCTCCCCTACGATCGTTGATGTTACAAACTGACACCGGCCCCCCATCAGAGAAGGGAAAAGTTATGTGGCCCTCACAGGAAAAAGTTTGGGGACACCTGCTGTAGACAAACACTTGGCCGAACAGTCACAATTGTTTTAAAAGTGTACAACAAGATGCGTGAATGCATGCATGAGCCGAGACAAGCAAGCAAGGCTGACATCGCATGCTGTTTTTACTGCTTCAAATGGAAGCTGTGTTTACTAAGTCAACAATCATCTGAATAGAGGGAGCCCTCACGTCTCGAGGCAGGCTTGTCGAATGTCTTTTTTTTTTCTTTTTTTTTTAATAGTGTCACGTAATTCCCAGAAAAAAAAAGAAATCAAATGTAATCGGCATCTTCTGTTTATTCCTCCTTTGGTTAAAATTTAACATAGTTAGCTAAAGTGCAAACAAATGCTTTATTAGCTGCTAAACAGATTAGGGAGGCGAGATATGGTGCGTAGGCCTGTAAAATACAGTGTGACTGCGTCTGGCTGTGCCTATTAGAGTAAAGAGTGGGGCTGTTGAGGAAGGGGATTAGAGTGGTGGCTGGTCCCGCGAGCTAATCTTTCAGAGAGTGACATGGTGACTAACTTCGACGAGTGCAAACTAGAAATGATGGGACCGCGACCACTTTCACATCTCAAGCTTTCACACTGAAGCATTTCATGGTTGCGGATTAAAGTTACACCGCAGCGGGGGTCACCTACCTTTTTGAAACTGAGTGCTACTCTTTGGTTGCCGATTAATGCAAAGGGCTACCCGTTTGAGACACACTTTTGGAATAACAAATTTATGCGATTTATCTTTTATAATTAAATGTGAAGACACTGATCATGTTAACAATTTATCCCAATAGTTAGGAAACAGAAACTGGAAATATTAATATGGAGCACTTTATTTCTACTGTATAAATCTCGGCCATTGTTCACATTTTCACCTGGTCACTTCCCAAGAAATCACAATGTCCCATCACTGGTTTGATATTTTTAGAACAGGCCGATGGGCTACTCATGTGGTCCTTGAGGGCTACCTGTTGGTGAACCCCCACACTACAAAATTACTTCATGACTTTAATGGGCCACATTTTAACATCCCTTGCATCTAATTTTCCTTTATAAAGATGGAATTGTACTCCGGTTTAAGCCGATAAGGTAACTCAAATATTTGAAGCACCTTCTGGTATGATCCAGTGCAGTAAGGCACTACTGGAAACTATACATTTATGATAATTTTTTTTATTTAAGATTATTACCTCTTTGAGAGTTTAAATTACAATATAAAACAAATATAAAAAAAGTGCATTTTGGGGGCAGTGTCCCACTAGTTCCAGCATTTATATTTTTATATTTAAACTTAATTACTTGTTATGCCACCTTGCTCCTACGCAATGCAATGTACATTACTGCAGGGATCCCCAACCTCTATTGAGGCAAGGCACATATTTGAAGTAAGAAAAAACTCATTATTTTATCAAGGAAATTTGTATTTCATGCCATTAGATACAAGGAGGTTGTCTATGGAGATTGCATCCACACTCACCTTTTTTTTTCCATTTGTGGACATTTTTAACTGGCATCTGGGGAGGTTATGTCTGACCCATGTGAATTCTGCCTAGCAACAAGGGCCCATACAAAACATGGGATTTAACCAGGAAAAATATTGAAGATACCATGAGCCCTACATTTAAGTCAGGAGAACAAGTGGTTAGAATGTCTACCTCACACTTCTGGCATTCAGGGTTCAAATTTTGGCTCCAGACTTCTCATGTGGAGCTTGCATGTTCTTTCTGTGCCTGTGCTGTTTTCATTGGGTACTCCAGCATCCTTCCAGATGCAATTTCACTGTACAACCTCTTGTACTCCTGTTTAAAAAAAAAAAGCAGGTTGAACTACATGTCTCGTATACAGTAGAATGCTACTTCATTTTACCCAGTGCGGTATCAGTAGCATCACTGTCCTTGTGGATTACAGAACAATTACAAGACAAGCTGTGTATTCATGACCATCCATATTCAGGCGTGTCTGTGTCTCTTCTCCAGTACAGTGCACTGAGTATGCGTGCGCATGGAGGTTGGACAGCAGGACACACTGGCGCTGGATCAGGAGCCCACACGCACACACACACACACAGACACAGCACAAACGCATGTACACATCGCCACAGAGCAACAATGACCCCATTCTCACACCGCAGCCCAAGACAGAAAGAGAGCATGGCTCACAGTGGCAGAGGAGTCACTGCAGGGGAGGAGGACGAGGAGGGAGGAGGAGGAAGAAGCAGCCGTGGGTGACTTCAGGCAGCGAATGAGAGAGTGGAGGCATGGATGCAAGCAAGCAAGGAGCAAAGCAGGAATGTAGAAAACCCCTGGGGGCTCGACTGGGAATGAAGAGATGGACAGAAGGGAGGAGGGATGGATGAATGCGGCATTGGGGACATGCATTACACCAGTTTGACTTTGGTGTGCAGGCTAACATTGTGAAACATGCCACAGGCCACAATGAGGGACACCGTGTGGTAAGAAAATGTTTAAAAAAAAGAAGAAAGAAGGATGGAAGGTTTGTGAAGGGATCATTTTAAAGGCTCCAAGAAGAAGAATACAAATTAAAGGCATGCTATGGGGTATATCCGAACACTCGATGGATCAATCAATTAAGCGGTAACTTCCAAGACTTTGACCATTTTAGTGGAAGGGGTTTTTGGTGTTGCAATAAGGGTAGAACCATTTTGGATATACTGTATACTGAAAAGGTTCAAAAGCTCAATACGAGACAAGAGGTCAACAGTTCAAGGCCGTTCAGTTGCTGTTTGTTTCCTCTGTAGCAGCTAAAATGCTTACTCTACAGCAGGGATGTCCAAAGTCCGGCCTGCCCACCATCAGTGGCCCTCTGTAAGTTATTCTTAAGAAAAAAATTAGACATGACCCACATTCAAAGTTTCCAAGAAAAAAAGTTAAAATGTTAAAATGTGGCATACTGTTTTTTTTGTTCAAAAATTTTTTTTTTGTCAATACATGTCAACATTACAAGATATTACGTTTTTCTTCACACACACACACACAAAAAAAAAAATACTAATTGGTCAATATCACCATAAAGTGTCCTTGGTGCCCTCATCAGAATCACCCTGTTTCCATGAAAATATAGCAGAATAATGAATCACTGTGGTTTTCTTATAACCGAGCCAAACATTTGTACGCATACCAGTCCAATGATAAGTCCTTTCAAATGTGCTTCCTTCATTTTACAGGTTTTTTTCACTGGATGTACTTGGTTTTGTCTTTTCCCACACACTCCTAGCTACAGTGAGTGTAATAAAAGGCTAAAGTATACTAAATAATTTTTTTTTACATTGTCCACAATAGGTTATTTTACAAAATTTGTAATTTTTATCATGCATACTCCATTTTTATCATCATCCTGAGCACTTTGCATGTGTCCCTAAAATTGCTGTCCACCCTGTCATTGAGGGGTAACTGCCTTTTGAAGAAAATCAAGGTCTCAAATGTTGATACTGACTCTAAAGCTAATTATTGTTTTTTATTTATTTTATTTTTTTGTTTTGCTTTTCCGTCAACAATACCAATCTGAGATGTTGATGAAGCATATTGAATTGACTGACCCTCCCCTTCCTCTCTTTCCTAATTTTGGACCTGAGTGGAAATAGTTTGGACGTCCCTGCTCTACATAGGACTTCAGTCTTCTTTGTTATTTTCAGTCTACAGTAAAAATAATTTTGTCTGCTGCACGAATCCAATATTTTGCATGACACTGTATTGGTAGTCAACAAATGAATACATTAGTATCGGTGCCATGTTGGCCTCACGTCAGAGTTTCAGAGAACTGCCTTGTCAGTGCACTTTGTCCTGATGTCGCTCGGTGAACACACATAAGCTTTTAACAGATGTTTGAATCACACCACTCGGTTTACTTGTGTTGTAGTGAGATTGGCTGCAAGTGCGCAAGAGCAGAACACGATACACACACACACACGCGCACACACAAGCACCTAACGTGATTATTTTCTCCACTGGTCAATGAACAGTTGATTGGAACCGAAAAACAACCCCTCCTCTTTCTCTTTACTGCATTGCAGTGCAGACGAGACTCCCTGTGGACATGGAAGAATTGTGACACACATTGGCCCTCCATTCTCATGCTCCATTTTTGACATACCGAGGTGCATATTAATCCAACGGATGAGAAGCTTTGGCTACAACTGGATAACTGCAGCAAATGTAGGTGGTGTACCATGCTTCCCAAATGAAAACATCTGAAAGAGAAAAACATAAATGTACCTAAATTTGTATCCGTCTCCAACACTGGTGGTGACGGTGGTGGTAGTGGACATACAGAAGTAGGTCAACAACCCAAATCCAGGCTCAGACAATGCTGACATCTTAAATGGACAAGGGTGGCACAATTGTATCCCAAAACTCTAATTTGACCCTGAGGGGTGAATGTGAGTGTAAATAATTGTTGACTGGTGACTTGTCCAGAGTGTATCCTACCTTTTGCCCCAAAGTCAGCTTGAATAGTCTCCTGAAGGGCATGGATGGATGGATGTAATTTATCGATACTGTATGCCTAAAATGTGTACACATGACACTGTTCAATTTGTCAATATTGCCTTGTCTGTCGACGCTCAGTCTGTCGACGCTCGGTGGAGTCTGTTCTATTTTTCTTCACCAGTAAAGCACGCGTGGTGCACAACATCTTTCACATTCACTGTAGCACCTCCTGGCCTATTAGTATGTTTACTCTTCTATTAGAGGGTCATTGTTGTTGTTTGCCAGCAGCTTGGCATAACGAGTGTTGTCTCGAGCCAAACGGAGCGGCTGTCGGGCATCGCGCCGGCCCACTGCACCTTTAGCCACATGCATGGGGGCACTTGGACAGCAATTGAGCCACTGAGAACTAGAGTGGGCTCAATCCATTTTTGTCTTTTTTTGTTGTTGTTTTTTTTAAACAGGATAGTGCTTTAACGTTTTATGACTGTTATAAGATCTGGGGGATTTATCCAGTACATCAATCTTTTAAATGACAATGGCACTTTGTGTCCACAATTGAGGTCCTCTTATGAACTTATGTTCCATCGGATGAAATCGTAATCAATATCATCGAGGTCAGTGTTTCGTAACCTTTAATGAGCCAATGCGCTTATTTTATATGAGGGAAAACATCACAGCACGCCGCAAAACAAAATGTCACAAAAGCCTGTTCTAAAAAAAAAAGGATAAACATGTCCCTATTTGATTGCAATTAATTATGCAATTTCTGCCATCAAGTGGAAGCACATTTAATCATTCTGCTGATCACTATATGTCGCTGGCATGGATCAATAGACAAAGATATGTTTTTTTTTTTTTTTTGTAGTAAATTTTCCACCAATAAAGTGAAAATTTGCCATAATGCCCTGCAGCACACAGCATGATGTCAGGGCACATTAATGTGCCGCAGCAATGATAGCAAAAAAAATATTTCATCTGTGCTGTATGTTCCACATACAGTACATTTGACAGTAAAGTTTATCCAATCCAATCCAATATCGTCTGTTATGCTCAATTGCAAAATTTTGAAAATGACCTTTGGCTCGTTTTTCTTTCTGAGTTTCGATTTGTAAGCTTTACATTTGGCTCATTTTATTTGAGGAGCGCCGCTTTAAAGCTCCATGAATTGTTGACCCATCATTAATGATACGTTGCTGTCGTCCAGTGCTAGTGATAATGTATCAGAATAGAAACTGAAACTCATACCTTACCGTGTTAGTATTTTGTCCCTCTGATTCAGGGGCATATTTCTTGCCTGTTTGTGGGATTTACTCTACGTGAAGAAAGGCTCATGGAGCAGAAAAGCGGAGGGAGTCACTGAGACACAAAGACACGATATTGCTTTGTGTTGCCCACAGAAGAACAAAAGCTTTCCCTCCAGTCATTTCTCCTCTTTACCTCTGCAAGGCTGCATCTTTTCATCCCCTCATGATGTCCTCCTTTCTGCTCGTGCACGTCCCTTCTCTGCCCAAATGTCCATTTCTTCGTTTCCTTGCCTCGCCCCCGTTTCACAGCTGTGATAGTTCAACCCCCTTCCTTGGCCTTGTTTTCTCCAGCCTTCACATGCATCCCCTGCATCGTCGCCATTAGGCCGCCAAAATCTTATTGCCTCGTTGTTTTCTTGCTCCGCCCCGATCGCCACCTGCTTTCATTTATCACTTCTTTCCTCCTCTGTAGATTTTTTTTGCATCCCTTTCTTTCAGTTGCTGCTCTGGTTTGCTGTGATGGGAGCCTGGATGGCGACAGTATTGCAGTGGGCAGACTGGAGGGAGGGGAGGCAGATGACATAATTCATCCTTTGAAATTAATTGGAATTCCATTAATCCTCCCATTGGTTGGCAACCAGCTCAGTGTGTACCCTGCCGACTGCCCGAAGACAGCTGGGATAGGCTCCAGCACGCCCGCGACCCTTGTAAGGAAAAGCGGATTAGAAATTCGATGGATGGGTGGATGGATGCCATTAATCCTTTCCCCCCTCCAACAAACATTTGTTTTACTTTTTTTTTAACAAAGACAAATATTCCCTTCACAAGCAGGAATTTGGCAGATAGTAAACAATTATTACAAAAAGAGGCATCAGACTGTTGCCACTCCGAATTGAAGTTTAGTGTCAAACTAAACATAAAAAAAAGATAACAACACGGTCCATACTTATGTAAACAACCACAGATTTGTCCATTTACCTTAATTGTAGCACACAATACAAAACCTCATAGCGGGCTGACAAAACTAGAACCAATGTATTTGTGTTATAACCCTTAAAGCAAGTTGAACAAAAATGATGCCACAAAACGTGAAGCCAGACATAACAATACTCACAGACATACAGTTTATTATTTATCTGTTGTGAAAAAACAATGATATTACTAAACATTAATTAAGTTTTTGTGCAGTTGTGACAGTCTTCTTCTTGTGTATACGTACAGTATACATGCATTTTGCTGCCACCCGGTGGCCTGAGTAACACACACTATAATAATAATAATAATAATAATAATAATAATAATAATAATACATTTTATTTATAAGCGCCTTTCAAGACACTCAAGGACACTTTACAACCAAAACAAGAACAATAAAAACACAGATAAAATCAATAATAAAAGGAGAGATGCATTTAAACTGAATATGTGATTTTAAAGAAGGAACCAGCACAATAATTGTATGAAATCATGCTGCACAAACTGTTTAATTATTTACATTCTATTTACTTGTTACTGTGTCATTTCATAAAATACTGTACTGCCTCTGTAGTTTTAAAATGTATTTCTTTGTTTTGTTTTTCCAGCCTTAAGCGTGTAACATTGTTCTACTCCAAATCCTTGTTTGCGTTCATGTTTTCAAAACTTCCATCACACAAAATTCAACAATAACGAGAGGGTTTTTAATTTGGTGACACGCCTGTGTCATTTAGCCAGTGCGACCTCCGCCCTTGTTACCATAACAACAAAACGATGACACAGCACTTTATCCAAAACAACATGTCAAGTCGTTTTACAATGTCCTTCCCTCGCAGACACATCAACTCCATAAAGTCTCTGAATCCTAGTTGAGCAAACCACAACAATCTAAACTTGTGATGAAAAAAAATCCATTATTCAGACATACAAATAGAAAAACAGCTACCATATTACGATAATCATCTACATTAAATTGAATTTCCTTAGTTGTAACCTAAAGACTGTGTTGCGTTTTTTTGTCGATTTGACTTCTTTTTCGAGATGACTTCAGACACACCAAACCAAATCAATTTCCCTTTTTGTTGTCAAACGTGAAAGAGAAGCTGGTCAATCTACAGCGTGTGGGAGTATTTGATCTGATCACACAGTTCAGGTTTGAAACAGAAAAGATAGTTAATGATATTTACCGTTTATAGTGAAGAACTGTAGTGGTGCAGTTGGCTGTAAAATTATTAACATTCAACTGTATAGCAAATCACAGGAGTATCATTTATCGTGCTGAGTAATAATGTTTTTGCCGAGGCCTGGGTTTGTGGGGAAATTTGTTACTTCATGGATAGGTTTTGTCATATTTTATTTCCATGGATCTGGATGCTGTATTTCGTCCGCGTTTGGCAAAACTATCGTGATCCCAAACAGCAGATGTAGACAATCCCACATCATCGGTTTACACTGACTGTTCATTGCAAATCTAACACGGCTGTTTTTAGAGCTGTGATAGGATAGGCGTGTTGGGTGCTTGGAGCGGAGCAAGCTTGGGTGAGCAGATGATTTTTGGTTGATCGGGCAACTAGTGGGCAGCAGAGGTGCAGGGGTCGATTCCAGCTCCGGTCTCCCTTGCATGTTCTCCCCGGGCCAGCGTGGGTTTTCTCTGGGTACTCCGGTTTCCTCCCACCTTCCAAAAACATGAATTGAAGGCTGATTGAACACTTAAAATTGTCCCTTGTTGTGAGTGTGGGCGTGGATGGTTGTTCGTCTCTGTGTGCCCTGCGATTGGCTGGCAACTGGTTCAGGGTGTCCCCCTCCTACTGTCAGATGACAACTGGGAATTTGAATGCCCGAAGACAGCTGGGATAGGCTCCAGCTCCCCCCGCGACCTTTGTGAGGATAAAGCGGGTCGGAAAACGGATGAATGGACTGACAACTAGTTTGATGTGTTTTGGGGCATATTTTATTGCCAGCATTGATAGTTTCTTGGCCCAATTGAAGACACACTACAATACAATACAGTATTTTGTTTTGAGTGTTAAAAAAAATGCTATTCATGGTTCTTGCAAACAGGCGAGTTTTTCCTTGAACAACAGTGGTTAGGCTCTACCCAAAAACTCACCAATTGTTGAATTTGTGAATACTGAACAATGAATTCACTGTATTTTTGACTCCCGTGTAACTAATCGAGGTAACCAAAATATTATGGTTAATTCCTCATTTTGATGCATCCACATACATGCATTTTCTCACGTGCTTTTCCTCAAGTCTTAACTGACTTTGGGTTACTACCTTTGAATTGGCAGAATATTTGATTTTATTGTACAGTACTGTATTGTGCCTGTGATATTAATGTTGTGGCTGGTATTCGTTTCCGTTTCTATAAAAATATGTTGCGATTCTTCCCACGTCCTCACGGGTGTTATTTGTTTATCATTACCATGCATAAAGCTAAAGAGTAACACCCGGTGCTTGTGAACTCTGTGTTAAAGATATTTTTTCCACCCGTTAAACTACAACAATGACGACTCGCAGTCAAGACAAGCACATTGATTCATAGGCTTTTTCCTCCATCACCTTGCTAGTGAGAACTGCAGGCTCGCTTCATCTTCTTCACGATGCTTATGAGTGGCAGCACTTACCAAACAGAGCGTGCAGGGCAGGTAGACACACCCTTGTCAACATGCAAACTGGTTGCTCGCATGCGAGAAGTCGTCAAGCCCTAAGGAGGAGATCAGCTGTCTCTCGCATTAAATAAAAAGGATAGCCGGAGGACTAATTGGTATTAATAGAGGAGACGTTCGCAAATGCTGACGCGGAGGACATAATCATCTGTTTTTTTCTGGTTTGTGTAGCCCATATTTGATCCAAACACTCCAACAGCACAAGTTGAAAGTTGAAAAAAAAAAGACCTGATCTACTACCTAAATACATCATCTATCCATTTTCGAGCCCAGCTGAATCAGGGTGAGAGGCAATGTACACCCGAGTAGCGTTGAAATGGGTCCTCCAGGAATTTGGGTACCTCGGTTAAAAATGCTTGAGGCATTTTTTTTTCTGTCTCCAGTACCTGCTTATTTATGTGTACAATGTCAGAAAGAAGAAGCTAAGCTAACTGCAGCAAGAAATACATTGGAAAGCAATCATCTCTGTTGCCTATTTTCTGACATGTTGCAGACCAAATCAGTAACAAAATCATAATTAGTTTGTGCATGCATTTTTCTGCAGTGTTAATTTCAAAGAATCCCCTGAAATAATCCATCAATTTTCCGCTTATCCTCACAAGGGTCGCGGGGGGTGCGGGAGCCTATCCCAGCTGTCTTCGGACTGCAGGCTTGGGGACACTCTGAACCGGTTGCCAGCCAATCGCAGGGCACACGCAGACGAACAAACAACCATGCTCACACTCACACCGAGGGACAATTTAGAGTGTTCAATCAGCCTGCCACACGTTTTTCTTTTTTTTTGGGGGGGGGAGGGGGTGGGAGGAAACCAGAGTACCCGGAGAAAACCCAAGCAGGCACGGGGAGAACATGCAAACACCATACAGGGAGGCCGGAGCTGGAATTGAACCCGGTACCTGTGCACTGTGAGGTTGATGCGCGAACCACTCGCCCACCGGGCCCCTGTTTTGAATAAAGGGTTTAATTTTGTTTTTTATCCAATTCATCTAATAATTGACACAATGATTGATCAATTATTAAAACAATCATTTGTTGAAGCCCTTATAATCGGTACATGTATTTCAAATTCCGAGCGGAAAAAAACAAAAACTTCACAAAAGTTAACTTTTTCCTTGTCTATATTTTAAAAAGAGTCTTGTTAAATAAGACATTGCAAGTCACTAAAATGTAAACAGGATTTATTACCCTTACTCCTGAGAGCAGACATACCCAATAGGTTGATCGCGGTCGACTGGTCGATCACAAAGATTGTGTAGGTAGATTGCATGTGCATAGGGGGGTAAAAAAAAGCCAGGCAAAAAAAGTGTGGCCACCCCTTCCTTAGAGGTTATACGTAAGAAGCTGAATACATTTTTTGAGCTAATTTTTAACTTTGACTTGGAATTTTTGATTGTTTGGACTTGAATCGATGAGGTTACCGCTTCATAAACAAAATTAAAGTTGAATAAATGTAAAAATGTTTTCAGTTTTTACTCTTTCAGTCACTGTATACGATACAATTCAAGTGCTACTTTTGACACGGATGTGAACGCAGTTGTTTAGTTGTCTCTAAAAAAAAAAAAAAAGACTTGCCGGTAAATCGGTTACCAAGTAATATATTCATTAGTCAAGCAGCTGATCTTTTCACGAGTCACAATCTGGCAACGGATTGACTGTGAAAAACGAAAACAGGTTTCTCCGATGGCTTGTGGACAGAGAGGCACACCTTTTATCACGTGAAAGCTTTGCTGTGTGTGTCGAGGAGAGCGTGTGTATGTAAACAAACATTCTGCTGTGTGTGTGTGTGTGTGTGTGTGAGAGAGAGAGAGAGGCTGTGCCACCCTTTGCATAAGCCTGCAGATAAGAGTGAGAGCGAGAAGCCAGCCTCCACCTGCCTCCCAGTACTTGTTAAGTGTGTACACTCCAAATATTTCCATAGCCGGCTTGCACACGGAAATTAGGAGGAAGTGGTCCGTGGTGTACAGTATTAGGTGGGGAGGGATGAGGAGAAAAGCTCGTACTACATCATGCAAACACGCAACATGAGACTCCTCATTATTGTGGTTGTAGTTTGCTGTGGGGTCCTGTACTGTGTCAGCAATATTTAGGAAATTACAAAAACAACCCTAGATTTGTTTTTTTTTTTTCATTTCTTAAAGAAATACAATAGTGCCTTGAAATCATTTTTATTTCATCCAGAACAGGCTTCAAGCAGTTTATTGCCACTGCCATTTGATAATTACTGTCAAATTCAGTGAAATTGAGAAACATAATTTCACCCAAAGAAAATCCACTTAGCTTAATGCTAACAAATGATGAAAACCACAATTGATTGGCTAATAAACAGCATCGGTGTCCAAGTGTCCTAATCTTTTAGCATTTTATCATTTTCATTCAGCTTAATGGGGAAGCTGATTTGAGATGCACATATTTTGTTTTACAAATGCTATATATTTTTTAAGCTTTTCAAACTTAAAACAAATTTTCTTTTCTTTCTTCAGTACCAGATTTTATTAATTTGTATTTAATGTATTTATTCATGTGTGTATTTTTAATATATAATAACTTGTAAACATGTCAATCAAAAGTAAAAAAAACATTTATTTTGATTTTTATGCTTTAAAAAACATTTTGTTATAGAAATTGTGACTTTAGTATATTTTCTCTTTTCTCTCCATATATTTAGATTTTTCATAAATGTATTTTAATGCATTTTCCAAAATATTTATACTACTGTATATTCAAAACATATTCATTTAGTTTTAATATGTTTACATTTATAACTCCACAAATTAAAAAAAAAATCTGAGATACAAGTTAACTTTTCAAGATGATTTTTTTGGGCTGAGTGTGACTGCTGTTATTTTCTCTTTTTCGCCTATCAGATTTTCATAATAATAACAATAAGATATTATTATACATATTATATATTTAGTAAGTGTTAGGTTTAGAAACATGTGGATTTTTTTCTGAAACACCATAGCTTTAAATTACAACGTACGGTGAAGTCCGTATTGCACAAGATTTTGTAGATCAAACTTAAAAACTAATTTTTAAAATCTCAAAAACCTGATGTGCTTGGAAGAAAAAGTAAGGGCAATTTTGAAATTAGCGTCAAAAATGTTAAAGCACACATAAAGCCATAAAGCAACGATGTGGACCAATGCTATTATCAATGGAAAAGCAGAATTTAGTTATTTGTGTCATATATTAAGTGTCCTGTGCATTCCTCCTTCTCACCTTCAGTTCTCATTCTGGAGCCGGTGGAGCGTGATGACTTGAGTGGGAAGACCCTGAAGATCACTGACTTCGGCCTGGCGCGAGAATGGCACCAGACCACCAAGATGAGCGCGGCGGGCACGTACGCCTGGATGGCACCTGAGGTCATCAAGCTGTCCCTCTTCTCCAAAAGCAGCGACGTGTGGAGGTGGGTGCTGCACTCTCTCACTTCTCTTTGTGCGTCACATTTAAACTTTATACTGTTTCTGTTGTCACAGTTTTGGTGTGCTGCTGTGGGAGCTGCTCACCGGCGAGGTTCCCTACAGAGAAATAGATGCCCTGGCCGTGGCTTACGGCGTGGCCATGAACAAGCTAACACTTCCCGTCCCGTCGACATGTCCTGAACCTTTTGCTCAGCTCCTAATAGGTAAGCTGGGCTACATCACCACTGCATAAATAGCAGTATTGCTGATTTGTTGGATGAACTATGTAGCAAATATACAAAAATATTGGGTGGGTGGATGGATGGATGGATGGATGGATAATGATAGGTAGATGATCGATAGATGCACAGATGAATGGAGACTGGATAATGGATGGATGGATCGATACATATGGATAGTTGATATGGACGATACAGATGGATATGGATGATGGATAGATAAACTTTAGATGATGGATGGATGGTAGTTAGAGGGTAGATCAACAGATGCAAAGTTAGATGGATACTTGGATAGATAATGGAGAGATGATGGGACAATAATGGATGGAAGATGGATTGATATGGATGATACACATGGATTATAGATATGGATGAATGGCTAGAAATGGATGGATACATATAATATGGATGGATGGACAGAGTAGTAGTGTGATTAAATGATGAGGGATATATAGCTGGATGATGGATGGGTGGTTAGAAATGGATGATGTGTGTCTCTCTCTCTCTGTATATATATATATATATATATAAAGTATATAAGTATTCAATATTTGTATTCAATATAGTGGTGTCATTCACTTGTTACGGCCAATTCAATATTCGAAAGTCAATATTGCTGCTCTAGAGCCAAACGCAAGTCCAGTGTATACACTCGTCTTGACAAAATAATGACTGTGAAATTGTATAATTGCTGGTTTCCCCCCCCCAACAGACTGTATTGATCATCTCACCATTGCTGTATGGTGACACAATTGTGGTACTTGGTGATTCCTAACTCACCCTGGGTCAAAACAAAGCCCCTTCACAACCTAACGGATGCCTTCCAAGCCACATTTCACACTCCATGTCTCATAAAAAGAGTCTTTCACTCAGAATGACAATTTACCAAATCTTTTTTCCTCCTCATCTTCGTCCTCTCATCTGGGTTCATCATTTAATGATGCTTTTGTCAGGTCCTTGTTTCTCCAGTCTCTCTTTCTTGTACTCATGTCTGTGTGGATCAACCGATAAATGAAGACGTCTACTCCATAAAGGAGTTCAGTGGGTCAGCATGACTTCAGTGAGGCGTTGGACAGATATCAGCAGATATGGGAAGGTGTGATGACAGTCGTGTCGTGCGCGGTTCTGTCGGCTGAACTTGGCTCAGCACGGCCACCATATGTCCACTCTCTCTCACTTCCCCTCATTCCTGGAAAATACACGACATCACACCATCAGTATCTGTTTTTTTTGCTTCCTCAGATACTCGCCAGTAAGATTGAACAATTGTGAACACTAATCCATTATACTCAATATTGTGATTCATTATTTTGTATGTATCAATCTGGCAGAATTCATTGCTCTGTTTATCACAGCAAGTCGTCCAGGTCCCAAAGGAGCAAAGCAGCCCCACAGATCTTCACTTTGCCTGACAGCTATTTGCGTGTCCCCCCCCCCCCCCCCCTAACTTATCTGGTGGTGATCAGGCTTGGGTGTGGCCAGTTGTCCAAGAACTGTTTTTAATCACTTTGTTTCTGGGATATTACAGTTGAATCGATGATGAGGACAACCAAGACCAAAACCAGTTTAACACTTCTGACATGAGCTAATACAGCTGTCCGTTTGTGTTGTTCCCCAGAGTGTTGGAGCCCGATCCCCCACAGCAGGCCCTCCTTTACCAGCATTTACCGGCGGCTGCTGGCTATCGAGCAGTCGGCCATGTTCCAGATGCCCCTGGAGTCCTTCCACTCCTTGCAGGAAGACTGGAGGCTGGAGATCCAGCAGATGTTTGACGAGCTGCGGGCTAAAGAGAAGGTGCAAAGCCCCCAAATCTCACCTTGGCAGTACAGTACATGCCTGAGAGAGGGGTGTTTCTAAAATTATGAATCACCTCAGCAACAATCAGCAGGCGGATGTGTCGAAAGAGGCGTTAATGAAAGTGACACACAAAAAAAATGTCTCTCATGTCTTTCTCCCCAGGAGTTGAGGTCCTGGGAGGAGGCGCTCGCTCGAGCGGCTGAGGAGCAGCGAGAGCAGGAGGAGCAGCTGAGGAGGAGAGAGCAGGAGTTGGCCGAGCGCGAGATCGACATCGTGGAGCGTGAGCTTAACATCATCATCCACCAGATGTACCAGGAGAAGCCCAGAGTGAAGAAGAGGAAGGGACACTTCAAGAAGAGCAGACTGCTCAAGCTGTGCAGGGACGGCAACAGCATCAGCCTGCCCTCTGGTGGGTGCCACCATTTATTATACCCCGGCAGACAGCAATGTTTTGTGTGCTATGGGAATGATGTAAAGCTGCATCATTTAAAATCTATTTTTTAATCAACCTCAATTACATGAAGAAAATCTCTCATGTTTTCTCATTTAATGGCAATAGTTACTTAATTACATTCAAATTTTTCTTATATTTTATCATTCATTCATTCATCTTCCGTACCGCTTGATCCTCACTAGGGTCGCGGGGGGTGCTGGAGCCCATCCCAGCCGTCTCCGGGCAGTAGGCGGGGGACACCCTGAATCGGTTGCCAGCCAATCGCAGGGCACACAGAAACAAACAACCATTCGCACTCACACTCACCCCTAGGGACAATTTAGAGTGTTCAATCAGCCTGCCACGCATGTTTTTGGAATGTGGGAGAAAACCGGAGCACCCGGAGAAAACCCACGCAGGCCCGGGGAGAACATGCAAACTCCACACAGGGAGGCCGGAGCTGGAATCGAACCCGGTACCTCTACACTGTGAAGCCGACGTGCTAACCACTGGACTACCGGGCCGCCCTCTTATATTTTATTTTAACCTTAATTGTTGTGATTTATTTTATTACACCGGTGCTAAGATATTAAACTGCATCTTTTCTAAAATTAATTGAAATTAGATTAAATGACATAAACATGCACAGCTAAATTCAATTACTTCATAGACACATAAATGTCATTGTACCGAATTACAGCTTTCATCTCCCACTGTTTGAGTGTGAATGGCGTGGTTTACTCGATGTCCGCTGGTATCGGCTCGAGCTCCCTGAGACTTGAATGAGGAGGAACGCTACAGAAAATGGCTGGATATATGAATTTCATTTTTGTTCAAAGGCTTCGAGCACAAGATCACGGTACAGGCGTCCCCCAGCGTGGACAAGAGGAAGACACAAGGCAGTGAAAGCACCACGCCGCCCGCCAGCCCAGGCGTCATTCCTCGCCTTCGAGCCATACGATGTGAGAAACAAAACTACACTGTATACACTTCTTGCATGTCATAGAGCAGTGATTCTCAAACTATCTACAACCACACTTAAAAAAAATACTCCCCAACTAATTATAGTATATATACTGTGGTGAGATAAAATAATGCAAAAAAACCCAAAAACAAAACAAACAAAAAATAAAAAATAAAACCCAACAACAAGTTTTGTTTCTATACTCAAAAAAACAGTTGGGTCAAATATAACTCAATTTTTCTCAAAAATTGACCTTCAAAGGTCAAAGGTCAACTGTCTGGGCTGTTCTGTGTAAAACCACTTAAAAATGTGGACAAAACATCTCAGAAAGTTAGGTAACGTGAAAAATTGACACACTTTTTTTTTTAACCCAAATAGTTTTTGGGTTTTTTTTTAAACATTGTGTAAACAGTATATGTAGAATTTTTGTAAGCCACTGTAATGTCATGCACAGTTTACCTACAACTATATTGCACTTAACAGTTAAGTAAAACCTGAAGTGTGTTTGGACTGTAAAACATTTTGGGTAAAGAATGAATGAATGAATGAATGAAAAAGAATCAAATTTGGGTAAAAGGGCACTGACCTACAACTCGGGTCAATTTGATTCAACTTTGTGTGATGGAGACAGTGACCCCAAGTGACAGCAGCAAGACATGGGGCCGCAGTGCAGTGTGCAAGAAGGAAGACATGTCGGCCGGCAAAAAGAAAGGACGCACGTGGGGACCCAGCTCGACCCAACAGAGGGAACGGGTCGGGGGAGAGGAGAAGTAGGTGGACTCAAGTATTTGGATGCACTGGATGTGAGAATAAAAGAAACCTTCAATTTGTTTTTCGCGGTGGACCGGTGGTCTAGTGGTTAGCTCATCGACCTCACAGTGTAGAGGTTGTGGGTTTGATCCCGGCTCCGGCCTTCCTGTGTGGATTTTGTAGGCCTGCGTGGTTTTTTCTCCGGGTACTCCGGTTTCCTCCCACATTCCAATAACATCCATGACAGGCTGATTGAATTATGTATATGATATTTGAACAATATTTTTGCTGTATTTCCAATTTATGCACAGTATTTTTTTAATCAGTTTTTTTGCCCATCTGTGATCAACATCATTTCCAAAATACTGAAAAAGTGTAAAAGTCTCTCACTGTTTGTATATTGCAATCAAATTTAAATGAATGTACCGGTACTTGTTTTTCAATTTTTTTTTCATTCTCTTCAGACTGAAATCACTAAGTGAGGGCTGCAAAGTGTGGTCATCCAGTGCTCCCAACTTGGGAAAATCCCCCAAACACGCACCAATGACAGTGGGCTTCTCCAGCCTCAGTGAGATGGGTAAGTCGCTTATTTGATTTTAAACCAAGGTGCCCTCTCTCACATCCTCCATTTTGTCACTCAGAGGAGTGCTGCGAGTTGGAAGAATCGCCGGGCTCCCTGCAGCCCTCCGAGACTAGCAGCAACGGTGCGGCCGATGACTCGGGGTCCCTGTGGAGCGCCCCGGGTTCCGGCACAGCCACTGCCAATGTGGGCTCGTCCAGCGCCAGCTCCACTCAGGGTTGCGTGGGAACGGCGGCCACGCTGAGCCACCATGACTCACTAAGACGCTGCGGCCAGAGGAAGAAGAGTGACATGCTGCTGTTGGGTTGTGCTTCGTTGCTGGCCTCGGTGGGTCTGGGCCAAGACCTGTTGCAGCTGGGCAGACTGCAGGTAAGGAATATACACGCATACATCGAGTCGATGTGAAAAGTCTTCACACCGGTGTTGATTTTTTTTTTTTTTTTACAAAAAAATTTGAGTCGCTGATGCTGTAGTGGTGCACTCGCCTGACTTGTGTGCGGGCAGCGTGGGATCGGTTCCCACTCAGTGATGGTGTGGATGTGGGTTTGAATGGTCGTTTGCCTCTATGTGTGCGCTGTGACTGGCTGGCAACCACTTCAGGGTGTAGTCTGCCTTCCGTCTGTTGCTTATTTAAAAATATGTTGTTTAAAAACGAAAGTTATAGATTAACAGCAAATGTATCAAACTTAAATGTTAAATACAACTGAACTGTACTTGGGCTGTGATTTGCATACGACATGTGGTCATGAAGGAGATAAAAATAGTAATAATGATGATAGGAATATTAATAACAGTCAATTACAGAAAACACATTTCTGTCCAGTGGTTAGCGCGTCGACCACACAGTGCAGAGATTCAATTCCAGCTCCGTCCTCCCTGTGTGGAGTTTGCATGTTCTGCCCGGATCTGCGTGAGTTTTCTCCGGGTATTCCGCTTTCCTCCCACATTCCAAAAACATGCATGGCAGGCTGATTGAACACTCGAAATTGTGTGTGAGTGCGGATGGTTGTTAATCTTTGTGTTCCCTGTGATTGGCTGACAACCGGTTCAGGGTGTCCCCCACCTACTGCCCGAAGACAGCTGGAACAGGCTCCAGCACCCGGAGCGACCCGTGTGAGGATAAGCGGATCGGAAAATGGATGGATGGAAATTTCTGTAATTTCTGATTGCATTGTATGCGGTTGTACAGGCGCAGTATGGGGGATGACTGTTTTGAAAGTGATGTTGCCATGTCGTGGTTGTCCTCGTCAGGCACTTCAGGACGAGCAGGATACAAGAGAGGAGCAGAGGAAGAAGAAGGAAAGTCTTTTCCAGCGCACGGGACGTTTCCGTCGCAGCACATCGCCCCCCAGCAGAAACCTCTCTTTGTCACTCTCCCGCCATCCCGATTCCTCGCTGCCTTCCCTGGACCCTTCCCCGTCCATCACGTTGCTCTCCTTGTCCTCGCTGTCTGACTGTAATTCCACCAAGTCACTCCTCCCCTCTGACCCGGATGACTACCCCTTGATGCCAGGCAAAATGCAGGCCCCGCTCCCGGCAGGCTCCTCCCTCAACCCGCTGCTGGACTTGCGGACAGAGAGTTTCAAGAAGGAGCCCAACCAGTCTCTCACACCCACCCATGTGTCCGCCACCATGGCGGTCAACAGGGGGCACAGACGCACCCCATCCGACGGCGCCATACGACCCCGGGCGCAGACTCTTGTCCACCGCAGGACGCCGTCTGATGGAAGCGTGCCCATGCCTCCTCCGACAGGGGGACCTGTCATCAAAGCAAACAAAGGTGAGGTGCAAAGTTTAAGATTTTTTTTTTCACAGAATAAATCCTGTGAGACATCTTGCTTTGTCTTACGGCAATGTGAGAATGGGATCTTCAAGAAAGAGACAGGAACAAGGTCTGCTTTCTTATTCGAAAACAAAAGATTACATGAGGTTATGATTGACATGGAATACATTTTACAAATGTAAACAAATATGTTTTTTCTAACAAATACCATGTGGCTTCATGACTATGAGGGATGAGCGCGTAACAATACAGGTATGCTATGTCAGGCGAATATTTTAAGGTATCGGGTGTCGTTGACGCCGATGATACCGGCCACGATACCTCAAGAAAAGAAAATTGAATGAGTAAGTCCTCCTCGCCAGTAGCTGGCGCTGCACTGCAGCATTTTGACAATGGTGAATAGTCATCTGCGTCATTGTGTTCAATGACCTTTTATCTAATTTACTAGAGGTATTAGTACTCGGCATCGTGAGTACTAAAAGTGTAAATACAGTACAGGTATTGGTCTGAAAAAAAGTTGTATCGAACAGCCCAAATGATAATAAAAAATATGTTACGATAATGATGGTGTATATAAATGAAAATCCCAGACAGGGACAAGCAATGTAGAGAATGAAAGCCTTAAATATCCAATAGGGCATTGAATGGTAATGTTATTCGAAAAAAATGAAGTTGACCTGCTGTGCATAACTTGCAGTGCCTGCTTTGATTTGTGACGGTGCAGGTGTGCTGGATACCCTGGACATCCCTCGCTTGCCAGACCCCTCGGCCCACTTCTCTCTCCCCCAACGCCGAAAGGCCCCCGCGCCCCCCGTTCCCGCTCCGGCCCCCCTCTGCCTCATCAGCCCCCTGGAGCGACCCAAGACACTTGAGTTCGCTGCCCGTCCCCGGCCAGCTCCGGCCCGGGCGCACACCGACCAATGGATGCTGGGCTCTGTATCCGGCACCCTGAACACCTCATCGGGTAGCGGCTGCAATGGCCCGCCGGGACCGAGGGAAGGCGGGAGCGGCGCCGCGCGACCCAACCTGATGGACATGGATGTGGAGGGGCAGAGTTTGGACCACACGGTACCTCTGTGCGGGAAGATGCAGCCCGCCGCCCTCTGCGGGCAACAGTACACATAGCGACGGTCAGCACGCATTTTTTGTACCAAAAATGAGCGATGATCACACTTACTGGAAGCCAACCCTTCTACTAAGGTGTGAAAACAACCCTTCATTCTCCCGACTACTACCAGTTAAACGCCTCAAAAAGCCATTCTGACAACAAGTCAACTCACACTGCATCTGCTTGCATCATTTCCACAGAAAACGCAACACTGAATTGTTCCTTTTCTTCATCCATGTGGCGTCTTTTTCCACATTCGCCTTCTGTGTGTTGTGCACCATCGACCGAAGGACTAGTTGCATCAGAAAGCAAAAGTCCCCCCCCTCCCCCACCCGTCATGTCATGCAAGGGTGTGAAAAGGCCGTTCATGAAATGTTCACCATGACTACTGGAGGGACACAACACTCAACCACATTGAGCCACTGAAACCGAGAGAGGGCATAATCCATTTTGGTCATTTTGCAGCAGAGTGATTTCAAATCTATCTATTTATTGGACCTTTCCAGTGCAATGATTACCAATGATTATCACTCTCGTTTGAATTCATAATTCTGTTTCAATTTATAACATGGAATTTAAAACCCTGACATTTGCGTTCAACTCTGCCTTGAACCCCACATTTTAAACCGTTAGCACATTTTAAAACCCTTAATTAGATTTTTTTTTCCAACATACCTTAACCCTAGTTTAAAACCTTAACCCAAATTTAAAACCATAATTTTGCCTTGATACCTCAGGGCCAGTTTGAAACCCTTGCATGCGTAAAAATTGTGCTTTTCTTGTTTTCCCCCAAACAGATATGGCAAGTTTGCTATTAGGCTAACGATGTGAGGGGAAAAAATGCTCATTATAGTATTACAAGAAAGAAGAAGTCATAATATTAAGAGAAAACAAATGGAGCATTTTACAGGAATCAAGTTGGAATGTTGTGGGGGAGAAAATCCAAAATCTAAATATAATTAGGGAACTGTTTTAATCATGTGCAAAATGTACTAAAAATAGTCCAAGCTAATTTTCCTCTTTATTTTTTCAAAAACCCACCTCTTAAAAGAAATAAATGATCAGATCATCAGCAAGCTCTGCGGAGGCCTGACATTGAACCTGTTCATATGAATCATGCGTGTTGCAACAAGGGAGACTTGGAAAACATGCAGGACAGCGGCCCTCCAGGATCTGAGTTTGACACCTATGCGCTACGGCCACCGCTCTGGTCCTTTTTCTCAAAATAGGTGGTGAAAGTCTCGGGCTGAATCTTTTTTTCTGTGCATCGCTTCACCTGACAGCATGGATTCATCATGACCTTTTGAGATAAATGCAACAAACAACTTCAACCTCACCAAACCGCTCCGAGCACCACAACTCCCATCCCACTCTCTTTGATATCCGCCCCCACCTCAGTCCCGTTTCAGTCCCAGTGGCACTTTCGGAGACTTGTTGGTGGGCCACTTGCAGCTGACAAATCACTTTGGACTTGTTGCACTACTGCGCAAATAAAGGGATTGAGTGTGTTGGAGTGTGTGCGTGCTGTATGGAACAACCTCCTTGTGCTCATGAGTATTTATTAAGATTAAATTGTTCTTATCGGGTATAATTATTGTTCCGGTGCGTTTTTTTCTTCTTCCCGTGTACATAGTTGTTAATACGGGTGTGAAAATGAGAACAAAAATTGTCATGTAATGAACACTTGGTTGCAAGATGAATAAAAAGGAAGAAAGATTCTTCAGTGTCATTCATAAATGTTCTACTTTATAATGCAGACAGCTGCAAGAATATTTCCTGTTCTTTCATAATGTGTAGTACCACAAAGAGATGTCAGGGTGGCGCCAGTGTGTGCTATGAGGTCATGTTTTTCAATGTTATCAGGGGAAAAAGCGCTTCGGGTACTTTGTATACAGTCTAGTGGAGCTGTGCCATTCACCGAAGTTAATATGTTAAACACTCGCCCATTTCAAAAATCTCTATTTGATAGATTTATTGATTTATTTTTAATAACCTTAACCCCTAGTTTAAAACCCAAACTCAAATGTAAAACCCTATTTTTTTTATTAAACTTTTTATTGAATTTTTTTAAACGGTTAGAAAAAAGAAAAACATGGTCACGTATTTAAGTACATAGAACCACAGTTCCGGGCATCGTAATAGTACATACATACATTGACATCCCTGTGAAACCGGTTACAATTACTGTCCTCCCACATATACAATGTTCAAAAGTAATTAAATAAAATAAAATAATAATAAACAAAAATAAACTTGAGTGGAATGAGGCCAATAGGGTAACTCAACTATCTGTTCAAGCGCTTCCTTAGGTTTCCGTAAATTTTATCCAGGTATCCCATAATATCTCAAATTTCTCTTGTTCACCTCGAAGAGTAAATGTCAGTTTCTCCATTTCAAAAATTACCCCAACCACCTTAGTCCAGTCTTTGACTGTTGGGGGATCTTTTGTCAGCCATCTTCTTGCGATTGCTTTTTATCTCGCTAACAGTCAGATGTTGTTGGTGTATTTCTGGGCAAAGTTAATGGTAAAGTCAGGTTCCGGTCCCAAGTACAGGGCTTCAAAGGTCGGAGGGACCACTGTTCCCATAATCCTACCCATAGTCATCCTTGTCTCTTCCCAGTATTTGGAGATGACCGGGCATTCCCAAAACACATGAAAATTAAAACCCAAATTTTGCCTTGATAGCTCAGAGCCAGTTTGAAACTCTTGTCTTAAAACATTAACTTGAAACCATAACACGAGCTTGAAATGAAAGCCCCCAACCCTACCTCAAAACCTTAATTTGAAACCCTGACAAAGACTAGAAACCTTGTCTTGTAACCCCTAAGTTGAATCCCTTACTTAGAACCCCAAGCTCGTATACCAATTTGAATCCAAACTGAAATTGTGTTCCATCATTTCCCACGTGTTGCCACCGCCAATCATACGTCCTTCTAGACTCTGACCAGTTGCCTAGCAACCTGCTCACTTCCATGGTGACCCTAATAAAGGAAACTACAAAGAAAAGGATGGGGGACAAAAAAGAAGGATGATCACGCCTGGAAATGGAAGAGAAGAGAAAAGAAAAAGACCATCACACACACACACCCACAAATGCACACACTCGTATGCACACACGCTCGTATGCACACACAAAGAAGCAGGTGAGCTCAGTTAATAAGGATGTGACACACTCACAAAAGAAGCAGCCCGAAGGGGCCTTGAAAACCAACCCGAAACCAGTCTTAACACTTCCTTTTGGAACCCTAACCAGAGTTCACAACGCTAGCACAGGTTTGAAACCCTACTCTTTGCTTTAAATCTGAACTAGGACCTTAAAACTCTGACCTTAAACCCAAACCTCATCCCGAATCCCTCATCCAAACCGTAAGGCATAGGTGTCAAACTCAGGTCCTGGAGGGCCACTGTCCTGCATGTTTTCCAAGCTGATCAGATCATTGGCAAGCTCTGCGGAAGCCTGACATTGAACCTGTTCATTTGAATCAGGTGTGTTGCAACATTGTCCTCTTTTGCTCCCCAAAAACGACCATGTATCAGAAGGCGTTTTTTTTGCCTCTCAAAAATGACCATGTACATATAGTAAGGCGTTTTTAGCCGAAAAAAAACGACCATGTATAGTAAGGCGTTTTTAGCCCCCCCCCCCCCCAAAAAACGACCATGTATAGTAAGGCGTTTTTAGCCGGAAAAAACAACCATGTATAGTAAGGCGTTTTTAGCCCCCAAAAATGACCATGTATAATAAGGCATTTTTGGCCGAAAAAAAAACGACCATGTATAGTAAGGCGTTTTTAGTCGAAACCCCCCCCCCCCCGACTATATATAGGAAGGCGTTTTTAGCCAGAAAAAAACCCCGACCATGGATAGTAAGGCGTTTTTAGCCGGAAAAAACAACCATGTATAGTAAGGCGTTTTTAGCCCCCAAAAATGACCATGTATAATAAGGCATTTTTGGCCGAAAAAAACGGACCATGTATAGTAAGGCGTTTTTAGTCGAAAAAAACCCCCCGACTATATATAGGAAGGCGCTTTTAGCCAGAAAAAAACCCCGACCATGGATAGTAAGGCATTTTTAGCCAACCCTCCCCCCGACCATGTATAGTAAGGCGTTTTTAGCCGAAAAAAACGACCATGTACAGTAATGCGTTTTTAGCCGAAAGAAAACGACCATGTATAGTAAGGCGTTTTTAGCCCCCCCCCCCCCAAAAAACGACCATGTATAGTAAGGCGTTTTTAGCCGGAAAAAACAACCATGTATAGTAAGGCGTTTTTAGCCCCCAAAAATGACCATGTATAATAAGGCATTTTTGGCCGAAAAAAACCGACCATGTATAGTAAGGCGTTTTTAGTCGAACCCCCCCCCCCCCCCCGACTATGTATAGGAAGGCGTTTTTAGCCAGAAAAAAACCCCGACCATGGATAGTAAGGCATTTTTAGCCAACCCTCCCCCCGACCATGTATAGTAAGGCGTTTTTAGCCGAAAAAAACGACCATGTACAGTAATGCGTTTTTAGCCGAAAGAAAACGACCATGTATAGTAAGGCGTTTTTAGCCCCCCCCCCCCCAAAAAACGACCATGTATAGTAAGGCGTTTTTAGCCGGAAAAAACAACCATGTATAGTAAGGCGTTTTTAGCCCCCAAAAATGACCATGTATAATAAGGCATTTTTGGCCGAAAAAAACCGACCATGTATAGTAAGGCGTTTTTAGTCGAACCCCCCCCCCCCCCCCGACTATGTATAGGAAGGCGTTTTTAGCCAGAAAAAAACCCCGACCATGGATAGTAAGGCATTTTTAGCCAACCCTCCCCCCGACCATGTATAGTAAGGCGTTTTTAGCCGAAAAAAACGACCATGTACAGTAATGCGTTTTTAGCCGAAAGAAAACGACCATGTATAGTAAGGCGTTTTAGCCCCAAAAAAACCCTACCATGTATAGTAAGGCATTTTTAGCTGATAAAAAACAACCATGTATAGTAAGGCGTTCTTAGCCAAAAAAAAGACCATGTATCGTTAGGCGTTTTTAGCCGAAAGAAAACGACCATGTAAGGCGTTTTTAGCCCCCCCCCCCCCCAAAAAAACGACCATGTATATATAGTAAGGCGTTCTTAGCCAAAAAAAAGACCATGTATCGTTAGGCGTTTTTAGCCGAAAGAAAACGACCATGTAAGGCGTTTTTAGCCCCCCCCGCCCCCCCAAAAAACGACCATGTATATATAGTAAGGCGTTTTTAGCCGGAAAAAATGACCATGTATAGTAAGGCGTTTTTAGCCGATAAAAAACAACCACGCACGCACACACACGCACACGCACACGCACGCCCTGATGAGCCTGAAACTGAGGCATGCGACGGACTTTTGCAGCCTGTTAACTATCGTAGCTCACACGTACCGTTTTAAAGTGCTTCCCTGGGCCTTCCTAGATTCCTATTCTTTGCTCGTGCCCTCGGTGAATTGTACATGAAGCAAACTCTGACTGAGAATAATGACGACAAAAGATAGAGCGCAACAGTTCTGATCAGAAGCTGCAATTCCAGACTGCTAACAACTTCCAGTGACGTAATCACGCGCCACCGTAAATTCAAGATTTACCTGCTTTATTTTATTTTTAAATATTTTTTGGGTGAAAATGAGACTGATAAGATGATTAGGGTGCAGTGTACATTAACACAAAAATATATTAACATGTACAAAGACACCCAAATGGTTGTTTGTTTTTTTTCTCCTCGACACTCCTCGGATCTACTTGGGACCTGTCTTAGATCTACCGGTAGATCAGGATCTACCTAATGGGCACCCCTGATGTAGAGTATCGTAAGGCATTTTTGGAAGAAAAAAAAGACCATGTACAGTAAAGTGTTTTTTGATGAATTTATACTGAGGTGTTTTGTCAGAAAAAACGGCCATGTATTGTAAGGCATTTTGTGAATTGTTCCTTGGTGTGTGTGTGAGTGAGCCATCTGCAAATGGCTTCCCGTTGTTTGAACCTTGGACCTCTGTCGTGTGAAGCTGATGCCATTTGACTACCAGGTAGTTTATGAACACTCTAAAATGTAGATTTTTCTCAAAAACCAGCCCATAAATCAGAAGGTTTTTTTTTTTCAATGTTAAGAACCACTGCCCAAACCCAACCCGTACCCTGGTTTAAAACCTTTAATCCTCATTTGAAACCCATCTATAAACCACTATGTTTCTTTTTATTGTTGGTTTTTGCTGCATTTCTCAGCAACAAAACACCAAGAAACACTCCACTGAGCGTGCGCCCAGCGCTGCGTAAACATCTCTATTCGACACAACCGTTTTTTTCTACAAATCAATAGGAAAGCTTTTGTGGCCACAGAGGCGCTTGATCGCCAAGACTTTCAAACAACCGCGTTGACGTCAGCGTTGTTATGTCATGTTTGACTGCCAAGAGAACAGCGGGGGGGAGGTGGGGGCGGGGAGCACACACAACCGTTGTAGTTATTTTTGTGTATTAGGAAATAATACTGAACGACATGTCAAATATGTGATTTTTAAAATAGTTGTATTTGAAATATTCTTCTTCATAAATTAAGAAAATGCAGCAATGATTCCAAAAGACGTTGAATTGTTTATTTTTGGATTTTACAATCATCCAAATGTTATGAAAACAAGAGTCATCAACTCATCAAGAATTTAGTGACGAATATTTTGGAGAAATATTTGTTTCTTTTTGGTTTCTTTCTCGTGTGGTTCTAATTGTAATTTGAGCTCGTTTACCTCGTTCTGTATGAATTTTAGGTCAGTTTACAGGTCAGCAAAGATTCAAATTAGTGGATGTTTAGTCATTTATTTGAACACAACCCCAACATGACTCGTCTTTGTTTGTAACTTTATTCTTGTCATTGGTGCATTCTGCGGGAAGTGGGAAAGGGACAAAGCAAGCCTCGGCTCTCTCCATCCTCCAGAGACTCAAACGCTCCTTCGCACAAACCTGTTTCGACACACGACACTCTCCTGCAAAATTACTAAAATAGAGTTCGGCTCACTTAAGTTCTCAGGGCCGCATATTGAGTCTGGTTTTAAAAAAAGGTTACAGGAGAATGTCCCAGGACACATTAGGGAAGAAAAAAATCAAAACAAACTTCATAGAGGGAGAGAGAGAAAGTCAAGTAGAGGAAGGCGGCCCCGACGACATATAATTCGCTTCTTGTCATGAATGTCGTTGGCATGCCAGAGCCTATCTCAGCTGTCTTCGGGGAGCAGGCGTGGGCTACACCCTGAATTAGTTGCCAGCCAATTGCAGGGCACAAAAAGAAAAATAGATTTGCGCTCACAATCACAACAACGGACAATTTAGTGTCCCATTGTCGTGCCACGCATGTTTTTTGTAATGTGGGAGGAAACCGGAGTACCCGGAGAAAACCCACGGAGAGCATGCAAACTCCACACAGGGAGGCCAGAACTGGAATCAAACCCACCACCTCTGCACTGTGAAGCCGGCGTGCTCACCCGTTGCCCACCCTGCCGCGTGAACATGGATGTCCTGTCCTTGGCCAGCCTGCAACTCAACACCCCTGATTTTGGTAAGGCAGGTGTCTGGATTTGAACTCAGGTTTTTCTAAGATTTCCACGTGGTATCAATGACCACCAGGCCACAGGAGGAGCGAGAAGTGCCTGGTATTGAATCCAGGTCCTTTAGAACTCCAAGCCAAGGTTGAAGTCTCAAAATACCGATAATCTGTGTGTGCTAAAATAAAGCTAACAAACTTGAGCCAATTTTATTGGTGTCATAATTAAGTAATTTGAAAATGTTCCATCACATATTGCATCACATACAGTACCTTGTTATGATCACAGGTTTTGGACAGGTATCATACTGGTTTTGCCACCATGTGCATGTCGGATGTTGCTTCCCGTGTCATTGAATACACCACATGCTAGACTAGTTCAGATTTTTTTTAAGTAGGCGCTGAAAGTTTAATTAATGTCTCCTTGTCATGTTTTTTGTATTGCAATATAATGAAACAAAAAACAATAAATCACAGGAGGAGGGAATGCTTTGCAATAATCTATATTCATTGACAATTGACAGTTTATACATCAAATTTACACAGGACATACATGTTAGAAGACATGAATTAACAGGAATGGGTGAAGACCAGGGGGGCTGGGGGGGTATACTCTCACTCGGTGTGCTTTCTGCTGTCAACTTGGTCAAATGGGATAACCTGTCCTCGTTCTGTGCACACCACAGTAGCGGTTTCTGCATGGGGAGATGTTAGCAAATAATTATGGACCTCGTTATGTGCAGTAGAGGAATTCCTTGCTTTTCGTCCGCTTTCGTAGTATCGGCCAAAAAGTTGTTCAAAAGCCTTTTCAAACTTGCCCCTCCCCCCGCTACAGATTTTTCCACAAATCTGTGCATCTACAACTAAGACAATTCAAATTAATGAAGGTGACGGGCTCATTTGAGTTGCTTCCTGTTTACGTCGACAACATGTGATTAGCAACTCGTCGACATCAAGCTCTATATGTCATCATGATTAAGTTGACACGTCGACTAGTCAACTGTACAACCCCAACCAGACACGATCAAAGCAGTAAACACACACAAGATTAGTAATGTGTGTTCGAGGTCAAACACCAAAGATTTTTTTGGTTTTGTAGTCAGCTATAATGAGATGAAAGTCGGGTTGAAGTTGATTCATCGATGACATCATTGATATTTATTTTTTTAACTCATTCACTCCCAAAGACGTTTTTAAACGTCTTTTCAGACTTGGTCTCAAATTGGCTGAGACTGACTGCAGCCAAGCAGTTCCCAACCTTTTTTTTGTACCAATGACAGGTTTCACATAACGTATTTCGATTTCTGCCATCTTGGATGCTTGACTGAACTGAGTCTTTGGAACAATGAAAAGTGTCGAAATGTTCTGGCGGGGAAGGGCTCGTACAGTCACAGCAACAACCCTGTGGGTGAAGGGGTTTGGGGTCAGGCTTTGGGGAGCCTTTTTTTTTTTTTACAACAAATTCAAGACAGAACATAAGCAAACCTGTTTGCGATCATGAAGCTACGGACAACTGCACACTTTAGGACAGGTGTGGGCAAAAGCTTGTGCTAGAACATTTTAATTAATTTCTATAATTAATTTAGCCAAAAGCTCATGTTATGAAACTAAAAAAAAATTAAATGTAGACGGTAACAGCGGCGTGCAAAGAGTGTGGAGGAGTCGGTGGGGGAGTTGAATGGGGGTTGATTCACTCCTCCAGTCAACATTTTGTGGGGTGGGGGGGGGGGGGCATCATCCTTTTGGCAGTCGGAAATTCCGATAACTGATTGATCAGCCAATTCGTTTAAAAAAGGAAGGGATAAAACAACATGTATTTTGGTCCTGAATAGTTACAAAAATGAAAATATGAATTACAGACAAAATTTGTTACTGTTTTGCATTACTTTATCCTTTGGTATTTTTTTCACTGTCCATTTTAAATGGACAGTTTTTTGGGTGATTTTTTGGGGGGAGAGGGTAGGTTTGAATGTCATTATACACTTATTGTCTACTATTAATATGCAAATAATAAAAATAATAATTAAAAAACGATGAATTTAAACATAAATAAATTATGAATAAATAACGTTTAATGAACCACTTATGGAAGAAAATAGCCAATTTAATGTCACAAGAGTCTTGATCATTTCAATTCTCGTACCAGATCCAAACGCTTTGCCCATTCCTGGTTTCGATGGACAATGAAAACAGATTACAAACACTAAAATTAGCCCTTAATTGGAAAAAAAATGTCCAAGAAAGTGTGCTTAAAGGGCCTGAGAGAGCCCTCCCGGTGTGTCACGTGTACAATCAAATCGGACGATGGTCTTGATATGTGTCACACGCCTCAAAGAGCCAATCTCGACCCTCCAAAAGGCCTCCACGCACACACGGAGAAGGCAGAGAAAACAAAACAAAAACAAAACTTTTTGAAACCATCAACCAAGTCACACAAATGTCCGTTATTCACTAGTTTCTTTTGAGGGGCGGGGTTGTATGTTATATAGCAGTTTTCTTTTTTTTAATCTTTTTTTTTTAGAGCCACAGCGCCAGAGGGACAAACAGGCATGAAGGAGTTGGAAAAACAGCAAGTTCAGATCGTCTCTCACAACTGTGTCCTTGCTGCGGAGGGTCCGTGAGAGTATGGCGAGGATGGAGTAAGGTTGGACTGGTTTGGAGGTTGGTGCAGGACCCCAAACAAGGAGGGGCAGGTCAGCCTTGCGTCTCTTTGCCAAGCTGTCGCTCCCGCTGGCCACTCTTGCTCATCTTCATCTCCGTCAACTGGATGTAGCGCAGCACGTTGGTATCTGGAAGAGAAGGATGCCAGTGAGCGGCCGAACATTTTAATATAATTTCAAACGACTACTTGACTTTGGAGTCAGCCAATCCTCCATTAAGCGTCTCCAGTTGGTCCAGAATGCTGCTGCTCGCCTCTTGACTGGTACTCGTAAGAGAGAGCCCATAACTCCTACTCCGGCTTCCCTTCACCGGCTTCATTCGCATCTTAGAGTTGTTTTTAAGATTCTATTATTTGTTTTCAAATCTTTTAATGGCCTCGCCCCACCTGACCTCTCTCAGCTCCTCTGCCCCTACGCACCTGCCCGTTGCCTCAGGTCTGTAGACCACACACTATTAGAGGTACCAAGCGGAGGCTCAGAGGGGATCGAGCCTTTTCTGTTCTTTGTCCCTCCCTTTGGAATGACCTCCCACTAAATGTTCGGCAAGCCCCCTAGCTGCACATCTTTAAAATTAATCTTAAAACTAATTTTTATTCTTTGGCTATTGACGAAACATGAGACTTGATTTTTCTCGTTTGACTGTTTTTGTCCTTTCTATTGTCAGTTATTAATTTATTGCTTGTTGTTGTTTGATTTTTTTGCTCCATGTACAGCACTTTGTATACACCGGTGGTTCTTCAAATGTGCTCCATAAATACAGTTAAGTTGAGATTATTCTTGATTTGATGAAAAAAAAAATGCACAGAGAGTGCACATGGATAAGACTCTCCACAACTTCCACAAACAACCAGGCCTAAAAATTAGTCTTTCTGACTAATATCATCTTTTAGTACTGATCTCATGTCTTGCATGCTCACCTGCAGGCTCGCGATTCTTGGCATCTCTCAGGTAGCGTAGGGCACATTCGTAGTCGCCCAGGTGGTAGAAGGCAATGCCGGCGCGGTACATGGCCTTGAAATGGTCCCTCTGATGACTCAGGACCTTCAGACAATATTCCTTCACTCGCTCGTAGTTGACCAGCTCGGACTGCAACAGACATGCTGAAAACAGGAAGAGTTGGGGGTGGGGGGGGGGGCACAACTGTTAGCACAACAGCTATTTCATCCTGGAAGAGAATAGGTTGCACACTTGCGGTAAAAGGCTGGCTGATAAGGTCAAAATAATCCATTTGACTGGCATCTTTTTATAGAACCACGGCAAAACAGTGCGCACTCAATCTTTAGGGTGGCAGTGAGGTGACTATTAATAGACAATAGTAATGTGTCACACACCAGAAAAAGCATAAAAAGGCACATAAGCAGTTTTAGCCCCCGGGGAAGGAGAGCAATACCCTCTGTGTTTTTATTACTGAGTTTAACATGAGGCCTTTGCACTGTACAAGTACTAACAGCTTTACAGGGAAAATACTGCTCACTTTCAGACTGGTACAAATTGTATCGTATCATACTGTATTATGTCTCATCACACTTTGACTGTAAAGTATGTTTTTTGGTTGGGCGGCACAGTGGTGGTTAGCCCATCCGCTTCACAGGACAGAGGACATGGCCCTCCGGTGTGGAGTTGGCATGTTCTCCCCGTGCCTGCGTGGGTTTTCTCCAGGTACTCCGGTTTCCTCTCATATTCCCAAAAACATGCGTGGCAGGTTAATGGGACACTCCAAATCGTCCCGAGGCGTGACTGTGAGGGCGAATGGTTATTCGTCTATGTGTGCCCCGCGATTGACTGGCAACCAGTTCAGGGGGTTTCCCGTCTATTGCTCGAAGACAGCTGGCAGCTGTGTGACAGCGATCCGCAACCGGCGCCAGGCCCCGCAGAGCAAAAGACAAAAACAACACAAAATTAAAAAAAACAAAAACAACATTTGGGGATCATGCTTCTTTCAATTTCCAATGGAAGAGCATTCTGATTTGGTCACCATTCACTGTACCTGAAGTAACTTTTTCGACTTTTATTGTACTTTACTACAATCCAAAGTCAGCAGCGGTTGTTTTATCTCGAGGTCTTCGATCTAGCAAATGCAGCGGCAATTCACCGAAGCTTTCACATCAGCTAATGCACGAAATAACTTCATTAGCTTTTTGTATATACACACACACACACACACAGCTTTTAGTCCACAGAAGGTTTTAAATGACTGCCGATGGCTCAGATATCTTATCACTCACACCCTGCTCCTCTGCTGATCGCAACCCATTGTGGTTTCTACTTTCAGCTTTTCCCTCGTTTATTGCTCGCCCTTCCATCTCCCCCACCCATCGCTCTACGTCTTAATCTTTGTGAAATGTCAAAATAGCTCCCTTCCATTTGCACTCCTCGTCCTGGTGTGTCACAGCTCCTTTTTAACCCTCGTCTCATCCTGCCTCTCTCTTCTCTGTCTGCCCTTGACACACAGACAGCTCTGCGAACAACATGAGTCAGGGACTATTAGCTGGGAGGCAGGTTAAGTCAGGGAGTGAGGGAGTGAGAGACAGAAGGGGGGCATGCAATGGCGAGGGACAGGGCTGCAGTAAGGGGGTGAGATGCCGGGGCCCTCAGGAGCAGGAGATGCGGTGACACTCATGAGAGTCCATGAGGTGAGTTAGGGTGAGGAGGAGCAGTGTGTTAAAAGCTGTTATGGCCTCCCTACCTGTCATCCCCTGTCAGTGTCAGCGAGAGTGTGTGTGTGTGTGTGTGTGTGTGTGTGCGGACAATGTAAGACAAGGTGAGCCAGACCAAAGACCAAATGTTCGATCAAGTGAGGAGAAGTCATTATGGAGCCCAGTCAGGCTCTCAGTCATTTTTCCATTAGTTAAGGCGGGGGTCAGCAACCCGCGGCTCCAGAGCCGCATGCGGCTCTTTAGCACCACCCTAGTGGCTCCCTGGAGCTTTTTAAAAAATGTTTGAAAATGGAAAAAGATGGGAGAGGGAATTTTTTTTGTTTGTTTTAATACGGTTTCTGTAGGAGGACAACCATGACACCAACATTCTTAACATTTTCCAATGCTGTAAAAAAGTGTAGAGTAAATATTAGATTTCAACATTACTGTCAACGAGGATTTGCATCATAGCCTGCGACACACGTTTCTATTAGCCGGATGGAATGCCAGGCAGGTGGCTGTTGTTAAAAAATGTCGTTTTATGTACAATTCACCGAGGGTACTGGCAAAGAATGGGAATCCGGAGGGTTGAGAGAAGCATTATTAAACATTGCATGCGAGCTATGAAAGTTAACATGCGGCAAAAGGCCATATTTCGATCATCTTCGGGGCAAAAAAGAACATTTAATCATTGTGTAATTGTAGCCAACTTAGTCTTTTTGATTGTAGGCTAACGTAGCTAATATAAAAACGTACAGCATGTGTTGCCTTCATTGTAAGCCCGATATAAGGCTTTTATTTTTTTGCAGCTCAAGACATTTGTTTTTTGTTTTATTGGTCCAATATGGCTCTTTCAATGTTTTGGGTTGCCGACGCCTGAGTTAAGACTTGTATATAATTAAATAGAATGGAAGTACTTGAGAAGCGATTCTTCTGCATATCCCTATACACACACACACACATATATATATATATCTATATATATATAGAGAGAGAGATAGCGATAGATAGATAGATAGATAGATAGATAGATAGATAGATAGATAGATAGATAGATAGATAGATAGATAGATAGATAGATAGATAGATAGATAGATAGATAGATAGATAGATAGATAGATAGATAGATAGATAGATAGATAGATAGATAGATAGATAGATAGATAGATAGATAGATAGATAGATAGATAGATAGATAGATAGATAGATAGATAGATAGATAGATAGATAGATAGATAGATAGATAGATAGCGGAAGGGTACCCATGTCATGGACAGAGGACGGCAAAATCGGGTTAAGTGCCCATCTCTGCTTACTGCAAACCCAATTGAGAGGGCAAACTTCCGCCAAGGCCAAAAGGTTAAAAATCATTCAAGGAGCTTACATTGGATGTGCCTCTCAACAATGCAAGTGCATAACGCTGAATAATTCAGTGCGGTCATGAGGTAATGGACAGAGTCATTATCAATCAAAGTGTTTTGGGATCAACGTTGAATGCTGTTCAGTAAGTTTGGCCAATGAAATTGGTGTGTTTTATTTCCAACCTATTAGGCCACACAGAAAAGCTGTTGTTCAAATACCCGTGAAGAGCAATATTACCTTCAAATTAAAGTTTTGTGACAACCTAATGACCAGACAACAAAGACGATCAGAATTTCAGGTGAACTTTCCCCATCTATTTTGTCCTACATGCCCATCCATCATGTCCCTGATTAGTGGATGTGGGCACGACTTTCAGAAGGACTCAAGTGCAGGGAAGCAGCGAGGCAAGGAGCGCAGGAGTCTCAAAAATAGTTACTTTCAAAATGGGCCAACAAGGAACGTGGAATCAAAATTACTTTAAGAAAGTCTTAAAAGGGCTCAAAGTATTAAAAAACAAAACAACAACAACCAAAAAAACCCACCCCTACAAGAAGCATAGCATGAGGTGACACGATCCATCGACAGTTGATTAGAAGACACGGTGGACTGGGCTGACAAGAGCAATTGGGAAAAATGAGTAAAACAAGATATACCGGTAACCAAAAATTCCCACCTTGTTCCACAAACCGCAAAATATTCCTAACCTTCACATACTCTTTGCTTATCATCCAATTATGAACTACTGATCTTTTCAAAATGTATCACTTGCCAGTCTGCCATTAATAAATGAATGATTAATCTTGAATCAAGTTTCTCAGAGAAAAGAGAAAGCATATTTTTGCAGGTACTTATGATACCAAGTTCTTAGGTACCAGTGCATTTCAATGGGCATCAATTATATGGCTGGCCCCAATCACCCGGGAATAGCGGTGCTCAATTTATTTTGGCTCACTTTACAAGTCATCAAATTTCAGGCTGAAACAAAGACATTTTGTTCTTGCAGACAAATGTTAAAATGGGTCAAATCTGACCCAAACAGTCTCTAATGGTGAATATCTGACCCCCCCACCACCATCACTTCCCCCAAAAAAGCATCCTGCATGTTCAAATGATAACTGGGCTGCCGCGCCCTGTTGGCCCATTAGGCAGATGGATGGCATGCCGGAGCAAGGCTAGGGTGCTGAAAGGCATTAAGGGTGGGATTATGACACGGCATTTGGACCAGGTGGGTCACAGACACACACTCACACGCACATACACACACACACACACGTGCACAAGCTCCATTAAAAACAGCAGCGCAACATCCCTGAAACTACACCCTGCGCCATACTTGGAGACAGTGTGTCGGTACCTTTATGGCTTTTTTTTATTACAAGCAATATTCCATGCAGGCAGGCAAGGAACCTTAAATCTGAGCAGTTTCAGGCCCGAACCACTACTCAACAAGATCTTGCCCAACGATTCGTCCATTTGCATTTGGTAAAAAAAAAAAGACCACCTCGCAAGTAATTTGTGTTCTTTCCTTTTTGTGAAAAACAGGAGAGTGGCATCTGTAAAGCTGATAGAGTTGTTAAAATAGAGAGTGCTGCTGCTGTGTGGAATACAAGATTAATGTAAATGAAAAACATTTACCGGTATATGGACTGTAGTGTACATGTGACATTTTTATCATCTGCATATTTTGTACATAGTTAATAACAAGATTGATAGACGGAACCACCACTAAATAAACCTTTAAGTGTATCCAGTTTGGTCAGTGAGTCAGAAAAAAAGACCATCAAACAAGAATCTTTACTTTGAGAAACAGACTAAAATTCTTTTGTCCACTATTGGTTGTGCTGTCTGTCTGCATGTGTTGCTGTACCATTTGTGTTCGTCTCCATTGCTTCAAGAGTTACAACATTGCAACCTATTTGCTGTTTATCTCCGTGTTAGCATTGACCTAGCTGATTTTCTCAGGCAAAGTGATGTTGTTGTTCAATAAACAACCTGTCAATGTTAAACTTGACAGTCATCTTCAACTGGGAGAGGGAATCTATGCGAACTCTATCTGCCAAATTTCAGCTTTTTGTGAAATGAATTGAGGTTTCTGCCACCCTGTAGCACTTGCATCTCAAATTCATGCTAGCAAGTCAAGGCATTGAAAAAAAAGTAGGAACACTTGTATGTTAAGGTACTAAATTGTATTTTGACAGAAAGATGTCAGAGACCTGTGATTAAAGGCACGAGAACTCTTTCAAATTGTGGAAAAAATAGAATACATCTTTAATGTTCCATACTACTTGGCCTTGGGTACATTAGCATTAGTGGCTTAACTAACACCGCAGCAGATCAATAATTGATGTTTCCAGCCGTCATTACAGAGAACTGGTTGAAATGAAACGTATAAATCCTTGTAGTCGACAAGTTGATGACCCTTTCGGCCTCTCCGAATGAGGCAATTTCTCCCAGAATGACGGCGAGATCTATCAGATACGCTTTGGCTTTATGTTAATTGGAAAAGCGGTATTTTACAGGAAGGTTTGCAACGAAAAAGGCAGACTAATGAGATGTGAAACTGCACAAAGGGACCGAGCGACGCAGGCGAGGCGGGGAGTTTTGTCTTAATGAGGAACCTGATGTGAGCATGGCAACGGAAGAGTGAGTCGAGGTTTAATGGGATGTCACAACGCTGACTGGCGCCAAATAATAATTGTCGAGCTACTGAAAATGTAGGAAGAGGGACAACAGTTTAAATGCACAGTACGGTGCAAGCAAGTCTGAGTGCTCCATTAGATTTGCTGTTTTAGCAATAGCATGATTTTAAATGACAACAATGCCACTCAGTGGAGCAGCTACTGAGTCCAAGAAACACCAATCTTATTTATTTAATACAAATAAAGCATCTTTATTTATCGATTTATGCTAATATCTACTGTATGATGTCCTGTGCCGCCAGTCCTGTGGTATTGCTGATTGTGAAAATTTCAAGACAAGCGGTAATTGGAACAGCCAAAGCTAGCGAGGCTAACCGCTATTCTCGTCCACAGGCAGCTTATTTTAGTATTTTGGGTCCATGTAGGTGGATGAAGACTGTATCGACATTTTGGCTGGACATTTTGATTTTACATAGAATGTTAAAGTTGAGTGGATGAACTATTGCCAGCAAATACGTTTGAACGTACTAGTAGGCTCAATGCTAAAAACATAGCATTTTGCCATGGAGATTGACTTGCGCACGCGTAAGTTTAAGAAGCATTTCTATTTTTGTAGCATTTGGCCCAAATTATAGTAATACGTAAGTTAAGTAAGCAAACGTTTTTTTTTAATCAGTATTGTTTATAGTTTATTAAAGCCAACTGAGTCCTCACTGCTCCAATAAAGACTATAAGGAACCAGGCGCAGGGCTTTTTTGGTAAGAATTTTGCCCAACACAATCACAATACAAGCAGGAACAAATTTAAGGAAAAAACAACGTGTAGAATTGTGAAGAATAAAGGGATTAATGTGTCATTGTGCTTCGAAGGTATGATTTCACTGAATGAGCCGTCTTTGAGCAGTGTCAGTAGTGTGTTGGTCTTTTTTGGGGAGGGGGGGGAAGTTGTGTAAATGTGTGCATTTTGATGGTGCAGGAACCCTGCAGCTTTGCCTGTGGCATCATGTCGAGTCTTCACTGAGACTGGTTTTCATTATGATGCAGCGAAAAGTCTCCGAGCAATGAAACAAGCTGTGAGAAGAGACACAAAGTGGGGATGGATTGAGGCAAGAAGAGAACTAAATCCATTAACAGAGGAGTAAAATGGAAAACACCACCTCTCACACCGGATTAGTATTCCGCTTCTTGTCTTTTTGAACTCATTTCCTCACTGGAACCATCTTGCAATCTAGATCATTTCAAGACAGTCTTTGGCCTCGGGAATTAGTCGGCTGTCTATCACCTTGTAATTAGTTCTGCAGGAAGATACCACACAGAGAGAACCATCACTGTCCCCCACAGCACTCTTCATTTCGTCACACATTCGTCACTGAATCTCCTTTAAAGAACAAATGAAGTGATGGGGCTACAGATTGTTTGTTTGTAAATCAAAGTGATTAAAAGGGAAGAGGTGCAATTTACTTTGAGCATGATGATAGATAGAACGATATTAATTAGTTAAGTGATCGAGACTAAGAGCTCTATTTTTGTGACCGACGTAAGCACCAGTGACGTGTGACTCCATTCCACCAATTAAATTTAAGTGGCTGGCTGAAAATTTCACAGGGGGAGCGCAAGCCGGCGGATGCGTGACAGCGAGGGCTGCGGAGCTGTGGGAAGGATCAAGTCTGACGTCAATCATGGCCCATCAAAATCATTCACTGGAATCAATAGACTTTTGACTTCTATAGCCGTCAATGGCATAAATGTGTCACATTGGTTGTGCACTCGTCTCGACGTGGCAGAAACACATCTGCGCCATGAAGTGGGCAGTTGGAGACAGCCCCTCACCCCCAATTGTACCTAACCCAATGGGCTGATTTTAAAAAAACATACATTGACTCAGATTTGGATGCACGCACCGGCTGCACCGATTAATATGTGGTCTGAGGAGGTGGAAGGTTTAGATCGACTTTCTGCCACCAAATTATGACTCCGCCAGCCGCATCTTGAATCTAGACACTCCTGCTACTAATGACCAACATTAATAATAATAATACATTTCATTAATAAGCGCCTTTCAAAACACTCAAGAACACTTTACAATCAAAACAAGAACAATAAGACCACAGATAAAACGATCAAAATATAATAGCACTGCAGGCCCATTCATTGAAAAGACGTTTGAAGTTTTATTCCTAAAAAGTCATTTAATATCATTTTAAGCTGCTTTACTGCGCTTAAAAATCGGAACACAAAAGCGGTACGCATTGGGGTATCTGAAGACATTCTCAACATGCATACAATAGATTCTTTTAAACTGACCTAAAAATGACCAATTGCAACGTCAGTCAAGTGCCCTGACTATTTTCTGTTTCAAAGGTCACAGAGATTTGCTTTAAAGGGCCTGGGGCACCATGAGCCTTATAAAATACTCTTTTTTTTTTCGTTGGGACAGGACGTGATTTAATTTGATGTCAGAGCGCTCGGACGGGGCGAACAGCCTTTCCTGGCCCCCCTTGCTAATAATAGCTCTCCCCCTCCAAGCCAGGCTGCTCGTTATCATGAGATCACGGCGCTGGCTTTATCATGACGCCGCGTCTGCCGCAACGAGACTCGGAATTATCGTCCACTTGCCACCTCTACACCCTAATTTCAGAGAATTTTCTACTTCTGCTGTCACAGAAAGGCAAATACTTTGTGATATCATGGCACGACCAAAAAAAAAAAAGTGCATTTATTATTAAATAAAGCATTCAGACTGGAGGAAGCCCATCACATAATGCCACGCTGCAACCCTGTTTTAGCAATTTCTTAAAATTTCTCTGGATTTCTATTTCGCATAGTTGACTCCTGAGATGAATTATGTTGTGATTTTCCAAGTGATCTCATATGTCGATTTTCTCTCCTGGTAGAGCTTACGCCCAAAATAAACTTCCAACAGTGGAGTCAGTTTGCACACTTTGCCATTGTCCGCCATTCCCGAAATAGTTGCTGACTCAGGATTAATGCTCATCTGCTTAAATATTTATACCAATGAGGAAGCTACATCACGGATGATTCTTCCAATGCTTTTCCATTGTCGGTAATAGTTGGGGTGGGGTTAATGCTGCTAAAGAGGATAAAGAGCAGGCCGTTCCCCGGCCATTGTTTTCTTATTTAAACGTGGTATATTCTGTTTAGTGTCAGCTTACTTTTTATTGAGAGTAAAAGCAGATACGCAAATAGCATTAAAGCATGGTTTAATGAAGCATTGAAAAGAAAGAAAGAAAAAAAACTTTTATTGAGGTCGTCTGTGCTTGAAGAACCCGTTTTGTTCCTGCTTTTTGCATGATTGGTCACCAAATGTCATTTTTGGACACTACCCAGACATTTGGCCTTTTGCCAAAACTACATTCAAATGTCCCACTTGGTTCTGATCTGATCTGTGCAACGCAGTTTAATCAACCCTGTCCAGTCATCAATGGACACTACACAGATTTTTTGGGGGGTCTTTTTTTTACTTTGAGGCTCCTTCTCCTATTTTTATGGGGCTTAAACCACAAAAGTACATTTGAATAGCTGTCCCTGTCCTGCCCTGACCTTTGACTTCCTGTTCTTTGCGGCTGCTGATTTTTTAAAGGGGATTTCTAGATCAAAATGACACTCAAATTCTTTACAACTTGCACCAATTTAATTTAATGATCCCTGCACACTTCCATAGTTTGGAAGCAGTGGCAAGGCGAGGCAAGATCATTTCGACAGAAGCCAAATTTTAAAATGAACTCAAAAGTGCACAGGCAGTCAGTTGAGGGAGGCCAGAATAGGACTTAGTGCATGTGCTCCCTCTTACGTGTTCCAGTTCAGAGGCAATGTGGTAGCATTTTGAAAAACTGGCTGACTCATCCTACTCGCTGTCTGGCACCACGTAGCCAGTCCCATTGGACACCGGTAGCACTGCCTGCGCATGTAGCGAAGTAAGATGAGCAACTTCACTAAGTAGCCGCATGAGTAGCCAGCCGAAGCTTTGACGAGCTTCATGATGTGACTTTTGGAGCCTTGACCGTCACTTAACTGCAGCAGGTGTCGTGAGGGACACACGTGCGTCCAGCCAAGCAAAACTTTTTGGTACAGCGTTTGATTCTCAGTTTTGCACTTCTGTGTGTTTTGATAATGTGCAAAATGCGAAATTTTGCCTCACGAACTGTGATTCGAAACCGCTTATTTCGAGCCCTGAAAAGCTGCATCTTTCATTCTCTTTCAATGCAGTGCGCTAATCTCGCACTAGAATCTGGCGAAAACACATCTGTGCCATGAAGTGAGCAGTTAGAGACCACCGCCACGCCTGGTAGGATGGGATGATTTCAAACTATACTTGCCCTTCACTATCAATATTTTCTTTCTGGATGGCGCTCCTCTTGTTTAGAGGTCACAGAGCAGCTTCCGTCTTGACTTGTCCCTATCCCGTTTATCCTTCCCGCATCCGGGGGATAATCCCATCATATTTGCGAGATGTGTCCAGTTTTGCTCTCCGTCTCTTAATTTAGACCCTTGCATTCTTTGGCGCTCGCCCCTTTGCACCCCTCATCACTCTCCTCCGAATGCCGGGCTAATCTGTGGAGTGAATACGAATAGATGAGCGAGCGTAGTACAGTGTGAGTAGAGTGGAGGGTGAGAGCCAGCCATGACCGAGCCATCTGCAGCCCTGGCTGGCATACAGCAAACTCGCCAACCTTCTTTATGCACACAAAGGGACACCAAGCACAGGTCTCTGACACCCCCCCCCCGCCTTCTCTTGATCTTGTATGGCACCCAAATCATCCCCGTACACCCCACCCCACCCCCAGAAATATGCAGCAACCTTTCGACACAGTGTATAGCCTCCTTTTCATCCCTGCTTTCCTCACTTCTTCTTCTTCAAACGTTATCTTGTGCACACCCCGCAGTGAGGTCTTTGGCAGGAGATGAAAGGGAGGACTTTGGTGATGTGTTCTGCTGCTGCTGCCATATGCACGCGTGCAAGCATACGGTGGACTGTAGCAGTCAGTAACCCGCCGCGTGCTGTTACGTTATCCCCCCCCCCCCCCTCCCCAAAAGCACGGGCCGCTTCCCTGAGGTTAACGAGAATGCGGAATATTGTCATAATCGCAGCGTCTTGCCTCAATGAAGCTTGCTGCGGTGCAAACAGATGTTGACGGCAAGCTGCATGATACAATTATGATAAGAAAGGTTCTATGTAATGCCTTGAAGGATTTATGTGCTAAAATTAGGCTAACAGTTGATGCTATGCAGGCATAAAGACAAGATGCTGAAAAAAAATTATACGTCATATGCAACACTCCCTTTGTTTTTTGGAGGGTTTTTTTTAAACAAAGGGGGAAAAAATATCAAAAGCAGAAAACACTGGCCAGGAAATACTGTTTTATATGGTTTCCAATTCATTTTCCTCCATTAAGCAAGATTATCATCAGAAAAAATCGATATTGGTATCACTGATCATAATGAAGTCCAACTCACAAAATCCATTTATCTATCCATTTTCTATATTGTGTGTGCCCTCGTTAGGGTGTCATTCCGGGTGTCATCCACATAATCTCCCCGTCAACAAAAGAAATATAAATGTTTTTGAGGCGTTATGTCCGTTTGAAAATACAGTACTTCCATCCTAGTTTTTTTTTTAGCTGGTATGCGCTGTTTTATATTATGTGTGAGCAAGAAACTAGCGAATTTTCATAATTTATGTAATTTGTTTGAATACAATACAATGCAATGTGTAATTATTTTTATTTGATGTTCAAACTTGAACTCAAAACACACCTTGAAGTAAATGCGGAGACTCAACTCGGGACCTCTGACCACATTCTGAGCGGCTCCTTGTCTAATCTCCCACCCGAAAACACATTTTGCAAACCTCAAGACGATGCCGATTAACATCTAGGAGCGCTGATGAAATTTTGTAGTGCTCCAGCATTTAAGTGGCCCATCCCTTCATCTATATCCTATATTTATTGAAATTCTCAAGCTTTTCTACAGTATTATAATACTTTGTGTCCTGTAAATCTGAACAAATGTATCATTATGATGAGAATTTCTAAAGCTCTCATTCTTTATTCTCTGTTGAATGTGTCCACAAATACTGCAGCCGGATTGTCATCATGCGAGCAACTGCTCGATTAAAAAAAAAAAAAAATTATGTTACCAAACAAACGATACTCCTCATGAGCTACGTCGCTGCCAAGGCTGCGACTCATCTCATGACTCATGCTGGTCAGAAGGAAACAAAAGAACTTTTTGAAGCAGACATCAGAGCAGGCAGGAGTTGAGGAAAAGTCAGACTTGCAGATTCTCAAAAGAGTCGTTTCTACGCCTCCCTTCTTTGAGCTACCGCTTTGTTCAATTTATCATGACGCGAGTGTATTTCACCACAACCTATTTTAATGCAGTTCTGTTGTGAAAGCACATGAATATTTTATATTCATGTGTGTCTGTCAATTAAGTCATTATATTTCATTACATTTTATTGAATTAAGATAAGATAACGTATAGTCTCACAATGGAGAAGTTCCAATTATGCATCATTGTGTAATGAATTTATTACACATATTTATAAAGTAAAATACTTGTATTGCCACTCATCCACGGTGCTGTCATTCTGATCCAATGAAAAATGACGATGAAAAAAAAGTCACTCAATTAATTCCCCCCTTGAGAAAATTTCACTTCTCCATGAAAGAAGGTGCAAATGAAGCCGCGATCGCAAGAACAACGATGGCAGGCTGCGAGCAGTATTACGACAACCAGAGGGAAAAGGCACGGTGCTGGTTGCCATGGTAAATATGCCCCCCTGCCGAGTGTGTGCACGGCTCTCCCCTCCCCCCACCCCTCCCTCTCTCACTCTCTGCACTGGCTTTTCCTTTCCCGCCGCGCTGACCAATCCCCTTTCCCTACTTCCTTATCCCCATTTTCCTCATCTCTTTAAATCACCCGTATTTCCTTCATGCCACCCCGGCCTTCGATAAAGGCCACAGACACTGTGCAGATGCTGACGTCCTTCGGTGCATGATTGTTGTCATCTGATCATCATTGCCTCTCAAAGTATCACCTTTGTGATCGATATTAGAATACAACAGCATACTATACTTGCTGTAAGTGCTCATCAAATATGAGGCCGAGGTTTTATTCCTAAAATGTATATTTGTCAGCCACTGCAATATTAGGCAGAGTTTAAACATTGACACTGTGTTTCAAGACAGGAAAGTTAAAGAAGTACTGAATTAATGATTCATTTAAGAAAAAAATCTAAATGACCAAGTAAAAAATGAATGTACTTAAAAGTTAAATACAACTGAACTTTACAAATGTATTTTACAGAATTCAAAAAAAAAGTTGAAGCCCCATTACGCATAGTTCAAACATTGCTTTCCCGTATGTGATTCTTTCATGTACCGCTAGAGGGAGCCTGCGTATCACTCGTGGTACCAGTACCAAACTCATTTGCCTATATTTACAATACAATACAATACAATACATGCTGATTTATATAGTGCTTTCACAACAGCGGCAGCTGTAACAAAGCTTGGTTGGTTTCAGCCATAAATATACCACAAACAACCCCCCTCCCCCAAAAAAATATTTAAATATAATTCCAAACTCATTTTACAATAGCCTTCAGAACAAAATGGCTTCGATTTTGAAAAAAAAAATGCACTGGAAGTGCCCGTGTACATGTGGCGAAGATTGGGTGCCACATCCACAAACATCCCTGATTAATCTTAAAATATTCCCACTCATACAAAGATATTAGTGCAGATGTATCACTTCAACATACTTTTTTTTGGGCACCAATTACTACTTTCCTATTGGTTAGGGCTTCGGCACATTTTTGTGACATCTTTGGACATTTTTTGTCTTCATTAGGATAAGGAATTAAATAGCTGAATACTGTTATTTGCAATGTCCTTTTTTTTTTTTTTTGAACGTTTCAAACTATGTTGCTGTGCATCTGGCTGGCAAAGAATTTCATTGTATCAAGGAGCCATTGTTTACTTTCAATGTTTCATCTGAATCTGTGCAATACTGATAGAGTCCCACAATACTCTTCTTATCAAATATTTGCTTTTCGGTCATTTATTAGGTCTTCGTGTGCTAGTGTTATGGTGTAAGATTGTTTCAATGAATAATTGATGTGCACGAGACAATAACCGGAAAAAAAAAGCAGAGGTTGTTATCAGTGGAAGCAGTGTTGTTGTTGTCAAAACAGATGCTCAGTGCATCTGCCTCCTAACACCTCTGCCTGCTCCTAATGATGATCTTAAAGCAACACTGACACTGTGTTGTTTTTCCATTACAAGATTCAGAGCAAATATGTCACTTTTTTTAGTGTGTAACTACGGGAGCTCTTTTAACCTTAAACAGATCAAGATTGCGCAGCCTTGCCTTTCGACATGCAACCTTACATCATCTAGACTACTAGATGAGCCGTGACATTCGCTGTCACCGCAGAGGCCTCGTGTGAAGTATTACAACACATCATCGTAGTGGCACCGCCTCAGTAATGCATACGAAATTCATTATTTGCTCTTGGGAAATGACAGAACAATACTGTATATTGAAAGATAGCGTTTCTAGCCAGACCTGACTTGGAGTCTAATGTGTTCAACTTTCATATTATACATGAAATACATAAAAAATGGCATGAGTGTGCAACCAATGTTTGTTTGTAATACATATGGCGAGGCAGAAATAAATGAATCTCATCTCAATTTATGCACTAACGAACATAGTCTATAAAATCTAGGCCTGCCTGTCACTATATGTTACTGGTATAGAAAAGAAAGAAATATACAAGATATGAATGATCATTTAGGACCAAACGTCACATAAAATTTGATTAACGCTCCCACCTTCCCCTGATTTAATGCAATGCTCCATCTATCATGATAATTTTGCGTGCCCCGCTCCCTTCTCACTTAATGATGGACTATTCCTTCTTCTTATTGAGCATGGGCAAACTTCATTCAGAGTTTAACAAAACAACTTCGTTGGGCGCATTATAAGAAAAAAATGGAGTGATCCTACTGTAGCGGAGAATAGAAGGTGAGCAGAAAATAATCACTTGTTCTCAAAACTACCAGGTTGCAACTGGACAGTGGCAAAAGCAGTTCTTATCAATAAAATTAAAAACATTGAGATGATTCTCTCAGTCAATAAAAAATATTATTCAAGGATTTTAAGTACTTTAGCTAGCTCAGGAAATGGGTTAATTGTCTCAAATTTACACATATTAGTTGACTATAAACATTATTATTCAAAAATGTTAAGAGTACGTGCACGTTGATTGTTTGCTTTGGGCTGACAAATCATACGCTATGCGTCTCTCCTGAGAATTTCACACACACTCATACAAAAAAATAAAAATATCTCCAACATGAACCCAACGAACCAGGCATGGAACGGGCAGTCCTTCAGAGTGTGACCGACTATGGGTGCGCTCGCGCCGGGAAATAACTGACCTGTGAGGCTGTCGTAGCACTCGATCTCGGTGCTCTCCACGGCTCTCCGCTGCTCCTCCGTGAGCTTGGCGGCATCTTGTTGGTTCAGCAGGTTGACTTCGGAGCCGCCGGTCGTCCCATCGGCTACGTGAACCCCTTTGAGCTGCAGGAGCGCCCGATGATATTTGCCGATCGCCTCGCGGAATTTCTTCTCCTTATAGCAGCGGTGGCCCTCCGCCTTGAAGTCGACGGCTTTCTGAATCTTCGTCTCCATCTCCGTTTCCGTTGAGACGCCGACTCGGCAACCGCCTCCCTCGCCTCCGTCTCCTCCTCCGCCGCCTCCTCCTCCGCCACCGGCAGCCGCTGCCAGACTCCGGCCGCCGGTCTCCGGATAGCTTTTGAGGCTCTTTATCGGGTGTTGCTTGGCTTCCATGCTGCCTAGTGAGCGGGGCTGGAGGAGACCATGGTGTTCGGAGGGCTGAAGCACCGTGCTGTGCATAAAGGATGAGGTTCGGCTACTTCGTAGGCTACGACGCGCCACGAGAGAATTAGCCGCGATACAAAAGTTGTACGAACGTCAAATGGTTATTCAGACCCAAATACGACGGTGAGTGGTGGAGACATTGTAGGAATTCGCCGAAGAAAGCTAGCTCGGTTGCGAGCGTAACGATGCTCGCGGGGATGCTCGTAGCAACAACTGAAGCACGAGCAGTTTCAGCACCATAGACACGCGACCGCCTCTGCCGCAATGCATACTGGGAAACGTAGTGCTTATCATGACCAACTATTCAAACGGAACACGGTACACGAATACGGATGCGGGCCATACTGTAATATAAAAAATTATTAAATCTAGTAACCCTTTACACCCTTTACATTTTATTATTCATTATACTTTTGGGAGGGGGAATCCTTAGCTTATCTTAGAAATGGTTTACTTAAATGATTTACTTAAAAAATAAATTCAACAAGTGATTTATATGTCAAATATTTTATTACTCAATTTTATAGTAAATGAAAAAAATCAAGTGGAGGCAGCTCAGCAGCTCAAGGTTGCCACATCGTAGTTTGGCCAAGTGGGTTTCCGTACCAGTCGGTCAAGAACCGCATCAGATTGGGTCACCCCCAAGGAGTCGTGAGGCGTGACTGCAGCGCCCAACTCACGGAAAGACAAACGTGTTTTTTCCTGAATGAATTATTATGAGAATATCAAATGGTCAGGACGCAATTATCGCCTTGTTTGCAGTCACCCACCCTTCGCTTGTGTTTCATTACATTTCTCTTTGTTTATCACATATATACACGCGACGAAGGTGAACTGAGGTTTCACAGCAGTTCACAAGTCGTGATGACTTCATCGCTGAGATTTCAAGGGAGGTTTGCAGAGGGAGAGTGCGATCTCTAGTGGACATAGATTCAATCATATGCCTGCCTTTTTGGATGACGTAAGATTTCGCCTGCAGGCCACCATGCAGTCTGCATTGGATGCAAAAAGGTGTGCTTCCTTTGTTCCACAAAAATACCGCCAATAACGGTTTGGGAATTAACGTTCAACGAAGAATATTTGGGGCATGTGGATTTTGGCAGCATTGTGAGCTAGCGGTTGGGATGCTCGACTCACAGGTCTGTGTTTGTGTGGGATTCACCCACTAACCCCCAAGTACTCTGGATTCCATCCACATGACCAAAAAAAATAAATACATAAAATAAAAAAATACATGCATCATGTTAGGTTAGGTTCATTAGTGATTAAATTTGGGCTGAACACTTCAGAGTCAAATCAATATTGCAATGGGGTGGAATGCAATTTTCAAATTGCAAAAGCTACAATTCAGTCAGTTGGTACGCTTTATTTTAAATATGTACATTTCATTTGTTTATGACATAAACTACATAAACTTTATGCAGTGTCGAGAGTGGTTTGGTGCTTAAGTGTCGTCCACGTTTCCATATGAAACATGAACATCTTGGGATAAAATTGGATTTGATCACACTGTTGCTGAAATCTGAATTATAATCCAAGCCATAAGAGTAAAAATAAATTGACAAAAAAGATATTTGGACGCTTCATTTTAATTGCGTTACGAAGCACGGGTTCTTTGTTTTCTTTTAAACATTTCTTCTTTGTTTCTCAAGACAATAAAAGTTTTTTAAAAAACAACACTTTAAATATTTACAATGGTAATAAAGTTCAAGTGTAAATGTAAGTCTAAAAAAGACCTACAGCTGTTACACCACGAGATGGCGGGCAGGTGAAAAAAAAATAAAACACCTTGTGGACCCACAGCCCGGCCAATCAAATGACGACGACGACGGCGGTGTTCGGGTTGGAAGAGCTTCTGAGGAACGGTTCCATTCTAAGTACCCAGCTTCAAATAGCTGTATTGAAAAAGGAAACACAGGGCGGAACCAGGCTGTTTCAGTGTAGAACCGGTACAATGGAGAAAGGGCATAAGATTGATATTTTCATTTCTCCAACAAAGACAAAGATGTAGCATACCATGCTCCGTACGGTGTGAAATCAAGTCGACTCAAATCTATACATGCTGTGTTATAAGAACACTCAACCCACGCTCCCTTTCAGGTAGGCGGTCTATACTAAGGTAAGAGAGTTTGTGAGATGTATCGGAATCATTTCAACTTGTGCGGATGCTCAAATAGAGTCGACAAGAAGTTTCCTAATAAGTTCCTATGGCTTGACCAAAAGGTGAATCACAATAGGTTTTCACTATTGTATAAAATGAAAAGAGGGACGTAAATTACCTTTTTAGATTTTACATTAAAAATGACTTCAGAAAATTGTCATGATATGTTGCAGACTATAAATACTGTGACGGAAGGTTTGGGCAGCAGCAACCCTCGTTCACGGGTAAATTATTAAAACGATAATACTAGCACTTCAGTCCATGCCATGCTCATGCATTTGGATTTTTTTTTTAATGCTTAAATACCAAAATCTTAAGAATGATAAATGTCAGCTAACATTGCAGTATTTCTGTCCAAGCAATTAAAAAAAAATTTGATTTGTTGGGTGGGAGGAGCACTGATAATTTGGAAAAATGAGGTTACCCATGGCACCAAAGTTCAAACTAAAATATTTAGTTTTGGGTCAGTGTCTGTACAGAAAAAATAAAAATAAAAACCTAATTTTCCCCCAAATGAATCCACAGTCCTTGCTGCACAACATTTGGGACGTGTATTACTTGTTTTTATTGCCTAGCCTCTTGAAAACGCTGACAGCCTTGCAGTCCATCTGGGCGCCAGCACAGTCCACCGCTCCTGCTCCTGTTCCTGTTCTGGCTCCTGCTCCAGTGCTGTTGCTGTTGCTGCTGCTGCTGACTTTGCAGCGCACCACGCTCACTTTCTGCTTGGCCCTGGGCCGAGTGCTCGTCACTCTATTGTCCTGCGTGTCAGCAGGTGGGGGAGACACCGCAGAGGAGGGGGCGGTGGCGCGCTGGTGCTTACCCAGTCTCTGAAGCACGCTGATTTTAGTTGCGACACCATTGGAAGAGGACGACGGGGTGGAGGTGTCGGGCGGCGGTCGCTTCAACTTGCCGCCCAGGCGCCGTAGTGTGGTGGGTGCGCGCTTTTTAATGGGCTCGCTCCTCGGGGAGGGCAGCAACTTTTTGAGGACGCCCGCGTACTGGAGGACGGACCCTTCTCCGTCGCTGTCGTCCTCCTGCGCGGTCAGCTTCAACTTTCCCGACCTTGGCTCCGCCTCCACTTCGTCTGCTGCGTCCAGACGGCTGAAGACGCCTGTGGGCTGACAACACAAGGAGCGTGGTAAGCAAGTCAGAAAGTCATCCTCACACATTTGACGGCTGCTATTTTGCCATCATCAGCCAAGAACCGTGAACATTTCCTTGCACACGGGATCTCCCGCTATATTCATGACACAATCCGTCCAAATCCTGATGTTTTCCAGTCCAGCTTGATCTCACCCAGAAGTCCACCGGCGAGGATGTGTGACTTGCCAAGTCATAAACCCGTCTCGATGAAAGAAGCTCCACATTCAAAAACATTAAAACATTTTTTTTAAATGACAAAAATTGACATTGCAGCATCCTGTGCCATACCCACATCTCAGAAGTTTCAAGTCAACCCCTCTGGCATTCCATAATCCTATTAGCTGACTACAGTGTTCAGTCTGTATCCATTTAGCGATATAAAGGAGACAAACTGATGGCCCTCACCTTGTTAGTGCTGGCTGCTGGGTCCGCCTTCGATTCGGCGCCAAGTCTTGCGAACACCGACGTGCGCTTCAAACCTTGTGTTGGCACAAGCACAGAAAACATTTGACAGTTTCACACATTTTGATGAATCAGCGGCAAGTTGAAAAACAATCGGAAAAAATAAAAGTTCAGTCACTATCTCAAGCGGCGCAAATGTGTCACTGCCCTTTTACATAACAGATGGCTTTTAAGGTTTCATTCCGATTTATGTCCGACTGTGAGGAATGGAGCTTCGGTTGTGTACGGCCAGGACAAAAACTCCCAATAAAAGGCAGAAAACCAACGTTATGTCTAATTTCTGAGACAAAATATGGTGATTAATGAAACATGAATTTACCATCTAATTACAAAATTCACGAAGTCAGCCTGACACGATGCACGCTCGATGGCCCACGTAGGAAGATACAACATCACATTCTAAGGAGAATGAATAAATAGAGCCAAAAGGTAATGCAGCAGTTGTTAAAACCATCATACTGGGTGGAAGCTGATTCTAATATTTTGGTTACCATATATTAAACTACACAAGGGTTCAAAGCACAGCCAGGTGAGGAGTCAAACAAAAAAAAAAGTTTACAAAAGCACAATTAGGGCTGCCAATTTAGCGTTATGGTCACTTTGTGACTTTTACAAGCGTTCTTGTAACACTGAGTCCCGTGAATAAACTGACAATATCAGACGAATCATTTTCACATTGAGTTCTGTAGCAAGTGAAGGAGCCCGGTGAAAGGCAATTGTGGGGAACACTGCCTAAGATATGCTGCTTGCCTAGCTACATGTCTCAAAAGCCGTCATTTGTCGACAGGTTGGATACTTTTGAGTCAAGTTTAAGTGCTTCCAAGGTGCATATATTTTGTCATTCGGAAGAATGGCTCAATTTATATATTAAAAAAAATCTTAATTAGAGGAGAAGTCAATCCTCAAAATTTCTTTGCAATATTATGTTCAATGCAGCCCACAAGTCCAACCATGGCATTCTGTTTCATATTGCTCACCCGTTTTTCGAAAATGAGCCACGCAACGATGATGTCATTTCCAGTTGTCAGAAAGCTGCAAAGTGTCTGCCCCCTGAGATGGCTAAAAACAGGTGGATTTTGCTGATCAACTCATATTGCACAAATGCAATATTAATCAGAATGACGCATAGAGACTAGTGGAAATGCATAAAACATATCATTTTAAGGACCATTTTGGGGTTTATTTCCCCTTTATGGATCATGTCTGCAAATGTATGTTTTGACAAAGGGGACGTTGTTTTCAATAAGCAGCACTTATTTTCACATTTTTTTAACGATACTTGGGGGGGGGGGCACTTTTAAAATGTATCAACCCTTGTTTTGAATCAGGAAAAATGAAGGAAATCCTAGAAGGAAGGCTGACAGATCTGACTGAATAAAAGCAAAACGACTATCAGCAGGAGATTAGTGTCGTGTGAAATATTAATCCAAGAGAGGCATCAAGTGTATGCCGAGCAAACCATATTCTACCATGCCTTGATTGGAGGTTGAGAACCTTTAGTAGTGATTAGTCGATTAGCCGTGTCGGGAGTCACGCGGCGAGGCACCCAGCCCCGCTGGTTCAGGCCTACCTTTCTTGGCCTGCTGGGCCAGGATGCGGCGTGTGCGTGGCGTGGTGCCTTTGGGCATGTTGATGATGTACTTGCCTTCCATCTCTGCTGTCACACGTCGGCGCTTCGCAGCTGACAACTCGTTCCCTTCGTCTTCTGGCTGACTGACCGCTGTCAAGAGAAGAAGTAAGCGGTCAGACAAATGGAATCATGGAGGGTGAGGGGGACAAAAAAGTCCTAAGATATGGAGCAGGCTGTGCTTTACCTGCTTTGCTACCCTTGCTTGCTTGAACGTTGGACACTGTGACCGAGAGGCGGTTGTCGGGGCGACGAGCTGGAGTGGTTGGAGGGGAGTCATGGCTCAAGGCGTTGGCTATCATTCGAGTGGCTGCTAAGGGATGATGGGGGAAAATAAATCATTTTGTGACTGGAAAGCCACCTCATGTCCGATAACAGTGCAAGATGGCGCCGCGAGAGCAGCTCCTCATAATTTTGCTGCTGTAAATTGGGAATTTCTCCATTGTGAAACAAATAAAAGGTTTTCTTATCTTATCTTATCTTATCTTATGAGTGAGCATTTGAAGTCATGACACCAAGTTTGCTATTGATACAAAAAGAGAAGCCAAAAGCTAAACAGAGCTGGATATTGCATTAATATTAGGTAACAGCGCTAAGTTTGACAATTTGCATGAGTGACAATAGGCATGAGTTGAATCATGAATTGTGTCACCATTTTTTTCCATATTAAGATATTTGACATGGAATTGATGGCTGATGATTTAATTGATGGATAATATTTATTTTTAGTCAGCTGCTCAATTTTGTGATGATGTCATTGCTGTTCTTGGGTGTGTTTTAATCGTTTCAGTGCAGAAACATCTTTCAACAAGGGAATTGTAACTGGAGTAACAAGTGGATTTTGGTTAGCCTAAATACTGTAGTCCATGTACTCCCCAATTTAGTTTTCGTGTGTCAACATTACTATACAAATCCCTTGACAGTTTACTACAACGTAGTTGGCCCAATCCGATAGCGTTGTCACGTAACATTTGTGATAATAGAATGTTTGGTCAAAAAAATGCAAAGATCGCCGGCCCACATTGTAAAAATGATGTCTTTCATTTCATAATTTGCAGAAGCTGTTTTTTAACGGCATAGCTCGATGAGGGTGAGGTTTCAGAGGAAACAGTATTGAGGTAGTGTCTGGAACAAGAGCAGCTATGAATAAAGCTAGCACACCCCATCTTTCGCCTCCACTCAGGCAATACTTTGTACTTCCAGCAATGTGTTTAAAAAAAAAAAAAGGTACACAAATGCAGAGTCTCAGACCTGAAACCAATGCGGTTGAATGTTTTCAGTATGTATGGACAATCACACTCACACAAAATAACCTTTATTTTTGTGGGCGGCGAGTATTTATTGCTAAGCCTGAGTGGTACTTACGAGTGTTGGCAGTTCTTCTGAGCTCAGCTTTGACGCTGGTCTGTCCTGAGGAGATGGCTTCTGTTGCCAATTTGCACATGTCCTGAATGGGGAAGTTGTTGCAAAATATATTCTATTTTACACACCAAATTAAGTGCCTTAAGGTTGAACAAATCGATCTTTCCCCCTGACAATGTCAACATCTACCCCCTCCCCAATCTGGAGCATTAATTGTCGAGTTAACGCTTAGGCATATTCCACAGTCCAGCAATAATCCCATTTTCCCACTGTGCAGCAACAGTGCATTCTACTTCAAAAATGGTTTTGCTTATTGATTTCAGGTTACATCGGTGACAAATGGCCATTGATTGACCAGCAGTGATTCACGTCATCCAAATGGTATCGGCAGAAATACTTTGTAGAAGTTCCAGATTCTACCAACAGAAATGTGTGCAATATGGAGTAGAGGCTTGACAAGACAAGTGGGTACACTGTGCAGTGGAAATGGGAAGTAAGATGGCATGGATTTCAGTACTGCCCGTTGTCAACATTCCAACAAATCCACAGTGGGACCCGACCTGTCTATGGACGACCTTGGCGTGTTTGAGAATCGCAATGATGTCACCAACAACCGTGATGCCAAGGTCCATCATGATGTCCTTGCTCAGGTCCATCAGCATGTTCTTCTGAATTCTGAAGCAACACAGATGAAAAAAAATACGTAGCCACATTTTCTGGAATACTAATATTGTAAATGATTTCATTAAACGACAAGTGTGAAGAACACAGCTCAATTTGCCTTTTTACCCTCAGGAAAATTTATGTTTTTAATTGCTTCCATACAGATAGTTGTGTTTCTGGAGTCATTCAAAACGTACCTACCTGTTGTCCACAAAAGAGACTGCATAGGTGACGGCCAGGCCAGCTGGGATGCCGGCATCCTTGAAAAACTGGATCCACTCGGAAGTGGCTAAAGATGTCAAAAAGATAATGTTAGCAACCTGGACAAACAATTGAGTAAATCCTGCTCTTCCATTTTTTAAAATAAACCTTGTCATCATTAGGTCTGGGTGTGAGTTTTGGCCTATCCCAGCTCACTCAAAAATCGGGATTACTGTACCAGTCAATTGCAGGACACAAAGTCAAATGATCATTCACAATAATCAACAATTACAGTTGCTATCAAGTGAAAATAAGAATGTCTTGTAAATTTTACACACCACCACAGAGAAGAGTTTTGCTTTGATCTGCGAGCACAAACTTGAGATAAAAGATCAACTAAACTGTATTGATAGAGTACTTTAACCCTGGAATACCCAAGAACCTTTTTCTTCTTTGGAAAATGATGAATTATACATTAAATACCTGCTATATGTTCACTGAACACCAAAACATGTGTTTTTTTTTCAAATATTCAATGCTTTAATCCTAATTTAGGATGAGGGCCATATTTGACTCTTTGTGATTTAAGTGTAGCATTTGAGTAGCAGAATTTATAGCGGCCAAAGTTGACCCCGTGGGTTTTCCAGGGTTAAAACAACCAATGCTGTATACAAAGTGCTGTGAACTGATCAAATATCATATATACAACAATAAAGCAATAAATTAATAACATAAGTGGAAAAAAGACAAGTCTACAGGATGTAGTACAAAGGCCAGTGGGACCACTTGTATAGTGGCATTGAAACTCACTTCACTTCACAATAATTAGCAGTTAGCCAAATATTGAACAAGATGTTTGTACATAAAACTAAGATAATGGCGTATTTATAACAACCACCCAGCTTTGGCCAGGTAAAGTCCACTTGGCGGAATGCTAAAACAATGCAAAAGGCCACTGAAACGCCAACGGTTACCATCAATAATCATCATTTTAGAAGCAGCGCACACTTGAGCAACAAATGTGGATTGGCACTGATACTAACAAGCATAGAGTATTTATGCACTACGAAAAATGACTAATATCAGAGCATTTTCTTATTTTTGTCTGCATGATAGTTTTGTATTGCCCAGCCAAGGCATTAAATCATGCAGCACAAACGGTTATTTTTTTACATTCAATTTAACCACTTTATCTTTTCATAAAGTATAATATCATTCTGGGCTATGTTTCTTTATTAAGAAAACACAAACCTTAAAAAAAATTAACGGGATTAATGCCATTTCCATTTATTTCAATGGGCAATGCAGATATGAGCTACTGTGGTGACCCACAAGGCAAAGACATAACCGGGGACATGATGCATTATAGTTTTGTTTTGTATGACTACATAAATTGACACTGTCCTCCATAAAAGTACATCTTGACAATCTGCCTTCACAACGATACTCATGTTCAGTTTTGATCGACATGGTCAGTACTGAACTCATCATCACGACTTTCACTTGAACAAACGTTGCACAGAAGTGCCACGGCGGGACAGAGGAGACAAGTTAAGTATAACACATGCTGACCACAAGCAGCTGGAGGTTATTTATAACTACGGGTACTCAAGCTCATGGCTGGCGCAAAGTGATGGCGGCAGCTGCCACAACAATGGCCCATCCCGACACGTTACACAACATGTACTCGTTTGGAGTCACCAACACGGACAAGGATGAGGCGTTAAATGCAACGACAGACTTCATTTCACTTGACCCTTCAATCGAAGCTGATGTGATATTTGAAGGTTAGCACGAAACTATTGCAAAATACCAACAATTAACTCACGCTCATTTTATCTGCAATTCAACACGCAGTTGCCTCATCCCGACATTTAACCAGCAAACGGACGTCATTCATTCAAGCGCCAATGTAAAGAAGCAACTATTTAGCATCGCGATAGCAATTAGCTAAGGAGGGACTATTGTCGCGAACAAAATACCGCTTACGATCACCGGCGACATTAATTGGACGGAAACGGTCTAATATGTTGGCATTGCAGTAAAACAATGACAGGCCCCAGTGTGGAAACAAAACGGAAAAATGCGGTGTTAAATGTTCAGCTTTTGAAGTCGGGCCTTTTCGGTCTTTCTCACCTGTTGTCACGGACGCCATGTTTACTAAAATGTGCGGCGACGTCACTGTTCCACTGACATCATTTCCTTACCTTTCCGTCACTTCCAGTGCCGATTGAAGTTTCGGTGACGAGCACTTGAGGTCGCTAGCGCACCATCTTGAGTTTATCCCAGCTGAATTTCGTAAAAGGTGGTGTATAAGAAAGTGTGGCGGTCAGCCAATCACAGTGCATCTGTGGTCAAACAACCCACCGATCCGATCAAAAGCCAAATCAATCTATCACCATGATGCCCCATACACAAATAATCAACACAAAAAGACACAAAAAAATCAAGATACATTTTTATTAGTATTATTATTAATGTGATTAAAAATTTAGCTGACAATTCCCAAATTTACATCGGCTTCCAGTTTATTACAATTTCCCCCAAATCGGTAAATTCACAATGGCAAAGCAAGTGCACGATAAGAGGAGTTAATAATAAAGGAGATAATTTAAGAGGAGAGAGATGCATCTCAATGATATACTCTTTATTACTGCAATTTCTTTTCAAGTCAACTGCATTTTGATTAAGATATCAGTTGAGTAGATACTTTATTGAGCTTCAGGAAAATTTATATTCAGTTAAGGATGTGTGGACGTTGTGTGTGTGTATATATATATATATATATATATATATACATATATATATATATACATATATATATATATACATATATATATATATACATATATATATATATACATATACATATATACATATATATATATATATATATATATATATATATATATATATATATATATATATATATATATATATATATATATATATATATATATATATATATATATATATATATATATATCTCAGAAGCTGAATATATTTGTCACATGTTTTGGTCCCCTTCAAGCATAATAGGCCTGACAATAAGTTTAGAAAAATAAAGGGTGTGTATGTATGTATCTATCTATCTCCATCCATCAATTTTCCGATCCACTTATCCTAACAATGGTCGCTGCGGGTGCTGGAGCCTATCCCAGCTGTCTTTGGGCAGTAGGCGGGGGACACCCTGAACTGGTTACCAGCCAATCGCAGGGCGCACACACAGATGAACAACCATCCACGCTCACACTCACACCTAGGGACAATTTTGAGTGTTCAATCAGCCTGCCATGCATGTTTTTGGAATGTGGGAGGAAACTAGAGCAGGCACACAGAAACATGCAGACTCCACACAAGAAGGCCGGAGCCAGGATCAAACCCACGACCTTTGCACTGTGAGGTCGACGCGCTAACCACTGGTGCACTGGGCCGTCTTTACATATACACACACACACACATATACACACACATACACACACACGTATGTTTGTGTGTGCATAAGCGTGTACGTGTGTGTGCGTGTGTGTGTGTGTGTGTGTGTGCGCATGTGTCATCAAAACTGAAAACCATCTGACATTATTTGTGCAGAAAATAATAATGTCGTAGCACCCTGATGTCAAACTTAACTGTAAATATAAGAAAAGTTATTGTCACATATCCAACAAGATATCTTTGGCTCTTTCACTGTTGTAACCTCAATGCGTACAGTTTGTCATTATGTGACAATAGTTTGCAGCAAAAAATAATGAAAACATACAATGTCAAATATGGGGAAAAAGATGAAACATTGATATAAATGAATGTGCACCCAAAAGGAATTTGAAATAAAAGACGGAAAATCAATAATTCATAACTTTTCTCCATAGAAAATAAATGTTGTAGTAAGTCTGTGGGAATATTTGAAGTTTTTCTTGCAATACAGTATCACACTGGACATACAGTAGCAGTCAGTTTATCATCCCCGACTAATATTTGCTACATTATGTTCATCCAAGAGCATCGTAAGTATTGCATTTCACACCCAAAAAGTACAACTATGTGTAGATATGCGACTTGTGCAGAATAATACAAATACATTGCAACATTCACCTCAGCATAGAAAAATAGGAGCAACTCTTGTCGATGGCTGTTGTACAGTACAAGCAGGTTGATTGTGTCATCATTATAGAAAGTAAAAGGAACCCACAAAGGAAAGAAATGAATGGATGTGCGTTCAGTGCAAGGGCCTCTGAAGTGTCATTCACACATTCAATGATGCATTGAATATTCTTAATCATCATTGATTATTCTCGTGATGCAATGAAAAGGTGATTGATATGCTTCCACAGATTCAGCTGCATGGAATTCACTACTCTGTCCATCAAGGGAGTCTAGAGCCAATGTAAACTGTGGTGTACAACATATAACTGCCTTTTTCTTTTATCATGATTTAAAAGAGGCACCACAATGAAGAAAAAACTATATACATGAGAACTAGTGAACATGTTTTATGCGTATTCTGACACACAAAAACATATTCTCATCACATTTGCATTTTGGAGAGAAAATCAATCAAAAAGGTGTCCCGAAATATTTCTTAATCAGCTGTTCAAAAAGTGAGGTCCACCCATTTCCTAAGCACCAGGAGCCACTCAGACTATACCATCAATTTGTCATTATTTGGATGTCACATTTTTATTTGTTTATTCAAAAAAAATAAAGCCTTTTATGTAAAATGATATGTTTTTCTTTCAAATACACCTTTTAGTTCATTCTTGAAGCATATTATTTGTTTATTATAAGGGCAGAAATACAAATAACATGTTTTGTGTAGATGTAACAGTGACTTCAGTATACTGTACTTTTTTTTAATTTCGATTTTTGAAGATAAAGTGGTGGTGTCAGTAGCTTTGGGTCAGACCTCACAGAGAAAAATCAGACAAAACAAATGGCGTCATCACAACCTTGTAACATAGTCATAGTTACATACATACATTGACCATCTTGGATAGTGCTTGATACTGTTTTGTAAAACATAAATACACATGGCGAGAGGCAATGACATCATGCTTCATGTTAAAGGACAGGGCCATTTTTTTTAAACCTATCATACAGTATATATATTTCTATAATTTTTTTCATTCTCTTACAAAAATATTCATTTTAAAAGTAAATCTCAAGAACATCTTTCAAATTTCTTCATTGACAAAAATATCCCCTCTACACATTCATACTTGACAATCATAGCGCATACACTTATTTATACATACACAGACATATATATATACTGCATGTATATATTTAAATATAAAAATCTTCTTACATGGGAGATGGAACAAGATTTTTTTTTTACTTTCAACACACACAAAACCTTTAAGTGCACATACCTCCAAAGTTGCCACATGAAAACAATCAAATCAAGGGAAAAAAATATATACTTAACGATGCAACAACAACAGAGTTGGAGGTGGGCTGCAGTTGGCGTACAAGTAAAAGCAGAACACTCAAATACATAAAAAAGACAAAATATGCAACAAGTGTCACTGGAACGTACGAGCAAAAAACAAATGGCACAAATTCACAGGCAGGAGAGGACGCTGGCGCCCTAACATCGGCCCGGATAATCTCCTCTATTTGTTTCCGGGTCAGCCTCCGTGACAACCTCACTCAAGAAAGAAATAAACAGGCCAGGTGCAGTCATATGCACGCCCCATATTGAGAGGTTGTCTGCATTTCCCGTTAAAGGCAAACAGGCAAGAAAAAAAAGCATCATCCGGAGACTCAAAAGCCATGGTGGTGTGGTGAAGCTTCTGACTGAGAGAGAAACCCTCCACACAGTTGGCAAGAGCGACATCTTTTAAAAAGGTTGAATCGAGGCAGCCGCATGGCGTTCTTTGCGTTTGTTGATGACATTTCGCCTTCAATCCAAAGGCTTCTGTAGTTCAGAATTTTTCGCTGAAGAATTCAGATGATTTGTCAGATGATTCACATATCATCTGACAAATTGAGAACGGAAGAAGCCTTTTGAATTAAAGATTGGAATATCTTCAACAAACAAGACAAATCCGGTTGCCTCGATTCACCCCTTCCGGATTACCATGACGGGCATGACTCAGAATCTACACGGACAGAGCTTTTACTTACATTTTTTTGGATAGTTTTGCATTTGGCTCACGTCAACAAAAGCATCCCCCCCCCCCACAGAGCCACTCAACATGCCTTGTGTTCATCGTGTCAAGAAGTGGCTCAACCAAAGACCTCCGCCTTGCTGGTTTTTTTTGCATCAACTGTGCTTTCAAATGTTGAACTGGAGCTCCCAGTGAAGTGTGTGCTTGTTTGGAACAAGCTGCAGAATCTCGATCCAAGTCGACATGGAGCAGTTAAGGTGTAAGTATTAGGTTGGGGGCCGGGCGATTCACTCAAGGTCCCAGGGACTGGAGGGGGTCTTCGGGCTCTTGGGCGTGGAGGACTTCAAGCAGAGAGAGGGGGAGAAACACAAGAGACAGAAGAGGAGAAACAGATGCTGGCACGGCAGAGGAATTGTAACAACGCGGTGATCGCCAACTTCCAAACATGAGGAAGCTGAGGGAGGGCTGGGAGGATGAAGGGTGAGCGGTAAGTGTCTCACCTCTGGGCGCTGGGCAAAAGAGGCTAGTGGAAGGGCAAGGATGGAGGAGAGCATGATAGACCCTCAGAGGGAACAAGGTGGGGGGGCACCGGTTGCAGTTGTGGCCGCTCACTGGAGACCGAGTTTAATTTACGCTGTATTTTACATGCACGCTGACTGATTGACGTTTGCAATTTGAATCCGTCTCTCTCTTGGAATGCGCGTTAATTTTGTTCTTTAAGTTAAATGGGCAGCAGTCAGCCCCTATTCAGCGAGCATTTAGGTACGGTATTTTGTCGGGCAGTCAGAGCGCCAGCAGGGAAGGCGAGTTCAAGGAATCGGATGACTGCTCGCTACTGCTGTTCCGATGGTTGGCACTGACCCCGCAGGCTCCCTCTGGGTAGGTGAACACAAATGAAGATGTGTATGAAGTGCTGTGGCTGGCAATTCCCGCATCGTCATGGTTACCACCACCACCACCACCACCGTCGCCGGCCATGAAGCACGGCCCGCCAGGTGCCGCCGCCTCATTCGGGCCATAGAAAGAACGAGAAAACTCTACCTCCTGTATCATTCCTGGCTGAGGCTGCTGGACATGTTGCTGCTGCTGCGCTTGAGGCGGAATCTGCGACTGTGTTGAGGCTGCGTGGCCTGAGTAGGCAGGAGCCAAATAGAAAGAGTCATCCTTCACAGCCAAGCCCGCAATGGTGGGGGGAGCTTGTAAGTTCTGCATGGGGAGCTGTGCCGAGCTTGGCTGAGGCTGTTCCTGGTATAGGATCTTGCATTTGGGCTGGTGGGCCACCAGGACAAATTCCAGGCGCTCCTTCTCTTTCTGCAGCTCAGAAATCTCCGCCTCCAGCTCAGCCTTCTCCTCCTCCAGAATGTCCGTCTCCTGTGTGGGCGGAGGGAGGAACAAATGATGAGAAAGGTCATGGAAAATGAAGGGTCTACTGAAGATATTGTGTATTAAGCACTCTGATTAGTATTTTACCCTGGCTATAGGATGGTCTCTTTATGAGGTCCTAACGTTTAAAATGAGGCGGCCATTCGACTCTTTGGTTCAAGTCAACTCGAGACGACTACAGCTTGAAGTCGATGAATTACCAGTCACTTGTTTTGGCTCATCACAGACGCATCACTGGAAACAGGCAATCTAGCTGTGCCGCCTCAAGTAAACATTTCACTAAAACTGAGCCTGCTCGCACGATCAATTGCAAAATAGGCAAATCAATCCAACAAAAGTACTACGAACGCCTATCTGAAAAGACATCTGTTCACTCTAGCCTAACAGCCTCAATCCTCACATCGGCCATTAGTAAACTCAACGCATGCCCTCCTGTAACAATTGAAATACATACAATACAATACAATACAATACATGCTGATTTCTATAGCGCTTTCACAACAGCGGCAGCTGTAACAAAGCGCTTTACAAAACAGTTAACATAAAGTAAAATAATAAACACAACACATAACATAAAACACAGACAGTCGTGCAGTCCTAACCACTTTTCCGTCACACGCTTTATACATACATATAAATACAGTATAATGGGGAGTCGCAAGCCTGTAGTTGCGTTACATGGAGCAGTGTGAGAGTTCCAACGGTCTACAAGGGAATTAAGATGTCTGGATGTGAATGGATGAGTGTCAGACCATGATCGCATGAACGAGTACAGGGGTTGGGGGTAGACGGTGGGGAAAGTAATTAAGTGAACTTGTGTGATGACGCGAAAGCGTGCACGGACTAGTTTATTGAAAAAATATCAGCGACATCATCGCTGAAACAATGTCAAGTTACGTATTATCACATTGGCACATCTACAAAAAAAATTGAAGTCGTTCAACCCTTATCAGGCACACCTGCACAATCAACTTGGCTGCAATTAAAGAGGTCAATAAGAATTTCGATCAGAGGCGAGAGTGTTTTTTTCCTGTCAGAGGACCTTTCGGTCCATTGAGCGGTATGCTAATGTATTTATTTTGAAATATGATTCGATGAGGGCAGCACAATGTCCTGGGCGTTAGCTTGCTGAACTTGCAGACACAGTTATGGGGTTCAGAAGATTAAAACCTCAAACCCAGTTTTTCTGTGTGGAGTTTGCATTCCTGCTGTGTGGTTATGAAAATATTCATTTTTGAAAAAAAAAATGTATTGGATCTCATTAGAATGTGAAAATATACGAGTCTTAGCCAAGCTTACCGATTGCAGCCTGTCCGTGAGTTCCCGTCGGCGGTTTCTGCACTTGGCGGCGGCCAGTTTGTTCCTCTCTCGACGGACACGTCGCTTCTCCTCCTCTTCGGGAGTCAGCTAGGGTGAAAAGAAGAAGTGCTTAAGTGTGTCGCTTTGACTCGGAAGGAGTCATACCGAATTGTCTCCAGTGATATATGAATATGATATCTTTACATCAAGCTTTTTGTCTCATGTTACTTTCTCTACAAGCGCAGGGGTGGGGATTCTTTTTCCGAATGTATAAATAAAAAAGAACATTGGTGGGTGAAATGTTTTCGTTCCAGCAGTTCCTCTGAAGATTACTGATGGCGCAGTGGTATTATTGCCCTACTTTGTACTATGCGGTGTTCAGGATTCAGTTCCTACTCAGTGATGGTGTGAATGTGCGCATAAATGGTTGTCTTTCTCTACATATGCTCTGTGGTAGACTGGCGCTCACTCTAGAATATAGTCTGTCTTTCGCCTAAAGTCAGCTATGACCCGATACTGGATAAATGGTATAGAAGATGGCGGCAGATCAAATGCCACCCACGTTTTCTCTCCACTTACAAAGGTCTGCTTTTAGTCTTAACCACACCCCTATTCTAATTTAAAAGAAAGTAGGGCTCAGTGATTGGCTGGCAGGATGGGCAACCCAAGACCTGGACTCACTGATGATTGCTATAATTGATCGCCCCCACAGAAGTAGTTGTGTGATTTTCTGCTGGTCACGCAGTGTTGTGAATTTGAAGAAATTTATAATATTTAATATTTTTGGTTGGTTGATAGTCTTGTTAACTGTGTGAAACACACCAACGGCGTAAAGTGCTGCGACAGCGAAGGAAGCTCAGTTTAAGAACATTTTGAAGATGTTGGAAATTTCAGGGCAAACTTTAATGAGCCCTAATAAAAACCCAACATTCTCTGCGTTCGTAAACATTCACACGCATTCGCACATGGGTGAGATACCGCTGCAATATGTTTCTCTTGCTTTTAGATCGTAATAGATTCAGTTAAAAACACGGCTAACCAGCAGACCCATTTTTTGTATTATGGTTAAACCGGCGTTCGTTGGCTGGAGGGCTTGGCGAGTAACACAGCTGACTTTGGACACAAGGACTGAGGTACAAATCCTGGCCAGGGCAAATGGTAACGTTCACCTTAAGCAAGAAAAATAAATATCCCGGAAACTAAACCTGGATAAAAATTGGTGGCTGCGGAAACTGTGCCAAACAAATCGTGTGGGGACGTTAAAAATCAGAATTGAATCCACTTCACTGATTACTTTTGCAAAAGTATCGTCATTAGTTAATATTCTAATTTGCACACAACTAAGCATGCCATTTATTCAATAAAAAATATTTTGTAGGCTCATCTTCCATTCCAATTTCAACAACAGAAAATATCGAGTTGAATGGATGGTTTGTTCCACAAAGAACATGTGCACGTGTTCGAACCCAACAAGTGTACCGGTAAGCAAAATTCATGTGATAGAGAATTGTGTAAAATGTGAATGCCAACAAACACACCGTCCAAGCACACACACTTACTAACACACCAACATCTCCGTCTTCACTCACAGACTCTTCTCGAGTGCGGCGGCTACGGGCTCTGGACTGGCGGATGGGGCCCGGTGCTGGGCCAGGGGTGTCCGAACTCGGAGGAGAGAATGCGGAGCCGGAGGAGTAGCTAGTGCCTGGCATGTCATAGGGATCAATCAGTGGCACTGGCCGGGTCATGGAGGACGTGCCGGTGGTGCCGCTCTGCCCCGAGGCCTGGGAGGAGATGAGGGTGGACTGGACCATCCACTGCAGGTCCTGACTGGTGGTGATGGCAGTGACGGTTGGCACGAACGAACCGGGCATCTCCCCTCCGCCGCTGGATCCTGGCCCGCTACCCACAATGCTCAAGCCAGCTGCGGCTGACACACACTCCTGGGGCAAGGGACACATGGACAGGAAGTCTTACACGCATTCGGGAAACTATGGAATCTTAGAGAAAACTTGGACACGCAGAGATAGAATTACTGGTCCCAGTAACCTGAGTCAATTTAACAGCAAGGGTTTAATAAACTATTCCCAAGTGCTGTAAACAATTTTAATATAGTAGGCACAGAGGTACTGATGGTGTGATGATTCACTGGCCTGATTTCTGTACTGGTGGCGTGGATTCAGTTCTCACTCATTGACCGTGTGAATGTGAGTGTGAATAAATGTTATACCCAGTAATTGACCGGCGACCAGTTCAGGGCGTTGTCAGCTGGGAGAGGCTCCAGCCACTCTGATCATGGATAAGCGGTAGATTATATGGATGGATGGACATTTGGCGTAAAAATAAAATGACTAGGTTGCTTTTTTATACATTCCTCCGTTTTCTAATGCGCTTATCCACACAAGGGTCATGGGTGTGCTGGAGCCTATCCCAGTTGTCTTCGAGCAGTAGGCAGCGTACACCCTGAACTGGTTGCCAGCCAATCGCAAGGCACACATAGACAAACAATCATTCACAATCACACTTAAGACAAATTTAGAGTGCTCCATTCATCAACCATGCATGTTTTTGGAATGTGGAAGGAAACCGGAGCACCCGGAGAAAACCCGTGCAGGCACAGGGAGAACATGCAAGCTCCACACAGGAAGGCCGGGGCCTGGAATAGAACCCTGCACCTCTGAATTGTGTGGCGGCCATACTAAACAGTTGCCTCCGAGTTGTTTTTCATGTTTTTTTGTTTTTCTTCTGATGTTCTGTTATTTTTGGGGCTGAAACCCTAATGCCCTTTAATGCATCCATCAGATCTGGAAATGAGGGCTGGTAACTATAAAAATAACAGTGGTTACCCTAACTTCGATTCTCAGTTTTTGCATGTTCTTCCTTCTCTTGTGTTTGTGTTCTCCGGGAACTCTGGCTTCCTCCCACGTTTCAAATACATGCATGTTAGGTTAATTTAAAAAGTAGCACTGAATTTGAATGCCCGAAGACAGCTGGGATAGGCTCCAGCACGCCCCGCAACCCTTGTGACGATAAAGCGCATCAGAAAATGGATGGATGGACAATCTCACGAAAGTAATTATACGGCGCGCAAAGTGATTTTTGAATTTAGACATGAAGTACTGCTTATATAATACTACAAATCTATGCCATTTTAATATTAATTACTTTTTATTATGCAACGTCGACCAGACGGCCTGCCGCTTTAACAGAGAGAACCCCCAAAGTCCCTCCCTCTCTTTCCTCCTCCCCGTCACACCCCCGGCTGGTGTTCCCCTTGACAACGCGACGCAGCATTCCAAAATAGAACGTCCATTTACGTCACTGCCTCGAAAAGAGACAGAGCGAGAGACATCCACACAGAGCGAGAGAGAGAGCGAGAGAGAGAGAGAGAGAGAGAGAGAGAGAGAGCAAACGCGCTACAGTGGAGGATCTTCGTGAGGGGAGGGGCTTCGCCCGTGACGGAGAAAGCTAGCAACTGTGTATGTGTCACCGGCAACAAGAAGCGAGCACGTTTTCCGTGCCTGGAGCCGGTACAGCTTTTTTTTTAAACACCGTGTACACCCTCAGAGATATGTTTACATAACACAACTAACGCCGAAAACGATTTTTAAAAATTTGGATAAAAATTGACGGTAGGTAGCGAGCGAGCTCCTTGCTATTTCCGGGTAGCGCCATGAACATATGCAGTAAGAGAACATTTAGACACTTTTTAATGTGTTCGTTTCGATTTACTTGCGGAGCACTGGTGGTCGGCGGGCTGCCGAATGAGTCCACGGAGGAAAGGTACTGGGACTCTATGGACGGGGACGAGCTACTACGGGATCCGCTGTCGGGGTCGCCGGGGAACCCTTGGTACATCTCCCCGCGAGGGCTGAGAGAGAACTTGACACCTGCAAAATATTTCATGTTTTGTGTATATATACATATTTGGGGGTAACGATGTTGTTTGTCATTAGAATGAACGCACAAAATTACAAACAGACCAAACAACAAAAAGCTCCCATATGATTGGTGATAGTATGCCAACAAACCGGTAAACTCACCGTTACTCGTCTTATTGCTGTTTTCCGGTGAGGCGCTCCTGGTGTCTTCCCAAAAAAGTTGCATGAAGAAGCTTTTATCCACTTCCCCGCAACCAGAAAGCTGGGGGAAATTGCCCCGAAGAGGTGTTCTCCTTCCACTCCCCGGGTTCAAACTATTTCTTCGATCCGAAGCTCGATAGATCCATAAACTCCGATTGGCGGCACGACCCGGCGAATGCACAACAGAATTACGGTACAAACAAGCAGATTTTGTCTTATGAATGAATCCTCCTTGAGTAGCCTACAACCGAGGCATTTAAGTCCCGCCTCGGGGTTCCGCTGACGTACATGCCCATATTTGTGCACCGCTGTTGTGTTTGGTATCCTTGGTGACGTCGAGGGATTCCCTCTCGCACTGGAATAAGCCAAAGCTTACCTCGCTGGCGGGTAATCATAGACGCTATTCTCTTTTTTGAATAATTTCCAACGTAAGGGGGTTATTTCTCACCGTCTGACTATTTCGGAGAGGAAACTTGTGGATTTTAAGTGTTATAAGTATGGAAAGATTCATATATTTGGAGACAAAAACTAGGTCAGCAACATAATACATATACCAAGGTACACAGCGGATGTTATATTGATCACTATTTGAGTTTGTTTCTTACAATACTTGAAAAGTGACATTTCTGTTTAAATATTTGACTATTTTTAAAGGGAAAAATATGGGTCAGTGCATTTGCACTGAAAGAAACGCATCAATCTCAAAGTGCCACCATCATGACTAATAATAATTAATCAAAACCATTAACTATGTGAAGAAAAGTACTTAAATTATGATTCTATTCAATTCTTTCGCCTCCCAGTCTCAGAGGGACCGCGAGTAACCCTAGTAGTACTAACATACACTAAGAAATACTGGGGAGACCACTATTGGAGTTTACCATTTTGCTCTAACAATATTTGAATATTGATATTTGTGTTTATGGATGACTACTTTTGAAAAAGAATGAGAGGGGCATAAAGGACAAATATATTTAATGTTTAATTTTCTCAATCCTATTTTTAACTACAGGGAATATGTAAAAATACAATAATAATGTAAAAATACATTCATTAATATACGAGTATTAGTTGTAATAGACACATTTGATTAGCTTTCAATCAGTCACTTGTCATTTCAATTACGTCACAATTCAAATTTCACAAACAAAAAACAAAGGATGAATAATATAAATGTATACTCAAAATTAGTAAAAATAAATATATGTTTTTAAATCTAGTATATCATTTAAAATGTGACTTTTTCCCTACTTATTGTCATTGTTAATACAAGCTATGCTGCTTATGGTTTGGCCAGGCCACCGTTTTAAATAAGACTTTGCTATAAACTTTTATCTGGTTTAATAAAAGTTTAAAAGAGTATTATTTCACTTTGTGTCAAAATGACTGCTATGAAAAACCTGTCATAAACCTATAGTGATTTTTAAGTAATTTTCCCATGTTCACTAGATTATCATTTTCCATACCACTTGTCTTCATACAGGCCTTGTGAGAGCACACAGACACGTGGAGAAGATGCAAACTCAATACAGGAAGCCCCGAGCTGAGATTTGAACTGAGAACTTCAAAAATGTGCTGTGGATGTCCTAATCACTTTGTGACCGTGTTACAAAATACATTCTGAAAACAGTTGGGGGGGAAATAACCCAGTTGAAAAGGAAATGACCACCAGTTGGGTCAAATGAATAACCCACGTTTTTTTTCTTGTCCCCCCCCCCCCAAAAAAAACGAAAAAAGTCTTTTACACAATAATTTAAAATACATCAGACCCACAAACAATCATAATTATGATAATGATAAACATCACGGTCTGGCCCTTGTAGGACTCCTGATGAAAGACAATTTTACATGCTTTTTCTTGGGGGGGGGGGTAGGTTTTGATGAAGAACGTGTGTGAAGTTGCAAAATGCTCTCTTGTAAATTTTTGTATGACACTTAAATCCCTATTGTAGTCATTCTCAGGACACACCCATGGGAATCCTGAGAGTTTGCAACCGTCACAAAGGGATATCCTTTTCATTGACGTATTCCGTTGACCTGGATGGCTCCAAGCCAATGAAATACACTCAGTGAGAAAATTGTTTTTCATGAATCAGGTTCTTCCCTTGTTAAGGATTGGAAATAGATTAAACACAGAGCTAACAAGCACTACAGAGTATACGGCACATACAGAATTTCTTTTTTTGATTAAGTTTTTTGCTTAGAACATTTTATGTGGATTTTTTTTAAATGCTTCTGTTATCAATGTGATGCTTCCACGAACAACATGGCTGCAAGCAAAGGAGCTTGTTCACAAAAGTGCAGTCAGTGTTGCAAAATTTGTGACTTTTCCTACCTCTCTCGTGACTATTTTTCCCATAAGTGACTAGCATCTTAAAAATGGATGTACGAATTTCTTCTAAGGTTGACTCACTACAGAGCAAAGTATTGGCTGCAGCGCTGTGAAATTTGAATGCATAACAAATAAAATAAAATCAGTCAGCTTATGAAATGAGGCTTCAAAATTCGAGAAAATCAAGTCGTTCTCTCTGCTCTCAGGCAGAGAGGGTGTGCCCGCTGAATGTGCTGAACCCACACTCAGCTCAATAGTCAATCACATACTACTGCTATGACTTGGAAAAACGCTACTTTGTTCAGCATATTTCTTATGCCTACCCATAATTATATGTTTGAGCCACGAAAATATTGACAAGTGCTGGGCTTTTCCAGGCCATAACAATGAGTTGCTCGAAAGCAGGCACGGCAGCGTAAATTACCAGTCCTCATGTTGGCTATCACGTCGGACCTAAACATTGTTTTCACCTTGCTTTGCCGCTTTCTCTACATAAAGTGTGCATGCTCAAGGCGGCACTCTAAAGCTGTCTTGCCAGCTCGAAACCCCGGTCCACGACTAGCTGTCTTTTTCTTGCCTGCCTTGCTTTTCTGCCTTCTCTCTGTGACGCGAGCACACTACAAGGCACAACAACCAAATCAGCAAGCTATCCAATCGGAAGATGTACTGAATTTCAAGGCATAAGTATAGCTAGCAAGCTAACTGCACATCGCAATTGCATAGATAATTGTTAATGTGAACAAAAGCGCTTGAGTTTTTATATCAATGGCATGTTGTCGTTTAAAGCACGCCCAAAACTGAAAAGGGCGAGAAACAGTTCAACACAATATCTCCACAATTCAGTATGACATAGCTCTCTGTCTTGGCACGTTTTCAGCGGTCATCTTCAAGCATGTAGAATTTATCTAGCTGCTCAGGCCAGGTACCAAATTCTAAGCGAAAGCTGAGAGGGGATAGAGCTTTTTTTCTATTGCTGGTCCCAAATGAAGGAATGATCTCCCTGTGCACATTACACAGACCCCCTCAGTGTCCATTATTATTACTTGACTTCCAATACAGCATGAGACTGTATTTGTTTTGGTATGCTGTTTGTTTTATGTGAATCGTGTTAAATAAAAAAAGATGTATTGTTTTGTATTATTGTTTTTGGTTGTATTATTTTTTTCAATTGTTATTTATGTAGACTGAGCTGTGTTCGGGGGCGGATGTGTGTTCTCTTTTTACAAAGTTGAATTGAGCATTACTTTCACATTATCTGTCAAGAAAAAATATTCCCATTATTTCTGTGGAGGTCGATGCAAGTTCATGCTGAGGAAAAAAAACTGCTTTAAAGCTTGCTCGGTATCTGGAGGAATGGAGCCCAAAAAATACGAGTAATGTAATTGCCACTTGTCTTTTTGATAGGCAAGTGATTAGTAAAAGTGGAATAAAGATTTTTTGGTGGAAAAGAAATCAGAGATTTGTTTTTAACCTCATGTGTCTAGTCCTGCAGCACACACACTCAAACACATTCACATGGATAAACAACAGTATATGCTAATTAAGACTTGTGCGGTGGGCAGCAATGACGGAAATCAGATCCTGTCACAGTGAAAAAAAACGCAAAAGTGATTCATGATAGTGGCCTACATGCGGACGCCAGTGGGAATGCATAAGGGGTGGTTGGGTGGGAAGTGTGGGTTGGGGCTCCATCTGGGGAATTGGAGGTGGCAATTCATGAATGGGAATCAAAAAGGTACAAGTGATGTCAAGCATAGTGGGTTTTCAGGCGGGCGCTGGGTGTGTGCGCGCGCGAAAGAGAGAGAGCGAGCGAGAGAGAGAGTCGTCACCGGTCGAACAACGTCAGAGAACAACGGAGGATGTGATTGAGCCTCGTCTGAGCCGCGGGTACCGGAGTGACTCCTCGTGAATCACCTCGTGATGGAGGTTCCGACTAGAGAAAAAAAGAGTACAATATGACCAAAAACCACACTAACTGTTTACACAAAAAATTCCAAATAGTTCGTTTTATTAGGTTAAATCGGTAGAAACATGTGCCGTTGTGTGTGTGCGTGTGTGTAGTGTACTGACTCCATGGCAACACTGCTGTTGCCGCCGCCTCGTGTGTTGTGCCGGCCAGAAACGGTTTCTAGGGCAACTGCGTGGCGCACTACGCCACTTCCTGGTTCCGTCGGTGAGCTGAGCGCCTCGAGATATATATATATATATTTTTTTTAACGACCCAATCAATCGTCACCGACAACGCTTTTAGTTTTTTCTTCACCCTTCACGTTGTGTCAATGTGATTTGTGTTGTTACTGGAAACGTTTCCGTGCTCTTATTTAAGCAGACACACGTGAAGCTAAGTGGCTAACAGACGGAGCTAACTTAGCCTGAGGCTATTAGCAAGCTACTCCACTCCACTTACACGAAAGCGCAGCTAAAAAAAGAGAAGAACAGATAGATGGATAGCTGGATGGATAGATAGATACCATATTAATAGAGGAACGGTCAAACCAGTAAAAACCAAATGCAAGAGCAGCAAATGTGACGAATTAACTACATTTAAATGTAAGCAAGACACATGATCCAAGTGTTGCATGTTTATGCACCCATCTGTTTTCATCACCGCTTACCCTGAACAAGGTCGCAATGCAGACTGCACCCTAAAGTGGTCGCCAGTCAGTCACAGAACACATATAGAGACCAATAACTATTCACACCCACATCCACACTGTCACTGAGTGGGAACCGATCACACATTGTCCCCACACAAGTCAGACCAGTGGACCACTGCACCGTCAGTGACTCTGTTGCATGTTTACCTAATGTACAGTTTGTATAAACTGGTAGTGTAATTATAAGTGATGCATTATATTACACCCAGTAGTGTATGAAAAACATTTTTACTTGTTATTACATTACTTCATCAATAATAGTAAAATTCACTCTATTTTCTCTGGAGTGTAAGCCACACATGTTTTTGTTGTTTGTTTGCAAGCGGTGGTAGACTCCAGCTAGGCAGGACACGCCAGGTTCACACAGACCCAGCAGTGTTGTCTTGATTCCCCCTCCTTACATGCTTTTGTTTTGCTTGCTTCCCTGTCTCTTAGCATACTTTTGGGAAGTTATTAGCCTATTCCACGCTCACAAGGCCAGCCCCATGGCTTCCCATTGGAAGCCCAGGCCGTGTTTGTCTGCTTTCCCTGCCCAAAATATGCGTTGCCATGCGACGGCAAGGCCTGTCCCACTTCACAGTGGTTTTGTTTACACCCTTTCTGGCTCTAACAATGTTACATAAACCCTAAAGGCTTCCCCTCCCCACCTCTGCGAAAGAAATATGATCGTCTCAGACTCTTCAGCCAACCAAAATGTCCCGATCACTCTTATTCACCCCCCACCCCCCACTGCTGTATTCACTCAGCGTTTTTCATGAGTTCCACTCAAGCTGCGGTTATGATCTGAGCATGAAGAAGACTGTTTACAAGAAAGCTCGACTTTTAAGTCAGCCTTTCATTAAATGTCCCATTGCAACATGATCCGTGGGGGCTAAAAAATCACAAGAACACGCAGCTTGTGTATTTGCAGCCACTATCCAGTTAGGGTTTATTTCCGTTTGCAGTATGTTCATCACAAAATGTTTTGTGCAGTCCACTTATATACAGCTGTCCATATACAAGTAGTTGTCAAAGGACGGCCGGAGAAACTGTTTCTGTTTTAAAAAATGCCTTTCACTGTTAAACAATCCTATGTGTAAAGAGTTGTGACATAATTGTGTGCAGAGGACAAAGTAATTGGGTTTGTGTACCAAGAAGCAGTAATTTTCCTGTTCGGGGAATAACAACCATTAGCACGATATCTAAAACCTCCATTGACACACTCCAGTTAAAACAATATAATAGGATCTTATTATTTTTGGCTTCTTCAGTAAATCAAGAAATTTTCCACTTTTCGCACTAGAACTAAATGCATCACAGAGGCCGAACAACATCTTTGTGTAAGCGGGTGGTAACATTACCCGTTCTATTGCAGTGAAAACAATAGTCACTGATGGACAAGTATTTTATAAGTCACCGTGGAGAAAGACGACACAAACAGGGAAGAACACTAATATTTTTGTAATGTTTTAGCAGTAGCAAGTTTAAAGTGACTTACATTAGTACCAAAATGGGGAAATTGTCATCGTTTTATCAATAGTCAATAGTGAATCAATATTGTATTCATCAATAGTGAATTTACACACTTCCCAACAGCAACAGGAACGTCATTTGCCAAAAACATTTTTTACTGTGTGTTTCAGTATCGGTAAGTTTACTCATGGTCAACCTCGATATCTGTTATGACCTAGGGCGAGCAGGGTTGTTGTGTCCTGGAGGCTCAGAGGCGTACTGCATTTCGGCCAACAGTTTACCGCAGATACCAGCAGTAAGTTACCTTCCAGCCCATCACATTCCGATGCGTTCTTTCATGTTTCTTACATTCTTTCACAGCTTCCACCAGATCAAAGATGGATGCCGGGCAACTTTGGAGCACTTGTGGCACAGTCTAAAAAAAGCTTCTGCCTGGCCTGACTGCTGAGTCGGCATCAGCACTGTGAGGTTCAAGTGTACTGCCGCTCAATAAATGTCATATTCGTTAATTCACTAAGCTACCGGTAATTCACTACTCTAATGTAATCCACCGCTTGTACCAAAACATGCAAAAGAGCCTTTTAGTCACATACAAACCACACATGTTAAGAAGGTTGTAGGCGGTGAGTGGAAGACACTGTAAGATGCCAATATATTCAAACGCTACTGTCCATCTATGGACCACCTCCAGGTACAGTTACACCCAATTACATACACTTAGGTTTAGTTATGTACACTCAGTTCTACTACATCCGACTGGCTCTCTGATCCGCATCGTGGTTGCTGTGGCAAATACAACATTTCACCAAGCATCCACGTCAATCATGGCTTATAATGTTTAACCCATCACAAAATGTTGTTTCACAACCATCCCGAATCGGGGCTGCGGTGGCCACCGGGAACGCCGTGTAAACATAGCTTTACATGGTTGGAATGTGGGAGATAGCCCGAATACCTGGAGAAAATCCACACGAGAATTGAGAGCGCACACATACTGAGTGAGACTCGAACCTTGCAACTTTGAGTCAGGTGTGCTAACCACCAGTTCGCTCTGCTGCCCAAATTATTTCATGACCCCTCTGATTGGCCAGCACTGTACCCCACTCCTGCGGATATTGTTACTCAATCTGTTTGAATGAAGCACAAGTTCCAGAGATTGCGTTCAGCTTGGATGAATAGAGACATTTTGCTTATATTTTACCAGGTCCAGATGCTCAGGCATCCCAAACTCCCACAGACGCTCCAGCTTCACTCAGTAAGAACAGATAAATCGCCGACAGATCCACACTGACTGACACAAGAACATTCTCATGGCCTGCTTTGGCATTGTCGTGAGGGAAAAGAAGCTGTTTGCATCACACAGACTTGTTAGACTTTCCAGTTTTTCCTCATTCTCCTCTAAGGCACTCTGCTCCTTATGAAGTTTACTCGTGCACTGTTTAGGCTAACGTGCTAGTGTTTATATGGCGTCACCCCATAATGGAGCTACAGCTAAAAATTAGCTTGTGAGCACACAGACACTGGACAATTGGTGCACAATGACCCATAGAGTGGTTAGAACATCAAAATGTGCACGCGTCATAGCCTTCGACATCAGACCAAAAAAAAAACTCTCTTGAGATACCTGTTAGAGTTTTAAAAATGATTGCAGTTCAGTTCAGTACACTTGATTGTTCCCAGAGAGAATCTTTCTTGCACACAGGATAAAAGACTGCTACGCCACTTAGTGAATGATTGTGTAAGAGGCATTGCAATGGTTATCAATAAAGTTTTTTGAACATCAAACAATGGGGCTGGTGACTCTTTAATGCATAGGTTTCAAACTCAGGTCCTGAAGGGCCGCTGTCCTGCATGTTTCCCTGTTGCAACACACCTGATTCAAATGAACAGGTTCAATGTCAGGCTTCCGCAGAGCTTGCTGATGATCTGATCATTTGAATCAGGTGTGTTGGAACAGGAAGATTTGGAAAACATGCAGGTCATCGGCCCTCCAGGACCTGAGTTTGACACCTATGCTTGAAAATTACCGGCCAATCTGAATTTCCACTAGCCATTTAGAATTAGTTTTAACTTTCTCACGCTGGTTGGACATTTAGACTGTGGTGTGAAATATAGGCGTTCACACTGCCAATTGGCATAGTAAATGTCATTATCTGGCATTCTGACATAATATTTATTGGAAATGTAGGAGCTAGTGGTGCAAATGACCAAAAACAAAACGTAGCATAGAGTGCGGTTGAATATTGTTTGAATTGGAACAATTCCATTTTTATTTCGACAGACTGATTCTCCCATTGTATTAATTCGAGCACCGTTGACGTAAAACCCCGTCAGTGGGAATCTCAACGTGAAGCGGCGTCAACATTGATTTTTTTTTTTGTGGGAATTGGCAGAGAAAAGTCTTGGCTAACTTTTTTTTACTATTTAAGATGGGAAAGTAAAAAACAAACCAAAAAAAACCCCACTATGGGCGGCAGTGGGTATTTTTTAGAGGACATCGCCGTGTATCTAAACAATGCTTGACGCTTGTGAACATGGAGGACCTCTGGAAAGTTGACCACAAGCAGCTTGTGATTGTGTTTGTCACATAAAATCTGCTGTAAAGAGTATCACAAAGTGAGAAAAGTTGACAGAGATCATTTAAATTTAGGAGTGGAACCAATAACATAATGGACATACATATATACGGTACATACGAACTTAACGCACACTCTCACATGCACGGACATGCGCAAACCTCTAAATACTACTACCACTACTACTACTAAACAGCGTGGAACTACATTGTAAAGTTTGCCAAATGTACAATTGTTACACTGGTGATCAAAGGCACAATTTCATTGTTGTTGTTGGTTTTGTATTGAAGAAAATGCCTGTTGAGATGGTTGAGGTGTCCCTAAAGCAAAAATTATCATCTTTCATCAGGTTCTGTGTTTAAGTAGTCATAAAATAGATCAGTCGGTATGCTCTTAATTGGTTGGCACTCAATAGGTTCTCTTTTTTTAATGGCTAATACTTAGAAAAGCAATTAATTTTCCCCAGTTAATCGAGCAGACTTTCCTTGTATCTCAGACTTTTATATAGTTTGATTGTGGAAGTTTATACAATGATGTTCTGAACCGAGTGATTATTTAGGTCATGTGAAATCATTTTAATTACAGCTACTTAGTTATTACCCATTTGGCTTTAATGCGGAGTACTTAAAAAGTTGGCAATAGCCTCTCAGTTACCAGCGCAATACAGCATCAAAACAATCAGTGTGGGTTTTTCATTCCTGCTGTGATCATCAGCAATGAGGTGCAGTGTGCCTGGGTGGACGACCTCGCATTACCATGCACCATGCATGGGAGTCGAACGCCTCAAGATAAATGGAGTCAGTGGGTTTCAGTGTTCCGCTGCCCTCATGACTCAGGCACAAGCAGCACGTCAATCCTAGCCTAGTTTTCAGAGGCTCCTTTCAAGCAAGAGAGAGAGAGAGAGAGCGAAAGAGCGAAGGAGATCAGAGCTGGAAATCGGTGTGTACATTTGGCTAAAGCACTGTTTGGTCACAGACTCACAGCCATCTCCTTGCGAAAGAACCAAAATCCATATTTGGCCCTCCCTATGACATGTTTTTGATAGTTGACATTCAGACCTGTCACGTTTGGGGGCAAAAGTGCTACTGTCATGAATAGTCCCAGCAGCTCGTGACGGTTTGACAGCGGGCCAGCATTCACTGGAGGCCCCCACGGCTATGTCGAAAGCTGCTAAATTTAATCCAGCCATCTGTAAACTTCATTATTTACACCTGCGTTCCACCCGGATGGATTGTTTTCACTCATGAATTATGTAACTTTAGCCTTTTTTATTTTTAACACTGACAAAAAGCAGCACAGTTAGACTTTTATTTATTTCAAAGCTAAAATTACTAGTGCTGCGTTGCACTTTACATTTGGAGAAAAATAGCAGGGGTGTTGGGATGGTGGGCATCACTGATCCGAAATCAAGGCAGATTACAACAATTTTGCTTTAGGATTTATTTGCCAGTTCATACTTTAAAACAGTTCACTGTACAAAACTGTAGTAGCAGCCCAGGAGCAAAAATTGTTGCCCGGTGATTCTCTTGAATCTTGGAATGTCACCTCTCTTGCAGGGAAGGAGCCCGAGCTGGGTTGCGAGGCAGAGAAGTTTCGACTGGATATTGTCGGACTTGCCTCCACACACAGCCTGGGCTCTGGTACCAGTTCTCTAGAGAGGGGTGGAATGAGATGCGGCCAGAGTTCCTCAAGGCCCTGGATGCTGTGGGGCTGTCTTGGTTGACACACCTCTGCAACATCGCATGGTCATCGCGGAGAGTGCCTCTGGATTGGAAGACCGGGGTGGTGGTTCCTCTTTTTAAAAGGGTGACCGTAGGGTGTGTCCGACTGCAGAGGGATCACACTCCTCAACCTCCCTGGTAAGGTCTATTCAGGGGTGCTGGAGAGGAGGGTCCGTTGGGAAGTCAAGTCTCAGATCAAGGAGGAGCAGTGTGGTTTTTGTCCCAGCGGTGGAACAGTGGACCAGCTCTACACCCTTAGCAGGGTGTCCTTGAGGGTACATGGGAACTCACCCAACCAGTCTACATGTGCTTTGTGGACTTTGAGAAGGCATTCGACCATGTCCCTCGGGGAGTTCTGTGGGGGGTGCTTCGGGAGTATGGGGTACCGAACCCCGTAATACGGGCTGTTCGGTTTCGATACTACCAATGTCAGAGTTTGGCTCGTATTGCTGGCAGTACGTTGGAATCGTTTCCAGTTAGGGTTGGACTCCGCCAAGGCTGCCCTTTGTCCCCGATTCTGTTCATAACCTTTATGGACAGAATTTCTAGGCGCAGACGAGGCGTTCAGGGGGTCTGGTTTGATGGCCTCAGTGTTACATCTCTGCTTTTCGCAGATGATGTGGTACTGTTGGCTCTTTCAAGCAGGGCTCTCCAACCCTCACTGGAGCGTTTCGCATCCGAGTGTGAAGCGGTTGGGATGAAAATCACCACCTCCAAATCTGAAACAATGGTCCTCAGTCGGAAAAGGGTGGAGTGCCCTCTCTGGGTAGGGGAGGAGATCTTGCCCCAAGTGGAGGAGTTTAAGTATCGTGGGCTTTTGTTCAAAAGTGAGGGCAAGAGGGAACAAGAGATCGACAGGCGGATCGTGCAGCGTCTGCTGTGATGTGGACTTTGTATCGGTCTGTCGTGGCCAAAAGGCGAAGCTCTCAATTTACCGGCTGATCTGAATTCCAACACTCACATATGGTCACGAGCTACGGGTCGTGGCCGAAAGAACGAGGTCCCGGATACAAGCGGCCGAAATTAGTTTTCTCCGCAGGGTATCCGGCTTCTCCCTTAGAGATAAGCTGAGAAGCTCGGTCATCCGGGAGGGGCTCCACCACGTTCAGAGGAGCCAGATGAGGTGGCTCGGGCATCTGATTAGGATGCCTCCTGGATGCCTCCCTGGCGAGGTGTTCCGGACATGTCCCACTGGCAGAGGCCCCGAGGACAACCCAGGACACGCTGGAGAAACTGTCTCCCAGCTGGTATGGGAACGTCTTGGAATTCCCTGGGAAGAGTTGGAAGATGTGGCTGAGGAGAGGGAAGTCTGGGCTTCCCTGCAAAAGCTGCTGTCCCGCGACCCGGCGCGGATAAGCGGTAGAACACTGATGGATGGATGGATTTCTACCACGTGCATATTCTTCATGAATCCATTAGCTCAAGACTTTATTCTCATCATTTTTAGCTTCCTCCAAAGTTCCTCTCTTTCATCGTTATTATAAAGCACTGCTCCATTTTGCAGCAAGGCATGAAGAAAGTAAGTGGGTGAGGTAGAGGGGCTAATGAAGAGTGGGATCAATCTGTATGGGAACACGCGAACCAATTCAGGAGGACACATCATCGCTACTCATTTCTGTTCATCTGCCCAGTCATAGTCCTTCTGGACCACACATCCCTCGTCAGAGACACTTTCTATACTGGAAGGATTTACAACTAAGACATTCGTCACCAACATTCTCCAACTAGCCACTTTCTAAAAATCATGAACATCCCGTGGAGAAAAAAAATGTAAAATGGAAACACATTTTAAGAGATTATTCTCGTTTCTGTGGATACCTTAACTCCACTATTCTACTACATTTCCATGATGCCTGATTTATTCGAAGGAGGACACCAAAGGCACTTCATATTAAGCAAATTTCTGCTTAGTATGACAATAATTTTGAACAGTTCATAAACATTAAAATTAATAAAAGTTCTTCCGTGATGACAGGTTTAACTCAGAAAGAAATTATTCCAAATATAATTGATCTCAGTGGGAAATGTTGTGATGTCATTTCACATCATAAAGTGCCTCTAAAAACAGGTTGCTCACTCGCACATAACGATGTAATTGGAGTTCCGCAGCTACAGGATGTTTACAAGCACACTTGTGCACACGCAAACAAGTTGAGCTTGACGTGTTAATGAAGTCACCAAGTGATTTTTAAGCACACTGCTGCTGCGGGCCATTCAGCGTACGGTACACAAGCTTGCGCTGCTGACGGCAGCAGGTTGATATTTACGCCGTGTTAAATGCCATCATAGTTTTCCCATCTGCGCAACTGCGCAAACAAATAACACTATAAGGAGCTGGGCCAGCCTGGGACGATCCACATAACTGATGCTCATTGACATGCATGGGGGGTGGGGGGGTAATAACTATTTATTAGTTATTCCTCTCAAACCTAAATTGGGAATGGCAAATGTACACAGGCAAACACACCGTTGTACCTTTAAATATCCAAGCTGTGACGAGTGCAATCGTGCCGATCATCAAATTTATGCGTGAGCAAGCTCGGTCTAAATTTGCAGACAAGAAGCCGACTTACGCAATAGCACCAACCACCTCCTGTCTTTACAATGGCTTCGCTCTCACACTTTCCGACAACCATCAGCAGCGCTCCCCAGACGCCACCCCCACACTATACACTACAACTCCACAAGTGCTATTCTTGCCTCTGTGGCACAAGAATACCAGCCGCACCTCCAAGAACAGACGCCAAGCTCACTGTCAAAGCATCATCACGTCCCACGGGACAGCTTGGAGAGGGAGGCAGGCAAGGGAGCAGGCGGAGGGATCAGAAGAATCAACACAGGGAGGGCCTCTCATACTCTTGTGTGACGTGAAGGAGCTACAGTGGATATGAAATGTCTACATACCCCTGTTCAAATGCCAAGTGTTTGTGATGAAAGAAGTATGAGACCAAGATAGATAAGTGTCGTCATTTTGAAGCTTTTAATGTGAGCTAAAAACTGTTACCTTAACCTGGAAAATATTTTCGACAGGAAATGTAAAAATTAACTGTGCCCACCCTCTTCGAGCTGTGTTCGGAATTAACCACGTTTGAACTCATGTTACAATAAATGGGAGTCGGCACACTTGCCACCGAAATACCTCAAATAAAGATCATGTGTTCTTGTCTGCGATTCCCGACATGAGAAGAATAAGTTCGAGTCAGATACAATGAAAGAGACATGTAGTGCCTTGAGATACGAGCGACTCGGCATGAGTTTTTATAGATATGAGCAGTTATTCAACCAATTTTATGCTTGTGAGCGTTGTATAGTGGTAAGTGAAGTTACAGTGTTTCATTATCTTGACAAAAGGTCACAATTTAAGAAATCTTGAACAACTCTTAAAAAAAGAGACCTCAACCCGTTTGTCACTCCCACTTGGCAGTTTGTCGTCAAACTAAACAAAGAGTATGTCACGGTTTATTTGAAACAAACACATAGCTTTGCCTTGCAAAAGACAGTTTTGCTAAATGCTGACAAACAACGCAAAATGCCATTGACGAGCTATTAGCATCACCCGTGGTGGTTTTAGAAGCAACATATTGATGAAAACAAACACTGGGGCAACACCTGTAGACAGGTGGTATGACAATATAGTTGACGCTCGCAAACTAGCTGTTCGGCACCCGCGTGTTTGCATATACCCAAAATTGTTTCAAAAATATCTTTTCAATATTTTTAATGTCATTTTTCAGAAAAGACTGAGTCACTTATTGTAGTAGTAGTGGTAGTAGTAGTACTTTTTTGTGTCTACAAGATTGTACTGCACTGCCTCCCGGTGGACAAGGTGGGCACCATAAGGAGCAGTAATGAATAGATTGTAGCATTAAATTGTGATTAAATCATGAGGCACGAACCATTTTTTTTTTTGTTTCTTGGGGATCAAGGAAGGAACAAATAAATGGCATTTCCCTATATGCCAAAGATTTTCTTCAACAAATTTCCATTTATTTCATTTATTTTCTAATCCCCTTATCCTCACCACAATATTGTATTTCTTATTTCCATTTCTTCTTATAAGACCCGACAAATTCCACTGTATAAAATTGACTTTAGAGCTGGAATTTTTTTATTTCCACATCTCTTTATCCCTCCATCAGGATGTAGCTGAGTTGTTGTAATTGACCTCATGATAAACACAAGGTGGTGTGAGAGCAGCAAAGGATTTATTAATAGCAGCATGTGTAGAGAGGACATTGAGTATGTAACAAGGTAGAGGATGCAAATATTACGACTCAGACACTAGAGAGAACAGGATGAGGGTGGTGATGGTGTGTGTCTATGATGTGTGTGTGTGTATAGGGGGGTTACTGGATATAATGAGGGATGATGGAGTGAGTGAGGGTGTGCTGACGTTGGATGTGGCGTCAGTGCGATAAGAATAGCGTGTAACGCTGCTGAGACATCACACTCACACTAAGACAACCGGTGCCCTGTGTGTGCGTGCGTGTGTGTGTGTGTGTGTCACTCAATCGGTGAGTTTGAAGACATTAGCCTGGCTATGCTCTTCAGTACATGATGAGTAAACTGTTGGGGCCATGGAGCTGCTTGTTACGAGGTGTGTGATGACAGCTACGGTGGATATAAAAATTCTACATACCCGTGTCCAAATGCCAGGTTTCTGTGAAATAAAATCTAGACCATGATATATAATGTTTTTTTCTGAACAACCCAAGCATGTGCACATGGGGATGTAGCGTTTTTTTTAATTAACCAATCAACATTCAAATGCAAAATAAATGGGAGTCTACAGACATCTGCGACCATTCAAAGTGTCTCTGATTGGCTCGGATAGCCTTCTGCTAGAGAGACAAAAATGTCAGGAAAAGCCCACTACAACATCTAGACTTTAGTTGCGGTAAATCACAAACAAACAAATCACAGGCGCTTAAAACTGTGATCGTTTTGTGGTGACTCCCACTTGAGATTGGTTAATTTTGAACACAGCGCACTTGTGGAAACAAGTGCTGAACTCAGCTCCGTCTAAAATATTTCTCAGATTAAAACATTAATGGGGGGAAGGGGTTTGAAATGACCCGTCTTTTTTTTTTCGTTTTGTTTTTTTTTACAAAAACCTGGCATTTGAACAAGGGTGTGTAGACTTTTTCTATTTACTGTAGTAAGTTTCTGTGGGGGTTTAAGAACCTACTTGAAGTTTTCTGGAGGTGCAGGGCATAAAAAATGTTGGAAAAAGATTTGCGTGAGTGCATGCGCGTACGTGATAGTGTCAGCGTGTCAAAATCAATGACGCTCCGCTTGGTCCACACGGAGATGCTCGTCACAGCAGCAGAAACCGAATGAGCCACTATGATGGACACAAAAGTCCCACAGAGAATGAGATCACACAGAAGTTGACTTTTCTGGAAGATGCGCGCAACCGATACTCACAGCATTGATGCCTCTGTCTTTCACTTCGCAGCTGTTCTCTGATTCATACAGCGCTGAGGAGAGAAGTAGCAGGAAATGACTTTTCACAGAATTGTCAACCCTCTTGAAATGTCTGCCCGCCTCGCAAAGGTTTCGTGGAAAAAGTTCAATGAGCTTGAATAAAAGCCCCCAATAATTTTACATACACTTGCAAAAGTGAAATATAGGCTTCGGGGGGGGACTAACTGATGACTGGGAACCATCTCATGATTCTCCTTATTGCCGTTTCCTTTAAAGAATTTTTAATACTAATGTAATCAACGTTTAATGGTTGTGATGCACTGTAGTGCGATGGTTTAATTTAAATGAAATCATTTGACACACATTCTTTTTTTTCAATGGTCTGTGTCTTACAAAATCTGCCAAGGTGTGCAAACCGATGAGCACATCTGTACATTAATTAATACCCACAAAGCAAGTTTGGATTAATTCAATCTATGTTGCCACAGATAAAGGTCTGGAGTGGATAGAGGATTTTCTTTTTTTAATGTACCAGGTATTATAAATTTCACAGAGTTAGTAAAAATGTCATCACACAAGTGTTTTAATATACCACAATGTATGGGGGATTGCTTCACAAATGGTACAATGTACAGTGTACACACTACAGCTTTATGCCATGAAAAATATGATTGTTAAATATTTTTTTCTTTGTTGAAGGAAAATGTTGAAAAATGAGCGTGTTACCAAAAAGCTTGCGTAGTCGGGTGACGCCGGCCACAAAGTTGTGGAAGGGCATATGAAGGTCTCCAGATGCAAAGCGCTCATACAGCAGCTGGACTACTTTCGCATCACACGTCATCCCTGTGCCAGAGAGAGTAGAATTGCAACTGTACATACTGTACAACTTCGTGTGTGTGTGTGTGTGTGTGTGTGTGTGTGTGTGTATGTGTGCGCGCACATACCCACGGCTTGCAGAGCGGCGCTGAGTTCAAAAGGACTCATGGTGCCAGAAGAGTCCTCATCAAATTGGAAAAAGATGGCCTAAAAAGAGAAACGGGGTTCTTAATTACGTTTTGTATTTATTTCATGTACAATATTATATCGAAACAGTACAAAATGGTCTTAATTGCATAGTTCCAAAATGGAAGCAATAAATCAGTTCTTAAAAGGTGTTCAAGGTGTTTGTGTGCTCGAGAACAATTCTCCATTCATGCCCCACAGTAAAATTCTTAACAGCAAAAGTAAATCTGATGTACATACAGTATATTCAAATTTTTGATCAGGAAACCTGGTAAAAAAAAATACAGGTATTAATAGTTAGTTTGCTGCCATAATTACAGTAATCATCTGATTATTGCATGTTTTTTTCTGAGATGCCAACATTTATTGATCCTTTTAATTGGCCTTTACTCTCTATTTACTTAACTGTTGATGACGTAATTTTAAGCTAATATCAGCTATTTTCAGTCATTTTGAATCTACTGTCAATGGTGGTTCTAAGTGTAGTGGTAAATATTGAAACTGAAATGAAATGCTTTAAAAAATGAATGTATAGTTAAGTGGAGGAGGATTGGGGGGGTTGGCAGCACAGTAGTGTAATTGAGCTCTTTAAATTTCAGTGCAGTGAAACGTGTTGGTGCAAACTGCTGTTGGTGGAATTAGCACCCCCTGCAGGACTGGAGTGCAACAACATGTTCCAATCAAATGAGTCAGACACACGCAAAGCAAATTGTTACCTGCAAGTGGCGTAGATCAGACAGCAAGGCCTCTGTTTGCTGACGGTTGAGGCTGGATCGTCCTTTGGTCTTATCAGCAGTTTTAAGAACGTTTCAACGGGAGAAAGGAGGACAGATGAGGGCAAAAATGTGACTGAAAAGGCCTGCCTATCGCATTACTCGTGCGATTCCCACAGGGTGTACAAAGTTAGCTGGCACAGGCTGCAGCTCACCCTAATGATTAGTGCTGGTGATAAAAATGGGGTGATGGGAAGGTTGAAGGTTCAAGAAGAACCAAGAAGACACGGGCTGAATGTGGGTGAACTGCAGAGCGTGGGGCACACACTCCCTGCGTCATAGCTTGCCTCCATCATGGAGTAGATAGACGGTTGCCAGGGGAAAGAGTGTGTCCTCTCGTAGCCATGAACGGCTGATGTTGTGTGACTAAAGTGGCTATTAATAGCGTTTATACAAAGCATGTTCGCTGGAGTGTGTCGGCCACCATGAACGGCAATCGTGTGGCGTTCAGGACCAAAATGCTAACTGTGAAAGTAATTTGCAACTTGGACTAAGCAGGATTAAGCAGCATCACTGGGTGCAAAGGATACATCCTCTCCAAAAATGAGCTGCCTGCATGTGTCCAGCGGCAGGTGATAATCTTTGTCCAGGACTGACATTGAGGAGGAAAAAAAAAGACAAGAAAGGGGAGAGGAAAAACAATCACCAGTGCAGGATGACTTGAGGATAAGGGCAAGTCTGGCCACTGTTATGGCTCTGAAAGTAATCTTCAATGATGCTAGATCCTGCCTGTTTTAGATCCCTCCCTACTCCAACACACCTGATTGAAATTGATCAGCTCATCAGCAATCTGTCGAGGCATGAAACGGTCATGAACAATTGAATCAGGTGTGTTGGAGTCGGGAGGGATCTAAAACAGGCAGAATATGGCTTTCAAAGAACCGGAGTTGCCTAACCCTGAGTTCCGCCATCTGATAGCCACTGATAAGCTTCGTCTAGACCAGTGGTACTTAACCTTCGATCGAACCCCAGGCGTTCGGTGAATCGGTCTCAGGGGGTCGACGGAGCCTCTACCATGGAGGTTAAGACACACCCGACTCAACACGTCAATTAGTTATGACACGCCCGCTTGGCCATCACTGGCTGCGGATGATCACATGACATTGCTTGTCCAATCAGTGCTGCGGGAAATTTAGTTCGCTCAGTAGTCACCGTGACTGTTGTGGTAGTACGTCATACAATTAAAAAAAACAAAAAAAATATATTGGGCGACCTGGTAAGTCCAGTGGTTAGCACGTCGGCTTCACAGTGCAGAGGTACCGGGTTCGATTCCAGTTCCGGCCTCCCTGTGTGGAGTTTGCATGTTCTCCCCGGGCCTGCGTGGGTTTTCTCCGGGTGCTCCGGTTTCCCCCCACATTCCAAAAACGTGCGTGGCAGGCTGATTGAACACTCTAAATTGTCGCTAGGTGTGAGTGTGAGCGTGGATGGTTGTTCGTCTCTGTGTGGCCTGCGATTGGCTGGCAACCGATTCAGGGTGTCCCCCGCCTACTGCCCGGAGACAGCTAGGATAGGCTCCAGCACCCGCAGCGACCCTAGTGAGGATCAAGCGGTTCGGAAGATGAATGAATGAATGAAAAAAATATATTTAGGCCATGTAATTTTATTTACTTTTTTTCTGTTTTTAATAAATGTGTTTTTTTATGTCTTGAATTTGTCAAAAAAAACATCTAATTTTTATTTTTCACTAATGAAGGGTTCGGTGAACGTGCATATGAACTGGTTGGGTTCGGTACCTCTAACAAGGTTAAGAACCACTGCTCTGGACTGGTGACCTCTGTCATTTCTCTGAGACTTAAGCACTACATCGCCACCTAGTGGTGACCGAGGTTGTACCAGCTGGAAACAAAATCGCAAAAGTCACCTGAGTTGAAAAGCGTCATCAGCTCCTTGGTGTTCAGCCTGTCGTCCTATGTGACAAAAACAGTATTATTAGTTTAAAAGTGCATTTTCGTAAGGTAAGACAGTATATGGTCGCATACTCAGAGGGGTCATATTTTGGAAATCTTGTTTTTATTATTTGTACACAAAAAATTGGGTCTCTTTTCTCTTGGTTGTGTGCCTCCCAAGGGTGCAAAGGATCTGGGGGAACCCGCTGCCCCCCCTCAAATAAATAAATAAACATCCAACAAAATATATCTTGACACACCAGACACGTGTGTATCGATCAGTATAATCTTCCCAAAAACGTTGAGCACTATCATGTCAAAGCCCATGGGTAAGCAGAGCTGCAGTGATAGCTGGCTCCATTGCATGAAACAGTGCAAGAATTCTGCCGAATAAACTTTGATATCATTCTTGATCCTTGGGGTATGTCAGGCATGTTAAGACAGCTGATATATCTTTTTTTTTTTTAGTCGGTAATGAAATGCATACGTCTGGCATCTAATCGGTACTTACTGGTCCAGCCTCTTCATCAAAAGTCCTCAGAACTCTCATTTTATCATCCGGTGCAACAGGAGCGGCCATCACCTGTTTGACAGACACCGTTAATCTGTTCCACGTACCACTACACTATATATACACAATATGAAGGAAAGTGTTTCTCACTGGGAGATAAGTGGAAGTGCATGTGAAATCCGGAGTCCTGAAAGGTAACACACAATGACGGGTCAATAATGTCTGTGTAGATTCTTAGCCAACCAAGTCATGGTTATCCCCAAAGGTTGAATTGAGGCAAATCTCTTCTTCAGTAGTATCCACTTTCTAATAATAAGCCACAATATTACACATTATATTTTCAAAGAGATGATTCTGTCTTTCCAAAGATGATAATGGTGTAGCTTGCAGTGGCATTGAACAGTTATTTAGCGACATGAGAGGCAAAGGTCGGTATTCGAACTTGCTCCCAGTGTGATGCAATGCTGTGCTTGACCACTACTAACTCCCAGTGTACAATTTAAAGGAAACACCTCGTGCATTGTTCATTCATTCATTCATCTTCCGTACCGCTTGATCCTCACTAGGGTCGCGGGGGGTGCTGGAGCCCATCCCAGCCGTCTCCGGGCAGTAGGCGGGGGACACCCTGAATCGGTTGCCAGCCAATCGCAGGGCACACAGAAACGAACAACCATTCGCACTCACTATCACACCTAGGGACAATTTAGAGTATTCAATCATCCCGCCATGCATATTTTTGGAATGTTGGAGGAAACCGGAGCACCCGGAGAAAACTCGCGCAGGCCCGGGAGAACATGCAAACTCCACACCAGGAGGCCGGAGCTGGAATCGAACCCGGTACCTCTGCACTATGAAGCCGACGTGCTAACCACTGGACTACCGGGCCGCCTTCCTCGTGCATTGTTTACACAATTAAATTATAATTTTGAATTTGGTCTGTGAGTCAGTGTGACACTTCCCCCCTCCCCATATGTATTTCTGCTGAAATTAACACCTCTCTGACAGTATCAGTCAAAAGTGAGAATTATTACCAACTTTTGATGCAATTTCTATTTTTCAACTTTCAGCTTTCTCACTCTCACCCCAAACTGTTGGCAGTCTTGGAGAAGATGCGGACAAAAAACTCTCCGGGCTGGTTGGGCCGATAGGTGGACGCCACAAGGACGTAATAACCCGGATCCAGGTGCACTTTTCTCCACACAGCCCTGCGGGACATTGACAGGTGCTGTCAATATGCAACCTACGCCTTATCAAGACAATGAAATAAATGTTTAGAAACTGGTTGTTACAGAGCTGAAATGAAAAGAGTGAATTTCGAGCACTTGTTTGCGGATTTTTCCAAACATGGTGGTTCACATTTGAGGTAGGACTACAGTATAGCCTTTTATAAAACAAGGGACCTTATTATATTCCATACCTCTATCCATCTAGTGGAAGAACATTTAATAGTCATGCCTGTCACTTTTTTTTTTTTTTTACAGGCGTACATGGTTGAAGAAGTATACATTCTAGCCAATGCTGGGTTATTGATAGCAAGCATGATACATTTGGCGCAATACATATTTCCTGATGCAACCGACCGTCATCCCAGATCTGGATTTTAACCCCAAACCCAAGGCCCAAAGTCAGTCTTTTTACATACTGAGCCATGCATCCACCACCACTGTCTTAGAAAGTTACAAAAACTGTCAAAAACGGCGACCACAGCACAAATCCAATCCTCAACCCAATCTGCTGGAGAAAAATAATTAACCCAACCTTGGGTAAAATTAACTTAATCTGCTCCTAATCCATAGCTCCTCAGCCAATTTTTTTTTGGGGGGGGGGGGAGCAATGTGAGTATTTCAACATGTAAACGTTTTACCTTTGAGCCCTATATTTCCCTGAACGACCAACTGGACGATTTTTCATGAAGAAGTTGCGGTCCAAACACATGCCCTGAAGCTGTATGGAATGATAAATCTAATTAAATTACGTCGTGCCAACCAACACGGGGGAAAAAAAAGCTCATTCTTTGGCAACCAACCTCCGAGGGAACCTGAAAAACAAAACAAAACAAAAAGAAAAGTGTGAGTTTCCCAAATGAAAGTCGGATGTTGGCATGTTCTTTCGAAAAGATACGACGGACGACCTTGTAGATGTGGAAGCCCATGTAGAGGAAGTGGACATTGCCCTTGCGCCTGCGGTCTTTCTGCAGAATTTCCACCAGCACTGTGCACTTCTTGCCTTTCATCTTCTGCTTCTCCGTCTTCTTGCCCTCTTTTGGGCCGCTCTCCTCATCCTCATCGCCATCTTCCTCATCCTCCTCATCTTCCTCATCCGGCTCGTCCTGCTCGGTGAGAACCAGCTCAAATTGAGGGTTCTTCCAAAAGGAGCCTAAGGAGAATCAAGTGAAGACAAGAGAAACATTCAAAGCTTCATCCATTTAAAAAAATAAATAAATGACCGCGAGACCACTGCAAAATGATCAGATTTTTCAGTTTGCAGTATACGTACATTATATTTCAGTAAAATGCCCCCCCCCCCCTGACCCCTTGATTTAAAGCATTTATTTAAAGGCAGAAAAATGGTCAAAAGTTTGGCAAATGTTGAAGAACGTATCTAAAAACAGCCTTTAAGTGATTTATCGCCACTTACGGGTAGTTTATTGCCAAACTAAACATAAAACAAATAGAATTAATTGTCTAGTTAGCTTTAAGAGTTATTTTAGCTAAACAAACAATGCAAAACGCCTTAGATATTATTATAGATAGGCGAATGAATAGCATCGAATCACTGTGTTATAACCTGTTTAAACACAAATGGTGGAGCAGCACTTGCAGACCAACAATGTAACAATACTCACATGCTGATATTCATTCTCCTCGGTGAAAAATTATTCACTAACTAACTAAATTATTCACACCTTACTGTGTCATTTGTCTTTGGGTGTGTATCTGTTTTTCTGTATTATTAATAGCCTCAGGAGGCTAGGGTGCGTAGACCAAAAGGAGCAGCTCAATGTCCAATGAATAGAAATAAAATGTATTGTATTGTATGTTATGTCCATTCATTTCAAAGGGGAAAAACAATTTGAGACACGTGTTTTGAATGATGAGGTTGTCACGCAGGAAATTAATCTTGTATCTCAAAGCACCATTGTACCCAAAAGTGTCATGGTGTTTTTTAAGTATCATTTTTCCCCCCCAAAGCTATACACTTGACATAGAGCGCATACGGTTGTATTTTCGGCTTCCGCCGGCAGAGCTCCCTTTCAGCCATAACCCTTCATGCTCGTTGATGGTCCATTTGGAAGTGGAAGTGGTGGCGCTAAGGGCCTCAGTATTTTGTCCCTCCACAATGTTGTCAGGATTGATACTGCAGAGCTCCACAAAGTCAAACTTCTTGCAAAAATCATCAGTGCTCATCCTGTTCCGGATCATACAAAAGAGAGGCTGCTGATATTACAGAAAGTGGATCAAGAATAATGTGTTTCTTTTGGTTTCTCGTGTTCACCAGAACTCTCCATCCTCCCGACGTTTCATTTCAAGTCTCTTTTTCTCTTCTTTGGATATGGCATCCCATTCTTTGCTCCTGCAGACGCACACAAGGAGACAAGCTCGACATGTAGTCAGATGACATGCAAACGTACACACATAAACTAGGACGAAATAATTTTGAAAAAGAATCTAATTGCACCCCTCCCCTCCCCCTTAATATTGTGATTGAAGATATTTTTTTCAAGGTACTCTTCCCATGTATATTTCAACAAACACAAGCAATAAATTAATCCGTCTGATAATAAACAATATCACATTTACGAAACATAATGGATATTTTAGGTGAGCCTTACGCTAAAATAAAGGTACCGTACATGAACCGTCAATGTATCCATTTATATGAAATACATTTTATTTAAACTCGTTGACCTGCAGTCTGCACTCTGACAACATCCGCAAAATGTGTCCAAACAAATGTGGCTTGAACATAAGCCAGCAAATCATAAAACGTGTCACAACAATAACAGAAGAGTTATTACTTTTTATATTTCATGAAAGACAGATATGGAAACATTTGGACTGCGCTTTCTTAGCATTTATCAAGACACGAAATAAATAAATATTGTATACATATTGTCCATGTAAAAAAAAAAAATGACCCAAATACTGTAAAGGTTTTTGAAAATCACATTCTACTGCAATGCAATATTAATTTGAATTTGATTTTAATTTGAACTCAAGCACAACACACACACGCACACACACACACACACACACACACACATACACACACATACACACACACACACACACGCACACACATGGTGTGTTCTCACTTGTCACTCCAGGGCCCACGGTACTCAACAAAGCCCCAAGGATTCCTCACCCTAAGGAGCAAAATCTCATCCCCCTCATGCCTCACCTGAAAACAAGAATAAGAATACAAATAAGAAAACCTTTATTTGTCTCACAATGGAGAAATTCCCAATTTACAGCAGCAAAGTTATGAAAGGAAGAAAGTAGAAGAACAAAAAGTATAGGAGCCGCTGTAAAGGCAGCCACTCTCGCGGCCGCCATCTTGAAGTCATCATAACATAATAACAAACTAATGCAACACAACACATAAGACACTGATAGTCATTCAATCTTAACCACTTTTCTGCATACTCTTTGTTGGAAGCAGTTATAGATGAAAGAGGAGAGGATGGATGTTGATTGGATTGGATACAACTTTATTGTGGATGTTTCTACTCAGTCGTCATGTCATATTTTTGGGGTGAGAGATAGTTTCCACGTTTACACAGAGATTGTTATTTGCAGTCAGACTCTGTAGTGAGATGGTCAAATTTGAAAGTCCCGATGAGCTCAAATGAGACGATAAAATGATGTGTCATTGTCAGATGAGGTGATGAAATTGTGACGTTATTTGATGAAATGAGTTTATGAAATGAATGAATGAAAACATGATGAGATGTGAGGAATGTGAATATGAGGCAAGCGGGTAACATTTGAAGATGATGATAAGAGGAGATCATATGACATCATACAGTGATAGGATTATCATATGAAATTTGGTCAACTGAAATTAGGATATGAGATTGTGAATAAAATAATGAGGTGTGATGTTGAACTTAAATCAAATGCGGTTATGAGAGAAATAAAATGTAAGTGGAAGAGATGTAATAAAATGAGGTGATGGAATGGTTACGTTGTAAGTGATAAGGTGTCATCACATGAGGTTATCACGTGAGAAATGATACCGTTGAAAAATTATAATCAATGAGATGTGATGTTAAAACAAAATAAAAGGAGGTTATGAGAAGATTCAACTGTAAAATGATCAGATGGAATACAAAGCGGGTACTTTACGAGATTTTAAAATGATAATTTGTTCAAATGAGATGACTAGGTGAGATGGTTAGGTTATAAAATGATGACGTGCAAGGTGGAAATGAAATGAAATGAAATGAGAATATGAGATGATCTAAAATGATGTTATGTGGTGAGTTCATTATAAAATATAATAAAAAAATTCACAAGATAAGATGCTAAAAGGATCATTTTATGGGATGGGGCAGATTGTTGTGTTAAGAACCTCGGGATAAACTTTCCTGGTCGGTGTCTGTGATGGCGTAGGCGTGGCCCTTTATCAGCCCGTCTGCATTTATTTTATTCACTTCCTTATAATTGTTGGCCTGTGGAAACAAAAAAAAAACAAAGGCCAAAAATCCTTGGCCTGCCATGCATGCAAACTTGCATGTCACAACATCTCCTCTGTACAACACCTCAATAAAGCAGCTGAGCAGACTGCCACGGGTGAGGGCGGCCGTCAGTAACCTCCAGAAGACGCGAGGGGTGCGCGAGGAGACGGGCAGGGAGTACGCGATGCCACCCGTGAAATCTTCCATCCCCTCCGAAATGTTGCCGCCCCTCAGACATCCGTAAGATCCCATTAACCTGCGAGCGTTCGGGAAAAGCAACGATGGAAGAGGCGGGGCCGCGTCAGACTTGACGCCGCCGGCATATGCTCGGAAGCTGCGCCACTGACTTGGCATAGGCCTTCTCCACCAGGGCGCTCCAGTACTCGTTGCGGGTGTGAGAGTAGCTGAATAGCAGGCGGCCTTCTCGCACTGGCAGCCTGTCATCCACAACCACCTCCACCCACTCGCCATACTGCCAGAACTGGACGGAACACGGGGGACAGACAACAACCATCGATTAGATGAATCACGCAGGAAATGGTGTCAAAAGACATCAAACTCTTGTTACCAAATGGAAAGCAAGACACCCCGTAGACACGGTTTTAACTCATTCATTTCCAGCCAATTCTGGACCAAGTCTGAAAAGACGTTTATAAACGTCTTTGGGAGTGAATGAGTTAACCATGAATCTGTATCTTTATTTCGTCTCAAAACAAAGTCAAATTGCACAAGACTGACAGGGAAAGATGGGCTGTTAAATGAGTGATGTGATAAAATGCACAGTTCTCTTGTCCTTTTAAAGGCAGCCCTTTCCAGGTGGTTGTGACGCAGGGTGTGTTCTCGACAGGCCTGCGGTTGTAAGTGTGTGTGTGTGTACGTGTGTGTACGTGTGTTCCAGCGGGTATTCGCTGCCTGCACGCACGGACTGCTCTCAAATCACCATGACAGGGCAAAATGAGTTGACAGTCCCTACGTCCTGCAAGTTGAGTCACGTCGCATTCTTGTTAGGAGTCTCCAAAGGGAACTCTGGCCCCCGGGGAAAACACACCGGACAGCTCATACCGCTAAATTCTTCAATAATCTTCCATAAGAATATTAATTTTTCATTGTATAATTCAATGACTGATTATTTGATAATAGCCCGCCCTCCGTAATTGGCACCCCTGGTTAAAAGCCCGAAAAGAAATTCAATTTTTTATTGCAGAAGAATACTCTCATACTAAAATGATAGACATGCTTGACCATGAGAAAGGAAATCAAGTTCCTCCCTCGGCCACCTCAGTTAGTTTCTGTTTGATTGGCAAAAAGGGGTTGCACAAAGTATTAACATCAGAAGTGCTAAAATTGTGGCACTCATGTCTGGATGTAAAGGATGTATTCCTTAATGTGGGTTTTTTTTCCCCCAGAATGTCCAGAAAAGCGCCATACAAATCTGATGCAGCTACATCATCATCATCATCATCATCATATTATTCAACCATCCATTTTCTCATCTGCTTATCCTCACAAAGGTCGCGGGGGGTGCTGGAGCCTATCCCAGCCATCTTCGGGCAGTATGTGGGGACACACCCTGACCTGGTCGCCAACCCGTCGCATGGCACAGAGAGACGAACAACCATTCGCGAACATATTCACACCTAGGGACAATTTGGAGTGCCCAAACAACCTGCCACGCATACCTTTGGAATGTGGGAGGAAACCGGAGTACCCAGAGAAAACCCAGGCAGGCATGGGGAGAACATGCAAACTCCACACAGGAAGGCCGTAGCCAGAATCGAACCCTTCACCTCCGCGCTGTGAGGCTGACGTGCTAACCAGTCGACCACCATGCTGCCGTTCATATTGTCAGTATTATTAATTATTATTATGAAATGCATGAATAAAAGGTTGGATTTTCCTTGTTTCTTTTCAATCTTGATACGATAACTGCAAAAACAGCATTTATTAGAAGCTAAAGAAAACATAATCGGTCATGCCAATAATTATGGCGGGCAGTGCATAAATTGAATCTGTTGAATCCTATAAATAATAATGTTGCCAAGTAGTATATGATCAATCAAGCAAGTAAGTACGTGCGTCAGTAAATCACTAGGTCAGTAGGTACAGTAAGTCATTAAAGTCAGTAAAAAAAGTGTTCTTTGATGAGTCAAACCAGATACGGATGAAACAACAGCAAGTCACGGTGGAACTATTCGTGCTTATGATTGTGTAAGTAATTTAGCATAGGCAGCTGCAAGTAAGATTCAAGTCTCAGCTGGCTTGACGTTGGGGTGGCTCGTAATGAGCTGTGTCTCATTCGCGGCTTGATGGACGAAAGACAGAGGAGCACCCTGTGTGGTCGCTCCACTTCATATATTTACTCACCCTGAAATGGAAGATGCCAGCGTAAGACTTGGACAGGCTTTGGTTGGGCGGTACCACCTTGACAAAGAGTTTGTGATGCATGGTGAGACAGGACAGCGCCGCCAGCAGCCAGCAGTTACCTGGGGAGACAAACCACAGGTTTTGTGTATCGGCCAACCATGTTGCTGGAAGGCAACGGGAAATAATTTCAACAACTGGCATTCCGTGGAGTGCAATTCCCGGTATTGTCAATCCCTGACCACAAACACGAAAATATGGAATAAAGTCACATTCCGCTACAATAGAAATCATCTGTTCCGTGTTGTTTTTTGGTCTACATTGTGCAAAGTCCCTCACGCCAAGGTTCACCTCTTCCAGACAGTGTTTTCCCATCAAGAAGGCCTTGATCATTCCTTCCACACTCACCTAGCTGACCTTGGCAGATGTCAGTGGTGCCGATGGTGCCCTCCACAAACACGGCATTCTCACTGATGTCCTTCAGGGATGGACAAAAAGAGGACAACGTGAGGGCAGCGAACATACAAAGTCATGGAAAGTCCCAAGAAAGAAAATTGCGCAACATGTACACTCCCAGGGCGATTTTTGCGTGCCGAACAAAATCTAATATTTGCCGTTGTTTTCTAATTGTTATTGTTGACAATTGCAATAAGTCAAATTGGCTGTGATAAACGAATGCACTGTCGCAGTGTATCTCAAATATTTACGTCACATGCCATCTAAAAAAAAAATACTTCGCTCTCCAGGTAACACCGTCATGACTAATATTAAATACAGTAGTGTAGTAGGCGTCAGTGTTCATCAAATTATTCCTAAAAAGTACAGTACATTTCATATTATTGTTAGCTGATGTAACATTATGCAGTTTGAACACTAACACTGTGCTCAACTGGCTGAAAATAAGAGGGGGGGGACATAAGTCATGCTTCAATTATAGTGGGTTGCACATAAAGGACAAATAAAATTTGTACATAAATGCAAAAAGAAAAACCGAATTCATTAGATTATACTTGAAAGTTAAATCCAACTCAACTGTACTTAAAAGTGCAAAAAAGAACAAGTTTAAACAGGCTCGACGCATAGCTACAAGTTTCATTCTGAAATATTGAAATGCATATTTGAAATGCTGTCAATCTTATTTTCATACCGCTCGAGATAGGCTGCATACCACACTGTGAGATTCACTTAGATGAATAAATGCAATCAATTTGTTACGCTGGACGCACTGGAATAAGAACGTGTCAAATCTATCTGGTCTACCTTTGGTCTCTTCCACTTGATGGCCTTCCTGGGGTCGTCATCCTCTGCCATGCCGATAGACTTCTGCTCGGCTGGAAAGCTCTGATCAGAGAACATCTCGCCGGACTTGAGACACTTCTTCAGGAGACTGTTAAAGTCCTGATCCTTAAATTTAATAGGGTTCCGGAAAGAACCTAAAGAAGCCTCCATGTTGTCCATGGTTGTCAGTCAAGCGTACAAACACTTGAATCCGCTGGGGGTGATTTCAAAACAGAGCCCACGCCCAGAAAGAGAAGAAAAAGAGGAAGCTCCAGCAACGGTATGCGCCGCAGCTCGGGAAGACATGCGGATTGCCCAGAGGTGGGGCGGGGGTCGTGGAGCTGGGCGTGGAGCTGGAGTCAGTCATGGATCCTGATCCATTTAAGATCCAGCAGCATTGTTTGTCATTTCAGACAAAAGCAAATGGGCACTCGAAAGTCCAAGTCAGGGGAAGGTTTTCGAGTACCTCGACCAGCAAACTACCTTTTCGACTATTCCTTTTATTGACAATATGCATTTACAATTTATGTGACATTTGCACTCTTCACTGTATTTTCTTTTGTCACTTGTATCTTGAGTTTAGGAAGCCAGGTTGTCATTTACCGCTACTGAGCACTAGATGGCAGTATAGTACAACTGCACTTGTCATGAGGCTTGCTAACTGGTAGGTCAATGATGGTCATAAAACAATGAATGGAACAATATGTGGAGAATATTTAACCTTTGAATACGCCAACTTAAAGCTCAATTTGGAGCTCCCATTGCTGCGATATGATCAGTATTGTGGTTGTTGTTTCTTAAAATGTACATTAGGAAAATATGATTCAGTGCAGTTCGAGCAACCAGACTATGGCTGAGGAACAGTGCTGAGAATGTTTGTGCAATTAAAAAAAAAGCCTTTACAAAGACTAAAAACAATGTTTTCATTAAATTCCCTATGGGATTTTTAAAAAACCCACTAAAATAAAATGTTCAGCCATATATGACTTTTATAAAGCTTAATTTCATTTCCCTTTTGTGGTAAAAATCTGTATCTGAAAATATATTGTACTTTAACACTATTTTAAAAGATAAAATATGTTTTTTTTCTCTTTACAGAAAAAAAATCTGTATTATTAAATCAAATAATAGTATGATAAATTAGAATTAATGCAAGATTAAAACATTGATAAGAAAAAGAAAGTTATACATTACTTTTTATCAATACATCTTTTTTAATCAAGCTATAGTTTGCTTGAATAAATAACCTAGAATAATATATTAGTACAATAAAAGAAACAGTTGTATCCATTTATATGCAACTTTTTTTTAAATAAACTGTAGGGCCCAACTGAACGTACCTTTAAGCATAAAATCTGTACAAATAAAAGTTGAAAAAATTAGGTAAAAATAAAATGAATTAAAACACTCAAATAAATTAACCTTTAGGGATTTTGACAGTCTTGTAAAATAGTTGTATTTATAATAAATCCCACATTCCAAAAACATGCATGGCAGGCTGATTGGGCGCTCTAAATTGTCCCTAGGTGTGATTGTGAGCGTGGATGGTTGTTCGTCTCTGTGTGCCCTGCGATTGGCTGGCAACTGATCCAGGGTGTCCCCCGCCTACTGCCCGAAGACAGCTGGCATAGGCTCCAGCACCCCCCGCGACCCTAGTGAGGATTAAGCGGTTCAGAAAATGGATGGATGGATGGATGGATAAAGGAAAATAAATTGGAATAAACCAGAATAAGATCAAATAAAATGTTGAGTATCACTTTTTTTTATATAGTTCAATTGCATTTCCCTTTTTGGCAGACAGCAATCATAGAATCGTAAAACTGCAATTTTAAAATACCATTTTGCAGTGTACTAGAGTGACTTCAACGAAAAGTAGAAAATACCTTGTGTACTCTGCAACAAAGCTGATTCGGATCCGTGTTTTTGCTACATTTCGTATATTACCAATTCATTAGACAACAGGTGCAGGTGTTCCTAATGTTGTGACCTCTGTCTGGAAATTCCAAACACAAATGGGCAAACATCACAAGATTGTTACTGACGTTAATTTTTGTCTTCGAGTAAGGTAAAAAATGAAAGGAAATAAAAAGAAGAAACTCCTTGAGATACATTGATAACAATCAAAACTGTTGCCAGATGATGTCATCACTAGTTTTTGGGTTTTGCCATAGTGATCTGGTCCAAATAGGTCAGGAAGGCCTCTCTGTAGCGCATTTGAGAACTTTGCTTTTCATTCAATTTGAAGTGGATGTCCAATTACCGTCCCCTTTGCCCTCCTCCCCCTTCTATCGGTGCCATTCATGATGTTGAGGTGGATATCCATCTCAAGAATCCGTTGTCCCGCCGCGCTGTCTCTCCATCACACGGCCGATTACACCTCAAACGTGAGACTGACCGGGACTAAATAAACAAGAATAGAGACACGGATCCGCCTAATGGTCACCATTTAAATCCATTCACGGGCTCTCTATTGTGTCCGTATGCTCTTTGAGGCCCCCGATTATAGGAAGCCTTCAGTGACAAAGGTCAGAGGGCTGAGCAGACACTCCCACACCTCCGTGACCCGCTCTGATCCCACGACCCTGACACCAGGAGCCTTCGGGCCCCGCTCGCTCTCCCAGCTGGTTAACCGGCTTTGTCCCGCCTCGTTTTATGCCGCATCACTCACGCATGTATTGGCTCAAACGTTTCAGGGGACAGTAATTGGGCTTGGTCACACTGAGGAGGAATGATATATATAATTCATTCTTTATTTGCTTGTGGTTAAAATATAAGGTATGTCAGAAAGATTCCAGGACTGGTGTCATAAGCCATGCATATGCTTACAATTCCCCGAGCATCTGACAATTCCTGTCCAAAAAGGACATTGCCGTGCTGGGGCAATCTCCTCTACTCACCCAACTTGGCTCCATGTGTTTTTGTTTCCTCTTTCCGAAGTTTGAGGGGGTCATCAAGAAGACCTATTTTGAAGACAACGATTACATCAAGGTAGCCACGGCGGCAGTGGATCCGGGAATGATCCTTCACGGGGTGCGTGAGGGTGTGGCAGAAAAGAAAGTAGTTTGGATGACAAATATATCACTTCTTAGCTTGCTGGAGGGATACAAAATAAATCTGGCAGACAGACATACATATATATGCAAATGATGAACAGATAGCCAAAGAACTAGAGCGCCAGATACTGGCTTAACATCATTTCTATTTATTATTATTAGTTATTGGTAATTAAATTAACGTATTAATTATTCTCAGGACTAAAACAAAAATCAGTAAAATAAACAATTTTACATACAGTAGACATTTAAAAAACTATTGATATACTGTATACTAATCTATATTTAATAAATGGTTCATTATTGTAATTAAATGATTCTAAATAATGCAATATAAAATTTGGCCGGTTCGTATTTTATTTGTAAAATAAACCTTGACATATTATCCAGACATATTTTGTTTTTCACAAGGTATTCCACAGCAGGAATAGGCCCACTAACAAACAAACACATCCGAACAAATAAATGGTAGCATTTGTTACAAGTGGAACCTTTTCGGGTAATTCTGCCAAGGTTTGACGGAACCTATCTAGCTGCTGTTTTGTGAATGTATGTGAAGCAAAAAGAGTTGAAGTGAGCTGCCGTCAGGCCCTGCGGGCCAAGCAACACATGAAAAATCTTCTCTCCTGTCACTAGATCAAACTACCACCTTCTGACCTGAAAGCGCACATTATCTGGGACAAACCTCTGACCCCTGCATGTGCGTGAGTGCTTGAATGTGTGTGTGTGTCTGTCTGACTGTTTATGTGGGTGTGCGTGAGTCCATAGGGGAAAGAGTTGGCCTGCCAGAGGCGAATGTTCAGATCCAGTTTTCTGGCATTTTTCTTCCGGTCTGGGTAGGGCAAAAAAAAAAAAAGGCAGTGTGTGTGTGTGCGTGTGTCAAGATGGGTCACCAGGTGGACCAGATAAATTATAGTGGAAGACAAAGTATTCAGACTTTTCTTTGCAGGATTTAGACAAGGCTACATTGTTACAACTTTCATAATATACACGAGTTATGCATTTACTTTTTTTTAATAATTAATAATGGATGGATGGAGAATAGTACACTGGAAAAAGTACTGACACAAAATGTGGTCAACTGATGGAATTGTCTCCTCTTTTCCTCAAAAATATTCAAATGATATCTGTTAGTTTTTAGTTTAACACATTTTAACTATGAGCGGCCAATGAACATGTCCGAATTCAATGGAAACAAAAGATTTCTGTGTCAGTACTGGCATTCATCAGTAAAAAGGCCACAGTGTGGGACAAATAAAGGATATCTTATCTCGTCTTATCTTATAAATCTCTTTACAAAGTCACAACATAAGCATCTGTTGCAATCGTGAGAGTGCGCGCATGTGTGTGTGTGTGTGTGTGTTACCATGTCCGCCTCACAGTGCAGAGGTGCAATGTTCGAATCTGGCCTCGGCCTTCCTGTGTGGAGTTTGCATGTTCTCCTCACGTGTCTGCGTGGGTTTTCTCCGGGTACTCCAGTTTCCTCCCACGTTCCCAAAACATGCATGGCAGGTTAAATGGACACCCAATATTGTCCTTTGGTGCGATTGTGAGCGCGAATGGTTGTTTGTCTATGAGTGCCCTGCGATTGCCTGGGTTCCGGTTCCGGGTGTATCCCCTCAACTGCCTGAAAACGGCTGGGAAAGCTCCACCATATTTGCGACCCTTGTGGAGGACATGCGGTATGGAAAATTTCATGATTTTAATCCTGCCATAACAACTTTCTCTGTTTCTGTTGAATGCCCAAAAGAATCCGTCGGCATTGATGAATGGCTCCCTGTGTCGCTTCTCAGCTCACTCTTACTGGGAAGATGAGAGCAAGCGGGTGTCATTCCAAAGTTCAGGTTTCGCTCTGCGGTCAGTGAGGGAGGGGAGACGAGGAGGCAAGGACTCGCAACAAGAAGAACATAAAGAGCTGTGAGGGATTCTTGCGGTGCTTCCGATCGCTCCCCAACGCATCGTTTCTCCTGCGCTCATGATATCACACAGAGAGCGCCCATGATGCCCCCCGCCTTCACCTCACCCCCACAGACACTCTTAAGTTTAATGTGCGGCACATCAGGGAGGATAAACAGGACAAGGGGCCTGCAGAGGTGTTTGGAGGCGCCACACAGTGCAAGAGAAAAGTAATTAAAACTCCCAGTTAATTGGCTTTTTCTATGATAAAGCACAATCTCCTCATGCATAAGTGAGAGCCTCTTATGGCCACGGGCCAAGCCCACAGGAAAGCAAACATACAGCTCACACATTCCCTTTGTTGTGCAAGTTTTAAAGCTAATCATCTTAAATTTAATCTAAATTACAGAGAGCACCACTCATGCCAGAAAAGTGTATGTATATGCAGTGTGTGTGTGTGTGTAATGACCGTGACTTGCCACGAGGCTGCTGGGAACACTTCCCTTTTTAACTTTTGAACAGGTTAGTGTACTTCATAGCCTTATGGATGCTGCTGCATGACACCGTGCCTTTGAATAGCACATTTGTGACTGAAACACAGTGTTTCTTTGTGATGGTTTTCACATGTCTTTGCAAAGCTTGAATTTACTGTTGAAATTATGTTTGGTGGAGTACCCCAAGGCTCACCTCTAGGTTTCATTTTATTGATATTTTATTTGCTACTTTCATTTGTCCGGAGAGTGCGCGAGGTTGCGTGTGTATGTGTGTGTGTGTCTGTGCGTGGGGGGGGGGGGGGTGTAATCGTGGTGATTTCAATAGGCCACATGACACCACTGCATGTTGTGTTGTAATGGCAGCACTGTATTCATAATTTTGTTGTTTAAAAATACGCAACCCAGATAATATTTTTGTCCGAAACAGATTTTAGGATATGGCATAATCATATTAGTGTTGTTAAAAATAAGAGTAATGGATTCAAATTAAATGAAAAATAATGGTCATAACAACAACTCATGGAAATCGCATTAAAACGTATTTTAGAATCTTTGTAAAATCTGATTTTTCTTATTTTGCTACATGTTTGGCGTAGTGAAAAAAATTCACAAACGAGTCTTCAAAATGATGAATGCCCTGCGAGTTAAAGTTCACCTCAGACTACACATAAAAATAAAGAGAATTACAACAACCACATAACTTTGTCCACTAGCTTAACACCAGCACATAATAGGGAACGGTCCAGATAGACAAACGAACAGCATCTACATCGTGATGTTGAAACTCTGAAAGGAAGAGATATTTAAATACAAACAGTGCAGCAACAGATATAGACAGACAGAATAAGATTTTGTTGTTTGTTTCTAATGCAAGTAGAGGAAAAAGAAAATGGACTCACTCCATTCTGTAAAAATAAATCAGCATTATTTTGTAATTTTCTGTCCTGTTCATAAACGCCTGCATCAGATTGAATCTGCTAAGTGGTCAGCTGTTAAATAAAAGGTGTTCACACCTCGGAGAGCCGTTGCACCAAGTGGATTGAAACGGAATGTAACCCAATCTGCTCAAAATCCGCACCAACGCAGGACACAAAAGCGACTGTCCTAACAAAAACGGAGGAGCTGTCCTGAGTCTAGAGTCTTTTAAATACCTGGGCAGGGTGTTTGCTTCTCAGCTCAAATTGGACATCAAGACCGAGTCTATTGTAAAACGCGGACGACTGAGAATTCAGTGAATGAGAAGGCTGAGCTCCTTCAATATCAGTGTAAAAATTTTAGATCTTTTTTTTCTTTTCTTGCTCATTGATGGAAAGTCTGTTGACATTTTCCTTTGCTTGCTCTTTCGGCGTATTGTCTTTCACGAACCAGAATAGACGAAACAGTATAGGAAAGTCATTTGGGTCCAGCAGAGAGATTTGTGTTCCCTCTGGGAGAACCGGGTGAAGAAGAAGGCAAAGAGCATTCTCAGCCAGCCTGACCACGTGTTGTCCGCTTAGATCACTGTGATGCCTTCGGGCCGCCGCTATCATGCACCCTTGAGTGGAACTAACAGACACTCTGAATCTTTTATTCCCTCTGCTGTCAGGCTGTTGAATGCTGGCCAGTCATTTTAGAACAATTTCTTCTTATTCTTGCCTATTTATTGTGCTATTTTATTATACAAGATCTTTTCGCTGTTGCTTTTTTTTCCACTTTTTTAAATTTTTTATTCTTGTTCTGATGCACGATTTGTCATATAAAATGCTGTATGATTGTGTTCCGTGAACTGCAAAGGAATCGGACGAAATCAATAAAGTGTCGGAATCTGAAATCAATAACTACCCGAGCCAGCATTTAAAACAATTTTATTGAATTTTTTTTGTGTGCAGAACTGAATGAATCCATTTTTTTCCCTCAACTTAATCTACAAATATAAAAAAAAAATAAAAACTGTGACTGGCTCCAGCAATTTTCTTTTTTTTTTTCTTTTTTGAGTGTTTCTTAAAGCCAAAAGGTCTCCCTCATTGACATGAATGTAACATTTATCTTTGCAGTTTATGGGTGTGTGTGTGTGTGTGTACACGTGTTTGTGTGTGTGTTTGTGTCTGTGTGGCTAAAAGAAGTCAAAGTCCACCTTACTTGAGTTGAGGTCGGGCAACTGGTCAGAAAAGTGCCGCGTGCCTGGCTCTCCACTTGGCCTTCGACGTGTCCTCGCCTCGTGATTGGCCAGCGAACGCAGAGAGGTGTGCGCTGCAAAGAAAAGACAAAGGGCAGTCGGGATCGTGCTGGAAAAGATAGCCAGACTCTGTATAGGCCGCGGGTTTTTACCCGTATCGCCTTACCTTACACAATTGCGCCCGTACGAGCGGCAAATGGCGGCGCCTCGGGGACAAGGAGGCCAGAGTTTACCAGAGGGAGTCATAGAGGATGTTACCTGTCACCTGGAAGCCCCCACTCCTTCCCTCCTCCATTTTCTGTCTCCGTGGAGCAAAAAACTAAAGAAAAACGGAATAACTATTGGTAACTCATGGAAGTCTGAGCCTTCTGTCTTCATTTCCACTTTATTCTCCATAACACAATGGTAATTGGGACGAGTGGGCGTGTGTGCATCTGGTGCAATAACTCACCCAGCCACACTCCAACCATGCTCGTCATCATCTACCCAGCCCCCACCTTGTTGAAAGCTCATTAAAAGACCTGCTGTTAATGAGCTAGAGGGATCATAGAACTTCATTTTCATTACAAGGAGGAGCGGGGTGGGCTTTGGGCCCCGAGATGCTGCTGCAGAGGTTTTTATGTCCTTAAAATAGAGTCAGCAATTATCCCAACCCCTTGACACTCCCCATTCACCCCGCTCTGCCTCCCAACATGCCCGCAAACAATAACCAAACTGCCCCGGCACCCACCCCGCACCACTCCTCAATTTTCTATCCTGAGAACCTCTAGCCAGCCGTGTCCCATCGGCTGCAGCCCTCTTGTGACCTGCGAGAGGAACAGACACCAAACAAACGCACACAATGCAGACACAGAAGCCACAATAAATGCATGACATCGTCTTGACACAAAGGCGGGAACATCACAAGGATGTAAACAAGGAGTGAGGGTCCCTAACCCAAACGCTTACATGAAAAATTAATAAGTCAGCGCTAACTGGGTTCCTCAGAGGAAAGCAGCCCGCACTGGCTGAGAAAACAACCACGGCAAGAAGAGGCGCTTAAAATACTTTCAAAAGCTTTGTAGCGGGTCCCAAACTGCAAGCGCGAACAAGAAAAAATGTAAACGAGAGCAGCGCTGAGTAGAACAAAGATATTGAACAGTCAACAAAAGCAGAAAAAAATAGAGATTGTCGAGGTTCGTCTTTGTCTTTGTTTGTGCTAGCATGCTACTTCCTGGTTCACAAAGCATGATTTTATAGGACTTGAACTTGGCATTTGTGGCTTCTGGGGTAGGGAAATGGTTCGATAGAGATTCAAATAGCAAACGGTGATTTCTTTCTGCAATCAGAAGTGAAAAACTCAATTTATATTTGTATTTTTAGGGATCAGATTACTTCATGGTTTGCAGAGGATGAGCAGGCAACAATAGGATTGTGCAATGTTTTAGAGGACGGTTTTCCATTGCTACTAATAATGCAAAATCTAGAAAGATATTCCCACAAAAGGAAGAAATAAAATAAAGGTCCAGTGCCGTATTAGTAGCTGCCGCTGTTGTGAAAGCGCTCTATAAATTAGCATGTATTGTATTGTATTTTACCATATGCTAGCAAGCTTCCCGTTTGTTCACATAAAGATTATCAGTACTTCAAATTGCTTTAACATACCATTTTTTAAGCAGTGCTAGGAAAGTAGTTGTATCATAACTTAAATAACAAAAAGCTATAATAAATGTTTTTTTAAAATTGGATTTTTGTTTGTTTTGTAGTGATCAGACTACTTCCTGGTTCACAAAGGATGACTCAAATGGCAAAATTGGAAAATAACGACTGCTATTGAAAAAGGCACAAAGGGGAAAATAAAGTCTACTTTGAAAAATAAAAATAAAAAAGAAGAAGAGAAAGTTTGAGAATGTCATCCCTCCAGCGAGATTCGGACCCCAACCTCTCCGGGCTGTGAGGCAGATGTGCTAACCGCTCACCACTGTGCTCCCGCGGGGATGCCATATTTTGTGGTTTGTTGTTATATTTTTGTTCGTCTGACAGTTATCAGGCTGCATATAGCCATAAAAAAAAATCTACCGGTTCAAAAATGTTAAAGCCTGATATCAGATCGACAAATACGAGAAGATAATAACGGGCATCACAATGCAAAAATACACCTCAGCTCTTTATTGAGGATCCTCGTGACAAGGTTAGAAAACAGAGTGAGACAGGCAAAGTGTTGAGTCAAAAAGGAGACAAATCAGCAGGAGACGTAACAGCGACAGGCAGTTTCGGAATTCCTTAATAATAACATCAGCAAAAACAACAGTAAGATTGTCAATCTATGTATAAAACATCATCCCTGAACAGTTACACTGCTTTTACACACGTTTATTTTGCTGTCCCTGACACGGATACACAGTGGTCACACGAACGCACAGCACACGCCCTCTCGCAAACACACACACACACCAACACTCATATCGTTTCGTTTCTCACGCACGTACTCGCCGTCTCTCACAAACAGGCAGTAGCCTCTCACACATACTGGATCTCTCAGATATACTGTCTCACAAGGGAAAACTCTCAATTACTGTCTTTTCTGAAACACACTCCCTCCGACTCTCCACAGTCAGTGGAGAATTTACACACGCACAGTCCTACGGACATGTTGTCTAGTCTCTCACACAGTCAAGAACAGTCAGACACACACAGAGTTTGTTACACACAAATCGCTCACGCACACACTAAATCCCACGAACCCGCAGTCTCCTCTCACACAAACTGTCCCATTGGAAAGGCCTCACTCACTCTCTCACCATTTGCACGCGCAGCTTCTCGCACACACTAACTCAGTCACGCACACAAACGCAATTACACACACACTCCTCCTAACATACAGTATTCTCTCACACACACTTGATCACTCTTACTTATTTGGTCTCACTGTAACAGTCACACACACACGCGCACTCAGACGCACAAAATCTTAATCTCTCATACACACTCGCAGTGTTCATACAGTTTCACGAACACACACAGACAAAGGTCGTTTGAGTTCTGGACACAAAATGATCCAAAAGGACGCATGCGGTCAAGGAACACAGTTCAAGAACAAGTGTCGTTGTACGCGCGCACACACACACACACACACACACACACACACACACACACACACACACACACACAAAAAGCAAGTGCTCACTCAATGAAGTGCCTCTCCACTCTCACTTCCACAACCACCAAGCTGCAGCGTTCATAAATTACAAATTATTTTAAAAAGCGCACACACACACACACACACACAACCAGGAAATAATAACAGCTGCAAAACACACATGCACAGGCTCCTAACAGTTGGACATTTTACAAACGTAAACAGCAAGAACAGAAAGTTAATATACATCAGTTTCACACGCAGGGGCCGGAGAATTACACTTTTGCTGCATAGAAAGTAATCCTGGGAAAGCGCTCCCTCTCTCTCCCTCACACACACACACACACACACACACACATACACACACAGAAATCTATTCACATTTGTCACAAGAAGTCAGGACCGCAACCTCGCCAGGAGGCCTGTAAACATGACGTTTCGAGACCAGCAAGCGCTTTTCAAAAGAAAGTTGAGGCAAAGCAGACAGCGTTTGCCTCCTCGCCTTTAAAAGGCCGTCTCAACAGAAAGTCCGTGCACATATTCATCGATACGTCCGCGTTATTCATTCATCTCGATGATATGACGGTCGCCCGTCCGGTGGGTCACACAGAGGAGCGACAAGTGGCGCCTTTGCATCACCTGCAACTCGATCATGGGGTTTCCTGTGTTGGCGTGGACTGTGGTCGCTCACTTCCTGTTCTGCAGCGCTGGTAATGTCCCTGTTGAATGTCACCGTTTTGTTCTGTGGTCACACAAGGAGGCACTTTCTCAGCCTGCCGTTTTCATTTTTTTTTCTGACATATGACCGATTTTCCGCCACCTTGCTACTCTAGTTTCTTGTCGGTTGATTTTTATCGTGAGGCCAGTTCAGTCCAATACACGGTAGAGTTTTTAAAGGGGGGGGGGGGGGGGGTGGGACGGGGGGGCTCTCAGGGAGCAGGAGTCAAAGCCACGGCCGCCTCCGCCATAGCCGGACTTCCCGGGCTACCCTCGTGGCTAAGTTCTTCCTTCTCCGTGCCGGCTATCTGATCCAGATGAGCTTCCTCTTCCTCCATCTTCACAACCACCGCCGCCTCTTCGGCCTTCATCGCGGCCAGATTGTCTGCGGCGCTGGCCTGCGCGTAGGCGCCCACGCTGGCGTGGCTGAGGCCGTGCACCTTTTTCAGGTGCTTCTCCAGGGTGGCGTAAACCGTGAAAGGCACGGCGCAAAGCTGGCACAGGAACGGCGCCTTGGCTCCCTGGGCCCCGTGCGTCTTCATGTGCCGCGTTAGCTTGGAGCTCTGGGCGCAGGCGTAGCTGCACAGGCCGCAGCGGTACGGCCGCTCGCCCGTGTGGCTGCGGCGGTGCACCGTTAGGTTGCTGCTGTTGCGGAACTGCTTGCCGCAGTACTCGCACGCCTCGTCCTTCTTCTTCTTGGCGGACGAGCCGGACGCGGCGCCGGCGGTCCCTCCGCCGGTGCTCCTGCGCTCATTCTCCCGTTGCCACTCCTGCACGGCTTCGCTGACTACGGCCGAGCCGAAGTCAATGATCTCGGGCCGCTCGCTCATCTCGGGCTGCTTGGGCGTGCAGTTGCCGCTGGCGATGCCGCTCTCGCCGCTTCCGCCCGTCTCGCCGCTTTCCAGGGAGCCCTCGGAGGGGCTGGCGCAAGGGGAAGCGTGCCGGGGCTCCCGCTGCGGCTCGGCGTCCTCCTCGCCGGCATCCCTCTGGCTCTGGTAGAGGCTCAGCAGCTCTTTGTCTGAGGGCCTGACCTGCGAGGGGAGAAGCGTCAGGCTTGAAGCGATCGCGGGATGTTTGGGCACCGCCAGGTCCAACTCGGAAGGGCCCTGCGCTCTCATGTCCATCACGGCCTTCCCCGGCTGGATTTGAAACCTCCCCCTAGTGGACTCCATCACCATCACATCTGCCGATTCATACCCGCTCCCTACCGCCTCCCGGTGGTGGCTCCTGATGTGGCGGGCCAGCTGCCCGCTTTGGGCAAAGGCCTGGCCGCACACCCCGCAGTGGTAAGGCCTCTCGCACGCGTGAGTCCGGCGGTGAGCAGAAAGGGCGCGCAGGGACCGAAAGCTATGGTCGCACAGCTCGCACTTGAAGTCAGCCTGGAGGACTCCCGTTTGAGGAAAGGGGGACGCCGCCGGCGGGGAGGAGGACGGGGATAGCGCCAGGCCTCCCGGCGAGCTGACGGAAAGATTGCCGTTGTTAATGTTGTTAGTGCCTTCGGCAAGACCCCGCAGAAGCTCGGAGAAGTTCAGAGCCTGCAGGTTGTTGGGGGGCAGGTTGGTGGGAGTCTGGCGGGCCTGAGCCTGACGCAGGGCCGGTTGGAAGGCGGAGGCGAGCACTTGGCTCAGGTGGCGAGGGTCCACCGTGGCAGCGACAGCTTTGTTCTCTTTCAGACTTCCTCCGGCTCGGACGTCCTCGTCATCCTCCTGGTAGATGCTGAGGGAGTGTGCGTGTTGGGCGTGCTGCAACAAGGCCCAGGCAGAGTGTAACACACTCTCACACTGCTGACAGGTGAAGTAGGCGGGCTCCTTGCACCCTGGAAAACACAAAAACAGAGCACTAGTGGTGACACACGCAAAGTTCACGGTGGAGCTTGAGCTGATCGCAGTCTAGTTGGGGCGAGAAAACTCTTCCTAGGTGTCTGGTGACACACTTTTATCAAAATGCCCTAAGGATGAAGAACCTTCTTTTTAGGGCCTTGCTGAAATTAGTTTTTGAGGGGGCGGTCCTGTCTCATGCAAATGAGCCATTGATCTGAGTCTTCAAAGCGACCAGATTCTCCCGATTGGGACGTATACGCTCTGCCACAGTGTATCTATGCAGCCTCCTACCAAACAACAACATTGCTGTGCCTTACAACAATCAGTTTAGCTTAATGCTAACATATATGGTAAACACCATTTGCAAGCTAAAAATTAGCACTGACACTCCCGGTTTTAGAAAACTTTGAGCAACGGATATTTGAACATGAAGAACATAAAGACAATACAATGCAGAGTACAACAATGCTCACAGGTAACATGTTGTTTGTCCACTGCGAAAAATGACAAAATGATTTTACTGAGGCCACTGAGGCACGAGACGTTACCAAATTCGTATTAAGCCAGAGTCTACATAAGGAGGAGCCTTTGAAGGCGTCGAAGCACCCAGTCTGCAAATAGTCCTCCTCAAATTTGGAAATCAGGTGCGGTTTAGTCGTGCCAGAAATGCAACAGAAAAAATGTCTTCAGAGGACGCACCCTGTGAATTTGGACTCAGCCTGAGTCATTCACAGTACGAGTCAACAAGTACATTCTTCTTTATTCACATCAGCATGGCTGTATTGTACTTTACTGCCTCCTGGTGGCCAAGGTGAGCACAGCGCATCAAATTGGATCGTGACATTAAATAGTTTACATTATATTTAATTTATATTAATTTATTATTATTTATTATATTTTTTTATGAAGTGCAAAACTATAAAGTACTGTTTTCTTCTTGAAAACAATCAAAAGTTATTTTTTTCATCTGAGGAGGCTGGAACGGATTAATGGTATTTCCATTCATTTCAATGGGCAAGGACGATTTGAGCTACAAGGTTCTGAATTACAAGCAGAATCGTGGAACAAAGTGAACTTGGATCACACGGCCCCACTGTTTACCAATTTCCTTTTTGAGAAAAAGAGCTGAAATACAATTTTTCACCACATTGGGGGTCATTCTTAGGGGGCGATGGGTTTGTGGAAAAGGTCAAAGGATGCAAGTATGCAGTCTGCTTCATTCTTCTTCACTATAGTCTGCTGTTTTGATTTGACATTGTCTATGAAGTAACGGCTCTCTGATTGATTGTTGGCGCGCGTCAGCAAAACGACACACACTAAACATGTTTTCTGTCAACATCAAAGAAAGGACGCAGGGCTAGAGTGACATTTTCCAGACCCAGGCAAAAGCAGAGGTGTGCTGGCGGGTGCATCTTGCAGATATTTTTATATGTTGGATAGCTTTGTCTCCTAAGCGAGAAACCACTTTCCAATTAAGCTGCAAATTGCTAATTAGCAGAACGCGGCAAACGAATGCTTTATGCAAATGAGCCACTGACTCAGCCTGCTTGACAAATGAGGCCTTTTCTGCATTAATCAACACTGGAGAGACGATCTCTAAATTGCGAAGGGGGGGAGAAAGTGTTCTATTTTTTCTTTTGCTTTCTTTCTGAGAGGTTCAAAGCGTACTGCTATAAGCCTCTTTCATGTTTCCTCAAGTCAAATCCGTCCGTATTTTACTGGAGGGGAGGAGGCGAGAGATGAAAAAGAGAGCAACTGTTTTTCTGTTTCTTTCTCCTCTCTTTTCTGTCTGTGTGGTGCTCATGTCCTTTAACCCAGCCCGAGGAGGGAGCCAGCAAAAGTTGGGATGGAGAAAAAAAAAGGGTGTGAGCAGGAAAAGAGAGCTAGGTAGGTCAGGGCTCGGGAGATAAAAAAAGAAAATGAGATAAAAAGATTATAAAGTAGCGCAAGGGAGGGGAGGACACCGTGAAAATATGTCATCCCTTTGGATTGTACTTGAGACCCATCCTCCAAGCCCTCCGCCCCCAAATCTATCCCTGAGGGGGTGACAGCGGCTTGGGGGGGGGGGGTCCATGGTGGCTTTTGTCTTGCGGTCCCGCAGTGAAACACAATACCTAGCCGCTCTCTCTCTCTCTCTCTCTCTCTCTCTCCCCCTCAGGTTTTTTTTTCGTGCGTGTAAGGATTCCCATTTGGCCCGGGGTAGCACTTGAATATTAAGCAGAAGCAATAACTACTAATTAAAAATGCAGATTGGCTGGGAGCACTAACGAGCAGCAGGCAGAATCTCTTCTCCCCCGGGAGGCTGAGACGGAGAGGGGAGGCAAGAAATTGAAAGCGGGCGAAGCAAAAGTGTGCTGAAGACGGAGGAGGAGGGCGGCGGTGGAGATGGGGAAAAAAAACAAAAAAAAACAAAACAAACAAGGAGAATAAATAAAAAGGAACGAGACAGATGCACGGGGCTCTTCAGTAATCCACCCCACTCTAACCCCACCACATGCACGCAAACACACACACACACTTTCCTTCGATGCAGAGTAAGAAAAGGAGGGTGTGCTTGCGGGATAAGCGCTCTCTCACATTCACTCAAAACAGCCCGCCAATGAACGGCTTCAAGTATGATCAAACGTTATTGTGCTGACAATATAATTTCTTTGCAATATTTTTGTTTGTTTGTTTACACAGTATACTGTCTAGTGTAGAATAATTTTGAAAAATAAAATTATGATTTTTTTCCCCCTTGACATTGTGATAGAGATTCAATATGCTTTTTTCCTCATCTCGATTATTTTCTGACAAACACAAGCAATATATTAATCTATATTAAACATTAAATATCCGATGTACTACACATAAATGTTTTGGTCTTAAAAGGTAGATGTATACTTAAGGAGAGGCAAGTAAACCATGAATTAATATGAAAGGCAGTTTATTTATCGAGTCTACAGTTAGAGTTGTTAAATTAGGGAACACTTATACATGCAGTCCTTTCAATCGGGATGTCTGCATTTTTTTTGTTTTAACAATGCAGTATTGTGGTACCTTGAGATACATCTAATCCATTCCCTGTCTTTACCCCGTTGCAATGAATAGAAATACCATTTATACATTCTAGTAATGTGTTCGGAAAATTCACTTTAAATCGTACCTTATTTTTTTTTTTTTTAAACGCATAACTAAAATGCATGTAATTTTTTTTTTACTGTGCGTCACATTTAACCCTTTAGGCACCAGAGTAGCAACATTTCACCAAGCAACATTTAAGCTTAAAACTCATTAAGGCCCCACTGTATTTTGCGAGGGGAGAAAAAAAAAAAACATGCAAATAGGAGCAATTCAATAGGTGTTATAAGCTTCCTTGGATCCCTTGAAAGGTGCAAAAAAATATAAGTTATGATAATTATGATGATGATCATCAAGATGATTTCGATTTTTACCATTGTTATAATAATAATATTTATTATTATTATTATCATAAAACTATTTTTCAGGAAAAGTGGTAAATATTGAATGACAAGTGCTAAAATATGTAGTTTTATGAAACATTTTTGACCATTATTCATATCCCCTCCAATTTTGCCAAAGCAATCCTTTGAAAGGATCCCGGTCACTTCAGACGTCTCGGTAACATTTGACTGTAATCATCTGCATGCATGAATCCCTTTTAACGTGGCTTCTGACCGTCTTTTGCAACTTTCTTGTGTCATTTCCAGCTCAAATAGACACATCCAAATTCACTTGACCTCAAACGAGACTGACTGAGCCGTGTGCACACTACCGCATGTACAGTATTATTGATATCCTGTTTTGACATGTGGACTCGGGTTCGGTTGATGAGGACGCCAAAAAAAAAAGAAAGAAAGAAAATAATAAAATAAATAAAACGAGAGTTGTTGTAGATGGACAGAAATAGTGCAGGCGGCATTCCCCCTGAACCTCCCCCCCCCCCGTCCCCTCCGCCCCCACTCCTCCCTCCCTGAGCGTTGCACAAAGGAAGGAACTGCTAACGTGTGTGACATGGGAGGTTTCGACATGTGCACGGGGGACGCTCATCTCTACTTGCTGCGGGATGCTGCGTCCGTTTGTTTGTCCTGACAGGTGCAAAGACCTCCGCCAAGGCTCAAATGTTATGGGAGGCTCATAGCAGAATTGGCTAGAATAATGTTTCGCTCCGTTACTGCTTTTTTTTTTTTAATACTACAATTTCTATAAAAACATGTTTTATACATTTTGAATTAGGCCAGAATTTCACTTCTGTTTTTGCTTTCAAGAGATGCACAACTAATGTGATGATACCGAATGCAGATACGTCATTGCATTTAAGAGAAGGTTGATACCATTTTCTATGTTGAGTTTACACTGCCACGGAGTCGAGCTCAGGTCTGAGATCAAAGAGAGCGTGTTTTAGCTGTCCCCCTCTCCTCCCACACACATGACTCAAACGATCAGAAGCATTTTCAGGCTGCTGCAGAGCTTGCTCGTGAGCTGATCACTTGAATCAGGTGCACTGGAGTAAGGAGGCATTTAAAACATGTTGAAACATACCCGTTAATGACTTGCGTTTGGGAAGCTTTCAGAGCAATCATGTTTTTGGAGTGTCGGATGGTGTGTTGTCTTGCGCGAGCATTATTTTTATTGATTTATTTTTTTGCGGAAGGCACACCTGTTCTTTTTGTACCACGGCAGGAAATGGGTAGTTTGAGGCTTTAAAGACATTTTGCAGTGATGACTTAGGCACCTTTGGGTACCGTATTTTCCGCATTAAAAGGCACACTGGATTATGAGGCGCACCTTCAATGAATGGCCTATTATGTAATTTTTTTTTCATACATTGGGCGCACTGCATTATAAGAAGCAATCCACAATGCATCCACTAGATGGAGCTATCCTCAAGGAAATTCACACAAAACGATCAGATGTCAGTAAAACTTATTTTATAAAGCAGCGACACAGTTCACTTAACCAACAGCAAGTTATAAAATTGACTCGTTAACGTTGAACTCTCTTGCCGCCGCTCGGTGCAATATGTTTGAGAACCAGTGGCTGTCCAAATCCTGTGACTTTCCTTGAAATGCGTTTTAGAGGAACAAGCATTTTCTGGAAATATCCGGTGTCACCGATGCTTCCTCAAGACACTTAACTAGTTCGGCATCAGATCTTCTAATTACAGTACTATGGAAAAACCTCTTTGGGTAATTTCCCTTTAATGAGGCTCATCTTGGAAACCAATTATCAAACCTGTTTGAGATTCACATCGGTGTTCTTTCCAATCCGACCGGAAAAACAACATACGCAAAAACTTCGACAAAAACAACTGCCCACAAGATTTTGGACATGAGTCACAACCACTCTATAAATGACGACAGTAATGACTGCGCTCACATTTAGCAGGTTTGCCTCCAGCCAAAGTCCAAACTGTATTCTACTGAAGCTCAACATTTGTTGTCAAGTGCAAGAAATATTCATAAGCCATTAGCAAAGAGGATCGCGCGCTGTCTATTGAGCAAGCATGTCACTCACGTTGTTCTTACCCAGAAGAAAGCACAAGTTGATTATTTCTTGTGATAAAATGGTATCATAAACTCATAAATCAGTTCTCAAACTCTAAATCATCTATGATGACAACTTCCTTGCATATTAAATCGCAACCGCAATATTGTCGTGGGGGGTCAGAGGTGAGACACGCAATCTGATTATTTTTCAAAATGGTTCAGCCCGACATAAAACACATCCTCTTTTCAAGCTTCTTCCATGTTCGTAACTTGACAGCATGCGTTGTATTATCCCGGGAATTGGGAACATGTTTACCTGGTCACCTCAGAGACAACCAGGCAGGGGATTGGTGGCGAGTTGGGGGCGGGCACGGAGCTCAGGTGCTCGGCGTAGTGGCAGGAGGCCCCCCCCGGGGGACCGCCAGAAAGCCTCCCGACGCCACTGCTTTCTGCACAATTAGCTTTTGCATCACTAACTCACCAAGTCCTGCCAATGGCAACGGCCAGCTAATGAGCTGGACTCATACGGAAGGGTGAGGGGGGGTAAATAAATGGGGAAGAAAAAAAAAACAGGCCGGCTAATTAGCAACCTGCCTTTTTTCTTTCTTCCAAGAACTCACCTGCTTTGCCGGGCTCCACCTTGACCTTCACCCCAAGCTCCGCCCCCCAGGTTCGCTCCCGAGCCGCCGCCTCTTCCCTCCTCAGCTCAATGAAGCCCGGCGCAGCAATGGCGGCCATTGGGATTCCAGCAGAGGGGGCGGTGATAGCGACGCGGCGGCAGGTGGGCGAGGGGGGCGCGACGCGGGCGTCAGTCGCTTGGTTTCGTGGGAGGCAGCCGCCCTGTTTGTGCTGGATGAAGACCAGGATGTGCGCCAGAGGGAAGGCCCGGCTGCACTGGCCGCAGGTCAAGAGGTCACCGCCCCCGTCAGGTGTCAGGATGTGCGCGGCCATGCGGTGGTCCTCTGGCGGGGTGGCACTTTCGTCCGCTGCATCAGAAGATTCTGAGAAGCGCGGAAATGCATTCGTGGTGTTAGATGTTGATGAATCAAATGCAGTTTGACTTGTTTTGTAACAACCTCATAAATATCTTGACTTTTTCAGTTTTTGGAGTGATTTTCATTTTTTGGTTTTAAGCTTAACCCATAAAGGCTTGCGTAATACGGATTTTACCATATATTGTAATTTATGGCTATGACCTTTCCAAAAATATCCACCCATCGCTGAACCTAACCCTTAATTCATAAATATTATTAATATCAGAACAATAATACAATATATTTAAGAAAACCTGATGTGGCAGATTAAGATGCAGCGTAAAAAACAAAACTAAACATTTTACCAACATATCTTCCTTTTCTTGCCCATACTGCATTTCATGACTTAAATACTTTTTTTTAAACCCTGAAAGGGCTCTTTGAAGATACAAGGATTCCACCCAACACCACCAATTCATGAAGTATATTTACACAATTATTCTACAAATGTAATTACATGTTCAAACGCCAAACCAAATGACAATTCTTTTTTAAATATTTGGTGTTCACCTCCTATTTTTTTAATTTAAAAAGCTATTTTTAAATACAGTAGCTGAAATGTTCAATATTAATTTAAAATATTTTTAAATGCTAAAATAACATCAATCCTGTACTGAGAAAATGCTAAACAATTATATGAAATATTTACAATTTTTGCGATTTTTTTTTCCTCACCGGCGTGAAGTTAAATATAAAAGAATCAAGTCAAATGTTCTTGATTGTCTCAGCCTTAAGGAACCAATTTTTTTTTTATTTTATTCATTAAATTTTAATTAATCGGCCAATTGAACTGTTATCGGATTTTTTTTCCTGCCAGATATCGGAATTGACACGGCACCTGTAAAAAAAACAACAACAACAACAACAACAAACATCACTCGGGTCCTTGTCAGTACTCAAGACTGGTTCCATGATGACCTCTTTTGAAAGTGTCTTTCAAAACTGAGCATTTTCAAAAACGTCAAAGCAGAATTCTTAAATACCAACTGGCAATTAAACAAATATACACGTTAAACAGCACACACACGCTCTTGTGCGCGCACACACACACACACACACACACACACACACACACACACTCACAGCATTGCGGCTGATTTCAAGTGCTTGTGTCAGTCAAAAGGAGCATCGCAATGGGGCCAAACTGCTCACAGGCCACTGACCACTTCCTTCAAGCGACCCAGAACTGATCAGCTCACTCACAAGACCCACAGACGCACAAAGGGGGTGGGGGGTTAGGCACATCACCTCATTCACCTCAAACAACGTATGACAGCCTGAAGTGCAGAGGTGGAGAAGCCTTTTGAAAAATAAAGAGTCAAATATTTCTAATACTTTTTTTCTGTGCCTTTGATGATTACACAAACACTTATCCTCTGCACTTTTATTTGCCCTTTATAAATGAAATGTTCTGGTCGTCTTGGTGTGATTTCGAGTCATACGGTGAGTACAAAAACTCGATACACCGCCGTTCAAATGCCTTTTTATGTGTGTGGTATAAAAAAATGACAGTGAGATAATCAGCCATGCATTTTCCGATCTGCTTGATCCTCACTAGGGTCCCGGGGGTGCTGGAGCCTATCCCAGCTGTCTTTGGACAGGAGGCGGGGGACACCCTAAACCGGTTGCCAGCCAATTGCAGAGCACACATAGAAGAACAATCATGCGCGCTCACAATCACACCAAGGGACAATTTAGAGTGTCCAATCAGCCTGCCATGCATGTTTTTGGAATGTGGGAGGAAACCGGAGCACCCGGAGAAAACCCACGCAGACACAGAGAGAACATGCAAACTCCACACAGGAAGGCCGGAGCCGGAATCGAACCCTTCACCTCCGCACTGTGAGGTTGACGCGCTCATCCCTGAACCATCGGGAGATAAATCGATTCAAAACTTTTTTTCCACCATTAATGTGACCATAACCTGCACGACAACTGCATATGAATATGGCATGTTCAGAATTAACCAATCACATCCAAATTTATCATCACACACCTGCCACCTCGAAAGAACCTGAAATCAAGTTCAGCTGTTCTCATAGGTAGCAATGTTATTAGTTAGTTCTGAGCACAGCCCACATCCCCAATTATGAGAGGGTGTGCTCATTTTTGCAAACATCCCAGTTGTTTATGGTTACTTCCTCCCTCGGAAATATTTTTTCCCCAATTGAGTTGCACAGGTTGTCATTTTTTGGGGGCTTTATGAAAGCTGGCATTTGAAAAGGGGTGTTCAGACTTCCTTAATTCACTGTATTCACACCCCAAGACTCAAACTGCAAAGTGTTTCTCAACAGGAAACGGAATGCAATAAAAGGAGGTGGGGGGGGAAAAAATGACCGAAGGTGTAAGATAAGAGCAGCCCAGCCTGCCTTCCTACGCGAGTGTGCGTTTGCATGCCCGTGTGTGTTTGAAGCTCACAAATGTGACATGTGACCCCATACCTGACACATGTGGTTAGAGCGAGACGCGAGAACTTTGAAACCAGGCCAAAAGAGTGTCAGTACATTAAGCAGTCGGATAAAAATTGTTTCAAAAAAAAGGTTACAAGCAGGTAAATAACAATTGAAAGGTGAGACATTGAGAACAAGTGGACTAACTCCATTTTCCCCCCAGTGAGTTTTCAGTTTTAAGTTTTCATTTCAAGTGATTTTAAGTTTTATGGCCGCCACTAAAAGTTTGGTAATAGTGGCCTAAGTCCAATATTCTGTCAAATCTATTAATATTTAATGAAATATGGTGAATGACATTCACATATATGAATATGCACATCCACCTAAACTTTAAAATATATATATCTATATCCCAAGTACAATAAGGGGCTATCAAATTTGGTACTAAACCTGGATGATGACCAATTTTCATCAGAAAAAAAATGTCTGACCACTCAATTTGGAATGTAACTTAAAAATTTCAAAAATAAATATATTCCCTCAGGATCTCTTTCTGACACACACACAAAAATGAGCTAGCAAACTCAATTTCTGTCATTGGGTGCATGATAAGCACTCTAACATTAAGGTTAGTGATCGTGGTCTCGGTCTGGAAATCTGTCACATCTAGAAAAATGGTAAATAGCCTAAATAGCCACAAAACTAAAGATGCCCTCCTCGCTAAGCTAATAATCAGACCAGAGTTCAACAGTGGATTCAAATTTGGCACTAAAGCTTGACTATAACTCTCATTTAACTGAAAGATATGGCGTTTTCTCTATTTTGGCATGTAGCTTTTTTTTTTAAATGACCAAAAAAAATTTTATACCGGTACCCACTTCAGCAACTTTTCCAACACAGAAATGAGTGAGCCAAATCAAGTTCTTTGTGGTGAACTCCTTTTTTTTTGCAGGTTCATGGTCTAAAGTTGCCTACCACTAAAGGTTTGGTAATAGTTATCCAACTCTGAAAACGTGTCAAATCGAGGAACGGAGATAGGCATGTCTGATCAAAAAGACAAGTTGTTTCCTTATTCGTTTTGGCACAAAGATAGCTATTTTTGTTGAATGATGAAAGATTATATGAGGCCACCCCAGCTCTCTTCCTGACACAAAAAAATGATGTAAACCAATCTAGTTTTCGTCATTAACTCACTTTTGTCATTTTGCAAGAGTAGGATTTAAAGTGTCATGGCTCCTGCCCAATGGCTGCTGCTAAAACTAGTAATAATGGTCTAAATTGGATATTCTATCAAATGTAGAAATATTTCAATAAACGTGATCCATAACATCCACCTATACTTAGATGCAAATGCATTTATTAAGCTAAAAAAAAGTGCCGAGTGCAATAATGGACTCTCTGAAATGTATACTGGATTATGACCAGGATTCATCTGAAAGTTATGCCTTTCCCCTATCCACCTCTGGATGCATAAAAATATTTGAAGACAAAAAAGGAGTTGGCCCACTCCAGCACTCACTCAGACAAAAATGGGAATCAGTCCACTCTTGTTCTCAGTGGCAAACTTCATTTTTTGTCACTTGACAAAATAAAGTTTTATGGATGTCACAAGATTGTTTGTATCAGTGGTCAGGGTCCAGACACCCGTCTAATATATTAATATTTCATGAAAGCTGAGCGCAATAACAGGCGCCGACATGTCAAAATGACACGTAAAAACGCAGTTAGCCCACTGTAGTTCTCCATGGCAAGCTTCCTTTGCACATTAAAAGAATACGAAATGTAGCCTCGAAGAAAAGTGCCCTCTGAGAAAAGGGTCCTGTTGCTCAACACCGGTCACCGGCACACCTTGTTGCCTGGACCGGGGCCAATGGAGAAGCAGCAGCATAAACTGGAATAGAATCAGGACAGGTACAGACAGTACAGTGTGGAGCCGCATCTCGCCAGTTGTTACTCAAAAATGTCACCTTTCCTGTTTCAGAGCTGTGGCTGTTTGTGCAGACTTGTAAGGCGAGGCCACACACACACACACACACACACACACACACACACACACGCACGCGCGCGAGCCACAGTGAAGTGAAGGACTGTGGTCACACAACGCACGCACAGTTTAGAAAAATTAAGCTGTTTCAATGTCAAACATATTGTACATTTTCAGATCGTTTTAGATACAAGTTTTTAGAAACGAGTAAGTAAGAGCTAGAATTTTAGAAACGAGTTCAAATTCGTTTTCATTAAAACATTTTTTTGCCGTTTAGGTAAAATTAGAAGCCGAAACTTATCAAGAACTACTATTACAGTACTTTAAAATGAATAAATTAAACAAAAACAACAACAAAAACCTAGCAACTTCAAAAGCAACTCGGTCTGGACACGTCTTAAACATGACAAGCGTTCGCGGTTTCGTATGTGATGTTTAGAGGGCCACGGCGATGACATGGAACGCGTCATTTCATCAGTCGAAGCAAACGAAAGCCCACTTCGTCACAACTTCCATTCCGCCAACGTGCTTGGTGCTTACCGTGAATTGCACTCAGGTGCTGCGGTCTGCTGCCAAGTTTGCGTCTGGACATCGCGTCGATGCCTCCTCGCCGCTTGCCCCCCACCCCCTAAAAAAAACCCTCCAATTACCCCACACACACACACCAAAGAAAAGAGAAGGGGGGAAAAAAAGGAAGCCGGTTCGGTCCAGGTGCACGCGGTGTGATAAGTGGGCCGGTGGTGATAAGACGGACTGGCCTGTGTATGCGTGTGTGTTGTCTCCTCCCCTGCGTGGACTGGACTGACAAGGCTGCGTTCAAGTTCATGCGTCTTCCTTCTCCTTCGCTCAGTCCGCGAGCGGAGGGCAACAAGGGGGCGTGGCCAGGCCAGCAAACCGCGCCTACAGGACGACAAAACCGCGACCCCACTGGTCATGCACGTGTCACTAGACAAGGGGGGTCCTTGGTTTACGACCGTCATGCCACAGTGGAAAAGTCACAATTACAAGATATGCTCATTGAAATGATCAAATAGAAAGTACAGAATAGTATAGAAAGTATAGAAACAGTACGCATGTAGTAACTGAGCGTGTGCTGTCCTGTTCTGTGTGGCCACGAGCTGTTCACGCCGCCTGGCAACTAATTGAATCCGCACTTTTCGTAAAGTTAAAACCGCGGATGTCTGCGGCCCCTTGACACGGATTCAAGGAAAAAATGCTTATGATTTACAATCAAATCCTTATTGAATTCAAAATGAAAAATAAAAACAAAATCACACTGAAAAAAAAAACTTTAATGCTTTTGTGTATTTAAAAAAACTCAAAAATGTGTTTCTCCTTACGTTACCTTTATTTTTTTTAGCGCTGTACAACATTAACATTTTAAAACATATCTTTTTGAAAACTGAGATGCATTTGGGGTGCTGTGTTCACAATGGGGTCAGTTCCTACCGCGGAGATGTAAACCCAAATTTGTACATACTATGCCAACGTATTATTAAAATGACTGGTCATAAAGTAGGGCGGCCCGGTAGTCCGGTGGTTAGCACGTCGGCTATTGGCTGGAAACCGATTCAGGGTGTCCCCCGCCTACTGCCCGGGGACGGCTGGGACGGGCTCCAGCACCCCCCGCGACCCTAGTGAGGATCAAGCGGTACGGAAGATGAATGAATGAATGGTCATAAAGTATATTGTGAGCCGAATAGCATCATTGTATGCGTCATTTTTATCATAGGGTCGCAATATTAATAAATAAATTAAAAATCCCTTTTTTATGTGTGGATTCTCAAGTCACTCAGGTCATGGTAAACCAAAGGTTCAATTAAGACAATTGTTTGATCAACTTTTTTTTCTTACTTTGCAACAAAGTTAAAATAATGACCAATGTAAAGATATAAGACAAATGAGTCACTGCGTCTGTTTACTTGTCAGGGACAATGCAAACCATCAAACCAGTAATCGGCCCATGCCTACCTGCATAGGAAGATGTTCCGTTCCTCCGGCAACATAACAAGCGGGATTTGTACAAATGTGCAACAGTCTGTCATATACCACACCAGCGCAGTCGTAAAGCCGAAATTACAGTCAATTGTTGTGTGAAAAACACTTCAAGGCCCAAAACGTAAATGAACTAAAAACAGTGCTAGAGTGGAAACTGAGAGCGACATGATGACAGTATTCGCCACTGCGCAAACTGGTTTACTATGCACTATTTGAACCACAATACTATGTTGTAAACCAATGTGTCAAACTCATGGCGCAGGGGCCATATCTGGCCCGTGACATCATTTTATGCGGCCCAGGAAAGCAAATCAAACATGTCAACTTCCACGATGCTTGCTAAAATCTGTCACAAAATGTCAAATTCACACATGTAAAAAATAAGATATTGTAAGTACTGTCTCCAAACACCTCATGACAAGAACTTCAACAATAGTTGAATAAACCATTTATGTCGTTTCAGTCATAGCGGCCCTCCAAGGGAAACTGTGACTAAAATGTGGCCCGCGACAAAAATGGGTTTGAAATCCCTTTTGTAAACCAAGGAGCCCTTTGTATTTTATACTTTTAGGCAAGATTTAAACAAAAGCTGAAGTACCTGATTGAGTCCATGTAGTTTCGTGTTTCAAAGAAACTACTACCAAGTTACACAGGTGTCTCCGCCAGACTAGTCACTTCTGCTTTTCTTCACAGCGCTCACAAAAAATATATATATATATACAGTATATAAAATCATCATCATCCCCTTTTCATGCAATAAAAATGCCTGCTTCACGTTCAGTTTATTGTCCCTGACAGAATAAAGCTGCGGGACAACAACTTATTTTATATATTTTTTAATACCACAAATTGTAAGACTGCAGTGACCACAGGTGAAACATGCCAGCTGGAACCATGATATCGGCAGACATTTTTGAAGAATTAAGTTGTGCTTTTTCTTTCCCTTGACTACCAAAAGGATAGCGTCCACGACTAGGCCTATGAAAAGAATATGCACTGTAAGGACACAGGCTCATTCAAGACCCAGACCCACTTGAGCATTACCACAAATTGGAGGTACTGAAGGCACTTTTTAATGTAGTCTGTGTACAGCTTGTATTACAATGTAAATTTACTGTCCCCCTCAAAATAACTCAACACACAGCCAATAATGACGAAATCACTGGTTACAAAAAGTGAGTGCACCTCTAAGTGAAACTGACCAAATTAGCCATTTCTTGCCTCCCTGGTGTCAAGTGACTCAATTGTTAATCGTCATAAGTGTGAATGGGGAGACGGTGTGCTACATTTTATGTGCAAGCTCTCACACTGGTCACCGGAAATACAATATGCACTTAGCGGCGAATAACTTCTGGTGGGAGGGGGAGAATTTGAGTGACAGAAAAAGAGATGACACAGAATGTTACTTACCGGTGCAATTTTTTTTTTTACATTGCCGTTGGACACTGGAACAAGTTATTTTCATTAATTCCTGTTGAGGAATCCTCAAATGAAAGAGGTTTTAGTTTAAATGGAACAATAAACTCCTAAAACATGAGACAACTCAATGCTACTTTGAGAGGTGATAAAAAACCAACATAAACCATTTTGCTTCATGATCAATTTTATTGGGACATGCCAGAGCAGGGACTATTGTGTTTATATAAAAAAAAAAATGGGGGGGAGGGAGAGTGAGTGAAGCCTTTAATGTAATCGTCGTGATTTAGCGCAGAAATTACATCTAAAATATCCAGAAAAGAGAACTTCAAAGGTGCTCGGTGTGTGGATGGGAGTCGTACTGAAATATGAGTAGAGAGGAGCATGTGGAGGTTGAAGGAGAAAAAAGACAACGCAAACCAGTTTCATAACCCGCAGCATCTTTTCATGACAAATATGAGAAGAGTGACAGAAAAGCGACACGGTAAACATTTAATCATACTGTGTGTGCATAGCATGCACACACCTTGGTTTGAGAGAGAACATGTTACATACATACATACATGTCTGAGGTGTTTGTGTGTCAACAACAGTCACCCTGGCTTATGTTCTGATTTATTGTTCAAGGAAATCCTCTGATATTTCAACTCAGTGTCTGCTGTACGGACTTCTGGAGCGAGAGCGAGAGCGAGAGTGGGACCGGGACCGAGACCGATACTTCCTAAAAGTACAAGAAGGAAATTGGGGGGGGGGGGGGGGGGGGGGGAATAAATAAATTAATAAACAGTAAAAATGAATTATCGCGTGATTCGTATGCCAGATTCCACACTGATGGCTTTGGCTAAACAATGTCTGCTGTTGTATTGATGACCTCTCGACAACCTAAAAAGGCCAGCATGGTAATTTATAGGAATCATGAGTCATTTAATGCTTACTGTGTCATTAGCATTAGCTACAGAGTGGAGACTTCAACAAGTCGGACTGTGAGATGGGAGGGGACTCTAATATTGAAGGGATCATCATAAAGTCCTCCTCTGCCTCCTCAAGGAAATCTGACCGTTACTTGACACCTTGAGACAGCCAAAAGGCCACTTGTGGAACAGCAGGCGGCCATCATAAGGAATGTCAAAGTTTGGTTAACGGTTGCAGCTATTTCATACACTGTATATTTTGAAACAATTCTACAGATTAACTAAGTAATCGGATAATAATTGATTTGGGATTATTAAACAACGAAATGTGCAAGCGAGCTGCAGGGTTTTTGGTCATCCTCACTTTCCATACCATTTGACTGAGTGTGTGCGGCTTAAAAAGGCGAGGCATGACCTGGTGAGTGACATGGGCGTCGGAGTACATTTAGCTGGCTGTTAACATGTTAAGTTACTTGGCAACAGTTACGGCCGCTGTAGCTCATGTACGATCTGCTTATTACATGTTTGTTTTTGTTTTTTTTGGTAGTTCCCATTTCTTCAATAAAGTGACTGAAATGCATCCTTGACCACTTGCGGGGGCATTAACATACATTCCAGCTAGCTTGTAGTAGGCTATGCTAAACTTGCTGACAACGCTACCTTTTGTCAGTATGATATTTTGTTATTTTTAAGAGGAAAATAACTTTTTTTTTCCTTTTACAAACTTGCCATTGCACCACCTTATTTCTATACAGAACGGTTCATGTTTCCACAGTACCATTATTCCATGTGGAAAAACCCTTCTCCGCAAAAGGCACAGATTTTGCTTCGACATTTATTATCAAATTCTTAGAGTGATGCAACTATTTCAACTCGTTTGCTCCACAGACGGATACGGTGCTGCAGGACTGTGAACAACTAGTATTGTTTTTTTTTTCCCCCCACAGAGATTTATATTTTACAAGAATAGTATTTTGTTATTTAGTATTAATATTATTCATTACTATGACTTAGGTCTGGCTGTTTTTCTCTTAGGTTATCCTTTTTTTAATTGCTCTGTAATCAAAGTCGATTCTAGTTGAGAGAAATGTAATGAAGCATAAATAATAGTGACGGGCACAGAATGTGAAGAGGCAGAGGCGTCTTCACATACCTTTTGGATGAGCTGGAATCTCGGCCTGAGGGACAAGAGCACACAGAGTCGTCATCAGAACACAAGCAAACGCCACAAGACCCTCTTATGGCCCATAAAGCTGTCAGTGAACATAAGGCACCCTGGTCTAAAATGCGACTTAGGGTTATTTACATCAGTTTTTAAACACGACAACGCATTGTGGGCTAGGCTCTACTCACATTTTGGACAGTCCATTCACAAAAAAAAAAAAAAAAAACAATGGCATTAAATGTGATAGATGGCTCTCCTCCTACTTCATTTAAGGAAACGCATTTTACATGATTTGAATATTTAATGTCTTTGACTGACCATGACTGGATGCATCTAAATGTGAATATTTAAAAAAAAGTGTCAAACTTTTTTTTTACATTTAAATATCTATTTAACGTCAACTTTCTTGGATTTCTTAGACTACATTTTTATTTTCCAAGTTGAGACGTAGCTTCGATTTAAAGTGGGTTTAATGTGTCTATTTAATTTTTTTAATTGTTTGCAGAGACACCTCTAAGGACTGTCACCAATGTGGTATATTTAGATGACATCAAGCTCGCACTCAAAAGGTCTAAGCCCATGCGTGTTTATGCTGCACTCGCATTGGTACACATCGGATACATGTCAAATTTGTATCAACAATTGGAGAAAGTCTGATTCTGACCCGAAGAGGTGCGATAAGCGCCCAAGACTCATATCCCAATTGTGACACCGGAGAGCTTAAAAAAAATTAAATAAATAAAAAAGGAATCGTGCCACTTGAACCATACAGAGGAAATTCAGCCTTTGACTGCCTATTGAGGACCCCTTTCGAAAGCGGCTCTATTGTCCGAGTCTGAGGATCGGGCTGGTAAATGTTTGCTCCTGCGAGGCTGCTGACCCTCACAGCCTTACCATATTTGGAGGGAGAGGAAGAGGGCGAGTTGCTGCTCTGGCGTCCGTACTGTCGCTCCCATTCATCCCGCTCTTTTTCGCGCCGCTCACGCTCCCTAAACAGAGAAGCCTTGAGGTCAGACACATTTCAACACACTCAAATACCAAAGGGTCCACCTGCGCACACACCGCCTTACTTCATGCGTATCTTGCGTGCCATGGCTCGTAGTTCGCCCTCTCGCTCCTGTAAGAACAATCACTTGAGCAATAAGAGGAAATGGCGGATAGGACAGTCTTTGTTGACACCAAAATGAAAACGTGCAAGAACGAAAACCAAACGATTGAAACACACTTAACAAAATCAAACTATAATTGTCGCAAAAAGGTTCTCGGTTGTCACCTTTTCCAATTATTCCATACATGTGTTTCTTGGGTTGATTTTTAAGGCAAGGCGGCTTTATTTGTCGCGCATTTCATACATGAAGTAACTCAATGTTATTGGAGACTGTCATGGATCAAAACTAGTGAAGTGAATGTGGGTGATCATTTTGTCTCAGTTTGCAGTTTCTCAAAGCAGACCTTGTTCCTCTCCTCTCTCTAATACTGTATTACCACTTTGCTGTCAGACCAAGCGAGATGTCTGCAGTTGGGGTGGTCGGCAGTTGGGGAAGGCAGATAACTGCCTGTTGATGTGTGTGTGTCCTGTATGACCTCGTCAAAGGATTACGAGACCGACACTTCTTTGGTTAGCTATTAGCTTGTACGTGAAAGGTCTCCTTGAGTGCAGGTTTTTGATTGAATTGCAACTCTCATTATTCTCAAAGTGCTCGTCCTGTCTCTTGTGTACTCTAAATTTTTCCCTGGACATCCCCCTGAAAGTGGAGTTTTATCCAGGCCACGAAACACAGGGAACGAAATTCAGACAGCCTTCAGCATTGTGGACATGGCTGCAATTGGAAATCTCAAAAGATGTGTATTTGAGACGCCTCAGTGTTTCATGAATGGCTTTACCTTACGTTGTGATATTCATGTGTTTTCAGATTACCGTGATTTTGAAAATATACACCATTTGGATCAAAATTTTGAAGCAGCGTCACGGACTGCACTTCAGGTTTTTGTGGACTGTAATATTTAAGTTTTGAGTGGCAATTCATCTGTTAGCTGCAGTCAATTAATACCTATTGTTCAATGGAATATAACATAATACTGTGACCTTTTTAAATCTCACACCTGACAAACGCATGGTGTGACAAAAAAATCAAAATAAAAACAGCAATGCAAATAAGCATTTTCAAACGATGAAAATAAAACCCACAAACACACGAACATACAAACACATACGCTAAAGAACACAAAAACATGACAAAACACACATGAACACACACAAAAAAACATCAGCAAACCTACCCATAAAAAATAACATGAACACACACACACACACAAACGCACACTGAAGAAGGGACACAAGAACACACACACGCACCTGCCGTTTGTGCTCCTGTTGCTTGATCTTCACCTGGGCCGCTTTCTTATCCGCCTTGGCTGCAGGAGAGGGGAAACATTGAGCAAATATCACAGAGGAAATGACATGTCCCACTTGTTGTTGCACACACTCACACTGCCTGTTGAGGGCCTTCTGCATGCGGAGCTTGAGCTTCTCCTGTGGCGTCAGCTTGGACTGCGGGCGACACCGATATATTAGCAACTTCACAACAGCGCGCTCGATACAATTTGGAGTGGACACTTTGGATGATTCAAAAGTGGGTAAACAGGTGAATGAAGTACTTTCTCATCTTTGGAACCTTTCGCCACACGTGCCCTTGACACAAGTGTCCAGTAAATTAGTAAATAGAAAGGTGGGGGGGGGGGCACAGCGGGCTAAGAGGAGATTAATGCACGAGGACAGCTGAGAGAGCAGCGAGGGACGCTATGAAAAACAAAAGCAAGTTCAGGTCCGGCGAGTTCACAAAAGAGCCAGTGGCGCTTTGCCGCCGACACACCCAGCAGTGGGCTGTTCAAACCTGGCCAGGCAAGAAAGATGGCAGGCCACAACACCGCAGGCGAGTCGAACGCGGGAGGGCGAGTGCAACTCTTGACTGAGAGGCATGGCGTGTATGCAAAACTACAACGATTCTTTGCCAGGAAAAGATGAACAAGCAGCGGCAGGGAGGAGGAGGTGGACAGCACCAAAAAAAAAAAAAAAACTCTGCAATGATTGACAGTAAAACACTATCACACTCCGTGATCTCACAGTTGAAAACTGTAGGGCATTGAAATATGTTCTATTGTTTAAACAAGCCCAGACATTTGTCCACACCCTACAGTCATAATCACCTAGGTTAAAGCACACTCATTAGCCAGAACAAACCAAAGCTAAAAAGTAAATATTAACAACAACACGCACACCAAGACAAAAAAGTCCAGTCGACTGGAGCACTGTTTCACTGACTTTTGTGCAGTGGAGGCTTTGACTAAGGGGTATGTGTATGGGGGGTTAAAACAGAAAGAAAAGATTATTTTCAGGGGCGACACGGGGCTTCTACGTCTGCGCGTGGTGGACGGCGGCCACGTCAGCCTGTCAGGGATGAGGGAGGCGTAGTAGGCTTTAGCAAGAAACCTCTGCCACATCAAATTCTTACTGACTTTGGCAGCTCCCGTCTTTTTACCACCCGCTGTTTCAGGCCTGCAGGGACGACAAGGAAGCGTGGAGAAGTTAGGACAGACAAGAGTGGGCTCTCTCAATTTGAAGGTTGATAATTTGGACATTGACTCTTTTTAAACTGGGATAACAAGAAAGAATGCTGTGATTCAAATTGACTAAACTTTATCATTGAGATTATTGCTTTGAAGTGCTTTGGGTGTTCATTCATTTCTTAAAAACGTGATGATAGTTTTCTTTCATTTTGGACAACTTTTTTTAAACACTTTTATAACATTTAAGAATGTTAAAATGTTACTTAAAAATTGCTTGTAGCATAAAGTACGTTTTAAAGGGGATGTCAAAATAGTTTTTTACAGTATGTCCTGTGTTCTACCGTTCCAAATGCAGCAATTGGATTCAAATTACATTCGTAACCAATTTTTTTCCCATCTCAGCAGGCGGCTATTTTGCCACTTGTTGTTGACTGAAAATGACATCACAGTTGCACAGCCTTGATTGGTCATTACATGACCTCTGAGCAACTGTGATTTCATTTTCAGATGACAGCAGGTGGCAAAATGGCCACCATCCGAGATGGCGGGGAAGCAGGTGCATTTTGCTTCTCACGTCATATTCCACAATTGCACTATTAATCAGAATACCGTTTAGACTAGCGGGTCGCCTAGAAAATATTGCCAAGACCATTTTTACCGTGACTTATTACTACCTTGAATTTGCGCCCACCACGACAAATTCTGCTGCTGTAGACTGCAAATTTCCCCAGTGTGGGACAAATAAAGTTACTTATCTTATCTTCCCTTTGAAAGGTTTGATCATGGCTACCCCTGGACCAGATTACAACTTCTCAAATCAATATTGCTTGGGTGTCTTGATTTGTCTGAGGCCTTTTTCAAATGTCACTAAAAATGTTCTCATATACCGGCCAGGTTTATTTGTAATGGCCACTGTTTGAGGCTCCGTGGTACAAAACTATAAATTAATTAGAAAAACATACAGTATATAGAGATGTTTTCATGGTTGATTAAACTTCTGGAAAATAAATGGTGGTGCTTTTGTTCCATTAAGTGCCCACATTTTGTGAGTTGGGGCTGCGGGTCCTCAGTTAATGATGGGTTGTGACTCGGACTCCGGCTATCAAATCATTCTACCAACTACATACAGGATTGATCGCATACAAATAGTATATTTTAAATGAAATTACTCGATTAATCATGGAATGCCGAAAAGTGACATAACATTTGTGTGCTTATGAAGCAGCATAGGAATATGTAGTCACGTGGCACAAGACGGTACACACATTTACCACCGGACGCCGCATTTTTCATTTGATTGTTTCATATTTCTGGACCAATTACGGCTTTACTACTTCATTAGTTAGTGATAGACTACAGCACGTTCGGACTTCTATCACCGTCATAAGAATGGAACTCAAGGTCGTAATTCAAGGACCTCCCCTTTACATTCTGTTCAATGGTTACTTCACGCTCATAGAATATCTCCATGTTCTTACTTTCTTAGTTTGTCGGTAACGGTGTTAGCAGAAATAGGGGGCCCTCTATCGTCAGGGGAGGAGCTGTGGTTGAGGCGGTCGGGGGATGACGAGGGGCTGCCACTGCTGCTCTCGCCCCGCCGGTGAGCGCCGCTGCTGCGGACGCTTCGCCGAGAGGAACCCCCCTGCCGTGAGCTGGAGCGAGATCTGAAAAACCAAGGGGAGGTCAGTTGACAGACACACATACAGTAGTTAAAAAGAATGTTGAATGACGGACACGCCCTCACCTTGTCCGTCTCCTTGAAGAGTATCGCTTCCTCTCCCTTGTTCGCTCTCTGGCTCTCGATCGAGATCGAGACCGAGACCGCGTCCGCTCGCGTCTCCTCCGGGAACCCCCTCGGTCGCGCGAGTATGACCGGGAATGTCGTCTCATGCGGGAGTGGGTCCGAGAACGCCGGCCATCCCTTCCTCGCCGCCCTCGGCCGTGTGAATGGGAGGACGAAGAGGAGGACCGTGATGAAGAGCCAGAGGTGGTGTATGATGGGGAACGACTGGACGAGGACCTCCGTCTCCTGAACGAAAACAGACCAAGTTTATATCACGTGAACGGTCGAGCACCTAGGCTGATTATTTCCCACTTCTGAGTTATACAATTGATTACTCTGATTGATCAAAGTGAGTGACCGGCAGTGTGTTGAAACCTGTCAAATCACTGAGGCCGTGTTCACCGGGACATGCATATTTTTTTTTTTTTTTAAAAACATCTTTATACGTTTTGGTCTTTTGGCGACAAGCAAACAGGTTTTTATCAAAGTGCGTGACTCCATCTTCAGCATTTAAATTGGGGAAAATGGGGCGTTTACCCGACTAATCGATAGGTTAACTCTATTCCAAAAATATCTGTTTAAGACAACCTTACTTTGCAACTTTTATTTGCAGTTTGGACACAGAGGGGTTAACATCTGCTCTGGAAAGGGTCACACAATCTCCAATAAGACCAGAAAAAGTGGCTGGATTTGCTGCTCAATGGAATTGGAAAGTTGCTAAATAAAGCGACAAAGCAGCAATAAGTTGGCGAAGCGAAGCAGCAACTAGCGTCATTGCAACTCTGCATGGTAACATAAGTTGTGCTCTGCATTTGCTTGGTAGAACAGGTTATTCTATTCTCCGTATTTGAGATGCAAAATGTCAGAACTTTTTAGACACGGAGGATGACAAAAAACGTAATTATAGTACATTTCTTTTCCCTTTGCATTGGCTGATTTCACTTTGTACGCTGACACACGTGAGTGCTATCAATTGATATATTCATTAGATTATATATTTATTCAGATTGTCTGGCAGGCTCTGAATAGTCAAGTGCTGATTTTCTACAGTGTACATTATTATGAACGGAAGTCTCAAGACACATAAAACCAAATTAGCTAACTAAATTCCACAAGAGCCAAAAAGTGTGTTGTCATTTGGACAGACACCTTTTCAAAAATATTTCGGTAACTGCAGACATAACCTAAATCTCTTGGCACATTATGCACAGAAGATTTTTGAACCTCAACTCATATCTATTTATTTAGGAGGGGAAGAAAAAAAAAAACATGCCTCAAATGAGAGGAATCTCCCGTCGCCAGCGATCATGTCAACAAACTAACCAATGAAAAGCCAGGAGGAGGGAAAGTTACCGACCGGGAGCCCCTGCTATGACCTGCGGGATGCGGCGCGTAGGAGCTGTGGCCGGCGTGGGAGGCGGCGGCCTGTGCCGCGGCTGCCGCTGCTGCCGCCACAGCTTCATCGTCGCTGCCTCCAAAGCTGGTGATGAAGGTGATCTTCTCTGGACCGGGGGTCCGAGAGCGCGAGCGGGACTCAGAGCTGGATTCCGATTCCGGTCTGAGAAATCAAAGAAAAACATCACTAAAAGAGTCCGCAACAAGGTTGAGAGAAAAACAAAAAACATTGAATTGAAGGGCAAGCACACCGTTTGTAAGGATCGTAGGTTGGACTATCTCTCCTGGCATAGCTGAAGATGGAGCAAGAAGAAACAAAGTCAAACAAACTGGCAAAATAGTGGCTCGTAATGTGCTTTTTACATCACGCTTTTAAATATATTTTTATTGCGAGTCTTCGATATATCAAGGCCATTCTGAAGAATCAGCATGCAGTTTCTCTCTAATAACAGTGTAAAAAAAACATGGTATTTAATTTTAAAAAAAAATCTGTCAAATAGAATTTAAAAAATGACAAGGACAAAATTGGTCATGGTGGACGGGCTCTGTATTGCATAGCTTCTGTCGATCTGGATGTACCTGGGCGGACTGATCTGTCGTCCTTTAAGTCTTTTCTCTCTGAACTCTCTCCTCTGTCTGCGGGAACGACGACCCTAAAATCAACAAACATGTCACATAAGGTCACAAAACACGCGCGCGCCCTCACACACACACACACACACACACACATCTTCCTAGAAAGGACTTGTCCTTACAGAGTACATGGCTTTCTCAGCCTCCAGCGCCTTGGCATGCTTGATGGCCTCCACCTCCTCTTTATCCTTCCTCAACATCCTGACGGGCATAATTACGAAACACTTTTAAGTCAAGCTATGCATTGTCACACATCCCTCATCTGTGTCAGACATAAACGGCAACGAGGAGGAAACCACTGCTTAAATCGTGGGAAACAGTGCCGTCTAGTGCCAATAAGGAGCAATACCAAGCAGCTCCTGTATCCACCAAAAACAGACTGTTTTCACGCTATGTTTACTGAAGGCAGGAAAGAACTTGAATGTTTGACACAGTCAAGAAGGAGCAGAGTTCAAATCTCAGCTCAGAGCTACATGTGTGAAGTTCTGTTGTGCCTCAGCGACCAGTCTCTCTCAAAGTGAGCCGAGAGTCTCCAGCTCAGGGGTGCCCAATCTTTTTTTCCTCACGACCTGCTCAAGCAACCAACCTGCCGCAATCGACCCGTTATTGCATGTGCACACACACACGCCATGACGAGGGACAACCATAATGGCCCCGAAATAGAAAAGTCAAGTCGATACTACACAAGGAAATCAACCGCCTAGCTTAATAGAGACCTGACATGGAGGTATGGGACACACTTTTGCAGCGTGCTAAGTGCAGAAACCTTCATGTACCGTTTTAAAATGTTTCTCCTTCTTTGCCAGTGCCACTGGTGGATTGCAGATGAATCAAACTTTGTATGAGAATCAGGGAAAAAAAGGATGTATACTGTATATCACAACAGCTCCGATTGCAAGCTGCAATTGCAGACTGCTGGTCCCGAACAAATTTCCAGTGATGCGGGTCACGCGCTACCGTAGGTTAAAGGTGACCTGCTTTTTAATCATTTTATTTTTTAAGTACTTTTTTGTTTAAGTGAAACTGATAGGATGCTGAGGGTGCAGTGTACATTAACAAAAACACACCGTATTAAAAACACCCACAGAGACATGCAATTATTTAACTCATTCACTCACAAAGACGTTTTTAAACATTTTTTCAGACTTGGTCTAGAATTGGCTGGTATTGAATGAGTTTTAATTCCGCCCTATACCCGTCGCGATCGACATATTGGGCACCCCTGCTGCGGCTCAACTGCGTCCCTATAGCTAGCAAACGGATGGATGTTATTGTCAGATAACACACAATTACAAATTAAAAATAAAATATGAATATAGATGCCCCTTAAAATAATGTGAACACATATCCTATAATATGTACACATGAAAAGTTTTAATTTTGTGGCTGATACGAATGCTTTTTTCCCCATTTCAACAAAGTATTTACTTCCTCTTTAAGAACAGGGATTGGCAAATGCTGAATCCTCTCAAAAGTGAAGAGCGCCCAAGATATGCTGATTTAAAAATCCTACCTGACAAAGTCTCCTTCTGCCATTCCGTAAGGAGTGGCTGTTTTGTTGAGCTCCGTCTCCTGCTCGTGGTTCAGCTCGTCAATGTCAACCTCCACATCTGTCAGTGCACAAGCACCCACGCTATTTGGACACCATCACTTAGTTCAAACTGTGTGCAATTACATTCAATTCATCAAGTGGATGATGGCCAAAACGCATGACACCGAAAGCTCCTTAACATCTATATTGATCTAATTACAGTGCTCCGGCAGAACAATCATGACCCCAAATTACAACCAGCTCAAAGAAATACTTGGGCCATTAGAAAGACTGTCACTATGTTTTTAGAGCTCACCGATATCGGGGATGACCTCATCTTCTTCAGATTCGCTATTCTCAGAATTGTCTTCATCTTTGTCCGAAGCGGGGTCAGGGTCTGTCACGGTGCTGTTCTCATATGTGTAACCGATGGCGACCTTTTTCTCAGCCAGCCTGCAACCAGACAATCGCCACCGCTGGTGAGAAACAAGTGCTTTACTTACATGTATGTACTTGCACGTACTTGAGCACTGACCTTACTCTGTCACAATCGTGCTCTTTCTCACTCACACAAAACGCACACACACACTGAGGTGAGAGAAATTATCGCGTATACTTTTTCTTCTCTTCTTCGTTTGGCTTCTGTAGCCCACCATAGAGTTCATCCACGTAGATCTGGTACAAACACTGCTCCTCAGATACTGCAGGGGCACACCAGAGAGTTTAAGCACAACACTGCATCATAAATACAGCCCCTAAAAGGAGCATTAATCAACAGTTATTGAAATATTTAAAGTGTTCATCACGATCTTGATTCAACAAGACAATTATCGTTCGCTCCTGTGCTGGATGTCAGAGAACACATTACTGACTGTTGGCAAAGTCGTTCTGCACCAAGCCTCTGTAGCGCTCATAATTGCATTTCCTCTCCTCCATCTCCTGCTCAGGGCTTCTGAGGAGGCGGAACAAAACAAAAAAACACAGTCAGCAGGCAGGAAAGAACATCGGAACTGAAATATTTAATGTGGAGGACTCATGCAGCTCAAAGAAACAAACCCACATGTCAGTGTCTCTTATAAAAACGTGTAACAGAAATGAAATTGACGGGTAAAATATAGAGTGGGTGTAAACTCACGGTGTGGTGATGAGTGGAGGCGTGTAGGTGGGGACGTAGTCTAGGTGAGCCCGCACGTCAAAACGGTCAATCATGTTACTGGCATCACCTTGCCATGGCATCCTTTAAGACACAAACACACAAAGGAATATCCAGCGAGTTACTTAAAATACCAAAGCAAATGAGAAAAAGTTGGAAACAAAATGCATGAGTAGTAATGAGTGTTGTAATGCTATTATATTTTAATAACCCACAATTTGGGATGTTCAATACAAGTGTTTTCCCCAGAAGGATACAAGTATTCACTCCAGTACAGTACTCACAACAACAGCGTACCAATACCGCTAGTAATTTTGATACCAATTGTTGTGTTCATAAGAGTGCGTGTGTGCACGTCTCCCCTCCTTACATGTTGATGGGAGACTCTGCAGCCAGAGCCACGGCAGGATCCAAGTGGATCTTGTAGGCTCGACCATGAACCTGAAGGAACTGGGCCGGATCCTTTTTCTAAAAGGAGACAAAAAATGAGCAGACGCGAAAAGATTATAACACCTGTGCCAATGTTGATCCCAAAAGCGCTTCGTGGTTGCCTCATGTTTCTAAATTTTTACAAAGCTAAATGAGCCAGCTCAGGTCAACGCAAAAGGAAACTACTAAACAAGACAGAGAGATGGAAAACCAAGCAGCGGCGAGGCAGAACGATTATCACCACGCAAGCAAGTAACACTGTCACTTAAGATTAAGGTTGGACAAGTTTCAGTAAATGTCATGGAAAATATATTTTGAAACTTTTCTTTGTAACTGTTAGGAATTAAGGGTTGTGTAATAAACGGTATGGCATGAATATTAACATTGTTTTGTAATAAGCAGACATTCAGGACAAAAACAAATACAATTAAAAGGTGTGACATTTATTTTGTAAGTCGAATTTTACAGTTATAAATATTTGAATGAATAATTGCCCTGTTTTAGAATGAAAACGCTCCCTTCTCTCAGACCATCAAAAAGTATCTCCCTTTTGGGGTTTTCAAGCGAAACCTCTGCCTTCTTGCCAAACCATATAGGGCAATGGGCTCTTCATATTTAACTGTACTTGCATGAAATCCCGATGTTTTAAATCAGGATAATGTGACAATAAATTTGCCCCAACGAGGTCCCAAATTAAGAGCCAACATTAAATTTTATCAATTCCTGGTTTAGTCACATTTATTATTATTTCTGTTCCCCTTACTCTGCACTGGCTGCGTTTCCAATTTTGAACATTTCCCAACGTTTGCAAACCAACTTACGATCTTCTCGTAGTACTCTCGGCGGCGCTCGCCACGTCGCTTGTAGTCGACCATCATGCCACGGAGCTTGCGCTCGTGCTTGCGGGCCTCCTGCCACATGACGGCGCCGCTGGGGGTGGGGGCGCGGCGGGGCACGGTTGCTGCAGTCGGGAAAGGGAAAAAGAAAAGTTACCAGAACATTTGTGGCCAGTCACCAGAATTTTTTCCCACAATGTTCCATCCATTTTCTACTCTGCTTATCGCAGCCGTCTTCGACCAGTAGTCGTACAGCCTAAACTGGCTGCCAGCCGATCACAGGGTGCACACAAACCATTTGCACTCACACTCACGCTGAGTGGGTATTTAGAGTGTTCCATTCAACTGCCACGCATGTTTTTAGAATGTGGGAGGAAACCGGAGTACCCAGAGAAAACGGCCACGAGGATAACAGAACCCTGCACACCTGCACTGCTAAACAGTCGACCGCCATGACGTTCCCACACAAGCCTTTGGACAACCAATTGATTTTGTCGATTAATTTTTGAGTGCAGCTTCAGCATATTTTTAAAAACGCAAATATGTTCTAACTTGCGCAACAACATGTTACCTTGTGTTGGAGCTTGTCGACATGCTGTGCGGTACACATCAACATACTCCATTTTATCTTGTTTTTTTTCCTTCATAAAATTATCCCAAACGTTTGACATACTGTCTTTACTTTTTCCACCTATCTCACTAAATCGATTTATTTCTACACACAGTAGTGCGTGGGCCTGCAGTAACTTTAGTCCACAAGGAAAAATAATCTCCGGGAAGCTTCGAGGCAGAAATTTTGCTTTGTTTTCATTGTTTAGGGTGATCTTGGCGGCTTCTGCAGTTCAAAGGACAACGCCCTTGCTTACAACATTGCTGTGATCAAGAGTTAGTTTACAAGAACTCAGTCAGTGTTGAAAACCTTTTCGACCTTCTTAGCCACTATATTTAATAAAAGTGACGAACCCGTTTATTCTCGCTAAGACAAAAAGACAACCTGCGGCAAATCATTTTCACTTTTTTTCTGTCTGACAAGAGAAGACCTTAGTGGAAGACAATCTTGGAGTCAAAAGATGCTGAACATTGTTCAAGACGTGTCACCAGAGGTGTGCATTTCCACGTAGCAAAAGCAGGGATTTATTGACATGACAGAAACTTTTGACGATATAAAATATGACAAAAACAAAAAATATATTTTGCGTGAATGGTGGTGGTCGTGAGTAAGAAGGAAGTGGTACGACTTAAAGCTGCGAATGTTGCTGTTATTTTGTGATAGAACTGTAACTGCTAGGGGGGAAAATTCGTCAAAGTTTTCAAATAAAAGTCTGGTAGCATTATCTACGGTAGACCGCGTTTTTAGTGCGCATAAATTAGTAAATTGTCACTTTTAGTAACTACGCTAACCGAAGAAGAACAAGTACTTACACGCCAATTTGCATGTGGAAACAGTTCAACTACAGCTAACCCCATTGCAATATTTAAACGACCACTTCGTTCCTAGTCTCACATTTCGCGAAACACATTTTGGAACAAACAGAAAAGTCAAAATGTTTTAAAAGCACGCAAAGGGTTTGTCAGGAGCCGCACCGATTTGACGGATAGCGCGTGTCGTCGCAGGGGGCTTTCACCGAGAGGCTAGTTTAGCTTAGCTTAGCTATCAGCGGCGGAATGCATCACAGTAAATGAGAAATCAGCTGTCTTCGTAAAGAATGGTTCAAAAAGCATATTTGATTACATTTAACGTGGACGCGACCTACCTGTTTTAAGGGCAACAATAAGAAAACTGGGTTAAAATTCGCTGAGCCAGAGAGGCCACCGTACACGCCTTCTTCCGTGCTACCTTTCTACCTCGTGGAATTTAACGGTGGTGGAAGGCAATGATCCCCCTGCTGGACTTGGGCGTTATTACATTATTTTTGATTTAAATCGGTTCATTTTAAAAATAAAACGTCTATTAAAATCTGGAAGGGGCGGCCCGGTAGTCCAGTGGTTAGCACGTCGGCTTCACAGTGCAGAGGTACCGGGTTCGATTCCAGCTCCGGCCTCCCTGTGTGGAGTTTGCATGTTCTCCCCGGGCCTGCGTGGGTTTTCTCCGGGTGCTCCGGTTTCCTCCCACATTCCAAAAACATGCGTGGCAGGCTGATTGAACACTCTAAATTGTCCCTAGGTGTGAATGTGAGCGTGGATGGTTGTTCGTCTCTGTGTGCCCTACGATTGGCTGGCAACCGATTCAGGGTGTCCCCCGCCTACTGCCCAAAGACAGCTGGGATAGGCTCCAGCACCCCCCGCGACCCTAGTGAGGATCAAGCGGCTCGGAAGATGAATGAATGAATGAATAAAATCTGGAAGACTAAATTAGAAAAAAAATCTAATTGTTTTTTTTAAATAATGGCTGTAATATGACTGTAGCCCCCTCAAATCCAAAATGTTTAAGCAAAACATGGTTATATTATTCATTCATTCATTCATTCATCTTCCGTACCGCTTGATCCTCACTAGGGTCGCGGGGGGTGCTGGAGCCCATCCCAGCCGTCTCCGGGCAGTAGGCGGGGGACACCCTGAATCGGTTGCCAGCCAATCGCAGGGCACACATAGACGAACAACCATCCACGCTCACACTCACACTCACACCTAGGGACAATTTAGAGTGTTCAATCAGCCTGCCATGCATATTTTTTGAATGTGGGAGGTTATATTATCGAAACCAAAAGTAGTCAGGTACAGATGAAATTAAATGAAATGTAATGACATGACATTTAAAAAAATATTTAAGTTTAAAAAGATAATGTGACTATATAGTTAGTTTTTAAAAATATGTTTACTAACCCAATTATGTACATTTTTAAAAATATGTACTGTATTTGTTAATGACATCATACCAAATGGTGAGCACGTCAGCTTTATGTTGATTCCAGCCCCGACCCATAATCTGTCCGAACGTATTTCACAACTTGGACAAAATTCAGATATATTTTACCCACTCCAAATATTAAATTTGAAGCTTCTCTCTTGTGCGCATACATGTTGTCATGTGTGACATCCTGGTGCACACAGCAGGCTCCTGAGCAGCAGAGCGGTTACAGGAAGCCCAACTCGACAGCTGCTGTTTGCGCGAGTCAAAGTTCATGTTTGTCACATCCACCTTGCCAGTAACTGTCGTCTACATCCCCGCTGTCAGAAAATGCCTTTCCTTTTCACACTGTCAGTTTGACCTATAAAAGCTTGCGCAATATGGATTTTAGTTTTACCATTCGTACATAATGTATAGCTATGACTTTTCAGGGGTAAAAACCCCCACCTTTTGCTGAAACTAACCCTAAATTCACATATATTATGAAATATATCAATATTAGAATTACTATGAAAAGTTGCATTAGTATTATTAGAATTACTGTACTATGAAAACCTGATTTGCAAGAGAAAAACAGAAGGCAGATTACTCGCATCTGTAAACAAAACAAAAAGGCAGGCTTACTAGTGTTACCCAACAGTGTCTCAGAGCCTTAAGAGTGTGGAAAAAAATCCAACAGAAATGTTTTAGATCTCATTAATTACAAAATCTGGCATTCGTTATTTAGTGCAAAGAATACATTTCTTTCAGGAAAAACAACTGTAATAAAAACATTTCAACAGACAGTAAGTGTATATTTATTTTTTGATGACAAGAATAAATAGTATACAGTTAATAAATGTAAAATTGATTAGTTTATCTGTTGTCTCATTTTATGACGCAAAGATGTCTCCCCCTTTCCTCTCATGAAAAGTTTGACATGCCACTGTCAGTCTTCGTGCAATATAAATGATATTGGCAAAGATTCCAGCGCCCATTAACACTACATGGAGCCGAGTCAGCCGACGTTATTTACAGAACTTTCCAATGTTGTAAATTCAGCGAGGTAGATTTGACTTAGACATTATTCTGAGAATATATGCTACAATCGACAACGCTCACATTGACACAAAATCCTCACATTCAGACTGGGGCATCCCTTTCTCGAGTGGTTACAAAACCAAAACAAATCCAAAGAATCAGCCTAATTCCGAGGACATTTTACGACTTCAGGTTTCAACAATCCCAAACTGTTAAATGCACTTTTATTACAGAACGATAGTAAAACAACAAGAGTGATACTCTCAGACTGATCCACGGTACAAAAAAGGGAGGCATCAATATTTACAATAAAATTATGTACAAACTATCTTACAGGCAAAAAACAAAAACAACAAACAAAAAAAAGGTATAATCATAGAAACAAGACAGGCAACAGTGTATGGTTTAAAAAAAAATCATGAGGCTTTAAAGAACAACTCGGAGGATTGTGTCCTGACATATTTCCTATTGTCTTTCGCACACAAACTCAGAACCCAGAAAATGTGTTGGGAAATGAAGCTTCCCCCTTGTAAATAGAAGAAAATGTGTACACTGGCTGCTTTAAATAATCTCACATTCATCCTGTTGGACTTTAAATAATCATCCATTCATTCGGTCAATGATGCTATTATCAGATTTTTGGCCTGAATTATTGTGACTGAGACCGTTTCAGGCACTCAGAGGTCACTATGGCACACTTCCACCAAAGGAAACTTGACTCTGTCAGCATTTGAGGACCGTTGTGTTTATGAATTCGGAGGGTCTGCTCAAAAAGGCTCAGATGGGGTCGGCAGTGCTGAACAACTCTGATTCCATAGCTCCTGACCACTTTTGTTTTTTAACCTTGTCTACACCTTTTCATATACGGACTACTAAAGCAGGCTACAAACCAAATATTCAGGAGGAATGTCAACATTTTTCCTTTTCCGATCAAAAGTCAGCAAAGGCCCGATTCTCAGATGTCTCTCAAAAAATTATCCTGTGGTGGGGGTGTGTGAAAAGTAATTTTCAGTGAAGGCTATCATAAATGTTAAATCCGTTCAATATTTATCATTACAAATTGGACGCACTGTTCTCATAGTTTACTCATAATGACCAATACAACACACCACACACAGAACACCATCTCCATCGACAGTCATGAGTCTTTTCCTTCAAACCACGTCTGTCATAGTACCGGGAGTACAAGTACAGAGTATTAAAAGTTCTTGGAACTTTAGGTGGAATTGCAGCTTGAAGTATCCGAGCTCATGACATCATCAGCAGAGTCTCAACAACACGATAGGCCAAACAAGAAACGTGGACCCTGTGAGCGAGAGAGTGCAAAGTAAGCAAGAAAAAAAATTAAGCCTCAGATTTCAAGGGTCACACTTGTAGCTCGTGGCTGTCTGTGCAGTGCATGCGGTTTAGCTTCTCCCGCTCCTGGTTGGAAATGTCCAATTTTGGAGCGGGGGCCTGCTTCAGCCCAGGGGATGACGAGTGCGAGGGGGCCGGCGTGGGAGGAAAAGTCAGCTCAATTTCCTCATAGCAGTGCGGGCTAACGGCGGCGGCGGCCGTGGTGGGCGGCGTCTGAACCAGCGGGATGGCAGGAGGAGGAAGGGGCGGGGGGACAAGGTGGTCCAGGTTTCGGATGAGGTTGACATACTCCCTCTGATTGTTGATGGTGCCCTCCTCCGGCGGGACGGCATGCTGCTTTTTCCGCTTGTGCTGCAGGTGGGAGAGGACCAGGGCACACGCGGTGCAGCCGCATACCATCACCAGTGCTAGAACGCCCAACAGGACCATGTAGAAGCTGATGCCCCCTTTTGTGTCTGACATGGCACCTTGGAGGGGGTGGCAAAAAATACATGAAATATGAATCTTGACAAAAACTCCATCACAACAAAAAATTTGTACATTTCCCTTCGAGTCTATCAATCTATCTATCTATTGATCTTTCCATTGTCTTACCTGGACAGTGAGGTCCAAAACAAGGGCTCTTTTGGCTGAGGCACTCGTTTCCATGGTAACCCTCTGGACAGGCACACATGTAGTTGCCATCGATGTTGTGACAGGGCATCCCCTGCGAGCAGGGGTTGGGGTTGCACACATCCAGCAAAATCTAAAATAAAAAAGTAGGGTGTTCACAATGACAGGAAAAGAAAAAGAACATTCACATTTGCTGGTAGTCTTGCAGCATAAAAAGAGCAATGTGGCCACACTGAAAAAGAAATGCTATTCAGAGATCGTTTTAGAATAAAGTTGCATGTCTTTGAGAACGTGGACATGATAGAGTCATACAGTACGTGTATAAAGAGAAAAGGGCATATTTAAAAAAGAAATGTTGGCATATTTTCAGGTTTACGCTTATAATCTTATAAAAGAATAAAGTTGTCATCGTAAGAGAATACATTCATCTATTTTCAAGAAAAATTGAGCATTTTCAAGGGGGAAAAATGACATGGTGCTACGAAAATGTTGTTGCATATTCAAAAAGATTTAGGGTGGGGGGATTGTTGAGAAAATATTTTGGGGACTATAGTTGTGCATTTCTTAGATTAAAGTAATAACATTGTATATATTCCATCCATTTTAAAATCTGTTTCAAGCAAGAATAAATTATTATTATTAATTTTTTTAAAGATTTTATAAAAAGTTGCATATTTATAGTGTGGTGCCAATACTCCTTGATAGCTAGATACACATTATTTGTATTATTACTATTAGTCATAGAATTGCCTTGACTAAATGTTCCAGAATGGTTTGGTTTAAGAAAAAAACTCCCTGCCCAGCTGCTACTAGGCCACACAAGAAAAACATAATATCTTGCAAATTCTTATGCTCTATCTAACACACTGCGAGGCTTTACCCACCTCACAGAAGATTCCAGAATACCCCAAAGGGCAGTCGCAGGCGACGGCACGTTCATCCTTCTCTGTGCAATGCCCTCCATGCAAACAGGGGGCGCTATCACAAAGGTTGAGGCGAATTTGACAGTTTTTTCCCGAGAAGCCAGGCGGGCACAAGCATCTGGATGCCGACATCTGTTCCTTTATGAGGCAGTTCAAAGTCCCTTTTGTGTTCAGTTTGTGGACATTTATGCAAGAAATATACAGACTCACCTCACAATGTCCCCCATTGAGACACAAGCCCTGACAGCTGTTGTTCCCTAATGGAAAAAAATAAATAAAAATCATACAAATGCAGAATGATTTACGACAAAATGCACTTTTAGAAACACGTGAAAGAAAGGGTGGGCAAGTTGCTGTGAAGCTGACAGATGTTACACTCACTGATGTCACATTTTGACCCCGCCCATCCAGGAAGACAATCACACAGGTATCCACCAATCAGGTTGCGGCATGAGCGGGCATGGACACATATTTTCATTTCACACTCATCTGCATCTAAAGGGAGAGAAGATGAAATCAATTGTCATCATCAGACTTTAGGACAGAAAATGAATTATGCGCCCAAATGGAATAGTTTTCAAACAATTCCTGGCACAATTGGCGGTGCGGTGCTGTGGCATTGACAGATGGTTGTGGTGGAGTGATTTCACAATGACAACAACAAGAGATTTTGGCGCAGTTGTAACATAAATGACAAGGAGAAAATGGTTGGGGAAAATGATGAATGCAGTTTCCCAGTCCCCCAAGCTCCGGGACACAAGACAGACGTGACGTGAGAAAGAAGGCACAGTGATCAACGCGAGTTTGGTTGAAAGCGGTACAGACATGATATCAGAATTTAGCATAACATTGAAAATGTTACCTTAATATAAAAATCAAGCAAATAAGCGACACATGCTTCACTTGTATCACAAATCTCCTCTGCATTATACACAAAGATGGGGATTTCTGATGGAACTACCGTATTGGCCTGAATATAAGACGGCCCTGATTATAAGACGACCCCCTCTTTTTCAAGACTGAAGTTTGAAAAAAGACTTTTTGAACACCAAATTAATTTTTATACAGAAAATAATTACAGTACTGTACATCTGAAACAAATGATTATAACAATATATTTGAGAGAAAAAGCATGTTATTTTGCCTCATTCAAATCTTAATATCTGAACATTTAAATATGTAATCTAAAGTGCAATCACATTCGTAAAAGAATGGCTTCTGGTTTTTTAAATGTAAATGACATCATAACTTCTCCTCAGGTGCCGGTTAACCTGGCCAATGTTCGACCTTCGTTCGACACTTTTCTCCAGATTGTCGCTATGTTTCTCCATTTTCTGTTATCTCTTCTATTATTTTCTTCTCTTTTCTTTTTTATTTTTCTTCTTCGTGCAACCGCTATTTTTATTCTTCGTGACAGGGGTTCACTTTGGCCTGGAGAGTCAAGTTCAGCATTCGCTTCAATGATATCTGGCGCCATCTAGCGTCGTGAATGGGTATAATGCCTAGACCCCGAGTATAAGACGACCCCCACTTTTTCAGTCTTATTTCAATGCAAAAAACACCGTCTTATATTCGGGCCAATACAGTAATTTACGTCCGAACCACCCTGGTTACTTCCTGTTATGGAGCCTAGCAACCAGTGCCAAATATTGGATTGGATTGATTTATTGTCATTACAACTTCGTGCAATGAAATTTCACATTTTTATTTATTTATTTTTATTTTTGGATTGGATTGGAATATAGACACACATGTGCAGCAGCACTTGTTCTGCATACCGAATGCCAAGAGAACCATATGCGATGTGAAAAGTTGGGGCACTAGTAGTCAGTTTGCCACTGTATAATGAAATCATGCTGATCTTGTCTCTATGTAGTCAGTGTGAGTCCGTCCGTGTCTGGGCCCGTTATAATTCTGTTATGTGAAACGGCAACAGGTTGATCGATACGTTAATTGTCCCTTCTGACCTTTCTTCCTTTCTCGTGGACCCGTATTTCATTGTTCTGCCTGTAATTTATGGAAGGTGCCGCATGTGATATGGATGTGATTTATGTAAAAAACACGTCCGTGTGGGAGTGAGTACTACAATATACTTCCTCAGTGGGAAGCGCCCTACCAGTTTTTCTCTTGAAAAAAAAAAAAAAACGGCACTGGCCCACCTCCAGTACGAGCTCAGGTCATTTATCACTTGACTTGGAAAGAAGTACCTATGTGTGTGCAGCTACGGGGGATTATCAAGTGTCAGAGTTATGTATCACTTGAACACATTTGAGTAGGAGGTTCCATCATGGTGAAAAATTGTTCTTTTTTCTTTATTTTATTTTTTTTATGTTGCTATCCCCAGCGAGCGAGTGAGTGTGTACTACGTGTGTGTATGTGCGGCCTGACTGTACACAGTGTCACCTCCCTGACAACCATCTAATATATGAAGGCCCAGAGGAACATGCCTGTCAGTGTGAATGAATGCAACATTCTGCGCGAATGCAGCCCTGAAGGGTCGATGATGTTTGCGGATTAAAATGAACAGCTCACCACTCGAGTGGGGGAATATATGAACACATTCCCCTTGTTGAAATGCTGCTTTGCTGGCTGTGAGCACTACAGCGCTAATTTAACTTGTTATTAGCAGCTATAAATGAAGGATTAAAAAAAAAAAGATGTCGAAATGCATGTGAGGAGGCACTGAGGCTCTCAGTAATGAGAGGATTTTGCAAATCAAGTGCGAGTTCATCAGAAGTTCATCAGAACTTCAAATTTTACAGTCAGCAAATATCATTAGGGCTCTTTATGGGTTCACATATATTACATTTGTGATGGGTGTTCATTAACTCATTAAATCCCAGCCATTTTCACTGGAGCAACCCCCTCAATCCCAGCGTTTTACTGTATTTTCACTGATCTTGCAAGGCCCACAGAATATATGGTTCTCATGCTATATAAACATGGAGCCTACCAAAATAAAGTTAGGACTCTCATGTTTCAGCAGAAAAAAATAATTTGTTTCTATCTTTTTCCATTCTTTAGCAATCGGCATTACAAAATGGCTACGTTTCATGAAAAGGGCGATTCCTGGGCAAAAAACGGAAAAAAGAGCTTTTTGTAAAAGCATGCATTACAAGCACGTGAGGCACCACTGCCACCTACTGGTCGCTTTTTTACATGATTTACAATGCAAACGGCTTATTCTCATTCACAGATTGTATCAGACCCTCCTCCTCTCTATGACGCAAAAAAAAAAAGACTTGGACGTACAAGTACGTCCTTGGTAGGCGGGGCCTAATTTTAAAAAGACGTACAAGTACGTCTTGTGGAATTAAAGATTTAAAGAGTAAACAGTATACTGTATCAAGTATACAGTACATAGTATATACGGTATATCTTAAAATGTGTTGGCTGTGGGAATCTCTCAGTTTGACGGCCCCACTGAGAACCATTCCAACAGCGTTCCAAACATGGCTGCTAGCCCAGTAAGGCTTTAATATTGACCCACTGACCCAGCTGGCACGTTCTGCCGCTCCATCCAGGCGGGCAGATGCATTCGTAACCTCCTGGAGCCTCCTGACAAGTTGCACCTGGTCCACAGGGATTTCGGTCACACTGCCTCACCACTGCAACGAGAAAACGTCGATGAAGTACCGATCAAAGAAATATTGTGTGTGTATGTGTGTGTAGCATGTGCAACGCAATCGTGTGGATCATATGATTATGAACTATGTAGACACTTGGGTGGCTTGAAATATTGTCTGCCGGTGTGAATTTCTGTGTAAACAGTGATAAATGCAATCGTCTGCTGCACACCCAAACACTGGCACGAAAAAAGGAAAATATACCTGTATAAGTATAATCATCATAATAATAAATTATGTAACTCCATAACTCAGTACAACATGCAGTAGTTCTCAGTCTCTGCACATGCTTTCTCAGCAATTCTCTTCAAGCATGTATTCCGAAACAAATTTGGACTTTTTGACTTTTTACAAGGTTAAGGTTCCAAGGTTAATGTTGTAGTGGCATGGAGTCCAAAAATGGTACATTATTTTTTTCTGTAATAAAGTAATCAAGGGCGGCCCGGTAGTCCAGTGGTTAGCACGTCGGCTTCACAGTGCAGAGGTACCGGGTTTGATTCCAGCTCCGGCCTCCCTGTGTGGAGTTTGCATGTTCTCCCCGGGCCTGCGTGGGTTTTCTCCGGGTGCTCCGGTTTCCTCCCGCATTCCAAAAAAAATATGCATGGCAGGCTGATTGAACACTCTAAATTGTCCCTAGGTGTGAGTGTGAGTGCGAATGGTTGTTTGTTTCTGTGTGCCCTGCGATTGGCTGGCAACCGATTCAGGGTGTCCCCCGCCTACTGCCCGGAGACGGCTGGGATGGGCTCCAGCACCCCCCCGCGACCCTAGTGAGGATCAAGCGGTACGGAAGATGAATGAATGAATGAATAAAGTAATCAAAATGAACGTGTTAAAATTCTCATGTCAAATAAAAGTCTTTCTTTATCCCATCCATCCATCCATCCATCCATGTTCTGACCCGCTGTATCCTCACAAGGGTCGCGGGGTATGCTGGAGCCTATCCCGGCCGTCTTCGGGCAGCAGGTGGGGGACACCCTGAACTGGTTGCCAGTCAATCGCAAGCCACAAAGCGACAAACAACCATCGGCAGTCACACTCACACCTCGGGACAATTTTGAGTGTTCAATCTGCCTGACATGCATTTCTTTGGAGGAATCTGGAGTATCCAGAGAAACTCCACACAGGGAGGCCGTAGCCGGGATCAAACCCACGACCTCTGCACTGTGAGGTAGACGCGCTCACCACTGGACCACCAGGCCACTTTTCTGTATCCCTCATAACCTTTTTCCATTTTTGTAACCTAACAACCGGAGCTGAAACTAACTCCAACCCTCGCACAATAATAAGCCAACCTCTGCTCGGACAACTAAATAGGCATTTCCAAACAAACACAGAAGACCTTAATTAATATCAATCGGAGATGCAATCCACGTCCAAGATGTGCTGCGGGCACTCAAGCATCAAACAAAAGCAAAACGAAATGACTTCTTTGTTGGTGGGCTTGTCTAATTTTTGTCATAATAATAACAATTTTTAAAAAAACATCTTGTCGTTGTGTATACAGTACACGCAGACAAATCCAAATGGCGAGGAACATCAGGGATGTGGAACATCGCTTGTTTACTGTCTCAGCTCTGACGTACAATAACCCGTGCTGTCCAATCTCGTCTGTGACACACACACACGCACACACACACACACACACACACACACACACACACACACACACACACACACACACACACAGATCATGTATACTCACACACATACACACTCACTTACATGACGCACACACACACACACACACAAACACACACGATCAAACCACTGCTGTGACAGCTCGCTTGTTACTCCACCAAAACACGCTTGACCTTTATTCACGCTTCACGGCACAGACATGCCATTTATGAGGTGTGAAGGAAAAGTGCAGTGAAGAGCATCCAGACACATCTTCCTTGTAAAAATTAACATGGCCGCGTCTATTTATGTGAATATAAACCCCTTATTATTTGCTCTTAAAGGTTAAAAGGCGTTTTGTTTTGTTTTAATTAAAGCCACAAACACAAAGCATGGTGACTTTTTGTGGTGTTAGAGACACCTTTGCAGCATGTTAATTGCAGAAACTATCAGACATAATGGACCATTTTAAAATGCTTTTCCTGGCGCTCCGGATTCCCGTTCTTTGCCAGTGCCACTGGTGTATTGCAGGTGAAACAAACTGTTTTTTTATATTTATTTTTAAACAGTGCACTGTATTCTGCTTCCTGATTGGCTAAGGACTGTAGTCCAATGTCAACAGTCTCCGCGCCTTGTCTCTGTACAGCTTGTCAAATTTACGTTTGCAAAAGGTTTCGATATTTGGTTTCATTCTATAGTACAATATTGTATTGTATAATAATAAAAAATAAAATTGACTACCACTGATTCTAAGGTCATGGTAATATTAACATAATGTACTTTTCTCCATCATGGTAAAATGACAATGACTGCACATTTATTTAGGTTCTTGTGCCCCTGTTGTTATATTTGAGGGGTGCATCCAGTGGCAGGAATTGGTCAAAGTTGATTAGGAGTGACGTCAGATTGAGGAAAGAGACGAAAAGTGTGAGGTGCATACGGCAAGAGCTTCAATTCCTTCAAATTTTATTTATTTATCTATTTTTTTGGGAAGGCTAAACGGTATGTGGCCATGACAAATGTGTGTTTTATGTTGTTGATATTCAATGTTGTAAATTGTGTAATTGTATATTTGATGCTCATCAGCGATTGAGGCATGGGCAAGAAACGCTGTTGAGCATTGTTCGACCCATCAAGTCTTACTAAATTGGCAAGAAAACCCGTCGCAGCAGTTACACTAACAACTTTACGGATTTCGCCTATTGTTGCTTCTTTGCGGTATGTCACCCCCCGAGATAAACGAGACTTCTCTGTATCGTAACAGCTTTGATCTGTAATTGCAGACTGCTGAGCGCTAATAACTTCGGGTAATGCACCATCATGCGACACCGTAGGATAAGGCGACCTGCTTTTTTATTTAAGTTGTAAACACTTTTTTTGTAAAAGTGAAACTAAAAGGACAAATTTTTTCCCCCCCATTTTTTCCCTAGAGTCGTAACGATCGACTTGGGACCAGTGTGCGGGCTACCGGTCGATCACGATCGACTTACTGGGCACCCCTGGTTTATACTGTTCATATATCATGATAGGGTCCTAGCGTGTATCGTTGCCATTCACCATTTGCACAGGTCTGCCCAGTCCAGCCTTCAGCACAGACGCAGCTGAAGCCCGTGGAGTCCTCCACACAGGTGGCTCCGTTCACACATGGCGATGACACGCACGCGCGTTCAACTGGCGAGAGGAAAGAGGAAGCAGAGAAAGAACAAGCCCTTTATTAGGCCCCCTGCGGAAGTTGTATATGAACTGGCAGATTAGACCTTGTGGTATTGTAATTTACTCACAGGGCACTTCATTAGATACTGTACAGGCTTCCGTTTTGCAAGTCAAAAAGGTAGCTATGATAACAAAGCATGCGCTATATGTGTCTATATGTGTAGAGCTGCTTCATGAATATGCCTATAGTACTGTATAGTATACGGTATTCATTCGCAACTATTTATACAGGGCATACAAAGTAGACCCATAAGGAATGGGACAAGTACCGATAGCAATACCCGTCTCATTTTAAGATATCGGATACTCATGGAGGCTTTAGATACCACCAACCGATACTAAAAGAGAAAAAAAAAGTATGACATTGAGTAAGTCCTCCTCGACAGTAAGAGGCGGTATGCTGCAGCTGTTTGCACATCAGCGAATCATCAACCGCGCCAGAAACAAAAATTTTTTAATGTATATATATTTTTTCATAATTCCTTTCACCTTGTCTCAGGCAAAAAAAAAAAACCAGCTCCAAAGTATGAAAGCAAGAGGGTGGCACCAGCATGCTTCACTGCTGGTATGGTGTTCTTTCGGTAATGAGCGGGGTTGTGTTTGCTCCAAACATACCTTTTGGAATTATGGTATATGGCCAAAAAGTCTAACCTTGGTTTTGCCAAACCGTAACAAAATTTCCCAAACACACATGGAAATGGATATGAATTGAGATTGGATATGAATAGAATTGACAAATAAATGATTGTTGTGCAGTCTTTGCAATGTGTTTTTAACCTTTAATTTAGGCACCACTTTCAAGACAATTTTATAGTGATTTTATTTTATTTATTTTTATTGTATTATTTTAGCCAGTGTTGATGTTCAAATAGTGTGCGTTTAATATTAAAGTGGCTAACAAAATCTGAGAGCCACCGCTATGGATATAGATGTGGGATTCTGTGATTCGTCCACTCAATAGAAACCGCTGTCAGTGCAGTCCTACACTGCTTCAATTTAGCCTTTGAAGCACTAAATAACTGTGCCATTCACACCTTGTTAAGGTTTCACTCACCAATGTCGCAATTGCGCCCCCTGAAACCATCTTGGCACTCGCACTGGTACTCGTTGGGCTCAGTGTTGGTGCAAGTGCCGCTGTTCTTGCAAGGCTGGTGAGTCCCGCAGTAGTTCAGGTCTAAATCACACACAGTGGTTGAGTATAATTTCGGGATGACAAACAAATGTAAACCATATTAATAACGTCGATATTAACCTGCTTGGAAAACCATTTCTATTGTCCTCGTTGTGTGTGCCTTCAATTGTTTACAGAAACCAAAAAAGTATGAGCCAATCAGTGCACGCGCACACACCGACACAGATGTTTGCGCAGTGATCTCCGTCTCTTTTGTCTTCACCAAGGCAAAGACCCCGCCTACAGTTACAGGCTCGCAAAAGCCGTACCCAAGGCTATCACCTTTCCACTGCACAATGTAACGTCCCACGGGCAGAGGGGCCAGGGTTCCGAATTCCCCCTACCACAATGCGGTGGGATTATGCGTATCCTGGGATCATGTTGGAGCATCTTTGTAAAAGGTTGATGGGAACGGGAGAGCAAGGTGAAGCTTTTCTTAGCAGGGTGGATCGCTTTTGAGAGACACGCCTGAGAGGGCGTGGCAAGAACCGCACCTACACCGAACACATCATTGTTCAAAGTGTGTTTCATTGGAGGATGAGGCCAAATGTACATCAACGCCTAATTGCAGGACTCCCCAACCTTTTTTCACCAAAGATCTACGTTTCAAGCCACCCTGCCCACAATGGACCCCCTACACACATGCACGCGCTCGTGCACACATGCCATGATGAGCAACAGACATAATGCGCCCTAACTTGAACGAAACTGAAAAATAAAATAGATACAAGACAAGACTGAGTTTTTAAAAAGGAAATCACCGTCTCCCTTTGTAGGAGACCTGACACAGATAGGCAGGGATGCACTTCGGTAGTGTGATAAGTGCAGAAACATCTATATATCATAGACACACACGCGTTTCTTGAACGCAACATACTTATCGCTGCTCTGCCATTGGCTATTCGCGAGCATCATCCTGGCATCCCATTGGCAAAGAGGGACTTCTAACCGTATATGTCTATGTATGTAAATAGATAGTTATGTGTGTGTGCGGCATCCTCTTTATTTGCCGCTCGGGCTATGAGGTGTCCTGATAGTTTAACGTAAATGTGAATCGCTCAGAAAAAATGTTCACCAGTCGGGCGATTGCTCACAATGCTAATGTTTGGCTTGGACATTTTCGACGGATTGTTAAAAGCCGACAAAACCAAACGTCCTTGGATCAGTTCTTTACAAAACACCACTTCTGAGAGAGAACATGAACTAAAGAGGGCAAACAACGATGAGGACGCAGTTAAAAAGTTAAATGACCCATCATTTTTATTCTTTTTTTTTTTTACATTATGTACAACTCTTATTTATTGCGCAATAAATCTAATTGTAACATGTATTTGTTACATATTTTGATGCATTTTTATACTGTAGGAAACATTTATGTCTGAATTTTGAGGGAACTTGGAACGGATTAGGGCATTAATATACAAAACACTTTTCCTACTTACAAAATGTTCTAGTTAAGAAAATTAATTTTGTAAGTAGAGGTAACACGCACGCTACTGCTAACCGTAAAATACAAAAACAATGAGAGAGTTAAAAAACAAATACAGTAGAGTAAATAATCGATCCATCCATCAGTCCGTACATCCAGCGTACGCATATATTGTACCTTTGTCACACAGGAGACCGCCCCAGTTGACGTCGCACACACACTGCCAGGGTTCAGTGCAGCTTCCGTACACACAACCGGGGAAGGTCACACACTGGTCGCACAGAGGCCCGGTCCAGCCGTAATGACACCTGTGGATAGAATGGAAGAAGAGGACTGATTGTACATTCTTTCGACGCCATCTGCGTAGCGACATGTTTCTCGGCCAAAATACAACACCAGCGTGTAATCTGATCCAAAAGAACAGTCCATACAGTACAGGTCACTCACGTGCATTGTCCAGGTTCGGTGCAAGAGCCGTGGGCTTTATGACATCCTTGCCTGCACACCGCTGCAAGAACACGCATACGTACGCGCATTAGAAACTGCGAAATTAGCACGGCAGTGCGTTGAGATTTTAGTCTCAAGATTTTAGTTTGCTGACTCTTCTCCTAAAAAGCAACACACATTTTTTTGGAATGTATCTTTTGATTATACAAAAAAAACATACAGTAATGTCACACTTAAATAGAATATAAAGAATTGAACAATGTTTTTGTTTTGTTTTTTGCTTCAGTTCAATGCACTATGCTGCTCCCTCTGGTGTGCATGACTTCCCTACCTGGGGGCAGTATCATCCATACATCCATCCACCCATCCACACATCCATTTTCTGATCCGCTTTATCCTCACATGGGTCGTGGGAAATGCAGGAGCCTGTCCCAGCTGTCTTCGGGCAGTAGGCGGGGGATACCCAGCCAATCGCAGAACCATCCGCGCTCACACTCACACTTAGATACAACTTGGAGTGTTCCATCAGCTTGTCATGTAAGTTTTTGGAATCTGGGAAGAAGCCGTTGTACCCGGAGAAAACCCACGCAGGCCCGGGGAGAACATACAAACTCCACACAGGAAGACTGGAGCCGGGGTTATGGAGCATAGCTACAATTAAGAAACACCGAAACACCCAGACAAAAAAAAAAAAAAGGAAAATAAAACCCCAAAAACAACAACAAAACTCGGCGGCCCGGTGAACCAGTGGTTGGCTCATCAACCTGACAGTGCAGAGGTACCGGGTTCAATTCCAGCTCCGGCCTCCCTGTGTGGCGTTTGCATGTTCTCCCCGGGCCTGCGTGGGTTTTCTCCGGGTACTCCGGTTTCCTCTCACATTCCAAAAACATGCATGACAGGCTGATTGAACACTCTGAATTGTCCTTAGGCGTGAGTGTGAGCGTGGATGGTTGTTCGTCTCTGTGTGCCCTGTGATTGGCTGGCAACCGGTTCAGGGTGTCCCCCGCCTACTGCCCGAAGACAGCTGGAATAGGTTGCAGCACCCCGCGCGACCATTGTGAGGATAAGCGGATCGCAACATGAATGAATGAATGAATGAATGAATGAACAACAAAACTCCAATTTATCACAATTAGGCGTAACAGGCAGCGACACCCGGGCAAATGTTTCAGACTTCCTGCACATCCGCGGTCTAATCAGCAACCTGCTGAGGAAGAAACGTGACGAGGCTAGGCAAGGACAGGGTGCTAAAAGGCTGCAGGATGTCCTAAAATTAACCGCATTTTTACCCCCACAGTTTCCACTTTGGTTTCCTGCATTTAATTTGAACCACTGTGACAGAGAGTGGTCACAGAGTTCATATCCAGCTGATGAGTCTCACGCACACACACACACACAGGTGGAGAAGACACCATTTGAATGCAAATGGCTATTGTCCGCAGCTGTTTTATATGGTGAAAATGGTGACTCATTGACTTAAGCAGGTGACGTTAGACTTACTTATTGTCTGAGGTACAGTGCTTGACCATAATATTAATATGAGAGCACCTGTCATAAACATGAAGAGACACCCAGTGCTACGGAAGTGTCATTTTTGTCTGAGTTTAAGTAAATAAGGATCATTGAAATTATTATTGCCCATTTGGGCGATCAAAACAGTACGCTTGAAAATTCATGGCTAACATCCAAGCATTAAAAATGTTGGTTGTATCGATTTGATAAACTGGTACGATTTGGGGAAATACAAGTTTTCTAGTTTTGTTTCTTGATATTATTTTTTAGCAATATCTTTATTACATTTATGCAATTTCTGTGCACAATGGACATGCAGAATTTAACATTTTTTAAACAAAATAAAATGAATCGACAAATTTGAATTACAAAGGGAAAATTACGTTTGTCAATAATTGCTTTTGACCCGATTTAGATTATTCCAATTACATGCCGATGTTTAGGAGTGATTCTTTCTGAGTGAAGTGAATTATTAGCAAAGCGGTGTCACTCCTGACCTTCTTTGCACTCGGGTCCCGTCCATCCCTCCATGCAGACCTTGGAGCCGCTGGGGTCGCAGTTGAAGTGGCCAAAGAAGTCGTCGCGGGCCCGGCAGAACTTGTTGCAGAAGGGCCCATAGTAGTTGGAGTCACAGCGAAAGCGTAGGCGGTACTCCAGGCTGAAGGAGCGGCCGTGGTGGCGGTAGGCCTGCCACTGCTCTCCGGGATTCAACATGGAGGAGAGAAGAACACGCTCAATCAGCTGATCTGAGGGAGCAGGGGGAGAAGAAAAAAAAACACCTCTTTAATGTTTGGGCATATTAGAATTCATCATTTTATGGCTATATGGAGGGTCCGAAGCTCACTGATGTCTGAGCACGCAAGTCAAAAAAAGTAATCTCATGTTTTGTTTTGTTTTTTTTAACAATTGGACAGTTCCGAAAGTTTCAATGTCATTTAAACGTTGCCTTTACAATTAACAAAAGTGTTTCAAATTAGGCTTTAAAAAAAGTGAAAAATCAAGCCTTTGTTTCTGTGTGAGTTCTTGAAACCACGCAACCTAGCGTCTTTCTTATGCCAAAAATCCCTACATGCTTGAGCGATTCAAGTGTATCCACTGAAAGCCTCTCGTGGCTGGAATAAATCCCACCGAGTCGTTGCGAGGCTTGGTCGTGCCATGACAACAGGGCGCTCTAATGCGACCATGCCAATGCAAAGTCTTACATCTGGAACCCTCCCCCTTGCTATTTCTCTTTACTCTCCATAACATGTGTGTACTCATGGCCAACAATGAGGCACTCTAAAGCAGCCAAACCAGCAGGGTATATCAGAAGCGGAGATGCATTTTGGGGTGAAAGATAGCACAGCAGGCTTGCTAAGTGCAGGTCACAACTGCAGCAAATGACCGCAAATGTGAAAAGTCTTTCATGTTTTGAGTAATTATCTTCAAACATTTATAATGTATTGTGAAACAAATATCTGCATTAACTTAGCCGTGCCTTTGACAAAATAACTAAGCAGCAGGTTACTCCCCACTTCTGTTGTAGTACAGAGTGGTGGGGCCTGTTCTGACATTGTCCACTTGCCTTTGAACTGCTTATTAATTCACAATTGATGAAAAGTTGAACCCAATTTAAATAGACCTGGAATTACAACAGCGGCGCTATCTTATTCAAAGTCATAGCGTCCTCCAAGTACTTAAAGCTTTTTCACTCTACATCATCAAGGGCAGTTGGATGGGTATGGCCAGTAATCCTCCTTGATTAAACGGCAGTCCTGCCTTACTTGCAGGAAGCGACGTGTCAGACAGGCTGCGCGGTGGCAGAATAGCTTTAACGGGAGAGTGGGGAGCTGTCAGGAGCTCGGATGGAGCTGGACGGTAATGACAAGGAGATGGCAAGAACGGTGGAGGAAGCACGAAGCCAGCCCTCATTATCTCCGCTATCTTTTTGGGATGAAAACGCGCAGCATCCACTGGCACGACGAGGGGGAGGAGGAGGATGGCGGAATGAAAGTGGAGGCATGACAGAGTGTGTGAGTGGTGTGCTATACACACACACAGATATAGATATATATATAGATATATATATGTACAGGTATATGTATAAAAAATATGGATAGATAGATAGACAGATAGACAGATAAAGAAAGAGAGCTCATGTTGACTGTCATGCAGCTTTTCCCGATTAGGGGTAGAAACAAAACAGCAGATGAGCAGGAAATGAAAGCAAAACCTCTTAACCTTGGTGATCAGTGACAAGAGACAAAAAAAAAGATACATTCCGACAACGACGCATGCACCACATTACAATCGTGGATAGGAGCACCAGCCACAATGTAATGAGATCCACTATAAGAGCTGTACAGACCCTTGAATTATTTTTTTTTTTTTACTGCTTTAACAAAAGGCACCGTAGTACTCCCCAGAGGCAGAAAACCAAACAACTGTCGCTGACTTGAACTGACAATTATGACGAAAAATTCTGGAATGTTGGTTTGTGTATATGTAATTCTTGATGCTCTTATATCAATGTATTGTATTGTCTGTGTATACTCATACACATTCACACACACACACGCACTAACACACGCGCACACACACGCACACACATGTGTCCTCATCATTTTTTGCTCCCTTTGTTCATGTTCTCCCAGAAGTGTTCTTTGCCTGGCGTTTTGTAAAGAACCAAGGACGTTTGCTTTTTTTCAGCATTTAACACTCCTTTGAAAATGTCCAAGGCAAACATCAGCATAGTGAGTGATCGCCAGACTTGTGAACACTTTTTCTGGGTGATTCACATTTACGTAATACTATCAGAACGTCTCATGGCCTCGCGAATGACGAGGACGATGCACAAACACATATCTATCTATCTATCTACACGCATAGACTAATTCGGTAAAAGAGATCCCTCTTAGCCAATGGGATGCCAGGATGATGCTCGGGGAATAGCCAATGGAGTAACTAAGTATGTTGCGTTCAGGACACTCGGAGCTGCGAGTAGCAACCCAGACTGTATTTTTACCTTTCGTATCTTGAAATTTCTTTCATAACACGAGGCAATATTTTCCTGTTGAGACTTTCGTAAGTAGAGGTGCCACCATATATGAAAATGTCTGATCGTGCTCTTTTGCAGGAGTCCTCTTCAAAATGACAAACATGTGTACCGCACCTGGTTGTGACGTGCTGTTGTCATCATCCTGAGCCTCCAACACCAAAGAGAAGGACTTCTGTAAGGGAGAAAACACAAAACAATCTATTAGCGTTTTATTTTCGAAACTGCAACTTGGTGTACTTTGGTTAATCCTGCACAGGGTCACATAAAGCATTCCGAGAAAAAAATTTGAAATTTAAAATTCATCGACATATGCAGAGATAGCACCCCACCTTTTATTGGTGACATTGAGCTCGCCCGAACATCACACATTACAGATAAGAGAGGGCATGCACTCTTTTCTGATGAATACATTCATGCCGCACAGGCATGCATATCGCAACGCCTCCAACCAAAATGTGTTATTATTCTGTGATTGTCATTCCCCAAAGCGCTTCGGTGTGTGGTCACGTTGTTATTGCGAGAGTCTGAGGGGTAGAAAGAAGTGGAGAGAACAAGATAGGATGAAGGGGAAGTAGGACAGTGGAATGCAAGAGGGAGACTGCGGCGTCGAAGGTGCAAAATGGCGATGGAGAGGTGAAAATTGCTGTGGGTTCATACAACAATAACAACAACAAAATCCAGGGTTATTTCGACTCACAGCTCATCTATTTATATTTTTATAGGAATATAAATATACTATAAATGGAAATATTTCGGGCTCTAGCTTTGTAGACAGGCAGCCAATCCGTGATTTCAGTATTAGCGCAAGGCTTGCAATATGTGTTTGCCAATTTGGCAGACTGGTCTCCGCCAAGCAGTGTGGGCCGGCAGAAAGAATGTCTTGAAGATGCGTCTGGCGGGATCAAGATTTGGTGGCAGAAAATCGATTGAGTGGCTGGCGCAGGGTAGACAGCTGCACTAATGTATTTCATACATTAATATGGGAACAGTGGGCATCAAAGTCTCTGGATTATTGTTTGATATTTGTGTGTATATCTATCTATCTAGAGAGTGTCACGTCGCGTGTCCGCCAGCAGGTGGCGGGTTTTCTCACCCGCCATCTGCGCACCTGTCCGTAATTTCGGGCTGATTACCCTCCTATATTAATGAGACTCCGGCAGTTCTCCCACTGCCGGAGAATTCCTCACCGTGCCATTGATCTCTCGTGCTAACTCCTCTATTTGTAGATTACTCGTTGCCTTCTTGCCTTGCGGCCTTTACTCTCGCCATTCGCGTTAGTCACTAAATTGAATACTTAGATATTGCCTAATCAGTAGCTCCTCGCACTTTGTTTTTCAGCGAGCGTTTTCAGTTGTTTCCTTATTTCTTCCCTGGTCCTTATTTGACCAGCGTTTTGTGTTTCCGTTTTTTCCCTGTCGGGCTCTTTCTGTTTTTGTCATTAAAGACACTCTTTGCTTTGAGAAAATTCTTTCGTTGTCTGTTTTCCGGGGATCCAATCCTCTATTTTTTCGTTCTGCACGGAGCGATCATTATCGCTTCGGGCAGATCGTGACAGAATTCTCCGGCCACCATGGATCCCGCAGACATCGAAAAATTTTTTTCCGCTCTTTCCCGACAAGAGCAACAGATGAGTCAGCAGGGCCAAGCCATTAGGGAACTCCGTGGCGCGGTCTCCATGCTGGCTCATCGGTCCGATGATTTAGAACCTCGGTTGGTCCGGGTGGAAGAGCGGAGACCATCTCCCCCCGGGGTTCATTCTATTATTCCCGAAGCGCCCTCCTCATATCCCGTTATGACGAGGGAGCCATCGCTTCCACACCCCCCTCGCTACGGGGGCGAGCACGGGCAGTGTGGACACTTCCTCCACCTGTGCTCTCTCATATTCGACCTACAGCCTTCTGCCTATGCTAATGACGCCGCCAAGGTGGCTTATGTCATGAGTCTGTTAACAGGTCCGGCGGCATCGTGGGCGATTGCGACCAGTGACGCCAAGCCGAATCTCCGTACCTCGTTCCCCGACTTCGTGGCTGCGTTCCGCCGGGTGTTCCATCATCCCGTGCGAGGCAGAGAGGCAGAGGGCCGGCTACTCGCCCTCCGCCAGGGAGAGCGATCGGTAGCGGATTACTCCATCGAGTTCCGGATCCTGGCCGCCCAGAGTGGATACGATGATCGGGCGCTGTGTGGCCTGTTTCGCCGCGGGCTACACCCTCAACTCAAGGACGAGCTGGCGACCCGCGACCACAGCACCAACCTGGAGGAATTAATCGACCTCTCCCTCCTCATGGACAATCGCCTGAGGGAGCGAAGCCGGGAGCGTGGAGGTGATCGGTCCCAGTTCCGACGAACACCCACGGAGGAACAGGTGCAGCTGGGAGGCAGGGACGCTGGTGCGGAGGAAAGAAAGCGTCGTTTCAGCGACCGAGCGACGACTGACGGCGTTCCACCATCTCCTCACGCCGCAACCAGCCATCCGGGGTCGTCACCCCCTGCCCACCAGGAGTACTGTGAGTCACGACCGCGCGCGCCCCCCTTCGAGTCTAGGCGAGTCGACTCGCGGCCTGGACACCCCAACAGACTCGAACTCGAGGGGGAGATATTAACGGGGTCCCGGTCGTGGCGGGTTCGGGCTCTGGTTGACTCGGGGGCTGATGACTGTATAATGGACACCGATCTCGCATCCGAGCTGGGTTGTTCCGTGGAGAGGTTGATAGATAGGAAGCGGGTTTGTGATCTTGATGGGCGCCTCCTGGCGGTAGTTACGCATAGGACGGAGCCGTTGAAACTTCTACTGTCCGGCAACCATGTCGAACATCGCCGTTTTTACCTAATGCCGTCTCGCAATGCCCCGATCGTTCTCGGGTTACCCTGGCTGAAGACACACAATCCCGTGATTTCCTGGGCGCGCCCAGCGATAGACAGCTGGAGCCCATATTGTTACCAGCACTGTCTTCAATCGGCCGTCGGGAAGCATGAACGTGTCACGCCCCCCGAGGAGATCTGCCTTGACGGAGTGCCGGATTGCTATCGGGATCTAAAGGAGGTGTTCAGCGAGGATCGTGCCCACTCTTTGCCCCCACACCGCCCCTACGATTGTGCTATAGACCTGCAGGCGGGCGCTCCGTTGCCGACCTCGCGGCTGTATCAGGTGTACCAACCCGAGCGCGAGGCATTGACGGAGTACATCAACAGCTCGCTCGCCGCAGGTCTTATTAGACCATCGCGTTCACCGTTAGGGGCGGGTTTTTTCTTCGTAGGGAAGAAAGACAAGACCCTGCGACCCTGCGTAGACTATCGGGGATTAAACGAAATAACAATTAAGAATAGATACCCGCTACCCTTGCTGGACTCCGCCTTCGCCCCATTGCAGTCAGCCACCATTTTCTCCAAATTAGACTTGCGCAGCGCTTACCACTTGATTCGCATCCGGGAGGGTGACGAGTGGAAGACGGCTTTTAAGACCCCTCTGGGTCATTTTGAATACCTGGTTATGCCTTTTGGGCTCACCAACGCCCCTGCCGTTTTTCAAAATCTAATTAATGATGTGCTAAGGGACATGATAAACATCTTTTGTTTCGTTTACCTTGACGATATTTTAATTTTTTCCCAGTCACTACACGAGCACCAGCAACACGTTAGGCTGGTGCTACAACGTCTACTGGAGAACCGGCTCTTCGTCAAGGCAGAAAAGTGTGAATTCCATGTCCCCGTCATCTCCTTCCTAGGGTTCATTATTGAACAGGGCAGGTTAAGGGCGGACCCCATTAAGACGCGTGCAGTCACTAACTGGCCGGTTCCGTCCAATCGCAAGGAACTGCAGCGCTTTCTGGGGTTCGCCAACTTCTACCGACGCTTTATCCGCGGTTATAGTCAGAAGGCGCTCCCCTTAACCCGCCTTACGTCCATCAAAACCCCATTTAAGTGGGATTCGACCGCGGATGCGGCGTTCGCAAACCTGAAGGCGGCGTTCACCAGTCCCCCCGTACTACAGCACCCTGATCCTGATCTCCCCTTTATCGTGGAGGTGGACGCCTCGGATTCGGGGGTGGGGGCTGTGCTGTCCCAGCGCTCTCCGGTCGACCAGAAGTTGCACCCCTGCGCCTTCTTCTCCCGTCGACTCAGTGCCGCTGAGTCCAATTACGACGTGGGCAACCGTGAACTGTTGGCAGTTGTGACCGCCTTGCAGGAGTGGCGGCACTGGCTCGAGGGGGCAAAGGAACCCTTTACGGTCTACACGGATCATAAGAACCTCGCCTACCTCCGCTCCGCCAAAAGACTGAACGCCCGTCAGGCCCGGTGGGCCCTCTTCCTTACCAGGTTCGACTTCATCCTCACCTACTCTCCCGGGTCCAAGAACACCAAGCCCGACGCCCTCTCCCGTCTCCACGAGCCTGCGGGGAGGGATCGATCCCCGGAGACCATCCTCCCGGCCCGGTGCGTCGTGGGGGCCGTTCAGTGGGAGGTTGAGCAGCGGATCCAGGCAGCCCTGGAGGGGGTTCAGGTGCCGACGGAGTGCCCAGCAGGGAGGCTATTCGTACCTCCTCCCTTACGATCTGAAGTTCTGCAGTGGGGACATGGGTCCAAGGTGGCGTGTCATCCCGGGGTGAACCGGACTGTGCAACTCGTCGCCCAGCGTTTCTGGTGGCCGGAGCTCCGCAACGACGTGACGGAGTTCGTCAAGGCCTGCACCTCCTGCGCCTGCGGCAAGTCGTCCCATCAGCCGCCGGCGGGACTGCTCCAGCCGTTGCCCATTCCTCCTCGCCCGTGGTCCCACATCGCCCTGGACTTCGTCACGGGTCTCCCGCCTTCCCGGGGTCGAACTGTCGTACTCACGATCGTGGACCGCTTCTCCAAGGCGGCTCATTTTGTTCCTTTGTCCAGGTTGCCGTCGGCGCTGGAGACCGCCGACCTCCTTGTCGAACACGTCTTCCGTCTCCACGGCATTCCACTGGACATTGTCTCGGACCGGGGGCCCCAGTTCGTATCCCGCGTCTGGAAGCAGTTCTGCCGGTCCCTCGGGGCCACGGCCAGTCTGACCTCGGGGTACCACCCCCAGTCCAATGGACAAGCCGAGCGTGCCAACCAGGATCTGGGGGCGGCCCTCCGCTGTGTGTGCCTTCACCGTCCCTCATCCTGGGTCGACCACTTACCCTGGGTGGAGTACGCGCACAACACCCTCGTCTCTTCTGCCACTGGTAGGTCCCCCTTCATGGCCGCCTACGGGTACCAGCCGCCGCTGTTCCCGTCCCAGGAGGGGCAGGTGGAGGTCCCCTCTGTGCAGCACCACCTCAAGCGGGCCCATCGCGTGTGGAAGGAGGCCCGGGCTGCGTTGTCCCGCACGGCGGCCAGGAACCAGCGGATCGCGGATCGTCGCCGGCGCCCGGCTCCTTCATACGTGGTAGGACAGAAGGTGTGGCTGGCGACTAGGGATCTTCGGCTGGCCGGCACGTCTGCGAAACTGGGACCCCGATTTACTGGACCGTTCGAGGTCGAGGCCGTCATCAGTCCGTCTGCAGTCAGGCTCCGGCTGCCGCCCACCATGAAGGTTCACCCCGTCTTCCACGTCTCCCTACTCAAACCCGTGTCTTCCAGTGACTTGGCTCCTCCTCCCACGCCGCCGCCCCCTCCGCGGGTCGTCGACGGTGACCCGGTGTACACGGTTCGTGCCATCCTGGACTCTCGGCGCAGGGGAAAGGGGTTCCAGTATCTGGTCGACTGGGAGGGCTACGGGCCTGAGGAGCGGCAGTGGGTGCCTCGCTCCTGGATCCTTGATCCATCCCTTTTGCGCGACTTCCACGCTACACATCCATCCAAGCCGGGTAGTCCGCCGGGAGGCGTCCATTGAGGGGGGGGTACTGTCACGTCGCGTGTCCGCCAGCAGGTGGCGGGTTTTCTCACCCGCCATCTGCGCACCTGTCCGTAATTTCGGGCTGATTACCCTCCTATATTAATGAGACTCCGGCAGTTCTCCCACTGCCGGAGAATTCCTCACCGTGCCATTGATCTCTCGTGCTAACTCCTCTATTTGTAGATTACTCGTTGCCTTCTTGCCTTGCGGCCTTTACTCTCGCCATTCGCGTTAGTCACTAAATTGAATACTTAGATATTGCCTAATCAGTAGCTCCTCGCACTTTGTTTTTCAGCGAGCGTTTTCAGTTGTTTCCTTATTTCTTCCCTGGTCCTTATTTGACCAGCGTTTTGTGTTTCCGTTTTTTCCCTGTCGGGCTCTTTCTGTTTTTGTCATTAAAGACACTCTTTGCTTTGAGAAAATTCTTTCGTTGTCTGTTTTCCGGGGATCCAATCCTCTATTTTTTCGTTCTGCACGGAGCGATCATTATCGCTTCGGGCAGATCGTGACAGAGAGAGAGAGAGAGAGAGCTGTCAATCGATTAAAATATTTAATCGTGATTAAAACCACAACTGTCATAATTAACTCATAATTAATCGTGATTCCTCACACATTTATTATCGTTTCTCAATTTCCTTTTATATTTTTTGTCCTATTTTTTCCCCATTTTAATGCTCTCATCAACATGGAATCATGGATCAGTTTTCTTTGTGCAAAATGCAAATATTTACTGAAACAACAATTTTGATTTTCAACTTTTCATGAACATTTTTCACTTGGAGCAGTTATTCACACATAATATCTCACACAGTCTTACTGCCCATCAACTGCACCATATATCATATATATATATATTTTTTTAATCATCCCACTGCACGGCAAATCTGTAGATTGAGAACACTTACATTTTCCAAGTGCGCACTTCGCGGTGCAGATGGGCTTCTATGAAAACAGATCAGAATAGGTAGTGTGAAACGAATGTGTGTGGTACGTGAGGAAAGAAATGAAGGCGAAAGGGAGGGAAACAAGAGTAGGCGGAGCAAAAGAGATGAAATCACCTGTACGATGTGGAGATATGTGATGAATGAAGAGAACAAAGAGGTCAGAGGGCGGGGAAACAAACACGTGGAGATATGAGAGAGTGGAAAGATTATAGGGGTTGACAAGAGAAAGAAAAGAAAGTCGATAAGATAAACGCGCGCACAAACGTGGGCGTGCGAAGAGTGTTCGAAGGCACGGTGCTAATGAGGTGTGCAGGGCAGCAGTTCATTAAGGGCAACAGAGAGCAGGAAGCTCACAGACAGACCAGCCATTAAAATTCAGCATTTCCGACTTCAAAATTGTGAAAGCACACAGTCGAATATCATGAATAAATAGCCGAGGGTTAAAACCGGTACAGTTCTGAAAAATGATGCCATTCGAAGTCATCCCCCTCCCACCCCACCCCCTAAAAAAACAACATGCTGTTCAGTGAGCCCTCTAAACGTACAAAAGAGTGAATATGAAAATATGCATTATTATTTATTTAGATGTGTGGCCATCATTTCAAAGTATAGTCGACCTCTCGCCTAAAGTCGGCTGGTGTAGGCTGCTGCTCAACTGGAACACTAATGAGGATAAAACACTACAGAAAATGGATCGGAGGGGTGCGGGGGGTGCTTCAAAGAAAAGAAGCCAAAGTCACGGGAAAACACTGTGACTGCTGAAGTGAAATGCAGAGGAATGAAGGAATGAATTGAAATATATGACTGTTGAAAATAATAGCAGCCATGTTCTGAACGTTTGAAATCTTTGGAAAGTTGAATGGTTCGGAAATGTGGAAGGAGAAGCATGTCGAAAAAGTGTGCAGAGTAATTCAATTTTTCACAGCATTTCAGTGAGTGTGAGATTACGTTTTATATCAGAGGAGAGAAATTAAAAAAAAAGGAGACAATGAAGGAATTACAACATGTAGTTGAGATGGCCGAGGTCACACTACCTTCGACTCCCGACGAGAGCCGATAAGAGAATAAAAAAGGTTAGCGAGCGCTTCCTGAGCGCCTTTCCAAAACACACAAGCGGGCCACTGCCATGTGACGTCAAGCGGGCATTGACGAGGGAGAAGACGGAGCGCATATAAGAGGGCGGGGATGCTCAAAAAAAGAATTATGTGGAGCACAAAGCGGGTAAGAGAACTGTCAACAAAATCTGTTGGGATCCTGATTGACCAAGTGACGTGTCACTCAGTTTTGTTGTCTCAAGGGGAAATTACATCGTGAGAAAATCGGTGTGTGTGTGTGCGTGCGTGTGTTGATGGGGAACCGAGTTGACAAAGCTGTCTGTCAAAACACAGCTAACATTAGCATTTAGACATAACATTTAAACTTCCTCCAAGGCTTAATACTGTCGTTGTCACGAGTCAACTCAATGAGGGAACAACTACACTCATAGCACTGTTGTTATACAGGTTCCATTCAAATTAGTAGCAAAAACCACCGTGAGAGTTGGAAATATTGTTTCAACTCATTCACTCGAGTCATGGAAAAAAAAGTAGAAAGTCTCAAATGTTTCTATGATTTAATTCATTCTTGTAACATCATCCTCATCTTTAAATCATCTTTCCCATTTGAAATAAATGGAACCACCATTAATCTGTTCCAGTCTGTCAATTAGCACCCCAAAACATTTTTGTTATATTATATTAATGCATGATAAAAATAACATTCTACATTATCGTACTTATAGAAAAAAAAAAAAAACAAACGTACTAGAACTAGAAAATGCAATTTTTGGAGAAATGGCATCCCCCAAACAATACCTCATCGCAAATATGGAATCTCATACAGAGAACTTAAAGTCAACAACAACCCTATGGTACATCCCCGTGAACTGTGTCAGAAAGCTGTTCAACACAGAAAGGTCCAGACCTGGATTTGAACCTTGTCTCCTCTATCGGGGTCTGCTCTGAGAGTTTAAGCCCATCAAGGCTAGACACATTAGGGATTTTCAAATCAAAGAGCAGACAATTAGAAGTTGGCTCTACCCTGAGGCCGGAGGAAAGCCAAAGAAGAGAAGGATTACAGCGGCTGGTGCAGACTTCCCTCATTGAAACCTTTATTGACGACAAACCAAATTCACATTTAATGAAGATCTGAGAATACTCTGAATAAACCTGACATCTACTGCTCTACTATTCCCAGCATTCAACATCCCCTCTCAACCCCCCTCCCCCCACCCTCTACCCTCCTCATCCCTGCATGCGGCTCAGACATGGGCCGGGTAGGATATCCCGACAAAGCCAGGCTGTACAAACACAGCTCTGCCACAGGAAAAACTCCCAACCCTGAGAGAGGAATTTCCCTTCACAATGCATGTCAACACACACACACACACACACTATATTTTACTGTCACTTCATCAGAACTAACAAAAAATTATTATTTTAGACCTACACAATCCGGCAATTTGACAGCAAGGAATAACTCATTGAACAATTGAACAATAGAGACCATTAATGGACCGCTTTTATTGATTATCGCAGGGAGGAACTGGTGATATGAACCTAAAATAAAATGTCTTTATTTTAAGAGAATTGGTGCGATAACAACCACATTGGCAAAACAGTATGTCAAAAGGCCTGATAAAATACACGGGAATTATATTTGGTAACTCAAAATGGCTGACACAGACATGACCATATTGTAGCTATGTGAACCAACTTATTAGAATTAGAAAGAAAACAGAGTAATATGAAATACGAATAAATGCAGCGATACAATTAATAATACTAATTGAGTATGTCACAATAAACATGAAAAATAAACTGATTAAGTCAATACAATGTTTTATATTTACAAAAGAATACTGTATTATATAATTCAACCATTAAGAAATTATATCGACCAACCGTTAAGTACGTTTCAGACCAATACCAGTATGAGTATTCACTCTTTGAGTAATCACTGATACTGAGTGGTGATACCTCAAGTATATTTGATATCTAAGATGTATCCATCCATCCATTCATTATCTGAACCGCTTTAGCCTCACAAGGGTCGCAGGCGTGCTGGAGCATATCCCAGCTGTCTTCGGGCAGTAGCCAGGGTACTGTACACCCTGAACTGATTGCCATTCAATCGCAGGAAACACACACATAGACAAACACCCATTCGCGCTCACAACCACACCTCGGAACAGTTCAAAGCGTTCCATGAACCTGCCATGCATGTTTTGGGAATGCGGGAGTACCCTGGAGAAAACCCAGGCAGGCACGGGAGGAACATGCAAACTCCATACAGGAAGACCGGAGCCTGAAATCAAACTCATCACCTCTGCATTGTGAGGCAGAGGTGCTAACCAGTTGTGCACTGGGTCAGCCCTGAAAAAAAATTATTCAATAAAATGACAACAATTATCAGCAAAGACCTTTCTGATGCAGATGTAAAGGAGGATTTACCCAATGTCAGATTCGATTTACTGAGACAGGTATCTGCTGTCTCCATAAGTACCTGATACCTTAAAATAAGGCTGGTATCGGCCTGATACCGATAGCTGGTATCGATACTTGCCCATCCCTATTTCATATATATGATGTTTCGAACCAATGGATCGCATGACAGATGGACAGACCAAACACCGGGGAGGGCAGACAGACCGACTAGCCAACAAACTGACTGACAGACAGACTAACAGCTTGACCAACCATCCAAATGACACAGACGTAGGTGTCAATACCCGAGAATGCAATGTATAAAACACAGGCTGAAAACTAGACTGGAATGGGGACTACCATTAGAAATATTTCTTAATTAATTAATTATGCATATATATATATATTTTTTTATTTTTTTTAAAGAATGTATGTCCTATGCATCCCCTCATTTTCGATCAACTGCAATTTTTTTTAAGCTATGACAAGACAATGAGGTATGGGCGTGTCTATGCATTATGCATTCATTTAACCAGCGGATGATTAGATTCCTGGTTGTAGGCCCATTTGGCATTTGATTACTGTGAGAAGGAAAAAAAAAATCATAGCATCTACTCTTCCCTCCACCAGCAGCAACATCAGTGTGTCTGATGAATTTAAGCGAATCCATTAGCGTGTCGTACGCGTGCTAAAGGAGGAGGCTAATTGACAATTAAACATGCGAGAGTGTACACCGCGCAGAGGACATGTGCTAACTTTTTCGTGACGTGATTACATGTAGCTATATATTTCATGTATTCCGCACCTCACTTCGAGCGTGAGGAGGCCCAAGGCAATTACAAGCCCACACATATCCAAACGCAGTGAAAGCACACACACCGAGACACACAGTTGTCATGACAGCGGCTTCGCCCGAGTCGGATTGGACAGCAGACGCTTCACCTGCACGCCAAATTAGTACGAGCATGGAGTAACAGCCATTATTATTCTGACAGCAAAAACTCAGATTTGACGTAAACGCATACAAAGCGTTAGTGCAGGGCAGTCACCATTACCTCACACACACACGCATGCACACGCACACACACAACTGAAATTGTTTTTGCTCATATCAACTACTGAAACACATATTTTCATTGTATGACATGTGAAAGGATTTCAGTAGTGGTCTGAGAGTGTTTTGCTCTGGAATATTTCACTCGTGCATGGAAGCAAAATGCTTTGTGTGTGTGTACGTGTGTGTGAGAGAGAGACAACATTTCATGAGCATATTAAAATCATTTCACTTTTAAAAAAAACTGTCGTATATGTGACAGCATTTTAGAGAGTCCTTCAGGTGCCATGGAAGAAAAATAAACTTAGCAAAGGTATTTTATTTTGTTTTCTATTTTTTTGCAAGGGAACACTTTTTTTTTTAATGTGTGTTTATGTACTTCCAGGTCAGCTTGGCTACTGTCAAGATCAAGAATAGATTTTATGTGTTTGGATTACAATCCAATTTCAAAGTAAAATCCAATTAAATTCACCCATGGGTGAAAACGCTCAATTAAAAACAACATTTTCTTTTGCTTTCATTTACTTGGAAGATAATCCGAAAGTGAAGTAGATCAACGCATTGAAAAAATATAATTTACTTGCAAATAAATAAATAAAAACATTGCATTATTTCATAATCTTTGCGAGGGAACGCAAAGTTGTTGTTTTTTTTAATTTATTTGTACATGTGAAAGTGCTTCAAAAGTCTCCGTAAAAGCTTTTCACTTTTCAGTTGTGTGAATGAGAGCATTTCTGTAGTGTGTGCGTCAGGTAATCCTGACGGGTCCTCATAGCTATATGTGTGTGTGTCTTCGTGTTGTTGTTTTTTTTCTCTCTCTATCTCCATCTGGCACGTTTGGCTCAAAAAGCTGAAAAAGGCACCAGATCGATTTCCACTCCGCTGAACTAAACTAAAATAGAACGCTATCAGACCACGGAGAGTCTCGACAGAAAAAACGCACAAAAGCTCACTCTTGCCCAGCGTGATTGTTGTCGTATTGATGGATTTTTATTTTTTTTTTGCTTACAGGAGCAAAGACCAAAAAAAATCTATGTCCTCCCTTTGTGACTTTGTTTTATCTCGAAACAAGAGACATGGCTTCACGCTTGCTGATTCCTTAAATGTTAATTTGAGACCTTACTCAAGTGATGGCCAACATCCCGGACTCTGTGGCGGTTAAAAGAAAAACACCCGCACCCGTTGTTTGTCTATTTTCCCAATTCATTGATGAATTGACCAAATATTCAACAAATGAATCGATTATTAAAATAATCTTCCAGTCCTTCTTTCTAGCCACAGGTTAACATTAACACACCTTCACCTTGGTACAATTGTAAACTTTTATATTCGATATACCGGTAATTATATCTGATCCCTTTGCGTTGATATGCAACCAGCAATCTTTCCATTATATGATGTGCTTATCTCAGAACCCAAGGATGGCCTTCATACCATTCTTCTCAATGAATATACTTTTCTACATGTCACAATCTCAATCAAATATTACTTTTAAGACCATCTGAAGTGAATTCAAGGTTTTGATTATGTTTGACCACAACATCCACAAATGACTGAAAACTATGTTGCATTGTGGAGATATCACATTCAACTGTTTATGAAGATGTCAATTTTCCAGATTTTTATTTTTTTTATTTTAAATCATGTTTACAACAGGGTTTAGTGATGTGGCCTCTTCAGATTGTCCATGAGCATGGCCGCTTTGGAGAATCTCATTGATGGCCACAAGTGCTTGCATCTCACACAGGAAAAAAACAGAAGAGCAAGTCGAGGGCTATATATATATATTCATTCATTCATTCATCTTCCGAGCCGCTTGATCCTCATTAGGGTCGCGGGGGGTGCTGGAGCCTATCCCAGCTGTCTTCGGGCAGTAGGGCGGGGGACACCCTGAATCGATTGCTAGCCAATCGCAGGGCACACAGAAATGAACAACCATTCGCACTCACACTCACACCTAGGGACAATTTAGTGTTCAATCAGCCTGCCATGCATATTTTTGGAATGTGGGAGGAAACCGGAGCACCCGGAGAAAACCCACGCAGGCCCGGGGAGAACATGCAAACTCCACACAGGGAGGCCGCAGCTGGAATCGAACCCGGTACCTCTGCACTGTGAAGCCGACGTGCTAACCACTGGACTACCGGACCGCCCCATATATATATATATATATATTTTTTTTTTAACACAAATGCAACTGCCAGCATTTGGACTGTGGTTTCGGCTGGCGTGGCTGCTTTAGAGCACCTCGTTGCGGCATCGAAAAGTCCCACCACAATATATATTGGATATATTTCAGCCACCGGATGCGTGAAGGCACAGGTGTCAAAGTCAAGGCCCAGGTACCAGATCTGATCTGGCCCGCCACATCATTTTCTGTGGCCTGTGAAAGCAAATCAAGCATGACAAGTTCCATGATGCTTGCTAAAGTCTGAACCAAAATTTTAAATTGTCATATGTATTCCTCAATAACAGTCATTATTCATAACTTCTGATTTTATAATTAGTTATCCATCAATTTGTTGTGCAGTGTGTATGTCATATGTGGAGGGGATTAAACATTTATACGATTTCCCAAAATTCATAACAGCCCTCCAAGGGAAACAGTAACTGCAATGTGATTCGCGACAAAAATGAGTTTGACACCCCTGCTTTAACGGGATATATTTCATGACTCAAACACATGCAGTCATACGTGAGATTTTAACAAAATAAAGCTAGACGTAGTCGTATGATTGTGTACTTAATATGGTGGTGCGGCTAGTGAGTTCAAATACCACATTGTGAGATACAGTGGATCCCACCCAAAAACACCTGTGGCCCTCATCTGACTTCCTGCTTCTTAACATCCCCTCCGCATGGCATCCTTCTCCACCCTGACCCTCCCCTCACTTCCCAATCCGGTCTTCCCCCTCCACCCACCCAGACAAAATGCCCTCGTCTCGCCAAAAGGGCTTCGCCGTCACTTCTCCTTTGAAACTTCCGCAGGAAATTACCTTGTCTCGTCGAGTCGCTTCACATCCACGGAGGCACTTTTTAGGATGGGTTATTAGTTCGAATAGGCTGGGAGGAGTGTGTGTGTGTGTGTGTGTGTGTGTGTGTGTGTGTGTGTGTGTGTGTGTGTGTGTGTGTGTGTGTGTGTTGGAGGGCTCCGTGTTGTCTCAGGATACAAACCACACTGCCTGTACAAGGTGAGATTTATGCACCTCTTGCTGTTCTGTCTGAATGGCAAAGACAATTTTCAGAGGTGGGTTCTGTGAGAAAAGTCAAGTGGTGCAAAACTCGGCACTCAATTCACTCACTCACAACCTTCATTGTGTTGAAAGAAATTGTCCAACAAGTACTCCGTTTTATACGCCACACTAGACACTGGCACTGACATCATCGCATTTTCTAAATTGTAGGATTTTGGTTCTTTTGGGGAATGTGTTTGGAGTGTGGACGGCACATTTTTACACTGGTTGTCAATTTACATCCGCTTTCAAACAATCATGGCTCAGAAAATAGGTAAGTCGCGATTGGTCGTTACCTGAGCCCCGAGCAACCGTGGCGTCATTTCAGTTGACAGAAAGTGGCGAAATGCAAGCCGAGGACGGCTAAAAACGAGTGGATTTTGTTTCTTTAAGTCATATTCCACAAACACAAAATTAATCAGAATGCCGTGTTTAGACTAGCGCATCGAACAAATTGTTGTGAAGACATTTTTGGGGTTGACACCTCCTTTACAGCAGATGTATATCTTACATTGGATATTTTTTAGATGACAATACTCAAAGCCACACTGTAAAAAAAGCCAACTTGTATTTTGGGGGGCTGAAACAGTTTAAGTTGTAAACAAATTTCAAATACAGTCATACCTCGGTTTTTGACCATAATCCTTTCCAGAAGGCTGTTCGAAAACCGATTTGTTCGCTAACCGAAACCACGCTCTTTTAAAGAAAAATCTTTATTGAGCACGTCTGTTCACAATGGAACGCTACACGAGGAAGCGACGCGTAAGGAAGGCGAGAGGAGTCAAGTGACGCATTCAAGTGCGCTCAGTTTGTTCGAGAACCGAAATTCGGTCGTCCTCCGAGGTATAAAAAAACTTGAAATTTTTGGTCAAAAAACGATTTGGTCGAGAACAGAGACGTTCGAAAACCGAGGTTTGACTGTATGAATTATTGACATTTGTGGCAAGGATGTTAGTTAGCACAGCAAAGCAAGCAGGTAGTGTGCTCCAAAATATTCCCGATATGTTTAAAGTAAGTAATAAGTTTGGGAGCAAAGGGCACACAAGTTCTGTATTTTCTTTGTTGCAAAATTTTCACAGGAGCAAAACTTAAAATATTCCCATGAATTGCCCTCCTTAAAAAAAAGTTTGTGGCCTTGAAAGTTTAAAATCACACTCCCCCCCCCCCACCCCCACCCCGGTGCACGAATGCTAAAACGGAGCTGACATATCAATGTAAGATGCTCTCCAATATTGGCGGTCAACCATCTACACACAAGTGACCACAGAGATTGAAGGCAACTCAGCCCGCTCAGTCTAATCCGCAGGGACAACATTAATAAAGTAGCTCAACATCACTGCTGGGGTCGCGCTTACGAAGGGATTTCGGAGCAAGTCGATGTCTGGCAATGAAAGGAAAACATCAGCTGTATTCACACCTGTGTTGGATATTACATCTGCGACTCGATATGTGACACTGACACACACACAGAGGTGTTCCCGGCTCATTTCACACGAACCCTTTTGTCTCATTTCACTTGCAACAAAATCCAATTTGCACACAAATTAAATCATTAAGAAAGCTTTCCCTTGAGATGATTGTGTGACAGTTAGGTCACTTATCTCTTCAGCACACAACTCCCCCCAAATCCTCAAGGGAATTCACTCGCTCCACGTCCCCTCACGACGATGATGCCAATGATCGATTCACGAGCGTTGAGTGAAGGTGCGCCGACAGAGGGGGGTAGGGGGGGAATCCACAAACGCGCAAGTGCGCGCGCAAGAGTATCAGCGTACATGCAGGTATGCAACAAGGCAGCGTGGGAGAGTCAATTAGAGTACAAAAGAGTGAAAGAGACTCTGTGGGGGGAAATAAAAGGCTCCTCTCTTCTCTTGTCTTGGTTGGCTTCACATGATCAACAGCGCCAACGCAACCGTGACAAGAGCATGCGGGGGCTTCCATCCTGCGATATCCTGGTTACATTCAGGGTTTGAAAAACTCACGAAATATTATCCCAAGTGTTCACTCAAGTCGATAACTCATCGGCAGAAGTCGATTATAGCCGCAAAACGACTGTCTGTGTCCTATGTGTTGTGTTGTGTTATTTTGACTTCAAAATGGCGCCGCGAGAGTGGCTGCCTTTCCAGCATCTCCTATATTTTGTTGTTCTACTTCTTCCTTTCATAACTTTGTTGCTGTGAATTGGGAATTTCTCCATTGCGAGACTAATAAAGGTTTTCTTATCTTAAAACATTACAATTTTCTCTTGGGTACGAAGTTTTTTTTTCCCACGCTGGTTTTGTACTTATGAATTAAATACCATGACGTCCAAAGCGTCAGCAGAGGAGCAAATTTGTCGGGGTGTGTTCCATTTAGAAACAAGGCACCGGTTATCAAAACAACATGTCTTGCCCTTGGCAGAAGTAAGGACACTAATTGCTCACTGTCCTCATTTAGCCACAAAGTTAGTGCTTTAAGGAATTTTGAAAACATTACATGCATTTTACTAACATGCGAACAGGCATCAGGTGGCCTAAAAGAGTCAAACAGGCTCGATATTGGACCGGTGGATGCAGGGAGTGCTGCAGTTCCGACAACAGATGTGAAGACAAGATTGTCCCACTATGAGTCAAGGAATGCTGGGGGCGTCATTTCATCCCGAAAAAAGAAAAAAAGAAATGTGAAGCTAATAGGTCACTAATCACAAAACACAAACAGGATATGTGCAATTTACAAGAGGATGTTGCTACGAGAGGGATAAAAAATAAAAATAAAAATAAAAAAAACAAGTTTGACTATAACTGCAGTTCTCACAATCAAGTCATGATGAGAGCTTACCAGAACAAAAACATACCACAATCTAGAGCGACGGTGTCCGAATGTTTTCCTCTCAGCGCTGAATCCAAAAATAGAAGAATTATAGATCCACTTTGAAATTCTTGGCCTTGAATTTATTAGAAATGCTCAAACCAATCAATCAAGTGACATTGTTTAAATATTATAATTGTTGATGCTGCATTACAGCATTCTGTTAAAAGTAATAAGACAAATACTTTAGGATTTTCCAGCATTTTGTGGCGGTTCCCAACCTTGTACCCCACTGAAATCGATTCACACTTCCTCCGAACACATTTCCACATTGAAATCCCAGTGCAGCAGCGACTAACTTTCTATATATTTTTATGATTAATAAACATTATTACACTCAAAGGTACATCTTTATTTCACTATTTGTTTTTATTTTTTTGTAAAATAGTTCATTTCTGTGATAAAGTGATGCAGATTATAACAAATATTATCTAGAATACATTTAAATCTAATTAATAAAGAAATGATTTAATCAAACTATTTTAATTTAATTTCTAATTAACAAATTTTGGGAGGGCGATTAATAAATGAATGCAACAAATATTGCAGGACTCTTTAATGCAAATGCTCGATGGGCTGGACTAAAGAATAGAGATCCAAATAAAAAGTGACAATTACATTAGTGTGCACACCAAGCTTGAGTTCACGTTTCCCATGAGGGAGAAAAGAATGAGTGGGTGAGCTCACCTTTCCTCACAATGAGCATACTCACCTGAGGGCTGGTGGGGCGGTGGGGGGAGAGGGTGGTGGGGGATCACATTCTCACCCTGAGAGGCCAGAATGCATTGACACTTCCACGTTGTCTCACAATCAACCAATCTCAGAAAGTGTGGCTCAGGCACAAGAGAGGGGGAAAAAAACACCCAGGATGGTGTGATGTACAATGCAATCACTGGAGACTAACAAGGATAATCAGTTCTGCTAGAATCAATCAATTAATCGGGCAAATGTGATTCAACAAGAGAATAGGCTAATTGTGATTAATACTGCTGTGTGGAAGCAAAGACGTGGATTTAGTGCAATGTTGGAACATCCTTTTTGCCTTTCTGTATTACTTTTGACTGCTCTTAGAAACACACAGTGCATCTGGGTGTGTTTTGAATAAAAGTTAGGCGGGTTGAACAATCAATGCGTTTCCCAGTTACACATATTATGGTCCTAATGGAAGATTAATTAGATGGACACAAAACATAAAAGTCAGCACTTAGACTGTTCAATACTGCACCGAGTGGAATATAGAGTGTCATTATGTTTTTGAAACCAGGTGTTGACTTCAGTCATGCCTTTTCAGCAGCTTACCATCAAATCTTTGAAAACCCCCACCAAACCTATCATCATCAATGTAAAGACAAGTAATTAGTTCTTACACGTAAGGCGTAGAGTCTATTTTTAGAGGCTAATACTAATGATACCAACTCTGAAGGCAATGCTAAGCACTTTTCAGCAGTTAGTCATCAAAATGTCACAAAGTCACTTCCTAACCTAAATCCCCTGAAACATTTGATAGCCGTAAACTAGTTAGGAGCTCAAGTTAATAAAAACTAAAACAAGGGAAAGTTGACTCGCATGAATGCAAATGCGCGCAGTTCTAATAGCTACACTTGGAACTTTTGACAGCTAATCATCAAAATTTCTGAAAAAGCCACTTTAAGTCTTTAATTCACCCCAACCTTTAACAGTCACAGCTATAATGTTGTGCAATGTTGACATGGGTACTTAGTAGCACAAGTTAATGTAAAGTAACATACAAGGGGATCGTCTTTTTGTGTTAATGCTAATGTTAGTACCATTAAAATTAGCATATGAGGGCTACACCTAGCAGTCTTTTTAACAGCAAATCATAAAAAAAACTTGCTGAATGTAATTCCCTCTGACCTACAGTTATAGTAAAGGCCATCAATGTAAAACCAAATTGGTAATACCACAAGTTAATAAAAACAAAAAATATAGAGTTAATTATAAGACTGAATGTTAATGCTAGCAGCTTTATGGCTGTAATCTTTAATTCAATGACAATAATGGTACTCAACGTAAGCAAAATTCAACAGCTGGTACAAATGTATTAAAACAAAAATAATTAGGTTAGCAAACGCTAATACATTCACTATGACAGAACTGGCCAACTGTCAATAAAGTATACATTATGCAATACAAATGGCCCTAGTGGAAACTAGGTCGAAACTTGATTCTGATTCTACACCAAGGCATCGAGGCATAAACAAATATAACAGGGAGCTAATTCAGGGGACAGAGAATGTAACAACAACACCTCTATTGTCATTTTCATCGTAACAATCTGCAAGGTATCACTTCCTTCCGCAAAAAGACATGTATTTAGCAATGGAATATGACATTCTATGGATAATAGGTATGAGGACACCTCACCATTACACATGTGGCCAGACAGGATAACCTCTCGGCTCACTGGGCTGACACTGTAACATGTTGTTTTTAAACTGATACCTCGACTTTATGGGAACTAGTGGAAAAAGTCCAACCCCTGTCTCATTCATTATATGATTGATTAGTATGTGTGTCAGAATACTTTTCTGCGTAATGTAAATATTTTCAAGATGGAGGCGGCTGATGTTTACAAAGTGGCTTGTTTTGAGTCAAAAACGATTTCCATTGTGAGTCAATTAAGCATGATGGACCTGAGCAACGGTGGTCGTTTTAAAAGGGAATTTCCCTGAGCAGATAAAGTGAGAAAGCCTTTGTTGCCTGGCCGAGAGGGAAAGAAAAGGAATCTGAACTCTGCCTCTAAGGGTCATTGTTATTCCAGCCAGCCATGTTTGAGTGTATTGTTGTGCTTGAAGCTTAGAGCGTTACCTTGGTAACCCCCACAGATAACCAACTCTGCCTATGTACTTACTGGCCAAGCGTATTTGAAGGGAATGACAATGAGTCCATTAGTGCCATCATCTCCTCCTCCTCCTTCTCCTCCATCATGACCGCGGCGGTGGAGCAACTGGGAATTTCCTCCCAATATCCCGGTGCTGCCTGAGCCAAAGGTGCAGGTTCCGGTCGGGACCACGCGGGCCTGGTACTCCTTGAGGCAGGCTTGGAAAAAAGTGTCACACTGGTCTCGAGACGAGCAGCGCTGCCCACCGCCAACCGGGATGTCGCAGCAGTCTCCGTTTAGAAGGACTCCGTTGGGGTTCTGATAGTGGCGAATCTGCAGCTCGAACATCCCCACCGTGCGCACCATCTGACAACACAAATAGAAAGAAAGCTCATTCACTCCACTTATCATCACTCTTCGGCAAAATCCTCACATCTCTAAATCACCACTTAACGGGGTCGCGGGATGTCCTGGACCCTATCCCAGCCGTCTTCAGGCAGTAGGTGGGGGGACCCCCTGAACTGGTTGCCAGCCAATCACAGGGCACACAGAGACAAACAGCCATCTGTGCTCACACTCACACCTAGGGACAAATTTGAGTGCCTGCCATGCATGCTTTTGGAATGTGGGAGGAAATCGGAGTACCCGGAGAAAACCCACGCAGGCTTGGGGAGAACATGCAAACTCCACACAGGGAGGCCGGAGCTGGAATTGAACCCAGTACCTCTGCACTGTGAGGTTGATGCGCTAACCACTGGAACACCGGGCGGCCCTAACAGGAAATTATTTTTTTTAAAACAACAACAACAAAGAACTAGTTGGAGTCTAATAATTAATTAAAATTATTACACGATCATTGATTAAAACTGTAAAAAATGACAAGCTGACTAAGTAGTGTGATAGGTGGAAATTAATCCATATGCACTTCCTGCCTAAACAGGTCCTTCAACAGCATCAATTTTTAACAAAACAGGTTTACACCGATGGGTGTAACCCAACTATTTTTATTGAACAATGGCTAAAATCATTCAGACTGTTGATTATAAACCGACATCATGCCGCATGGCTGCCGCAGATTAAGACCGCACTTGGCAGGTGAACGCGGCGGCGGTGGACATGACGGACCGAAGCGCCTTGCCTGCCCCATTTTTTTCCAATAGAGTGGTGTCTTGCCTCCCTGCCGAAATGAATGGAAAGGCCGTCAATCCTTTTCAGCCTCTCTTTTTCAAAATGTTGTATTTTAATGAGGAAAAATTCCTGCATAATATTATATCTTATAAAAGTAAACTGTAATGACACAATTAAATTGAATTTAAAAAAAGTTCAACTGCTTTGCCGCACTGCATTAATTGAATTGTCGTTATGCTGCTCTTTAGGGTGTGCCCGCCTCGGCCACCTGGAGGGTGGGGTGGGGGGGGGGGGGCAGACGGATATACTATTTAGCGTTCACTCATTGTTATGAAGCCTACGAAAAGTTGTAGGCAGCGCTACCTTGATGTAGCTGCGATTCATATTTTAACGAGGAATGTCCAATCGAGAACTGCCAGCAAATCGCGAGGGAATGACATGAGAAGGACATAATTTGAATTAACGACAACATCAAGTGACCTCCAGCTGAGGAGCAGGCCATCAAAATCATCAACAGTGGCTGTCGCCCGGCATAATCCTATGATTAGCTCTTCTTTTCTCCTCCTCTGCGTCACAACCACAGCCTTCATAGTTTTCTCTCCTATTATTTCTCTTCCCTTCACTAAACCACTGTGTCACCATTCTTTTTCTCTTCCAGCTCAAGATGGGTGGAGAACACACACACACGCACACACAGATAAGAGTTAATAAGACCCCGTGAGAGTTTCAGAGCAGGAGTGTGTGCGTTATCTGTCTACCGGGGTGACACAATGGCATTGCCAACAAAAAGGACCACCAGTACCCCCCATGAACCTTCATGTTTTGGGCAACACTGAACTAAATATGGTGACCGCCCCGCCCCTGTTGATTTCATCGCGGACAAACGATGTAATACACAAACAAAGCCCAAGAAAACGTGTGTGTCAGATGTAGACCAAATTTCAAGAACAATATGAGATGTTCTATGACCATTGGTGTCCCTGAGGACACAATCTGCACTAATTACAGCCCAAATATGAGGTGAAAATTGCTTGGTTTTTTTAGCGTGTTTGATTAGACTGACGTCTGAAAACACATAGGAAACCTGCCGTCTGGGTTTTTAGAGAACATTTGAAGGCCTTATTAATCATGTCAATGAGTCCTTGAAAAATGTCCCGAAGAGTTTGTCCAACCTGGACCAAATTTGATAAACTTCTACTACACAGTGGGGTGAAGATGAAGCTGGGTGACTGTCAAGCCGAGAAAATAACGGGAACTCCACATGAGAAGGCGTTTGGTGATGAAGGCAAGGGAAAACTCTACCGAATGAAGAAACTTTGACCAGAACTAAGGTTTCGTGGGGTGATCGTTTGTCTCACTTGGGTTGAGAGACAGAATGGATGTATCAATGGTAGAGAGAGTGAGAGAGAAAACAGGGCAAATGGGTTAAATGACTGAGGGAGGAGAGCAATTGGCACAACAACAGCAGTGTCACGTCCCGCTATGTGGGGGGACCGTCTGCATCGGCTAATTGTTGTGAGATGACGAGGCAGACGGTAACTAGAACATGAAAACAGGATAGAGAGGTTGAGTGACTGAAAAAAAAAAAATCTCACCACCAAAACAACACAAAACGCAAAGTTCGTAAGAATCCAGTCGGGTCAAATGTGTGATGAGCAATTCATAGGCAACTCCCAGTCCACTATTGATGAACAAATTTTATTTTGCCTTCGGAAATGCACGGCGGCCAAAGCAAACATTCTCACCATTTTTAATTTAAACTATAATCATGCACTGAACCGTGCGACATAACCCCCGTTCTGCCCCACAACGGGGGCAACAACTCATCTTCATCCAAAGGCTTGCGGCGATACATGTCAGATATTCCGGCATGTCAGCGCTCAATCCGACCAGAGAGACATGCCGGCCGTGTCATCTCCGCAGCGGAGCCAATCCGCCCATTCATTTTCTATCCCGCATATCCCGTTCAGCGTTGCAGGTAGCTGGAGCCCATCCCAGTCGGCTTGGGGCAAAAGGCAGACTACACCCTGGACTGGTCACCAGTCAATTGAAAGGCACAGGTACTGAACTCGCATTGCCTGCATGGAATGCACAAGTACCATGAAACACAATCAGCTTTTCAGGGTAGAGCATTGCAAATTAAAAAGGCGCAAATGGCACGCAGCATCTCTTTGTCCCAGTCGGGCAAATTACAAGCTCTTCCAGATGTCTAAAACAGGACTCTATTGTCAAAGGAGACGCCACTCCTAGTAACCACCTACACTCACGTGTGCATTTTTCGAATGTAATCGCCTATCCCGACTGAGAGGCCATAAAATGGGACTTCATTCTACGCCGGATGTATGAAAGTCAGCAATGTGAACCACTACTTCTACAATGGGCCACTTTACAATAATAAAGCAGTCATTTTTCGACTTTGGAAACCCTATTTTCTGTCCCTTCGCAAGTCTAGCACAAAGCATAGTCTTGCTGCGCGCATGCGTGGATTCATCCTCTCTTGGTATTTCTGTTCACACACTTTGGTAGAAATTGGCGTTGTGGGAATGAACACAGGTGACTTGATTCCCGAACAATCGAAGCGACTTCTCTTCTTCCCTTTAAATTTAGCGCAAAAAAAATAAAATAAAACATGCGCAGTCTAATGGTGGAAGCGTAACAGACTCGCAGAGTCCATGCAGAAGATCGGAATGCAACGCACATTTAGAAGGAACCTCAAGGAGATCTGATGTAAAGTTGTCTGCTATGAAGTGGCCACTTTGCCTTCCACCCCGATCGTGCTTCTGTGTGTGACTACCCCCCGCCCCAAACACACACACAGACACACACAGTTGTGCCGCAGACAGTGGGGAGCTTTTAAAAATATCTTAAAGATGATGAGACTCATCAGAGGGTCTGATGCACGTTGCACATTTATGAATGACATATGATGACATCCATCAAACATATCAGCAGAGCACAGAATCTGTCTGTCTGCCTCTGGATCAAAAACCACCAAAATCGCATCACACCACAACTTAGACCTGCTTTAAGATGTAGTCTACTGTCTGTCATCAAATTATCAGATGCACTTAGAAAACTCTATCAGTCCACCGAAACACCCAGCATGGCGTACGTAGCACGCTGTGTCAAATTCCCAATGGCAAACTAGACTTGCCCTGGTACATAAATGAAGATGCGCCAGTTTTTACAAATACATGTGCGATTTTGAAAAAAGAACCCTTTGTATGTAGGACAGACTTGTCTTGCAACGTAACCTAAACAATGTGAAATTATTTGACTTAACTTCCTGGTATATTAAGATATTTTGTGATGTTTTCTTTAATCAATGAAAAACTCTTGAACCTGCTTTGAGATGATTGCATGACTTGGTAACTTGCTTGCCGAAGCAACTTCAGAGATGGACTCTGGAGCCTGCTTTGACGACTTCAGAGATAAACTCTTGAGCCTGCTTTGACGACTTCATAGTCTGCTTTGCTTGAATTGTCGAAACTTGATTGTGATCAATGCCACTTGGTTACACAACAAACAGTGTGGCGTAGGGAGAATGGCCACTCACCCCTCCCGATGCACACACTTTAGAGGATAAAAGGAGGGGAGCGATGCTCCTCAGCAGAGTCTGCTGTGGGTAGCGTACGGACGCCCAGCGAGTATCGAAGCTCACTCTGCTGAGGATGTTGGCTCTCCATCCTACTGGCATACGGTAAGAGCTTCATACAACTTGTTTGAACTGTGTTATTATTTCTGTGTGGGACCAATAAAGTGCCTATTGTTGGTAGCCAGAAGTGTCTTGTCGTTATTTCTGAGTGCCTATCTCCGACTATCCTTTATAAAACTTGATATTCATTCAAATTAAGTAGCAGAAGTGTTTCAAAACACTTCCTCAAAAGATGAGGTCCGCCATCAAAAAACAGCTCATAGACCTTCCCTGGAAACACACGTGCCACACACACACGGGCATACAAAGAGAGAAACACCCGAACATTCAACATTTATATACTCCAGAGTTTTCTTGGCAGTGGCCTTGGGCTTCACACACTCACACAAGAACCAGAAGCTAGATGTGTGTTAGTATAACACACACACGCGCACACTTACATATACAGGACATGGAGCACCCACTTCTGGGCCCGCCTCACATCAGAGACAACCTTCAGTGCCTGACAGCTGCACAATATAAAGTCAGCATTCCAAGACCACACTCATTCTTCCAAACTGTGCATTTTTTTCATATAAATCTCTCCATAAAACAACACCGACATTAAAGTAAATTAGTGATCAATAAGTGATGGGGGTATAAACAATAGCCGATACGTCAAGCAACCGCAGGTAAAATGAGATCATTGGCCAGTTCATTATGTACACCTTCGATACAAACACGAATTGACAGATATAATGTTCATTTTTGCTTATCTGATTCAATGACACGAGTGAAATACTAATGACGCTTGTGTTTGTGATTCCACAATACTGCAGACTTCTCTTTTGGAGAGTATAGTGCTTGTCCTCAGTCACGGTTGAGTTGAAGCATACCCCAGTTCAGTTTTGAGCAAGTTCACCCGAGTCAGACTCAGAGCAATCCTTAACCCTGGAGAACCCACGGGGTCAAATTTGGCCCCTATAAATTCTGCTACTCAAATGCTGCCCTTAAATCCCAAAGGGTCAGATGTGGCCCTAATCCTAAATTAGGATTAAAGCATTAAATATTTGAAAAAAAACATATTTTGGTGTTCAGTAAACATATAGCAGTCATTTAATGTAAAATTCATAATTTTCCAAAGAAGAAAAATGTGATTGGGTTCTTCCAGGGTTAAAATTTTGTGTTTGCATAACAACCAGACACCTTGACATATCTTGGAACACAGGATGGTTTCATATATTTTTATATTTGTAACTGGAAACCTAGCCTAGTTGACTTTGGGTGAGAGGCGGGATACGACCTGGACTGGTCGCTGGCCACTCGCAGTTTATACGGTGGCATAACAACCACACACCTGAACTTGAGGCCTTGTGGGTTTTAATTAAGAGTGGAACACAGGACAGTTCTGTACCTGTCTGTGTAACATGGAGCCTATCCCTGCTGAGAGTCAGGAGTCATCCTGGACTGGTTGCCAGTCAATTGCCGGGCACAGATATAGGCACATAGTCAAATAATCACCATCACCATCTTAAAATAAGACTGAAAAGCATGTTTTTAAAACGTAGGAAAAAGTGAGAGTACCTAGATAGAACACACGCAAATATAAGAACACATATGTGCATGTGTGCGGTGCACACATGCACAACAAACTATAACCCCAATAATGAGCATATACTGTTAAAGTTATTTCATTGTTTCAGTTGATATATTGTAACCTCATTACACTTAATGAAGTGTCAAATGGGTGCTTATACAGACCATTTTCCAATACATATAAAAGCCAATTGTCCATTGGCATGTTCTGTTAGGCATATAAATTGTCAAAGAAAAAAAAATTACATTTCATTTGAGAAAAATACTCTTAGAAAGCAATTCCCATGTAAAACCAGGATTAATGCGGTTCTCCGAGTCAGAACAACAGGTGGGCAGAGCGCCACAGAAGAGAACCGGCAGCACAAAACAAATGGCAAAGGGAGATAATGACTTGCAAATGCGAATTTAAACAGAAGTGGGTACCAAAGCGTGCCATAAATCAGCTGGTGTGCTGTAAGTGCTGCAAATAGCACTTAATCGGCGGCTTACCGGTGGTTGCATGACGAGCGCGACGAGGAAGATCACAACCCGCTGCAGGTGGAGGATCTCCGTGTGCGCCGCGGGTTTGCCGGTGACGCTTTTGAGCTCCGGCCGACTTGTGCCTTCCATCCTGGTTTCGGAGGAAGGCGATGGTCGCCCCCTCCACCTCTACTCCTCCGCCCCTATTCCGAACCGAACCTTTGACACCCCTTTCTGGTTCCCACTTAGTTCATCGCTGCTTTGATATGCACCCGCCGCGCATACACCTGCGCCCCTTCCTGAAAAGTATCAGTCAGCAAACGCACCACGACCCTAAACGTGCCACCGTTGAGTAGCTATGGTTCTCCTTCCTCTTTAAAGCGGCTTTAAAGGTTCGATCTGGCGGCGAGCTGGACTTGAACTCTCATCCCAATTAGGTCACTCTCCCTCTCTCTTCAAGGCTGATCAATCAAGCCCTGAAGCAATCGAACGTGTTCCGATTCTAGCCCATTTTGTTATTATTGTTTTTGTTGTTGTTGTTGGTTAGCCTGAAGTTTATTTTCCTTTGTGCGCTCCTCGTGCAAAAAGCGGCCGGCTGGTCATACAGAGCTTGGCGGCGAGTCAATGTGGGAAACAATGAGAAAGAGAACGAGAGGGCGAGAGAGAGGGCGAGATAGAGAGAGAGAGTGGGAGAGAGATAGAAAGAGAAAGAGAGAGAGGGAGAGGGTGTGTCCTCAAGCAGAGACTATCCGTCTTTCAGCGCCGGCCCGGAAGATTTCCATCGGTGACAAAAGCTCCACTTTCTCTCTCTCCTCTCTAACTTTGGTTCATTACGCGTCACGGAGGCGCCCCCCCAGTCCAGATTATCCATGCGTAAAGTCTTTACGCAATCCACTGCCGCCTCTGTTTGTTGTCCTTCTACATCAAAAGCTTCGCATTGTGCCAATTAGCAGCAAGGCCCAGGATTTACACCGGCTGGACGCCGAGGGCCCCATGTGTTGTTACCCCACCCTCCCCCCCAACAATCACCCCAAAGCCAACCTCCCCCTTTCTACCAAAAGATGTCATTTAAATAAAAAATCCAATCACTGCATTTTAGGTAATAATATTGGGTTAAACTGTACAAAACAATGACATGATAGTTTAGTAAGGAAAAATCTGATATCACGAGTGAAAGATTATTTTATTTTATCTTTTTTACAATTAAACAAAATCTGAGATACAAATAAACACATGTACTCATGAAATGCTTGCGCTGAATCCAAATTTGCCCTAATTTTTTCTCTAACAAATCTGTTTTTCATAACAAGAACAAAAACAACAACAATAATCATTTATTATTTTTTCAAAGCTATAAAGCTATAAATAACGAAAAAAAAACCTAAATGCTGAATTGCCCAAGCTATTACAGGTCAAACTTAGGAACAAGAAAGTATCTCATAAACCTGTAGGAGAAAAAAAGTAAATATTTTTTAAAACCACTGTCAACAATACTTCTTGTGACACATAAAGCCATCTTTGATTGAAATTTGCTACTGACCAATGTTGCTAATGGTTATGTCTCAATCTCCATTAATGTCTCATGGGAATTGTAGCCATCCATCCATTTGTTTATAGCACTTTTCTCATTCAGGTCAAGTAAGAAGCAAGGTACAACCGGTTCTGGTTGCCAGCCAACAGCAATAGAGTTATAGTCATCAATAATTCTCAAAATGTGGCATGAGTAACATTAGTTTTCCGCAAAAGAACCACTGAATTACATTTTCAAAATATGCAGATTACAGTGGCTCAAATGTTTCTTTTTAATCAATACGGTACATTTAAGGAGTGGCGACTGGTGGATACAGTGTGCCAGGGCGATACCCCACCACTCAGATGAGTCACCTGTAATAAGACAAATAAATAAATAATGAAAAATTCAAATAAGAAGATATGGAAAGGTGAACATGATATAGTTAATGATGTGTATCTTTGAATGTGTCGAAGGACCCAGCTAGTGAATTGTTGATATCTATCTATCTGTATATACAATACAATACAATACAATACATTCTGATTTATATAGCGCTTTCACAACAGCGGCAGCTGTAACAAAGCGCTTTACAAAACAGTTAACACAAATAAAAGGTCTACTCATAGGGCAAACTCAGTGTTGGGGAAAGCAACTGATACATCTGCCATCTAGAGGTGATTGGTAATACAACAACTTAAAACTGCAGTCAACTCCTACATGTTTGGCACCCGCAGAATTGCGTATTCGTGGATGCTGTTCTTTTTCTTCATTTAAAAAAAAATATTTGGGATTTTTTTTCTGCCACTTTCTCCCATTTTTCATTGAAAAGGTAAGATGAATGTTTATCTATTTTTAATGGCTTTGTAAAAGAACAAAATATTCCAAAAGTTTATTTATTTTCTTTTTCTATATCTATCCAATAATTAACCATTTTTTTAAATCCCCAGCCGAACCTGCCACTCACCATCAGAATGAGTGAGCCAGCCTGTAGCTGCTAATCTCCCTAATAACACCAACGGAAACAAGACATAAATACAACAGGAAAATATTTTCAGGGCATTGCACACATGCACATGGCATATTTTCCACAGATGTCCACACAATGTACCTTCTATATCGCCGATGGTGGTCTTGTTGCTCAAGAACTTCCCTGACAACCGCTGGCGTTTCCTCGGGCCCCTGGCGATCGCCATTGACACCCCCCCAACCAACCCCCCGACCCGACCCGCCCAACCCCCGGCAGGGGAACAGAGAGGACCCTTGAGGAAGTGGGGGCCTTGATTTGCATGCCAGGGCTGTGACCTCAGTGCCCGAGATGAATTCTTAACCAAGGCAAGCGGAAAACGACATGACAGGACCAAGTCTGTGATCCACAACTCTCTGTGGAGTCACCTGAGGAAGATAAGAGTGAATAAGCAAGATCTAATTACCCTGTTTTGGGAAAAAAAGGAAATAAAGAGTCATCATGCTCAATGTAAATAATCTCTATCCCCTTAACAAATGAATGCAGGTCTCCAAATGCTGACACAATATAGCTGTCCGTCATACCCGGCATCCCACAAGGCTCACTTCTTTGTCCTCCTCCCGTTGCTTATAAATCAGGGTTTGTTCAAGTTTTTTTTAAAAAAAAGGATGATTATCTTTTGTGGAATATTCCTAACTCCTGTTTCCAAGACAGTGCCTTATTGAGTGGAAAAACAGTGCCCAAAGGAGCTGTGCCCTGCAATGTATTGCTGATGTCATTTTCTTTTCTGAAAACAGAGTAATCTCATACAGTTTTTCTTAAATGTAAAATCAGTTTGTTCTGTGATCAAGATGACCAACGCAGCTCACCCCGACATAACGATACCCCCATCAACCAATCACACGCCTCCTCACTCAAATTGGATGTCTGACATAGTCCCATCTTTTACACACAACCGATAATCTGACTTGATGACTTTTGGTTGGTAAGGGAGAAAATCACATCTGTTGCTGTTATGTAAATATTTTAATGCATCACAAGTCTTTTTTGCTCCTTGAGGTCACAGGATGGCAAAGGATTACTTGTCTACAACGGTACATGAAGCTGTTCAACTGACTTCAGCACCAAGATTTCACCAAATGGTGCCAAATACTGTTGTCCCCTGGGACCCACATCTTATTTTTGCAAATTTGCTACCCATTTTTACAGAATAACAATAAAGGTTTTCAGGGGTTGAAAAATTGCTTCTGTAAAAAACATTTACCGTATGTTATATTTTTATTTATCTTAATTTTACTGGCTGACCACGACTCAACCCAAAAGGGTCGATGACCCACTTCTGGGTCCCAAACAGCCTTTTGGCTTGGACCGCGTTGTTGACCCCTGCAGCACATCAATTAGGGGAGAAAAAAAATTGCCATATGGAAGTGTGATATGGTGCCGTGCGATTGGCTGGCAACATGTTCAGAGTGTGACCCCCACCTGCTGCCCAAAGTGAGCTCCAGCACACCTGCGACCATCGTGAGAATAAACAGATTAGAAATTGCATGGTATTGTGATACTATAAGAACCGTCATCGCATCATGAGTTACTCAGCAATTCCCAATCTCTTAATTTTGTGAATCAACACATTCCTTTGTGCGATCATGACATCCGCATCATAAAACTCTGCCATTTGCGGCCAAGATTCTCTAAATATAACCAGCCGTACAAACAAGTGTGTTGGAAAGGAAGCAGACTGACTAAGATCCAGAGGGGGAGCGTGGTGGGGGGCGGGTCATCATCAGGGAGATTTTTTGCGTTCTCCTTCTTTTTATTTGACTGCGCAGTGACGTCAAGATCCTCCCGGATGTGACCCGACAGATGAGTCCCTTCATGCAACTGTAAGAACACTGTGCTTGGTGAGTAGGAAGGTGCTAGGCATGTTGCCAGGAGCAGGCAACACACACACAGGCACACACATATGACGCCCTGGGGGCTAAGGTCAGCACTTTCTCAAGGCAAAATAAGGGAGTGTAGAAAGGCTTGGGAAAGTGACGGAAGAATGTGCATTTGTACGAACACAGTCGAGGTGACCTAAAGACAATAACTCAGGGCACAGTTTAAGTCCACAACAGGGGGAGGCCTCACTGTGTGCGAGTGTGTGTGTGTGTGTGTCTATACGACAGTCGCCCACAGTGTGTCCAAATAAAGACGAACTCACATTCAATCCACTCAGTGTTTGCAACACAATTACACTGCACAATAAGCAAAGGCCGCAGAGGATACGGTAGGCAAACAGGAATTGGGAATGTACTAATTGGCACACTACTGTGAGCACAAGTGGCTGTTAAATTTCATTGAAATTGATCCAACCCTGGAATATAAATTCTGAATGCCCATAGTCTTCTGATCGACCCCGGTGTTAACATATATTTTATGCACGAAGGCTCTTTGGAGTATAAGGCACACCTTCATTGAATGGCTTATTTTTAAAAAAAAATTCATATATAGGGCACATCAAATTATACGGCACAGAGAATAGAAGCCACAATAGTGGCTGCGGTTGTGTTATGCATCCACTAGATGGAGCTATGCGAAAGGGAATACAATACAATCCAGAGTTATTGTCAGATTTTCTCGGACAAAATTAAAGAAACGACTCGGCACACAGGAAAATTGTCTTCAATATCGGCGGAAGCGGAACTCTGAGACCGAACGACGGTTAGTTGCTCCGCGATCACACTCAAAGTCCCGTCTCTGCGAGTTTGACATTTTATTGTAACATATGCAAAATACAAGAAAAACACTGGCCCCGATATTTGCATGCCGCACCCCGGTCAGTAGTGATTGGTTACCTGTTTTTCAAACTTGAACCATCAGTACATTGGCGCCTTTTCTGTCTGGTCTACATCGAATTAACATGTTGCAGACTTTACGGATGGCCAATGTTGCCTGGGCGCGACTGGTGTTCTCAACTCGTCTTTTGTTGCTCAACCGCTGTTCCCGAATTATTCATTCCCCTTTTGTGACCGAGTTTCGCCTTCTCCCCTGTGGTCGCCCACCTGTATTGACGTGCTAATTGTGGACTTCAACAGCCCTCCGGCTTTGTGGACAGGAATTTGGGGGTGCTGGATACGCACCCAAACGTTTAGATGTGCCCAGATTAAATGAAATGTTAAACATGATAGAATTTAGCTCATAGATTCCTCTAACAGTTGTTTATACAATATAGCGCTTTCACAACACGGCGAGACAAGCTTTTAAGATGCACTTTGGGAACCACAAACAACAGGAGCGACTCTGGAATTTTGATGTTTATGCGTCCTAATGCGGCCCTCTCTTCGCCGCACCGGAACACATGGTCGGCGCGGCGGCGACGCGATCCCATCCAACGTGCGGATATTCAAACTGCCATTTATATATAGCCGCATGAAAGTCGGACGCGAAGGGGAAACAAATGCGGCCAGACGTTTGCCCACCGTCTGCTCGCCGCGCAACGAAAACAACCAGTGAAGCTGTAACAAAGCGCTTGATAGAACATTTCAAATACGACATCCAAGAAATCAGAATAATGGTCCATATGTAAGGTGCGTCAGATTATAACGCGCACTGTGGACTTTTGAGAAAATTGAATGCTTTTAGGTGCGTCTTATAGTGCGGAAAATTCGGAACAGTAATTCATTGGAGCCAACATGTTTTGTTTGACAAGAAAGCAGTTTAGTTCAAGCCACTGGTGGTTTAAGTAAATGTTCGTCATTTCAATTCGGGAAAGGTTCGTCATAAATTGTGGTTAAGGTTTCATATTTTTTATGACGATGGCGTATCCAAACGTTCCCACATAATTTTGCAGTCTAACGTCTTGTCGCCAATTCTCATCTAAATTGACCTTAAATTTTACAGATGTGTAAGAGCTAATAAAATGTAATGTTGCGCTTAGGTTTTACTTTTAGGTAATACATTTGAGGTAATATACACTGGAACACAGAATGCATTAATTGAGGGAATGAAATAAAAATACACTCAGTTAAAAGCAGTTTGTAGATGGTAAAACAAAAAAACTTCAAAGAGGAAGGCAAAAAGCAAAACAGCAGCGAGGATTTATGAGTGTGAAGATTTGGGATATGGGTTGTATAATGAATTCCAGTATGAATGCTTTTGCAATTTCGATTACCATTTCATTTAGTTTGCGCTTGGAAATGTACTGTTAATTTTTTTTTATAGTGCAAAAACTTTTTGAAATACTTTGCATTTCCATATTTATATAGGAAAACATATCTCAGCTCGAGTACTTGAAGTCATATGTTTGTAATGGAAACTCCAGCGAAACGGTACTTTCACATTACATAGTGTTTATCAACCGTTTCCTGATCAATGCACAGTATAAAGCTTTAAGAACTTTTAAGACATTTTTTAAGAACAAAAACAAGCAAACTGAATGCAAAGTAACGTCTGCTTTTAACATTGTTGTAAACGGACGTGGTTTTTTAAAGTAATAAATATCACACCAGGTGACCCTTTCACAACTTTAAGAGTAATTAAAATAATTATAGAATACAGCCTATTGTGCAGGAGTCACCAACGCGGCGCCCGAGGGCAGCCACCTTTCTCGTAAATTTCATGAAGCCACACGATGTGATGAAAAGCAAATAAGCTATTTAAAAGCCATTGATAGTAATTAACCACCACAGAGAAATGAAGGATGATTCCACAAAAGATGACTGTACTATGTAGTAACTATATTGACTGGAACGTCGCCTCCTGTCACACTTAACTGAATAACCACGACAAAGGCGCCACCTGCTGGATTTAACACTAAATGATGAGTGCTGAGGCAGTACATTTTCGGTCCGTTTGTTTTTATTGGTAAAAAAAAAAAAAAAAAAAAATCTAAATCAAAAGCTCCAGGTGTGATGTCTGACAGACCAGACGCTGGGTGCAATGCTTTCACAAATACACAATACAGTGAAATCAACACTTAAGAGTAAAAAACACAAAAATGACAAAAAAAAAAAACATCCTCAGTTTGTTTCACTGCTGCAAACACACCTGTGTGAAGAGGTGACCAAGTTATTTCTTGGCGAAGGAGATCTTCATGGCATTGCTCTGCGTAATCTTGAAGCCTTGCAGCGCTTCGCGTGCGGCGCCGGCCTGCACGTCGTTGTCAAACTCCACGAAGGCGATGTCGTGCCGGCCGGGGACCAGACGCACTTCCTTGAAGCCCGGGAACCTGCAGCGCAAACGACAGACGCTCAGTGTTTAAAATGCAGGCGAATACAAATGTGCGTGTAACTAAATGTTGAGTTTTTACTGACTGGTTGAAGAGCATGGACAGCATAAGCTCGTTGGTCTCTTCGGGCAAGTTGGTGAGGAAGAGGATGTGATTGGGAGGATTCTCCGAAATCTGGAAGCATGAATGAGTTAGAAACACATCGCGCACATCTTTCCCAATTTAATATAATTTTGACATCAAATTTGATGTGGTTGGTTTTTTTTTGTTTCCCTTCAGACAATGTAATGTGAATGAGGACACTGTCACCACAAAGCAAAAAAACAAACAAACAATAAAATGCCCCAAAAGACGACAGACAATACCTGGTGGTGCATCTGTCCGGGCATCATCTGACCGTGACCCAAGCCACCAGGGGGCATTTGACCAGGTGCCATCCCTGGTGGGGGCATCATACCCGGCGGGGGCATGTAGGGTGGCTGTCCTTGCATGTGCATCATGCGGCCCCCCTGGTTCATCTGTGCCATTCCCTGCAGAGAATGTCAATAAAAGCAGTGACGACGGCTCAGCGATTTATTTCAGTGGACTATAATAAATGTTATAACTATATGTTCATCTTACGGGCATGCCTGCAGCCGCGCCCCCAGCCATGGCGGCCGACTTCTTGTTCCCGCTCGATTCTGACTTCGGAGGCTTCTTCTTCTCCTTCTTACGATCGCGCTCGACATAAGTGCCTTTCATTTTCGCGATGATGTCCGAATCCTGACTGGCATACTGGATGCGCTGCAAAATGAGTTGATACAGAAAATCATCATGAAGTTTTTTTTTCTAAAGGAGGTATGTTGGGTGGAAAAAAAATGAATGCCACCAAGGACATACCATTGGTTTGTCATAGAAGGGAAATCCCTGCATGGATCGGAGAGCATTGGAGGCGCTGTTGATTTCTTTGAAAATGACAAAGGCCTGACCTTTCATTTTCAAAGTACGTGCAACCAAGATGTCCAAAATCTGGCCAAACTGAGAGAAGATGGCATACAGAGACTTCTTCAACTCTAAGGAAAGAAAACAGATACATTATTCAGATTGCACACCTTTGAAAATAAATTGTGTGATCTTATGTGAACTAATAATATTAAAAAACGAGTCATTTAATAGCTCAGGACTAAGAACGGGGATATCGAGGGGCTGGCAAGCAGTACAAGTTCTGTGATATACTCCATCGCATAACCCAAATAGGAGAAGCCCTGCAGAAATTTGATTAATCTAATCTTAAAACAAGAATTCACTTATTTTTATGCAATTATATACTGGAGGTAAGTGCCACGTAAAATGAGTTCATTATGTGTATAGGTTCCTCCATTTCAAATACAAATAGCATCCAACTCCATACTACCTTCAAATGATGTTTAGATATGTATATACATGAACAATTAAATTCATTAAAAACTTTATGGGCTGCAGCACTCATAGGTGGTTAGGTAGTCTGCGGTCCTCACCATCTTTCTTGATTTTCTCGTTCAAGTTATTGATGTAGATCGTGTGATTTAGCCGGACCTCCGTCGTGGCCATCTGAAAGTTCGAAAAGAAAATGCTTCAAGTGGGATCGACAGAACAAAAAGGACAGAAAACGACATTTATTTGACTGGATGAACATTGAGTATTTGCAAACGTCATTCACTTGAACGGCGTGGGGTTACCCTTAGCTAAAAAGCTAATTCTAATGCAGCATTATTAAGATTAAAAACCAACAGTTTGTTGGAGAGAAACGTGTAAACCACTTAAAAGAGGAAATAATGAATCTTGCTCACCAAGGCTTTTAACGAAATAAGAGAATTAGATGTAAAACATAGACTTCTAATAAAAGACCAGTACGTACCTTAAACGCTGAATGAAACGCGGATGGCTCCGGAGCTCGGGTCTCGCGATAAAATTCAAGTAGTTCTTCTTCGTCGTAATTTCAACAAACAGCATTTAAATGCATTACTGCCACCTTCAGAAAAGATTTCCATATTGCATTTTACAATACATTAACAAGCAGACGCATGGCAGTACTGAATATGGAATAGTACGTTTATATGGGTACTCGACAAAGTTTTGAAAATGAGCTCGTTAAAACACCAGTGTTTTGTAAATAATAATGCACATTGAGAATCGACATTTCCTAGAGGGGGCGATAATGCATGTTCGGCGATGCAACCCGCCGTCTACATGAAGAAGAACGTTGGAAGTTGCCAAATTTGGTCAGAAAAACCGACTTCGCTGGTCAGAAATGCGACCCCGCAAGAACTTATCAGAACGAATCACTATATGCAGCATAGCAATGCGAATAATTTTTTTTAGGTCATAATCGTCAAGAGAAGACGACAACGTCTTGTTAGCACACATTAACGAACTTCTTAGCTGTTGTGTTCGTTGCAGAAAGAAAGGTGTGCGTTCTTATTACACCGTGCCGGACTGACTGCAAGTTAATATCAATCATTACTATCCCTGACAGGATATCAGAAGTTATGTCGGGGTTCCACACGTCCCCTCTTCCTCCACCTCCTCTGCCACCTCCTCCTCCAGCACCTCCAGATTCAACCGGCAAAAAGAAGAAGTTGTATCAGACGATAGGAGGCAGCAGGAGGCCACTGGAAGGGGACAACACAGAGCCTGTCCTGCTCATCAGTCAGAGGGAGAGCAGGTGACCGATGAATAATAATAATAATAAATTTAGACCAGTTGTTCTATTGTAATGACAGTATACCTTCCTCTGCATCAAATAGTTCACGAGGTTAAGATCTCTTGCATGATTGGCGAGGGCTTTCGGTATCACAAGCATGCACAACAAAACCGAAGTGTCATCGTAAAACAAAACTTTGAATTATGTCTTTGAATTCATTCATTCATTTTCCGAACAGCCCATCCTCAACATGCCTGATTGTTTTTAATTTGACTCTTTCCTTATGCACAAACACAGTAATTATACAGTAAATGTAATTTATTTTTTTGTGTTTCAGTTTCAGCCGAGCTCTCCACTGGTCTCTGGTAAACACGTACGTGCCGTCGCTCATCCAAGACGGGCCACAGTAAGTGCGGAATGCTCGTCAAGTACTGTCATGCTCTGCCTTTGACTGATAGCATACTTATGCAACACTGGAAACTCTCGCAATACTTTCAGATTGACGTCATTATTAGGCATATTGTACTGTATTTGCCAGGGAGTGCCTGTACGCCGATTGTGTTTTTTCTGTTTACTTTGTAGGTGTGGCTTAGTGGCCTTGTGGATGGCCGCTCACATGCTGCGAGCGGCCGTTGACATGGACGCTGTGGTTCAGGTTGCGCTCGGCCGAGGCTTCACAGCACAGGGTGAAATGTTCTCAGGTAAAGAAAAGGAAGATAAAGTGTACGTGTGTTTGTATAGTACTGTGACATACAAGTGAGGTTCCTCTCACACAAACAATTGAACTGCAAATAACCAAAACATTCACAGAACTATTGAATCACACTGAATCAGTCACTTATGCATGAACGTGTCATTAGTGTGTGAGTGCGTTTCAATCGTGAGAGCATTTTAGTAGTGTTTATGAGTGTTTCAGTAGCAGATGCAAAAGTCTTCAGTTATATGTATGAAAGCATTTTAGTAAAGTGTCAGAGGTAATCCCGAATTATCTCCCTGACGGTCTGTCATATCTTTTCTTTGTCAGCTCGAAACATGGCTTCACTGGCCGAGGAGGTGTGTGGCTGTAAGGCGGAGTTGCTAGCGGGTGGTTTGAGTGGTGACAATGCCAACAGGATCGTCGCACACTTGTGGAGCAGACAGCCTGTTCTTATCCCGTATCCATTTTTTAAAATAGTATAGTGTAAAAGAAGACATCTATCCATTCTCTAGAGCGCTTGTCCTCATTAGGATGCCTGGATCTCATGACAACCGAGTATAAGAGTAATTCTTTTTTTGATCCCTCATAGAGTAAAAGCATTTTCAATTGTGGGGACAGCACTTGTGCCATATTACTGAACACAATAACACAACGTCCACCGCATCAATTTCAGGGAGCAATCGAGTATGTGCTGTGAATCAGAATTTATTGTTGCTAATCTGTGCATCCCAAATAATCCGATGCAGCTCTGCTTACCTTTTTGGTTGATAATAGGATTCTTACGTGGATGCATGATAGTGTTTCAAAGAATATTGTTCGTCGATCACTTTAAAGTGACTCTGGATGTGACCGTGTCACGGATGCAGAAATTCCGTGCAAGGGTGGTCACTATGCAAATTAGCCATATTATGTCAAAGTGGAGTCCAAGGGTAGGATGGCTTGCAGACGGACACATTTTCAGATATAGGCTGATCAGAAAAGATTTACTGGATAGAATGAGCCCAGCCGCAAATAGCTTAAAACCAGGAAATGTGCGCCTTGACACTGGCCACCCAGATACGATGAAGACTACAACCATGAGCCTTGCGAGCGTGGCGGCCACAGGGCTCACTGGGCTGTAGCTTCAGGTCAGAACTGAATGCCAAAATTGCACCGATGCCATATTATTCCTTATATATATATATATATAAATAAGGAATAATTCATACAATTTGATGGATCAAATATTCCACTTGATGTTGTTGAATGTAGATCAGATCCTCTGATAGAGCCTGACCACCCATGCCTTTTACCTTGCAGGTGTTCTCCTGGGTATGAACCAGGGGGACATAGGGACAGAGCCCACACAGCCTGACCCCACTCTGCCATGGGTTCACCTGCGTGGACACTGCAGCTCCTTCTCATCTTGTCCCACTGTGGACATCTCACGTCTCGGAGAGATTTACCTCCTGGCAAAGCAGGGGAAAAGTCTGCGCTACCAGTTGTGGAGTTTGGACAGCGTCGCTCGAAGCAATGAGCAGCTGAAAACGATGGACCCACATAGAAGCAGCGACGGAACACATTATGTGCTTCCCAAAGGTGGAGTAGAGGCCGGGTTGGCTGGTCAGGCTGTTTTACTGCATGGAAGGACAGAGTGTGGAACAGACAAACGGGAAGTTTTAAAAGGTCAGCAGTGATGGTGTTTGTGTCTAAATACGGACATATTGTTGTACATATGTAGAAGTAAAGTCTGTGTTAAAAAAAAGGTAAAAAGACAGATTCAACTCCTTTAATAAAAGTGCAGACAGTAAAAATAAATGTGTTGCTGTGAGTTATGTACAGTACCTTTTTTTTGCACATCAAGTAGTTTCCTTTTCTTAAAAGCCTCGTCTTGAATTCAGATTTGCTTCTAAATTCTTTATATATGTTTGAAGATAATTGCATGGAAACTAGCAAAGATAGAACTCAATTAGCATCGATATCCTTAATTTCCATTTATTTTTATCATCATTGGGGTCTTTTGAGCCGTGCTTTGTCTGGCCCCTCACCTAGAACCTGTTTGCCATGGGTGACCCTGCCAGGGTCATAAAGCCCCAGACAACTTAGCTTCTAGGATCATTGGGACACACAAACCCCTCCACCACGGTAAGGTGACGACTCACGGAGGGGCACAGCCCGAAGAGGCAACGTGGGTCCCCCTTCCCATGGGCTCACCACCCATGAGAGGGGCCAAAGGGGTCGGGTGCAATGTGAGCTGGGCGGCAGCCAAAGGCGGGGACCCTGGCGGTCCGATCCTCGGCTGCAGAAGCTAGCTCTTGGGACATGGAATGTCACCTCTCTGGCAGGGAAGGAGCCCGAGCTGGTGTGTGAGGCAGAGAATTTCCGACTGGATATAGTCGGACTTGCCTCCACACACAGCCTGGGTTCTGGTACCAGTTCTCTCGAGAGGGGTTGGACTCTCTTCCACTCTGGAGTTGCTCACGGTGAGAGGCGCAGAGCAGGTGTGGGCATACTCATTGCCCCCCGGCTCAGTGCCTGTACATTGGGGTTCACACCGGTAGACGAGAGGATTGCCTCCCTCCGCCTGCGGGTGGGGGGACGGGTCCTGACTGTTGTTTGTGCATATGCACCAAACAGCAGCTCAGCATACCCACCCTTTTTGGAGTCCTTGGAGGGTGTGCTGGAGAGTACTCCTGCTGGGGACTCCCTTGTTCTGCTGGGGGACTTCAATGCTCACGTGGGCAATGACGGTGAGACCTGGAGGGGCGTGATTGGGAGGAACGGCCCCCCCGATCAAAACCCGAGTGGTGTTTTGTTATTGGACTTCTGTGCTCGTCACGGATTGTCCATAACGAACACCTTGTTCAAACATAAGGGTGTCCATATGTGCACTTGGCACCAGGACACCCTAGGCTGCAGTTCGATGATCGACTTTGTAGTTGTATCATCGGATTTGCGGCCGCATGTTCTGGACACTCGGGTGAAGAGAGGGGCGGAGCTGTCAACTGATCACCACCTGGTGGTGAGTAGGCTCCGATGGTGGGGGAAGATGCCGGTCCGTCCTGGCAGACCCAAACGTATAGTGAGGATTTGTTGGGAGCGTCTGGCGGAATCCCCTGTCAGAAGGAGTTTCAACTCCCACCTCCGACAGAGCTTTTCCCATGTTCCGGGGGAGACGGGGGACATTGAGTCCGAGTGGACCATGTTCCGTGCCTCTATTGTTGAGGCGGCCAATCTGAGTTGTGGCCGTAAGGTGGTTGGTGCCTGTCGTGGCGGCAATCCCCGTACTCGCTGGTGGACACCAGCAGTAAGGGATGCCGTCAAGCTGAAGAAGGAGTCCTATCGAGCCTTTATGGCCTGTGGGACCCCAGAGGCAGCTGACGGGTATCGACTGGCCAAGCGGACCGCGGCTTCGGTGGTCGCCGAGGCAAAAACCCGAGCGTGGGAAGAGTTCGGTGAGGCCATGGAAGCCGACTTCCGGACGGCTTCGAGGAAATTCTGGTCCACCATCCGACGTCTCGGGAGGGGGAAGCAGTGCACCACTAACACTGTGTACAGTGGGGATGGGGCGCTGCTGACTTCGACTCGGGACGTTGTGAACCGGTGGGCAGAGTACTTCGAAGACCTCCTCAACTCCACCAACACGCCTTCCTTGGAGGAAGCAGAGCCCGAGGACTCTGAGGTGGGCTCTCCAATCTCTGTGGTTGAAGTCACCGATGTGGTTAAAAAGCTCCTCGGTGGCAGGGCCCCAGGGGTGGATGAGATCCGCCCGGAGTTCCTCAAGGCTCTGGATGTTGTGGGGCTGTCCTGGTTGACACGCCTCTGCAACATCGCGTGGTCAACAGGGAGAGTGCCTCTGGATTGGCAGACCGGGGTGGTAGTCCCTCTTTTTAAAAAGGGGGACCGGAGGGTGTGTTCCAACTACAGAGGGATCACACTCCTCAGCCTCCCTGGTAAGGTCTATTCAGGGGTGCTGGAGAGGAGGGTCCGTCAGGAAGTTGAGCCTCAGATTGAGGAGGAGCAGTGTGGTTTTCGTCCCGGCCGTGGAACAGTGGACCAGCTCTATACCCTTAGCAGGGTCCTTGAGGGTATGTGGGAATTTGCCCAACCAGTCTACATGTGTTTTGTGGACTTGGAGAAGGCGTTTGACCGTGTCCCTCGGGGAGTTCTGTGGGGGGTGCTTCGTGGGTATGGGGTACCGAACCCCCTGATACGGGCTGTTCGGTCACTATACCACCGATGTCAGAGTTTGGTTCGCATTGCCGGCAGTAAGTCGGAATCGTTTCCAGTGGGGGTAGGACTCCGCCAAGGCTGCCCTTTGTCGCCGATTCTGTTCATAACCTTTATGGACAGAATTTCTAGGCGCAGCCGAAGCGTTGAGGGGGTCCGTTTTGGGGGCCTCAGTATCACATCCCTGCTTTTTGCAGATGATGTGGTGCTGTTGGCTCCTTCAAGCGGGGTTCTCCAACTCTTACTGGAGCGTTTCGCAGCCGAGTGTGAAGCGGTTGGGATGAAAATCAGCACCTCCAAATCTGAAACCATGGTCCTCAGTCGGAAAAGGGTGGAGTGCCCACTCCGGGTCGGGGAGGAGATCTTACCCCAAGTGGAGGAGTTCAAGTATCTTGGGGTCTTGTTCACGAGTGGGGGTAGGAGGGAGCGGGAGATCGACAGGCGGATCGGTGCAGCGTCTGCTGTGATGCGGACGTTGTATCGGTCTGTCGTGGTGAAGAAGGAGCTGAGCCAAAGGGCGAAGCTCTCAATTTACCGGTCGATCTACGTCCCAACCCTCACCTATGGTCACGAGCTATGGGTCATGACCGAAAGAACGAGATCCCGGATACAAGCGGCCGAAATGAGTTTTCTCCGCAGGGTGTCCGGGCTCTCCCTTAGAGATAAGGTGAGAAGCTCAGTCATCCGGGAGGGGCTCAGAGTCGAGCCGCTTCTCCTCCACATCGAGAGGAGCCAGATGAGGTGGCTTGGGCATCTGTTTCAGATGCCTCCTGAGCGCCTCCCCGGTGAGGTGTTCCGGTCATGTCCCACCGGGAGGAGACCCCGAGGAAGACCCAGGACACGCTGGAGAGACTATGTCACCCAGCTTGCCTGGGAACGACTCGGGATCCCCCGGGGAGAGCTGGAAGAAGTAGCTAGGGAGAGGGAAGTCTGGGCTTCCCTGCTAAAGCTGTTGCCCCCGCGACCCGGCCCCGGATAAGCGGTAGATGATGGATGGATGGATCCTTAATTTCAGGCGCCAACGTTTTAGAATTTTTGGGGCATGGCTAAAACCGGTTCCATTGATGGAGTTGGGCTCTGGCATGAATGACGCTGCACAATTCTCCCAATTTTGGGGGGGGAAAGCTGTCATGAATAAGAAAAAGCCACTCTCTACAGCCTTATTTCCAGTTTATTGCAATCCGTTACCTTCATTGCAAAGAACAGTCCATATCAAATGTAACCTGTTGCAGTTTCTACACATAAAAATACACTTGTGCTTGTAGAATATAAACATCACTATCTTCAGTTTGTTCACACAAGAAATCACCCGGTTAAGAGAAGGAGAAAAAAACTTGTTAGCTGGTGTACATGCATGAAAGTAGTAATATAATACTTTGTAAACAAGTCAATGTTGACTTTTCAGAGATGACTAATTTCCTGTGCATTCTCTCTCACACACGCACACACTGTCATTTACTCTGGCACGTCAATCATTTCTATTTTCCACATACAGAGTCCAGTTTGAAGATCAGGATACAATATGGTAATACATGAGAAAAGTGATCACTTGAATCAGCTCATTCCAGTTCAAAATGTTCCTTGACACACTTTTGCATGGCTCCAATGTCCCTGAAAAAGTATAAAACCGCTCAATTCTTTAGAGTGTGCGTCTGTAAACCCAACTGCAGTGCTGCTTCCCAGCTTAAAAAGAGGCACGTCTCGTTTTGATCGAAGGCTTTCGTTAGGATGCATAGTGCAGAAAGTTCCAAACGAACATAGTTGCTGCTTGTATTTAGGATCAAGGGGAGCGGGGGAGAAGGGCACGTTCATCATTGTTCTGTTAAGAGGGTTCAAGGTAGAAGAAAATTAGCATGATTGATCTTTCTTTTAAAAAGTTACCCATAGAAAAAAATGAACAAAGAGGTTTAGGCACGAAAATTAAATTTGCATTTACACTTGTCATTGACATGGTTCAATAATCAGTGTTTTAGTGTTGCTGTGTCTTTATTTGCAAACCGTGAAAGGAGGCAAAATAACCCCTTTGGAGGCTGTGATGTTCTCTCCAAAGGCGCCGACAACATGAACAAGGCTGGAATCCACTTCGCCATTAAAGTCCTATCTTGCTTAAGTGGCCTCAGTCCGCAATCAGCACTTCTTTCAGTTTTATCATGGAGAAGTCTTAAGGGTCTCCAGCTCAGGACACCTGCGGCAGCATGGAGCCAAAGATATCTATGAGGTTGTCCAGCCCCCACATATAGCCGTCCTCCTGATTGCCCTCTACCCAGGGGGTCCGGTGGTCCAAGGTCCTGTGGGCGGGCAGAGGTACCGTCTTGCCAAAATCAATCATCCACACACGGGCCTTCCCCGAAGCATCGTGTACAAATAGTAGAGAGCTGCCCACCACCTGCAAGATCACAGGCGGAAAACATACTCACTCACTTGACCGAAGTAGAAGTACAGATACTCGAGGAAGAATAGACTTTTGGAAGAAGGCACATCTTTCATTAACTGACAGGATACTTCCATTGAAAACAAAAGAGAAAATCACATCATATCATTTTATTATATATTTTTTAATACAAGCTAGCTCAGCAATGGCCTGACTTTTATGGTATAAAAACATGCTCCCACAGATTTGCTAATATTCTAAGTAGAGCAAGAAAAAATGCTCATCTGGCTAACAATAACTGTTTACTGCCATTCTTGGTTGAAGTTTAAACGTAAAACAAACAGAATTGCACCATGTATTCAACAAACCATATAGCTTACACAGCTCCATTAGCTTAACGCTAACACACAATGGAAAACATAGCCAACAAAAGTAGCATCGATGCCAACGTACTTATTAGGAAACGGACATCTGAACAGTGAAGCAACACATTGAGACATAATGTCACAATATTTACAGGCATATAATATTTATCCTTGCCAAAAAAAATAATATTACTCCACCTTGCTGAGTAATTTAGTTGTGAAACTCTTCTTCGTGTATTATGTCCAAATAGACGAATTGCCCTTGGCCAAGGTGCGCACACCAGAAGTAGCACATCAATGTGCATTGAAGCATAAAATCCTAATACACAAACTGTTAAATTCTTAATTGTCTTTAATTATGTTATCGCGCCGTTATTTTTTTGAAGACAATATCACAAGGTGCCATTTCTCTTACAAAAAACATGACAAAACATTCTGAGCATAAACAAATTAAATGTGTACCTATATATTAATAAGAAAAGTTATTTGTCCTTCATTATTTCCCTCCAATGAGGTCGATACAAATCGGATGCAAGCAAATCAGGGTGAAATATTACCAAATCACAAAACTTAAGCCGACAGGTTTGTTTCAGATTGTGTCAATGTTATGTTATGTCAATGAATACCTCATGCGTCTTGAAGAAATGTGACTGCTCCAGCACGGTCCGCAGCTCCTCCAAGCGTTGCAGGTACAAGTTCTGAATCAATAGAATGGAAAACAACAAAAGCTTTAAAATGTTTGACTGACAGCTGTTTGTTTATACAGTACACAGTGGATCCGCCAAAGTCCAATGCTCCAAAAGTGTTACTGTTTAGAAACTTCTAGGAAAAACATGCCCCCCCCCAAAAAAACTAAACATGGGGGTTCAATTTGTCATTTTGTGTGACAGGAGCAAAGAATCTCATTTGCTTTTTCTTTGTCTTTTCCTCTGGTGCCACAAGAAGGGTACCAGGAATGGTGAAGAGGAAAAGTGTAAGAATAAAGAAAAAAAAAAGGAAGTGAAACTTTGTGAGACATAAGGGTGTGGTGGCTGAGATAAATAATGACAAAAAATGCGGGACAAAATGTGAATATGAAAAAAAAAGATTCAAAAAAAATTTTTTCTTAATGGCTTTGAGGGAGAAAATGGCCTCCAAAAATTCAAAGCACAATTATATTATAATTACAATTATATTTTTAAAAATAATTTGTAAAATTATTTTTAAAAATCCAAACTCATTTAGAAGTTTACAAATCTACAAAAGCCGGATTCAAGGAAAAGGCAGGTAAAGGAAGTTTAAAAGTGCATCGATAAATAGCCCATGAAAATACATCATGTGCACAAGAGAACATCTCTATTGGTCGACAAACCTAAACTTCAAAACACAAATAGTACATGTTTTACTTGTGCAATTTTTTTTACATTTTCCTCAGCCACCATAAAGGGGCGTGGTCTGGCCTAAACAATATACCGTTTTTATGTCAGACACACATTACCGATAAAAAGCCAACAGATAACAGTATTGCACAGTAAACACTCTTCTACTCCCCAGTGTAAGTAGTTCTACTTCACTTTAATTTTATTTTCCACTAGTTAGCTTCGTCTTACAATTGTAGCATGGTTCAGAATATTAAAACATACTTTATAGTGAAGAGGAATTGGCCAAACATGCACACTTGCCGGCGAGATCAAGTCCACTGTTACGCATACACATGCTGGCGAGATGGCGAGAGGCAGCGCGCAAATCCTCTGTAGTTGCAATGCTCGGGCTCAATTCGTGTTTGAAAGCCAAGAAGTGACAGCCAAACATTAGCTGGAACACACGCACACTCACCGGCGAGGTCAAGGCCACACTATTAGGCATATTCTCGTTGGTCAAGTCCAGCCCACTAATACATATACACTTGCTGGCAAGATGACAAGAGGAACCCCGTGAAGACTCTGTAGTCACAAAGCTCAGGTTCCTCCCCGGTGTTCATGGTAATGAAAACCGGTCTCACCATTGGCCCAGCAACACACGGGGTGGGGTAACAGGTGACTCACTTGCATAGGAGAGGGCCACCTCTCAAAAAATTTTATGAAGGCAAAACATAGCGGAGGTGTAAAGTAATTCCTAATACTTTGGAGCATTTTAGACACCCGGGAACTGCTTTTGATTGCCGGAAAAAAAACTCTTTTTCAAATCAACGGTGACAGGAAACCCACCAGGGTCTCAGTGTTTCCGTCAACAAAGTCCTCCAGGGCCCGCATCACTTGCTCCTTGAGTTTGGTGGTCTTAAAATTGGTGTTGCAGGTACCATCAGCTTTCTGCAGAAGAAAAGAACCACAAATGAGGTCTCTCATTCAATTCAGTATGTACTACGCATTCATAAGATATTCACAGAGCTTCTCTTTCCCCACATTTTAGTACGTTAAAAGCCTGATTCCAAAATGGGAAAATTCATCTTTTCCACTCTGTGAAGAATTGCGGAAAGCATTTAAATGAAGAATCTGCCGCTCAGTTGAATTACTGACCTTGATGCCCTCGATGCGGAAGCCAAGCGTGGAGGTGGAGCTGAGCGTCTCCCTCCACTGCATGTATCTGGGCTTGAGCACGCCCTGCTGGGCCCTCTCCTGTTCGGTGGGGGCACAGGGGTCCACGGCGACCATCTTATCGTACATGTCCTTGCGCAAGCGCGGGTGCTCTCTCGCTTTCATCAGCTCCTCCTCCAAATAGGTCCTTGAGCATAGTAGAAAGTCGACATTTTTCACATGAATGATGGATTTAATTTGCTGAACTGTTTGTCCAAATGATTTGAGCCTCCCGACAAGGAAATATTTCTGTTGACTCCAATGAAAGCAGATGGATCAGGCCTATCAATGTGATGAATCAAAATACGGCATTTACAAACATTTAATTTGGAGAACAATAAGCAATACTTACGCCTATTTTCTGACTCGTTACGGACCAAAGCAGTAACTAAATCATAATTAATACATGTTTGGGCATTTTCGGCACTGTTCATTTGAAATATGATGAATGTCCCGTTTTTCAATAAAGGGATAGGTTTCAGATTTTCTGAATGTTTTTTATTTTAATCCGATTCTTCCGTCATCCATTAAATGACAAAATAATCAACATTACTCGATTGTTAAAATGCTAATGAGTTGCTATCTTATCCCCCACTATATTGCGATTTAGAATGTGGACTGTGCTACTAGATGGATTTCTAATTGGAACGCGTGTTAATTCTCAAGCCAACCACATTGTTTTTTTAAGCTGCCGTGTTCTCCAACTACTGTATAGATTTTTTTTCCCCGGAATGTTTGATATCCGCGAAATTCTACTTAAAGCTGCAGTTTTGGGGAAAGTTGAAGGATTGTGGATTTCTAACGCATCAGTTTTAGGGGATGAGAAGGCAAAAAAAACCAACAACAACAACAAAGTTTTTTACAAAAAGTTGCGAACCACTGTAACGGCAAAAATGTCGTTTGTACCCACCCGATAGCAAGAACGCTTACGTTCAGCTTTGCCTTTGTATTTATCAAGGTGGATTACAGATACAGTAACCGTCACCCATGCAGTGGGCACATTGAAGCATTGTCTTACCTGCTGCCCATTTTACAATCCATGATGGACGGCGAATCAAAATCAGCCAGCAGGTCGTCCATCAGATTGTAGTCTTGCGCGTCTCTTTGCACCACCCCATAATAACCGGGCACGTACGGCCGAAGAGTGTCCTTCATCAGCTTCTGGAGACATTGCTGCTCGCACTCGCAGTATCGCTTTAATAGGCGACCGTTCTCGCCGGCCTGGAAGTTACCTAAACGAGTATGAGCAGATGGAAGATTAAAACGCCTTTATGTTTGTACGACGGATCCACGCGTGGCTTGCGCTTCATAAACAAACCTGCGTGGCCGGCGAGCTGCACCCACGGGTAGCGCTTCTTGAAGGACACGACGAAGGGGGACCAGTGCACCATGGTCTTCAACTTATGCCACGACTTATTCTGGAAGAGAAACAAAAGACCGTCATTGTCGATATCTAATATGGAACGCTCGCCAGTCGCTCTGTCAACTTTAGCACCGAGTGGCTAAAATGCACTTCAACGCACGCACCTTAGTAGACATTGGTCAGATCCTCCCCTTTCAGGCCGGGCGAGCCGCACCGACAAAGCCCATTCATAAAACATTGACTAAAGTGTGAGGTTGTAAAACAGAGCCGTACTGTCTGAAACTGGTGTGTTTTATCTGAAGAGCAAGGACAGCGTTCAGTTGGGGCTTTGACGCAAGCAACAGATTAGCGCGCGCGCGTGTGTGTGACAAATCAAATGGGCAAAGCGCGCACGTCATCTGTGTTATTTATTTTGACTTCTGCAGTCAGAGCTTCTTTTTTTTTAACCACCAACCTACGTGATTTGGAAGTTGGAGTTGGACAATTCACCGAAAACGGGAACGAGAGAATGTGACACATGAAAATAATCTTTCAATTTATAGCCGTGAAAGCTACGGCAAGTCCTCCTATCACCGCCGTGTTTACATGCCGGCAATATCTCTGCGCTCCTCGCATGCATTCTTTCCACAGCTGCGGCGTGGAAATTCTGTCACAATAAAACAGTCGCTGCGCAGCAATATCCGCAGCGGCCCTTTGTTGACTTGAAAAAGAAGCTGGCTTTGACTTCAAGCTCCTTTGTCACTCCAAAGTTGTAATCATTCTGTCATGTGAATTGAGTAAAGTTACACCGAACAGAAGGATGTTACAAATACAATAAAATCTCCAATGTGGAACAAAGTGAAAGAGTGAAAACTATGTTCCATCTGAGAAATAATGGGAATTTGTTCACTGCAAATTCCAAAACGGTTGCCATCATAAAACATTTATTCTGTGTGTGCATCGTTTAAATAACATTGTGACTGTTATTACTGTAAAAAGCTGTATTATAATGATAGCAAAAAAAGCACAACTATTCAGTTTTGGTTTGGTTGAACACCAAAGTTGTACATTAAAAAAGGGGGTTGCCTTATTCAAAATACTTGCTGCATGTTTAGTACTGACAAATGTTGCCTTAGTCACAATTTAAGTTAATCAGAAAAACTAACCATGATCAAATTCATGCTAAAAATGTTGGGGGAAAAACAGCTGAGATGAAGGTGGCAGCACACGTATGCACATCCTCTTCAAGCTAGGGATGTGGCTCAGAATTACCAGTAACTAACCACATTCAAACTCATGTTAAACCCTTAACCCGAGGGCGACTTTGCCGAAAACGCAAAATGCGGCTTCAAATGATTGCAAAAACAAACCTGAAATCTACCACAAACGAGGGAAACGTGTTCTAGCCTGATGAAACCAAACCATTTTTTTCTGAGCCATAGAGGTTATTGGACACACTAATGGTGGGAAAACCTTTAAAATAATTGCTGTCCGTTTCATTTTTATTTGAACACCAGAAAAATCTGGCATTTGAACAAGGGGGTGTGTAGACTTTTTATACCCACCGTACATAAAGTACGTTTACTGTACGGGAAGCCACGTTACCAGAGCAATATCAGATCATGTTAGTAGTCAGTAAATGATCCATGTAACCAGTGTTATTGTTCGTGTCTTTTCAGACAGCTGCTCAGTGTTGGGAATGTTTTGAGCGCAAAGAGCCAATAACTCGCAGTCACCTGTAAATTTCGCCTTCAAATGACAACCTCGACAAAGCACGTCACAGCCGAGAACGCTGATGCAACGCACACGCGTCATACCCCTTGGAGAACATTTTTTTTTTTTTTGCTTAAAAGGCTGATTTCCTCTTGAACTTTTGACACAAACTTGTGACCACAGCTTCGGCCTGCGACGTGAATCCCCTTCAGTCTGTCCCTATCCTTGTACTGTAATTCATGCAATCCAGCACAACTTCTTTAGAGACCATTTGACTTGAGCGTGACCCAACAGCCACCGCAGGCAAGAAGTGCACACAAGGTGTGATGAAATCAACTTTTACACACAATCTAACCAACCAATTATACACGTCAATCGTATTAATGAGGCCATACCCGGCCGGTTTTAAAAGCCAAGGGGATCCCATTTCACTGCGCACGGTCACAAAAGCATCACCACTCCTTTTATCCTCATTCGGTTTTGTTCTATTCTGCCATTTTGGCTCAAGTGGTGGAAAATGCAGCGTTTGTCGTCTTTCTACAGCATAAGTCAATGAAGTTGTCTTTCAAAAGAAAGCGAAATGTCCTTGTGAGAACCAATTACAAGTGTGCTCACACATGACAATGGCCACAAAAAAAGTATGGTGGGTCATTGTGACTCTTAATGTTTTGAACACACACAAACACACTGAAACTGTTAAACCACAGAGAGGCCCTCCATTTGAAATTGGGTGGGGGAAAAACATCACGTGGCATTTCTAATTGATAGTTGCTCACCGTTTTGTTCTATAACGCAGACATTATAGCCACTTAATGCATTTATACTGATAAATCTGTGCGTTAATCTCCAATTCATTATTCTGTTCAGGGGCACCACAGAGTAGCAGTCTATTCCAGCGGCATTTGGGTGAGAGGCAGGGTACACACAGGCCTAGTTGCCAGTCAATGACAGGGCATATGAGGAGAAAACATCCATTCGCCTTTGAGAACATACAATCTAACGTGCACGCTTTTGGAATGTGGGAGAAGCGATTGCAAGCACAGGGAGAACATGCAAAGTCCACACAAGGAAAGACCAAAGCTAGGATTCAAACCCAGAACCTTTTTGACCATGAGGCGGACGTGCCATCATGCCGCCCCATACGAATCAAATACACTTTCAGATGGAGCCAAACAACTTGCAGCTTTCTGTCAGTAAAGTACATTTTCTTTCAAGATGTCAAGTAGATTACATGGACAGAAGGCCGACACGAATGTACATGTGCCCCCCCCCCCTTCCCCCCCTAGACACAAAACCAAAGGGCGGCCAACAAACTCTTTCCTTCACCGTCACTGAGGGGTCTCCACCGGTGGGCCCCAGCAATGCACTCGTCCCGGAATCCTCCCCAAATCTCTTTTTCTTTCTTCCCTAGCTACAGTGCCTTCTGTTGTTGTCCCAGCCAACATGAGCAGGCTTGTGTCGCTTGCTTCATAATCCTCCTGTCAAATCTTCACATGGAGGCTCCTCGGGTTCTTTGCGGGTGAATTCCAAACACCGCTGGCGCCGTTTCAACATCCTATCACGTCCCTTTACTTTGACTTTCACCGAGCCCGCTTTGGTTCCATCTATGAGTCGTCCTTTCCCCTTCTCTTTCCCACCGCTCCCATCTTCTTTGTTCTTCCTCATCCCATAATCCCCCCCCCACATGCTGAGCCCCCATGCCGGGCCAATAGCAGTAACACAATGAAGTGGGGGTGGGAAGAGCAGACTTTCATTCTTTGCCACTGTGGCAAATTCCACAGTGGTGTGTAAACCTACAGGAGGCATGCGCATCAGTGTAAAGTGTGTAACGCACATAAACTTGCGCAAAGGTGAGCAGAGGTCACAAGAATTGAACGCAAGTCAATGTAATGCTTGGATGAATAGAAAGATGTGTGCAAGGCAAGCGCTCGCTTGTATGCAGAACCAGTCAGACCACTCGTCGGTGTTTATATCAAAACCACACCCCATTGCTCCACATTGTCCGAGCTCTTTACAACTCTTCAAATGTGTTTATGGGAGTTTTGCACCAATGACACGAGAATGTTAAAGGAACCATGTCTGATTTTTTAAATCGATCGGCCTGAGTCATTCCTAGAATACAAGGATTTCTTTTTTTGGGGAGGCGGGGGGGCTCGTTTCATTATCATCCATAAACTAATTAGTTAATAAAACAGTGTGAAATGCAGATGTACTGTACGTTTCTGACATTTTTATTTGAGCATTTACAATAAATAACTTCCTTTGTGACTTAAAAATGCCTACAAATTGGTAAAAGTTTATTTCTATAATACATTACCCCAACTTGAACAAATCTATTTTATTTTTATGGATTTGTTATAGTATTTTTTAATTGAATGCAATTTTTTTAACTTTCTGACTTTTTTTTTTTTACTGCAAACTGAGAACAGCCATTTTATTATTTACAATTATTTGCTGATGCTGTAGTCGAAGTCTGGGGAATGAACAAGACAGACACCTTTGCAGACCAGCTATCAATATAGTTAACAAACTGGTTAATTTAATCGTTTTTTTTCTCTTTTTTTAATGAACAAATTTAATGGAATTAAAAAAAAAAACATTTGCGCAACAAACAAAGGGACTGTTGATCACATGAATGCTCAATGGCCCAGATTAAAGAATAAAGCGGGCCACGTGAGGTCCTCAGGCCGTCCTTTTCCTGCCGCAAATCTCCTTCTGCATTTTTCTCTGTACCTATAAACTATAAATGACAAAAAATGTTTGACATTATTGTTAAAATTTTATGATTATCAATGTTAAAATGGCCTTATGGCATTGCCTGAGAGTAGCTTTGAAATGCCAACAATTTGACCATAAAACACATTTCCATTCCCGATATTTCCTATGAGGAAAAAAAAATCATTGTATGTTACTACAATGCATTTAAATAGCATGTTTGGAATATAGAAATTAAATTTTCTAGAAAATAACTGCTTGCCTTCCTGACTGGTATTCAAGTCCCGCTATTTCCAGTCGCCTGCGTTTGAGAGACGTTCACTCAGTCGCGTACTAAATTTGACTTTTAGGAGGACTTTATCAAACAACGTTGGGAACATTTCATCATAAATATTACCCAATTTAGTGTTTCAGCCACAAATGGAAAATGTCACAGAAATGTTTACCACGACAGACAAGGGTGCTTCCTGTCACTGACACAAGAGCTGCGTTGCCTCTGGGTCTTTATTTGCTTTTTAAAAAAAAAAAATTTAACTCATTACATGGATTTCCACACAGTCAGTGAGAATGCCAAGTTTGCATAATCATGGAAACTAAGTCTGCCTGTCAAGTGTGCGGAAAAAGGGAAACATCACAAATGTATACTACATTTGAAGTTTCAGTGTTCATAATCTTATCTGAGCTTGCAACATTTTTCCTCTCCTATTTTCTTCCACTTTGTCTTGTAACTGTTCAGCGGGAAGATTATTATTTTTACATAAGACTAACTTTTATATAAATTACATTAGCACCTACATGTACTGGTAACATTCTATTGTCAGTGTTCGGGTACAGCTTGATACATGAAGGAGGAAAAAAAAAAGTACCATATATGGCAAATATGCTGCCTAGCAACCGGCTTCAGCTTCAGTTCAATTTTCCATGACACATAACACGCTCAACCCCGAGTACGAAAAATGTGTGTGCGTTTCTGCATGTGTGAGCAAGTTCCTGAAGCCTTCAGAGCGTATCGACTATAACTGGTTTGACGGTTTGACGCCGAGGCTTTCTTGAGGTTGTGTGCAGCCATCAGACGCACCCACCCTGTCTTTCTGGGACACAAAACTGCTTTTTTTTTTCACTCAACTAGGAAGAGGACACAATGTGCACATTAAACCCTAGACTCTTATCAGAAACTAACGAGAACACGTCGTCCTGTTTGTTACAATGGCTCAGGTTGCTCATTTCCTGCCTGTGGATTCGTAATGGCCAGTAAGTGACAGCATCCACTCATTGGCTAGAGCCACTTAGTGCGGCTCAAAAAAAGCATAAGATACAACAAGTGCATCAGATGAGCACCCAGGATCGTCTGTGATTTCTGTCACAAAACAATAAATCATTCAGCCCTAACTAATGCTACTTCATTTTTATTTTTTATTTTTCAAATTTGTGTTGTAACACTTATCGCGCAGTACAGCCTATTGCTGTACTATGCGGCAAACGTGTGGTAATAATTTACCAAAAATGATAGCGCAACAATATCATTAACACTACTGGTCATATAGAGACGGTGAAAATTGAGAAATGATGAATATATTGGAGCCTGGCCACAATGCCCCGACTTACAAAAGATTAAGAAAACCTTTATTAGTCTCGCAATGGAGAAATTCCAGATTCACAGCAGCAAAGTTATGAAAGGAAGAAGTAGAACAACAAAAAAAAACATGCCGCCATGGAACACAAAATGAGACAACATCATCGGAGAGAAAATGCACAGCGCTCCCACTAATTAGAATTACCGGTACATACGACATAGAAATGAGTTGTAGTTTTTATTTTTTTTTAATTAATGCCAGTCCGTCACAATATGTTTCGGTCTGAGGTGCAGGGGGCTGGGGGGGGGGCAGCTGTACAGTGCTGAGAAGATATCAATGACATCGACGAATCGACTTTCACTCGACTGTGATCACATTATACTTGACTACGAAAAACTATTGTCATTTCACCCCTATAACAAGCTATCCTGCAATTATGTAATTAAGAGTTCTTAAATGACTCAAACCAAGAGAAGGGGTTTTGGCTGAGCCAGTGTCCCACCATGAATGAGGCTCTATTTAAACCTCTCACAAGTTGACTGTCTGACTCATAGCCGTCTCATTTTCAGTCTGCAAAAGAGGAAACTAAAATTCCACACGAGGGTGGACTGTTCAGAAGTAATGTTGATTAGATTTATGATGCATGGAAAACAGCATGATGATGAAAGATTTGTTAATTGTGGGTAAGGCGGAAAAGTATCATCTTTCAACCAGGTGGACACTTGAGAAAGCTGCCTCTCTTCGACCCTTTTTTCCCCCCAGTGAAGTGTCATTCCAAGAATTTCTACTGAACAGTGCCCCCAAATATCCAGACTCAAGGAAAATACACATGAACTGTACTTCTTTTGGAAAGGCGTCTGAGCCTTTCGTGGGCGTGGTTGCTTTTCAAAACAAATGTGAGGTAAAGAGCAACAGCGCTGATTTGCCAAAGTGAATATAACCCTCCCCCCCCCAAAAAAAATCATGTCAAACGTGTATTAAAGTTTCAACGTACTTCAATGATGTCATGTTAAGTAAAAATGGGTCTCTTTATATTTAATGAGCGCATTAAATATAAAGAGTTTTGTAACCAATACCGAAATTGATGTCATTGCAGCCCTTGTAATGGCGCCACAGAACGGCACCAGTGAAGGGAGTGAAGCGAAGTGTGATGACACTCACAGAAACAGTAATGGAACTCATAGCAAAATGTACACACCAAGCTGCAATTCATGATTAGTTTTAGAATCGATTAATCTCTCCATTATTTTTTCTAATAATCTGATATAATAAAAACATGTTAATTCTTTCAAAAACACAATTATTACAAATTGACAGGGCAGAAAATGCATAAAAATCGATTTGGTCCGAAAACCATGCTGATCATTGCTTTCCGAAAAGCAAATGATTTATTTTGATTCTGCTTTCATGGGGGATGATGGAAATCAGAGAATATTTATTAGTTGACAAGGTGAAATTCCAAGGATTTGGACAATTTCAAATTAAAATAGATACCAAAATGATTAATTCATGATCAAAAATAATGATTCATTTGATAATTGATTAGTTGACTCATTGTTGCGCCACTGGTAATGATACAGTCATCACACTGCAAGTTTGTCACTGCGACACGTCAACAGAGTGAATACTGTACCATTATTTTTAAGTTCTTCTAGACAGTGTTAGAATGTGAAAGGTTCAGTGTGATGGAAGCAGCTGACTCACTGAGCAAGCCTCCCTTTTGTGAGTAGGGTGAAAAAGTAGTTTATTTAACAGGACAGCTGTGGAAAAAGTGGTTAGTATGTCTGCTTCACAATTTTAAGGTTCTGGATTTGAATCTTTGCTCTGGTCTTCCTGTGTAGAATTTGCAATGTTCTTCCCCCATGCTTGTGTTCTGGGTTTCTGCTGAAACCCCACCTTCCTCATCAACTCCCTCCATCCCAAAAAATACTTATTAACGTCACTGAAGACTGAATTGTCCATACACTGGGTATGAAATTGGGTATAAATGGTCGCTTGTGACTCGCGATTGAGCATCAACTTGGCGAGGGTCTACCCTGCCCATCACCCAAAGTAAGCTGTGCACTTCACCATTAACTCACATATAAAGAAACAAACGCATTATTGCATCATGTGGTGCCACGCAGACAGACAGACAGACAGACAGACAGAAAAACACTTCTTCATTCATCCACAAGGGACGTTTGCTGCTATGAAACTCATAATTAACTAAAACTGCATTAAAAAACAAAACACAACTACTGAAAAAAAACTGCTGCTTGCATCAGTGCTGATGACCAGAGAAAAACACTTTGATGTCACACGAATGCCGATGACACAAATAATACTAATCAGGCTATCCTGCAATCAACTACAATGGTACTGTAAATGACCTCCCCTTTGAAAAATGTGCTAAGGTCTTCCTTCATTGATGCCAGTGACACGCTTGAGAGACTAATAATTGAGGAAGTCCTGAAAGTGGCATTGTTGGCGTGTCCCTGTTTAATGAGCGTGACATCTGATCTTTACGTCCACAACCAATACTTATACCTTCCACGTTTTTAAATACACATTAGAGCTAATGCAGCATCTGTGCAAGTGGCTATTAAATATACAAGTATATGTCTGGGACATTGTACGTACTGTATAGTGTGGGAATGTGAGTCCAATTATGCATGTTTCAACTTTTAACGAATCCATTCATTTTCTAGCACGCTCATGGACAGCTCCAGGATTTTTTCTCTTCTGGAGGTAAAAAGGGGGTTTCTTCATCAGGGGGCAGAGAAAATCATTTCAAAATGTATTTAGAATCTCAAATAAAATGCTAGAGGGGCTTACCTGGGGCTACACAGATTTCTGACAGGGCTATAGCACCCTCTTAGCCCTGGTCTAGAGCCACCCCTGATAAGACTTGTCCTCAAGACAGGTGAGCTGCTGCCTATCCCAGCTGATTTGGAGTGTGAGATGATCTCGTTGCCAGCCAATCGCCCAGCAAATATAGACTTACAACCATTCATGTTATATCACTCACACACCGATGGACTATTTTGTGTCTTCAATGAGGGAAAATCTCAGTAGGCATTCAAATCTTTACCCTCAAATTCGTGAGTCAGATACAGTATATGCAAACCACTACAACTGCCCCGTGATGCCCCATATTTTTCAATGTAAAAACACATGGGCAACACAAATATTTTAACTTGACGAATTCACTTTAACACGTAAGAAAACCAACATTGCTAAGACTGAGAAGGCACTCACCGGTGTGACGTCGTCCGGGCTGCAGAGGGACCTAGCCGGGGACAAGCTGGACTCGATGTCGCTGCCCGTGTAGTCGTCCTCGGACTCCTCGAAGGACGAGGCGGACGACAGGCCGACTGAAGAAGAGTTGGACAGCTTCCTGGGGGAGCGCAGTAGCGCCGGGGACCCGCCGCAGCCGCTATCCGAGCACGGAGACTCGTCGTCCGGGTGCAGCTCCGAGCCCCACCCGGTGCTAAGCTCGGTTCGGAGGCAAAACCGGGTTGACGATTCCTCGGAGCGGGTGGGACTGGGGTCCCGAGTGATGATGAGTTTTGGTATGGGTCCGCGAAAATGGAGATTCTGGGTGGGCTTGTCAGAGTCAAAGTTCGTGTCTTCGGGGGGGCAGGGGAAGATAATTAAATCACTTTGGTTCATTGTAATCGAATCGGCCACTTGATTAACACCATCGCCCGACTGTAAGCTTGTTAAAGTCCGCTTAGAGTTAGACTCATCCCGGCTCAACTCTCCCAATGGTGCCATTAAACGATCATGGCTGTTTTCCCCCAGTGGCTGACACTCCATGGCCCTCGTCGGTGGGTCCGAGGCATTGTCCTCCCGGGTGGTACTCGTGTCCACGCAGCCCGCGGCGTTCACTTCAGCGCTCCGTCTCCCCCCAAGTGGCTTCTCGGTTGGACCAACCGTCGTCTCCCCGCTCACATCTCGGGCGAGCGTCGGCGCCTCCAACAAGGAATCCGCGGCGAATCGCGGCTCCTCGGCCGCCGATACGGCCTCGTCCCTGGGTAACTTTCCCTCTCGTCGTTCGTGACGGGCAGCTGGCTCCCCCGCTTCGCTTCCGTAGCTCGGCTCCGCTCGCGTCGGGCTCGAGTCTCGCTTACGCCTCCCCAGACACGACAGCGCTTGTCTTTTCATCGGGTTCCCGTTTATCCGAAGAGTGAGACGTTTTCTTTCGCATTTTAGCCTACGTGTATCAGGACGCCGGACCGCCTCGTCTGCTTTACATGTTGTGCCGGGGGCGACGGTGCCGTGTGAAGGCGAAACAACCGAGCGAGTTTGGCCCATCTCGCTCGCCGTTGAACAGAATAACTCCAGAGACACTCCCTTGGGTTGTTCAGTCTGATGATTAAACAAAAAAACTTTAATGCTGCGTGACTTTTAAACATACACAGCGCATCATTAGTCATACAGTCCAATACTGGAAAAAAAGCTTACATTGTTCCGTCCTTAGTCCACTCGTCTGGCTTGAGGAGACTGCTCACATCTGTGGGAGCACACAGACTCTTGTTCAATGCAATGACGAGCATCAGCAAAAGACACTTCACTTTGGCACTCACACGAATTACTTACTGGGGGAGTTCTCTTTACGACTGGGTCTCGCCATTTCAGTCAAAACTACTAGCCTATATGCTACCGCAAATTAAGAATCATGGTAAATATTTGTATGGAAAATAATATAGGTCAGAGGTGCTCAAAGGTTTTTACACAGACCCACCTAAAAATAGTTAAAAGCACCACCATCATTATCAACTTAAATTTTCAATAGCGAAGTACGCCTGAGTGTTCATCAAAAACGAGACTCTGATTCCTAAAATTACATTTAATATTACTGTATTTAAACATGAATAATGTACTTTTATATCAAAAAAACATAAAAGTGACATTAAAATGATTTACAAACTGATTATTTTACATAATGGAGCCCATGTGCCACCAAACCATCATTATCCCAACCGCACTCTGAAAATTACTGTTCGAGAGCATAAATCAAAGTATAAACCAATGAAACAAAAAGCTGCAGAACTACCACAGCTGGGCTTCGTTTCTTGCCAACAATAGTAAAATAAAAGCACAGTGACAACCGCCAGGTCAACTATGTTTATGCAAAGACAAATATTGTACAGGGGGTCCTCACTTCATGATAGGGTTCTGTTCTCGGCAATGACACAAGTCAATTTGCATTTTCCAAAACCAACCACTACAATTCACTTAGAGATATTCAAATGCAGGGTAAGGTTCACCCAATAAGAAAAAATTGGCCTAATTTTGATGCATGCCAAGACTGGGAGATTGCACCAATGTACTCACTTGTATTTGAGCTACAAAAAGACAAAGCACAAGCCATTGGAATACAGTACTATTGGATTACATGACGACACCCTTAAGAAAACATGTATGAATCATGACAGGCACACCTGCAGTCAGGCCCATTAAAGCAGCAGTAATTAGTGAGCAAATGCATTCCTCTTTCAAAGGGAACTGGATAAACAACTGTTTGTCAGTTTGATGAGAGAATATAATGACAATTATTCAATCCGATAACACCCATAGTCAAACGAACTGCAGGAAGTGGAAAGTTGTGCAGCCATGATTGAAATGAAAATGAACTAAGACATACCTATAGGGTGCTAAAGTATAAAAAAATATTATGGCTACACTAAGAGGAGGAAAACAAATGAAAGCACATAAGACTATTGTTGTATTTTGGGGAAGAAAAAGTTACAAGAACAAAGTGGTAATATTACATGAAGAAAACAGGAATATTACGAGAATAAAGTCATATTTTGGTGAAGGAAAGAGTTATATTAAATGGGGAAAACGGGTCCTTATCTTAACATATGATTATAATATGATGGCCCTTTTCTTCCTAATGATAGCATTACTTGTGCTTAAGAGTTTTTCATCATTTATCTCATACATTATGCCTTTTTTCTGGTTGTCATAATCAAGCTTTATTAAAACAAATGACTGCTGGTTTTGTAATACAGCTACTTCATTCTCGCAACACGATCAGAAGCTATTTTTGCATTTAATTTCTGTCCATAATATTGTAAAATTTGCATTAAATTACATCTTTCTCATAATATTTTGACTTTTTTTCTCACAACTTAAGATTTTACACTTGAAAATATAAGGACGGCAGCCCAGTGGTCGAGTGGTTAGCACTTTGATTTCACGGTGCAGAGGTGTAGGGTTCGGTTCAGGCTCTGGCCTCCCTGTGTGGAGTTTAGATGTTCTCCCCGTGCCTGTGTGGGTTTTCTCAGGGCACTCATGGTTCCTCCCACATTCCCAAAAAACATGCATGGCAGGTTGATTAGGCACTCCAAATTGTTACTAGGTGTGATTGTGAGTGTAAATGGTCGTTCGTCTATGTGTGCCCTGTGATTAGCTGGCAACCGGTTCAGGGTGTCCCCCGCCTACTGCCCAAAAACAGCTGGGATCGGCTCTAGCAGCTCCTGGGACCCTTTAGACGATAAAGCGGATCAGAAAATGGATGGATGGATGGATGGATGAAATGTAAGGACTTCCAGCTCTTTAAGCATGACTTAATATTGTAAATCATTTCATTATATGACAATTTATGTCAAAAAATTATATATAATGACTTCATTCCCATGACACAATATGAGGGTGAGAAAAAAAATCCCACTGTGACTTTTTTCCAATAATTTTTTCTTATCAGCAAAAACTGTTGTTCTTGTAAAAATGCAACTTTTTTTTTTCCACGTGACTTTGAGATTATTTTACCCAAATGTCAACTGTTTTCAGCGTCTTATGACTTCATTTTATTAACATTATGACTTTGTCATTACACATTGTCATTCAGGTAATAGGACTTTTTCTACATGAAAAAAATCATGTCTTTCTGTAAACATTTTGACTTAACTCTGAAAAAAATTAACGACATTACACTTTTCGATGCACGTTGAATTTTTACTCATACTGTTGTAACCTTTACCATTTAACAACTTTATTCTCGTAATACTGCGATTGGTATGACATTAAGTCATCATAACCGTAGAAGAAAAAACAAGAGAACTCAACAAATTGAAACTGTCCACACACAGGGTACGGGAACTGCACTTGATCAGTTTGAAAGACATCCTGAAAGAGTGAAAACACTTCCAGGATCCATGTGCTTGCTGCTCCGTCACATTCACTGCAATACCGCAATCACCCTGCAGTCAGGAAGGAATGCTCACACAGCGGAAACGAGACAGGAACGATAACAATGGAAACACCAGCTCATTGCAAATGAAACAAATGTATGCGCCTTCGCACATTCTTAGGTCATCAAGATTAAAAATATTCCACAAAAATGACTCATGATGAGTTGGGTAATGAAGAGGGCAGGGTCGTAAAAGCAACACATACAGACAGTCTAGTTACACATACGTTTGGAGAAGTTGGGAGTTTTCAAGGACATTTTTAAGATATGAAGACTGTGACAGTTCATGCGAGGACAGTTTGGGAAAAATGTGTGGCCTCATCCCGAGGAAAACCCTGTCATTTGTGCAATTCAGCATTTCCCTGTACTTAAGCCATGTGTTGAGATTCAAACTACACATAACGTGGTGTACAATAATATTCAATCTACTTTATAGGGAATAACATTTTTGTCTTGCTTTTGATGAATACATCAAATACAACATTCTATGCAACCACATTTTAATGTTAGTCGTTACGGTGGTACTTAAAGAGATAAATATTCGCACAACACTTCAAGTTCACCCTAATTTTAAAAATAAATGTATAACTTAGGACTTGTTGGCTTTTTCCATAGGTTCAACCACATCATTCTCATTCTGTCATCTATGCACTGGCTCTGTGTTCGTTTTAGGAATTCAGATGAAGCAGTTAGGATAATTGATGGATAGAGTCCAAAATGTATGCAGTGCTCTCAATGGTATGGCTTCTCCATACTTTTGCCATTTTATTGTACTGTTAGGTCACTGCGATTTGCTTACTCCCTTTTATTTATTGTAGAAAACATCAGTTGTTTGTTTTCATTCAACCTTCAATCACAGCAGTCAAAGTAAGTGTCATACACATACTATGATTAGGAGAATACAATTTCTGCAACTTGGCAAACTCAGTGGAGACTTGAGTTGTGTTCCCTTCTCTCATCGAAAACAACTTGACATAGCATGTTGGACTGTGAAATGAGAGGGAATAAAACTATGTACCTTCTGTATACCAAATGCCAATGAATCTTATCTTCCTGTTCTGTGGAATCCATATACAGTATACCCTGAGAGTGCCAACAACAGGCTACTGGCAAAACAGCAGGCAGTTTACATAAACATTTTGATATTTTGGTCCAAGATAGAGCAGAGGCGCTGCACACGTTTGTTTTTGAAGAATTATATTTTACAACAAAAATAATCTTGTATTCTGTTATACACTATTGAGAGTCCCTCAGCCAACATTAAAAACTAACGGTGATGGAGCTTTGCAGAGCTTTTATTTGACCTAACAGCTGCCTCTTTATTTTTAAAAAGCAGCTCAACATACAATTGTTGACAAGGCAGGTCTTCCGGTTGAACTTGATTGTTTTTTTTCTTGTATACATTGTAAAATATTTTAGACTCACCATGCGAAGCATTTTGCAAGTAATTTTGGTGAGAAGTGCTATTTAAGTAAAATACCCTATTGTCTTTATTTACAACATTCTAACTTGTTCGTTGTTCTTAAATTATGACTCACATTACAAAATAAGGCAGACAGAGTGACAAGTCATTCATTGTTCGGCACACAAATAAATTAAGCTATTTCAACTTTTTTGGTGTGCTGAATGAATCTATACTATCACACTTTTGGAAAACGACGACTGAAATAAATGAACTGCTCAACAAGACTGGAAAATCATAAGAGGCACCTGTATTACTTATCGCGGCGTTGAAGTTTTAAACCATACAAATCGTATCCTATTTCCATGACAATTCAAAGTCCTCTGACGCACAAAAATGAATGCGAAAAACCAGCAAAAACGCGTGTACGTGAAAGTTAAATGGCCAACTTACCCGAGTTGTTATTGTAGTGTGCGAGAGGGAGATATGTAGGCAGCTTTTAAAAGTTGCCTGATGGCGTGCCTGAAGCATATGCAAGAAGCCGCAATGCGCCCTTCTTTTGTCCTCGAATGTCAGGCTGCCGATGCGGTTAATGTGAAAGAGGAAACGCCTGTCAATAACAGAGAAGTGCCTTTAAGTACTTCAAGTTGTCTTAACCTAACACCAAAAAGGATACATAAAAAAATCGAATAACCTAGACGTGTTAAATTCAGTAACGTTTCGAGATTCTAAAAAAACCCAAATATATATTACATTGAAAGTTACAGGAATCGACTAATAAAAAGAAATACACGCAAAGGGGTTACAATTCTGGTCACGTGATTTAAAGGTTCGAAAGGCATTCGAAACGGTCACGTGGCCTTTGTTCATAAAAATATTCAATTTGTGTTACAAACACGTTAAAAAACTTACAGTAAATGTAAAATGTTGCACATGCAGGAGTTTAATACAATACATTTTAACGTTCATTGTTTAACTTATAAAATTATTTAATTCAATTCTAGCACAAGCTTAGCTATTAAGAGACGTTTGCCCCAAGCAATATTATCAGTTCGATTAAAATTGATGCAAAATTACAGTCGGCGAAACTTCTTGTGCCTTTTGTATTTTTGACACATCGCACTCACCGTAGATCCGGAAGTCGTGTTTCACAACCATCAGTGCTCCCCGTGTGACATTCACCGGTTTGCTTGGGGAGTTGAGGAAAGGCACAGAACCGACCACCTAAACTCTTGCCAAGATGACACTTCTTCATACGGCCCTGTGTTTGACAAAACGGCACGCACTCACTCCAAGAGGTGTCACTCTCAAGAAGGTAACAAATGCGAATGGCGGGACTTAGCGTCAGCCGCTAAGTGGTGGGATTCCATCACGCAAGGGTTGAATGTCCCCGGTGTCATTGCTCCAGGTACTCGTCGACAGCTGCCGATCGTGCTCGTCCGGTGTTGTCCCCAACGAGAGGATCCGCAACATCGGCATCTCCGCGCATATCGACTCGGGGAAGACCACCCTGACCGAACGCGTGCTCTACTACACGGGTAGAATAGCGGAGATCCACGAGGTGTGCAACGCATCCGTTGAAGTGATTGCAATTTGAGTGCTGAAGAAGTTACGGTTTACGTATTCACCGTGTGTCTGTGGTACCTCAGGTAAAGGGGAAAGATGGCGTTGGGGCCACCATGGACTCCATGGAGCTGGAGAGACAAAGGGGCATCACAATCCAGTCAGCTGCTACCTACACTATGTGGAAGGACCACAATATCAACATAATCGATACACCAGGTACATAAGCTTTTCAGATGGAGGGTAGAAGAAAGGAAAAAAGATGGGTGGGCTTGAAGAAATTTGGCTCAAGGCACCGGCAAAAAACAATGCAAGTGTCTCGAAATGTCCCCGACAAGTGAATCGTTTGTTGTTCAGGTCACGTGGACTTCACCATTGAAGTGGAACGAGCCCTGCGTGTGCTTGATGGTGCCGTGTTGGTCCTGTGCGCCGTGGGCGGAGTGCAATGTCAGACAATGACGGTGAACCGGCAGATGAAGCGCTACAGCGTGCCCTTCCTCACCTTCATCAACAAGCTGGACCGCCTGGGCGCCAACCCCGGCAGAGCCCTGCAGCAGCTGAGGTGACTTATGTCACCACACGTGCAATCCAACTTGGATTTTGATTAACATTTTGCAATTTTCCGTAGGACCAAACTGAATCACAACGCCGCCTTTGTGAACATCCCTATGGGCCTGGAGGGCAACATGAAAGGCATCATTGACCTTGTAGAGGAGAGAAGCATGTATTTTGAAGGACCTTTTGGGTAAAAAAAAAAAAAGCTTTTTTGCTTCACAGAAAAATGCACAATGAAACTTTTGCCATCAAATGATCTCGAAAAGATGACCGTATTTATTTTTACTGTAAACATGATCAACATTATCAACAGCATTCATGTGAGAAATGTTTAGCAGCTCTCTTAAACTAAGACTTTACCAGCTTTACATGGTAATTGCATAGCGAAAGTAATTGCACACACCAAGAGCTGTAAATATCTCGGTAAACAATGAAGTTTGAGAAAAAAAAGGAATATTAACAAGATAAAATGATACCACCCTTTTTTTCAGTGCTGTAACACTATGTCAAAATCTCCATATTTGCAGGCAAGTCATCCGCTACGATGACATACCGGCGGATTACCGCGCGGAGGCTGCGGACCGCAGACAGGAGCTGGTGGAATGTGTCGCCAATGCTGATGAAGTCTTGGGAGAGATGTTCCTGGAGGAAAAGATTCCGACCAACGAGGATTTGAAGGTTGGTTATGTCTGTCGTGCGTGTTGTGTGGGCAAGAAGGTGAGCTTGAGTCCAGCAAAAACGAGTTATTGCTAAATGCTAAGCCTGCTAAAAGCAGTGCAAGTATCCACATCGTGGAACTAACAAGGGTTATCTTTTTATCTTATCAGTATTTAGTCATGTCTAGACCGTAGGGGTGGTACAGCACTTCAAGATGCTGCACATAAGTATGCACGACAATTACACTATTTGTTAAGCATGCATTTATCTTACACATTTAAGGGATTTTTGTTTACATTATTTTAAACTATAATTTTTAATTAGCAATGATTATTATTATAATGGGGCGGCCCGGTAGTCCAGTGGTTAGCACGTCGGCTTCACAGTGCAGAGGTACCGGGTTCGATTCCAGCTCCGGCCTCCCTGTGTGGAGTTTGCATGTTCTCCCCGGGCCTGCGTGGGTTTTCTCCGGGTGCTCCGGTTTCCTCCCACATTCCAAAAACATGCGTGGCAGGCTGATTGAACACTCTAAATTGTCCCTAGGTGTGAGTGTGAGTGCGAATGGTTGTTCGTTTCTGTGTGCCCTGCGATTGGCTGGCAACCGATTCAGGGTGTCCCCCGCCTACTGCCCGAAGACAGCTGGGATAGGCTCCAGCACCCCCACGACCCTAGTGAGGATCAAGCGGCTCGGAAGATGAATGAATGAATGAATATTATTATAATGGAGGTAAATGAAAATATATCTATATAACATGAAGAATGTATTTGATTTGATAATTAATACAGTACAGATACATTTATATTGAGTACACACACACATACACAAACCAATAAATTCTTTAAAAAAACACTGATAAATATTCAATATACGTTTCAATGTACCAGTGCAGTACATTTCCATAACAAAAGGACATAGGAAAACAAAATATTGGGAGCGGGGATTTACAAATATGCGAATCCGCAGGTATGCAGGGGTCAGCTGTATCTGGATTCTATTGCATTAAAGTAAATGTGTAAATATGACAATGTAATTCACACTCTCACTTGACACTGCATCTTCAGCCGCCAACATGGACTTATTATTGACATGTATCATTTTTACTGATTATCATACGATCGCTGTATTGTGATCTTATTCTTACAGCTGGGTAAATATTATAACATTGCCATTGCAATTCCTAGTCAACACTGTTCCCCCATCTAATGTTAACATAACTTACCAAATTTTTTTTTTTGTTCTACTTCTTCCTTTCATAACTTTGCTGCTGTGAATCTGGAATTTCTCCATTGCGAGACTAATAAAGGTTTTCTTAATCTTAATCAAATATCACTCTCTTTAGAAAATGTGAATATGATTTTTTTTTTTCTTCTGATCTTACTATTTGCCAGGCCGCCCTGCGCAGGGCCACAGTGCAGCGTCTCTTCACGCCAGTTTTAGTAGGCTCCGCTTTGAAGAACAAAGGTGTTCAGCCCCTGCTGGATGCCATACTCGATTTCCTGCCCAACCCCACCGAGGTCAAAAACTATGCCATCCTCAACGATGAGTAAGCGTGGACTCACCTGTATGACCGGCAGCCATCGCTGCATATTTTCTGATGATTCCATTTTTGACAACATAGAGATTCAAATGAGAGCTCAAAGATCCAAATGGACCCGACAAGGGATTCCGCAAAGCCCTTTGTCAGTCTGGCCTTCAAACTGGAGGTGAGCCCTTGATTTCCATGTCCATACGCTCACCGCATACTGTCTCCTGACACTGTTTGTTTGTCTGTCTGCCTGTCTGTCTCTCCGTGATCAGGCAGGTCGTTTTGGTCAGCTGACATACATGCGGGTGTATCAGGGTTGCTTGAGGAAGGCCGAGTATATCTACAACACGCGCACCAGTAAGAGGGTGCGCGTGCAGAGGCTGGTGCGCTTGCATGCTGACCAGATGGAGGTAAGAGCCGTTCATTATTGGGCGACGTTTCCATGTTGCCAATGTCACCTCAACTTTACTAAAGATTCAGTTTTACCAAAACGTACAAGAAGCGCTAGCTTCATGGTAGCAGTCAAGTCAAAATGTCATAGAAAGGCTAACATAAACAAGCATTGATATTGCAGTCGTTATAAATCTTCAAACATTGGATATTCGAACACAACTGGTGCAAGCTACAGAAATTGTCCCATATGATTGAGTAATGATCATTCCCGCTTTGCTTGAGCAATAAATCTAATCGTTTCTCTCTGCGTACTGTAAAAATTCCACCAGGATGTAGATGAGGTGTATGCGGGTGACATCTGCGCTCTGTTTGGCATCGACTGCGCAAGCGGAGACACGTTCACGTCCAAAATCAGCGAACACCTCTCCATGGTGAGTACCCCATACATATTGTCAATACAGTGAACTCCGCTTATCGCCTGGGAGAGATGTTCCAGCCCCGGTACATTAGGTGAAAGTAAAAAAAACAGATTAAATATACATAATTCTGAGAGTAGTTTAACCCCTCCCACACAGTTGTTAAAACACAGTTATTAATAAAGGTTTTAAAAAAAATATCCATATATACTGTGCATATTTTAGTGTCTGTTCACATGCGGATACATTAGGTGGCATTCGAGACTACTTTGAGATCCTTCATGAGGATTATGCATTTTACTGTTCTCCCGCGACCGTGGTTGTCTTTTGCCACATGCAACGGCATTACAGTCAGCAAGCATGCTGTTAAAATAAATAACGGTCACTTAAAAAAAACTGCATGATAACAAGATATGAGCAATGAACCGTGATATAACAGCGAAACACACTATTGTTAAATGTTGAAGATTTGTTACGTTCTCGCCGACAGGAATCGATTCACATCCCAGATCCTGTCATTTCCATGTCCATGAAACCAACCAACAAGGTAGATTGAATACATTCAAGTGACCACGCTATAAGGAATGATCCCTTAACACAGTTGTCTTTTGGAGCAGAACGACCTGGATAAATTCTCGAAAGGCATTAACCGCTTCACCCGGGAAGATCCAACCTTCCGGGTTCACTTCGACACTGAAAACAAAGAGACCATCATCTCGGGCATGGGCGAACTGCATCTCGAGATCTACTCCCAGGTACAGTTCACTAAAGATTGCAAGTAATTGACACCCCTCTAAAAGGTGTATCATTGCCTACATAATTGCATTTAGACTTGCCTTAAGACTGGTAGCTCGTGGACTGGTCCCAAGTCGATCGCAGTGTAACGGGGGGGGAAAAAAAACCCAAAACATTGGTCTGTTTGTCTGCATGTTGTTAATATATTTTTTTGTGTTCAGGCACTCTGCACCCGAGGCATCCTATCAGTTTCACGTTCACCAAAAAATATGAAAACAATTTAAAAGCTGGTCACTTTTAACCGACTGTGGTGCATGACCTGCACCACCAGAAGTTATTAGCTGTCAGCAGTCTGCAATTGTAGATTGTGATGAATGGCATGCGTGTGTGAGAGGGTCATCACTTCATGTGGATTTTAATTTCTGTTTTTCCCGTGTGGAAGGAGGGAAGAGTTTTAAATGTGTCTTGGTTGTTGTCCTTCCAGAGGATGGAGAGAGAGTATAACTGCCCCTGTGTGATGGGAAAACCCAAAGTGGCCTTCAGAGAGACCATCACTGCTGCTGTGCCGTAAGTGCTGAACCCCAACACACACACACAGACCGGCAAATAGGAGGCAACAAAGTTTTTTTTATTTTTTTTTATTTTATATACCGTATTTGTTAACGTTGCTTAGTACTCCCAGCCTCACTCCAATACTCAGGTGGAGGATTAATGTGCCTTTTACAAGAGTGTAGTTTTTAGGTTAGTTACAGAGTATTCTCGCTTCTCCATCTTCAGTACTTTAACTCCCTCTGAAGGAGACCAGGTGACCAGCATCTTCCACGCAATTATCTCCTGTAACAGCAGTAAATAAAACCACTTTAAGTACCTATTTAAATACAAATATACCGCACATTCAGATGTAGCTTGCCTTTCCATAGACAATAGGGCTGAAGTGCAGTGATACCACAGTCTGCATTAGTGTAGAACTGCACTGTGTCACACTGTGCTGTTTCGAATTTTTGGGCACATAAAATGGACATACTCCATTTACTACCACAACCAAAATAATAAACAGCAATACCTCTCTGACAGTGTCAATAAAAAAAAAAAGCATTGTGATCTTTGTCAAGGCACAATATGGTTCGTGAGTGAAAGGGGGGGGCAAGTCGTCGTCTGACTGACTTTGCTTTGTAAAGGTCACCATTAATATTGAAATGCCCATTGCTAGTATATTTAATTCGTTTCCAGTGAGTGTTGGACTCCACCAAGGCTGCCTTTGCCATAACCTTTATGGACAGAATTTCTAACCGCAGCAGAGGCATTGAGGGGGTCCGGTTTGGTGCCCTCAGTATTGCATCTCTGCTTTTTGCAGATGATGTGGTGATGTTGGCTTCTCCAAGCCGGGATCTCCAACTCTCACTGGAGCACTTGTAAACATCCTTGGCCACCATTTGCAGAAATAGTATTATAAGGCGAGAGTACCTGTGACACCATTTCATGCAGCAATACGTCATATTCAAACTTCAGCGGGTCGTCATCACTTGCCTGCAGGACACAATAGTATATAGTTGTTTAGTCAAACTAGTGCATTTTTAGGTGCATTCCCTCAGCCAAGTGAATAGCGTACCAGCTGCGTGATGTTGGCTACTTGAGCCATGTTGTACAAAGTGTCTTCAGTGGATTCGGTGAGCATGACAAAGCTGGACGCTACTGCTCCAAGGTGCCAGAAAGGAATGTGCTCAGGTTCAATGTGACCGTAACTGTCTGAGGATGATGAGGATAAAAAAACAGTACATCTTCTGGTTCATACACTCTGTTACATTTGGCAACTCGCTACACATTTACAGTATTAGTATTAGTTTAGCATTATTGTTTTTACTTGTACATGACAGCATGTTTGTGAGGAGGAGTGATTCTCAAAATGTGGTGCTTACATTGAATTAGTAATGTTAAATATACGTTTTAGGAATAAAACTTTTTTTTTTTTTTGCTGCTCTGTTTTAATGTTGGTCATAAGGTACTTGCACAGCATATTTTTTCACGATAGAAACAGTTTTATTTCTGAAAGCTATATTGAAAGATGAAATCAAGATAACTTTCGAGAAATGTAGTACCGGTACCTTAGCCAGTGTTCAGTGACGCATAATATGTAACTTGTGCTATTATTTACTGTATCTTAACATGAGTAATTTACTTCAAACCGCTGCTAAGTCTCGCTTTACCAGGACCAAGCCCTACTATGCGATAAGCGAAAATTTGACAACGCTCCCAAAATAGGTCAATAATTGCTCATATAAGCCACATGATGGCAGCAAAGCACTTAAAACAGAGACGATCATAAAGCATCAACACCATGATTCCATCATGAGCACAGTTATGTACGCATGTTCAATAAACACAAGTATTCTAGTAGTTAAATTAACAAACCAACTTCACCTGAGGCTCAATAGCTAAAATACATAAAACAAACACATACGGGCACAAACTGACAGGACTTCACGCAAACTATTATGTATTTAGTTTTTCACCCGTTTTTATTTTATTTTATATATTTTTTAAGATTGCAAATAAGGGGTCACATACCGGGTAGGTTTTGTGCAAATAGCAGGCTGTGGTTGCTTTTGTATTGCTGGTATAATAAGGTCTCTTCTTGAAGGCTCACATTGTTCTTCAAGAGTTCATCGTGTGATGAAACATGGACCTGCAGTGGAGGGTGGTCCTCCTTGCGAGGGAATATAACCTCCGCCTCGCACTTTGCTGTGGTCTGTGGTAGAATGGAGAAGAGTGTTGATAAAAGACGGAAAGACAGGATAAAAGACGTAATAGAGTGAAATAGGGGGAAGATCTATCAAACTTGCTTGCAACTGAGCCAAATATTATATTATGTTACAATCCAAGGAAAATAATTATTTTCTTGAAAATCGTCCCAATATAACAAGAGAAAATATTGTGTTTTTTTTTACAAGGAAGCCAAATATTAATTTCAAAAATATTAAAACAACAGATGTTAAAATATTATTAGTTTTACGAAATGAGTTATAAGGGAAAGTTAAAACATTGCCAGAAAAGTCAAAAAAAATTCTCAAAATATATATTTGTTTCCATTTGTTTTTAACCCTCAATTGCTAAGCATCTTTGAGTATCTGTCGCTTTTCATTTCATATTAATGAAGTAATACTATTACGAGCATATGTAAGACTCGCCACACATTGAACGATGAGGCCGAAAGTGACTGAATTAGGCACTTGAGAAGAAATTACAGCCAGCGACACAGACCCACACGCTAGGCAACTGAATCTCACACAAACACTGTTAAAAACCATGTCTTACTTTCTTAACCATCTCCTGCACAGAGAGCTCCAGCTGATATTTTCTCCCAGAGCCAGGCACATCCTAGAAGAAAAAACACTCATCAGTTTAGGCCACACACACAAGCTTATGATTTTTAGACTAACTTGCCTCTGCATAGGCCCGAAAGACCTTCTGCAGTCCAAAGACTTTGAATGGTGAGCCGTGTAGGGTATTCAGGTAATGCTGGACCACCTTGGCTGCCCTCTGAGCAGGGTAGTGATTCGGGTTGAGCTCTCCGGTCTCCATCACCTCCTCTATTGCCTCCGCGACTACAACCACTGCAGTTGGCTATACCAAGAAAGCAGGGAAGATTGAGTCCAAAGGGTGTACAGAGGCTACTTGGACTTTGTGTATTGCAGGTGTAAACAGGGCGGGGATAGTTTGTCTTTTGATAAAGAGGATCGGATGGAAAAAACCCAAAACAAAACCAGAGAGGGTATGACCTCTAGTACAAACAAATTAGCCTTTCATAACCTTGTAAAATTCTGACTAAAGTGAAGAAAAGTTAGTTTAATGCGCTTCTTGCCTGAGTCGTCTGTTGTTCAGTCAGCGGTCCTCATGGAAGTAGAAGAGTTGCGTCTTACTTCCTGTTTACCAGCGAACCGCCTTCATTTAAAGAGACAGTGCTCTTGTATCTTTTGTTGGTGCCGTTTGTGTGATCATTCGTTGTAAAGCAGATAGCACAAACCTCCATGCCACCTGGCTCATAAGGCAGTGGAAATGTTGAAATGAAATTTTGAAAATTTGATTGCACCATCTGCATTAAATATATACATTTGGAAAATACTGAAAGATGGACGCGTTGATAAAAATGACAATTACAGCAGACAACCACATTCACAAGAATAAAATATAGTACAAGTTCCAACCACATTTGCAAATTTGTGAGTGACTGTGTGTGACTGTGTGTGTGTGTGGTGTTTGTCGGGGGGGGGGCTATCACCATTATTTGTTATGTGTATTTTTTTCTTTTACCTAATCCCCATTTTATTGGGGTTAACAGCTCGAGAGTAATAAACTCTTTCAAATCATGATTCATTTACCTTTCTTTTAGCGTAAACCTCACCTATGAAACCAAAACATGAATGTATAATAAACCTTTTTTTATTGTTGTAACACAGATTACTTTATCCCTTGTTTTTGTGAAAAGATAAATGGAAAGGGGAAATAGTCAAATATTAAATATTGGAGGTGGGTTGGGGGCAGTGAGATTATTTTTCAACTTTGGTCAATCCTTTTTAAAGTCATTGCAAATTCCATAAATTGTCACTTGCTCCACTCTGTAGGTTTGACTTCACTCACAAGAAGCAGAGTGGAGGTTCTGGTCAGTATGGAAAAGTTATCGGTGTCCTTGAACCTCTGGAGCCGGAACATTACACCAAGCTGGAGTTTCAAGACCGGACTGTGGGAACTAACGTTCCAAAGCAGCTTGTGCCAGCCGTAGAAAAGGTTTGCGCTAGCTTCTTTAGCTTCACTAGTCTTGTTGTCATTCTCCCTCGTTTAAATTCCCCGCATCATGCTGCAGGGCTTCAGGGAGGCTTGCGAGAAGGGACCCCTAAGTGGCCACAAGATCTCCGGAGTGCGATTTCTCCTGGAGGATGGAGCGCATCACATGGTGGACTCCAATGAAATCTCTTTTATCCGCGCAGGGGAGGGCGCACTAAAACAAGGTGAAGGTGATTTTTTTTCATCCCTATCGAAGGTAGCATCCCATTCATTCTATCGATGTCGTTCTCCACAGCTATGGAGAAGGCCAACAGCACCATCTTGGAACCTATCATGTCGGTGGAAATCGTGGCGCCTCAGGAATTTCAAGGTGTGGTGATCGCAGGGGTGAACCGCCGCCACGGCGTCATTACCGGCCAGGATGGAGCTGAAGGATACTTCACACTTTACGCTGATGTGAGTTGAAGCTCTTCACAAATCACGGGAACACTCCCAGAAGTCAGCGCCGTCATGTTATTGGATTTAACTGATTGTGTTTGCTTCTGACAGATTCCACTAAACGACATGTTTGGCTATGCCACAGAACTACGCTCTTGCACTGAAGTAAGAAAACTTGTCTTGCGTAAACCCTGTCTGCCCACTTGCACAACGGCAACCATGAAGAAAAAAAATTGAATCACATTGTATGGATTCAGTGGTGCAGACACATGGTTGCAGTCCTGTGAAAATGAGATGTCGATTTTTATCATTTTTAAATTTAAAATTTACATTAATGGGAAGGTCCGTGATTCAGCCATGTTTGTTACAGAGGCATCAACGATATGTTCTTTGTCCTCTGCAAAGAACGACTACCGGTAATATTACTGCACCTTACTGAGGTGTTTGGACAGGCTTTATGTCTGTATTATGCTGCCCCTGGGTGGCCGAGGTGCACACACCAGAAGGAGCAGCACAATGTCCATTAAATTGTAGCAAAAAATGTGGCAAGAACTGCTTCACTCTTGACATTTTAATGAATGCTGTTATTACTATATATTTTTATAAGTGACAATGTTAAGAGTGCTCTTTGCCTTATTGCAAAATTTTTGCTTTTGAGAGAGAAGGCTGGAACAGATTAACATCATTTCCATTCATTTCAATGGGGAAAGATGATTTGACTAAGCTTTTTGAGTTACAAGCGCGGCACAAACAAATTCAACTCTTATCTCAAGGCACTATTTATACTTAAAAAATAACTAACCATCCAATCCAATGTATTTATAAAGCACATTTAGAAACGCCAGCGTTGACCAAAGTGCTGTACATCAATAAATGGATTAAATAAAGCACAAATAACATCAAACAAATAAATGCAGGACAAACAATAAAACACTATTTACGGAAAAGTAAAAAAAAAAAACAAGATAGAACAAAATAAGATTAAAATTAATAAATAAAATCACACACGACCAACGTTCATACAGAGTCAGGATTTAAACGTAAGGAGGGTGTTTCTTCAGATCTTTGCGTTCACCCCCCACCCACCCCCAAAAAAATCATGTCATTACAAAGTTTTATTTTATGGGAGTTTCCATGAATGCCAAAATTGGTGTGGCCATGACCTAAAAGAGATAATGCTGATTTGTCTTAACATAATGTCTCTGTTTTGTCTGTGCGTCGTAATCAGGGCAAGGGTGAGTACACCATGGACTACAGCAGATATCAGCCGTGTCTACCAAACACACAGGAAGAACTCATCCACAAGTATTTGGAGACAACGGGCCAGTTGCCTACAAAGAAGAAATGGAAGAGCTGATTCCTCATCACGGTCCAGCTTTATAATTCAATCACGTGGACTCCAAACTTTTACACTGTAGATTTTGTAAGTGGACCCATCTCCCACCTAGTCTGGGGAAACTTAATTTATTATTAGAACCTTGATATGTACATCATGAGCAGCCTTCAATTCTTCCTTGGGCAAACAAGCATATGAATATTCATTGGAAAAAGCAAAGAATTAGAAAAATATTCAAATCAATTTCCTTTTAGGGATTAAATTAGTATATAAAATATAGTAAGTTACATTGTGTAGTTGTGCTCATACGTTTACATTCCCTGTGAGAATTTTTAAGATATGTACCATTCTTTAACTAAAACATGAGTGATTTAAATTTTAAGGGCATTTTTTTTCACAATCATTATAAAAAACAACACACACAGCAATGAAGAAAATATTGAGATGGTTCCCGTTCAAATGAGAATCAGTTCTCAACAGAGGTTAAAAAAATGAAGAAATAAAATGAAATATTTTCCCCCAAATTGACAATATTTCACAAATTCTTTCAGGGTGGATAAACTTACGAAAACAACTGCATGCTATTAAGTATTGAAATGAGTGCCCTACGAAGGATTTAGAAGAAAAAATGCTGAATATTTATACTGTTTTGGCCAATGTTTTTGTATTATGTACAGAATGGATTTAATAACGTGATGACTGCAACAAATACATAGTCTGTAAAAACTGAATGCATCCATTTTTTCAAAATATACTTTTAAATACCACATTCACCCTTATGATCATTAATTTGTTGTGAAGCATGATAGAGTCCCTCTCACCTTCTCAGAATTCTCTGATGCAGCATTAGGCAGGACGGTCACAATGGGGCTCCCAGTTATGAGTCCGCTGAGTCCAACCATGGTCAAGAGCACCCCCAAAATCATGGTGTCCTCAGGTGCACCGCAGATGCTGGAGAAGAAGTACAAGTGCAGACAAACGGGAATGAGTGACCTCCTGTCAAGAGTGCTGCTTTATAACGAAGGAGGTGGGAAGGGGAAATGGCGGGGGAGAGGATGTCTAGATTCCTGCCTTGCGGAAACTGCTTATTGTTGTACTTTCTCCAAATCCAACAACACGGCTCTGGTTTATCAGGTTTTGTCCTTAACATGTCAGCCAGTGGATTCGCCAGATTAGTTAAACAGCAGTCATAAACAATATTGTCTTCACATTTGATGAAACTGTGGTTCTTGTTCTTTTTCTCCCCCTTTTTCTTTAATTTCTTTATGAGCTGTCATTCAGGAATTTTTTTGTTTGTTTTTTTATTTATTTTTGCTATAGATCGCAAGTGTAAACTTGAGATCTTAACTCAACACCACATCCACAGCCATTTGGTAGCTAGTGAAACATTCTTCAAAAAAGAGGCTTCAGACTGTTTAATGCCATTTACTGTTAATTAACATGCCCTGTCAAACTAAACATGAAGCAATGAGAATGGCACATTACACACAAGCAAACAACTTGGTCTTCATAAACCCCCTGCTGATTTAAGGCTAACACAATGGAAAACACCACTAACAAGCTAACTCTTAGCATTAGCAGTCAGGTAACAAGCTAACTCTTAGCATTAGCAGTCAGGTGTTACACCTCTTTTGGCAACAGGCATTTCAGCACAAACTGGAGCAAGACAGGTAGCCAGGCATTTATTATTTGTCCTCTGTGAAAAAAGTGAACAATATTACAGCAAATCTCCTTTTTTACGACACATCACAACTAGTCAGGACTGGATTTGATCAATATCTGTAACTGAAGTTGTGACTCAATTTCAGTGACAGTTACCTTCGTCACTTCGCCTTAGAAGTTGATTTAAGATATCTGAAATGGGAAATGTATGTGATGTAAATTAAAGATATCTTCAACTGGAACTGTGACGAGTCAAAATCTAATTTGTAGATACACATGTACATATTGTACACAGATATCGGCCGACACTTAGAGATATCTACAATGTTGTCGCAGGCAACCAACTGAAAATCACGTAGTAGATATCTGCCAATAACCTCAAGATATTTGTAATGACACATGGATGACAGTGACGTAATTTGTCCCAGGCGAAGTGATAATGGTGCAAAGGAATAATGTAATTAGATACAGTATATCAAATCCTTTTCACAAGACAAAAATCGAATAACAGATTTCTGCAACACATATGCAGTCTTGCAGGCTTACCGTATGACAGTACTGTTTAAAATGAATCACATTTCCATAACCAACATCAGTGCACGGTGGCGAGTACACAAAATTCAAGTTGAATTGACAACAGTGCAGGCAAATGCAGTACACTTCAAGACCACACGCAACCCTTGTATAAACAGGCAGGATACACACGTCACACACAGGAACACACTAGGACCAAATTTGCTAAATACACTGACATTGCAAATGAAGACATCTAAGGCCAAAGAAGTCGGTCAGCAGGGAAGTGGCCTCGGATGGAATGTCTGTTGATAGACTTGAGTGTGCACAATTCTAGGAAGTATTGAAGCGCGTGTGTTCTTTGTTTTTTATTCTTAAAAGTTTCCAGCAATTCTCTTTGTAATTGATGTTGCCCCTGTCTTTTTTAAAGAGGTGGGCAAAATTGAACCAAAACATCTATTCCTGGAATGGAGAATGAATGATTCAATTTGTCACCATCATAACAATTTAACTGAATGGACTGGCGGTGTTTAAATAACATTTGAACGTGCCTATTGAAGTATAAAGCAAAGTTAACCACTGTATAATGAAACCAAAATCAATTGAAACTACTCACCAGTTGAAGACACCTGGCAGGCACGTAACCCACGAATAGCGAAAATCCATAACCGCCGGTGACCCCCAAACAAGGGTCCATAATTGCCTATTGATGCAACAATATAGCAGCTAAGCTCTAATATGGAGACTGCTCTTCCATTTGTATTGATTTATTTCCTGTGGTCTGGAACAAAACAAAGAATACAGTACTGTAATCAGCAAGTATCATCAACATACAACTAGCATGTGCACAATTATGAAACCATGTCACATAAACGACTGTATTCAGTAGTTATTTAAGTCAATACAAACAAACAGTATAAATTCATTGAAGTAACGTTTTGGCATTTACACAAAATAAATTGTATTAGAGAATACAGGCTAATTGTAACGGCAACGGAAACTACACCAGCTTTTAGTACTGTAGCTGCATCAGGAAAGAAGTAAAACATATTCTTGGTTCACTGCCGCAAGATATAAGTAACGAAACAAAACAAAATAACTACAACTGAAATTTTAAAAGCTTTTTCGTTGATGTCATAAAATGAAAATGAAAATGCTTTTTTAGAAAACGAAAACTACCTGAAATTACATCTATAGAACCAAGTAAAACTATCGGTAACTGCAGCAAAAATGCTTTTGTCATTGTCATAAATAGGCTTTCGTGGGTCATTTTAAATGTATTTATTTTGGCATTGATGTACTGACGTACAGGAAGTAGAACATCAGTCAGTCATTTGAAAAAAAAACCCCAATAAATCCTAACACACACACACTCTAAAAACTTTAAAACTAATTGAATTCAAATACAATTCAAAACAAATGAAAAACTAACTATAATTAAAAATCCGAAACGCCTTCAATAAATTAAAAGAAAAAATAACACCAATTATCCATCAGATGGCGCCATAATACCTTTAGACCTTTTTTAACCAATAGCAGAGGACAGGTTAAATAAAAGAACATTGTACGACTTATGATTGGACAAAGTATATAAACTCAATTTAAGACAGAGCACAAAAGTCACCAAGCTTCCTTCTCCTCTTCTTCACGTGTAGAACCTCACACCCGCCTGTGTTGGCCTCATGCCTTTGCTGTTTGTTATAATCACGATGTACAAGGGGATTGCCTGGCGGGAGGTTATCGATGAGCTCATAGAGCGTGAAGATGCAGAAACAGATCTCGTCGTAGGCAGTCCTAGCGCCGCACTCCAGCAGGCAGGCGAAGGCCACGGCAGGAGGGGAGCCGTACGACGGGGGCAGCTCCACGTACACCAAGTCAGAGTAGGCGCACGGACCCTCGTAGATCACCCAGGGCCCGCGCCAGCTGTCGGGGTCGCGGGGGTAAAGACTCAGGAAGACACCTAGGTCCTTCCGTGCGCTGGTCCATGTTGGGTGGGAGTATACCACCCATGTAGGGGAGAGGAAATCTGGCGAGGTCGTTTTTTGTGATGGGACGAGAGAGGTCAAATCATGTTTGGAGGACTGGGTGAGTTGGCGTGAGGCTGAGCGTAGATCAAGATGTAAATGTAGCGGAGCTGGGAATCCCACCACGCTCCCGTGACAACCATTCCGAGGCTCCACCAACCGCTGCACCAGCTGACCCTCCTGAAAGGTGGCCCCGTCATCCAGACTTAAGGCCTGCACCCTGAAACCCAGCCTGCTGCGCGCATTGCAGTACAAGAAATTGGTCCCGTCCTCCTCATCCACTGACACTACCTGGCACTCTACGGTCTCGGGGCCCGGGACAGTCTCCCCGAAACACCAGGTTCGCCCATGGGTGTCACTGTGGAAGCAAAAGGAGCGCGGGGACGTCTGGCACAGCTTTCCGAAACACTGTTTGCACTCGATGTGGTAGGCGTAGGCGGGGACGAGGAGGCGACCGGACTTGAGCTGGATGCCGTGGCCTGGGCCTAACGCAAAGGTGGCCCATTCTAGAAAATGGAGCCAAAGAAGGAGCTTGTAAAAAAAAAAAAAAAAAAAAAGATGGAAAACGGGGCAGTGTGGCATCAGAACATTGCTATGAAATTCAAGGTTTTCATAAGTGGATTCGAAAATGCATGGCTTTTGATGATAGTTATTTTGTTTTAACTTTTGTTTTTTGAAAATTTAGATAGATAGAATCATCTTTTGGCACTCACAAACAATAATATCCATCAATTAACAGAGCCATTTATCCTCAGCAGGGCAATTGTTTAAAATATACAGTATACACACCACAAGAAAATTATGGCATGTAGACGACAGCAGCTGTAACATTTTTCCTATGAGGGCCATACAACTGACCACCCACATTAGGTGAATTCCCTTCAAAATCTAGACTTTGCAAAAAAAAAAAGGTCCTAATGATGTGTCCAATGAGGATCTACTTTGATTACTGTCAGTTTTTTTAAATGAAAAAGGAGGTGCCGGACCTTTGAGGGTGTCTCCTATGACCTGCTGTGTGAGGTCAGTGGCCGGACTCCACGTGACACCTTTGTCCGTGCTGGAGACGTAGCAGAGGCGCGTTAAGTTCTTCCCCGTGGCCAGCTGGAAGGACTCGGTGGTGTGACCCAGAATGGCGATGAAGAATAGGAAGAGGGTACCTGTGAAGTCGTCGTACACCGGGCACGGGTTCATGGAGCGGTGGCCCGGCAAGTAGGCCGTTCCGAGTGCATTCATGTCTTCCCACTGGAAATGAAGAGGAGGATTCCATATACGTAATAACCTCTTGTTGTGTTTATGTTATGGGACAATGTGACCTGCTGCATGTTTAATCATTCAAAAAAATATTTTTGGACATTGGGACCTAAGGATCCCAAAGAATGTCTCCCACCTCAACATAGTTCCTGTAGAAAGTCCCTCTCCTCATGACCAGCAGGTGAGCCTGGGAGTCGGACGGACTGAGCCTCTCTTCGCAGAAGGCCAGGAAGGAGCTGCATCGGGGCAGGTAAAGCAACGCCGGTACTCTGTAGGTCACCCCATTCGATTCCTTGCGGAAAAGGACTGACCTCGCTGGGAAATAAGGCGCTGTCATCGTGCTTGAGACAACTGTAATTATAAAGACTTGTTGCTTCATGACAGACATTTTGATACAGTTCTTGGATTGACGTCATTGTTAAATTATTGATTGTGATCATCCTGCTACTTCCATTATTTATCCAATTCTGTGCAAAAAAGAAGGCTACCTACATTGAGCTGCTGCTTCGTGCCAAGGCATCCGTGGCTGTGCGATGTTCAAATGGGCTTTTAGTTTAGTATGTTTTTGGATAACAGGGGCCCCTACCCTCCCTGCGGCCTATTCAACTCAGCAGCTTAGTATGCTTTTCACTGACCTAGAAATGGACCGCACTCATCAAGTCTACAGCATTGGATGAATCAGCGGAGAGCGGCCATTGTGGAGATGAAAGGTCGTGGATGTTTTTGGGGCATGCTGAATAAAGATTGGACGAGCATGACCCCCCTGCTAGGGTTGTGTTTTTACGTTGTCCACAATCATTAGGTGTAGCAAACACTATACTACCTAATTTGCACAATCCAATGACAACAAATGTAGTTGTGAAAGCCCGTCTTCTACTCCTGTACGCTTTGTCAATATTGTAGTAACCGACTGCATCTTATTTACCCACACTGCGATACATATGACAATAAAGCTGACTTAATTAATACTTTTGTATGAAAAACATGAAGAGGATCGGTGTTGCGAGTTTTATATAAAAAAAATAACATACAAAGAGTATTCTAACTCGGTGTCCTACACTAGTGTCATATTAATTAATATTAACACTTTTTTCGGAGCTTTTTTTTTATACTACGGCTTCTGTCACGTTATTTGGGATATCGAGTATAGATCTTACAGCATTAATATTTGTTACGTCCCAACATTAAAAAATGTGTACTCGGGTGTATTGTTCGAGCATTTGAGGACATCACGTAAAAGCCGGACATTTTTTAAAATTGAATGCTAGAAACAGCGACTGCGTGTTACGTCATCAATCTGCGACCGCGACAGTTTCATCGGTTATTTGATAGTCGAAACTGCTTCGTTTTGTCTTCGTATTTCTTATCAATCGAAAGGGTATCACCACTCAAAACAAATGCAATGAAATGGAGAACTGAAGGTTTTTAGCAGAATATTTTGGATTCCGTCTGTGAGCATCTTTTAAGCAGTTATTTTATACGTAAGTACAAACTGGCTGAATATTGCGTGTGCGTGTTTTGATTGATTTTGCAAACAACAGTCATTGTTGACGGACAAATAATACGAACATAAGGCATCTGTAGCTCTTTACATTGAAAGGGTAATGTTAGATGAAGTGGACATAATATCAAAGTGTCTTTTCTTTGTGGTAAATTGACAACTCTTAATAGGCCTACATAGACAATATCAATTACTTGTGAGTTTGTTTTGTTTATTACTATTCGTTTCACATCTCGCTATGTTCTTACAGATGGCAAACTTTACTTAAGTTTGTTCAAAGCTATCAAACCACACACACACTTTATTAGCATGGCTAAGGTGTGGCGTGAGGGCCACTCCACGGCCATTTTGTGTGTGTCTGCGTCCCTGGGCCCTGAGGGACTGATCGCCTCAGGTTCAGAAGGAGGGGAGGTCGCCGTTTGGAGTCAAGAAGGATGTATCCTTGGTCGCTTCAACCTCCCAGGTGAGAAGGACTGCACCAGCGTGGCATTTTCTCCCACGGCACCGGACCTCCTTTACGTTTCCCATGGCGACACGGTGAGCTTGCTCGACCCAAGGAACCTCAATGGCACAGTAGAGGAGTTTGTCGGAGCTGGGGAGGAGGAGATCAATGCATTAGCGCTGAACGAGAGCCGTTCGACTCTGGCGCTGGCCGATGACTCGGGGGTGGTGCGGATACTGGAGCTTCCTGGGGGTAAGGTGTGCAGGACGCTTCGCAGACACACCAACATCTGCTCCTCCGTGGCTTTTAGGCCGCACAGACCCAACAACGTGGTGTCTGCTGGACTGGACATGCAGGTTAGAACATTACACACAATATCAGACAAAACAGTTCCAAGATTTTTCCCTTGATACACCAACACATTGATTTAAAATAATACTGTAGTGGATTGCAATGTTTGCCAACTTCTATTGAGCCCGGGCGCATATTTTACAAGAGAAATATCACGGCACCAAAATCCCCAAGTATATACAGTGTTTTGAAATAATGATGATCTTGTCTCATTTTACACATTAAAGACCGATGAATATTAGCTCTTTAAAATTGACATTTTTTAAAAAGTGAATTTAAACAAATACTAAAGTCCAAAGTATTGTAAAACTGTCAAATGTCCTGCCTGAAAATTATATATCTATTTGTTGACGTTGAGGGACCCAAAAATAAGTCATTTTATTCATTAATTATTTTAATTAATTGCCCCATTTGTCCGTTATCGTAATTTATGCAAATTTTATTTTCCAAATATCCGACCCTGCATCGGCATCAACAAATCCATATTGGTCTGGCCCTAGTCTTTCGTGTGTGTGTAATAAAAAATGCATATTGAAGTATGATGATTTGATAGCGGTTTGTGCAAATACACATTTGCCATGAGGATTTCGAAAGGTGGTCAATTTCACGGCACAAATTATCTCGTTTTATTTTAACTCCATTAATGCTTAATCTAATTGGGCAAATGCGGTCATAAGAGGTGTTGAACTTTTAATGTTCAGGTGATGCTGTGGGGTCTGCAGAAGACACGGCCCATTTGGTCCCTCAACCTCCAGGACCTAGCGGAGGAGGAAGACAACCACCAGCAGCGTCCCGGTCAGCTTTTTAACCCTCCGCTGGCCCACTGTGTCTCCGTGGCCAGCTGCGGAAACATCGTGGCTTGCGCCGCCGAGGACGGCCGAGTGCACCTGATGCGTGTGGGTGGCGGCTCCAAACTGGAGCAGCAAGGGGCGCTCAAGGCGCACTGCCAAGGCGCCTCTCAAGCTCATTTCATCCCGTTCCTCTCTCACCCATACTGGCTCGCCACAGGCGGCAATGATGGCCATGTGGCTCTGTGGGACGTCAGTAAACACCCCGTGGTGACTCCTGAGGGCAAGGCCAAAGTCAAGGGTGCAACCGCGCCGCAAAGGAAAAGCAAAAGCAAGGCGAAGAGGAAAGGACAGGTGCGAGAGAAAGACGAAGCTGAGGTGGAGGTGATGGATAAGCCTGCACCCAAAGTGAACATCGATCATGGGGACAAAGTGAACTGGTTGTGTCCTGCTTTGCTCAAAGGAACAGCCAGTCTGCTTGTGGCTGATCAGAGCTCGAGTTTGACTGTCTATCCGCTGCCTGAAGCCTAGATTATGCCACTTTACTCACTCATCCATTTCAATAGCAGTGTGTCACAATCTTTATTTACCCAAGACACCCAGTTTTATCGTCGATTTGAAAAATCTCAAAGAACACCAAACTGAAATGTCACAAAACACATTGGACAAATTAATAAAGCACTGCGAGTTAAGGCCTGTCTCACACTTATTGACGCAGCCAAAAGTGAGACTACACTGGACAATTGTGGAGATATTTTTTTATTTTTTGCCAAACGCTTCGTCTGAACACTGCACATCTTCCAACATGCTGCAAAAAAAAAAAAAAATGGATGAGCTGGAACCTATTTGAGGCAAGAGTCGGGAGTACACCCTGGACACTTTGCCAGCCAATCAAAGTTCACCGTTTTCTACATTCTTAATGGTTTTGATTTTACTGCTACATACTTTTTGTCCATCCCTTTTGTCGCCATCACTGTTTTGTAGAAAGGACTGAACAGGAATTACACTCTTGTGACTTGTTATGACAAAGCGTGCAATTTGTGATCACCAGACATGGCCTTTTTATATTTCTCACATAACTGGGATGCTTTGGGCTAAATATTCTATTTAATAATCCTGTGACTATTCAAATCTATGCAAACTGCTTTATTAGTACCTAAGGGCAATTCTAGTAAGTGAGTTTGTGCTAATGATTAGTCTAATTCCAATTTCATTGGCACCTCCAAAAATGGATGGACTTTGAAGAGTCTTCAATCCACCTCACATGCATGCTTTTGGAATGCGACAGGAAGCCAGAGCATGTAGAGAAACCCCATAGGCATGTTCAACCACTCATCTAACGCGTGCAACCAGAAATGTAGGACATCGCTTTTCCAAGCGACTAATTGTACTATTTGACAATTGATCTCTTGTGTGCAACGGTTACAAATGTGATTCAAAACATCACATGTCATTGTAGATTTAAATTTAGTGACAATTTGAGCATAGTACAAATCATTTTCAGTAAGGGAAAATGTTTTCAAATAGCTTTTTTTTCTGTCAACCCGCCCTAATGAATCTGTGTATAATCTGTTTGGCTTTACTCGGTGACAAACTTGGAAATAAAATGAAGCCTAAGCGGACAACCAAAAAGACCATGCTGCCATTTTGTACAAGAATTTTTTTTTGTCAGTTTTTGCAGGAATAAATTATGACCTGTCATTACAAATGCATTCTTCACAACAATCCCATGCATTCAAACTGCTCTAGAGCTAAACATTTGTCCTTGTATCAGAATAAAGAGGCACACAGCTTCTCTTCCATGATGACATGACAGCTCCTTTGCCCGTGATTTCTTAAAGCTGTCCAAAATGTGTTTTTGCAATAAATGTGTCAATACCTGAGCTTATTGTAATTTTGAATTTTGATGTTCACTGTTAGATTTGCACTTCAAAACAAGCAAACAGTATTCATTTCATAAATCTCCATCCATCCTTGCTAATTGGACTTTCACAGTATTGATTTGACTGAATGTGTGAGGGAGTGGTCATCTTCTGAAGTGCTGTGAAATTCTTGACTTAAGCATGGATGTTGCCTGCCAGTGAAGTCCTCACTTTTTTTTTCTTTTCACAGTTTCGCCAGACTGCTCTCCAAGGCCTGGATGTCAGCCTCGGCCTCTTCACCTTTGGCTCCACGGGCGCTGCACTCCAGGAATTCTACTTTAATGGGCAGCTGGCTGAATTCAAAGTCCTTGCCTTTCTTTCCCAAGTACACGCTTCCACCCCCCGAACCGTCCTGGGAGCTCAGTGCTGCCGAGCGGGTCACCCGCAGTGTGTTCCTATGACATGACAAGGGGCCATAATAAGGGAAATGTCTTGTATGCAAATAATTGTGTCTCAACTAAATAATATTGGTTACTCACAGTTCCTTTTCCAGTTGCTGCTGAATCAGTTTGGCTGACTTTGCCATGGTGATATCTGTAAAGGAACATTGTTATTTATGGAGGTAAGTTGGCAGGGGGAGATGAAGGTTGTTCAGTACCTTGTTTGTTGCACGCAACCAAGAATGTGGGGGTGTTTTTGCAGAGCACGGCATCGGTCAGAAGCACATACAGGAACTCGGCAACATCTCTCACTTCCTTCTGGAAGATGGCGCTGTCCACTACGAACACAATGGCTCTGGAGAGAGTTGTTTGTTAACATATATGGTTAAATTTGCCATTGGCTCGTCATTTGCAGTCTGGGGTGAACATCTGCTCTTGAGGAAGTCTCGAGTAATATAAGTTCACTAGATTTGTTGCTCATTGATGAGACAGAAACGCCCACCTCCAAAGAGTGATTTAAACCAAAATATTTAAGGTGAATTTTAGCCGTCTTGTATTTTTTGATCTGTTGTATATTTTGACAGAAATATGTCAGTGACATTAGTGACACACCGAACAACTCTTTCAAAATTGCGAATTAATGCACAGTAGCTCGGCTTTAAATACAATCTGTAATATTATCACCTGGCTGCTGATTTGAACTTTTCCAAATATTGTGAACGCAAACTCTCATGACCTGGCAGGTCTATCAGAGTCCAGATGGTGTTCTGAACAGGGGGAAAAAAACAGAGGAAAAAAAACAAGTTATTGTGGAAAGAAGTGAAGGCAATATGATCCATATATATGCATGCAATATGATACAAGTCCAAAAACATTGTATTTGGCAAAATGTGAGGAAAACCATAATTTCTGCACAAACAAGTACCCGGGAGAAGTCTTACTTGTCATATAAATCACCAATATATAAATGACATCAATCCTTTATGTCACTGTTGTGTAAAATATCAGGTTGTGATAGCTCACTGTAGTTTTCGGTAGCTCAATTACTGTAATTAAATAAATTAAATATTTAATATAAATTAATTGATAAAACCTACCCTTTCATTTATCACTTTATAGGGAGCACTGCTGTCTGTAATGGATGTCTGAGTCCGTTTAAACTTCCCAGAGAGCAGCTGAAAACAAACCATTAAAAAAAAAAATCAAGCATTAATATTTGAAAAGGCTCGGTCTCGTGCCACCTCCAGCATTGAGCGGGTGATGATATCCACTCACTCGGCTGAAGAGAAGCGTCTTGCCCGCGTCGCATAGCCCGACTAGCAGCACCGCACTTCGGACTGTTTTACTGGTCAAAAAGTATTTGAGAAAAACTGCAAGGGCGAACAAGAAGGGATTCGTCGTTAAAATGTTTCTCAAGCTGAGGACAACACTCGAACTTCAACAGAAGCAAAGAAGTGGAAGAGGCGATAGCGCAGCCCTTAGCTTCCTCAGTTCAAAGTTTACCAAAGAGGACACTCATTTTGCATTAACAAACATTAACAATTTAACGTAGTGTCAAATATAACAGTTAGACTAAAACGCGCCAGCTTCATTACGCCTTTAGCCTGCTAGGCTAAGGTTAGCATGCTAACACCCACGATGCTAACGCACCACAGGTGATGAGCACAACCGCTAAAGCGACGAGGACCCCGATGAGGAAAATCTGATCCTGGTCTTCCAGTTGCTGACGCATGGATTCGATGTACGGCTCCAGTGAGATCCCCGAATCTGTATTTTCGTCCATGTTGTCGACCTCCACCGATCTGTTTGCCTGTTGAAGCTAGATGAACGTGAGGACTCAACAAAGTGGGACACGTCTGCTTCTTGGGGAAAGGCTTGTACTGACGCCATTCTACCTCTTGATGACGCTGCTTCCCAACACTCACACCCTTTGAAGATGATACAGTATTGACATTGTGATGTACATATATGTTGATATTCTTACGCCTCATATTTAACACCACGAATATGGTGTATGTTTACAAAATTACGCAATTCAAACATATTTGTGGATTTACGGGCGTGAGAAATGGGTACATGTTTTGTGTGACATTAGTCACAGGAATGACACAAGGGAACTCGGTTCCCACGTCTATTCCTAATAGTTTCCTGTAATTAGATGATTACTTTGTAAAGGTTTGACGTACCCAATTTAATACATCGGTGTGAATTTATAACCGTGGAAGTGGTGCCCTTTGTGTCACAGTTGTCTTCAAAATGAAAAAGACGTGGTTTTGGTTGCCTGGTCATACCTAATAGAGTTCCTGTAATTAGACGCTGACTTAGTAGTGGCTTTTACCCACTGGGTGTTTTATCAAATAATTTATTAGTGCATCTTTCGGCTTTATAGACGTGGAATTGGTCCCTTTTCCCCACGTCATTCCCCAAAATGAGAAGTGGTTGTGATTCCCACATTCATTTCTTATAAGATTCCTGTAATTAGATGTTTACTCACACATTGGGTGTTTTTTTTGCCCTTCAAATTAATTAACCCAACTTTATGAGCTTACAGGGGTGGAATGTGTGCCTTTTGTGTCATATTAGTCTCGGAAAGGACAAGAAATGATTGTGGTTCCCATGTTTATTCCTAATGAGGTTCGTGTAATTAGACAGTGACTTAGTAAGGGCTATTATGCACTGGGTTCAGCCCTTGACTTGCATCCAATGCGCATTGGATATTTGACTCCGCACAACTCGTCAGAAAGCCACATTGTACAACAGTATATAGGAAGAGGCTGTGTGACAGCACCACTTCATTTCAAGCCGGCGTGACAACCACGTTGAAGATTACTTTTTAATTCACTCGGGCGTCTTGTCATCCGCAGCATTTGCATCAGAGATACAATACACTTAAAAAAGATGCGAACCAAAATTGCTTCGGTATTTTTGTATACATTTTGCACATGGACCTGTTTATTCGGGTTATCCCTAGGAACAGGTTTTGTTTATCGGCTCCCAGGTATTACCGTACAGCGGCAACGCGTCGTACCGGTACAGGAGCTACAGCGGCCGCGCGTCGTAACGGTACAGGAACTACAGCGGCCGCGCGTCGTACCGGTACAGGAACTACAGCGGGCGCCTGTCGTACCGGTACAGGCGCTACCGCGGCAGCACGTCGTACCCGCACAGGAGCTAAGTGGCTCTAGTGGGCCGCCCGCTAGCGGATCCCAACTCAGGTGAGCATACCTGCACTTCTAGTAATGCTCATATTTGCATCCTTTTGGACACCAGTGGTGGCAATTCTACTGCATTTTAGTATTACGTTTGAAACAATGTCCTCTACCATTGAGAAGCAGATAACGCTGAGCAGTAAATGTAGAACGACTACGAATCCCAGAATGCACTGCGATGACTGGGTGGGCTGCCACACTTTAATATTAAGGGTGACACGGGCCACTCGATATACTTATTAATAGTTCGGTAAATTGCTACACCCGAAAGACTGAAATGTTTTTGTGATTTCTCCATTTTTTTAGTAGTTTATTAATTAGCTAATCTCAAGAACCGAATTTGGTAAACATGAAGACACATACATTATTATATTTTTAAGTGCACAAAATTGTCCCTGAAGAACAAATTACATCACGGACACTGTTCAGAAAATATAATACAAATACGTTATACAATTTCTCCCTTTACATCTCTGAAAAGTGATGACAGTTAATTTGAGAACTGTTATTCCGAAAGGTGTGTATCAAACTAGCAGCCCTTCACATTAATCAGTGCCCAAGAGGTGGCTCTCACTTTCAGAAAGGTTGGTGATCCCTACACTAGACCAATTTGCTGCTGGTAAAATTAAGGACGATATGTGTTCAGGAAATACAGTACAAAAATAGAAATATATTTTTCCTCTTTGGAAAAAGAAGGCAAGTGCAAAGAGTCTCTGTCTCCATGTCAGAATATCCACATTCTGACCAGATACCTTTTTTTTGTAGCTATCCGTTTCTTCCCAGGCCGTTGTGGCATGTTTTTATGGTTTATCAAAAAATAATACAGTACAGTGTGTGGACTCTCAAAGTCCTATTAGAGCAGAGGTGGGCAAACTACGGCCCACGGGCTAAATCCGGCCCGCCGAAGGTTGGTACACAATTAAGGTTCGATGTCAATGACTGCATTCATTTCATTTGGACTTGTAATGACAGGCATTTCAACGCCAGGTGGCACAGTTACATGAAGTTGCAGAGCATAGGGAGAAGGCGGAGACGATATGGAAACCTGCAGTAGCGCCAAGTCAAGCAAATCCCGTTCGAAACGACAGAATAATGTACTCTTAAAGCCTGAAAAACATGCCAAAAAATGCAAAATACTGCTTTTTAAATAAAGAAATCCAATTAATATTATGTCGAATTTAGTTCACCCTTTTGATCCAGCCCTCCATAATATTTTCTGGTTCTCATGTGGCCCTATGCAAAACATAATTGCCCACCCCTGTAATAGAGGATCACAATTTTTCCATCCCACCGTGTCGGAAGATGTACGGTGTTCAACCGCTTGGTGTGTGGCGGAGAGTCTCCAACTATATATTTTTTGCGATGGTCCACTTCAGTTACATTCAGCCTCATCAGTGCTAAATGATGCACAACTAATTCAAACTATACACTGAATTGAGTATTATACAGACATCTTCTCTGTCATTTTGTACCTTAGAAACTGGTGTCAGTACACTGTTTCCAAGACGGTGTCCTGTCAGGTGCAAAATGGGAGCCAAGCCACCGTGCAAAGGGTGCTTCAAACCTGCCACTGGCCTGCAACTTGTTCCAATGTTGTCAGGTACTACAGCCCTGTGCTTCTCTCACATCTTTTGTGTGTGTGCGTGTGTGTGTTGGACAAATTTTTAGTTATGTCCTTTTAAATAGGTTCGTTATATATTTGTTTTTGTTTTTTTTAATCAGCTACAGGACCGTCATCAGACCAGCTTTCATGGTTTCCTACAAGCAGGTGACTGCATTGGAGTGGAGGTGTTGCCCTGGGTTCTTTGGCAAGGATTGTCGTAAAGGTGAGATAATTCTTATTTTGTTCTGCCGGCTTGAAGAAAAATACAATGCAGAAAAAACACGGTGTGTGTTTCAGAGTGTCTGAAGACTACATCCGACTTTTTGGCAGCACCCAGCAATTTCTGAGCTTTATTTAATGTCTGCTGGTGTGTGGCTGGCTGATTGCCCTAAGAAAGCACACATTAGCTAATGGAATCAAAAGAAACATTCGTACAAAGCCATTGCAAGTGATTATTTATGTTGGGCTGGACATTATTTCACACAAAGATGAATACGTGGTTAGTTCCACTCTTGCTGTGGATTTGGCCTCCAAGAATGTCCTTGAATTTGGAATTTTAGAAGCACTTACTTGTTACATGTGAGTAGAATGAACCCAGAGATATTAGGAGATAGGCATATGCCTGAGTTGTTCTATCCAAAGTATTCCATAGAGGCTTGTAGATCATTTTTAAGGACAAGCAGACCAAGATGGCTGTTCCCAATTGTGAGGCCAGAGGACTGTAGCAATTATCGCAGTGTCACATTACTCCACCTTTGAGGAAACCGAAAGCTTTAAATCTGAAATGGCTTCCTTGGCCAATTGTTGACCTCCAGACTCAGAAGGAACAATGCAATTTCCGGTCTGCTTTTCACGTACTGAATCTAACTTCCTCTGTCCTGTAGATAACCTTCCCTCCCCTTGTTATGGTAAAGCAATAAAACTGATGCCTATCCCACATGTGCTTCTCCAGACTGCATCTTCGGCAATGTGAGGATATGAATGATGGTTCTATTACATCGCCACTTGTGCTCACATATAAGTCAGATGGTAACCTTTCACCTGCTAAAGCTCAGCTGTTCACGCTCTCATGTGGCTGATGAATGATTTCCTCTTCGTGCTCCTTCATTATTTTTCCATTTCTTTCAACGGCTTCTCTTTGGGTTCTTCCACCGCCTGATGATGGCGTTCCTTTTGTGCCTCCTTCAGTCTGCATCCATTCGAGTTAAGCTGGTTAAGGTCCCCCAAAAGATTCTTGGAAAAGTCTAGGAGTATGATAAGAGCCATATGTGTCCTTTGAATGTTATCTCTCATCTTTTTTTTGTTGTCAAAACAGGCTGGGAACTGTGCTTGTTAATATGTGACGGAATTGTTTGCCGATTCCAAACCCCCCTCGGAAAACTGTGGCTTCCAAGTTTGGAAGTTGTTGGTCAGTTTTCCTTTTATATGAGGATTTTTGAATTCGTCCAACCTTTCATCGTATGTGAAAATTTGATGAAATCCATATGGACTACGTATAAGATATGAGAAGTCCATTATACTGCTAGAGTATTCCCCAGAAACTAGAAAGTTGTGGTCAGTTGTGGTCGTGAGAGCGCTGCATAATTTATCTGTCCCTCAACAAGTTCGTTAACAGGGGGATAGTGCCGGTCAAAGGTGCGGAAACGTTTGGCAGCAGCAGCCAGTAAGTTTACACTTTATGACAAAATATGCAAGTCTATCCTCAATTACAAAGTAGAGTAAAAGCCAAGTGAAAGAGAAATTGGGACAGTGTTGTGTCCTACAAAACGCTTTGTTATTGAGCACAAAATGCGACAGTCTGTCTTATTGAAGAGAAACGTGCAGGAATTCAAGTAATTCATTTTTTTTCTATTACAGTCAGCCAAAAAATATCTTAACATGAAAACCAGTCTGTGGCGTAACAAAAAAAAAATCAATTTGCGTCCTTTTCCATTCTTACATCCTTATGATCTTGTGAAATGTCATCAGTCGCAACCGATTTCAAGTTCCACTTGTCAGCTAGCTTAAACCAAGGATGCACCGTTTATCAGAGTCCAGGGGGAAGTTAAAAGTACGCAGACGTTCCAAATGACGAGATCTTTCTTATGATCTTACGTAGACCATACTTGGCAAGTTCACCAGACCATACTCTGTGTTCTTCATAGTGAGAAACAACCACAATCTAACATTGGACACTGCTCCGTAATCTCCATTTTGTTGCAGCGGCTTGTCTTCTTGCTGCTTTCAGTCTCGTCTTGGATGAAACAAGTCTCTATAAACAAGAAACCAATAGTTGTGACCCTCTTATTGTTGTTTTGTGACTTGTGTATATGATTCTTCCCTCTCATGTCCCCCACCCTTTCAGTTGACACGGTAAAATCAATCGAACCACAATTAGCTCGCCTTTAATTCCATTCTGTAAGCGCTGCGGAACCACGCAAGATTGTGTCATGAAAAGATGATGAGTGCACGTCTGCACCACCAGACTCATCCGCCTCCTCCTGCGGTTGAAGGCCTGTAAGCCTGGCTGGCGGGCAGTGCTAGATGATGAGATGATTGGCATTAGGGTTAATTTGTCATTGCATCACGTCTAGCTAACTGTTTGTGAAGCCTCCTTTTATTGAAATGGTGTGTGACCTGTCAAGTGGTATGATGGCAGTGATGCCGAATGGTGCCAACGTGGTCTTCCGGGCATCTTGGTTTTCATAAGTATCACTTTCAACTCTGTCACATTGTGGCAAAAAATGGGTGTGGGACCAAAAGAGCTTGTGACAGCGTGATTTGTGTTTGTCTGTCAGGATTTGTGTAGGTGTGTTTCTGCCTCGGTGTATGTGTGTATTCATACCAGCTGTTTTTGATGCCAAGCGGTCGTTGACCACTCGCTGGTTGGGGCCACTTTGGGATGCAGCCGGAGATTCTTGGAGATTGTCTGCGGGTCTTGGATCTATATTCGGGTCTGACGGAGCAAATATTGAAGCCTCAACACTTGGGCTGTGGTGTACTTTGTGAAATATCCGGTGCTGTCCCTTTTCACTCCACGTTGCAATGTAGTGGCTGGCACAGATGATTCATCCAATCAGTGAACATTTTTGGTATTTCAAGAGTCTCCAGTCTCATTTACTCTCTGAGTATGGTCCTACTATTTCCCCTCAGCAGCTTATCATCGAAGACTATTATTGATCTGCCTTATGACTCCCAGCACTGTGCTCAGATTCATAGTTTTATTGTATTGTATCTATTTACATATCTGATGGGACGACTGCCCCCCTTTTGTATTACTCCTGTGCAAATTGTTGTCGATAGCTTTTTTTTTTTGCGTGTGTGTATTTGGCTTCTCACTAAACACAACACAACACAACTGTAATTCATATCAGATGAGTTGAGTAGTTTCCAAGAAAAATAGCACTGTCTTCTGTTGCTTTTTTGCCATTATGGATCCAAGCAGGACCCTACAGTTGTGGTCTCATTCTAAAGATCAGCACAACACAAGGGAAGTTTGGTTAGACATAATGAAATTCCAATCCAAGAAATAAAAGTCCCTTCAGAAAACATGCTGCCCCCCCCCCCCCCTCACTGTCTCAGATATACGCTAGGTTGACTTACCGTTTATTTTATTTCTCATGTTTTGCTGCTGTGTATGTTTTTATCGTATGATGACATATGACTGGCTGATTCTTGGCTCTGGACAAGACAAGTTAGCTCATTAGCACTAAAGAAAGAAGCTGAAGATACCCCGAGAACAGAAATCAATCATACTGTATGTGAGGCAGAGACGCTAGTTTCTCTTTTGATAGATAAATAGGCTGACATTGAAACATAACAGACACTACGGTAGCTTTTTTACACAGGTAGGAATATATTTATCTACTTGTGCCTTTGACCCATAACTCAAACATTGCTACATATTTGTGTGTTTTCACACGGTGACAGTCACGTAACGAGATGCATGACAACGTCAGCAATAGTGTCTTGTGTGATGTATAAAATACTTGGCGGACAGAGACAGAAGAACCATTTTACAATGGCCTAACTTATCACCCCTTAAACATTAGTGGTACCTTGAGATTTGAGCCATCATCCTGGTGTTTTTTTTGGGGGGGGGGGGGTTGTTGCTTTGCAATATATAACCATTTAAGCAACAGATATTTGAACACGGGGCGGCCCAGTAGTCCAGTGGTTAGCACGTCGGCTTCACAGTGCAGAGGAGAGGAACCGGGTTCAATTCCAGCTCCGGCCTTCCTGTGTGGAGTTTGCATGTTCTCCCCGGGCCTGCGTGGGTTTTCTCCGGGTGCTGCGGTTTCCTCCCACATTCCAAAAACATGCATGGCAGGCTGATTGGACGCTCTAAATTGTCACTAGGTGTGAGTGTGGGTGTGAATGGTTGTTCGTCTCTGTGTGCCCTGCGATTGGCTGGCAACTGATTCAGGGTGTCCCCCGCCTACTGCCCGAAGACGGCTGGGATAGGCTCCAGCATCCCCCGCGACCCGAGTGAGGATCAAGCGGTTCGGAAAATTGATGGATGGATGGATATTTGAACACAAAAATTACTGCAACACATGTAGATAGCCAATACAATGGTACTCAGTCATATATTCTTTATCCTAGGTAAAGAATGACTCATATTCATGTCACACTGAGGAACTGAGACTGTCTATGTACAGCAGGGGTGGCCAACCCGCGGCTCGAGAGCTGCATGCGGCTCTTTGGCTGGTTCAATGTGACTCCCGGGCTTTCACACGACAATCCCGTTACTTCATTGACATAGAGGGCAACCAATCAGATGACTGAATCACTGTTCATGCACAGACAACGGCGCCAAGTGCTAACCTAGTCAGTGAATTGCCTCTGTTTGTAAGGCAGGGGTTCCCAATACGTCGATCCCAATTGACCAAGAGCAATGTGTGTTGCTCTTTGCAGTAACACGGTAAAGAAATTGGCTCCTAGTCTCTGACTGGTTGGCCACCCCTGATGTACAGCTTGTACATCTGTTTGTCTTACACTGCCTCCAGGTGGCCAAAAGGAGCGGCAAGATGGGCATTCAATGAATATAGTGTGAAGATAACTGCTTTTTCAAAATTCGGTTCAAAATATATTATGATTACGATACATGTTTTTTTTTCCTAAAATAGTGATTTTCTCAATGTGCACGCCAAGTCACAATTTGACAAAGGGTTGACGATTGCTAACTCTCTCAAGCTCGTGCTGCCAATTCACCGAATTTCGATCGCAGCAGAGCCTCTGTGAAGCCAGTCAGTGCAGTCACAACAAACAGCCTCCATGGAGTTGTCCCTTGCCTCTGCCAGTCTTCAGTGTTTGGGTTGATGAATCCATTGGAATGCGAGCCATTTGAGCTGTTCATTGTCACTTTCGCTTGTGGCCGCGCTCCAAAGGAGAGATTCAAGAAGTCAAAACGAGGAATTGAGAAACCACACCCCTGAGCATTCAGCACACCACAGGACTGGATTAACATGCGTGGAGACCCATAGAAGCTGGGTACAAGGCGTCCTGTTTCAGCGAAGCAGTAACCTCAGCAGCCACTGTTAGCCTCCTGTACGCTGCGTTTGGAGACGCCAAGTTAGGCAGAGCACAGCCGTTGGGGTCATTTTCGTTGTTGCGTTATTTATGACGGCCAGTTGTTTCTCGTTCTTGCTTTCTCGGCTATGACCACAATGTGGGTGGGTCCCATCTTTGGGACTGACAGCTGACATTCCAGACTTGAGCCTAGGTCCAAAGAAAGGCTCCTATTTGGAAGAAATGCAACGTTTTCTTGTGGACCGTTACTGTTACTTCCTCATATTGGAGAGTGCTGTATGAATAAAGATGCATTGCATTGTCTATGTTCTTGATAACATAGACAGTTGCTGTTCTTCTAATTCTTAAAAAAAAGACATAATACTAATTTAAAATGGGAATATTTTCCTGTGACGCTGATATTTTAAGAAATACTAAAAAAATATACAACTAAACTTCAGAAGCGTAGTCCAGTGGTTAGCGCGTCGGGTTCACAGTGCAGAGGTACCGGGTTCGATTCCAGCTCCGGCCTCCCTGTGTGGAGTTTGCATGTTCTCCCTGGGCTTGCGTGGGTTTTCTCCGGGTGCTCCGGTTTCCTCCCAAATTCCAAAAACATGCATGGCAGGCTGATTGGACGCTCTAAATTGTCCCTAGGTGTGAGTGTGGGTGTGGATGGTTGTTTGTCTCTGTGTGCCCAGCGATTGGCTGGCAACTGATTCAGGGTGTCCCCCGCCTACTGCCCGAAGACGGCTGGGATAGGCTCCATCACCCCCCACGACCCTAGTGAGGATCAAGCGGTTCGGAAAATGGATGGATGGATGGACTTCAGATGCGTTACAAGTACCCCAATAATTGTACTTAAATGTAAAGTGCTGTATTTTGTTGTACGTTCATTGATGCCATTAATGTCCTCTGCTGTATATCTGAGGCTTTTCCCATGAGGATGAAGCGATGTCTTAATAATGACTCACTCTCGCACAAACCAATAACATCCATTTATGTTTAATTCATGTCCCGACAGTTGCACCCAACAGTATATTCGAAGAAACATCACCACACTTATTCCTGAAGCCTTTGCCAGGAAAGAACACCTCATTTGTTTGAACCGTCCGTGCCTTTCAAAATATGTTTTTGTTTGCCTTGTGCCCGTGCAAAAATATCAGCGAGTGTGTGGATTTTATGTGCTACACACAGTGAACTGTTTTAGTTCTTTTGCGGGCAGACTGAAAACATGCCAAGTCAGTGGACAAGCAGGTGTGGACACTTAGTGCGACGGACATTGAATGAAATAATGTTTATCCCGCGAGTGAGTGACATGATTTTAGAAGGAATTCTTAATAGCTCGCGGGTCAGGGCCGAAAACCGTCATTGTTCATGTCTGTCTCTTGGCTGGACTTCACAAAACCACTAGTGCCTCCAGGAGGGGGTAAGGAATGGGAATAAACGTGAAATTGTTTAATCCAACAACGTCTCTTTTCTTTTTTTTTTTTTTTTTGTCTTGCAGAGTGCATGAACTGCACCTCGTACACGGACATGAGCGTCAGAATCAACAGCATCGAGTCACAGGTAAACGGCCAGCCAACCGGACATTAGGTTTGTGAGCGCACATGAGACTGATCTGCACTTCTTTTTCTGTTCCTTCCGTGATAGCTCAAGCTTTTAGAAGAAATGCGTTTGCCATCACCAACTGTCACCAGACCACCACAGGGATCAGTTGACAATGAGGTGGATGCACCTCTACCAAGCCCGCCATGTATGTCAAGTCATCATTCAGTCTTACTTTTTAAAACAATTAAAAATATGAACTAGGCATGGGTGTTGAAATTGGTTTTATTGGTACAATTGAGTTCATCCCTATGCATGTTTTATTGATTTATTTATTTTGCTGCTTCTGTAGTCCAAAGTGTGCTCTCTCTGGCGTGGACTGCTTGCATTACCAGTGAATTGTGCTGAGTAATTATCATTGATTAATTGAGTTTTGGGGCCAGGTTGATTTTATTTTATGTATTTATTATTATTGAAAATTTACAAAGGTTTACACAGTGTTTTTTCCTGACCCTCTGGTCAAAAGATGATAAGGCAATTATTATCTATTTGTCAAATTTTCAAATTTCTGGGTCAGGCTGATGGGGAAAAAACGTTCTTAGCTTCTAATCTATACTTTTGTGCACTGTTCGGCATGAGTGGGAACAGGCAGTAGTTTACAAATGCAGTCACTGTTGAGAATTTTCCAACTCTTGTTGGGATTACCTTTCGGAAGAACAAGAAGTAGGGCTGGGCCATTAGGATTGATTAATCGAGTTTTTGTGTCGGGACAATTTTTGTCCAAATGCTTTTACAAAAGGGGGTGGGGAATCCAAACCATAAATACTTCTTTTCTTAGTGTCTTCTTGAGTTTAAAAGGCATCCTCGCTTAAATCAACATGACCAAACAGAAAGGTGCCAGTGTTGCGGCTTATTTTGAATAATGTCATATGGAGAGAAAAAAAAATCGATTAAAAGTGGAAATCAACATTTTGGGGGGGGGGGGGGGTGGAACAACCATATTGTCCAGCTCTTGGAATCTGTTTCAACATGATTTTCCTCATGGTAAATACATAACTTGAATGAATACATCCTAAAACCTGTATGAACCTTTTAATAGCACCTAGAGGTATTTTATCAATATTGTTGGAATTGTGGAAAGATGTGCACTGTATTTTGTATTAGTATATCCTCGGTAAACTAATCATAGCAATAACAGCAATGTGTATATGTCATTGATACCAATTTATGACTTGATAATGTACTGCTCAGATTGTACTTGACCATAAGTCAAAATAGACCCAAAAAACCTCAGCAGAAGGTTGCCCAACTGTCATACTGTTAACAGATATATCCGTTAAACAGCTACATGTGCTTGCGAGGGACGACCAGGGCCCATCGGACCACCAGGAAAAAACGGATCTCGGGGTCCACCGGGAAAAACAGGTCTCCCAGGTGTCATCGGTAAGACCTCGTCCAAATTTGTTGTCTTTTTGGGAAGGACGATCATATGTTTAACTGCTTATTGTCGCTGTTCAGGCCCAAAGGGGGACAAAGGTCTACCTGGTGAGGGGGGTCCCCCCGGTCCGCCAGGCCCACCTGGTCCTGCGGCTCCTCCTTCCAAGCCTTCTATCATACACGTGGGAGGGGATGTGTTTCAATTGGATGATCAAGGTGAGAAGATCACGTTATAGTGGACAATGCTCAACCGTTCCTGCTGTTCATTCATTCATACTCTGAGGCGGAAAAAAATAAAAGCGGATGAATGGAAAAAGAGTTTACAAGAGGAAACGACGAGAGCAGCGGTCTCTTTAAGTAGTCGAACGAGCAATGTGTCTTACGCATTTAGCGAAGCACCCCTATACTTGGGAAACGCTGGCGCCCGTCGAGTTTAATGGTTCCCGTGTGCTTAGTTGACGTAGCCGTGCCGCACTTTACAGCAGTCTGACTGAAGACCACCAACAACAACGGGAATGAAGGCCAAGTTTAAAATCACAAGAGGTGCGACAGATGCAAATGTGAATAGTGCTGAATGTTTATGCCAACAATGTTATTATTGGAGGTGAGCCTTTCTCTTTAATTATTACTATGGCCTGAACAGTGAGGATGGACACCTGTCAACAGGATTACCAAGTCGCAATAAATTCCAATTCTCGGTTGGTTATCATCACGGTTATCCTAATAGAAATCACAGGTATCCTTCTTTGGGGGGTTTCCGCTAAAGAGAAAAAAAGTGTTTTGTGACTTTAGAGGCATCAAAGCAAGACTTTTTACACTAATATAATGGTCATTTTTTATGTTCTCCACATTATCACATTATGTATAGAGCAAATGTTTTTTTCATAATGTAGTAATGTTTCCAATTATAATCCTTACAATCATCTTTTAATTCATAAAGCGGGACAGCATGGTGAAACCGTGGTTAGCACGTCTGCCCTAGATTTTGAAGATCAGGATTCGGACTCGGTGTCATATTATGGCTTCCTTTCACATTTCAGAAATAAGGTTTGGTTGATTTAAAACTACAAATTGTCCATAGGTGTCAGTGTATGTAGGTGTGTGTTTGTGTGAGGGTGTACCTTGCCTCTTGCTCAAAGTCAGCTGGGATAGGCTCCAGCTCACTCATGATCCAAATGAGGACAAAGTGCTCTAGAAAATAGATGGATGGATGGAATCATCTTTTTCACTATGGAGTCATGTTTACTTTACTTTAAAAAGGTCTACAGATGTCATTCTCAAAGTGTGGTACAAGACAAGTACCACCAGTGGTAGGTGAATGAATCAATGTCGCATTTGTGTTTAACTTTTTAGTGCGACCCATTTGCATCCTATATTTAAATGGGGTGGCCTGGTAGTCCAATGGTTAGTGTGTCGACCTCACAGCGCAGAGGTACGGGGTTCAATTCCAGCTCCCGCCTCCCTGTGTGGAGTTTGCCTGTTCTCCCCGGGTCTGCGTGGGTTTTCTCCGGGTACTCCGGTTTCCTCCCACATTCCAAAAACATGCATGGCCGGCTGATTGATCACTCTAAATTGTCCCTTGGTGTGAGTGTGAGCGTGGAAGGTTGTTTGTCTCTGTGTGCCCTGCTTTTTACTGGCAACCGGTTCAGGGTGTCCCACTCCTACTTCCCAAAGACGGCTGGGATAGGTTCCAGCACCCCCAGTGACCCTTGTGAGGATAAGCGGATCTGAAAATGGATGAATGGATGGATGGATATATAGTGTTTAATTAGTCTCTATGTTAATGTGGATTATGATGGTGGTAACTGGCAGGCGCCGATTTTTTTTGTTTAGGTGCTACATGGTGTTAAAAGTTTGCGAATTACTTAAAATGGGGAAATCCTTAGAAGTTGGCTTGTGACTCTCACCACTAGAAGGCAGCAGCCATCCATGTGTCAAGCTCCTCTGGTGGACTTGCTCTGATTAAGCTGTGTCTGCTCCTTTGAGCCCACAACTGTGTCTGCGGGTCTGGAACAATGCAGATTTGGGTCTGTGGGACCATGTTCGCTTCAGGGGGAATCAAGCGGCTGTAAATCGGCCCTAATTTGTTAGCTGTCAGCACAACACTGTGCGTTTCGGGGAACACGGCGTGGCCCACGGCCAGCGAGGGAGGAGATTGCCTGCCACTCATGGTAAGATTCTTGGCGAGGTCTCCGGGTTGGAGCAGAGTGGAACATTAAAAAATGACTTCCAGAAGAAAATCTGCTTTTTTTTCCTCCGTGGACTGTAGCCATCATGTAACACCACAATCTCGACATGGAGCAAGCTGAGCATACGGTTAAGTGAAGAGGAAGTGGGAATGTGACTGTGCCTGTGCTTTTTTCTTGTTTTTTTTTAAAGATTTCTTTAACACTTTTTATATTCTGAGAACGAGGCGCCGCTACCCAAATCCAATTCTCATGTTTTCTATGAAAACACACCATGTCCGAGTGTCTAATAGGCCGTTAAATGAGCGCTGGCTTGGATTATCCTGCTGCTGTTGTCAGTCACTGTCACAGTGGGAATAATAATCATCTCAATGGTGACTCTTATCATCTCAAATCCTCTGTTATCCTAATTAAAGTTTTGGCTTTCTGGAGAACCCACAGCCCGTGGGCCGTACATTACCCACAAAGAGCTTTTGATCCATTTGTAAAAACAAAATGAAGCCTCAGAGGACCTCTTAGCAAAAGGCCAAAAACGTCCAACACACAAATGATTATAATTTATAATAATAATAAGACCATGACAAAACTTTGGCTGGCATCTGTTGAAGTCCTGTGTTTTCCTTTCGTCCTGTCAAATTTGTTTTCAATAATTAGTCATGTACAAAAATAAAAGTGAATAAAACAGCCTACGCTTGGGTGGGGTAGGAAAAGGAAACTATTGGACTGTCGCGAATGTTCTGTTTTTGTCATTCATCTGCGCAGTTGGTTCCCCGACATAATTATATGGTGATCCAGGGTTGGGATTTTTCATCTCTCCTGGGGTGTAATGTGAGACACCTGGATTGTGTGCACCAGTAGACCTGCTATGCAAGTCTTAAAACTACAAAGGAACACACATACATGGTAAAATACTAAAAAAAAAAAAAAAACACTAAAAAAGTGGACTGACAACAAATGTTCCCTGCATATTAAACCATGTGATAGCATAATGGTAAAAGAACACGTGTCGTTCAACTAACTACCCTGAGGGTTTTCTGCACACAACCACAAAACCTTTATTAACTTTTCAGTCACATTTTAATATTCCTAACTAACCACCAAGCAAACAGAACTCGACCTGATAAGCACTAACACGTGTCCTTGATGGATGATTAACTTTCCTCCTATAATTTCTACATTTCATTTTGTCCTTCTTTTATTCTCGTCCAAAAATAATTTGCAGGTGTGTGTTTCTTGGTGAAAATGTACTGCATAATGTAGATATCAAAAGTCTACCCACCCCTCGCCAAATGCCGTTTTTTTTGTGAGATAAAAATAATGAGCCCCTGATATGTCTATCATTTCAAAACCTTGATTGAGACCGATAACCCGTCCAATCCAATTGGGAAAATTAGTCAATATTTTGGAGAGGGGGAGTCTATCATCACAGGATGCAGGAAACTGCCCGAAATGGGACAGGAAGTCGGCCATTTTGGTTCGAAATGGTCATTTTGTGTGCTTTGACCAGTTTCTACTCGAGAACTCTCGTTTTGAGGATCACTACTACAAATGTCGTGACGAGGGTCCATCCATTGCTGCTTATTGTTTAGCGCTTGCTTATCGCCACATTTGTGCTTGTTGTCTTTCTGTCCAGATGGGGAGTACATCAGTCTAACTGGCCCCCCAGGTCCACCCGGCCCACCTGGCCCTCAAGGTACAAATGTCATCCAGGACCCACAACATTAGAATTACTTTGGTACTAATCCACACGAATATCAATAATCCTGGCCACTAACTGCATGTAGGTCCGTTGGGTCCGAGGGGCCCCGCTGGGATTCCAGGCATACCTGGACAGAATGTGAGTACCTTTCAGTGAATATTGATCAGTAAATGAGGAAGTCCTCATTAATATGCATCCTTGTCTTTGACACAAGGGCAAGGAAGGCGATCCCGGCCAGCCTGGGATTCCTGGACCGAGAGGTGACCCAGGGCAAACGGTGAAGCTGATTCATTCATTAAAATGTTTGTTGTAGCGGCTGAACAAATTGATTAGATATTATTTCTTCGTAAATGCTCCGTGATGTCATGTGAAGCAGCTCTTCTTCAAAGGCTTGCTCCAGTCCGTGACTAATTCACCCCCCCCCCCCCCTTCTCCTGGGCCCCTCTTTGTCCAAGGCCACTCCACTCCTCTCTCTTGTGGGCCTCTAGCTTTAAAGCTGATCCCAGTGCAGTGATTTAAGACCGGAGGTCTGCTGAAGACCAGGACGAGTGTATAAGAACATGGGTGCTAAAATATCTGCTCTCTTTTTCTTTATTTCTCCATCCTCCAGGGTCCTCCTGGAGAAACAGGCGAGCCGGGCCAAGCTGTGAGTATACACTTTCAGCGTTATATGAAGCAAAAACAATAAAGATATGACAAGATGATTGTGTTGTTCTTTTACAGGGACGACCGGGGCTCAAAGGAGAGCCAGGTGAAAGCTTCAGTGACGTAAGAAGCATTTGCTACTCTGCTTACATTTACAACTGTACATCCAGTGTACACTTTGGACAAAATAGTAGAGTAACAACTCTAAAATAGTCACCATTTTACCAGAATGAAATTTTAATATTGTATGGATAAAAAATAAAATAAAATCAAGGACAGATTTAGACATTAGTTGTCCGAGAACATTATGAATCACATCATACAATGTACAATATCACAAAATGTACAATCACACGTGTACAAGAAAAGTTAGTATTTTAAAAGTTGCAATACACTCAATTAAATTATTGTATTATTTAGAACAGGGGTGTCAAACTCATTTTTGTCATGGGCTACATTTTAGTTACCGTTTCCCTAAAAAAGACAATGATAACAATTTATTCAAGAATTTTAAATTTTGGTAGAGATTTTCACAAGCATCATGGAAGTTAGCATGTTTGATTTGCTTTCGCGGGCCACATAAAATGACGTGCAGGGCCAGATCTGGCCCCCGGGCCTTGAGTTTGACACTATGATTTAGAACTTGAATATATTGCATGAGAAAGGTGATAAAAAGACGATGTGACATTGCAAAATTTAATCTACAAGAATATTGGAATTATTTTTCTTAATAAAAAAAAAAGTACCGGTACCGCTTGTATTTTTACAACAATTAAGTCCTACTGTTGCAAGAATAAATGCACAATATGAGAGAAGACTTGTTTGGAACACACTCCCCTGTTAATTTTGACATTCCGAATTCAAGCCGGACGCGATTCCACAACTCAAGGAAGCTTTGAAGATCCTGGCTGAGCGGGTCCTGATCCTGGAGCACATGATCGGCATACACGGTGAGCTTGAAGTCAACAACTCACAATTTATTTTGGCTTCATTGAGCAGAAATTTGACATTCAAGAGTCAACTGGTATTTGCGTGATGGAATGGGAAAACGCGTTTATTTCAATAAACGAAAACCAGGATCCAAGGAGGTCGCACAAACAGCTGAATTTGTAAATGCCGAACCTCAAACATGCTAGAGTCAATTTTACATGAAAATGCATTGTACTTAAATTTCAAATACAGCTGAACTATATGTAATGTATTGTACTGGATGAAAAAAAACTAAACAAAACGGAGGCCAATGTAACATGATTGACAGTTTTTTAAAATTCAGTAATTCTTTCACACACCACCAGAGGGACCCTGCACAACGCAAACTCTTTGTGCAGGCTCTTAATTCTATATTTTATTTATTTAATGTACCGGTAGTTGTTGTTATGATGTTGGTATTTAATATGTGTCTTTATTATGCCGTTTTAAAATGGGTTATTTGACTGTCTCTTATTGTAATATCAAAGCATCCGATGTAACTGAGGCATCCTTGTCTCCGCACAGGAATCCAAGAGGGATCTGGTTATGGTGTGGTTAAGGACCCCCAGTCCTCTACACTGAGAAAAACTAAACGCCGCTAAACTGGTCGCAAACCCACCCCGGCAGGGATACAACAACCATCTCCTGTTTAAGGCAATCACAGTGTATATTTTTGGCTGGATGTTTCATTTTATTTTCTCCTCACACTTTTATTGCCTTTTTATCGCCATAAATATCTGAGTGAGTTCAATATAATACTTCATAGTTCCTTTTTTGGCGCGGCTGCAGCAGGATTTCGGTCTACACATGTGTAGTAGCAGCGCTTACATTGTGTCAGACGGTGAAATATAAGCCCATAAAGTGTTATGAGGGTCTTGGCTTCTTTCTTTCCACAGATAAAAGACGGCCTAGTAAACACATCAGTTTCGCTGGCTTGCGCTGGCAAAGTTCCCCAGGCTGCGATAGGAGAGTTTCCTGAGAGCCGGGACCCAAAAACGTACTGTTTAGTGTCAAACATTCTCTCGCAGCATCCTAGCCATTCATCTTGTACCGGCTTGTCAAACATATTTCTTCTTCCTCTTTTTTTTTTAAACTTTCTTCCCTGCATCGTTAAGGCCGAGGTAAGACATGAGAGTCTGCCAGCAGCGTCTGCTTAAAATGACAAGTTTGCTTTTTGGAGTCTACATCTGGAGAATGCACATCTGGGAAGTAATTTTTTTCCCCAACTTCTTTTCTTCTTTCACAACCTGACAGCATTACATCTTCGTAAACGCCTCAGAGACTGGCCGCATTGTTATTTCAAGTCCCTCACATAATACAGTTGGATGACATGCTGTTCACATGTGAGTCATATGTTCAGTTAAAGTGCATTTTTATTCTCTGACCATGTGGAAATGACAAGGAAAGTGGGGACATTGTGTAAAGTGTAATCCTATTTCTGTGACTTGTGACAAAAAAATATCCAAAATGATTTGAATTCTTTCGCAATGCATTCTAATATGCAGTCTTTTGGAGTTCATTGAAATACACTAGGTCAGTGGTTCTGAAACTTTTCACGCCAAGTACCAGCACAAAAAATACAAAGCTTATCAAGCAGCACCATTGAAAACAAATATTACGAAAAAGCATAGTTAAATATTACTGTAAGCCACTGGTGTTTAAGCCATAGTTTGAAAATCAACTCTGTGCTTAAATATAAGAAAACAAAACAAACTTTAGTTTAGTAATTATTCTCTTAAAATGTATCGCACATAATAGTTGAACGTTTCTATAAAAATTCATCCTTAAAACCAAACCATTTTGAAATATTAAACATCAACGAGTAATACAGAAAATTGAAATGTAGGGTAACTCAACTGACGCAAATCTGATGATTCTTTTGTGTACCACTAGAGGAAGTCTGTCTCCGACCCCAATATAGCTGACACACTTTTTCCACTTGCCGTGTCATTTCATTTCAAGACATGTCAAAGGCAACAAGAATCGCAAACTCAAAATGTGGCCAAATTTGGACTCATTTTGGGCTTAGGTGTATGTACTTGAACTTTATTTGACAATAACATGTGACACAATTATGACAAATAAACACTCTGCTTCAGTGATGAGAAGTGTGTGTAAAGGCCACAGGACACTACATTAGGTACACTTGTGATCCTATCCTTTTTTTTTTTTAAAGCAATGAAGTCTGCTATTTCAGAGATCAAACATGGTTAATATTACCGCAATTTTAATGGATGTAATGTATCTTATTGTTTGACAATTTGTTGCATCTCTCACCGAGTTAACGGTAATTGAACTTACCAAAATATTTGAAACACCCACTACATTTCTAAACTGCTGCAATATATGCGCACAATAATACATGTTAAATTAATATCTCAGTCACTGAATTTAAGCCAATAGAGTGTCCCTGTACACTAAATGGGCTGTCATTTTTCTGTTTACATCCTTCCATAAAAATAAAAAAATCTTACTCTGACTTGAGGTTTTTTTTCTTGACTCCTCTAACCGGGCTGGTGATTGATTCGTCAAGTCTGGCTCCATCTTATAATTTTCTCTCAGATTTAATTTTGTCCTCAACATGTGGATCTCTGATGATCACAGAGAATAAACACCCTCCTACCTCAAATAGCTGCCTCATCCTATCAGGGGAAAAAAAAGATGAGTAGCTGCTAACTGAAGGTAGGAGCAAAGGAAGCCCACTGTGGACGGTACCCTTGAGCAGAACCAGATGCGGCAGGTCAAAGAGGTTCAATACAGTTTGTGTGGTGTTGAGAGTATATCAGGTATGACTGGCTGTCTCTCTCCATTTGTGGAGCTGCAACATCTTGCAGGCCTCCACGTTCATGGAACACATTTTGGGTCCACTGTTTGTTTTTCTAATTCATTCACCTCAATACCTGAATAGTTGTTACTGTTTGTTTATCTTTGAAAATGAATGCAGAATGTTTACTAATATCACAAGACAGGTGAGACCCCCCCCCCCCCCAAAAAAAACAACGATTGCACTTCTTTATTTTACCTAAGCGGGATACACAAAACTTGAAAAAACCCGTTGACAAGCCCACGTTTGAAATGTGAGAGTCCCCATGGTGAGGAAAAGTAATGTGCATGTGGTGAGGCGACCAACAGAAGACGTGTAACAATTCCTGTCGTAGTACCAACCTTGACCTCTGAGAGGCAGCGTGGTACCACACCGCATCCAGACTACTGGAAGATACAAAGAAGAAGAAGAATAAGAATTAGCTCCATCGTAAAAAGATTTGGGTTGCAAAAGCAGCTCAAATACAGTAATTATATGTGAAAAGTCGGTAGAACTACTTGAGTGTTGAATAACTGGTAAGTTCTGATTTATTTATTTTTCAAGTAGCGCATGTACATGAAATTTAAAAAAAAGAAACACATATTCAAATACTGTCCAACAATATCGCTTCAAAACCATAGTGTTTTTTCATCTAAAATAACTCAAACTAAGGCAAATTCTACCTCACCAAAAATGACCCTAAACCAACGTAGTTGTTAACACGTGAAAGTGCGCAATCGGCTCACCATGCTGATTTTGTTAATATACTGTATAACTGTATATATTCCTACAGCTGGGATAGGCTCCAGCACCCCCCGCGACCTGACCCTAGTGAGGATCAAGCGGTTCGGAAAATGAATGAATGAATGAATATATATTCCTTTAACAAAAGTGAGTTTTGCCAATTTACATTTTAATCTTCATTGCTCTGCACACATTGAGGAATGTTTTTTAGGGGTGGGGGGCAGATGCTGATGATGCATGACGGATGCTGTTTATGTCGTAGTCCATACATCCAGTTTTCTGTAACCAATCTTGAAGGTAAATATAAATTTCTGCCATTTTTCACATAAATGGGTCACGTTAACATGTGACTACCTGGCTCCATTCGATTGCTGAAACCGAAACCCAACAAGACAAAAGTCTCACCAGCAAACCAAAATAACTCCCCAGCAAAAATAAATACCTGAAGATTAAAACACAAATAGCAAGCCCAATGTAGCTCAATGTAACTGCGTAAAATGAACAGGTTTAACATTGTTGGGCCCAACTGATTTGAGAGGGGTGCAGGGGGGAAATCACTCAACCACTCGCTGACTTTGACTTTGAATTGGACACAACACAAATTGTTCACATTTTTCCAGATTGTCAGCATCGCCCACCATAAATAGTGTAACTTTCCTTTTCTTTGCTTGCGCATTACAAATATTATTAGTAAGACAATAAGGCTTCCTTACATGTTGCTATGAAGTGACCTAGATCAGATGAATCTCAGCATAATTGACCCAGAAGGATTGAGAGTGCGAGTGTGACTTGTCTCCACACTGATGCACAGACACTAGCAGGTATGACTGGTTGTGTGTATGCGTTCTCATCTCCTCTGTCGCTAAACTGCAGTCCATTTCAATTCCTCTTCTCCTGCAGGATTGAATATTACCTTGTCGGCAGCTGACAACTTTCGAGGGGCTGAGGTGAGTCGTTGCCAAGCAACAAGGTGAAAGATTGAATTTATCAATATGAGATTCAGAGGTGGGGGGAAATACTGTTAAAGAGGGTGACGGTGTGCTGAGATGAATACTCGATTCTAAAGCATTTTCAGTAGATTTAAATCCATGCCTCCTTTCACCCCCCATTCCCCCTTTTTTTTTGACTAACTGTGCTGTTCATATGACCCCCACGGGCTGGAGACCCTCTAATCTCATTTGTACGGCAACAGATGTTTCTCCTAAAAACATCCGCCGACTGGGGAGTTTAAAGTGGGACCGGCAGATGAAAGCATCACATCGGCAGACATATTGACTTGCGGTACGCTTATGGAGCACTCCCACGTAAACATGTCCGCTCTAACGGCTCACGGGTGGAATAACACAGTGGCGCCTTGAGATATGAGCGACTCAACTTACGAGTCGTTTGCATTATTTTTTTTTCTTGCAAGCAAAAATTTAAGGCAAACGAGCGCTGTATGAGCAGTGAATTCAACTTACTTCATATCAAGTTTGAAAGAAAATGAACAATTCTTCAAAAAGAGGCTTTCTGCTGGTTACTTTCTTTATCCTCTGCAGAAAATTACTTTGGGAGGGGGAGGGGGGGTTCTGCCTATTCCGATATTTGGCAGAATAAAATTTTGATGATGAAAATCAAATGATTTGGGGTATTATTTTGTTGTTGTTGAAATTTTGTTTGTTTGCATGTCATTTTTTGTCCTATGTTGTAATGGGTTAATGTGAAAAATAAAAGTTTTTTAAAAAATTGGCATCTTTTGAAAGAGCTGACATCAGCTGATTAAATTGTCTGGTCAATGTATCCATTGGACTCTAAATATTACTGCGGTCACTCACAGTAGTTTTGAAAGTCTTCTTCGTTTATGACTTCATGACAGTCCTGTACTGCCTCCCGGTGGCGAAAAAGTTGCGATGAATTAATCATAATGCACAACCATTTGTAATTCTTTTTTTTCAATTTAATTTCTTATTTTATAAAGAAATATGGAGTGATATTTTCCTAATTAAAACAGAGTACATTTGTTGGTGTTAGTTTTTGGGAGGAGGCTGGAATGAATTAATGGCATTCCCATTTAATTCAACACAGAATCATCATCCAAACATGGCCACCGCAACAGGAGTTTTCATATTCTTGTCCACGTGTGCCAAAAGCAAGTAAGTCCCATGCATAGGCACAAAGGCGACAAATAAAAGCGTGCCGCGCAGCAATCTGACGGTTGGTTTCCCATGACTGTGTCTCGCCGGCCCATGGACCTTCCACTCTGTCTCGCTGATGGCTCCTGTGTGATTAGGATCATCCATCTTACTGTCAAAGGCAACAAAAAAGGGCAAGAAAGGGGGAAATTGCACACATACACATCGCCACACGCGCTCACCGTCCCTGGCGTCCAGAAAACAAGCGAACGCGGCGTGCGAGCAGAGGTAAACAACAGGCCGCTTCGATTGGCTTTGTATCGGGAACGGGCGTGGGCGTGCATCTTTCGGGGTCGTCCGCGGCTGCCCATTATACTGCATGATCAGTCGCTGGAGTGTACATGGGGGACGGAGGGGTGGGGCGACATGTCTGATCTTGCAGCTGATCAAAAGGCACCAGAGACTTGCTCCCTTGCGGCCGGGCAAGCAGGGTCTCATATCAACATGTCTCTGTTCAGTAGACAGGAAAAACAAGAAGAAAGGGAAGGGGAACGGGGTGGGGGTTTGATTGGTGGGGGGGTTGGGAGACGTATGGGCAAAAAGCACAGATGAAAGGATAGCGAGGGAGGCCCGACGACAGTATACAGGATGACAATAATACATAACTGCCCTTGTATGTTTGTTGTCTCTGATGAGACTTAAGACATCTGTGTTAATAACCTCCATGACAGGAAATTGTTGTTCGCCTTGAAACATTGTGTGTAATGTAATCACCACATTTCCTCAAATTGTCAGTGGCCTTGGGTGTTTATTTACTCAACTACAAATGGGGGTGGGTATACATAAGGGCTGCTGATCAAGGTTCCGGGTATTACTAATAATGGACTGCATTAGTTCAAATTCATATCGACTGTAATTTATTTGTAAGGGTTAAGTTCCAAGATGAGTTTGAAATTATGTTGATGTGTTGTGAATTCAGTTTGTGGTATAATTATAGTTTACAATTAGAACTGTGTCAATTACTGGTAGCTTTTCCAAATTGGCTGCAGGGCTCTATCCCAATCCCCTGAAAGTAGCGGGGGTTTTGTTTACTGTATGCCAGCAGTCCACTCCTCAGGACTCAAACCATCGAGTCAAGTCACGGACCACGTGGGTGCGTCCCATGTTCTTCCTTAGTGCCCTGCATGCGGTGCAGTAGTGTTCTCCCCAGAAGGCGGGCTGGCGCAGTCCAAGGCCCGTTCTCCAGCGCAGGTGCCCCAGCAACCTTGCCGGGTCCCGCCTAAGCGCCAGCAGGTACAGAGCCAGAGCTTTGACCGAGGGGAAGTCATCCACGTGGATGAAGGCCTCGGGCGGCAGGAAGCGCTCGTAATTCTTCCGGGCAGGACCCAGGACCACGGGCACGGCTCCGGCCAGCACAGCGTTCCACAGCTTTTCTGTGATGTAATCTGTGTGTTGCGAGTTCTCCAGGGCTAAATAGAAGTGGTAGTGCTTTACCAGACGCACCACGCTTCCGAGGCCTTCCGGAAGGCTGTGTCCAGCTCGGCCAAACACGTCCACCTGGATGTACTGGCTGAGCTGGTAGTAGAAGGCCACGCGGGCCTGCGAATCCACCCAGTTGCTCACCACCCACGCGACCAATCCAGGACGAGAAGTTCTCGAAGGTTCTGAGAGCGGCTGCCCGCCGCCATGCTTGTGGACCAGGTAGCCGTACGGGAGGAAGATGTCAGAGTCGACGCGGTAGCTCATGGTGAGGTTGAAGCGGCCCTCCAGGCGCCACAGGTCTGGCGTGTGCGAGGGCGACTCATAGTTCAGCCATATCCACTTCTGCCCCGACGGCCGACCCACTTCCGGCGGTAGCTCGGCGGTTCCCGCAGCAACATCGCGGTGGTGCACGAGCACGCCGTCGGCGCGCGCGTACTGGAACCTGTCGTCCGTCAGCACGCAGCCGTCAACGCCGTAGCGTGCCAAACAATCCGGAAGTGGCCGCTTCCGCCCGAACGGATGAGTCCAAATCAAGAGCGTCACCTCGGGAGCTGTCGTTGCCGGCTTTAGCGCGAGCGGCTCCGGTAAGTGGGGCAAAGAAAATCCCAGGAGGACGAGGAAGACGGCAGCCACTAGGCCCGCGGTAAGAAAGTGGCAATCACATTTGCGCGAATCGGGGCGCCTCTTGGAGCATGCGCGGGTACGTCGAGCCCAAACTCCCATAGGTGCCCTTCACCCCCGATCACCAGCGCACCTTGGAGTCTTCATGGCAGCCTTAAGCCTTGAAAAGCTTTAATCCGGCTCGCATTGGTCCAATCGAGACGCCGACACTTAGACGTGGCAGGGTGCTGGCGGGTTCCTGGTGCCTGTCAATGAGCCTTCTGTGACGTCCACACGGCCTCCCTGGCACTTGGAAACTGAGTAAACAACTCCACGGCAGCTCAGGAAATAAGTAACTTTTTATGACACGTTTATCAGGTACACTTAGATTGTACCTTTGAGTTTAAGCAAAGTTTCAGTGTACAGGAGAGACGCCGCCCCCACTGTGCCCGATTTTTTTCATCCAGTAAAGGGGATACTCTCAGGGCATTATTTTTAGCCCAATTTCTACAATGGCATTCACAAATGAAACCCTTATTTGACCCCTATTTGAGATTTTGCCGTCAGCTTCATTTAGTTGATTTAACACACAAAATGATTGCATGAAAGAGGTTAAAATATTGTGTTATTTATGTATGGATCTATCTTTGAAAGTGGGGATTTCCCAAATTCATCAAGTTCACAATTGTTGAGGAAAAGAATCCGTTTTGAAAAAGTTGGCGAGTACGTCAATCTCTCTCATCTGACATTGCTTAATCGTTTCTTAGTTATTTTTTTCCATCACTAAACAATAACAATAATTGGTCTATGAACAGTAATCAGGAAAAAATTGCAATACACTATAATGCAAAAAAATGTTCGCCATTTTTTGATTAATCGGTGGAATAATTAGTAGAATGATCAATTCCAAAAATAATCAAGAGTGACAGCCTTAGAATTAATAGTTTCATGGCATTGTGTGGTTTTATCTGACTTTGTCCAATCAGATGCACTGTGAAATGTGCACCACCATCCAGTCGAACACCACTAGAACTAACACAAAATCACTAAAAATGTTATTACAATTAGATTAGAACACATTGAGCCTGCTTATTTTGCTGCATTACAAAAATAGTAAATATATGACATGTCACTTCCTTAAGAAATTCTAACATTCAATCCACGTATCACAATACCGCATTTTTTCCCCAATACTGTATTTGGGCAGCCCTAATTTTGAAATTGAGCACAAAAATGAAACTCCACCGAATAGAGTTATTATATTATCATTACCCTCATAACAAATGTTCAGATTCACAGCAATCATTGAAAATCTGGAATTAACAGATGCAAAGTTATGTATGTGTAGTATATATGTCTGATATAAAACGTGCATATTTTACTCATGTCTTTATAAACATTGAATGTTTCATAAACATGTAGCATTATATATTTACATTTTAAAACATCATACATTCACATGTTTATGTATTTCCAAGCTTTTTAAAAAATATTTACTATAATTTTATATCTTTAATATTGACATAAAAAAACTACTTGTGCATATATTTGTTTCGACTCTTTCTGAAACATTAAAAATGACCTTAATCGCGAATGGCTTGTCCTCTAATAGTACAATTTGTCTACCACTGGGTGTCTCCATACACAAAGCTGTGTTGTGGACGGATTTCTCCGACTTGGCCTCAATGAGCCACCAACCTGGTGCAGTTTTTCAGTGAAGTGACACTGTGGAATTATATTGGGGGTGGGGGCAGGGAAAGCATACATTATTAATTTTGCCAATAAATAAATATTCCGAGCTTTGAATTAGGCATGTTTTGCCGCCACACTTTGAAATGTGCGATGTTTTATTCAGTTCTGGAAAACAAATCCAAACATAAAAACTTGGTTTGAATTAAGAGGCCAGAAAGAAAAAGTAGTTCCACATGTGAGGTTGTTGTACTGATGGTGTGAAAATGCCAAAACATCTGCGTTTGGAAGCCCCCAATTCTGGCAGGAAAAAGCACGCTGTGTGTGTCTTTGGACATCACCCCCCACCTTCCCCCACCATCTCCAATCCCGTTCCCTCCCCTTTAAGTTTGTCATGAATCCTGGATAGAAGTGTAAAACATGGAGCGGTGGGAGGAGATGAAGCAAAGAGCATGTGCGACTCCACTGGGTCCTCCTTCCTGTGACATCCATTCACTTTTACTCAGTGTGGGGTTTAAAAAAAAAACAAAAAATCAGAACAACTGTGCGTGTCTGTGCATGTCTGCTGTGTCTGAGATCAGCTAAACCCGTAAGAGGTTTTGTATTCTTTTTGCATTATTTATTACCCCCCCCCTCCCCTCCCCTTTCAGCACAACCATTCTATTTTCAGATGATTCTTCATCTGATGTTTATCTGGGGCTGGCGAGAAACAACAGCAGTCTGCTCCCCAGTATTATTAACACATGTATGTCTCGCCGCAGAAGCAGCCAAGGTTACCGTGGTCTGGGAGTGACGTGCGATGGCGTTGTGCGGTCTCCTTTCAGAGTTTCGGAATCCGCTATTGTTACAGGAAACGGGCAGTAAGTCAAGTTGCACCAGTAGCGCGTTTGTCTATTTTTTTCGTCGTTTGAAGCTCACCTGCAATGTCAACGGCCACTTCCTGTTTGTCAAAACGTTATCACGACGTGCTTCAACAGAAAAACCGTGACCCTGTTTTGGATTTTGCAACTCCACATTCATGTACTGTTCTGTCTTGTTTTTTTTCTTTTCGTTTGTTTGTTTGTTTAATTTTAAACGGAACCACAAAAACATGGCATGATTGTCAAGGAAAAAGCGCATGGCCACAAAGAATAAGAAACGAATGATTATGAGGACATTGTGGATGTTTTCAGAAGTTTTTGGCACAGGTTATCCACGCTACATTCCCAATCAGTACAAATATCCTCCTGGTAGCAAATGGCGTCGACACTGGTATTGAGTCACGGACCAGTGGTTAGGGACCGTCGTTGCCACAGGTACAGGAAAAAGTAACTTTAAGAACGTTTTTAAAAAGTGCTTACTTTCCAAATTACTTGATTTTAAAAGTAGCTTATTTTAGTAATTACTTGATTTGATCAACAAGAGTTGACCAGCTGTTTGGGAAACTCCCCAAATTTCCGATGGCCGCCACACCTCTGCTACTACATAGATATCGTAAAGTGTTAGATTACCAGTTACTCAAAATAGGAGCCATTATTAAGTAACACATAAGTTATTATTAACCCATTACCAGCATCACTGTTGAGGGCCACTGGGACAGTGAGCTACGAAAAAAATACAGTAAGGTGATAGCTTTTTCCCGCTTTTTCCAGGACTCAAGTAGTCCACAGAGAGCACGGTAGTCTTTTACGACGGGACCCCCAGGTCATCACTCATCTTCCCTATTGATTTTCTCTTTTCGTGTTCTCGGGGGACAGGATGTCTCAATTGGTCGCGCCTGGTGTGGGAGTCTGAGCGACCGCGAAAGCGATGAAGACGGGCGAGTAACGGCGGGGCTGCAGAGAGGGGCGGGGGGGTACAGAGACCCTCGCTGACCCACGACCTTAATCATGACCCCAGAGGTCACACCGGAGGTCAGGGGTTGTGTGAAAGTGCCGCAGAGGCGATTCACTACGCTGGCGGGCGCTGATGATCTTATGCAGCCGTGCCGGTCTGTCTGGCGTGATCAGTGTTGCGCTCCACCCGCGGGCCCCCAAGGGCCACACATCCGTTCTCTAATGCGACCACACGAGGCCCCTTTACAAGCACCTCGCAGGCACGGCCAGTGAGCACCAGGAAGACGGGGGGAGAGAACTACTTGTGCAGTACTCGCAACGCTGATAAGATATATTCGATATCTTGAACATTGCTTGAACATTTCAAGCAATGCTAACAGTTGTAACGTAAATTTTTTATTTACTGAAAACGTGACCGTTGCCGTCCCCTTCAACGCTGTTACTAAACAGTGGAGCAAAAATTTACATGACTGCCTCACACACCAAGTTTCTCTGTCCATGACCAGTTGGGATGGGTGACGATCCAGCGCCATTTCGAGTGACAATGCAAAAACACCCTCATTGCACTGCTGTTGTGACAAAGGCAGAAGGTAAGCGGAGCTGCCTAAAGTTGGATGCGAAGTTTAGCGTCAGCCAAACGGTGTTAGTTTCTGATAAGCGGCACAAAGTTGATTGCTCAGCGAAATTGACGACACTGCGTTAGCCGTGAGTGTTGTGTCCGTGTCCCGCACACACACAGCGTTGTACAGGAAGTACTGCCTCCATGAGAGATTTGTCTTTTTTTTTTTTTTTTAGTTTTTACGGGTAGGCGCTGGTCCAGCCCTTTCAATGCCCCAGAGCTCCACCAAGGGAATGAAATCCACACTTGCCATTGGACCAGAGATGTATCGATAAAATTCAAATGGGCTAATTTCAACAAGACAAGATGTGGGACGGGTGTGGAACGATCCCTATAATTCTTGATCCTATTATTATGAAAGTTATATGTTACAAACATAGTGCCAAAAAATGAAATCTCCCAGCATCTTAGCACAGTCCTCATATTTTGCATTGACATCATGTACTCTTTTCGTTGAAATGTTGCATTATTTTCATTCATAAAATGATGTCGGAACCCATTTGACTTTTCATTGCACATGCGCGTGCATCGTTGCCATAAATAGTGGAGTGAAAATTGTGGGGGGATTAATTAGATTTATGTTGGTAAATGATAATAAAACATTGGTTGATGAATGCTTTTCATTTGTTAGGAATTATACCTGCGTCTTGTCTAAAGTTACCAGACAAGAAGTATTCCAGTATTTGAGTGTTATGGCACCTACTCAAGAATGTAAAAATAACTTGAGTGCTAAACATCAATATAAAAGCGCAAGGGAGAATCTGTTTATTACATTTCAATGTAGCATCATTAAAAAAAATGACCAGAAAATTTACGCGCTGCTCTCACTGACCACTTTCAAGGTATTTTTAAAACAATTTGGAAGTTTAAAAAAAAAAACACCCAAAATGCTTCCCGATATATTTTTTTCATTTGTGTTGTTGCTTTGAGACTCAATCCATTTGTATGCTGATGAATTACCTTATCGTCTTCGACCGCCTGTGTCGGCCAGGATACTTTCGCAGAGATGAAGAATGAGTTTTAATCTCATGGTTAAATAAAGGTAAACTGGTGATAAATAAGTGAAAACTCACAAATTAGAAACCAAGTGGGAAAACTCCCCCCTCATAACAACTGAAATGTGATCTGCCGCCTGCAAGCTGTGTTGTAAAACTGCAGGCTGTAAAGCCACCGCTTTTTACCTTTGGCCGTGTCCACTTTAAATATGTTATAGTATCCACCGAGTAAACTAGTCTCGGGTCACCAGTAAAGCTGTCAAATCAATGTGGTTTGAACAGGAAGCGCATCAAAATGGAGTGAAGTAAATTGTACTTAAACGTTCGCATTGGCATTGCCGTCGTTGGCTGGTGTCGGTGCCAGACTTGTTTAGCGTGTTGTGGGTTTACAATAATTTGTAGTTGGGTTGCTAACACTGAGCCAGACTTGTTTCAACATGAGTGCACGCCCCCTGCTGCTTCAAAGCAAACTGGTAGAAGCCCGACGAAGCGCTCTTTGTGGAGGTGCAGCGACTGTTTGTGGAAAAGGAGTGCAGTGGTAAAAATGTTAGTCGTGATACAGAGCAGTGAGAACAGTTGACAAGTGACTTACACGTCGGCCTAACAATTTGGGGTTTTGAATCCCTGCTCTGACCTTTCTTTGATGTGTCATGTTTTGGAATGTGGGTGGAGGCTACAGTGACCACTGATCGTTTTAGAAAGGTTCCACCTTTTGAAAAAATGTCCTTCAAGTTCGATGAGATCTTACTTGTTGGATGTTCATCAGTTGTTTGTTTTTTTTCCCCTAAACATTGTGTCCTAATATTTTTAGAGCAAGGCTCTTTTTAATATGTCTTAAGCAACTGTAACTGAATCACATAACCACACGTTCTCGCTGAAGATTGGGAATAGACTACTGTACTTGCATTAGGCCTGACCTGAATTTCAAGTTTGACTTGATGATAGGTCGCATCATAAGTCATGCAGGCACGCGCAACAGCTCCAACGAGGAAAATATTTTTTCAGTTCGCACACAACATATTGGACTTGAACAACTATGTTTGCCAGCTGTGCAATTCTCCGTTAAAGATCGCATTATCGTGTGGCTGAAAAGACACGGTATGCTCCTACTCTTGCCATTTTATTATTAGGCCTTCTTGCAATTGTTCACCTCCTGACGATAAGAATCACCCTTTTCGGCGGCTTCTTGCAAACTTCTTGCAAGCCAACACAACCCCCCTAAAACTCATTCAGTAAACCCTGGAAAGTTAGTGGCAAAAAAATAAAATGACCCCGATCGACACCAACTTTGGTTTACATGTCACAGAACACACGGAAAGGTCTCAAGAAAAGGTGGCAAAAATAGTAGAGGAAGTTAGTCATTTGGGTTTGAAGCAGCCATTTGAGGGAAAATTCCATGAGAAAGATCCCTGGGAAAGTTAGACAAAATAAAATGGACCTCCTGACAGCAGTTTCGTCGATCGACACCAAATTGGGTGGGCATGTCGATCTTAACAGAAAGCGCCAACAAGTTTCAATGACCCACGCTTGAAATTACAGAGGCAGACTGTCATTTTGGTTCGAAGCAACGATTATAGAATTCTCAGGTTCGAACTCTGACATAGTCCATTGATGAAATTGACCCCAGTGAGCCTCAATTGGAAGCAGGTATCAAAGACAAATGCAATATTTGGTCGCATGTATTTATTTCTTTTTTGCCCATGTCAACTAATATGAGCGGCGCATGGCGTCAGAGTTTGATGGTCATTGTGAGGACTTGCCATGAAAACATGTGCGAGATTCGGCATTGTTTTAATATTTTATTGTGTTTTCAGTTTTCGCGTTATTAATGTATGGTTTTGACTGTCTTTCTTTTGGTATGCATGTCTGATTCTTACTTTATGTACAGCCCCTTGTATGCAGCTGTATTTCTTTTTAAACTGCTCTTTAAATAAAGTTGAGTTTCTTTCACTACTTGTTCCTTTAATTCTAATTTGGGTGGTTCTTTTTATTGGGGTGGTCTTTTTACATACTGTTAATAGCTATCCTGATAGTGGGTCAATTGAGGGGGATGAAGGTAAATGATGTCTTGATGTATAAAATGAGGCAAAGCTATCATGGGCTACTTCACTTATTGGAGCAATGAGTACCATTCATACAGAAGGGATCATAAATGCCTACAAACCCCAAAAGGTGCCGTGAAAGAGGGGCATTATCTATGCCACATTCCGTATGGTATTTTTTAACAGGGGCAAGTGAAGCACAATCGCTATTAGGGAAACAAAAATAAATCTCGAGGAGTGTATTTTTGTTGCAGATGGAGCCGATAGCAAGACTGCGAAGGATATGTGGCTTATGAAAAAAAAGTGCAGTCATTTCACTTTGGCAGACTTTACAGCACACCGGTGAGGTGGATGAAGAATATAATATGAGCAGCTGAGACGTTGCAATGATAAACCAAAGCAGGTATCAGTTCTCCATATAGGAAACTTAATGGCACAGACTTCGAGAGCATTTGATCTGAGCGGCTGTGGAATTCTATTTAAAAAACAAAACAAAAACGTTTTCATAAAATTGGCCTCAGACGAAAAAAGGTGTTTTCAAGGCATACAATGAGGCCCCTTTTGACACAAAACCGTGCATACATAGCACACAGTGAAGACATGGTCAGCTGGAGTGACGCGTCAGGAGCAGCCGGGGGTCAACCGTGTAGCGCAAGGTCAGATAGACAGCAGCGACACCATATTATACACACTGGCGTGTCCCTCACCGTCCTATCTATCTATCTATCTATCTATCTATCTATCTATCTATCTATCTATCTATCTATCTATCTATCTATCTATCTATCTATCTATCTATCTATCTATCTATCTATCTATCTATCTATCTATCTATCTATCTATCTATCTATCTATCTATCTATCTATCTATCTATCTATCTATCTACAGTATATATATATATATATATGGTATTTCCCATAATTTATTAGGCCTACACATTCATTTTAATGAGAACAATCCCGTGGGACACTACTAAATGAAAAGTATTAACGATCTCGTTCCAATTTCCTCACAAGTGACACATTGATTGTGAAATCATTGTTCTGTCTGCCGCTTTATATTACTGGCGTAGAGAGATGAACAAATATATACTTGCAATGAATTCATCATTTTCAAATTAAGTGAAATTAGATCATTCTGACACAGCACATTGGGATGCGTTTAGAGTCACTAATGATTTAGAATGACCCTCTTTGGAACGTAATGGCCGAACTTTTACTTCACCTTTGTGGAAAATGTCTTCTGGTGAAAGCGAGATGAATTGGATTCCACGGTGCATATTGCTGACATGTGTCTCTTGAACGTATTTGCCTGCAATTGGTGAAGTTAGTCGGTGGCCTGTCGCCAAAGTAAAGAAATATGGTGGTGAACATATCTCCTTTTCTGTTGTAAAGGTTAGTCAGGAGTAACCTATGCTAAAGGGAGGTTAAAGGTTGCATCCAGGCACCTTTCTTCAGCATTTTTAGAATTCTTTCCACCAAGTACTTAGTCACGGGTCATCTCGCTCGGATAGGAACGGAAAGGAAAGTTCCTAAGGTAAAAAAAAAAAAAATCCACAGAGACCCCGTGTTTATCTCTCGTTTTATCTACAGTAGCTATCGACTTGCCTAGCGCTCTAGCTACAGCAGGTCCTGGAAAGATACAGCCTAGGGCCACATTTGGCACGTCCACAGTCTCCGGCTGGCCTTTGTGGTGTTCATGCCAATAAAATAAACATACAGTATCTGGTGCTTCTTATTTTAATGGGCTTGCATGTGGACAGTACAAGCTAGCAAGAGCTACAACTTATGTCTGCGATGTCGCTAACAATTTGGCTGTAATTTAGGGACTTTTCCGCCCCTCTAGCGACTCTTTCACAAAAAGAGACAAGTGAAAATGAAGAGGGCCAGGGGGATTTGGCCTTATAATACGCATATCAACAGTTTCACAGACTGTACATATTGGATATATCATAATTCATCGTTGTGTTGTAACATAGTACTGTCAATTATATGCCTTGCACTTATCTTGTTATCCATCTGACTGACGATTTATCTATTTTTTGATTTAGGACTCCCTGCTACCAACAGCTAATACAATGATGCCTTGAAATATTAATTTAATTTGCTCCTCAACCAAAAGACTGGAATCGCAAATCATCTTTCCTCGTTGAAATGAATGGAGATCTCACTAATCCATTCCAGCCCCCCAGCCATACCCCCCTCCAAAAAAAGTAATGTGCTATAAGGACAACATCCAATCTTTCCATATTATTTCGTATCATGTCATATCTTTCAATTGCATTCCATATCATTCCAGATTTGTCAACAATTTCACATTTTTACCAATATCATTCCACGTCTTCCAGTATCATTTCATTTATTTGAATATCATTTCACATTTGCCACCAACAATTTTTTTCTGTGACCAATACGTTTCACATTACTCCATCATACTCCATGTCGTGCCACATGCTTTCACGTTTTTTTTTCATTCGGTCTTGCAGCATTCCTGCCCAATTTCTCCAGAAATTTACATTTTTATTTTTTTTAGTTAAACGTTCTGATCATAAATAATATACAGTAAAACAATATAACGACCATGGTGTAAGCTGATTTGGTTCAGTAAAAAAGAGGAGGTAATTTAAAGCCTCTTTAGTATTTACCTGTTAATTTCGCGTATTGATAAAATGCTATTTAAGCAATTATAATGGCGTTATTAAAGCGACAATCCCGGTGTATGACTCCGTTCCACAGGAAGCCCCAATTCCATGCGAGGCAAGGAGGAAATCCAGTCCAGGTTTTGCCGGCGCCCGCTCCCCTCCACTGAACTCCAACCCCCGCGCGCTCTATCAGCATCTCATTCCTGTCTCAATATGTCTCAAGATGGCGGCCAATGCAGGATCGATGTTTCAATATTGGAAGCGCTTTGACTTACAACAACTACAGGTCAGTGGACGCTGTCTTTTGGTTCGCGCGGCTGCCGTTCTGCGAATGGCTCGCACTTCTCTCCCGGCTGGGTTTAGTGTATGTTTTTGTTCCGCCGCCGCTCCGTTCGCAGGTTTACGGAGGGGGAACAGAGCCCGGAGAGCTCCCCCTCGCATTGATGAAAGTGGCTCCTCTCGCTGATCAGAAATTGATCCTCTTTGTTCAATTCCACATCGATCGGACTACTGCGACCGGCTACCGGCGGGGGCGACGTCGCCGGGATGCGATGAAATAACAAAGCCCCCCCCTATAACCCCTCCGAGCCACCGCCGACGAACGATGTCGGCCACTACGGGAAAGCTTTTTCGCCTTGGCCACCTTTTTTATCGCGTGTTGTTCAACTTTTAGTAGCCGTAGTTAGCCCGACGTTTTAGCCGCGAGCTGGCTACCTTAGCTGGGGGGTGAAGGGGGGCGACATACCAAGTGGCTCTGGTTAAACGGTGGCGCAATGAGGACACCCGACTTTGACGCCACACACAACTACTCTCCTCTTTTTGTGGCATTTATAAGCAAATGAGCAAGTTTACTTGACGTTTTAGCGAGCGTCTCGGCTAGCGGTTTGAAGGCAGTTTGACGCCAAGTGGCAGTTTGGTCGGCTGTCTGTGAATGTATGTGTGCGTGTTTTTTTAACCACTTTTAACCCACTCTTGTTTTATTAGTGCAAATTAAACAAAACTTAAACAGAGATAATTCAATGTAATTAGATTTTTACATCATACACGCGGATGAGCCTGATCTTGTTGCGTTTCTTTTTTGTCTATTTATTTATTTATTGCGCTCTCCGATGAACTCCTGAAATCGTGCGTGCGTGAGCGCGCCTGCGGAACCGGGGCTGTAAATTGGGCCCAGCGAATGCGTGTGAACGGCGGCCTGCATGTACATGCGAGCCGGTTTGACCTATCACAAGACACCAAGACAATGGCACTGTTGTGAGTGTGTGCCCCCTCCTCGTTCCCCTCCTTGTGGCATTTAACGTGAACGTGCCCTAGTTGGACTTCAACACTTGATGACTATTAGAAGAATCCCATGTGGGTCATGAACAGAAATGGTGTTATATAGGCAAAACACGGGTTTCCCAAATTTGCATGGGATCAAAACTTTCATCTGGGTCACGATGAGCACTCAGACAAAAGGAGAGTGAATAAGTCTTCCCGGTGGCCTTTGTGTTGCACTTATGCCACATCATCAAGGCTCCACTTCTCCTATTTATTTGATCCTACCCCTGCCCCCTTGTTCATGCATTATGTAAAAAAAATGTGCCTCGCTATCTGTCTCCCTCCCCCTTCCTGTTCACCATCCAATCTCTCACTGCCACCCTCCCCTCCTCCATTTTTATTTTTTTCCTCCCCTCTCTCCTCACTGGCCCTTCACCCCGCTCTCACCCATTTCTCCCTGTTTGAACTGCTGTGTGAATTTGTGCGGGATCAGTCTTCCCCCCCCCCCCCCTTTCTCCTCCCTTCCCCCTCCCCTAGTAGATGGACTGCCAGCATGGACAGTGAAGGCAGCGCCAGCAGCCAGGACATGAAAAATGCATCGCATAAGTTTGTGATAAGGCCCTGGGTAATTATGGCAAAGGCCCCTATCACAAGCGATTAGTCAGGACAGTGAATCTGAGCGTGTGCAAAAAGGCTGGCGCTTGGCGGGCTTGTCTGCGGGATAGAAATCAGTCAGGGCTGGTGTGTGTGTGTGTGTGTGTGCGCGTGTGAGGGGGGGAGTCCTCAGAACATTCACTGTCTATTATTGATGACATCCTATTTACTCTCACTCACACCAAAAGGCTCCCGGAGGAAATTCCTCATTTGGATCAATTTTTTTGCACATTGTAGAGGATTATGCAAAAGGAGGGGGCAAATTTCCCACCGATGACTCGGACAAATTTGTCGGAAATGTTGCTAGAAGTCTATTAGCAAATCCAACTTGCCTTGACTACACTGTGACGAAGATATGTGATGTTACAGTCCAAAACTATAAACTACAGTGAGACCTCGGTTTATGATGGAGTTGTGTTAACGTGTTTTTCTGGCGGTCCATTTCGATCGTATTGATGAAATCGAGCAATATTGTCAAATTGGATAAATATTTGGTGTTCCCATCTTTGTCTCTGGTCTTGTTTCCACCAAAACAGCGCACTGGGAATCCCTGTGCTTAATTTTCATTCAAGGCGTCATGTTTGGAATGGATGTGGTGTTACTTTGTTGACACATCAGTTGCTATTGAGTGATGTGCCGGAATGTTATTGTTGTCATCTATATTGTCCTCTGCTTCACGGCTGGACTCGTACCTTGATTCCGTGATTGGTGCTGATTAAATAATTTAACCACCAAATCTTTGTCATAGCTGCCGTGAGATCTCGGACAGAAAGGTTCTGCAAATTATTATAAGCTTGCTTTAGTACATCCATTGTCACCAAAAGGTGTTTTGGATGCATAATCATTTATATTTTTCCTTCTGACCGCCACAGGTACATTTCAAGCAGAATAATGCCGTTAGTTGAAGTCAACTATGGTATATATATTATTTATTTATCGAATGAAAGTCCGATATTTTAACGCTCACACATTATGCAAAACAGAGACCGGCCATCTGATATTTGCATGGATGTTGCAGTAACTCGAAACCTTGACACGATTACTTGAATACAGATGGGGCAGCAACATGTACAAACATAGTGTCAAGCCATACTCACAGGTATATGCGTCTCAATTGGGGATCTTCTCTGCTTTTTGTCTTCATCTTAATGATGTCGCATCCCTTCCAGTCGACTTCTGTGCTTCCCGACAAGCGATAAGCCACAAATGGCGGCATTTGCACACGGTATAAAGTATTGGCAATATATTTAAGATCAAACAGATTACATTTCCTTGATCGACAATGGGGCCCATTAATAATTGTTGTTTTTCATGGGATTGTCCTGTATTTCTGTGTTTTGCACTGTAATTAAGATTTCATTACTTTGTCAGCATAGGTTAGTGGTAAGTTAGCATACTGATTTCACAAATGTACCGTACTCTTTTTCTAATGCCATAGTTGGAATTCTTCGAGACTCCATTGTCATTCCACTTAGGACATGCAACAGTTTTCACATATTCAACATGCGTAGGCTCTCTGTGAAATATTTTGTTGGACCAGACATAGTTTGTCTCCATCATATTTTGTGGTTTTCTACATAATCCACAGTTATGTCGAGCTGAAAGACATGCTTATTGAGATCAACCACATATTTGTTGTCGACTTTCAACTGGAACTCTTTGAGGTCCAACCTCTGAACTTCTAAGTGGGTTGTTTCCCAGCTCTTCGGAATGCAGCGTATATCATTGCTGTTCAGACAAAACTTTGTCGGTCTGCATTTGGACCTTTGTGAACGATGAGATTCTCCTCCACGTATAATTAACTCATTCACTCCCAAAGACGTTTTTAAACGTCTTTTCAGACTTGGTTCCAGAATTGGCTGGTACTGAATGAGTAAAAGTGTGCAGTTTAGCCCCAAACCAAAACGGGTTCTATTATACCACATTTTTAGTGAGACCAATCTGTCCTTCAAGGCCCATACGTTCACTTTAAAGACTTTGTATGAAGATAAGCCGGTCGTCGTTACTTTGATATAATAAATGAAGTGAGGACGACCTTGGTTTTGAGTAGATGATGATGGGTCTGGGCGATTATGGCGGGAAAAAAATAATCATCAGCATTCTTTTGATTGAGCTTGAAAACACGACTAAGAAAATGCTTAATTGATTTCACCTACTCAATACTGTCGTCCTAGCCTCATGCCCATTCATCCCTGCACGTGGAACGCTTTATTCTTGAAAAACTCTCTTCTTTTTGTTAAGTACAAAATGACCTTGTAAATATCATGTGAAATTCGAGCTTCTTGCCTTTTCATTCTTCATTTTCATTCTTAAAACCCGTATCTCACTGAGCGGCCAAGGTTTGCAAGTGTATGCGCACATCGACAATGTTTGTTTTGTTTTTTTGTGGTCAGGGTTTGTTCAGTGTTGCAAAGACGTACGCGAGACACAGAACAGTTTTAATACTTGCCAACAGTTGTTCCATAAGAGATGCTGCGGTATTTAATTACACGTTGTGTGTAATTGTTTGTGCTGTGTGTTTCGTTTTACTGTACACTCCAACTAGGGGTGTCATGAAACAGCTTGAATAATGCTTAGGGGCGGCGGAATCACACACACATTGTTTTGTATTATTTTCTCATTTTATGTTTACTTTTGATGCCAACGCAGGCACCTGCAGCGGCTCCTCTTGTTGTATGTTGTGATAGGGAAAAATTTTCATCTGTGCTGTTTGTACATTTGACAATAAATTTGTACTTGATACACAACATGGAGTGTTCTGGGAACTTTCACAACGTTGGGAACCTGTGAGCGTGCCGCACCATTTTGCATATTCATGTTTTTTTTCTTTGATGTGAACGTTTCAAAGATGGACATAAGCCAAAATGGAAATCATGATTATATTTGGTTTAATCAGCCAGGCCCTGATGACAAACTAATGTTTCGTTTGACTAAACCGAGTCTCATTGATACACTCAGGTTAAAATACGGAAGCGAATTCAGCCATTAAATAATGAATTCTGCTCCTTTCGGAAATCATCACTGCATCTACAGCTTTTTAACGTCTTTTTTTACTTTGCTACACCAACCTAAACAATCATGAAGGACTTTATTACATCGACACATTTCTTCAATCAGACCGAGACATTCAAAACAACTAAAACAAAATATCGACATGGTTCATCGAGATGTCGTTTTTTTGTGACGCTACAGCTGTCTAACAAAACTTTTTTTAAAAATAAATTCTTGTGACAAATTATTGGGCTGCTGCGGAATTTTTCTAATTACAATTATGGCACATTTCTTCCTCCCGCGCTTCAGTGCGGCGTGTTTCGCCTTGACGCGCAATTTTGGTGCGTGTTGTTTTCTTGTGATGATGAAAATCCAAACCAGCCAAGACGTCATTCGCTTTAAGCTATCCCAGTCTATTCCTCAGGCTTCAGCTGCTGATCTTCATTAAAATCTTATTTGATCAGCGTGCCCCATTCCCCCCGCATGAAGAACCAGCTAGCTGGTTGTTACAGGACAGAGAGTGCTTTGAAAGAGTGTCCCGAGCTGTTAACTTGTCATCTCTGCGTGCAGGCCCCCCCTCTGCCCCCCTTTTATATTTTACCCCTTCCTTTCTGCCCCCTCCCTTACCACCACTTGAAACACAAATGGGTGCAACAGTGACGCTTTTAGCAAAGGTCTTGCACACTTGCAAAATGGATCAGTGATTCAGAGATGACGGCAGGATGACTGTGAATTACAGATGGAGGAGGTTTTTATCGACTAATCCCCGTCCGTCCATTATGGAGTGGAGTTTCTTTAGAGGAGCTCATCAGTCTTCTCTCCTATTGTTGTGTGTTTTTTTCTGCCCTCCTTCATTTTCATTTGACCCAGTCAAGCAGTTTGCTGGGAACATTGTGTCTTTACTTGGGAGCAATGGGAGATTGTGCTTCGTTATTGGCAAGCGCTAATAAGATATGAGATGTCAGTATGCTTGGGATTTTTCTGTGGAACGTTGGAAAATTGAGTAAAGAACTTTAGTCTTGTGTGATTTATTCGGCCTAATGGCCTTCATCTGTCCTCCCCAACTTGGAAATTTGTTACCTCCGTAGGCATCTGTTTATTAGCCAGATTAGTCAAAATTCACTTGACCGTTTCGCCGAGTTTGAGTCAAAGAAGAAGCTACTTCTTTTAACATTGCAATTTATCTTGTAAGTAGAAACCAAGAATGGCCGTGATAATCGACTGAATGTTTTCAGTTGTGTGGAACCGATTGATTATTCCTGTCTGTCCTGAAGGTGGTGACACAGCAAGCTAGCTCTGAGAAGTTGAGGTACATCCACTTAGAGGTCTATGTTCGATGGCACCATACCTCCGGCAAGTTCATTCAGCATATTCATATGGGAGATGCAGAGAGCCATGTCTCACTCAACACTTTAGCCCAGGGCTAGGCAACTCCAAATATTGAAAGAGCCATATTAGACCAAAAAACAAATGTGTTTGAAGCCGGAAAAAAATTAAAAGCCTTGTATAAGCCTTATTATAATGAAGGTAACGCATGGCGTATGTGTCTGTATTAGCTATATTAGCTTACTATCAAAATGACTACGTTGGCTACAAATACACAATGAGCCTTCATGCTTAACATTTGTGGAGAGCAGGGGTGCCCAACCTTTTTTGACGGAAGATATACTTTTCGATCAACCAACCTCCCGCGATCGACCTGTTACCGCACACGCGCGCACATGCACGCACTTACATATGCATCCCATAATGAACAACAAACAAAACGGCCGCTTAGATGAAAGAGGCATGGGACGCACTTTTGCAACGTGTTAACTATCGTAGCTCACGTGTACTGTTTAAAAATTTTCTCTCTGCCCTCCAGATTCCCATTCTTTGCCAGTAGCCTTGGTAAATTGTACATGAAACACAGTTTTTTTTCCACAGCCACCTGACTGACATCCCGCCCTGCTAATAGAAATGGGTAACTTACGCAGGCTACGACGCAAATCCTCGTTGACAGAAATGTTGACATTCAAATTTTATTCGACACATTTTTACAGCATTGGAAAACGTTAAGAATGTCTGTGTCATGTGTGTCCTCTTCTTGAAACCATATTAGAACAAAAAATATATTTCCCTCCCATCTTTTTCCATTTTCAAACATTTGTGAAAAAGCTCCTGGGAGCCACTAGGGCGGTGCTAAAGAGCCGCATGCAGCTCTTGAGCCGTGGGTTGCCAACCCCCGCTTTAGCTAGTTAACAGCTAGCCACCTGCAAGTTCAAGTGCTGAATGCCATGTCACTTACCAGGCCATCCCCAGCCATACCCACTCAGTGTCGCAGGTACGACAGTAGAACATGAAAAATGTCTCTAGTGGGGAAAAAAATAATACCCGAGCATCAAATGCCTATTATTTAGTTTACTCATGCAAAATCTTTTTTTTGTCCGATTAATCGGTAATTGGTTGAGCCCTTGATTAGGAAAAAAAAAATTCAATAGCTACAGCCCTATTCAGAAAATTCGGTGATGGTTTTTTCTCATCCCTTGAAAAGCAACAATTTGTTAACTGACGTCAGACAGTCCGGGTAATTTAGTGACACTGGATACCCACTCCAAGTTAAAACGAGAGTTATGCAGTTGGTGGTTTCGATTCAAGGTTTACAGTCAATTGTTCAACCTTGCAGTTCTCGCCAGTTTTCTCTGTTTGTGGGCAGCTCTGTCGTAACTTTGGTGAAAAGTGATCTGTAGTACAATCTTTTTTCTCCAGTTTGTGCCGGGTAAATTTAGTCAAGGCTTCGGTCAGATGATCCTGGTGCGGCGGTCTTCGGCCACCCGAATGGTTTAAATCTCTCAGTGGCCGGTCTGCTGCTGCTGTTGTCTCCAGGAGTTTTACTCTTAATTTACGAGCTTGTTGTCTGAAGGCACTGGTCAGTATATTTTTACCCCTACTGTTGCTGTACAAGCTGGGGGAACATCAAGGATTGGGGGTGGAGGTGAGAGGTGGAGGGGGCATCACGTCATGCTTTTACTGTAGCCAAGCAGCCCTCTGCCCAGTGACAAAATCTGGCATCGGGACTGAGCTTGCACTGTGTGCTTGGTGGGTGTTGACGACTAAGCATGAGTCAGAGAGTAGGGCGAGTGCGTGGCAGGTCTTTGGTGTCTGCCACTTGCTTGACTTCGGTCTCGCTCTCCGAGAGCTTTTACTGAATAACCCCCAAGAGGAAGAGAAGACCGCCAGACTCCTTCTCGTATCTCGACGGAAGTCGTCCTCACCTTGGGCTCTTCCTTTCCCCACTCCCTTGTTTCACCCTTGTGCTTCAGAGGGGAGTGTCAGCTACGCCCAGATTAAGCCAATTTAACAAACAAAAATAACTTGAGTCATAATCTAATAATCCCGTCGGGCACATTTTGCACGACACTGTGGAAATTTTGACCAGCGCGTTTGAGTTCAGACAGCTCGGAGCAGAAGTGTAGAAACAGATTGACTTGACTTTTATTTAATGTTATTGTAAAAAGTCTGAAGTATTTTACTTTTGTGCCCTTTGAGCCTTATTTTTTCCAAATGCCCGTTTTAATTTACATCAGTTCATCTTTTGGTATGAGGTCTTGTGCAATAAGCTAACGAGTCTTGGGATGTTTTGCAGGACAGTGGTTTAAATGCCGATTGTCCGGGCTACTGCAGTTGCATATTTTTCACAAAAACAACCATTCGTGCTCACAATCACACACTCACAATTTAGAGTATCCCATCAACCTGCTGTGCGTGTTTTTCAGAATGTGGGTGGAGACCAGCGTACCCAAAGAAAACCCACAGACATGGCGTTGCTGTTACATGCCATCAATATTGTTATCGAGTAACAGTTGTGCGGTTAATGTAGTTCACTCGAAGTGACGACATTGGACAGCGCCTTTTGTTTAGGTTGCCACTTCATGCAATAGCATCCCTACCAAATTAAAAGGTGCACACGTATGATTTATTAATTTTTTTCCAAGATCCTCTTTTCCTCCGACAAGCAACCCACCCGCAGCGTATGCTCTCCTTTTTTTAGATCACATATGAACAAATAGGTGCTCGACACCTGAATTCCAAAGTTGCAGATGAATAAACTAAAAAGTACTTTTGTGGAAATCCCGGCACTTGTGCGGACATGGTTTTTGCAGGGATGTTCCAATCAGCGTTTTAAGATGCCGGTACCAATACTGATCACGTGGATTTGATTTAAGAACGAAATAAATAAATACATTTAGAGTTACTGTTTATTTTTTCGATTGATTGCTTAATCAGTGATAGAAAAACATTTGTGAAATTTCTATCCTTTCAATTTTCACATGGCTTCAAATAGAAATAGCAGAAAATGCACCAACAAATTATGATTTTGTGACGATGTTGGTCTCTAAACATGTCAGAAAAGCAGAGCCGTGCAAATTTCCTCTATGGATTCAACACAAACATAATCAATAGTCACATTTACATAGAGCATTGTATTCCCATTACAACAAAGCCAAATTACCAAATGGAATACCATTTAATTTGGATTCAAATTGGTGGTCTATTCGTGTTTTTCAATTCGAGGATTAAATTAATGTCATAATTAAGTATAATTAAAAGTTGCCAAAACAAAATAAGAATGCTTCAACTAACGTGGACTTTTTCAACTGCTGTTTGATTTTAAAAATATTTGATGGCCACAGCCATGGTTTTGAACTTTTATTTTTACGTTCGAGGTGTTTTTTGTCCACTTACCGCTCACTCTTCACATGTTTGCTTTGCGTCTCATTTAGAAAGCTATAAGCCAGACACGCACCCTGCAAATAGCAACAAGAGGTTCCCTTTCAAGCATCAGGCATCATTTACAGGCCGTCTTGGATTCGCTCACCTACAGCATCATTGAGTTTCACCAGCTCTTGTGACAGAATCGGCCATTACTCTGCTGCTCTTTCAATCGAGACGTCATCGCATTTACTGATCAGGCACTATTTGGCGGGTTCACGATAAAAGGCACTTGACATTTGCCCTTCGTATTTAAAAATGAGGTTCGCCGCACAAGTTGAATCAAGGGAATGGAACTCTGCTTGGTTGTTGAAAATGTTCCACTGTCAATCCAAAAGACTTCTAAGTTCGAAGTCGTGGGTGTGGAGTTCCCCTATTTGTCACCGCTAACCTTGTTAAGATCATTTCACAGAGCAGGCAGAGTATGAAAATGAATACGGTAAAAAATAGAGCAGCATTGACGTTCCAGAACAGTCTTTCTGTTCATTTTAACCGCCATGTCGGTGCTGCCTAACCTTCATCTGTGCCATCTAATTCAAATGTCAGTTCTTAATTTACAAGTCCACATCCACGTGCGGGTTGAAGTATTTAGGTTAGGTGAGCACTTTTGAAATTTGTAGAACTGTGTGATAGGATCATAAAAAATTTGACATTAGACCAATTGACTTTTTATGACCGAAATTAGAAGTCATCTTGATTCATGGATTTTTTTTCAGCCATTCCTCCTTTGAAAGCTTACCTTTCTCATTGTTTAGAGCAGTCTTTTTCGAGCCGAGGCACATTACTTTCATTGAAAAAGAATCCCGCGGTACACCACTGGCTGAAAGTGGGGGTTGGGGGGGGGGGGCGGGAAGCTTATTTTAACAAAGTGTTATATTGTCATTATAAGCGTCTTTTTTTAACGTTGAAAAATACTGTGACAACGCATTGAATAGGAATCAAATAAAGATCAATCAAATATTTTTGGATGAACACAGATCTGATATCCTGGCCGCAATCGATGAAAGACACAATGCTCTTCCTCCACAGCTCTGTCTTTCTCTGTTTTTAATTTTTACAGCAGTCAGGCTATATCTTTCGCCGCTTCTGGTCCGAACATCTCATTTACATACATTGCCACTGGGACTTTTTTTTTTTTAAATTTGGCCACAAGTTCAGCGACATGGTAACTTGTAGGTCTGAAGAACGTTGTGTTCACGCAGGCAAACAAAACACTCCACATTTTTTTTCGGAGTGAAGGGTGTTTTGTTTGGAGATGGGAGTTTAAGCTTACTTGGGACCATCGCGCTGTTGGGAAGTGTTTCACCAGATACCAAGCACAATGGAGTCGGGGTGCCCTTGCATCTCCGGTAAAAGTAAATCCAAGTGAAAGATAGCTTTCGTTGTATTGTTGCACGCCATACAATACAATACAATACATGCTGATTTATATAGCGCTTTCACAACAGCGGCAGCTGTAACATAAACTTCGCTTGTCTCGAAGCACAAGGCAATTAGCTGGCTGCTGCTGCTACTGACCGGTATGGAAGAGTACTACATGATTACTCTGCCAGGCGACTGACCGCACAGGCGTACAGATTGGATCATTTCGCACGGCACGCCTGACAATATCTTTGTGTTTGGAAAAACACTATTTTCGATTACAGGAAAGCCCAGTAAAATAAATACCAACGGTGTAATGTTCTTTATTTTCTGGGGGAAAACGCTCAAAGTAATCGTCAAGTAACCCTGTCATAAATGCTGCATTTTTTTTCAGGAAACATGACATAACAATGCTCCATTGTTTTCCAATCGTTCTCCGTGTGCAGTGTCTCAGTATGTTAAGGAATACAACTTGAAAATAACCTCGAAGAAATGTCAGCTTTGCTGAGTTGTGTGAAAGGAACATTGGAAATTTCAAGCTTTAGTCCGTTTGATTGGTTGTGAAGTTGCAGATTTCTGCAAGCCTGTGTGACCTTTTTGAAGTTTATAAAAAACCTTAACCTGGAAATATAAACAGAAGCAATGGACCAGAAAACGAAATGGAGTCCCATTTCCACAAAGTACCACATTGTGATCATTTAAACCAACTGCGAGCAGTCACACTTGATAGGCCAGTGCCCAAGTTTTCCTGAGCGCTTGGCTGCATTTAGATGTAAAAGGTTGCACGGTCGTGTGTCCTCCCGCATAAACCTAGCCGCGACGTGTTTCTGCGACAAAATCCTCCGTGGCCTGCAATGATTGAACTCCGTGCCCTTCCTTATTTTAGCTCTGTTTATCTCATTGTTATCATGCTGTCTGGGCTATATATGGCAGGAGTTTCCCTATATGCAGTTGTGATCCCATATCAGTCCTTGGCCTCCGTATCACTGTGCGGATGGATCATTGACAAGCCGGTATTGAATTCTAATAGGCCTATTGGTGTGTCCTAATGGCCCTCATATTAAGTTATGATATTGGCAAAGGCTGATGGCCTCGGGATTGAATGATGACTTTGGTGGCTAGCCGTCTAATGCTTCTCAGTATTGAATTATGATATTGGGGCACTTTGATGGTACACGGATTGAATTATGATATGGCGTGCTATCTGCTAAAAGCTCGCTCGGTGTAGTTTTCAATGTCAATCACGGCCTCGATGGCGAGATCCATCGCCGGCCTTAAGGCTCAAGCCATCATTGATGTCACTTCACGCAGGCACTATTCGCTAAATGTTATATACACGGTTTCTTTAAATAATGCAGAAACAAAGCAGATTAACGTGAACTAACGTGCAAATCTTCTTTAGTGATTTGGGATAAACACTCCATATCATACCGATTAAATGAATCGAAACTCGCGCTGCTAGGAATTAGTCTGATGAACTGACTGTATTGTGGAGCTGGTTGATACTGCTGAAGCATTTGTGTGCACGGTTGTTAAGGTGCCTCATGCTAAAGTAATGGAACGGTAACGGCTCTGAATCTGAGTTGATTCAACTCTGCAAGTGTCCACACCTTCTCAGGGTTTATGTTGAGCTCATGCCCATTTTGGTCAGTTTAAAAGAACCCAGAGTGCTAATGATCCCCCCGCCAGCTTGCAGAGTAAATGGACGGCCTGCTTCTGTGTTAGCCCTCTAAAAATAACACTGACTGCTGGCTGGGCTCAGCACAAAACTACTGCCGATTATGATGATTCAACTACACTGTATTTGCAGGTGTGTGTGTGTGTATTGGGGAGGGCATAATTTCTGTTTCACAGAGTGTTTGCCTAATTGATTATTTATTTGATGTCAAACTTGCAGAGGCCCTTGCTGTAAAATGTGTTTGTGTTTTTGGAATTTATTGTTGGAGACTCATTTGAGGGTAGGGAAAAAGTGGTTGACCTTTGCCAATGCAATGCGATTGTTTTGATCGCCTCTCAATGGATGGTTGGCTAGTTTGCGTGATTACACAGCATGAATTTTTAGGAAAGCTTTCAGATTACCTTCATCTTCAATTTTGTCATTTGTTGTTGTTGTTGTTGTTGTTTTTTTAATGAAACTAGAGGAGTCAATATTATTGCTAATTTTACTGTGACTTCTGTGTTGTGTTGTATTATTTTGTCATTTTATGTTAACTGTTCCGTTGATGGCGGCACGGGCACCCGCAGCGGCTCCTCTCTCTCCTGCGGTTGAGAGGAAAGCTATTTCATCTGTGCTGTATGTTGCACATAGAGCACATTTGACAATAAAGTTGACTTGAACTTGGATTTGAACTTACAGATGCATTTGACAAATCTTTTAAATATCATTCGCGGTGTTCTGAACTCCTGTTTTAAAGCCAGTTGTGTCATGATCAGAATAGAACCCATAGCTACAAGTGACTTAATCAGGAATAGTAGGGTACTCCAATTTTTCCTGTATTACATCTAAAATAATAAGCATCACTTGCACATACATCATCCATTAAATCAATTAATCAATTATCATTATTATAATTATTATTCCAAGTAGAGTTTGAGTATTGATAAAATTGACTCAATCAAAAATCTTGTTGGAAAATTCCAAAAATTGTGACGAGCCTGTTCCGCAGTCCATGGTGTAAAATTTTGTCGCAATGTGCTAACGTCTGCTAGAATCATCCTCAGGCGGTACCTTGGCCCCTGCTGAACCTTTGACCCGAGCAGCTGTCAGACTGAAGTCGGAGTTCAGAGGTGGGCTGACCCTGCCGGCCTCCCCGTGACCCAGACGGTCTGACTGGGCCAACAGTCAGAGCAAAGAAACGACCACTTTGCCATCTGGCGTTCCCCTTTATTAGCTCAAACCTCCTTGAACTTGTTTGTTTCTTGTTTATTGAACATATAACCAGTAATAAATTGACAGAAAGTAAAGGTAAGTAAAATTGTAAAAAAAGGAAAAGAAAACAGTCATCATACAGCACAATTATATGTTCAAAGGTGTAGGAAGAAGTAAAAAACTGACCCCTTGTTTTGTATTAATATTTAAATAGATTTTTTATATCAATTAGAAAAGAAAAGGAAAAAGTCTACATATAAACAAATGCTTTTACCCTTATGTGCGATACTCATCTATTTTTACAACTTTTGTGTTGTATAGGGACTATATACATACACTCTAGCACATTTTTATGTCAATATTCTTATGTATTCATAATGGATATTGCATTATATTACTACATTTAATACGTTTATCAACTTAATTCTGATGTATTACTATATTTTATAAATGTATCAAATTTATCAGCTTAATTCTGATTTGTGTAGTTTTTTTTGTACTACTCTCTTGAATTTGTTTTTGAACTCGGCAAGCGATTTACTCATTTTCAAATCAGTTTCTACATTTTTCCACAAATTAACACCTATTACAGATACACTCCGTTGCTTGATTGATTTTGGAATTTTTGTAACGGTTGGTACCCCCGAAATCATAGCAACGTTCTCGAATTTTGAAAAGCTCCTGGATGTTTTGGCAGAGCAGGTTATTGTGTGCTTTGTAAATTAATTGGGCTTTCTTGAAGTCAACCAGGTAATAAAATTTTATAGTGTTTAATTTGGTAAATAGTGGGTTCCGTATATTTTGATCTAGTAATAATTCTGATTGCTTTTTTTGTGCAGTTTTAAAATAGGGAGTGCGTTTGTTTTACAGGCGTTTCTCCATATTTCCACACAGTAGGTCATATATGGTAGTTATAATGAAGAGTATAATGTGTACAAAGATCTCATATTCAGCACACCCTTGGTTTTGGATATTTTTGTGTGGCTAATTTTAATTTGGTGTTTGATTGGTCTCGTGCCAAAAACAATTAACTTTCATTTTTTTCAAGTTAAATTTATTCCCGCCGAACCAATTTTTAAATTTGTTTAATTCATTCTCCACAGTTATCCGGAGCTGTTTCAGATTTTCTCCAGAGCAGTATAAAGTTGTATCAGCAGCAAATAGGACACATTTAAATTGGTTTGAGACACTGCAAATATCATTTATATATAAGATGAATAGTTTTGGACCAAGCACAGACCCCTGAGGAACTCCATGAGTGATCTTCATTTGATTAGATTTTTTTTGTTGAACTGCATATCTGTTATATGCTACACCTCTCATGCCATATCTCTCTAATTTATTAAATAATATTCTATGATCGATATTATCAACAGCTGTTTTTTAGATCTAGAAAAATCCCAACAGTAAATTCTTTGTTGTCTCTATTATAACTTGATCTTGAGGTGTGAATGAGTGAAATGTCAAACAATCCTTAACAGTCATCATGAACGGGATTTTTATAGTTCCGTGTTTTCCAAGACCTTGGTAAGTCTAAACTTGTTTAATCTGGTTTGGATGTGGTTGAACAGTCAGGCTCTGAGGCCTTGTTTCTCAAAATAAAAGTGGAAGAAAGAGGGGGGAGAGGGGTGGGAGCTGTGTGCTTAGTAGACACAGGCTCATCCGCTGACTGCCGTCTGACCCCCGAGTTCAGCGGTATGGTTATTAATAGGCCCAGAGGCCTCAGCTTCCAGGAGGCCCTTCTGATCAAGTCCAGATGTGCAAGAGAACAAGTCCAAGTCAGCCGATCCGTGTTTCACATGGAGCGCAGAGCAGGCAGATCGGCATTTTGTCGAGACTGATAAAGAGCGAGCCGGGGAGGAAAGGGAGGGACAGGAGACCTTTCCACAGCAGGAGTGTGTTTTCTGAGGCTTTTTGTGTGCGCGCTTTACTTATTACACTCTCTGCCCTGAGACCCAAAGACCATAAAAACGTATGGCATCACCATGGCGACCGTTATAACTGCCTATAAAACAGCGTGTAAATGGTGAAATAAGACAAACAGACCAGAACAGGCCTGACTGGCTTGCTGGCTGGCTGGCTGGCTGGCTGACTAGCTGACTGAATGGCTGCCTTCCGCCGTAAAACTATTTGAGAGCCAGACTGAAGGAATGCCTTGGAGGGTGCTGTGGCTGTCACGACACATGAAAGGATTAGGCTCTGTGTTTTATCTCCTCTTTATCTGATGGTAATGGATAAGCTGAGTGTAGCCTATCATCTGACGCTTGGGCCCTGGGTTTCATGTTTTAGTCTGGTGATGGTTTGTTGAGTTGACCGCTTTGCTCTATTGATTGCCATTTGATGGTTTTGATATGTAGGCTGTGTTGAACAGGTCAGGTCTTTTATGCAGTCAAGGCTCCAAATAGCTTTTAGCTGTCCTTCATGGCCCCCATTGCCTCACCATCACTTTCGTGGCTTGTTTGATGTTTGGATCAATCAATAGAAAGCTGGAAGCTCTTACACACTTCCTAGTGAGCTCCATTCCTCTTCCTTTAGTATAGTTAGCGAACCTATTACTAAGCTAACTGTACTGTCATTGCCATGCTTGTTGTCTTGCTCTCTCACTGTTTCTTTGCCTTTTTCTCCCCCACCCCAAAGTCACGCGAGTGGAGCAGAAAACACACCAAGGCTGTGTAAGAATTAGCCTGCAGACACGCTCTGTTGATGCTGATCTTATAGACCACGGATGTCAAACTTAGTCAGAGGTCCAGGCCATGGTAGAAAGCAGTGACAGCACGAGCTGGATGCCTCAGTGTAAATATATTCTTAGTGAAGGTTTGGACCCTGCTCTTTTTAATTCATGTTGACACGATAATGGGTCATCAATCGGAATATAAGGCTGAATTGTTTATTGTATATCCACATCACATTGGACAAAACAGTTGGACCTCAACCTACAGTACAAACAAACATAGCCTAATTCAATTAAGAACGACATGACATCAGATATGGAAAATCCAATGAGTATCTGCAGACAGGCCACTACATTCCCACAAAACATTATTCTGCTCAATACAAGACCAACCTTATATCAGGAGTTTAGAACATTCAGAGAGACATTCTCACATGTTAAAAATAATGTTGAATCAACAACAATTATTCAACAGTACCTCGCTCTGTCGACCCCTGACTAAAGGTGATTAAGCCGCAAATTCGCACTTGCAAACAAACAAAACATTCAAGTGATTGTTAAATGTCCCCATCGACAGTCAAGGAAATGTTGTGAAAAGCCCAACCCTGGTCAATTAAATGACACACTATTGGGTGCCATTTGACTTGGTTTTGACTGCACAGCCTTTGGCACAAGCATTGATAGAAACACTAACCCTTCTGTTCACCGGCAACCATTGTAGCAAGCAAAATAATAACTGAGTTTTCAGTTAGCTGGGTTCACCATACCAGCAGGGTACACCGTCATCTTGAAGAGCTGGTTAGATGTGTTGTCTTGCCTGAATTGTCACTGGGGATTAAAAAACCCAGTGGTGAGTTTTTGTTGTTAATCGGACATGTTGCGACATGGACACGTTTTTTTTTTTTTGGGCGCACATACTTGTACAGTATTAGTATTAGTAAACAGTGACAACTGGGACTAAAAATCAGCACTGGCCTTTTTGCCTTATACTGGGTCAGGTTGCTGTCTATATTTCAAATGCATTCATGGGCTAAATTGTGAACTGGAATCTTGGTGAAAAACTGAGAAAAATATATAAATTTTTTTGGTGGGGGAAATAATAATTAAATAACACCGCCCCCACAGACGGCAGCCTTTTCCTTTTTCACGGTACTTTTACCTTTGCTGCTAGATACTTTCATCACGTGGATTTAATCGACATTGGATTACAGTACAAATTGACTAATTCTTACAACTTTTCACCACACTTGTAGCCTGCCGGATGAGATAGCGTGAGGATCACGATTGTTTGTTGTGGGTTCTGTCAGGGGCTAGCGGAGGAAATGTAAACAAAAGGAAATGTAAACAAAAGCGGGGCCGCTGAGACATGCTATGTGCAGGGGTGCCCAAACTTTTTGGATCGAAGATCTACTTTTTGATCAACTAACCTCACGGGATCTAACCTTACTGGCGCGCGCACGCACACACACACACACACACACACACAAATGTAAGATTTACCTGCTTTATTTTATTTTTTAAATATTTTTTTCGTGAAAATGAGACTGATTAGTGTGCAGTGTATATTAACACAAAAATATATTACTAACATGTACAAAGACACCCAAATGGTTGTTTGTTTTTTTTCTTCTCGACACTCCTCGGATCTACTTGGGACCTGTCTTAGATCTACCGGTAGATCAGGATCTACCTAATGGGCACCCCTGTGCTATGGCGAGGATAAGTTAAATGCTAACCACTCAAACTCTCCAGCCAAGCCTCTCTACCTCCAACACCAGATCCATACCACACAAAACGGATGATTTGGCATTCCAACTAGCGGGAAATTGCGTTATGTTCAGGACTGTTGCATTTTATTGATCATGGAAAATTGGCTACGGGCTCAGATTCCCCACGGTTCAGTCCAACGAGAAACAAAGACAGCGGCACAAAGTGAAAATTCATTGCCAGATTATGATGTCCAATAATGCACAGACACCAACTAAGGACAACTTTATTGCATGCTCGTGACCATAGTGAGGATAAGTAGTTCTGAAAATAGGGCTACGGATAGCAAACGGAATGACGATCCATTTTGTCCCACTGTCAAAATGGTAATTAATACTCATTAGAACAGAAAGGATAATGCCGGCACGGTTTGTTGAAGTGTAGCCATATTGAGTGATGTTTTCAATCATTTGTTGTTTTTTTTCCCCCTTTAAAATGTCTTCACATGAAAATGGCCAAGTGCATTAAAATGCTTGGGCTCATGCCTTTATTTGAAAATGCGTGTTTTCGTGTACGTGTGGGCAGTGTGCATTGTTGAAATGTCACTGCTAAAGAAATAATTTTGCGAGTAATTTATTCTTTAAAGCATTAATAGTAAATCAATAGTGTAAAAACAGTCCCACATGCAGTCCCGCTCTAATGTTCCTGCTAGAATTTTAAAAATAGGACAATTAAGATAAATTGTTCAGAAAGGGAATTTCTATAGGTTGGCGGCTCGGCGAATGTGATGCGGTTCAAAAGTTTGGTGCAACTAACTTTAAAAGAAAAAAAGTTGGGCGCACCAGTGTAGCAAATACAAAAGGTAGTGTAGAGAGTCCTGTTATGATGACCTTGAGCAAAAATATTGTGGTTTCATTCCATTTAACACATTTCATAGCTACATGAGTGAATGTGAATTGAAAGCAAACTATTCAGTTTTTCTGAATTAAATCAAAATGTCCGACAGCGTTCAAAGTGCTCATTTCTCAGACGATGAGTAGCTAGTTCTCTGTTCTTCTCCGCTGTGTGAAATAACATCAGGGTGGAAACCAACTGATGTTAGCCATGCTAATTCGCTATTATCCTCTGTAGTGGGCCTTGTATTTTACCAATCATAGACACGCGCACTGTCGTAACTCTTTGCAAATAACGTTAAGACAGCGTTTAGTTATATATATTAACGTTACCTTGAACTTGGCAAACAGTGACACTTGGCACTCTCGACAAAGTGTTATTGTATTAGAAGTCTTGCCTCCTGCATTCAGCCACTCTTCATAAGCATGTTTTGCAAATCCCTCTGGTACCAAGTTGTGGTACTTTGCAAAGTTCCAGGGCTTGCTGACTGCTTGCACGGATAATGTCAAGGGGCAGGGGTTGAGTCACTTTGCCTGCATTGACGACTCCGAAAACCCAATTCATACTGCTGATGGAAATTTTAAGCCGTTTTTAAAACTGTGGTATACCTTGCAACCAGTAACCATTCAATGCCTAAAATCTGTACTTGCTAGCAGATGTTAATCTTTCTTTCTTCTTTCTACATACATTCTTGCTGCTGCAGGCTGTAAATTTCCCCAGTGTGGGGCGAATAAAGGATATCTTACCTTATCTTATCTTAATCGTGTTAATAAAAGCTTAACAATGTGCCCTCAACAAAGCTATTGTTTACCAGCATTCAATGTACCCAGGGTGTAAAGGGGTGAGTGTTTTGGATTTGAGTGGTCCTGCAACTGAACAAATATCATAAAGTTGCATTGGCTCCTTAAATGGAAGTTCCTAGTGAATCACAACAAATCATATTGTTTAACAAACCGAGAACAGATCTAATCGTGAACAAGTTTGCGCGCCTTTGACAACTACTCTATTTTCCAGGCTGGTAGACTTTAAAAGACCAAAATGAGTGGATATCCAGCACACAGACTTTGATTGATTTTTATTTCCTCGTTGACTCTATTGCCCACCGCAGGAGGCAAATTATTTTTTGTGGCCATCCTGTCCCCCCCCGACCCCATCATTATCCGCAAGCGATTGCTTGTATGTGCATCTGATGTCATGTAATGGATAGTAGCCGTATCAAATGTGTGTCCAGTCCTTGGGACCCTGGCGTCTCCATTGAGCGAGGCGGCCCGCAGAGCACCACCACACTTTGGCCCGACTTGATTAATCCCTATCACCCCTCTTCATGATCAACGTTTCCATTTTTTGGGGGGGGAGTCCGTATCTGTGAACTCATCCTCGCCCCAATCTCCTCTCCCTGGCACGGAATGGCTTCCTGGTAGGATGGAGGCATTAATTCAGGGATGAGAGGTGTGATATACTCGCTCTCCCTTTCTCCCTCCCTGTATCTGTGCTCTGTTTGTAATGCGTGGCCTTTATCATGGCTGAAACAGCTCACTACCCTCTGATCCTATCTCGGATCTCAATATCCTAGCCGTTCCACCCTGTAAACGCAAGGATGAAAAATCTTGCCCTTTTACACCCCAGCATATCACTGTACCCCCTTCTCCTCCCATCGCACACCCCACACCACTCACCCTTTGTGACGCGGCCCTCCGGCTGAATTCCAGCTGAAAATGAGACCAAGTGAACTGCACTTCCTCCATGCCACAAAGCATCGTAGTCTCATTATATTTGTATTTAGGCACAACCTTCTCTCTCTCCCTTGTCAAGGCAATAGGTCAGGCAAAATAATGACTCGCGCTCAGTGAGTTTGAGCAGAGTTAAGGCTGGGATATCGGGGGAGATAAAACAACAAGCAGTCTCTCAGCAGAAAAACATGGATCAATATAAACGAGGCTGCCGTGTAAAGAGGCTGCTTTTGATCCAGGCCTCCATCAGCGTCAGCGAGGTTAGTCTTGACAGGTCTCGCGCTGCTGCTAGATATGGATCTGTTAAAAAAAAAAGCAAAACACTCAAGAGACTACAAGATTCTTGTTAGAATCCAACCATTGTTGACTTCAGGCGTGGGTCCACGGTTGTTTCATGTTATGAAGTCTTACTGAATTGATGAAGGAAAAAAATGAATTAGGATAAGGTTTGACAATCAATCAAATTATCTCCCGGGCTGTACACAAGAGGTTCTCGGGATATGACTGTCCTGCTATCTGACATTTTGCGGTACAGAACGTGTGCGGCGCAAGAATTTGTCATCAAGCGGCAGAAGAAGGGGCGCTTGGGTACCACCGTAATTGCTGTTTTTCAGTTGGGATAAGTAGAAACTTGAGAAGACTTTCCGAAAATGACAGTATGTCAAAATTCGGAGTCTGCTTTTGAATAGCCACTTCAACCTGAAAAAGTTAGACGATGCCTTTTGGAGAAAAATGGCCTTTTGGGGGAACGTTTTGTTAATGGCAGACAATGGCATTTGTGGCATGCGTCCAATGTAGTAGTTTGCGCAATTGTTTTTCATACCAATGTTGAGTGTGGTTATGAATAGGTTAGTTTTAGGTTACCGATAAACTTTGCGTTCAAATTTCGATGTTGTCGGAACTCCTTGTAAACCTAGGAATTCCTGTACGACCCACAGACTGTTTGTTTGCCCACTACCACTTTAACACACACAAACACACTTGCAGAAACGTGTTGACACCTTGGCAAAACATTTGCGAACCGGAAGTGAAGAAAACTCTATGGACGTGCTTCCAAAATTTGAGGATGTAACTCGCAAAAAGCACCGTGCGGTTGGCGAAGCGCATGCGGAAAGTAGGCACACAGGCAGACGTGCAGGAAGGATGGAGGCCTCTTATTTGCACCGCTGTTGTGCTGTGTTTTGAGGGGGCGTCACCTGTGATCTGTTCTCGTGTAGCGTGTCGCTGAAGCGAGCGTGTCACTGAAGCGAGCGTGGCTGACGCTCCTGACTGTGCCACCAACCCCGCGACTGCACCCCCGCACAGTAAGTACGGCATAGAGAACAGTCAGCCGCAATATTGTCAGATGGTGGATGGGGGTTTGGGGGGTGGGGGTAAGTGGGTTTGAGACATAGGCCTTCCAGATTCCAGATAAGGAATCTTTACAGACGCCTTTTCTGTTTACTATCATAACCACATAACCGCCTCAGACTTGGCAGCGATAAAAAAGACAGATTAGCGAGTGCAAAGGCAGCGCCGAGAACTTCATCTCTTCAACATCTGTCACAAGCCTCTAAAAGGCTTCCCACGTTGCAACACATTCACAAATGTTTTATTTTAAAATATGAATCGCCTTTGTAGTGTGACGAATATGTTGTTTGTGTTTCCGAGAAGTACTGAATATATTGTCAGTCTCTTTTTTTTTTATAGCTGGCTTCAATTCAAAGGCGGTACTTTATTAGATGAATGCGTGAAGTGTGCAGTGAATGTGGAGCTGCACCTACATTGTGTTTGGACTTGAGCTGGCATGGCAGACTGCTTGGCATGTCTCGCTGGCCAAATGGTGTAAACAAAGTATTTCTAGCGGTTAAAATCCCAATTACTCTTCAGAGAATGAGATCCAAAGGCTGGTGTTCTCTCTCTTGATTCCCCCCCCCGTGCCCCTTCCGTGTGCTTCCCCCGGTTACCATAGCAGGCTGCAGATCGACTTTATACTGTGTACACAACAATAACTTTGTTGTCATTCCCAAGGCCTATCTGTCTCTGCATCGCCGGAGCATGAGGGCTCAAGAAATTCCACAAAGTAAGGATAATCGTCTGTCTCTGCTTACCTCATTTAGCTAGTAATCAATATGATTGGCATAATCAGACATGCCTGATTGTGTGCCTCCCATTTAATTAATCGGGCTTATTGGGGTAATTGGAGTGAATTGCTCAAAAAGGTCTCTCTCGTCTCTCTTCCTCTCTCTCTCTGAGGTTTTATTTAGAGCACGTAAACATTCCTCTTTGTTCTGATGGTGATAGGTGGCTACGCGTAGGTCCTATGATGAAGGATGCTCATATCTGTTTGGCCCAAGCTTGAGTGCGAGTACAAACATTGCCCACTTTGCCAGACTGGTCACGTCAAACATGTGAGCAAGAAAGTGGAAAGACTGGGCTCCCCAAGTTAGTGTGGCGGCCCGTCTGGGCATTCATGTGCGAGCATGCACGTGTGGAGAGCCGGACGGGAAGCTACTTGGCCACGGCGGCGTTGGAAGTCTCTCTAGGGAGTGTCGGCAATCTGTTCCAATCGTCTTTACAGCTGACCGGATGACCAAATGAACCAGGACAGGAACTGCTGCTGTGGGCCAGCCAGGCCCGGCCAAGCAGGCCTACTGAAGCGGTCACATGGATGTTATCAACCGTTGACCAGATGTTAAATTCTGCTAAAAGATTAAGTCAATGAAGTTGTCAATACATTTCGACAGTTGTTGCCTGCCTGACTAGTTTGACATGCTTTGGGTCTTCATTTGTTCAGAGGAACAAAATCTCACATTTGGAAGCGATTTCTTCCTTAGATGAAACATCCATCCATCCATTCATTTTCCAAACTGTTTACCCTCATTACCATTCCAAGAAATGTATCACATTATCATCAAAATATTTCACAGTGGATGAATTGTGTGTGTGTGTTTTCCATCGATTTGAATGTGAGCATTTGTGGACATGTGCTCAGCGATTGGCTGGCGACAAGCGTTCTGAGGGTATGATAACTGGGAGTAAAAATATCAGTTTCTCTGTATTGCAATGACAGCTCTAAATGTTATTGTGTTAAAATGTTTGGATGAATAACTGTTGGAACACATTCCACAGGTACATTTGTACGCATAAAAGTGAGCAATAGAATTTTTAAAAATTAAAATCAAAATGTAGTACGGCAGTACATTGATTGCAGTGTTCATTTTAAGACAAAGCAAGATGGTTGGCGCTCTTGTGAATAATTATTGGACATATTGACTCTGTATAGCAGCCATTTTTCATAAGCATATTTTGCATCTCTTTTCGTTAGCATGGCACAGTACTGCAAAAATTTCCCAAAGTGTTGGCTTTTTTGCCGAGTGGAAAACCCAACCCCTCACCATAAGTCAGCTGTGCTAGACTCCAACTCATGTAATGCTAATGCGAGTCTCACATGAAAACATTTTTAAGACTCAATTTTACCCCCTATGTCACATTAGCCGCAGCAGTCTGTCATCTCATTTTTTTCCCCTGTCTGTGCAGTTAATTTGATGCGAAAGTCTCGAATCTGACATCACCGGTGATAGCTTTTCGACTTCCTAAGCTGTAGTGTTCCCAGAAAAAAAAATATTTGGTCCCGTTTCAAACCGTATTTCTTTTAGGGCGTTGTAGTTTCACTGTATGTTGGACTTGTTGCTCATAGTTCGGGTTAAATGTAGAGCTGTAGACATGTTGGAGGTTTGTCTCTTCTCCTTCTCAATGGTATGATTTAACCCTCTTACGTCAGTAAAGCCCTCTTTCGACCAGTGGGTACAGTTCTTGATGCAATTTTTCATGTTTCACTTTTCATTGTCAAAAATCTTAAGTTATTTGATCAATTTTGTACCATACTAATTCATTTTATTGTGGTGGAACCTGCAGCAGTGGTAAGATATATTTTTAAGTCCATCCATCCATCCATCCATCCATGCAGTTTTCAGTCTGAAATTCAATCGCATTGCGAGAACGAAACTGGTCCATTTACATGCCCCATTCTTTTCTTTTGGCCACTCAAACAACCGTTAGGTTGAATGTGAACTATGCATCGCCACACAGCGCAGAGGGATTTTGCAGAATGACTCGATAATAATGGCAAAGAGCAGTTAACGGGAGAATCAACAATGCAATACAATGGCTGAGTGGCGACTCGGCATTCTATAAGTGATGTCACTCGCCGGAGATTGGTGAACAAATGCAACAAAAGCGTTGTTAAGCACGTTACTATGGATCAAACGAGGAACAATAAAACAAAAACGAGGAAGTATGCTTAAAATAGTTTTAGCTTATTCAAAAGACGGTTGGCCAAATTTACTTCACACTCTTTAAGTATGGTCTGGATGGGAAACAAAATATTTTTGGCATTATTATATGTTTACATTGACTATGTCTATTTGTCTGAAACCAGCCTTTATTTGTTCCCGTTTGTTTTTTTACCTCTTGTTTGCTTCACGGCATCTCTCACTGAGCGTTGAATGTTTGCAAGCGTGTGCGCACCAAGCAAATGTGTTTTTGTCAGGGTTCGTTCAACGTCGCAAACGGATGCACAGATGCCCCCCAACCAATTTAATGGTCTCAATTTTTTTACTTGCCGCAAAGAAATGTTGAAGATGTTCAAAATTTAATGGCAACAACAATACAATACAATACAATACATGCTGATTTATATAGACAAGAAAAACTGTTTGCAACCATTTAAACAATGTGGGGATGTCTGGTGAATATATGCAGCTGTTTGCAACATCGAACGAGCCCGAACAAAAAAACATTCTGAACACCCTTGCAAATTTTGGCTGCTTAGTGAGATATGGGCCAGAATGGGCTTTCGTCTTCGTTCTTTTTGGGTCGTGGGTTCAATAAATGAATAAACTAGGCCAGTGTTGTTCAACATGTAAAATGATTTGCCCAAGTTTTCGGAACAAGATTGTGTCGATGTGACTATTCAATCGTCACTCGTGGCAAAGATCAGTCATGACATATGTGAACTTTGGTCAAAAAAGGACATGAAAGATCTTCATCTTTTCTTTTAAGCTATCAATTTTGCTCGAAGCTATCTTTAGTCTTTTCGGCTGTAACTGTGATGTGGCTATAAAAGCGGATCGGGTTGCCGTATCGACTCGGCCGCCGTCAACTTGCAAAGGGTTTCACATAGTTTACTATTGCTAGCTCATGTTTAAGCATTTATGTTGCTTGTCTACCACAGTCGCATACATATTCATTTGGGCAGTGTTTGCCAGCCAACGAATACATTTTTTTTTCAGTTTGTCAGCAAGCATTGCCTGTGTTGTGGTACCACCTTGGACCTGTTTTCCCACAGCTGATGTTTCAATGAGCATGCCAGTTTTATTTCGATTTTGACGATGGAACAGATCATTACCTAAAATGATACTTTGTCTGTCAGTATATCGTGCGACCTCTCGAGTGGTCACTAAGATGTGATGTGGGTGAACAGCGGGAATTGTGCACTTTGGGATGTTACGCTCCATCAGCAAGATGAGTGTAAAGTCTGCCCGTGTCTGCTGATGTGGGCAGAGAGTTTGCTGCATAGACAAAACCCGACCATGTATGAGCCCCCCACTCCCCCCACCACACATTTTCACCCAGGATCGTGCACAATTATTCACCCACTTGGAATCCAATCGATCCGCTTTTCATGTGTGATGTGTTTATTTAGCTTAACGGCCAGAATGTTTTTTGGCAACGGTGATTTGGGTAACAAACTGGGATGTTTGCAGGCCATCGGAGAGGAATTGGCCTGAAGAATGGAAGTTGTCCCGCGTTGAAGGAACCGCTCTTGATTTCAGTGACCAGCATTTTGTCTTTCAACAAAGCGTATGCGGGAAAAGTGGTTAAGATCGCATGACTGTCTGCGTCTTATGTGTTGTGTTTATTATTTGGGTATTTTATGTGAGCTGTTCTGTAAAGCGTTCTGTTACAACTGAAGCTGTTGTGAAAGTGCTATATAAATAAATGTCTCGTATTGTTTCTTCACTGGAGGCTGAAGCAGTAGATAATTGCAGAATGAATATTTCCTCTTGACTTCTGTTTCATTCCACACTGTGTAGTTCCATGTTGTCAAAACATCACATAGCCACTCTGACACCGTGAAATCACAATTTGACAGACAAACCTTTCAGGAATTGAAAATACATTTGTTAAAACAGTCGCTAGTCACCTTGGACTAAGTATGTAGCGTGTACAGTATTTCTGCTTGCAATTACTTTGTTTAAGAAAAAAAGAAAAAAAAAGTGTGGGAGCTTGACTAATACATCTTTCTAACAGCATTCTATTCACTTGATACAAAAAGACGATAATGGAAAGACAACTTTCTGGGGTAAAATGAGGATGTCCGAAAAGTGTTTTGTATTAACTCGTACTTCTTCCAATTAAGTTATTCTTTCATTTCATTTTATCTGATTTTCAGATGTAATGCCAAATTGGGTCCTGATTTATTATTATTATTTTACATGTGGTAACATTTCTAGAAAAGACACATTTATGAGCTCCTGTTCCCATTCCAAAGTTATATTGGGCAATGTGGAACTGTGCCATATTGCAGGCTTTCAGGAGGTTCCACGCATAACAACACTTTTGTTGTGCTGGCTTGTATGTGTGTACCTCGCTTTAGCTCAGCTTCCCATCGCTGACGTCATTTGTTCCTCTTCAGCAAACTGACTGAGGCCGAATTGTGCCCATGCTGCTTGCCACTCTAGTTTTTTACAATATGTTGCCTAGATTGTTGACTTGATTGATGCTTACGGTGCAACACATTTTCCCGTAGTGTACTCTATATTAGCTACACTGGTGTTTATAGTTTTACATACACAAACACAAACACACAAACACAAAAAAACCCCCAAACCACACCGTACGTAACACATTTCAACACTGCTGACAATTCACAGCTTCTCGCTCCTGTTTAAGCCCAAGCCTTGTGCTGTTACAGGGATGTTCAATATTTACACATGTTCACAGAGGGATTCAATATTTTTAAAATGTTGCCCTTGTGCTGAATGGTGCATCCATTCCCAGGACAATGGGTGAGAATGAGTGAGTGAGAGTTGACGATGGTTATAAATATCAATGATCTCATGAATGAATCAAGTTGACTCAACCACTACCTTCACATCAACTACAAACATAATCATCTTAACATCGACGACAAAAAAAATCTGAAAAGTCGCATAACCATTATCTAGCAAGTTCATTTCTTTCAACCAGCTGTAGCCCAGCGTCACCAGTCCTACAACATCAATATTTGTGGAAATTGAATGTAATGCGATTACAATTTATCACGGCCCCTCTCTTTTGAAATTTATTTATTTTTTATCGGGCGTACAAGCTCCCGCACACGCTCGAATTGACTAACACGCAGAGCAGCTGCTCCATGGCCACAGGCAGACAGGCTGCTACATCAACTGCTCCATGGGCAACGAGAGCACGAATTGAGCTTTATTTATTTTTTTTGTTCTCATTTTTTTTGTCCCGTGCTGCTGCTGCATTAACCGCTACAGTAACGCTTGACCAAGTTCCGTTCTTGGTCTTTAAAAAAAAAAAAAATTATCATGGATCGTGGATAAAAAAAGATCGCGTCAACTTGGGGAATTTTACTTAATGCTGATGGAGGGGTGGGGATAAAAGCTTCTCATTAGTACTTGATCACACTATTTCTTTGGTGTTATCGTGGGAGGTGGGAAATGTGTGCGTGAGTGTGTTTTGGGACCTTGTCAGCAGACGGAGCCACAAGGGCCCCTGTGGTAATGTGTGTATTAAATGATTAGTGTGTTAGTTAGCATAACGGCCCTTCAGCAGCGTTTAATCACTCTCAGGGGTGGGCGGCCTCACAGGACGTGGAGGGAAAGGGTGGAGGAGGGGGAAGAGAAGAATTTCAACAGTGGAGTACTCTGCCTTTTGGATGATGAGTGGAGAGCGGGAGGTGGGGGAAAAAAAAGTGTGACAGAGGGCAAGAATCCAACAGCAACACAATCTGAGCACGGTTAGATACGATCTTTATAAGGCCTTCAACGTCTTGTTAATGTCAGCTCTTGGCTCATCATTATCTGGAGCGAACGGCCATAAATAACTTTTAATAGCAATGCAGAATGGACACAATAAAAACGGGTCTCGCCTCGGCGATGCACACTTTCCGTGTGGGTTTGCGACGCCGTGGCCGCGATTGTCTGGTGAGGGTCTTCCGGGAGCTGTCGGTCGATAATTGCTGTGAAAAGTGCGTGTTGGAGTCGCGGCCTTTTGCCAAGACTCGTGCAGTGGCAAGTGATGACACTTGATTGCGCAGCTTAGTTCACTAGGCGGGGTTCCCCCCCTGGCGGGACATCCATGTTGTGGTTCTGTTCTCAGCTGCAGCAACATGCCGGGCCATTTCACAATGACTGTGTCTAGTAGGGCTCGAGGACGAATAGTGCCTCAGCGATTTCTTAGATCTGAGACCCGTTCAGCTTTGGAAGGTGCTTTTAATGTGGACTCATTCAATTTCAGTGAGCTCTTGACCTTTTACTAACTTGACCAGTAATGAGGATTTCCAAACTGAATTCACCTTTTATATAGACAAACTTGAGCGGAATCAGAAATGAATCATAGTCATTCGTTGCTCTCTTCGGGAAAGCAAGTCAGTTATTGTCATCACAATGCGCTCTGCTATTTGTTTCATTTGTGTAAAGGGTGTTGACATAGGGGTGCATTAACCAATCACACAAATGTAAAACACATTCTGGGAATTCCCAATGTTGCCCAGTTGTCCCGAGGTGATCGTGTAATTTTTCAGCTGATTGGCATGGGCTGGGAAAGATTACTCCCCCCCCCCCCCCTCACAGAGTGACAGTATAATCCAGAGGTGCAAAGATATATTGCTAAACGGAACAGACAATATCTCTGTATTATATTACACAATATAATGTTTCAGCTTCGTGTGGTTGCATGAAAAGGAAAATACCTATAAAATTCAGAAGCCGTATTATACAGGGGGCTTGACAAGTCATGAAAAATCTTCACATTGTGTCGACGTTTGACTACGTAGCAACATCTCGAGTTCGTTTGAAAATAGAAGCACTGATTTATTTATTCATACACATGACTCAATACGCTTCACTTTCTGTAACTAAATGTATCATAAAGGTTTAAAAAATTGTTTAAAATATCACTAAACGAGGACACAGTGCAAGAAAAAAACCCGCGAGAACATGATTAAAAAAATACTTTAAAAGACCTTAATTGTAGGTATGGGAAAAGAACATCATTTTAAAGCAGGATTCACTGTAGTGAATCTTTATTCATTCAAATGATTCATGCTGATATTAAAGGATGCCAGCAAATCGGGGGACCATATTATACACAAGTACAGAGAGGAAAAAAAAACGGCCTTAGGGGTGGTGTATTATATATAAACGGGTGCGTGTTATTCACAGGCTTTTACAGTACGTACACACGATTGATTTTACAGTATGCGATTGTTGGCATTCCACCAAATTGCTTGTTGTTTAAGTTGGAACTTGTTAAGACCAGTTGTACAACACCGATTTGTTCATATACTGTATGAACCCCGATGAGCAAGGATTGGGATACCTTTGTTGAAATAAAACCATTGAGGCAACTTGAATGCATGCTCTCCTTTTCTGAATGCTTGCTGAAATATGGGGTTGGGATTTTGCATCAGCAGAATTTTGCGCATAAATCTTCCACTGAGTGGTGATCTAATTTTTAGCATACTGCATCATGTCCATGAGGGATTGGCATTTGACGACATTTCCTTGATCAACGATGAGTAAAATAACAATAAATTTATTGTATTCAAGGTTTTTTTTTTATTATATCGGTGGTGCGAATCTCTGGATCGATTATTAGGTCAAGCTCTAATTTTGATGGAATACTTCCCGATTAATCAATTTTCTCACAGAAAAAATAAATCAAGAACCTGATGTTTCATGAATGTATTTCAATGTGACATAGAAGTGTGTTTTTGTATGCTTTTTATGCAGGACTTACTACATAGATATTTTGACAGCTCATATGTGGTTTTCTTCCAGTTGATCAATTTAAAACTCACAGAAAAAAAGATGTCCTTTAATGGTAATCTTATTTGAAATTGTCGCGTTTGTGTTGCAGAAAGAACTCGATGCCACCGCCACACAGCTCGCCAACAGACAGGACGAGAGCGACCAGTCCAGGAAGAAGCTCATCGACCTTAGCCGCGAGTTCAAGAAGAACACACCCGAGGTGAGCGAGTGTGCCTGTCAGCTGCGAACCCACCGACACGTGCCCTTGCATTGTCTGTTGACCATAGTTTGCCTCTGCATGCGCGTGCGCTCTCCTTCATAAACGCAGCCGTGATTATTTCCAGAGAAAGTGCAACAGCAGAGGAGGAGCGCGGAGATGTGGGCTTGGCTCCCAAAAATAGTCTCTCCATTAGTTTCCCTGAAATCCTAAAGAGACAAAACAGAAAACCCTTCAGGGGTTTGTATTATCTGACCTAGTTTATTTATGCGTGCAGAAAGTGTGGTCCCTGTGTGTGTGAGTGTGAGAGCGGGAGGGAGCGGGAGAGAGGCGGAGAGTGTGACAACGCTACAAAGCGGGATCAGGGGGGAATTCTGTCCTCTTCCTGTGTTTCCATCCCTCCTCCTGGGAATTTTTGTTTCATCTTTGTTACCCGGGCAACACATTTTTAAACCACACATGTGAAAACAAAGTATTGTTATTATTGGTAATGTCACCATGGTGAATTATTGATGGTCCAATGAATTATGGATGAACGCCGTAGACGGCGGATAGAAAATTGTCAACTCTCTGCGGAGTTGATCGCAGACCTATTATGGTTAACACAGGGTGAAGATTGCCGCTATTGACTTTAGCTCGGAGCACACCCGCTTGAGTGGATGATCCTCCAGAGCAGTGTTTTTCAAACACTGTGCCGCGGCACACCGGTGTGCCGTGCGAAATGATCCAGTTTGTATGCCTGCGCGGTCAATCGCCTGGCAGAGTAATTATGCAGTACTCTTCCATTCCGGTAGGTAGCAGCAGCAGCTAACTAATTGCCTTGTGCTTCGAGACAAGCGTAGTTTCTGGCGTGAGGCAATCCAACGAAAGCTATCTTTCATTTGGATTTATTTTCACCGCAGATGCAACAGCACTGACTCCGTTTCACGTCACAATCATGGAGTCCATGGCGGCCAACCTCAGTGTCGACCACACACATGAAGGTTTTCAATTGTAAACATTGACCAGATAGAAGTTTTACGGTTGTTAGCCCTGACTTTTATCCTATCAGGTCGCAGAGGCGAAATCTTTCAACACACCCCACACCATATCACTCGATTTGCCATCATTTTAGAGGCATTTGATAATTGCACTTTTGAATGGAAATTTGATCTGAAGAGGGGTGATACCGCTCAAATTCGACCCGCTCTCGAATACGAGCCTACTTCATAGTAGTACTCGTTGAAGCGATTAGTCAATGAGTCTCGTTAGCTACGCCTCGTGAATATTTCATGCTTGAAGTTGACTAATCGCTCATGACAGGTTTTGGGCATCTCGTTTTGTAATTGGCCAGGCATAATGCCCTTTGGAGCAGCAAAATGCCCAGCCAACCAGGTGATACGTTCTTGATATTTATTGAGCAGGTTGTGGAAGTGCATTTGAAAAGTTGGGCGTTATTCTGGTTTTTACACCATTTCACCCACTCCTCGTACACCGGGGTGTTTGGTAATACCGTCGCTAATTTTAGACATATTCTGTAGTTTGCGCCAACTGTCTGTCTGGACTCATTGCCCAAATCTGCAATTGACGTTCTTTTACCTTTTAACCAAATTCGAATGGATTACTAATTGTACTTTTGCTGAAAAACACATCATAGTCAAAAAAGAAAAACCTTTATCAAAGTAGTAAATGGTAAATGAAGTGCACTTTTACAGTGCTTTATCTATACCATATGTTTTCCAAAGCCCTTTAAAAAAAAGATACCAACGACAATGCAGCATCAATTTTTGGTTTAAAATTTACTTTACCCTCCAGGATCCCTCGCTCCGAATTGTCGAGCGGCAAAACACAGGATGTTCTTCAAACCATCCGTCCATTCGTTTTCTGAAGCATTAATCGTTTTGGAGTCATTTTATATCCGTCTGGCTGCTGTCTAGCGCTATGCTAACCTGAATATTTGTGTCTCCTCTCCGCCATAGAAATAGACTTATGCCCTTCGTTTGCCGCTGAGAGAGAGAGGCCAGCAGACAAAGTTGTTCATAAACTGTCTAGCTGGGCCTCAGTGACTGCTTAAGAGTTGAATTTAATGTTCAATAGACAATGACTCCGGGTTCGCTTGCTCTAAGGTAGCCACGAGCCCAGCTTCACATGACACTCTTGAGCCTCTTTTTCTCTTTGCTCTTAAGTCATTTCATTCTTTGGGGATTTTGACACAGATTGGATTGTTACAAATATCAGACATCCACCTATGGTATAAGCTATTTGGCATTTTATAATATGTCATTTCAACATGGCAGCCACTCTGAGCAAAGGCTCTATTGTTCGATATCTATGCGCTATCTATCAATATCTAGGCAACAAGGGCCGCCTGCCTGAAATGTTCGTATTTTGCCATCTTTTTCTAAACGATCGCCAGCCCCTGTAGTATTTCAAAATGTCTTGTGCAGTTTGGCAACCTGTTGCACTGTTGGCATTTCAACTAAAAAACGCGCCCCTTGTTCCATGTCACTCGACTAATAGAATGTCAATCCCTGTGCAGTCCCAAGAAACATTATAGCTTGTAACTCATAACTTAGTTGAGTAATAGTAATGGAGTTGAAAAGACAACTGCACGTATGTATGTGCTGTAAATATATATATATATATATATATATATATATATATATATATATATATATATTATTACATATTATTAGGTCCACAAGTGCAGCATTTATTCATGACGATTTTGAAAGTGACACTGTTGCTATTTTTTAGACATCGGTCGATACCGTATCACCAAAATACCACCCAACCCAAGATCATAGTGGTTCGTGGAAGGCTGAACCGCGGTGCCTTGAGACATGTGATACTCTACATGTTTTGAGATTCGAACTCTCATTGGGGCTCTTTTTTTTTTTTAAGTAATTGCCATAAAAAAAAAACAGCACACAGACATTCCTTTGACGCTAGCTGAAATCAGGTCTAGTGCAGCTTGTGTGAAAATGCTGTTATTATTTTTTTTAAGTATATCTTCGACTGTTTCAAATGGGACCCAACCGATTTCTCGGCTGGACGATTTGATCGCTTGATGCTTTCAAAATTCGACACGTTTTGAGACAAAGATAAGGACATTAAACACCCCCCCCCCCCCTCCTCCTCCAAAAAGCCAATTTTTGCCAATTTTTCTCCCAGTTGTAAGATTCAACAAATACTAAGGCACAAAGTATTATGAAGCAATGAAACGATTTGCCTATAATTCATATCTTTATTTGTGTCAGTGACAAGGGACAAACAACTTATTTCATTCTTTAAATAGCTTTTAAATTGATCGGCTGATTAATCACTTAATCACTTAATTTTATTCTGCCAAAGACTGGAATTCCACTCAAGCCTAGACATTTATTTCCAATGTCATTTTCAAATTTAACAGTTGCAGGAGGAAATGAAGCACACATGTTCAAGGAAGGAGGAAGTGTTACAATCACACAATAAACACACACACACACACGCACATACACTTACATAGAGGCAGATAACTGGGCAAGGACATTCATCAGTGTAACAAGGCTGTGATTTAGGAAGGCTCCTCTGGCGTCTGCGTGGCCCCTGGCATCTCCCTAAAAGGCACAACACTTTGAAAGAAGCCTATAAGCGTTGATGTGTTTTTTTCCAAAAAGGCTGCTAGGTCAAATTTGATGATGTGGCCTGATTAAAAATGCCATGATTGTGTCCGTACACACGCATGTACGTGCGCCCGTGCGTGTGCGTGTGTGTGTGCGTGTGTGTGTGCGTGTGTGTGTGTGTGTGTGTGTGTGTGTGTGTGTGTGTGTGTGTGGCCCGTTGTATGGAGCGGGCCCGTCAGCTCTTGATGTTCGGCACCAGTCAGCGGAGATCATAGTCACATCAGATCAGACTGCATTAAGTTGAGCGGGAGTCCGTCTCTGATCCATAATTCAGCAAGCAGGAGAGCGGGGCCCACGTTGACTGTGTCTCGTCTACTGAGCTGTACTCGCTGTGAACTACACACACACACACACACACACACACACACACACACATACACACAGCAGCTTTTGTAACATTTTAAAAGTAGTGCAAAGAAACGCAGTGTAAAAAAAGTTTTCATTATTTATTTTGGACTGACACACAGATTTTTATTTTTTTTTGCACGTGTGTGTGTGTGCACGTATGTGTGTGTGTGTGTTTGTGCTGCCTGAATTATGAATTCTGTTCTTAATTTTCCTTTTAGTTAGTCAAGGCTCCTCTACGAGCCTTTCATAAAGGCTGGGGTGGGAATTGTTGTAAAATGCCCCAAAGATTGCTAGCCAGAGGCAGCGGAAGTAAAGCAACTCTGTGTTCTTGTGTGTTGTCCTGCATATGTATGTGGGCGCACACATGCACATGCGCACGCGTTTGTGTTTCGCTGCGGGGCAGACAGACAGCGAATGGGAGTTCCATATTCCCCGGAGACTTCCTCGGGCTGGCCTGTCTGCTGACTGCCGGCAGCTCACACACTAGCCATCCATCTCCTCCTCCTCCTCCTGGTGTTGTCTGCATACACACACACAGACACACACACACACTGCGTGCGCTCGTGTGTACATTTTTATGTTGTTATATGTCATAAATCTTTGAAAGTGGAGGGGACCGGTGGGGCAGCACACTGGAGAGATGACCAAATGGGTTCAGGGCAGCAATAAGGTTTGGCAAAAGCAGCAAATAACTTGTCCTGCCATGTTTTCTTTATTCAATGTTCGTTTGCGAATCTACTACTATTACTCCGTTTCATTTAAACAATTGTTCAGCTGGCTCTTATGCAAAGAACTTGGGGGTGGGCGTCGGCGGGTTCACAAGAAGTTTATTTGAGCAAAGTTGGCGTTTATGGCAGCGTGACTAGACGGCTTTGCGTTGCGTTGCGCAGCGATTTCTAGGTTTATTGTACACCAATGTATGTTTAATGTTGAAAGTCTTTGAAAACAAAGGGAATGAATGGCGGATTTATGAAATTATTATTGAATTAGAATCGATTGCAAATGAGAGGAGACTCTGTCGTCCGCTACGTCTGGGTGTTTGTTTTGTGTCTGCTTATCTTGGGTGCGTTTGAAAGGGAGCGAGGGGGTGGGGTGAAGGTCATTATCCCTGTCAGGGGAATATTGAATTGGTCCAGACAAACAGCCACTGCGACCCCTGATGAGGTAACAATAGAGGCGGGTCAGAGAGGTCGCGACCTGTCCTCAGCCTGTCTGGACGGAACTGGGATCTGGCCAGAAACTGATCCCGGGTTAGTTTGGGATATGCCATCTCACCGCTGCCTTGTCCGTGAGGTTTTTGGTCTATGAGGTGTACATCTGTCGTTGCCCCACTTCACATCTTTATAAGGCACTGTTATTTTTTACACTTTGCGTGTGCGTGTGCGTGTGTGTGTGTGTGTGTGTGTGTTCAGCGAGTGTGCAAATCAAATGTTCCTGAACAAAATGTACTATTCTGCTACGCTTTTTACCGTACGCTCCAGTTCAGTCTGTCAGGATGTAGGCTCAGCTAACAGCCTGGTGATTTGCATGTTCCCCTGATAAATAGTCCACTAGCTATCTAATCAGAAACTGCTGACTCACTGGAAAGTCATGCAATGGGACTCGTGCAGGAGGGAAAGCGTTTGCTGTATAGTGATTAAAAAAAAAAATTTAAATGGGTGCTCAGAGACAATTTGCATTAACTGTAGGCCTACTTTGCGGCTTATGCTAGCTCCTCGCACGCAGTCGTGGCGCCTCTGGGTGGCCCAGGTGGTGCTGCACCTGCTCTTGTGAGAAGCCCGGTCCACTCGGGCACCCCAGGGTGCAAACCTGGTCTCATGCTCATCACTGACACGTGCCCGGCTCATTCCCTCTTGAGTTTGATGAGAGTGATTCACTGAGATGCGCTAATTTGATTACCGCTACAGTGGAGCCTCCTCCCAGTTGACTACAATCTGTTTCCAATTTGTTCATTTTTTAAAGCTATTTGTGTAAAATTTGTGATGAAGAGTGTGCGGATTGTTTCAAGTTTCAGTGTTAGCACAGTCATGTTGTATGGCTATCTCTTGAAATGCACATGGAAATAGGCACAGAAAAATGGATGCGCCTTCGACCATCCAGCCAAGTAATGGCGTCTGTGTAGTTTTTTTCTTTTCGACTGGTAAAAAGTCACACACTCAGCCAATCACAGTTGCCAGCGGGCATCCGTGTTGTTTAAACTCACATGGAAAATTGCTCAGTTGTTGACCATGGAAACACTACATTTTTGATAAACAAGGGTAAGAGATATGCTGCCCTCTTGCTGAACGTGATTTGAGCTGTTTGTGTGATACGATTACATATAAAGGCGGTGCACTTCATCACATGCACACCAGGTAAAAAGTGGACCCTGGCCAAACAATGTATGATGCAATAATGATTGCAGTCTGTGGACACCGGGACATGTACATCACTGCCAGCCCAGCTTCCAATGCGAGCCAAAAAGGAGCAGGCGTTGGATTTTTGGTGTAGATTATTACATGTGTGGACTTGTTTACAGCTTTTGAACCGAAATTGCGATACTTAAAGCAAATGAAAGCCGCGGCCTTGAAGGACTGGCGATGTTCATGGGTTACTTTTTCATTACTATCAGAAAAGGAGATGTAAACATGTAAACGTAATGTTGTATTTAATGTTTCTCTGCAATTTTAAAAGTAATTTTTGGTAGGTTTTCCAGTTGTCTGGTTTTAGTGGTGTTCACATGTTAAGGCACCGCTTTAATTGTTTGAGTCTGTTTTCACAATGTCTCAGTCATTACAATTTCATCAAACCTGACCAATCTTCCTTCATTTTTCAGGACTTTAGGAAACAAGTCGCCCCTTTGCTCAAGAGCTTCCAAGGAGAGGTGAGTTCTTCCTGTTATACTTGTGATAAATCTGCTTAAATAAACGCAGCGCTCAGCAGACGCCATTTTAACAGCCGCTCTGACTTCGCTTGTCCTTTAGTCTTCTCTATTACTTCTTTTCCCTCCCAACTCCTCTTGTTCTTTCTCTCGCCACTATCTCATTTCCCCTCCCACTTTTTTCCCCTCTTGATTTTCCTGTCCTATTCATGAAGTCCTGTAGCCCGAGGGTGTGTTTAAATTGCATCCTGCAACAACAACCCAAAAAAAAAGGCATCACTAAACCCTGGCTTTAGCCTGTCGCAACTCACCCAACGCCATTTCCTCTGAATGCGTTTATTTTTCTGCATGTCTGACTGGGGTATTTGTTGTTTTTGTTTTTGGTCGATGGGGGTGAATCACAGGCCATTCCTCTTCATTATGACACATTTATTTTTTTTCGGTGTAACATTTCATTCCCTCACCCACCCCCACATTTGCATATACCTTGACCTATAAAGGTGTGTGTGTGTGTGCGTGCGTGCGTGTCCGCGCACACTTATATCACACTCCCACACCCAAACTACTCCATCATTTTGGCCTATTTCCACGCTGACTCCTCCTCTCAGCATTTCCAGTTCACTCCCATATGTGAGAGAGGGTAAGAGTGGAAGCGGCTGTTTTGGACTCAGGCATTATTTGGGGCTGGAGTGGGTGGACATGCGGTGCAGCCAGCTCCTTGACCAGCTCACACAAAAACACGCACACGCACTCTGTGCACCCAAATAGATAGTGACAGGGCTGCTGTGCTACTGGCCATAGAATCTTACAGTTTAACACTGGGTTATTTTCCATATTCTTGTGCTGGTTGGGGCAGTCACCACAGCCAGCGGTTGTGTTGAAAAAACAAAAACATGCTATAATTCAAAGTGGCTCCAGCATTTTCTGCTGATGACCCACACTCTATTTAGAGTGAAGAAACTGCACCGATGTACAGTAATTGGGGTTTTGTCAGCTGTTTCCAACACTGTGTCGACACACCTCAACGTGCACAGTCCAACAAAATGAGGCGCTCAGTGGGTGGTCGGCCAGCCGAGGAGACATTATTGTGCGATTATTGAGATAATACTGTACACCCGCACCAGTCGAGAAGCAGACCATCAATCAGTCAACTATTCTGCTCTGCCGGCATGCCACAACATGATCTGCGCCAGGAGTGTGTAATTTTTAGCCCGGGATTTGTTTGCTTACCCCCCCCCCCCCCCCCCCCCCCCCTCACCAAGCCCTTTGAACGGGAATAAGACAGCGTCACGTCTTCATTGCCTATCCTCCAGCAACCGTCTGGATGTCAGTTCCAGACAGAACTTTGAAGTTTGGCTCTTTGTCAATGGAAGGTACATACCTGCAGGTTGTAATTATTATTATTATTACCAATAAAGTGTACAGTTTCCACAAAGCCTCACTTTAGTGTGTGTGTGTGTGTGGTGTGCGTATGTTGCATGCTCAGTCTTCCTTGTTGGTCCATCGATCAGATAAGCTTTTCCATTATCCGAGGCTTCAGTCTTTGCTTCCCATAGCCGCCTCTTATCAGAATCAAGTGGGGCCACACACGCACACACACACACTTCCCACCCCCTCACCCTCTCACCCACAGACTCACCAACCACTCAGGTGGGCCTGATGCCCTTCACACAGGAATAGTGGTGTGAGGTGGTGCTGAGTGACGATGGCCCAAGGGCACTGACGTACATCAACGGATGTGTGCTTGGGATGTGTCAGGAATTCCTTTTTTTTGCAATTGCAAGCATTTCTCCCGATGCAGGCGTGGCACCATTTGTGTCACTTCATTTGTTTTGAGTGAGCGTGTGTGCATGCGGGGTATGGGGGCAGGAGAGGATGTGAGAGCAGATGTGATCGGGATTGGTGGAGCGCGCTGCACTCTGGGAACCGCAAGGGCTGCATTTGCAAATCCTGGGTGGTCTTCTAATGGCTCTGGTCCTGCAGTTAACCTGCCTCTAACTGTAGGGTGTGTCCTACATTAAACTCTATTTCCTGCCTCCCATGTCGGGCTATATAAAGCTGCCGTACCACTGACCTTGGCCCCGTCATTGTACAGTCATGCAGCTGTCTTCCTTCATCGCCTCTGGAAGATAATATATGTGTAACAAACATTATTCAATATTTTGAGTTTTACCCACTTATCATGTTGTCTCTTTTTCCCTCGCTGCGCACATTTGATTGCCCCCATTCAAAGACGCACTCTGTGCTATGAACTTTGGCTGCTGAGACTGCATGCTTCATCCATAGGTTACGCCGCGAAACAAAATTATGAATTACATTAACAATACTGGTATGTATGACTTTTCTGACTTCAGAGGTGCATTTATTTTCCTTAAGATTGGGTTAGCCAACTTGAAAGTGTAAATGCACGAGCTGTCTGGGAGCAGATGAAAATAACGATAGGGAGGTTTGATTGACACGTTGGCAGAGAGACGCTAATCTAAGTTTGATTCACCGACGTTCTAACAGCACAATAACAAACTTGAACAGGTATTACATATTAAATGACTCACTCAGATCTTGGTGTCAATCAAAACTGAGCGTGATCATCTTTGGCAACTTCAAGCAGTGTGTTTTTGCGCACCTAATGTTGAGGCCAGGGAGTTGACAGCATAACTGTTTACAGGGACCCGCATCGGTTTGATTGTGGTGTGTGAGCAGTATTAGTCCTGAGCATCCATAATCTTCCATTAGTGACTGCACAATTGACGAACGCAATCACTCCATCGTGTCACACTATGAGGGCAATGCACACGGGGGGAGAATTAACATATAAAAGCAGCAGGACAGCGTTGGTGTGCGAATGTGTATATCTGCACGCGAGACATGTCAGACCTGTCCATCCGGAGCTTAAAAGAGAAACATGAGAAGCACGTGACAAAGAATGACGGTTAGAAAGAAGAATGGACGGGGACATGACGAGAGGGAGAATTGGAAAGAGAAAAAAATAATGGAGGGGGGAGGGGCGTGAGGGGTACTGCTGGCACCAGCCGTCCGAGGGCCAGATGTTTTGCGGCAAAACCAAAAATCAAGATGAATCAAAGCCATGTGAAGAGATTTATTAGGTTCCCATAAGAGCACAGGCAGAATTACATCTATCCCACTTTGTTTACAGTGGCGAGGACCTCTAAACCTCCCATCAGCAACACTACTGGTTTGGCTGGGAATGTGAAGACTTAATATTTGGACTTACGTAGGCTTTTGTCTCTACCCGCCAACCCCCACCGCGAATGTGCTGCGGAGCTGGAAGACAAACGCATTCCTGTTTAGTCTGAGTGTGTGAGGCACAGTAGTCAGCTGTAGCGTTGCCCAGTACAGTAGCAACATCTGAATGTCTTTATTTGGCATCTGTTTCCCTTCATTTAGACTCGACTTTCAGATGTGCTGTCGGCCTACTCGGCCTGCTTCTCTTATCGAAGCGCGACAGTCAGCCTATCGCTGTTTCACCATTGACAAGCGTATTAATACATCTCCTGTGTGATAACGGAATTAATCTCTTATGGATCCATTCTAATGCTGTCCATTTCGATTAATATGTGGGACGGAACGCATGCCCTGTCCTCTCGTGTTAATGGCTGCATTGGTCATAGATCCACGCTGTATTGCCGCTAAGAGCTGACTGAATAATCTGCTCCCGCTGTGGCTGGAAAGACTGAGCCAGCTGTTTAATGATGTCAGCGGGTTGGAGGGGATATGACCACACTTGCACTCACTCACTCATTCACTCGCTCGCTTAGGACAGACAGACAAACAGACCGACACAAATACACAGCAAATGGAATGCGCCCGTCGCAGTCTGAACAGCTGAGCTGATTGCACAGGAAGGAAACACAACAACTTTGGTTACACGCAACATACCGACACACAGTCGGCTCGGGGTGGACGACACTGTCTCTAAGCCACCTAGCGATACAGATCTGTTTCGTTCGCCACTGTGCCATTTGGGACTGTAAAACTTAATAGGGCGGAGTTTTGGCGTGATAGCAAAGCAAGTACGTCCCACTGATGAGGCGGTACCATATCTATAGCCTGAAAATGCCGCCCTGTTTAAAAAAAAAATTGAATGCGGTTTTGTTTTCAACTTTCATTTTGTGCAGTCATGTTTCGAAATTGCGACCAAAACGGTTGCACTTGCGGCTTCTTCTCTCTGTTTTCCATTGCGCATCCGCAGGCCGCGTTGGATTGCACGTGGATTAGAGATGTAGGACACGGTTGCTGCATTTGCAAAATGCCATGTTGGTTCGTGTACCAAGCATGCGCATTAGTCCATGCATCCTTATCGATAAAAACATTTGTAGTGCAGTGGACCATATGCACGGCAACCCATTAAACATTTCTAGTGAAAAGGTCAGGTGCCATGAGTTGTCTCCGTCAACATGTTCTAAGCTGCTGAGACAGCGATTGACCAAAAAATAACCTCCTTCCTTAAACGCATTATAACCTGGGGCTGTGTAATAAGTACACTCAAGTACTTAACTATATATTAAATGCATATAGCACCGCACAGAGTTTTAACATGTGCTGAGTGACCCACAACTACAAAAGACTTGGAAAGTGAATATTCGTCGAGCCACTTTTACCATCACAACTAATACAAAAAAGAGTCGGTGGCAGTTGGAGCTCCGTCTCCCTCATTGCTCTGCGATTACTCCGTCTGGCTGAGCCACCCGCTCTCGTCATGAAGCCACTGTCGCAGGGATCGAGAGACTCTGGAGCCGAGAGCATATTGATCTTGTCCCTAGTTGATACTTGCCTTTATTATTATTATTTTTAGTCATATAGTTTTCTTTATTGGTTCTGTTTTATGTTTTCATAAACCTAATTTCATTGTTTCCGTGGAATGAGTCGGTATTGGTGCAACCTTACTGGAAAGTAGTCGACTACTACGTTTGCCAATGGAAAGACAAACTCAACTGTACTGCTTGGGGTAAAGTGTGAAAGTTCAAAGGTCAATGTATAGCCATTAACACCTATGGATCTCACCTCACACATCTGAGGTGATGTGAACTCGCTTACACTTCATTTCTCTTTTGCCTTGACAGATCGACGCCCTCAGTAAGAGGAGTAAAGAAGCAGAGGCCGCCTTCTTAAACGTGTACAAGAAAATAATCGATGTCCCAGGTAAGACGAGTCATCGTGCCGTTTCCTCGCGTCATCGGGCTACAAAAAATGTCGTCAGCGGGACCCTTTCATGCATGCAAGCAGCACCAACAGATGAGGAAAGGGAAAAGCATGACACCATCCCTCTGGTGCTCTGCCGCGGTGCATCCAGGCGTGCTGCAGCGTCCTATTATGTCCACATGAGATCTCGTCTGCACTGGTGTTGCCTTTAAGAACGTCTTTAAAAAAAAGTTGTCCTCATGTGCTTGTCGCGCGCTGCCGCGACGTACATGAGCAGTCACGGCGTCGAGGTCGGAGAGGGACATGCAGCACCGCTGGTGGGAGCTCTTAGGCTACACGGGTGCCCTGAGGGGGCCACGTATGTCGGAACAAGAGGCGTCAAGTTCATCTATAGCGTAAGGAGGTCATCATATTCCCACACGGTTAGACCTACAGTAATATCTTTGGATTGTACTGCTCCCAATAAGTCATCGGCGGCACTGACGGAGGCTATTATTAACTTGCAGCAAGACAATGATGTAATGCCTGATGCACACACAGCAGCAACCTGACTAATGCAGCGGCCTTGAAAGTGGAAACAGTGTGTTTTGTTCTGTCTTCTATCAGCTAAAGGCCTGGTAAGTCAGCCCAGTGTGCTCTGCTGGAGATTAAAGGTGTCTGGTGAGCGCGTTTAGCACCAGTGGCCCACAAGTCGGACTACTTTTAACAGCCCGTACAGTAGATTCGAAGGAGGAGGGGTGGCGATGATGGTGTACGTGAAGGACAAAGGTTTGATAAGGCAGAGAAAGTTACATTTCAAGGGCGCCAAACTCGGAGGCAGATAGGAGTCTCCATTCAGGGTGTGCGGTTATGTTGCTCAATGTTTGTTTGTACTGTGTGTGCGCAGCCGATGTGTGAACACGCATGCGAGCGTGTACTGTAGCTTTACCCTGCATGGTGTGTCACCTTGACAGCACAGAATCAGCATGAAATTCTCCAATCGTTCTCTGCTGATCTCTCATTAGCATAGTTAAGATATCTAACTGTGTCAGACATGAGGCGCGCACACAGTCCTTACCCCCAGCTGTAAGCTGTCAGTTCCTCTTATCTGTACTACGCACACACGCACGCACACACACACACACACGCACGCACACAAGCACAGACACACACAGAGAAAATGCTCTTTTCGCTGGCATGCTGATGAGCGTCGCCCGCGTCTCTTGGCTGCCTGTCACCAGTCTGCCACCCATGAGCACCAATCAGATGTGATTGGCCTGACTGACAGGGCTCTCTTCATCACACTGACAGTTAACCCTGCTGTGTATTCAGACATGTTGGGAAGATGCCTCCAGAAAGTTGCCTTTCTTCCGCCTCCCTTTTTGGGGTTTATTTATTTATTTATTTTTGCGTTACATATTCGACGCCTTCCATGTTTCTTGTCGCGTGTGCTGTCAAGCCCATTCTAAGGAAATAACTTGGTTATTCACGATCGTCGCTAGTCGCTAGCTATCCATTAAACCACTTGATTGCGACATGTCAAAGGTCACAGTTGATATTACCCCCGATGGTGTCTCATAACAAAATTTGTCTCAAGACAGATTTGATGTGGAACTCTGACGTAAGAACGCCTTGTACGAAGGCAACTCATGATTAGAAAAATATGGCCCTCAAGTTCGAAGTTGAACCTTCAAGATATCGTAAACCAAGTGATGAGTGGTCGCTTATTGTTTTTTTTTTTTGTTAGTTGTTGACTTTCTTTTATGCTTGTCTTAAACAAAGTCACCAAAATATTTGTTAATTGTTTAAGAGGAGCCGCTGCGGGTGCCCGCGTCGTCATCAAAAGAAAAGTTAACATAAAATGACAAAATAATACAAGACAACACAAGACACAATCGTGCAATCTATGTACTTCACGTCTTGCTGAACGCGAGAGGTTCTGATGTTTAAATTGGTGATCGCTTAGTACAAGTTTCATTCGAGACCAAACCATCCATATACATTGTGTGTTTTTCAACATAAGTACCAAAAGCATTTATAATTCCAAATGCACCAGACAAGCGCGCAATCTCCTTTGCCAAAATTGCGGTGCATGTCGTAAGCGCCTCAGTGAACTTGAGCGAGCTGAATTGGAAGCCGTTCATGATAAATCAAATCGTGCTAGTTAAGTTAGATGGGCGGAAACGTGGCAAAGTACACATCCAGACTTGGATATTTATTTCTTTAATTTATACAGGCAGGGTTTAATTTGACGCACATTCCACCTTCAATGTGCAGTGTAATAGAGGGACACAGAGTTGGAGCGCCTTCGCTATATGCTCCGGTCGGAGCCTTAAAACATGTACTCGCGCTGCGCCACAGGATGAAATTATGAGAAATATGAGTTAGCAAAGATTTTATGATGGGAGTTTGACCGGGATGAACAGATTAATTAAATTTCAGTCGAACTGGCTCGATTTTGAAAATTTGAAGTACATTTTTCATTTATTATACTATAAATTCAATAGACACTCCGCTGTGCTTCTTCGGTTGCACATCACACAAAGAAGCAAACCGTAACCAAGCAGGCGTGCAAAGTGAAATGTCAGTGACGGGAGACGTGGAAATGGTGACCCCTGTTCCTGAGTTGGGCTGGGATTATTTATTTACAGTTTTCTTAATTGACTTGTCACTATTTCTTATGGCTAGATTGTTTTCAAATCTGAACAGTATCACAGAATGGTTTGTTTTCCTTTTTTTTTTTAAGTAGGAGCATGCACACAACACAGGTGTCTGGTCCTCGAGGGCCACTATCCTGCATGTGTTCGATGTTTTTCCCTATTTATCTATGAGTATAGTGGCCCTGGAAGACCTGAGTTTGACACCATAGAACAATGCAAATAGCTCCCCTTCTAAGGGGTATCAGTTTCCCGAAAGCCATTATACACTGCCTATTTTGTATTTCATTTCACATAGCAGAAATTAACAGTGGCTTTGCATCAGTTACTTGTTAGCCCACTGTTCTATGATAATGCCAGCACTTGCGATACTCTGTCCTTGACGGCGCTAGCGGTTCTTCGCTGAGGGAGCAGAGGTCACGGTCGGCGGCAAAATAATGGTCCCGGAGCCGTTCGAGATTCATCGCCTTGCTCAAGGACACCTTAGCGGGGTCAAACGTTTGCTCTCACGGGGCCTGATGAATGCGGTTATTGCATTCTTGTAATCTGCTTTGCGCCTGGTGTTAAATGTTGTGCGTGTATTCCTGTGGCAGATCCCGTACCTGTGCTGGAGCTGGCTCAGCAGCTGCAGCTGAAGCTCCAGAGGATGCACGACATTGAGACGGAGAACACCAAACTTCGAGAGACACTGGAGGACTACAACAAAGAGTTTGCAGAGGTCAAAAACCAAGGTTAGATTCATATATACAGATCTATATATATCTTATAGATCTATATTTAAAATTGCTGCTTTAAAATAAGCAGTAAAATATGGCCTGCAGGCAACCAAGAATTTACATTATCACGAGGCCTGTATGATTTATTGCATCACATCCACCTCACATTTTTGAGGTTAGGGGATCAAAGCCAGGCTCTGGTCTTTTTGTGTAGAATTGACATGTTCCTTTAGGCCAGAATGAATTTAGAAAATTATCTCATTGCAATTTTTTAAAACTCAGTTTTCCGATTGCGATTTAATATAGAATTATTTTTCAAGGTTTTTTTTTTTTAACAAGCACGGACAAAAAATAAACCTGTATTACAATAAATTTGTTGACTGACCCATGTTTTCCCCCCCAATGGCAGCCTTTGCAATTTCAAATTGCACTCTTCTACATTTAAATGTCAATTTGACTTGTATTAATTATTCCGCCCCATTGTACTTCAATCATGTTTCCCACTGAAATGAATAGAAATGGAATTAATCCTTTCCAGCCCCACACCAGCAAAAGGACAAATGTTCTTAACCAAAGTGCGGGAGTGAGAGGGGGGAGGGGTTTCAGGGGGACGACAATATTTCCTTTCACAACACATGAAAATGATGAAAAGCAAAAGTATCACCAGGGAGCCTGTTAATCAGATTTGAAAATAAATAATCCATCCTGACATCACAAGCAACTTGAGAGCCGTGTGCCACTTTGAATTAGGGCTTTATAAATCTTGAGTGTGATTTGGAAATGGTTGCAATTAGAATTAAAAATAGATGGCCAGACAAGTCTGTGCAGTGAAAATGTGAATAGAATCTAGTGTTCCTCCCAGGTCCACGACATTAACGGCAGTATGTTGATTACATTTTTACAGTGGAGAGAGACCTGCACGGCGGACATTTTCAATTCACATTTGGAAATATTTGAACGCCTCGTGCATTATTAAAAGCACAAAATGTACAAGGTTTTACTCTTCCAATTAGGTTTTCATGGGGAAAGAACATGTGGCACATTTTCATGAATAAAAAACGACAAGCTACCTCGGGGTAGAGAAAGATGGAAAAAGTGACAAAGGCGGAGATGAGCGAAAAGGAGTTGTAAAAGTGCTTTAATTTGAAGTCCAGGGCAGGGTGGGGAATAGCGAGAGGAGGAGGGCTAGAGGGAGCAGGGAATGTTTTGGAATCTCCCCTTTTTTCTCAGCGAGGGTTAATTGGGCCAGCTCGATAGCGGCAGGGTTCCATTCTGCCATTGATTTTCCTGTTCCCTCTTCCTTTATCCCTACTTCCCGCCTCAATAGATGGGGGGGGGGGGATATTTAAACCCCAAAACACGCCGTGTAACTCCCACTCCTGTTAAACACACACGCACACACATGCCGAGCTGCACATGCACGCACACACATACAAATGGAGCGGGGGCCATTGATCCTTGCAACCTAAATGTTTAAAGTTCAGTTAAGCAGTTAAGGGGTAAGAGGGCTCTGAGGGGACTCTCCTATTGATTATGTGTCAGAGTAGTGAGACCGGAGTTTAAATCACACGGGGCGTGCGCACACGAGGCGTGCACACACACACACACCCACACCCACATGCATGCTAAGAGCCCTCAGTCGAAGGCTGCAATGCTCTTTATCACTGTCTCAGGCATTTATATCTTTCTCTGAGAAATCCACACACATACACAAGAGGCCTATTTATTACTCCAGTTATGTGTTAGATTTATTTCCGGGCCACCCCGTGCAGAGGCCAGTCGTCAGCGGGTTATGGGGTTTCAGCACTAATGCAGTCCTAATGAATACGGCGTATCTGCTCTCGGAGAACATGAGTGTACCCTCCGTCCGCTTTGGATGGAAAGGCCAGGCAGGAGCCTCCGGTGCGCGTGGAGCAGGTCCTAGTTGCGTTGACTTGGGAAGCTCACACACACACACTCAGACTTGCACTGGCACACACTAGAAGTGTGAAGCGCCTGAATAATACTAGAGAAGTACACCTTCCCTTCTTCCTTGCGTTTACATCTTTAAAAAGTATTCTTACCTCCCAACTGACATCGAGTGGTGCTCCAATATCTGAGTGACACTACTTTTTTTTTGAGACTCGAGCCATCGCTTGGCAGAAATTTTTGTTTTGATTTGTAAGCGTAGACCTGAGATACCGGTATCGTATGATGACGGTGAACTGAACTCGACTCACTTCACAGTGAGCGTCACTGAATTGCTGAACAGTTCTCCATTTTTCAGATGTTCAAGCTGTTTAATGTCACCCACAGTTTAAGATTACTGTCAAACTAACATGAAACAAAGACAATTACACCTTGTATATTAAAAATAAAAAAAGCACATAGCTTACCCTTTCAGTTCACTAGCTTCATGCCAACTGTAAATAGCATCCATCGATGTTGCAACACCTGCATTAAGCAAAAGATAGACCACAAACAGTGCAGCAATACACTTAGAAAGACCGGTACTCTGTAATGTATTCTTTATCCTCAGCCAAGACAGACTATTATTGGTGTCGAATGGATGAGCTGGGAGAAATTTAGACCTCTCAATGAAAAGTCTGTTTGTATTATACTGCACCCAGGTGGCCAAGGCAGGCACACCAATAAGTGTAGCACAGTGACCATTCAAGTGATGCAATGTGACAAAAACTGTTCATTTTAAATTCTGTTGTAAAATGTTTTTCCTGTATGTATTTTATGAAGTACTCTTAACCTTTTTCCATGTCAAACACAGTACAACATTTTTAAGGCTTAAATGGCTTAATAGCATTTTCCTTCATTTCAATGAGAAAAGATGATTTTAGAAAATTGGAGTGTTTTTGGGTTGTGAGCAGGTTAACATAACGGACAATTAACCTTGTGTCTCAGTGCTCCACTTTATTTGTTTTGGATTCATGTCAGGGGTTTTATTTTATTCAACTCTGATTTCAATTTTTATCAAAATGGAAATTTTATTTTAGTTAGCATTTGTGTTGTTTTGAATGAAAGGGACATTTGGTTTTAATCTTGTGTTCTTTCTCATGTGGCCTGACCGACCTCAAAGAGAACTTTTGACTTTTTCGAAAACATTTATTTGTAGGCCTTTTAGATTTGAATTTGAGTAACCCTGATCTAAAGTCTTCACTGAGGCTAACATGCATGTTTTTTAAGAATTGGGAGGTCAGAGTATTCGTCGAAAACTAATGCACGCACAGAGACAACATTCAGACTCCACAAAAGAAGGCTCTCAAGATGATATTTACACATTTTATTTATTTTGTAATCAAATCATAAGACCATAATGACATGCTGATCACCGTTCAATTACTTAAATAATGAGTGTTAAGTTTAGATCAAATTGAGAAGCAAAGAACTCGATAGATTTCCCTCAACTGAGCCTGATGCGAACAGATCACAGGAGTGTTTGTATGACACCTGCTATTAAACTATAAATCATTTGATTTTAATGTGTTGTCATTGCATTTAATAGCCTCACAAGCTTTGTCTAATCTAACATTAAAACATTTCATAAATCACCCAAATGTCCAAATAGCCTTGCTAACCACTGCCTGTAGCACTTAGTTTGCTTAAACAGTAACCTTTTACATACAATACAGAATGTGTGAAAATAGCAGTTCTTTCATTTAGATTTTTTGAACTCAACCCTATTTTCTACGTTGCCTCTTTATTCACATTCTTTGTGTTTTCATTGCCTCTATTTGTATTCACTGTTGACCCGTGCTTCTCCCTTCCGCAGAGGTGACCATCAAGGCCTTGAAGGAAAAGATCCGCGAGTATGAGCAGTCGCTGAAGAACCAAGCTGAGAACCTGGCACAAGAAACGCAAATCCAGTTACACAACGACTATGCAGAGAAAGAGAGGTGTGCGTGCGTGCGTGTGGCTGTTGTAATTTGAGTCATTGGATAATCACATGATAAATTTTTTTCTTTTTTTTTTTTATTAAAAAAAAAACAATCATTCAGTCTTCAGCAGTTCAATCAACCCATTTGCATTGCGTTACTCATTGGCTAGACTCTTAGATGAATGGTGGATTGGACAGTAAAACAATGGCTGATTTCTCCCATGGCTGTGCCACTTAGTGTGATTGGAATCAGCCACCTCAGGCTGCTATTTTCTCTCTTCGCCACAAACTATTTCAACCATCCTGTCTGGATTTAATGTTACACATGGGTCTTTTTATTGGTCTCCGGGAGTGGAATGAAACCCTAGAAATAGCTTGATTTGATATCCGGAAGATTAGCGTTCATAATTAATTCTAATGGGCCACTTCCTCGTTTGATAAAAAGCCGTTTGGATTTCTTTTGTTGAATGTTGATTTATGTCAGAAACATAGGGCGCTTGTGCTTACAGTAATGAATCATAAAAAAAATACATTGGCGGCAGATATTTTATCAATGTAAAATGTTATCTTGTGGTGCCACATTAAGTCGAATTTGTCAAAGGCAAGTGTTAAATGTGGTTATCCTGGTTCGTGTTTGTGATATTTCAAAGTTTAAAGAGACATGCTTGTGTTCTTAGAAATGACAGTGAACGTCTTTGGCATCTTATGCCCCTGATTAGAAAGACCAGAAACCACAGGACCAGAGGACCCCCCCCCCCCCCCTCTTATGATGATTTTTTGGGGGTTTTTTTTGGGGGGGGGGTTATTATTGTTATTATTTTTAGGGTGAATCCCCTTTTTCTCACAAGTGTCCTGGTGTCATGTGGGAGCTATCAGTCTCACACGGAGAAAACACACACGACCTAGGGGAGAACGTGCAAAATACACACAGGGAAGCCGGAGCTGAGATTCAAACTCAGAACTCATTCGCCTATTGACATACTCGTTGGCCTATTTGAGAATTTTTTTTTGTGTGTGTGTGATATCGCATTTAGAAAATGTGGTCGAAAAAAGATCTTCAGTTTAGTGTAAAACGGTACAACTTCATTATTCTCAATGTCGACCATTTTGTGTCTTCTCGGGGAACCCTCTTCTCTGGCTGACAAGTTTCAATTAAAAATATCCACCAATTATTCGAGTAGACCAAAATTTCAAGACATCAACGGGTCCAAATTACTGCAAAGTTTCCAATCAATCAATGAATCAATCAAACAAACTTTATTTATACAGCACTTTTCATACATAGAAATGCATCGAAATGCTGTACAATGCTTTAAAACATTTCAAACTTAAAAAAAAAAGGCCGACACTTGCCCAAAAACTCGACTTAACTCGCACAAATGGAAGATTATTGTTGAGAAGAGCAGCGTGGGCAGGAAAATAGGTCATTTATGAGGTTAGCAATTGTTTTGTTTTTTTGCTTTGGGTAGTAACTTGTCACGTTGCTACCCAAAGCAAGTGAGACTGAGACTCCTGCAATTGCAAATGTACTTCTACAGTATATTTAGTCATTTCTGAAATATTTCAGCCCATCTTAACAAAATCATCAGGTGCCCCCCGGCTCGCAATAAAGTACAGCATTACAGCACGTTCTTCATTTAAATGTCAATCCTGTTGCGCCTTGCGAGCTCCTTGCCCAATTTAAGACATAGAGACGAAGATGAGTTGTCCGATTTGCATTTCCTGTACGTCAGTGTTTTATAGCCCCCTTCCTGTCTGACTGAGGGCCCACTTCCTGCCTGTGAGAGGGGGCAGCAAATGGATGGCACCTCTGATATGTACGTGGCTTCTTCAAGGAGCGAGCGAAGGAGAAAGATGAAAGGATGAAATTGAGGGCAGGGAGAAAAAAAATGGAGATGACAGGAGAGACGGCGCGGCGGAGAAGGGGGGCATCAAAGAGCGCCATAAAGACACTCTTTGTGCTAGATTATTGATGTTTTTACACGCGGCGGCAATTTCTGAGCAGAGACTAACTTTTTATATGCCAAGAATGAATCTATTTTATCCGTGTGGTTTTTGGAGGCCCACGCCTCCCCGCCTGCTTCCTCGACGTGCCCCCACCCCCTCGGCGCTGAGTGCCCCAGTGGCTAGACATTCCTGCCTAATAGGACTACTTCATGAGGAGTTGGTTGCATTGGAGGGATTTTTACTCGGGGGTGGGGGCGGGAGTGGGGGGTGTGACACCTCAGAAATGGTGGGAAAAATGAAGAATAGCTGCGGTTGCCGCAAAGTGTAAACCCCAGGATTTATTGACGCAGTCTAGCTGTGACATTGTGCTCTCTAACGTGACTTTTGCCTGCCTTGGTAGGAAACTACAGGAGAGCCAAGATTCCATGTCGTCACGGTTGGAAGAGGCCGAGCACAAGTCCCAGTCCCTCCAGACAGGTAATCCACCCTGAAGGAACTAGAACATTTGACGTCGCTTTAATTAACTCATTCAGTACCAGCCAATTCTGGACCAAATCTGAAAAGACGTTTAAAAACGTCTTTGGGAGTGAATGAGTTAAAAGTGTATCTAAAAATTCTCTTGTCATTGTCTTTTGCAGCCCTTGAAACAACTCAGGCCGAGCTCTTTGATTTGAAGGCAAAATACGACGAGGAATCCTCAGCAAAGTATGTGTCTTCTCCACCTCCTCGTTTCTCTCACCCCCCCATAGTCTATTCCTGACATAATCATCCTGTTTAGTGTACCTCTTTGCCTGGAAACTCCCTCTCCTCTCGGAACTGCTGGATTGTCTCCCACAAGGCTCAGCCAGCCTCAAAATCCCAGCATTAACCCTGCACTGTAAATAATGACAGGGACTGTGATGCGTTCTGCAGCCACAGCGAGCACATTTCCTTGTCGTGTCAAAGTGCACCCCAGCATGCACTGCAATCCCAAATTTACTACAGCATTATCTGGAGGGAGGTGGGGAGGGTGACTGTGAGCACAGATGTGAACACAAATATCTAAATCAGTTAGCATTTGGCATGGTGATCAAAGACTGGATTTATTGAGTGTGATTTTAATTTGATCATCTCATGTCCCCAATCCTGTCATTTTAGATTATTTTAAAATAACGTACTTGCACAAAGAGGGCGGAAATAACATTACAACAACATGCATGCCTTTCTTATTACTCTATTTCAGCAGCATCCACATACTCGGAAATGCTACAGTAAAACAACAACTGACTTTGAGCAAGCATTGTTGATATTCCCTTTTTCCATTGATGGGAGAATGATTGGGATTCTCTCTGAATTATTAAGGAATCAAAACTTGTCAGGGTTAATGAGTAATCTTCCCTCATGTGTATCACACAAGAGTCCTTTTGAACCATCCCTGATTTTGATACCAGTTGAGAAATCAAAGGGTCAGGCTCTTCGGCATGATAGCCAGATTGAGTGGATAATTGTAGGGACGTCATTATTCACCCATGTGCCCCACTGCTATAATCTTAGCCACTTGCAAATTCGGTCACAAAAAGTTCCTTACCAGCGTGGAATCACCATCGATGGGCTCCCACCTAATACTTATATAACATTCTCTTCCTGGGGGCCAAGGCATCACATGAACAAAATGGGATAGCGGTGAGACAACATGGCGAGGATGGGACGGGTAAACGCGGCAGGCCGTTCTTGACATGGATGTGTGGCAAGATGTTTAAATGGTAAATACAACTACTACTGCCACGGACAGCATATTTTTTACACATTGCCCACCTACGACTCTTCGAAGGCTCATCAATTTGTTTAAATGACCTACAATGCCTTCCGGGCCATAAAACATCCCTCTTCCCAAATTCATTATTTATTTTAACGTACGCCTAAACTCTAAGATGACTGATCCATACAGATCAATGTATTGTGTTGGGGGAAAGTGGCCTTCTTTCCCCCGCGTGTTCGTTCATTTTCGGACGAGGATGTTGCTAATCCAAATAAAGGCTAGAGTCGATGAACAGTTTTTTCGAAGCTTTTAATAACAAAATATTCCGGGCACCCGTGGTTTACAGACAATGGCTGCGGTGGTCACGAGTGCGAAGCAGGAAGGGATTCACATCATTTTTATATCATCAGAAGGGCGCACCAAAACGCAAGGCGTGACATCAGAACTTTCATTTCTCCTCAACCGATTCTTAGCTTGTATCAAGTGGTGCATTCCTTTATCTGTGCGGCTCCAGTAGGGAGTGTTCCAATTTTAAGTGATGATTGCTTCAAGGACGCCAAGTCTCGCTGCGAGCATGTGAAAGTTATACATCCTGACTAAATATGAACAGAATACACACTTCATTTGCTTGTGTTTGTTTTGTTAGAAACATACATAGGGAAGAGAACATTGTAAAAAGACTCACGTATTAAATCGCAATTGCAATATTGTCGGGGTAGTCTATTCGATAAGTTTTCAAAATCATTCAGCCCCGCTACTACAACCTCTTGTGCAAAATCTCTAGTACTTCAAAAATACATCTGCGAAGAGATCTCCCGCTTTCTGTCAGAACTGATTTTAGCTTTTTCCAGGTTCTAAAAATTATATAAATAAATACATCTGTAAAACAATCTGTACTCAAGAGCCAGAGCAACCTCAGCTGATGCCGAAGTGTCATTTTTATCAATGAAAACGTCCCACCTACTCCTTATCCCCAACCACATCATTTTCACAACACATCAAACTCTCTTCAACCCAGGGTTTATTTGCAGAAAAATAAATAAACGAATAAATAAATAAGCTTGTGAGTCATAGAAGTTGTGACTGATGAGGGAACCGTGAGTATCAGGTAACTTCGATCCTCGAGAAGCTCCAATCCATCAGTATCGATCTTTCTAACGGTGGCGAAGATGAAAACAGCTTTTTACTCGTCAGCACTCCACTCTGTGAAGTGGCACTTTGACGTTCACATCACCGCGTTCCCTCGAGTGAGGTGGCAGAAGTGACCATTCAAAACAGCACAGATCATAGTCAGACATGTCAGCGAAAAATGAAAACCGCTCCATTGTTTTGGCTTCGGGACTAGCTATAAAATGGTCCAATTGTTTCTGAATCCCCTCAATGTATAAAACACATCGAATTACAAACTTAGCTCGGCAGGGTTTTGCTTCTCTCCCCCACCTTGGCTCATATTCACCATGCCTGTCCATTAAGAGAGTTGTTAAATTGACTGGCTGTTCCAAACAGATCGATCCAACTTGCCTCATCCTCGCGCTACTTTTTCGACTTCTCCTTCACTCACTACTCTCCACACTTTTACCTTTTATCTGTTTATGAGAGGACAGTCCACAGGAATAATGCACAGGGCAACGGTGCCAATCAATACATTCTATAGATGATCTGCAGTCACCCCTTTGCATTTTCTTTCGCCCGCAGCCCGATCGCACTCTCGCTCATTACTTTGTTTTCAGCCCTTCTTTTGCCCCTTTTATGTGGCAAGAAAGCACATTTTGTGTACAAGGGCCCCATTTGCTTGAATGAGCTAATAAACACATGCCTGCGCACATCTCGACGCACGCCCATGTACACATTCAAACGCACACGCGCTCGCTCGCTTGCTCACTCACTCGTGAGCCCGAGGCAGTCAGGGTCCTTGACTATGTGGCGTGCTGTGATCTGAAATTTTAATGCAACGCTTTAAAGCACACACAAACCCCTCTCTAACCCTGCACCCTCCCAGTCCTTGGAGTCCTCCCCCCCTCCCGTTTACTGCTTGACTGAGCAAATCGCCAGTGTTTGGCTGAACACAACTTTTAACCCTTTGAATGCTTCACAGTTTGGCACCGCAAAAAGATGCGTACATAAGTGCACGTTTTCACACAAGCGCTTGCATCCGTACACACACACGCACACTTGCTCTGAACTTCACTGCTAAGGAGGCCATTGCGTGACAAATCTCCCATCCTCTTGGTGCATTTGGGTAATCTGCCTTTTAAAACACACACGCGCATGCACGCACACACGCACACACACACACACAGGCACGCACGCACGCACACGCGCGTCGTGCGAATTTGTTCGATGTTGCAGTGCTGGGGACTGTGTGATCTCCAGCAGGAAGCAGACCTGCAGTTCTAGAGGAGCCCCCTCTCTGTGTTAGTTCTTTGAGGGTCTGGCTGGCTGTGTTTTACCCGTTTAGTCACTATTAAAGATTAATCATATATTGATCCATGGCTCTGCAGGGCGGTGCGCGCGCGTTTGTGAGAGTGTGTGTGTTTGCACACACACGTGTAGTTTAATCTTTGTAAAGGCTTGGGGGTCCATTTGCGGAGGAACAAAATTGTAGGTGATGAGGGAGCACTTTGTTCAAATACAGTATATACACACACACACACAAACACACACTACTATTCAGTGGACTAAAAAGTACACACACTGTCACACTTGCACAACCAGCTTCCTTTTAAGCCTCCTTGAAATCCCCAAGGTAACGTTCACTGTGAAAATGTAATGTAGAAAGAAAAGAAAATGGGGTGATGAAAGCTGCTGGGCAAAAAAAAAAAAAAAAGGAAAAACGCGGAAAAGCAAGCCGAGGTCTGGAGGCTACTGCGAAGAAGACGGGATCAGAGTGTGATAGAGGAGGGAAATGAAAATCTAAATCGGGGAATATCCTGCTGGCACAGAGGACACGGGCTGAAGTGGGGGTGGGGGTGGGGGTGGATGGAGAGCAGCAACGTGGACGAGTTGCAGAAAAAGGAGAGCGGCAGACATACAGTTGGTTTGGGTGGTGGCGGGGGGGTGAAAAGGGAGTACCGTATTTTCACGACTATAAGGCCCCATTAAAAGTCTTAAATTTTCTCCAAAATGGACAGGACGCCTTATGATGCGGAGCGTCTTGTGTATGTGCCGAGTTCCAAAACCTGACTGACAGCCGACGCTGTTTATATAGAGAAAAGGCGGAAGTGACTGTGGACAGGCATGCGGCAAAGAAGTCGGCCAATCAGTGAAATGTGGGCGTGTATATATACATATAGAGAGAGAGGGAGAGAGAGAGAGAAGGCAGATGTGAGAGAGGACAGGCATGCGGGGGGGGAGTCCGCCAATGAGTGAAGGGTGGGCGTGTAAGTGGACGCTAAAGGGACGCCCGAAGCAGGTACCAACACCTGTTCAGAGTGTGGCTATGTGCATTGTTGCAAAACAACTTGGGTTTTGGTTTCTAAGAACCCCCGAAAATAAATTCTACAAAGAGACACGACTACGAAGCTCAGTTCAAACTTCAAGCCATCGGTTATGCTTTTGGCATGCGTGCCCATCTCACAGCAGCGGTGAAAAACCAAGTCAAGCAAATGAACTCTGAGCTTGCCGTTATTCCCGGAGGCTTGACTAAAGAACTCCAACCGCTGGACATCGGCATCAACTGGGCGTTCAAAGTAAAGTTGCGAACGGCATGGGAACAATGGATGATCGATGGCAAACACAACTTTACAAAGAGTGGGAGGCAGCGCTGGGCGAGTTACGCCACAATTTGCAAATGGATTGTGGCTGCTTGGACGAACGTGTCTCCTTGCACTGTTGTTCGAGTTTTTGGCAAAGCCGGCATCATTTCTGTGGAGCCACATGGCAATGATAGTGACTCTGACAACGAGAGGGAACCCGGCGTTTTTGATGGATTACCGGTACTTGCACAGTTGTTCAATTCTGATACACAAAATGAGGACTTTGATGGATTTCTGGGTGATGATTGATCGAAAAACGTGAGTACATTGTACGATGGCTAAATAAAATACAACGGAACTCAGTTTTGCTTCCATTGCCTTTTTAAAAACGTTTTTTTTAGCTTGTATCTGTATGTCTTGGCATGCTACCGTATGCTTCAAGCTAACGTTTTTTTAGCGTGCGCGCATGCATGCCGTATGTTTAAGCTGGCGTATGTTTTACCACTTTAAAACTGCGCCCAATGATACAGTGCGTTTTGTCTATGTGTAAAATACAGAAATAGCACCCATTAATGAGACTGCGCCCAACCATATGGTGCGCCGAATGGTCGTGAAAATACGGTACATCTCTGGGCCTTTTTCAGAAGCTTTCCATCGCTCACCGATGACACTGGGTGCATCACACATGCTACGAAAAAAACTGCATTTCATTAGTGTGCATTTGAAATGTGCTCTATAGCTCCTCCATGTGGCTTTTTTCCCCGTAAATCTTCATTTTATGAAGGAAACCACACCCCGCATTTCCAACGTTTTTTGGATGCAAGTATGCATTCGCCACATGGATAGTCGCTCCCTTTCCCTTGCTCGCCCGCCTGCCCAACTGTCAGAATATTCTGAAAATCCTTTCACTGTGATCTGCTTTGGCCCTCGGCCTCTAGCTTTGCCTTTATAATTCCCAAATAAAGCCAAATCCAAAGGTTATTTAAGAAGACTTTGTGCATCTGTACTTTGATTAAATGATCACATTTGGAGCGGGTGCGCTGGGTGTATTTGGGTTGCATTACGATATCCATAAATGCTCTCCATTACAAGCTTTTCTGGCTTGTTGCTTCTCTTACCTCACATTTGTGCGCGTGACAACACGCAGGCCGCTCGCGCGTACACACACTATGGCTTAAGACAGGATAAAAGCTGGTGAGGTAGTGTACTATTGTGTTGCCTAAATGCACACCAGATCCTTTTAACTCTTAGGGAAAGAATAAAAGTGGAGAATGAAAAGCTCCCCTACCCTTATCTGAAAATTTTATTTATTTATTTATTAACTGCATTGCCTTCGGGATGTTCTTGACCTGATATCAACTTTGTCTGTTATGTTAAACACATTCAAATTGGTACTTGGAAAGCCTGCGGGAGGCAACACTGTTTCTCATAGTGTGACACGCAAACACAAAAGACTGCAATGCCTAGTTAGAGAGAGAGAGAGAGAGAGAGAGGTGATTGGGTTTGTCTGATCTTTCAAGTTTCATAGAATATTGTTTTATGACTAAACTCATTACCAAAGGCAAGATTAGATGAAAAAAATGTTTTTGTTTGTGACATTTTGTGGTAATCAGCAGTAAATGTGGCCTGGTCACCCAAATTACTTATGTTAGGCCAAAAAAACCCCAGAGAAAACAACCTTCTTGTGAAAAGTTGTACTTTATGCACAGCAGCAGCAACTTTGACTAGTACTCAATATTTACACATTTTCAATTGCCAAACATTATAAGCTATTTGCATGCTATTTAGTTGCTACAGTACCAGTAGTGTTTGTACCAGTGTATTTATGCAAATTATGTCATCAGATCTACTTTATATTTAAATAAGCTCTGTCATCTTTTCTGTTTTGTGACACTCTGTTGTTCTCAATAATGTTGTCTCAATAATGTAATGAATTAAAAATGAAAATAGGGGGTTTCTCAGCAATGTTTAAATGAGATTAAGATAGATTCATTAAATAAATTAATTACAGATTATAATTAATCCGTTTTTTAATCTCTTAACAACACTAAAAGATCTATTATAATTTCATCATGCCAACTCAAAGTTTGCCTAGGCTATGAATATTTGTGGTCTTATTCATTCATTTTTGCAAATGGCTGGCAAGCAGTCAAAGTATACTCTGCCTCTAGCCCAAAATCAGCTGGGATAGGCTCCAGCTCACCCGCAGCCCTAATGAGGTTTAGCGGGATAACAAGCCCGGGGGATTGGACTTCCATTCATTTATCTATTGAAATGGTGCATGATGAGTTCAAAAGCAAAAGCCGATACGTGGCGATTACAGAAAAAAGAGCCACACCTACAAGCAGATTGGTGTCGAAGGCATCATTTGATGTTGGATTTCGAAAGCATGCAACATCACACTCGTCGAAAATTACAGGTTTCGAGTCTAAGCCTTAAATCAGGGAGCGCCAAAGTGTGCTGCTCGTAACGCTCATTCCAGTGCGCCGACTCCCTCTCGTGGTACTCATAAGGATCACTGATTTTAATGTTCAAACTCTGGCACACGTTTTATTCATTACTCAAGTGCAGTTTTTATTTTTCATCCAGAAGCCAGGTGAGAATAAGCAGGTCTGTCGTTCGTTAATCAATGCTTTATACGCTACTGCATTTTAATGCTGGTCATTATGGTGCTACTTCTTCTTTTCCTTTCGGCTTTTCCCCTCAGGAGTTGCCACAGCGAATCAGTTACCTCCTTCTAACCCTGTTTTGTATATCCTCTTCTCTCACACCAGCTACCTTCATGTCCTCTTTCACTACATTATGGTACTACTTGGAGAGCAAAATATTTTGAAAGTGTGACTAGAAGTTTAAAAACCACAACAAAGAAAACACTGACCTAAATAATTCAGTCTTTGTCTCATTAGTCTCAAGACCATTACAATGTCCTTACATTCCAATGCACATCGAGACCTATAAAGTAAAAGTCATGAATGCATGTCAATCACAACAAAAGCTTATCAAACACTTGTCTACGTTGACAATAAAGAGGCGGCATTAGAGACTTCCTGCTGTCTGACCTCTCTCAAGTGAGAGGTGAACCATAGGCTCCATGCAGACCATTAGTCAGACACAATCTCACAGCTTCATAGCAGATTAGTCTGCTGTATTAGGATTTAGAGATCTATTAATGTTATCCCTCTGTTTTAGTGTGGCCGAGGGTTTAGGGGAGCTTACATGTGCACGGAGAAACACACACTTAACTACACGCATGCACACACACATACAAGCTGCTCGGGTTATGGAGTTCACAATCAGTGGATTAAGGTGAAATTTAGACGGTAGCTTAATGGAAACGACAGTAGCATTGTGCAAATGTAACTTTACTTTCATTACTTTTTTAATGTTTTTTTTTAAACAGGAATTTTGTGTGTGCGCGCAATGAACCAACTGAACACGTCGCATCCACTCTGGTGGTTTTGTTGTAAACTGAATCTCTTTCTCAGGGCCGACGAGATTGAGATGGTGATGACAGACCTTGAAAGAGCCAATCAGGTAAACACACTGACTCTCAGAGGAATGAGAATGCAGTACTTTAGTTGACTTTGTAATTGTCTTCTATTCCACAAGTAAGGAAAAACATGCACTACTCGCAAAAAGTTTGGGATATTCGGCTTCCTAATTCAATTTCAGGATGACTCTAGACTGCAGGTGAACGAACATATTTTTACTTTCTCGATGCTTTCTCCAACCCTGTTTCATTAAAAATATCTGTTGAACACAATGGGATCAATCAACATTCAACAACTACAATAACATAATGAACATATTAACTCAAAGGCTCGACTGGTCTGTCTGTTGATTTCCATTATTTCCAATTTTCTAAACGGAAGCAGTTTCATTGTGCTGGTATTTTCTAAACAGAACCATGAAAATGTTTCCTCCCAGCCTATATTGACTGCGTTGCTTTTGGATCATGTTTGTTTTTTCATTACTCACAAGGCCAGTAACCCCATCCGGCTGAAACAGGCCCCTTAGCACGCCCTCTGCCCTTTGTGCTGTAAATATTCCCATGGTATCTGTTAATGTCATTGTTGTTAACTTTCATTATTAGCCCACAAGTATGATTTGTGGCTAAAGGGTTAGCATGGGCATGTAATGTTAATATTAGCCTAAAGGTTAGCACTCTCGATGATAATGCCACACGCACGCACGCACACACGCACTCCCACGCACACACACACAAACGTGCACTATTCTCACTTCTGATTTGAGGTTTACTGAGGATGACAGCATGGCCTGCAGCTCAGCCACAGACTTTTTATACGCTTTTATAGGGAGAAAATGGAAAACAGCATTTTGCTCTGGCGACGAGGCAGTCCGGCTCCCCGCCCTGTCAATAGCGGCTCCCAATGTGGTTGCAATTAGGAACGCTGTGGAATCGGCTGCCTGTAACTCCTAATGATGGCGTGTTTACCCCATGTTACTGATGATTCCCGACTGGAGCATGGCTGTTTGACCATAAAAAGAGGCAGTGGGTGTCATCTCAATTTTCCAAGCCAATGTAATATTTCACTTTATTGAACCGAAGGAAAAACCCTTCCTCCCTGTGGTGTTGATGTGTTTACGCTGGAAGGAATAGGACTTTGTCGCCACACTGGCTGTGAGACAACATATTGAGGTCTGCCGATGTTCATGCGTTGTGCACAATGTGGTTGAATTCAGGTGATCTGAGTGAGGAAAGTGTGAATAAATTGTTAGATCAGTCATCACCATTAGCTCCGCTGACACCACCCTCCATTAAATTATAACCACAAGCTGAATTTATATTAAGTTGGTGGCATGCCAGCGCCATGCAACGTCAGTCGCTTCACTCTTAGTCCACGCGTATTGAAGGGTTTTTATTTATTTTTTTTGTGTTCCTCAGGGCTTGAGACTGGTTTAAGGAAATTTGTGCCCAAGTACAAAGATAACACATTAATTCATATTTGAGCTGCATAAACATGAGATTAATCGTGTTTGACCGTAAGAACTGCGTCTTTTTTTCTCCTCCTGACAGCGAGCTGAGGTGGCGCAAAGAGAGGCTGAGTCACTGCGGGAACAGCTGTCCTTGAGGACCCAATCCCAGCAGGCCGGCAGCCCGTCCAGCAAGGCCAACCTCGACACGGTAACGTCCTTTTGCTTCCTCGCTGATTTACCACGCGGCTGACAGAGACATATTGACAAACTTAAAATCCGCTCTGCCTTTTGCTTCAGAGGTGGTCCCTTGATCACAACAGGACTTTAATTGATGACCGTTGTCATTGGTCTCCAAGGTCGTTCATTGACAGAATGAACAGGAGTACTATTTGAGGAGTTGTTGGACTCATCACTGGTTCTGCAGTGGGTCAGAGAGCTGCGTGCGTGCGTGCGTGCGTGCGTGCGTGCGTGCGTGCGTGCGTGCGTGTGTGTGTGTGTGTGTGTTTCTATACGTGTATATGTACAGTGGTACCTCGACTTAGGAAATTAATTGGTTCTGGAAGAATAAGTCGAGACCCGTTTTCAATGTAAATGCCCTAATCCAAAATTCAGACATAAATGTTTTCTGAAGCATAAAAATGCATCAGAATATGTCTCAAATATATGTTACAATTAGATTAGTGCTTTAATGTAAAAAAACAAAGAATGGAGTAAAGAATCAAAACGATTTAGTTCATGTTCTCTCTTAGAAGTAGTTTTGGCCTGGTGTTTTGTAATGAACTGATCCAAGGACGTTTGCTTTTGTCGGCTTTTAACAATACTTTGAAAATGTCCAAGGCAAACATCAGCATTCACATTGACGTAAAACTATCGGAAAATCTTATGGTCCCTAAGGGTGAATGACGAGGATGCTGCATAGACACATATCTATCTATTTATCTGTGTGTATCTACACACAGACACATTTGAGAGGCCCCTCTTAGCCAATGGGATGCCAGGAAGATGCTAGGTAACAACCAATGGCAGAGCAGCTATAAGTATGTTGCGTTCAGGAAACTCGGTGCTGCGAGTAGCAACCCGGACTGTATTTTTACCTTTCGTATCTTGAATTTTTTTTCGCAACGAGAGGCAATATTTTCCTGATGAGGCGTTTCGTAACTTGAAAATTTCATATGAAGAGATGTTCGTAAGTAGAGGTACCACTGTATATGTGTGTGCGTGTATACCGAAACACATACCTGTACATGCAGTACGTCGAGGGCACATTTTTGCACATATAATTATATTTATGTAGAATGCATTACATACAATGCATAATGTACCTGTGACTATAAAGTGAAGTGTGGAGAGTTCTGGAATGGACAACTGCAGTCAATGAATGGAACCAACAGCCTCCTAAATATCCACGCGTGTTACTTTTTTTCTCGCCCATTTCCTCTATTTGTATAATGTATAATGTAGCTACATGCGGCCAAGGCTACGCGTTTCTCCTTTGACAATCATTCCATGTTGTTTGCGGTTCAATAAAAATGAAGACAGTAGTATACGTGGCCCAAAGCCCGGATCCAAATGGGAGGTTTTGCATCAGGAAAGGCATCCGGTGTATAACCTATGCAAATGTGATTGTCCAGTTACGTTAAATTTGTCTTCCTGCTGTTGAAAACATCGTTGTGGTTCTTGGCTTGCAGGAGCAGGCTGTGGAGGTGTCATCCCACTCGAGCCTGGAGGCGGAGCTCAGGGCCAAAGAAAGGGAGAGTGCACAGCTGGTGGAGGACGTCCAGAGACTGCAGGCCAGCCTGACCAAACTCCGAGAGACCACCAGCACCCAGATCACACAGCTGGAGCAGCAGCTCAGCAGCAAGGCCGCCATTCTCAATGTACGCACAGGAGAATTCACTGGGATCAGGGAGGGGATGTTGGCGGCGAAGGTTCTAGGGTTCCGATATTAGATTTGCTCTGTGTCTGTGTCAACATTTAAGTCCTCTGTCACCCACAGGAACTTGAGGAGAAGCTTCTGAAGCAAGCAGACTATGAGGAGGTGAAGAAAGAGTTGGGGTAAGGATGTTGAGAACAATTTATTGCATCCACTTGATCTCAATGAGGTGGTACGAAGTATTTCCTCATTTGAAGACGAGCCCTGTAATCTGCAGCATGATAATTTCACCGTGCTGCTTTGACCTTAAAGATACTGCAGCAGATTGTGAAATTGTTGATTGTTATGTTGTTCTGTGTAGTATTATAATACCTTTCACTCTGTCCTCACTCAGTATTCTGAAGTCAGTCGAGTTTGGAACATCAGACTCCATGCAGGTAAAAGTGTCTCGTGATGACATTAATCCCTTGACCCTTGTTCCTTCACTAGAACCTAGAATTATTTGATCATTTGAACAAGTTTGGTCATTATGAGCTTTTCAGTTGGGTTTGTAATTGTTTTGGCGCAGGGGGTTTTCCCTTTGTTTTTACTTCATCCTGGTCTCTCATAATCAGGATTCATCCAAACCTCTGGAGGTGCTGTTGCTAGAGAGGAACCGTAGTCTTCAATCTGAGAGCGCCGCACTGCGCATAGCCAACGCCGAGCTCAGTGGTAAGTTTAGGAAGGTCTCGGCCCACCTTTACAGTAATCACGGAGTCCTTTGTGGGACGGAAGGTAAGGCTGTGCCTGTGCACAGATGCATGGAAATAACATGCATCTTGCTTCCTTTTCTCTGAGAATACTGAACACAAGGTTTTTGTTTTAAAACATGTCACACAGATTAGTTTCTATTGAGCCCACGCACAAAACAAGGACATCTCCAGCGTGTTTATTCACCAGTAGGTCAACTATAAGAGATATAAAGTTGCACAACACCAAAAACGAGGACACCATACTATGCCCCCCCCCCCCCCCTACACACACACACACACACACACACTGCATCAGGAGCGCTGCAACAATGTTTATGGTTTTAAAATGTCATAGCTTTAGGCATGAATAGCTGAGGAGCTCTGAATTGATTAACATTCACAGTAAGGGGAGCCTACTGTCTCGCTCAATCATGTTAAGTCTCAATGGTTTTGCATTTAAATAACATTACTCCCTGCACCGATCATCGAGATGGATTCATGTAGTTAAAAGATCGCGGTCTGGCGGGAGAGGAAGGGTTGGGGCGCACCTTGTTTTTATACATTTGGTTTGATGAATGTGAAAATTCAGTCAGTTGGAAAACTTCGACCTTGATTATGAGTTTGAAGACCTGCACACACACTATTTGTATTCTGTTCAGTCGTAAATATTGTTTTCAGACATTCCCACTGGATATTTTTAATAAACTAAGGACTTACTACAACATCTGGGACAATGGAGTGTGCAGATTCACGACTGCGGCATGGAGGAGGACATCTGTAAACATCATATCACGACTTCTTTCCACTGTGGCCAAGAACATAAGGAACTGTGAGCCCCTGGGCCAAGCTAACCCGCCTCAGGGACATAGTGTCAATTGTTTTGGTTGTCCTGATCCCCCACCCCTTCCCCTTTCCAGGTTGTGACTTACAAGAAAGGTTGAAATCACAAATGCATGGGCGTTTTGTCTGGGGGGTTGGCAAAAAAGGGAAAGTCTAATTGGAAAATGACTCCATAAAGTTAATTTTGTGTTTCTTCTCTGCTTTTGGACCCCTTTTTTGTTGACTCCCCCTCATAATGCATGGTGTGTTTGACCTTTCTTGTAGGGCCAGCTGGGCGGAAAGGGACAGAAGAGTCAGCACCCAAGGAGGAAACCGGCGACCACGCTTCTTCGCCCCCTCCTCCCCCTCCATCTCTTCCTTCCTCCACGCAGCCTCCCCTGTCTCGCACTCACATGGATACCCTCAACACTGTCCCCACAACCACCACCAGCAGCAGCGGGGAAACGCACCCCTTCACCCCCACGGGCATTGGACAGGACTTCTACTCTCCGGTTTTCCCGCTAGTGGGTGGCAAGATGGCTTTGAACTCATTGATCCAGCGACAGCTTCTGCAGACCTTCTACTCCAAAGCCTTGCAGGAGTCATCTGGGATCCCCAGCGGAGCTCTGCTGTTCACCCCTTTCACGCCAACTCTCAGCTCCATCCCTACCTCCACCCCCGGCTGCGGTTCCGCCGCCATCCCCCTGGCAGCCAGCAGCCCCCAGCCTCCCCCGGCCAGCCCGGACATGGCCCCCGTTAATGGGAGCAGCACCGCCGGCAGTGCCCCTTCGCCGTCCCCGAGCCACTCAGACGCCACCACAGGGAGCGTTTTGGATGGCGAGGACATGGATACGGCGGAAATCGCCCGGCAAGTGAAAGAGCAGCTGATCAAGCACAACATCGGTCAGCGTGTGTTCGGCCACTACGTGCTGGGCCTCTCCCAGGGCTCAGTCAGCGAGATCCTGGCTCGACCGAAACCGTGGAACAAGCTCACCATTCGGGGAAAGGAGCCCTTCCACAAGATGAGGCAGTTCCTGGCTGACGAGCAGAACATCCTGGCGCTGCGCAGCATCCAGGGCCGGCAACGAGGTTAGCACGTGCATCTTGTGGCCTGGCAGCGTGTTGAGTGTGTGCGTGTGCGTGTGTGTGTGTGTCAAGCATGCGTGTGTGCATACGTGAACAGCCCTGCACACGGCTATTGATTCGGTTGTCACTAGGAACTGGCCAAATATTTCCCTCTCTTTCCTAACTCCCATCCTCTGTGCCACATCTGTGTGTCGTGAATGAGTTCTTAGACACACGCAGACACTCATCCCAGGAGCCTCTCCTGGCCATTGTGGTCAATACAGAAACCTTTCACAACTCGATAGCATTGATCGGTGGGAACCTGAAAGTAGGCGGAGGTACTGCTAACTGCGTGTAAATTCGATTAGGCTGGGCCTGCTTTTGTTCACGCATCAGGACATTTTTGATGGAAGATGGTCTCGTGGCACACAGAATGCAGCAGAGTTTACCGCCTTATATTAAAACGAGCTTGTGAAAGTCGGGCCACAGTTAGAAAGCAGGTGTATTGTCATTGTATCTCGCACCAGCTAGAAGTAAGACGTTGGGTTCCTGTCAGGGCCGCACACGATGAAGAGCAATCTTTTTTTTTTTTTGTGCTGTAATGTGCACTGGATATACCTATCTCCGCATTGCTTTTATCTCTGAGGGAACTTCATACAGTAGCGTAGCTGTTAGAAAATAAAACCCACAAGTGCTGTAACATAGTGTGTGGTATATTGTTTTTAACAGAGGGCTCAGGCCAGCCCCAGCTTAGCCGAGTGTTTCAGGATGTTCCGAAGCGGAGAGCCCTCTCCAATACAACTTCACACACAGGTCTGTCCCCTTCACACACAGATTCGAGCACGTTCTGTCCGTGTGGCATGCTTGTGCAAGGGTGAACCGTATCCGTGTGCGTGCGTGTACGTGGTTCGACAACTAATTGGCCGTTTAGCGAGCATAAATGTGCCACGATGGTAGCCGGACCAAGCCAGCATGTTCATTCTGGAGTTTCACTGGTAGTTCAACCCAGAGCAATGTGGTGCGTTGAATGTGTGAGTTCTGAAGGAACCAACGTCTCCGGTGTAGTTGTCTTAGACTGGGAATGGTCTTTGTGCTGTGACAAGGTTAATTATCATGAAATGATCCAATATTCTCTTTGTCTCCAAATAGTTGGTTTCCCTCCTTGTCTTAATCTCGTTCACTTTTTCTTCCCTTCCAGGTAACATCACTGCTCGCGTCCGCACTCAAGAGGCAGGTTCGGATGAGGCCATCAAGTCCATTCTGGAGCAGGCCAAAAGAGAGCTGCAGGTGCAGAAAGCCGGTGAGTGTAAATCTCCTTTTTGTCATGGCTCTCTGTCAAGTCTGGAGATGTTTCTGTATCCCTTGACATTGTTTTGTTTTTTTCCCTCGGCTCTATCACCAGATTTGTCGCATGCGCAACCCTCGTACACAGGCCTGAAAGGAGGGGGCGGAAGCGGACTCGGAGGCGGAGGGGGGGGCAGCGGGTCAGACGAGGCCATCCGCTCCATCCTGGAGCAAGCTCGGCGGGAGATGGAGGCCCAGCAGGCTGCGCTGGAACCTATCCTCAAAGCTTCTTCTTCCGCATCGTCCCTAGTGTCTCAGAGGGACCAAATGAGTTCGCCGCTCACTGCTCCCCTCCCTCCTTACAATCCCCTGGCTCTCTCCCTCAAGAAGCCTCCCAGCTCCCTGTTGTTGTCGCCCTCCTCCCCGTCCCCGGTGCTGGACTTCAGCTCTGGCATCAAGAGGGAGGGCAGGCCCTCTTCGGGGATGGACATGTCATCGGACGGTGCTCTCAGGCAGGGTCGGAGCTCCGAGGGCTCGATACGCTCCGGGACTGCGGCGGGCGGGGTGGGTTACTGGAGAGAGCAGTGGTGGAGCAGCATGCACACGGACCCCCGCAGGTCTTCAGCAGGAGATGAAAACTACAACCAGGAAGATTCCAAAGAGGTGGGGGTAATTGTGTGTCTGCTTTCACTCTTGCCCCCATTTCTGTTTGCATTGCTACTGATAGTTCCACTCTGCAGCAGTTGTATCTCTGACCCATTCCCCTGGTGCGTGCTTTAGGGAATACTGAGTGACAGTCTGTCTCGAAACAAGCCGTGGAACAAGTTGAACCAGAGGAACCGGGAGCCGTACCTGCGCATGCAACCGTGGCTCAATGGAGACCAGGGGCAAAACGCACACATCCAGCAAAGTCATAACCAAGGTACACAAATCCTGCAGCAGCACACATCGACAATATGATTCACACAACCTCTTTACTCAGAAAGCCCTGATTAGAGCTCGCGGCGACTTGCTACTGTCCATCTGTCAATCACTCAATCTTCCCTCCCTCCCTCCCTCCATCCATCCCTCACTCCCTTGCCCGATCTGACCTCGCATTCTCCCACATCCTCCCTGATAACTCCTCCCACCATCCCCCCCACATTCACGATGCTGTGGCAGTGTCAGCCAGCAAGCTGCTGGTTTGTCATGTCATAGACAAGTTAGTGTTGCAGCGCCAGATGGCAGCTCTGTGTGTGCGTGCGTGTGTGTGTCTCTGTTTCTCTCTGGGGGTGTAAACAGCAGCTAATGTACACTGACAGCTCCTCATGACTGCTCTCTTCCAGCCTGCTGAGCTGCACAGCAACACTACACAGGCAGAAACGGGGAGATGAAAGAACGAGCAGCAAGCCAAAAAAGCGTCAAACTCAAAAACTTAAACACCTTTGCCGTTCCTTAAATAGGGATTAAGTTGATTTTAGTATGGCTCAAGCCCCCCCCCCCTCTCCCCCAAAGCCGACAGAGTGAGGGGATAAAAGAATGGCCTCCTAACCAATACGATCTTTGGGTCTTGTCCTTTGTCTCCAAAAGCAGAAGGTACTCCGAAGACATCGGCGAGCTGCAGCCCCGCTCCAGAGTCGCCGCTCAGCTCAGCCGAAGAGTCTGTCAACGGCCTCACCGGTGATCTGTCGCAGTCGTCCGGGCTCAAGCCCCCCTCCGACGATCCTTCGTGTGGGGACTCCCAGCCAGGCACCCCGCTGCCGGTACCTGGGCATTCGAGTTTGAGCATTCAGGAGATGGTTGCAATGTCTCCCGAGCTTGATACTTATGCTATTACCAAGAAGGTGAAGGAGGTGCTGACAGACAACAACCTCGGTGAGACATCAAGAAAGTCTATTATTCTTACCGGGCTCCAGGCAACCCCTAAATGTTTGCTTTTTGCTCCCAAAATATGTGGCAGTATGAGTCAATTTCTCACTTTCTCACACATGTGTGAAAAGTAAATTTGGAAAAGAATCTATTAACTATCACATTTTTTTCCCATTGGTGTCAAAATTCCCAATTGATATTAACACGAAAGGAGACAAACACGAAAGAGGAAGAAGTGGGCCAATTTGAGTGAAAGCAGAGTTTGATTGACCACTGTGATTGGTTAATGTGTGGAAGGAGGCGGCTTTTGGGGTTCGCACACAAATCGTCGGGTTTCACATAAATCTCATAAATTACAATGTGCGACCCTTAATTTTCAGATTATTACATTTCAATTTAGGGACATATGTGCTTGGTAAATGTAAATAAAATTACTTTGGAGCCCTGTAGTACAGTAAACCTGCCCCCAAAAGGCAAACCACAAAGGTTGGGCCCTTTATGGTTGGCTATTCTCAGATATGTAGTTTTTTTCTGTTGAACCTACCCTTAGCTATTTTGTCAAAATCTGTGTAGATTTTTGTGCGCTTTCTATAATCCCCTAAATGCCATAAAATTGCGCCAAAGCAAAAACTAATACAAAAGCAACAACTGGGGTCGAGGAAATATTGTAAAGTAAAGCATCTCATCTCAGAGACGAAGACCTTTATGTTGGAGAGGAGCTAAGTTTAGCCTGGGTTGTTTGCAAAAGAAACGGGGAGTCTTTGCTTTATTTGTAGGTTTTTGTAGGTTTAGATTATTACGTGGTTTTGGCTCATCATTTATATTTACAATTTTGAATTAAAATGAAGGCACTTATAAAACAAACAACAAAAATTAGTCATTTTTGCCAGCAGTTCTGTATGTAGTTTTTTTATGTCCCAAAATGTTGCGCGGCTTTAAAATCAATGATCTTCTCTCACAAAGACGACTGTTCTCCTATCCCTACCAGGCCAGCGTCTGTTTGGGGAGACTATCCTGGGTCTGACACAGGGTTCTGTCTCAGACCTGCTGGCCAGGCCCAAACCGTGGCACAAGCTCAGCCTGAAGGGCAGGGAGCCCTTTGTCCGTATGCAGCTCTGGCTCCAGGACCCGCACAGTGTGGAGAAACTCATGGACATGAAGCGACTGGAAAAGAAAGGTGTGTATGAATAGCTCAAGGCTGGAGGGGAGGTAGACAATAACTCCACGCACACATCTGCAGAGCTTCACATTTAAATAACAACAAAGACACCGTGGTGCTGTGTACTTACTTGAACATGCATTTACTTGATAAACATACAGATGAAATCCCTTTTGAATCGTGCGTGCACATCTGCACAGACGATATCCTTTGTGCAGGACGGCCGAGCATGTTGTGCAGATCACAGTCATCTTGGTGTGATGTCAGTAGCAATCAGGACGGCAGCCATCACGTACCGTATTAGATGTGACAGCTAGGGGACCGCCGCGGGCCTGCTTACTCACAGTCATCAGCACTCCTCTTCATCATTGTCATCATTGTAATAATCATCAGTCTATAAACTTTTATTTTTAATCTTTGTTCGTGGCCTCTGATCACACTGCGGTCCTTTCTTGCTGGCGTGACGTGCGTGATCATCGGTAAAACCGATGGCCTCACACTGACCCCCCTCACCGCACGATTGGGGTTCCTTTTGTAGGAAGAATGCTTTCATTTGAATGTCCCAACAGGAACTGGCATCTTACACATCCCCCAAAATAATCGAATGAATGTGTGAAAAGCACATGCTACATCTGCACAGCTATAGTTCATTGTGTTTGTATGGTGCATGTTTTGGGGTCACTCTCCTTTAAGCTTCATTTGGGTTTACTGACCCCAAAGTAAAGTGCCCCGGTAGCAACAGGCAAAAGTCCTGACCCAGAGCAGAGCCACGAGGAAAGACACGGACCTACTCTACAGTAACCATGTTTGATCCCTCACCTTTGCGATACCAGCCTGCGAGGTAGCAAGCGTTTCCCTTTTTTTTTGGATTGCCCTAACCTTGCTCTAAGGGCCTCGCTTCTGCTGCTGCACTACTAATATATCTGGCAGCGCGTATCAGGGTGGACAAAATGTCAAACTAATGTGAATCTGCCGTGTACTGTTCATTTTCCGCCTCTGGTGCCTGAAGTAAACTGAGCTCCAGCTGCTGTTTGTGTTGAACAAGGCTTCATTGTTACATGTTTTGGGAATTACAATAGCACCATCTAGTGTCAGTTTAGAATGCCTGGCAGTATATTATTGGTCTTCAGAGGGCTATATGCTCATCATATTACTACACCAGTCAACACCAGCAATTATGACGCGGGGTAAAGAAAAATTAAAGTGTGGTGACAATATAGATACGGCAGGGGCAAAAAGTGCTTATTTGTTGACTTGAAATATTGAATTGTGGTCACAAAAATATTGTGATCACAAAATACAAATGGAAATCGAGTGAGTGAGCAGTCCAGAATGGAGCCACACCAATCACTTGACCCCAACGATGACTCAGATTCACCCTCACCTTTCCTACAATTCTCTAATTGACTCTGTTGGTTTGTCTCTGCACAGCCTACATGAAGAGGAGGCTAAGCTCCTTGAGTGATGGCCATTCTGTAGACGGGGGCCTAGTGGGGCCGGACTATGTGCAGGGCTCTCAGAGTCCGGGGCCGCAGCAGCAACTGAAGAAGCCGCGGGTGGTGCTAGGCCCTGAGGAGAAGGAAGCTCTGAAAAGGGCGTACCAACAGAAACCGTATCCCTCGCCCAAGACCATTGAGGAGCTAGCCTCCCAGCTCAACCTGAAGACCAGCACCGTTATCAACTGGTTTCATAATTACAGGTCAGCATTTTGAGGACAATCACGAGCCTGACACGAGAATTGGATTGATATTTTGGAAAATGTTTTTTGATGTAATTTGTTGATTGTATGTACATATGTATGTTTTATGTTTCACACCCATCCAAAATAGGTGAAAATCTGCGATTACAGCGGGTCCATCGGAAAGTTTTTCATACAAGTGGTAGTTAAATTGACTAAAACACACTAAAATGTATTCAAACACATGTTTAAAGCGTTCCTTCGCACAGCAATTGATAACTTAAATGGGGGCCACATTGGATCAAGCACTTCCTAACCAGAAAAATGACAAAAATACAACTTTCAATGTGAACTAAATATTTTTAATATATATATTTTTATTTCATTTCATTTTTGATCATACATTTTCAACGTACGGTCAAATGATCCACGATCTCAACCCAACAACAAAGGGTTTGGCCCAAACAGCAAAACAATCTCATAGTGTAATTTTTTTTTCCCGTGCAAAGGGCTCTCTAGCATAAAAAGTGCAATTCTAGAACACCGCACAACTTCTGAACGAGACACGTACAAGAACTCATTTGGTACTGGTACATTTGCTTTCTCAAAAATCTACACACTCATAATTTCAATTACGGTAGTCTTGCGGGACTGTGCTTGTTGTCCATCACGTTGTCGACGCTGTCGTCCTCGCACAGTTCTCCAAATGAAAAGGAAAGGGCGCTTGCTTCAGGCTGTTTATTTGCCACCTCCAGTTGAAGATGATGATGATAAGAGTTACACATAAAACGAAAGAGACATTTTGTAGATATTTTGCTGCTGTAAATTGCGAATTTCTCCAATGTGAGACAAATAAAGGTTTTCTTATCTAATCTTATATCGAAACAGCAAAAGGTTTCGTTAAACTACATAAAAAACAAAATTGTGCTATCTTAATGCTCACATAAAATGCAAAATGCCATTGTTAGGCTACTGAAAATTGGCATACAACTCTAAATTGGACTTGTGGACATATTTAAAAACGGTCTTACGAAACGCATAACAAATGAAACATCATCAAGTACAATGACTAATGTCCAACGTCTCTTCCAGGTCGCGTATCCGGCGAGAACTCTTCATTGAGGAAATCCAGGCAGCTGGAGGGGTAGGGCCTGGCAGTGAGGGGGGCTCCCCTTCTCTCCGCGGTTCAAAATCAGGTGAAGGGGACAGCTGTGATGGGACCGAATCGGAGGGCACAGTGGAGGCACGGCAGGTATTCGGATCAGGCCTGGAGGATCACAGGGGGTCGTATAAAGACCACGACATGGAGGCCGATTCTGAGGCGGGGGCCTCTAATAATTCCCCTTCCCAGATAGACTGCATCCCGCCGAGCTCTAGCTGCGGGCCTGGCGGACTCGGGCTCTTTAGCCTCACGGAGGCATCCCCCGGCAGCTCCGCCTCGAGTACAAATATCCCGGCCTCCGGTCCGGCAAGAAACCCCAGGGACAACAATCTGCGCAAGAAGAAAGCGGCCAACCTCAATAACATCATCCACCGGCTGGAGAAGGCCGCTAGCAAAGAGGACCCCTCAGAGTGGGAATTCTAGCCCTCCTCCACTCTGAGCATCCTTTCGCCCCTCTTGTCTCATAACCTCACCACCTCTAACCTTGCACCCCACCTCCTCTGTTCCCGTTGGAGAATGGACACAGCCAAAGTCAAGCTCAGCAGCCATTTTTACTACATAGCTTTCCCAAAAGAGGAAAGTGACAAAGTGTGGTTGGAAAAAAAACCCTGAAAAAAAGATTTACTGAATACCTAGAAGAACAAAATAACAGAGCTTAATTGTCTCTCCTGGTGATTTTTTTTTTTGTATACTGAGAAAAGCACTTAACCGTCCTGCTGGCCTCTGGCCCTGCTGTACCTCCCCCGCCCCCGCCCACCCCCCTGCCCCCCCACATCACCAGCCACTGGTGCACCAGACTGGTTAGTCCTGAGCTGGGGTTTGACCCACGGCCGGGCAGCGAGACCTGGACTGGGTAAAGACAGGCGAGGCCTGTCACAGCAGCTGTTCCAGTGATACACACTGCTCGATGATAAATAAGAGACAGGAATTCTCAATTTCTTCAAGGAGATATTTTTTCCGCTCTTCTTCTCACCTCCCAAGTGTCCACAAACCTCCCCTCACTCAGTGAGACGCCTCATTTTTCACACTGTAGAGTGACTGTTACAAACCCTTTGCCTTTTTCACTCACTTGCGTGTGTGTGTGTGTGTCTGTGTTTGTGCGCGTGTGTGTTTTTTTTGTGTGTTTAGGGGTTGAGTCAGTGTGTGCCCGTACGAGTGTGTTGTCGCTTCTGAACGGCGGCACATTTTGTTTTTGTATTTCACTCCGACACACTTAAAGAGGGTAACACACCTGAGCTACCATGGTTATTGATGTACGAACTTTGACCTGTTGTGTACCCCGTTCTCCCATCTCTGTCCTGCTGACAGCCATGTGATGGCCAGGAGGATAACGTAATAATTCCTTGCAAACACACACTCATCTGGAAAGGAGAGAAGGAACCCTGAGGTCCTTCTTGATGGTTGAAGGACCCACCTCATTCTTTTTTTTTTAATTCATATTGCAATTTGGTTGCCGATAAGAGATTGCACAGTCTTCTGACTCTAAAGATAACAAAATAGGGAATTTTAGGAAGGAATTTAATTAGTAAAAAATAAGCAGACAATAAGAGTAACAAATTACTGTTGTTTTTTTTCTTGAAAAAAAAGAAAGAAAATTAGGATGGAATAATGTTGCATTGTCAAATACGATACGATGACTTCACGTAGTACTGTAGCCGATACTTGTCTCTTGCTTGTAGTTGTCTTTTTTTCTCCCCCCCCCCCCCCCCCTCATTGGTAGGTTGTGCACGTCACAGTTTTGACCCACCACTGGATCTGTGTGTGTGCACGTGTACGCGCTCGCCACCAGCTAATTTCCTGCTCACAAACACACATCTTTGTATAGGCCAAATCAGGAAGTGTGTGTGCGTGTGCGTGTCCGTGTGCGTGTGTGTGTGTGAACACTGGCCTGCATGTCAGTCAGGGTCGAGATCAATTCACTCAGAGTTCAATTTACAAATGTTAGGTTATCAAGCTCCTAATGATAGGATGTATTGTTTTTGTTGTTGTGTTGGTTTGTTTGGGTTTTTTTGCAATGTACAGTACTTTTTAGTTCAAAAGTGAGTTCACTCCAACCCTGGTATGAGTAGTTACACTCTCTTCCAGTCTTTCTTGCATCCAGGGACTCTTTTTGTCCACTTTCAATTCTACTGTATACACTACAAATTTAAAGGCATATCACCTCGTCCTCTTCCCACACAAGCCCTCAGTGCCTGTCAGCCCACTGCCTCCCCTTTGTGTGTGTGGCGTGTGTACGTGTGTGCGTGTGTGTGTGTGCGTTTCCAACGAGTGTGTGGTGTTTTTGTATTTCGTACCTACTTGCACACACTACGAGTGCACAACTGACACCCTTCTTTTTAAGCTGTTTGATGCGTTACCATTACATTAATCTTCTCACCACGTAGTTTAATATGATGATTTACTGTAGCTCGGTTTTATTGCTTTTTCTTTTATGGGTTGTTGTTGTTGTTCTTTTTTTTTGCATTTAGTTTTGATTTTTATTCTGCTTATTTATAGGTGCTGTAATTTTTCATTTAATGTCTTATCATTTGGGTTGACTATTTTGTAAGGGATTATACTGTTCCTGAGGGCAAGTAACATTTTTACTAGACGTTATAGACTGCCGGCAGTATTGGTTAATATTTACAGAGACGTACTAGTTCTCATTTGTTTGTATATTCATGAATCCCAAATGTTTAGTGTCATTTCAATACCTTTTTGAGTCATGCTTTTGCCACATTTCGCATCCGCCCCTCGCCAAGCTTTTATGAACAGCCCTAAAATGGCAAGCTCGAGAATCCCCCAAAACATATCAAAATGATTGACTTGCATATCCCTTTCTGTTTTTTACTTGACTGTCATTTTTGCGGCCGTATCTCGGACAAGCTCGTCTCTCGCTAGAATTCATTCCCCTCTTTCATCGCTATTAACTTGATGATCAGGTCCCAAGTGTATACTTGTTGTTAAATAGGTCAAATGAAATCACCCGAAGATGAGAATGCATTTTGAAAAGAGGTCATATCTGCCAAATTGAGATTAGACAGGTTCTACCAGCTAGCAGGTGTCTGAGGCCACACAGAAGAGCCAGCCTATGATTATGCAGAAAATTAATCTATAGCAGTCCGTACAGCAAAGCACTTATTAGGACAGGGTCTATAAAACACTACACCGGAGTTACCATCCCAAAGCTCCTGGGAAATCGATGCCTTTTATTTGGGGAAGTGTTTGGGGAAAAAAAACAAGCACAGACTGGAACACTAAAATGGAAACAAACGTCGGCTGTTTTTCTACATGATGAACTGCGTCCTTTCACATAACTGCGTGTGACAGAACGGGAACACAGCTGGTGTAGAGATAATTAGTAAGCACCTGATTTCGTTTCTATCCGTAACCCTATTTCCCATTCGCCCTGTTTCCTTAAAACACACACACACACGAATACCATTGTTGGTATGCTTATGTTAAACAAAAGAAAAACCCACAACGGTCAGTGAAGCAACTGACAAAAATGCAGTTTGTCAAGTCTTATTCACTTTGTTACATAAAATAAGTGAACATACAAAGAACACTACTGTGAAACATATAAGGCTTGGTCATTTTCCGGGGCTGCTTGCTACATCCGGCATGGGGTGTCATGAATACTTTCAGTGCACAATGAAATCTCAAGAGAATAAAAGGCATTTTGGAGCAAAATATGCTGCACAGTTCCAGAAAGCTCGGTCTCACTTGCAAGTTGCGGCTCCTCCAACAGAATAAAGACCAAAAAATATGCAGCCAAAACATTTGACTGTATTGGTTTTCTGAAGTAGCTTTCTGTTAGCTCTGATCTAAACCCAATCGAATATTTGTCAGGGGAGAGAGCCTGAGACGGTTAACTCGATGTCGAGTGGGTCACAATACGAGTCAACTGACGTTTGAGATCTACAGAAATACTTTGATTGCAGCATTTGCCTCAAAAGTTTTAATAGCAACAAATCAAAAAAACATGTTGTAATTTATTGCTTCTAAGTCCGTTATTTCAGTTAGCGTTGGGTTAGTTTGTTTATTAGTTTAACAAAAAAGTACCAAGAATTTTTCTCACTGGCTTAAATCCACGGACATTATATGGACAAACTATTGGGACACTTCCAGGCAGTGAAACTGGGCAATCATGTGGAGTTAAGCAATTTTAAATACTGCTGATTCACACTCAACTACACTATAACGACTTCTGTGGGCAGCAAGCATTAAGCTGGCAACGAAACAGGAGTTAAAAAAATTAATAGATTCTCCTACCATCTCCTAGCACCCCAAGTACAGTGGTACCTCGACTTACGAACGTCTCTTCATAGGAAAATTTCAAGTTACGAAACACCTCAACAGGAAAATATTGCCTCTTGTTACGAAAGAAAGCTGCGAGTTTCCTGAACGTAACATACTTATAGCTGCTCTGCCATTGGCTATTCCCGAGCATCAACCTGGCATCCCATTGGCTAAGATGGACCTGTAGCATATGTGTCTATTTGTTTCGATAGATAGATAGATAGATAGATAGATATGTGCCTATGCAGCCTCCTGGTTATTCGCCCCTTGAGCCATGAGATATTCCAATAGTTTGACGTAAATGTGAATCACCCAGAAAAAGTGTTCATCAGTCGGGCGATCGCTTACTATGCTGATGTTTACCTTGTACATTTTCGAAGGACTGTTATAAGCCGACAAAAGCAGACGTCCTTTGCTCAGTTCTTTACAAAACGCCGGGCAAAAGCCACTTCTAAGAGGGAACATGAACTAAAGAGGGCACACAACGATGAGGACGCAGTTAAAAGTTAAATGACCCATCATTTTTATTCTTTGTTTTTTACATTATGCACAACTCTCATTTATTGTTGAATAATCTAATTGTAACAAGTATTGGTTACATATTTTGATGCGTTTCTATGCTTTAGAAAACATTTATGTCTGAATTTTGAGGGAACTTGGAACGGATTAGGGCATTTGCATGGAAAACGCGTCTCTACTTACAAGATTTTCTACTTAAGAAATTTCTTCCAGAACCAATTAATTTCGTAAGTAAAGGTACCACCGTAGTGGCCATAAAACACTTAATACTTAACACCTCCCTCAAATAGACACATTTTTTCCAACAGTGTAATTGTTAATAGATGCTATTGCTTACTCTGTTACGAATCAAAACAGCAACACCTACCAAGGCATGTAAACAGTCTCTTAGATGGATTAAAGAGTGGAGTCTTAACAATAAGCATCATTAAAAAAAATCATAATGAAGGAACTTTTTGTTATGAAATTAATATACGCTATTATGGGACGATCGTGTTTTTATCGACAATGAACCTTAAAATAGATCAGTGAGTTATGTTCCATGCCCTCGTCGCAACTGCTTAAAATCTGTGATTTGTCGAGATTATGATGAGAAATGATTTGTTGTACACTGTAAAAAAAAAATACAATTTGTGTTTATTGGGCCTCAAACAGTCATCTAAGTTGGAACAACTTGATAATATAAATTTTGGAGACTGCAACAATGTTAGTTAGCGCAACAAAGCAAACATGCAAACAAATTTGCTGAGTTGTTTTTTCCGAAAATCTTTTAAGTTGGGGGACGACGATGCATGGGACAGTAAACTGTAGACTCTTATTTCTTTGTGGAAAATGCAGGAAAGCCAAATTTCACATTAGCAAAACTTCAAATACGTTTTTGAATTTCCCAACTTCAAATTTTTGATCAAGTTTGTTGCCCTGAATTGTTTAATTTTTACTTTTTTTTTTGTAAAGCAATATAGTCGATTTTTTTTAAAGAACTCAATTAAAATTTAATCTGTCTTGAGTCAAGACCAACCACTGAAAGGTTCCAAGAATAATCAATTCTGCCATGTGTCTCACTACTTTTGTCCATATAGTCAATCCTGGTCAAATGCACTGCATTTAAATCAAGATGTTCCCGTCTTGGGTGGGGTGGGGAAACTCCCTCAAACTCTCTCTTCCCACGGACGCCAGGTGTCAAACATCCGTGTCCCGTCAGAGCGGCTTCGGGCCCGTGACCGCACAGCACGTCTCGTATCTCTACTGTAACCTTTATACGAAGCACTTAACCCATTTCAGCCATCTCTTTGCCACCCCCGCCCCCCTTCCAAAAATCACATCAGATCATCAGATTTGTGCCTTTAACTGCCAAGCAGGGCACCGAAACGTTGTGATGTCGTCAGACGTGTACGTGTGATCCGTGTCATCTCTGATCCACATCGACACCCCCCCCCCCCCCCACCTGTATTTCTCTCCTGGAGAGGGTTGCTGGAAAAAGTAGATGAGCTTGTGTTTTTGTTAACGACTGACCCATTGGGGGCTTTATCAGACAGTTAACCACCCCCCACGTCCCCCACCACACCTCACCCTGACGTTGTACATACCTAACAAGCAGAATGAAGGAGGAAGCACGCCGAAAAACAGCTGACACTGTAATAACACTGAATTTATTCATAGGGCATTATGTTTTTCTTTTGTTGGATATGTCTTCTCCTTCTGTTCCGTGTCAGGTTCGCTGTGACGTCACTGCAGGTATTGAGATGACGTGTGCCAACTATTTTGAGGGAGGATAAGAAATTGTAAATAGGAGTCGGGGTCAAGTAGCTACGGCGTCACTTAGTGTCACAGAGTGCTTTTTGTTTGGAAGGCAAGACAAGAGAAGGGACGATTCAGGACTTTTTCCATGATCCACAGATATTTTTCTACAAATTTAAAGATCCAGATGATTCTATACACTGTTGAATAACATTGTAAAGGTGTAACAGATGCTGTATATCATATCATGTTTTCTGAAGTCGTAAAGCTTTACTGTATGATCTGTTTTGAAGTAGTGCTTATTCTTTTTTTTTTCTTTTTTTTTTTTTATGTTATTGTGATGGAAGCCTGGACAGCAGCACTGGTCACCCTATTCAGGAAAAACTAAAAAAAAAAAAAACAAAAAGAAAAAAAGAGACAGAAAGAAAAACCTCAAGATGTTTTTGTAATAATATTAATACTTTTAGAATATATCTTATGAAGTGGGTTTTTGTAAGGAATCACTTTTTTCCTCCCCCCCCCCCCCCCTTTACGCAGCGGTGCTGTACGCATAGCACACACGGTAGTCGTTATACACCTAAATACAGCACAATACACATCTTCTTCACATTGCTTGTGTGTGTCCTTTTAATTTAGTTCGGTCATTTCCTCGCTCTGTTTCCAAGTTCAGCATTTCAATGTAACACACACGCACACACACAAAAGAGGAAGCAAAAAGCCAAATAGTGATGTAGTTGCCCACCTTTATTTGCTCCATTCATGTCTCTCTTCATCCCCTCCTGTAGCTTCCTCTACATTTTAGACTGACAACCAAATGACCCGGGGAGAGATCTTCAGCCCTCCCTTACAACTTTGGAAAGCTTTAAGATGCTTGTTGAGGCTTTATGTTATGTTTCTTCTTTTTTATATATACACCCTATCATCAACAACGTGGAAGTAATAACGCTTTTCCCCACTGCTTAGAGTGTGTGTGCTGTGCATGACTGTAAAAGGGACGGTTCACCTCCCCCCTCCAACCCCCATTTCTCAGCACTTCCGTCACTCCCGAGATGCTATTTTCCTCCATTTTTTTTCATTTGTTTCTTCATGTATCATCGCTTTCTTTATATCTTTCTATTTACTAAACGTATCATGTTTGTTCTCAGCACTGTAAGACAGCCCCCCCTTCTACAACATTGAAAAGCAATATCACTGTATGAAACGTTCACAATGTATTTGTTATGATTGACATTTGATTCATTCATCATTATTATTATTATTCACATGCACCCTAGGTGTGATAATTGAAGTAAATCTCTTTTATACAAATACTATAAGTGTGCTGTGGAGGTTTGTTGTTCAAGTATTCTCAGAGAAAAAGAAAAATGAGGTTACTTTTCAAGATGTTAGACTGTTTATGTCAATGACAGCCCTCCCACAGGTGAGTGCCTTCCGAATAAGACAAGTTACAAATCCAGATGGTTGATGTGGAAAAAATGACCTTTTCTAATCCTCCCCAGGTCGCTATGCAGAGCTCCAGGGGGAGTTTTCTGCAGCAGTGCGGATCAGCGCCGAGCAGAAGGAGCTCATCCTGAGGCTGGAGCATGACCTGAGTACCATCCAGGCCATGTCCTCGCTTCCCCGACCCGGTGCAGAGGGCGCCGAAGTCATCAACATCCCCGAGCCTATCAAAGAGGCCACCGCTATGTTTGCCGGTACGTTTGTATGCGCGATTTCTCCTAACTCACAATCCTCATGATCTGTTGAGCAGTGACACCCCAACCATTTGAGCCGGTTTGCATCTTCTAAATGACAATGAGGGCCAGTTAACGTTCTGCTACAGTTGTCAGTGATGAGTCATCAACCATTAGCAGCGACACATTTAACTCATTCACTCCCAAAGACGTTTTTAAACGTCTTTTCAGGCTAGGTCCAGAATTGGCTGGTCCTGAATGAGTTAAATGCTGCGTGATAAACCTTAAAGTGGTTTCATTTTGAAGCAGCAGCATCGTCCAGGCTGTATATTTGAAATCTCCATCGTCCAAAAATCAGAAAAATGAAGCTTGTACTGCCTGCTTTCTCCAGTTCCGAGGGAGGCAATGTTTAATTCTGGGAAAGATTCCTCAAAAAAGGCTTCACTTTGTTTAAAGGTTCCACTACATCTGTTTTTAAAGACTAACCTTGTTTTTGTTAGATTCTGGAATGAGCGTCCATGCCGAGCTGCCTCAAGGTCAGATGGACTCTCTGCTCTCCATCATCTCCAGCCAAAGGGAGAGGTTCCGCTCTCGCAACCAGGAACTGGAAGCCGTGAGTCCCCGTCTCACACGCACACCCTCACACATGCCTCACACACTACCTGTGACCTTTTACCACTCGTTCCAGGAGAGCCGCTCCATGCAGCAGACCATGCAGGCCCTGCAGAACGAGCTGGACAGCCTGCGCGCAGACAACATTAAACTCTATGAGAAGATCAAGTTCCTACAGAGCTACGCTGGCAGAGTATGGCTCTCTTTGTTTATGTGCGATAATGTGTGGTGGCGAGTCATGACCTGATGTCACACGATTCCTTATGCGTGTGCTGCAGGCGGGAGGCAGTGATGACACAGTCATGCGTTACTCTTCCCAATACGAAGAGAGACTGGACCCGTTTGCTTCCTTCAGTAAGAAGGTACAAAACGGACAACACGTGACAGCATCCCACAATAGGGCCTGGCAGTTGCAGTTTTTCTCTCTCTCTCTCTCTCTGAAAATTGAACTCAATCAAATTGATCCGCTATAAAATAGATTATATTTCTGTGTATTGAAACTTCTTTATTGGAGAGTTATATTTATCGTTCAACATTTACAGAAACCTACTGACGCTTTCATTCATATTGTTAGATGACGACAAGAAACTGATTCCATCATACCCTCTCAAACTCAGTCGTCTTATATCGAATTGTAATCCCACTGAATTGAATCACTCTCTGGGAATATGAATTGCGACGCATGCATCTGATCAGATGAGTCTCCAAGCGTCTTCTGTTGGACAGATGCTCACCACAAAACTGGCATTTGAACAGGAGGAATGACAGTAGATGACTATTTAGTGAATTCTCAGGAACCGCATTTTTCATCCACAAAACATGCTCAAATATAGAATTGGAATTGGTATTGTCAGTATGAAATCAATCTACAACAATGTAGAAAAGCTTCAAATAACCTTTGAAGAGCTTGAAAAAGTGTATGAAGTCCCATAACTCCCATTTCGTTTTGTATTGTTCATTTTCAAACGATGCGCTGATGTGTCTGCTGTGATTTCTGTCAACAGGAGCGTCAGCGTCGCTACTTGAGCCTCAGCCCCTGGGATAAAGCAACTCTGAGCCTGGTACAATCTCTCTCTCTCTCTCACTCTCTACTCTCAAGCAGCCACAATGCCAACTTGGTTTTCTCATGTCACTCAGGGTCGTGTGATCCTCTCCAATAAGATGGCACGCACTGTGGCCTTCTTCTACACCCTTTTCCTGCATTGTCTGGTCTTCTTGGTGCGTCAGACGAGTTCAACTTTCTCCACTCTGTTTCAAAAATAATAATTTATACAATGAGAACATCTTGCCTGCGATTAACTTTGTTCCAGGTGCTGTACAAGACGGCTTGGAGCGAGAGTATTGGCAGAGATTGCTCCGCTTACTGTGCTAAAAAGTGAGATGGAACGCTAAGACATAGACACACTTTTTAATAGAAATCCACCATTAATGTTTTAACTGATTTGGATTTGTAGGTTTATATGTGTGTGTAGTTTTTTTTTAGCTTGGATATACTATTTAAATTTGTCCAGAAACTTTTTAAGACACTTACTATCTTACATTTTTGTTTTGTTTTTACAATCGACTAATTTTTGCGAGTATTTTTTAACTAATCATGGTGTACAATAATTAATCCTCAATTTATTGGTCTCTATCTCACAGGTACTCTGACCACTTGCATCGTTTCCATGAGAACGACCAAAATCTCTAAGGTGGCGATGTCATTGCTCCACTTATCCTTGGGATGAATTTGCTTCATTTCAGGCTCCCGGTGAAGGAGATGTGCTTAATGTTGTTGCAGTTCGCTGATGCGTCCACTAGGGGGCAGTGTAGCTTTGCATTTTCCTCTTTCCTTTTTTTTTTATAGTTTAAGTTGCAGTCAATAGACGGGGATCAAAGAGATAATGATGGATGAGCATAGTTATCATAGTTTATTTCATTTGTGGGTTTTGGGGAGTCATTTATGGCGCTTTAATCCACCAAAGTGACACAAATCTTGAGTGCTTGTCGGCTTGCACACAGAACACACACGCGCCTGCACACACACATATCTATCTATATATAATGTGTGTGTATATATGTATGGTGGTGTTGTATCAGGACAAAATTGGCTTATAGTAGTCCCCTAATTGGATTGGAATACAGGTGGAGCACTTCATCTCCTCCGTGTCATGAAATGCTTTATGGATTTTAGTGCACAAATCACCTCGGTACTGTTGATTGCTGGTAGAATTTAAAAATCAATGATAAGCTCCCTCAAGATTGAAGAAACTGGTATGACGGTTGAATTTAATCATCTTTTGATGGATAGTAAATGCATGATAGTTACTGAAGCTTCTCTGTATTGCACCTTACTCTAATAAAGGCTATGCAAGCAAGTTTTGGTATGAAGATGAATGTTTTTAATGGTGTTAATATTATATTAGTGATACAGATGCGTTGACAAATGTAGTAGAACACCTCCATTCATAACAATTGTTTCCATCGGAGGTAATGGAAATGTAATAATCGTCCATTTTGCTGAATGTACAAGCTGTTAAGGTAATGATGAAAGTGTAAAAATTCGCACCAGCCAGGATGACCAATACAAATACATGGATAAAGAGAAAATACATTTAAAATAAAAAATAATCAGACTTGGAAGGGACGGCTGACAGTTTTTGTCGAAAACACTCTTCAGTTCGTATAGCATTTTCCAATATGAATGATAGTATTTTCACTGAAGGATGCAGCGGTACGTATACAACAGTGTGGGTGTGGAAGCCTTTTCGCTCATGGTATAGCACGATGCACAACTACACTGAACGCAGAAGCATTCTCAGTCATGGATGCAGTGCTTCAGACATTGCACTGCATGTAGCACCATAGCACTCCCACCCTCTTGCATCCTTTCACAAGCCCCTCTCTAAAATATTTACGGCCTAATGGCTTTATGATATTTTGTAGGGCAGTGGAGGGGTCACCACTTCTTCACGCCAAAGAGTTGACCACTCGGTTGCCGTGTCGTGTTTAGTTCCAAATGCTACATGGGAGTGCTTAAGTCATCACTGCACTGAGGAAGAATAGAGTCTTTTACTCTTTGTCTCCCGGTCTGAAGTTTCATTTGTCATGCAGAATGCAGTAAAGTCCTGTTTTTATTATGAATATGAATTATTTAGTAGATTTGACGCGCACGCTTCTCTGTTCGCTCACAGCTTCTCTCCTCCTCTGGTTTGCATTATACAATACATGTGTGGATTTGTCATTGCTGTCCAATGAAAAGTTTTGGTTTTCTATACATCCAAAACACGGGAAATTTGGATTTTGATATGAGATGTTTTGTTATTGCGCTTTGAGCTCATGTGTTGTTTTTTTGTGGTCTTGTTTCATTACATATTGTTCAATTGTTTTTTGTTTGTTTGTTTTTGTTTTTCTTTGTGTTTATTTTTAACTTTGTGTTGTTGTTGTTTTTTTAGCTTTTTGCTTGTTTTTTTCTTTATTTTAAGTGAGGGTTTTTTTTTAGCTTTTTGCCTTTTTATTTTGGCGTGTTTCATTTTGGTTTTATATTTTATTTGTTCATTGTAATGTTTATTGTTTTCATTAGATTGTTATTGTTTTTTCCATGTCTTCCTATGTTGTTTTTTGATGTATTTTCTTTCTCTTTGTGTCTTAGATTTTCAGTTTACTTGTCTTTATTTCTGTAGTCTTCTGTGACATCTTATTTTCAATGGCGGACGCAGCGCTTTGGACAAATGATTTTCTGCTTGCGATTTGTGCTTTCCTTTGGCAGGCAACCCCCTATTCCATCCAATGGCTCCATTGTACTAAGTTGCCAGAAAATCTCCATTCATTTATTCATTCATTCATGTTTTTTTTCTTCTTTCAGTGGCTGGAAAGCTCAGCCCAGTACGAGCTGAGGACTGTTGCATGGATACGATTGTGCATGTGTGTGTATTCATTCATTTGATTCTGCGCTCAGTTCTCTCAATAGCATTTCATCCTCCAAACTATTCCTCCTCTTCTTCCATCTTTCTCTTTCTTTCCTCCCACAGCAAACACCCCCTCCTACTCCCCCCCCCCCCCTCCCACATGGCTGTTGCCATGGAAACAGAGCTCCTCTGTCAGGTGGCTCCTTGTTGTTGCTCTGTGATTTGCTCTGACATGGCGTCTCGCTGAATCACTCAAGTCACGTGCTTCGGAGATCAGCCGCCGCCCCCAGCCCCCACCCCAACCCGAATTGGGAAGACAGAGCGGGTTATGCCGCCCTAGACTCCTCACCCTTAAAAACAATTGTCTTTTTATTACCAAGTCCATACATATTCTCAACATTCGGCCCAGGTGGGGATTAATGACCAGACAATCATATTAGTGCAATAACGATGCTCCATCGTTATCAAGTTGCAGTTTGAAATATTATTAGATTGCAATTCACTGCACGCTCCTCACGTGTAAGATTTGCCTTGCGAGGTGCTCTCCCTCCTTTCACTGTTCCTGATGTTGATGTGCTGTTTTGGGCAGAGCTCAGTGAAGTTCATGTGACCTCACTGCAGGCATTGGGCATCATCATAGAGCAAGGGAGTGGGAGGGTGCAATATATACTGTAATGTATGAGTACACATGGGTGTTAGCAGCAACTCCTAACAACAATAAGGCACCCAAAGATCAATGGGGGCGAGTAACAACAATAAGGTACTTGAGGATCAATGTAGAACGGAGAGAGAGAGAGTGAGCCAGACAGACCGAAGGGTTTATTACTGTACAGTATGTACATGCAGTCTGACCGCACAAGGGTGTCGGCAACAACATAACGACTCAACATAATACGGCACCAGAGAATCAATGAAAGACGTTTGGATGCAAATTTCCCCCCTTGTAGGACTTACTATTCATGTACTATATGAATCCACATGTCAGCAACCACATAACGTGAGTTAGCAATGATTATTGTAACTCCTAACATGAAGATAAGCCACCTGAAAATCAACAGTGCTAACATGAATGTGAAATTTATCATGATACCGATGACACTCTTCATGTGGCCGCGCGGCGATACGTTCATGTTCACTTCAACAAAGATATGGTCGAGTACGTATTTAGACACTTGATTAGGCTGCTTATAAGCAGTTGTGTTGATCTCAAAAGTTAAATAGAACTGAACTGTGCTTGGACAGTGATTCTTTCATGAACCAAAAATACGGTAACATCTGATAGCATTGGTCAACAGCAAATTGTAATCAGAGATGGCTTTATGTATCCCTGAATGCTCTGTCTGTGATTTCAAAAACATCACGTTTTTGAGATGTTTTGACCAATACAATTCATGTGCAAGACAGATTTGACCACATTTCAGAAAAAAATCCACCCGTTGTCGAATCTAACAATTAATTCATAAATAATACGAAATATATTACAGTAATCCCCCGCCGCTTAATGCTCCGCAGAGTTTTCCAAAATGCAGCGGTACCTCTACTTACGAACATCTCTTCATACGAAATTTTCAAGCTACGAAACACCTCAACAGGAAAATATTTCCTCTTGTTACGAAATAAATTTCAAGATGCGAAAGGTGAAATTACAGTATGGGCTGCTACTCGCAGTTCCGTGTTTCCTGAACGCAGCACACTTATAGCTTCTCTGCCTTCTTTAGCTGCTACCGAGCATCATCCTGGCATCTCATTGGCTATGAGGGACCGCTACCGTGTGTTTCTGTGTGTGTAGCTAGATAAATATATAGATATGTGTCAATGCAGTGTCCTCGTCTTTTGCGCCTCGGGCCATGAGGCGTTCCGATAATTTTACGTAAATGTGAATCACCCAGAAGAAGTGTTCACCGGTCGGGCGATCGCTCACTATGCTGATGTTTGCCTTGGACATTTTCGAAGGGAATTAGTTTCCTACGGTTCGTTGTAATGAAGGCCTTTTCACTATCTTGTGAGAAAAATCTATTCATTATCATGAAGTTTACGTTCATAAAGATGTTCGTTGTAAGCAAAATTGGCGAATGGAAAATGAAAATCGGGATTTTGAAATGGGAACGTTATGGGGTGAAAATGTAAATGGTGTACATTGAAAAGAGGTTCGACAGTAGCTGGAAAAATGGGTGCGACTTGGGCCACCATCTTTCTTTTGCCGACACGTTTGAGCCGTGAAGGCATATCGAATTAAAGCCTCCGGTGGCGAGATTATATCCCACCGGGTCACTGTGGGGGCTTTTCCATGTAATACAATAGGGCACTCTAAAATGGCCATGTCAGCTCGTAGCCCATGCCCACAACTGACTTTCAAGTCAGACTTAGCACAAAAAAAAAAAAACCTGAAGAAAATCCCCCTCTCCTTGCCATACCATCTCTATCTGCATGGACTCACGGCCAATAACGAGGCACTCTAAAGCAGCCACTTCAGTGAAGAAAAGTTGCTTTTTCAGAGTGGACAGTCTTTCACGCTGCACTTAAATATAGGGGACAAAAAAGTCACTGAAATAATAATACAGTAAAAAAAGAGAGTGCACCGAGGTTGTCTAAAAATTGAACCATCAATGTTTAAAAACAATTCTTAAATATGAAATGGTAATATTGAACTTACAAGTTAGATACAACGTAACTAGACGTAGCCCATGATTCTTACCTCTTGACTTACCTTGTGATTTCGCACCTCGAATAGTACGCGCACCTCACTTGGAGAATCTCCAAGCTAGAATTTGACTCGTGTCGATGTCTCCTCTCCGGCAGGAAGTACGCAAGGATCAATAGGAGGCGAGCGTCTCGAGAGAGAGGCACGTTGCAATTACCCTCTGCCCTGCCCACTTATCGCTTTGTGATTTTCATTAAGCAGTGTTTTCCACCTCACAATTATCATATCTGGTTCACGGTCAGACTGTATGCTTTTTATGTATTTGCAATATTTGGATGCTGATTGACTGGTAATGATTATAATCATGAGGCAGCCACAGCTCAGTTTCAACCCCGCTCCATTCCCCGGGGCCCTCTTCAGATTCTCTTTTGCTACGGAATTTTCCTTTTCAAGCAAGATGGCCCGGAAGTACTTGTAGGATAGGTTGTTCAAATTCTTAAAATGTTTTGGAAAGTTGCCTACAATCCTTTATGGCAGCAGTGTTTACAGCAACAGACCACCGACGACATTTACAGACCGTGTCGAGTCGCTGGAGAGTTAAAGACACTATGAACATATATATTTAGATTTTAAAAGTTTCTATTTTAATTAAAAAATAGTACAGAACATGTGAGCAAGACGTGACATGCAATCAGTGTCAAAAAGAGAATATTGTCCCTCACAACTCACACACTGAAGGTCATGTTCTTGACCTCATCATGTCTAAAGTGTGTTCTATGAAATCCAAATAATTGCAGAGGTTCTGGCATTATTTATGTATCATTTATGTATTTAAAATGAGAACACAAGCTCTAAATTCTGTATTTTCACGAGCAAAAGGCGCACTTGAAAGTCTTAGATTTTTTCCAAAATGGAGCGTCAGGGGTATTTTAACAATATATTAAATAGGATAATAATGCATTCAATAAATCGATCAATGTTTCAGTGGGTCCGATGCACGCTGTTGACATACTGTAGTTATGAATGAAATGCACCCTATATATCAATGGAGCGCAGAATGTTTGCCTGCGCCTTGCTCAAATCCACTAAAATGGCGTTACACTATCTACGCCACAAGACTTGGTTTTAAGTGGTCTAAAGTCTAGTCTACATTCTGTCACCAAATTGTCGTTTATGCCGAACGCCCTGCGGTCTGTCAAATTCCCAACCACGGAATACTAGACTTTGCCTAACATGAAAATGAAGATACGCCAATCTATGAAAATAGGGCCATGGTATTAGTCAATAGTTAGCTCACCAGCAGCACGACCCGTTTTCTGCTTGACCAGGTCATTGTGACGTGGCCCTGGGTTCCCCGTTGTGAAATGCCCACAGTCAATCCTCTCAGAGGGGATTAGCGATAAAGACACGCCTATGCTGGAAGCACTGGGCCAAGTACTCAGAAGTAAACATCAACACGCCATTTTATGCACTTTTCTGTGAAGATGCTGGATTGTAAATTCTGAGATTTATTTCTAAATACTTAAATACATTACAGTGCTGAGAATGTGCAAACACCGAGAAATAAATAGTACTGAGCTGTGAGGGCGCGGAAAAAATGTACAGTCGTTAAAAGCAAATTTAATGGGCAAAGGAATAGTTTAATATAGTATAATGCATTCATGCATGCGATTCCATTTGTGTGACTGTATAAAAAAGTATTAGAAGGATTTGCATTTGTTAATATCAAGAATTAGGACTTAATTTACACTCGGACACACACAAAAGGGCGCGGCTCCACTTTTCGGGCACTGATTGGTTGTTTAAAAAAATGTGTGACATGCGCGCACACACACACCCATCCACACACAAACAAACACGCATACACTTGCTCGTGGATTAACATTTTGAATAAGTTAGCTAAAACATTGAAAATGCTTATACTTTCAAAATAAAACGATATCCAAATACAGAACCCGGACGTTCATAACGCATCATAACAGATCAGTCTAACTCAATCAAACTTAATAAACGTCATTAAAATAATATTTTTAATGACATAAAATCATTTGAGGTAAGTAAAGTGTACGTGAATGACAGTTTTACTCTGGAAGCGCCAAACCGGAAGTGTTTTGACATCCTCCAGCTACCTTGTCGGGCAGACACTGACATTCAGTATCAGCCACTCACAGCCAAGCTGCCTCACAGTGCGACACACGCAAGGATGGAGGACGAGCTCGTCGGGCCGTGAAGAAAGCGTCACCGGGCGGAGTGGAAAGACGTCGGGTAACCAATGGGCACGTTCGAGCCCGAATAAGAGGACGTCTCGAAGCCGCATTGTGTCCGCCAGCCGTCGTCGTCATGACACCCGTCCCGCACTGAGGTGAGCGCCGCTAAAATGTGTCAGCATCCTTCTTTCATGGTGCCATGTGTGATGTGGGACAAAAAAAAGGCTTCCATGTTGAGGAGGAGGAGAGTGGTTTGTTTGAACCACGTCTTGGACATGTTGGAGAGGCGACTCTGTCACTTTTAGGAAGATGAACCAAAAGGGGAGCAGTTGGGATAAAAAGAGACACCGGGGGGGAGTGAGTGGGTGTGTGGATCTTGCAAGAGTCAGGATATTAGCGTTTGATTGGGGCTCAAATTCAGCTCCCTGACCAGTGGTGGTGTCCGGTGGGCGTCTAGCTGCATGTTGTTTTCTCCTAGAACTGCCATTCATCCGCTGCCTGCAAGTGAGAGCCATTCAAGCAGCCCCAGCAGCCTCCATTCATGAAGTCCACTGTTGGCACCAGAGCAGGTCTGCACCAGCCAGGCCTCTGTTGCGGCTGCTGGGCTTGCTATTGACTTCCTATTGGGTGTCTTTTAATAGGCCAATCCGCTGTGTGTTTAGATCAAACCCAACAGCAATCAATGAGGGGGGGGGACCCCCCAACATTGAGATGGGTCATTGCATTTATGCTGATTTTTATTCAAGTGACACAAAGAAACAGCGAGAATCATTGTTATTAATGGTAAAACAGAAATAAAATTTTATCTGTCAAGGTAATTCTTGTCCTGGTCACTTATTGCAGGGCTCAAACAGAACTGCTCAAGCATAACTGCCCCCAGCCCCCACACCCACCCATGCCAGCCCAAACTTCTGCTGTACCAAGCTCCTGTTTTCTCTTTTTTCATTCAAAACCACAAACGTTTCGATTTCATCTGTCAAGCTCAATAGCGCTGATTCTTGTTCTACCCACCTGTTGCTAGGTAGAGTTCACAGGGCTCAAGCAGAACGTCCATATAGGTCAACTAAACCAGCAATGATTTTCAAATGAGTCAACCAGTTTGACGTAGTGCCAAAAGCACATCACGAGCCACGATATCCACAAGTCAGCTGAACTGCAATGTATTTGTGGACAGAGGGAACATTTGGCTGATGCACAAGGCAGTTTCACTTCCTGTCCCTTATGTTATCCATGTTGGAACTCTGAAAAAATCAAAATAAGATTGAATTTACCGTAACACCCCCTAGTAATGATGTACTCCTCAAAAAATAGTGAAAAGGTCTTGACTGGGCATTATTTTCACAACATACATGTCATTTGCCATCAAGTGCAGTTACGGATTCCCCTGACTTGCTCCATTCAACTGAACACTGTTAAAAGAAGACAAAACAGCGCTATTACAGAATCAAGGGGGGGCCTCTGCTGTCTTTTCCTCACATGCAGAGAAATGGTGCGACCCAAGCCTCGATTACCCTGCCTGTAAAAGTTACCATTTTGCACACAAATCCTGAAGTCGACCAGGCAATTTTCATCCACAATAATGACATTTCAGTTCATTTCATTTCAATGCAGTGAATTAATACTTCTGATAAGAAGATACAACCCCCTTTAAAAAAACATGACATTAAATAGATGTCTTTCTGAACGTGGCAATAGAAACTGAATATTTTTTTGATGTATGATTGTGCCGGCGTATCTAATGTCATGTCCGTTGAGTGTATAAGGTTCCGCCTGCGTAACTCTGTTCCATCAAATAACTACTGGAGTGGAGGTGTCACGCTCATAGTGTATTTGGAGGCCTACGCTCATCTGCGAAATTAGTTAGACTGGTGGGTGAGTGACAGGAAATGGAAGTCAGCGATGGAATGTGTGTCTCCTACACATTTTGTTCTCCATCCTTTTATCGCTGGCTGCCATATGGGCGCTTCAGTTTGTTCCCTAGTTGCGTTACGCGACGGCGTCCGCCGGTGGAGGACGGGCTCATTCGGTGCCGTGTGCTCAGATGTCAGCATTGGGGAACCTTTTGTGGCTTGGACATGGTCTGAGCTGGCAGAGATTTGTGTGAGACTTTGTACCAGTCCGTTTCAGTGCCATTTATACAGAAGAGCGACATTGAAAAAAGGCTGATTTATAAATTATTATTATTTATAAAAAAGGCAATTTATATACCAGCAAAGTACAGGGGACTCGGTACTACATCTTGTGGTGTATAATTGCTGTATTGACCCCAACCGGCCCATGTCATGTGAGTGCCGTTTTTACAGAACAGTGAGATAAACCACCGAATGCAGAAATTTACCAGGCTGCCCTTCTGCCTCCATTCTTTGTTTGTGCCGCTGATACAGAATTGCAACACCGACAGGTAATGTAAAAGAGGCTTAATACTACTTCTGTAGGTGGGAAATTACAAGGTTGACTTTGTGCCCCCGTTTCGTGTCAGTGATTTACAAAATAGTGACATGCGAAAAAACCCCCAAAACATTCTCCTCCGTGCCGTTCCCGTGTCAATTGTTCATGCCCAAACCTCCTAGCCAGTTGCACCGTGGAGGCCATCAACGGTCAGTTCAAAGGTCAGCGGCAGGAAGGTGGGGTGAGGAGCTTTTAATGATGACCCCCAACTTCTGTTTCTCGTCCTGCTGCTTCTGATCCGACATGGTCAACGTCCTCCTCAGTCATAATTTTTGTCTCCAGCCAGTGTCAAAGCCACATGCTGGTACACTGCAACAATCCTTACTAATCTAATCATGACTGTCATCTTGATACAATCAATTCGTTGTTTTACTGTGACTGTTGGAGTTTGTGTGTGGGACACGGCAGCTGTTTTGTCCTCAAATATCCTCACTCCGGAGCCCTATTTACATCTTATATAAGAAAATATCCTTAACGAGTTCACAGTGAAGGTGCGTGCCTCTGTCTACTGTACTGTCTGTGCTGCGAGCTTTGTTTGTGTGTGTGAGTGCATGCGCATATGCACAGTGTAGGCTAATCTTAGAAAACATGGCCGGACCCTAACCCCCTGGGGTGAGCGCACGACATGACCAATCATGCTCATTAACCGATCACAGCCAGCGTGCTGCTGGCATGAAGCAGCTCGCAGGGGGATGTGTGCTTGTAATGAGTCTCTGTGTGTGTGTTTGGGGGGAAAAAAAAAACGTGGAACCGGACTCTACAAAAATATTTTGTGAAAATATTAAAAACAATCTCTTCAACTTTTGAAATTCTTTTAGGGCGGCCCGGTGTCGAGTGGTTAGTGCATTGACCTCACAGTGCACAGGTACCGGGTTCGATTCCAGCTCCGGGCTCCCTATGTGGAGTTTGCATGTTCTCCTCGGGCTTGTGTAGGTTTTCTCCGGGTACTGCGGTTTCCTCCCACATTCCAAAAAGGACATACTGTAATAAATTTTGAGGATAAAGCAGATCAGAAAATGGATGGATGGAAATATTTTTGGAAGCGAGTGTTCTGCCCATTACCCCATTGATTAATCTGATTGATTTTCCATTACTAAACGCAGTCAAGTACATGTGAGGTTCAGGTATTATTTTTGTCCGTTTGGGGTCGCTATCTCGCATTCTATTCAAATCTGTATATTTTTTTCTGTAGTATCTGTGGCTTTGAGTGTATGTCTTAAAAATGCATGGCCTGTCCTGGCCTGGTGAGGGATGTGGTGTGGAGAGTTGGCTGGCTCAGCTAAACCGTCAGTCAGCCTGTGTGTTGAGTATTTCAATGTTAGTTGTGAAAGCTTGTGAATGGATGAATGTGTTGGAACGAAAAAGCAACCAAGCGTGGAGTTGTGACGGGAAATGTAAATTGCTGCTGATCGCTCATTGTTTGATCAGATGATATGTTTTTTGGGGGGGGGGGGGGGGGTTTGGATTGATTTCAATTTATTGTCACTTCAGCCGTAGTATACTAATTAACCAGCACTTGTACAGCATTGCTAGTTTCTTATGTGTGGAGGAGACTGTCCCTAATGTCTCATTGAATGCTACATGGCTAAAAGTGTCAAAAAATATGTATTTTGTGGGACGGGCTAAAAAATTATCTGTATTGCAAAAACAAAATATTAGTTGTATTATACAGCAAGATTTGGTCTTATCGGTTAGGCTTATGCTAAAATAAAGGCAAATGAACCATATTACTCACCAGCTGTCCGAGATAAAGGCACCAATCAGTTTAACTATTAATTTAGGTTCAATTAATAAATGAAGAGACAGATTGAACTTTATTCCGTCATGACTTACTGTGAAAGACAAATTGATGATCTACTTCAACTAGAATGAACTGTGCTTCTTAGGATTTTTTTTTTGCCAGAAACCTGGCTCTTGAAGGCCTGCCTCAGATACATGAAGAAGAAGATTTTCCAGGCTACATTTTCTTATCCTTTCTTCCCTGCTCAGTTTACTCTTGCACGTAGTAATCCCAAGCATCTGACGGAGATATCAGGCGCACCTCACCCTCAGGGGAGGTGGGGATGGGGGAGGCAGAGGAGACACAGTGGTGGTAGATCTTAACAACAGATTGGGAGGAGCTAGCAGAAGGAGGAAAAGGTCCAGTGGCTCGGGGGGGCACAGTCCTTCGTGTTTTATTCCACCTCCACACACACACACACACACACACACACACACACACACACACACACACACACACACACACACGATACATACACATTTGCTCGATTGTTTTAGCAGCTGCAGCCAAAACAGGCAGGCCTTCCTCCCCGCCGTCCTCTGGCTGCTTCTTTCATTCACAGATCATTCTCTTGTCTGTCATTCATATATGCAGCATACAGCCAAAGTGTGCTGAGACAGAGCTGTCCACTTCTTCCTGTCCCATGGCTTGTGTTTCATGCTGACTCTGGGAGTCTGTGTGTGTGTGTGGGGGGGGGGGGGGTCAACTTGACAAATGTACCTCAACTGTTGTTACTGTTTTGCTGAATGAGTGGAAAGTTGGCCCACTGTAGGTTCTTAGCTGAATAGGTATTGACCTATTGCGTGCGCGTACACACACACACACACACACACAAACTGGATGAGTGTAGACGATGTGATGGATGCATGAATGTAGACAGGACCTTTAAGTGGATTGATTCGTTTCTCACCACTTTCTAGTAAAGTCTTCCTGTATGATGCCCTGATATGCAGCTAATGGCTAAATGAATTTGCAATCAACCAGATAAGAACCATTGCCAAGTTCGACAATGTCTCCTGAGCCACGCAAGTGTTTATCTTGTTTCAGAATTTGTTTCAATTGGCGATTGCCAACAACTGTTTGTTTGAACGAGTACATATTTTATTCTCTGTGATCACATACATTTTCTCTTTCAAGAACAAATTTGAACCTGAGTTGCAGCCATGTCGTGCACCCCATTTTACCTCCCTTGCATCAAGACATGATTAATAATGCTGATAATGCAAATATTCACAATGATCAACACCGTTGGGACCCTATGTCCGTGTCCAGCGCAAATCTAGCGCAAAGAGCAGTCAGTTTTCCTTCTTGTAGTATTTTCATAGGCGGGCACAGGTAGAAAGGGGTGTTTGTACCATTGTGGGAGTGAACAATACTTCCTGTCTCCAGAAATAGGCTCGCCGGAGTCCATCCAGAAAATCAAAGTGTGTAGGGTATGTTTATAAGGAACTGCAAGCAGACCCAGGGGTGGATGATGTAAAGTTGGCTCGGGCAATCACAGACGGAATAGCGAGCGCCTTTCAACCTGATTCTAAAGAGGCTGATAATAATAATGCATCCAATGAATTGATTTCTACAATGATCCAGAGGGTTCCAAGCACACTGTTGTCATATTTATGAATGAAGTACGATGACATTCACCACACGTATCAGCAGAGCGCAAAATCTGTCTGCCCGTGCTTCAATGAAATTCACCCAAATCATGTTACGCCACCTGCGCCACAACTTAGACCTGCTCCTAAACGGTCTAAGTTCTCGTCTACTTTCTGTCACCAAATTTGAGGAGTGGGCTGTTGGTCAAAAAGAAATAATCACAGCGAATCATTTTTTTTTTGTGTCCATTCCTAGGTGAATGTAAATGTCACAGTTTTAGCTCATTTATTTTGCCTTTCTCTCACTGACGGTGAAACGGTATGTTATCCTTCATTCCAATGGAGGCAAGTCCATGCAAATTGTTGACAAAAAGATGGATTAACCATCAAGCTGCTTTCCCAGGAAATTCTGTGAATGTCAGCACGTGTGTGTCGTATGCTGTATGAAAAGCCTTTTATCGCGTGTGGAATGTTTGCCATCTCTTTGTGTTTGTGGGCGCGCGTGGGTGTGTGTCGCCTTGCCTGCCCACTTCCGTCTCGATATCCTTTTATGTTTGCGCTTCACAGAAATAAATAATGGGATCAACATGTGTGTTACAGCCCGATGTTTCTCTGCAGATGTGTCCCTATCACTCGTGTGTTGGAAGCTAGCATGCGTGTCTTGAAATTACACTGTGGAATCTGTTCTCATGGCAATGTAGTAGGATCTAGTCTGAATTTGTGCAGCAATTCCAACATTTATCATAATCCTTGAATCCACCAGTCAAAGTGTGCAAAATAGGGTAAAATATGTCATCATTTTGAGCCCATACCGCCTCACTGGCGGCCATGTGCGGGAGCCCCTTTGACGACTTCCTTGAAACTAAAAATCTCTCATTTCGTTTATTAGCAAAATTCTTGAACAGGCCTCCATAAGGGTGCGCACATTTACAATTCAGATGTCCAAGGTTTACATGTCAAGAAGCCAATAAAAATGCCGACGCGTGTCCGCACTTTTTGCACACAGCAGAAATCGCCACCGAGAATGAGACGACTTCATTTTCATTGAAGTAGCCTTAAAAAGTCGGTGACATTTGGCTTCTTTAAACCTTTTGTGTTGAGCTACTGTTTCAATTCGATTTCTAGTTCAAATTTTCATGCAATTTCACTGTCGTTATGCAATTACAGATGATAAACTGTGTAATGAACTTTACTTTGAGCAGCACTATTGTACAGTGGTTAGCAAACATTAGCTAGCCAGACAACAGTGAGCGAGATGGATGGGACACCAAAAGTTTTTCAAAGTGCTCCGATTGAACCCTCGAGCAGACCGTCGCCATAATCCGATCGCTTGTCACTAAAGTCGCACTGGGCAAGCTCACGGCCGTGCCAGACGCCCGCCATTTCCCTTTTGATCACGGCATTTCCTCGTGTTTCCATCTCCCCATTTGATCTTATTAAACGGCAATGGCAGGACAATAACAGGAAATGAAGGGAGGATGGAATGACATGCAGCAAAGATTCAAAACAGCATCGTTCTGAATTTGATCCAGTGTGAAATTGGACATTTGTTGATGATTCCGGGCGGTGTAAGACAGGAATTTGCCATCAAGACAAATACCAAACACGGAGTTAGACTTCATTTTAAGGTTGGCCACACGAATTCGCCACTTGACACGAAATGAACAGAGTAAAAATCGATTACATTTTCCGTTTACCTTCATCCATACATATTCTTCTGCTTATCTGGTGTCCGGTCGTGGGTCCAGCAGCTTTAGCGTGGAAGTCCAGACTTCCCTCTCCCCAACCACTTCATCCAGCTCTTCCGGAGGAATTTTGAGGCAATGCCAGGCCAGCCGGGAGACAGTCTCCCCAGCGTGTCTTGGATCATCCCCCGAGGCCTCTTCCAGGTGGAATGTGCCAGGAACACCTCAACGGATTTTTTGTGTGTGTTTTTATTATTTAATATTTAATATTTAATATTATTTAATATTTTTCAATCATGTTTTCAATAATTACTTAAAATAGTCAAACAATTTCTATGAAACTGCAAGGATGGGACAGTGGTTTAAAAAAAAAAAAAAAGTTTATTGAATTCTGCTGTACGTTCCAATAACAGTGCAAATCCCCAAAAATGTGAAGCTGGAAAAAAATTGAAACAGTCTTATCGTCAAAATCCAATGCAGAAGTCACTAATGCTCTATCGACTGTACAGTATGAAAAAGTTTAAAAAACATCCAAATAAGGATTGCTTAGCCTTGACGGAGGCACTACTGAGTGTCTGAATGTGTCTCGAAAGCAAAAGCTATTTGTAAAAAAAACCCCGCCTTGTTGACTATTCACAAAGTAGAACCTCATCCCATTGTGCTTCTCCCCTCCACCCTCTCCTCAGTGGGTTGGCATGGCCCAGTGATGAACGGAGCGTCGGTGCCCGGTAGCCCGGAGCTCTCCTCCTCATGCCCACTGCCTGACTGGCGAGAATTCTGCGAACTCCACGCGCGAGCCTCCGCCGCAGACTTCGCCGACAAGTTCCAGCGCTTTCTGTCAGAGAACCCGTGCTACGATTCGCCAGGCGCCGACGCCAGCTTCTCTCAACACTTTACCCAACACTTTTTGGAGTGTTTCTCGGCGGCTTTGAGCCAGGCTCGGGAGAACCAGGCATCTTCCTTGGGGGAGGACGGCTTCAACGTCGCACCCAAGTACAGCATCGTTCCTTTCCTGGGGATCCAAGGCTGCCCTTTGTCCTACAGCCACGAGCTCTACCAGAGACGCAAGGACGCCGGCGCTTCCAGCGAATCCCTGGACAGCATGGACAGCGGAGGGGGCGGGATTGAACGCGGAGGAGGCGGCGCTACGGCCGGCACCCCCGGACCGCAGCCCGCGCACAAGGTGTCGGCCCTGGGTCAGTCCCGCAGTTCGGAAGACGTTTCAGTGAGCCACCCCAAAGCACGCTTCAAGAAGGGCTTCTCGCTGAGGAACATGAGCCTGTGCGTGGTGGACGGGGTCAAGGAGATGTGGCATCGCCGTGCTTCCCCGGAGCCTGACGGTCCCTCCGCGACCAGAAAGTCAAACGGCAGTGGAGCTGCTGGAGGGGAGATCACGGCAGCAGTAGGGGGAGAGAGGTGGTCTCAAAAGCTGCGACTACCAAGAGGCTGCCAGGGCCACAAGGCTGAGATGCTAGAGATCCAGAGGGAAGGGGCGCTTCGGTACATGGTGGCCGATGACACAAACTGCATGGGCGCGGCACAGTGGCAGAAGTGCCGCCTGCTCTTAAGGAAGAGCAAGAGGGACGAAGGAGCTGACAGGTTCCTGCTTGAGTTCTACGTCCCGCCCAAGGTAAGCTACAGTCATTGCCATCTATCTGTCAATCAATCTATCTGTCTGTCTGAAAGAGCTTTACAGAACATTGAACATAAAATAACAATGATACAACAGAACACATAGCATAAAACATCGGCAAGAATCAAATCGGAACAACTGTTCCTACGTACGCCTTGTTGTTTGAAGTGGTTATAGATGCAGAGGTGTCACACTCAATGGAGATGACAGCGTTTCCGACAGTGGAAGTAGTCTGGCTGTTGCTTGAAAGTGGTGGATATTAGCTCAGCCTAGGGCCTGAGTCACGGACAAAGAAAATGGAGGGCGAGGGGGTGGGGGGCTGATCATGATGATTCCGAAAAACGGGCCTACCAATTCAGAACCGCATGCTCACTCTCAGGCGGATTTTCATGGTGGTTTAGTATGACACTTAATGAGAGAACAGGTACTTCAAAGAGTCAACTATTCACATGCAAGCAGTTAAAAAGAACATTTTCCGTAATATATGCCCTTTAACAAAATCAATAATGGGTAATTGACACAGCTAAAAATGGTTTCACCTTGTTCACATCACCTTCAGAAATTAGCTGCATTATGTTCTAAGGCCAACTGAATGATTCTCATTTCACACCGCGTTAAAAAAAAAAAAGACATTAGTTTGCAACATTTCAGGTTGCACTGATTGCAATTATTTACATGAGACAAAGCCAGAATATTAAGTTTTTTCAAGTTTATCCATCGTTAGGCACAGGAGATTCCGCCCCATCAGAAATCTGTCGAACCCCAGTTAAGCCCCTCCCCATATTTTATCTGATATTCTAAAATATATTTAGAAATGGTTTTCTCAACCCAACCAATTTATCAGTCCAGCCCTCACTTAGCCTTGGGAGATAAAATATCCTGGAAGCATCCCTGTTCAACATTTTTTTTATTTCAGCATTTGCTCTTACTTTATAACAACCATATTACAGTTCTCCCAGTGGGGTGAGGAAAGAGTAGAAAAGGGAATTGGATACTATGTTTTTTTTTCCCTGTTTATAAGAGTCATAACTGTACAAATGCACTTCCCATTTGCCTATGTGGGATTTCCACATCGTTGCCCGTGACCTTAAGAAGGTCGCGTGGCTTGGAACACGGGGTGAAGGTACCACAAGCGGTTGGAAGAGGACCGTGGGAAAGTGGAGCTGATCGGGGGTTGGGAACCGGGGGGAGGGTGCGCAGGTGGAAAGTGCGAAGCTGTCTCATTGACCTCCGTTAGCACATACAAAACTTCAAAACTGCTGTTGCGGAAAATCCGACCTGATCGCTTCCTCGTCTTTGGCACGCAGTGACGGCACGGGGAAGGACCAAAATAGTTGCATGAGTCACTGGCAGAAGGAACATGAAATCATTGTGCCCAAGCACTTTCACATACTGTTTTCTATTAACGTCGACATGTAAAAGAACTACTTCCACACAGGAGGAGAAGCTTTATCTTCGCTGTCTTGTTCACATCACCGGAGTGCATACTCAGCGGTGTCGGATGATTAAAGTGACCAGCGCAGTCTCCTTCTTGGCTGCTGCATGATGACACAGCAGAGACCCTCTGACCACACATCCACTGCTATCCCATTGGGGGAAACAATAACTTTGAACTATTGACTAAAATATAGATTGGGGGGCGGGTAACTCCCCCCAAAAAAATCATGCGGACAAGCACTATTTAAAATGGATGCATGAATTAATGTGGAAGTGAATACACTTCATGTAGTTGATCGTACTGTGCAAAAGTTAGAATGTATTGTCTTGACTCATAATGTTGTTCGTGTCCTGTTTGCTGAGCTGCAGTCATTAATGTTGCAGTCAGCGTGGGCTCAACTCCCACACAGTGACAATGTGAATGAGAGTATGAATTGTTGTCTCTCCCTATGCACTATGATGAACTGCGACCAGTACAGCATTTGTTTCCGTCTTTCTCCTGAACTCAGTGGGGATAGTTTGCAAGTCCCTGCGAACCTGAACAGGATACGTTGTATAGAAATAGTTATTTTCCCTATCTTCATTTTTTTTCATGAGCTTGTGTGTGTTTTCCCCTTGTTACTTTGGTTTTCTCCTAAATTCCTAAAACGTGCTATGCTGGGGCTCATTGAAGACTCTAAATCAGTGGTGGGCAAACTACGGCCCGCGGGCCAAATCCGACCCGTTGGTCTTTTTAATCCGGCCCGCCGACGGTTGGTACACAATTAAGGTTCGATGTCAATGACTGCATTCATTTCATTTGGACTTGTAATGACACAGGTGGCACAGTTACTTGAAGTTGCAGAGCATTGGGAGAAAGGGGGAGACGTTCGATACGACGGAATAATGTACTCATAAAGTCTGAAAAACGTGCCAAAAAATGCAAAATACTGCTTTTTAATTAAAGAAAGCCAATTAATATTCTGTCGAATTTAGTTCACCATTTTGATCCGGCCCTCCATAATATTTTCTGGTTCTCATGTGGGCCTATGCAAAAAATAATTGCCCAACCCTTGCTCTAAATGTAAGTGTGAATGGCTGTTTGTCTCTAGGTGGCCTTCGATTGACCAGTTGAGTTTGTACCCCAGCTCTTGTTCAAGACAGCTCGGATAGATCCCAGCTCACCCGTGACACAAATAAGAACAGGCACTATAGAAATTGGATGCATAGCATGCTACTTTCTGGTTTAGGGACAGCTGCTGCCATTATGATTAAATCAGGTGGACTGTTCGGTTGTTGCTAAGGCAACTCAAAGAGTTAAAATTAGATTCCTATATCCATATTCTCACCAAAATCAAAAGGCTTCTCTCCCTGGAAATGGATTCTGTCAATTTTGTGTAATCCTCCTTCATGAACGTGTCTGACTACTTACCGATTGTTGTGATTGAAACAACATTAGAACAACAAAGCTTGAGACGTTTGCTACTTACTACTCGGTTTGCGATGGAGTTCTGTTCCCACGGTAGCGATGACATAACTTGAAACGGAAAGTGCCACAGTTTCTTGTATGCTACACTAATGCATTATCAGTAAGTGTGAACAAGCCCTTTTGTGCCGCGTGATGACATATTCTTACGTTGCTGGACAAACACCTTCATTGGACGGTGTTCATGACCTCTAAACGGTATTCTGTATGTCAGTACTGTGGTAAACTATGGACCACATGTATGGAAGTTGAATATTCCACATGAAATTGGTATGGAGGTAAAGAACACACCCGGGTATGTTGATTATGTTCTATTTCAGTGCATTCGAAAGTGCAGACCTCTGTCAAGGCTAATCCCAATTTAGTTCAGCAACCAAATTACACCCCAGCCGTGAATACCCACCTCCTACAGACTCTATCAGGAGGAGTCATATTTTCTTCCGCAAAAATAAACCTTGCAATTAAATGTGACTATGTACAAAAAATCGGTGATCTGGATTTCCATCAAAATTGAATGAGCTATTTTCCTGCAAACGAACAAGCGGCACAAAAAACTCAAGAAACCATTCCCACATACAAACAGGAAGTCAGCAATTTTGGGCTGAAGCGTTTTTGGCCATTTTGGAAAGATTCCAGAGCTCGTATTTTAACAAACACTTGGAGAGAATTCATTAAATGTGGACCCAACTTGAAAGCAAGTACGCCAAACAGTTGAACAAGGCGAAATTGTGAAAGATTTTATCCTCTGTCATCTATGTTGGCTAGCGCATGAGGTCAAAGTTTGATGATCGCTTCAAGGAATCACCATGACAAAGGACTCTTCATAACATGACTCCACAAGGTCCATATCGAGTGGCGACAAAAAAAAAAAAATAGCTTGAAGCTAGTAAACCCGACTTCTTTTGAAAAATGCGGGGCAGTCATTTTGACACCGTAAAACAGCTGAGAGCCATGAACTTAGCTATTTAGCTATTACATAGCCTAAAGGAATAATCTGGATAGAGTTGCAGAGTTAATCGTCACCATTGTACATCAGTGTGGTGCTAGGTAGCTTGCTTGCTAGGCTAGATGCGGCTTTGCTATCTCTGCCCGGTGTAAGCTTCCTGGAAGCGTCGCATTGGAAAAATGTTCTCTTGAAATGTGATCCTCAGACTGAATTGAACCACAGACAGAATTGTGGGTGTGGACGGCGGCCGAGATCTAGATGAGAACGCTGTTACTCCAGACAGATCAGCTGATAAGCCTCAACCAGACCATCAGTCTCCACACATAGAAGCACACCCTTTTGGATGTGTTCAGTTTATCCTTGGTAGAGGGCAAATGAGGGGGCGAGGGGGCAGATTCTTTGCTTTGATCACATGGCGTAAAGTCTTCCTGTTTGTGCCTTGGCTACAGTCCGCCGATGGCGTGAAAAATTGGCCCTCTCCGCGCTACGTTTGAGCGCTTCGCAGACTGGGGGCGAGGGTTGTGGCTCTCGCTGCATGACTCATTTAGGCCCTTAATTGTCATGGATGAGGGAGCTTGCTCACCATACAACCAGACACAGGTTGTGTAATGGTTATGTGTGAATATCTGTTTTCACGCTAAGTATGATGTTTTAATGTAAAAGAGTTATTTTCACCTCGGACCCTTCGTAATTGCATGAGCGGTGGCCTTTTTTTGGGGGGGTACTCGTATGGCTAGACAAAATTAAACTACTAATTAGGAAGCTTTATATTGCAGCACAGAAACTATACTTATTTCACGAGCTGCTGGGATATGCAAGCACTGGATATGAATCTGAAGATAGATAACAGAGTGTAACTATAAAAATAACAAAACCCCGTACATTGCCCTCAAAGATCTTCCATTTGAAGATAATCCGAGGTTCTCACTTGGTCAGGAGATGGTGGTGGTGGTCACAACATGAGTTCTTCGTACCCATAGCTAACACAGCTTCAGGAAATTCAAACGTGTATTTCACATGAATTTCTGTTCTATGACTACAAGGGTCCTTGTTGTTGGACGAACTCAGCGTCTGATGTTTTGCTTTTTCCTAACAGCATGCAATGAACTGTTTTTGGATTGGATTTGGTCGTCACGCGACACATGAAGGTGCACTCAGTTACTGCCACAGTTACTGTTAATGTTAAACTTAATGTTAATGTTAAACTTAATGTTTTTTATTAATGGCTGGTGAGTGTTTGTCATCCAACTGTTTCCTGTAAATAGGACTGTAGTTTAATGAGACATGTGCTTCCACTTAAAAATTCTGGTTTCTTCAACGGAAGATGCCCATTTCTGTCAATGGAAGTGTGCTGCATAAAATGGCTTTAATTCCTTCATGTTATTTATTTTCAAAACACCCTTAATTGAAACCCCCACAAAAACCTTGACCCTTTGTATATTTGTTTTATTTCACAATACCTACTCTGCTATTATCCAAATAACTCTGGACTAAATACCTTGCGCCTAAGTTAGCTTATAATGATTTCAATTCATTTCTCTTTGACATGTTCAGTCTTCAAAAGCGAAGGTGAGCATCCCTCTGGCAGCCATTGTGGAGGTGAGGACCACCATGCCCCTGGAGATGCCTGACAAAGACAATACGTTTGTCTTAAAGGTAAGAACTGAGCAAGCCGCACCGCGACAAACCGTCGTTAGAAATATGGTTATTTGAGCACAGATATGTATTTTACAACTGATTTCATAAAGTTCCTCCAACGTTCAATGTGTTCAATGCTCACCGCCTGTGACATGACACAGATTTTCCTTTTTGGCCGATGCTTTTTTTTTTTTTGGTGTCATCTCCACATCTGTTTTTCAGTTGGTGTGTTTTTATTCCATTTTGTCACAAATGCCCGTTGAACGCTGTTGTTCGATTGTGTTTGAGCGCAGTGTGGCATTCTTGTGAATGACACACACAGTATGCCCATTTTTGTCACTTCAAAAATGTTTTTTGTTCATGAAATGTCTGAAATGCAAACACCCCATTAACACAATTTTAGAAAAATGGACATGCACGTTTTTCACAGGATGTTTTTTGTCGCCTTTTGGGCTCTGTAGGTGGAGAACGGAGGAGAATACATCCTGGAAACTATCGACTCGCTGCAGAAAAACTCCTGGGTTGCTGACATCCAGGACTGCATAGACCCCGGGTAAACCTTCACATAAATATTTGCTGTGGAAGGAAGCAAGCAAGAAAAAAGAGGAGGGCGGGGGGGGGGCACAGAAGGAGGGCAGAAACACACACAGCCATTAATCATCCAATTAGCGGAGGTTTTGACAGGCTCGCTTTACACAAACATGGACAAACTCACACACGCACGGCAATGACTGACATTCCTCCTTGTTGGTCTGGACGTCAACAGGGACTTTATTTGTAGGATGTGTGTTTGGACACGGTGCTGTTTGTTTACATTCTCTGGTGGTCACCCCGGCGTCCTCGCTTGCAGGGACAGCGGCGACGACATTGAGCTGGCGTCGTGTCCCCACGGTCAGGCTTCATCCAAAGACTGCTCCATGGTGACCTCCTGCAGCTGCGAGCTGCTTTCTGAGGGTGAGCCCCCCCCCGCAGCAGCATCGTCACGTTTACTTCAGCACGTACATACGGACGTCTCGTAACGGATGGAAACTGACTTGTTTAGGTGTGTACCGAGCTCCGGAGAGGTTATGCGCAGCAGCGGCAGAGCATTACAGTGCCCCCTCAGTGCGTTGCAGGGAACCCCCCTTCACCCAGCATCCATCCCACATGCCTTTAGAGCGCTTCCTGCAGTCCCCAGAGGCCCAGGGCTCCAACTCTGCAACAGGCAATCATTTCTACACTTCTTCATGATTCTGTATACCGTTCATTATTAACATTTTTCAACTGGTGTTTGAAAATCTTGAAAGAAAAAGAGGCAGGTTATTTTGAAAAGGAAAGGAAAAAAAACGATTAGAGTACAAAATGAATAAAACCAGGACTGAATTCGATTTTAATGGGTAGTTGGTCAGGTTTGTGTGATAGGGAAGATTGGTGAGGAGCGTTACAAATTTACGTTAGCGTGTTAGCCACCAAAATAAGTCCGGTTATGTAGTTGACTATAATCTGATGAAAGTTGAGAAGAACTAGCGGTGATTGGAAGAGCCAAAGCTTGACGACTGTCTTGCCTGGTTGGGCCATAATTTTCGCATCCTAGTATGGTGACGGCAACAGTTTGTCAAATTGAAAATGTTCTGTAAATTGTCCATTTAGAATACGAGAGGCCAAAAACCTCTTAGTCGACTTTTAATAGGTAGGCAAAGTTGTAAAGTTGAATCGACACAACTATTCCATTAACTCATTCAGTACCGGCCAGTTCTGGACTAAGTCTGAAAAGACGTTCAAATACGTCTTTGGGAGTGAATGAGTTAGGTGACTCCGTTTTTGTGAAGACCATCAACCATCTCATAACATGGACAGTTATTTTTAGTGGAGAAGTTTCAGTCACAGGTCACAATTGAATTTTCCCATCGTGACTGCAAAACCTTAACAAAATTTATAATCCCCCTTATCCTATTATTACATATATACAACAAAGAGATGGATGGTTAGTTTTGAATCAGAAGTCGAGGAAGATTTGTTTGTTCAACTTCTTTCAATTTGTTAATTTGATTTTTAAAAGTACTTGGGTGCAAAAATGTGAGCAATATCTCACGTTATTAAAAGTAAAATATAACCTGCAATTTTGAGACCAACATACTGATTTAGAGGTCAACACTTATTTTTTTAAGCGGGCCACATAAAATGATACAGAGGACCGAATGTTCTTCTGTCCAGAGAGTCAATATCGAAGCAGGATCACAATGACCAAAATCTCGCTGTTTGTAGGATGCTCAGGTGGCGGCGATGGATCCAAGGACTCTGAGGGCGAAGCCAGCCTCGCCGGGTATCCGTGGTTCCACGGCACGCTGTCGCGCGTCCGGGCGGCTCAGTTGGTGCTGGCGGGCGGAGCCAGGAGCCACGGGCTGTTTGTGATCCGTCAAAGTGAGACTCGGCCCGGCGAGTACGTCCTCACCTTCAACTTCCAGGGCAAAGCCAAGGTAAGAAAATGAGAAACGACAAATTGAAAAAAAAGGTTTTTGGGTGTAGTTGCAGTATACAAGTAGTCTAAAATTCAACAATGAAGTAAATTTTGTTAGCTGGCTGAAATTGAGAGCAAGCCGTTCCAAAGTTGGACAAAATAATTGGGCCCCTCTACACTAGTTGATCAGTGTATCATGGTTGTGTAATGAAGCGGGATGAAAATAGACGGGATTCGTCATCAGTTAGGTTTTATTTTGTTTTGACATCTGCCATTTTATTTTTTTTAGAGCAGCTTTGTTCATTTTGATTCATTTTTATTTATTCCAAAAAATGCTTTTGTTTCAGTTTCATATTTTTATTCATGTCAGGGCTCGTTTTATTTATTTATTTTTTGAGTGCAAGATACAAAAGGGCACTAAATATTGCGCAACTACATCAAGTACAATTCCCAAATAATTGTTTAACGTTCCTTCTTTTGTTGGCCGTACAGTAATACGAAAGAAATACTTTTCAAGTAAACGCCATGTAGGCAATGAATCGTCAGAGATGGAAACGAAGGACATTTTCTCTCTAACTATAGTTTTACTTAGAAGAAGAAGTTTATCTTTAATGTCCGCAGAGCATTTGATTTGCGGCAGTGCGGCACAATCAAACACGGGATTTTAAAAAGTTGGTGAAACAAAATGTAAAATGTAATTTCAGTTAGTCGTCTTGTTTAAAAGCGCTCTTTTTATTTTGTGAACAAAAATGTCAAATTAAAATTTTTGTTTTAATTTTGTTCGCTTTCGGTATCTCAGACAAAATGAAAGAAAACAAAAACCAAGTATTGTGTTTATATTTTCATTGAGTGTCATTTGTCTCCTGACACATTTCCTGCACTGCCTTGTTGAGGAAGCTGCCAGCTCGCCCTCTGTATTGCCCCTCTTCCGCCCGCCGCTGACCCCGTCAGCTTGAAATATTCACTGAACCCAGCTGCGCCTCCGCCATCTTTCTGTTTGCTCTTCCCCTAACGCAGCATCTGCGTTTGTCCGTCAACGACAATGGGCAGTGCCACGTCCACCATTTGTGGTTCCATACCGTGTCGGATATGTTGAGACACTTCCACGCTCACCCCATCCCGCTGGAGTCCGGGGGCTCGGCGGACATCACGCTACGCTCCTACGTTCAAGTGCAGAGAAGCCCCGTTGCAGGTACGTGCCAACATTAAACTATCAGAAAGAGAACGGTAGAGTGAAGACCTAAAGGTCCCTCGTTCAATCCCGTTTTTTTTTTCGGCATTTGCTCTAATTCGAAGTCCTTTCCCTTTGCGAAGGTGCACTTGCACGGGTATCTTTTTGAAGGTTTGTGGTAACCGATTCGTCAGTTGATGATAGAGAATGCGGTGAGTCAAGTCATTGCCGTTGTGAAGAAGATATTTGCATGGCCCTTGAGGACCGAGTTTGGACACCCCTAAGGAAACTGGCGTACCCGGAGAAAACCCACACAGGTTTGCAGCAATTCATTGGTCAAGTGGACAACAAAGAATGTAGTGAAATGGGTTTTTGCAAAAGATATTTGTATTTGCAGTATACTGGTGTTGGTTTTAAGTACCATAATATAATAATCAATCAAAAAAAAAGTTTTCATGAAGCATTACCTGTCAACTCGCGGTTTTCCCGCTGCCGGTTTTGTGAGCTGTCTTGTCTGACATTGAACACTGCAAATACAGTAAATATCGGTTGGGTGAGCGTTGCAGTGAAGGTCCCTGGTTCAATCTTGGGTTTCAGCATTTATTTAGTTTTGTCTTTTCCCTTACCAAAGATACACTTGTATCTTTATGAGGGTTTGCCATACTTGATTAGATGATGAAGAATCCGCCGAACTGACTTCACAGTCCACTTTGTCCCTGCTTTTGGCTCAAACCTGAAATTGTTTTGAATCAAATACCAATTTTCTCGCTTTTCTCCATTTGGTCCGTAAACTCTTCAGAGGAGAACAGAGGTTCGCAGGGAGCCCTCTGGTATTCTTGCCTGGATTTATTCTCCTTAAAAGAAGCAAGCCAAGTTGAAACTCAGTGAACCTGCACCGCGTGGACCCCTTCACACTGGCCCGTCATGAATACCCTCCTGTCGAGGGGAGTGAGTGGGCGATTATACCGCAGCAGCTTTGCATGCTGGCCCAAATTCGTCCTGCTTTGGTGGTTATGAAGGGGCCCTCTGTGTGGCGCATAGAGTGAGGGTTTGATTCTGGTGTAAAAGGCATCATTGATACACTGGTCAGGCGTGTCTTTGGCACCGCTGTTGCTGGAGTCACTGAGAAAGGATAATAAAGGAAGGCCAACACTGTCAGCGTTTACATCTTACTTGTGAAAGAAAAGCCCTGTAGCTCCGAGCTAGCGGTAAGACACGGTAAACCCGCGCGATTCGCATGGGCTAAGGGCTGAGCCCTGACGCAAACAGCAAAGAAACACAAGTAAGTGCGCTGTGTCCAGATTCACAGGCCGCATTTTATTTTTTTATTTATTTTGGGTTCCGCGTGACGTTACTTCCGGCACTATTTGACCGCACATGGTTTCCAAATTCTAGAAAGACAATTCACGGGCTCCTCTTCATTCATCCTCGGTGGGGGGACCGCATAAACCGTGGCGAATTTGTGTAGGCTTAATTCGGACACCGCGTGCGGTCGAGTCCCGCCGAAAGTGACGTCATGCGGCCAAAAATGCGGATCTTCAAAGGCCCCAGCTTGTGAATTTGGACACAGCCATTGACATGGTGCAACAGTCTCATTTGTTGACTCCAAATCCAGGCCCCACCTTTTAAAGCCATGAACAATCAGTCATAGAGTCGTGTGGAATAGAGGTGCATTGATTGCTGACTGATTAATCGCTCATTATTTTTGATAAGGTGGACCGATGGTCCAGTGGTTAGCATGTCGACCACAGTGCAAAGGTACCAGGTTCAATTCAAGATCCAATTAAGAGATCTTGTTTGATTTGAAATTGCCCAGACCCTGGGAACGTAATTTGCAAACATCTGCTCTTACTTTGGAAAACAATGATCGCGTGTTTTTATTTCTTCAAGAACCGACTTGTGATTCATTTTATCCTGCAATTTTGTGCATTGTCGATTTGAAATAATATGTTGGGGTTGGTTTTTTTTGTTTGTTAAATCAATGGACAGAACCTGAAACATATTTTTGAATCAATTAATTGACAAAATAATGGCCAGATGAATTGATTATTAAAATCATTTTGCAGCCCTGGTGAGGAACGTGTGAGGAACGATAATTTATATATTATATATTTATATTTTGTTGTTTATCAGAGCAAAGTTCATTTTTATCCAATGACTCTCTGAGATAACACTGGTTAACAATTTTTTAAGGACATTTTTTAATCAGAGATGCAAGTCAATTCATGTTTTCACTCATTTCGAATCCCCCCTTTTTTTCCCGAGCATTTCAGGTTTCATAATGATCGCAATGACAGTATTAAAAACAACAATATACAATGACATATTGACCTATATATGTTAATATTTATGAATGAAAGGGTTCCGTTCACCATCTGGTGGAATTCTTTTCAGAAACAAATTACAATGCATGGTAAAAATCTGTATTGAGCCCGCTTACATAGGTCAACCTTCCAAAAAAAAAAAAAGTATTTTTGAAATCATCATCAAAAATACGTTGAGTGACACTTAAAGCCATCTCTGATTAAAAGCTGCTGTTGACCAGAGTCATCGGTCAAAATAGTGGACGCAGCTACAATAGAAACTCTCTCACTGACCCACAGATGTGAACGTGCCTCCGCTCGTCACCCCTCCCAGGGGAGACGCAAGCTGCCGCCCGGACTCCGCCCCCCACCCTCCCGGGATCTCGCCCTCTTCCGGGACCGCCGCCGACGCACCCCTCTCCTCAAGTACCTCGTCTTCACCCACCGCCCTGCCCTCCCTCTCCCGCAGCGACCCGGGCACCGGCGGAGGCTTACAGAGCCGCAGCAACAGTTCGGAGCGTCTGCTGGAGGCCTCGGGCGCCGCGTCCGAGGACTACCACGACGCTGACGGGACCCGACGGGCCCGAGCGGTGGAGAACCAGTACTCTTTCTACTGAGTGACCCCCAGGTCAACGACCACGAAAACGCTCCAAATCCGCCGCTCTGTTTGTTTGTGTTTCAACAGCAATTTCCTGTTGCTCTCGTTTGGAGAAGGGGCGGCTTTTCCGTCGGGTTGTGCAGCTGCGCTTCGTATCGTCAAAGCGTAATGAGGCATGACAAAGGGCTAAGCTTAGACGACACTCGCAGAGGGGCCTGCATGAAGGAACTAAAAGCGGCGGGGATGTGTGTAGGCAGAAAGAGCAACAGGAAGTCATCCCGCTCCACTCATATGGCTTTGATTCAACTCATCTGACCGCTTCCTTCTTGAGAGCCGACTTTGAAACGAGCCCGTAGCAAGGCTACGGTCCATGTTTGCAGAGCTGCTTGCAGTGCATCCGGGTTATATGCCGCATTTCCCCTGAGGAGTCTCAGCTCTGAGCCTGCCGCACATGTGCGATAGAGTTAGAAGACGAAAGAGGTGTCATGGAGGGCCTATTTATGCTGCATTCATATTCTAAAAACGGTTGGGTGAAAAATAACCCAATTATGTGGGTCACAGAGGGACTGACTGCTACTTGGGTCAATTTGACTGAAATTGACTATTTGTACAAAATAATGACATGTTTAGTGTTTTGTGCGTAAATTTTTTGGGGGGGAATGGGATCGGTCCCTTTGTCACCTGTAATTGGGTTATATCTGACCCAAGTACTTGTGGGAAATTGGACATTTTGAACTGGAGGGTTTGGGTTTTTTTTGGACAATGCAAGCTACACAAATATCAATTTTTTGACATTTTTATTTCTTTATTTTCTTCCTAAGTGTGAGGCCCCACAAATAATGTGGACAAAAATCAGCATTCGTATTTTATGGGGAGCACTTTGGAGGAGTGATGAGCACATCTTCCACACAGTTCGGAACTTCAGGGTGCCAATATTTTTATAGGATGCTTTTTTTGGGGGGGTTACAAAGTACAGTAAAAATACGAGTGGGATAGGATGGGATAGACTTCGTTCTGAGGATAAAGAGGATCAGAAAATGGATGGATAGATTTTTAACATTTCCACTGAAATAGATGCGCATGATATATTTTTAAAAGATATTTGTATCGTAAGAAATACAGTACAATAGAAATAGTATTATTTATTCTTCTAGACTGTAATCTGAACCTGTTGCTCTTGTTTATTTCTCGTTTTTGATGGTTTTTTTTCTTCTTCCAGAAAGCAGCCCTTCGAATGCCGCCGTATCAACGTAAGCTTTACGGATGCCAATGACAACTTAGGCAGCACATGATGATATCAGTCAGAGTTTAAGGTAATTCCAATTTCTCAATGACACCAACTGGTGTTTTTCCCTCCCGAAGTCCAGCGAAAAAAACTATTGGAGGTGAGGTGTCTAATTATCCCAGGCCCTCTCCATGTGCGTGGTTATGAGTTTTGGTGAAATCAGGCTACGAGGAGTCGAAAGACTCGACTTGAAATCACTTTTCTTCATAGTCATAGGTGCGAAATGTCCAATTTCCCGATTTTCGAGAATGGTGAGCAAAGGCGTGCAACCAAAATGCTCACAAAACATGCATTTCTCCGCAACATCAATTCATAAGTGTGTGAAAAGTGAGGTGGTTTAATACGGGTCAGGGTGGCTTCCATTTGCTGTCACACTGGCTTATTTTATGAGCGTGAGTGTGTGTCTGGTGATGTATTTGAGTATTTTTGGATGATCGCCGTGTTACAGTAGTGATTCTAAAACAGGGTTGGTTTTTTTTGTTGTTGTTTTTTTTAATACAAGCTCGTTATATGGGTAAGCTGTAGATTCGATATGCTGTTTTAATATACTGAACAAAAACATGAATGCAACAATTTTGCTTTTGCTCAACTCAAAGATGGAAAACTTTTTCTCTGTACACAGTCGGCCCGTTTTTCTTTTTTATAGTTCAGTTAGGTTCAAATCTGTGCTGGTTAGCACTTCTCTTTTACCGAGGTCATCCATTCAGCTGACTGGGGTGGCATGTCAAGATGCTAATTAGACAGCATGATTTACTGAACAGGCAAACTTTAGCTAACCGCAATAAAATGTGCACGGTATTGCTTGGCCACGCCTGTGAGGTGGCTGTATTGTCTCGGCAAAAGAGAAGTGCTCTCCAACACAGATTTAGAAACATTTGTAAATATTTGAGAGAAACTGTTTGGTGTACTGTTGTGCCTTGAGATGCGATTTTAATTAGTTTTGTTTATCAACTCAATCAATCCACCCCCCACCCCACCAAAAAACGTTTTTTTCAGAATGTATTTTTAAACAGAAAAATAGCGCAAGATATGTGTATATATATATATATATATATATATATATATATATTTTAAAACATATTAACACATTTAAATAGGATTTATTTTGTGAAAAAAAATCAATCAATAAATAAATAGACATATTGTGCATCAAGATAAACCTTTAAGGTGGCAGATTTTTTGTCAATAACATATTATTGTTTAATTTATATTATATTTAATGCACGATTAAGGGGTTACACTGTTTTCTGGGTGTGTCTGAATGTCCAGAAAAGATAAATGTTTTTTGTCTTATTCTCTCTGGTCGAATTGAGAAACAATGAATAAAAATCAATCTGCAAGGCGTCGGAGTTAGATTAGCTACGATAGATTTTGTTCGATTGACCCTCAGTCACCACATGACCCCCTCGTGTGATGCTTCAGCTGCCCCCCAGCTTTTTTTAAAATTGTTTGTTCACCTATCAAGGAAGTGACTCATTTCAGCCATTTCATAACAGGCGTGTTGTGATTCTTTTAGACCGCCCATTTTTTTCTAATTGGAAAAATAAGTAAACCAGCGACATGATCGCCTCATAGTCCACATGTACTGTACTGTACATTATCATGTTGAAATTCGGACTATTCAGTTTGTAGGAAAGAAATTCATACCAGCCGGATAAAGCAACACGCTTGTACTATCGTATAGCAGGCTGGGGTGGAAGACGGTGCGGGTCAAGCGAGTTGGCCAGACTCTTTTAATATACGGCACTGGTCAGACAAACAAAAATAAAAAAAATTCCATAATTACTATGTAAACTGTAAAATAATTTCTCACAGAGCATACGTGTATGTATCTATGTGTCTGTGAGCATTGTTAATTTGTCTCTCTCCATTTGTTGATGCAGCATTTCTGCTCAAATGTGCGTTGCGTCGAGGGTCTCACGCCATGACTATTCATCATTCGTTAGCCCATCTATGGCGTTTTTACATTTTAGTTCATTAAGTTTCCAAAGAGCAAAGTTTTGTGGTTGTTTTAAATTTGCAATTCTCTTTGTTTTTTCAATATAAGGGTCACACCAAGTGGTCGCTCGTTTTGATATTTAATTTGACAATAAACTTCACTTTGTGGGACTTGTCAAATTTTTGCTCCAAAGTCAAAGCAAAATATCACGAGTATTTCCACCGTACATCGAAAAAGTCTTAGATATTTGAGTTCAGCTCATGAAAAAGAGGAGCAAAGACAAAAGTGGCACGTTTATGTTTTTGTTCAGTCTTTGTCACATTCAAAGTCACGCCTTCAACCTGTCACGCGATGGGACTCCAGCATTTAGTGGAGGGTAGGAGGGGGAAGTTGAGCAGAGTTGTGGGAAAGGACGGCCACGCTTGAGTGCACATAATTGGCTTCGTAGCTTTGCTTGAAATCATCAGAATATGTATTAGACAAGCGTTATTACCAATAAGATTTTTTTAAAGGAACATTCAAGCCAAATTCGAACACCGGACATGCCAATGCCTTTTTGCAATGTAGTCAACTTTAGTTCAACTACTAAATTAGTTACACGCGTCAAGCGTGGCCATCACGCAACATTTTCCACGACAGCTGAGGAGGTTAATGTGCCAACTTGCGTCCTATTTTTGGAACATATTTATTATTCCTAAGCTGTTGTGAATGGGTTTTCCCTTCCCTATTGAGTCTTGTCGTTGTGCAAGGGCCCCATCACATATCAGTCACACACCACACACTGCTCATGCCCTCAACAACTCATTAATTGAGCAAAACAAGCAGATATTTTTGGGGGACCTGGAATCCTAGAATCTGTGCAGTCGTTGCTCCCCTTTTATTTTAGTAACACTTGGTAAAACTTCAAAGGTGTTTTGTTTCTGTTGACTGAGTTTTGACGAGTCTGTGCAATTTTGTACAAAGTGATGTAATTGACATACTACTTTATATTTCTGTGAATAAAATGTGAACAAAATCATGAGATTTTTGTGACTCTCCATAATCTGTATACATTTGCTGATGTCTGCCCAAAACGTTTGTTTATTTATTTTTATATTTTATATTCTATGGCGTATCAGGACCGTTCTGAGCAGGTGGTGATGTCATTCGATATGGTCGGCTGCCCTCTTCAGGCCAAACGTGACATGAACGTGAGGGTCTTGGCTCAGTGATAGAATGGTCAGTACTTTCCTCCATTCGAAGCGTAGAGGACCTTGTGTAATTAATTTTAATGCAGTTAAATAATGTACCAGGATACTCTCAACGTTGTGTGCTATTCGGTTATTTTCTTTTTCGAGCCATCATTTTGGCCTGAAAATACGATGGATTTGTCACGGGGCATTCATTCAAGAGAATATAATTTTCATATGTATTCCTTCAATTAGTTTTGCAATAAAACACACAAAACACAATCCTCCAAATATAATTCATATTTGATATGATCAGATGCATCTCAGCCATTTAGAAATGAAAACTTAATTTAATCCAGTCGTTAATTTCTCATGTATTGAAGAGTGTGTTTTTCAACGATGCTAGATTAAACTCACATTTTCATCACAATTGCAAGACACAAGGCATTATCAAGGATCTGCACTTGATTGCGCCAAGTGGGTCTAAAAAAATGTGATGGTGTGATTCCAAATTTGTTCATCCTCAAATGACCGTTTTGCCTCTATGACTATAATCCCAAATTGAAAAGTCAAAAACTGAGAAAAAAGCGTTCTTGTCGTGTCTGAACATGCCACCCCAACAAGGAGGCGGTCCAGATGCCGCTCGTCTTTCAGGACTTGACACTCAGCAAAACCATGCCCGCTGCCAGCAGCAGCAAGCCCACCGTGCCCTCGATCATCTTGCTCTGCCTCCACTTTTTCAGCTTCTCCTGGTGCGCCTCGACTTCGCGCTGCCTTCGGGCTCGTATTTCTCGCTCCCTCTGCAGCTGCTCGCCGTAGTGAGCCTGGTAGAAGGCGTCAAAGTCGTACATGGGCCTTCCTCTCGTTTGGGAGAAACCCCTGGAGGTGGTTTGCTGCTGCTGTGCCGATCCCGAGAATCTGCTTGAGGTCTCTTTGGAGGGGGGTCTTCCCGTACCGTGGACATCCATCATGCTCAGGATACCCCGGTCGTACTTCCTCCTCAGACTTTTGTTTCCCAGCACCGTGTATGCCTCGCTGATCTCAGAGAAGCGCAGTGCGGACTCTGCGCTCCCTGGGTTTTTGTCTGGGTGGAAGATAAACGACTGCTTATAGTAGGCGGTCTTGATTTGGGACTGCGTGGCATTGGGGGACACTTTTAGGATGTCATAATAGGCCGTCTTGTTTCTGTACAGTGGGTCATCTTTAAAGTCTTTCTTCCAACAGTAGCTTCTGGATTTAAAAGAGCCACAATGCCGACTCTCTGGGGTATGCACTCGGATGAGGATGCAGAAAGCTCGCAGCTGCTGAGATGACGTGAGGAGGGAGTTCGGGGTACCGGAAACAGCTCCTCTGCTCTCGGATGACCTCCGGGGTCCAATCAAAGAACTGTTAAAAGCTTCTCTGGCATGAACAAATCCAGTAAAATGAGGTGAGTTCTGGTTCAAATTAATTTCAGTTAGCCGATGACTCCTTTCCATTAGTCTGACTTCTATTTTGGGTCCCACCGCTGTGCTTTTTGGCCAAACGTCGCCTTCGTTCCCCGTGAAAACATATTTATTCGGACTTGCAGTAAATGTGCACTTTTCTCGCCAAGTTTCCGAAGCTTCCTCGGAGCAAAGCGGTCGACTTTGGCCGTACCTGAAGCTGGACAACAGGCAAACCCGGCTGCCCAGCTTGTGGACGACCGCCGCCATTTGCCCCCCTCACGTCACCCAGCCGGAAAAACAGTCAAGTTCCTGCTACGTCATGTCGCAGTAGACCAACAGGAATTCGCGAGAAGAGGAAGAAATGACCAATCACACCGCAGAAACCGCTACGCCCATTTAACCATTTTATGACGTTGGAAGACGCACAAAATGTGAAAACAAAAACAATGAAAGTACATTTTTGCTTCATAATGTTTAAATATTTTTAAATTGTTTTTACACCAAAGTTGACGGTAACATCTCTGCGATTTGAATGTGTAATTGTTTTCAAAAAAGACAATACAGAAACAATTTTATTATAAATATTAGCATCTGTATGACACTCTCATGTATAATACTTTCATGTAACCGTTTTTAATTTACTTTTCGTTTTTCTTTTACGTTGTGTTGTAATTTGATTACATCTTTCAGAAATTTAAAGTCAACTATCAGGATATGTAGCATAACATCCATGGGGCAGCTACTCAACACAAGACAAAAATCCAGTTATTTAATCCTGAATTTTTCCCTGGTGTTCTTTATAGGTCACCCAAAACCAAGACTCTCAAATTGATACGGCACCCCCAACGTTCAGTCAGGACCGACAGGGCAGGATTACAGACTGAACACTTCCTTTCAGCCTCACACAATATGTTCAGAACAAATAATTAAATCTTAATTTAAATGATGTTCCCCCAGCTTCCATCAGCAGTGCATAAGTAGTTGTTTTGATGCAAGCAATCTTTAAACCTCGAAACCGGGTCTGCCAACAGTGATGATGCTGCCGACTCTCCCCTGAGCTGTAGTGTCCGCAGTGGGTTCAAGGAGACTTCCACTAGATGGCGACATACAGATATTTCCCCTATAATTCATTTCGTATTTCACCGAAGAAGAGTTTCCTGCGTATGGTCAACAGTTTGGGTCCACATGTGTCATCCATTTATCTTCTTTTTGAGGAGTAAACTGTATTCACCTCTACTCTTCGGTTACTAACCAGTTACCATGAGCTCCTGTCGACGACCGGAGCACACGGCTCCTCCAGATGTGGTTAGTGCTTGTTTTTTTAATGTGTTTGTAGCATCTCGGCTACAGCAGCTTCAATGTGAACTGAACGCTTTGCTGGCTTTCTTTCAGCCTCACTTCAAGTTATGCATTATTTTAAAAACAACAATAACAACATCATCATCATGAGATATTTGTTTTAGCTTTTAATACAGTGCATTTTTCACTCTACAGTTTTACAACGCAGAGGAGGCCAAGAAATACTCCCAGAAGTAAGTCTCATTGCTAATTAAAGCTTTCACAGCTTTTTAAAATGTATCAAATTTAAACTATAAATCACTTGTTAATTTTGGCTGAAGAAATATGAATGGGGTTTATATTTTCCAGTATTTTTCGTGCCTTCCATACTGAAAGTATGTAATGATATGCTGCAATATATATTGTGCACACGTCATACATTCTTCAAATCATGCTTCAAGTTTTTAGAATGTATTCAATCAATCACATACTATTCTCTGTTGCGGCTTTCACGCAGTAAAATATTTTTTGTTTAAAAAAAAAAAGCTTTTGTCAAAAGTCTTGTAAGAGGATGTTTCCAAACCAACCAAAAATCTTTTGTGTCAGCTCACGTATGATCGAGATTCAGACTCAGATGTCGGAGAGAGCCGTGGAGCTTTTGAACCTCCCAGAGGGGCAGCCGTGCTATCTGCTCGATGTGGGGTGAGCCAATGAAACTGTACTTGCATTCACGCTCAAATGTGGCCTTGTTGAATTATATAATCCTGAAATAAAAAAATCTTTTTCTGAATCTAGTCCTCATTTTTTGCGAGTATGTATGTTTGAACTGCAAAGCACTCAGGGGTTTTATTATGCTTATTTTCCTCTAAGGTGTGGTTCGGGGCTTAGTGGCGACCATCTTACGGAGGAAGGACACTACTGGGTGGGAGTCGACATCAGCACAGCAATGCTGGGTTAGTTTGAGTATTATTGTCAGCTCCGTCAAGGTGATTGTGATAATTAGAACTCCCAGCCAAGTTTTTTCCAGATAAAGCTGTCCGATTGCTATTTTTATTTTAAGTTGTTACATACAGATTCACACGCTATGTATTTAACCAAATGCCACATAACTTTGTTTGATGAAAGTCTCTGCTAGCTTAATGCTAACCTATACTGCAAAATGCCATTGGTGGGCTAACACAACTGGCCTTCAAGCAACATATATCTGAACACGATTGGTGCGACTACAACGACACATGCAGACAGACAATACTCATCGGCTTGTTGTATCCTCTACAAAAAACAACGATCCGTGTGTGTGTGTGTGTGCGTCATCTGTGTCAGATGTGGCACAGGACAGAGAAGTGGAAGGAGATCTTCTATTGGGAGACATGGGTCAAGGGATGCCTTTCCGACCGGGAACCTTTGACGGCTGCGTTAGGTACCAAATCTAGCAAATGTCCTGTCACTTTCTCACGATTTACAAGAAATCTTTCAGTTTAATGAGTGACCCTTGTTTTTGTTCCCTGTCAGTATTTCAGCTCTTCAGTGGCTTTGCAACGCTGACAAGCGCACACACAGTCCTCCCAAGAGACTTTACACTTTCTTTAGTACTCTCTATTCTTCATTGGTAAGTAAAACTGCCAGCAGCTTTTTTGAAAAATAGTCCCTGGAGGTGTCAGAAATCAAAATGTCTAAGTTGGTAACGCTGACTGAAAACAATCATGAGCCATAAACTTTAATTAATCACTAAAAGCCATAAACTTGAATTAATCACTAAAACTGGTCAATCACCCAGTCCTTACTTTTTGGGGCCTGACTGATTAATTGGCTGAGAGTAAGTAGCTTTAAATTTTTTTATATTTGCCATTAAACATTTTTTTCTTTTTTTTTAAACACAGTAACACATTCCATTATACAAAAATAATGACATTCAAACAATCCCCCAGAAAAAGCAGCCAAACTGGCAGATTTTTCTCTCTGCAAGGGTAAACAAATAAAGGACAAAAATTATTGTAAAACAATCCAATGCTCTACGTGTAAATTATTTTATTGTTGTTAGCATTAAGGGACAAAACATGGAAGTTATTTTCTTAAAAAAATTATATTTCTTGATAAATTGCTTATCGTAAATTTGTTCTGCCAAATAGAATCGTACGGAGCCCTAGACATGACAGTTGGAAAAAAAAACTACTTGCGCACACAAACTACTAATATGTGCACACTAATTACTTTTTCGTGCATTCGTGCCATTTCATCTGTCCAAACTGTTCAATAGATTATCATGAAAATACTTGTTCTCCACCTTCCAGTCAAGAGGCGCCCGGGCCGTTTTTCAGCTCTATCCTGAGAACTCAGAGCAGGTAAACAAGAACACCAAATGTCCTCCGATGAGCATTTAGGAAGTGAGTTTCTCCCTCCCCCCGTTTCATTCATCCTCCTCAATTGTTTTGATCTCCTGGCAGTTGGAACTGATTACGTCGCAGGCCATGAGGGCGGGCTTCAGCGGAGGCATGGTGGTGGACTACCCCAACAGCACCAAGGCCAAGAAGTCCGTAGATCACTTGCTGTTAGTGGAACTCGGGTTGCAGTTGCCGTTGTTGCTCATTGTGCTTCTCTCCAGGTTCTTCTTGTGTCTGTTTGCTGGCGTGACGGGCGTCCTGCCCAAGGTAAGTTTGCTACAAATGAAAGAAGTAGAACTAATTTGAGATGATGTGCTTCAGAAATTTATTTATTTCGCATCCTCCGTCATTGAAAGCAAGAAATAATTTGAATTATGTCCTCATCATTTGCTTTCGAACTGTAAGAAAAGTGTGAAAAATCAACAAATTTGGAACAGGGATTTTTATGGGGAAAAAATAATCAATCTTTCAAATTTAAGTCTTTCTCATCCAGTCTAATTGGAAAAATCTAACTGTGTATAACACTGCTGCTTTACAAACTTCAGGGTTTGGGCTCCGAAACGTCTGACAAGAACGTCCCCAACCAGGTCCAGTATTCAGGACAAAGGTAAAAACGATGGAAGTGTTGTTTACACGGATGCAATAACCAGCTTATGCTAATCACATTAGTGTGTCTGTTTAATGAAGCCCTGAAAGCCTCCAATCTTCTTCTCTCTTTTTATGATATTAATATTATCAGGCCAAATGTGCACCAATAAAAGCTTGTTTGATTTCTTTTTTTTCACAGCAGGTTCCTGTGTAAATGCAATTGACCAGATAATGAGCTCGCCGTGCTTGTGCGTGCATGTTGAAATATGACCTTCCCATGTTTTGCTTTACTGTAACATCCAGTTTGGTGAGTCTGAGACAGTACTGGGGAGACTGACAAAGTCTTCCGACATGGAAACGCAAAATGCCACTGAAAGCACATTTGACCTCATGTTTACCGAATGTTGCAGTCAATACAGTTTATGAAAATGCCATGTAAATAAGATGGAAAAAATGAAATTGCAATAATAGTTCAAAATTGTACGAAATGAAATATGAATAATACAAAATACAGTAATGTGCATGAGATTAGAAATATGCAACACCCACTAGGGTCAAGAATAAACATCACCACAAGAATAAGAACACCACAAAATGCCAAAATGAAGCTCGATGAATAATCATTAGAAAACTAGCAAAATATGAATACTCATGCACATAAATTCAAAATGTTTTTTTATGACTGCATTAGTTTCCAAGTCGGTCTACAATGTTCCCAGCATGTCCAATATTTGTATCCAGGCTCACCAAGAAGGTGGTGTATCCGGTCTCGGCTTCAGGTGTGGGTCAGGTTCAGTTGTACCTGAACTCATGATGCCAGCAGGCCAAGAGTAAAGAGCAAAAAAAAAAAAAAGGTTGTCGTCCTGCCTGACGCGAAACCCCGACGGGCGGATTTTCCTGCCTTTTACATGGGATAATATATCGCACCCAACAAACAAGTAATCTCCTCACTCTGTTCCCGCAAAGATGCCGATTCAAAAACATGAAGGGAAAATCGGCAAAGAAGAGCCGAGATTGGATTCTGGAAAAAAAGGAGAGGAGGCGCCGACAAGGACGGTATGGGCTCCGGTGTATTTCCATTATATCCATACAGTCTTTGTACACTCATTTTTTTCAAATCATGTCAGTTGGCTCATCCTTGTGATGTCGTCCTACAGGGAGGTGCGGGCTGACACCAAATACACCGGACGTCAGAGAAGACCTCATTTCTAGCTGTGACTCATGCAACTGGGCCTTATCACATGCACACACAGAGTCACCTCTATGGTGAATGGACTTTATTCTTTTTAAATGGATGCAATACTTGTGGTCTCTCATTTTTAAAACCTGACTTGGTGAAGACATCTACGAGGCACAGAACAAGCAGTAATATATACCATAATGTACATATCCAAGCTCATATTATTGACCGTTTTTGTCCACGTTTTGTGACTCAAACTAGAACGAAATGTCTGTTGCATTTCCTCGGCGAGATCACTGGACGCAATATTCGGTATACGTGTCCAAATTAAAGCAAATACAAGTCATCAACCTTTTGGCAATTTTCATTTGAGCAAGCGTTGCCTTACCACTGTCCAACAAACAATAACAGCGAGGGAGGGGATGGCGGTGGCTCATTTAAAACGACCAGTTCAAAAAAAAAATCAAACTCTATAATGTCAACAGTTGAGCATAAGGCAAAAAAGATGACATTTCTTCCATATCCCGTGCCACGTTTTTTGCCACTTTCCAAAGAACATATTTTCCACTTTAAAAAAAACACACACACACACACAGAGTAGGCGCTTGTCGTCACTGGTGAGCTATTTTTAGGCAGACCCGGGGGGGCACCAAGTTGGTGACACATGTGGTTGTTTGGCTCTATGTGACTGGCTGACCACCAATCGAGGTTATACCCTTTCTCTGGCCTAAATTAGCGAGGTTAGACTCGAGCTCATCTGCATCCCTTATAGTGGGCAAACCCCAGTTGACAAAACGAAGAACGGATGAATGAATACATCGATATTTGGACTCGTCTTGCTTGCTGTGCCCGCAGTGGCCTGACAGGGGGCGCCATGCGCACCCAATGCAAAAAAATAAACTACCTGGGCGTTATCTCTGAGAGCCTTCGATCGACATTCAATCTCAACCCAAAAGCGGCAGCCCGCCAGACGCCACCTCTTTCTTTGCTCTTTCTCACCGTCCCTCCCAGCCCCCCCCCCCCCCCCCACCCTCTCCCCCAGTGGATTCTTACGCTTCCAGTCAACAGGTTCTCCCTAAAGCCGAGTCCATTGGGCGCGATCGAGGAGGAAGTTGACGGGCGTGGAATTGGTTAACGGCGTCGGTCCAATCAGCCCGTCATCGGAACCGCGATTGAGGAGCCAAAAGGAGGGGGAGAGCGGTGAGGACGGGGGGGTAGGGAGGAGGGTGGGGGAAGAAAGCATCGATTCCTTGTGAAGCCGCCTGCCGCGCATCCTTAGCCCGCTCATTGCCGTGTCCACATCCGCTCCATCATCACCACCATCCCGAAAGATCCACAATGAAGGACCGCATGCAAGAACTTCGACATGTAAGTTGTCTTTTTGCTGTTGTTTTTGAACGCACCTTGGCTGAGAACGTAAAAAGTACCGAGAGCCCCGCGCACGGTGCCTTTGCGCAGCAACAGTTGTGACCAATCTGCATTAATTTCACGCGGGCAGCAGGAGATCACTGTGAACGGTTTGACTTGTTTGCATTTGTGTTATACAATTTGGAAGTTGCTATGTCAATTCCGTTTATCCCTCCTTGGTGAAAGTGTACCTCCGGTGATTTATTCACTACGTCTGCATGCAAGTGTGTGGTTTCATCGATTCGTGTAATTACGCCGGACAATTGGTCCCACGCCGCTCGTTTGACCCGTTAAATGTCCTCACTGAGCCTCACGGACGTCCCCCTGAAGACATTTACAATATATAACATTTTTTGTTCACTGATGTTGCAATTCGGGACGTGTAAAAGCACAGACAGAAAGTGGTTTGAGTAGATAAACGTCACGGTGACGCTCCTTGTAACATTGCCATTCAAAAAAGTCTAATTCGCAAATATAAAAAAGGTCTGATTAGCAGGCGTGTGCGTCTTAAATAAAAGACCATGTGATGTGGATTAAGATTCGATTCAGTGCGGTAAGGCTCAGTTCGAGTGGACGTGATGCAATGCGATTCTTGATATTTTTCAATATGAATTAACTACTGTGTGTTTGTATCTATCTATCTATGCAGACACACTCAGAGAATACACGCTCTGAGTATTTTCATGTGCTGTGCCTTTATGGGATAATGCCTATTTTCTGTTCACACATTGCTTCGTTTTCACCCTGCAACTTCGATGCTATTTTCATTAGCCTGTCAATGGTGTTTTGCATTGTGTTGTAGCATGAAGCTAGCAAACTTTCTGAAAACAAAGTTGAGTAACTGAATTCAATAGACAACAACAAGACAACAATTGTCTTTGGTTTGTTTGTTCCCCCCAGTTAATCAAATTAGAGTGACAATAAACAGATTAAAACGGAATTAAAAATCAGCTAAACTGCTGCTCGTGAAGTTCACAACCATCTAGTGATCGTATTGCCAATTCTTACTCACAACTCAAGACAAAAAAGTCAGCCGAGCGACAGCTTGTGTGCTTAAAGACTCTCAATTTGAGTCGTTTGTAAATCGAGGTTATCACAGTAGGAATAATGGGTGTTCATCTCTTTTACTTGTTTAAGAGTTCAACTCTCATATGGGTAGCAGGCTGCGTTGAACTTAATAATAAAAAACAAACACTTTGAATACTCTTGCTTGTACCCTCAATGTACTTAGAATAATAACGAAGAACAGCAAGTTTGATAGAAGTAGTGTGTGCGTGCGTGTTTGCATGCATGAGTGTGGTAAAGTGGCCATTGTCAGATCTACGCAATTGGTAGTTAAGATGGGGAGAGAGACGGAAACAATTTAAAGGCTGTGTGCAGTTTTTCAGTGCAGGATATTGCTATGAATTGGCCTCCAGGGAGACAACGCTGGTCTGCCAACCCTGTGTGTGTGTGTGTGGGGGGGGGGGGGGGGATTAGAGAGGCGTGTCTTGCCGCCTGTCATGCTCTCTCTTTACATTGATGAAATGATGCACAAACAGTACCAGAGAGAAAGAAATGAGCCCAACCTTGGTTCTACTTGTTTGGATACGGTATTTAAACCATAAATCACACACCTTTAATACAGTACATTGGAGTTTGCCATTCAAGGCCTAAATGATCCCTGCCATACGTTGAGACAGAGATTTTGCTTTGATATTTGTTTTTGTCACAGAGTCATTCGATTAATGGTTTCATTCATAACCTATGACTGCGGCGTCCGATGAAGCTTGGTTTTCATACTATCCCGTTGTACGATTTGAAAGTAGACAACTGACCGGCAGAGCTGAGCCATTTGTAATTTCGGTTTTCATATACTTGACTTCTGTGTATGTGAAGTCGTTATTTCTCTTCATAATAGCCCTGTGACTGACTGCGGAGCAGGCGAGTTAAGAGTTTTTCCTCTTTGCCAGAAAAAAAGACCATTGTCCCGAACCCCCCGAACTGTGATATTTGTGCCCTTGCCCTCTTTTTAGAATTGTCGCATATTCTTGGTTACCCGGGGCTTGGGTGCCTTTTTGTCCTCTATTGTGGGTCTGGTCAGAGCCCAGACTAAATTGGAAGTCATTTATGAATGAGTCAGCTGGACAAGACATCCGACTGCCTATGAAAGTGGCAAAATCGAAACAGCTCGATTTGCTTTAAGTGTGTACCGAAGACAAAAACATAGGCGGGGCTCTCGCGAATTACTCCAGCTACATTCAACATAATGCTGAGTTGTATTTTACACCATTTGTTTTGAATTTATTCCCCAACCGGTCCTGGTCATTAATCAATTTCGACTTTCATCGCATTGTAGCCGACAAAAAAAAAAATCTGTAGTTGTTCAATCCCTTGCATGTGCCGCGGTCAAGACTCTTGTCTCGGTTTCCAGATGAGCTTCAAACTCATTGTTGTACTTGATGCTTTTCAAGGATGTCTGACTCAAGATAAGCAAGGTAGCTAAATTCAAAGGCCAGCTCGGCATGTGTTCCCTTTCATCAATTTCCCACTCGGAAACGTCAACAGCTCTTCAAGCTTCCCTTACTTTTTTGTGATGCGACGGCCGTGCTGCGTTTGAATTTTCTGACTGCTGTTTAAAAAGCTGCTTTATTGCTCACACACAAAAAGAAGAACTGGGCTCGGTGTTGTTTTTGTAGCCACGTGTTGACGAATCCACGCACGTGTGCCACAATGGCAGGAAATTGGCTTTTTGCTGCTATTTGTCAAAGGATGCTGCGGCCTCTTCTCCACTGTCGTCCTTCTCGATTTTTCGACACGCCTGCCTTTATGCTGCAGCAGCTGCCAGTCTCGATAACCCAGTCTAGGATGCGCCGTCACCTGGACTCGCTCCCGCTTGGCCCTCGCCAGTGGCTTAGTGACAGATGGTGCCGATACTGATGTGATTGTCAGCTTTTATCAGTCCGCTAAAGCCAAAGTTGATGAGCTTATTTGAGATTTCACCACAGGGGATCACCATTCGTCATGTTGGCAATATTGGCGCCGCACCTGCAAAAGATCATCACTCCTCATTTTCTGCTTCGGGAAGAGCCTGTCATTTATTTCGCCTTCACATTTTCCCTTTCAGCATGACGGCTTCCGCCGTTATTGCTCTTTATTATTTGTTTTTGGCTTGGCCGATTTATCAGAAGGCTGTCAACTCTACTTTTGTTTCTCGCAGCCTTGTTGTCACTGTTAGCTCAGGCGGCTCGTCGTGTATACTCACGGTCAGCGCATGTTTGGCGTTAGAGTGACACATTAACTAATAGCATGGACGTGACGCGTACACCCTTGAACCCACGTGTGGGTGGCTCTACCCTTATCCACAGAACCACGGGGATCTTTCAAAAATAAATCTAATTGATTTTGATGAGTTGGCCTTGTTGCGAAGGTTGCGGCGACATAGTTTCCATTGAAGGCAATGCCGGTAGAGTGAAATTCCTCTTCAACGAAACCTACATGGGCGAAAATACCCCCTTGTGTGAATTTTTTTTTTGTGCTTGGAAGCCATTCCCACTTTTCTGCTGCCCCTACAATGAAAAGTCCCCTTTCCGTTATACGAAATCTTTTTCTCTGCTCTTGCATCTCGACGAGATTCACTACAATGAAGACAAGCCTTCAGCAAAAGCAAAATAAAAGACTATGCAAGAAATTGATGTAAGTGAAAGTAAATGTTGATCGTAAATTTCACAATTTCATTCCCTTTTTTTCTTTCTAGGCTGGCTATATGAAGTGTCAAATAAGTGTATGTTCATACTCATGCACTGTTGCAATAACAATAAAAAGTACACATATACGTTGTTTGTGTTTACGTCTGAGATAAAATTTGCTACAGTGAAAAGTCCCCTGTTGTGAAAAATTTCTTGCTGCAAACATGTTTTCGTTGTAGAGGAGTACAATGAAAATAAATAATGGCTTGCTCATTTCTCAACCAATTTTCATGAAGTTTACATGTTTGTCAAAGGCAAATTGTGTGCTATCAATACAGCGAATGCATTTTTGATTTTGATTTTTTTGGTGACATTCACAAACATGAAACATCGCAACACTTTGCCCATAAAAACTTCAACTTAAGACTCTCTGGTAATTATGGTAAAGGCTCTTTGTTCCCAGATTGCATTGTGTGGCGCAATGCATTTAATTAATGAAGGTATAGGGACATTATTCCTAGTTGCTATCTGTTTGATTAAATATGCTGCACTCTGAAATGTTGTTTTTTTTTTCAACAAAATCGTTCTGATTAAAATTCAAAAAGTCTGACTTGGTAGCCCTTTTTTTCGCGGCCTGTTCGCATCCCACTTGGAGTCACCACTGATTCATGTGCAACCCTACTTAAAAGTGACATTTTGATAATTAATGGTGACAAATAATGCCGCTCACAATCACATGAGCCTCGATGACAAAAAAATAAAAATAAATCTGGAGTTGTTCAACCACATCGGCCTCACAAGTTGCCCTGCCCAACCAGCCTTGACCAACACTATGCACTCATAAATCCACCGATGAGCATTTGACCAGTGGGAGATTGATGAGAAGGCACCACCAATGGGACCCCTTCCCTATATTATCCATGAACCGTGAGGCATTTATGCATCCACTTCAATGCATTATTCATCAAGTGTGATGGACATTATAATTGCATCAGTGAGCCATGAAATGACGTGAAATGAGACCGATGGCCCATCCCACCCAAAGATCTGTATTATGCAAATGACATTTGCATTGATAGTCCATATTTATAGACTGCTCGGTGTAGGGGTGAGCGGATGGTCCACTGAGCGCCGTACGAGGCGCCCGTATTTATCTGTGGTGTGAAATGGGCACGCTCGATGAAGTGCTTCCTTGAAACCACTTTGTTGCATCAGTTTCTTTGCGATGATCGCTCACGCTCGTCTCGTATGGATACAGGAAACTGCATCTGATGGATGTCCTTGGAATGAATGAACACCATTCTGTAATGGGCAACCTCATCCGAGTCCGCATTTCAGCTACTACATTACGAGAGAATGCAGACTGCTTTTTACTACTGATGAGTTGACTTCCTTAGCTGATGATAATAAGATCCAAAACATTCATTCATTCATTTTCCGATCTGCTTTATCCTCACAAGAGTTGCGGGGGGTGCTGGAGCCTATCCCAACCGTCTTCGGGCAGTAGGCGGGGGACACCCTTAACCGGTTGAATCGCAGGGCGCACAGCGACGAACAACCATCCGCGCTCACACTCACACCTAGGGATAAGTTAGTGTTCAATTAGTCTACCATGCGTGTGTTTAGAATATGGGAGGAAACCGAAGTACCCGGAGAAAACCTACGCAAGCCTGGGGAGAACACGCAAACTCCACACAGGGAGGCCGGAGATGGAATTGAGGCCGTACCTCTGCACTGTGAGGTCAACGCGCTAACCACTGGACAACTGGGTCGCATGATCCAAAACATGACTTGTAAAATATATGATGGCAAATTTCCGCAAATAATTCTGGCCTCCAACAATATTTCATCCATGTCATCCCCAAACTAATTTAGAACATTTCCAGATCTTACAAAAACTCCATCCCACTCCCGTCATCTATTATATTTAGGCGCGTGACGGCTGGCCGGCGTTTGCACCTTGCTCTCTCCCTCCACCACGCCCGACTTTGCTGGTGTACCTCATATTTGGGTCAGCAAAGTGAGTAAATACTTAACTGTGTCTGCTTTCTTTGTCTCATTGTTTACCTTAGATCCCGTTTCCTTTTGTCTGGAGTTAACATCCACGCACTACTCTGTCATAGTGTTACTTTTTATTTTACATTTTACTTTATGTTAACTGTTTTGTTAAGCGCTTTGTTACAGCTGCCGCTGTTGTGAAAGCGCTATATAAATCGGCATGTATTGTATTGTTATTGTTGCACAGAGACAGTTCTATGGTCATTCGTGGCTATTCGGCTGATTGATGACGGGAAAAGGCAGGGGAGAGGGAGCGAAAACAAGTTGCCTTCTTTCCACTCGAACTCCAGAAGAATTTAGCGGCACCGGTTTCCTTCACGGCAGACGAGCATGCCAGTGAACATCACCTAATTGTCTTAATGCCCATACCCGTCGGCTAATTGCGCATTAACGAGCCAGAATGAGAATAACCATGCGCTCCGATGACAGGCTGGCCCCCCCGGGGGTGGTGGAGGGAGTTATCTTTGCGAGAATTGGCAGCTGCTGCCGACATTGATGCCCGGAATTGATTTTCTTTGAGGCTGCCAGTGGCGTTTCAAGTTAGAATGTAATCTTACAGTGCATCGTCTGTAGATTGTATTCATGCGTCTTTTTTTAGACCTCTTTACCTCCCTAATGAAGCCGTTGAAGGTCGGGATGAGATGTGAGAGAGGCAAGGACGATGAAATTGGATCTTGACGGGCGCTAGCCACAACCCTCGGTCCATCTGCGCAATTTAATGAGCGCAATTGTTAGCCTTGGTATGATACAGTGCAGTTGTACATCACTGCAAAACAGAAGCACCATCATAACTACATTGTGACATGCCCATATTTTATGATGACTACTTCGGTAGCAACGTCAATCAAAATTGAGCAATAATGTAAGGAGAAAATAAAATGTCCTCTAAATTTAGCACTCCCCATAGAAGTGTTGTTAACAACCTCGGCGACTTGAATGATTCAATAAATGATGGTGAAATAGCACTCCGTTCTCTTGGTCCTCAAACAAAAAGGCAGTGCTGTATCACGGTGCTTTTTTTCACGTGGCCACACCGAGGCGCTCTTAAGCAGCTACGCCAGCATAAAACCCTGCCCACATACTGGTTATGTCGGACAACTACTTTTCAAGCTTACTGGTACCTCTCCTCGATGTGCATGCACTCACTGCTGACAACGAGGCGCTCTAATGTGGCAATGCCACCAGACTATGTTGAGGGGAAAATGTATTTTATGTGTGGAAGGTGGCTCGTACTACGGGTTCCTCCCACATTCCAAAAACACGCATGGCAGACTGATGGAACACTGTAAATTGACCCTAGGTGTGAGTGTGAGCGCGGATGGTTGTTCGTCTGTGTGTGCCCTGTGATTGGCCGGTAACCGGTTCAGGGTGTCCCCCGCCGACTGCCCGAAGACGGCTGGGGGATAAGCTCCAGCATGCCTCACGACCTTTGTGAGGATTAAACAGATCAGAAAAATAATGGGTGGATGGATGGCGGCTAGTGAACTGCACTTTGCAATTGCGCTAGATGACCACTGGTGGCGTTCATGTTCTTGTGTAGCATATGCCCAAGTAAGTGTGTCACAGGAAAACTGGAATGGGTTCATGGTTTAGCGTGCCAATAGAGTATTGCATAACTCTCAGTCTGTGAATTTGTTACAGCAATTGTTTCAACCATGCGGACTGTGTTTCGAGACAGACAGGACCAGGTTCAGCCGGGACAGGTGCCACCTCAGTCAATGCCCTCATGAAGATAAATGTTATATAAAATGAATGAAGGTCTCGTTTTGGATCACATTGAATTTCTCAGGAGGGAGGGATTGTTTAAATGGAGCTGAGGAGCGTCAAAAAAAAGAGAGAAAAAGGAGGAGGAGGCACCAGTGTCCATGCTGTGTGGGCCTGTTGCTCTAATGCTTCTCCAGAATAGATCAAATCTGGAGGATGGAGAGCGAAAAGACGATTAAAACAGGAGGACATTGAGGGGGATTGTCAGGGAGAGGAGACACACAAACACACACACTCACACACACACGCTGGCTTGGTGCTGCTGTGCTTCATATCTTGTGCCACCCACATGATTCTTCCTCATCTTGCTTGTTGCTGCTGCAGCCTCCTCGCTGCAGCCAGCCCTCGTCTCGCATCTTATTCAACTTGGGTCAGATTTGTTCTCTGCAATTTCTTGAAAAAGGTGCAACAATGGTTCTCAAACAGCGTGGTGGGAGGAATGCTATTATGGAAGTGTAAATTGTAAAATGACAAGGGTGTTACAAGCCGAATAAATGTTTCTGATGCCTTACTAAGTACCGGTAATCATTTTAGTTTTTTTCATTACCAGCCAAGTGGTATGATTTACATTTTTGACTTGACATCACTAGGAAGGCCTCTCCGTGAGCCGTCACCTTACTGTGGTGGAGGGGTTTGTGTGTCCCAATGATCCTAGGAGCTAAGTTGTCTGGGGCTTTATGCCCCTGGCAGGGTCACCCATGGCAAACAGGTCCTAGGTGAGGGACCAGACAAAGCACGACTCACAAAAGCCCCTTATGAAAAATAAAATCGATGGTACTCAGTTTCCCTTGCCCGGACGCGGGTCACCGGGGCCCCCCCCTCTGGAGCCAGGCCTGGAGGTGGGGCTCGTTGGCGAGCGCCTGGTGGCCGGGCCTACACCCATGGGGCCCGGCCGGGCTCAGCCCGAAGAGACAACGTGGGTCCCCCTTCTCATGGTCTCACCACCCGTGGGAGGGGTCAAAGGGGTCGGGTGCAATGCGAGCTGGGCGGCAGCCAAAGGCGGCTGCAGAAGCTAGCTCTTGGGACATGGAATGTCACCTCTCTGGCAGGGAAGGAGCCCGAACTGGTGTGTGAGGCAGAGAAGTTCCGACTGGATATAGTCGGACTTGCCTCCACACACAGCCTAGGTTCTGGTACCAGTCCTCTCGAGAGGGGTTGGACTCTCTTTCACTCTGGAGTTGCTCACGGTGAGAGGCGCAGAGCAGGTGTGGGCATACTTATTGCCCCCCGGCTCAGTGCCTGTACATTGGGGTTCACACCGGTGGACGAGAGGGTTGCATCCCTCCGCCTGCAGGTGGGGGGACGGGTCCTGACTGTTGTTTGTGCATATGCACCAAACAGCAGCTCAGCATACCCACCCTTTTTGGAGTCCTTGGAGGGTGTGCTGGAGAGTACTCCTGCTGGGGACTCCCTTGTTCTACTGGGGGACTTCAATGCTCACGTGGGCAATGACAGTGAGACCTGGAGGGGCGTGATTGGGAGGAACGGCCCCCCCGATCAGAACTCGAGTGGTGTTTTGTTATTGGACTTCTGTGCTCGTCACGGACTGTCCATAATGAACACCTTGTTCAAACATAAGGGTGTCCACATGTGCACTTGGCACCAGGACACCCTAGGCCGTAGTTCGATGATCGACCTTGTGGTCGTGTCATCGGATTTGCGGCCGCATGTTCTGGACACTCGGGTGAAGAGAGGGGCGGAGCTGTCAATTGATCACCACCTGGTGGTGAGTAGGCTCCGATGGTGGGGGAAGATGCCGGTCCGTCCTGGCAGACACAAACGTATTGTGAGGGTTTGTTGGGAGCGTCTGGCGGAATCCCCTGTCAGAAGGAATTTCAACTCCCATCTCCGACAGAGCTTTTCCCATGTTCCGGGGGAGACGGGGGACATTGAGTCCGAGTGGACCATGTTCCGTGCCTCTATTGTTGAGGCGGCCAATCTGAGTTGTGGCCGTAAGGTGGTTGGTGCCTGTCGTGGCGGCAACCCTCGTACTCGCTGGTGGACACCAGCAGTAAGGGATGCCGTCAAGCTGAAGAAGGAGTCTTATCGAGCCTTTATGGCCTGTGGGACCCCAGAGGCAGCTGACGGGTACCGACTGGCCAAGCGGAACGCAGCTTCGGTGGTCGCCGAGGCAAAAACCCGAGCATGGGAAGAGTTCGGTGAGGCCATGGAAGCCGACTTCCGGACGGCTTCGAGGAAATTCTGGTCCACCATCCGACGTCTCAGGAGGGGGAAGCAGTGCACCACTAACACTGTGTACAGTGGGGATGGGGCGCTGCTGACTTCGACTAGGGACGTTGTGAACCGGTGGGCAGAGTACTTCGAAGACCTCCTCAACTCCACCAACATGCCTTCCTTGGAGGAAGCAGAGCCTGGGGACTCTGAGGTGGGCTCTCCTATCTCTGTGGTTGAAGTCACCGATGTGGTTAAAAAGCTCCTCGGTGGCAAGGCCCCAGGGGTGGATGAGATCCGCCCAGAGTTCCTCAAGGTTCTGGATGTTGTGGGGCTGTCCTGGTTGACACGCCTCTGCAACATTGCGTGGTCAACGGGGAGAGTGCCTCTGGATTGGCAGACCGGGGTGGTAGTCCCTCTTTTTAAAAAGGGGGACCGGAGGGTGTGTTCCAACTACAGAGGGATCACACTCCTCAGCCTCCCTGGTAAGGTCTATTCAGGGGTGCTGGAGAGGAGGGTCCGTCAGGAAGTCGAGCCTCAGATTGAGGAGGAGCAGTGTGGTTTTCGTCCCGGCCGTGGAACAGTGGACCAGCTCTATACCCTTAGCAGGGTTCTCGAGGATATGTGGGAATTCGCCCAACCAGTCTACATGTGTTTTGTGGACTTGGAGAAGGCGTTTGACCGTGTCCCTTGGGGAGTTCTGTGGGGGGTGCTTCGTGGGTATGGAGTACCGAACCCCCTGATACGGGCTGTTCGGTCACTATACCACCGATGTCAGAGTTTGGTTCGCATTGCCGGCAGTAAGTCGGAATCGTTTCCAGTGAGGGTAGGACTCCGCCAAGGCTGCCCTTTGTCACCGATTCTGTTCATAACCTTCATGGACAGAATCTCTAGGCGCAGCCGAAGCGTTGAGGGGGTCCGTTTTGGTGGCCTCAGTATTGCATCCCTGCTTTTTGCAGATGATGTGGTGCTGTTGGCTCCTTCAAACAGGGCTCTCCAACTCTCACTGGAGCGTTTCGCAGCCGAGTGTGAAGCGGTTGGGATGAAAATCAGCACCTCCAAATCTGAAACCATGGTCCTCAGTCGGAAAAGGGTGGACTGCCCCCTCCGGGTCGGGGGGAAGATCTTGCCCCAAGTGGAGGAGTTTAAGTATCTTGGGGTCTTGTTCACGAGTGAGGGCAGGAGGGAGCGAGAGCTCGACAGGCGGATCGGTGCAGCGTCTGCTGTGATATGGACGTTGTATCGGTCTGTCGTGGTGAAGAAGGAGCTGAGCCAAAGGGCGAAGCTCTCAATTTACCGGTCGATCTACGTTCCAACCCTCATCTATGGTCACGAGCTATGGGTCGTGACCGAAAGAACGAGATCCCGGATACAAGCGGCCGAAATGAGTTTTCTCCGCAGGGTGTCCGGGCTCTCCCTTAGAGATAAGGTGAGAAGCTCGGTCATCCGGGAGGGGCTCAGAGTCGAGCCGCTTCTCCTCCACATCGAGAGGAGCCAGATGAGGTGGCTTGGGCATCTGATTCGGATGCCTCCTGAGCGCCTCCCTGGTGAGGTGTTCCGGGCATGTCCCACCGGGAGGAGACCCCGAGGAAGACCCAGGACACGCTGGAGAGACTATGTCACCCAGCTGGCCTGGGAACGTCTCGGGATCCCCCGGGGAGAGCTGGAAGAAGTAGCTAGGGAGAGGGACGTCTGGGCTTCCCTGCTAAAGCTGTTGCCCCCGCGACCCGGTCCCGGATAAGCGGTAGAAGATGGATGGATGGATGGATGGATCACTAGGAAGGAGTAGGTGCTAGTCTTGTTGGATTTCAATGCAGTGATGATCTTATAGATCATAATATTCTGTTGAACAGATTGGAAACTAAGGACTAAATGGGCATGGTCCTAAAATGCTTCAGGTGCTATTTGAATGAAGTTTTGAATCTGATTGAATGACCATGGCGTGTGTGGTTCCTCAAGGATCAGTACTTTGACCCCTTTTGTTCAGCCTGTATGTGATACCCTTGGGCCAAATTGTATATTGTCCATGTGAAGCACATTGAGTTATTTTGTCAATGACATGTACAATATAAATAAAGTTTCCTTCCCTTGACTTTACTCGTGAATGCTACGTGGTGGTGCTAAACTCCACTCAATTCACAGCAAGCAGCTGTTTGGCAGATAGTAAATAATTCTTTTTAAAAAAAAAAAAGAAAAAATGAGGTTTCAAGATTTTTATTGCGTCTACTAGTTGGAGTTCACTGTCTTAATCACATTTTGTATCTTTAAACCAGAGGTGGGCAAACTACGGCCCGCGGGCCTAATCCGGTCCGCCGAAGGTTGGTCCACAATTAAGGTTCAGTGTGAATGATTGCATTCATTTCAATTCTACTTGTATTGACAGGCAATTTTACTGCAAGGTGGCGCATTGACTTGAAGTTGCAGAACAGGGGGCTGGGGGGTGTTTTCGACCACCTAGGACCTCTGTATCGCTCTACTTCTACTGGTCTGATCACAACCCATCTGCAGCAATGCACAAGCTAAAATAGGTCATCAACAACACTGTTGCCATTTTAAAAAGTATATTAATACAGTACTTTCATGCTTTTGTTCTGTTGATGTTTGATATGGACTGTCAACAAATGCAGTTTTGTTTTTTTTAATGTACCATAGCTCGTGCTGACCTGGCCCTTCTGTCAAATTTTAAAAGTCAATGCGGCCCCCGAGCCAAAAAGTTTGCCCACCCCTGCTTTAAACCAACCACCTGTGGGGTGGCCAGGGTGACACAACAGATTGGTGAGGAGTGGCCACAAGATGACACCTATGCTCATGTTCGTACACGTACCGTATTTTCCGCACTAAAAGGCCCACCTAAAAGCCTTCCATTTTCTTAAAAGCTCAAGCGCGCCTTAAAATCCGATGCGCCTTGTGTATGGTCATTACGAACTGTGTCGCTGCTTTATTAAATAAGTAATGCCAACCCCAAAATGGCTCCTTGCTAGAGACATGCTTACAATGCAGAGTTCAAACTTAAGGCAATCGGGTTACACAGTTGAACACGGAAATAGAGCGGCAGCAAGAGAGTTCAGCGTTAATGAGTCAACGTTATAACTTACTGTTGGCTAAGTGAACTGTGTCGCTGCTTTATTAAATAAGTTTTACTGAAGCATAGCTCCATCTAGTGGATGCCTTGTAGATTGCATCTTATAATGCCGTGCGTCCAATATATTTTTAAAAAATAGGCCATTCATTGAAGGTGCGCCTCATAACCGTGTGGAAAATACGGTACATTACAAACCGATTAATGGCATTTTCATTCATTTGAATGGGGAAAGATGATTTGAGATGCATTGTGTCTTTGAAGTCTGGAACTATGGCTTTCTTTTTACCCTTATGACCAAACTGAAGCCAGAGTGCATTGTTTGAATGTCAGCCCATAGTGTCGCTTCTGTAGGTTCTGTAATTTCTCAATCAGATGAGCCGGCAGGAGATCGCTCCCTGTGTAGGCACCCAATGTCCTGAGGGCTTGGATGAGGCAAGTCTTATTTGACCGTGTTCATGATAAGCGGTGTTGAAAATAGATGGATGGATTTACTTGCATTTTCACCACCCCATTATGATGCATTACAGTTCTACACGACGCTGTACCGCGATGATGACAATGACTCTCCGGGTCGGACTGGCTGCTTTGCCAACAATGTTGTGTGATAGCAGCCAGAAAATAAATATCCACAGTCGTTTTGTGTTTTGCAAGACTATCTTTATTTCTATTCAGGTACAGATTGTGAGCAATTTTCCACTTCTGGAAGATGGAAGGATCACATGTGCATGCTTTGCCGATGATTATGTTCCAAGAGCACAATCATCGGCAATGCATGTTGTCAACCTTCTGCAGAAAACAATTCATTATACAAATTTCAATATGTGTGTGTGTGCACGCGTGTGAGAGTGAGTGAGTGAGCAAACATACATAATGAATGTTGTTTTTGCTATATTATGATAATAAATCTGCTTGCGCTTTCAGTGCAGCTGACACAGATTGAGTCATGTCTAATGCAGGAGGCGTCTTGCTTTGGCTCGAACGCAAAGATGCAGGAGGCTTGAGTATGGAAACACAAAAGGAGGAAAAAGCGTGTGGAAACATTAAACGTGACACTAAAACGCTCAGAGTCTACTGAAACTCTCTTGGACCTCCATCCATTTTCCAATCCGCTTTTCCTCACAAGGGTCGCGGGGGGGGGCGGGGGGGGGGGGCTCCTGGAACCTATCTCAGCCAACTTCAGACAGTATGCGGGGGACACCCTGAACCGGTTGCCAGCCAATCGCTGGGCACATGGAGACGAACAGAGTCGGAAGCTAACAGGCTTCCGACCCTACAACACATACTATTTGAGTGACAAATAGACGAGGTGATTTTTTAAAATTCTATTTATTTGAATTTCGCAGGTTTGTTAACAAAGCTCTTTGTGGTGGGCCAAATTTATCAGACGTGTTTTTCCACTTGATGGGGTTTTTCAAGACCAGTGGAGATGGTGGCTCATTTATTCCCATGCATGCTTGCATTTAGATGAAGCACTTAATGGCCCTATTGAAAGAAACTTGCAAATGGCAAGACTGATTCTTATTCATTGGCACTGATGGTATACATTTCTCTTTCAAGTGTGGGCCACTCATGAATTTTACTTGTATAGCGATTCTTTTTCCATTTTTTTTTCCACCTGGAATTTTGTGAAACAAATGTGAGGGTTTGTACTTGCACATGTTGGTATAAATCAACTTTTTTTTTTTAATGCGAGTGGTTAAAAGGTTTTTGATTTATTGTCATTATGGGCTGTTGATGTTCAGCCTGATGAGCTCCACCGGTAGTGCTCAGTGAATCTGCAGCCTCACAGTGCGCAGCCTTTGGGTTTAAGTGTCAACTGTGGCCTTCTTGTTTGGAGGGTGCATGTTCTCCTCGTGCTTGCGTACGTTTTCTCCTTTTCCCCTACCTGTCCCACATTCCAAAAACACGCTTTTTAGTTTTCGTGAAGACAAAATTGACGCTCTAGAAAATACATGGACGGGAGGTCCACGTGCGCGCAGAACAGCAATCAGAATCTGAAAATGCACACTACCTGTGCAGCATCGACAAGAAAAATCAGGGAATCGATGTTTTCGTTTGTTTGTTTTGTTTCCCCGACAGGAAATCATGACTTAGATGAAGAACCATTAATTAGTTCATCACTTGACTTGAGTTGATGGTTCTTGTTTCTGATGACTTTATCGCAGGGATGTGCGATTCATTTTCAAGTTTTTCCTTTCTACCTTTGCTCGTGCAATTGAACAGTTTTGGGTAAATTGGCCCTTCATTTCAGTGAAATTCATTTTAACATGAACGTTTTCGGTTGTTGTTGTTGTTCACAGGGGAAGGAGACGACAGAGGAGGAAGATGAAGTGGCCGTGGGGATGGACAAAGGATTCATGGATGAATTCTTTGAGCAGGTGGATTTTTGTCTTTTTTTCCACTTTATTTGTTCTTTACACCGTTTTGTTTTATTTATCCATTCATGTAAGTTCACTAATGCGAGGCCGGTTGAATTCTGTCGCCCTTGGCAATCACGGCAAACTTTCAGAATGACGTTTTTTCCAGAGGGAAATACAATCATAGAATGTGAATTCTGCAGCCCAAACATCAAACTCTGACCACCAGGAAACCTTTATTAACTGACTAAGTTATATGTTTAAGACAGCTTAGCCTTGCTAAATAAAAATAAAATAAAGTATAAAATCTTGAAAATCCTCAACAATTTGCCTAATCCCCCTGAACAGAACGCTGCTGTGCAACAGTTTCCCCAAATAACTGCAAAATGTGAACACTATACAGTATCATTGCTTGCTTGACCGGTTTGAGCACGTTTGATTGAATTAAGGTTCAAGTGGCCCTTGCATCCTTGAATTTTTTTGAATGAATGAGGCCCTGAAATGGAAAAAGTTTGGACACCCCTGACTTTGGCGGTCTCGCGGCTGTAACTTGCAAATAGCCCGCACGTCAGTACAGTCATCAGTCTTGTGCCTTTGTCCTTCCGTGGCGTCACTTGGTATGATTGGCCTCGTTGTTGGTGTTTTATTTAATTTGATATGTAAATAATTATTGATTGGATCACAGCAGCTTGGCCCACTTCCGCGCTTTCTTCTTCCACTTGACAGCGGAAGTGCATGTAAAGTACGTTCGCATCCAGGAGGAGGTTTTTTTGTTTCTTGTACATGTCGTGCATGTGTGCAGTATCCCGAACATGAATTGAATGACGTAATGGCTCTCAGAAAAGGGTTGGGTGGCGTCCTCCTCTGGCCATTGCGAAGGCAGCTACAAAGGTGGTTGTTCATGCCTGCTTGGGAAGCTTCAAAGGGCACGAGACAATAAATACTTGAGTTGTCAAAGCTACACTATCATCTGCAGGTGCCTCTATCAAAAAAAAAGAAAACAAACCCAAAAAAACACACCAAATGTAATAGGCCTTTAATAGAAAGTTTCGGATCAATGAAAAATGTATGTTGGAATTGCTTGTGAACCACTCCAAAAAATGTGGAAATAAAAGGAGAAAAACAAAACAAACAAACAAAATCTTCCCCCGCCCCCAAAATAAATGATCATTTTTGGCTTTTGTTATGCATATTGTGAGGAATAAAAGGGGAAAAGTTCATGGTGTCGATGGAATAACGTGTGAGGGCTCGTGCAAGAACCAAATATTCCAAAACATGATTGTACTTATGTAACTGATTTTGAAAGCCCGTCATCATCGGCATCATTGGCAAATAATGTGGATTTAAAAACACTTTCACTTGAATAGTATGTTCTGAATCTTTATTCATTCACTCAATTCACTCTGATCATGAAGAATACCAACAAAAGGACCTTACTGGACACAAGTACAGAGAGAAAAAATAGTTCTTCAAGGTTAATTGGGTTACAAAATACATTTTCTCCGTCTGCGCTGCCCCCCCCCCCCCCACCTCATGAAATAACCGCGATAAAGGTTGCAATCAAGACAAGATTGGTGCAATTTTCAAGTTCCCTTGACATTTCTTTTCTGCCTTTTATTCTCCTCTGACAGACGGCCTGTAAATTGAAACGTTCATCTCGCTATCTTGTCTGGAATTTCACTTTCACTAGAAAACTGCCTTCAAGTGAGAAGGCAGATCGCCACAGAGCGGAAGCGTTTTGCGAATGGCAGTGATGTAGAAGAACGAGGCCCCAGATGAAGGTCACGGTGGTGGGAAAAGGAGTCATCCTGCGTCTCACCCTGACTGTGTGTGTTAATTAAGCTTTTAAGGGAGGGGGGGGGAAGCAGATGACTGCAGTTCCCTGCCCTTCGCATCACACTGGAAACAATGTGTTGAACCATTGATGGGATTGACTGGACATTTTTTTTTCATATGACAGCATTTTGTGGTCATATGCGAGTGATGGCACTTGATTTTTTTTTTGCATAAATGGAAATGTAAAAAAAAAAAAAAAGACAGAAAATGGTTGTTTTTCATTGGCCTGTCCTGATATACGAGACAGAGAGAGAGCGAGAGAGAAACCACATCGAGTTATATATCGCAGGGGAGCATTTCAAACCGATTTTGTCGATATGCCGTAACACAAAACCTCAGCAAGCAAACAGCCGTTTTTGCTTGAAAATCTGAAGCGAAAATGTCGACATAAAAAGAAAGCCAGTGTACAACAAACCACATTGAGTCACGCATCAAATTAAAGGCCACAATGAGGGATTTCCAGATCCATAGTTGTATTCCTCAATATGCATATCATACCACACTGACCCAAAATATGTTTGGTGTCCTTGTATGATGTCAAAATGCACATCAAACCAAAGCGTACCTCATATTTGTTTTCTTTTTGCCATAGCCTTTTGTGAAAACACAACTCATGCCAACCAAAAATATTTTATATAAAACATGACCAGTCACGTGATGTTACTAGTTCATTGTCCAGTGCAATTTAAGCTTTATGGGTGCGTATTTGTCATTTTGTGACAAGCGCTTAAGCGCCGTCAAGTATCATTTGGCTTCTGTTCTTGCTACAGGCGCGTTCCGAACTGATGATGCAAGTGTAAAGTGAACAGATGCAAAGTCTTGCTGCCTTCTAATCACTCATTACCAAGCGCACTGAAACAAAAATGTCGTCATTCGTCATGCTGGCTCCTGTGACTTCATTAGCGGGAGTTGAACAGGATTTCAGGTCCAGGAAATGAGACGGTGGCGGCTATCAAAAGTGCAAGTGCACGCATAAGACATACACGGTAAATCCCTGGAAGTATAAGGGTGTGTTTGCTGTGTTTCTGCATATAATTTTCCACCGCGTCTGATGTGGTTATGCACACACACTAATGAAATTCGCTCTTGTTGTCTTATGAGACCCGCGCCATGACTCACCGACACGCGGTCCGCGAGACAGCCCCGAGTGCTTTCATCCTGGCTTGCTCATATCTTCGTACCCGTCAAACGCTCACCGTTTGCTGCCTTTTTACACGCTCGCATCAATGGGCCGAGCCAGCAGCCCCGTTTCTCCCCGGGGGGCCTTCCCAAGCCAATTATGTTGTCATTTGAAATCATAAAATCAAATCAGAATCAGCAGCTAATTAAAGAGTTAACAGGATATTAACCAGTGCATTTGGTACCCGGGCCTGCAGTGTGGACTTAATCCATCTCTTCATGCCACCACTATTGTATCGTGATTATTAAAATTTTAAAATATATATATAGCTACTAGAGCTGTCAAACGATTAAAATATTTAATCTAATTAAAAATGCAACTGTCATAATTAACTCAAATGGACTAAAAAATTAATCGTGATTACTCACACATTTTTTATCGTTTCTGAATTTCCTTTTACATTTTTTGTCCTATTTTTCACCCATTTTAATGCTCTCATCAACATGGAATCATGAATCAGTTTTCTATGTGCCAAATGCAAATATTTACTGAAATAACAATTTTGATTTTCAATTTTACATGAACATTTTTCACTCGGAGCAGTTATTCACACATAATCTCTCACACAATATTACTGTCCATCAACAGCAGTGAAAACAATATTTTGTCACACAACAGCTGCTTTAACAGCTTTTTTTTATAAAATCAAAACAGAGCAATGTAACATTATAAAGTGCACATCTAAGGTAAACTAGTACTCAGCCTATAGTAGATTCAAACCATGATTACATACTTCGTTTTTCTCAAGTTTACTGTGAACACAGCAGTCTGTTTCTGTATGTTTGTTGAAGAATAACGAGACGCCAGACACCAGTGTTCATTATGTGCCGCTGTATTCAAAACTGCCCGCCGTACAAAAAAGCGCACCCACTTCTCCCGTGCTGCTGGGGCAAACCATTCTGAAAGGGGTAGGGGGGGTCACTCCCCCTAACACAGTCAGGCTATGTTGATTGTGTTGGTCCTTCTTGTGTGGAAGTCTCTCTACAGTTTTTGTGTAGACCTCATTTCGAATGACAACACTGGAGACATTTTATTTTCGCTAGGTCGCTACCACTGTCAGACAAACACAGAGAAGCTCCACCCGCTCTATTTATATGGACGCAGAACACTGTAACCTTCCACACAAAATAGTTCCAAACAAGTAACATCCGCTTGTGACGTTGCCGCGTTAATCTCGTGAGAAAAAATTTAATCCCGTTAAAATTCATTTAAATTAATGCCAATAAAAACGCGCTAAACTGACAGCTCTAATATCTACAAAACCACAACTGATAATGACATTGCTTTTATCAGTCTGTTCAAAAGGTGACTTCGAACAGTAGCTGTCAAAATCTGTTTGGTTCCGAAATAAAATGGAAAATGAATTCGCTACAGTATGCGATCGCACACTGGGAGCGGCACTGTCATGATCGGAGGATTCGTCTGTCAATCTGGGAATGACAGATTCATAAGTGAAGGTTTAGCGTGTCAATCGGTTAAAATCCAATCAAGCAAGCACGGCGCTCTCCTAGCAGACTTGCGACTGTACCCCGTCACGTCGCTCCGAAATGGACAAAATGTCACACAATTCTTTTTCTTCATATAAAGTCAATTTAGGTTTAAAACAGTACGTGGGATAATATATATATTTAAATAGAATTTGAAATGATGGAAATGTAAGTGAAAAATAGCACATGAAAGGAGGGTATATTTAAAAAAAAAATGCATTAAAGTTTTTAAAATAGCATATGCAGTCAATTAGCTTTTAAAATTAAGTCAATTTAAATTAAAAAAAAATATCAAAAAATATATAAAATGACAACTAGATTTCCAAAGTCACTCCAAAACTGCTTGCACCGCTGCAATGAAAGAATTCGACATGACTGGATGAGGCAAAGACTGTTTTGGTTTTGGGTCAGCGTGTGTTTCCAGTGACGGGATTAGACGGGCAGTTTTTTGGAACTGGGTCACCGAGTGCAACTTTTAACTTTCACTGACACTTTGCCAGCTGGAAGAAGAGCCGACAGGATATTATTATGTATAAAATGTCATTTTCCGAAAGTGGACAGTGAAAATCGGCAATTAATTTCCCTCCAACCCATCTCTCTCTTACGCACACACACACAGCAACAGAGCGCTCACTTGGAGTGGCGTGTGTGTGGGGAAGCACAAGAAGCCGGGTCTCAGATGCAAAAAGGATAAAAGAATGTCTGATTGAAGTGTTGGCCGCCATGTTTGAAGGCAAAAAAAAAAGAAGGAAACGGCAGGTGAAACAAAACCAAGCAAATCACCTTCTCACATTCCGCAGCAGCTAGACGCACCGAAGGACTGGCCGGTGACTTACTTGAGCAGCTGTGTGAAGGAATCAAAAATGCAGAGTGAATTTCCTGAGCCGTGGATGAGTCCACTGGCCGCCGGTGATGATGCCCATCTGATGGCGTTTGTGAGATATCAGGATGACTTTGGTCAAAGAAGGATTTTTAAAAGGATTTTCAAATAAGGATGTCAAGATGGCAAAATGGACCAAAATGTTTCTTTTCCACCTTTTTCTTTTGACCACATAATTTCGAATTTATTTTGACTTCTGGAAAGATTTTTCGTGATGTTGTGGTGATGCCTTTTTTTTTCTTGTGGCTCATACAATTCTATCGCAGCTATTAACCCTTTCATGCATTATAACATAATAACACTGTCGAACCCTGAAACAATTTTAAATAGTTTATTTTGACAACTTATAAAATAAATCTGACAATGTGTGAGTCTTTTGTATTTTTAATTGGAATATATCAATTTGATTAGAGTTTTTGCACACTTTAATCGGGCTTTCAACTAATTGGCTTTGGAGTCAAATGCAAATTCACTTTGCACACAAACTAAGGTTCCCTTTCGATGTGATTTTTCTTTTCATCAACGCGCTTTCGGTCATCTTAATGTGACAATGAGAACGTCACTTTAGTGTAATGAGAGGTTCCTCCGGCCTCGGTGCGTGTTGAGCGGATGCAAATCTATTTGTCTCTCGTTTCCGACAGGTGGAGGAAATCCGAGGTTTCATCGAGTCTCTGGCGGAGAAAGTCGAGGAGGTGAAGAGGAAACACAGCGCCATTCTTGCATCACCAAACCCTGATGAGAGTAAGTCTAATTCGGGATATTTTTCTTGGATTTTTCCATGACGCAGCAGAACAATGTGTTATTTTTTTATTCTTTTTTTTTTTTTTTTTTTTTGCACGCTGCAGTCCTCCACCTTGTTCAGTCATTCAACATAAAACACATATTTGACACCTACAGATTCTACCGATAGGCAATACAAGAGAGGTATTCGCCTCACAATATATTTATTATTTTGGTTGTACTTTGCAGTTGTGTGTGCATTGCATGATACTGGAATTATTTTTTTTTTCTAAAATCAGTTCTAGCTCATCTGGCTAATAGTTACTACATATTCTTTTTCCATTTGGCAACTTGTTCTTGTTTGTTAGAGGTCAAAACAAAAATTATTATTCTGGCGGCCAATTGTCAGGTGGTGCATTTGCGGCTGGAGCGGCAGCGCCCCACCAAAGTCGGCCGATTGGCATCGTTTTTTTTTCTTTCTGTCATACGTCGCTGCTTTCCATTGAAATGTCCCAAAGAATAATATTTGTTGTTTTGACAATGAAAACAAAATCAAATGTGGAGATGCTGTCTGTTAAACGGGCAGAGTCGCTCTTTTGGAATTAATGCGGAGCAGTGATTTTAGCTGTTGAATTAGCCAACCTGTTTATTTGCAAAACATTGCACTACATTTGAGATGTTCTTGAATATATTCCACACCTCCTCCCCACCCACTTCATTTGCATTCTTCATTCCTGCTGAGCCAAACAGAGAGGTGTCAGATGTAACACAATGATTTATATTTCATACCGAGTGGTGTGTACGGTATATACTTGTCTGAGATGGCTTTCAGTGCTGTTTGAGATTTTTTTTTTTTTTTAAAGGTTTCCTTAATGTGTATCTGACTCACCTTTTAAATTGACCCGTGAGATTGTTATAATTGAAGCCTCGGAATTCTGCAGAGCAACAAGCATCAAGCTGAATAGTTGACGTGACCATCAATAAGAATTGGAGAAATTGCCTAGAATGACTTGGCTTGTGTCTGCCCATGTAACAATGAACCATAAATGGTTTGTGTCAGTGATTTTATGATTTACCACTTACTAATGGAATTCTGAAAAAAAAAGCACACCAGACAACTCAGAGAGAGTCCTGTCATTTTCTTTGTGTGTCATGATTCTCAACATGTAGCCATCCATAATAATAACATGCACTTATGTTGGCAGTCATGATAAATAGTCACAGAGGACATCTATTTGGCTTCAAGAAAATAGCCTTTTTAGTAAAACGATGCTCGCATTGGCACTGGAGACAAGCCACAAGTAACTTATTCATAACGGAATGTTACTGTCACACTAATAGCATTGGATTGATGTTTTTGGAATGTACAATCAACTAAAAATCAAAAAGAGATGGACCAACTTGTGCAAAAATGTTAATTTTGCATTGCTTCTGAAGCCAACTCATAAGTTGACCCTTGTTTCGCCTCAGGATTAGGCCAATTTCTTCTTTTCATGCTTCTGTTTGCTGGTCTTATGTTTAGCAAATGAGGGATTTTCATTTTTTTAAACTTTTCTGGTGATGTACTGTGTATTCTGCCATAGTTTCAACAAAGCCCCTGAAGCCCAAGGTAACATGTTTAGCGCAAAACCATCGGAGTGTGGCCGCTATGATGCACTGATTGCATGAGCTATGATTGACACGTCGTGATTGATTGATTGACACGTATCACGCTTTCTGTCTCCGATGGGTTGCTTTTTCTTGGATGCGGTGGTTTCTTAAAAGTCAAGATATGAGATGGGGGCCAATGTGACTAATTTTCTTTCACAGATCATACACACGCATGCCATAATGAGCAATAGTCAAAAATGGCCGCTCAGCTGAATGAGGCATGGCACCCTTTTGTAGCGCGTTAACTATGGTAGCTGACGTGTACCGTTTAAAAATGCTTCCCTCTGCCCTCCAGATTCCCATTCTTTGCCAGTACCCTCGGCGAATTGTACATGAAACGCTGTTTTGTTTTGTTTTTGTTTTTTTACAAAAGCCACCTGACTGGCATCCCACCCTGCTCATAGAAACATGTGTCGCAGGCTATGACGCAAATCCTCGTTGACAGAAATGTTGAAATGTAATATTTATTCTACACATTTTTACAGCATTGGAAAACGTGAAGAATGTTGGTGTCATGTTTGTCCTCCTACAGAAACCGTATTAAAACAAAAAATATATTTCCTTCTCCCATCTTTTTCCATTTTCAAACATTTTTGATAAAGCTCCAGGGAGCCACTAGGGCGGCGCTAAAGAGCCGCATGCGGCTCCAGAGCTGCGGGTTGCCGACCCCCGGATTATACTGACTTGTCTTAACAAATGTCACAAACATTGTTTTTTGGCCCAGAGTTGCATAGCCTTTAATTATGTTCTCAAACCACAATTTTAAATAATATTTTTGTATATCAGTGCCATGCATAATTGAATATATTTGAGATATTTTCCAAATTGTTGTTCATTGATGAGGAGATACAGGGGGATAATCTACATTAAAGATACAAATTGGATCAGCACGGCAGAAATGTCGTGACACAAATTTACTATACAGTGGCAGCCACTGTATAGTAAAAAAGTGATTCTGACCACAGCTTGTGTTTAAGCGCCGCTAGCATTATTCGAATATCACCTGTCATCCCCCCCATCATCTGTCTGACATTGCCTCCTCACCATCGTATTTCCCTGCAAGGGATTTAATTCCCAAACCAACCTCTGGAGACTGGCACTGCGGCTACAGTATAACCTAACGCCAATTTAAATGTAATCCATGTTGCAAAAATAAAATTTTTTAAGTCAGTGTTTCCCCAAACTTTATATAGCCAAAGAAGTACATTATGGCCCACCACCATTAAAAAATGTCACAAAAAGAATACGTACTAAAGTAATCTGAATCATCTCCATTTACTTTACGCAGTGACATATTCAGTGTGAAATCTGGGCCCATTTCGTTCAACCCAGTTATCATTCTATTGTATGAATGGCCGTTTAACTGTCACACATCCTCCCTGGCATACATAGATGGGCAAAGATAGATTTTTTTTTGGGTTGCTGTTAATTGGCTTGAGAATGTCTGTTGTGTAGTTGGGCACCACCCGCTATATGTGTACATGCTATGTACTGCTGCCACTTTTTCTTTTCTGAGGAAATTTAGAAAATGGAAAACAATGTGTCCAAAAAAAATGGCCCCGTTGAGCCTCCAAGCTTGTCCTGTTCCTTCCCACGAGTTCATTATATTCACCAGTCGCAATTTTAGCATTCCCCTGCCACCTCATTCATCTTTTCTCACACCTCCTTATTGATATCAGGCCATTGATGCAGATCCCCTGTTGTAAAAAAAGGGATACTCCCGGAAACCTCATTGACTTTCCTTTCCCGCTGATCCCTTTATGGCCCCTTGCTTAGGGAAACATCGATCCGCTTCCCGATTACACAGACAAGGCCTCAAACTAGTCCATGTGTGCCGACGCCACACATACAGTAGCTGCATGGTATCTCATCTGGAATACAGATCAATCTCGTGCGTGTGCGTGTGCGTGTGCGTGATATATGCACATCAATCAGTGATTGCTGCAAATGTCAGGATTCTTCATTAAACGCAGCTCTCTATCTGTCATTATCCAGTTTCATTAAGAGAAGTCAGGAGGCTCTCACTAGGACCGTAAATCGCCTTTTTGATTGAGTCATTGCATAAAACGATTTAAACAAAATGGAATTCCCGTGTGGACTTCTGGCTTTCTTCCAAATTCCGTCCCCCCAAAAAACGCATGTTAGATTTAATCAATAGTCTTAAATCAGGGGGTGTCCAAACTTTTTCTTCCACGGGGCACAGACTGGAAAATTGAAGGATAAAGAGCCGCAGAAGATACTCAGTGGGTTACATTGTACTCATTTATAACCATGCATTTTTAGCTCTTTTATTATTTTTTGTAAAGGCGTCATTTTCGAGCCAGCTCTTGTATTGAATCTCAAAAAAGACATATGTCAAAGGAAAAACATAATCGACACTGTATGGTGTTGAACCCTTCTATTTCTGTCATCGCTAATTGCTTCATAATTACATCACGTGGCCCCTTTCATGACTGCGGGTCCGGCGTTCTCGCCTCAGGATCTTGTCCTTCACCTTCCTGCTTTGTCCTTCCGCCCCCCCCCCCCCCTTCCCTCCAGTATTCTGTGACTGAAATGCTAACGCTAATTGCAACCCATTTGCACATACCGATTTAATGCAAATATACGTACACACACATGGACTCGGTGTGATTTTTATGTAGAAGCCAATGTGAGATCTATTTTTAGCAACATGACCTCTGTGACATTTTCAGTCGCTTAATTGCATTGTATCTTGTTTTGATATCGGGGGTTATTGGCCTTGTCCGCCTCTCTTTGTCATGACCCTCACTGATGATGCGACGGGCGATGTATTCTGCCACGTAAGGTCAAAAGTCACTGATGAGTGGTTTCCCCAGAGCAGGGTCAGCAGTGCCAGTGGCCTTCTCACTCAGCTTCCCCTGCGAGAGAAGTACAACTGTGTTGTACTTCTCTACAACACAGTTGTACTTCTCAACCTTAGACAGATGACACATGCAGGCTTTGTACAGTAGGAAAATTTCAGGTACTGCATTTGCCTGAAATTAAAGGGGAAACATGCTATTTTCTGATCCGTTAGCCATAACTGCCATTACAGACCACCTCTTTCCAGGCGTTCCGAAAATTCAGTTGTATCAAAGTCTTTATTCAAACACTGGAATTGGGAATAAATGACAAAACTGCTGTTGTATAAAAGCACTAATAATAACCCTACATGCAAAGGAAGCCAAGTGTTGTAAAGCAAGCTAGTATTAGTATTAGTTATCCGTAGCTGCCATGTTTAATGTGATCAAAATATATCGAGGGTGGCATGATTGTTCATCTACGTGTGCTCGCATTTTCTAATCGGCTTATCCTCACAAGGGCCGCGAGCATGCTGGAGCCTATCCCAGCTGTCTCCAGGCATTAGGCAGGAGTACACCCTGAACTGGTAGCCAGCCAATCGCAAGGCACACAACAACCATTTGTGATAACAATCACACCGAGGGACAATTTGGAGTGCCCAATCAACCTACCATGCATGCTTTTGGAATGTGGGATCAAACCGGAGTACCCGGAGAAAATCTACACAGGCATGGGGAGAGCATGTAAACTCCACACAGGAAGGTCGGAGCCAGAATTGAACCCTGCACCTCTCTACTGTACACTGTGAGGCCAACATGCTAACCTGTTGACCACCGTGCCTCCATATATGTGTGTATATATATTCATTCATTCATTCATCTTCCGAACCGCTTGATCCTCATTAGGGTTGCGCGGGATGCTGGAGCCTATCCCAGCTGTCTTCGGGCAGCAGGCGGGGGACACCCTGAATCGGTTGCCAGCCAATCACAGGGCACACAGAGACGAACAACCATCCACGCTCACACTCACACCTAGGGACAATTTAGAGTGTTCAATCAGCCTGCCACGCATGTTTTTGGAATGTGGGAGGAAACCGGAGCACCCGGAGAAAACCCACGCAGGCCCGGGGAGAACATGCAAACTCCACACGGAGCTGGAATCGAACCCGGTACCTCTGCACTGTGATGCCGACGTGCTAACCACTGGACTACCAGGGCCGCCATTGTGTGTGTTTATACTGTATATATAATTTCCAATTATGATACAATTCATCTTTGTGTGACATTCAAATGTAGAAATGAGGACTTTTAGTCTCCTGCATTATTTCACGTCGTCTGCTGTGCCAAACTGTATCTGCTCCCTGCCAGAAAATGAGTCCACAAATAAACACACACACTGTGAGATTTCACACAGGGTGACGTGAGAGGAAAATTTGACTTCTTTTGTTATCGTTATCATTTCCAAACTTGCGAGTATTCAGTGCAGTGAATTTGTATCAATTATGTGTCACAGTTTGTAACCACAATTTAGTCCATCACATTCTGGTGTATTTTCCCCCAATCACGATTCGATGGCTGCCCCCACTTTCTTAAAATTGTCACTTCTGAGTCATCAACTCAACCGCTCAGGAGTTTCGTGGTTTAATTGCAGTCTTCTGTTTGGGGGGCTGAAAGCAACTCCCACTCACTGAAGGCAGCATGCCAACACCTTCCACAGAAACAAAGTGGTCTCTAAGGCTGTTAAAAAAAAAAAGCTTTTGTTTAAAAAAAAAAAATCATCCAGTTCTTCCTGAAGAAACTAACTAATCAACAACTTAAGACTCAACCTGTGATCAATAGATCATTTTTTTCCCCCCTACGCCCGTTTGTACCCTTGAGCAGTTGCGGATATGCGGGAGGCTAAGGACACACAAAGTCACTTGGACACAGTGAAGTTGACATACGTTTAATGTATGTAATGGAGCTGGGAACAAGCTGAGTCATTAACACTGATGTGAACTACTTCAGTTATTCTCGGCAGCCATTAAAAATGGCTTTCCATCTAGAAAAAAAAAACGCATCCAGTGAATGGGTAGCAAGAGGGGTTTCAATCAGCAGTGACACGTCATGTTAAATTATAGCCACCCTATTATAGCGTCCTTTCCCCAAGGATTTCAAAGGCCCCAAAAAAAGATTAGTGGATTGATTCTTTCATGTTTTGTAGACATACTGTTGGGTTATGAAATGTTCTATTGGGAGTTGAAATGAAGCAAATGGAACGCGCTACTCAAGCTGACTTAAGTAGCGGCACTGAATAATTCATCCCAGGCTCAAACTGTTGCCACCATAAAAGCTTTATTAACTGTAGAGCCAGTGTATTAATCATAATAATACTCACTCTATTTTATTATTGACAATAAAATATAGGCCATTATTTAATGAGATAAATGAAGACATATAAAACACCAATTAATACAAATTATATGAACCAATGATGGAGGGCAAGGGAGGGGTAACCTAAATAGATGCAATCAATATTACACACCGCTTGATGACACTGATGGGTTAAAGCGGTGGTGTTAAACATACGGCCCGCGGGCCGGAACCGGCCTCCAAGGAGGTTCGATCAGGCCGGCAGGATAACTTAATAGTGAAGAAATGTTTCGACCAAAAAAAGGAAAGGCATTATTTTGGTTATTTATAGCAGAGTATGGTGTCATTTTAAGGGTCTGGCCCACTTGACATCTACGGAGGCCGTATGTGGCCCACAATGTGAAATGAGTTTGAGCACCCCTGGCTTAAAGAATAGAGTGGAGCATATTTGGTCGCAGCAGCTTTCGATGCTGAATGAAACTTAAAATCCCAAGAGATTACAGAAAGTTTTGTTTCACTTTTAAGGTCTTTCATTCGACAGAAAAATCTCGAATTCTATCTTGCGCCACTTTTGCTGCCGTCATAACAGACTAAAGGTCGATAGGAAAGACTTCTTTTTCAGTCCATGAAACTTTTTTCAGTTTGCCTCTATTGTGAGAGGCTGAAAACATTTTGGGTTTTTTTTGTTTCGCCAAGCGCACTCACTCGCACTTTGTCAATTATAGCTAATAATAATGTTAGGGCTATTTAGAGCTGAGACGTGGGCGTATAAATTGCTGCAAGAGGGATTACAAGTGCTGAAATGGCAAAGTGGTATTGATACCTGCGCCTCCTAATCAGAATAAATTGATTTAATAGACTAAACAGAGTACCTCTTCCATCAAGGCCTAAGCATTTGCCTGTGAAACCACCAAGTGAGCATCTGGCATCTTAATAGCGACTGTAAGTTCAGGTTACACGCAGATCCACTTGGATTGTTTTCGCATCCAAGAGGGTGGAACATAATTATGTGTATAATTATGATTCCTACACAAGCACAAATTATATCTTGATCTGGCGAGATTCAACAGAGATTAAAAAGCTTGGGAACATATTAGTTTGGATTGTTCGAATTTAACTACAGAATGAGGCGAGACTGGATTTCATTCAACCATGATGGAAGGCAGGAAAGTTTGTGCCAAAAGAAATGAATAAGGGCCCGAACATTTGCAATTCATCTTTTGAAATGCTGCCATAAAGAATCACTCTCGAGTTTTTAGGGGTCGAGGTGGGGTTATAAATCAGTGCCACCCACTCTGTAGCATGGACACTTATAGTCCGTACGTACTGTACATTATGTACCTGCTGCATGTGTGTGAATTGTCGTTTGCCGGTACCCGGTTCGCTGGATTCGTAAACTTCTGTTTTCAATGACCAGTTGTCCGCTTCTGTCATTTTGTCAGTCTTTCCTCCTTTACCACCATGAAAATGTTGCGTACACTCATCTAATTCCCACCGACACTTTCCACTCAATAACATCTCCCTTTTTTTTTCTTTTTTTTTTTAAACCAAAGTGCGGGGCCATCCCATCGATTTTACGTCTCTAGCTTGATCTGTCCTGATCCTGATTGTACTGCAAATACCTTCCCTTTGCCCGCATTCTTGCGATGAGGTCAGCTTTGAAAACATGCCACCTGGACTCTCGACCAGTCAATAAGCAGAGCAAGCACACAAAGGATTGCTCATGTATTTACAAAGAAGAGATGGAGAACTGAAAATGAGGCGCATTGGAAAGGTTAAAAAAAAAAAAGACAGGTGTTACAGTACAGTGAAGGAATCTGTTTGCGTCATGGTGCCCCGACTTGAAGCTGACAACCGCAGAGAGGGAGAGCTGACGGACTGTAATGCAGAGGGAAGAAGGCTGAGAGTGACGAAAGGAAGCCTTTCCTGATAAAAGCTGATGTTTATCTTGTTTTACATGTGGGGGACATGCACGACTGAAACATAAAGTACTGTATTTTCCACACTAAAAGACGCACTGGATTATGAGGCGCAACTTCAATGAATGGCCTATTTAGTCTTCTTTTTTTTTTCATATATTGGGTGCACCGCATTATTGGACGCAGTCTGCAATGCATCCACTAGATGGAGCTACCCTCAAGGAAATGCACACAGAACGATCAGATGTCAGTAAAACGTATTTAATAAAGCGTCGAGACAGTTCACTTAGCCAACAGCAAGTTAGAACATTGACTCGTTGAACTCTCCTGGTGCTGCTCTATTTCCGTGTTCAACTGCGAAACCGATCGCCTTAAGTTTGAACTCTGCGTTGTAAGCATGTCTCTGGCAAGGTGCCATTTTGGGGTTGACATATTACCGTAATGACCATACACAAGGCGCATCGGCTTTTAAGGCGCGCTGTGAGCGTTTAAGAAAATGGAAGACTTTTAGGTGCGCCTTTTAGCGCGGAAAATGCGGCACATTGACTTGCATCGAGACAAATCTCATCTTGGCGTCTCAAGCTAATCTTGACAGGATATAGGCATTGCAAGGATCACATTCCTTATACTGTACATTAAAAGGAGCTGATGTTAAACGTATAGCGAGTGAAAGTCAAAAAAAATATCTCCCTACTAGTTCATGCACAAAGTGTTTTGATGTGGTTCTTCCACACCAAATTCATCCAAGCATTACTTTGCTTGTTAGCGAGTTAATTTATCCGTTCTCCGCGCGATATAAATTGACGTCAAATAGTGCCTCCGCCATGTTCGCCGTCTTTCCTTGCGCTGTTGTTTAGTGGCTGACACGCTCTCCATCATTTTATAACTCAGGAGGAAACTCCTCCCCGCCCCCCAGCTCATTTAATTTTGTCTCCATCCTTCCCTTCCTCCCTCTTCTGCCACTTTGGAAACAATTTGAAGCTGGTGAGAGGCCTGCCTGCGCGCGTCTCCATAGCAACGCAGTATTAATGGTGGCAACAGGCGTGACCTGAAGATTCCGTTTGAGGGCGAGAGGGACGGCGTGTGAAGCCACAGCTCAATTGATTCTTCAGTATTGCCCCTCCAATTTGCTTTCCGACACTTGTACTGATTCATCAGCATGTGCGCTTTTCCTTTCTTTTCCCGGCAACCAATTGCAAGGCTCGCTGGACACCTGATAGAGCAAGTTGGCCTCCTCTGCTTGGTAACTGCGAGGGGGAAAATCTAATCTGACTCCTGAACATGCACACAGAGAAACACGCCTGTTTTCTATTCTGGCTGCGACGGCGGCGCTGCTGTGACCTCATGACAGGTTGCTGTGGTTACGCTCCTCCATAACCTTACACCCCTGTGAGTTTAAAAGTCGAAAAACATCTCCAACAATATAGTATTCGTGAATGAATACGGCAACTGGATGAACAAACCACTCTTTTTCGCCTTTAGTCGTTAGATGTGGTGCAAAAAACACAGGCAGACTTTGCGTAATCTATAATATTAGTTTTTTAGTTAGTCTTTTTTTCCCCCCCGTTCTTTGTTCCTTATGCTGTTGGTATTTTCTTTCTGGTATTCATTCCATATTTTTTCTACTTACTGACTGATCAGGCTTCATTCTGTACTGTTAACCAAAGCCCAACTCCCTTAAATTAACTGTCACATATCTTTCGGTTATTTGTAAAGTTGCTCTACAATTCTAGGTTTCTTTCTTCAAGGCTGACATGAAAGAAAACGTAAAAGTATACAGAACAGGACTGTGCCAAGATGAATACAATCTGCCCACCTTCCTTCCCCAGTGCTTGTTGAAATATCAAATGTAGAAAAATAAATCAATGAATGAACAGTCTTCAATTAAACTGCCTGCCACACCCTTGAAAGCAGAAGGCCAGTGGAATTAGTTTTTTGCCTAAATAAAGAAGAGGACGATCCGCCGGGGGAAATAATGGCAGTCTGGCCCATTCTATTTGTGTGCCGTTATCAGATTTTTGTTCGACAAACTCGACCGTCACATTGGAACATAAATTACTTCAAAACAACTGCCGCCGCTCGGTCTCTTGTTTTGACTTTCACGGCTGAGTTGTTTGTCTTTATGAAGTTGAAGCTGGAGACCCGTTGGTTACTCTCGGATTGATTTGATGCCAGTTGTTGGTGATTGTCTAAAGTGTGTCTGAGTCAGGTTTGTCCGTTCTCCTCAGGAACAAAAGCCGAACTGGAGGATCTAATGGCAGACATCAAGAAACTGGCCAACAAAGTGCGCTCCAAATTAAAGAGTGAGTTCAACAAATGCCCCGATGAGATGTCAATCAGTCCACGTTTTTGGAAAGTGAATTGAAGCAAAAAATGTTGCCCCCCCCCCCCAAAAAAAGTCTTTACAATCAATGCAATGGCGTCATAGCGATCTTCATTTTGATATACATACAGGTATATTATTAAATATGCATTTTCTTTTTGGGGGGAGTGTCTATTTCTCATGTGTGTCTTTTCGTGTTCCAGGCATTCTGCACACTATCGAGCAGGAAGAAAGTCAGAACACGTCGTCAGCCGATTTGAGGATACGCAAGACACAGGTCGATTGAAAAACTCAATATACTGTTACCATTTTTTTTAGATGATTATAATATCATTCATCGCCGTATCATATTGGACTGACATCTTAAATCAATTGTTAGTGTGTCATAAATGACGAAGTGGAAACAAAAAGCGTGAATTCAAAGAAAGAAATGAGCATTGAAAAAAAAAATGTGTAAATACAATACATGCTGATTTATATAGCGCTTTCACAACAGCGGCAGCTGTAACAAAGCACTTAACAAAACAGTTAACATAAAGTAAAATAATAAACACAACACATAACATAAAACACGGACAGTCATGCAGTTCTAACCACTTTTCCGTCACACGCTTTGTTGTTTGAAGCAGTTTGAGATGAAAGAGGAGAGAATCAAAGTGTCCTTTAACCAGTGGATCAGAAACGTCATGCTCAAAATCTGCACGCGTCGGCTACAAGCTAAGTTTCAAAGTCAACAAGAAGCTACTAAGGTTCTTACTAAGGTTGCGTCTGTCAAATGATTTGAACCTACTAAACGATGATTTCACAAATAAACAGCAGCAATGAATGCTCTCCATCTTTAGTTCGAATCAACAGTGCCTCTGTTGGCTGGAACCTGAACAGAACAGACAAAAGATGTTTCAGAACCACATGTTCTAACAGGAAGTGATGCACAAGAGAAAATGTCCTGCTGGTATTCTTTCAAAAACGAAATGGCAAGAAATAAATGGCAAATAATACATAATTAAAATTACATACTGTCGTCAAATATTCCAATGAAGACATTTTGAAACAAAACAGAGCATCATCATCACTATCTTCATCACAGTTGTCATAACAATGCCATGGATACGAAGAATCTCAGTGACTTGACAATTAAAACGAGACATCCGTGCAAAATAAAAGTTCTCTTTTCATTTTAATATTTACAATACACACTAGATGCATTTTATTTGCGAATGACTGAACTATATGTAATACGCCTTAATAATACGCAAACATTTGAAATAAAAACGTCAATACTCTGTTTTGTCCCAGCACTCCACATTGTCCCGCAAGTTTGTGGAGGTGATGTCGGAGTACAACACCACCCAGTCGGACTACAGGGAGCGCTGCAAGGGCCGCATCCAGAGGCAGCTGGAGATCAGTGAGTCTAGAACCACATTCCACTAAGCCACGCCAACATCACTCTTAATCGGTGGTCACTTGGTCACCGTCGACCAAGGATGTCACATCGCTCGGCCCTGCTATACGGGGTATCCAAATCCTGTTGGTCCTCGAGGGCCACGATCCCCTCCTCCAACACACCCGATTCAAATATTTCGGATCGTCATCGGGTTTCTGCTGAGCTTGCTGATGAGCTGATCCGAGCGGTGGCTCTGAGTTTACATCAAAACCGTAGTTTCTCTGCCCTTGAGGTAATCATCCAGGCTGGCTGAAGTTCCAGGGTCACTTCCAAATGACTCCGCGATGTGAAACACCATCATGCTGAAACACTCATACGCATGTTCACTGCGAGGTAAACCTTTTTCTGCCATCTGTCAATGTGGTGGAGCTTGGTTTAAATGTGTGTGCGCCACCTGTTATCATGCGAAGATGGCGCATTGTCACAACCATACAAACATGGTCGGTGGAATGATTAGACGGTGCACTAAGGCGCGCTGATCTGACACTCTTCCCCCCCCCCCCCCAACCCCCCACCCCCATGCACCAGCAGAGCCATTTGATTTGATTTGTCAGCTTGTGGAGCCACGGGGGACCTTAGCTGGTCTCATCTGTTGTAAGGGAAGGGATTTAGACACGGAGACAGAATGGGAATGTCAGGAGAGATAGAAATGTGCAAACATTGAGGGAAGACTTGAGCAATTAAAACAAAAATCTTCAACCTACTGGATTTCCTTCAGATTGACACGATTAATATGGTAAACGGTGCATCACTCACATCTCTGCAGCTGTGCACATTTTTCAGCAATTGTTTTTTTTGCGGGTGCAAATTTAGCTTTCCACTCATTCAGTGTAGTTTCACGTTGGGATTAAGAGCAAGAGAAAGAGGCAGAGAAGGTCCCCAACCACTGTATTACTCCAGTAATGGCCGTTGTTCCCACACAGCAGAGAGAATATTGGCCTGCCCGTACTTCATGTGGTGCTTCTCTGTGTGACGTCCACTTGGCTCGATGCTAATAAACAATGCTACATCGCTAGCAAATAGCATCAATGTAGCGGCATGGTAAGGCTTTAATAACAAATATTTGAACACAAATGCTGCATCAACATGTCGACAGATAATTTAACAATACTATTTTCTACACAAGATAGTTCAAAGTTCAGCTCACACATTTTAAAATGTAGCTCACCGTTCCAAAAACGGAACTTTTTTTCACCTTTACCTCGTTTATTCTTGTAAATTTGATTCTCCTTCATCCCCATGTAAGGTTTCTGACATTTTGTGAATTTTCCGGCCGCCAGTCACAATCCTTTTGTCCTAGCGGTGTAATGTGAAGCAGCGCTTTAATGACTGACTGACTGTGTGAAAGATCGGTGTCGGTTCATTACATGCCGCAACATGTGGGTCTGATGATCGATAGGTCGCATAATGCAGCTGTGGAAGCCTGTGGTGTCAGACAGCAGTGTGACTGTGTTCTCGGTTGCTTCCCTTTCCAACACTTCTCTGTGTGTGAGAGGAAGGGATGGGGTGATGTTTATTTCTGCCCATGTGAATGATGTGGCTTTTTGCAGTAACACTGTTAAAAAAAATGGCTCTTCGCCTCTGACTGGCTGGCCATCCCGAGTCTAGGGTTAGGTGAGACAAAATTAGACAAAAGCAATTGCTTTAGGTTCATTTCAAAATGTGCATCCACGGGCGTGATTATTGATGTGTTTGTACATTGTAACTTACGAGTGTCCGAATACATTTTCCTCAAAATAGTCTACCTATCTTGAATTCCTAAAATCATGACATGTTGCTCCATTTGATTGTCATATTTAAGAGCTGAAATACAATCTCAGCTTTCCCAATCAGAAGATCTGCGTTCGACTCGTTGGAACATCTCTATGTGGTGTATGCGCGTTCTCCCCGGTGCAGTGTGCGTCTTGCCTCTCTCCTAAAGTCAGCCGCGATACACCACAGCTCACCTGCGGCCCCGAGAACGACTCGCAGATACAGTATGTTGAACTTGTGAACCGACAAAGGGTCATTTTTGTACGTTTCAAAATGCGCCAATGGCCGTGAACAAGCAGGCTTATAGTTATTGGTCGCAAGATAAGATGAATTTTTAAATAATACGTCAACGATTAATGGAAAACGCCAGTCCCGTGAGGCTTGGCATTTGGCTGCAGAGGGTTTGGGTCGCCATGGTAACAATTAACAGCCTGCTTCAGAGTCTTTATGGTGCTTTAAGACTCGCGTGGTGTTGAAATGGAGTGGTGGAAGTGTGTGTACGCATTTGTTATGTTTTGTAGGTCAACCACTCTGAATAATGTGACAAAGATTAAGATTAAAGGTGAGGAAATGGGATGAAGACGATAGAGAAGAGATGAAGGATCATGTAATAAAGACCGTGTGTGCCTGCGTGTGTGTATCATTGTCGCTATTGGTCATGATTCCCTTGCTCCGTCCTTCAACTCAAGCTGTGACCCTCCTGATGTGGAAATGGCAATGACATGCAAGATTTATTGCCGCTTCAAAGAACTTATTAAGGATAGCCATACTTGGTAGGGAAAAAAATGGGGGCGGGGGGGTTAAACGCAGATGTAGAAAAGAACAAAGGAGAAAAAAAATACCCAATAATCTACAGCAGGCATGTCCAAAGTCCGGCCCGGGGGCCAAATCCGGCCCGCGGTCGAATTTCATCCGGCCCTCGGCCCCTGTCATAAAATCAGTGCCGTCTGGCCCGCAGTTTGGGCGCAATGGAACACGTGTTGCATTGACTGAGGTCTCGTAGACTGGTGAGTGATGTTTCATAGAGTACTGCTTCCCTCTAGTGGCTAAATGAGTAATAGCATTCACTAAATGAGTAATAGCATTTAGACCAGGGGTCTCCAACATGGTGCCCGCGAGCACCAGGTAGCCCGTGAGGACCACACCAGTAGCCCGCCAGTGCTAGGATTGTGATTTGCTCGTAGAAATTATGATTTAAAAATGCAAACATGGGCAGTATTATAGATTCTATAGCTACCTATTTAGCTATCTAACTAGCTAGCTACAGTATACATCTAGCTAGCTAATGTTCTAATATTATTAAATGTCATTTGTACAAATGTTATTTCAGACGTGTATCAATTTGGTAGCCCTTCACACAATCAGGACACATGAAGTAGCTCTCACTCTCAAAAAGTTTGGTGACCCCTGATTTAGACACTAGAGGGCATCACTCACGAGTTAACAAGACATCACTCTGTGTTTATATTGACTGATATGTCATATTTCAAATGAATCCTTGCAGTTGTGGATATGTGTATTGCTTGTTCATATCCCTGTTGTTCGAGTCAAAGGTTTTGTGACTATTGAAAAGTCATGGTGATACATTTTATGTTTCAAATCAATCAATTTGCACTCAGGAGACTTCCGTTTAAGAAAAAGTCAAGTGAATAAACAGTTGCATGTGATATACCTGTTTCAAATGAACCAAAAGAAATTCTTAAGATTGTTGAAATTAAAATAAAAATGGAAATGTGAAACAGACTGGCTTACTAAAATTTGTTGAACAATATTGTTGTTCAATGTAAAGAATGTCAGCCAAGGTCGGCCCCCCGACATTTTACCACATAAAATCTGGCCCCCTTGGCAAAAAGTTTGGACACCCCTGATCTACAGGTACTGTATTGATAAATTAAATATGAGAAAGGCAACAATGCAAATATTTATAATCATTCAAACACAGGATAAAATGATGATTGATGATAAGCAGTTCGGAAAATGAATGTATGGATTAGCAATTGAGCAATAAAGTCATGAAACAAAATGAATCAATAAAATGAACTCCTGGCCTACAAAAAACATTAATACAAACCAAAACAAATGAAAACAAATTAATAGTCTTTAACGAAGCAACAGAAAAAAAGATGAGGACTAACACTGTTCTTGTTGAAAAAACTAAAAATGATTGACATGAATATTTTCTAGATTTTTTTATTTTTTTGCACTGAAGCAAGTGGTGCCATTCATTTTGGCCCACATGCTCCAGTTTTTCTGTTGCTATGCAGAGGTGGAAAGTTGGAGTCCAGAAAAGTTAAAGCCCTGCCTCAGCTGCTTTGACTCAACCATATTTCGATGTTGTCTTGAATGTTGAAGGTTCCACATAGAGCTAACCGAAAAGAGCATAATGGCTGTGGGCTTAAAACTATTCAGAGTTTCTGATTAACGAGTTATTTGGAGCATAGCTATATATTTTAAAATGATCTGTTCATAGTTTGTGGGATATCTATACGCTTGGGGTGACGTTTTTCGACATTTGATTACCTTTTGGCCTCATGGAGACTTTGCTGACTGGCCGTGACTTGCCTCCTCACTATTGCGCCCAGGAGAAGGCCCGAATGTAGCTGAGCTAAGAGCTATCTGGACTTTTAAAAAGGAGGACACTTCTGCGGAGGGCCATTAAAGGCGTATGCGGTGCAACTCCTTCACCGGCACGCTTTGTAACATGCAAAGTCAGCTGGTGAAGACTCCCGTGCGCATCTGCACACTGGAATTTTTAACTATTCCCCAGCGTTAAACATTTGACGAGAACTACTACAAATATTGATCGTCACAACTTTGTCTACCACCTTTGTGAACAAAGTACAACAGTCAATGAACCAAATAAAACGATTGAGCGATTGATACAAACACAATTCACTCCACGAAAAGTAACAGTTTGACGGCTCGTGAGCAATTCTTTAAAACAAACACACACATTTGCCTTGGGAATTTCCGCTTGCTTGATGCTAACGCACAATGCAAAGCGCACATAGACAGGCTAACAAAACTGGCGTTGATGTTGCAGTAATTGTCACATTGCAAATTGTAAGGTTTTATGAGTGGTTGAGAGGTTCAATTGCAATGTCACAGTGACGCAACATGCCGGAAATAGCCAACCAGATGCTGACACCGAAGGCATCAGCAACAAGTTGAACTCAAATACCTAAAGTTGTTCTTTTGCTCTCCTCCTGTCCTGAATTCCGACACCAATTATTTTTAAATCACATCCTTCACCGTCCAGGGGATGGAGGCTAATTAAAAAGCGGTCCAGTCAGATGGCTAAAGAGCAAATGGAGAGGCTAACACATTTCCTTTTCATTCATTTGAATGATGTGGAGAAATGGTCATGAATTAAACAGCGAGGAGGGTTTGAAGATGACTTTGATTGAAGTAACTTACTTTCTGGGTTCTTTCCTAATTGTCTCTTCCACTGTGTGTTTTGGTGTTCGCTAGCTGGACGCAATACGACAAACGAGGAGCTGGAAAGCATGCTCGAAAGCGACAATCCTGCTATCTTCACGTCGGGGGTAAGCGATGCAACCCAATGCCGAAATGAATGGCAGTTAAGAGAATGATGACCTCAGCCAAGGCCAAATTGTTCACCCTCATCACGTTTATGGCTAAGTTTGCTCATTAAAATTCACTCATTTCACTCAGACATGAAGGAAGACACAGACAAAATGATAAAGGAATTCATGCAAATAAAAAAAGAAAATTGTGGAAAATTCTTCCCGAAAAATCCTGGAAATTATGAAAAAGGTGAGAAGAAAATCTGTGCAATGAAAAGGAAAATATGTGAATGTGTAAACTGAAAAAATTGACAAACGTGTGGAAAACGACAAAGCAAACACTGACAATTTCTGCAAATGTGAAAACTCCTGGAAAATATGGAAAATCCTGAAAATATTAAGGAAAATAATAGTGAAACAAATCCTGGACATTATAGAAAAATTGAAAAAAGCAAGGAAATAAAAGAACCATTTTTCTTTTATTTCTTTGGTTGTAAGTTAAAAATTCATTCAATTAAGGAAAATTATAAGAAAATGACCCAACAAATCCTGAAACTCACAGTAAAAGTGAAAAATTAAATCTGGACAAATATGGGGTTGGGGGGGCATGGGCAAGAAAAATCCTGTAAATGAAGGAAAATCAGAATAAAATACAAAATTACAGAGAATGCACTTTTTAAATTCTGATAATGTGATCAACATTCCCCAATGCCTGGAAATTAAGGATAAACTGGAGGGAAAAAAATAATAATAATAAACAATCTTTTCTAATCCGCTTATTCTCACAAGGATTGCAGGCTTGCTGGAGCACGTCCCTGCTGTCTTCGGGCAGTAGGTGGGAGACACCCCAAATTGGTTGCCAGCCAATCGCAGGGCACACATAATTGAAAAACCATTCACGCTCACACTAACACCTAGTGTGAGTATGTTCTCTTTTTTTTTTTATGTTTGTGAAGATCATCATGGACAACATCACCCAGCAGGCCATGAACGAAATCGAGACGCGGCACACTGAGATCATCAAGCTGGAAAACAGCATCCGAGAGCTTCACGACATGTTCATGGACATGGCCATGTTGGTGGAGAGCCAGGTGCAAATGCTTATCTTCTATCCATCGTGCATCGTCGTGCGTCAGACAGACTAAAGCGTGCGGGATGCAAAAGTCCTCGAGGTGTCACATCGGTCAAATGTTGACATGCGGATTAGCCCGTTGCTCTTCAGATCAACTGTAAATGACACAAGCGGAAATCTGTGGGGAATGTTGGTAAGTTAGGAAAAGAAGAATTCAAGTTCCACTGCACCGTGCACACGAAAGGAAGACAATCCAGGGTTGCTATGACAATGACAAGGCCCGGATTTTTCTCCTTCGGTCAAACTGACTTTTCACTTATAGGGAGCTTTCACGCAATGACAGGATATGAACACATTGTCAGCCCGACACGTTTTCTCCATCCGGTTTACATTCGTGTTGTAATTGTAAATGGTTATAGCATGAACTAACCTTTCTATCATGAAATGCTTCCTAATTTTGTGATTTTTCTCCCTCCCTTTACCATTAATATTCCTTGTTTCTATTCCTCCTTTTTCCACACATCAATGGCACTAAGCACTTGAGAACACTGCAGCCAGCTAACGCTCAAAGGTAATTGACTCCTTTTTTCTTCTGTTCACTTTGGGGGAAATCACCGTTGCTGTCCATGCAATCTCTTGTTCATTCAGTCTGTTGCTTGGAATATTTTAAAAGGGGACTTTGATTCCGATATATACGAGTATTGGTCCTTTGTATTGTGAATGTAGGACGATATAAAACCTCATTGTTAGAATGTTGTGAGATGGCTCATGATACGCATTTAGTACCCGAAATACAGGGAACCTCTCTCAGGTTGAAAACACACGGTCCTATGATGCTGGCTCACTTTTTCAGATTTGGAATAATTTTTTTTCTCTCCATCGAAAAGGGAGGGAAAAAAAAATCAGTTTCACGGGCAAACCGCAGCCATTTAACATTTGTTTTACAAAGTATGTAGTAGAAAGTACAGATACTGTATCTTTTGTTTGAAAGTAGAAAAGTCTTTGGAAAAGTAAAATACTTGAGTAAGGAAAGAGCGACTAAAAGTCCTTGCAAAGAATAAATAAACGTCTTGTCAATTTAACATACCACCGAGAAGAATGCTTTTAACAATGCTCCCAAATTTGAATGAAATGTATTTTGCTGAAAGCCTCCAGTGGGTTGCGCTGTTAAGCGACCAAGCCAGGAACTGAATACTACAGCCCCCCCAATCTCCCCTCCCGCCTTCTGTCTGGGACGTGCATTGACGGTGCGACAATGAGATGCCCTCAAGTGCCAAAGCAGGCCCGAAGCTCAGTTCCACATGCTGACTCAAGTCGGACTTCACAAAACAAAGAAATAACGTCCCCCCCCCCCCTCCGTTACGCCCTCCTGTATGTAACGTGCACACTCACAGCCTTGGCAACGAGGCACTCTAAAGTGGCCAAGCCAGCCCAAATTCCGGTCCACTCACTGGCTGTCAAATTGAACTTAAAAACATCTTTTTCTGCGTAGTATGCATGCACTCACGACCAACAACGAGGTTCTCTAAAGCAGACCCGTCACCCGCCTTGTCAAAGGGCAATCTGCAGATTCTAGTTGCAAACGTGCAACGAAGGCACTCAAGTTCTCACATAGTGAGGAAAGACCCCTCGTACCAAACTCCAAAGTGATGCAATGTGCATTAACCACACCCGATAAAACTCTGCGACGCAAAAAGAGTGACAAATTGTTGAACGCTAGAGTATGCCTCCCCAATTCAGTACAACATAGGTCAGCAATTGCACTTGGTTACTCGCCACCACCGGCGTTGACTGCCGCTGTTTTTGTTGTGCAGGGCGAGCTGGTGAACAACATAGAGCGCAGCGTGTGGGAGGCGCAGGACTATGTGGAGGAAGCAAAAGACACCATCCCCAAATGCAAGAAGTTTAAAAAGACCAGCAGGCGGGTGAGAGCCACTCACAAAATCAGGAAACTAACTCCCCCTTTTCTCCTCTCTCCCATCCCACCTCCTCCCTCTTCTTTCTTTATCACCCACCCATTCTTCCCTATACACATTTGCTCCCCACTTTCCTGCCCTTCCCGCTCTCTGCCAGGGAGAGATGATAGACCGCATAGAATACAATGTGGAGCACTCTGTAGACTATGTGGAGAGGGCCGTTTCGGACACAAAGAAGGCGGTTAAATACCAGAGTAAAGCTCGGAGGGTGAGTGGCAAGCGCCCAGTGAGCGTGACAAACGACGAGCATGCGGCGTGCGTGGTTGCTGTCGTGTTAGTGTTAGTCTGCATGTGCGGCATGTCGTCGTTTACGCTCTGCATGTGGAGCATGTGTGTGTGGTCGTCTGGATGCAAATGGAAAGCTCTATCTATGGGCAGCTTCACATCCGCAGGACACGTTATTAGGGACTCCTTGCACTTGTTTTCTCAAGCAGGCGCAAGCTGTGGGAGAACATGCAAACTCAACACAGGAAGGTCAAAGTCATGGTTGTGAGTGTTGGTCACACCTTCTGTCTCTACTAGTTTGTTTTTCTTCAGGCGAGGTGGTTCCTCGAAAACAAAACTCCAAGCTCCCCCTTAATTAACTATTGGTGTCATTTTTTAAAAAAATCTCTGAAAAGGTTAAGTCGAAACACCATTTTATTTGCAACATTCTTATGTTATTTAGAACTCAAATACTCAGTGGACTACTCAATATTTTACTTGGATCCAGAAATCGTCCGGAAAGGAATAAGCAGCTACTGTGGATAAACTCTGCCACCTACTGATTTTTATCAGAACAGCAACCCTCTCCGACAATGACTGTTAAGTCAAAACACAATTTTATAGTGCTTTATGAAACATTCTTCTGTTATTTAGATCTCAAATACTCAGTGGGCTACTTAATATTTTACATGGATGACAGAAATAGTCCGGAAAGCAGCAAGCGAATAAGCAGCTACGTCTAACTACAGTACTGTGGATAACTCTGCCACCTACTGGTTCCTATCAGAACAGCAACCATCTCTGATAATGAATGTACAGTACTTAAAAAAAAATTCCAAGACGAATTTTCGTCAACCCTGGCAGAAACAACCTAGAAAAGAATGGCTTCGTTATCGCTGCTTGCTCAGCCTGCTGTGCTATTTTCATGAATGAAAACAAAGAATGTTAGTTATAGAGAATTTCCAGTGCCAGAATTTGCCTTCATTTATGTCCATTTACAAAGATTATTTATTATCGTTTCAGTTAAAGTCACATCCTTAGCTCAATTTTTGAATTTGCGCATTACCATTTTAGGTTCGGTACCTCTGCTCTAAAGTAACTCTTGTTTACATCCTAATTGTCTTTCTATTGTGCCCAACCCGCAAATAAAATAGGGCTTTATATATATATATATATATATAAAAAGCCCTATTTTATATATATATATATATATATATATATATATATATATATATATATATATATATATAGTTATTTACTATTAACTGCAGCAAAATACACCTTTGTTCCTGTAAAGATTACTAATTTCATTCTTGTAAGGTTTACTAATTTTGTTTTCTCAAAAATAGGCCGTTTCTTAATTCCTCTGGAATTTAGAGGGTGTATATGGGTCATTCTGTTTAATTGGCGCTAGGTTTATAAGAGGACCCTTGGGAAAATGTCTTTCGTGTAAGCGGAGTGACCCCAAAAGATATTAGAGCTCCTGCTTCATGGCCAAATATGTTTACCATTGTAAAAATTATCGATCAAGGATTTTTTTTTTCTTTTTAACAAAGACAACTTTTTAACTGGTATTTATTTGGACGGTGGGCCACCATGTCACCGTAACCTCTGTCACTTTGTCCTTCTGTGTTTGCTCTGAAACATTCCTCAAATGGCATTTCCTCTCTCTGCCCCGCCCTATTCCTCTTCCACGCAGAAGATGATCCTGATCGGAGCTTGTATTGCTGCTTGTTTAAGTGTCCTCGTAATTTGTCTGGCAGTTGGCCTCAGTTAGGACACAAGAAGGTACTTGCAGAACAATCCAGCCCCTTTGACGATCATAACCAGGCCCATTTTCTTGTTCACATGCGGTAAATGGACTTTGTGCTTTTTGCAAAGAAAGTGGCCTAGCGTACCTTGAGCCTTCATTGTCCTAATGTTTCAAAAGACAACACTGATTTTCCGCTGCGTGATTCTCACACCTGCAACATGTCTGTAACACACACGACTCCTGCAGAGCTTTTGCATGTTTTCCCCTCCCAACACAAATCCACAAAAAAAACATGCTTAACGGGGACATTATTTTGAAAATGTACTTGTTCTTGTTAGTACAGTCTACACACAATTTTGCGCCACGGGTGAAATTAAGCAGTTGAGTAAGTCTGCCTATTTTGGAAAATGCATGTTGTTAAATTATGCATTGGTGGCTTGGCGCTAGGGGTTGAACTGATTGTCACAGAGCATGGAGGAGCACAGTTGCTGGCCTCGATAGCCTCTCTCGCTTTGGCTCTTCCGAAAATATCAATGAGGTCATCGATTGATTTTTTTTTATCTTCATCATGTTGTAAACTACTTTATTTTGGTGAACACAATGTACAGTCTGGATGTGAAGCCCAATGATTTCCTGAACATTTACACTTCATAAAGTCACTAGATTTGTTTCTCAATGCTTCATTGAAACAATGGGTGTCCAACTCAAAGCCCCGGGGCCAAATCTGGCCCACTACATCATTTTATGTGGCCCGCGAAAGCAATGATGATTGCTCAAATCTGTACCAAAATTTCAACTTCTCATATTGTAATAAATGAGCGAGATATTGTCAGCATTCTCTCGTGAACAAACCCCTCATTACAGTAGTTGACTTCTTTAAATGGTTTCACGGGCAGAACGGCCCTCTGAGGGAAACGGTCAGTAAATGTGGCCTGCGACAAAAATGAGTTTGACACCCCTGATTTTAAAACAATCATGTCATTCACTTGAGAGGTTGTAAAGTTGTTGAATTTCATAACGAAGTTGCTGAATTGTCAACACCCAGTAGGCTCGCTTCGTCGCATGCTCCAGTTCAGCCGCTGGTCGTCATGGTAACCAAAGCCATAAATTCATGAAAATGTCAGGTTTTATTGTTTTTCACGAGACCAAGTCATATGTATTTAATTTGCCTGACGTTTTGCGCAACAAATGAGAAGTTGAGTTTTGGATGTGGCTGAATTGCGATGGAACGAAAACCCAATTAAATTCTTAATAATATGCCAGATTGCAAGTTTTTTTTCCCCCAATATCATGCAGCCCTAAATTTAAATCAGGGGTGTCCAAACTTTTTGCCAAGGGGGCCAGATTTTATGTGGTAAAATGTCGGGGGGCCGACCTTGGCTGACATTCTTTACATTGAACAACAATATTGTTCAACAAATTTTAGTAAGCCAGTCTGTTTCACATTTCCATTTTTATTTTAATTTCAACAATCTTAAGAATTTCTTTTGGTTCATTTGAAACGGGTATATCACATGCAACTGCTTATTCACTTGACTTTTTCTTAAACAGAAGTCTCCTGAGTGCAAATTGATTGATTTGAAACATAAAATGTATCACCATGACTTTTCAATAGTCACAAAACCTTTGACTCGAACAACAGGGAAATGAACAAGCAATACACATATCCACAACTGCAAGGATCATTTGAAATATGACATATCAGTCAATATAAACACGGAGTGATGTCTTGTTAACTCGTGAGTGATGCCCTCTAGTGTCTAAATGCTATTACTCATTTAGTGAATGCTATTACTCATTTAGCCACTAGAGGGAAGCAGTACTCTATGAAACATCACTCACCAGCCTACGAGACCTCAGTCAATGCAACACGTGTTCCATTGCGCCCAACCTGCGGGCCAGACGGCACTGATTTTATGACAGGGGCCGAGGGCCGGATGAAATTCGACCGCGGGCTGGATTTGGCCCGCGGGCCAGACTTTGGGCTGCCTGCTTTAAATAGATTAGCGTTATAATGTATGGCATCTTTGAGTATCATTTAATTATCTTGAAGCCACGCCAAGTGTTCTCTTTTTTTTTTTTAAACCAGTATGTAGTCACCCTACAGCTGGTGGAATACAATGTGGTCATATGCAACACGGGGAGTGATTCGGTGCCCCCAGTACGTTTGCTACTGGGAACTAGGGTAGCATGTGTGTTTTGAACAAGTTTCTAACATGTTGTCTTCTGCTCCCTACTCGCTGCCCTGGACGACTGATGCTCTCTTGTCTTTTTTTCCCCCCCATTAAACAGAAGAAAATAATGATTATTATATGCTGTGTGATTCTGGGAATTATCATTGCGTCAGCCGTGGGAGGCACCCTGGCTTAAACCTCTGCCACCATACACACACACACACAAAGCAAAAACAGACATACACTTTCACTCCCCATTGGCCATGAATGCAAATGTATTACGCAATGTTCGGCACACGGCGTGTCACAATCTTTCCCACCCAACTGACGCGACGAAGACATGTTTTGGCATGAGTTTCTAGTTTTGTTTTGTTTTTTTTGTAAAAATGTGTGGTGCTGCAACAAATGTTTGCGTGTTGTCAACGATATGATGTTTCCCCCTCGAAGCGAATTCTTGTGTGCAAGAAGTCGCTAAAGGCATGATGTACCACTCTATACGTTACAAGTATGACAATGTACCGAGTTGTCTGTGTTGTGTGTGGGCAACATAACAGGCTACTAAAATGTGTTGCTAGTTTTTTTTTTTAAAGACACGTTTACTGACAGTTTTTAAGTTTGTATCCAATGCCTGCCTGCACAGGTGTCAAAGTCAAGTCAGATCCGGACCGCTGCGTCTTTTTATGTGGCCCGCGAAAGCTAATCACGTGTGACAACTTCCATGATCCTTGCTCAAATCTGGACCTAAATGTCAAATTGTCACATGTAATAAATATCGTTGAGAATTTGCAATAATTGTTTTTTACCCTGCTTGCACTCACTTGGACAATAATTGAACCAACAATTGAATCGTTTCAAAACTAGTAATCTGTCCATTTTATTTGTTATGTACAAGTAATTATACAAAGAGATGATTAAACATTATTTCGGTTTCACTGTTGTGATGGCCCTGCGATGGAAGACGTAACTGCAAAGTGGCCCACGACAAAAATGGGTTTGACACCCCTGGATTAGAGCGTTCCAGATGTTGAGGTCACGCAACCCGCAATGCACTGCGCAAAATGTTTTCAATTAAGAGATGATCTCATTCCTGTTTTATTTGAAATTTTTTCAAAAGGGGGATGGTCAGCGTTTTGGGTACTCACTGAGAACAATTCACAAACAGAAACAGAGAGAGAGAAGGAAATAGACAGAGAGAGACGGGCAGATGCCTCTTTAATGTGAGGCAGATGTGCTAACCAGTCAATTGTTCAATTGTTTCAATTCATGAAAATGTATGATTTTGTACAAAAATGTACACTTTCTGAATCGCTACAATTATTTTTGATCTCCAACACTCAACTTTAAACTTGAAAATAGGTCTTCATTCTCGTAAAATGATGATTTGAATTTTGAATGTATTTTTTCCCCCAAAATTGTCCTGCTTTATTCTCTTTATTCTCATGAAAACGTATGAATTTATCATAAATATACAACTTTGCTCTCATCAAAAGTTAGGACTTTAATCCTTCTTCTCTTTTCTGGGTGGCCCTAAGACTACTTTGTACTTCCTCCCGAGTGAAACAACAGCAACAAAAATTGTTTGGAGTAAAACTCTGGATGTACAGCAAAAGGATCTCTAGAGCAGGGGTCCCCAACCTTTTTTGCCCCAGGGACCGGTTTATGTCAAACAATATTTTCAGGGACCGGCATTTAAGATGTGGCGCGTTAATACAACAAAATAATATGGTATGAGCTGCATGAAAACTGTGGTGTTTTCGAAATATAATAATAAACACAAGGAAGGTCTAATCTGGCCGCAACACTGATTGCTATGGTAATGTTTAATGCCTTCAAAATACGATACAACGCAAATTCAAAGTGCATGAAAATGACAACTCACCACAGCCCCGAGCTTGATTTTCTGCAACTAGACGTCCCCATCTCGGGGTAATAGGAGACAATGACACCTTAAGTGTGTGGTTTATGTCCAGTCTACTTCGTAATTTTGTTTTAGTCGCCGTTGCTGCAGAAACCCCCCACCTCACACAGGTAGGATGTCGGAAATAGCAACAGTGCCATTGTGGCGATCTCAGAGTATTCTGCCATAACTTTAATCCAGTTGTCTCGAACGTACTTTTAAGGCCGCCGTCATTTACGATCTCCAGCAGTTTTTTAAAACTCATTTTGTGACCTCCAGCGTTTTGTTTTTATCATAATCGGTCACATGGCGGAGAAACGTGGCTTGACGTGAGTCAAGCGTGACACAGACGGATGTAACGGAGAATCCGGTAATTTTTCAAAATAAAACATCTTTCGTATTGCGAAATAAATAAAACGGAATTAAGTTTTTTCTGTGCGGCCCGGTAACAAATGCCCCGAGGACCGGTACCGGTCCGCGGACCGGCGGTTGGGGACCCCTGCTCTAGAGGCAAAATTGCTCCTGCTCTTCTCAACTTCCCCTCATCATCACGATCTCCGACCGTGTTTGCTCCATTGGTGAGTGAGTACGTGATGGCATGAGGGAAAAGGAGCCGTTTTGTTCTGCCATGACATGTTGAGTGCAGGGGATGAAAGGAATGCTTGACACTTTGTTTTGTAGTGCCTATGCTCTCTTAACACTGCCAGTATGTTTAAAAAAAAATGAGTCTGCCCAGGTTGGGATGTGTAATTTCTATGTGTCTTTTGATAATCATCGAACTTTAAACTTCTGTTCTGTTGGTTCTCACTGGAAGATGTCAGCATGAAGTCAAAGTAGCCCTGTAAAAAAATAAATAAATAAATAAAGTCATCGACTGCAACCGTGTTACCATGTTGCCTACTGGACCTGCTGCCTTTGTGTTGTGTCGTGACGACATGGTTTTGTTTTCCGACTCTTCTTGTTTTTCAAGTAAAAATTGTCTGGAAAAAGAAAAACAAAGTGCTTGTGTATCTCTCTGACCATCAGATTTTTATCGGTGTCTCTTACAGAAATTCGAAAGATTGTGAATTCCAAGTTAACATGAACAGACCTGTCTTCTCAAATTGGTCCCATGGAACTTCCCAAAGCTCAAATTTCATACAATTTGGAGTGTTTCTGAAAGGGTAAAACCGTAAATTGGCAAACGGACCACTGCAAGATGGCAGCAATGTCCTCGGCTGGTAGAAGAGACGTGTAGAAGAGCGGCCTAGAACAAGAGCAGAGTCATGTAGGCGACAAAAGTGACATCTGAAGCAGCTTTTGCTCGTTGGAAAATCGGATTTGAAGGCTCTGTTCCAAGACCGCATGAATTTGGACACCATCGTGAGGTCGAGGCGCAGTTATTTACAGTACTTTTAAGTACCTAAACCACATCATCAACACAAAGGTAAATATATTTTCTGGAAGTATTCCTGACCATTTAAACATTCAAAAAGGAGTAGAAAAAAATATCCTAAAAAAATCTAAATATAGGAATACTTGCATAATAAAATGGACTTTAATAATGATTACATTAAAATGTACTACATTTAAATTAAAAGCATTCTTAAGTTGATTAATCACCTCCTTGGTAACTCTGGCCACAAACTCCTCTTCAACATTGGCCAGTGCTTGGAGAAAATGATGGCAATGAGTGCGGTACATTTCCACCACATACAGTGGAGAAATTTTTACGGCCCAGGACCAAATGGCAAGCGGACCAGAGGCTGTGGACCACTGTTTTTGTTGCTGTTATCATTGACGAATTAAAATAAAAAACTTTAAAAGTGTACAAATATAGCTTGAAAGAATGCTACACACACATGTGTGAGGTGATTTTTTTTTTTTACGCTGTGAAGGTCTTTTACAATATGAAAAAAAAACTGGATTATATAAAGCCTGTATTTCACTGAGCGGCAAAGGTAGGTAAATGTTCATTTTTCGTGAGGGTTCATTCAAGGTCGCCAACGGTCGCAAAGATGTTGTGACCTTTGCCATCTTGAATGAACCCTGATGAAAAATTTACATTCGCTATGTTCACAAACCTCCGCCGCTCTGTGAGATATGTGTTGTTGCCACCCTTAAAGCTGTTGGCAAAACTCGAGCCAAAATCTTTGCAACTGTTGGTCTATGTGTGCCCTCCATTTTCGAATCTGCTTTATCCTCACAAGGGTTGCGGGGGGGTGTTGGAGTTTATCACCAGTTGTCTTCGGACAGTAGGCAGAGGACACGCCGAACTGGTTGCCAGTCCAATGCAGGGCACACAGAGACAAACAACCATTCGCACTGACAACCACACTCGGGGACAATTTAGAGCGTCCAATCAGCGTGCCATGCATGTTTTCGGAACATGGGAGGAAACCGGATTACCCGAAGAAAACCCACGCAGGCACGGGAAGAACATGCAGACTCCACACAGGAAGGCCGCGGCCGGAATCGAACCCTTCACCTCTGCACCGTGAGGCCGATGTGCTAACCAGTCGACCACTTGTCTTAACATTCATGGTAAATACAAGCTACTACAATTCAGCCTGTACAAGTTGAAAGAGGTGTTGTCATTTCAACCCAATACAAGTACGCTCGTACAACGAGTTGTATTGTAAATTGTGTTTCTGTAAAGTGATTAAAACGCTTGTTCCATGTGTTACAGATTTCACATCGCTGCGTGATTGTACGTAAGTAAAACCTCACTCTTCTGTGTTTTATGGGCGGGGGGGGGGGGCTGTTTTTATAGCTCAGCAGTCAGCGCGCTCCGCCGGCAACTAGGTGGTCGTGTGGTGTTGAAGAGGGTGGACGGTACGGAACACACACACACACCTTTCACATTTCATGATAGGCCAAATTCCTAGTGGAATTTAGGTTAGTAGTTTTGGCCTAACAGAACCAGTTTGGACCTCCCTCACAAGGACGAGTAGTACTAATAGGACGATAGCAAAGCTTGTGCGTGTGTCTTCTCTGGGGGCCTGTAAAGTTCTGCCTCGTAGTTCCTCTGCCTGTCTTGTGAAACATCTCCAACAAAAAGTCCCGCAGGGTGAAGTTTAGTTTCAAACTGATAGTGTATTGCCAAAGGATCCCGGAGGCAAAAATGCTCTTGCACTGTATGTTTTCAACTTCCCCTCGTCATCATGACCTCAGACTGTGTTCGCTCCGTTGGTGACATGTGCGTGAGCGCAAGAAGAAAATGAGTTGTGGTGTTTTGTCACGCCTTGATGTGAACAAAGGATGAATGGACTGTTTGTCACGATAAGATCTCTTAACACTGCTGAAGCACTCTAAATGTCTATTCATGAACTCAAAGGAGCCCTGTGGGGAAAAAAAACAACAGCAGCAGCACAGATCATCAGATTGATCATTTTACAATGTTGCCTACTCAACATGCATCCTCGGTGTTGTCACGATGTTACAGTTTTCGACTCTTATTGTTTTAAATATTGTCTAGGAAAAAAAACTACAAAAAGACGTACAGTATGTATCTCTAAGACCATCATGTTATGTACTTCAAAGGTGGAGTCACAGATGGGTGTCACCACACAGGGCATACACATTCAGATTGTTATCAGTACCTTTTACAGGAAAGAATAATGTATTGTGAATTCCAGGTCAACAACCTGAATGGACTTGTCTACTCAGGTTGGTGCAATGGAACTTCCCAAAACTTCAAACTTCAAATTTGGAGTTTTTCTGGCAAAGTGAAAGTACAGTAATCCCTCGTTTATCGCGGTTAATGGGGACCAAATCCACCCGCGATAAACGAAAATCAGCGAAGTAGCGACCAATTTACATATACAGTATTTTTTTTTATAAAAATTGCCCCACGTGGGCTTTTGCGCTTGAGCAGAGCGCACTAACACATGCACACACACACAGGCCAGCGATCCCGTTGGAGTGCAGCAGACGTGTTTATGTCAAGTAAGGTTGTTTAGACAATTAAGGATGGAGAGACCTGCTTTTGTTCTTGTAAATCCCCCCCCCCCCCCCCCCCCCACCTCTCTCTCTCTAACTCTCCTTCTCTCAGCAACACACATACGAGTACCGGTACTCACCTGCGCGCCCATGCGTGCTCGCACACACGTGCCCCACGTGGACCTTCCACTTGAACAGAGTGCGCACACTCATAGTAAACAACACTTAGACACCAATTTTGTAGATTTTTTTTAATGAATTTTTGAAAAAATCCGCGATGCACCGATAAACGGACCACGAAATCGCGAGGAATCGCTGTAGTTACAAGTAGTTAGTACTTGATAGTTAACGGTCTCGCTCTCCGAGCACCTTCCTATTGCCTATCTCTCAGGTCACGCATTTTTGACAGAGTCAAGAGTAGTTTTACTTTCTTCATTTTACATTTCTTTCTTTCTTACTTCTTTTAAACAGGTTGAAGTGGTCAAATGTTTCTGCAAACATAGAATCATTAATCCTTTCATGCTCCCGGTAGCTCAGAGGATTAAAGGTCATGTGATCTCAGCAAATGCATGAAACCGGTTCCATTTCTTCGCGTGAGTGGCTGCCAAAACTTGCCTCAAGTACCACCATAATTATCACCTTGCGGTGGAATCCCGTTCGTTTGTGGAGGCGTACCCACCGTCATTTTGATTTCACGCGAGACAAATCTTGTTTGACTGGAGATGTGCGCGAGTGTATCCCTCCTTTGTTGCCCCATAATTATAATTACATGCTGCACGCTTGTAATTATCAGCGATTGACATTTCACAATGCCACCGGAGGGGAACCGACTCTGCGGCGCATCCAAAACTTTTATTCAGCCCCGCGTTGTTTTTTGACCAGCTCTCATACTCCACTCCAAGGACTTGTCGTGCAATTTCCCTCGCCGCTAATGCTAAACAAAACCCCCCCTCCAAGAAGTGACTGTAAATAACTTGTCCAGGTTAGCAAGACCACAACGCAATCTTTAACAATGTTTTTTTATTGAAAAGCTGGTCAAACCGTAAGCAATCATAGAATCATTTAGGAAATTACTTTTCAAAAACCCATGCATTATATACTTTTTAAAAAATATACTTTCTGCTTGTAGACAAACCTGTTAACGTGAAATTGTGAAACTTACATGTTAAAACATGTTTGGTTTGGCTTCCAAATTTGCTGTACCACAAAGCTATTCATTGACCTGTTCAGGTCAACAGAGTCCTTTTTGTGTCCTATGAATTAAAGTAACTAGTTATGTAACTACGAATATTGTTTAAAACAAAAGAAACAAAAGAACGCTCCACCAGTGACCTGAACCCGAAGTAATGAGGAAGCCAAAATTATTACACGATAACATCCTAACTTATTATTACGTGCATTAAAACGTTCAATTTATCATGTTATAACGTGATGTCTATTTTATTTTATTTTTCCTGATGTGGTAGCAACACGCTTCCGCTTGAGTTGTTGTGTGAAATTATTACTTGTCAAGAACGACTTAAGTTGGCCGTTACAATCAAAATATTCAATGTCAATGTCGCGTTATGTCGTTTTAGATGTTTTGTGGGTGGATTTGAAATGGGGTCGGATGCGCCGGCTCTTTTCACTGCTTGACGAGTGAAAGTGAGCCAAATTCACAGTTGAGGATCGTGGCGCCGTATTTTAGATTGAAGACCCCTTGTGTTTGCAGACTTCGCTGTCGTGGTGACCGCAACGCAGTCGGACAGTCGGAAGCATACGTTGGAGTAGGGAACATATACAGCCAAGGAAAAAAGTAAGAGACAAGTATATTTTCTTCAATTTCTTGTTCATTTTAATATCTGGTGCCACTAGTGCATCGAGTAATGTGGAATGCCTAACAGCGCCCGTTTTGGCAGGACAATGCCAAAGCTATTTCTATCAGAACTTATGAAATGATTTTGGTCATTATTTAAAAAAAAAACTTGAGAACAATTTTCCATCATATCTTAAATTCAACTCTTGTGAGCTGTCTTTATTTTCATTGCGGCATTGGTCCAAACAAATGTACTTTTAGTCATACTATGCATTTAAAATGAAGATGAAAGTGAAGAAACTAGAGTGGTCTCTCTCGCCACAGCTGGACATCGGTGTATCTATATCACAGAGTATATGGTTTGATAGTGAGCAGGAGCACAGAAAGCGTGTGTCATAAATGATACAAGTACAACGATCATGAATATATGGCAAGGTTGTCACGTGAACAGCCACGAATGGAGAAGCCGTTAATTGTGAATTGGCATTCCTCCAGTTCTTGTATTTCACAAAAGAGATGATTTTGCAATAAAAAAAAAACATTCCTAAATGTTGGATTAGCTGATTTCATTTCATAAAAACACCATTCAGATGTTAGAAATGCCAAGCAAGAAGAAATATTAGCATCACAGTCACTGATATACTTGATCTGTTTGTTTAAACAAAAAACAAATTTTCTTCAAATTTCAAGTAAAGCCGTTGAGTTTCTTGAAACTTGTTCTACTGCTGATAATTTGAGCAGTTGTTCTGCCGCGAGAAGACATTATAAGGGGCAATCTACAATGCATCCACTAGATGGAGTTACGCTCCTTCTGGTCGACTCGAGAGGCGTTCATGACCGCCTCCGAAAGACATAAATTAACGATTCTTTCAATGAAACTACGAACATTTAAAATTATGCATCAAAATAGAAATAAAGAAAGATAAATAAATTCTATAGCCGCCCCTTGGCATTTCATTGAGCGTAGCTCCAACAGAACGATCGGATGTCTTTAAAATGTAGGAGACTGGACTGTCTCAGAAGTGTTTATTTATTCCTTAGTTGTGTATTCATAAACAAGGAAATCACAAAATAAATTCTCTAGGGGGGCTTACAAGTTCAAGTTACTGTATAACATTGTAAGCATGTGTCCAGCAAGGAGCCATTTTGGGGTCGGCATGTTACCGTAATGACCATACACAAGGCGCACTGGATTTTAAGGCGCGCTGTGAGCTTTTAAGAAAATGGAAGACTTTTCGGTGCGCCTTATAGTACGGAAAATACGGTACGATGTTTGACTTGGCGGCACTCAGCTGTGCTTCACTCTGTAATGGAAACGCGACCACACAGGGCAGAACAACGCTGTTTCAAGGTGGAACCGGTATAATGGAAAAGGGGAAATATATGTACTTGTTTCCATTGAAAATTTACACAGAATCAAAGTGTCACAATCTGACAATAATGTGCTTGTGATGCCCCGTTGTCAAATGCCTGGAAAGAGGTAGAAGCGCCTTGACAAAGTGCATCTGTCTTTAGTTGGCATCTGTTTTTTCATCACAAGCGGCAATGCTTCAAAGCGACGCATGACCTGCGCGGTTGAAACAAAACATGAGATTAGCGGTGTAACCCAAAAACAAAAACTAAACTAAACAAAAAACATCAACACATACATTCAGTTAAATGTACTACTTTCTTGTTGTGAGCTACTTATCCCTTTTCATATTATTTTTTGGGGGTGCCTAAACGCATCCTGTTTGTAACTGTGTCCATTGAGCATCTTGAATTTCCCCTCCATGCAGTCATTAAATATTCAGATGAGCATTTGTACAACTTACAATCCTGAAAAGTTCCTCAATGTCTTCCTCACATGCGCAGGTGTTCACAACATCAACGATGTACTGAATGAGTAAAGCGCCATCCACTGTGTGTCTGTATGAGACGGTTTCTGCGAGGGAAGATAGGCAATAAATAAATAAATAAATAAAGTAGATCAGATCACATATCAAACTGACTCAAGCCAGACTCTCCCAAACTCAAGGTGTCCCAAGAAGTCACCATACACTTGCTTTTTTTTCTGTTTTGTTTCAGGTGTCATAGGGGCAGGCGTGAGGCCATTAGAATTTGACAGCTTTGGCTTTGGGGTTGGGGCCTATGAACAACCATAAATCGGTATGGGTAAAACCTCAGGCTCTGAAGCATCCGCTCAATTGCGTCTTTGTTGATGCTCTGTTTTGCTTACATCCATCAAGCCATCCATTTTCCGCAGCTTATCTGGGATCGGGGCAGCAGCTTTAACAAGGAAGCCCAGACTCTCCCTCTCCCTAGCCACTTCTTCCAGCTCTCCCCGGGGGATCCCGAGGCCTTCCCAGGCCAGCTGGGTGACATAGTCTCTAAAGCGTGTCCGGGGTCTCGTCCCTGTGGGACATGTCCGGAACACCTCACCAGGGAAGCTTTCAGGAGGCATCCTAATCACATGCCCGAGCCACCTCATCTGGCTCCTCTCAGTGTGGAGGAGCCCCTCCCGGATGACCGAGCTTCTCACCCTATCTTTAAGGGAGAGCCCGGACACCCTGCGGAGAAAACTCATTTCGGCCGCTTATATCCGAGATCTCATTCTTTCGGTCACTGCCCTTAGCTCGTGACCATAGATGAGGGTTGGGATGTAGATCGACCGGTAAATTGAGAGCTTCGCCCTTTGGCTAAGCTCCATCCTTACCACGACAAACCGATACAAAGTCCACATCACAGCAGACGCTGCACCGATCCACCTGTCTCACTCCCTCCTCCTTTTTGCTTACATAAACTGCAAAATGCTGATGGGGTCACATCTCTTCAAAAGAAACCCGAAATGAAGTTTTTAGTGACATTTGGACACCCTAAATACAGACGCGTAATTTTTTTTACATTGGAACCATAGGTTAGGTCACGTTGCATTACTTGGTTGCTCATCTTGTTGTCTTAGTGGTCTGCTTCATTGAATCACGTGTACACGATGGGTGGGAGAGGATGCACTGACCGGGGGTGCAAGAGAGAAGAGCGATGAAATCTTTTTCTTTGTGCACAAATTGAAAACCATCCTGCACGATGCATCCATCATCAGACGTGGACGGTCCCGCCTGCTGGGTATGATCAGACACCGGCGCCTTTGCGCCATCCCTGATGAGCACGGACCCTCCCTCCTCTAAAAGAGACGTGTTACAACATCCACGTGACATCATAAGAAAAATCAAAAGTCTTTTCAATTTGAGCGCCACCGAGTTCGGTCACCTCCTCTGCAGGCTTGGATGATGATGATCTTGGGTTTATTCAGCAGAGCTTTGCACTTTGCTGAGCCCAAGTGATTGAAAATATTATTAACGGCAAACACATCTTCTTCATCCTTTGTTTGCGTCTCGTTCCAGTTGACGCCGAGGACCGCTCCCAGTTTCCCATGAGACATGATCACCACAAACACGCTGTCTGTGTCTTTGAGTTTAGAATGTTTGGAGAAGTCCATGACGGCCTTGTCAATTGCCTGTCGCAACCAATGCGGGTCGGTCAGTAACTCAGAAAACATAGATTTAAACCGTGAGAAAAGATGTTTCTTACCTCTCCAGTGAGGTTCGTGTGTTGGACCACTTCATATCCCAAAGCACGTAACAGCCTCGCCATGTTCCGCTCATCTGCCTCCGCTCCATGTCTGTCATAACGGTTGTCCTTAAACTTGATATTGGTGATGAGCAGAGCTACGCGGTTCTTTTTGGACTCTTCATTCACGGGGTAGATCTAAAAAAAAAATTGTTTTTAAAGTAAGCACGTATGTGTGTAATGTCCATTTTAAAATTAGAGGCTCTAAATGAAGCCACAGAGGGATGGTTTTCCCCAAAGATTCCTTTAATAATATTATTCTGGGAAGTCACATGTTGTTGTTTTATTTGCTGTTTGTTTATTTGAAGAAAGTGTACTGTGGAAAGGTATTTGAACACCGTGAAAATAGCAGGAATCTTGATGACAAAATTCCTCTTAGAAAGTGATCATCATGAAATCGTGAGAGAAAAAAAAACCTTATGATCATTCTTCCTGGCATTCCAAAATGTCCTTTTGCAGGGGATGAGTGTGGTGGACCACTGGCGTTCCACCTCGGAGGCAGCTGGAGATAGCAACACACAACGTTGGCATTCAAATGGGACGGAACAGGGTGTCGGTTTACGTCGAGACGAGCACCTCCTCAGCTCACCTTGGGGGGACTCAGCGGGGAGGCCCAGTTCCTTGAAGAGCATTGGGTCCCGTTGTTGAAGGTAAGTGATCATCTTCCAGCTGGCCTCATCACCTTTTTTCGACACTGAGTCAATGAGATTACGAGCCTTCATTCTTCTGGTGTCATTCGCCTCAATGATGGTCTCCTCCTCTCCACTATTCAAGACCTCGTCTTGCAAAAGATGGTCCAGAAGTTGTTCGATTACAGTTGAGGACACTTTTTCTATAAACTCAATTCTCACGGCCTTCAGTTCCTCTGTAAGAAAAGGCACAACACATATGACCATGGAGAACATGCAAACTCCACTACATCATGGTAAATAGGGAGGCGACTTGCAAAGAGGTTGTACAGTACATTCAGTCACAATGTGCATGTTCCAAGTAAGTTTTCGGGTTCAAGTCCCAAGTTAGTGTGGTGAACATCAAACATCAGGTCTCAAGTAAATGTAAAAGCATGTCAAGTCATGAAAAAAAAAATCTCAGTTACAACATATACTCGAGTGAGAACAAAATGTATTTTTAGTCCTCATGAACACAATTTAGTCAAGTCAAGTCAACAATATTTATAGAGCACTTTCAAACAGCCATCGCTGCATACAAAGTGCTGTACATGGAGCAATTTAACATGCACAATAAACAGTAAGACAAATCGGTAATAAAGGCGGTAGAAAGCACCAAACAGTAAAATCAAGAGCAAATCAAAGTCACTATTTATTTATCTATTATTTTTACTATTATTATAATAATTATGATCACTATTTAAATCTTAGTCAAATTTAGGCCACACTCTCTTGAATATTGTTCATCATATTAATTCATATTAATTGGTAATATTCATTTTTATTCATAATAATAGGAATAACCAGTTCCAGCATGAAATTAAATTAAAATATGTTGTCGTGACTTCTATATACATAATTCACCACCAACTGCAAACGTGTGAATATTTCATATGCTTGTCAGAGAGTTCTCGATCATTTGGTAACGGGGTAGAAATAATTGCAGTCCCTTTAAGGACCGACATGTTAGTCTGCTTGTTTCTATGGAAACTGACTTTCGGCGGGTCTCGTTTCGCGCGGGAAGTTTTTTAGTGTATAATAAAAACGACACACTGTCGCAGTGGGTTACGTGAGAAATTGTCGCTTTCCAACCAGCGAAACGCGTTCAAACGCGCGCCCTGCTCTCATTTGGAATCAAACGTGGCAGAGAATGAAGTCAATTTAAAGAATCCGTTATTCTACTTTCTTATTGTTGTACGTATTATTACGGGCGTTTCCCGCTAAATAACGCTCACGCGGAAGCTTTCTAGAAGTGAAAGTAAAACAAAACAGAGACGAAAAGTTCAAGGGGGGAAAAAAACTCACCAGCCATTTTTAAGTGTCTCTGTTGCTGAAGTAGTGCTTGAAATAAAGCTTAGGTGAGAGTTAGGAAATAAGAAACGTTTTCTCTTCTGTGCTCAACGAACGTCTTTTCCTTCCGAAGTATGTGGAAGGGAGAGAGGAGGGGCCGTGGGCGGGTTGCACGAAATGTGACGGATTTGACCGAACACGCGCGCGCCTCCCACCCCTTCCCACGGCAATACAGTAAACACACACACGCGCGCGCGCACACACAAACGCGAGCGCACACCCACTCCTCACCCCGCAGTACACGCACAGGCAGTCAGGCACATGTGCGCACGCACACTCACGCGCGCAAACCCACTCCGTCCCATGCAATACGCGGGCGCGCACACACACACACACACACACGTTTATTGTATTTTATCGAGTAAACGCTTGCATCAAGGACCCTCAGAGTACATTTTAGCCAGGAACAAACAGGGGGGAATCATATTTTCTGGATCTAAATTGTCGTGTCATAGAAACAACATCAGACAGTATTTTTTCAAGGCGACACGGTGATCCTTCAGCTGGTCCAGAATGCCGCTGCTCGCCTCTTGACCTGTACTCATAAGAGGGAGCACATAACTCCTACTCTGGCATCCCTTCACTGGCTCCCCATACATTTTAGAGTTATTTTCAAGATCCTCCTCTTTGTTTTCAAATCTCTGAATAATCTCGCGCCACCTTACCTCTCTGAGTTCATCCGCCCCTACACACCTACCGGGCGCCGCAGGTCTGTGGACCAGACATTATTAGAAGTACCAAGAACTAAACTGAGGCTCAGAGGGGATCGAGCCTTTTCTGTTGCTGGTCCCTCTCTCTGGAATGACCTCCCACTGAACATTCTGCAAGCCTCCTCGCTGCCCATCTTCAAAGCCCTCCTCAAAACTCACTTGTATTCTTTGGCATTCGACTCAGAATGACTGATTTGTTCTTGGTTTTACTGTTTGGTTCTTTCTACCGCCTTTATTACCGATTTGTCTTACTGTTTATGGTGCATGTTAAATTGCTCCATGTATGCAGAGATGGCTGATTGAAAGTGCTCTATAATTATACTTGACTTGACTTGATCCACTGGTCAGCACGTCCGCCTCACAGTGCAGAGTTGCAGGGTTCGATTACGGCTCCGGCCTTCTCGTGTGGAGTTCCTTCCTGTGTTCTCCCTCAGCCTGCGCGGGTTTTCTGCGGGTACTCCGGTTTCCTCCCACATTCCAAAATGGATGAATACCCGCATCTGAATCAGCACTCTGTGAAAGTTGTTAAATCGCGGCCCAAAAGGTTTTTAATAATGACATCAGGTTTCTATGAAACTTACTTGGTTCCTCACAGAGGTGGAGTAGTTGAATGATAACAAAGAATTGTTTTGAATCTGAGATTTTAAACACAATGAATTTAATTCTGACCTAAAATCTGGAAACCTCCTGTTCGACAACCTGGGATAGCCTAGCACCTGACAGTTGTGGGATGGTTGAGCGCTAACAGTGTATTTTCAGTATCACTCTGAAATAACAATAAATGACAGCCACACAGATTTCCAATGGTTATTATTCGCAAGGTGTTCATGAAACTGTATTGTGGACATTGCTGGGATTGTTTAGCCCCAGATATAGAATAAGTAGAACAATCGAGTGACTTGGAGATTACAATTGATGCCAGGATTTTTTCTGAAATCAGAAAAGAAACATTCAGCAAGTATGGTGTAAACCTCGAGTATTTCTGAGTATCATGCACGATTCAAAATAATGAAAAAACTCACTCCTTATCTCATGTCCATCGGTTCAATCAAGTTCAGACTCAGACGCTCTGCAAGTTTAGGGTCTCTGATTTTAATCCAATTGATCATCTTCCAGCTGGATTCGTCGCCTTTCTTCCTCACTGTACAGATGAGCTCACGTGCCTTGTTTGCTCTGGTCATGTTCGCCTGAATTATGTGCTGTACCTCGCCATCATTTAAGATGTCATCCTCGAGAAGATGGTACAGAAGTTGATTGAGGACTTCTTCGGATACATTGTCAGCAAAACCTGATGTTTTCGTTTTTAGTTGTGCTGGAAGAAGAAAAAAAAAGAAAAAATGTAGCTATCGTTAAGTCAAGAAACACATGGACATCCATCCATCCATTTACAACTGCACTTCTCTTCTTTAGGGTTGCGGGTGAAAGGGACGTACACCCTGAAAGCTGGAGTACCCACACCCTCGCCAACAGGGAAAACATGATAGAACATGTTTGGTTCTGTTTGGTTGAGCACGGTTTTGCCGTCCAGGTCGTCTTTGTTATTTCCTGTCCTCAAGTGCACATTACTCCTGAAGCATGCATTCCACTCTCGTTCAACTTTTCTTATGTCAAAAGGTCCCAACTCAAATCTTATTTACTTAATAATGACGCATATAATATATTCTGAGAGTTTGAAATGTTCTGTATTCTCACTAGTGGCTTGCTTTACTAATGAGTGCCATGAAGGCATTAATTGGGCTCTGTGGATGCAACTTCGGGCTCGGATAAGATGGCATAGGTCAGGGGTGTCAAACTCCTTTTTTTGTCGCGGGCCACTTCAGGGTTACCGCTTCTTTCGGAGGGCCGGTGGATTATCTCATTATTTATTACCCATAACACTTTGACATTTCGGTGCAGATTTCAGAAAGAATCAGGATAGTTGACACACATGATTTGCTCCCGCTGGCCACATAAAATGATGTGTGGGGCCAGATCTGGCCCCCGGGCCTTGACTTTGAAACAGGTGACTTAGATGTAAATATAACCATCTTTTCACTGCAGCCGCTGCATGAATGAAAGCCGTCTTTTTCATTTTTTTGAAGGTATTTAACAAGGTTAAATTGCTCCATGTACAGCACTTTGTATGCAGCGATGGCTGTTCGAAAGATAAGATAAGATAAGATATCCTTTATTCGTCCCACACCGGGGAAATTTACAGCCTCCAGCAGCAAGAATGTATGTAGAAAGAAGAAAGAGAAAAAAAAATAAAAAAAAAGTGCTCTATAAATACAATTGAATTGAATTGAATTGAAAAAGGTACTGCGACAGTATGCAGTACCTTATTACCAGAATGCGGGCAGTTGATTGAGATGTGGAAGTCAGAAATAAATGTAAAAAAAAAACATGACAAATGAAAAGGAAAGTACAGAGAACAGAGACTAATGGTTTGACTGCAGTAAAAAAGATTAATCGTGAGGTGTACATGGGGCATACTCTTCTCACATTCCGCTAATACAAGTAAACTGAAAGTATACATTGATAATGACACAAAACACCCTCTGAAAGCAACTTTTAGAAAGCAAATAAACAGATTATTCTTCAATGTCAAGTCTACTACCACTTGATCACAACTTGAAAGAGCATGAGTTTTTTCCTGAAAGACAGAAGTGAAGACCTACAACCAACAGCAAGTGAGAGTGCAATGAAGGCCTGGTAAAGTTTAGGGAGTCACCGACTGTCGAGGATTCTGATGCAATATATCTTGGTGGCGAATCATTAATCTTGTGAGGCATGATATACAGACAGACTGTCACTGTGCACCATTTCAGAAAGCATTCAAAAAAATGATCAAGAGACTTGATTTTTTCATTTTCATTATGAGCCTTGCGGGAAAACTACACTCACAATACAGTACATCACAATGCATTGTGGGCATGTTTTTCCCGCGTGGCTCATAACAACGGAAGAATGAAGAGCACGGTTTGCCGTCCAGGTCGTCTTTGTTATTTCCTGTCCTCAAGTGCACATTACTCCTGAAGCATGCATTCCACTCTCGTTCAACTTTTCTTATGTCAAAAGGTCCCACAGATGTCTTACCTGCCATCGCTCTTTGAGAAAAATCCTTTCTTTTGGTGTGGACAAGTAAGCAAAGCCTTCTTTGCACCTACTGTACTGTTTGAGCCCTAACGGATCTGCCTGTTCAAGTTGAAGTCTCCTCCTCCATTTCAGATCCTGCCCAATGAACTCTGAATTGTGTTTGTGTGCATGTGTGCACGTGTGTGTGTGTGTGTTTTTTATTGGTCTCCGGTGGAGACAAGGAAGTCAGACCAAAAAAACCAAAGAGCAGAAAAATCTAACAAAGTGGTTCTACCTCATCCTACAGTCACATCTGCTCTATTTCAGCAACATACTAAATCACACGTTGTTCTGTTACAGGTATTTCACTTTCCAGACTGACACAATATGGAGCAAATTGTGAAATGATGTTTCTTTTAGTTCCTTTACAGAGCTCACAAGAGAGACACAGAGTGACAAAAGCGACATCATGACAGGACATGATAAATGTCAAGTTGAAGTTGTTGGCAGTCCGGCATCCGGAAGGGATGTGGCTCACTGAAGATAGGCGGGGTAATGATTCATCTTTTTCAGCGATTGTACATGGGGGAAAAAAACAACCACTCCGTTTAATATCACATAACATGCCACTGTGATGATGTGATTTACAGTAAACAGAGATGTGGGTCAACTCTAGTCTGCAAGTATCCCCAAGGCTGGGAAATATTTTTCCTATTGGGGGCATTTTAAAAGAAAAATCAACCCAAAAACTGTCTTGACAATAATATGTTCTATGCAGGCCCAGTAGTCTAAACACAGCATTTTGATTAATGTTGTTTAGGCCTGGAAGAGGGGTTCACTGGTGAGTGCCAGGTACCTATTTGTATATGGGATTGGCTGGGAACCAGTTCAGATGTACCCCGACTTCCTGCCCGAAGACATCTGGGATAAACTCCAGCACACCCGCAACCCTCGTGAGAATATGCAGATCGGATAATGGATGGATTTATGATTGATTATTAGATTGTATTCATATTATTTTGTTTCGTGTAAATGGTTTATGTATCAGTCTGTGCACATCAAATTCTACAGTTTGTTGTGTTGTTTTAATTTGAATTTGCTTTTATTTTTGCCTTGTTCTACTCTGCTGTCGGCAGCCACAATGACATTTCAAAAGATAACCATTGCCTTAACTGGATAAATAAAGTTTGACTCAGTAAAAAAAAAAAGACGAGGCCGGCTCATCGTGGAGAAACTGGTGTAGGACTCCCACGTCTATATTCAGCAAAAATATAGGGTTAATCAGTTTTTTTCGATCCCTGAAAATAGTTTTAATATAAAACCGATTCATGACACGTTCAAAAAACTGTTGCGCCGTCAATCTACTAGGTGGCGATACGCAATGGTACGTCATCTTGAGGTGCTATCCGAGGAACGAAGAAGAACTACGCCGGCCGAACGACAAAATGGCGGATTCTGTCTGTGCGACGCAACTTTCCATTATGCTCATGTAAACACTCTCCATTACAGAATCGACGTTGCGTGCCAGCTTTTCCCGTCCTGCGAATGATACTGTGCGTCATCAGCAACCACACGTCATCTTTTTTTGTGACACCGATAGTCGTTGTTCATGGGTGGCTTTGTAAATAGCTTCAGTAGCTAGCCTGCCAACACATTCTAGCCAAAATACATGATCGTACTCGGCGCGAAGCAAACATTTTACGGTTTGGATGTAAACTTCTCCACAACAGCAATGAATGACTGAGTACGTAGCCGGCTGTATAATCTGAAGTGTTGTCAGTTCAAAACCTTACGCGACAAAGGATGGGCGATAGACCGTTAGCTAGATGGTGCGAAAATTACATTTAGAAATGAGGGTAACGCTCATTACAGTTACGCAGTTCATATATTTGAATGTTCATTGTGTTCTCCTCGTGTTGCCTTGGCAGCCTACTTTGAAGAATGATGGCCCAGCGGTCTGAACGTCGTCGGATCCATCTGGACCAGTCCGATCTGCTTTGTACCAAAGGATGTGGTTTTTATGGCAACACAGCTTGGCAGGGCCTGTGTTCCAAGTGCTGGCGAGAGGAAAACCAGCGAGACAAGCAAAAACAGATCCAGGACGACTGCGCTCTAGCTGAGAGGTTTGTTTGCAAACTCATGCAGCTGGAGTTCTGAGACCGTTTTAGTTCAGGGACTTCTTGCAGGGAACGCTTGTGAATATTCTCACGTATTCAGCTCATTTCATTCTCAGTGCGTTGATTGATTGTACCCGGACTGTTCTGGTTTCCTCCCACATTCCAAAAATATGCATGGCAGGCTGATTGAACACTCTAAATTGTCCCTAGGTGTGAGTGTGAGTGTGAATGGTTGTTCGTCTCTGTGTGCCCTGCGATTGGCTGGCAACCGATTCAGGGTGTCCCCCGCCTACTGCCCGGAGACAGCTGGGATAGGCTCCAGCACCCCCCGCGACCCTAGTGAGGATCAAGCGGTTAGGAAGATGAATGAATGAATGAATGTTCTGGTAGTCCTAGAAGACATTTCTCCTTTTATCTGAGCGTGCTTCATCAGCTGGGATTGAACCTGGGGCCTCTGCATGGTGAGGTCGATGCGCTAACCACTGGACCACCAGGCTGCACTTGATGTTTCTTAGTTGTTGCTTATTTGGTTTTGTGTGATCATGAAACACAAAATGGATTTGAAACAAAAAAATGCAAAATACTGTCAATATTTATGTGCTTAAACCGATGGAATAATCAATAGCATTATCAGTTCTCAAAAGTAGTTGACAGTGACAGCCCTACATCGAAGAGAGACATCTACAGGCCAACAACATTCAATTAATACTACTTTCAGTAGTTGGATGGTTATAGATAGGTGGTGGTAAAGGCCAAAAGTCTCTTTGCTGTTATTTTCATGATTGATGAAAAGACACTATGTATGTGTACAGCGCAGAATTTGGCCACTATCTGAGAACCACTGCTTGACACTGTTTTATTTCTTTAGTACTTCGGCTGATCGCTCATCAACAACCCCCTGGTCCTTCAGTCATGTCTCTTATCCACCACAGGCTGCAAAGAGAAGAAGAGGAAGCCTATGCAAGCAGACAGCAGAAGGCCCAGTCCCAGGCCGCTGTCACACCTTTCAACAAATTTGAGGAACGCAAGACCAAGGAAAAGTCGAGCAAAGTCAACACTGTCACCAAGTTTTTCACTCCCTCCAGTAAAACGCCGCCAAAGAAAGGTAGGCCTTTCAACTGATGAAGCTGACTGCCACGAAAGTCAAATGTGTGACACAATAAAGTGAACCCTCATTTCTTGTGGGGGGTCACACATTCCCATTCGCAAAGTCTGAGCTACAAAGACACCTTGTACAAAACTTTCCACCTTAATTGTTAATTAAGGATGCAAAAAATTGAACTGTGCTCCAGGTGTGGGCCGATCACCGGTTTCTCGGTTCACCATGTTTCGATAATGACTGAAACTTTCCGCCATTGGTAATGAATGCAGAGGGGACTTCTAAGAAGGTGCGAAATAATTGACTGCTTGCAGAGATTGCTAAATGCGTTACCTCTAGGAAATTAACGATGAAAGGCCAACCATTAGCTATTTCCCACAAGAATCTCAAAGATTAAATAAAAACATGAAAAGTGTTTTGTTTTTTTTGTTTATGTGTGTGTGTGTGTGTGTCTGCCCAAGATGCCACCGCTCCTTTGGATTCTCAGTCCAGCCCGAGCACCTGCTCCACAGCGAACCGTCCGTCCTCGGCGGACACAGACCTAGCAACAAGGGAGTTTATTGATTTCCTCAAGCCTCTGAAATATGGCCGGCAAATCTTCAGACAGTGTCGCGCTTTCACTGAGAGCATGGCTTACAAGCGGGTGAGCTCCAGTACAATAGTGCCAGATGTGGTAAAGATGTTTTTTGTCAAGCTTATCCTAATTTGATTGAGTCATTTGCAATATTGTCTCCCTTCTATTAGGACATGGGTGTTGAGGACATGTCAGAATGCGCCCAGGACTTCTACCAGAGTCTGTCAGAGCGCCTTCACACTCAATTTAAAGGTACAGAAATGCTTGCGTTGTATCTTTTTACATGTGCTGTTCTCACGTTGATGGTTTTGCTCTTAGGCTCCTCCGAGTATGTAGAGGGCATCATGGACGAAGTGGAGAGGTACATGACCACGCGTCTGTACAAGGAGGTTTTCTGTCCTGAAACGTCAGATGATGAAAAGAAAGACCTGGCTGTTCAGAAGAGGATCAGGTTTGTACACGGAAGACGTAGCCGTCATTCAAACTGTGATTATTTCCGTTCATAATGTGTACAAAATTGCGAGAGTCGCATCATGCACGCACGCGATCACTTGGAACAACTTCCTCGTTGTTGTGTAACACTGCCCTACTGACTTCTTATTCACAGAGCCTTGCACTGGGTCACCACTGAGATGCTGGGCGTTCCCGTCGATGAGGAGATCCCCGAGGCTTCCGACAGTGTGGTGAAAGCCATCACAGGTGAGTCTCATCGGCATTTTAGAAATACTGCAGAGGGTAGTCGCATTTCAGTGACTATTCGAGGTTACAGTCGGCACGCGGCAACCTACTCTGCAATGCAGCATAAGAATACATAATTACATAACACAAGAATGCTCACTTATCAGCATACGTATGATAATTCAGGCCCTTTTTTTCATGCCAACATTTGCTGTAATTCTGACTTTACTTTCGAGTGAGGCTGGATTGGTGATAGACCAGGGTGCTTTCTAACTTCGGTAGGAAATCTTCAGGAACGGAATGCCATCAGTAAACCGATGACCACGCACACTGTCTCTCCCCCCCAGATGTGATCGAACTCGATTCCAAGCGGGTGCCCAAGGACAAGCTGGCGTGCATCACGCGCTGCAGCAAGCACATCTTCAACGCCATCCGCATTAGCAAGAAGGAGGCGGCGTCGGCGGACGACTTCCTGCCCACGCTCATCTACATCGTGCTCAAGGCCAACCCGCCGCGCCTTCAGTCCAACATCCAATACATTACTCGCTTCTGCAACCCCAGCAGGCTCATGACCGGAGAGGATGGCTACTACTTCACAAATCTGGTTCGAAAAGCCATTCATTAATTCACACGCACACAAGAAATGACTACAAAATGTATGAGAACGGAGCCCTTAAATGTGAATACAATCCATCATGCTGACCTTCAAGTTGGTCTAATTTCAAAGCAAATTGCCCCAGAGTAAGTTGACTACTTTTCAGGCAAATAATATAAACGGCCACTTCATTATCAAACATTCTTATGAATTTAAAAATAAAAGGCTTGTCTTCTTTAGCCTTTGCAAAAATATATACTAATTACTGCATTTTACCGGGCTGGTGAGACAGCCGTCATTAAAATCTCGGTGAGGATAAACGGTTCAGATGCTGGGTGTGTATGATACTGCCCCCTAGTGGCCAAGGCGCACACACTAGTAGGAGTCGCAAGCTGAATTCATCATAATGCACAAACTGTTAATTCTTTATAGTCACATTTTTAGAGGCTGAAATGACTTAATGGCTTTGCCACGAAACTAATCAGTGAATGAATGAATGAATCAAACGTGGCGCCCCGTGGTTCAGGACAAATCGTGAATGCTGCTTTCATGAACGTGACCCTGTTCCTCTCTTCAGTGTTGCGCCTTGGCCTTCATTGAGAAACTGGACGGCAAGTCGCTCAACATGACCTCTGAGGAGTTTGACCGTTACATGTCGGGGGTCCAGGTGTCCCCCAACTGGCCACCGGTGGACGGCGCCGCGCTCAGCCAGGTGCACGAGCGTCTGGACCTACTGTCGGGCCTTGGCGAGCGGCAGGAGCTCGTCATGGAGCGAGCGCGGCAGATGGAGAGCGACCTCATCGACTGGACGGACGAAGTGGAGCAGAATGTGCAGAGCATCCTGGAGACGTTCGAGGCGCGTAATCCTCCCGTCGTTACCTCCTCCGGCAGCGCGGCGACGGGCGCGGCAGCGGTCTCCTCGGCTATTGACTCTGACAACGTTGAGAACGAGCAACTGCCGCCGCCGCTGACGCCGCAAGTGTTTGCCGGTTGATGCTAGTAGAACTTCGATGCTCTTGTATCCATCCAAATTAGAAGGCCCGAAGCTCCTTCCGGTGCGCATTAAGAATAACCCATTATGATTGGGTCACACCTGTTATGATTCACTCTGTGACCGAGACAAAGTGTGTCATGTCCGACATTGGAGGTGTGAATATGACTCGAACCACGCCCTTGACTGTCTGCCAATCAATCACAGGGCAAGTCTGGCCGCTACATTACTAAGAATGCAGGTAAGGATGGACACTATTCTCAAAGTTGGGAATTTTAGACTTCTGGGTGACATTTCAGGATGAACCTAAAATTAAATAATTACTTTTACAGCCCAATTTAATTTGGCTTTGGTCTGAACTTTTGAATGCACATGTCCAACTTTTAATGTGGTGATGAACTGCAAAATACACGTGAGAGGTTTGTTTCATGAATGGACTTTGTTTGATTTGAATTTTAACATCATCATCTTTATCATGCTGTTCAAATTTGTGAGACCAAGATGACGGCTAATAATTGATCAACAGCACCTTACTATTGCAAGGCTTCACACAAGATATTCTCAGACAGACCTGTCCAATCAGCTTAGGGTGTCAGTGTTGGTTGGGTCCGAGAGACTGGAAGAGCTACCGAGAGTCTTAAATGTAAGTCGAGCTCTGTTTCGCTCCTTGTTAAGAGAACAATTTGTGCCAAAAAGTATTGAACTGGCTAATTACAGTTCACGAAAACTGACAAACTAGCATTGAAAAAATGTTGTTAATGTAATAAAATAAAAATGAGGCTAACTGAAAAAAGAAAAGCTAATTGAAATTACATTTATTTAACGGCAATCAGCAAAACGATTTCTTCATTTTAGTCTTGAATGATTTTTTTTTAAAATGGTGAGCTTTCATGGTATAATTTAATTGTACATTGTAGGTTCATATAGAAGAACAAGGTTGAACAGTTGTTTGGAAATTGTAGTTTACTTCAAAAGAAAACTAAATCTAATGCTAAAACTTATAAAGTAAACTAAAATGAAGCATTTTCAAAAAAATAAAAATGCTAAAAACAAAATAAAAGTAATAAGAAAAAAGTCTAAATGAAATAAAAACTAACAATAAAAATTCAAAAACTATCACTTTATAGCTATCGGAATTAAGTATTTCACAGTTGGACATATGCATTTACAAGTTTAGACAAAGGTCAAATGAAATCCACTTGTAACAGGTTGTTAATGCTGCATTTTTTGGTCCAGCCTGAAATATCACAGAAATTCTTAGCATATCTCGACTGTGGAGTCATGTTAGACTGGATTTTTGGCTAAAATGTCTGTTTGCATCAGCCTGGCGCGCTCTTAAGGCAATAGACATCCGAAGTACGGCGTCACTGTAGGTATTAGTGCAATGAAACCTCTTAAAGGTTCGACCGCATTCTTGTACTTGTTTCAGAGTCAACTGAATTGACTGAAACCAAAATTTCCCAGACGCAGAATACAAAAGTACGGTAGCTTATTGGCAGCTAGCATATGAAGCTAAGTCTACCCTCGGTGCTACTTGTCAAATTGATGGACTCGACACCAGTCACAGAAGATCTAAAGTCCCATTTTTTTAATTTTTCCTTTTTTTTTTTTAAACAAAATATTGATTCCCACCAACTACAAACTTGTAACAACGTTTCTACTCAATCATCCACCTTGCTACTGGAGGCCATTGCTAATATGAAACCAAAACATCACATCACGTGTCATACCAGACATCAAAAGTCTTGGTACCACTACTGTTTAGGTTCTGGATTGAAATGTCGGCTCTGAGTTTGTGTGTTCGACCGCTCCAAGGCGTTCCCCATTTTTCGGGCCAAATCAACAATGGATGCCATGCCGCTCAACTTTGGAGGTTCCGTTGTGCTAGTTGTTAAAAGACAAATTGAGAGAGCAAGATAATCATTTGCACATGTGTGCATATGCGGGCATGTGTGTCGCATGTTGATGTTTTTACATTTGGGTCAAGCAATCCTCGGAAATCCTCCACGAACGCGTTTGGACTGAGGTGGTTTTATTTTTCGAGGAAGTGGTTGGTGTTACAAATGGCAACCTAGTGGAACCCTTCTTGGTATACGTTTTAGCAATTTGAAGCACTTTAATGATTATAATATGATATAATGAAGGATAGTGCAGACACTGTATTTTCAGGTGTGCCTTGTTGCGGCACCATCCATTTAGATTCATAGTTAGATTCTAATCATATTCTTATGACTATTTTGTAGCCATATATGATTTTTTTGGGGGGGATGTGGGGGGTAAGGGCAGGCTTTTAAACGTAACTAGTTGGAGCAAGTTACTGCACCGTAGAAGCTGTTTTTTTTTTCGAGGGTTGTAACACTCACTGGCCACAACACCAGAATCCAAAAATAACCTTCATAAAAAGAATCCTCACTTTAGATGAACGCTCATATTAGTTCTTATTCTGAATCATATTTTTCAGTGGGGTATTATATTTCTGTGAAAGTTTTGTGGCCGGTGAGTTAACGGAGAGGTTCAAAACATCCATATTTTTTTTTTTTTGTCGTATTATATAGGTGAGAAGTCAATACTGTCCTTATTTAAACATAACTTATTGGGGGAAAATGTGTTTTATTTGCATCACTGTGTGTGTGGTAACTGCTGATGACTAATAAAACCTGAGAGAAGACCGCCCTGTCGACTCTGCATATGCTGTACTTTTACATAAATAGCCGCAGTTGTGCAAGCGCAGAGTATGCTTTCAAAACTATTGCTCCACTTATGTATCATATTGGGAAATCTGAAATTAATCATTGGTAGATGTTGAGAAATAATAGAATAGAAATATTGTGAGTTTGGAATTTTGATTTCTAAAAACAGGAGCGTGTTTTATTTCAAAATGTAAATAGCACATGTACCACAAAGGCTCTTCTTTCACCTTCTAGAAAAATGTTTCTAGCTTTTGAGGTTCTCTCGTAATCAACTGTTGAACATGAGTTAGGTTCACCCAAAAGAACGGTTTCTGACCAAAAGCAAACAAAACAAGCTTTTTGTGAAAATGTCAAGCGGGTGAGTGACTTAGCCACCAATGGTTTTTTTTTTTTTTTTTTTTTGTGACACATCAACTTAGAAAACAAGGAAGAACAAATATATAATATAATATCAATAACAGATTACAGATTTACTTACAACTATGAAAAACTCCATGACCAACGCTTCGTAATTCACCAGGCGAAAGTTGTAATTTCTCTCACAAATTTCACATCTGTTGGAACATTTACTTTATTATAAACATTAATGGGCACTAAATTGTTACACTCCAGCGAACGGATGTAAACATCCACGTCAGTGAAAAAGTTCAGTGTAAATGTTACCGTTTTGAATGTTGTCATTAATTGGCTGGGCTTAAAAAAGTCACGCTTCCCACTAGCCACTAGCCCAGATTGAGAAGTGTAAAGTTATTCTTGCCCTGAAAAGGTTCAATTAAATTCAACCATGTGATTTAGTTCCCGCCAGTCAAATGTACCGGCAATCAATACACTGGGAACCTTTGATACTAAAAAAAAAGTTTCAGACTGCTACTGCATTTTAACTTTTAGAATGATGATCATGCTCATAACATGTTCTTTAAATATGATAAGACAGATTTTTCTAAGACACTAAAGTCTAGTGATGTACGACAGTACAATTTTCCAAATGCATTCTGGTGCCCTATAAAGAAAAGGGAATCCCGCTAAGGTTCCATTGTTTACAGTCCTTGTAGATTGAAAGTGAAATGAAACAAGAAAAAGAAAGAAAAGAGGAATTCCTATGATCTGGGCTAAAATTAAAAAAAATATTTTCACTTCCCTTATTTCTTTTTGGTATAAAGGCCAGTTGCCTTCAAGAAAACGACACACGGTCACAATGACAGCAACGATATATTTTCTTGGTAAGTGTGTACCAAATCTAAGATAACGTGTGTGTGTGTGTGTGTGTGTGTGTGTATATATATATATATATATATATATATATATATATATATATATATATGTGTGTGTGTATAATTATATGTTGTACCATTTATCCATTCATATGACTCAAATGTATTTTCTGTTTCAGTTCTTTCCACGCTGCCACAACTCATAGTCCCTTTGGGTATGAAACATAATATTTTTTCTTTGAACTTAGCGATGTTCAGTGCATATTTTTCATGTTTTTGTGTCCCCCGCCCCGTGTGTAGAGACCTCTTATGGCGCACGAGCAGAGCTGGTGTCAGGTCATTCCCGGGTTTTCTCTGGGGAACACGTCCAACTCAGATGCAGTATTCCCGATGGCCGCAAGTCTTCCTGGAATTATTTGTGGTTCAAAGGAACCGAGCGGTTGGAGCACCATGCGGAAATGTTGACTCTGAAAGGCTTTCTTAGCGACAGTGGAGAGTTTCAATGCCAAGGAGTCAGAGACACGGCTGTGGGAAACATCTATACGCAAAAAAGCCCTGCCGTGGAAATAAATATGGACGGTAAGAATAGTCTGCAGGCCTAGTTTTACAATCTTTTGGCTGTAGTAAGCTAACTCTTGTCAGACAGATGAAACAAGTCTCTCTAAAAAGTGCTCCAAAGCTGCTTAGAATGAAATACGTTTATTAATTAATTTATTTTTTATAATGTCAGTTGGCTCCATCTTTCTCTGCTTCTCAGGAGGTTGGGCAATCCTGCAGCTCCCGCAGCTGCCAGGACTCGTCGGAGAGACGTTGAACATGAGCTGCCGCGTGCGCGGCCGTCCCCGATTTCACGAGGTGATTTTGTACAAAGATGGCGTGGAAGTCCAGAGGCAAAGCGGCTTCAACCCAAAGTTGAGCTTGGACCACCTGAGAATGGAAGATCAAGGACTGTACTCCTGCAGGGCATCTTGGGATGACGACAGACAAACTCATTCAGTGATTTCGAATGATGTTCAAGTCAATGTCAAAGGTGAGTTCAGGGGATACTTTTGTCTGGGTCTGATTTTAATTTGACTGTTTTTGTGCTTTTTACTGGTCTGTTGTTGTTTTATCGTGTGTTGTTGTGTGCAGCACTTTGTATACAGAGGTGGTTGTATTAAGGTGCTCTGTTAAGCCTTTCGTCCACCCTGTAACCCAGGGGTGTCATACTCATTTTACATTGTGGGCCACATTCGGACTCGGTCGATTTCAAGTGGGCAGGACCATTAACATTATACCATACTCTGCTATACATAACCAAAATATCATGTATTTCCTTTGTTTTGGTATAAAGAAGCATCGGTGCATTGATACCGTCTGCTGTGTTGGTTCTGTCTCAGTGCAAGATTGAGACTGCTGTTTGCATCTCTGATCAAAACAATGTTGTCTTCTACTCTGATCAAAACGGTCTGCCCCTAGCGGACAATCCGTGAATTGCATTTTATTAAAAATATTCATTCTGTGTCTTTAATGCATTTTTTCACTTTTAAATTATCCTGCGGGCCAGATTGAACCTCCTTGGGGGCCGGATGTTTGACACCCCTGCTGTAACCTGATAACATGATAAGCTGTCCACTGTAATAACCGCTGTCGCTGAAAGGGTGAATACATTTGAGTTGAGTGGAGAATTTCACTTAACAGCATCCAACCCAAGATATGTACGAGCAAAGCCCACATTTACCCACACATTTTGAAAAGTACAAAGACAACAGGGCAGAAGGACCCCCCACTCTCCCTCATTATTGCGATTGTGATTTAATATGCAATTGTTTTTTTCAAGGTCCTCTTCCCATGTCTTTGTTTTGTTGTTGTTGACATAAGCAACTAATTATTCTGTCTTTCAGTGAAAGTATCAGGTTTATTACGGACTAATGTTCTGGTCTTATTTTAATTTTTTTCTTGTCATGCTTGTTTTCTTTCAGAGGTTCTGACACAGCCCATGCTAGAGGTGGTCACAGAAAACAACCTGCTGCTGGCCGATAAGATTAAGCTGACTTGCCATCTCCAGTACAACGCCCGCAGTCCGGCGCCTCCCATACACTACTACTTCTACAGGGATAACAGGCGGTTGGGGATGGCCACTTCCAAGAACTTTACGCTGGTCAAACGTAGACCAGGTCTGTACAGCTGCAAGGCCAAGGTGCTCCAGCTTGGCCTATGCAAGTGGAGTGAGACCGAAGCATTCGAAGAGTGACAAAGACATGAAAGCAGTACCGGTAACATGCCATAGGTTGGCTGAAGATGCTTCTGATTCTTCGGATTAAAGATGACACATCCTCATTTGACACGTATGCTACCACCAGTTTAAATTTTCGGATGAACTGTATTAGAACTGTAGACGAATAATTACACAGCATCACTTAATTTGTCTTACTGGTCATTTATATAGTTACAAAGCCCTATCCAGTTTCAATGTGTGTGTGTGTGTGTGTGTGTATATACTGTATATATATACTTGTATATACTGTATACCTATAGGTAATATAGGTATTGTGTGTGTGTGTGTGCGCGTGTGTGTGTGTGTGTGTGTGTGTGTGTGTGTGTGTGTGTGTGTGTGTGTGTGTGTGTGTGTGTGCGTGTATGTGTGTGTGTGTGCGCGCGCGCATATGTACCGGTATGTATGTAAGGCGTCAGTCAAAATGGGAATTGCATGTACATTGGATATAAAAAGTGCACACTGTTCAAATAGCACTTTTTTGTGAGATTTTTTTGTGAGTTATTGTGATAAATTATTTCAATGCTTTTCCCACGATTAATGTGACCTATAACCAGTACAACTTTTGAAAATCCTTTTGAGACTAGAACTAAAAATTAAGACAGTTAGGTTGGACAAGTGTGCACAATTAACCAATCGCATTCAAATTCATGCATAATGGTAGCCAGCACACACCATCTACCACTTAAAAGTGTCTGTGATGAACAAAAAGTGTCACAAAAACCTGGATATGAAAAGCAATGTGCAGACTTTTATATCCACAATATGATCTATTCTATACTTGTATGTCATGCCTTTGTTGATCGTAGTTGCTTGTTATTGCAGTACTAGGGTAGCTTATACTACCGGAGACAAATTCCTTGTGTGTTTTAAATACTTGGCCAATAAAGATGATTCTGATTCTGATCTAAATAGTAAATAATGGTCCCCCAGCAACTATGTGAACAACTGTGCAAGCAATCATTAAAAGGGCAGGTGTGAATATCTCAATACGTCTACCATCCACAAAGTATTCAAGCTGTGCTTTGGTGGGAACTTGCAGTCTCATAAATGACCGGCTTGAATTGTTGGATTTTTAAAAAAAGAATGTTTATTGATAGGCATAAGACAAAATAGATTTGTACATAGATAACAGTGACAATGATCTAAATAGTCCATGAACTCTCCCCACAAAGTACAGAACAGTTGAAGAGTACACATAAGTACACAGTCCACCACCACCGGATTAGATCAGAGGGCACGTTCACCATCAAGCCGAGTAAAGGAGGAATCCGGAGAAGATGCTGTCGTCCTCGCTGCTGGCGTACACCCCGTTCCAGTCTCTAAAGGTCTCCATCCACACTTGATCGCCCTGCGCTAAGCGCAGCACCACCAGAGTGGACGCCTGGTCAATGTCTTGGCCGTACAGCGAGTCCCGCGTCCTCACCCGCCGCGAGCCGTTCACCACCAGAGTGGCGCGCAGGGGTTGATTCCGTACGGTGATGTGGAAGGAGAAGACGTACACACCGGCGTGGACGCACACGAAGATGTTGCTGGTGATGTTGAAGTGGTTCTCTTCATTGTAGAACACTTTGTCAAAACGAATCGGGAACCCAGATGGTGGGAAGGATCTTCTCGGGGAGATGCCGACGCTGAAGGCCGAGCGTTTCTGAGGAACGCCTGAACCCTTCGCCCCTTTGAAGCCACGCATTCCCCGCTCCCCTCTCATCCCATGGTACCCTCGATCTCCTTTTGGTCCCTGCACCCCTCTAACACCTTGTGGACCCTGTGCCCCTCTCACTCCAGGTTCTCCCTGGGCTCCAGGAGGTCCGTGATCCCCGCGTACGCCGATGGGACCCGGGGCCCCGTTCTTGCCGTTGATCCCCGGGATTCCCATCGCTCCCGGGATTCCTGGAGAGCCAGTGTCTCCGCGATCACCTTTTGGCCCCCTGTCCCCAAATGTGCCGCACTCGCCCTTATCACCCTTATCTCCTTTAGGACCAAGAATCACTCCAGAGGTTCCAGGTGGCCCCTCTTTACCCGGTTCTCCTTTCTCACCAACAGTTCCATTTTGTCCAGGTTCACCTTTTTGACCGCCGTCGCCTTTGACGCCATGCATGCCCGCCTCACCTTTCACTCCTTTTAGGCCAACATCACCTGCAGAGTAAAGACATTCATTCAAAACTGTCCTATCCATGATGCCACCACGCATTTGGGACTGTCAAAATTCCCGACCTCTCTGCCCGGGTTTCCCCGGAGCTCCTGGATATCCACTTGGGCCAGTGTTTCCCCTTTCACCCTTATTCCCTAGTAAACAGAAATATAGAAAAGCAGAAGAAACATTGAAATGAGCAAACATTACCAATGCACGTTTTCTAGAGTTGGTGGTGATTTTGCAGTTTGTACAGAACGAGCAGATGGTCATTGCCTTTTTCCGCCCACTTCAGTAATAATAAGGAGTAGCGATTCAAGGCAGGCCGGGGCAGTTTTTTAGTGCATCTCATGCACACAGTCATTCAATGTGCTTTACATGATTAAATGTACATTTACAAGCATTCACATTTATAAAAGACAGCTTGCTAAAAGTTCCAAAAGAACATACAGTTCAAGGATCTAATATATATTCCGTTAGTGCCAGATTTAAGAACTCCAGTAATATGCTCAGATCTCTTTGTTCGGGTCAGAACCCGAGCTGCATTATTCTGCATGAGCTACATCTGTGTAACGGGTCTTTTGAGGGAGTCCATTCAGAAGACCATTGCATTAGTCAAGTCTACTGGAAATAAAAGCTTGGATGAACTTTTGCTAGTCTGCTTGAAACATTAAACCTTTCAGATTTGAGTCCTACAGCCAACCAAGGCTTCAGACCTGGTCTTTGTTTTTTCTTTTTTTTTCTTAAGTGTTTAGTAAGTGTCTTTTTACTGGCTAAAAAAATTACTGGTACCTCATTTTTTTACGGTTTAATTGAAAAAAATGTTGGTGCATTTCGTTTTAGACACTGACACAACACCTCAATTTAACTGTAGTCATGATGGTCAACATTACATTTCTGAAGCATCTGACCTGAATGTAGCATATACATGCTGAACAAAAGGGGTCCAAGAAATGACCCCTGAGGGACACCCAGATGTCATGGCCATGTTATCTGTTTCAAAACTTCCAATAGTAACTCTATTCCTCCACATAAGACCTGAACCATTTTAGGATTGTAACATTCATGACATGCACAATTGACCTAATTACTCATTTGAAGTTGTTATTAGTCTATGGGGCAGTTATTATGAAGTCCCATGAGTTTTAGTTAGCAAAAAGTAAGCTGTTAGATGATATGGAAAAAGAATACACACTTATTTTTATCTACAGCATGTAGACGCACATGCTGGCTGCAAAGTTTTTTTCAAAATTGGAATGCAATACCTTTGTCTCCTTTCATCCCCTTAAGACCACTCATTCCCGGTGGTCCAGGGGAGCCAGCTGAACCGGGAAAGCCTCTTGTCCCCGGTGGTCCTAGATACGACAAGTTTAAAATACAGAAGAAACTGAACGCCCCATAAAAACTAAGTAACTGGTTAAGAGTGTTTGCTTCTCATTACCTGTCAGGCCGCTGTCTCCCTTTGGCCCTTGGGGCCCTCTCTCAGGTGGGCAGCACTCACAGAAGTTGAAGTAGCACTCATTGTAATCCAAGGTGTAATTGTCAGGGCCTACACTGGGTGGCTCCGTGTTCACTGTGTGGTCCTGAGGCAAAGCGTGGTCGGGGTAGGCGAGCAGTGGCTTAGGCTCAGCAGGGATGTAGCCCATCTTGGGCTTCGGTGTAACGGGGGCCCCGGCGTGGTTGTGTATTGTGACCTGAGAGAGGGGTTTCTTGGTGTACTGGTACTTGGGCTTGGGTGTGGACTTGGCCTCAACGCAGGACATCGCCGTGAGTGTTACCATGACGATGGCTAGAAGAGTCCACTGACTGGAGATGAGACTCATGTTGGAGCTGAGAACAGATGGTCATTAGAACGGCATAGAGCATTCAAGACACTCTCAGTGCATTTCGATCCTGACTCTTAATCTCTCACAATGCAGCGTCCAATGAACCACCAATGTTTTTTTTTTTAAATACCAGCACCCAAAATTATTGGCAGGAGGGATAACTACCTAATATACCAGAGTTTAATGAATAGATGTAATATAATAAAGACTCACCAAGTTATGCATACGTGGTGTGGTCATTTATTTTCTGCACGGTGACTTGGAGGCATCCCTGGGTGCTCTTGGTCCATCTGATCCCAGCAGGAAGAGAACAAGCCCACCAATAAAGCTGTCTGCTGGAAGAAGAAGGGGGGAGGTCTGAAATCCAACGAGGGTGAAGGCTGGATCGGACCCAAGCAGAACCACTGTGCTGTGGCCTCATTCTCTGCGCAGAAAGGTGTTTTTGTGACACGGGATACCAGCCTGGAGCCTGGAGCACTGGAGCACTCCTCTCAATACGAGCTCGGCGAAGAGCAAAACCCCTTGGCCGATGGGTCACCTGATACCTAAGGGCATTCTTCCAACCGTTATGCAGCTAGCTTGGTCTCAAGGTGGGACAAAGCAGAGCAAAGAAAATTCTGGGACAGAGGCAAGGCAACTAAAGCTCACAAATTTTGTGTATAGTTTGAAATGCTTGCGTTGCGCTCATCATCAGTCCATCCATTTTCTCAATAAACTTGCGTAATGACAATAAACAGGCATCCAAGCTGTTGTGTTGAAGTTTGTTGATGGGTCCTCTTTTCGTAGTTAAAATTCGTATATGTTTGTGAAGTACCAAAGGTCGACAAAGTACATCAAATATAGTCAAAGGCAACTGTAGCACTACAAATTTGTAGCCTTCCTTGTTTTGAAACTCCACTCGATCGAACCCATGGTGTTCGGTGAATCGGTCTCAGGGGTTCGACAGAGCCTCTGCCATGGAGAGTAAGGCACATTCGACTCAACATGTCAATAAGTTATGACACGCCCGCCTGGCCATCACTGGATGGGTCAATTTTGTGCACAATTTTAAAAAACGTACACTGTACTTATGTCTTGAATTGTTTTTTTTTTAAATAAATGCGTGTTTTTAATGCCTCGAATTTGTTTTTAAAAAAACATTTTTATTTTTCACTGATGAAGGGTTTGGTGAGTGTGCATATGAACTTGTTGGGTTCAGTACCTCTGAGAAGGTTAAGAACCACTGATATTCGATTTTAGCCACAAAAAAGGCCTGAAGGCGTTTTTCGCCCCAAAAAAGAACCATGTATAGAAAGGTGCTTTTAGCCCCCAAAAATGACCATGTACTGTATGTAAGGCGTTTTTAGCTGAAAAAAAAAACATGTACAGGATAGGAAGGCGGTTTTAGTGGAAAAAAACAACCATGTATTTTCAGGCGTTTTTTGCTGGAAAAAAACCACCATGTATAGTAAGGGGGCGGCCCAGTAGACCAGTGGTTAGCACGTCGGCTTCACAGTGCAGAGGTACCGGGTTCGATTCCAGCTCCGGCCTCCCTGTGTGGAGTTTGCATGTTCTCCCCGGGCCTGCGTGGGTTTTCTCCGGGTGCTCCGGTTTCCTCCCACATTCCAAAAACATGCGTGGCAGGCTGATTGAACACTCTAAATTGTCCCTAGGTGTGAGTGTGAGTGCGAATGGTTGTTCGTTTCTGTGTGCCCTGCGATTGGCTGGCAACCGATTTAGGGTGTCCCCCGCCGACTGCCCGAAGACAGCTGGGATAGGCTCCAGCACCCCCCGCGACCCTAGTGAGGATCAAGCGGTTCAGAAGATGAATGAATGAATGAATGTATAGTAAGGCGTTTTGAGCCAAAAAACCCAGACCATGTAAAGTATGACGTTTTTAGACGAAAAAACGACCATGTAAAGTTAGGCGTTTTTAGCCGATAAATCCGACCATGTATAATGAGTCGTTTTTAGCCAAAAAAACCCAACCGTTTTTAGACGAAAAAAAAATGACTATGTATAGTAAGCCGTTTTTTTTCTGAAAAAAACGACCACATATAGGAAGGTGTTTTTAGCCGAACAAAACGACCATGTACAGTATACTCAGGCGGTTTTAGCCGAAAAAAAACGACCATGTACAGTAAGGCGTGTTTAGCCGAAAAAACAACCATTTATAGTTAGCATGGGTTCAAACCCCAATCAATGATGTGTGAAAATACTTTCCTGCAAACCCTCCAGAGTGCATGTCAAATACGCCTATTGTGCAGAGTAAGTCCCAGTCACTTGTGCATTAGAGGTATACACGCCAGCTTTCCGTCTAGGCAACCCTGGTTCAACCCCTGCTCAGTGATGTGAGAAAATACATCACCAATCAGTAACTTTTTACTGAAAACCCTCCAGAGTGCATGTCAAATACGCCTACTGTGCATATCAAGTCTCAGTCACTGGTGATGTTGAGGTATACAAGCTGGCTTTCTGTCCAGACAGCGCGGGTTCAAACCCCATCCAGTAACAGTGTAAATGTCAGTTCCAATGTCCTAAAGCTGGTGTAGGCTCCAGCAAGTTCCCAGTGACAGTCGTTCATGTAGAAGAGGGGTTTTCAGCCCAAAAAAAACAACAACCATGTATAGGAAGTTGTTTTTAGCTAAACAAAACAACCACGTATAGGAAGGCGTTTTAGCCCCCAAAAAACGACCATGTATAGTAAGGCGTTTTTAGGTGAAAAAAAATGACCATGTGTACTAAGGCGTTTTTAGTTCAGAAAAACGCCTATAGTAAGGTGGTTTTAGCTGAAAAAAACAACCATATATAGTAAGGCGTTTTTAGCGAGAAAAAAACGGCCATGTATAGTAAGGCGTTTTTAGCTGAAAAAAACGACCATGTACACTAAGGCGTTTTTACTCCGAAAAAAAACGACCATGTATACTAAGGCGTTTTTAGCGAGAAAAAAACGGCCATGTATAGTAAGGCGTTTTTAGCTGAAAAAAACGACCATGTATAGTAAGGCGTTTTTAGCTGAAAAAAAACGACCATGTATACTAAGACGTTTTTAGCGAGAAAAAAACGACCATGGATAGTAAGGCGTTTTTAGGTGAAAAAACCGAGCATGTATAGTAAGGCGTTTTTACTCCGAAAAAAAATGACCATGTATACTAAGGCGTTTTGAGCTGAAAATAACGACCATGTATAGTAAGGCGTTTTTAGGTGAAAAAAATGACCATGTGTACTAAGGCGTTTTTAGTTCAGAAAAACGCCTATAGTAAGGCGTTTTTAGCTGAAAAAAACTACCATATATAGTAAGGCGTTTTTAGCGAGAAAAAAATGACCATGTGTACTAAGGCGTTTTTAGTTCAGAAAAACGCCTATAGTAAGGCGTTTTTAACTGAAAAAAACGACCATATATAGTAAGGCGTTTTTAGCGAGAAAAAAATGGCCATGTATAGTAAGGCGTTTTTTGCTGAAAATAACGACCATGTATACTAAGGCATTTTTAGTTTAAAAAAAACACCATTTATACTAAGGCGTTTTAGCTAAAAAAATACTAACATGTATAGTGAGGCGTTTTGAGCTGAAAATAACGACCATCTATAGTAAGGCGTTTTTAGCTGGAAAAAAATGACCATGTATACTAAGGCGTTTTTAGTTAAAAAGACGACCATGTATACTAAGGCGTTTTAGCTCAAAATAAACGACCATGTCTAGCAAGGTGTTTTTATTGCCAAATTTGATCTCTTGGTCAAATTTATTTCTTTTACATCAGAGCGGCTCTCAGGCTTGTGCGATGGTATTTACTATGAGTATATGATCCCTGGAAGATTGTGTTTGCTTGTGTGACAGGAAAGGAATTGCTTTTAATATTGTTATGGGTAACAAATCATTTTCTGGTTGCTGCCCCGTCTGAATCGTCCGCTCATTGCCATTGAATGTTTTGAACTGTGGACATGCTCGGCCTGGCAGAGACCTTCAGAGGATCCATGACAGAAGGGAAGGAAGGAAACGGAATTTGGGGAAACAGAGAGGACTGATGGCAACAGACCGTGTAAAAAGGAAATGATTGTTTCTTTTTTTTTCACCAGATCAGACGTTTTAGTACTTACTAACTAACTAGAAGTTTTTTTTCTTCTTCAAGGTATCATGTCCAGCCCCATTCGAACCTCACAAAACAACAACAACAACAAAAACGTTCATCTTACTCTACTTGCTGGTCACGGGGGTGGGGGCGCTCGCCTGCCTCCCTCTTCATTGAGCACCTCGGTCAATACACACAAAATGGAGCGTGGGATAAGAAGGGGTTAATTGCTCCAGGTGCAGCCAAGCAGAGAAGAGCTGGGAGGAAAGTGTATTGCCTCACGTTACATTCACATTAAAAAAAGACAAAAAAACGCCAGAAGCTGCAATGACTGATGTGAATGCAGTTTCAGACGTGCTTATTATCATTCCGTTGCTGTGTGTTTTCAAGCGTGACCGTGTATTTCATTCTTTCGGCGGGATGTTTACAAAGACCATCCAGATGCAATCCAGAATTAGCCGCTAATGACATGTCACATTGCCTCAACAGTTGAGAAACTTTGCGTGCGACTCGAGGAGTACATGAGCAACATTCAAAAGACATCATGTAAACAACGAGCCTGTAAGGTCAAAAAAGATACCGTACACCTTATGCAGAAATACCGTCGTATGCCTCGAGAAGTGAATGTTATTACTCCTGTTGAACAGTGGGTGGCAGTAATGAACTCTAAATGTAACTGGCACTCCTTGTGCGTGCGTGCGCGCGTGTGCGCGATATCAAACATGGAGCAGTATTTACTAATGTGCTGCAAACACGAGGACACTACTTAATTAGTTAATGAGAATGGTCCACTGTGTGCCTCACCTGTGTTTATTCCTGCTTATCCTCATCAGAGGTCACAGATGAGTTGCAGCCAATATAATGAAAAAATACAAACATTTAGATACATGAAGATAAGCAAAATGATTACTCCATAAATACATATAAAACAATACAATCGTGTGAAGCCCATTTTGAAATCCATGAGTAAACTTCCATTAAAATATTTACAAAATATGTAAAAAAAAATATATATATTATATATATATATATATATATATACACATATATATATATATATATATATAGAGAGAGAGAGAGAGAGAGAGAGAGAGAGAGAGAGAGAGAGAGAGAGAGAGAGAGAGAGAGTCGTTTTTTTATTTACATGTATTTATTTATTTTTATAAGGTGAGCAAGATGGCTTAGTCTGGCAAACCAAATCCTCAAAAAACGTCAAGGATACAGCTTCAAAAGAACCGAACACAGTTAAACACGGAACATGGAAAGAGGGGTCAAATATGGTCTTTGAAACAAGAGTCCTAGCTGTGGAAACTTTATTGATGAAAAACTGAAGGAATCTGTTGCACGTTTCATGTGAAGAGTCTGAGCAAATAGGCTGAGGGGGTTTCAGTACAGAGTTAATAGTTTTAACCCTGGAGAACCCAAGAACCATTTTCTTCTTTAAAAATGATGAATTATCCAATAAATGACTGCTATATGTTCACTGAACACCAAATTATGTTTTTTCAAATATTCAATGCTTTAATGCTAATTTAGGATTAGGGCCAAATCTGACCCTTTGGGATTTAAGGGTAGCATTTGAGTGGCAGAATTTATAGAGCCCAAATTTGACCCCGTGGGTTCTCCTGGGTTAAATAGTACACGTGGGTTGCATGAATAAGCTTTGATAAATGTTTGGCTTCCTGATAAAATCTAACACAAACACCATGAGAGCCTTTAACCCCGAGATCCGAACGCGGAACCTCAGAACAGTGAGGCATATGTTCTAAACCACTAACACTCCAATGCTTCAAATAAAATGTATTATTATTATTATTAAAGGTCAGCATTTCCAGCAGAGCATGTAATAATAAACGCTTGTTTACATTTCAGGGAGGAAACTATTAAACCAACAAAAGCTTTTTGAGCCTTGCCAAAACTGCATGTGCTCAAAAGCCTCTAGGTGAAACACTGCATTGCTTAAGAACACACACACACACACACAAATACACACACACACACACACACACACACACACACACACACACACACACACACACACACACACACACACACACACACACACACACAGAGTTGTGCCTTATTTGTTTTTTTACTCAATATTTTGTTGTTGTTGGTGGTGGCAGTGTGTGTGTGTGCGTGTGTGTGTGTGTGTGTGTGTGTGCTCATGTGTGTGTGTGTGTGCTCAGGTGTGATGAGATATTCATATTTAAAGCCTTTTCGAGCTTTCCTGGTAAGGTGAGACTTGTAGTTGGATGAGTGTCGCATATCCACAATGTCTGTGCACGAGAAGTTGCCAGGAGTTCTATCCATAGACACTCAGACACCCCCGTAACTCAACACCCCCCCATCCGCCCACAGTTGTCGTTATTACAAACTGTCACTGGCAACTGGCAACGCAACACAATGGTTCGTGCTGCTTTGTCATCACACAGCTAACCACTGACCCAAATGAGGTGTAAACATAGGAGGCTCCTTGAAAAGGTAAACGATGGTTGGAATTGACTTTTGCTTACAGGAAGGGGAATGTGTAACAAAGCACCTGAAGTTCGAGCAAACTGTATAGTGTTGTTTAATGGCCACAAGAGAACATAATAAATATAAATATAAAAATCAAAACAAAACAAACAAACAAAAACAGTGTGGTAATTGACATTGAAACCAGCCAAGCATTTACCAGTACAGTGTATGTATATAAACATAGAATTTTGAAGAAATAACATACACTCAACAAGCACACAAATCAAACAAGTGTGTGATTAAAAAGCAGGAAAAAATGCCATGTTTGACATGTCAGTTGGGTATAGCAGAGATCCTCAAACTGGGGTCCACAAAATAATTTAAAATGTATTGATTTTTTTTAACTTCCCCTTAATCTTGGACAAATTGCGATATACTGTGAGTATTTCTTTGCAGAGGATAAAGAATATATATATATATATATATATATATATATCAGTATTGTTATATTATTCATCTGCATGTGTTGCGCCGCTTTTAGTGTTCAAATATCCAATACATTGATGGTATTCATTTACTTGTCTGTGACATTTTGCATTGTTTTTTAGCATTAAGCGAAACAAACTTTTTAAAGCAAAACTATGTTTATTTTAAAATGTACTTTTATTTGTGACTTTTAAACTCAACAAATTACATAAAAGCTTTTTTTTTTAATAAGAGGCACCTTTTTAATTCTTGTGGCATTCAGGGATAGAAATGGTCATCATGCTTAATTTGCGTTGGGATTATGAGGGGGTCCATGGAACCAAATAGTTTGAGAACCCCTAGACCAACTATAGGGCAAGCAGTTCTTTGCTTTTCATGCAGGCCTCTTAAAGCTGTGACATGGGCCAACAAAATTTTTCCTTTTTGGGGCTGAGTAACAATGAGTAAAGCCTTATCAAAGTGAAAGCCAGAGCCCACACCTACAGTACGATGGGGCGTGCTAAATCAATATTTGCCGGTGCTCAGTGACGAGCATGCCTTCCTGGCATACCAGCAGTTAAATCACCGGAGGGATGGAGGTAGGGCCCATGCTGTAATATCATCATAGTGGACTCTTTCCCACTTATCCAAAAGGAAACATTCCACGTGCAACTTTGAAACACTTTGGATTCATTGTGTAGCTTTTACATTTGTAATTTAACATTATAGTGCATGGAACATTTTAAATCATGTGAAGTGAATTCAGAGATTAATTTCTTACCACATTATACATGCATGAAGATGTAGTAGTTGCTGAGAACTATGTAGTTCTGAATTGTTGCAACATAGCGTTTGTCACCATTTCCGTTTTCCTGATTCTTTTTTTGTTAGTTTTTTTTTGTGCATCGCTAAAACAACACCCAGTTTCATACTTGAGCATCTGCCATGAGTCATTTCCAACCGACTATATGAGCGCCGTCATTCGCATCAGTGGCTATCTGGCTCAATTACCCCCTAATTAGGCCCCTTCCTACCTCTAAACCATGCCATTAGCCCAAGCTACCCATCCACCATGTAAATTCATCTTCCTGAATGCCACAATTTAGAGAACAGTTCTGTGTTGTTAATTAAATACCGAAGCAAGATGGTGATGTGAGGTTGCCGCCTGTGAGGAGCCACGGAAACCTGTTAGCTCATGAACTAGGCTGTGAGCTAAGTGGAAACTAGCTCATGAGCTAGCTCGTGAGCTAGTTCGTGAGCGAGCAGGTGGCTAACACCTTTCACAGCAATGATCCAAAAGGATAAATTCGTGCCTCAAATATGTAGGGATGTGCAGGCATAGAAACAATGCGTGGCAAATCTAGACTATATTTTTCTTCACTTTAGAGGGACTTCAAATTTTTTTTTAATGTATTACGTGGAAATGCAGAGGCACACTGGGTGGAACAAATAAATATGAAGCTACACAACATGGTGAAGCGATCATATCCGAGTCTACTGAAAAACAAATTGTCCTAAGATCATCGTTAATGCAGAACAGAATGTAATAATGTTTTGGTAGTTGCTGCTGTTTTGGTTAGTAACAGTTTTCACGGGGGGCTACATAGTCAACCACAGTTTCACAGTTTAAAATAAAATAAACACTTTTTTTTAAGGCCACAATAATTTCCCAGATGTTTGCACCTTTTTACAGTTTCTTTTGTTTTATTTTTAATTTACTGTGGAACTACCCAATTTCAAGCTTCGTATGTATTCATTTTTAAAGCTAACTGTGGTATATCTGTGGTATAAATTATATAACAGAGGCCATTGTAAACATTTGGGTGGCCTGCAATGACATGCTGTTTTCCACGATTTGCGAAAGGGCTTGATCTCCATCCATTGCCGAGCCCAGTACAGTATTACAGGGATACACAGAGAAATGGCAAAAACCTGGGCAGGACTTGTCACAAAACGTAAAATTGTGTATTAATGAGGGTGTGCATTTAAGAGGTTACTCTTAAATGCGGGGGTTCTCGTTTACAGTTAAATTATTTTGAAAAGACTGTTGATGTGCCTCCAAAGGTGCTGCTGTTTTGGTTAGCGATGGAGCTCAAAATGGGCCCCACGGTTAACCATTAGAGAGTTTAGGATAGATGTAGCGAGAGCAGCTTGACGTAACCTCTCATGCCGAACATATGAGTAGCGTGCGCTTGCAAAAGGCGTAACGTAGTGACACCAAAACAGAACAAACCACAGCTCACAGTGAGGGTGCGAAAAGGGCAGTGAAGAGTGCAATACTACACGGGGGTGTTTAGACTTAAAAACATTTTCAGCTTGAAAATCTTTTGATTGGCTCAGAGGATAGACAGCTTTGGTTGAAGTTAGAGGTGGGCATTTGATTACCTTTGATCGATAAATTCTTCAAATGGGTGTTCTGAGTGTTCCCGCGTCACATTGAGCAGAATACGGTTGCCGGGAGGTGTGGCCGTAGTGTGGCTGTAGCTCAACTTCCCATAGCTGGCGTCACCATGTTGCTCTTCTTGACACATCAAACTAGCGGAGTGAATCAAGCAGTGTTTCAGTCGCTTCAAAACGTGATTCATCGATAATCATTTCCACACAATGAAGTTAATTCTTAATCACTCGATGCCCGTCCTTTATAAAATGAAGTTTCTGGAGGTAATTGCGAGCCATCTTAGTTCATGAGGGCCATGGTGCTCTCCGGCTGGCCGCCGCAGATGGCGGAGAAGAACTCCAACGCCAGGCGCACGTGGATAGGCACAAAGACGTAGGAGGTGTAGATCACCATTGCGACGGCCGAGAACAGGAGAGAGTTGAAGATGGACTTCTCCCAAGGCTCCAGCACGTAGATGCCGGTGACCAGAAGGTATTGGTAGTAAAGCCAAGCCAGGTACTCCATCAGGTTCTTGAATGCCATTCTGCAGGATGGATTAAAGAAGATTAGAGACAATCCATCCATTCATTCATCCATCCATCCATTTTCGGGGCGTTTTTCACCAACATCATTCGACGTCATTTAACATCATTCCATATCTTTCAGTATCCTTCGAGAGCAATCAATTTTCATTCCACATTGTTCAACAACTTTCACTTTTGTATCTGTCAATATCATTGCATATAATTCAGAATCATTCCAAATGTTTCCATTTTTTTTTCTTTCAACATTTCAGCATTCACACAAAATTCTTCCATGTTTACAGGTACAGGTAATTGAACAATACAGCGGGCTGACCACTAGCATTGTATGTAACGGATATTTGAACACAAACGGTGCATCAAGGCATGTAGACAGAACAGAATTGATTCCAAAAGTAATTTATGAAATCAGCCAGGAAGTTGAATCAACAAATCTTTACTAGCGCTAATGCATCTTTTCAAAGCAAGGGCGAACATGCTTTATTTTCAGACTGTCAGACTATTTCAGACTTCGGCAGACAACAAAAATGAAACATTTTAACCACCTATCAAGGAACAATAATGATCATGTATTCAAAATTATTAGCCACGATTTTTTTTTCAGTAGTCTTAGCAGTGGTGCACAACTTCCCGGCATGATAGCTACTGAATTGAATGTTTTGATTCCCTTATTATCCTATTATGTACATTAGAGGTAAAATAAGTATCTGTGACAGAAACAATTTTGCACATCAGAAAAGGCTCTAGGCGTTTACGACATTGCAACATGAACGAATGAATGAACGAATTAATTTATTAATTGCTGCTGCTTTCAAAGCTGCGGGTTGAGTTGCGAGGGGGCGTGGCTATCGGAGCGCGTTTTCTAGAATTTACTACCAACTCAGCACACTTATTTCAAACTTCTTATAATTCTACGTCGTGTCAACGTGTGTTTTCCAAATTTTAAGCCGCAGCATGGGCTGTATTTTTAGCCTATATTACGTGATACAATCGGCCACATTTCAATGAGAAAACAGGATCAATGGAAGTAACAACAGCACCAAAAGTGCTCAAGGTTCAAAACGAGATACTCACGTTGAAAGCAGTGACGTGTCTTGGTTATGACGTCTTATTAAAAAGCGATGATCGCGGCCGGTTTGCGACTGCGCTGATACCTTTTGCTCGGTGCGGGCACCAGGAGGGGAATAGATCTCCCTCACGAGTTTAGGTGAAACCTACATGTGGTAAAACGTGCGGAGTGACAGCAGACGACACCACACCCACTGGCTATGTGGCTTTGCTCCACCACCACGGCAACACCTGCTCACCTGGCTGACAGGTCCAGAACCATAAGACTGTAATAAGTGAGTGTTGATAAAAAGGTTAGTTCAGAGCCACAGGAAATGTCATGCCCTTTTGAACATGTACTAAACCACACTGGCATGGACTTGACAGTTTACGTATACTGTATTACTTGCAAAGTACTGCATAGTGCGCACTAGGTGGGGTATTTCTTTGCTTTGTAACAAGATGAGAATTGGGAAATCTTACATCCCCATCGCCACACTTTGCTGACCGTCTCAGTTCCTACCCTTGACAACAACAACATGCATTATTGATATGTAAACACAGACAGCTCCACCAAGGCCAAACAGTCACGCACAGGTTCACGCTGCTGTAATCTGGATGCAGGGGATGGGGTGCCCTTGTCTTGTTCTGTAGTGGAAAAAAAAAGAGCTACAACACAGTCAGAGACATGTTGTATCATCCCCTAAATAACATGAATATATGTTATGAATACTGAATAAGAAACAATTCTCTCAGGTGAATTATGTTTTGTACAATATGGTAGTTGAACATGGTCAGTGTTAAATAAAGTTATTTGGATCTTTTTTTCATTGAATCACAAAAACCTACCATTTGAATAGAGTAAAATAAGTTCAGATAAAATAAGAGTCTAAATAAGTTAGATACATAATCAGGATGTTTTTTAGCCAATCACTAATCGGAGTTTAAAAAAAAAGAATTGATCAATAATCCAATCAGGAGATGGACCAATTTAATTAAACACTTTATTATTATTATTAATCATTATTATTGACAAACCTAAAAATACTCCTGAAAACGCTTATAGACGTTCAATGCATGGAAAATGGGATAGGCAAATAACCGCGAAGCCGTGAACAAGAGTGTAGGAGGTTGCAAGGGCTCAGTTTGCACACATGCAAAGATAGCAGCGAGATGTAGGTGAAGCAAAGTAAAAAAAAAAAAAAAAAACCGCTGCACCTCAATTCCACATTGTTAGATGCCCCCATTCCCACTCAGACCCACCTCCGATTTACTTCATTCACTTTACCAAGATCAAATAACAGTTCAGGTTTTGGGAGGGAGGCGGTCCACTGGCGCTTCCTCCTTCTTCTTCCTCAATCCTCAAGGTAGAGTGTCAAACATTACACTAGTTCATTCCTCCAGCGTGAAATCACAACCATAGTTCATTTCCTCACCAAGAACACCGACTATGTGTCAGAAATGAACTATTCTATATCCGGCTAGCAGTGTCATTAAGGCACCTCCGCCAACTCCCTGGCTTCATCAAATGTACCTAAATGGCTCTTAACTCATTTTATTTGGATGCCGTCCATCTATTCTATGCTCTCAGCAAGAAGCATGCCAGCTTCGGCTTTTATTTTTGACACGACAATATTGTCATTGATTTTCTTACAACAGAGATACCATCAAAGTTCTCATATGACATCCTACCAGGTGAAAAAAACAAACCCACGCAAGAGCTGTTGAGTGATTACAATCCTTAACGTTACGTCCTTAACGTTGTTCCGGGTTAATCCTCAGGGGATATGCAAAGAGGGAGTTTTGACTGACGGTCAGTCAGTGTGATCATGTTATTTGAGCAGATCAGGAAGGCAAGCTGCCTCCTGGGATTAATAAAATACAGTGGAACTGCTGGAGTTGATTTTGTCTTGTCTTACATGTCAGAATCCCACCGACAACATTTGGGATGAAACTCATACTAAAGGTGTCACACAATAAAACTGCTCAAACATAAAGGATGGGGAGTTGTGCATTTTGCATAGGCCTCTTGTGGATAAGGCCTTCAAACACATCAGCATATAAATTAAGACGTTACCAGTAGAATATCAAATGTCAAAACTACCAAGTTGAAATTGCCAAATGACAGCACTGGAAAATAAGAGAAGCATTGTTATTGGGGGGTGAAGTGCTGTGGAGATGACTGACAGCCAATATAAAAATCATCAAACCATCTGTTTTTTTATGTCTGTATTTTGATCTTTTTCAGTGCTAATACCCATTTTGGTGCCAGTACATTGCTCTTGACAGTGCCAAAACTCAACTGCAGTGTACTGGCTCCATGGGAGCTATACAGGCAATATTGGAGCACTGACCTCAAGGTTGACTTTTGCCCATTGCAGGGAAATTGCTCTCACCATCGTTGCCTTTGATGCTACAGCACTCTCTGGTGGATGTTTCAAGCAAGGCATCCCAAAACAGTTTGCATATGGATAAATATTTATTTTTGACAGTCCCACTTACTCCAAACATGACATGATTCTTGATTGGTGATAATGTTATATCTTTAGGAAAAGTACAGGCAGAAGAAGCTCTGATGAGCCCAGGAACTGCATTATAGAGAACTTGATGGGTTTCAAGCAAAGTCTCAATTTGCGAGTTAGTAGAAATGACATGCTTGAGCTCCACTTTTGCGGGGTGGCTTTATCAGTACCCGGGGCGTCTACTCTATCATGTCATCCCCCTCGCCTCCCGTGGCGTCCGAGAGGCTGAGCTCCTCCAGCATTTCTGCCAAGGAGATACGTGGCGCACCGTCGTCATCGGTGTCGCTCTCCACTGGGATCTTTGAGGCATCTGAAATGAATTTTCAAAAACATTCAGTTGCAATACATCATGAGCACCAATGTATAAATAAACCCGAATCACAGAGTCCAGTGAGTCTCAAAGAGTGTGATGTGTGCCACAAATTGTTCGTGGGCTCTGGAGTGCTGTGCGAAACAAGGATCAATGAAATTATTAATTCATTCAAATGAGTGCATTTTCAGTTTTTCTGAATAAAACAGGGAAAAAAGGACTATTTTAGGAAGGCAACGGTATGTGAAATCTAATAGAATGACGATACAAATAAATGTTTCCTATATATAAGAGTGGTGTTAATATTCAAACGAGTGCATACTTTTACTTTGGATTACAATAAGAGTGAATATACTTTTTAGGAATGAATCTCTTGGTTCATTTTTGACCAACACTCTTACTTATTCCATGTTAATTATTATAGCTGTATTTGGAAAAGTATTTTTTTTTAGGTGGTACATGGCGGAAAGGTTTTAGGAGCACTGACAGACAATGTCTTCAAAAGAATAACGACGTTTTCCGAAAAACCGGTAGCCAACCTGCATTTATTGAATTAAAACACCACTGTATAAACACCAAGACTAAACTTAGTAACTGTGGGTATATTTTCATTGAAATCCTAAGCCAACAGTAAACGAGACAATGTTATCAACAGTGGAAAGCCTTTCGTGTCCAGCTGCTCACCTCTAAAGATGTTAACATTCTTCCTGAGAGCCTCATCCTCCTCCAGGTCCTCCAGGAAGTCCTGGAATTGTCTGAGGACACAAATGCAGAGTTAAGATAGGAAATTCAATAGTGTCAGCCAGCAGAAACCAAAAATACTAGGGTTGAAATTTGAGATGCCATTCTGCAGCTATCTTTCACTAAAAAAAAAAAAAAGCACTGGGGTACCTCTCATCATCTGTATCCATGCCCTCTCTATCTTTGGCCATCTCCTGAAGTTTCCAGTTCCTGCGTCTCACTCTGCGGCTGCGGTCAAAGCTCTTCTTGATCAGCACCTTTAAGAGTCCAGTTGATATTTTTATGACTCAAAGCGAACGCATAACTGCTGTGCTTCTGCAGAAGAGGGCAGTATAAAGTCAAAAAAGAAAATATGGCAGCGTTTCGTTTAGGAGAAATCCTACCACATCAGGTACGTGATGAGGGTTCATCTTATTCAAGAACTCGTCGTTGACATTGGAATTGGCAAAGTCGTACCTGTTGGAAACCAAACGGCAACTTGTGATCGCTCTTTTCCTCAAATGGATACGAAATGGCCCAAGTGATCAAAACTAACCCCATGACCAGGTCTCCAATGTTGAGCAGGTGGCCCAGGAATGTGCGGCAGTGGTACTGCTGACAGGTGTTCATCTCTGAAGTCTTCTGTACCCAGAGCTCAGCCAGGGTGTGCTGGAACACACGCAGGGAGGAGAATAAGAGTGTTACGGCTCTATACCGTAACCCATGAGTGACAAGTTGGGCTTTTTTTCCCCCAGACATACTTTCTTTTGGTAGGTTCTGTGCTGATTTTGTAACAACACAATATTTTGTGGATCTTGAAAGATCTGACGATATGCTTTGAAACAGCTGGCAATAAGCGAGAAAAGATATCAGTTATCAGTATTGCGCGAGTACTCCTCATCAGTAGTTGGCGCGACAATGCGGCAGTATAACACATTGGCAAATCATCATTTGCATCAGGAAAAACAGGAACATAAACACCTAGTCAAATTCTGCTTTCTTTCTCCAATTTACTGTGACAAAAGGATCAATAATTATAATCATAATAATGCATTCTGAAGGCTGTGTCACAGCAAACCTCTGTAACCCTGTGCAGTGAATACAAAAACACTTCTCTCATGCTGGCTTGAATCCCACACGCAGGTTCGGGAATAACGTAATGGCTCGCTATTGATTTTGCTTCCAAGAGAATAGCGATGCCCCCTCGACTTGACCCCCATTAATGCATTCCGTTGTGTAGCCATGTGCAAATGTCCCCCGCTCACCTTATTGGACCTCATGCCAGCTCCAACAGCCAACTTCTGGTCTCTGATGATGTCAATATCCATCACGATAAACTCCTCCAGTTGCCGTGGGTTACACAGGCTGTTAAAGGGATGGCGCCAGTATGTGCTGCTATCAACCTCGGCAACTGGGTGAAAGATTCATTATTATATAACAGGTATAATTGTGCATCATGAGTGCAAACCCGACAAAGCGAGGCTCCAATTAGTGATTTATTGTGATTCTTTACAAAGATGATATAATCGTGATGTGCTGCGTCACTCCATTTTCATACAGCACTACTGGAATAAATTAAAGCAATTAGTATAGGAAAGGTCAGGACAACGAAACAGAGGGGAAAGAAAGGAAAAATGTGCATGTAATTAATACACGAGCCATTTCTGCATTCTGTAACAACAATGGCGTGGCCTTTGAAGAGTAATTAATATCATGCATGTGGCTTTCAAGATGCCAAAATTCCACTGAGGTACATGCCAGACAGCACCAGAAAGAAAAGAGAAAAATGCAAGATGGCTACTTGCCGCCATACTTTAATTGATTCAGTAGCTCTCCCACTGAGGCGCCTTGCCGGTAACGAGCGATGACGGCTTACGTAAGAAAATGCGTTTGCCGTCTCACTAACTAAGTAAGCTCCAGATAAATCTGTCGTATTTTAAAATCACATCTTCACAAAATTTTTTAGTCGGTTCATTTAAGTCAAGGTGCCACTGTACAATCTACAAATCTACACATAAAACAACAACAGCGGCGTGTGTCCTGTAGGTGTTCCAATACAAACAAGCAACAATGTCAATTGGCCTAAAAGGCAGCCTTGACTTACTCTGCAGGGTGTTTGGGTCGATGAGGTGGATGGTGCTGGTCACACGGACGCACACGCACACTTGACCCATGTTCCCCAGGCTCTGCGCCAGCCGTGGCGACAGGCACACGACATTGTCCTGACAACAGGAGACAATTCAATTCCAAAGTGAGGAATGTGAAATTGTTGAACTGAAAAACGCTGTGTACTAAAATCTAAAAATAAACATGGCGACTATCTTGACTTCCACCCAAAGCTATATTGGAACAGTAAGACCAATGTTTATGCAACGGCTCTCATTCTTTTTTTCCCCAGCTTCTCTGTCTCCCTTCACGATTGCTTGCTTTTCCCACCCAAAGACGGCTCCAATCCATTGTAGTCTGTTATGACCTATTCTGTCAAGAACTTTGTGTTTTTTTTTAAAGTATGAAAGGCAAATTAAGCGTTGATTGAGAGACTACTGATATACTGACAAATTGATTTTGTGCTGTCAAACCCAAATTATTTCAATCGACAGTTTCTACTGATCCAATACTTTTGTAGAGGGAGTGTAGTCATATTGCATTATCTGATACATTTCAACATAGCGACCAAAGTCATTTGCTGCAAACAAACCAGTTTTGAAGTCACGGTATGATCAGATTTTTTTCCCATGTCACAACTGGATCACCTCACGTTTTTCTTAACCGTATAACCTTAGCTGGTGTGAGTGTACGTATACCGTATACCTTGCAAACAGGCACTATCTCCATCGAGTATGTGCTCTTGTAGTTGTATGTGTTGGAGTGGATGTCGTGAGAGATGAGGCGCTGGGACACTTTTGACCTTCAGATTGGAGCAAAGACCAAGTTTAGACATGCTCAGAAAAGTTGCAAGTTATAATGCACACAGTGAAAGAAAATTGTATTTGTCATCATCTTCATTTTGGTGATACACTCAATTTTCCATAGAAATTCTGTATACTGGACAAAGCATTCAAAGATAGCTGCATACTCATGAGAAGGTTTTCTCATGCACCACAGGAGTTACCTATTTTTCAAGACCCCTATTGATTTGACAGGATATGAGAACCAGTTTGACATAATCTGTGTCTTACTGTCTTATGTTAAATCGACAGGCATATTGCTTTTCATGCGACAGCAAAAGTTGCCCAGGTAAATCATCAGTAAGCTACACCAGCTAGCTCCATGTTTAACGATTCAACCCATCGAAAACTTCTAATTCTCGTCTTCGCAGCAGCAAGCGATATTGAAGCATCCTATAAATAAGTGAAATGTTTACCCATCGCCGGGCAGGCCCTTGTTTGTTTACTTAGCTCACCTGCAGGGCACTGTGCACTGGAGGAAGTCGACCATCTTCTGAGCGTGCTGCTTGGAGGCATAGTAGAAATCAATGCCCTCTAAGAGAGAACAACAACATGAACTGGTGCAGAGCCGATGAGCAACACAACAAAGACAGAGGGAAAGATGAGAGAAAATATGGTGGCCATGTGGCAGAACAAACAATGTCAGATGTGGGGAACTTTTTTTTTTACATTCTTTTAATCTTGTGTAGCACATTGGTTGGACTACTCTGGGTACAATATAAACAAAGCTGTCTTGCCTTATGCTACATTGTGCATATTATTGTGTCCAAATTTTTACCCGAAATACCACCTTCAAAAATGGCTGTCTGCGTATCACCATATGAGGAACACTAACCTACAGTATCATAGTAATAGGTACTGTTCATTAAAAATGAGGTAAAGTTTATATTCCTAAAAAAAAAATCATTATTGTAAGCCGCTGGAACATTACACAGTCCGACTTAATCAAAAAGATTAAATGCAAATGTGTAGGATTTAGAAGATAAATACCACTGAACTATACTTAGATATACTTTACTGGAAGTTTAAGCCACTGTAACATCAATTTTAATTCAGTGATTCTTTTAAATTCTAATAGAAGGAACCACTTTTGGTTCCAGTACCACACTCTGACAACCACCATCTTGGCTCGTAAAAATGCATACCATTCAAAAGAAACAAAACACACCATGAATTTCTTTGATGTTGAGGGTATTCTGGTGGAGCTTGTGCTTGAGGATTAGTTGCTCCAGATAGTAGAATGTCTTTTTGTGAAGAGTCTGTCGGAAATAAAAATAATCCTTTTTAACAAAAACAGTACAAACAAAATTGAATGGACATATGAAAACTTTTGCAGATGCTGAAAAGGCCATTTATTAAAATGTATTCCAGTCGAATTGTTAATTCAGTGATTCTTTTAAATTCCAATAGAAGGAATTTGGGGTCTGTCTCATTTTAACTGCTACACATTAAAGTCTGCAAAGTGTCAAGGTTATTAATCTTAACTGCCAATCTGGAGCAACTGCACATACTATTGAGCCACAGTATATCCCTGCAATAAATCCCTTGATAATAGGGATTATTAATTTTTATAGAATAGGTCATAAAGAGTGGTGATGTTAATGGAACTATACCAGGGCTCTAGGTTCATTTACAGTTTGTTTTTTTTTATTAATGGCTTTATTTCTTGTAATTTTTTGACTCTCATAATCATGACCTGTCATAAAAATATCAGCCTTCTTTTAGACTTTTGAAATTGTCACCTTGCATCCTAAAGCACTGACTTACCGTAATTATGCCTTTTTGTCAGAATTGGAACATTTTATTTATCTAACATTTTATTGAACATTTTTGCCTTATTTCTCATAATACACAACTTGTTAAAAATCATACGCATGAGAATACTCTCTGAATATGTGGTTTAACTTTATATTTGCAAAACCGATAAAGTTCATCAGTTTGAACATTAAATATCTTGTCTTTTTCGTGCATTCAGTTAAATATGGGTTGGACATGATTTGCAAATCAATTGTATTCAGCTTTTATTTATGATTAACACAATGTGCCAACCTGATTGAAATGGTTTGCAGACTGACTATTTGATTTTTTTCAACATCATCCAACGTCAGCTTTTAACAGAGTAAATGTGAACTCGGTGGCTCACAATCACTTACCTTCTGTCTAACTTGAACCACGGCCTTCCAGAAGTCCTTGGCCTCCACGCGGTGGCAGTCGTCGCACATTTGAGCTTGGATGACATACTCCACCACGAAGACTTGCTGTAGAATGGCACCATTCAACACCTAGGGAGGCCAAAGAAATAACTAGAGGTTTGGCGATCTGCTGTGACAACATGGCGGACAGTGGTCATCACTACGAGTGCTTAACATTTGCTTTTCTCTTCTCATATCAACACCATTCAGGAAGGAAAACAAATGACAGAACATTGAGTACTACAGTATCTCCATTTTTGTGTCACTTATACAAAAGTGTAGCTTTACCATATCCTCAACATCCTCCTGAACATTCGGCAAGCCTCCTCGCTGCCCATCTTCAAAACTCACTTGTATTCTTTGGCATTCAACTCAGCATGACTTAAGATTTGTTCTTGGTTTTACTGTTTGGTGCTTTTTGTGCATCGTAAATTGCTCCATGTACAGCACTCTGTATGCAGCGTTGGCTGTTTGAAAGTGCTCTATAAATACAGTTGACTTGACATCCTCATCTTAACGCAGGTATACATTTTTGACCTTTAATCTTTTATAGTTTACACAAATTAATTTTCCCACGACCGTGACCTGAAATGATGTGTGGAAAATTAATGTGGTAACTTCTTTATGGCAAAAATTAATGGAGAAATATTTGTGTTTGTCAATATGCACAAAGGATGCTTGGTTTACGACGGTCTCGAACCATGTGACATTTTGAGGCTATGAATGGCACACAACGAACTAGGTTTTGCAGCAGAGTAAGAATACTTGGTACAAGACGACACACTCAGTTACTGCCATTACTTCTGCCGTTTTTCTGGAAAAATTCAGAGATATAAAAACTTGCTTATCCGCCTTGGTTGGTCAATAAACACAAAGACCACATTTTGAGTGTATTTCCACTTGCCCAAAGCATAAGACTAGGCAATAATTGAGGCCTCAAAATGTATTTATCATTACCTCCTTCTGTATGGTAAGTTTCATCTTAATCCTTTTGGAGTGAGGCTCTGTCCACAAGAAACCAGCATCAATAAGTCGGACCTAGAAGAGGATAGGTGTTATGAATGAATGAAATAACAACATGCTGCATTTCATTGCCAGCCCTCCTGGTTAACATGCATCTTTGACATATTTAAGTGTCAATATGTCAATAGAAATGTCAGATATAAGAGAAACATGTACTTTGTTCATAGAGCCTTTAATTTTTTTCAGACAAAGAGTGAGCAGCTCTCTGGACTCCAGAGCACACTGCACCCATGTGGCTGGAGGCTGCAAGTACCTGCAAAAAGAAGGTGGATAAAGCAATGTTGTAATTTGGAGTCGTTGATTCATAGGCTCAATTTAGGGTTTAAAGAAAATTTCGTAGGACAAACCGTTCACATTGCTTGCAGAAATGCACTGTCACTTGCTTGGGAATTCCCTCTGAGATGTCTACCTGAGTGCGCAGACAAGCCACGCACATATTGGCCGGGTTAGGAGGAATTGGGACGCCACAAGTGCAGCACAGGCTGGGAACAATAGAAAATACAATGAACAATATTCAAGCAAATGGAGTCAACCAATATCTATAATGGCTTTCAACCTTCTAATAAATGTTGTGCCACCATAACTCCTGGGACTGTTGCAAAATATTGTATAAGAGAAATGACTACAAAGTACAAAGACTTTAATAGATATTTTATTTTATTTTTTAAAATTCTGTACTAATACGTAGCCTGAACCAAGCCTGGGCGATTAAGTGCTTTTTTTCATTTTTATTTGAATTCATTAGTGACACAAAAATATATAGATTATTTTTGTTTTGGTCTTCCATAATTCAAAGTGCATGTGTGAGCAGAAGCGTTACAAGAACAGTCACTGATCCCAACTTAGTGATTTATTGGTGATATTTGGCAAATTTATAATTAATCACCCCGAGCAACTACTTTCCAAAAGGGAAATTAATTAATTTAATTTCCACTACAAAACAGACAAGATGAGCAGAATCATTTTCACATTTTGACATTATTAGAAAAAAGACAGGTGGAAGGCATGACTGAGATGTTGCCCCTTTATGTTGCAAGAGCCATCATTTATCGGGACGGTGGCAACCTTTAACACAGATATAAGCTTCTAAGTCATTTTGACCAAGTCACCATGCACCTCACCTGTGCAAATCTACAAGAAAAAAGACCTATAGAAAGAGCCGGCAAAATCTAAGCCACGTAGTTGGACGGCTCATTTTATGACATTACAATGTTGTCGAAATATATTGAGAATTTATTTAAAGATTATGCTTATAACATAACCTTTACATGTCCCACACTGGGGAAATTTGCAGTCTACAGCAGCAAAATTGGGAGGGAAGAAAAAACAAACAAACAAAGTGTTTCATTCATAAATGTTTCAGAAAGAACTGTACACAGTTCAATAAAAGTATTTTATTAAAAAGTATAATACTGTGAACGTTTTAAAATGTATTTTTCCCTACAGAAGAAAAAACGATTACCGGTAATCTATTCTATCTATTTCTGTTGGGATATCCCAATTTGGATCGGTAATCAGGCCTGATCACATAATTTTCACCTGATCAGAATCAAGCGAAAAAGATTGCTGTTGGTTTTAAAAAAAGTAATAGTTTTTTTTTAAAGGCTATGAAGTACTTTAAAGCAACAAAATATATAAACAACGAGATGATGCAATAATTGTTACCCTGTTTACACTAGAACAATAATTGAAAAATACAGTACATTATCGTTGATTGATTTCAAAAGTAATCATCCATTAATTTGTTGTGCACAAGTGATCATATGAGACGATTAAACATTTATTTGGTTTCACCGCCGTCAAAATGAGTTTAACACCCCCTAGATTAAGAGGTTTACTACTTACATATTTCCCTGGGTGCTCGTGGCAGCAGACTGTATGTACTCCATTCTTGACAACCTGACACTTTCCTGAGGACTCCTACGGACACAATAAATAGACGATTTTGTTTTTGTTGGGACTTTCGACTTGTCTCATCGAGTTGTCAGGTTATAATTTAGTTGTCACAGTTTAACGCCACAATCATGAATGTGTGTATTTTCCGACGATTAAAACCAATGACAAAATTATTAGAACAAGCATTGGCTCTTGCGTTAATGTCAAACACTTAGCGTTAGCATAAGTATTAGCAGCTGTACTTCTAGTTCAAATTGGTAAACCCAAAAGACGCTGATGAAAAACTATGAAATAATGTCCACATGATATGTCAACAGTTGAAAATCTAGTGCGCACATAACTTAGATATTTACGACTGATATTAAATACTTAAAATGAGATTCTGCACACACTTTCAGCTCCACGTTTTTTCCATCGAGGTCCGTGGAGAAAGGCTGAGTGACGGAACTCATGGCGTGAGGACCCATAGCTGCCTTGCGTGCGCCTGAGTAAAACTAGGCAAACACTGTTTTAATTAATAAACAGAAGTATGGCCAGGGCGACTTTCCAGATGATAATAATAATAATTAAAGTCAAATATCTATCACGTGGGTCCAAAAATACTTTAAATGGTTGCAAAGCACGGTCTGACACTTGCTCTACCGTAAAGGAAGGACGCATTCATGACTATCGGAAAAATATACACAATATTGTAGTCTTTTTTTGTTTGTTTTTTGTGTTTTTCAACCAGAGTGCACACTGTTTTCTGTGTAGCTTGTTTTTTGATCATTACATTTCAAGTACGATTACGGTTCGAAAGATCTTGTACTTATTATTTTAGTCATCATCTCATTCCCAAATTTCCCTTTTAGCCTCTCGATTTAAATGAATTTACCAATGACTTCAAAAAATATTTTAAATCAATATCACAGATCCTAATTGAATTATTTTTTTAATTATTTGACGAAACGCTCGATTCAGTCTTGTTGAGGTTGGTCCATGCCTTTACTACGCCTCTCATTTCCATAATTTTGCTTATGCTATTTTCTGAAAAAAATACAGTCTATGTTGAGCTCAAAATTTGTGTCTTGATTCACGAACGGAGCAATTATCACCTTGGATAATGTTAACAATTCACGTTTGTTCAGTGTATATTTGTCTTCATTTAATAGTTATTTTGCTTTTCTATGATTTACACGTGGCTCCCTGGTTATTAAAATTCGTGACAGTAGCTGCCGGTGAGCATCTTGAGATAACTTGGTGTACGTGAAGGCATCACGGCACGCGAATTCACTCTGCAGCAGTGTTCAGTCCCAGCCAGCCAGTGTGGCAGCTGGGAATGTGAGGACGCACTTCAAGCAGCTATTTTGAGGGACAGGGGGGACAGTAACTTGGTTGATCAAAAGAACAGATGCCTGCTTAGCTCGACCCCTGACCGGTACGCAGTCTTCGTCGAAACCGACGCGGTGGACTTGCCGGACCCCCGAGTGGTCAACGGACTGAGCGTCTAACACTGCGGGGTTGAACGCTGAAGTGGTTGGCTCGAACACATCGGTGGAATAAGTGTCATTTCTTCATCAACTGTCCATCTTCTGGATTAAATGAGCCTGTTTCTCCACGACGGGTCCTCGCCGCACACGCAAGCCATGGAGTGAAATTGGCCGGCGTAAACGCGCACAACCTGCTGCGATTCTCCCACGGTTGTAAACCATAATAAATGATAGAGGATACGATGACCCTGCTGTCCCTCTTAGGTCGTATCATGCGTTATTTTCTGCTCCGGCCGGAGACCCTGTTCCTACTGTGCATCAGCTTGGCCTTATGGAGTTACTTCTTCCACACGGACGAAGTGAAGACCATCGTGAAGTCGAGCCGCGACGCCGTCAAGATGGTCAAGGGGAAAGTCGCCGAGATGATGCAGAATGAGCGCTTCGGCGGCCTGGACGTCCTGGACGCCGAGTTCGCCAAGACGTGGGAGTTGAAGAGCCACAACGTCGCCGTGTACTCCATCCAAGGGCGGCGAGACCACATGGAGGACCGCTACGATGTGCTCGCCGACATCGTCAACAAGAGCCACCCGTCCATTTTTGGGATTTTTGACGGCCACGGCGGGGAGGTGAGTTTAGTGGTTTTGCATTAGAAAGCCAAAAAATCGCTCCAAATGACTCCCCTTCACACAACACCTGTTTTGTTTGGGATTTTACAATGATGAGCCAGGTGCCAGGGTGCTCTAGTCAATGCATGGCCACGGGGCTCTAAGCAACATAATATTTCTGCCAATTATATTGATCATTCATACTGCAACGATAGACCTGCAGCAGCTCTGGTAGTTTTTATTTTACATTATCCTGTTGTCATCTTGACACCTTACTGCCCACATGTGAGGCGTGTCGGGAAAGCTGACTGCTGTGAAGGGGGAAACTTTTGGTTTGTAGTTTGGATTTGAAAAATATCTGTCACATCTTACATTGTTTTTAATCTCAGAAAGTGGTACATTGAACTACAAGGGCAAATTGCAGAAAATTTACACTACATTTCAATAAAGCACTACGTGTGTTAATGACGGCGATGGAGAATACGTATTATAACAGTACAGTATCTATAACTTGAAAATTGCCATCTGGTTTGTTTTTGGTAAAAAAAACAAAACAAAACAAAAAAAAACAATAACATGCACCGGTAGTGTTCAAAGATCATTTCTATTGCAAGAATAACAAAGTCCCAAAAAAGTACACAAAAATCAGTCAGATCCATTAAAATGAGTTCAAATTATATAAAAATGAGCATGAAATAAAATGTCATACATAAGATAACACATTTTAACTGAACCATGACCTTCAACCAAGGTTGGTTTTGAACCATGATTATTTTGGGTCTGCGGCTAGCAAGTATAATTTCATTATTATAACCATCCGCCACCCTTTAGGGCAACCACTTTAAGAAGCATACTTTATTAAAGCACACAGTCATGAAACAGCAACTTGATGGAATTGCTTTAGAAATAATGAAACTCTGACGCAAAGGCTTGCTCTCATGAGCTGGTAAAGCACTGGACCAGTTTGATAGGCGTAGTGATGGACAAAGTATGTCTCCAAACCCGTTTTATCCTCCAAATCAGGACATACCGCTTGACAAGTCTGGTCTTTCAGGAGCTTGTAGTAAATTTGTGAGCGGCAGGAGAAACATTTTAAAACACTACACTACTTTACTACTACTACGTACAATTTTCTGCACTTAACACGCTGCAAAAGTTCATCCCATGCCTTTGCATCAGGTCTCTACTAAGGTAGACAGTGATTTCCTTCTTACAAACTCTTGTAATTACAGGTACTTTATTTTTCTGTTTCATTCATGTTAGGGGCCATTATGGCTGTTGCTCATCATGGCATGTGTGCGTATGCACACCTGTGCATTACTGCGAGTGTGTGTGCGTGCCCGTGCGGTAACTGGTCGATCGCGGGAGGTTGGTTGATTTTAAAGTAGATCTTCGGTCAAAAAAGGTTGGACACACCTGCTGTAGGTACTCAGCCATCCCCATTATTATTATTATTATTATTATTATTATTATTAAGGATGATGGTAACCCAAAGCATTGTTCTGTCACATAAGTGAAATGCAGTGGCTCATCAGTCATCTGCTCGACGCCCCTCCAGGTGATACTTGAGTTTTGCAACAAATCAAACAGATGCTAACTAACATGGCCGAGTGACAGCGAGTGCAATGTAAGATCGCGATGGTTGAAGAAAAATACAGAAAATTGAGTGATGACTGCACAGACTCGTTGAGTTCTTTCCACATGTCACGTGACGAGCACTGTTGTGCCCCAGCATGACCTCATCAATCAGCACAGATGGGATTTTGTACTTTTTTTTAAACTCAGTTTGACCCCGTTTTGGTTGCTGTTGAACGATAACATTCCTAAAATAGGAAGGCGAAAGCACAGACGATAGCTGCTATTTTGGGGATAATTCAATCTTAGAGTCGAATTTCTGGTTGCTGACAGCTTTTGACCAAAAGCGGTCATATACTGTTTTTTTTCTCCCTAGAGCAGGGGTGGGCAATTATTTTCCCGGGGGGCCAAATGAGAAGCAGAAAATATTGTGGAGGCCCGGGCCAAAAGTTAGAAATAGAAATATAAAATAAAGAAGATAGCACAATGTCTTTGTATGCCAATAATAATGTAACATTATCCTCCACCATCACACTCAGCACCGGTTCTCCTCAAGGATGTGTACTGAGCCCCCTGTTGTTCACGCTCCACACATTTGACTGCTCTCTGACTCTTATTAGTGGTCCAGTTTGCGGAAAGTTTTTAACATGATAACAATCAAACCAATCATCACCAACAATTTGCACCAATCTTTGGCGGACCGCATTAAAAAGACCAACGGGCCGGATCCGGCCCGCGAGTCGTAGTTTGGTCACCCCTGCCCTAGATCCTGTTGCAGTTCCTTTTTAAAGATTGTGAACTAATGGGTGGTTTGGAGTCGTGCACAAATAAATATTGGCCATAAACAGTGTGTTTATTCATGTAGACGAAACGTCGCTTTATTACTGCATGTCCACAAGCAAAAACTTTGTCGACTCTGAAGCTCTCTTTTTTCCTTTTTTCTTTTTAATAAACATGAAATGCGCGCCATATTGCGGCTTTTGAATACAACCTCTATGTTTTCCTCTTTCCAGCAGGCAGGGGACGAGAAGGGTGTCGCACAACTTTAACTGCTTTCATTTATTTCCACATTGATTTCATTTTCATTCAAATTACACATTGTGGTATCAAAACACTGGGAAGTGAACCAAGGGCTCTTTACTGCCCAAGACACATCAATAAGATAAGTGCAGGGCTCAAATCCTAGTGTGGAATTTTAAACTTCAAACATATTCTGTTCAGGGTTGCAGGTCGGTGTCTGAATTGTTTGGATTTCCGATAAGGAATATGGGAAATGAATAAACAACCGCTTTTTGATTAATTTTAGCTATTATTGAATATTATATTACGGAAGTAGTTGACTTTTGTAGTCATGGCAGTATTATTAATCCATGAGGACTGTGCCTTCGGTTACACTGCAACGTGGTATTCTGCTTACCATAAGCCGTTTTACGATTAAAAAGAAGGAAGTTATGAAGACAACATATTGTCATCCTCATATGCTGCCGGACTGCGGAGCGTGACTCCTCCCACAATAATTAGCTATTTACTGCACTGGGCTCTCTTTTTTTTGATGCACTCTGAATATCTGAATGACACCACTTGAACAACTTTTTTCCAAAGTTGAGCTTCTTAACACTGCAAAATAGTGATGGTAAAACTTAAATAAAGCTTTGATCACAAATGGAAATCCGAGACACAGTGAATCCACAATAAACAAACTTTGAAGGAGCGAGGGAATGCCGTGATCCTATATAGTATATCTAAATTTATCAGTGGCCATCCATGGTCACTTTGGACTCATTTCTGGCTCGGTGAGGGGAGTTATCCATTAAACCGACTCTGGGTTTTCGCTGACACAGAATGCCCTGCATGAAATCTCAACACGAGCCATTTGTCATGTTCAGGGTCTTCTCTTGCTGCCAAATTGTTGCCTTAGACACTGTGAGATCTGATGTACCGAGGACTCCTTTTGTAAACCTGTTTTCAAAGGAGGGGAGTGAAGTTTACTGCGTTTACCATCCTTTCGAAGTTTCCCTGTGCTGATATGTACATGTACATAGCGTACTCTCAAAATACGCTTCAAAATACAATTAATCAACAATTCGTTCATCATCAATATGATTTGGGTGACCGACCTGTTCTCAGCTCTACTGTGGCAAACTGAACCGTACCACTTGCTGGAAACTTGGCTTTAGTGGCCTGGACAAATTAGTCGCACTTGAAGTGCATCGAATTTTCCAAGCCAATTTCCATCGTCCTGCAATAGGTTGGACATGGCCGCACATCAACTCATTTCCATTTTTTGTTTGGAATAAAATTTTTGGAGCTGTAAATGTGCTTTTTTTTTCTTTCCAGTAAATCATATTTTATTCACTCCAATTTCAAGTGTGACTGAGCAAGCTCGTATGACTTGATTCACGACTTGCTTACGGTAAATTACGTAATGACTCGACTTGCTTGAAATCGATTGCGATTCAACTTGACTTGCTTGAATTTGTTTTTTCCTGAACAGTAACCTGAAACTCGCTTGAGACTTCAAGGTCATGACTGCGAATAGCAGAGACAGAACAAATTTAACCCCCCAAATTTGGAAGAAGCATTCATATACAACCAACGAGTGGTGTCTGACTGCCGAGGATTGTCCTTAACTTACCATAGCTTTTCATTCAGTCTCAAAGGCCATTTTATTTTCAACTTGATTATTAATTTCTAAAATTGTCAAATGTACGGGGGGCTTTAGGGAACAATTGACGCAATCATGCGGCCCGGTTCACCTTCTTTGCAACTTCACCGTGGCCATTTTAACAAGTCAAAGAAGGTGGTGTTGAATATTAATACAGGTATCTGCATGCTTTTTATGTGCAGCTTTGTTTAGCACCCGAGGCTTGGAGCGCATTGGGGTTATGTAGTTAAAATACCAAAAGCTGTTTGCATTCAACCTGCAGTGGCCCTCACTTGGGTTGGATGAAAGGAAGCCGGTATGTGGCCAAATGCACTGTTGGTATTGCAGGATTAGCCAGAGCAAACAAAGGGTGCTGTCTCTGGACACCAAAGATGGCGGTGTGTGTCTATATCTGTGCATGCATGCGTGTTTGTTGCAAGCACAATGTTCAAAAGGTAATTCTTCTCTTGAAAGGCCATTAAGGACTTTTGAGAAAGACAGTCCAGCTCACCGGTGACGCATAAAATCTATGAATGACCGACAAAGTAATTTTGTAGACAGATAAAGATTGAAAAACATTGGTTGCTTTTCGCGGACTGGAAACCATTCAGCAATGTTCACGCTGAAAATACATCACGAATAGGTTATGACTTTGTCATGTTTTTATTCACATTTGAAGATTTGTTCGCTCAAACTAAATTAAAAAGATGATGATCAAACATTTTTACTCAGTACAACAATGCAGAACAATATAAATATCAAAGTGAATGACTGAAAATCGACTGCTCGGGAATAATGAATACGCCTTACAATGAACCATCCATCCACGTTCAAGAAAAACTGCTTGCGACCGTTAAAACTGTTCGCGAATGTCTGACGAAGTTCTTTGCAACCTTTTACGAAACCTTGGCGAAAAAACATTTGCTATATGCACAAACATTCGTAAACATTCTCCGCTCAGTGAGATACGTGCCTTAAATTAATATATTTTTGTCTTCCGCCCTTTTAGCTAAGTCAGAATTCTCTCAAGGACGTAATCAAACTAACATTGTCTCATCACATTCTATAAATTATGACTTGATGGTAATCGGATATGGCTTGCGAGAGTCTTTGGGTGACTAAATCATGAGCAGAGTTTGGAGAAACAAGCATCAGTGAACATTGTCTTCAAGTTGGATTTTATTCCTGGCAACTCCAGGCGTAGGACGGAAAACAAGGGTTGGTCTAATGAGGCCAGGCACATTGTCTTGTCTCCGCTGTCATCCTCCTGTACTGACTTCACGTCCCTCGTGGCAGAAGTTGACACTCGACATCTCTTCCGTGAGGTTAAACGAAGTGGAAAGTGGAGCGCGCACAGGAGGTCATGCACCATTGGAAATTACTAGCACAGATGACACCAGAGGGTGGGAAGACTCTGGGGACGGGAGGGCTGGGGTGGAACACTCTCGTGGCCGCCTTCCATTAATTTGTCCATAGTATGGAACAGAAAAACGGCAAATAAAAGGCTGAATGGCTTGATGCCCGTCGAACAATTTAGCTTTGCCGTAAACATTCTTTATACTGTATCCTGCTGTCCACTGTATTCTCCATAAAAAGCAACCTATCAGCTTTCAGCAATCGAGCATCTCCGAGAAAATTATAATATGTACTCCACGATAAGCAGAGTTATTAGCTATGCAAGACTTGAATTTGTGCTGCATGTAGTGCCATGGTTTTGATTTTTTGCTAGCAAAGCTCCCTTGGGTCTTTGGATATGATCACGGGTAATCTCCCATTGGACTGGTTTGGTTTTTCATCAAGATGGGCATTTGATTACAATTGCTATAGAGTAATTGTTAAGGAAAAATAGATGTGCAAGAAGTTCTAAAATGGGATTTATGTTGCATGGAATACCATGATTTTGATGTGTTTAATTTTTTTTCTTGCAAAGCTCCCTGCTGTTAAACTTGTATTTAGATCTGCTCACGGGTAATCTCCCTTTTGGCCCAGTTGGAATTGTTGTTGTTGTTGTTGTTGTTGTTGTTTTTTAAAATCAGAGTAGGCGTTTGATTAAAATGTCCTTGATCAACATTCAGGAGAAGTTGTATGGAAGCCTTGCATGCATTAGGGGTTAAACCGATTAGTGCACTTAACTACACAGCATCGATGTGCTTTTGGTCAACTATTTCACAGAATTATGTCCAATAATGCATGGGCAGTAACTGTGTGAAGAACACAAGCAACCGACATCACAACACCTGCCAAAGCACAACATACGGCTGTTCGAGCATGTGGAAATATTTTTCCAAATCTGAGATCGGTAGCATGGTCACGTGCAAAATATGCAAGTCTTGCCACAAACATAATAAAAGCACAATTTAAATAGAAACAGTGGAGCAGAGAAATGCTTAATTATTTTGAGCTCGGCTACGATGCCCATCTTTCGACACGCTATGGAGCACAAGATGAGACCGGCTGGCTCATTGAAGAAAAGATGTGGCATGCTCCCACTTAGCAGAGCTAAATTGAGCGTGACGGTGAGGGTATTTTTTTTTAAATGTGTTTAGGTATCTGTTTTTATGTGGATCTGTCAGATCTTTTATGTGGAGAAAAAAGGACAACACATTTTGAGAACCGTTGTTTTGTGCTAAAAAATATCACTTATATCATCGATTCATTGTGTTTGTTTGCTGGGTGAAATTTTGGGGCATTCAAATTTTCTTCTCCCTCTCCTGGTCTGAAAGTGTCAGCTATACGAAAAAATAAAAATAAAGCATTGTCGGGCATTATTATTTGAGATGTCTCAAAAGATATGGCATGTCCACTATGACCTTAATTAATTTTTGTAGGTCAGCGATAAAAAGCATCTTGACTGGTCTATACTGGTTTGGTTTGGGAACATAACAGCACAGGAAGCACCTAACTAGGGTAGTGGGATCAGCTGGGGAAAAAAAATAGTGGTTTACACTCCCTAAGATAACACTCGTTAAAGGAGGAAACGTCTTAATATTTTACAGGGTTGCAGGCATCTGCCACATAATTTCCTTTGGTGCTTACCATCGGCCAGGCGCTTACACGGTTTTCAGGCTCGGCCCTCTTATTTTAGAGACAGTGTTTATCTTCGGGCGGTTAGGATGTTAAATGGCGGGCCTAACTTTTATACTTGATAGACCGTGGATGTATCTATATTATACATGTTGTTGTATAGTATGTGTTTACGTTTGAGGCTAATTTGTACTGTGCTAGGGCCAAAACTGAACTGAGCTGCACTTTGACTCAATGTTCATCACATTATAGTCGACGAAAAAAAAAAAAGTCATGCATGCACCTCAACTGCGCACGGTGGACATTTTGTCATCTTTCGACTGCAAGCTGGTTGAGACTGAACGGCGTCTGTGTTTGCTGCCAACTGCCAAGTAGTCGTGAACAGTACACAGTTTTTTCCCAAAAGACCCCGGGACGCAATCAGTCAACAATCAAGTCCTCACAATTCATCCATTATTATGCCACTTATTTGTGTTCAAGGTTGGCTCTGGGGAATGGAACCATTCTGCCAAGACCTCTTCAATCCCCGCTGTTTGCACACTCTCTGCCACTTGCCGGAGTCGCTTGGTTGATCGTCAAACATTCCGCGTTGAGTTGCCAAGCATGCCAAGGATTTGGTTATTGTGTGTTAAAAAAAGACAATACATTCTGACTAATAATGCTCATTCTGCTGTGAATATGGTTCAAGAGATCTACATATTTATTGCATTGAGTCATTCCTGATTAACAGACTCATAATTAATCAGGCTTGTAAACAACTGGACTTCTTAGCCCAATTGGTTTTAAAGGAGGATATCGACAGGAGGCCTGTCACTTTCTAAGTAAATGATTGCTTTCACGTTCAGTCCACAGGAGCCTAATTCTATGTGTGAGCGACCGCTTCCACAATTAGCTGCTTGTTTTGCGAGCGCCTTTGGGGAAACAGATGAGTCAGTTGTGCGTTCGCTGTCTTGGCAGAGGTGGGCGTCGGGAGAAGAATGTTGACTGAGAAGAGCTAGCTAGTGGCAGTTGTTCAATATTAGTCACATTGGTGCGATTGTGTAGCGAGAAAGTGTGAGAGAGAAGGACGTTTGTCAAGTTCACCGTAATGTGGCTCTTCCTGTTCTCTTAGCGGATGGCGGCATGTGTAGAGCAGGTGCATCTTGTGTAATAGCCGTTTGTGTGATTGTCTAGCACGCACAAACCCATATCCGCAGGGTGGTTGACTGGTTAGCATGTCGCAGTGCTCAGGTACCCCAGCTTTCCTGTGTGGAGTTTGCAGATTTGCCCAATGCCTGCGTGGGTTTTCTCTGGGTACTCCAGTTTCCGCCTACATTCCAAAAACATGCTTGGCAGGTTAAAAACTCATTCAGTACCAGTCAATTCTAGACCAAGTCTGAAAAGAAGTTTAAAAACGTCTTTGCGAGTGAAGGATATAGCTGTCTGACTTTGTGGGAGACCTGACGCGGACGTATGGGACGTACTTTTGCAGCGGGTTAAATGCATAAACATCGTATCGTAGCGCACCATTTTGAACTGCCTCTCCTGGCGCTCCTCCCTCGCGATCGACTTGGGACCAGTGCGTGGGCTACCGGTCATTCGTGATGGACTTGACACCCGTGCTCTAAATTGTAAAGTGTAATTGGGAGCGTGGATGGTTGTTTGTCTGTGTGTGCCCTGTGATTAGCTGGCAACTGGTTCAGGGTCTCCCCCACCTACAGCCCGAAGACAGCTGGGATAAGCTCCAGCACACCCATGACCCTCGTGAGGATAAAGTGATTCGGGTAATGGATGGATGGATTGATGGATTTCAGTTACACATCTTCTGGATTAATGCATTCTTCGATGCACGATTCAAACACTTAATTCTGGTCTGGCGCTCACATGTGCCTCACATGGCTCACACGCATGGACCAATCGGAATGGAAGGAATGCGCCCAATACACGTTTGATATTTGCACATGGTTTCTATTCACTGTGTAACTGTTGAGTGTGAGGAGCAAAGCCTTTAAATATAACCAGTGGCGAGCAGACTCGGAGCCACGCTGACTGCGATGTACACTGCTCATGGGATAGCGGGGGGAAATTACTTTATATTAATTAGCATTTGTAGATGTGAAAATTATACACTTACCTAGTAAGACACATTTTCATCATGTCTTCAATTTTCAGTCTGTGAGTATTCATCAATCCATTTTCACCCCTGAAATGGTTGCCAGCCAATCACAGGGCACACATCCAAACCAATGGACTAAGAATCGCACCAAGGGACAATTTAGAGCCTTCAATAACCTACCATGGATATGTTTGCAATGTGGGAGAAATCCAAAGTACTGGGAGAAAACCCACGCAGGCCCAGGGAGTACTTGCAAAGTCCACACAGGAAGGCCGGAGCTGGAATCAAACCCTGCACCTCTGTACCGTGAGGCGCACGTGCTAAGCAGCTGATCTCCGTGCTGCCCAGAATGAGAGTGCACTTGGAAAAAATAGAATTCATTTTTAGGCCTATAACATATCTTAACCAGGAGTGCTATATAATTATGCAGGGCGCTCTACGTGTATTTCTAATTCTTATTTGATGTCATTCAATAACACGTGTACGCTAATTGAAGTTGCGACGCAGTCAACTCATTATTTTGAAGAGCGCGAATGCAACAACCATGCTGCGGTCCACCATTGTTAATTTAATTATGGAGTAATCTTGCATGTTCTACATTTTCACAAATAGCTTTTGCTGATAGCTTTCATGGAATTCTCTTTTACAAGATTATTAGTACCTGTGGTGTAAAAAGTAATTGCATCTAAACCTGAAGTGCAATATGATGTTTCACCTTGACTTAGTACAGCTTCAGAAACCTTAAGGAAAAGCATTTAAGTTGATGAGAGAATATGCCTCGGGCTAGATTTGACAGGGAACAGCCATATTTTAGGGTTGTTCCACCCAGAGTGCCTATCTGGAATGAAGGAGCATAAATGACAGTCTTAAGTGGATGAGGGACTGCGCAGCCAGAAAAACGTACGGTTGACTGCCTTTTCCCTCTCAGGCACATGGGTGAATAGGGGCTTTAGTGTGTTGCATCAATAAATAAACACAACAATATTCTTACAAAGCAGACTGTCATAATTTCCACCAATGCCAGGAGACAAAAATATTTCCATCCCATAAAAAATGACGTCATCGGGGCGTTCCACTGAAGCAATCTGCGGTTTACATTGAAAAAACAAACAAACAGTTGTGAGCCTTTCAGCAGTAAATACATGAAGTTGAATGAAATGAAGGCAGATTGAGACTTATTAGTCACCAGTCTGATGATGTACATGCTCATTATTGAAATACATAAACAGAATCTTCCAATAGGAATGTTTAGTCCAATCTGGGAAAATCCTGACCTTTTATTTTGTTTTAAGTTCAGAAGCATGTCCACGGCGGCTCGAGACCATGACAAGCAAAGTGAGAGTCAGTTGGAGAGAGACAGACCAGCGTGTTTTGTCAGTTTTATTGTCTGAGGCCTGCACAAGGGTTGTAGGCCTCATATACTGTAGAAAAAAAAATGGGACACCGACACTTTCTAACCCTGGTGACATCATTACTCCTTTCAACTCTTCTTGTGACCAGACACAATTATTCAATGATAGCCAAATATTTGAGATATCTGAATTTTTGTGTGCAGAACACAGCGTTTTGCTCAAAAGAGGCTCATATTTTGCTTTTTTTTTCTTTAGATCTGTTAAGTAGCTTAGGCATTCAATTTTATGTTTTTAAACTTAGGTATACTGTAGAGCAGCTCAGTCTTCATCCTTCTATCCATTTTCTAGACTAAAAAAATAATAATTGACGCTTACACTCACACCTGCGGACTTCAGAATAGCCGCCCGCACTGGCACAGGGAGTATGTGCAAACTGCACATGAACCCGGATTCAAATTTGAACCCCTCAATTGTGATGCAGTCGTGCCGCCTTACTTTTTAGTTTTGATCAATTTACCAATGTTCTGTATTTTGTCCTCTAAGTTCCACAACTACTCAAATTGTACTTTATACCACTCCTACAGTATATATGTAATTGTCTATTTTAGTAACTGATGTCTTGCAGTGCATGGTAGGCAGATAAGCGGAGTTGCAAATTGATTAGTGTGGTGCAGAGGAAGCTTGTGCACTAATCCTAGCAGCTTCGGGCTCCAAGGAGCCCCACTCCCTTCCTGAGCTAGTCCTTAACACGAGGCTAAAAGGAGTTGAAGTGACAGCGGGACATATTAGATTTACGCTAATCCCACTTGGGAGGTTGGGACAACACATTAACTGCATGGCTCCAGTTTATTTTTTCACTTTCCTGCTCATCTTGTTCATGTACTGACTTTCCCAAACCATTTTTCTTTTCCTTCCCTGTTCGACTTGACACTATTTTTAGTGGTGTGTGTGTGTGCGTGTGTGTGTGTTTGTGTGTGTGTGTGTGTGTGTGTGTGCGTGCGTGAGTGTGGGTGAGAGAAATTACCCATGTAGATCCTATATGTGTTTGCAAACCAGAGAGGTACGTTGCCCTTTCCTGAGTTTATTTAATGAGCTTATCCGGTACCGAGACTGAGAGCTCTGCTTTTAGCTGCTGGGCAGAAAAAAATGGCGAGAGAAGAAGAAAAAGGAGGAGGAGTAGACTTTATTGATCCCAGAAGGGAGAAATGCACTGCTTAAAGCAGCAAACGCAAACATACAACTATAGGAAAAATCGAAATGATCAAAATCTAAATCATTCATCAGCAATCGTCAATTATCAAAACGAGATGACAAGAACAAAAAGTTATTCATCAACAGCATCATGTTTAAAAAAAAAAAGAAGAAACATTGCTTAAGATGTATGGCACATTGTGTTCTTAATGCATAAACATAAAAGACATAAAAGACTGAAAGCTTTGTGTGTGTGTGTGTGCGCGTGCGTGCTATGAAATTATTTCAGAGCAGTTGAAGACTCTTATTGCAGGCATGAATTAGTTGTTGTAGCCCATTGCCCTGCATCTCGGGTATAAAATGCTGTCATTTTATTTGCTGTTCAGGGACTCAACAGAATAGTTGGGGGGCAAGGGAGGTTGTTGCCCATGATGGCTGTCAGTTTGGCAAACATCCTTCCGTATGCCGCCTCATCAATGGAGTCCAGCAGGCAGCCGAGGACGGAGCTAGTTTTTTTTTTTTCACGACTCAATTCTTCTTCTTCTTTCTTCCTCTTTCTGTCTGCGATGCCTCCTCCCTAACACGTGATGACATAATGCAGAGGCCACCACGGAGTCTTAAAAGGTCCTTCAGCAAGGTGGTGCTTATGCTGAAGGATATCACATCTCCTCAGTAAGAGGCGGCGACTCTGGTTCTGGACATTACAGACATGTTGTCTCTCCAGTCCAGTTTATTGTTTCGGTGAACACGTAGTTATTTAAATAAATCCACGAGAATAATGTCTGAGCCCTGGATGTTCACCAGCGTGTGCGATGAAGGTTTCCTGTGTAGATCTCTCACAATCGCTTGGGTATTTAATGTGAAGAGATGTCAAGAACTGGATTCTTGTGACTTGGAGGTTGGAACGGGGAGCAAAGTGCAATCTATTGAAAAACTCATTTGCCCATTCCTGGTCTTCAATTGTGGCTCTTCCATCCCCATTTTCGTTACGTTTGGAGATGTGCGTAATGCCTCTCCCCACATCTGGCGTTGTTCTGCTCAAGACATTTCCCCAGTTGCTGCTTGGAGTCTTTGTGCACTTCTTATACATCCGCTCCCGTTGTACTCTTCGTAGCTCCCGTTTATACCCTGACTTGGTGGCTGAGCTGAGAGGAGAGCGAGAGATAATAGTGAGGATAAGAAGTGGCTTCCAAATTGATTGGTGGGTAAGAGCAATGATAGAGTTGCACAAGTTGCTACTTGCACGGATAGATTGACAGAATAGGAGAGGATGATGCTTGAAATGGGGTTGGTGTAATCATTATCCTATCAGTAGCCTTCTTAGATTTTGGAAAGCGCCACCCCTCACCCTTGGACTATGCTAAATTCTTGGAATGTTGAGCTGAAAAGTACTCTGAATTATGAGCGGGTTGAATGTTTTGGAGTTTTACATAACAGTTGCTCTGAGGTTTTGTTTTTAGACTTGCATGATGAGTCAGATATAATGATCAGGCAGGTTGTTGATGTCCGACGGGCCGTAGCTTCACCCATCCTCCTTTTAAGTAGAATGTTGCTATTCTCACCGCACTGCAAAAGTATGCCCATTTTCTAAAGTGCAGCGCGTCATCTTTGGTAACAGCTCCATATTTTTTTTGTTTGTATGTAGATAGACGATACAAAAATAAATCTCTTATTTAGTAGCACTGCCCACACAACGGAAACGTAACATAGAATTGTAAAGGAAGCCAGTTGTATGGAAATGACAGTGGCCTTTGGAAGGATGGAAACAGGAAGGATGGAAAAGAGTCCAGGAAGCTGTCGAGTCAGAATAAGCAAGGCGACACTTGGCAGCATGGTGTGGCAGTGTGCCTTGTTGTGGCGAGAGGCTTTCACAAGTTTGTACGGAACAGATATTTTATTTCCCCCAAAAATGGTTGTGTAGCAACTAATTATAGTGTGTAGGTACCAGGAAAAATACAACACAAGCTTTTTCCAGTTTCTCTTTTGCAGACAATCCTCATGTAAGACTTTTAGCTGGCAGTTAACACACACATGACACAATAAAAAACATCTTTATTTATGTCGTGCTTTCACAACAGCTGCTTCTGTAACCAAGCACTTTCCAGAACATTTACGATAAAATAACACGAATGCAACGGAACATATAGCATAAAACGTCCATCATACAATGAAGTCGATCAGTCAAGTACTGTATATTGTCAAGAAGAACATTTTAATCTCTAGGAGACAAGAGACAGAACAAGCACAAAGTTATACTTAATACAAGATCTTTCTTATCCTGGCACAAAAACAAAAGGAGGTTATTACATCGGACACATTTTACATCGCCTCCTGACTTCCAGGAAAAAAATGTTGTCCAATCACATTTATTTTCAAATTCCCCAATCTATGTGAAGTAATTGGACTACTCCAAAAGAAATGTTTGAAATCCCACTACATTTTTAAAACTCAAGGCTCAAATACACTTAAAACAACTCAAACAACACTTTAAGGTGTTCATAAGAGTCTTATAATTTGTATTTGTATTTGGAACCGTGAGTCGCCGCTTGGAATTGAAATGGATTTCCATGGGACAGGAGAAGTGAACCAATCTCTTTTTTCATCAATGGATGCTACAGCTTCTTGTTGACTTTGAAACTTAGCTTGTAGCCGACGTGTGCACATTTTGAGCATGACGTCTCTGATCCACTGGTTAAAGGACACTTTGATTCTCTCCTCTTTCATCTCAAACCGCTTCAAACAACAAAGCGTGTGACGGAAAAGTGGTTAGGACTGCACGACTGTCCGTGTTTTATGTTATGTGTTGTGTTTATTATTTTACTTTATGTTAACTGTTTTGTAAAGCGCTTTGTTACAGCTGCCACTGTTGTGAAAGCGCTAAATAAATCAGCATGTATTGTATTGTATTGTATAATTAAAATGTCAAGAGCACTTCAAGACAAAATGTGTTTGATGAAAAGTATTACTTTTCCTCTTCCCATAAAAAGTGCTTGCACTGAGGGAAGCCATTTTCTTACTTTTTCTAACCCCTACAAATTTGGTATTATTGGAAAGCACTGAATGTCCTCTTAAGAGTAACAAAAGGAGTTTATGCGACTGGATGCACTAGGTGGGAGATATTTAGGTTAACAAATGTCCTCTACCGAGGACAAATTTGAACTACTGGTAGTCACTAGGATAGTACAAAAGGCAAATAATTTTGCTAGCAATATCAACAGAAATACTTGCATTCGTTTTATGTGACATGTATTAGCAAACACTTGCGAGGCAGATTTTGTGAAACTCATGACCAAATAAATCTGTAAATCCGATGTTTTTGTTGAATTTTGCAGATGAATGCAATTACCCACAAATAAATAGGGATTGGATCAAATCGAAGAATGAGATGCTATCCACTGACAAGAACAAAATGGGTTCAAACCATCATGTCCTCCACCCCCTGCGATGGATGAAAATTGATTGATTCATCTGTTTTCTCATTGTGTTTGCGAAATTCTCATTCCGTAAACACAATATTGCTCAGAATACTGTGTTTAGATTACAGAGGCATGTATGCCTCGCAGGCAAAGGTCATTGAGTGACAATAAAACAAAACAAGTCTGTGTATTTGCCTTCCTTCTAATCTTGCCTTTTTTCCGCCTCCACACCCACGCATGACATTGTTGTGTCATAAAACACGGTGACAACGGAGATTGGTAACTGTTAATATAAGTGCACGTTTCCTTTTTCCCATAGTGCTGGTATTTTCTACTCCGTCACTGTTCATCCTCTTGAAGACTCGGTTTATTTATCTAAATGGAGGCGGTAAAGGGGCTTTGATATAGTCACTTGCGATATGTGCAGTATTTTAAGCATAGCTGATGGTTGAGTGATGTGCCAACACAGCATGAGTGCGCTTCATGCTCGCAGTGCGGTGGGGACAAATGCAAATTGATATTTCACATCAAGGAGCGTTACGCGTGTGAGCCAGGAGCACAAGTGTGCGTATGTGGGAGCGAGAGCTGCAGCGTTGAGGCAATGGGCCAGATTTATCACGCTGAAGATGTTGGAGAGCGCGTGCGATGACGAATGCTACACGATAGAGCCTTGATTTGTCTCATCAGCCGCACCTTGACAGCTTCCTGCCCACGCAACATACCGGCTGGTACTTACACTCTTATGTTGACAGCATATGGCTACTTATAATGAGGCCTATTGCCCCTTTACTGTTTTTTTTTCTTCAAATATTCTTTTTTGGAAGGCACAAGAATTTGGTCTATATTATCGAGTGGTAGGCGGCCCGGTAGTCCAGTGGTTAGCACGCCGACTTCACAGTGAAGAGGTACTGGGTTCAATTCCAGCTCTGGCCTCCCTGTGTGGAGTTTGCATGTTCTCCCCGGGCCTGCGTGGGTTTTCTCCGGGTATTCCGGTTTCCTCCCACATTCCAAAAACATGCATGGTAGGCTGATTGGTCACTCTAAATTGTCCCTAGGTGTGGGTGTGGGCGTGCATGGTTGTTCGTCTCTGTGCCCTGCGATTGGCAGGCAAGCAATTCGGGGTGTCCCCCGCCTACTGCCCGAAGCCATCTGGGATAGGCTCCAGCTCCCCCCGTGACCCTCGTGAGGATAATGCGGTTCGGAAGTTGAATGAATGAATGAATTATAGAGTGGTGTAGTGGTGAGTACATCACAGTGGAGACGTCCTGGGTTCGTATCATGGCTCCTTGTGTTTGCTTTCTCCAGGTGCTCTGTCGTCGTCCCACATTGCAAATCAGGTTCATTCAAGGCTCCAAATTGCCTATAGGTGTGAATGTAAATGGAGGTCCGTCCAGAATGGACATACCGTCCTATGTCTGCAGTTAACCCGCATTGGGAAGCGTCACTTCCTCATGTAAGGAAGGTGAGAGGAGTCGAGTGGCACATTCAAATGCGCTCAGTTTGGTCGAGAAAAGATTTTCGGTCGTAATCCGAGGCATAAAAAAAACAAAACAGATTTGGTCAAGAACAGAGACATTTGAAAACCGAGGTTTGACTGTAGACTTTAGAGCAGTGCTTCTTAACCTTGTTAGAGGTACAGAACCCAATCGGTTCATATGCACATTCACCGAACCCTTCATTAGTGAAAAATTAAAAAAATATTTGTTACAAATTCAAGACATTAACCCCCCCCCCCCACACATTTATTAAAAAACTGAAAAAATTAAAAAAAATTACATGGCCTAAGTATACAATCATACCTCAGTTTTCTACCATAATCCATTCCAGAAGGCTGTTCAAAAACCGAAACCACGCTCTTTAAAAAAAAATTTGAATCTTTATTGAATACGTCAATTTCACAATGGAACGCTACACGAGGAGAAAGGCGAGAGGAGTCAAGAGATGCATTCAAGCGTGCTCAGTTTGTTCGAGAACCGAAATTGTGTCGTCATCCGAGGCATAAAAAACTCGAAAATTTTGGTCGAAAACCGATTTGGTCGAGAACAGAGACATTCAAAACCGAGGTTTGACTGTAGTTTTTAAAAATTGTATGACGTACTATCACGACATTCACACGGTGACTACTGAGCGAACTAAATTTCCCGCAGCACTGATTGGATAAGCAATGTCAAGTGATCATCTGCAGGCAGTGATGGCCAAGCGGGCATGTCATAACTAAGTGACATGTTGAGGCAGGTGTGTCTTAACCTCCATGGCAGAGGCTCCGTTGAACCCCTGAGACAGATTTACCGAACCCCTGGGGTTCGGTCGAACTCAGATTAAGAACCACTGCCCTAACGTTTAAACTGTGTTTATATTGTACAGGCATGTGTATCAGTCCTTGTGTGTTCAGTTGTCATCTTATTGGAATTTCACACTATCACAACTGTGGCTGCATGCTCTTGTAAGTCCTCCATTTTAAAGTGCATCTGTCCTCTTTTTGTTGAAGGTTTGTGTGAGTTTTGATGTTTGATTATGTGAGCAAAATAGATTTAGGAGTGCCAGGCTAAGATTTGTGCATGAGAACACGTGGGGGTGTTTGCAAGGCCAAACAAACATTTCCAAGTGAGTAAAGCAGGGTTTTATTTTTTGGTTTGTTTTTCAAAGCCAAATTACTTCTCATTCCTGAGACAGGCAAAATGTTCCAACGCAGGTTTTTCTTGGCTGGTGTAAAAGGCCGCTGAAACGTGACCCAGGTCAAGTGGATTGGTAGGATTTACTCTGACACGCACTGTCATGTCTATATTTTCTGTCTGGGACCATGTTTGCTCAAGAACAGCGGACAAAATTCAACATGCACGATCCGCAAACATTGTAGAATAACAACACGCATACTTTCCACAACACCTGCTTGGCACTGACTTGCCACATACAAAGCTGTGTTGTCTGCCAATCATTGATGTTGTATACCCGAACAACACACCCATTTTGCCCAAAGTCAGTTGGCAGGATAGGCTTTAGTTGGGGTAGGCTCCAGTTGGGTTAGGCTCCCTTGACTCTCGGGACAACTAGTATTGAGAATGCATCTAAGGATTGTTGACTGCGGCCAATTGGAAGGCAGATGCAATTTTCTAAAACTATATGAAGGGGGTTTCCTGGCTCAAACTGAGGCAGAGATGGTACCATTCTGATCATTCGAGTCCCGTGGCTGAAATGACTCGTGATGGCCACGCTTCTCGTAGAATGAGAAGCAATCTTTGTCGGCAGACTCACAGAGGGGTGGAGGGCGGGCTCCAATTGCACACTTCATAGCTGCCAGCTTTACATCATCCCTCCATTGAAGATCATGCACTTCCTTCTCAACTTACTTTGCACGCTTTGATCTCCTGCATTGACTCCAGCAAGTTAATTATGCTACTGCCATGGTGACCATGAACCTCTTTTGCACTGAATTTAAAGAAATGAGAGCCTTTGTTTACCCCCACAAATGCGCTAACGCCCATTTCTACCTGAGTGCGTCCATGAAAATAGCAAAAGAAAGAAAACTTCATCCATGCGTACAGTTCGACCACACTGCTCTAGACATGCGCCGGGCACGTAAATAGGGTCCCCACATTGTAAACCCAGCCTATGTCTCCATTTCTCATTCACCAGTCTTCCACTGCACTTTATGATTTCTCTGTGTCTCATTGCTTTAATGGTTGATTTCAAAACATCAGACAGTACCATGGCTTTCTTCTCCCTCATAACGATGCACTAGAGTGATGCTAATGAGTGGTCCACACATTCCCAGTTGGTGTGTCCTCTTCTGTTCTCTCTTCTCTTCAGACTTTATCTGTCAAAGCACCGTCAGGGGGGAAAAAAGATTCTTATGCTCCTTGTACAAAACTCCCTGAGGGTGAATCTAAAGGAATGCTTGTGTGACTTTTCTCACCAGCTTTTAGATGTGCTGGATGAAAATATTTAAGAGGCACGAATGTTTCTCTTGGGTTGGCAATCTGGGGCAAATGTCACGACAGGATAGAGGATGCCGTGGAGGAAGCAGTGTCGGTGGCTGGATTGAGAGCATTCGTGTGTGGGTGTTGTGTCTTTGTTGGTGCGCATTGGTATATGTGCGGGTGGCATATCGGACGTCTGTTCGGAAGAAGTTATGACACTATGATGGTCATAAGCCTTGCATACTCACCCCCAATCCTATTTTGGGACTTTCACGCCCAATATGATTGTTATCTGCAGGGAAAATAAAAAGTCAATTAGCCAGTAAAAATCTGTGTGTGATTCATGCAGTTGTGTCACTATAATTGCCCACATAACATAATAATTGGGGGACTTACTGGCATATTTGAGACTAATTAATGAGCAAACCGTCTTAGGGTTAACAATTCATTCTACAGAAAGCACAAACACTGAGCTCATTTTTTAAAACTAGAATGGCTCTGGGTAAAACACAGACTGCAATACAGATTCATTAATTCACAGAGGAAATATACAGTATCTGAAATCTATCCCACCGAGACGTCCAGGGCCTTTTACTTGCTGCTACAACGAGGCGCACAGCATGAAGCCCGTGTCTACTAGCTGTTTGTTAATGTAGGACTTTTAAAAAAAAGGGTTCTCTTTTGGTCTTCTGGCTTTGTCTATGTGAGGTGCACACACTCTCAGCCAACAACAAGGCTCTCTAAAATGACCATTCCAGTGGACTATCTCATGGGAAGATGTGCAGTTTCTGGGTTACGCATAGCTAGCTAACAAGCTAATTTCAGGTCGCAATTGTGCCAGATAAACATAAGCCAAGGCATTCATGTTCTTAAAGTTTGATATACTTCTAGTGCTACATCATTTTCAGTCTTTGCTAATGTTTTAGGTAATTCCCATCAAACAAGTATAATATACTGAGAAAAAAAATCTCACAATTAACTTAATAGAGCCTTAGTGTCTGTAACCATGGTCACACCTAAAAGTTGTAAACACACTCAATGAAAACGCCCATGGTCTGATCACTTTGTTACTCGTAGTGTATGTGCTTCATCTTTGTCTTCTCTTCGCTCATGAATTGAATTTTATTGGTGTACGCTGGGACTTGTGTGACATTCTTGAAAAAGCCAGAGAAGCGGCAAAACACATGCACACACACACACACACACACACACACACACACACACACTCACGCGCGCGCACACACGCACACGCACAAACTTTATACCACCATGTGATCATGAGACACAACCCGGCGCTGCAATTTCCAAATCCCGCCAAGTATTTTAGCTTCAGTATTCATGATGACTAATTGTTTTTCTTTGTCTGACTGCTCTACTACTGTTCTTATAGTCTCAGACTCTAAAGGCATGCAAGAAATATCTCACCACCAATACTTAATCTAAACCATGTGTCCAAATGTTAATTTTTTCGCTTTTTATTATGTGATCACATCCACGCCCTTCTTTCTTTTTCGCTCTTTTTTTTATTAGGTCAAGAATCTCCCCACTGGACCAGGCCCTAAGGCTCACTTTGAGTATCTGCTTTGGCCAAGGCTGTACATTTAGAATGTACAGTGACATGTTATTTAGCCCTGGCTTGAGGAACTTTGTGACCAGTGCTTTATTCAAGTTGACAGGTCCGTCAGTTAAAATGCTCAGTAATTGGCTCTGTATGACGCACCGAGACAATGGACTTCTGGTTCTATTTATGACCCCTGGACTCAGTTTATTTGCCATGGTAACGCAGGATGAAGGCACTTCACTAGTCTTTGAGGGGGAGTAACACACGTGGGTTTTTGAGGTATGGAATGCTACCGTGAAGGCAGACAGGAAGGGAGGCTGATAATTCAAATGGAGATACACTCAAAGGGGAGAGGCAAGCATCAGCAGTGTTTGGACGTGAGTGCAGAAAACCTGGGCGGAGGGAGAGAGCCGGTGAAAATAAGCTGCAGCAACTCTGACTTGAGATGCATCCAGTGTACATAGATGAGTGAAGATGAAAAAAAACTCGAATTATCAGAATCCTCTGAAGCAATTTCCCTGTGCGTAATGAGATATAAATGGAGCAAGGGAAGCAGGTTTTGGTTGGAATGAAGGCGTAAGACACGGGCTCAGCATTTTGATCATGTCACGTGTGGGGGTTCATTGTATCTCTGTAATACGACCTCGAATCATTCGAGAAGTTGAGATGCTGCTATGTGCCTTACTCACATTTTAGGAATAAATGAAATATGATCTTCTGTGTGACTCATGTCTGCAGTGTATTATCTGATACGTGTTCTCAGAACTACCTGAACCTCTTGACCTAGGTTGGGTAGATTTGTTTCCCGATTCTGCGCCAAGTTAGCGGAAGAGAGAGACAGCAGTTTTTCCACTTAAAACCAGACCAAATGTGTCCAAATGATTTATCTGCTCTGACTGCAGAATGTATTGAGATAAACCCGTCAGCTCAGTCAGTGTCTCTGTTTACTCATGCATTTTGATTTCGCTTTTTTAATCTTTAATTATTGGGTTTATTTGTTGTAGACAATAACTAAATCACTTAAGTCATCGTACTGCGGAACCTCCAAAATCCAGTGGAGTAAACGTGACCATGACTGCAACTTAATTTCTACGAAAAAAAGGCGCTAGCTGCTCAGCATAACATGCAAATTAAATGAAATATCCATTACACACAAAAATTCAAAGACAATTTAGCATGATAACATGATTCACATTCACAATTGCCAATTCCCACGGCAACATCCACAGTGATTCACAGTCATGAGCAATGGCACCTCTTAATGCAACATGGAGATTCTATTTCGCAGCACTAACAAAGAATATAGTCTTGTAGAAGTCTTACCATTTATTTGCACGGAACCAATTTTTTTTTCTCTCCACTCTCTGTTATCAGGCTGCTGCTGACTACGCAAAGGCTCACCTACCAGAGGCGCTCCGCCAGCAGCTGCTGACCTATGAACGTGAGCGAGAGCGGGATAGGGAAAAGGAGAAAGAGAAGGATGAGAAAAAGGATGGCATGTCCTACCCATCTATCCTGGAGCAGCAGATCCTGACGTTAGACCGCGAAATGCTGGAAAAGCTCTCCGCCACATACAATGAAGCAGGTGTGTGTGTGTGTGTGTGTGTGCGCGCGCACGCATAACACACTGCTACTTGAACACGCAACACACACAATTAATTGGTCATAATTCCAAAAAGTATTTTTAGCATAAACACAACACTGCTCATCACCATTACAAACAGTAAAGCATGGTAATGGCAGTATCGTGCTTTTTGGTCTCTTTTTCTTTCGCTGAAAGTTAGGCCTTTGACAAATTGGGGGAGTTACGACCAGTTCAAAATAACAGAAAGGCAGAATAAACGATTATAATCTCCAAGAAAGTGTCTTTATTGAACGTAACGCACAATATGATACTTTTTACATTGGGCACCACACCCTGCGATGTAAACGTCGCCAGTCTTGGTTGTTTTGTTTATTCATTTATTCATTAATAGGACCAAAAAATTGCCATTACAACTGGGGTATGTAGACTTTTTCTATCAACTGCATTTGAACAAATTAGCTTATTGGCTAATTTCCTGTTCAATTCAGCACCTATTGCATTGGCTGTCATTAGGTTGTATCGCTACAATACCGTGACAAATAGCAATATGATATACAGTGATGTTATTTTGTCCTATTCCAAGGTTATATTACAAGTTTGGATGATTACCGGGTGTGTTTCCGTTGACATCCAAACCTTTGTGTGGCTACAAAACAGGTCGGAATTAACCGGAGCACTGGACTAGTCCATGGTAATGTCTTCAAGCCTCCTCTGTAGTGCACGGTCTTCCTCTTACAAGCTTCTATTGTCGAACAGTGACTGTCAGCAGCCCCTGGGCCTTGCTTATTCAGCTGTTTAAATACAAGCCAGTCTTCACGAGGCTTGTCGTAATTATCTATGGAGGGATACAAGGGAGGAGTGAGGAAGAGTAGTGGGCGAGAGGCAAGAGAAGGGTCAGATGAAGGGACGTGTGGAAGCTTTAGTTGGTGAAGGCTGCGCACTAAGGAATGTGTTGCAAAGGGGCGGGGTTAGGGGGGGACAAGAAATGTTGAGGAGATGTTCATTTGGTGAGGAGACACATAAACAGATAATGAGAAAAGGAATTACCACGTAATGTGTGTATGTAGAGATAAGAATAATGGCAGCAGACGATTGGAGGATCAGAGCATACAAGATGATGGAGATAGATATTCATGAATGTGTCTGACAACCTTGTTTTGGTGTGACTGCAAAATCGACTACTTTTACAATCAGTGCTGTCTCTTTTATTAGCTCTGCCAAGGGCAAAAGACGAGGGTATGCTGGTTATGCTCTTCACTCTGTTTTCTCTATATAACGTTGATGTACAAATATTTAACAGCTAAGCCAAGAAGTCTCCAAAGAAATTGCACTTGGTCCAAATTGTGCAAAAAGTTTTTGTTGGTGTGTAAAGTCTGGAAAGACTTTAGCTGTTCCTCTTGGATTCTTTTGTTGGTCCCCAAAAAAATCATAAGATCCTTCTGCCGAAAGACACTCAAGCTGATCCAAAAAGTCTGTCAAAACTATTAGGTCAAGTTGAGCCAAATAGTCTAGAAAGAAACCTCAGTTAATCCAAGATACTTTCAGTTGCACTCAAAAGTGAGAAAGACTTCAATTGATCAAAACAAAAAAATAAAATGAAAAAAAAAACCTCTGGAAAGATTCTAACAGGGAAAGTCTCCGAAGACTACTCCGTTGATCCAAAGTCTTTAAAAAAATTCTGCAGTTTGTCCATAAAATCTATAACGTCTCTTCAGTTGGTCTAAAAACTCCCCACAAACTTACTAACACGAGCCGCTGAGACTCTCAATGTGTTAGGAATATGAAGACTTACGGCCTTCCCTGAATGGTCAATAAATTTAATTATGACGAAGGTTATTTTTTATTTGCTTTGATGTCTCATTGACGGGAACACAGTGCCACATCATGGAGTATAATGCACATATGGTCTCTTTGATGCGCAGCAATTTTCAGTATTGACTGCTCCGCTGTTATTTGTTCTTCTCCCGCCGCGCCATTGTCTGTAGACTTGTAAAATCAGATCTTGTATTCATTGCCGCAGGGGAGTATATTTGTTGCCTTTTAAATGAATGATTCTCGTCCCAAAGACAAGCCTTGTTTACCGAGGAACATCTAATGAGATCCAATGCAAGCGCCGCACCAAAATTTCTAAAAATTTGGTGACATTAACTTTAATGGGAGGTGCAAATAATGAAATATTTGACACATGTATTTGCTTCCAAACCAGTGCAGAGTACAACCTCATGTTTATTTTTCATTTGAAACTTTGACACTGACACAATTCATAGTTTCTGGGTATCATTACTCTTTTCTTATTTTCCATTCATTCTGTACTGGTGTCGTGGAAAAACACCCCACCCTCCAAAAATGTTTGTTCATTTCGATTTTTGAGGCACATTTATGAGAAAATGATGTTTGTGCCCCAGTTTGGTCAACTTGCTGGCATTTGACATTTCAGCTTCCACTGTACAAGATTTTTTTATGGATTCTTATGCCTGTTTACGTAAGCTGTACAGTAGTTGGAGAATTGCAGTTTACTTTATTACAGAATACTTACTGACCTTTTTCTTATCTTCCTCTCCAGAAATATTCCAATATATGACAACAGTCAAACTAAAACTAATAAAAAACTAAACTAAAACTCAGCATTTGCAAGCAAATGTCAATAGGAAATGAAAAATACGAATGATGAAGAATCCAAAAGTATTGTAAGCCTGGTGTCAACTTTACAGGACATATTTTCACTTTACAGGGACTTTAAGGTTTCAGGCATGAATCTTCACTCTCAGCAAGACAGTACCCTCCCCCCCCAAAAAAGATGACACTGAGAGAACTAATTCACTTAAACAACGGTGAAGGGGTAAGATTTAAAATTGGATTACAGGTCCGAACATTGTATTGCGTGAATAATAACGACATGTGACTCCCATGTCAGCAGTTTATCCTCCAGCTCATTGAATCCAGCGGCGCTCTCGGGAGAGAGAGAGCTCATATGACACACCGGTCGTAACAAGGAGAGAATTAAACTCTCTATAGGCGACAGCCCCCTTGCAGAAGGCTCCAGTCTGGCAGCGACAATACCTTTTGTTGCGCTCGCCCGTCGCCAACCTCTTTATCCTCTTTTATGCTCGTCGTTCTCTTCTTCTGTACTCGAGCCAGCATCCGCTTACCAATCTTTGCTGCTCCCGCAAGAAAAGCCATCTCCTGATCCCTCTGTCTTTTTGTTTTTTGATGCTTTGTGACCTTTTAACCGCACAATGGGCTTCTGTCCAGAGCTATTATTTTGCCCAGAGGGTGGGACATATTGTCTGTGGGTCAACTAGGAGAAAGCGACTTCTTGTTCAGGGGACCAATTTATGACAGTCTAAGCGTCTTGGGGGGTGGGAGTGCAACTGCTGATCAGGTACCGGTAATTGTTGCTCATTCTTCCAATTGTGGCTGATTTACAGCTCTCTCCTTTATTGCAATCAGGGCCTGAATAAAGCAAGTGAGAGACGTATGCTCCCAGTTGAACTCCCAGTCCCCGACATATCCGATTCATCCTCCGGCTCTCCATCCCCTCGTGGCTTATCATCAAACACACCAAGCGGAGACAAGACTGATGTCGCTTTAATGGAATGCCCATAAGCATCAGGCGGAAGCAGTCACCTTGCTGCAGTGTGGCTATGCGTCTACTCCTACCTAACCTTGATTTGACAGCGTGAACTCTTGTCACATAACACAGGTTTTGACACACTACATAAGTTGTCCAGTGATGCATGAATGCTGTAATGAAAAGTTAAAGGTGAAAGCTGCAATATTGAGAGCAGGTGGTGACTTGCAGTAAGTCTTTTCCGTCAACTTGTTTTTTGTCTTTCACACAAAGAGGGCAGCGAAGAGGCGTGCTTTTAACAAACGTATTAGCAATAAGTCGTTAAAGGATGTCGATCTAATTTCCCGCCTATTCTCCATTCATTCATTCATTCATTTTCCGAACCGCTTTATCCCCACTAGGGTCGCGGGGGTTGCCGGAGCCTATCTCAGCTATCTTCGGGGGACACCCTGAACCAGTTGCCAGCCAATCGCAGGGCACACAGAAACTAACAACCATTCTCGCCCACACTCACACCTCGGGACAATTTTGAGTGTTCAATCAGCCTGTCATGCATGTTTTTGGTAATGTGGGAGGAAACCGGAGTACCCGGAGAAAACCCACGCAAGCACGGGGAGAACATGCAAACTGGTACCTCTGCACTGTGAAGTCGACGTGCTAATCACTCGACTACCGGGCCGCGCCATTCATAAATTCACATTTCTTGAGATTAACATCATGTAGATTGACATTCTTGTGTTCAGACTCATCTTTGTGTAACTTACAACTTACCTTGCCAATGGTTTTGACTGTCAACACTCGAGTCTTCATCAAAGCTGTGACCGCGTCCTGGCATAAATGGCTTTCATGTTATCACAAAACCAAAGCGGGTGCGCCAATGTTTACGGAGTGGCGCGAGCATTGTGAAATGGCAATGAGGAAAAAAAAAGTCTTGCTTTGAAAAGTACTTTGTGCATTCTCGGGAACCCGCATTTATACAAAACAACATGGGGTACAATTATGTTTGCTTTTATTTATGGTCATTTCCCCTGTTCCTCGCGTGAACTGTTTCAGGACAAAACCAATTGTGAGGCCGTCTTGATTTTTGATGAGCTGTTGAAATGATAACATTATATCTTCATTTGCCCCTCCGTGAGTCGTCACCTTACCGTGGTGGAGGGGTTTGTGTGTCCCAATGATCCTAGAAGCTAAGTTGTCTGGGGCTTTATGCCCCTGGCAGGGTCACCCATGGCAAACAGGTTCTAGGTGAGGGGCCAGACAAAGCACGGCTCAAAAGACCCCAATGACGACAAAAATAAATGGATCTAGGTTTCCCTTGCCCGGACGCGGGTCACCGGGGCCCCCCTCTGGAGCCAGGCCTGGAGGTGGGGCTCGTTGGCAGGCGCCTGGTGGCCGGGCTTACACCCATGGGGCCCGGCCGGGCACAGCCCGAAGAGGCAACGTGGGTCCCCCTTCCCATGGGCTCACCACCCGTGAGAGGGGCCAAAGGGGTCGGGTGCAATGCGAGCTGGGCGGCAGCCAAAGGCGGGGACCCTGGCGGTCCGATCCTCGGCTGCAGAAGCTAGCTCTTGGGACATGGAATGTCACCTCTCTGGCAGGGAAGGAGCCCGAGCTGGTGTGTGAGGCAGAGAATTTCCGACTGGATATAGTCGGACTTGCCTCCACACACAGCCTGGGTTCTGGTACCAGTTCTCTCGAGAGGGGTTGGACTCTCTTCCACTCTGGAGTTGCTCACGGTGAGCGGCGCAGAGCAGGTGTGGGCATACTCATTGCCCCCCGGCTCAGTGCCTGTACATTGGGGTTCACACCGGTAGACGAGAGGGTTGCCTCCCTCCGCCTTCGGGTGGGTGGACGGGTCCTGACTGTTGTTTGTGCATATGCACCAAACAGCAGCTCAGCATACCCACCCTTTTTGGAGTCCTTGGAGGGTGTGCTGGAGAGTACTCCTGCTGGGGACTCCATTGTTCTGCTGGGGGACTTCAATGCTCACGTGGGCAATGACAGTGATACCTGGAGGGGCGTGATTGGGAGGAACGGCCCCCCCAATCAAAACCCGAGTGGTGTTTTGTTATTGGACTTCTGTGCTCGCCACGGATTGTCCATAACGAACACTTTGTTCAAACATAAGGGTGTCCATATGTGCACTTGGCACCAGGACACCCTAGGCCGCAGTTCGATGATCGACTTTGTAGTTGTATCATCGGATTTGCGGCCGCATGTTCTGGACACTCGGGTGAAGAGAGGGGCGGAGCTGTCAACTGATCACCACCTGGTGGTGAGTAGGCTCCGATGGTGGGGGAAGATGCCGGTCCGTCCTGGCAGACCCAAACGTATAGTGAGGGTTTGTTGGGAGCGTCTGGCGGAATCCCCTGTCAGAAGGAGTTTCAACTCCCACCTCCGACAGAGCTTTTCCCATGTTCCGGGGGAGACGGGGGACATTGAGTCCGAGTGGACCATGTTCCGTGCCTCTATTGTTGAGGCGGCCAATCTGAGTTGTGGCCGTAAGGTGGTTGGTGCCTGTCGTGGCGGCAATCCTCGTACTCGCTGGTGGACACCAGCAGTAAGGGATGCCGTCAAGCTGAAGAAGGAGTCCTATCGAGCCTTTATGGCCTGTGGGACCCCAGAGGCAGCTGACGGGTATCGACTGGCCAAGCGGACCGCGGCTTCGGTGGTCGCCGAGGCAAAAACCCGAACGTGGGAAGAGTTCGGTGAGGCCATGGAAGCCGACTTCCGGACGGCTTCGAGGAAATTCTGGTCCACCATCCGACGTCTCAGGAGGGGGAAGCAGTGCACCACTAACACTGTGTACAGTGGGGATGGGGCGCTGCTGACTTCGACTCGGGACGTTGTGAACCGGTGGGCAGAGTACTTCGAAGACCTCCTCAACTCCACCAACACGCCTTCCTTTGAGGAAGCAGAGCCTGGGGACTCTGAGGTGGGCTCTCCTATCTCTGTGGTTGAAGTCACCGATGTGGTTAAAAAGCTCCTCGGTGGCAAGGCCCCAGGGGTGGATGAGATCCGCCCGGAGTTCCTCAAGGCTCTGGATGTTGTGGGGCTGTCCTGGTTGACACGCCTCTACAACATCGCGTGGTCAACAGGGAGAGTGCCTCTGGATTGGCAGACCGGGGTGGTAGTCCCTCTTTTTAAAAAGGGGGACCGGAGGGTGTGTTCCAACTACAGAGGGATCACACTCCTCAGCCTCCCTGGTAAGGTCTATTCAGGGGTGCTGGAGAGGAGGGTCCGTCAGGAAGTCGAGCCTCAGATTGAGGAGGAGCAGTGTGGTTTTCGTCCCGGCCGTGGAACAGTGGACCAGCTCTACACCCTTAGCAGGGTCCTTGAGGGTATGTGGGAATTCACCCAACCAGTCTACATGTGTTTTGTGGACTTGGAGAAGGCGTTTGACCGTGTCCCTCGGGGAGTTCTGTGGGGGGTGCTTCGTGGGTATGACGTACCGAACCCCCTCATACGGGCTGTTCGGTCACTATACCACCGATGTCAGAGTTTGGTTCGCATTGCCGGCAGTAAGTCGGAACCGTTTCCAGTGGGGGTAGGACTCCGCCAAGGCTGCCCTTTGTCGCCGATTCTGTTCATAACCTTTATGGACAGAATTTCTAGGCGCAGCCGAAGCGTTGAGGGAGTCTGTTTTGGGGGCCTCAGTATTACATCCCTGCTTTTTGCAGATGATGTGGTGCTGTTGGCTCCTTCAAACGGGGCTCTACAACTCTCACTGGAGCGTTTCGCAGCCGAGTGTGAAGCGGTTGGGATGAAAATCAGCACCTCCAAATCTGAAACCATGGTCCTCAGTCGGAAAAGGGTGGATTGCCCCCTCCGGGTCGGGGAGGAGATATTACCCCAAGTGGAGGAGTTTAAGTATCTTGGGGTCTTGTTCACGAGTGAGGGCAGGAGGGAGCGAGAGATCGACAGGCGGATCGGTGCAGCATCTGCTGTGATGCGGACGTTGTATCGGTCTGTCGTGGTAAAGAAGGAGCTGAGCCAAAGGGCGAAGCTCTCAATTTACCGGTCGATCTACGTCCCAACCCTCATCTATGGCCACGAGCTATGGGTCGTGACCGAAAGAACGAGATCCCGGATACAAGCGGCCGAAATGAGTTTTCTCCGCAGGGTGTCCGGGCTCTCCCTTAGAGATAAGGTGAGGAGCTCGGTCATCCGGGAGGGGCTCAGAGTCGAGCCGCTTCTCCTCCACATCGAGAGGAGCCAGATGAGGTGGCTTGGGCATCTGATTCGGATGCCTCCTGAGCGCCTCCCTGGTGAGGTGTTCCGGGCATGTCCCACCGGGAGGAGACCCCGAGGAAGACCCAGGACACGCTGGAGAGACTACGTCACCCAGCTGGCTTGGGAACGCCTCGGAATCCCCCGGGGAGAGCTGGAAGAAGTAGCTAGGGAGAGGGAAGTCTGGGCTTCCCTGCTAAAGCTGTTGCCCCCGCGACCCGGCCCCGGATAAGCGGTAGATGATGGATGGATGGATGGATGGATATCTTCATTTGTAAATATTAAATACATTGGAATGAGGGTACACTTTGTTCACAACCCCTAGGATGTTGTGAGGATTTTTTTGTGTGTAATTTCCCAAGTACTCATTCATAATCCTTTGAATGATTCTAAAGAAATCGGTATTTGTGTTTGTTTTGGGAACATCCGCCGTTATTCTATTTGTGTTTCTTGTGCGATTTTTGTAACTGAGAATTTATAGGAGGTTGCCCTTTGTAAATAGGAATTGGTCCCAATGTTGAAAGGAAGCATCTTGAGTAAGTGGAAATTTTTTTGTTGGGGAGGAGCAAAGTTTAGCCTAGGTTGTTCGTGGAAGGTAGGAGAGTCTTTTTTACTCATGCAAGTACACGTGCAATCAAAATCAAATGTACTTAATTTTGGGTTGCACATAATTCAAATGTATTAAACTAACCTCTTATCATCTGTTTATTTTTGAGGAAAACATGGGGAACATTTAATCGGTTTACCACATTTTCAACATGTGCAACAGTTACGAATTGAGAAAATCTTAAAGATCTTTTTTTATCAGTGCAGGTCAGTCTTGGCATTATGACACACATTTCATTTGAGGATGGAAACTCACCATTGTTGGTGGATATAGCTACATATGCGCGGTGTTGGTCATCGTGAGTATGCCACAAACTTTTAAGCGCAATTAGAACACAGTTTTGATTTTTTATTTTTTTGCTGGTTAATGTTGCTGATGTCATAAAGCAACATGACCACAAATAGTCTCACTGCTTGCTGCTAACTGTGTACTCTTAGAGCATGAGTAGCCTGAACTTTGTGGGTCGACTAATGGGCAGGCGGTGTGGGCGACGTAAAATCCGACAGCGGCATGGCATACTGTCTAGCACACTCAATAATAAACATGGAGTATGAATTTGGATGGAGACCTTAATCTTCTTTTGTCTGGTATAAATTGATAATTAGCATCCACATCGTGTGTGCTGTTTTAAATGAATAGGGAGTGGCAAACATGTTGGTTGGCATGCAGCTTGTCTAATTGGGGAAGTGTGTGCTCGCGAGCGACCTCTGTCCATTATCTCTATTGCTATGAGATCCAGATAAGGATAATTAACCGGACAGCGAGGCACATTGAAGGGGAAGCAAGATGTGGGATTATGGATGCATGCAATTATTTTCCACTGCTGTTGGAAAAAAAAAGATTGCAGCCAAGTCCATCAGTATTTATTGCACTCCTTGTTGTATTTCTCTATTTCCATCTAAGACTTCACACCTATTGCCACAAAAAAGGGAAAACTAAAATAGTGTTTTGCCGTTTAGAAGTAATCGCCCGTCTCCACCTTACATCTCATCTCTCCTTTCAAACGAGATTTATGTCATTCCGTCTAACCCCGAAAGAAGCACCTCCGACATAAATTGCACGTCACTCAACATCATTCCAACATGTGGAACTTACAGCAGAAGTCTCAAGGTCAGCAGGCAGCACATTGCTTGCGCTTTACTTGTAGAGATGTGAAGAAATGCTTGGTCGACTAAAATCAACAATCAATTGCTTGCGAGATTATCTCTCGGGATGTTCCGAGCTCCTGTTCCCATGCCCGTGTTGTGATGCTGCTTAGAGAATTTGGGCCATGGTCGAGCTCCGCGTGGTGGTAATGTTTCTGCTTTGGCAGCAAAAGAGCGGTGCGACGGTCCATTTCGTATCGACCAACTGCCATAACGCTTGTCAATGACGTCTGCGCGGGTTTCCTTCAAGTACTCTGGTTTCCTCCGTGTTTCCCAAAATATATATGGTCGCTAAACTGATTTGTCTGCATTGAACAATTTGACCTGCTTGTTTCTTATCAGAGACTACATCTACATACATAAACCGTACTACCTTTAAGTTTGTCGAACCCAAGTGAATGAAGTTGAATCCAATTCTAGTACTTGAGTTAAATTATGTTAAATATTAAAATTACATTGAGCCGACTCAAATACATTTTAAAAAAAGACCAATAGGGTTGCTTAATGCTTTAAGAAAATCATTTCATTACATGGAAAGAGATATTTTTGTTCAGTTTATCCCTGTTTAGTCCAACTGAATCCTGAGTTTGACCCCAAGGCAATTACACTTTTACTGCCCATTTTCACATTTAACTCAGCCCTCATACAGGGCGTTACAGTATAGGCAGGAGCTTGATGCCCAGTAGCTCTCCAAAACAGAACTCTTCCTCCCTCCATATTAGTCTCTTGTGTGTGAGCAGATGGTCAAAGAGGCAGTTTTGTGCACAAGTTTGGATCACACACAAAAGGCTTCAGTCCACAATGGGTCAGTCGGACTGAAGAGCCAAATAGAGAGGCGAGGCTTCCCCGCTTTGATTTTTAAAGGTTACAGTAAGAGTTGGAGGTGTTTCGTATGGCCGTACACCAGCTGGTTGATTTCATCGGCCCATAATAGCTCTTTGACAGAAAAATCAGCTGATGGACTTTTTTTTTCACGCATTAACACATTATAGCAAAAGACAAGTGTAATTATATTCAAGCATCCATTATCACCCTAGAACCAAATGCTTAACAGAATTGCAGTGCTGTTGGATACACAGATGAACTTTAACAAAGAACCTCATCAGTGTTTGCTTCTGACAATCAACACTCAAATGTTTGGCCAAGTGAGCGTGGGTTGTGTTTGACATTTTTGCCCTAGCTAGTGCTCCGAAATGTCTGGACTTGTCTTTGAACAAGTTAAGAGCATGTTAATTCAGTTAGCTATTGAATAAACATTAACATTTTTTTTATTTTTATCCTGGACTTAAATTATCCTCGGAAGAGGATAGTTCAAGCCTGTTTTTTTCCCCTCTCCCTACCCAGTGTTTTTCCTTTCTGAATTCTGATTGTAATTTCCCCATTGCTGGACAAATAAAGGATATCTTTATCTTAATCTTAATCTTATTGTTAAATTTGAAATGTAAATTCTTTGGTAATAAGGGCCTACACAGCAACAGCTACGAGGTCCCCATTGTTTCTATTGAAATTATTATTATTATAATTATTATAGGTAATATTCATATTTTTAAGCACTTTAACAGGAACGAAAACCCAGCAAACTTTGCGCACACATCGGGCCTGGTGAAAATTGTGATATTTTAAAGTTACCATAAACAAGTAGTGGTCCATTGGTTAGCGCGTCGACCTCACAGTGGGTTCAATCCCTGCTCCGGCCTCCCTGTGTGGAGTTTGCATATTCTTCCCGGGCCTGCGTGGGTTTTCCCCGGGTCCTCCAGTTTCCTCCCACATTCCAAAAACATGCATGGCAGGCTGATTGGACAGTCTAAATTGTCCCGAGGTGTGAGTGTGAGCGCAAATGGTTGTTCGTCTCTGTGTGCCCTGCGATTCGCTGGTGACCAGTTCAGGGTGTCCCCCGCCTACTGCCCGATGACGGCTGGGATAGGCTCCAGAACCCCCCGCGACCCTTGTGAGGATTAAGCGAATCGGAAAATGAATGAATAAACAAGTACAAAAAAAGGGTGTGTAACACCCATGACAGAGATTTATAGGAGGCCTATCCCAATACGTTTGACCCTGGGCTACAAAAATACTTGTTGGTGGGTTTTTTTGTTGCTGTGCTGTAAGATTTTTCAAATGTAACATACTGTATGTGTCTGGGCTCACTGTCCGAAGCAACCCTGTTGCTCCGACACTTGTCGTCATAGTAATGCAAAGTCATATTGACATTGGCATGCCCCACAGTAGAGTGGCGCGGGGTCATTTGCATGAGATAGGTTGGCTCCCTGAGAACCGTAAAGAGAGGGTAAAAAGTGTGCTGTTATTCTTGTTTTGACTCACGCGTGTCACAGAAACGTTACTCAGACATGTAGAAAAAATGCTGAATGTGCCTGCTTTGATCGTTTGTAAGTAACGTATGATTCCCTAATTCCCAAATTCAAGCTTGAGCATGAAGCGTGGATCTATGACTTCACATTGTTCATCTTGGGCAGAGGTCTTCTCTCTGCTGAGTGCCGCTCTAGTTCATTTAATTCTAGCTCGATAGACTCCGTTTTAGAGTCAATTATTTCCACATCAACCACGCTCCTTCTTCTGTTCCTCCTCCCTCAGGCACCACATGTCTGGTGGCCCTGCTGTCTGATAAGGAGCTGACGGTAGCCAACGTCGGCGACTCGCGCGGAGTCCTGTGCGATAAAGACGGCAAGGCCATCCCGCTATCGCACGACCACAAGCCATACCAGCTAAAAGAGCGCAAGAGGATCAAGAAAGCTGGTGAGAGTCGACACAGACTGACTGTGGGCTGCATACAAATGAATTTCTTACGGTACTTTGGGAAACCTAACGTAAACAGTCATGACCGCTGCCCCGACTATTCCCTGTTTCATCTCGGCTAAACTAAGTGTGCTGGTTCACAAACACGGCCAGCATTTCAGGTGCATTTGGAGCCATAATTCTGCCTCCTACTTTTGCTGCATGCACTCTGGAGTGCTGGCGTGATGGTGGCAGGGGGCCAGAAGAGTGAGCATGTTGTGCCCACACTGCATAATAGCCCATCGTCTCCATCTAATGGTCCATTTCGGGACTGGAGGAAAAAACGAAATAAAACACTGCTTAAAAACAAATGTTCACCGCCTTTGCTCCTCTTAGTGACATGAAGGGTAACAAATGAGAGACACACACTTCACTGGAAGGGCTTGATCTGATGATTAGAACTGACAACTGTTCCCAAATTCGACAAAAGAAAAAGGTAGACTGGATATTCTTTGAACTGTTGTGCCATGAATGCCAAATGAGGCAATGCACTCCCTCTCACCTGTGCAAGTTATGCTAATTCTTTTATTAGCTGACTCTGACTTGCAAAATTGGAGATACATCACGCAACAGCAAGTAAAAGATAAATACAAATAATTGTAAACGCAAAACATGTTTTTTTTCCCATGACCTTATTGACAAAATAATGATAAATACACAATACCGGTACTTCACACAGTTACACTGTCTGAAACCAAAAAATATGATGATAGTAATAATAAAATCTGACTCAAATTACCAATATTTATATCATATCACAATTATATTTATTGAACACTAGTGTTGTGTGAATATTTATTTGGGGATTTTTCTAAACAGATAAAATAAATGTTGAAATGAAATTTAGGAGTGTACAATAAGCTCAATATAAATACCGGTACATGAAATGAAGATTCTTAATATTCAAATTGAAACAAGCAAAGAATATAGATTAATATTAAAAAAACAGGCTTAAAACTGCAGATTGAGATATTTGGTATTAAATGTACGAAATACTGTATGTTTCTTTTTTTTTTTCAAACTGATAACCGCCACTCAGTTGTTTGGTGAGAATAATCATAAATAAAACTCTTGACGATAATTAATCTATGAGCAATGAGAAATAACGGTAATGATGAATAATGATATCATAAGAGTAAGGATGACAATAATAAAATATGGCACAAATTCTAAAGACATATTTTCGTTTTATATATATATATATATATATGTAGATAGATAGATAGATAGATAGATAGATAGATAGATAGATAGATAGATAGATAGATAGATAGATAGATAGATAGATAGATAGATAGATAGATAGATAGATAGATAGATAGATAGATAGATAGATAGATAGATAGATAGATAGATAGATAGATAGATAGATAGATTATATAGTCTATTGCAGCCTGATGTCACGACTTCAGCATTTTTAAAACACGAGCTATGACCTTGCTTGCTTGGAGACGAGGAAACGTCGTGGCCATGTAAGGAAGTCTGAATGTAATCCAAGCGTTTTCCGAGACAATTCCCCAGTCGAGGATTTGTTGCAGCCACACAGGTCATGTGGCAGCAAGCACAGGAAGTGATGTTATCTTATACTGAGTTGTTGGAAACTTTCCATTAGAATTGACGAGAATTTGGGTGAATGAGGGGAATAAACCAGGGATTTATAAATTTATTTTAGCATAATCTTGACTAAAAGAACCAGATTTCATGCAATCAAAATCAATGCACATAATGTAGTAGGGGTTGCATCACTCTTTTTTTTTCATCACTCATGTGAAGAGTATTTAGTCGCAGATTTTTTTTTCTTCGGGTCTGTACTATATTTTTTTTTTTAAATCACAGCAGAAGGGAATGCTTTGTAGTAATCTATAATTCGCCCCCAATGCTAATAACACAGAGCTAGATGATAAAGAAGATAATGTTTGCCTCTGACTATTGCTATATTATCTGTCTACATGTGTCAATGACATTTTCGTTGTCTGTTCAATCTAAGGCAAAGCTGAGTGGTTCATTTTAATACGTAACATATAAATGTTTACTTGGCCTGTAAACTTCGACTGGGAGTGGCAAGAAAGAGCGTTTTTTTATCATTTAGATATCTGTCAGTCTCAAAATTGATTTCTCTTGCTATCAGGCGGCTTCATCAGTTTCAACGGCTCGTGGCGCGTGCAGGGCATCCTGGCCATGTCCCGCTCGCTGGGCGACTACACCCTGAAGAACCTCAACGTGGTGATCCCCGACCCTGACATCCTTTCCTTCGACCTGAACAAGCTGCAGCCAGAGTTCATGATCCTGGCATCAGATGGCCTCTGGGACACCTTCAGCAACGAAGAGGCCGTGCGCTTCGTCCGCGAACGCCTGGACGAGCCGCACTTTGGCGCCAAGAGCATCGTCCTCCAGTCGTACTACCGCGGCTGCCCCGACAACATCACCGTCATGGTGGTCAAATTTAAAGGCAAAGCCGTGGAGCAGTAGAACAACCACGTCCATTTTCTGTGTGAAAGAATAAGCACCATACCTGAATTTTAGAGAGAGAATCAATTTTAATGTACCGGTAGATGTTTAAAAACAGCATGAAACCATGCGTCCCTTTCATTTTAGCCCTGTAATGCCTGACCCATCAAGGAATAGCCAGAAAAATCTGATTTTGGGGAACTGAGATGTTCATTAACCCTTATAACAAAATCCACAAAAATATTTTTGCCATGTCATGTTTTAGATATTTGTCGTATCACTTTGAAAAGCATTATGTAGATTACATCTGAAAATGATCATTTGGGGAAAATCATATTTTAAACTTGCAGCATAAAATTTGATACAGGTGATTTAATGTACCTGTAATATAAAGAATGAGTTACATAATGAAAATGCATGTATCAAATATGATACAAATGGCATTACACGGTTAGTGCCATATTTTGCATTCGTTTACCACTGAGAATTCTTCTGTGGGAATGATTATTGATTACAGTATACTAAAGCAATAGAGACTAAATGGAATTTTATAATATTTGCAAACCCAAGACGCACATTTGATTAGGTCCTAACTGCAGTGAAATCCGTTTCTAGTGGGGGATGAGTTCCAGACCCACCTGTGGTAGGTAAAAAGCCACGATATAGGGAAACCAATTTTTAAAAAAGTTTTTGTAAAGTTTATCCCTCTCCACACAAATGTATTAAAGCATACTTTTTAAAGTATGCCTCAGCGCCTGTTCTCGCTCTCTGGTTTACACAGTTCTTCAAATAAGAGGCTCACACTGCCGGTTGAAGTTAACTGTAAAACTGACAAATAAAACAAAGGAGTATTAAACATTGGATGGGTCTAGACCAAAATGTCCAACCAAACTGGATAGCTGCATCTCGTGAGAGTCTGTTTGCTTAATGCTAAGATACAAACGGCATATCCGGGAAAATAAAAATTAGCATACATGTTACGGGACAGTCATTCTAAACCTTCAAAGAACTGCTACTTTTCCACTCATGGAGGAGCCACACAAACAAAACTGGGTTGACAACAATGCACACGGTCATACAAAATATTCACTCTGCAATGTAACCCGTGTTTTAAATTACATACTCGGCATAGGATTTCATTGTCTCGAACATTTTCACTGTGTGTTTGTCAGGTCAGATGTTTCAGGCCCTTGTGATTGCTCAATGTTAGTCAAGGTTTGTACAGCAATAGGAGCCACCACTTGTCCCGATAACAGAGAAGGATGAGTGCGCTTGTACAGCATGGGACTGACACGTTTGATCCTTTTTGAACGTTTTAGTTCATAATAAACAATTGGGGCAATTTTTGTTTTCAGATTGTTGATGATTTTTTACTATTTGTTTTTCTAGTCGGACCTGATTTATTCGAACGTTTGCTCAGTTACTTGTGCAAATGTTAAACACAATAACACAAGGTCACATTATATGAGTGTTCAAATGTAGTAACGTTTCCTTCATAAACAACGCATCTCTAATGACACTCAACTAATGGTTGCCAGATGACGTAAACACCAAAGGTTTGTCAGAAATCATGATTAAACGCAATCTCCAGTTACATCCTAGTAGCGATTACCTTCAGTTTTTCTGAACCGTAAATGAAACAAACCTTTGAATGAAGCGTATTACTGTTGCCTTCTTTTTAACAGTTTCCTGTAATATCTGCTGCCATTTTTTTTTCAAAATGCGCACCCCCGCATGACTGTCTCACTCTAATAAGTAACATGTAAAGTAGAAATGCTATAAAAAATGTCTCAATAAACATGAAAAGTAAGATGAATGTACATAACAGCGAGGTGCATCTGTACGGATCTCCTGTTTGGAGTTTTCTCATTCAAGCCTTCGTCATTCATTACAAGCATTGCAGAATGTTGGATTGGTATTCGTATATGTGTGCTTTCATAAAATGTACGGATTTGGGGAAAACATGTTATTTTAAGGTGTAATTCAGAAAAAAAACGTTGACATTAAAACGAGAAGGATTACGTGATTTATCTGTGTGATTCTGTGGTATTCATTTCTGACATTGAGGGTTTCCACGATTGCTATGTCAAAGAAGAAGCCAATTTTTGGATGAGCCTTAGATGCACAATAACCTTAAAAGGTGAACTTAATTTGACGTTGTATAAACTTTTGAATGCACGTATCCAGCTGTTCAAATTTTGTTCTGAATGTCTAAATTCGGCCCGTTAGTCCAGTGGTTAGCACGTCGGCTTCACGGTGAAGGGTTCAAGTCCAGCTCCGGCCTCCCTGTGTGGAGTTTGCATGTTCTCCCCGGGCCTGCGTGGGTTTTCTCTGGGTACTCCGGTTTCCTCCCACATTCCAAAAACATGCATGGCAGGCTGATTGAGCACTCTAAATTGTCGCTAGGTATGAGTGTGGGTGTGGATTGTTGTTTGTCTCTGTGTCCCCTGCGATTGGCTGGCAACCAATTCTGGGTGTCCCCTGCCTACTGCCCGAAGACAGCTGGGATCGGCTCCATCACCCCCCACCACCCTTGTGAGGATAAGCAGATCGGAAAATGAATGAATGAATGAATGTCTAAATTCACAAGAACGTGTTGGATGCACTTATGAACCAATGCATTTTCTGGTCAGTTTAGAATTGGTATTAAAACAGTCTGCTTTTCAAATTTTGACATCACGAGACCAAGGCAACGCTGAACAATTGATAACTGTTAGCGTAGAAGTGGATGTTCTAGGACATTTTCACGGATCGGTGAATAATGCTATTCATTTCCTTGTTAAAGAGCAGCAAGTCGTGCAAAAAAAAAAAAAAAACAATGAAACATCAAATTGTCGGTCATGCTAAAATTTCAAAAAAGTCAAATTAAGTTAACCTGTAAAGGTTCTAATACACTTTAGGTTCATTCTGAAATGTTCCCAGAAAGCAAAACATACCGTTCATGACCACTGCCAGGCTGGTAAACAATCCGGATGTCCCAAATAAGTACTTCCGATTCTGTTACTGCTGGTTGAATGACAGCCAGGGACAGGTGTGACCTGACTCCAGTTACCAGAGCACAAACTATACGTCACACTTCCCAATTGCACTGTCACTTTTGATATAAATAGCTTTACGAAAAGCTGCGGAGGGCCGAGGAGAGCCCCGTCACAACAGAGGGGTGGGATCACTTTAAACTGTGTGTACATAAAGCATAGTGGCCGCATACTGAGCCTGCAGACAGACAACACTGCAGGGACCCACTGGGCGCTCGAGAGCTTGGCTTACTCTGCGTTACGCAACAAGGCGAGCCCATTCTACTTTTTGGATCCGGCTCAGACATGGGGATGAACGGTTCTAAGTCTCGGGGGCAAGTGCACGTTCTGATGCTGGGCCTGGACCAATCCGGGAAGAGCACCTTGCTCTACAAACTCAAGTACAATAAGAGCGTGGTGACGGTGCCCACCGTGGGCTTCAACGTGGAGACACTGGAGACAGACAGGAGAAGCCCGAGTCTTACCGTTTGGGACGTAGGTGGGCAGAGGAAGATGAGGCCTCACTGGGAGCATCACTATGCTGACGCGGCTGGGCTGATGTTTGTGGTGGACAGCGCGGACCAAGGGAGACTGGATGAGGCCCGCAAGGAACTGCATCGGGTAATTAAAGATGATGTTTGGATTAAGATCATTCATATACATAAACTCTCTGGACTGCACTGCAGGATTTATTATGCACTTCACTGAACAAGCATCGATTTCTCTTTAACCCTTTATGGTGATAAAATAAGATAATATAAAATAACCTTGTCTCACAATGGAGAAATTTGCAATGTACAGCAGCAACATTTGAAAGGAAGAAAGTAGAAAAACAAAAAGTACGTGGAAAACCTTCAGCCTGTGGGTTCAATACCGACAAATTAAATTTAGGTGTGATTGTGAGCGCGAATGGTTGTTTGTCTCTTTGTGCCCTGCAATTGGTTGGCAACCAGTTCAGGGTGTCCCCCGCCTACTGCCCGAAGACGGCTGGGATAGGCTCCAGCACGCCGTGACCCCTTGTGAGGATAAACGAATCAAAAAATGAACGTATGGATGGATTGATTGATGGGATGAACCCCAGAAGATTTTTTCAAAACAAAAAGGGTCCCCGGTAGTATAATGGAATGGTTTCTGCAGTTATTATAGTACTGTATAGGACAAATACTTTTTAAAATGTATTTAACCCTTTCATGCACCCTGTAACCTGATAACATGATAAGCTGTCCACTATAGTAACAACTGTCCCTGAAAGCGTTAAACTCTCTTTCGTTGTGTGTAATGACTAGCAGCATTTTTTTTTAATTCTATACGGTTTGGTTAGGTTGCAAAAGTATTGAATTATAGACTGAACAGGAGCTAAAGACCGATGTCTTATTTTCCGTGCCGATACCAATTATTAGTTGTCAAAAAAGTTGATCGCGGATATTCTGAACCAATATTCATTTGCGGTAAATGGAAAGATATTGGAATTTTTAAAAATACAAATCTCAACACTTCCTTTAAATGCCCTTTAGCTTGTTTAGTCAACAACTTGTTAGATTAGTAACATGTTGAGGGGCCTTTAATTGTAATCCTAATCATACTCCAACCGCATCCCCCAATGATTATAATAATAATAATAATAATAATACATTTAATTTTGAAAGCGCTTTTCATCGTACACAAAGACACTTTACAACAGTTTAAAACAGTACTTCTCAGTTATTTTCTGTTATGGTCCCCGTGGAAGAAGAAAACATTTCATGCACCCTCAACTCTCCAACAAATAATATCACGTGTCTATAAAATTGGAAACATTGTTTTATAGTCTGGAACGGAAACGTTTTAAAGTGCATCAAATTGTCTGGAATTTAAAAAAAAGAAATGAGCGCACCACTTCTTAGTGAGCGGTGATGTCCTGGCGCTTCATGTTGGATCTCCCTCACCGGTTCACTTAAATTATAAATTTAAGGTTAACCTTAAATTAGACCAAACACCTAATCCAAACAATAACTACGTAAATATTTACAGGCACACATTTTGTGTTCATTTACTGAGAATGTTATGTGGCAGAAGGTGACACATCCCTCAATCGTGCTCCTACAGATGCTGAAGTTCGAGAGCCTAAGAGGAGTTCCTCTGGTCATTCTGTCCAACAAACAGGATTTGCGCGGGGCTCTGAGCTCCGAAGCGGTCTGCCAGAGGTTGGACCTCAGGCAAGCATGTGAGGGGGGCAGGCCATGGTTCATCCAGCCCTGCTCGGGCATCACCGGGATGGGGCTGGAGGAAGGCTTCAGGAAAATGGTGTACCTGATAAAAACCCCGTTGAGACAGACACAACACGACATCCAGGTCAAGATGAAGTTGAAAGGCTTCAGGATTACGGCCTTGTTATGTGGCTAATGGATAACTTTATCTCATGATTAATCCAATCGCATGTTGAGTTCAAAAGCATTCCTGACTTTGTGCGTTGTACTGTGCAATCAAGTTATGTTTATGCTTTGCAGTACTGTATATCTATTTGGAATGACTCTCACAAAACGTCAGTGCTTGTACATAAAATGCTTATTGATTATTTGAACAGGCTGGCAGTCAGTTAAGTGTGTCCTCCGTCTACTGCCCGAAGACAGCTGGAATAGGCTAGAGCACGCCCGCAACCCCTGTGAGGATAAACGGATTGGAAAATTGACAGATGGGTTGATTATTTGAACACTAACTTGGTTGCTTTGTTGTAACACTGTAACACTAAAATTGCTATTCATATGTATGCATTTATTTTTATTTCATAAAAAATATATATATGCATATATACAATATATATATAAAATATATATATTATATATAAATATATATATATAAACATTACACAACAGACTGAATAAAATAAACATAAATCAACACATTTGTGTGACAAATGAGTCATGGTGACGTTTGAATTTGGACAGCACGATTCGAAATCCGTGCTGGTGGCCTGGGAACAGACCAATGGGAGCAGAGTGGAATCCCCCACCCACCCTTCCTGTCCGCCACCGGCAATCCCAGCATGCACCGCGGCCTTTCCAGCAGTAGCAAAAAATAGTCCGTTAACGAGCGAGCGAGAGAGAGCAAAATAGAGCGAGAGAGGCCGAGAAAAGGAACACGGAGAAACGCTAGCTTAACTGGCTAATTCCACGAGTGAAATCAAGTGCGCCGCAACCGCAAGCATGGCAGATAACGACAAACTGGACAACCAGCGACTGAAGAATTTCAAGAACAAGGGTCGGGATTTGGAGGTAAAACAAACTGAAAAAAAGACTGAAGTCACGCTCTTTAAACCGGGGCACCGCGGCTCCATAGCTCACAGCCAACTTCGCCCTCTTCCCTTCCCTGTGACGTCGTTTCTAATTTTCATCATCGGGGAACTTTGCCCCCAGGCTTCACATTGGCCCTCCACCGAGAGCAGTTTTTAAACCCCGACTTCTGCTTAATGATTTGAGCCTCGTTTTATTCACCCTATTTAGACAGTTTACTGAGAAAGTATCAGAGAGGATCTGCTAATTCGCTTGCTATCAGGATCTATTAGCTCGCTGCTAAACAGGCCCACAGTGGACACGCTCCCTCTTGTGAAGCAACTGAGCGTTTGAACTCGATGTGTTCTGCTGCCAAACGTTCTAATATAGAACCAAATAACGCAAATGTGTGAACGAAATGTAGATATTGAGGTGTAAGTAAATACTGCGGCGTGTTAGCTTTACGTCGAAGCTGCAGTTTAGCTAGCGCATTTTAAGCTTGGAGCACCCCCCCCCACCCGCACACACACACGCACACGCACATAGCCTTAGCATAAAAACAATGGCGTGGAGGGGTATAATTTATCTCATATTGTCCCTCTTATCGCCGATTGTTCAAGTATACTACTGCTAAACGGGACTAAAAGCATGGATATTAGCAATCCAACGAACGGACACGGAAGGGGCTAAACCCTACGCTAGCTACGGATTGACATGATGTATATAATTTTGCACTGCACTGCATTGATTGCTTTGCACAACCCTCGCCGACCATTGTTTTGTTTATAAGCGGTATCCTGTATTGAGTCTGCATATGCGCAGCATGGACGGATTCATTCCTGTTTGACAAGTGTTTTTTTTTCATGCTGCAGAGCAGTAGGTCGGTAGGCTGGTGCACGGCAGCTGTCCTGTCAATGACTCTACATCAGAGTCACTAGTACAGTCTAGGCCCATAAATATTGGAGACCAGTGTGTTTTTCTTTCTCAATACCACCACAACGGCTTTAAAATTAAAAGAACACGTTTTGACTTGAACTATACACATTCAGATATATTTTGAGGGTCTTTACATCAAAATCAGATGTGTATGAAATACAACAGTTTGAGTATGTAAAGCCCTCTTTTTAAAGGACCAAAAGTAATAGGACATTTAGCTGCCCAGCTCTTTTATGATTAAGTTGGCATTTATTGGGTATTAATTGACAGTGATACTGCCTATGAAAGTAGCAGGATGATTTCTTTCACTATTGTCTTTTACTATCTGCTTTTCATCAGCCAATTGCAACTCATTTGATGGCGCTCCAGAGTGCAGATGGACAACATCCCACCTGAATCTTACCCGATTGAGCATGCGGTTCAATTGCTGAAGACATAAACTAAAGCAAAAAAAAAAGCCCGTACAACATGCAGGAACAGCAGGCAGCTGCAGCCTGACTGAACATTAGTAGACCTGAAATGCAGCGTCTGCTGATGTGTTGTAGACGTCAAGCTCTAACTGACTGCAAAGAATCTGGGACCAAGTATTAAAAAGTGATGGTTGGATTCATTGTTTATATGTCCAATTACTTTTGGTTCTTTAAAAGATGTGAGGTATATTTACCAGCAGTTGTAATTCCTTCACCATTCACCAGATTTGGATGTTTGTGAAGATAAGCGGCTTGGAGAATAGATGGATGGAAACTGAAAATGAATGAGAAAAGTCTGCAAATATCTCATTCACTTCCAAAGATGTTTTTAAACGTCTTTTCAGACTTGGTCCAGAATTGGCTGGTACTGAATGAGTTAAAGCATATCCTGTGCATTTCTTTTAAAATCCATTGCGGTGGTGTTTATAGCTGAAGAGATGAGAATTGTTGATGCGTTGATATACATGGACCTGACTCCATTACCCGGTGTACCACAAGTTATGAATGGTCATCATTTCGACTGTGCACATTGCTGCTTATATGATTGGGCATTCTGGGGATCTAAATATGACACAACAAATTTGCCCAGCACCACTCCTGTGCTTTGACCGTGATACCAATAAATTATACTCATTGCATATACTGTGCTTATCAAGTGGAAATTCAACTCCAAGTCCAACACCGCAAAGATTGAGCGTATATACGTATGCCGACAAGTGGTGACGAGGTGTGGACAAAATGCAATATCCATCCATCCATTTTCCGGTTGCCAACCAATCGCTGGGCACACGGAGATGAACAACCATCCGCGCTCACACTCGCACCTCGGGACAATTTAGAATGTTCAATCAGCCTGCCATGCATATGTTTGGAATGTTGGAGGAAACCGGAGAGTACCCGGAGAAAACCCGCGCGGGCACGGGGAGAACATGCAAACTCCACACAGGGAGGCCGGAGTGGAATTGAACCTCTGCACTATGAGGTCGGCACGCTAACACCTGGACCACAGAGCCTCCTGAAAATGCAATATCATGATCATTTTATAGCCCAATGGGGTCCCACCTGATAAATCAATAAATATTGGCCATTATAAATTAGACAATATATATATTTTTAAGTCTTTGAAGAGCTTTGAGGTCAAGATGGCGCCCGAGGAGGCAGCCGTCGGCAAGTGCTCTCATGAGCCTTTCTTTTTTTTTTGGTTTGTTTTGTCACTTTGTGTTTGTTGTTACGTCACGTGGACCTGATGTGGACCTTTTTCTGCATTTTTTGGCCACGACATTCATCAAGGAGGAAACTGCTTGGTGGTTGCGCCTTCTTGGCAGCATGGGTATACCAGCACTGTTTTTGCCTGGGAGGAATGTCGGTGCCATTTGACTGTCCTTGCTGGACAGTCCCGGGGCGGTTGTATCTTGCGCCTGTTATGGGCAGCATTTTTCAGAGCCCCACTTTGTTCAGCGGAGAGATCGGTGCTGTTGAACGGTCTGCGGCTGGATGGATGTTAGGCTTGCGGAGCCGACGATGAGAAGAAAGGAGCGTTAGCGCGGAGCGCCGATGCTGATGTGGAACTGGGAGTCGCGGCTTGGAATTGAAGTGGATTTACATGGGACAGGAGATGTGAGATGTGATGATCTCTTTTTCGTCAATGGACTTCGTGTTTGCTTTCAAAACTTAGCTTGTAGCAGACGTGTGCACATTTTCAGCATGACGTCTCTGAACCACTGGTAAAAGGACACTTTGATCCTCTCCTCTTTTATCTATAACTGCTTCAGACAACAAAGTGTATGCAGAAAAGTGGTGAAGATTGCACGACTGTCTGTGTCCTATGTGTTGTGTTATTTTTGTTATTTTGACTTCAAAATGGCACCGCGTGAGTGGATGCCTTTCCAGCAGCTCCTATATTTTGTTCTACTTCTTCCTTTCATAATTTTACTGCTGTGAATCGGGAATTTCTCCATTGCGAGACTGATAAAGGTTTTCTTATCTTTTTTAAAATGCATGCAAGCACATTACCACACAAGACAAAGATTCATTCCGGGTAGTCCACTTTCCTCCCACCTTCCAAAAACATGCATGATAGGTTGATTGAACCCTCAGTATTTTCTCTAGTTGTGATTTGGAGCGCAAATCATTGTTTGTTTATGTGCGCCCTCCAATTGGCTGCCAACTAGTTCAGTGTATGCCCCTCACCCTTGCTGTCTGAAGACAGCTGCGATTGGCTCCAGAATGCCTGCGACCCTTGTGGGGATAAACGGATCAGAAAATGAATGGGTCGATAGTTAGTTTAATTCTCCCCAAACAATTTCAGTGCTGCATTAGGAATGTGTGGCGGGTTTCTCTAAAAGTTTTTGCATGCTTTGTTAAAGCATGTGAAATGGCTCGCCAGTAACGCAAGCTGAGTCACTGCATAGCTATTGGGAGTCTTGTGTTTGGGTGCTGTCATGCTCCATTCCGGCATACTTGAGGGGGCTGACTCGTGCCGTTGAAGAGGTCCATTTAGCCGCACTCTTACTGCCGAAGACCTGGGTAGACTGCAGAGGCCAAATTTGCTTGGAGACGGTGGCACATCTCCAATTTGTATGTTGTAAATAATGAAAGTAGAAATACACTGTCAAATTGTGGTTGCAGAACTCTTACAAGTAACATTTCCCCATAGCTGTCTCAAGTTTCAATCTCCTTACTTCAGTTGTGAAAGTGCTTGACGTCACAGACGTTTTTAACTTTAAAATGTTTAACAGCCACTCATGTGTTAAATATTTTTAAAAAAGTTAACTACTCTTCATAATAAAATGTATGTACATGACAGCACATCATACGTCTTTGTCGGGACGGACACCTTTTTAAAAAAAAATAAGTGTTTGAAAACAAGTCAGGCAAAAAGCAAACACACCCAGAAGTTAATCCTCATGCTTGAAACTCGGGCCCGACTGGCTAATCGTCCGTCTGATTAAATCGGCCCTAAAACAATGACCTATGTTTGGTGACTGTTTTTAACGTTAAGTGCTTTAACCATTTATACAGCAGTGATGCATATGTTTTTTTAATTATTCATTTACACATAAATCAAGACAATAAAACCATGTATCCTTAAACATATACTAATGAACCTTGTTGATAAGGTCACTCTATAGACCTGTCATTCGAACCAAAGCAAATCTTCAATTTTACAAGCATTGCAAGGAATTGACCTGGATGTCACTATTTTCCACACAATCGAAAGCCAGGGTTTATTAAAAAAAAAAAAAGAAATCCAAAGATGTTGCCACATAAATCAAACAAATGTGGTATGACACATTCAAATACTGGTAACACAAACCATTATGACAAGGATTAATGTCCTTGGAGCTTAATTAAATGCATTGGGCCACACTGCATTCTGACAATCAACCAACATCCGTGTGTAATTGACGACCATTGAAATACATTGGTGATGAAGAAAATGTTGTTATTTTAATTAAATGAATTGGACGATTAATCTAATTTTTTTTCCTGGCAAAAATCAGGATTGGCTTAAAAATCCATATCTGCCAGGCCCTACTTTCAATTGAGTTTGACAACGCATTCTTGAAAGTTTGAGCTATTGTTTTTCTTTGAAATCTCGGCTTGAATGTTGCACTTTTGTCCCAGTGCTCATGCTGATCGTACTTTTGTCTTCACAGTCTATGAGAAGACAAAGGACGGAGGTAGTGGTGGAGCTGCGAAAGGTAATCGACATCATACGTTGACTTGAATCGCATGTGTAGGATCTGCACTCTACTGCCCAGCCGAAACGATGCACTGCTTTTCTGATCGACAAAGTCAATTAACATGTGTGAATTGAACTTTTTTTTTTGCTTTTCAACAGAACAAAAGAGACGAGCACCTCCTGAAGAGAAGAAATGTCCCCCACGAGGATATTTGCGAGGATTCCGATGTGGATGGAGATTTCAGATCGGTAGGAATTTGAATCACCAAAGTATTGACCTTGATGCTGCCATGAAATGGAAAAGAAATGTCACTAAAACAGCTCAAACTTTATGTAGCGCTCTAGGGGCATGTAAGTGGATTTGTCTTCTATTAGATTCCCTTTCTTGGCGGTGGGCGGGGAGCGGTTTAAACAGACATCATGGGTAGGCAACATAAACCAAATGTGTACCGGGAGCCTGAGTGCGCCATAGTATCTCGTCGCTGTTCTGTGAAAAACGCGTGTGTCCATTTTTGTCATGTTCCAAAATGTTTATGTGAATGGGATGTCCGAAACGTGGGCAATACATATTTGTGTGGAAAACACTTGTAAGCTATGAAAAATGGAAAAATGCTAGCGCGATGTTAACTAAGTGTGCCTTCTTATGCGAGTTAGCCAGCAAATGCAAAACATGAGATACAAGTCACGTTAATGTCAAAGAAAAAGGCAGTATTTCGTAAATTAAGCTTGGCAAAACCTTCCTCTTTACTTGGATTTGGGCTTGCGTGGGTTGCTGGTGTGTCGTGCGTTGGTTTGTCTTTGTGTCATTGTAGTTTTTTTGAACCGTGGGTGAGGGTGGCGTTGAGGAATATGACTTCTGCAGTAAAATTAAACCCACGGAGCATGTATCCCCGACCATCGAACAAGCTGCTGCTTAACTCATTCACTCCCATAGACGTTTTTAAACGTCTTTTCAGACTTGCTCCAGAATTGGCTGGTACTGAATGAGTTAACGGCAAATTCATATAGTTTAACATCTTAGTTCTTACTAAATGTTTAAGCGTAAGATAAAGCTCAGTTTACTCTGCAATAATATACAAACTTGATGGCCAGATTTTTTTGTTTTTACATTTAAGTTTACATTTGCATATCTTAATTTTGCACTTAAATGTAGTGTGAATATTACTTACTTGTATAGTTTTTATTCAGCTATAATAAAGCATATTTTATTCTACGCATAGAACATAATATAAAAAAATCATTATTTTGTGAGGTAACTAATTAGTTTTACAAGGCAGTAACTTAATGACTTAGTAACTTAATTATATTTTTAGAACAAGCAATTTGTAATGATAGCTACTTTTTGGAAGTAACTTGCCCAAAACTGCCATTTCTGACCTCCTATGTTGGAGTTAAATTAAATATTTGTCGTGTCATTAGTAATGGCACGACTGCATGCATTGCCGTTTTTTTCAGCCCAGAATGCCTTTTGAATTCCATGTGCTAGCTGATTGCTAGCATGTTTTGGTAATTGATAACCAGCCTTTCCACGTTGAACAAAGAGAGTGCAAGGCTTGGTGGGCAGCACTTCAGAGATTCAATCTGGCTAACCGCTCAGTGCTATTGAGTGGGCTGAATACAAATGGCCTACTTAATCGTATATCAACAATCACTCGCGACTCAACCGGCGCACAGGCGCGAGGGTCTTTTTGTGGGAAAAGTCGTCTCGCTGCTCGATTTAAAATACTTAACATACCCGCGACCACTTGACATTTAACTAAGTGTGCCGCTCTTGCTTTTGTGGTATAATAATGTCAAGTATTTTATTTTTTTATGCTTCTGATTTTTACTTTCAAGTCCCCGACTACACCATTTTAATTTCCCTGAGACTGTTTTAGTCCTTCAGCCCAGTGATTTTGTTCTTTTTTTTTTTTTGTGGCTGTTCATCTTTTTATGTATCCGACACGGTACATTTCAATTGTCGTTTTCTACTTGGATGTAATGGGGTCAATGAACTTGTATTTTGGCATCGGAGAAGCAAGTTAGTGTTATTTGGTGAATGATCATTAGTTGCACAATGTCGACTAGGTTCGGATGCCGTTCCTCATCCCAGTGTTCCCTCAATAAAACTTCCTTCCCGCTTGTCATTGCAAGCAAAATCATTTTGAGGAAGGATACTCTTGACTAATGACTTTTCTAAAATGTCCCTTTTCAGCAAAACACCTCTCTTGAAGCAATAGTGCAAGTAAGTTCTCACGTTTTCTTTCTTGCTTACTCCACGTCATATCCAGTGTACATTCTATCCGTCTCAATTAAACATGAATATATTAAACGTTGCTGTTTTGCATTGTAGAATGCCACCAGTGATAACCAGGGCATCCAGCTGAGTGCTGTTCAGGCTGCCAGGTAGGAGCACACGCACACATGTACATCTCTGCAGCCAAATGTTGATCTGGTTTTCAGCAATCGAGATCAATAGTCTCTATCTAGAAAGAGGTTAAGAGTCCGAAATGCTCCTAATTACAACATTGAAAAAAATCTGTCCATTGTCATTATTTCTTAGAAGATGCCCCAAATTCGAAGTACTTGAACAGTCGCGCCTTCCTATTCTGCTGTGACATCCGCACAAGAAACATGTGACGCTCGCATCGAGCGTTTCCATGTTGACATTATTCAAATTCCCCAAATGCTTTGATTTGTTTGCACAGTCATTTCAGCATGTATCAAAATGTATGTGTACATGAATAATGGAATGTTGTCTGCATGTCTCCAATAGGAAATTGTTGTCGAGTGACCGCAACCCTCCCATAGACGACTTGATCAAGTCTGGGATTCTTCCTATTCTTGTCCACTGTCTGGACAGAGATGACAAGTAAGTCCTGCGTGTGTTTCGGCTATGTAGCGTTAGTGTTGTACGCTTCAAAGATAGGCAAATGCCAGTGGCGCTCGGCTCGCCGGGGATGTGAATGGTGATGCAAGTATGCAAATGTGCTCCAGTTTTCACCTTCGAGGAATGTCAACATGCATAAATGACTCTCGCTATCTGATGTTATTAAACGTTGCCTTTCGCTATGGTTCTCCTCTTCTGCAGCCCTTCTCTGCAGTTTGAGGCAGCCTGGGCTCTGACCAACATAGCGTCTGGCACCTCGGAGCAGACCCAAGCTGTGGTGGAGTCCCGTAAGTTGTATGACGCACTGATTTTCTTAGGGTGTGGGGGGGTTTACTTGCTTTACGGTGTATCTGGGATTATGAACGGCACGCAAACTCAGAATGTCACCATGACACAAAAAGGCACCCTCAATTACTGCCGTACTTAATTTTTGAAATTTGATTCATATTTATGCCCCAGACGTGTTTGTCTTACAAATGTTTACTGTAATTATGGAATTGCGGAATTTCCCCTTGGGGGATCCTTGTAGATTATCTTAATTTTGACTTTACTGATAACTGAAATAATTTGCATAATTCAGCATATCACTTTAATTATTCTGAGACTGTTTGTCTCTTTTGGTTGGCAACAGTTACTAGTATTTTAAAACAACCATTGCTTGCATACAAAGTGCTGAATGTGGATTTAAAATCAGCCATACAAGTGTAGAAGTGTTTTTCATGACAATATTTACTGTGATTATGACTTTACTGTTGCGTTGGCAGAGGTTAGTTATTGACAGTAGCGCGTTGCTATGGATTATGTTGGCATTTTCCAAACGGAACTCGCATTGTAAACTGAGGACCTCCTGTAATTTTTTTTTTGTCTCAAGTGTCCATTTAGAAAGATTTTTATTCCTGTCACGTGTTTTCATCATCTTTACCTTTATTTCTGTAATAAGAAACGGTTCTGCTTCCAAACAACGATGTTGATTGATGGGCAAAACACGTCTCTCTCACTAAGCTGCTTGTGTTTGCAGACGCTGTGCCACGGTTCCTGAGGCTGCTTCACTCCCCCCATCAAAACGTGTGTGAGCAGGCGGTGTGGGCTTTGGGCAACATCATTGGTGCGCTGTCGCCGACAGGAGTAACTTTGCCATGGGATAAAAGGTCAATCTGACACGTGTACGCATCTCCTCGTCAGGTGATGGCCCACAATGCAGAGACTACGTGATAGGCCTGGGCGTTGTCAAGCCGCTGCTGTCTTTCATCAGTCCCTCCATCCCAATCACTTTTCTGCGCAATGTCACCTGGGTTATGGTCAATCTCTGTCGGCATAAAGACCCTCCACCTCCCATGGAGACCATCCAAGAGGTTTGAGGGATTTTTTTTTTTTTACACCAATTTGAAATATTCTGCAATTTTCTCATTACTGGTGCAATTGCCATCCGTGCCTTTTGGTGATGCAAAACAAAATTCTCAATTATACACAACTGAAAATATTTTGTTTTCAACAAATGACTGTCATCCCAATGGTAATTTTGGCTCGGGCTTTGCTTCTTGTCCCTGTTCTTATGTGGATTTTCTCTTTCCACATTCCAAAACCGGCATGTTGCATTCAATCTTGGCTCTTTAAGTTGTCCGGGAGTGAGTGTCGAGGGTTGTTTGTCCATACATGTCCTCGCCTGGGAGGAGAGAAGTCCAGGGTGAACAAGGTCTTTTGCTCTATGTCAGCTGGGACAGATTTTGGAGTATCCTAATGAGGAAAAACTGGATAGAAAATTGATGGATGGCTTCTGGAGGACTTTGAAGGACACCCCAAGACTTTAATTTAAAATGTTGTACCGCCAGTTTCAACTGTGTCAAAGCAGTGGACAATGAAAATAGTTTGTCTGTATTTCAGTATTTGTGGATAATGTATACATAAGTAACATTGAGCTCCTAGTCCAGGTCCTATTTATTGAATATGAGTTTAATTGACATAGCTTTTAAAGTATTACATTTAGCATCCTTATGCCTAAAAATACAATATTATCTGAAAATGCAGATCAGGAAGTTCTCAGCATTTCAGTTCGAACAAGTCTCGCAGAAATGTTTTCCCCTTTTGAGCATCTCCATAATTTACATATTTTATCCATAGATTCTGCCAGCTCTGCGTGTGCTGATCCACCACACTGACGTTAGTGTGAGTAAACTCTTGTGTTTGACTGTTGGAGGAAGTCTTGCTGCAAGGCAATGAAGTTCAACATTTCACCCCCCACCACACACTGCTTCCAGATCTTGGTCGACACGGTGTGGGCTCTGTCCTATCTGACGGACGCTGGGAACGAGCAGATCCAAATGGTGATTGACTCTGGCATTGTCCCTCACCTGGTCCCACTGCTCAGCCACCAGGAGGTCAAAGTCCAGGTAAGGGAAAGGCTATACAGAACTACAGTATACTTTCTTTTGTTGGAGGCGCGGGTACCCGCAGCGGCTCCTCTTGTTGTCTGTTTAAGAGGGAGGAAATTTCATCTACATACAGCACATTTGCCAATAAAGTTGTACTTGATACTTGATATACTGTAAAAGTACCAACTCAATGGCAGATTACAACAAAAATGCAATCAAATTAGTAGCTTTGCAACTACCGACAGACCACTTTGTGTCATGAAACATGATACAGTATGTCAACGAAATGTGGATTGCACTTAACACTCTATCATATAAACAGATTAATAAAACTTGGCTGTATCAAATTAAATCTTACTCGGATCTCCAGTTTGTAACATAACACATGCCAACCGGTAGGAAAAGTAAGATAATGCCTACTTAGGACGTGATATCACGCACCAGTGGGCGTTAACACTCGGCGGTGCCTCATTATTAAACAGAGTTGAGACTTTCTTTCGGTTAAAAAATTACAGCTGAATTCATCTTCTTAATATTTGACCGCCTGACACCTCTGCACGGATGCTTTTTTATTTGCCATGGATCAAGTAGCCGCACATTCATCGTCTTGGTGCGTGTGCTCAAACTTCGGACACACGTAAATCAATGTTAACCGTGGCACACCTCTGACAGCCATCAGACAGTTCCTCACTCATGTGCTTCAACATACGACAGCAGCCAAAACATCACAAAATAGACAACACTGGGACTGAGTTTTTATCCCCTTCCCCCATGCACATGGGAAGATTTAACCATGCCAAGTGAAAAGCATCAAGGATGTTATAATCTGAAAGCTAGCACGGCAGCGTTCTGTGAATCCCCCCCTTGGTGTCAACAAAGTAATAAGTGTTTAAACTGCAGCTTCTGCGATCGCGCCTTCCCAAAACGCAATGCTATTGCAAATGCAATTAATTGTTCAGCCCAAGCATTAATGACATTATACCCACTCATGCAGACCGCTGCCTTGAGGGCCGTGGGCAACATTGTGACTGGAACAGATGAGCAGACGCAGGTGGTGCTAAACTGCGAAGCCCTCAACCACTTTCCTGCCCTCCTGTCGCACCCCAAAGAGAAAATTAACAAGGTGACACACGCATGCACACACCTGGCTGCGTTCTACAGCTTGACGTCGCTGGAAGTGATGACATCTGAGACATGTGTGCTAGTGTGAAAGGGTTAGGTGGGTGAAATGAGATTATTAGAGTCAGATGACGCATCACATCGAAAACTACGAGGACGACGATGAGGACCACAGCCTACTGCAGTTGTAGTTGGTTAAATACCGTAGAAGGGGGATTGTAATTGGTGTGTGTGTGCGCGTGTGTGTTGGTGACCGATTGTGTAACTCAGGTAAAAGGGTCGGTGGCAAGAGAGTGCTGAGAATCAGCCCTGCTGATATCGGAGTGCATCTGAGACCTGTCACTTTGAAATAGAGAGGCCCATTTTGTGTGCTTTGTGACACGGACGATGATTAGAGCCTCAACACCGCTCTCGCCCCACCCACTGCACGCAAGTCTCTGCCAGACATCCACTCTTTACGTGGCTGTCTGGATTCTGATCCAGCTCAGACGCACTGTAGATCGAGTGACGCAATTGTTAAATGTTCGAATGCCGGGATCCTTCGCTTACAAGTCTCAACAGCATGCACTGAGCTAGTTCGAGCAACAGTGTGAATACCGCGTGGTCATGTGGCACAAGACACACTTAGTTTTGAATCCATTTCTTTTGCATTTTAAATTTGCCTTTGGGGTGAGGGGGGGTGATTAAGTATCTATTTATTTAAATGATCAGTGTCTTGTTTTATTTTTGCATTCCAATTGAAAACAGAAAGAACTATTGATGCACTGGTTTGCCATTCTTTCTGTTTTCACTTTTGACTGTATTACAGTGCTGCCACAGGAATAGTCCACGGTAAACCGAGGACACCTTGCATGCGTTTTGAAAATATTGTACATATTTTTCTGTGGGCAGACCTAACGCCTCTATTTTTGTCCTGTAGGAGGCAGTGTGGTTCCTGTCAAACATCACAGCAGGAAATCAACAGCAGGTGCAGGCGGTCATTGACGCAAAGCTAGTCCCCATGATCATTCACCTTCTGGACAAGGTAAACACCTGTCATTGTTTTAGAAAAAAAAAACACGGCACAAACCATTCGAAATTGGAAAAAAAAGTTTACATTGTATGTATTTTTAGGGTGACTTTGGAACCCAAAAAGAAGCAGCCTGGGCCATCAGCAACCTTACAATAAGTGGGAGGAAAGATCAGGTACAAACAATTTTTGGGCCTTCTACAAGGTTCTTCTCTTTATGCTGAAGGACAATGTAGTTAATCTCAACTGAATATTCTGACTTGTGGGGCATTTAGGTGGCACATCTGATCGATAAGCAGGTCATCCCTCCATTCTGCAACCTGCTCACAGTGAAGGATGCCCAAGTGGTGCAGGTGGTCCTGGACGGCCTCAGCAATATCCTGAAAATGGCTGACGACAAGGCTGAAACCATTGCTAATCTCATTGAAGAGTGTGGCGGTGGGCTCCACTTGCATCAGGACAATAAGCGATCCTCATTTTATTTGATGTGTTTGGTTCATATTGGATTTTTCTGTACAGGTTTGGAGAAAGTGGAACAGCTGCAGAACCACGAAAATGGCGATATCTACAAGCTAGCATATCAAATTATTGATCAGTTCTTCTCATCTGATGTAAGTTGAAGGCTCTGACCACACTTGTTTGGTGTTAAACATCATTGTAGAATACCCTTACACACAGGCGGCTCACCAACTCTATTACTACTACTTGCTCTCTTTTTTTCCCCCTCTCTTTATGGCGCATGGTGCAAGTGTTGCGATTCGGACGTTTTTTTCTTTTCTTTTGCAAATATGCAGGTATTTTGTCACTTGATATTCAATCTTTTTCTGTGTGACTCAGATTGATGAAGACAACAGCCTGGTCCCCGAAGCCATCCAGGGTGGAACTTACGGCTTCAACTCCGCCAATGTGCCAGCTGAGGGATTCCAGTTCTAGACGGCATCCGGGGTATTCTGGAGTTTTGTTCACGATGCAGCACTCTGTTCAACATAAACAAAATTAGGCGAGAGAGAGAGAGAGAGAGCGAGAGTGTGAGAAATTTGATCCATTGTGCTTGGCTCGTGGGATCCATGGCTGCATCTTATCTGAGAGAGAAAAATGTGTGGATTTCATTTGGCATTCCCGGGGGAAAGCAGCCCAAATGAAGTTTGAGTTGGCGAGTGGGTGCGAGTGAGAATGAGTGGCTACATGTTGCAACAAAAAAAGAAAACAAAAAACAAAAACGTGACAAAAGAAATCAAAACCACCTACATCGTAACATGTTTCGATATGATGACACGACAACTTCTGTAACTGAAGCAACGACTTCGACGTCCGCCCGCGGATAACCAACAACATGACGACGAACTCTTAATTATGAAAGGAGCAATCATCACAATTCGAGAGGGCACCACCTTCCCCGATCGGCCACGCTATCAGACATGTGTGTGAATGGAGCCATTGCGTATGAATGTCTGGACTCAGCGCTGAGGAGCCAGGTTCATCTCCTTCTCAACAGGACGTCGAGACGGGACACCCTCCTCCTCTCCTCCCCCGGGGGGGACGGGGCCAGGAGTCCGGCTGCGTGTCACGTGTGTGAGCGAGCGAGCGAATGGTCGGATGGGTTGTGTGTGCGTGACTGGAACTGTGCAAGGACGCATGCGGGAGACGGCAATGAGATTACAAATGCGACATCTTGAGCGAAAGAAACGCTGCGAGGTTTAGACAAGGAGAAAAATTCAGCCTTTGAGGCTGATCCTGAAATCCCTGAAACTAAGAACTTTGGATACGGGAAGAAGAAACAAACAAAAAAAAACATCAGTGCAAGGATTTTTTGTTTTCAGTTACTATTAATTTGCTATTAATTGACACTGGACATTGCTAATGGCAGATGCACAAAGGCCATGCATTCTATTATGAAGATGCATTTGGTGGCTTTGGGGGGCTCGTCTTTTTTGCCTCTAGCGTCTTCCTTTGTGCGCGTTTTTTTTCTCCCCCCCTCCCCAACCCCTCGACGGCTTTTGTAAAGGCGAGCATCGCAACACACCCTCCAATCACAACCCCAAAGCTATGCCACCACATACAGGCTTGATGCTGTGAAATTGTTAATGTTGAAACGATTGGTTACATTTTAAATGAAGTCCAGCAAAACCACTGCTTTGCAGGTTTATCGCCATAGCTTTGATTTATCATGAAAGGGAAAAGTGAACATGGGCCATTTTCACATAGGATTGTGAATCTCATAACCCTTGCATGTACCCACTCAATGATGGCACAGTTCCTTTTTTAGGATCTTTTAGTTTCCTTAGACTGCGGATACAGTGTCATTTTTATTTTAAGTAAACTGTGCTTAAATGTTACACGTTTGCCCTTGCCTTTACCCTATCACCGTCTGCCCTCCCAATGTCCCTTGTTAAATAATTTGTATGGTTTTGCACATGTACTGCAAAGTGAGGCCTCTTTGTGACGATTGGTTGGTCTGACCTGCCAGTAGCCTCGACAATATGCATCACGTTGACCACAATCTTTGTATTTCATCCCAGGAAGGTCTTTTTTCTTTTTCTTTTGTTTTTTTTAACGTGGTCATTGAAGAAAATAATTACTTTCTTTCTGGAGAATTACCGGTATCTCAGACTGAGGGAATCTGACCTCATGCTTTTTCCCCCTTTTCTCTTCAAGGTCCAAAAGGTGTCCAACTGTAATTCAGTGGAACCATTATTAAACAAATCTTGAACACTATTTGCAGTATCTTTAGTATATTTGAGAGTCATTTAGCCCCATCACATTTACTCCTAACTAAATGTACAAACTTAACTCATCCAATTTTTGTCTTCAACTCGAGCCACTGTAATAAGAAAAATTACATTTTGTGATCATGACATTTCTGTTGGACATGGGGGGGGGGTTCCTTCCCTCAGCATTCCTCATTAGCTGAGACGTGATTTCAAATTTACAAATTAAAAACTATGACACTGAAGGTAAGGTGGTTTAACACAAATGTTTGGGGGAGATAGGCCACAGCTTAGGTTGTCTGGGGGAAAAAAATAATAAAAATAAATAGTGAACCCCACAGTGTGAGCCTATTTGTGTGTTCTTTCGAACTTCTGGTGGAAAAATACTGACTCGCTTCAACCGTTAATGTCTCAGCTGATGTTCAAATTTGGACTGCCAGAAGCCTGATTGGTTGAAAGCCGCGCGTGCGCTCCGAAGGAAAGACTGCGTTTTCTGAAGTCTCATATACTGTATTTGAAACATCAACGGATGCTGCGTTTTCTGTTACTGGAAGTTTGAAACATCAGCGACTTAAGTTACCACACGTGAAAACACACACGAATAACGAGTCTTGATTTCTGGAGGTGGGAAAAGTCGATTTTCCTTATAACTGAATGCAACGCAAAACCAACCGGAAACTAAAAAGAAACACTGGGTACAAACGCCAAACTTGGAGCTGACGGTAAGTCTGTAATTAAATATATACGAGTTAAATTGTCCGCAGCAAGTTTAGCGTTAACTGCATGTGTAACAAACAGATAGCTGAACACGACAAAAAGGTCTTGCTAACGTTTTGCGGACGATGCTAGAACAAACATGGAAAACATCACAGCTGTAAAAGGGTTGTCACTAATGAAGCGCTTTTCTACCTTGTGTGCTCACTGCTCAAACCGCTACATAGTGTCCTCATTTAACCAAGTCATAGTGTGATGACCCTAAATGAAGGAGACCGCTAACATAACGAACTGCTTTGCACTTATTTCATCGTCTCTGCTAGTGTTACACATAGGAAATGCTTATTTATTTATTTATTTTTAGATTTAATCTGTATAACGGTAATCCGTTTTGAAAGCCTGCAGTAAGATTTCTCTTCTTTTTCTTTGCTAGTCTTTATTCCTTGATTCGGAGACCCAATTATTTGTACAAAAACTATTAAAACAACTTTCCATAATATGCCCCGTTTTTAACTATTTCTAATCACAATGGATAAACTTTGTTGATGATACTATCCAATAGTCTGCTGCAGCAGAGTTGGACAACCACAATGAAAAAAATTTGGCATGGAGTACTGATACCAGGTTTTAGCAGTGGGCTGAAACGGCCTCATTTTAAAGTATTGGGTACTTATGAAGGTTGCCGATACCAGTCATCGATACTTAGGGGGAAAAATCTGACATTCAAAAATGTCACCCTTGTCAGTAATTGGCAGTATATTGTGGCGGTTTGACACATCAGCGAATCATCATGTGGGTCAAAAAGAATAGATATCAAAATTGTGTAACAGTGATATCAGGGAATTTTCAAGTTATTACGGTACTCGTACTGGTATGGCGCTGAAAAAGAAAATTATATGCAACATCCTTAGTATTGACAGATGGTGTCAACCATTTTGAGTTTGTGCTCTGATTGGATGTGATTGAGAAGGTGTATCTGATGTCTTGTCATCGCTTCTCCCTTCAGTCTCCACCATGGACAACCTGGAGGAGGACCTGACGTGCTCCGTTTGCTACTCTCTGTTCTCTGACCCACGAGTTCTGCCGTGCTCGCACACATTCTGCCGCGGCTGTCTGGACAGCTTGCTCCACGCCTCGCACAACTACTCCATCTGGCGCCCGCTGCGCCAGCCGCTCAAGTGCCCCAACTGCCGCAGCATGGTGGAGCTACCCGTGGCGGGCGTGGACGCTCTGCCCACCAACGTGTGCCTGCGCGCCATCGTCGAGAAGGTAGTTTTGAACCCCTGAATGTTCCTCCTTCTAACTTCTGACGGATGTGTCGTATGTCGTACGTCTGTTTTAGTACCAACGGGACGGCGAGCCCAGACCGTCTTTGTGTCCGGAGCACCCAAGGCAACCCCTCAACATGTACTGTGTCCAGGACCGCCAACTAATCTGCGGCCTGTGTCTGACCATGGGCCAGCACCAGGGCCACGCCATCGATGACCTGCAAGCGGCGTTTGATCGAGAGAAGCAGACCCCTTCGCTCTTGCTGGCAAGGCTCTCTGAGCACAGATGGGCACAGGTGAAGGGAACAACGAGTCCTAATAGATGCGACAGAAAATGTCTAACCATTTTGTGTGTGTGTGTGTTAGGTGTGTGAGCTGGGCGAGCAGCTGGAACAGGACAAGGCCCACTGCGAGACTGCGGTGAGGCAGGACCGACAAGAAGTAACTCAGTTTTTCCACATGCTGGAGACGGCACTGGCCAGGAAGAAACAAGCCTACTTGGAGGTTCTGGACAAAGCCTTCGATGAGGTTTCGCGGGCCTATGACCCACTTATTCACAAAGTCAAGGAGCTGCAGGTGCGTAACCCAACCCGTTCTTCGATGGCCTTTTGCAGTCAAGTGGGTGACAGTGAATGGATGAATCGTCAATTAATCGATCATCAAATAAATCAACTACTGTTTTGATATGGATGCAACACTTTGCGACATGAACTCATCATTGTCCAAATCATCAGAATTTCAGACTCTCGACAGTAAAGCTTCTCAAATTTTTGAAGTCCTGCATCGAATGAAGCAGGCAGATTTATTTATTTATTTAAAATTCAAAATAAGACATTTGCATTTACTTTGTGAAACAATGATTGGCATTTTTGCCTATTCTCTTACACTTTGCAGATCAATACGGTCACCCCCATTTTTTGTGGAAAATGCCCATTGTAGGTTTATTGGCACTTGACGAATTTTTTGGGGGGGCTTGTCCCCCCACCCCCAAAAAAATCCACCCAATTTTCTTATTGTATTTCAATGGGTATCACTTGCACACACATTTTGCTATTAATGGGCCAGCATGTATTTTGTCCAAATTTAAAATGGCTTTTTTTTTGGGTGGGGGGGGCGGTAGGGGGTCGTCTTACATCTTGTCAGAAAGTGCACAGTCTTATGTGGACCCCACCCACACCCAGAAGCGCTCATGGAAAAATTATGGGATGCTTCACCTGGCCATGCCTGCCCTGTACTATGTTTGTCAGTTAATATGGCTGGCATAGATGGAGGGACATTCATCTGTAACGAAGTCATTTCACTTTTGCTTCTTGTCAAGTGGGTTTAGAGTTGTACAGTGCCAGTTTGTGTGGAAGTTGGAACATCCCGTCGTTTATATGTCGAGGCCTAATTACAATAAATATATGTGGCCACTTTTTAGTTTGCTGAACATTTGAGAGGGCAAATGAAGGAAAAAGGGCTGTGACTGTTGGTGTGGTTCAGGAGGAGCACTTGGATCTGCTTTCTTTGGCGGCATCAGTTGAGGAGGAGGATTCGCCACTAGCCTTCCTGGAGAAGGTTCACGTGTTCAGAGAACGAGTGGATGACTTCACCGGCACCAGTCTGCCGTCCGCCCTCAAAATCTCGGTCACTCCCCGAGCGGTCGACTACCTGCATCAGCATTGGCCCGCCGTCACTCTCAGCAGTCTGGACGAGGCGCCAGTTCCCAAGGTACGCTGCTGCCACCGGTGCGGCGGCGTGGCAGCAGATCCTTGCGATGGACCGGCACACGGCATCTGCTGGCTCCGAGGCAAACTTCTTTTGCCGTTGTCACTTTTGCTGGTGGCGACGCTGTGTTGGCTCGGCGTGTTCAGCCGAGACCTGAGAGGAGAGCTCTTCATGCCCATCTGGGACTGGGCGCAACTGGCATACGCTCTGACACAGGCACTGGTACTAAAATGGTGCCGTCACGTTTTCTCTACAGGAGAAATGTTCTTGCAACAAATGACTGCCTTCTTCACAAGTCTGATGGCACCGCTCAACCTCAATCTGTTAATTAAATGTTGATTTGTGATTCATTTTATGTCACAAAGAATGCCTTTGTACATTAGGAGCTTTAACAACTGTGCATTACACTCTTTAATGCTATTTTTAAAAATGTTATCCTGACCAAGAACTGCTTGTAAAATCTGTTTTACAAGCAAGATTGGGAAATTTGTAACTTTTTAATGTTGGACAATAAACTTTTTACATGATGCTCATCCTCACTTGGGTTGCATGTGATCAGGATTCCTACGGTTTAGGCAAGGCGAATACAGGTTATTTGGTAAATTTGTCAATGAAAGGGATCTCATAAACCCGAATAATCTGGTTTAATTTATTTCAAGTGCATCAATAACCAAGAAATAATCAGTTTCAAAGCCCCGATGAAGAATCTTCAATATCGCTCACCATGAGTGTTTTTGCAACACAGGAGGAAGTCTGGAGAAAACTTAGGCATAAGGAATGGGCGCCTTGAACTGAGATTTGAACCCACACCCTCATGACTTGAGGAGTACTGTTAAGTTTTTTTCCCCTCAGCCAAGTCACTCTTGCAAGAGAGGTTGAAAATCCAAAACAAATTTAACCCAGTTAGGTAAAGGTAAAAAAAAAAGTAATTGTGTCAGTGTATAATTGATAAGGCCGTCTTCCACTGAAGGGCGAACAATTGGCGACTGTTGGCAATGGTGGAAAAACAAACGTCAGGGTTAAAGGCCGCAAATATTTGCAAAACGTTCAACAGTTTGCGTTATTTTTTTCTTGTCGCAAGGAAATTTTGAACTTGTTAAAAATACCTTTGGGACAAGAAACGTACATTCTAATGCAGGTTTAGGCAAACTACGGCCCGCGGGCCGGATCTGGCCCGTTGGTCTTTATAATCCGTCCCGACGAAGATTGGCGCAAAATTGTTTGATCACATTCATTTCGTTTGGACTTGTAATGACAGGTATTTCAACACCAGCTACTTCAAGTTGCAGAGCACAGGGAGGGAGGCGAAGACGAAGAAAGTGGGAGAGCGTAATCACCATGAAAGGGAAAGCGATATATATCTGATTAAACGAAGGGGGTAACAAAGTATGAAAAATTCAGGAGACGCCTGGAGTCGGAAAGACTCAAATCTACAAGACTTTGAAAAACAAGGAAGCCATTCTTACTCAGTCCGATTCTGGCAATTTCCATGCTCAGAGTGAATTTCTTGTGGCTTGAGTAAATGAACATTTCCTAGAATGGTTTGATATCATGTTAGAAACTTTCCGCAAACTGGACCGCTAATAAGAGAGAGCAGTCATATGTGTAGAGCGTGAACAACAGGGGGCTCAGTACACATCCTTGAGGAGAACCGGTGCCGAGTGTGATGGTGGAGGAGAATGTTACATTATTACTGGCATGCAAAGACATTGTGCCATCTTTTTTATTTTCTATTTCTAACTTTTGGCCCGGCCCTACACAATATTTTCTGCTTCTCATTTGGCCCCCCCAGGAAAATAATTGCCCAGCCCTGTTCTAAGGTCTGGCGAGCACCTGGCAACTGTTCGGCGAACATGTGCGACCTTGAATGATTCCTGACTGAAGTGATTTCCCACAGAGTTGCATGTGAGTTGAAAGTTCTTTAATCTTGATTTCCCGAGTGTATAAAATAGCAGAAGCTTATCGTACAGGACAAAGTATTTACAAGTGAGCAGACAGGAAAATGGCGCCTGAAGTGAGAATTCTAGGCGGTGGCGGGGGCGATGTCTTGCAACACGATGGTCTTGGGGTTGATCGCGACACTCTTGGTGGTGTTGTAAGTCTTGTAGATGCCGATGAGGCGGTCGGCGATCTCAAACATGTTGTTCCTCAGCGAGATGATGATGAACTGAGCGTTCTTGGTTTGCTCCTGCGGGCAGGCGGACGCAAAAACCGAGCTGTGGTGAACGTGGCGCTTGCAAGGTCGGTTAAAAATTAAATAAATGCTACTCACATAGATGTAACACGCCACAATGGAGACATTCTTGAAATCCAAGGCCGCGTCAATCTCATCCATGAAGTAGAGTGGCGTGGGTTTGTAGTGGTGCAGGGCGAACACCAGTGCCAGGGAGCTGAGGGTCTTCTCTCCTCCTGACAGGTTGAAAATCTTTTTCCAGCTTTTCCTTGGAGGTCGCACGCTACACACACACACACAAAGTCGAGCGTCAGGAGAAGGGGCGATGCAATAGCACAAATGACACCCACCTGAACATGATCCCCTCAGAGAAGGGGTCCAGACTGTCAACCAGCTCTAGCTCGGCGTCGCCCCCAAGTGTTAGCATTTGGTAGTTCTCCTTCAACTTGCTGGTGATCATGTTGAAGCCGCTCATGAACTCGCCGAGGCGCTGCTTGCACAGGTTCTCATAGCCGCGTTTGAAATTGTCCCGCTGGTTGGTGATCTCATCTAGTTGGGCCACGCGCTGCAGGTACTGCTCCTCCTGTGAGCAGCCGCCACAAAACATCAGATCAAGCTAACATGCCGTTTTCGGCCACCGTTATGCTTTCCAGGGTCATGCGGAGCTGATTTCGGACGAGTCGGCGGTCATTCACGGGGTTATTTGTGTATTGAATGATCTACTCCTGCTTTGAAGTGAAGGACTTCACCATAGGGGTTCCTCAGGTCATTAAGGCGGCGACATCAAGATTTAGAGGTAATGAACGGCTCGTAATGAAGTATTGTATTTGTGCAAAGGGGTCACATGTAGGGCTGAACAATTCACAGCGTTAAAATCAATGAATTAGAATGCAATTTTTAGAGTGCTGCCATTCGGGGCACGAGTCAGCAGCAAAATGTAATCAGAGTTGGCTTTACGTTTACCGAAATAAGTTTTTGACACTGATTCTTTTTAACTCTAGCACATCTAGTTTTTGCGATATTTTCATTTTGGGTTTTTACGCTTGACCAATAAAAGCACGCAATATGGATTTCACCATGCATTGTAATTGAAACCTCTTAGGGTACAGATTTTTTTTTTTCTGACCGACCCGAACCTTTAATTCATAAATATTCCTATATATACACAGGTAATCCTCGATTTAGAAACATACCGGCCCTAAATCCAATTATTTGTAAATTAGGACGCACCAAATTTCTTTTAAAATTCTATTTTAGGTTTTAAACAAATAAAATTAAAAACGCGGATGGTACGGACTGTTTTTCGTTTGGTTGTTTTCTGTTGATGGCTGCAAAATTTCTTTTCATACAAATAGTTACTGTCATTCTGACGTCTCCACTGTCGGTTCGTGATAAGACTCCGATGCATTGCGACTTACACAAACATGTGGGACTCTTGTTGTAAACTGAGGAACCCCACTGTGCTTGCTGCAACAGGCCTCTCTCAAGTGGTGCCTCAAGATGCAAGTCTTACGAGCATTATTGATTATTGATGAGACACAAGCAAACGTTTGATACAGTACGGGTGTGCTTCCGACCCCACCGCTAGATGGCAGCAGCAAACTTCACAATGTTTGGCCACAACCAATCAGCATTGGTTTCCACAGCAGAAGCTGCCAAAATGACAACAGATGCAATTGCTAAATAAGAGAGTCATGAATGTCTGTCTCCCTTTGTCGTTGGGACAAATTACACCCGTAAATCTTTCCGTTTTCTCGCTCGTACCTTCTTCTGATATTCTGCGATGGCGCCCAGGTTGGGCTTCATTTGGGCACACTTGCTCTCCAAGGTGATCATCTTGCTGCTGATGATGTTGGGGTCTATGATGTCGAGTTGCTCGGTCGTGAGGATGGGTAGCTCCTCGTCCGGCGTACCCTCCACGGCGTGCAGGGACAGCTTTGAGGCCTGGGGGGCGGTCCGGCAGCCGTTAGTGTGTTACCGCCAGCGTGGATTCCGCCGTGCAGAGGCGGGCACCCACCTCCTTCTGCCAATGTTTGATCTTGTTCTTGTGTTCGCTGATTGCGGCCTCCATCTGCTCCACGCGCAGCCGCACGCTCAGCGACTCCTCCTGTAGGGCGTGATCCTGCTGCTGTAAGACATTTATCTCCTTCATCACAGTCTGGTACTGCTCCTGCACCTCAGGGAGCACCGCCTGGACAACAAGGGGGGGGGAGGGGTCATTCAGTCATATCTGCCACTAGTTACATGTGATGGATCAACCAAATAGGGAGGGGTTTTCCCTGCGTACCAAAAAAGATTGCATGGCAGTCATGGAAATCGAGGGTGATTTCAGAGAAAAGATCACATTCAAGCTGAAGTATTAATATTGTTTTGTCAGAAGCAGGCATTCGCACGAAATCAATACATCCGCTTGACCACACGTGAGGGTGTTAACACTACATCTTCATGGCAGGATTATACTAAAAATGAAGGAGTATTATACTAAAATATATTTTCTCCAACTATACTGAAATTACCGAGTGAGAGTGGCGTTTCCATTTTGTTAATTTGTGTATTTGCACAAAATGTTTCCGGTTGAGAACATTCCTTTAATTTTGCAAAATCGGTCGTGTCGGATGATTTCACGGATTGCATTATTGTTGTCATCTGATTTCTGACGTAGGTTTACACCACAGAGTGAACACATAAAAGACTAAGTGTTTAGGAAATGAACAACTAAAATTGAAATTGTTCATATTAATTCATAGTTCATTTGTCTTTTATTTGCGTAATCTCATTTTAAGCCAGGACATCCCCCTGCAAATTGAACACGCTCTGACCTCAGCTTCTTGACAAGCTTTCATGATCCCTCCCGCCTCGTCGTCCAGTTTCTTCAGTTTCTCCGTGAATGCCGCCAAAGATTTGTCATTGTCCTCCAGCCCGCTCCGCAAGCGAGTCACGCCGTCCTCGCACTTCTTCAGGTTGCTGCACAGACGCGGTCAACATGAAATAAAACGGACGGTGGTCCGCAGTCTTCAGCGCAGAGAAGCGGTGTTCACCGGTCTGCCGTCTTGATGGCGACTTTCGCTTTGGTGATGGTGGAGGAACATTCGTCGAGGGCTTTGTTGATGTTGTCCAGCTTGTCCTGTTGAGCCTTCAGCTTGTGGCTGTTGATTTCCACAATCAGATTGTGGAGCCTCTTCACCTCGTTTTCCACCTTTCCCGCTTTACTGGACGCTGCTTCGAAGTCTGGAAAACAGAACGGTCACGTTTAGTCGGATACACGATCACAATTAATGATCACGGCAAATTGGGCCCCGACCGATACGCTCATAATAATCATGCTACAAATTACAGGCACAATAATCAATGGATTTACAATATACAGTGCTATAGTACTTCTGTAACTGTAGAACAGAGAAAAAGCAGCAGTTTTTTTTGGGAGGGGGTAGGGGGGGTGAAAAAAAGAAAAAGCTAACATGGGCTGATTAAATCTGTTAGGCCCTCAGGCAAATATTTATCATATTCCAATCTGGCGGCCTGCAAAAAAGCTGTGTGTTAAGTGAACAAGTATATAAACTAAAGAAAATAGGCCGTTCACTTCAAGTCATAATGTAAAGGTCCCATTTGGTATGGAAGCACCTTCGCGTCATAGCAATCCATTTTTTTTCAAAGACACAATTGAGATAACGCCTTGTATTGATTTGTCAAAAAAACAATGTCCTTTAATTCCACAAAAACTCCAGAGCCCATATCTTTGCCTCTTTGCTATGTCGACAACTTTGGTGTGAAAAGTATACATTTTAGGTATCAAGGAGTCCAATAAAATAGGCTTCAAATATTTTGTACAGTTTTTTCCCCCTGACAATTAAGATCTGACCATGCACATTTTGCAAATAATTGTATCAGAGTGACTCACGTTTTACTTGAAAAAGCTTTTAGCATCGCATTTAGCGCCTCATGCGCTCATGAATAAGGCAGCTTCGTATGCGAGTACTTACCGGTACGTGAATTGCCCACCGAGACTAATACGCTTCAACTCCGCCAGGTGCGCAGAGACAGGCTTACTCAGCATCGAGGCTTTCTTGCCCAACAGGTTACGAGGGGATTGGCCAGGTGGTGAGCGGGCAGTGCCGAGACTGGACAACGCCATGTCTACAACCGGTACGTTGTCAAACATCTAACGTAATTATCTACAATATATTTGGCAAGGTGGCAGCACGGTGCAATAGTGGTTAGCACGTATGCCTCAAAGTTCGAATCCCAGCCTTCCTGTGAGTCGTTGAGATGGGATTCAGCTCATCCGTGACCGTAGTAAGCATAAGCAGAACGGCTGACTATTTGGAAGCTTGAAAGGAGTTTGCACGCACCTTTCTTGTAGACCTCCAGACACTTCTCCATCTGCTTCCGTTTGGTCTTGTCCGGGGCAGCAGCCAGCACATTGGCCTCCAGTTCCTTCATCTGCACCTTCAGGTGGCCCTGCTGGTCAGCCAGACTCTGGAGGATATCAAGAGAGACTCTTGTTGGAGGAGACAGCGCTCACTACGTTTGGGTAAGAGTATTGTGCTGCTTACAGTCATGCTGTTGACGTATTTCTCCAGAGTGTTTTTCATGTCGCGGAGCTGAGAGTGGAAACGCTGGACATTCTCCTCCAGCTGCAGCTTCCTCTCCTGGCAGCCCTGCAGCTTTGTCACGTTCTCGTTCAGCTTGATCTCCATGCGGTCGAGCTGCGGACATGCACATGTCGTTAGGTTCTACAATGGAACTTGGCCGGCAGATCACATCTGGTCCAGCCACCGTTCCGTTATTTATTATTTTTTTTTAAATTTGAAAACAAAAACTTTATATGCAGTGCTTTTCTTTGGAAAACAATGTATTTTTTTTAAATCGACTCGCGACAATGCCGGCGGTGAGCATGCTTTTTGTGTGACAAAACTATTTTTTGTTCATGTTTTTTTTTTTGTGCCACTGAAACGAATGAATGCCATTTGCTTTCATTTAAATAGTATGGGATGATTTGATGAATGAATTCTAGTATTTTGGCCATACCTCCACCTGGGAGACCTCAGTGTTGAGAGAGGAGCCCATCCTGCCCTTCATTACTCTTCCTCCTCCAGTCATTGTTCCTGCGGGGCCACAGTTGCGCAGATAGGAGGAATATTGCCATCAGGAACATAAGTTAAGGTTTGGGAATGAAAAAGCAGGCCACACACCGGCCATCTCGATGATCTGGCCCTTGAGGGTGACCACTCTCCAGCGTTTTTCTCTCTGGAAGGCAATCCTCGTGGCCTGCTCCATATCCCGGGCCACCAGGGTGTCCCTCAGGGCAAAATAGAAGGCCGGGCGCACACTGGTGTCATTCACTCTCACCATGTCAAAGAGACGGGGGCTGTCCTCAGGGGTCCGGATCGGGCCCATGTTCTTTTCCCAAACCTTCATCTGATGGGAGAAAGGAGGTCAGAGCAAAAAGCCGTAGTTGAAGATTAAGCATGTTTACCTTGTCAAGACCAATGAAGGTGGCCACGCCGATGTTCTGCTGCTTGAGAAATGAGACGCATTTCTGAGCAGTGTCGATGGTGTCCACCAGAATGTGATCCAGAGCGCCACAACTGGAGGAAATTGCCACGTCATACTTTTCATCAATGGCTCCCAGGTCTCCCTGCATAGCAATCACAATCAACATCTGGACATTAGAGTCACTGCAAACAAGTATTAGCAACGTGGTTTTGGCTAAACCAGGTAATATGCAAGTTGAAGCCAGCCAAATTTAGAACTTTTGGTGATGGCCACTCTAGTCAAATTTAACAACACTCGTTGACTAAATATAATCATTACGAATGAGCAAAAAGGGCTCGATAATCGATAACTTGGGTCTCAAACTTTCATCACTGGAACTGTTTACAAACCGCAAAATGATTACAGTATATTGCCACTCTCGACTTGACATCACAGTTTAAAGTTGGCCTGGCCCCCACTATTTTTTGTCAATGTCTTAGACATTTTTTTTATCACTTATGAGATGGAATAGCTCAGGCTCATGACAGCTTTCCATGAAACGTCATTCTGAAATGACAAGTAGAAGGAAGCCAGTCCCAGTCGTGTTATTATTATTGTTTAAACCTGCCCTGAAGAGACGGGTGGTGATGAGAACAGCCACTTTAAGAAAAACTGGAGAATTAAATTTTTTTGGAGTGAGCACGGAGGCACCCAGACTTGTCTTGAATGCATTAAGAAAGTTGAGATACTCATGAAATCTGATGCAGGGCTCAAAACTGCGACCATTATGCTACCGAATGCCCCCCGCCCCAATGTGCGCTCGTAAAAATTTAATGCGGTCGCACAGCGTGGGTGCTTGTTTTAAAGCACCTACTGGTACAGCGAAGGTGCTCCAATTTTGTGTCTGTTTGTCAGACTGCACACAGAAGGTGGAACGTGCGTCGGGTTAAATATTTCCTTTGTAAATATAATGAATGAATTTTCAGATGTGTACTTTGCCACTGCTTTAGAAAAACCAAAACTGATGGATACACCCAAGCTGTTTATTGCGTCTGTGGCATTTTCATGAGCTTTGAATGGTGCCTTTAAAGATGACGTCATTTTCAAGGATAATTGTGCCTTCGTTTTGAAACATTTTGTTTGTTCCGCAGACACCCTGCAAATGCTGAAATATCATTGTCGCCATGGAGGGCACACAAGTACATCCCCAGCCTAAGTGGCCAGACACAAAATCCTTACAGGTACACAGCATTTTTCCTTACTAGTCTTCCAAGAATACCAGGAATTCTGCCACTCTTCTTCTGCTGCATGAGAGCATCCAGGACCTTGCCCCGACTGCGATTGGAGGACAGGGAGGTCTTGGCCTCGTCCACCTTCTGTCTCATTTCCCTCACGATCTGACGGGTTTCGTTGTCCATCTTTGTCAGCTGCTCCAGCTCGGCCTCGTCCTGCAAATGAAAACGGCCACTCCGGTATGTCTTTCTGTCCCTACATACATTCGAGCAAACCCTTATAACGGTTGATTCACCTTCCTGCATTCTTGCTCCGTCTTCGGGATGTTGACTTCCAGTTCTTTAATAGCGGCACGGCGCTCCTGCAGCGTGTTCGATGTGGTCTGAAGGGCTTGTTTGGCCGAGTTGAGCTGTGTTACGGCCGTGTTGTGGCGGCTCAGGTAGATGTCGATCTCAGACTGCGCTAGGTCCATACGAGAACGCGTCTCGTTCACGTCTTTGCTCAGCTCCATCAACTTTTGCTCTTTGGCCTGACGATAGGAAGCATATAGATGAGGTTTATGACACTGGTAAAACGTTTTCCCCAAAGGACTTCCTGTGTTCCTTATCATCTTGCACCCATCATTTGTTTTCCGGCTGTATCGTTGATTTTTAAGCCATTATTTTTATTTGTGTGTGTATTTACACTATACAGGCAAGTTTCACCTATGGTGCCTTCCTTTATATTTTATCATTGAGCAAGTAGCCTTTTGTTCGACAAAATGATATGGTCTAAATGTATCTCAAGCGTGAGGGAGGGGTAAACTAATTTGTAAAAATGTAGCGTGGTTCCTCTGTCTCACAAATATAAACCTTTAGCATGTGAATCTGGAATGCATCTCGCGCAATAAATGGGTAAAAAAAATAAATGAATAATGTGGTGCGTTTCCATACCTCTTTGTCCTGTTGCAAGCCACTAGTCTCTTCTTTTAGACTCTCCATCACCTCCTTGAGTTTCTCCTCCTCCTTCCCTTTCTGCTTCTCCAGCTCTTCCTTGCGAGCGGTGGCCTCTGAGATGGCCTTTTCACTGTTGGTGGGTACACTGCGTACCTCTTCCAGCTAAAAGGGGTCAATCACAACTAAAATTCATCTTCTAATGATAGGAGAGAACAAAATAACAGTAATGATACATTTTCAAAAAAAATAAAAATAATAGAGGTAGATAGATGAAGTGCTCTGCGCTTGTTCTGAACGCACAAGCCCTGATCATGCGTAGCACTGCGAGTTGGGCATTATGTGCATGGGGTTAAGAGCGGGTGAAATGTGAACGTGGCTGTCGGGAGTGTAACACAAGCCAGGCCATAGTTGACTTGCGTGGATCAGAACACTACTCCCTTGAGAGGGGGTCTGCCTGCCCTTACCCCTCAAAAATCAGCACATCTCTACAGCAGCGCCACTATATGTACAGCACATATGCATACAATGTGACACTTATCTTAACCGTTTGTTAGTCCGTGTTCAAGTAAGTGTGTGTTTGTGTGCGTCTCTCCATGACGCTGGGGACAGGAATCCACTTGTCTGGCACTTCACAGCCCCCTAGTGGATACTTATGATGAGCTCTTTCTTGCTGCCTTGAAAATATGATTCACAGCATTCAATGATTTTACGTTGTTTTTACAAGAACTTTGCGGCTTTCCAACCAAGAAAAAAATCAGACGATTTAAAGCAAGGTCTCAGCATATAGATGTTGCATTTTTATGGACTGGAGCTTTAACATGAGCCATGAAGCAATTAGTTTACACCAGGGAGCCTTATTTTTTGTATCACTGTACAGTGGACATAAACCATGACTCTGCATTTTTAAAGAATTAACTTTTCTTTTTAATATGTTATGCTCTACCAAACAAATTCCGCATTTATAAAATCATTAATTTACCAAAAGAAAGGGAATTTGGAAAGAAGATATCAAGACATAACATAGTTCCAGTGTGTATTTTTTTCCTAGTTGTGTTTAATTTGAAAACATGACAAAAAATTTGAATAATTTGTGTTCCCGCGAACAGGAAATTGTCTGAGTGCCTTTTGTGCTTGCTGGCTAGAAGGCAAAACAAAAAAATAGAACACAATATTGCTGCCTGACTCATAGTGCAAATCTGTGTCTTTTGTCGGTTTCTACAGTAAACACAAAAGTTGCTCACTTGCAGTGGATCAGAATACTCACAGTGAAATAGACCAATAAGACATCAGCTCCAGTGAATGAATCAAGAACTGAATGAAAAACATTTTAAAAGGTGTCCACACCTTTTCTTGATCTTTCTCCAGCTGCTTCTGTAACTTCTTGCTCTTGCTTTTCAAGTGTTTGATCTTCTCTCGAAATTCAACGTCCTGCAAGTCTAGCTGGGTGAACATCTCCTTCTGAGTCTCAATGTACTTGTTGAGCTTGTTCTGTTTCCTGGTGGAGGAAAATTGTTAAACCGGGCAAAAAGACCAGCATCCGCCCCCACCCCACTTTCCAAAAATACAATTTTAGAGGAAATGGTCAAAAGAAGCACTCTAATGGATAGTGGTAGTGCCATAAATATTTACAGATTTTATTAAGTTTTATGAAGTACTGGTAGATCAAATTCTACAGAAATGGAACTGTGATTTTGAGTTTTTCCCTTCAAGAACAAGCACGGACAACAAGCCTAAAATTTGAGACTGAGAGGGGAAAATAATTTAAAAAAAAAAAAACAGCCGAAAGAGCAACAAAGACGCAAATGGTCTTACTTCTCCACATTTTGGAGCTCCTGATTCATTTTCTCCATCTCTTGTGCTATCTTAGCGGTTTTCTCTGTGAGTTCTTTGGTGTCCTCCAAGATGTTCTTCTTTTCCTGCTCTTTATCCGCCACACGCTTTTGCAGGTCATGACTAAGAAACAGGAACAGATATCAAGTAGCATTGAGAGGTTACACCCGATGATTAGTTATTTAAATTTTGCAATTGCTGGCTCGTATTGGCTTTGTTTGACTTTGCACAAAAAAAAGTGCTGGTGTGCTTACACATAATATTGGCAGAGGCGACTCTTGTGTTTGAAGATGTCATTTTCTAAAGTGAGAAACTCCACAGCTTTGTTCTTTTCTTTCTCAAGAGCATTTTTTTCCTTCTCCACGAGCTTGACTCTGTTGAGCTAGGGAAGTGTACATAAACCACTAAATATCAAGCCACAGATCACGCGCATGCGCAGCATACTTACAATGACAATTTACAAATGACAGAGTTCGACACAATCCGTTGTGTGAGACAGTGTTCTAAATTCAACATTTCGCCCCACAGGAAAGTGTCACCCTAATAAAATTATTTTAATCACACGGGCATTTTGAATACCTTTTTTTTAAAACTTGCACTGCTCTATAAAAAGCTAACTTTCTTTCTTAAATTATTTAATTTGTTTATGCTACCGAAATGTAAATTATTGTATTGCTCATGTTTGTCCTGAGCAGCCAGACCCATTCCTGTCAAACTAAGTTGCATTTCTGGTTCTATGGTTGTCATTACACTTGTACTCCCTCCCTCTCTCTCTACTGGTACCATCTGTACTGCCCCTTACACCCCCCTCCCTTTTTTTTTTGCTCAACTCCAAACTTTTAAACATTTGGGGCAGTTAACTTTGGAGCTCTGCTGTATTTTACATCATGTCATATTCTGGCAAAACAAGGAATAAAAAAAAAAAAATAGACAAAAAGATAAGAACATTAAAAACAATCACACCATATCTATCAACACGACATACACACACCTCAATGTTAAACTAGTAAAACCTGGGACACCGAAAGAACAAATGTAGACAAATCACCTTCTCCCCTCTCTGTTCATTAAGCAGTTCAATTCTGTGGGCCAGAGTTTGGATGGGCTCTTTGAGGCGACAGGATCCGATAATGTCCTCCAGGTACTCCAGCATTCCCTCGTCATGCTCCGTCTGACCTTTGGGCTTCATCATGGCAATTTGCTCCACCTCACCCTGAGCCCCAGCAACGAAAACACAAATCTGAGAAGATGACTCCAATCGAAATAATCACTAATCTAATTCAGTAAAATAGAAATTAATTGTATTCTTGTCGGAAATAATTTGTTACTTAGTCACACACAAAATGCTCATTTATACAATCATGCATCGGGGACAAAATGCCCCCCTCCCCCATTTATTGACAATAAGAACAATTCATTATGGTACACTTGACTAACTGAATTCTTGAATCACTATTATTATTTACAAGGAACAAACACAAATATCTTTACAAAATGTTTGATGGGAAACAAAGGTCTTATCTAACCATGTGTAAATTAATTCTAGCCTCTTCAAGGTCTCAGAATTGTGTCGTGGACATTTTTGTAGTCTAAGATGATGTCTGATTACAAGTTAAATTGTACCCATTTGATAAAAGACAGCCAAGGGTAAGATACTTTTCCAGCTAAATACACATTCAATCTAGATGTGAAAAGCCCAATGGCTCTCTTTGTATGTAAAGGGCAACTCACATCTTACTTTTATGTATAAAAATAAAAGACTATCCAGCAGAAGACAAAATCCCCCATGTCACCCTGCTCTAACCAGTGCACTAAATAGACAGCTTCTCCCTAGCAAGAAGCCTGGAAAAGTGACCTTGGAGAACAAGCCTAATCCTCTTCCCATAGACATGCAGCCATGTCACAAAAAAGAGCTGAAAATCTAACACCCAAGGACAGCAAGACTCATCATGGACACACACACACACACACACGCACGCACACACGGGGGAAGCAAGAGACTTGTAAGCAACCAGCAAACCACAAAAGGCAAAAGGCACAATGAAGGGTAAAAAAAAAAGTGTTCACCGTAAACTAGTGTACCGTGTAAAACAATTAGAATTCCAGTGACAAAACATTGAAATCGGCCATTTGGTGTTACTCTGACACCAGCCATCACCCCATGAGCCTCGAGTTAATCAGTAATAATGCAAGGGACACACGTGTAACACAATTACAGCAACAAAAGTGTGACCGGGAAACTGCTTCAAACTCGGTTCAAATATGCAAGATTATTTTTTTTCAATAAAATACATTAAAAAAAAGAAGATACAGTCCATGTAATTACATTGACAGAAATTCAAGTGAAAAAATTAGAAAGTGATGATTGAGGGTGTTTGATCTAGCCACACTGAAGCAGCACTGCTAATACTGGGGTTCGTCTATCACGCCAATATTTACGTGCTGCTAAAGCGTGACAGATACAGGACGAGAAATCTGACATGACCTTGTAATTAATTCATCCAAATTCCTCCCACTGAACAAAAACAAAAAGGGCTGATAAAATCCTTGTATGGCTTTTAAAAATAATGCATTTCCTCAAAATTCTAAAGCAGCAAATAATGGTTTGCACTTAATGCACATTGTATCAAACCATGATGCGCTGCTATAGCACTCTAAGGGCTGTTGGAGGGCACCTTCTTTGTGATAGCAACAGGTCCATTCCAAAGACAAAAACGGCAAGGAAACATTTGACTGCTTTACAAGTAAAATAATCAAACAGAATGTAATGTCACAGCCAGGTTAAAAAAAACAAGGAAAAAAAGTCAGGGTTACTACAGGAAAATAAATGTTATGTTACCTGGAGGATGAGAAATCTATTGTGGTCCAAGTCGATGCCGTGGCTTCGAAGCAAAGTGCCCACTTCTCTGAATGTGGCTTTTTTGCCATTGATATAGTAGGCTGAAGAATTGTCTTTGTGGGCGCTCCTGGAAACATAGAACTTGCTGTTGGGGATGACATCGTAGTCATCTCCTTCCTGACTCAGAGAGGGAGGGGGGAGGGGCAGAAGACGCGCAGCAGTTTAGGGCACAACAGCTCAGGAGAGAATCAGACAGCTTCCACGCATCAAAACTCATTCTTGAAAGTGACAAATTCAGAAAAGGTCTAAATCTATTCGCTTACCCCGAGGATAACTGACAAAAGGGTGTGTGCATAATGCTTACATTAGAGCTAAAGCAGCTAAAGTGCAATTCATTTAAAATCACTAATACAACATATGCTATAAAGTGCATCTAGGACAATACAAAAACGGTTGGAATGGTGATCATTTTCATTTGTTTTACTTCAAACTTCCACTTTAGAGCAAAGAGAGTTGTGTCCAACACGTTTTCAAGAAAAAGCAAACTCAAAGAGGAAGTGATCGGGTGAGAAGCTTAAAGCATTAAGCCATAATACAATCACTTACATTGTAAGTTAATGTTATTTCACTTTATTTTGAGAAAACTGAGAAATGTGCTCCAAGAAAAAAAAAAAAGAAAAAAATACACACCTCTACAGGAGACTCAGTATTACACCAAATTAAACAAACTATTTCTTGAAATTACTTTCCATTTTTAAGTCTTGTGAAATGTAATTACAGGTATTTTTTAATTGAAACAGCTGCCTCAGTGATATTTGACAATGCTACAATTAGACAGCCTAAAAGAAACCTGGGCAAATATGGGGTGAGGGAATAACTTTAAGGGGTTAAATAATAGGAAGGCTAAAGCACCGTATGAATGGTGTGTGACTGTGTGTGGGTGTTAAATGTCACTTGCCTGATTGATATGTGTCCATGTTCAGTCATTTATGTATCAAGACTTTGGCAATATGAATTTAAAGAAACTGACTAAGAAATTGCTACAAGTGGAAAATATTTAAAAGCAATTTATCCCCCGTGGTCACCATTTTATAGAATTTTGGCAAGGATATTGAGTGTATGAGTGCATGAGTGTATTGTGAGAGCAGCATAGGGATATCTGTACATAGGTGTATACCTTATCAATAATCTTTTGAAAATGCACCTCCACAGTACAGCTTTGGACATCTTTGTGCTGATCAGAACTGTGGATTAGTACAGACAGCTTTTTCGATCGGATCTTTTGAGCTCTGTATCCAAACACAAATAGCATGGAGTCGATCACATTGGACTTGCCACTTCCATTCGGACCAATGATGCAGGAAAACCGCTGTGGGACAGGAAAGGGTTAAAAATAAATGTAGAAATATGAATCACATAAAACATAAGGCACTGTTAATGTCAAAACAGATTATTGTTTGACATTTGCACAATCCACACCACCTGATGGCCATGAGAGTGTATTTTGTGTGTGTGTGTGTGTGTTGTGTGTGTGTGTGTAGTCAAGTTATTTTTTTTCCCTTTGGTACATTTGTAAAATCAGCTGAAAACACGAAAAAAAAACAACTTGAAAAAATTCGGACAAGTGAGAATTACTTCTGAGATGCGCAAACCAAATTAAAAATGCACATTTGTCAACTTTCCCGGTTTAAACAAATATTTTAAGAAATTGCACAGCAAAAATGATGATGCAGACATTATGTCTAACTTTTCTGAGTCTACCATTACGAACAAAAATACACTCACCGTGACTCCAAATGTCCCAAAAAAATAAAAAATAAAAATAAATAAAAAACCAGCATGTCATGCAGGGCTCAGAAGTGTGCTTGTGTGTTTTTCTGGGTCGTACCTTGTGAAAGGGCCCTAGAATCTGCTCGCCTGCATACGACTTGAAGTTGCGATTGACTAAATGCGTTATCATGAGGCGGGGAGCGCCAGGCTCATTGGTCATGGCTGGGGGCGGGGGTGGAGGGATGCTACCGAGAATCTCCTCCAAAGGGCGGCTATCAACCGCCTCGGCAACCTCCCCGACAGGCGGATCTGTGGCACAGGCTAAAAAAAAAAAAAAAAAAAAAAAGTACGTTTATTCCCCCTACTCTGCAACTCTGTGCGCGAAGGAGCGCTTTCAGGTGGGGGAGGGGTGGCTGCGGACCCCCCCCCCCCCAAAAAAAAAGAACAACACACACAAACAAGTAATAGAAACTACAAGGCTCCGAGATTTGTTTATCTTTTTACTTGTTCGTGACAGAGTGGCTAAAATTGTGGGAGGCGGGGGCGGTTTGGGGGGCAAACTCTTGTTTTGTTTCCAACACAGAAAAGCCCCCCCCCCCCCAACGACCTGCCCCAAAAAAAGCTACGAGTGTCGCATCCACAGAAACTACAATCACACATGATTAACAGAATAACAAATATACGCCCGTCATGTTATCTACTCCCAAGTCAGAAGAATGTGAACAAATTTATCAGTCAACCTGGAACACTCGACGCCTCAAAGAAACACTTATTGATTATCGGTGCATAAAAACGGACAAAAGCAGCCATTCCAATAACTAACGGTTGGAAATAGAAAAAAATATATAACACTGACGCTCCACAATTAGGCCACAAACGCCACTGGGTGAACACAACTTGTTTTGGGATTGAGACACACATACACATAAGGAGAAAAAGCAAGCCTTTGTTACTTGCCAGTTGTCGGCGGCGGTGCTTCCTCCTCTCCCTGGCCATTGGAGCGGCTTCCTCGGGGGGTTTCGTCCAGCTCGTCCTCGGAGGCATCCCGAGGCTGCGACCCCTTTCCTCCTGCTGACTTGGAGGCGGCGGCCGCGGTGGAGCTCTTTGCACTTTTAAATGGCATGATTTGAAGTCTGAAGGAGGGGGTGTAGGGGTGGAATGGGGGGTGGGGGTCACTGGTTAAAAAAAAAAGGAAAAGCGGCATATCGGTGAGTGGGGTCGGAGCCTGTCAATCTCCCTCATTTTTTCCTTCAAGTCCCATGATGGCCAACATTCACTTGGGACATTCTGTCCAACTTTTTCGTAAAAGTACACGAATGGGATAAAATATTTTATAAATTCGCCATTCCAACAATTTTAATTGTCTGTTCTTGTGGTGTAACAGTAACAACTAGAGTGAATACTCGACCCACATTTTATGAAAATAGCAATATTACTGCAAGTATGTCTTAGCTGACGATTACTTTTAGAAACTTCTTTTTTTGAACACATATACAAAGTGGCAAAACTCCCGAAACGTTATTCACGTGGAGACGACTCACTAGTCTGTACAATACAAACTTTAACAAACAACAACTTTATAATTCTCTTAAATTACACGCTATATGTTTAGCTGAGCAACCCCAGTAACAAAGACTTGAGCCCATCTGGAAAATACAAACCAGTCGAGAATCTGCGGATGCGTTTTTTTGCCACGTAAGTACTTTATTTTCAAGTCGCTACAGTTACCGTTTAGTGCCTCGGCGAATGTAAAGTTAGCTATGCGGCTAAGTGAGCAAACAAACGACGTGGAAAGATCGGTGGTGAAGTAGTGCTATTTTAAAACTGTTTGCTTTGTGTAAATTACAAGCCGACCAAAAAGTTAAATTTCGACTAGAATTGTTCTTTTCACTAACCGAGCCAAAGTATCTCGTTTTTAAGCGCACGCAAGCATTCGCTATACTGGAAACCACCGTGTTGCTTTTAAGATGCTGAGTTTGTAAACGTAAAATAAAATGTTATGTGGGCATTATAGCGTCGGGCTCAAAATCAGTCTCGGTTAATATTACGCATGTGCGCTTTTGATTATAGTTTGTAAACGTGTTGTCGGGTGAACAAAAATCTGATTTTGAATTGACGCATTTCAGTAAATAGACAGAACCCGGCCAACAAGTTATTTTTCGCGGGCTTCTTCGGATACCTTTAGCAAAATCTTTATCAAAAGGCGTTTCCCCAGTATAAATGCCGCTTGGGAAAAATAGCGGCGAATCAAAAAATGTAGAAAAATAATCCAGAAAATTCAGATCGGTGACATGTCGAGCGGCTCCTCGATTTGGAGAAGTGCAAGTTGTAAATGGCGCCTAAACTGAGCTGTCGAACCACATTCGTTATATACTGACGCAAGGCACCATGGACCGTTCAAAGGGCAAAGGGAAAAAAATTCAAAAAAGGGGACGAAGCCAACTCATCCTTGCGCTCCCTCCGCAAACCAAAAGCATTGGTTCAGAAAGCTCGAAAGAGCGCTGCAGTTTATACCTACAACTTGATATTGATGTTCATTTTTTCCGCATCTTGTTGTCTTATTGAAAACTTGGATCTTGCATCGTTTATGTTGAAATGTTCGCTTGTTTATGTGAGCCAAAAGTTAACACCCCAGTCGTTTCTACACCCCATGTACGCATGTTTTATTATTTTACGTGCGTTTTTACGCGTGTATTCAACTCTAATTTAAATGCATATATTTTAGATAAATAGTATATGTCACTTTTTCGAAATGTCCGTTGTCAAGGAAGTCATTTTGAACTCTCGCGAGATTTCAGGCCGTGAAACTCTGAGCCAGATGAATGGCTGCAGACCAAGACGATAGCATATTGAGTGAGAATGCTCCTTGTCTGTACAACTTTTTTTCTGGACTACTTGTGACTCGGGGATCGACTGCTGTCTTCGGTGACATTTTTAACCCTCTCGATGCCATTTTAAACGGAAGACCGCGCCAACGTTAGTATCACGTCACAGCTGAGGCTTCACCGACATAAGAGGATTTGGTATTCGCAACAGAGGCAGGTAACATAGCAACTACGCCGGTGTCGTCCACTGTCAACACCGCAATTGCACGGCAGCAACTACCTCGCGCCTTTTTTTCCTACATGTTCTTGTGATAAATGGATAATCGTGTCCTAATGTATGATCGTGTCTTGACAGTTAACATGCTGTCTTTACATGTTGTCTTCCTTGACTAGTTTCACGGGGAATAACGACACAGACGTCTACAATGCGATTGAAAACATCGCTACTGAAGGAACCTAAACATATCCTTTTTCTAATTATGCTTAAACAATGCCAAAATGGGTCCTAATGCACCCGTGACTACTTAATTTGATTCCGAACATCAATTATATGCTCTACTAATGTGATTTGACAATTTTCCTTAATAGTATCTTACATAAAGAATTAGTAAGCTGCGTTGGCTGGACCACGGCCGATGAGTTGTACTCTTGCAGTGAAGACCACCAGATCCTCAGGTGGAACCTTCTGACCAGCGAGACCAGTCTGGTGGTCAAATTGCCAGAGGACTTCTACCCCATTGACCTGCACTGGTTTCCCAAGACGGTTGGGGGCAAGAAGCAAACGCCGGCTGAGATTTTTGTTCTGACCAGCACTGATGGCAAGTCTTTTTTTTTAAATTATTTTCCAGCCATTCATCTTTTTGTGGGAGCCTGCAGTATTTGGAGAAAACCCATATAATCACTGTGAGAAGTTGCAAATCTTGCAACAGAAATTTGGAACTGAAATTTGGACCCTGAACCTCAGAACTGGAAGGGAGACAAGCGAAACAACATGATGCCAATTCATATTTTGCCTACTTTATTTCAGTTACACAGGTTAACTGGTAAATATTTTGAGAAAGTGTTTTCCGATTTGCCTCAAGTGTTTTTTCATTTGTTTCTGAATTTCTGCCATCCGTGATCAAAATATATAAATGCAGCGTTCAACTGCATACTTGCATAATTGCATACATGATGTAATTGCATACTTGCATTATGTAAATCAGCTTTGTTAAGTACAGTTCTGAGGTTCTCAAAACTCATTTGTATTCTCTGGCATTTGACTCGGCATGAACAGTTGAGTTGAGTTGAGTTTTTATAGCTTAAAACCCAAATTGGTTTTGCAAATTTACAAAAACACATAATGTAAAGCCATCAATTGCAGATAATATCCATCCATCCATTTTCTGATCCGAGAGCAAATAATGTAATGTCATCCAATTTAAACTGCACAGCAGATATAAATTACACCTCCAAAGAGACTAAAATATGTGCTTGCTTGATGATTAATAATAAAATATCCTCTAACATTCAATCCATCCAATAAAAAATGTACTCAGGTTTAATGAAGCAAAAAGGTTGACCATCCATGCATTTTGTGTAGTGCCAGTCCTCATTTGTGAGCTGGAGCCCATTCCAGGAGACTTTGAGCCAAAGGAGTGGTACGCCCTTGGTGGTATGCGAGCAGGAACATAGAACCACGCACTTCCTAACCAATTGTATAACAAAAATGACATTGTAAATATAGACAAAATACATGCACATGTGGAAATTGTGGAGTCTAAATATATTACATTTTTTCATAATGCATGTATAAGGCATCCACTAACAATCCCAAAACAAAAGTTTTGAAGCAAACAACAATAACCAACATACTGTATTGTTTTTTTTTCTGCATCAAACTGCTGAACAGTAAAACCAACATTCAGTGCAAGAACTCATTTTGTGCATTTTTGTTTTTACAAAAATTTCAGTGAGGTACTAAAAATGTTATATTATTGCGGTGCTCCGTTTGTACTGCATGTCATTCCAAATCTGCAAAACATTATTAGGTCTACTCACATTGTAGTATTAGATCAGGTCTAAGTCCAACTCAGCCGTGTCTACCATCATTTGGTGAATGGTGATATTACAACTCAAGACTACAGTCGACTTCTATGTACTTGCGGTTTGAATGGATGTGCATATTCTCAGATCTACTTTTCTTTAAAAAAATATTTTTTCATATTTATTTTTTTCTTTTTTTTCCCATTTTAATCTTAGAAAACATACGTTAAATGTTCACCAGCAATTTTGAAGGATATTTCAGTATTTATTTATTTATTATTATTTTTTGGGGTGTTACTTAGAGTGTAGGTTTCCCATCCCTGATCCCATGGCACATATTAACTAAAAACCATTTCTGCTTAGATTGCCACCTACGGGCAAATTTTGAGACTTGAATTAACCTCTGATGTAGGATCTTGGAATGTCGGAAGATCTGGAGAGAACCCACACAAGCACTGGTAACTCCATCGAAGTGCCAAAATTCTAATCTCAAACACTTCAACTGTGAGGAAATCATGCTCATGGGGTCGATGTTTTTATTTTTCTTGCAGTGCTAATTCTGTGTTGAGCCGTATTGTAAAATTACTTAACAAGCACTGCCTGTCGTCAGGCTGCATTAGAAACAAACACAGAATGTGGATGTACTATTATGTCAGGCAACATGTGGTCAGAATACTAATAACAGTGTCGGGTTGCATAAGCACACCCCCAAACTGAGGCAGCAATTTTCTCTGGCAGACCAGTGAGTCATGAAAACTCATTTTATCCTCGTATTTACTGTTGAAGCTTTCGTTTTTCTTTCTGTCCTTGTTTCAGATTAACTTGTATTTTTTTGAATTTGGATAAAATATCCAACAAGTTATCAATACACTGTTGAGACATCAAATAATGCATTTATAGTTATTCTCAACTTTGCACATTTATTCTGGATTCTTTGGTAAATTGCCATTTTTGTCCACAAAGTCTTGATGGCAGTCTTTGAAGAGCAAAGTGTTTGTGTTTTTAATGAAGCAGTGAAACTAAAATATTTCGCTTTCAGAAACAATTTAGCTATGATGCAACCTGAGCTGAGGAAAATCAAAATAATGTGCACTGCTTTTTGTTATTTATATAAAAAAAGAGTAACACAGTGCAGTTTTGTCCAAATTTAGAAATGAGTGCAGTGCAGTGATGTGATTATTTTCAATTTAAGGCCATTGGAAATAATATAGAACTTAGAATTTATGAGCACACAATGCCACAAAGTACATTTTTGGGTCACGGCTTTCATTCAATTCAATTCAATTCAATTGTATTTATAGAGCACTTTCGAACAGCCATCGCTGCATACATGAGTTCATCATGATTTCCATGAACCCACCAAAAACAATCCCTTGTTCAACCACCTCTAATTCCACTCGTTTATACTTTGAGTGTCACTTAGCCTCGAGAAAATAAAATCTTCCATGCTTCTGTTTTTGTTTAAAATATAAAACCACTCAGAAAAATAAAACTGAACTCATTTACTTGTCCGAGTCCCATTTCATTTCTTCATGCATCTCAATCTTGAGTAAGAATTGTGCACACCCAACCTTAACGTTGGCCTTTCCCACTGTCTGTGCAGGGAAGTTCCACCTTGTGTCCAAGACGGGGCGCATTGAGAAGAGTGTTGAGGCGCACAAAGGAGCCGTTTTAGCAGGCAGGTGGAACCATGATGGGACTGCCCTCATCACAGGTAACAGATAAAACAGGATTAACAACTGATTTCCATCCAATGCTGTGTATTTCATCAACCTGGTATAATGTTAGAGTGGAATGTTGAAATATGTCATTCCTGTTTTTTCCAATGTCAACATCCGTTTAGCTGGAGAAGATGGGCAGATCAAGAACTGGTCCAAAAGTGGCATGCTGCGTTCGACACTAGCCACCCAAGGTAAAGATGGTGAATGTAGATGTGTCGGATTACTGTACTTTCCGCACCTAAAATCATTCTATTTTTTCAAAAGCTGATAGTTTTTTTAAATAATCTGATGCGCTTTAAATATGGATCGATAATCTGATTTCGTTGATCAGAGATGAAAGTCCTCCGGATTTTCCTGGAATTCCGGGTTTTTCAGATTTTTATGAAAATGTCTCCGGAGAATTGAGGACAATTTGCCTAAAATTAATCCGGATATTATTTGACAACATTGAACGAAGACTCGTTTGAGTTCATTGTTTTGCTTTCTCGAGCGGAGCCATGTTGAGACACAAACACTACTAACAGTAAAGAGATTTTCGTCTCTTTATAAACACACTTGCTAAACCCCAGTGGAACCAATTCAAGACACCGTGGACAAGACAATTGTCGTAAAAAATATATTTGGACAAAAAGGGAAACACACAGATTGGCAGAAAAACGTCTCCGTCCGACTTCGAGTGTCGTCTCGGCTAATTTAGCTTAGCTGTTGTTGTGTGTGACGTTGGTTGTGTCGGCGCTTTTGGTTGAAATCAAAAGACGCGCTTATGTACATGTTCGAGCTGAAGCATGCACAGCGGAGAGCAGCGAGCGGACTATCTACTGCTGAGGCTCGCTTAGCTTGAGTGGCTTCGCCACAACAGTAATACCCTCGCCTCGAATTCTCATGGGCTCGCCATATCTCGGAGATTTTGAAATATCAGCGAGAACAGAAGCCACAAAGGGTGCACTTGTGCACACAAAAGGAAGATTAATCATTGAATGTCTAGTATTTGAATAGCATTTTGTGTAAACTAATTCATGCGTGATCGGGCACATGTGTGTGCGCGCCCGCGTATGTGTGTATATATGTGTGTGTATAATATATATATATATATATATATTAGAGCTGTCAAACGATTAAAATATTTAATATATTTAAAAATGCAACTGTCATAATTAACTCAAATCAACGAAAAAATTAAGCTCGATATAAATCAAGCTGTATTGTATTCCCTATAGTATAGCTCCATCTAGTGGATGCTTAATGTATCTGCCGCCACTATTGTAACCTCTATTCTTTGCGCCTTATAATGCGGTGTGCCCTATATTTGAAAACAGTTTTAAAATAGGCCATTCATTGAAGGTGCGCCTTATACTCCAAAGCGTCTTATCATGCGGAAAATATGGTAGTCGTTTATTTGAAAGTGATAATTTTAAAGACAATAATTATGTCATGGCAGCAGGCTATTTTTGCAGGTTTTCGCACAGCTGCCTGCTTTTTGACTCGCCCTCTGTCATTTTTAAGCAGTTTTTTGCCGTCAGCTTTTTAACCCAAACATATTATTGTAAAAGGCAATCAGGGAGGAAATAGGTTGGCCATTAATTAGCGTTCCTTGACTATGCTCACGTGAGGCACGTGCACCCATACATTCGGCCTTTTGCTCTTTACTGTCGAACTCTAAAGGTTGAACTTGATTTGTTTTGGTATGCTAGCCAGCGACTGATTTATTTTTTTTTCCCATGCTGTATTTCAAAATAATTATTCCCCAGAGGCAACAATGTAAATCAATATAATTTAAGTTCTAAAGTCAAACTCTTGGCATAAGAAAACCTTGATTTACTGTACAGGAAGCGTTTTAAGTAGGGATGCACCAATACTGGTAGCGTAGCACCAGTATTGGTGCTAATACTATGTTTCCTCATTTGATAGCCTTTTGAACACCATACTTATCTGTCCTCTTGGAGCGTGCAGTGTGTTGTTTGACAAATTGCAAACAGTCTTTCAAAAAGGGTCAACAAGCGCTTGCTTCAAGCTGTTTATCGACACTTCCCAATTGACGTTTACAGTAGAACATACAGAAAATCGAGTATTGTTTCGTCTTGCTCGCGCTAGCTTAATGCTAACACTTAAGGACAAATGCCTCAATGTTGCAGTAAAAAGATTTAAATACTGACTACTTGAAAGCAAACAACACATTACCATAATATGTAAAATCATCTGAATGTATATTTTAGAAAAATGTGATATAACAATGCTCACACAAATGGACAAGTTTTGACTGCAGCATTGCCGAAACGTTCTTTGTTTTTGTTTGTTTTTTCCATCAAATCTACACGTGTTATCTGCATGAGTGCACCACATTGCCAATGTACATTCCGTTCTTCTTATTATTGATGTAACGTTAGCCATATTGTTCTGAGTGGCCAAGGTCGAGACTAGTGAACCCCCTTCCTGTGTTGCGATAGCTTCCATTCCCTCTTCTCCGGTCATAGTCACACACCTGTAGTTCATGCTCACTGAGCTTAAGTCTCATACGGTTTCTTTTTGTGTGTCTTTTGAGACAGAGTTTAAAAAAAAAAAAAGAATTTTCCACTCAAGGTCAGATGTTGATTCGATCCTCCACTCCTGTATTCACTAATGCCTCATAATGTTTCAAACCTTTGCTGGGATTTATTAAAAGCTTCACCTAGAGACTACCAATGAATGACATCCATCTATCTGGTTTTCATTACACTTGGCTCACTTGTTAACTGATCAGTTGGGCTTTTGGGCTTATTAATTATGAATAATACGAGGCCTTTTTTTGGAAAATTGATGGCACACTCCTATTGAATGGCGGGCATTGTGGAAATCCTTGGCCAGGGGAAATCGCCAATTCAGATCCAGAATGTATATAGGAACTCCTCCCCCTCTACCGCTACCCCCCTTAAGGAGCTGTTTGAAGCATGAGCTGCTGGGTAGTGAGATGCTGAACAGAGCCACAGATGTGTTAAACACCTGGCTAGAGACGCACCGTTGCAGAGATGTGTCTTCGTCCACATGGCTCTTAGATCACTGCAGGTGTTGCTGCACTTCAGAGCCCCAAAAGTATGCGCGCGCGCACGCACACACACGCACGCACGCACGCTCACACACACACACCTACACGCTTGCGCAAGGAGCAAACTGTGGTACATTGTTCTGTTTGTCTTGACCTTTTTTTCTCTCTGACAATACGTTTCAAACAAGCAGGAGTTAGTAGCTTGTTTCAACTCCCTCTTGTTCCTTTTTTGTCGGGTTTAGATCATGTGATCGGTTTGCATTTGTGAGAAACCGCATGCACCTGGAGCAGGGTTAAATGTCAGCCCGCACTGCACACGTGCGTATCCACAACCCCAACTTGTAAACGCACACACACACTCTTGAGCTTATTCTGCAGAGGTTAGGCAGCTTTGCACAGCTGTTGTGCCTTCTATATGCTGAATGATGAAGAGAAGCCTGACGGAAAGTGATGAATGGCTTCTGAGAAGTGTGCTCATCACTGTTGTGGCCCTAAGAGAGAGACATTTTCTTTTGTCAAATACAGCAGGAGAAATGTATGCATGCATACTATTAATGCATGTGAATTCGCTCAGTCACGTGTGATTCCTAGGTTGAAAATATGCAAAAAAAGGTCATTATCTGTGTTTCTTACAGGGTCTCCCGTGTATTCTGTGGTATGGGGCCCAGATTCCGAGAGGATCCTCTATACATCAGGTCGACACCTGGTCATAAAACCTCTGCAACCCAGCGCTAAAGTCATACAGGTACACAATCTTCAAATATCTCTTTGATCAACATTGAAAAGGACTTCAGGAACTTTTGAGAGATCTTGATACTTTTGAATTTGAATGTACAATTTGGAATTCAACAAACGTATAGGTGCCAACCGATGATATACACCACTAATTACGGTATTTCAATTCCTTGCCAGTTGGAGATGATGTAACATCATAACAACCACATATGCATACATTCATTATGTTTAGCACACAACTGGATGCTGCACTCTAGGGATTGAACGATTACAGATTTTTTTTTAATTTCGTACTCGATGCCAATGTGATGATAGCCCAGGTAAAGTCAATTAATCAATGATGTCATTGATATTTTTTCATTGAACTACAGGAGTCCCCGAGCTTTTTTGAGCCTCTTGAGCCGTTCCACAGAAAGACATTTCGATTGAGCGGCATAGGAGAAAAAAAAAGGATTACAAATTCAACTCACCATTAAGATGAATCGAGTTGTTGTACTAAATTTAGCATTTTTCTTTGTCACTGTTTCTGTTTTACTTGTGCTCTTACTGTATTTGTGGTTACAGTACACTTGCATAATCTGCAAGTGCCCGTGCTACTGGGCTCCACGCATAGGCTGGCTGTATACACTGATTTAGGTGTAATAAAGCAACACGCGTGCCATAATGTTGATGGGTGTTTGTATGTAATACAAATTTTAGGTCAAATAAAGCTCTCATTAGCTCTCATCGTGTGCCCGTCGTGCATATTGGTCATAAAATTTTGGAGTGACAGTTGGAGCTTCACTTTGTACCATTGCTCTAGTTCCTCGGTCCTGCTACTGGTATAACATTTGAAACTGATGTTCTCGCCCATAACATCCTTATTTTCATTTTCTCTGACACGTGTGGGCCTTTGAAGATTGTCAGCTTGTTTGCCGGACATTTCATTGCTCCAATTTGTGTTATAATCAGGCCAAGGCAAGCAGATGTGGGATTTGAAGTCCTTCAATTGGATGAAATGATGCAATGCCAAAAACATTCAACGTCGGGTTGGAGTAGTGAAGTCGACTAATCGGTTAAAATCATCTACTGAATAATGTTTATAAGATGACTCAAATAAACGATACGAAAACCTTTATTAGTCTCGCAATGGAGAAATTCCCAATTCACAGCAGCAAAGTTAGGAAAGGAAGAAGTAGAACAACAAAATATAGGAGCTGCTGGAAAGGCAGCCACTCTCACGGCGCCATTTTGAAGTCAAAATAACAAAAATAACACAACACAACACATAGGACACAGACAGTCGTGCAATCTTCTCCACTTTTCTGCATACACTTTGTTGTCTGAAGCAGTTAGAGATGAAAGAGGAGAGGATCAAAGTGTCCTTTCACCAGTGGGTCACAGACGTCATGCTGAAAATGTGCACACGTCTGCTACAAGCTAAGTTTTGAAAGCAAACACGAAGCTGTAGCATCCATTGACGAAAAGAGATTACCTAGTTCACTTTTCCTGTCCCACGTAATCCGCTTCAAACTCCAAGCTGCGAAACCTTTACGTGAATTGCTACATTTTAGGGGTCAATATTAGTGCATGATTTAGCTCACCGTCATCTTAGTGCCGTGGATCTGGTTTCACCGTTGTAACAGTTCTAGTGTTCGTGCTCTAGTGAGTCGGGTCAAATTGGGGTTGATTTGAACCCAACAGCAGTAAAGCCTTTCATATACCAGCCAGCTAATGGAAAAGGTGTAATCCATAGTCTAGTCAAAGGGACCACCATCACATTCAGTATGATTTTTACAACCTCATACAGTCACAAATAACATAGACAACCATGAATATTTATGTAGCTTCCCTCTTTTGGGCCGTTTAGACACATATGGAAGACATAGGGTGTGTAGCAAGAGAAGAAACATAACATCGAAACATCAAGATCATGTTAAGACTTACTCAACTGTTGCACATTGTAAAAAGAGAAACCCCTCATGCATACAGCATATAAAACATTTCCTTGTTTGCTCTTTACAAGCAGCGAGGTGACAGTATTGCGGAGTAGTGATCTCTGTCTCTCTCTAGTGGAAGGCGCACGATGGGGTCATTCTGAAAGTGGACTGGAACTCAGTCAATGACCTCATACTGTCGGGAGGAGAGGACTGTAAATATAAGGTGAGGGCCTTACTGGAGCTTTTCTTTTGTTGCTGTTGCACCATACAAATCCCTCTCTTCTCTTCAACAGGTGTGGGACAGCTTTGGCCGCTTGCTTTACTTCTCGCTGGCGTATGACTACCCAGTCACCTCTTTGTCCTGGGCTCCAGATGGAGAAGTGTTTGCCGTGGGCTCCTTCAACACTCTGCGACTCTGTGACAAAACTGGGGTAAGGCCACTTATTTAATACTCTCTATCATTGAGAAAATACTTTAATTACCACCCTCTGTGAATGTTAACCTTGCAGTGGTGCAGCCATAAACACACAAAGGCGTCTTGTCTTTTTTTCACCAGAGAATGACATTTTTCTAGAGGCTGTAGATTTTCTAAAGAATTATACCAATTTATAGACTTCCATGTGCTGTCACAAAAATCATGCAGGTATTGAAAGACCTTTATAAATTGAATTCAGCGGTTTGTTCTAAATATATTATACATGTTTGAAGATAATTGCTGAAAACAGGTGCAAGAGCTGCGAACTACAGTGTGCATGAGCCACGCTTCCTTCACCATATATAAACCTGAGCACCTTAGTTCGTATCAGCGCTTATCAGGTGCAGTTTTGACATGCAGTTAGCTGTCTGGAAAGAGCAACACCTTGAAAATGCACCTTCCTTTCGGACAGTCCACAAGCTTGGTAACTTTAAAGTGCGTCGACGTTTGCCTCAAGTGCACGGAGCCAGTGTGGGGGCCGGGCTGGCATGGGCTTCGTTGTTGTGGCACGGAAATGCCTCACAATTACCTGATGGGATATATTCGAGCTGTCGGAGGGCTTAAACACGTATATATTTACATCTCAAACATGTATCTATTTGTAAAACAGAAAAAAGGAGAAGAATAAAATAAAATAAGCTAGGTAAAGTGGTATCCTTATTTACAAGTCGTAGTAGTGGTCTTTTGATTGAATTGACAGCTGAGTGGGGCGTAGTTCTACAGATTCAAAGGGCATAGTATTTCAAAGCAGAGAGGGTGGTTTGATTTTTCCAAAATGTGTATTATTATTTTCAAATTTGGCAGGGTTGTTAACAATGCTCTTCTTCCTGATGGTGTGTGAAATTTAGAAGACATTTTCACTTACAGGAGCTAATTAAAGCATCTGATGGCAAGTACTGCACACCATGTGCAGTACTCGCCATTAAAGATCAAATCTATTTTCTTCAATATGGCATTTTCCCTCTCGAAATGACTCGCTTTTCCATTAATTATATAGGTCAATTCATCCATTCATCCATTTTCAATACCCTTAATCCTGTTCAGCGTCACAGCGCAGAGACTGGGAGCCGATCCCAGATGACTGTGGACGAGGCAGAGTGTACACTCTGGACAATTACAGTAAATGTTGAGTAAAATTCTAAATTCTCATGAGAACGGGCTCATTCTTTTCGACTGGAGGCCATACATAAACATTGACAATGTAATAGAGTTCTTTTTTTTGTATACCCCCCACCCCCAAATCGATTCTCTTCTCATGTTTCAAAATAGCATTCCTGTTTGTCACCAGCATAAGTAATTTCCTCTAAAGTGCACACGATGTTTGCCACATTGCCTGTTATTGCAATGTGCTGTGGTTTGCATTGTGTTGCATTGAGGGCTTGTTGCTGCTCTCATGTGCAATGTTCCTCTCGACAGAAGCTCTATGCCCTGTGCTCTCATTACCTGGCGCTCATGGTAACTGGAAATAAAGCAATAGGCAAAATGAAAAGCACAACGACTGATAATCCTTTTTATTTTTGTTGAGCATTTTGGCCAGCAACTGCATTGCATGCGCCGCCCTCGCGACCCATGTTGGCCTTCTTGGCGTTTACATGTACTAGATGTCAATACAGCGTGCTGCATTGGACGGGCTGTCATGAAAACAAACAGAATGACCTGTGTTCTGGTGCGCAGATTACATGGGATTTCATTCTCCACTTTGACTTAATAAGGATCAAATGGTAACTTTGCCTCCGGTGCTAAAAAAAAAAAAGGCTAGAGAACAACAAATATATATTCTCTCAAAAGATAAGGTGTTTCGGAGAGGATATTTTCATACCACTCATAGAATGAAAATATATGGAGGGGTTTGGGGAAGTCTCTTATACTTTTAATGTTACTTTTTGGTCGTTTGAAAATAAATACATATATGAATAAAGGGGTGGGGGGCTTAATTACAGTTGGTTGTGGAAAAACCTCCAGATGATTGCACTGATCTGATGAAATAATTCAAGGGAAGCCATCTTGTATGAATTTGTTTTGGTGTAGATCAAAATATCAAAAGAGTGTACCGTTTCAACGATAAATGGGTAACTGTTAATCCCATTTATGGCATTATTTTTTGCAATGATCCACTCACCTAAGCTCCTTATTAATTATGGCTGTTGATGTAATTGATCGGTCCCAATTTTCAAACGGCAGCGTCGCTTGCCTTACTATGTTGTGCCTTGCTTGGAGCAGTCCGACGATGAAGATGAGGACAAGGAGGAGGATTACGACTCTGCCACACTGGAACTGGAGGAAGGGCACGCTTGCCTTCCCCTCCCTAAAGCTTCTCCAAGACATTGTGTACTATAGCGTGGCGTGGGAGGCTTGCAGAAAAAGCAGTGGGAATTTTAAAAAAAATTAGTAGGTCTCTCCATCGTGGTGCTGTACAGTGTGAATGTAGTCACAATAGTTGTGGGTGCGAGTTTAAACCCAAACACGGACACTAAAGATGTCCTGTACCTATCCGGGTGCCGTCCCTTGATAGAGCAGTAAGGGAGTAAGGGTTAAGCAGCTGCTAATTTTTTTTTTTTTTTTTTACTTACCAGCATGACTAATGGGAAGGAATTTCATTCTGTATCTGATACAATGAAACCTTGCACTTTAACTACGACTGCTGGCTCAGCAAGATTGCCAGTGCATATTTAACCCCTTCACCTCCTGTCCGGCTCCACTTTTCTCTTACCCTAAATGCTCAGTTCTGCTCCCCTCACTCCCCCTCTTTATTATCACATTGGCGTAGCGGGGAAGGGGATGAACACACATCCAGAGACCAAATTTATGTTGAGGTAAAAGCAAACGCAAGGCGCCTCGGAGATTTTGTTGTTGTCCCCCAAAATTGTGGTTACCAGTTAATGCACGATTGTTGTGATATATTCGTTGGCTTCAATTGGGATTTGGTTGAGGTTTTGGCCATGCAAAGTTTATTTTTCTTCATGGGAGGTTTAACAAGACACGATACAAAAGGGTCCAGTGTCCCTTTTTATTTAATTTTTTTTAAACAAGATTGGGGAGAAACAATAAGTGAGTGTCTGTGTGTCTGCCATAGTATACGCATGTGCCCGCATGCCTGGCTGCGTGCGTGCGCAGCCGCTGCTGCCGTGCAAATGTGCCTGCGAGACAGCAGTCTATTTACGAGGCGCTGCAGCTGGTGTCTAGCGTCTGGACCCTGTCACGATCTCTGACACTGCCACTGGCTAACAAGTAGGAGTCATTGTGCCAGGCGATCTCCTACTTGCATCCCTACCCCCAACCCCTTCCCGATACTCTCTCCACCCCTTTTCCCCCTTCCCTCCATGTACTAGCCCCCACCCCATTTCTGATTCGTTTATGCTGCGCTGTTTTCAAGTTTTTCTAGAGCACTGTTATCATGATTGGTGATTTCTTTGTTTTAGTTTTTTTTTCTAGAGGTGGCTTAACAGAAATTGTCAACATTAGAAACTGGATTCATTTTAGGAATGAAATTGTTGTACCCCCAAAAACCATTACATAGTATACAGTATAGCATAGATGTAATCGACAGAAACATGAAATAGCAGAACATTTTAACCTCCATTACTGTCATTAACAATAAATGGAATAGTTACTGGTAATATGTTTAGAAATTCATTAAGGACACATATTGATGGTGTAATTATGTTGATCATGCGCTTCATTAAGAAATGTAGAAATAAGTTTATTGTAAAATGTCAGAACGGACAATATTCTGCCTTCACTGAAATGCCTTTCACAGTGCTTTCCACCCAAAAATTGACGCATCAAAGTTGAACTGGCATTCTTTGCACACAAAATTTGATAATGCAGGACATTGCACGTTCACACAGCCATTTCGATGACTAATGTGTGGGGACGTATACATCAAAGTCTGAAACTGCAAAAATTACATGCAACATAAAAAAATGGTCACTCTATGGTCACCACTCTGGTCACCTCACACCTAGGGGAAATTGTATACTTTCCTGTCATTTTCACATGGATGCAGGATCCTAAGATCCCTTGGTCCTGAGCCACCATTCATTATCATCATCATTGCATAAATTGACAATTAATCTGAACTCTGTCTTTAGATAAGAATGTTTGATTCTTATGATGTATATGAACCATAATCAACACTTTCCCACCGTATCAAGCAACACACATGGCTGAGAAATCATTGTTTATCATACCATCCACAGTCATGGTTTCATGACATGAATTGCTCACATATCCAGAACCGTGTTCAAGTCAAACGCACGAAGACATTGCTGTGTCATTTTGTGCTTTTTGGATATGAATGAATGAATGGGCTATCAATTGCAGTATACAAAACGGTATCTGCGCCGATTGGCTTTCAGCTAGCAAAAGCAAATCAGCGCATAATATAAAAGGACACAAAAGCAACAGCAAATAAAATGGCACTATTTAGTAAATTAAGATCAGCAAAATGTTGCTTTTTTATGGCATAATTCTGATCCAATCCATTTTGTTACATACTTTTCCTCAGATCAGTTTAAATTTTTTTTAATCGTTTACAGCCACTCTGTATGGACTCTGTGGAGAATGATTTACAACACTCTCCTCCCAAATTGCCCTCTTTGACTGCGACATACAAACCCACCCTCCTTCCCCAGGAGGGGTTCGCCTCTTTCAGGATGAATGGGAGTCCCTTAATGTCCCCCCCCCCCCCCCCCCCCCCCCCCCCCCGACTCGTGTCAGGGTGTGGTGGTCCACCTCCCGCTTATCACCGCTCCCTGCTGCTTTTCGCTTTTGGTCTTGTCTACCTCCCTTTTTCTTCAGGAGTCCAGGGGGCTCCCCCTGAGGTCTTTGTGAGCCTGGCTTTGCACCATCACTAGGGTATTAGTAATGGCTCAGCATCAAAATGTTCCTACCCTATGCGCCTCCTTTTTTTTTTTTTTACTTCCACCACCAAGCGGTACAGTTTGTTACATTGCCATATGCAGTTACCCCCACCCCCATTCAAACTATTTTACTCGACTTATTCGATGAATGGTGACAGCCCTGAAGTTCATGGCATTGCACCCTGCTGCTGCATACACAGCCATACCCTCCACGCACCTTGTTACGGAAATTTAAAAAACAGATTATCCATCCTCACCTTTACAGTGGGGACTGCGCTGCAATGAACCACTTGGTGTAAACGCTGTTCATGGGCCAGCATTCACTCTTTTTTTTTTTTTTAAACCATGTAGCCTCTTATGCTGTGTGTCATGCTTGCGTTCACCCCTGTCTTCCCCTCCAATAAGTCTTCCATTAAGGGGGCTTATACCTGACCTGCTTTTGGCGACTTGATGCCAGCCGCCAACCCACATCTGGAAATTGCCACTCCTGGAAGGGAATAAAACGGCGCAGAGTGAGCCACTGTTGGTGGAGCATGAAACGGCAAAAGAAACCGCTCCAGATTTATTAGTCGGTACACATTTATCCGTTTTCATCATATGAGATGGGCACTTTTATTGTGGGAGGTGAGGAAGAGAAAAGAAACACATAAGGGCTTGGAAAAACAGGAGAGAAGGATCCACGAGGGGAGTTACACAAAGGGAAATAATTAGTATGGTTTTGATGAAAAGAAACGTCACGTGAAAGAAAAGCAGCGTATGATAGGGAGCGTGTGTGTAACCGAGAAGTAGAGCAAGAGTGAGGGAGTGTGGTCAAACAAAGAGAATCCTGAGTCAGCAGCAGAGCAGTTCTCCTCTCACTCCCTCTCCAATGCCCCCTCCCCCCAGCTACAGTACAGGCCCCCCCCCTGCCTCTTTCCCCCACTTTTACTTTAAGAAGTGCCCTCCCCTTACAAGTCTCTGCTCTTGCATGCTATTTCTTGCTTTCTGCACTCCCCCTTTCTTCTATTTGGCGGAGTCGAGGCTGCTCTCTGGCAGGAAGAAAGCAGAGCACCATACTCATTCCGTGTTTTCTTCTTGTCCACTTTGGAACACGTTTTCATGCCGCCAGCTCAATTGATGAGTGCAAACATTGTTTCAAATATTAGTACTTGTTTGGAGACTTGACTATCACCAAGCCAAAGTTTAAGATAATAGTTCCGACTTTGTGTTGTTGGTCTTGAGTGGCAAACAAGCTTTTATTTGTGTGTGTGTGTGTGCCCGTTTCTGCCCCTTTGCTGTTGGTTGACCCTATGCTTTTTGCAAGCATGTGAACAATAAAGTATTGGTGCCCGTGTGCATAACACGGGTTTTCGTAAAAGGCACTTGTTGACACGGTATTTACACCTCTCCAGAGTTGTGCTAAAGGCATGCCTTGTTGCAAACCAATAGGGAGGGCATAAAGAAAAAGACTGCCGTTGGAAGGAGTTTGGATGGGGTGGGGGAGTGGGCTGGCCAAGAGATCCTGTAAAGTTGGCCTAGGCACAAAGGTTGGGTCTACATAAAAGATGTCAGTTTCTCCTTCCCTCACATTTCTGTGTTGTTGCTTTGCTTTTTTTTTTTTTTTCTCCAGGTCACCACTGTTTCAAACCCCCTACTCTCAGCCCGCCTGGCAAATTCATCATTCTTGGCGAAACAACAATCGCCACTTGTTAAACAAACATGTCACACTCGCAGAAAAAAAGAAGTGATGAAAGGGTGTAACGAAGGTGTCACCGGGTAACCAATGCTGCCGGATAATAGGACTTTTGCAACTGCTGTATCTTTTCAAACGTTGTTGCCAACACCGAGTTCATTAAGCGCTGTATTGAGGACTTGGGACTTAGAAAGGGTTGTGTGTCCCACTGTGTTTGTCCCACTTCTTGGCACCCAAATAGACATTGACAATGTCTGGTTTCCGCAGTTGGCCTCATTTGTCGTAGACTGGACTTGTTAAATGAGAAAAACCAGAGCTGTATCAAAAATATTCCTTTACAAGGACAATGGCACTCAGACCTCCATTGGGACTGAATAATTTTGTGACCCTCAGCTACTATGCACAGAGAACTTTTTCCCCGCCTTTTAAATCTTAATCAGCTCCTGGAGCTCACTTAGCCCCAGTGCAAGTCAATTTTAATGGTGAAAAATAAAATGGCTATTCCGACCCTATCGCAGAGGTCTTCAGAAGTCTTAAACGCATTGAATTTGGTCATTCTGGTCATTTACATGCATTTGTTTACCTACGTCATCAACATCCCCCTTTTTTTTCAAGTGTAAGATGTTTCTTAGTATTCCTCAATTTTAAGAGTGCCGCAACTTAAGTTACAAGCCATCAATGTTTTTTTTTCTTAGCATTTATTTATTTATGATTTTTTCTATTAATTTTCTCTATTTATTACCCCTTGACTTGCAAACAATGACATGAGTTACAAGTGCACTTCAGAGACTTCACTGTTCCATTTGACATCCATGCTGAGCATGGATGTTATGCTTTTTTTCTACACAGAATGAAGATAATTCATTCTGTTACTTATTTCAGCCAACTATGTCTCCCCACCCCCACCCCATCCTACCCCTGTAAACTGGCCTTCGGTATAGCTGCCAAGAAAGTGAAAAGTTCAAGTGATTGTGCTATTCGGAACCAAACGTTGTGCTATTACACACACACACACACACACACACACACACACACACACACACACACACACACACACACACACACACAGAAAAACTCACTTGGCCACGCCATTTAAAGGCACAGCATATTACACTTTTGGCTTCAATCTACCGGTATTCCTATTCTGCATTGCTTATCCTCACAAGGGTCAGGGGTTGGGCTGTCACTAACAATTCACTCGACCAGGTTCATCCTCATTTGGTCAGCAGCCAATTGCAGGGCACAGATAAACAACCGTTCACACTCCCATTCAAACCTAAAGACAGTTTAGACAATTTCAATCGACCTCCCATGCATGTTTGTGTAATGTGGAAGGTCGTCCAAATCCTCATAATTTCAATTTCTCAACCATAAATATTCTATGATTTCTGTTGTCCTCTATGGCAGCAGACTTCTTTCACAAACATTTTACTTCGGAAAACAATAAACAATTTACTCACATGTTGCAGATCACACTACTAACTGAATCTCAATGAATTGATCTTGTGCATTTTCTGCACCGTCAATTTTGAAATAATGTCCTCTTTTGGAATATAGGGATGGAATTTAAAAGGTGTTTTAAAAAATCTGATTAATTAATTCATTAACAAAATAATCGACAGATTAATAGAGGATTGAAATAATCAATAGCTGTAGTTCTCTTTGTATTTGACAACAACACAGTGCTGTAGTTCTTTATTCCCCTAGCAGAAATGTCAATGAGCAGAGTTGATTTGCAAAAAGAGCGTGGTCAGAGAACAAATTCAAATCTTTTCAGTTCCTGCCAACATCGTACGTCGACTTACAAGTAATTACCTGATCAAGTGATGTACGGTACATTTGGTACCTCTTTGACACTTTCTCAACCTGATAGGCATGGTGTTGAAGTTGGGCAAAGGGTCTAGTTTGTTTTTAACCCTTTGTAGCGTGCCAAAACATAAGCAAATACTGGTACCTAAATTGTGTGTGTGTGTGTGTGTGTGTGTGTGTGTGTGTGCTTGTGTGCATGTGTGTGTGTCAGAGAGATTGTAAGCACATGTCTGCATAGTTGGTGCTAATAGAATTCTGCTGTCCAGCTCACAGCTGTGTCTTGCTGATGAGTCCCATGAGGCCCCAGCATGTGTCTATGGTTACTATGTTGAGGCTCCAGCATGAAACCATGTGCAGATCATTACTCTTTTCCCTCCCTCCCTTTCGCTCTGTCTCTCTCCTTCCGTGTCGTGTCTCGTGTCTCTCGCTCACTCCCTTGCACCTTCTCTCTCCTGCTCTATCTATTCTCGAGTTTGCCCCTCCCCCCTCTTTCCCTCGCATTGACCAAGCTCCCAACTTGTGCCACTCTCCAGTCACAAGGGTCCGCCCTATGTGCCGGATATTTGTAGAACTCCTTCACTTCAAGACGGTTTGTTGTTGTTGTTGTTGTGTGACTCTGAAGATGGCAAATGTACCGTGGTGGATTGAATAATACTCGGTACTTGGACAGATGAGGAACTGTACCACCCCTTGTGGCTTTATGTTCTCCTCTACTCAAATTGAAAGGTTTTTGAGGAAAAGAATTAGAACGCTTACAGGAACATGTCGTTGTTTATATAAAGCTAAAGCAGTGGAATGTCTGTTCCGAGGCGGCGTATTTGTTCATTAACAATTTTTATCCCAAAGGTCATCAAGGAAATAAAAATAATCCATCATAGTGTCAAAGTTGCAATCATAACATTTTCACAAGGGTAAAACCACTGTTGATAAAACGCAAAACTCAGTTCAGCCTCTAATACAACATTACAAGTATTTGACTTTTTAACACTCATTGCAAAAAAAAAAAAGTTAAACCATAGTTCACAGTGGAGCTTGGACTCGTGCCCCAAATCTGTGTTCGCTATTCATGTTCACGTTAATGAGCGAGTATTGGATTATCCTGAGTCAACAAATGAAAAATCTAATTTGTTCAGAATAGTAAATGGAGCGCGGCATAGTGATCAACTGATTAGCACGTCTGCCTCACAGTGCAGAGGTGCAGGGTTTGATTCTGGCTACGGCCTTCCTGTGTGGAGTTTGCATGTTCTCCCCGCGCCTTTGCGGGTTTTCTCCGGGTGCTCCGGTTTTCTCCCACATTCTAATGCAACACCCTGAATTGTCCCTAGGTGTGAGTGTGAGCACTGATGGTTGTTTGTCTATGTGTGACCTGCGATTGGCTGGCAACCGGTTGAAGGTGTCCCCCGCCCACTGCCCGAAGACGTCTGGGATAGGCTCCAACATGCCGCGCGACCCTTGTGAGGATTAAGCGGATCGGAAAATGGATGGATGGATAGTTTTCAGGGCAGCTTTGTTAGTTTTAGTTTTTTTTCTGAAACACTTAGTTTTATTTAATTTGTCTTCATGCGTGCGTGTATGCATCCAACTTTAGCAGTGGTATTATGCCATGCACTTATTGTAATTCAAAGTCTACGGACTGTGAAACTGTACCTTGTAAAAAACAAAAAAAAACATTTTTTTAAAAACGAAAACTAAACTAAAACTAAGACGTCTTGTTTGCCTAGTTGCCAATTTATAAACTAGATTTGTAGCTTGAATTCTTGGTGCAAAGTATTAAACCTGCTTGCACAGTGTATATTATATAGTTGTGTGTGTGTGTGTGTGTGTGTGCTTGTGCATGTGTGTATAGAGAGTGAGTGAGTGAGTGAGTGAGTGAGTGAGTGAGAGTTCGAATCCGGCTCCGTTTGCATGTTCTCCGTGGGCCTGTGTGGGTTTTTTCAGGGTACTCCGGTTTTCTCCCACATTCATAAACATACACACCTTCTCTTCTTCTAGCTGACAGCCGTGCTGTAATATCGAAATAAATAAATTAAAAATCAACTCCAAAGGCTCGTGCTTTAAATTCATACCAAAAATGAAAACAACGGCCATTTTCTCTATATTTAGAGTTAATTTTAGTTAGTCTTATCAATGTAATTTGTAGTTTCAGTTCATTGTTTTTTTTTTGAAAGTCATGTTTACTTTATTTTGTGAACGACAATGTTTTCTCAATTTTAGATGTTGTTATTTCATTAGTTTTCATTTTCTAAAATAACCCTCCTGAAGACTGTTTTTTTTTTCTTCAAATGTCAATAGTAAAGCTGTTCCCCGAAGGTTCTTTTCACGCAATAATGTTCACATTAGAAGTGGACTCTACAGAAAGGTAATGGATTTGTGGATTAAGCCTAGTCAGTCTAACTTTTCAGGTTAGTTCCTAGTCAGATCATGTACCGGTCTCCACAGTTCTGGACACAGTCTGTACCGATTCTTATCCTTGTTGTCAACCCCGGTTTGATTAGAGGGGTCAGTGCAAGCTGACATTTACAAGCCCCATAATTCCGCAAAAGATTGATGAAACCCCATTCAATGCCTACTCCCCAAAACAAATGGCTTTTTTTAATAGTCCAACTCCTGCTCATGTTTGCACCTTACAGAATCGCTTTGGTCTTAAAAAAGAAGCTCGGTGTCAGCGTTTTCATACACACGGTGTGTTTGTGGCCAGAGACTTGTATATATGTCTAGTGTCTATTACACTCGCACATGTGTGTTTTGTTTATTGTGTGCAAGGATTTACGTTCTGTACCTGCACTGCCAGGTCCTGTCCTGCGCGCACAACCCCACAGGCAAACTGAAGCCAGCTGGCTTCGCTGAGCGTCGTTCAACTGTTGTGATTTATGTAAGGCTGTTAACTCTCGGCTAGTTTGGCTCGCAATAGTCAGCTAGCAAGTAACGTAGCTCTTCGTTAGCCTCTGTCTACTGTACCTGGACCCTTGGGTCTTAAGATTTGGTGAAAGTGCTATGTACATAAATTGAGTTGTTTTTTACTCCTGCCAAGGTAGTTCTGTTTTCATTTGACGCTCGTTTGTCTTTGTTGTTGTAGGCTCATGCAAAAACTACCTATCGAAACTTAAACTAAGGCATGAGTGGAGGAAATGTCCTGGCTGAAGCGAAAAGTTATTAAATGTAGATGCAGATGCACGTATTTTAGTTCGGCCTTGTCATCATTGTGAGATGGAGGCCCTTGTTACCATTTGCTTAAATTCTCTTTGAATAATTCATGAATCTTTATTGACAGCAGAGATCTCTGTTTTGCTGAGTGTCATTCTCATTTTTTATCCTTGGTGCTGTAAGGGAGCAACAAACAGTCGTTTCGATCAAGGATGATTTATAGATCGTTAAAACACCCTATATTGCCATCCACCAATGACTCAGGTCTGATTAAACGAATCAGATCTACCACTACTGGAGGCCAGATTCATGTCATTTTACTATACTTACTGTTTCTTCAGGCCAGAGTTGGGCTCGTTGAACATGTATTCAAAGCAGGGTTAGAAGGGCTGACCCATGAACACTAATCGCAGTTGAAACAATTTTCTTCAGAGTGACAGGTATGCTGGAGATGAAGGGCAATGAGAGAATCAGAGGTGGGGAGGTCCCATGACCCTTTGTCCGATTCGCATTTTGTTGTGCAGTCAGCAGTCGCCGACAGACATATTTAATGCTTAAGACATAATGGGTCTGAATCAGCAGATAGCCCCACTGGGAGCTATTAGTGAAGACGGGTCATTAACCCCTTCCTGGCCTGAGTTCTAGACCGGCCCATCCCCGCCCACTTTCACATGACCCGTACAGGCCACAACTGTCTTGCATAGTACATAGACTGGAAGAAAAGCAACTGATTTGATTTTCTACCACCTCTAATACCACAAAGTAAAACGCAGATGCCATTTTTTTCTTATTGACTGTTTTCTTTAAAGGAGACAGGATCATGACCGAAAGGACTGCTCCATTATTTAAACTATTTACTGCTGAAAAGATCCCAATGAGGGCTGTTCAAGTATTCTAATGATCATCCTGTCGATGAATCGAGTATTGAATATTGATTTTGCAGGCGGCCTGGTGGTCCAGTGATTAGCGCGTCAACCTCACAGTGCAGGGTTACCCGGTTCAATTCCAGCTCCGGCCTCCCTGTGTGGAGTTTGCATGTTCTCCCCGGGCCTTCATGGGTTTTCTCCGGGTACTCCGATTTCCTCCCGCATTCCAAAAACATGAATGGCAGGCTGATTGAGCACTCTAAATTGTCCCTAGGTGTGAGTGTGAGCGCGGATGGTTGTTCGTCTGTCTGTGCCCTGCTATTGGCTGGCAACCGGTTCAGGGTGTCAACCGCCTACTGCCCGAAGACGGCTGGCTCCAGCACATCCCGCGACCCTTGTGAGGATAAAGCGGATTGGAAAATGATGATTGATGATTTTGCATTATTAAACACGAGCAAGTAAGGTGCTGGTGAGTGACAGCAAATGAGAGTATGGTTGGGTAGTCTGCACGTTGAGTGACTTGGCATTTGTTTTGACCCTCTGGCAGCTCGATTGTGCTTATCACATGCTTATTTTATCATTATTGTGTCGATCCTGGCAGTACAATACAATACGTTCTCTACATCAGTTTAAAAGTTGATGTCTCCAACTAACATCGATATGTTACCTTTTGTTAGCGATAGTGCACGTGCTGTTGTGGTTTATATTGCTCTTTATCTTCCTTTTTAAAGTTTGAAATGATCCCAAACATTGGACATTCTGTCTTACATGGATACTTTCCTCCTGGTTTGCCACCATCAACCTAACTTAATTCCACAAGTAGTAGTGTGCGTGACTTGAGGAATCTCCAGTCGTCTGTGGAAAAATGATCCTTGCAAAGCTTTGAGGCAGAGATTCTGCTTTGCCTTTTTTTGTAATGGAGTTATTTGAATTAATACATCTCAGTGTTGTGTTGGGGATAATGTTTTTTTTTTGTTCAAGCGTTAACTTTTTTTGATTGGTTAAACTGTGCTCCAACCTCTTGCCGACACCAAAGTAACATGTGAGTATGTAAGCCCGCCACTTAGATGGCACCATCAATAGTGACACATTGCTTCAACGGCGACGTGCTGGTGCACCTTGACCGGGTCGGGGAGCCTTATTATGAAGGTGTCCCGACCCAGTCAGCAGTGACAGCTCAGACAAAGGCTGAAGTGACAGCCAAAGCTGTCAGCTAGGTAAACGTTTTTTCTTTCCCCGCCAAAAAAAAAAAAGAAATCTGAAACCTATTTCAACAAACAAGTAGACAAGATGAACGTCATAACGCTACCCACTCACCATGATTTTCTCCAATTTAAAAACTCCAGGCATACAGTCAACGTCTTTGAATGAACTTAAAGCCTGTGCGAGTCAAGTGAGATTTTACATGACATCTGGGTTAAAACGATCCCTGTCGTGTACACACCGATGCCAGGCCAGTCATTGGGATGTCACAAAAACCACAAAACAACTTTTTCCAGGTAAAAACCTATAAACAGCACCTATAGCTAGATTGGTTTGACACTCTGGCGAGGTGACTGATCCCTCAATCAAATATGGCGAATGAGGTAAAATGCTCAAATAGCATCGCCGCATTTTCTCTGTAATACTACCGCTATCCAGAGGTTAATTTCTGCAGCTCAGCACTCCAGACTTTCTCACCTACATGCAACTAACGTACGTGCATCTGAGTCACATTAACACGCATGTGTCAACACACACAGGTTGTAGGATGGATGCGTGGGTGTTTTTTTTTTGTTTGTTTGTGATTTGTTGTTTTTTTTTAATTGGTCTGTACGCTACATCGTCATAAGTGTCGTATTACAAGACCGAGTCTTCTGCCACACAAAAACTGCTTGTGTGTGTGTGTGTGTGTGTGTGTGTGTGTGTGTGTTTGTCAGCATGTAATGCTTTATACATGTCGTCCACATCTATGAGCTTATTGTGAGTTTGAGGGATCTCCCACCCCCGCACTCTCCCCATGGCTGGGCAACACGTCATGTCTGTCACCTTCTCTCTGGCCACAAAGCTGGCCATTATAGAAAGACGAGGGGTTCAGTGACCAGCGAGAGGACTCCCCCACTCTACCCCACCCTGACTCTTCATACACGTTTTCTGCATGTTTGCTTGTTCTCTTTTTTTTCGATACATTTTTCCACACTCACATTTTCTCCCTTAATTTAGTGCTGTTTTGGTTTTTTGTTTGTTTGTTTGTTTTATACTTTCGTTTCTTACCAAAACAGTAAACACTCCGATACATTACAATGGCAAATTAACAATATGTTGTTTTCCAATAATAAAAAAACAAGATGGCTGAACACACATTTCAAACACCACGAGTTTGGGAAAGAATGAACTAACAACAACAAATTACTAATTACAGATTAAAAAAAAAAATTCAAAATGTCCAGCGGAGAGGGTCCCACAAACCTTTGCTGCGGACATGTGTGCCCTGATGAGCTTAAGTCACCGACGCGCAGGTATTAGACAGGTCGTGATAAGATTGGTGCTACTTACACCATAGCAGTTTGCGAGCCACAAGCTTTGGCTGGCGACTCGTGTGGCTAAACCCATTGCGCTTTTACTCCTAGATCCATAATCATAGCCTCCACGAGTAAGAATAAGATACTTCTAACAAGTATTATTCTGTATTGGTCTGTCTGTCTGTCTGAAACAACTGTGCCTCTTCTTTTGACTTTTTATCATTTTAAATAACGGCACTAATGGATGCCGTTCTCATTTGACATAGGTCTAGTTAATGTCACTTCAAAATAAAGTGAGAAAAGGTAAGCAGTCATAGTGTGGACGTGTTGATGGTCATTCGCCTTGGCGGTGTTCATTCATTCATTTTCCAATCTGCTTATCCTCACAAGGGTCTTGGTGGGTGCTGGAGCCTATCCCAGTGGGATAGGCGTGGCAGTGGGCGGGGGACACCCTGGACCGGTTGCCAGCCAATCGCAGGGCACACACAGACGAACAACCATCTATGCGCACACTCACACCTAGTGACGATTTAGGGTCATCAATTAGCCTGCCATGCATGTTTTTGGAATGTGGGAGGAAACCAGAGTACCCGGAGAAAACCCACACAGGCCCAGGGAGAACATGCAAACTCCACACAGGGAGGCCGGAGCTGGAATTGAACCCGGTACCTCTGCACTGTGAGGTTGACGCGCTAACCACTAGACCACCGGGCCGCCCGGCTGTACTTTATTCCGGAAATGTTGAATTATTCCGACTCACATCACACAAAACCAGACATTGCTTCCAAGCTTGCCTTTCATTCCGCAAATGCCTCTGCACCCTTCATACTGAAATTCAACAGTCGCTGAAATTATGAACTCGCATCTGTGCGCATCCAGGCCACACGTTTGTTCCGCGTACGTGTAGTTGTCTTTGTTTTTTTTCTCACGTGTGCTTCATTTTAAAGCTGTTGCACACATCTAATCTTCACATATAGCGTCAAATGTGCACATAAATATCATGCACACATAAAACAACCCTTCTTCCCTGGCCGATTCTTGGAGGAGTAAAACGGCTAAATGTGTTAAAAGCATTAGGTAAGCGTGAATCCAGCAGCGCTCCTTTTTGGCAGGTATCACATGTCCTGCTTCATTACAATCTGGTGTACGCATTCAGCTGCCTCCATCAAGACATCCCTTCCCCTTTCCCCCTAGGGTGCTTTAACACAGAGTGGGCCATCTCAAGATGTTAGCTGCAGAATAAATGACATTCCTCATTGGTGTTGAAGGCGGCCTGAACTGCGGAGCCTCCCCGAGCACAACTACACTCACGTTGCGAATGTCAGAAAATATTCATAAGGAAAATAGTCCCTGCTGCGAAGAGCAAGCAGGGTAGGAGTCGTTGGCACCGGCTGTGGGGAAAAGGGAGGGGAACGCAATTACTACACTATTTCATTCAAGTTAATTCAACAAACTATCTCTTGTCCACGTTGCAGCGCAGTTCTTGTTTTTGCAGCAGCTATTTTTGGTCCCAATATGACATGAAATACTTGGGAGGGAAAGCAGCTGAGAAATGGGTGGGGCAGAGGAGATCAAAGCAGCTAACAGGTAGCCTGCCAACTGTTACCTTTTATTCCCGTCAAAAGGCAACGTGCAGGAAATAAGACTACACCTCGCAGACCGCAGCTGCGTGCGTATCAGGCGGCGAACTCACTGAGCTTCTTTTCTCAACTCTCGCCACAGCCCGTGACCCGCTGAGCTGCCCTTGTCCATCCTCCTTTGGGGAATAAAAACTACATTTATGCTACCAAAACGAAATACTTTACAGGTGACGACAGGATGATAGCGATATTTTTGACCAAAGTCAATGAAGGATCCACCCCGCCCCTCCCAAACACACACTGGGTACAGGTGCAGCATAAACACGGAAGCAGGGATTGGATTTTGGAACATCGTGGCAACGTGTGACCTTCTTGTTTTTATATGAAATTAATTCAAACTGTTTCCAAATGTAAAATACAATGTTGAATAGGTTTTACTAGGGCTGTACAGATTTCCGACGGGGCTATGGCACCCCCTAGCCTGGTGTGGCGTCGTGCCTGAGATTACGGATATTCCATGTTCTGATACTTGTCACTGTGCAAATGATGAACATGATTGACAGGCATGATCGTCCAACTCATCAACAGCGTCAATGCAGATCAGTACCTAGTTGAAGCTCTCAGCTTAGCAGTAATCACATTTGTTTTGTTTTCATCAATGCTGCGCCTCAGGAAGAATGAGCTCCATATTAGATAATTAATTCAAGGATGTCAAGGTTTCTGATAAGTGACCCTGCTATCGAGCTACTCTTCCCTTCAGCCTCACCGCTGAATCATTTCCTCTGAAAAAAAAAAGTTTTGTTTGTTCGACCCCCTGTTCGTGCATTTCTCTGCACCCCGCACGTGTGATAGATGAGGATAGCAGAGCGTATGTTTACGAGCGCGACTGCTGGACTTGGCAGGGCCGAGCGCTCCTTCAATGACTCACAGTTCATCACAGCTCGCTGATTGACTGACTGGGAGTTCTTTCCAGCAGAGTTTACATTATGTACACGAGTATCTGCTCTCACTGGTATGGCGCTCACCTTCTCTATTCTCTATTAACGTCCATTTGCTTCAAAGGGCTCCCAAAAGAAATGCACATTTATGGCCATCATTGTTAACGATGATATTCCTCGTCTCCTTGCAGTGGTCCTATGCTTTGGAGAAACCCAACACGGGCAGTGTGTTCAGCCTGGCCTGGTCTGCTGACGGCACGCAGGTGGCTGGGGCCTGCGGGAATGGCCATGTCATCTTTGCCAATGTGGTGGAGCAGCACTGGGAGTGGAACAACTTTATGATCACCCTTACCAAGAGGAAAACCATGCAGGTAGAGAATACACTCAACAGACACTTCATTTGCGAAGGCTGCCAAATTGTAATGAGATTCTACACAACAGCTGTATTAAAGCGTCTCTCTTGACATTTATAATGAGCTCAAACCTTGGCCAAGATTGAACAAAGGTGACGAGTGCGGAATCGTATGCCAACAGATGTCATCCTTCCAGAAAAAGGAAAACAAAGTCATATTTGTTTGTTTTTAATTAGTTTGGGTGATTTAAGACATGACAGATAGACGGATGTATGGACTGTGTACCATTGCTTTATGTGGTGTCGTAATAGTTCTGTTGTGACTCAAATGATTAAAAAAATGAATAAAAATCCTCTCTAGTAGCAGCAATGTCCAAATTTGAGGCAAAATGTAACTACCCATCCACTCTACAAATGGCGGTCAAAACATCTTTTGCTTTTGAGCTTTCATTCTGTTGTGAGATTTATTCGGACAATTAATGTTAGGGCTGCAACTCACGATTATTTTATTAATTCATTAAGCTGTTGTTTATGTTCTTGATGAATCAACGAATTGGATACGAAAAATGAAAATGTTTTCATTTCCATCCCTTTGTTCCAAAACAAATTATTTCAAACTAACAGAAAATACACAAACAAGGTAAAAATGTTGATCGTTTTTTTCCCAAAGTAAAAACAAATGTTTTATTTTGAAAAACCGCAAACTTAGTCAGTCCACTGCTTCCTGGAGGACTACAGAAACGTGAGAAAAATGACTCGACTTCAGAGGCTTCTGAATTCTGAGGATTTAGTCGTTGTGAATTTCATTGATGAATCCTCCAACTAACGTACTGGTAAATTAATCCAGGGGGGTCTCCTCTGTTGACGAGTTCTTTTTCTACGGCGGCGGACTGCCTGATATTTGCAAACGTAATGTGAACACGCCATAGTGTAAAGTAGTAAAGTCTTACATAATTGCAGGAAATCTTTGAATTGAAAAGACTTCAAAGCACAACACAGTGTCCTTTTCCCTTCAAGGCAGTCTTCTGCATCCTCCTCTCTGAAACAAGCAGCCTTCATGTTTTCCTTCACTCCATCCCTCAACCATGTCTTTCATCTTCCTCCAGGAGCTCCATCAATACTAATTTACTCACTGTCTGTCTGGATGTGCCCAAAGCATCAAAGTCTGGTGTCTCCAGCTTATTTCCAAAACATTGAAGCTTAACTCATTCACTCCCAAAGACGTTTTTAAACGTCTTTTCAGACTTGGTCTAGAATTGGCTGGTACTGAATGCGTTAACCGTCGCTCTGACGCGCTCATTTCGAATCCCGTCTTAACTCCGAAAGAGAACCTCCAACATCTTCATTTCCGTTTCTTAGGCCGCTTGAATTATTGTCCCCTCAATGTCGTATGTCATGACTGAGGAGCCCCTGCATCTCTTTAAAATTGAGCATTATCATCTTAATGAAAATTGTTTCGCTACAGCGTTTGTATCGCTTGTGTTGACAATGAGTAAATATCCCGAATGTTGAGCATACGGGCGCCACTTGCATACATACAGTATTTTTAAAAAACCCGCTTATAGCCATATATTATAGTTGAACCTTGCTTGTTTGCCAGGCAACCTTGCAATGACAATGGCTGCCCTGTCTGGCTGCCTTCTTTTTTGTACTGTTCAAACTCAAGCTGACCACAAAGTAGCATTTACAGTACACACATTTAACGCGCACAAAGGACCCTAGGAAGGGATACACACTAGAAAAAAAAGAAAATAAAATTAAGAAAACAGTGTCAGGCATCTTTCCTGAATGCAGTTTGTGTAAACCAAACAAACGCGGGTCATCGGCCACTTATTTTCAGCCTGGCAGGCACTTTTTCTGTCTCCCTCCTCCGCCTTTCCTCCTCACGAGCCGCTTTAAACGTGCACATCTGCCAGTGGTTTGTGAATCAGCCAGCTAAATTTACCACCTTGCGCTCGAATGTTGTTGTTTTTTTTTAAATTCTTGGTTGTGTCGCTTGTAAATTTGACTTGCTGGAAAGGGCAGAAGAGGAAGATTTGTAAAGCTGTAAAAATAACCCCACCTTGCGCTGGAAAAGGCCCTTTCATTCATACACAGAGGCAGCTGCTAGGGAAGTATTTATCTATGGCAGCACATCAGTACGTGCATACGCACATTCCAAGCAGGTAAAAATGTCTTCCTCTGACCACAGTTACCCTATATATTCTTGGATATATGATCTAGTGCTTCCTGTGTATATAAATAAAACATATGTGCACTGCACCAACCTTTCATGTGCCATCCTATACTTTTTTTTTTTCCTCACAGGTGAGGAACGTGATGAACGATGCGGTGGACGTGTTAGAGTTCAGAGATCGAGTCATCAAAGCCTCGCTGGCTTTTGGGCACCTCGTAGTCGCCACATCCCTTCAGTGCTACATCTACAAGTGAGCACTTTACTCAGTCCGCGCATCCTTGATTCCCACAGCCACGATTTTTCACCCATTTCCTCTGGAAGGAGCTGGAATATAATGTTACTCCACTTTGAGAGTTAACGTAAGACGCCTTATATGGACATCAATTCAGACATGATGCAAGTCCAAACCTAAACGCAGTTTCTCTTCCTCAAAGCCGTTTCGCTTATAATGCATTGAAAAGTGCATAAAAGCATTCAAGTGATGACCTCATACTTGTGTTGCATTTCCAATTCCAGTTTGTATTCACGTAATTGCAATAAGAAATCATAACCACTGTTAACCTGGTCCTGCCTGATAAATGGATGCATAGTATATGTGTAGTTAATCTCACTCTAATGATTGTAATTGATGACTAATATTATTGCAGTTAAGTTGCAATACTTGCTCAGTCTAATCGTCAGACATCAAGGTCTTTTCAAAAAAAATCCCATTTCAAACACATACACAATCTTTTTCTTGTGCTTTATTTAGCAACATGAAGTTGAAAAAAAAACCCTATTTGTGATCCAGTGTTGTTCTGCACCACTGTAAACTACAACCATAAATAATGAATACAATAAATATGCTGCACAAGTGTCACCAGTTCTCGGAATGATTGTATCACACCAATTCACGGTTCAATGCCCTGTGGGGAACATTGTGCATAGGGCTGTCGTGACTCAAGTTTTTATATTTATTTATTTTGGGTCGAGTTAAAATTAATTACAGTCAACCCACCGATGCTTAGGGTGGATTCACATATTCACAGAGATTTTTATTTTTAAATATTTAGTTCTCCCCCCTGATTCCCCCCCCCCCTCCATTTTTGTATATTTGATGTTTATCATCATTGTTTGAATCATTTATGGGGGCTTGTTAAAAAAAAATCCCCTCCAATGCATTTCAATGGTATCATGGGCCAGCTTGGCCTGGGGTCAACTGTAATCGCTGACCTCATTGATAGCATTACAGCATAATATAGTCGTACCCAACATTTTTGCGCCATGGATTGGACAGATTGCCTCATGTTCTAGCCAGTGAGTTTGTAATTCGAAAACGCTACATTTATGAGCATATTGTGTATCTTGTCAGTATTGTATTTCTATTCTTGGCCTTGTTGTCTGAGGTTATTTTCACTTGAATGCCTGTGTTTTTGCAAAGAATGATAGGAGCACATATTAATATGTCTTTGTTTGTGCCAGCACACGGAACTGGAACACTCCCCTCATATTTGACCTGAAGGAGGGAACAGTCAGCCTCATTCTGCAAGCAGAGAGGTAAGTCGCATGCTTAATCCCGGCAAGCAGCGGGACAGGAGAGCCGGACACGATCATAGCCTCGCTAAGGCTTGATTACTAACACACACACACACATGGACATAAACACATCCACACAGGAGCTGTGCTGTAGCTTAGCCAAAGTATGTCATATAATAAGTCTGATAGTGTAACCGCGAGGGAAAATCAGATTAATGTGGAGTAGCTCTTGTGCGGCACTCCAGTGCAACGTCGCTGACACTCATCATACTGCTAAATAGATTACCTGTCATTCTCTAATCACCGCCGAGCTGCCAACGTCGCGCTGAGTAACTCGCTGCTGTTTTGACTATGCGTAAAAGTCCTCTACCTAATGACTGTCTGGTTTATTAGATGAACAGACGCACCGCATCCATATAAAAGTCTACTCACAGTATCGTCTTTCCTTCCCTCGCTGCCACTCAGGCATGCTCTTCTGGTGGACGGGGCAGGGTTGTATATATTCTCCTATGAGGGCCGACTCATCTCCTCCCCTAAATTTCCCGGTATGAGGGCTGACATGCTAAATGCTCAGTGTGTCTCTCTCAGTAACGACACCATCGCCATCCGTGACAAGAGTGATGAAAAAGGTGAGAAGTTCGCCGTCTCAAATATGATTCGGAACACTGATTGTTCATTGCCATCTTTTTTTTTGTTTGTTTGTTTTTTTTTAAATCGTCACTAGTCATCCTTCTCTTTGACGCCTTGACCGGGAAACCTCTTGGTGATGGGAAGTCTTTGACTCATAAGGTAAGCAAATCCATTGGTGGGAGGGACTTCTGGCTCTTGAGATTATTTTTGGGAATATAAACAGAACCATGAAAAAAAAAACAATCTCCTGCTGCTCAATGTAAGTGAGTACTCCTCAAATGTTGTTGTTAGAGCATTTTTTTGTTTTGTGTTTTCTTTGGCATACTTCAACGTGACCATACAGCAAATTTGATGTCAATGTACACGCATAATTTTTTTTACCCCTAACAAGTTAATTTAATGTTGCTACAAATTAAACTCTATTAGAACTCTTTTTGAAATAAAGAAACAATTTAATTCACAAGGATTCAATCACGGGTGCGTCGAATCATCGCAATTCTGAATATTCTTCTTGTTCACTGAGAAATGCATTAAAAACGTAATCATGTTGAGTGCTGTCCAACCTCATGTAAATGTATACTGCAGACCTGTTTCACAGGTTGTGGGATTTTATTTCTGATCACACTCACCATCCATCCATCCATCTTTTGTTTTGCTTCCCAATGCAACCATGCAAAACCCAGCCGACCATGAACAAACATTTTCCTGCGGGAGTGGCACAACAAAAATAGTTCGCCTGGCCAACTCGTGAATCGTGCCTTTATGTTTTTGTCAATTATAGCTTTTACAGCTCCTTCAAGCCCTGAACCCAAAATGCTTACTACAGCAGTTACAAGCACAGAACTTGTATTCTAGATGAAGTCATCCAAATGGGAGATCCAATAAAAAAAAGTGACGTTCTAAATTGTTAATTGATTGCTATTTATTTTTGCCATATTTTATACTAGTTTAATAAATTGGACATTGTAGTGCAGCAGTGTTTATTTCATTGCATGTGTATTCTAATGTTGTGCTCCTCTCTTGTATCTAATACTGAAAATATCACTTGCAGTATATAATCTATGACATACTTATGACGGCAAATACCCACGATTAAAAATGAGTAAAGCACAAAGGAATCAGAGGCAGCAGCGGTTGCTGTCCGCATGGCGTTGTCTTCCAGCGCACTGAGCTGAAGCCAGCTGGCGAGGATCTCAAACAAATGTGTGTGCACTCATTGGCTCCTACAGAGAGTTTGCACACATACACACACCTCTTGGATGCCTGTGTGTATGTGACTCCCTCTTACACGGGCGCACGCTCTGCAACAAGACTGTGGAGGTCACAGTGCAAACGTATGTCTTGCTTCTGTCACTCACTTCTTTTCCCTAAGTGTGTGCGTGTTCTCTCCGTATGCAGCTGGAGGTGGTGGAGATAGCTCTGGATCAATGCGGCCCGTCCACCGAAAGGAAGATCGCTTTGATCGACAAGAATCGCGACCTTTACCTCACTTCTGTGCGTTACCTCGGACGTGAGCCCAAAATCTGCAAAATTGGTAAGAATTTAACTTAACTTTTTTTTTTTTTGGTGATGTCTATTAACAAGATTGTGATACGCGTGTCATAGGTAGCATGATTCACAGCATGGCCTGGAACAATGCGGCAAACATCCTGTGTGGTGTCCAAGACAATCAGTTCACAGTGTGGTACTACCCGAGTGCTGTCTTCATCGACAAGGAGCTGCTTCCCAAAACACTTTACACAAAGGATGGCAGGTAAGACTCAAACGACTTGCTTTAACGTTTTTATTGTTTGGTTGTTTTTGATGCTGAGTAAAAAGTGACTACTTTTTACCACACTGACTGGGTATAATTAGTCGCCGCAGGAATCCGCAATTGCGCAATTTGCCGCCAATTTCATGGAAATAAAGGCACGGTGCAGAATATTTCATGGAAATGTAGTTTTCATCCCAACAGCTAGATGTTGCGGTTAAACAGGCTGAGTTTACACTGCTGTTCTTTCGTTAAATCCGCTCTTTTTTTGTTGTTGTTGTTCTCGACCACATGACAAAACGAGCAACATGCATCAGTCATGTGCATTTCGGCATCCATTACTGCAACCTTTGCTATTTCCCCCACAGGTACATACGAAATTATAAATATACTGAGGTATTGTTGTAAAACACCATACATTCACACACTAGACTCCCAGATTCACATATTTGTGGATTTGTTTTATAATTTATATTTTATCAATATTTTAGTTTTCCCCCCTCATTTCCCTCTCATTTTCATGCATATTGAATGTTTATCATCAGTTTTTGTTTTTATCATTTGAGGTGTTTAAAAATAAAATGATCTTTTTGAACCCTGTGGCCAGAGCACACTGTTACAGTTTTGTGTTGACGTGCCTCCTCCTCTCACTTCCAAGCGAATTCAGCCATGCACCCCACATTCTAAGCTATGTGGACACCAAGGTTCGATTGCGACAAAGAGACGGTTCCTTGCTTTACACCAGCGTGCCTCCATACGCCGTGCTACTCCACGAAAACAGCAGCTCAGCACGCTGGGAGGACGCACTTCGCCTCTGCCGCTTTGCCAAGGTAAGGGGTCTGTTTTACGCCGAAACAGCACATTTGTTATTCTTATATGAAGTGTTTCTTTTGATGTGACATACCGCGCACACTATCGCTTCGGCACAGTTGGGCTTCCTGCAGTGTGTGTCACGCTTGAGTGGGCATTCGCCTGTGAACCAGTCAGAAATGAAAAGGTAGCAGACAGGTTTATTGCCTAGACCAGCAGGCTTTAATTACCCTTCAATTAGCCTAGTGACACCATTTGCTCCATTTAGCCCCACTAAAGCTCACAAAGCACTATATGGTGTTACTTCAACTTAAAAACGTACTGTAATTGGTTCTGGAAGAAATTTCTTAACTCAAAAAGTTTGTAAGTAGAGACGCGTTTTCCATGTAAATGCGCTAATCCGTTCCAAGCCTCCCCAAAATTCAGACATAAATGTTTTCTAAAACATAAAAATGCATCAAATTATGTAACAAATAATTGTAAAAATGTGATTATTGCACAGTAAATGAGAGTTGTGCATAATGTAAAAAACAAAGAAGAGAGTAAAGAATAAAAGTGGTGGTCATTTTACTTTTAACTGCGTCCTCGCCCTCTTTAGTTCATGTTCTCTCTCAGAAGTGGTTTTTCCTTGCGTTTGGTAAAGAACTTATCCAAGGACATTTGCTTTTTTCGGCAATCCTTCGAAAATGTCCAAGGCAAACATCAGCATCATGAGCAATCGTCAGACTGGTGAACACAAAAAATCGGAACGTCTCATGATTAGAAATTTGAGCAGATTCCTTTTTCTTTTTTTTCTTTTTTGCAGGGGGTAGGGGGGGATGATGTAAGTAAAGACAAAGCGGAAAACCGTGATGACAATCTTCGAAACAAAAATGAATGTCCACAACACAGACAGCTGTGTTTGGTTTTATTTGATGGGACAACATAATGCATCAAATGTTTTCTCATGGTGACAGCCAGACACTTGAAATGTCAGACCATAATTGTATTTCTTTTGGGGACTGATCATGTTTGACATTTAAACTTATTAAAGCACACTTCATACATTTACACTTATCAAAACACTGAAGCATTCTTTCATGTCTGGTCTCACATTCTCGCTTGCGCCGTTCTCCAAGTAAGAGGCAAAGTCATGGTTGCTTCAAGCTGTTTGGCACTCCCAGCCGTTTACTGTAAAATTGACACATAAAACAAAAGGGAATTAAAACATTGTTTAAGCACAAAAAAAAATTGTCATTTTTTTCCTCTACCACACTCCATCTGGGCACTAAAGAGTTCTTTCAGTATCTCGTGTGTAGTGAGACGCCCCGCAGTCTGCTGATTGGTTGATGTCTGTTGTCACTTTATCATGGAATAGAAAGGCACTAAACAGTTCTCTCGAAAGAGCAGATGCTGGATTTCCTCCACTTTTGTCCTGTTTCTTTTCTTTGTTGTGTTTTCCCGAGTGTAACTGCTTGTCTGGTCGCGGCAGTATGATGCCGCAAGGCTATATCAGTTGCAACCTGTATCAAGGAATGTGGAACTGCAGCGCAGCACTTGGTGGCAACGTGGCCTCATCGTGCTTCCTTGTGTGTGCAGGAACAGTCTTTGTGGGCATGTCTGGCTGCCATGGCGATAGCCAACAGAGAGCTGACCACAGCGGAGATGGCCTACGCTGCCATTAGAGAGGTAATTGATCCGTCAGCGTAGCGCTTTCTGAGTGACTCTGGAGTGAACACGTGGTCGGCCAGCTTTCATCTTTCTTGTTTCCTCATCCAATTGCCAGTTACCGCGAGTGCATTACATCAATTTCATCAAGCAACAGCCGTCCAAGGAGTCGTCTTTGGCCCACCTGCTGCTGTTCAGCGGGCAGGTCCAAGAGGCAGAGGCCACTCTCTTACAAGCTGGACTTATCTATCAGGCCATACAAGTCAACATTGATCTATTCAACTGGGAGAGGTAGGCAAACGTTTCTATCTGTGTGTGTGTGTGTGTGTGCGAGCCTGTTTCTGAGAGTCACTGTGCGTGCATGCATGTTTGTGTGCCAGTCAAAATGCAGCCTTGTCGGTCGATCTAAGATGAAGAGATGCATGTTGGTGTGTTTCCAGGGCGCTTGAGCTGGCAGTCAAACACAAGACCCACGTAGACACCGTGCTGGCCTATCGGGAGAAGTTCCTGCTGACATTTGGCAGGAAAGAGACCAATAAGAGGTTCCTGCAATACGCAAAAGGGGTAAACTGAAACAGCCTTTCTGTATTTGCTGCCTCAGATTAATTGATTCAGGCAGCAATCTCGTGCAGTTTAACAATGGGGTTTTTCTAACAGTCCCGCGCCGTTTACAAGCCTTTCAGTCACGGTTTACACATCCAAATCTGATACAAACACTCCGGCGTTAATCAGTTCCATACTTGCAGTATTGCTCAGGAAATGAGTTTTTTTTGTGGGATGTTTCTGTCTGTCTGTCTCTTAGGTTGAGGTGGATTGGGAAAAAATCCAAGCCAAGATCGAGATGGAGTTGTCCAAGGAAAGAGCGAAAGCTGCTAACGCGTCTGTCAGGAGCAGCTTGGTCCAGCGACGTTAATTGTCAAAAGGAACCTTCTTATTTCCTTCAAGATAAAAAAGGCACGGGCTGTCGAGTAAAAAAAACAAGAGCCCAATTTTTTCTGACTGCTATCTAACAAACTGGGGGGAAAAAAACAACTGACATGCAAAACTGGACATGAATGATTATTTTCCAGTCTGAAGCTTCTCTTTGAATTCATTGTATTTGTAATACAGCCCCAGTACGATGGGCACGCACAGACATTTGCACATGTCACCTACTCATGACATTTCCGCAGGAAAAACAGCATTGTAGCCTTCCTCTCATATCACATCCGATATTTCACACTCGTCATTGATCTTAACAGTCTGTCATTTAGTAAGTTAATCGTGTTTGGAATGTGTTTATAGAATATGAAGAAACAAAACAAAAAAAATGTGTTACTTCTTTATTTTCCCTGTATTCTGGCATGTAATTCCTATATTTTTTATTTTTTATATTCGGAATATAATAATAATCTTCATCTTTAACAAATATTTAACAATAAAGGTGCCCACGTGCTCTTTTTTCCACAGTGAATACTCCAAATGATTATCATGAACTTCAACTAGATCTTCTCGTCACGTTAGATGGCGTTGGCCAAAAAAAAATAAAAAAGCTTGACAATTCAGCGTTTCCTATCCTGTCCAATATACCATCTTCCAATTGGAGCTCATTTGGACAAATTCCCTCACTGGAGTTCATTTAAAAAAAAAAAGTGCCTTTTCATCCAACATGGCTGTTTCAAACCAAAATGATTGACTTCCTGTGCAGTTTTGTGCAAGGGTCCAAAATTAAGACTTTATTTGGTGTCCCGTTATGATATCCATGTTTACCAAGGTCCGTAAATTAGTGAAAAGCGAAATGGGGATGGGGGCTATCTTTTTTTTTTTTTTCGAGGCAGCACTGGTTGTGTGGTTTTCGTGAAGGGTCATGTTATGGACCCCGAATTATACATTTTCACCAGGATGCACCAAGGATATTTAGTTAATGAAAAATAATGACAAAACTGAAACAAAAATTAAAATAAAAACATTGTCAGGAACAAAAAACATGAAAGGAAAATGCTTTTGAAAAAAAACTATGACAATATCGAAAATGTCTTTTGTTTTTGTCTTTGTCAATTCATTTATCATACGTGAGCTTTTGGCAGTCACTCTAAATTTATTTATTTTAGTATTGTCGTCACCGACTATGTTTCGGTGCATGTCTGTGTGTCAACATGTTTGCAATGCATCACACCACCCCCATTCCGCCCCACCACTCAACTCCCGTCAACAATTATTTGTCGGCGGGTGACGGCCGCTGTTAACGCATACGCCATATGTCAAATTTAGTTCCCAGCACGTCCTTGTCTGGGATGCACATGCATCCAAAAATTGGGGAGTTTTCAGCTACGCTTAGTCGGTGCAAAAGGCCATTTGTTAAAATGCTCATAATAAACAGCGATAAGAAGAAAAGCATAACACAACATTGTGGTTTGGATTCTAATGTTTGCATCAGTACTGTAACTCCTCAAATAGTGGGTTCCTCTCTAGTAGGCCTAAATAAATCGTGACATCCACTTAAATAAACACCACACGCCACCCGCCCGAAAAACAGCATATGGTGGTACTAGTTAGCTGTAATGACCTTAACTAGAGCCACAGGCGGGCGACACATAGTGTTATTAGCCATCTCCATAGCCAAAGCCAAAAGGTAAGCAGAGCTCCGTTGAGTTTTGCTTAAAGCACAGATCAACGCATTCAAACGGCGTTATCTTCTAAAAACCGGCACGTGCATACTTGGCTCTCATTGATGGACAAAATTATGAGTATTAGGGGTTTTATTTTCATTATACGCACTCCCTTTTTTCCTCCCCCACTTGTAGAAGATGCTCACAGTCGCTCCGCCCTAACTTAGTCATATCGTAACCAAAGCCCGCACGCCTTACTTTGATATAACACGGTTGTCTCTTCAAAATAAACTCATTTCAGCCAGACATGAAATAGCGTGAGTAGATTTCAAAATTGTTGACACTTGATGAAAAGGAGACATGTTCATACATCAGGGAACTATTTTAAATTGTGAGGAAAAAGTGAACAATATCTCATTCAACCCTTCCATCGACACCCGTAACCTGATAACATGATACGCTGTCCTTGAAAGGGTAAATTTAATTCCGTTACCATACAATACAAATGCAAAGATATGAAAGCCTTGCCACTTAACTGAAAGCTAGTAAGCAATAAATGTTTATTCGCATTTGGTACAGAGGAACTGAAATCATACTCCTCACACTTTTCTTTTTTTTGTACCCTGGCATTGATGTGCATGTCTCCATGTTTATTGGAGGAAAAGGTTTTATATTGACCCTTAGTTAAAATTTCATGTAGGCTCCTGGAAAACGCTCATACAGTCGCGCATGTGAGAACGTCACTCAGCGTTCACAGCTCTTAAGCCTCGTAAAATGACCACCACTTTCTCAGGGGTCATTCCCCTCTCATCTGGCCCTTAAGTGGGTTCTAAACATGGATTTGTGCTCTAAGTGCTAACCCCATCCACCCACAGATTTCTCTCTGGAGGAGCAAGGCCATCAGTCATGGTCAGCCAGTGTTGGATTACCTGAGCCACCGCAATCACGTTCCACTTTGCGGAGCTTTGAAAAAGAAACCAGACTGGTATGTAACTGTGAAATGTTCTTTTTTTTTTCATGACATACTCAAAGTAAGTCTTTCTGCTTATTTAAACCACGTAAGCAGGATATAAATCCCGGCACTGTGATATATGTGGTGTCAAGAGTAGTTTTTGAATTGTTGCAAAAAGGTCACCTCATATTTCATTAGGCAGCAATGCCTGCAGAATGAATGATGGTTCCTGCACACGCCCCCCCCCCCCCCGCCCCAATCCCCTCCTCTCTAAGACACAAGAGACTTTTGAAAGTGTTCATGTTGGCCGATGTGAGTTTTAAGTGAAATTCAAGTGAATCCATTCCGAGGGGGGTTAAAATACAAATTTGATATTTTTCTTTGCAGCGGTAAGCACCCAAAATTTACATGCTTTAGTACCGTACAACTTAATACAATTTCAACTATCTGTCTTCAAAACGAAGAGAATAATTTTTTTAAAAATCATCCCAGACGCTCATTTGCATCCAAAAGGCGATTTTAGACTCTCTTTTATTGTCAACAGTCAATGTTAAAATTGCACTTGAGAGTAAAAGTCAACTAAAACTCTTAAGAGGATATTGTCTTAATGCACGTTGTTTCCATCAGACAGAGTTCCGAGATGTCCTTGGGCCGGGCTGCTGCCCTTCCGAGCCCTCCAGGACATCCATTCTGTGCTCTCCACCCCCCGGCCGCACCGCCCTGCCTCTGCCCGGACCGCTCGTCTCGTTTTCGGCCAGCAAGTTGTCGTCGGAGCGGTCCCGGTGCATCTCCTGCATGCTCTCTTCGTACGTGGGCAAATACTTGACCTCGTCGTAGGCTGGCAGGTTGGGCGAGGCGAAGTCCACCGGGTTGCACTCGGGGTAGCGATCCAGCAGGGAGTCCTGGGAGGCGGACGCCGGGCCGTGGAAGAGCGAGGGCTCCTCCCCGCGGTCCTGATGCGGGTGGCGGCGCGGTCTCGGGCACACTATCCTCTGGATAAAGTAGCCCATGGCGAAGAGCAGCAACAGGATGAGGATGCCCGACAACTTCCGCGTGAACCAGCCCACGTTGTCGAAGAAGATGTGGATCGGAAGCTTACAACACCGAACAGTTGAGCCCCCTCCCCCTCCTCCTCCTCCTCCACCACCACCACCTCCGTCACCGCCGCTACTCCCGTTCCCGGCGACGATGGGCGGGCAGCACTGTTGGCCGTCGGCGCACTGGACCTCCCCGCAGCTCCGCAGGGCTTGACACACAGAGAGAAGGCACGCCGAGAAAAAGCTGCCCGTGCGTCCGACGCCACCCAGATGGGACATCGTTGCCGGGTATGACGTTCTTTGGAGGACCCCCACGCCCTGGTAAGCGTGCGGCGTGCAAGCCAGGTGTTCCCTCTCCTCGCTGTGTGGTGGTGATCCGACTCTCACTGCAGCGAGGCGCGGGACAGCAGGTGCACCCACCCACCCTTCTCCTTACCAACCTCCTCCTCCCAGGCAGACCTCTGCGATTGGAGTGGATCATTGATGAGCATCATGAATTTCTTATGCTGTGATCTCACGTCCGTTTTCCAAGCGCAAATACACATCCGGGCCATTGAACTTGGTAGTAGTGGGAAGTGACGAAGTAAAAATGCAATATTTTGTCACTGTATTAAGTACGTTTTTAGTTTCAACGTAAATGCACGAATTATTTACATGTAATTTTTTTTAAATCCCTCTTTAGAAATCATAAGCGCCTGGATGCTGAAATTTACGTTCATGCGTTGCCTGGAGCAGGTGATGATTAAATGTTATACTGTACATATTTTTAAACATCAATTATTTGTCCATTAAAGGTAGAGTTTGCAGTGATAAAGCACACACATGCGTTCTGACATTGTCATATTTTGACCAAAAAAAATAGCCTTAAAGGGGAAGTCATGTCCAAAAATTTGTTTGCAGTAATATGAAAAAATAAATAATTCCCAAGATAATAAAATTAATTGCAGGGCGAAAATATTGCAAATAAATCGTGTGTGTGTTACACTGTCATTCTACGCCCCTAACTCAGGTCAAACGGTGCCGATCAGGTCCTCTGTGTCATTTTATGTGAACGCCATGGAAGCTTGACACATCATTAATCATGTTTAAAAATGCTAACCACATGCTATGATGGAGTGGTGGTTCTACACGGACCATGTTAGGAAAGAGACAAAGACGTGTAACATCCCACATGCATGTCTGTAAACAAACTCAGGAAAACTCAGCTTCTGGTTAGCAGATGTTGTCTATATTCCTATTCGCCTTCAGTGTTTAGTTTTTTTTTCTCAATCGCTATTGATTCTCTATTTGATATAGCTGCTTGTGTCCCCCCCCCCCCCCCCCCCGCCCCCCCCCCTGATCATAAGGTGTCGTTACAGAGAACGTGCAAACTCCATCCAGGAGGGCCTGAGCTGAGATTTAAACCCGACCATGCTTACAACTCAAGCCACCCAGCTGCCCTGCATTTCTATCCCTCTCCTCTTCTATCCCATAACATGCAGCAGCACATTGGGACTGCGGTGTACAAAGTAGTCAGACCTCACATTCATACTTAATGTTAAGCACAGTACTTGCGTCTCTTATTTGGCCACTGGCAAAAGTCCCCAAAGGGCACACTCTTACGACTTCATACCCTCGCTGAACGCCTGGTGGCCACAGCAGAGTCAATGTCCGTGATACAAGGCGCCAACGGATCTGCCCCTCTCATAAAAAATGAATAGTCCTTGCCTTGTGGGCTGTAATACGCCCCCCCCTCCCCCCACAATTAGCTGACTGTCTACTCTCACATTGAAGTGAAGCATCACCCTTAAGGACCATACGTTTTGTATATCATTGAAGATCGTAACCATAAAAAGTAAACATCTAGTTGAAACGCTCAGTCAATCTGTTAGTTTACGCTACAAAAGCAATAAATGACAGAGCCACTTTAAATCACGGCATACAATATGGCTGGATATGATGTATGTTTTTTGGTGTTTGCTTCCAACCGCAAAAGCGTTACAATGATGGCAAGGAGGAGAAATACAATGAGGACCTTGAACTTGAAAATACACATGGAAGGGGAAGCAGCGCCGGCTGGCCCTTGAGGCAGTAGAGGCAAGTACTAGGGGGGCCCTTCAGTATAATCATGTTAAAACTAGTGATTACTTTTCACTCCTAAAATGGAAACGCTAACAGATTCTAATCCAAAGTAATGGCTGATTCATATTGTCAAAAAAAATGCGAACAATTGGCCTCATACAATATGCTATGCTAATCTGTAAATAACCCTGAATCATATAAACATTAAAAATGATGAATAAATCACATGGGTGTGTTCTATCTAAAATTTCACAGAGGGTTCCATAATGGGAAGGCTCGGCTTAGTGGGGAAGACAATGTTCTGGTTGCTAAGTACAGCCGAAAACCAGAAGGTGCCCAGGAAAGTTATCTGTGCTTCACTTTGGCAAATCATTTTTGATTACCATTTTTGACATCACCGGACGTTTGTACCCCTGCCATTCTTTTGCAAATTAGCAAGTCAGTATTCTTCCCTACTCCTCCGGTTTTGACCGCTTGAAACACAAAAAGACAAAAAAAAAATGCTGGACAGAGAAAACAAATTACGGTATTACTGTAGTCATAGTTTTGTCACACTGCTGTATGAGAATTACCAGACGACTGGTCGCTATGGTCACCTCCGACTTGGAGGATGACAAGTTGAGTTCCCACGCCAAAAACCTTGACCTGTACAGTCCTAACTACACAAACTGATAAAGCCTGCTTGGATGAGAGAAGACACATCTTTCTAAGACAACGAGTACAGTCTGTTTGTGCTTGAGTCAGCCCTCTTAGAATCATATTGCTAAATCTGTAATTCATCTGCCTCCCCTCCCTTCTGATGCAATGGACTATTCCGTTTCCTTACTCCGCGTGTACAGACTGGATTGAGAAAGAGGGTAGCAAAAGAAATGCGGTTCTGAGGAAAATTAAGCGCAGTGTCTGCAGTGGAGCGGAGAAGAGGATAATGCAAGACGAAAACAAATCAATACCACTTTTATTTCCGGACCAAATACAAATACTGGTACTTTGTAATTTCATCCATCTGCATGTTCTTTCATTTCAGTTATTATTTTTCCAGACGATAATTTGCAGACACGCGGCTCCATACGACTGGCGTATCGATATTGTTTCCACCTGGAAAGTACAGTATATGCTTCATGGTATCTGTGTAGTCTCAGGGCAATTTTATGAGTATCGAGTACCGGTGTCTCTACTGATGCCAATATCGATACTGGTGCTTGTACGAGCTAGTTGGGCAACATATTAGATGAGTGGTTAGTACGACTTGGGGTCGGAATCTGGGCTCTGGCCTTCCCGTGTGGAGTTTGGGGGAATGGATGGGGCCATTTGGTGCCTCTCTGTTCATACAACTCAGTACAATATGACTCAACAAAACATCTTCAAAGTTAATACAAGCGGAATCATGGAATGTACACCGCAAAGCAAGCTCCCGGCTTCCAAAAATGTTGCCTGTAGGCCTACTGTTCAGATTGGACCTCAACAGCGTCAAAGCACTAATGCACTGCATAGCAAATCCCATTACTGTAGCTTTACAACATAAAGTTTAGCAGAAGGTTGGCATGATGCGCCCTAATTTATGCAGCATCGTATTTCTTGTCTGTACTCTGCCTCAATTACGGAAACACGAGCAGGGGTTCTGTCTAACCAAATAAACAAATACACAATCGATAGCCACTGGCTCTGAGCGGCGACTTCACAAACCACCCCCATCCCCCCTCCCGGTCCATATACTGTAGCTGCATGTGTTTTTCCCGGCAAGTCTGCCATTGTGCCTCTCAGCGCAGCTCTTATTGACATGTGCTGCTATTTTTAATCACAGCTGTCAGCGGGGTAAGTGTTTCAAAACGTGTAGAAAAATGCTGCTTTCTTTCTGGACGGAAAGACTGAGATCATTGGGCAGAGCACAATGCCTTCCAAGCAGTCGCCAGTCATTTCCATACGGTGGCTTCTCCATCTTTGCCATCTTTGTTTTTAATCGTTTTGGGCTATAAACCATTTCCTCCAGCTTGTCACTAAGTCTCCTCCGCGAGGCCCTGCTAACTAACCGCTTCCTGCACCCCCCCTCCACCCCCAAGAAATACACCCAACAAGTTAGTTCCAGTGAAATACTGTTATGACTCTTTCTCCATAGCAATGGAGCAAATTTCATATCAGCAAGCATCTGCAAAAAATGACTTGAATGAGTGTCATAAACACTCACTTTTTCCTTCGTATGATTTGATTTGTATGCAGCAGCGCAGTGGTCGAGTGGTTCGTTTGTCTATGCCACAATTATGAGTTTCTGGGTTTGAATCCTGTGTGGAGTTGCGTACTCCGGTTTCCTGCCATATTCCAAAAACATGCACTTTAATTTCATTGAAGATTGTATGAATGTGAGTGGTCCTTCTTTTCTCTGTACTTTGGCCTTTCCGTTATGTTGGAGGAAGTTAATCTTGGTCTCATCTGTCCATAAAACTTTGTTCCAAAGCTTTGTGGCTCATCTCTGTGCTTCTCTGCAAAATCCAATCTGGTCCGCAACACTCTAGCTCATCTGTGAGGCAGGGTAGAGGTACTGTCATGGCCTTGTGGGTTGAATGGCTGCTTCTCGAATGGGATCAGTAGGCTTTATTGACCATGGAACTCAGGATAGTCGCAGTAGAATGAATTCTGTGAAGTCTGCAAAACCATTTTAATGTCTGTTCTATTATTTTTTGCGTGAAAAGTGTAACCTGGGTGGCTTCAGACAAGAGAAGGCTTCTAATTTGGGCAGCCAAGCACAAAATTTTGCGTCAATGTGTTCTGTTGCTCTAAACCAGTGATTCCCAACCAGTGTGCCTGGGGCACATTGGTGGGCAATGAAATCAGTTAAGTTGTGCCGCGAGAAATTATCAAATTTTACTTAGTTGATCACAAAATTATTGATTTATAACATGGGATACATTTTTTGGTCATCTGTCCATGCCAGCAACTTACAGTGACCGTCAGAAGAAATAAAACAACAGAAAGTATCGAATTGACATGCATATCCACATTCTGTGACATTTTTGTTTGGGCGTGTGCCGTGAGATTTTTCCAACGTAAAATATGTGCCTTGGCTCAAGAAAGATTTGGAATCACTAATGTAAATGGACACAATCAGTGATTTCTTTTGCATGCACACACACACGCGCGCTAACAAACACACTTTGAATGTGAATGTGCACACAAACCATTTGCATAAAAATCATCTTCCCTTGCTGCCTTAACTGAACTGATCATTTCAAGCAGACGCCTTTTGTACGCGCAGTGATAACACGCTGACTTGGAGTACTGCGCTGTAATAAACATGTGCCTCCATTAATCCGGCACAAAGGTTTCTTGTTGTGCTTTAATAATTCATCCCTACAGGCTCCATTCGGCTCGCGCCGTGATGAATGGCTGCGTTCATTTTTATCTGTCAGACTTTGATGCGCAGGCCACCCTCGCAGTCAGTGTCACGCTTCTCATGTTTGCATTAATTATGAATCAAAGAACACCCTGTTGGGGCTCAAATATTGTTAACGGACCCAGCCAAGGTCCCTGAATTTTGCTTCGAGACACAAATCATCGATGCGGGGTGCCTTTGGCACGGTCCATCCAATCAACCGCCCCCCCCCTGCACCCCTGAAAAGAAAAAAAAACACTATTCTTGAAAAAAATGTACAGTACATACAGACAGTCACAACTCCTTATTAACCAGCTGCTTTTCACTGATGAGTATTGTTATAATGTCTGCCTACATGTGCTGCATCACTGTTTGTGTTCGAATATCCAATGCCTCAAGGTTTAAGTCACCAATCGGTTTGTCCGTTGACCGTTTGTCATTATGCTATCGGATAACTTGCAAGGAGCTGCTGTTGGCCACAAGTCACACAATCAGACTTCAGAAACAGACATTTTGTACATAATCAATGAAGCAACACATGTAGACAGACAATGTGAGAGTACTCAATGGCATACATTCTTTATCCTCTGCAAAACAATTACCACATTCACTGCAGACTATCACTATTCAGACTAATCACTATCTGCTTGACTGACTGAAACTGTTGCCCGAGGAAAGATGATTTGAGAGCTTGAAGTGGTTTGAGCTCTGAGGTTGGATACGGTCCACAGAAAACTCATAAGTCAAGGTCCAACTCTATTTGGATAGAAACTTCAGCTTGGATTCAAACCCCAAATCCTGATTTTGTGTTTGTGATGACAGTTTCAAATGACTTTCAAATCGAATTTATCCAGTATATGAAATATGTACTCACCTCACCTTATTCACTTCACCCAAGCGACAGAAACCCAAGGGCACACGGTAATCGTACTTTGTCACCGTGGGAGACCAGTCTCTTCTTGTGAATACTAAATGCAACTGGCTTTGTGGGAGAATTTTCTTCTTTTTGATTTTATTGAGCAGCCAAGGCCGAGATCGCTTTCCTACGTCGCAAGTTCTTTCCTTGACGAGGGCTCTGGGGTGCCTGTGTGTGGGTGTCATCGGCTATCTGTATTCCCATTGGCTTGAACACTTAATAGAAAGCAGGGCCTGCAGTGAGTCGTCCATTGTGCGAACGAAGAAAAGTCCCACACCGCAGCTATTTCACACCCACGTAGGGGCCTACTTCCTCTCGTCTTATCGCCCCGGTTCGCCTTTGAGGTCTTTAAACTGGATGAGGCCGCACCAAGTGTGCGTGCTTCCTTGAATGTAAAGAGACGCTATACTTACTGTATATTTGGGCCAGTTTGTAAAGTATCAGTATCTTGTTTTATGTGGTGCAATGGAGCCCGATGTGACAAATGGGAACGAGATGGGAGGACATGGGACCAAGGTCACTGGATGGACCGCGTGAACTTGGACGTGGTTTCCTCTAATGTGTAGCTGTTGGCTTAACGGCTTTATTTGAGAAGAAAAACAGCTCTCTGAGGCCCAGGAAGAAAAAAAAAATCTTGAAAGCGCGGGCGTCTCGAGGGAACGTCTCTGGGAAGCTTTGTGCTGAGCTTTGCGTTTTGACAGAGCGGGGAATAACCCTACAAGATCGCTCTTATGGCGTTCCCATACGGTGATACGTCCCCCGCCAACCGTCCCACTCATCCCCGCCCCGAACCCACTCCCATTCTTTCAGACTGCGTTGATGGGTAAGCGCACTAAGTGATGTGACTCAGCATCATTCATGTTTGTCTATTGAAATTCCGAAAGAACTCTTGGTGGGGGGAGGATACACTCAAATCATCTTTCTCCATTGAACTGAATGGGGGCAATGTAATGACAATAATCCTGGTATGCCATGAAACAATTGGAGTGGTGTTGACAGAATGCATAATACTCAAGTGTGATGTTAATTTGGCAAAATGACTTTCTGATTTTTAAAAATGTGTCATAATTAAACCCATGAACCATTAACCCTTCTGCGCACACTGTAACCTGATGGCTTGATAAGCTGTCCATTGTCCTAATCACTGTCCCTTAAAGGGTTAAATCCCTCTTGCAAATTGGTACCTTTTTTTAGACAGCATTTTATTGAACGTGATTACATCATGATAATCAGGGGGAAAAGAGACATGATTGTCATGAAAAATCAGGCTTTTTTTCAAATATTTGAATTAAAATGATGCAAAATTGCTTAAATTTACCTTTTTCTTTTTTTTTAACAGAATAGATGACCAGCGTTACTCAACGGCTAGCTGAAGAATCCCTGCTCTAGTGCAATTCAGTTATATTTTACTTTCTAAGTTACCGGTACATGAAATTTTTATCAACTGTTTGTTCTGAAACATTTGTTTAGGTATAATTTAAGTTTTAAGTAAAGACCATTTTGATTTAAGCTCGCGTACATATACATGTATTTACATATACTGTATATATACATACAGTATATATAAGCCTGATAACAATCCAGGGGGCCTCGAGGACTGGATTTGGTGAGCCCCGTTGTATAGTTTGTAAACCATATGTGTGCCTAATTTAGTGGCCAATGATTTCGATTAACTGCTGGCCTTGCTGCTATGATTTATACACCGTTTTTAATAAACACACTGCGGTGATCCCTCGCTATTCCGCGGTTCGTTTATCACGGCTTCAGTGCATCGCATATTTTTTCAAACATATTCATAAATAAATCAATAAATAATAATATATTTTTATATACATGTAGTACAGTACTGTATATGTTGCTCTATGTGACTCGCAGTTTTGCTGACTTTCGCAGCTTCATGTGGTCCGTTTGCAGACTTTTAAAAAAAAAGAACAAATTATATGTTTACTGTATTTTGTTATTCATAAACTAACCTAACTTATACATGTTGAAATATATTAGTATACAGCATTAAGTCATGTTAACTACTTCAAAATTTACTTCTACATGCATGTATACCATTAATTAAATTTGACCTTATAAATTTTATGTACATGTACCTATATGGAGGGGGGTGGGGGTCGCTACTTGCGGATTTTCATTTATCGCGGGTGGTTTTGGTCCCCATTAACTGTGATAAACGAGGGATTACTGTACCTGTATCGTATATTTGTCTCTTGAAACAACCACCATTGTGGATGTATCATTCATTCGTGGTGGCTTATATATAGAAGTTGTATGTATAGAACTATTACATAGAACTGCGATAGCTTTTCCAACCCTTTCCTCAAAAAGACCCTTTACCAAACCACAAAGACCCCCCTTCGCCCTCCACACACACACTCGCCCCCACGTCTATAAGACAACCTGCCCACCACCAACCAGCTGGAGATGACTCAGTTCCTGAATAACGGACACAGCAGACAGACACCTGGAGGCTATATATAGGGTAAACTTTCCCTATGACCACATACTTTCAGACTGGAGGCGAAGGGCAGGGGATTTTTGATCTCCTCACCCCCGTCCCTGCTGCTGCTGCGCAGCTGTGTTGAGTCACTAATGTGGAGGGAGGGGTGGGGGAGTGAGGTTCTGAGTTTAGGCTAGGTGACTGTAATTCAGAGACCCCCCACCCCCTCAACCCTTCTCCAAGGGCTTTGGAGCCCAGTGAGGCAGCAAAGAGGGAATGATAAAGAGAGGTCATGATGCGGAACGTAACGTGAAGAGCTCCTTTGCAGTTAAATGAAGCAATAGGATGGATATGGGGAGATAACAGTGTGTGCTGTTGTGGAGCTATAATTCACAACCTAGCAATTCACCGGTGGCCTTGGTCCCTTGCAAAATGTATTAACACCACAAAGAGACATTTTGAATTAACGTTTTAAAATTCCTCTTGTACAAGTTTAAAATGAAGCTGAAGTGAAAGCTGCAGGCTGAAATTAACGGATGTTTGCACATACCCCAAACCCTCTGTTTTTAATTCACAAAATATTAGCTTTGTTAGATTCATTCAATTAAACAGGAAGTAACGACCAATCACTTGTGCTTCGTGCTGCCAGGTTGCATATGTTTACCTTTCAAATCTCACACACACACACACACGCACACACGGGCAGCAAAAGTCTTATGATAAACGTGAAGTAGGTTTTCCTCCTGCTTGTAGACTAATTCTGTCTTAATATTGCCCACTCTCATTGAAATGTTCATCATATTAGATGGAAGCTTGCACAATTTCATGAAATCCAACGCAAGTACTGCACCCCCCCCCACAATCCCCTCACCCCAACACACCTATATAAAGGTTGTCAATGTGTATGGATCTGTTTGTAGTTTGTACTGGTGTATAGAGCCACACTGCATGACATTGAAAGGGGAGGCTAATATTTTCGATATCTATTAGAACCGCTTGACAATAAAATACAGTGCAATTGTACACCACTCCTCAAAAATACATGACTATGCTACCTCTCTGATGGATTGAGGGTAGGATAAATATAGTAAAAAAAAAGTTTGTTTTTCTTTTTCTTTCTTTCTGTTTTGTGGTGGCTCCGATTTGGAAAGTTCAAGCTACTGCCACACATTTACATAATACATTTGACAATTTTTAATCTTTTCAGGGGAAATAGAGTCACGTGTGACTGACTGAAGTGTAATAAATCGAAATGAATTATGCACGGGTATTTATAAATACTGTACAATAGGTGCAAAGCTGTATAGAGATAAATGTGGGCTCAATATTTGGCAAGCATAGTTTTATGAATGAATACAATGAGCGGTTTGTTAATTATTAACCGTACTTTTTGATATACCAAAAAATGCTAATGTAGCATATTTATCAATACAAGAATTCAAAATGTATGCCCTCATTGTGTCACTTATTTACACACAATTTAGAATCATGAATAAACCTCGCTCGTGCAAACATTTTGGAAATGCAAGGAATATTTAGTATGATGCATTTTTTGGAGGAAGTTGGAGTACCTGGAAAACCTCACGACGACCTGAATGTGCTCAGCCCTTCACGTGCCTCTTTTATTTAATTAATACATTACTTGTTAAACTGTCTCTTTGGATAATTTATTTTCCATAATCCCCCCCAACCCCCGGCCCCCACCCAAAAAAACATCCCCTCGTTTTAATGATTTTTTAAAATTTAAAGAATATATTGCACTGATAGAAAATGGCCTCCTTTTTAATTCAGTGTAATTTATAAATATATATTTAAATGAAGTTACACTATTCAAATTTATTTGACTTAATAATGCATCGAGTGACAGGCTTCTGAGCTTTAAGTGGGTATTATCTCTCGTCACTGAGTCTATTGGAGAGACGTCTCTTCCTCTTCCTTGTGCCTCTGGAGACGTTGACATCCCATCATAGTAGTGCACGGGTCGAAATAGAAGTCGAGAAAAAGGAGAGGGGGAAATCAATGCATGTCACGTGATCATAGCGCTCCTGCATGTTAATTCTGCACTGAGCTTCTGCTAGCAACACATTTTGTGATCACTTTCTGCCAGCGCACGACAAAGTAGATTACGGTTAAATAGTCGTTGTGCATTTTATTGCCTACAGTGACATCCGCTGGCGGTTTTTTATATCACGGGCTGACGCGAGAACACGTTTTCCCGCTCAAAATGACCCAGTTTCACGCCGGAAGTCGTCCAACCAAGAGGACAAAACCTCCACTCAGCCCTCACCCACCTGGAGACCGAGGACTCACACATCAGAATTCTGTTCATTGACTTCAGCTCGGCATTGAACACCACCATCCCATAGCAGCTCATCCACAAACCGAATCACCTGGGACTCAACACCTCCGTGTGTAACTGGCTGCTGGACTTCCTGATGGAGAGACCACAGGCAGTCCGGGTAGACAGCAACACCTCCAGCACCATAATGATGAACACGGGCGCCCCCCAAGGATGCGTGCTGAGCCCCCTCCTCTTCACTCTGCCGCCCCACGACTGCACTCTCTCATCCAGATCCAACCTCTTCATGAAGTTTGAGCATGACACGACTGTGGTGGTTCTCATCAACAACAACGATAAGTCAATCGACAGAGTGAGGTGAGCAAATTAAATAATGCACAACCTAACTTTAACCCACAATAATCACAATTGCCCTTGGTTGTATGGTGAATGCTGACTTGACTTGACTTGACTAATACACTAATAATAATATAAATACACAAGGGAATCAATTGTACAATTGTCTGCCGTATTACTAGGTACACGCGCACAATCTAATGCAACGTTTGGATTGGCGTTAATTAAACCATAAATCTAAATAAATAGAATAACTTAAAATAAATCGGAAACATGCACTCATGTAAATTGAATTATTGTAAAACGATTCATTAACATGATCAGTATCTTCATAACAGCTTTCCTACCTAAGAAAACATAGCAAAGTATTTTGAGTGAATTTGTTACTTCAGAAGCAAAACCATTTTCCCAAAGGTGAATGCAAATGTGAATGATTGCTTCTCTGAATGGTCGACTGGTTACCAGTCAAGGATGGATCATTCCTCTACAGGAATGCGTGATCTCATCTTCACAATCTCATGATATCATAGGCTGTTGTTGGATGGAAAACGTTACTAAGATAACATAAAAAGGCATCATTGTTGTGGTTATAGTTTGCAAGGCAATTCCTAATTACTATGAGCATTTTGTCACACTTTGGTCATGTTATTTGGTCAAAAGATTTGAAACTCGGGCTGCACGATTATGGGGAAAAGAAATACAATTACTGTTCTGAAATCATGATTACTAAACATGATTGCTCATTGATTTAAAAACGTAAAAAATGACTTAAAATCATGATTACTAAACATGATAGCTCATTGATTTAAAAACTTAAAATGTATCATGACACAAGTTGAAATTAGAGCAACGAGACAATAAATTAATAGCAAAGTAAATGACGACACCATCAATAGTCATAATAATAATAATAATAATAATAATAATAGCACAGTTTAAAGAAAATAAAAATAAATACTTGCTTGTGCTACAGTACTGTATACACCTTGGACCCTAAGAGGCACATGCTAGTTTTAACACTGGCGATACTTCTCAGAGAAAGTATGTCTTGGATTTAAATATTCAACGTATGTAATTCTTTTTGTTATGCTTCTAGTAATCTTCCTAGTGGGGTGCTCAGGGAAGGCAGAAGAACATTTGTCACATGCTTGCTGCACATTCAACTGTGTGTTGTAGGAGTGAGTGCTTTTACACTGCAGGAACTTGCAAACATACGCAGTGCCACAAGCCATAGCAATGTTTTTTTTGGTGGTTGATATGTGTTTAATGATCATGAGAAGCCCAAATTAAAAAGGTGATTAGATTTTTCCATAAATTGGGCAGCACTATTTGGAACATCACAGTGAGCTAGAGTGTAGTTTAACACCACCACAACCTCAATAATACACATAAACTCTGTCAATGTCAATCAAAAGTGAACCGTGGTGAAAGCCATTACCCACAAATACAGAAAACGTGGAACTAGTGGCCGACCTCCAAAAATTACCCCAACAGCACGGCACCGACTCTTCCAGGAGGTAACAAACAAACCCAAGACACATCTAAAGAGTGCCATTGACCAATATGAACATAGAGGCTCATCTCACTCATCCCCCAAAAACATCTGAATGATTTCCGAGACTTTTGGGAGAATATTTTATGGATTGTCAAGACTGTTTGGAAGCACCAAATCCAGTAGACACTTAAACAGCTTCTTCCCTAGCCATTAACTCCTTAAACAGTCACTGACGTAGTCACTCTTCTTGTACTACAAAATGGTACTACAAAACTACTGGTTACTCTAAAATGGTTCAATGATTTTGTTGTTTACGATGATACTCATGCAGCGTGTTATACCGGAGACAAATTCCTTGTGTGTTCTACATACTTGGCCAATAAAGATGATTCTGATTCTGAAAAATGTCAAAAATAAAAACCTGATTCTGTGTGCCTCATTTAAAGTTCAGTAAAAGAAAATCAGACCAACAGTCAAACCGTGGTGGTCTTGTGATGTCTGGTCTGCTTTGCACCTTCAGGGCCTGGACGACTTGCAGTGATGGATAGAACCATGGATCCTGAAGGAGATCTGTTCGTGACCTCAAGCTGGAAGAAGAAAAATTTGGAGTGGCCACATCAAAGTTTGGACTTGAATCCGATTGAAATGCTTGAAAAGCCTACATTCGAGAACTTTGGAGAACATTTGGTATGCAAAATATGGTCAGTTATGTCGCTGGTTTAGTTAACATTCAGCCTGAGTGGTATCTTGTGATATTGACTGACAAGACTGACTACTGAGTTTGAGTTTGGGTCTATTTCATTGTTCATTTAGAACATCTGATTCAACAAGTTAAAAAATTTTCGTTGGGTGTTGTGTCAGTTTGCTCATCAACTTGATGAAGAAGCAAAGAATTGAGAAACAATGCTTCCGGCTGTGACTTTTAGTCATTTCCAGCAAACAATTGAGTCACAAATTCAGAGGAAGACACCCTGAAAATGGAAAGTATACAGGAGGAATGACGAACGCACTTCTGCTATTTATGCCTTAAATTCGAGCGACTGAGCTCAGTCACTTCGTTCATTCCTCGAAGACTCAACAGAGACGAGCCAAAACATTTATTTGACATTTTTTCATCCGTCTTATCGATCGTCAAAATGATCAACACGGGAAGCCTGCAGAAGAGTTTGATGGTGATGTCTATGCTGGCGATCGTAGTCACGTGCGGAAAAGGAGGTGAGTTGTTGAAGATTTAGATTTGTTCTCCGTCCAAATCCTCAACGAGAGCACTCAAAATCTTTGTTTTGTGTTGTGGTCCAGTGGGGAAGCCCACTGAATGCTGCACGAAGGTCAGCAGCAAGGAGGTGACGGAAGAAGTGTTGGCATTCCGCGTGGAAGTAGCTCAACCGCCATGCCTGCCCGCCATCATGTGAGTAGAACAACACATTTGTAGAGCCACACGTCCTGATATCCTTTTCACAAGAGCGACTGTATTTGGCCCTTAAACTAGTCGATCCATTTTGCATATGGGCATCAGCAGAATGTCGGGATATCTATGAAGCTCAAACCAAACAGTGCCGATACAATCACTTTGTGTGACTCACCTACAAGGTTTGGAAGTTAAAAAAAAAAAGCAAATAAATAATCATGTGTTAAACCTGTGTTAAATTGGAGTGAAATAACGATGTACTTTCCAAAATAATCGCAAAACCAAATTGACCCATTTTAAAGTTTGAAACTGGGAAAAAAAAAGGTTCAAAAATTGGCATGGCCTTTTCTTTGTATTATATACATAAGTTATGGATGATTTATGTGTGTTAAATTGGGGAGAATGGTCGCATAAACTCCCAAAATATTTAAAAAAATAGAACTATTTTAAAGTTTAAAACAATAAAATAGATATTTAAAAATATTCCAAATCTGAATTTAATGTTAAACTATTTACGTAACATGCATTTTCTGTTCAGTTTTTTAAATATATATAAATATTTTTGGAATATTTACAATATGTACGGATGTATGTATGAATATCTTTTAAAATAATTGAACACATTGACCTGTTTTAAATTTTTTCACATGGAAAAATATTTATGGTTAAATGCTAAATTATGCAAAAATAATGAATATACTCCAAAGTAGATTATTTAGGAAATAGTTGTTCCAACCAAGCCCCCCCCCCCCCTCGATTTTCATAGCGAAAAATGAAGCGTGGCTGTTTCCTCTCCACTTTTCATTTCATGCATCAACCCATGCGAGTAAATTTACAATGGCAAAATCAAACACGTTTCAGAAGCACTCGCAGTGTACTGTAAAAAAGATTATATCTGAGATTGCAGAATATAATATTCACCCAAAAATATTAATCCATAAAAAAACTACCGGTAGTTCTAATTGACACTTGAGCATGGTATGGTTAAAGAAAAAAAAAAGCGCAAGGGCAAAAATGCACAATGCTAACAATGACAACTGTTGGTACCCTCAGCTTCTACACCAAAGATGACTACTACTGCGCTCAAATTCGTGCTCCTTGGGTCATCAAGAAGACCGCCGCCATTAGGTGAGTTGCACCTTCGTAGTTTTATCACCACCCTCACACCTTCGCCTCCACCGGTTGTCCTCATCTTCCTCTTTCTCATGTCCACCTCGCAGAAGGGCGGCCATTGCTCGAGCTCTGACCACGGGCTCTCCATCCTCGGCCTCCACTGAGACATTGTGATCAGGCTGCACTTCATCATCTGAGGAAGAGGAACCATGAAGCATGTGTCGTCTCTGAACATTATTTATTCGTTTTAATTTAATCCTGTAATTGTTGTTATTTATTCGCAAAATGTTTCACCTGTAACTTATTTTTGTTTTAGAAAGCCTCCTGCTGTCTTTTGGGTCAAAATGACCCATCAGTGTCCTGATGCAGTCAGCATCGTTGTCAGGGTTTAAAGTTCAACTAAGAATTGAACTTTAAACAGATTGAGCATCCGAAACGTCAAATTGACTTAACCAGTTTTTTTTTGTACTTTAAAAAGTCAAATTGTCGTTGAGAAGATTATAATCTGATGAAAAACCGTATCTCGGTTTTTGTAATTAAATCGACCAGGATTTTAGGATCAGGTATTAGAACCAGTGATAAACGGAGCGTATTAAGCTAACTTAAACACAAAAGTTTGACAGTTCATGCATCTAATTCTAATATTTTATTTGTATTTATCACCATGGCAATATTGTGTGTGAACTTTATGTTTGCAAAAGATAATAAATATCTTTTCATGAATAACATTGTGTTTGCGTGTGTTACTCCTTAATTTTCCTGAAAAATTTCCACTAATTGCCTTGTAAATTGCACAACAGAAGACAACGGTGATTCCTACTGTGCGTGTGGGCGCGCACGTGTACGTGTGTGTACTGTATACGTGGTACACGGGCTCCCTCTAGTGGAAAGAATCAATCGCAAGCAAGTTGTAGTTAGCTTTTAACTTCAACACCTTTGCATTTAAATCTTTGTTTTTAAACACGCTTGAAGTAGAAATGTTTGTAGCAACGCTTTTATTTTTACCAGTTACCACAGTGGTTCGATTCTGTCTCCGGCCTGGAGTTTGGAGTTTGCATATTTTCTCTGTGTCACGTTGTGTGGTGGTGGTGGACCCCAAAAACCAGGCAGCAGGTAGGTTGCACTTGAAGAATTGTATTGATAAAATATAGAGATAATTAAATCCAAAACAAAGTCGGGCCGGCCCGGTAGTCCAGTGGTTAGCACGTCAACTTCACAGTGCAGAGGTACCAATTTATCAATTCCAGCTCCGGCCTCCCTGTGTGGAGTTTGCATGTTCTCCCCGGGCCTGCGTGGGTTTTCTCCGGGTACTCCAGTTTCCTCCCACATTCCAAAAACGTGCGTGGCATGCTGATTGAACATTCTAAATTGTCCCTAAATGTGAGTGTGAGCGCGCTTGGTTGTTCGTCTACGTGTGCCCTGCGATTGGCTGTCAACCGGTTCAAGGTGTCCCCCGCCTATTGCCCGAAGTCGGCTGGAATACGCTCCAGCACCTTCCCCCCTCGACCCGAGTGAGGATTAAGGTCATTTTTTTAGTTTAAAAACGCCTCACTATACATGGTCGTTTTTTTGGAGTTAAAAAAATGCCTCACGATACATGGTCGTTTTTTCCGGCTAAAAACGCCTTACTACACATGCTGTTTTTTTTTCAGAAAAAAAAAGCCTTACTATACATGGTCGGTTTTTTTCGGCTAAAAACGCTTGACTAAACATGATTGCCCTACAGTGCCACCTGTTGGTCCCTAAACCGAATCATGACACTCTTATATTTGGAGAACTTCATTTTTTCCTCTAAAGTGATGTTATACAGTCGTCTTCCTTCTCTTGACAATGATCGAGTGAGAACAGATGCAAAGTCTTTTTTTTTTTTTTAGTAAGTTGAGTTTTGGTTGACTTTATGTTGCAAGTGTGTTGATGGTGTAAAATCTCTCTTTTTTTTACATGGTCTCTTAATAACTCAAGGTTTCAGATTGTGGATGTTTCTGCAATGTATCTGAGATAAGTGGGAGTTCACTGTTGTCATTCATTGTTACTATTTGTGAACCCCCGCCTCTAACAATGATTTAACCAGCCGGATTGTTAGTTGAACAAATTCTGCTCATGCAAGGTAATAGAAATATCACGTTAGGGCTTTATACAGCTCAAACTGAAAGAAAAAATCACTCATCTCACCACTTTGGCATGCACAAAAAAGCTTTATTACAAATGTCAACAAATACACACCAAACCAAACAAGGAAATAAATAATTGTAATAAATAGAGTAAATATTTTCCGTCTTCTATTCTATTCTAAATATTAGAATACATGCTCGTAGAAATTAGCCAGCATAATTGCTGACTGATGGTTAGCTTAAGGAGGATGTCTGCAGCTCTGACTGTTTCACGACATATTCCCTCATCTGGTGCTGTTTTGTTAAAAAAAAAATCAAAATGGAAGCACAAGATAATGTGAAATGAACAAACCGTGCGGTTTAATTTCCTTCCTTCCTGCCCCTTCCGCATCTTCCTGTCCTTTATCTCTGCATTTCACATCTCACAATTAGGAAATATCAATATCAATATGTGACACTTTATTTCTAGAAACCTCTGCAAGTGTTTACATTTTCAAATTCCTACTTGTACCACATGACAAAAAAAATTGTAATGGGTGACAATAAGTTATTATTGTTATTATTATTATTATTTGTAATCTGGCATGAGGTTCATTTCAGGTGGTCTCCTGAGGAGAGATAGCCCATGGCTCGGTTGATGGTGATGGCTCGGATGTGGAAGCCTCTCATCATCTTGCACATTTCACGTCGGTTGGTGAAACTGTTGTCGCCCCACATATAGGGCGTGTCCTCCTGAACACATGCACACACACACACACACACACACACACACACACATATTTTTTAAGGCAAGACATACTTATGCTCAACGATATTCAACATTTTGTTGCGGTCTGGCAGAAACCTTGCGTTGATCTTTTCCCATGTCATCTATTTTTGTGTTTTTAGGCACTAATCAGCAATTTAAAGTGTTGAAAATAGCTTGAGAACAAATCTTGAACTTTGTCGAAGTGTTCCAAGTGTCATATAACTGGCTCCCTCCAGGGCTTTGGTGCATTATTTCACTTCGAGATTGAAAGTCTGGATTATTTTTCGAGAAAAACAAATGGAAATACAGTACGTAGGTTAGTCCTTTTTGTTAAAAATGGATCGTAAAAGGAAGTGATCAGCCATGAATGTTCTTGCAGACTAATAAATTATTTTTTTTTTTGTTTTGTTTTGTTTTTTAATGTCCACCAAGATAGAAGTACTTTGTAGAAACAACTTTGACTGTTTATCGTGATTTTTTTTTACAATGTAAAATTTTGTGTCACTGAAGCCATTCACCTTTCAACTTTGCAGGAAATAATCTTGCAGCTTGCATGCACAAATACCCCCAATAAAAGTCCCCACAAGTCCAAAACTGTGAATTAGTTTGGCACTGCCAAAGCACATTCTTTTTCTGGGGTTTTGTTTTGTTTTGTTTTTTTAATATTATTAACGATTGGCTGTGCATCTTCTCAGATTACAAAACAGAAATTACCTCTGCAGGGTTCATCCCTCCAGCGACCCTCAACAAACAGTTCTGTGAAAAACAAACAACATTTCTTTATAACATTCGTGTCTTGATCCTACGGATGTCTTCCACTCTTCAAAATAAAGGCGTACCTTCAAGTTGTGGATGATTTCGAGTGTTGGGCTCAGAAGTGCCGTTTCTTCTTCGGGGCTCCTGAGTGTCAACTTGAGGTAGGACTGAATGAGGGCATCATAGTGGACCAAGTCTTTCATGATGTTCGACACACACTCACTCTGTGTAGATCAAAAGTCGTGCGTCACTTCTGCATTCTTCAACATACATTCTCATGTCCTAGCGTGAACGCAATTTTTGTGCAAGGCAGCCATAAGTGTATGTAGTCACTTAATATCAAGATACATGCTCAAGTTACCTCACTGAAGGATGTATTTCTTTGTGGCATGCAGCTGAAATTCTGTGGTGGAAAAAAAAGTGAAAAAAATATATAACCACAAAGCACGAAAGAAAAAGCTCGGTCGATTAATTAATTGGCCGGGCTGATTTAATCAAACCGATATTAGCTCTTCCTACACTTAAAAAAAGTGCTGCATTTACTCAATTGTATTTCGTCAAGTGGTTGCATGAAACAAAATCATCTGAATCCAGATATATATATTTTAAATAGACCATATATCAAAATTCATGATGAGACGATTTTATTTTGTGACCACTTCACAAAATAAAATGGAGTGAATTTAATCACCATTTCATATTTATGTGCAAATCATTTGACTCCAGTGGGCTACAGCCTTTTTTTTAGCACAGTGTTAATCTTCAAATCTTCAAATACAGCTCTGAATTTAATAATTGAACTTTTAAAATTTTTGCCAAAGGATGAAATGGATGCATACAACTTACACTTAAGTCACAGCACACACAGTGTATATTTTTAAAAAAGTATGCCTTCAAAATAAAAGTTACAAACAATAGTTCCAATTTCACAAGGCAAAAAACGCGTCACCTCTTGCACATTCGGCGCGCAGACTTGCACCGTCTCAGCCGAGCTGCTTACGGTTGCTTTGTCATTTGGCTTGAGACCGTAACACAAAAAGTTCTTCAAAACACAAACAAAAACATACTTCAGTACATAAAAAAAGACGCACAGAGGAGTTTGGATCACTGCCGATGATTATAATAATAATTGAGTAAAAAAACGATGAGTACTCACACCGCTGAGGAGCCCCGTGACATTTCTCAAGAGGCTGACGAAGAGCGCGGAGCATTTTTTGCACTCCTCGGAGCTCAGCTGCGCCTGCACGGGCAGTGGCGTAGCCGTACCCCACTTCAGCGTGGACGTGACGAGCAAACAGCTGATCACAACTGAAGGAAAGAGAAACATTTCAAGTCAAGAACTCCGTTTGAACGTGCATCGAACAGCATGCCATGTCTTATCTGACTCACAGAAATTGATGTTTGCCATGTTTGCCTTGTGTGTGCAATGAAGTGGCTCCGTTTTACCTGACACGGATTTTTATGTTGTTCTTTGGATTCCTCTCATGGGGGTGGAGGGGGGGGGGGGGATTCCCGGTGTCGCCGTTGAGGAGAGTCTGGGGTGAGAGCTAAAGGAAACCCAAAAGCTATTATGTCATTTCCTCATTTAAAACGTGCAAAAAAAAAATAAGAAAAGGAAGTCGGTGTGTTGAAGACAGTAGCAGTGGAAAAAGGTTGGTTAAAGTGGTGACTAATTTTTGCGCAGACTCCCGATGCAGAGGCGTTTGTTTTGGCCGCTGGGTTTCGTGCGTAAAATTCACACATGAGCAATTGCAGTTTTTCTTTTAAACTCGAGGGGGCGCACAAGCGGAATTATATTATTTGTATGAAAGAACATTTGAATTCAACATAAAGTGCCTGTCTATAATTCGAAAAGTGACCGGGTCTTCATCAAGTAGTACACAAACAATGGTGTGTAGAATTATTTCAATTGTCTTCTGTCAAGCGGTAGCACAAAATAATATCATCTGGATCTAGACAAGTTAGTTCTAAGTAGATGTATTACGTTTTTTAAAGTAGATAGAGAGTCCACTAAATGGACCTGGATCCAGATGATTTCATTCAGTGAAACCACTTGACAAAATAAAATGGAGTAAATTCCAACAAAAAAAAACTTTCTTTCAGGGGATAGGATGATGAAAAGAATCACTGAATGGAATACAAATAAGTGAGCGCAATAGGATAGATCAAATTGGTATGAAATGGCAAGAAAATGAAATTAGTTAATGTACATCGACAGTTTATTTTGTTTTCAACTTTAAATTACATTTCATTTACATTTAATCTTTAAACACTGTTTGTTTTGAAAAGCCTACATGCGATGCATTTTAACCGAATCATTTTTCTCTTGTCCTGTAGTTTTATTCCTTTATTTCTTGATATAATTACCATGACCATTATTTAATTTTTTTTTAAAGTAAAATGTTTCCCCGTACTACGGAAGCATTACGCTGCGTATTACCGTGATAAATTTCATGTTTTAATGTGAAGCGTGAAAATTTTTAGTTTTGCATTTTGGCAAAACAAAGCAATTCCTTCCGGTTCAGGATAAGTGAATAATATTGTACACCATGTATCGAGATAATATCGATTCATCTTTTATGTGAGAATCCCACTGGGTACAAATCCTTGTAAATTGGTTTAATCATGATACATTGGTTTCATCATTATAAAATTGGTTTTAACGCTGGGGCTGATTTATTTCTTTTTTTTGAATTTAATTAACTTGAATAGATTGGGATTTGGAGAGTTTTTACTGGCATTGCATATTATTAATTAAACATGGCAAAAGCTTCAAATTATAGTCCCACTGAAGTGAACCGAATTGTTACACTTAAAATGTACAGTTTGTGAATTGTATTGTGCCCCATGTTGAAAATGTTCATCCATTGGCAAAAACAACACATTAAATGCATTCAACAAAACAGATTAACAGATGTGCATGATGTTTGAAAATAGCCCTTTTTTTTCCAAAGTGAATGTGAAAATCTCCTCCAGGTTTGAAACATGACATCACTCACTCCTTGCATCTCCCGGTCTCTCTCTTTCTGCTGACCACATGAAAGAAATCCCTTGCGTCAGCCGAGTGATGCATTTGTCTGCGTTCAAGACCCAAAGAGAACGAGAGCATAAGGGCAAAACGCGGAGGTGTGCGAATGTCAGACGACAGGAGTTTCCTGGCCTTCAACCAGTGAAACCGACTTGGGCATCACTCAGTCAGCGCACACGGAGGATGTCCCATGTGAACGCTGTCTGTAAACATTTGCGGCGAACACCTCTACTGCGAAAGAGGAAGTGTTAAGCAAATGAGAGCGCGGCAGGGGCCAGCGTATATGAAACAAAGTTTATTCTTAATTTACATATCTGTACATAAACACGTTCTTCCCTCAAATAAAGTTTCTGAACACAGCAGGATGAAAACGATATGAACACACCGATTCTTTTGGAAAATGACTCGTGTCTGAAAAATAAAAAATAAAAAATAAAAATCAACATTCACAAAATGTTGAAGAGCAATTCGAGTGAATGTATTTACCAAAAGCTACGACTCCACTACAAGGCAGGCATGTTTCCTTCACACTCTTTTAGCACCCTCAAATAAACATTTATCAGTTGAAAACTACCATTTGTGCAGAATAAAAACAGGTTGAAATACTTTACAGTCCAACTTAAAATGCTCCGAAGATAATTAGCCATCATTTTTTTTCTTTAGACAGTGTTGTTTCTTTTTCTTACTTTTTTTGGGTTTTCTTTTTTTAAACCTTAAGACTGACTTTCTACTAAAGTTTTCACTATGACTTGACTTTTTTTTCCCACAATTTTTGCATTTGACAGTAATAATTTAGCGGCGAATGTAGAAAGTTGTAAGGAAACGAGAGCAAAGCAAGGCCGATCACTGCACAGGAAGCTGGGACAGAATCCATGACAATACACAATCCCTCTCCTCTCCTCCTCCTTTTGGGGGAAGTATCACCTTGGATTTAAGCAACGCAAGCAGATGAAAGATGGAGGCGGTCTTCTGTGCAGGCGATTGAGGCATTGGGGGAAGATTGGGGGAAGGCGGGGAAGCAGCGAAAGGAGACGAGCGGGCAAATTTGGATCAAAATGGAGGCGTCATGGTTTGGCGAGGTTCATTTTGGTTCAGGCGGTGGAGGGTTGGCAGGTGGTGGCGGTGAAGGTGGAACGGCGACAGGGGGTGGGGACCGCATCTTATTTGGATAGGGTCTTCTCAGCCAAATGTTTCTGCTGGCTCTCAGCATGCCTGGGAGGAAGATAAAGACAAAAATATGCTTGGTTGAAGTCCATGTGGTCCAGAAGCCATGCAATCCTAAATCCAGTTGTGGGTCATTTATTCCATGGAATTGTATTTAGTGTGTTCCCTGCTTGAAAATTGTCCTTTCGGGAAGACTTCAAGATGCCACAAGATGGCCACAAAATGGTAACCAGTGATGTGGGTTAAATTATGATACGTTGGAATTTACATTTATTCCATCCATCCATTTTCCAATCCGCTTAACCTCACAAGGTTCATCAGGCGTGCTGGTGTCTATCCCAGCTGTCTTCGGGCTGTAGGCAGTTACCAGTCAACCACAGGACACACATAGACAAACAAGCACCAGTGCTCACAATCACACCTGGGTACAACTTAGAGTGCTCCATTAACCCTTTAATGCCTGACCCATCAAGGAATAGCCAGAGAAATCGGATTTTTGGGAACTGAGATGTTTATTAACCCTTATAACAAAATCCACAAAAATAATTTTGCCATATTATTTTGTTTTAGATATTTGTTGTATCACATATATAATATAATACTATATCATGTAGATTACATCAAAAAAATTGATGTAATCTGAAAATTTGGGGAAAATCAAATTTTAAACCTGCAGTATCAAATTTGATACAGATGATTTAATGCACTACGTATAATGAGTTACATAATGAAACTGCATGTATCAAATATAATACGAGTGGCATTATAGGGTTAACCTGCCACACATGTTTTTGGAATGTGGGAAGAAACCGGAGTACCCGGAGAAAACCCACACAGGGGAGAAAATGCAAACTCCACTAACCAGTCGACCACCGGGCTGACCTACATTCATTCCTGACGGAGCAAAACCCGAACCCAAAACAAACCTAAACCGTAATAACAACCACAAAGCTCAATGTTAACCATATGGATCAATATAGGCCCCTCACCTGGTGAGATCTTCGATGTCGACCAGCATAGCATCTTGTTCCATGTGACGCTCATCTCTGACCACCAGCAGCTGAACTAACTCTTCGTTCAGACCTACACAGCACAGACAAGATGAGAAAGAGTCAACACCAGACACATGATACATCCATATAGCGTAGGACACTGGAGTTTTTCCAAGTTGACTTTATAGAGGGAATGCCAGAACATAGCTGCGTCGTGGCTTCAAACTACTCGTGACTCTTTATTCATTCATTACTCTTTTTTTATGGTATTATCAATAGTATAAACACTTCTGACAATATTTGACAGTGGCAGCAATATAATGTGATAACTTTAAGATGACCAAGATCCTTGTACAAATGTTGTTATTGATTCTCATTTAAAACAATAACAAATAGATCAAAACAACACGAAAAGAAAATCAAGGACGTCAACTGCAGGCGGTGCTGTTGTGTCAAACCACATGTTTCAGGTACTGATCCCTGAGGAACCCCAGCAAAGGAATGTGCTTTGGCAGTGCCAAACTAGCTCACAGTTTTGGACTTCGTTTTTATATTTATTTATTTATTTATTTGTGTGTGTGTGTGCACGGTGCGAGATTATTTCCTGCAAAGTTGAAAGGCTTCAGTGACACTAAATTCTACATTGTAAAAAAAATCACGATAAACAGTCAAAGTTGTTTCTACAAAGTACTTATATCTTGGTGGACAATACACGGAAGCATAAATTCTGCAAATTCATTTCTTTGGTGTGAAATGCAGGAAAGCCAATTTTCACAAGAGCAAAGCTAAAAATATCTTGCTGGACACTACTACATAAAATTTTTGTTAAAGTTTGTTGCCTTGACATTTTGAGTTCAACTTTTTTTTTTAACAGAGTAGGACAAAGAAAACACAAAAAAATGTAACAAAATAACAGCTTAAGATGTGTGACACATTTGAGTGTTCCTGCAAATAAAAGAATTTAGAGATAAGGTAGTGTGTTTTACTGCTCAGTGTATGAAGAGAGCACGCGTCAACTCACTCTCGATCTGGGAGTGCAGATCGTTGACGATAACCTGGAGTTGCCCCAGCGTCATGTCCCTCAGGTCGGCGGGCTTCAGGCTTCTTTTCATGAGACATTCACTGATGTGAGGCATGTGAGGGAGCTGCCGGACAAACCAAAGAACGGGCTAAATACAAAAGACAAGTTTCCAAAACATGACACATTGTTTCCGTTTCTGACCAACACAAGTTGAACGGAAACAGTTCAAAATCTAAAAATGTGACTTGATATTCAGGTGATATTATGTGCGTGGGCGGAACAGTGTCGAGGTAGAACATTCGCCGCGCAGTCCTGAAATTGCAGGTTCTCTTCCCAAATAATGCTTATAAGGATAATTGAGGCTGGCAACCGGTTCAGGGTGTCCCCCGCCTACTGCCCAAAGGCAACTGGGATGGGTTCCAGCACCCCCCGCGGCCCTTGTGACAATAAGCGGATCAGAAAATGGATGGATTGAACAGTATCGGGTAAAAAGAAAACACCAGTAAACATAGAATATAACATCTGAGTGACGGGATATGAATTTTCAAGCCGCTGCCCTAAATGATGCTGCATTAATAAATGCCAATATTCCGTATTTGCCAATATCAGAGGTAAAAGTGGCTGCAAATGTGGGAAGAATCGTTTATTTCGAATCAGATTTGCTTCTCATGAAGGTCGCAATATGTGCAATGTGAGAAACGTCTCCGGAAGAAAAATGAGGAGCAAATGAACTCAACGACACTGTCATGTTAGAAGTGAGCACTAGAGGGCACCAGAGCCTTTAAAAAAAATCCAAACTATTATCAGCTGTTTTAATACTGTATACAGGTACTTATTGTGTCCAAACATGATTGAAATCTTTTGCGCTTCCTTTCATGGGAAAATGATTTGTGAGCTCATCAACTCAGCAGTTGTTGCATGTTTTCAATCGGTAACAATAAAAGTCACGGAAGCTGACACAGCCCGGATCATTTCTAGTTATCCCTCCCATCCCCCCGTGAGAGCAGCTAAATAACAACACTGGTCATATTTGCACGACCGCTCACTAGTTTCCCGGCTATCTTTCACGGCGTCAGTTTCGCTTCAGAGTGCTTTACAGTCGTCATGTCATCCAATAAAAACACACGAGTGGGCGATGTGGAGAAAAGTTAGTTCTATCTAAGATTCAATCTGTTGATCAACCGTGCAAGTTTCTGTCACAAGATTATACCGTGTATTGAGTGACAGTTCAAATGCCAGTAAATCAACCAGTGACAATGAGTCAAAGCCACAGTGAGGAACTATCAGGACACGTTCTTGACTCTCACTGGGTCGAGCAACTAAAACACACGTTTGGAGCATTTGTGACATTTGTTTGTGAGTGATCAGGTCACTACCTGGTTCATTACAGATGAAAACTGGCTGAAAATAACAATGTCATATTTCTTAAAATGTGATATAATGTTATGTGATGAACAGTGGACAATTGATAGAAATAAATGTCTTTTGTTCCAGAAAAAGAGAGAATAAAGTTGTGATTTTGAGACTTCATTTGAAATTTCCAAGAAAAAAGGAAAGAAAAAGAAAGCCCTACTGCAATCTTCCATTCGATGTTTCATCGATAAAACAAATGAGAATTGTATTTAAAATAAAGGAAAACTTCTTATTTTACATGACTACGAATCCAAGAAATCTAATTTTTAATCGAAAAAGTCAGAATTCCAGAGATAAAATTGTAATTTTATCAGAATGCATTTGTAATATTAAATGAAAAACGATCAGAAAGAAAAAGAAGATTGTCGGGTTATGAGAATCTACATGTAAGTATGTCTGTGTAAAGACCATTTGGACTTTTTCCTGCAAACAAACTGACATATTCTTTTAGTTGATTATTTTTATGTCCCCTCTCGAAGATATACTGTATATATATAAAAATTTCACTTGAATTGTACAGGTCATAGGTCACAGTAATGGGAGAATGTCTATTTATTTTACATTGAAAAAAAACCAACTGGCATTTGAACAGCAGGTGTGTCCACTTTCTATCCACTCTGTATTCCAGTTTGATGGATTTGTTTTTATTGAGTGCGTGTTTCAGGCATCCGTGGCCTTAATTCATTTTAAGATTCTTTGTGTGTTCGGTGGAGATGTGACAACGATGCTCTCTGACTGTTGAGCACTGCTCCGTTCATCACCACACCAGTCAATGCTTTCCGCTGGATGAATTATGGATGCAGCGGGGCCTGAACTCCCTCCACTTCCCTGAATAAATAAAGCCGCAAATCCGTATGGAAATACGACCTGTGCACATATTACGATGCCGTTGCTGTGCGTGTGTGTATGTGTGTGTGTGCTACTTCGGGAGGCAGCGAGCCAGCAAAAAAAAAAAAAAGAAGAAAAAAAGAATGAAATAATGATGAACATGAGAGGTCGTACTTCCTCTAAATGTAGACTTTCTGTGACATAGTCAAAACACGGAAAAAGCCTGTTCCGTTTAAACACCAATAGGCCACAATATTAGGTACAGCCGCTCAATTCACTGATGTTCACTTTGGATCGAAACCTTCTGAAGAGGTTTGTTGTGGGTTAGTTTGCGGCGCCGCAGAATTTGATTCGCTTTCATTTAACAGTAACCAAGACATAAGGAACATGGTTAAAATATTACACGAGCAGAGCATTGCTTTAGATCAATTGATGAAATAATTTAAATAAATATAAAGTACAGTGGCTATTCGCTGAGGGGGAGAGACTGGGCTGGCCCACAAATAGTGTAAACCTGCAAATAACTGATGGCCATTGAAATGCATTGTGGGGGAAAAAAATATGATCATAGTTTTTTATAAACCCCTAACAATTCCTTAAATGATGCTTATAAACCTATAATATGCGCATTTCACGAAAAACAAAGGTATTTCGTGAAAATATTGAGGAAAAACTCACAGCAATAAAAAAAAAGGTAAAAATCTAGGAATGGGTGAATGTACAGGTGCCAGAAGGAAATACAAAATGCAATTCCTAAATACCATATTTTCCGCACTAAAAGGCACACCTAAAAGCCTTCAATTTTCCTAAAAGCTCCCAGCGCGCCTTAAAATTCGATGCACCTTGTGTATGGTCATTACGGTAATACTTCGACCCCAAAATGGCCCCTTGCTCGAAACATGCTGACAACGCAGAGTTTAAATTTAAGGCGATCGGTTACCCAGGTGAACACGGAAATCGAGCAGCGGCAAGAGAATTCAACGTCCATCCATCCATCCATCTTCCTAACCGCTTGATCCTCACTAGGGTCGCGGGGGGTGCTGGAGCCTATCCCAGCTGTCTCCGGGCAGTAGGCGGGGGACACCCCGAATCGGTTGCCAGCCAATCACAGGGCACACAGAGACGAACAACCGTCCACGCTCACACTCACACCTAGGGACAATTTGGAGTGTTCAATCAGCCTGCCACGCATGTTTTTGGAATGTGGGAGGAAACCGGAGCACCCGGAGAAAACCCACGCAGGCCCGGGGAGAACATGCAAACTCCACACAGGGAGGCCGGAGCTGGAATCGAACCCGGTACCTCTGCACTGTGAAGCCCACGTGCTAACCACTGGACTACCGGGCCGCCAGAATTCAACGTGAACGAGTCAATGTTATAACTTGCTGTTGGTTAAGTGAACGGTGTCGCCGCTTTATTAAATACGTTTTACTGACATCTGATCATTCTGTTGGCATTTCCTTGAGCGTAGCTCCATCTAGTGGAGGCATGTACGAGCACCCAATGTCTGGAAAAAAAATACTAAATAGGCCATTCAATGAAGGTGCGCCTTTTAGTGTGGAATATATGGTGTGCAGAAAGGAGAATCTACAAGCACCAAGATCCACATAGCTCTCTAAGAGACTCAAACAAAGTCAAGCCTCGCATTGTTTGTATTTTATTGACCGTATATCCGCAGAGGCAATCGGTAATATCTGTATATAACCTCCAAAAACACTAAGAGTAGCGTGCCACACACCAGATCGACCACGGGCGACTTTTTGCGGTTCTGTTTCTCCACCTCCACCTGCATCTTAGCCATGGGCTTGGCCATGGCCAGCGCCAGCTTGGCCTCCGCCTGGAGCTTCTTCTGCCGACTCAGGAAGTCCATGTCCTCCAGGGACTCGGAATCCTCCTCAGTGGTGTCCCGGTCCGAGTAGGATGAACTCTGCTTGGACTGCGCCGGAGAGCGTCAGGCGGGGGAAAAGAAGAGAGAAAAAGAAACGTCCAGGATTTATATTCTGCACTTGTGGTGTATGGTTGTTTTATCTGTCCTCCTGTATGTGCCGAAAGTGATGAAGCCTGCACCGATGAGAGGGGAAACAATCGCACGATATCAACAATCAGTCTGGTTGTTGTCCCCATTTTTGCCACTGACCAAAGATGTCAAAGGCCCGCGTCTTATAAGATTGTCCGATACGATGATCCTTCTGTCTGAAGCGTGATAAGATTAGGTTCGTCCCGATAATGGGGTCCGAAACGAGTTGGCCTGACAGGATTAAATATTCAATGCCATTTGATTACAAATGCTCCCTCCTGCGTTCTTTTTTGGAACATTGGCGCATATCTGGTGGTGTCTGTTTATTTTATTTATTTATTTTTTCATTTTTTGAGAGATCATGTGTGATCACACGAGATTTGGGACTCGGAGGACTTGGTTGGATATCGGTGGTGGCAGAGAGTCTGTATGTGGTGTGTTGAGATTACCAAAGCACACCAAACACAGTTTGGCTGAAGAGTTTAGAAAAATAATCTGATTGCAAGCCACGCCCCCCCCCATCAATCTTCCCATGTATTTTTTTTAACACACACATGCAATAAACCAATGTGAGTTATGAATGACTGACTTATGTTTGTGTCACACTTATATGGTCAAATTTGAATGAAGCTGCTTGAAAGGCAAAGTGTTGAGTAAATTAGAAACTCTTCGTAGAGTTGTCGAGAAGTAAATTACCTTTCACAATAATTAAAGCAGCATTTGCCTTTATTTTAGTTGAACCCTAACCTATAAGACCAAGACCTTTTATAAACAATATATCTGATGTCGTTTATATACAGATAATACTAACAACAGAGGAATTTAATGCTTGTACATGGTAAGACTACCTTGAAAAAAAATATTAACCCTTTCAGGGACAGTGGTTACGACAGTGGACAGTTTATCAGGTTCTCAGGTGACAGGTTATCATTATTTGGGCATGAAATGAATGAATTGCCATTGCAGTGCAAAAATGGCACCTAAATTATTTTTCTCAATTGTTCAGTTCGAATATTTGCTTACTTTTCTGTTCTGTGCCTTTTCCATACAAACGCCACTGGCTTCGCATGGTTGATAATTGCTGTACATCAACAGAAGAGGAAGGATGAGCATTTCCCTCTCTTTGTGTTAACTGTGTTTCAGGATGACAGAAGCTTAATGTGTCCAGCCATCCGTGGGCTGGCTGAGCGGATTCCAATTCATTCCTCATTTGCAGCCCGGGAATTGGTGAACGGGCTAGAAAACCCCAGCGCACACATCCATATGGCCGCTTACCCACGAGACCGACTGATCCCGGTCAAGTTTGGGGTCAAGGTGAGCTTACCATGGGGGACAGAGGGGTGTCCAGGCTGGTCTCCGTCTTGCTGTCGTCCGCATCGCTGTCCTTGTCGCTGCCGCTGTCGTTGACGAAGCAGATCTGTAGGTTCATGCCGCTCTGGAGCCTGCATGAAGGAGGGAAGCACGGCGAGAGAGAGATTCTATTCAATATGACTCTCTCTCAATACGCTCTCGGCGCGGTGCAGTAAACGTGATGACCGAGTCAATCAAAATACAGCATTATCATTGTTTTGAATGTTAACTCCCACTCTGGCATCCCTTCACTGGCTCCCCATTCATTTTAGAGTTCTTTTCAAGATCCTCCTCTTTGTTTTCAAATCTTTGAATAATCTCGCGCCACCTTACCTCTCTGAGCTCATCCGCCCCTACACACCTGCCCGGCGCCTCAGGTCTGTGGACCAGTCTTTTTTAGAGGTACCAAGAGCTAAACTGAGGCTCAGAGGGGATCGAGGCTTTTCTGTTGCTGGTCCCTCTCTCTGGAATGACCTCCCACTGAACATTCGGCAAGCCTCCTCGCTGTCCATCTTTAAAGCCCTCCTCAAAACTGACTTGTATTCTTTGGCGTTCGACTTTGGCGTTGTCCTTGATTTTACTGTTTGGTGCTTTTCCACCGCCTTTATTACCGATTCGTCTTACTGTTTATTGTGTATGTTAAATCGCTCCATGTACAGCACTTTGTATGCAGCGATGGCTGTTCGAAAGTGCTCTATAAATACTGTTGACTTGACTTGACTTGACTTGAATGCAGAATGTTTGATTCTCCTGAACTGGAGATCATGAGGCAGCACCAGCAGAGGTCTTCCCGCTTTAACACTATCAGAAGCGCTGACCTTACAACCTGTATGAAAGGGGGGCCCATGTGGGCCAGTGGTGAGCGTGTCGACCTCACAGTGCGGAGGTGTTGTTGTTCAATTCCAGCTCTGGCCTCCCTGTGTTGCATGTTCTCCCCGGACCTGCGTGGGTTTTCTCCGGGTACTCCAGTTTCCTCCCACATTCCAAAAACATGCATGGCAGGTTAATGGAACACTCAACATCGTCTCGAGGTGTGAGGGTGAGAGTGGATGGTTATTTGTCTCTGTGTGCCATATGATTGGCTGGAAACCAGTTCAGGGTGTCCCCCGCCAATTGCCCGAAGACAGCTGGGAAAGGCTCCAGCACCCCGCTTGTGAGGATAAGCGGATCTGATTTTCCAATCCGGCTGCCAGCCAATCACAGAGACAAACAACTATTCACTCTCACAATTTCGAGTGTTCAATCAGCCTGCTATGCATATTTTTGGAATGTGGGAGTACCCGGAGAAAACCCACTTAGGCCCGGGGAGAACATGCAAACTCCATACAGGGAGGGAGGCCGGCGCTGGAATTGAACCCGGTACCTCTGCACTGTGACGTCGACGCGCAAACCACTGGACTACCGGGCCGCCCTGTACTTAATCCATTTAAAATCTATTACTGAACACATAAACATGAAATCAAAATGGTACCTAAATAACAAAAAAAACGTGAAAAACAGAACCGGTCTTGATTTTTAAATGCACACATACTGAGCTTAAAAGTCAAATACTGTACAACAGAACAGTAATTAGGCAGTCATTATTTTTTGGACCATGAGAGGGAGCCAGCCGACCACACATTGAAAATCACTGCTGCCGAGGACGACACTCTACCAGGAACCTTCAGAATGGTGCATAAGTATCCTGTTATGTGATGTAAAAACATCAGCAACAGATTTTCATTGCTAATACCTGAACCCAACCGCTTAACATATTTTGCCACGTTCTTATATTACAAGATATCCATTCAACAAATCAAAACTTCACCTCAAAATGGAATCATTTGAAGTTAACAGTAATTTCACAGATAGAACTCAATGGATGGACGTGTGTCAACTTCTGACAATAACAAAATGACATACATTAAATTGGAAAGCTACTGTGATTGTAATTCACAACACTGCCTCATTGTGGGATTGGGCCCTTTTGTCATACATGATAGATGAGGGTGATTCATTCGAATCAAAGGACATTAAGTTTCACTGAAGTATTCATAACATCAGTTCCAGGAAGGCAAGAGGAGTGTCCAGAATGCATGTGTACTGTATGTGTATGTGTGTGTTGTATAAAGAAGTGCATTTCCCATCTGCCTTCATCCTGTCTGTTTTTACTTCTGTCTTTACCTGTCAATAATGGAATGACAGTAACGTTACCGTGACGAAAGGCTAGGTTTGCCGCTCTTGCTGCAGCTCGTGTAGATGCCAGGCCCATCGTCGAAGAAACTGCCCAGGGCCAACTTCTGCCTAATAGACTCCCTCTCATTCTTTTGGGCCTGAAACACAAGAGAAAACAACTTTTTTTGAGAACCTCACGTTGTCATGGCAGCTAGAACTTTATTTTTAGTCCGTGACACAATTTATCGCTTTTTTACATGGCCGGTGTATTTATAGCAGCGGCCTCTTAATTTGCACTGAGGGGCTGCGTGTCATTTTAACAAGGTGTGAAACAAAGTGTGGACTCAGCTGAACCAGCGAAAAGTGTGAATTCGATTCAGAATACCCTCGGAAACATTAGACAAGACATTTTGACACGTAGGTGGTGCTGTTGCATCAAAGAACACAGCCATTCATATAAACTGCACAGTACCAAGTTTACGTGAGGTAACTTCGAATACCAGTTTGGGTCCTGTGGTAAACATACAATATTAGCAGGCTTTCATAAATATCCTTTACCCTCATTCATTTGTGATCCAGCACTTAGATCATACAGGACTAGATCTCACACACACGCATTCGTGTGTGTGTGTGTGTGTGTGTGTATATGTGCAATAGGGCAGCCCGGTGAACCAGTGGTTAGCGTTCGATTCCTGCTCCGGCCTCCCTGTGTGGATTTTGCATGTTCTCCCCGGGCCTGAGTGGGTTTTCTCCGGGTACTGCGGTTTCCTCCCACATTCCAAAATCATGCATGGCAGGCTGAATGAATACTCTAAATCAGGGGTCCCCAAACTACGGCCCGCGGACCGGATACGGCCCGTCAGCATATTTGGCCCGGCCCTCTATCCCTCCTGTTGTCCTCGGGTCAAAATGACCCGTCACTGTGTTAAAAACGCCCCAACCCCCCCCCCCCCCCCTAACTGCAAACAGCGGTGTCTACAAGCCTACTGGAACCAACAAAAGGATTATAAGGAAGGAACACAAGAACTTTAAGAGACTGCTCATATGTGTCAGAGAGATTCTGCTCTGACAACTGAGCTCAACTTTTATCTGTTAAGTTTGTGCATGGCACAACAGAAAGTTAATGTTGCATGGCTTTTTTTCTATGAAGAACCCAGAGAGAGTTATTTAGTTATTATTTGTTTCCTGACTTTTTTTCTGTAAAGAACCTGGAAAGGGTTATTTGGTTATGTGGGGCTTTCTGGAAAACAATAGATTTTTTAAGCTCCCCTACGATTGTCACACTTTTTCTGTTACAAACTGACACCAGCCCCCCATCAGAGAAGGGATGTTATGTGTTATGTGGCCCTCACAGGAAAAAGTTTGGGGACCCATGCTCTAAATAGTCCTGAGATGTGAGTGTGAGCGCAGATGGTTTTTCGTCGAAATGTGCCCTGCAATTGGCTGGCAAGCAGTTCAGGGTGTCCCCCGCCTACTGCCTGAAGACAGCTGGCATCGGCTACAGCATGACAAGCGACCCTTGTGAGGATAAAGTGGATCCGAAAATGGATGGATGGTTATATGCGCAATATGGTGCAGGAATTTCCCATCAAGCAAAACTCGATTAAGGTTGAGGGGAATATGTGTCAGTCAATCCACTTTAATGCGATGCTCAAATAACCATCAGATCCCATCACAAAGTGAAGGCAGGCGTGAAGAGGCTCATAGTTTATGTTGCAATCAAATGCTTGACATCAAGAAGCAATTCATAAAAAACCCACTAAAGCCAAGAATTAACTCACACTTGTGACAATGCTGCCATGAATCTATTAGCAAACAATACATGCATAAGGCACCGCCAGTGTTGCAAAGTCAAGGGGAAAAAATCCGAGATGAAAAACTGCTGGTCTTTAGACTCACTTATTTTGCTTAAGTCATAATCTAATAATACACTCTAATAATTAAGATACTCTGTAGTTCCAGTGAACGTTGCATTTGCATGTGTTTAGACCAAGGATGGGCAACTTGCTGGAGATGGCACACATTTTTGTGAGCACTACCACATTGGACCTTTGGTCTGTTTTTTTTCTGAAATAATGTACATCCCAGGATGTACATAACTACCGGTAATTCCATGTTGAAAGGCTAGTAGAAAAAAGTCTCTTCAACAACAAAGGTTTTTTTTGGCAACAAACAATGTCAATAACTACATAGTGTTGATTTTATTTTTTTCCCAGAGCAGAAGGCATCTCATCTCATGCATAAAAATTAACATTCAAACGAACTGTCAACGGTTCTTGTGGAGAAAACAATTGCTGTTGTGTACTTTTAATTTGAAAGCTTGGCAGCATCTGTATATTTCACACATTAAGTTCCCAGCACACTGTGCCATTCAATGCTGGATTTTTGCTGTCAGGACATCACTCATCATCGTTTCTGTGTGTTCATGTCTTTGAATTGCCTAGCCCTGGTTTAGATGATGGCTTCCTTTTCAACAAACCGTTTCAATTTTAAACGGCCAAAAGTGACTAAAGCATTTAAATACCACCTGATTTAATTTCAAAGTCACTCTAGAATGTTCTTTCGGCTCAGGAAAAAACATTGTCAGAGGAACACAAATCTGCATGTCAATGAGTGAGCCTGAAAAAGTTTCACATGGCTCAGAGGTCATGTTTGCGCCTCACACCTGCTGGACAAAAGAACTTCCTGTCTTTGTCTAAACATCATCTGCTCTGTTTGTGCGCTTGGGTGGGCCGGGAGAGGGAAAACAGATGTCGTAAAGTATTTACGGAGGTGTGGAGTACAACGCTGTGGGGCCTCGGTGCCAATTGGGAAGCCGACACGCGCCGCTGCTTGTTTTGCTTCCGCACTCATCAGCCGGCTTGCCTTAATGCGGCGTGTCGAACTTTACATAAACTGCTGTGGAAGTACACCAGCGTATGGAATTCCAAAGTAATCAAATGAACACGGCATATCGGTGCTTTGTCTTTCCTACCGTGAGTTTACAACACCTGTGCTCACTCAATCTCATCATGGCAGTTAAAATGCGAGTGTAACCTTTCCCGTCATTTTTTTCCCCACTGGCGGTAGATTTGCAGCAATCGCAGAAAATCCCCAAATTGTCTTGGAGTGGCTCCCTTTTTGCCGAAGAATGATGAGATGGAAAATTGCGGAGGCCATTGAATTAACATTTCAATGTGGGCAAGAGGCGAGAGAGGATAATAGTGACAGCCCTAACGACCTCCTTCATCCTCGAGCATCCCAAAGGGTCCAAATTAGATTGGGGAGGAACACAATCAAGCTAATGTGTGTTTTCCACAAATTGACAAAGTGAAGCGAAATCCCCATTGATGGAGGTAATTCCTCCTCCTCAGCGCTGCAGTGGAACCTTTCATTTTGATGGGGAACAGCCCACTCGCTTGAGCCCCTTGAATATCCACATTTGAACGAGGGGATTTATCTGTGCTAACACAGACCACTCTGGTCCCTCTTTCTCCTTCCTCCTAATTGGTGGCTCTGATAGCCTGTAATTGTCTGGCACTTTTGAATGTGGCGGTTTGTCCATCTAAATGCATGCGGACTTACGGCTGCTTTGGAAAGGTTGGAAACTCAAAATGAAATGTCCTCAAAGTTTTAACAATTCGGAATTCGACACAAAGTTATTCAATTTGCAGGTGCACTTATTTTTACACTTTGGTCTGACAGTTGAACTGGTTGTAGAGTTAAGAAAAGTTTCATTCTTTTCATTGCCAGTATTTCCTATGAAAGAAATATGATTATCGGATCGGCACATACAACACTGAAATTATTGTGTTCAACCCCATGCGTTCCGATTTGCTGACTTCAGATTTAATCATCTCATTGTATTATTGCTAGTACACACTGTATACCCAACAAATTGATGAATTGCTAGTTTTGAAGTCAGAAGTCAATTATAGTTGGTTCAATTATTTTTTTACTTATTGTACAGGGTAAGGGTCACAAAAAATCTTTAAAAATCATTAATAGATTAGTAATACATTTATTACTAATTATATTAGTAATAAATAATGTTTATTGATCAATAATCAAGAAACATTATTATTTATTACGCATGACATGTTGACAATTTTGCGAAAGATTTTAGCAAGGGTAATCACTTATTAGATATACATTGGAGGCTCTATATAAGCTGTGAATGTTTGAGGTTGGGCGAGAGTCGGGGTGCACCTGGGACGGGTTGCTACTCAATCACAAGATCCATGTAAACAAACAAACATTGAGATTCACAATTTACAGGAGGGATAAGTCCTCATCGGTATCAGGCGTATACCAGCCTTAGTTATATTTCAGGTATCGGATAGTCGTGGAGGCTGCAGATACCAGTCACCGATACTCATGACAATAAAAAAAAACTAAACAGATATCAAGTTCTAATTGGCAGTAGGTGGCGCTCTAACGTGGCAGTTTATTAAAACAGCAAATCATCCTAACGGTCATACAAACAGTTTTGTTGACAATCTCGTGTCAGTGTGTTCAATACAATTTTATGTATCAAAAGAACAAGAGGCATCTATTCTTGATATCGGTGAGCACTCAATGAGTGAATACGCGTACTGGTATCCACTTGAAACAAAGTGGCATCCAGCAAACCTAATTTAGGGTCGTCAATGACCCAAACACAAACGTGTTTGGCATATGGGGGAGAAAACCCATACAAGCAAAGGGAGAACACACAAACCTCATAGAGGAGCCCAGAACCTCTCGGCTGTGAGGCGGACATGCAAAGCAGCTATGATAACCGCACAGCTGTGCAGCCCACGTTTAAAATGCATTGAAAAAATAACCAAATGTAAAAATAGCCGTGCTTGTGGGGGCACAGCTCACTGGAAATGTAACATTCCTTTCATGTAGTCACATTTTGACCCCCCCACCCCCCCCACCCCACCCTCCAGCACTCGCTTACGCTCTCTCTCTCTCTCTTTTCGCCCAGCACAATGGAAGCTTTTTACCCACTGAGGCCTTGCTCCCCAGTCACACACAAGCGCGAGTGTTCACATGAGGACACGCACAAGCGCACACCAGATTTTGCGAGCGTGCGCTTGACTTTGCAATGCACCTGTCCAAGTGTGCTTGGAGAAGTGATTACAGACCCAGTGATACGACCTATCAGGTAATTCACTCAAATGAGGCCCAAGCAAAACCAGGTAGCCTGGCGAGACGAGCAATGTTAAATTGCCAAGCTTTTTTGTCTCTGTCATCTAACGTGTTTGAAAAATATGTGCCTATGCCCATGAGCTGTCGTTTAACCACCTGTAAAAGTATGAAGACCTGAAATATGTGTGTTCTTTCTTGACATTCAATCTTTATTGTGAGGCCATTTTGGCTGGTCCACACAGGCACAATGCGAGAAATGGCTCTGTGTGTGTGTGTGTGTGTGTGTGTGTGTGTGTGTGTGTGTGTTTGTGAGTGCTGTTGATATTCCAAACAGTTTGACTCTGATATCGTTTCCATAGCTGACAGTGATCTGCTGCTGAGCTCACAGCTTCACAAACACACACAAAAAGTCAGTGTGTGTTTTGACTATATACAGTATAAACCGTACTCGCACACGCTCTTGCGCACTCACACGAGGCTGTTCCCCTATTCCCATTTTTCATGAACAGACCTTTAAATCTTTCAAGCAGGCGGCATTCACTCCAGGTCGAACTCATCCTTTCTGAGATGTGTCTGTCTAAGGCAACATTCCGTGCCACATAAGAGTCCTGCCCTTTGAACCTTTACAGTTCAGCTGCAGGTCAGCTCAAGGCTGCTCCTGCCACTCAGCACGGAAAGAACGGCTAAGCAAAGGGTACAGCGACCGACTGAGAGAATGCAAGTGTGTGTGTGTGTGCGTGTGTGTAACAGAGATGGGGGAAGAAAAATCAGAAGAATGGAGGCACAATGACAAAGGAGCAAATCCAGACAGGACAATGGCTTCCTCAAGTGAGCTTCTACTCTGGGAGAGGGTCACATGATCAAGCTTTGTGTTGGAAAAATGCTGATTCACAACTACAAAACCAAGCTACGAAGACAATGACGTCATAGCCCGGCCACAAACATCATGCAGTCTTTGATACAGTGTAAATAAATCATACAAAAACTTAAAACCCAAAACAAACATTATATCATCCATCCATTTTCCAATGCGCTTATCCTCACAAGGGTCGCGGGAGGTGCTGGAGCCTATCCCAGCTGTCTTCGGGCAGTAGGCAAGGGACACCGTGAACTGGTTGCCAGCCAATGGCAGGGCACACAGAGACCAACAACCATCCGCGCTCACACTCACACGTAGGGACAATTTGGAGTGTTCAATAAGCCTGTCATGCATGTTTTTTTTGGAATTGTGGGAGGAAACCGGAGAACCCGGAGAGAACCCACACAGGCCCGAGGAGAACATGCAAACTCCACACAGGGAGGCCGGAGTTGGAATTGAACCCGGTACCTGTGAGTTCGACGTGCGAACCATTATCATGTCAGGTGGATTAATTCAATCATATCATAAGAGGGAAGTGTTTACTGTTGTTGGACATATTTGCAAAAACAACTAGCGCGTTTTCAAACATTATGAGGTGACCAAAAACAGAAGAAACCAGCAGTCAAGTCAAGTACTACAAAACCTTCCAAATCTCACAGAGATATTGACATAATACCTATTGTGATGATTGAACATATAATTGCTAAAAACTGAGCAAAAGTGGCTTCAGCCTGAAGATGAACCCAGAATGGATAGAAAAAAAGAGCAAAAAAAGGCCTCCAGAATGATTTGTATTCACATGTGACATTAGACTGCGCACGGGAGGCAGTTAAGAGGCGAAAAAGAGGATAAAAAGATTCGATCAGCAGTCAGGCTAACAACTGCTACTCAAGTCTGTGATCATTGTCAGTGTTGAGTGGTCGTTCAAGTGCCAAAATGAAAAGCAGCCTCATAAACTGAATGACATCAAAACGTGTTACCTCCTTGTAGCGGAGACAGAGGCAGGACGCGTGCCTGATGACATCATCCACGTCATTGCCTCCGTCCGAGTGATCCAGCGACTGCCTCATCTCACTCCAAGCCCCCCCTCCTCAGCTGTCGATCCCCTTGGCCAGCGTCACTTAGTCCAGGCTCATTGTCGAGCTTGGGTACCGTCCCGACTGACTCGCCTTGGCCATGATCGGAACATACAAAACTACTCCAATCGACTCTTACAGCTGATGTATCTTCCTGCTCTGGCTCTCTTACAAGCTGCGGGATTGTTTCGCACTGCCTGCGCTGTCTCCCGCAGGACTGTGAAAGCACACTGGTCAGAAGTTAAAGACCTCCTTTAGACCCTCTTTTAGACCCTCCCTGCCTTGCACGTTCTGGTCAGGACGGCCTCTCACGGGAGAAAAACCTCCGTGTGTGTGTGTTTTTCATTTTTACACACTTATGTGTGGGCAGCAGCTGCTTGCAGCCACGTTGGAGAAAAAAAAAAGAGACCTCAGCAAAGGAAATGGCCACGTGGAATGAAGATGCCAAATAAGGAGGAGGATGCTTTTATATGCTTATGTAAAAGCTATGTCCAAGTCTGGGCATAGTACAATTAAAAAGATGGATTTGTACTTAATAATAAATAAATAAAATGTAAAAATCCAAGCCAGTACCATGACGGTTTTAAGAATGCTGTACGCCGGTGCCGTGTGCATAAAATAACCACCATCCTCTACCACACAACTCAACTAGCTTAATGCTAACACATAATGAGAAGCGGCATAGACGCGCCAACAAAAAGCATCAGGGTCACACTGTTATTACGTCTTAAGAAATAGATATACGACCAGTGGAGCAACACATGTAGACAGACGCTAAACAGTAGGCATCCATTCATCCATGCATTTTCCGATCTGCTTATCCTCACACGGGTCGCTGAGGGTGCTGGAGCCTGTCCCTCTTGTCTTCGGGCAGTAGGCGGGGGAGGGGGGGGGGCGGTCACCCTGAATCGGTTGCCAGCCAATCGCAGGGCACACAGAGACGAATAAGCATCCACGCTCACACTCATATCTAGGGACAATTTAGAGTGTTTCATTAACCTGCCATGCATGTTTTTGGAATGTGGAAGGAAACTGGAGTACCCAGAGAAAACCCACACGGGCCAAGGAAGAACATGCAAACTTCAGTAGAAATAGCAGTGCAATTGAGTTGAAGCAAAACTGTGACAAAAAATGTTGCCTTTCTTAATATTCTACTTAAAATGTCATAATGGATGCTTTTTAATGAAATACAATATTATATCAAGAGTCAGTTAGGACTAATCTCTTATCAAAAGACGTTTTTTTTGTATCGTAATGTAAATGCACAGGATTCCCTTTGAAATGAAATTCCTTCGAATCTTCAACTCCTCACAATTGTTTGAAAGACCGAAGAAGAGAAGAATGCAAAAATGTGGATTTGTTCAGAGTTTTGAGCTGGATTATAAATCAGCGGACCAGTGGATGAATGATGACGTCTTTGCACAAAGGTTTCCTGGTTGTACCCTCCTGCATTGAGCCGCACTAGCACAATAATCGGGGAAGGAGAGCACAATGGAAGCTCAGTCAGACAGCCGCTAGACAGGCACAGCGCAGGGGGATCACGCCTTCGATTTACACTTTATGTCGCGGCTCGCGGTGTGATGATCTCATCACTGTGAGACATTATCGAGCCATGACTCATGTATTTCTAATGGCCGCTCACACGGAAAATTAGAAGCTCACATGACTCAGGAATCATATTGCACATTAACGCGCCAGCCCGCCACTAGTTGGTCTTTGATGAATCATAGCATCATTTCATAACAGGCATCAAGTCATCGCCTGAATAAATAACTGTAATAAGCAATAAGCCATCGACTATTTTTAGCGGTATTCTTTACTCGGAGCAGAGTTTTTATGTTGAACAATCCAGGTACAAAATAAAATAAAAACCAAACTAAACCACAGCGCTATGTTGGCATTCCATACTCGCGACATGAAAGTCAGTTGCGTGAAGCACTGCAGTTTCAATTGCTCTAATATTGAGAAATGGATCGAAATAATGCTTTTGGAAGGAATTCATTAAGACATTGATATGCCAGAGAGAGCACTGACACAAAGGAAAACGCCTGATTATCAGTTCTACTGCAATGTTAATGAAGACAAAGTGAATGATAAACAGTAGATATCAGAAGTCTACAGACCTCTGTTCAAATGTCGTATTAATTACAGTGGTATTTAAAAACAATGAGACCAAGATGAATCATTTCCACCGTTAAGGTGTCATATAACCAGTACAAATCAATAGGGGAAAAAGAAAGGGGTAGCGAAATTCATTCGATGGCAATGCAGCTAACTGGGCCTTGGTCAAGATGGAAGGAATTATGAACGGTTCCAAATAGGAGTCACTGTTAGCACAAAACCTTCAGGTTTCGGCTGGGAAGCAAAAACAAAAAGTCAGTAGAAGCCAAATAGAACAACTGAATTTTATAAACAGTTGATTAGGGGCACTTTAAAATGGTGGCAGTTATGTGCTGACTCTTTTTTGTTTGAATGTGGCTGGTTAGTTCTGAACACAATCACAATTCCACTTATATTGATTTTTGATTATATTCGACTATCAGCATGATCAATTCTTTTCTATCCAATTGGAGGAGAACATTTTTTTCAAAACAATCTTTACCATACAATCCTTAAAAAAACCCCCATCAAAAATCAACGCTTTAAAAAAAGAAACACTCTCGTTCTTTCTTGGAAGCCAAACCCAGCCAGACGCGTGTTTCTCACTATCGGATAACTGTTTACCTGATAGCGACTCTCACATCAGGACAAAGCGATACGACAACGTGAGAAGAGCAAGAGGAGAAAGAACAACAAGTACTGTTGACGAACATCAAGAAGAGAAGATGAGAACGGGCCAGATAAATAATGAAATATTCATAGAGTTGGGGAATATGGCAGAACAGAGAGGCGGTTCTCAAACACACACACACACACGAGCGCTAACAAGCACGAAGTAGGTGTGGTTTAATGTGAAGGATTAGGGGTAAAGTACACTGTCGCCAACCCCTCAGACCCCCCCCCCCCCCCCCACACACGCACACACGTACGCACACACAAGCCATTAAAAAAAAGCTTCGAGCTTGAGTAGCTGCGCAAGGGCGGGGTGGCTTCATTAGTGAGGCTGACTTCACGGTTAAGGTGAAGTCACTGCTTATCTGTGTGGCTCTTTTTTTTTCCAGTGGGATGAGCGGAGGTGCCTTAAGAAACACTCATGGTCATGATCGCCGCCTCGGGCCCAATTCATGGGTAGCGCTGGAGCTTGTTCTCAGCATGGGTGCATATTAGAGATGGTTCAATGTGGAAGGGATGGATGGCGTGACTGTCAGGTGAGGGTGAGGAGGAGGCACGAGGGGGTGTTTGGAGAGTGGGCGAAAGAGACATAAACACACAGAAAAAGGCTTTTTGTTCCAAGTGAACAGAGGGTGACTGTGGGAGAGAGGGTTCCTGGCACCTCCTGTGGGCCTGGCATGCACTGCCACTGCGCTGTGTGTGTGTGTGCGTGTGTGTGTGTGCGTGCGCACATATGCTTGATGCTGATGCACCTCTTCCTCTAGTTCCGTCTCCAGTAATGTGTTTCGCAAACATGACCGCTTTTCAGTATTCTTATGCGTTGCCATTTAATGTTATTTATCCTGCACTGTGCATTACTGTTGTCGTGAGGCATCGAAGGTCGACAGTAAAAGGGCACACTCACAGATCACTTACTCGCCAAGTCATTTAGGAGTACAATGGAAATGACCAGGGGGTATCGATACCACCCTGCAGTCAGAGTTAAAAGGGACAAAACAATAAAATAAAATGTGCAACACAAATACAAGCTAACATGAGAGCTAAGTTACGCACACACTGTAATACCAAAGGAACAAAAGATTCCTCTATTTGAATTTAACAAGCACTAGGTCATGTTTCCAGATAGTTTTCTTCACCCAAAGTATGTGTCCATGACAAGTTATTGCTGCTGCTTTGTGTGTGAGAAAGGTGAGTCGATGTCATACCGACCAGTTATATTAACTTAGCACATGCTATGCTAGATGCAAGCTTCGTGAGTGCTATGCCTTCTGCCCATTTTTTAAAATGTCTTCTGTCGAATTCTGTATTTAACTGTTGTTTTATTGTTGTGCAGTGTCTTTGCGGATGATGATGATGTTTAGAAATAAAAGTATAATTTTAATAATTATAATTATGAGAAGTAGGGTTTATATTGTGTCCACCTTTAAGTTGTGTCTGATAACATGTATCCTGGTTAGCGAGCCTTTTCTAACTGATAAAGTAAGCAAGCTAACTTAGTTACTTTTAAAATCAAGTCATGAGTAAAGTAGCTAATTTTGTTAAAGTACCGGTAATAATCTGTCTCTTGCCAGATGTACTGTTTCAATGTAACTGTGGCAACTGTGCCTGTCTCTGGCTTGTTTGCAAGTATGCAAATGATTCATTGACATTTACTGCCACATCTAAAAGCTCCACACTATCACAAAAGCTTTTTTCCCCTCCTTTTTTTGAGGGGCAAAAACAACAAAACAGAAGCAAATCTTGCTGCCAAAACAACATGGCCACAACATCTCCATGACAATGCTCTGTTTTCAAACAAATTGGCCCCCGACGGGGAGTGCGGTTTAGCCCATCGGGTGGTCCTCAAACTTTTTTTTTTTGTTAGGTGGGGGAACTAATAATGTACAAGTCGATCCAGCACATTCAACTAGCTAAATATTCCCCTTCACGTCATAGATCATTTTTATTGGACTAATTTCATCCATTCACATCCCCCTTCCAGGACCCGACGATGGTCCCGGGGCCTTGAGATGCTGACATTATTCCTGCAACCTGATAAATCTCCTCATCTTGCCTCGGTCTGATTGTGCCGCTGGTGCTGACAGCAAAGACAGCTCCATCAGAGTTATAGATGATGATGGGAATCCGCCGCGAAAACGAAAAAGGAGATTTAATGCCACGTCAGCCTCTCGCCATAAACAACGGCGTGTGTTTTCGCTCATTTGAGCACTTAAATAAATGAAAGAGTGCAGGAAAATGTGAAAATAAAATCCCTTTAGCAATGATTGCTTACGAATCACTTTTTAAAATCTGCATTTCAAAGATGATGATGATCTTTCCGCCCTGAAAATTGATGGATCATTTGGTTTCACATGTCAGACTTAATTGACTGCAACAAGTTCCAGACTTTCATGTAGCAGTGCGCACATTAGGGTTGGGATCTCGATTTGTTTGCATGTATCTTAGTTCGTTCAGGGTGTCCCCCATCTATTGCCCGAAGACAGCAGGGATGGGTCACAGCACGTCCCGCGTCATTTTCCATTCATATAAATGAACTTGTCAGTCCTTTGAAGATGGCATTTCCATCAAGAATATACCTTAACAGTCAAACCTCAGTTCTCGACCATAATCCGTTCCAGCAGGCTGTTCGAAAACCGATTTGTTCGAAAACGGAAACCACTTTTGAAAAAAAATCTTTATTGAACACGTCTGTTCACAACGGAATGCTACACGAGGAAGGCTTCACTTCCTCGTCTCCCCGAGGAAGCATCACTTCCTCCTGTAAGGAAGGCGAGAGGAGTCAAGTGACGCATTCAAGTGCGCTCAGTTTGTTCGAGAACCGAAATTCAGTCGTCATCCGTGGCATAAAAAACTCTAAATTTTTTGTCAAAAACCGATTTGGTCAAGAACAAAGACGTTAGAAAACCGAGGTTTGACTGTATCTCCAATGAAAGTCAATTTAACAAGTATCTTGATTTACTTTTTAGGTGGAACAATTTCATTTGGGTTGAAGCACTTTAAAATGTAAATTGGTCCAAATTGCTTTTTGCTACGCCCTTAATAGTATAATTTGTGAATATTCCATTCTGTGGTGAAAAAAGATAATTTCTCGAATGGGAACAGTTTTGGGGAAGACCCTTTCTGTTCCAATGGTACCCTGGAGCACAAAGATTCATTTGGACTACGTTTGGAGATTGTTTGCCAGGTTCAACATCTGACCTCAAAACATCTGAAGGACAATGATTCCTCTAGGTTTGCATCCATCTGTGATATTCCAATATTATATACAGCATTGCATATATTACACAGTCTGATCCTATGCATGCCCTATTGCGCTCGCGCACGTGTGTGTGTGTGTGTGTATGTGTGTGTTCGGGGTGCTGTCCTGTGCTGGTTGCCAGGTTACCGCACTAATTGAGGGGCCTCCTGGGAGCCGCTGTTATCAGAGTCTGAATTCTCGGTTCAGCTTGCCACCCTCTTCTTTTCTTTTTTCTTTCCATCCCTCCTCCATACTCCCTTATATGCAACTCCCATCCCATTCCTACTTCTGTCTTGATGAATCTTCATACATTTCCATTCTCAGATGAATACTCTGCTGTCATTTTCTCCCCTCCTCCACGTGCGAGGGCTGGCGCCGTCTCAGCGAGCGCTGTCGATACCTCTCTTGTTACTGCTTAATCTCTGCCTTTCAGCCCGCTTCCCTACTTGGCCCTCGGCATCCCTCCGCTGCCTGCTTATCACTGGCCTTGTCGTGCTATCTTTTTGTCGCTCTGTCTCCCTTTTTTTTTATCGAGCAACAAACATGGCAGGAAATCCTTATCCTGTTACACAAGCGGCCATACCAAGCCCGGCCGGCCAGGGCGTAAATCCACCCGTCCACCCTCCTGAGGGACGCACACACAAATGACTGTATGTAGAACACTGGCTCCAAATGGTAACAAATGTTTTGTGGGACAAAGTGAGTCACCAAATTAGAATGTCTGCTTTAAATGTTAAAACTTAAAGAAATAGGTGACATCATTTTGGTGTCTGGTTGATGTGAACCACAAAAGGAAAATCTTTAAAGCTGGAGGACAGGACTTGGAAGTCATTATTGACACATGGCAAAACAATCACAGTGCAATAATAAGTGGTTATTTTATTCATTCATTCATTCATCTTCCGTACCGCTTGATCCTCACTAGGGTCGCGGGGGGTGCTGGAGCCCATCCCAGCCGTCTCCGGGCAGTAGGCGGGGGACACCCTGAATCGGTTGCCAGCCAATCGCAGGGCACACATAGACGAACAACCATCCACGCTCACACTCACACCTACGGACAATTTAGAGTGTTCAATCAGCCTGCCATGCATATTTTTGGAATGTGGGAGGAAACCGGAGCACCCGGAGAAAACCCGCGCAGGCCCGGGGAGAACATGCAAACTCCACACAGAGAGGCCGGAGCTGGAATCGAACCCGGTACCTCTGCACTGTGAAGCCGAGGTGCTAACCACTGGACTACCGGGCCGCCCAGTGGTTATTTTAGTTTCATTAAAATATTTCTTTAAAATATCTATCCAAATAGACAATCCAAACGAAGGAAAAATCACTGTAGAAATGCAGTGGGGGTAGATAGCCGTGCATCATCTTCAGCAACAGAAGATGGTCCAAAATATTTCATGCTGCATACATATGATGGCACCCTCCCGAAAATGCCGCCCTGTGCGGCCACACATATTGCACACACCAGAAACTGCCCCTCTCTACGATCTCAAGACAACCAGTGCAAAAGCTCTTTCCAATAAAAACATCAATACAATGACGAATCTAATAAATAAATAACTAAATCTCTCGCCCAAAGTCAGCTGCGCTGCAGTTCAATGGTGACCCTCGTTGAGTGAGGACGAACAGCATATCAAATAAAACAATTGTGGAAGGGTTGCGTTAATGAGGCAAGGGAGAACCCATTCCATTCCTCAGTTCCGGATCAGGGTGTGGCGTAGATTGGATTACTTTTATAAAATAAACCATTCCTCATTAAGTTGATTAACGCTCTCAGAGAGTTAATAACTGAATAACTACACAGTATATCTTATCAGGGTGTGAAAACTCCAATAATATCGCTTAATTAGTACCTTTCTGGCAGGGAGAAATAACATGAAAAAGTGATCATCATCATATTTTGACATCTGCACTTTGATACATCTCGTGTATAATTTCTTATTTAACTGATGTCAAATATTCTCTGGATTTGGAGCTTTCCAAACAGCATTGAACAATTGCTCTTCCCCCCTCCCCTTGTACCTTCACTCATCCCTCTTCTTGTCTTTCATCCACCTCTTTGCTCTCTCTGCATTGCAGACTCGCTTCCCTATTTTTTTTTGCTGCAAAGTAGATGTACAGCTGTCGGGTGCTTGCTTAAATCACGACACAGCTCCCAGATGGGAGGCTCTGCTGCCTTGAGTGGTAAATACCAAACATGTAGCCATCTCGAGTCTATTTCCTTTCATTTGTCTGCAAAGTACATCACCTTAAATGTGCTTTCAACCAAGAATTCAGTCTTCTGTAGTTGCAAACCTCGAACTTCGCACGATTAGAGGCAAGGAGGAGGTGGATGGAAGGTTGGACATTATTCCCCTCAGTCAAGTGCTTCCTAGGCAACCAGCTAGCCATCAGTTTCGCAACACAATCACAAAACTCTAAACACTCCCACACAGGTCACACAATATGTGACGCACAAGTGTTCTATATTCGTATATTGTGACATTTGTGGGTTTATGATGAACTGGGAAAAATGTCAACAATCAAATCTAACAACAATTGACATTATAATGTGACACATCCGAAGCTGGACTACCTTGTAAGAACAGTTTTCCTGGTGAACCATCCTTCACTGCATCCTAGAATCACGTCAGCCGAGCTAGGAAGACCAGGACTGGGAGTCGGACTGAGAGAAGATTCCCAGTCCTGCAATGGTATTCCAACTGCAGCGAGGAACTGGGATCACGCCCCAGTTCTTGATCTAGCTAACAAACTAAAAAAATAAAAAATAATACAACCGAATGCTGCCCTGTCCCGTCTCGCTGTCCAAGCCTCGTTAAGTTGCGTCTTTCAGCCTGTTTTCTGGTGTTTATCAAGAGAGAGGAAGGACTGCGATTCCCAACTGCTTCCCCTCTCCAAAAAAGCTAAAAGAGGGAGGGGAACGAGTGGTAAGAGGAGGGGTGTGGGAACGAGAGCGAGAAAAAAAAGAAGGAGGGGAGCGATGAAAAGCAATGCACACTCACACAGTCGCCGCTTTGGAAAGGGGAGGAGCCAGTGGACTCAATTCAACTCAGGGTTGAATGGAGAGAAGAGGCGTGGGCAGGGGGGGCGGTGAGGTCAAGGATGGAGTGTCATTGTGCGGTATGCAGGCAAGATAATGAGTGACCCCCACAGTTATTTAAAAACCTTCATCTTAGCACAATTTGAGCCACTGAAGTAATTTTTCATTCAAATGCATGCAACGTTTTTAGTCTGCAATAAAGCTATCCATGCTGCCCCGAAAATATAAATGTATATAAAATGCCACATCAAGGAATTCATTTTGTTCTTTCACAATGAGTTACCTTTGTAAAAATGAACCGTTTCCCTGCTTCATCATGCAAATGGTCGACTTCAGTCTGCCCAAGCATAACCTAACTTCAGATGTCATTCTCCATGTGAAAGAAAGTGGACTGTTAACATATGGACAAAGAAATGAGAAGAGGAATATACTTTCGCTATTTGCTGTTCAAAGACCTGATAAGATCAATTTGAACTTTATTTCCTTCCCTGTCTATAATTTGAGCGCCTTCATTCGCGACAGTGGTTATGACTGAGTGCGCAGTTAGCTAGCTATTTCCTGGCTGTCTAAATGCCTCTTCCGGGAATTCCACAATCTACAAAACAGCTCGGAGTTCTTATCAAGGTTTTTAAGCGAGTAGGTGACGCCACAGACAAGTCCACTGTCTCTTCGCTGGCCAAGGGAGGAACGGAAGCATGTTAGCTTGTGAGCAAGCTAGTGGTTAGCCACATCCGCGATGACCTGCTGGGAAATATTCCAGCCACTGGAGGCTGTAAGTGGATATATTTTTGCACGTAGGGATTTGTAAGCAAAAGAAAGATTGCGAGAAGTATCATTTTTTCTCTTTGTTGGCCGTGGTTTAACATATTCTGCATTCACATTCGTGTTTATTAATCATGATGGAAACCTACTCACCAGAATAAAATGGGCTCCGTCCTGTCATCCTCGTGCTACACATTAAGATTCATGGTTCTTTTATTCTGTATGTGCGGTTTTAACTGACATGATTTGTGTAAAATGACGACTTGCGCGAGCCTCACGATAAAGCCCATTCGTTCTAGTCAGCGCGCAAATTTGTGATTGCAGAAAGTGATGCTTGCCCCGCCATGGTTGGATAAACAATCACAAATACGACAGCCTCGGCTCATGTTGCCTCTTCTGTTGAATTATAATCTCACTGGTGACAGATGGACCTCCCCATAATCCACACGCAGGCCAAGCAACTCCCATAATCCTCTCTCCATGTCCATGACATCCACCCATGACTGTTAACTCTATTTCTGGTCTATATTGCCCGGGTGATCTTATTCAATTTCAAAATGGGTCCATTTTCATTTAATTAACACAACATGAGAAAATGATGTCAAAACTGATGATGGAGAAGACTTAATTTCGACATCTCTGCTTTGCTACAATCATGAAATCCGATGTAAATGGAATTCACGAATCCATCAGTTCAATTGTCATTTCTGTATTTCGGCTCAAAACCAAGATCCATCGCCTCTTTATCTCCTCCCCACTCACAAGGGAGATCTCTCCATCCTGATATTGATGTCTGGCGGGTGACGCCGCGCTTCCTGACAAGACCGCTCCTTGGATTGATGATGCCGACGCGAATCGATGCGTCTGCCGCTCGAATCTTTGCGGCCCATGGCAAGAATATGACCCCATGTGTTTTGACCTGCCCGCCTGGAGCCGCAAACCCGTCACACCGGCTGAATGCAATTATGGTGCATGACTTTGACCTGCGATAACGTTGTTTTTCTTACAATGGAAACGGACTCTGTAGTTTACGCAGAGTTTATAGTCAATGGGTATAATGAGGTGGTGCCTCTGCTTCGGGGCAAGAAGAAATGTGCCCAACGAGACGACTCTTTCGTTTTCACGTCTACATATTTATATGATGAATACAAAGCTACGATTCAATTGCAAAAGTAACTAGCAATAAACTCTTCTCAAAAACCTCATTGGAGTAAGGGCACAAAACTTTGCTATTCAAACACCCTGGTGGGCGTGACTGGCACATTCCAATCGTTTCATTGGCCTATGGGGCAGTTTCAAAAATGCCTGATGAATCCTGACGAGCATTCACTTCTTTTTGAATATAAAGATGCCTGTGCCCAGAATTATTGTGAATGTCAGTTATGTAAAGCCAGAAGACTTTTATTATGTTAAAAATGGGGTCATTGATGGCGGAGGGTGGTTCATTTGCGTGACTTCACTGAAAAAAAAGAATCTGTTGAACATTGGTTGCACGCATAACAATCGTGCTTGACCAAAATCAATATTGCACAAGATAAACTCAGATTCATGTTGGTTAAACATGATTTTAATCCGTGCAGCCAATGGCCAAAGCCAATCCAACAGACCTTTTCTTCAATGTTTGATGAGCTTCACTAGATCCAACATAAATGCACAAAAGTCAACAGTTCACTTAAAACAAATTCACACACTAAACACACATTGAAACATCTTTCATCTGGGCTTTCGTAACAGAACCCCCGACCAGTACCACGGCAACATCGAGTCCAAAGTTACCCCTCTGCTGCCCTTCACACAGTGATCAAGGTTGCAATCTGAGCCACCGCATAGGTAGATACAAACACATCTCTTTATTATTCGCACTGAAAACTACATTAAGTGGACACCAAGCGTAAAGCGAAACTTTCACATGGAGACCACAGTTCAGCCTCCCACGCAGAACAAATCATGGGTGGGCAGAGTTAAAAGTGAAAGCTGACAGTAAAGCGAACACAGAGAGCGGAGGAAAGAGAATGTAGCTTCATGCCGCCTGAAACGTTGAATGTGAATTATGCATGCATGGAGTCGGGCGCTCACTTTTAAGTGGCGTCGCTCTCGCTGCAAGGGAGTGTCGCAGTGTCGAGCGCTTCCTCTCATCCCACACATCAACACTGCACGCGCACACACACGCACGCACACACACGCACACAGCAGTCAATGTGTACTTAACTCTAACCGCGTGGGTGTATTTAGAGATACAAACAAAAATGATGAATACTTAATCAAGAGGCAATGATCTTGGAGTGACGAGTAATGTGCTAGTGGATTGCAGAATGAGCTACAACCTGACTGCTACTGTAATGGTAGTAGAAATGGGAGCTACTGAACTCAGTAAATTTCATTTATGCATTCACCGAGCCCTTTGCAATCGGAAAGACTGCCCAAAAAAAAAAAAGCTCTTTCATGTTCGCCATCTTCTTGTAGTTAGCTCTGCGTTGCGAACAGCTATGCAGTTTCCAAGCCGGCAACATTGAGGCAGCTACCATGGCACTTCCTGTTAGCGCTCTTATTTGAAACCTATTCAAATAAGAATAGGTTTGATGTCAACATTATGAGTGTCACATATGAACAGGTGACTGACTGTTACAACAGTGTGTCATCTTGTTACATTGGTGGTGTTTCCATACGTTTATTCAAATATGCTACTTTTGGTATTAAATTATTGCATATTGGGGACACTCTAAGGGACAAAGCGGATTAATATGCAGGTCAGAATATCTGTTCAGGCATCGCGTACAGCTCTACAGGCCACCAGGAAATCGCCCGGTTGTCCAGATTACCCTCGCAATGCTCACGAACCAAACCCATGCACCAGATTCCCTCCAGCATGTGGGATGATCAGCAGCAGCCAATGATGGCTAAGCAGAGCGTGAAATGAAAAGCAAAAGTGCGCAAAGTCATGAATCTAAGTGTGAGCGGTTGTGCCCTGCACTTGACTGGCACATAAATTGTAGTCCCGAAGCACCCGTCAACAGTACAGTTTGTAATTCATTCAGGCCCAACTAGTTTGTGATGGTATTTGTGTGTGTTTCTCATACAAGGCGATTAGAAATGCCAAAATTAACAGCGAAGTTGTGACTAACACTAAGGGCGGAGCCAAAACTTTTTAAGTGGGGCGGGTGAAGAAATGACTCACTAAGCGGTAGCCATGGGAATGAACAAACCTGAAATTTGGTACTTTGGGAGTACTTTGGGCCTTGACTAAATGTTAATACTGCCACTTGCTTGTTGAATCATGGCACGGTCAGATTTAACAGAAAGGACGTATAGGCTGTATTCTTTTCCTCTGCCCAAAGAAAAGATTGTTGTTTGATGAGTTGACTTGCAGAATGACAAAGAAATACCATCAAAATGTTCCCATTTTGTGCAGGTTTGGATACAAATCTGGAACCAGGATCCGTTATAGTCTGCTTGCACTGAAGCCGGAACCAGTAAAAAAACGTCACCCGATTTGAAATGCGTATTCCAGCCATCTACAGGACTGAAGTGGAGACAAAGCTACTTCGGATCGCTCGGCCTTGCGGAAGGGCTGTGTGTGTTCGACCGAGTGCCATTCTTCTGCTTCTGATTGTGTTTTAAGTTGGCCGTTGCATTTGAATTTCTCGAGCTCTGAGCCCCTGAGTTGGCTTTCTTTCACACTCTTTGGTGTCTTTTCTTTTGCAACGTATTATGAAAAAAACCCAACCATAAATGTTGAAATGTCGAGTATTATTGGGATCGAATTTTTATTGGAATAATAAAATAAAAATCGCATAGAATTGAGACGAATATAATTTTGTTCTTGGCTTCTGAATGAATTCTTTGCAAATAATAATTTTAAATAATCTCAGTTTTTAAATATGTGCAAATCATATGGGCGTGTCTATGAACACCAGCTTGTTTGCTCCTTTTGCCAATCATTCCCTGCCCTCCTCCGGCTGGTAATTGCCCGCAACTACACTTGCTTCCTTTTCATTACTCCTCTCCATCGTTCCCGTCCTCCTCCCCCCCCCCCCCCCCCACCGAGCGCTCGAGGCCTCGCCAACCCTCACAGTGGGAGGAGACGGCAGCCCAGATGCTTTTAGCGCGTTGACATTTTGCGCCAGTGCAAAAACACTGCATAGCGAAGCAGGTTGGCTCAGTGTGAGCGCGGGAGCCTGGCGGTAATGAGCTCGCTCTGACAGGGAGAGGAAGGGAGCGTCTATGTGTGTGTGTGTGTGTGTGTGTGTGTGCTCATTCACCAGAGTTGCTCTAATGAGGCCTGTGGTTGGTCGTGAAAATACCGAGCCAGCTGTGACCACCAGGCTGGAGTAATGCTTCACATTTTCAAATGTGTCCCACCATTGTGATTACCAACTGGGTTAAAGACCGACAGGCCGACACTTAGACTTGCCAGTCGACACCATCCTTCATGAAAGAAGGGCGACGAGTCAAAACGGCAGCATGGAGTGTCATTACCGTGTAGCGATCTGGTTTTTAAGTGAATATCAGAGGATGAGTTGCACAAAAAAATAAAAAGTGAATCAGTGAAATCGCAAAGAGGGAACTGAGAATGTGAGGTGGCAATTTTATAACCGTTCGAGAATTTTATTTATCGTTGTTTTTTTAAATTTCAATTTGTGTTTTGTTTTTGTCAAAACGGAGTTTGTTTTAATTTAGAGTCAGAGTGGGTTTGTTCGTTTATTTGTTCCTCAATTCATTTTTTGTTGATTTTTTTATTAGTTTAAGTTTTAGTTTTGTCTATCTGCAAGTGTAAGTACAATAAATAACTACAAAGAAGAAGAAGAATAGGTTAAAGAAGTACAATAAGTGCACTGCATCTTAAAGTTCAAGCGTGAAGTAATTTTTGAAAATCTCAAACAAAATATTTTTATGTCACCAGTATTTCGTCAGTCCTTCTGCAGCATTGCTAGTTGTAAACCATTACAGATGATTCCATCCATGCACTCCAATAGTTTGAATGTTTTCGTACAGGATTCCATCCATGGTACACGTATCATACTTTGAATCAAATGTTTTCATAAAAAGCAGCTCGAGTTATTCACTGATTATCACACCGAATTTTTTATTTTTGCAAATCCGATTGAGAGAACAAAGGCTTCAATGTGCTTGGAACAAAAAATGCTCCTCGACGCCGGCGTGAAATTCATTCGCTTTGCGAGAACCAAACTGTATCGTTCACATTTTCTGGTTCATTTACTGTGCCCTATTCTTTTCAAACAACCCTTGGCCTGAACGTGAACGGTGCATCGCCACACACTGCCGAGGCATTTTGGCGAATAGCTTGATAACAATGGCGAAGGGCAGTTAACGGGACAATCAACAATGCATGACAATGGCTGATTGGAGACTCGGCCTTCTGTAAATGACGTCACGGGCCGGAGATTGCCGAACAAAAACGTCTTCATTGTCGCTATGGTTATAGCTATTAACCTGGGTGGGTTCTGTAAAAAAAATAAATTAAAAAAAAAATAATGAGAACCAAAGTAGGCAGCCTGGTGGTCTAGTGGTCAGCACGTCGACCTCACAGTGCAGAGGTCTTGGGTTCAATCCCTGCTGCGGCCTCCCTGTGTGGAATTTGCACATTCTCGCCATGCCTGTGTGGCTTTTCTCCAAGTGCTCCGGTTTCCTCCCACATTCCAAAAACACCCATGGCAGGCTGACTGAACCCTCAAAGTTTAAGCCCAAAATATTACTCATAAGAGAGTTGGCCAAGTTGACGTCACACTCGACCTTTACATAAAGTGAGGATGTTCTTGCTTTTCGTTCCTTGTTTGCAAAGTTGCTAACTTCTGAAGTGCATTTCTATCCATCCATCCCTCCAACCTTCCATCTATCTCTCCATCCATCCATCCCTCCATCATAATCCCTCCCTCCATCCTGAAACGACTAAAGAAAGCCATTGTGCATGAATTCATACCAGCAAATAGATGAAAACACGTTTGTGTATTTCGAGGTGGACTGGGCTGTGGGCATGCAATGAGATAAAAGCGTCCCTCTCGACGGCAACAGATGAAGCGCACAGCATGCACACTGCAGTCCATACAAACACACCATACAGAGACCAACATTGAGACCAAAATATCTGCCTTTCGATCGCAGCCTTTACACATCAACCCTGTGCGTATGTCCGCGTTTTGAACCATGACTTTCGTTATATTCTTAGCCTCGTCTAAACACGGCAGGTTTACTGCCCGCTTCTCTGCCTCGCAGACTAAAACTCTATAATTAGGCACAGAGAAGAACAGTTTCAAATTGCAGCTCCACCCAAATTAGCATTTGTGCACACACGGTTTGAACACTGGTCCACTGCAAGCACCATTTCTTAGGCTTGATTTGCGATTACCACCACATTATTTTCAATTCGCAGCGCTCTTTTTATACATTAAATTCAATTTGGCCACTAACCAAGCTGGCCTTTGTGTTTCGGGTATTCGTCTGAACTCTTTGGGGACCGCGGAGCATGTATAGACTTGCGTCGAAGCAACAACACGAGAGACCGCCTCCCTCCTCGCTGCTGCAAATAAATCCCCATTTCCTTCACAGTTCACGCTGACACTCACAACCGGCGTCCCTTTTTGATTGTTTTTGAATGGGGGCAATCGTGGGGGTCTCGGCAGAGGGCTGCCACTGCCCTCCCGCTGTACTTTGGCTGAGTGAAAACATTCGGCTTTCGGAAAGAAAAGAACCGTTGGCAAAGTTCACAAGCGGGAAATTTGCAAAGGTGATACGTGTTTGGAAGAGAGAGCGAGAGGCCAAAAATAGCAGAGGCTTCACAATGGATTCCTGCTCTGTGTCTTTAAGATTTGTTTCCACCAAGCAATATGTTTTGGGAACACTGGGTGTGTAGATTTAAAGCAGGGGTGCTCAAACTTTTTGGATCGAAGATCTACTTTTCGATCAACTAAGCTCCCGGGATCTACCCTTACCGGCACGTGCGCGCACACGCACACACTCACACACCCACCCACCCACGCACACGCACACACACGCCCTGATGAGAAACAGCCTGAAACTGATGCATGCAACGCACTTTTGCAGCCTGTTAACAATCGTAGCTCACACGTACCATTTTAAAGTGCTTCCCTGGGCCCTCCTAGATCCCTATTCTTTGCCCGTGCCCTCGGTGATTTGTACACGAAGCAAACTCTGAATGAGAATAATGACGATAAAAGATAGAGCGCAACAGTTCTGATCACAAGCTGCAATTGCAGACTGCTGAGAGCTAACAACTTCCGGTGACGTAATCACGCGCCACCGTAAATTCAAGATTTACCTGCTTTATTTTATTTTTTAAATGAGACTGATATGATTATTAATATGTACAAAGACACACAAATGGTTGTTTGTTTGTTTTTCTCCTCGACACTCCTCGGATCTACTTGAGACCTGTCTTAGATCTACCGGTCGATCAGGATCTACCTAATGAGCACCCCTCATGTAAAGAGTGTGTACTTCATGTCAGCATGACAATTTCACCCACAAATGAGGTCAACAAAGGCTGTTTTAGGTCCTCCAAGGGGGCGGGGGGGGGGGGGGGGGTCACAGGCTGGCCACCCCACCAAGAGTGCATTACCATTTTTTACACTTATTTTGTTGTGACCCTCCCAAAATTATTTAATTAAAATGTTTTCGTTGTTTAAAAAACAACAACCTCTCTCCTATATAATTCATTTCCATGAATTAGTTCTTTTTGTAACCCTTTATGTTATGTGCAAATCAAACTCTTCACATTTAGCACCTTTCTTTGAGCAGGTGAATCTTGACTGTATCAGTCTGCGGGCGTGTTAAGAGCAGCTTTTGAGGACTACCAGGAGGATCACTCAGGTGAAGTGCGAACAAAGGATTGCCAGCTCCCCCCCCCCACACCTCAAATTACTCACCCGTGCAACCATGTTTTCAGTTTGTTTACCTGTTATGCGGCAGAGTGATTATCAGGTTGACTCTAGGACGGGAGATAACATGATCATTAAAAGGTGAACTTCACAACCCTGTCAGCTTTTTAGGTCAGTTTTTTTTTGTCGTCTGCTCAAATGTGATGGTGTACCGCAAAAGCACCGTGTTTTAGCCCACAAAATTAACAGCCATCAAAACACACAGCAGACTATGAAGCGGACCGCATTGACCACAGTTGACTGATTTTACCCATTTAAGGTCGTTTGTGTCACTTCCCATTTGCACTCTTATGCTCACAAAGCCTCACAAAATCCTGTGATATTCACTATCAGGACCAAAAGTGGGAGTCCTTTTCAGTCCTGGAGTTTCATGGTTCATACTGGCCTCCTGTAGTTCACAACGTTTAAATGAAGACAAACAATTGTATCCCAATTACCTTATCGCTCTCTACAGCAATATTCATGTTGCACTTGATCAAAAATCTAAATTACATCTGAATGTGCTCAGACTAGGACCTGTGTTTATTTGACAAAAATACAAAAAAGGGACCAATAGGCAAGGGTACATAAGAATACTTCACACTCGACAAGGCAGATTTATGCAACGGTGTTAAGCCAGCAACATTTAGGCAGTGAACAAGGCTCATCCTGTTAGCGTTTTTGTTTGGAACCAATTCATACCACTTTCCAGAGCATTACTTAACAGACTGACGCTAACTTAACGATCGCCACGCTGCAACAGGCTTTCCCAGCATGCCTTGTTGCCATTACAAGTAACACTCGAGGCTGTGTTGCATCTTTTTATCGGCGAAGCCAGGTCAAAAATGTTCTTTTTAATTATGTTCTAGTGGGGCCGCATAGACCACATTACATATCGCAAAGATGTTTTTGACTTGACTTCCCCTTTAATGTGATTTTTTTTGGGGGGGGGGGGTAAAGTCACGTTGTAATATAATTACAGTGGTGTTGTTGCTACGTGTGTATTACATTATTGCGACTTGGTGACACCCTTGGTAACAAAGGTCGTGCAGTCAGTCCTGTGGAGAATACAATAGCCTGTGATTGACAATTGATTTGTTCGTTGGACATTTGTATGAGAAGGAGAAAATAAAAAGAAATGTCATGAAAGCACTTCATTTGCCGATTTCAAAACTGATCCTTGGGGTGGAGGAAATGAATGCATGGGCTGGTATAGTGGCCCCAGGCAACGCATATTCAGGTGCAAGGCCACCCCGCCGGGAAATTGCCCAGCTGCAGATTACCCACGGCAGGCCTGCTGTCTTGGGAGGAGACTTAGTTTGACTTTCAGGAATGTACGGCAGGTTAAAGTGCACCCATTTTGAAGTCCAAAATCAATGTTCAACACACGGTACTTTGTCATGCATCAAATTGAAAGCCCCGATGAGGACTTTGAAGCTGCTCTGCAATCATTTAACAACTCATATAATGACTCAATGACCCAAAACATGTTCTATTGCTTGAAAACATGACCGATCTCAACCACTCACGAATTCACATAAACCATATACCATTCCCACATATGTTCTTAAAGCATCATGAACATACACTCTTAATTTTCATAGCTAGAATTTCACTTTGCATGTCAGAAGTGAGCAGTGATGCACTGGATGAAGAGACATTCAAAATAGGTGCCTGACTTGCTGCTTATTTGAAGTAGCATTCAAACACACGCGTGTTGCATATCTGATGACTAAGCCCGGGCTCCACTTCACGTCCACAAGTCCGCACACATGGATACCTTTGTACACACAACCTGAACAGACAACGTGTCATAAGAGAAGAATGCATAGCCTGAAGCTAAAATAATCTGCGGGAGACTTTTTCCTCAACGACGTGTTCTTAAATCGTCTGAACATCCCGAAGTTTTGCAACAAAAATGCCTTTCAATCGTTTTTATTTTGGTTCAATAATACAAAAAGTCATCGTGGGCTTTACCTGAGTTATGTGCCCGGCTGGCTGTGAGGAAGCCAAGGTTAAAGTTAGATGAAAAATACTCCACTGACAAGAAAAAAAAAACCCAAAAAGAAAATGTGGGATGAGGGGGGGGTGATACCTGCACAAACGTCGGCAGACGGTCAGACTACGATGAGAGGAAAAATATATCCCTCGATAATAAGATGTGTGTCTGTGTGTGTGTGTATGAGAGTGTGTGTTGAGAGACAGCTTAACTCTGAGGCAGAGGCGGCGCAAATGTGTGCAAGCCGGAGGGCCGGGTGCGTTTCAGCCGGTGGCATACACACTGACACATACGAACACTCCCACACACACACACACACACACACACACACACACACACACACACACACACACACACACACACACACACACACACACACACACACACACACACACACACACACACGTAGAACAATGTATGGCCGAAAGGTTTGAACCAGACACCAGACCCTGAGGGGGGTCACTCTATACACCTGGCTGAAGCACTGCACCCTCATCTCTCACTACCTCACTGTTCTGAAACAAATTCCAGGTTAACACCGAACTTCCAAGTTGTGCTTTCCTTCTCATACATGGCCTGTTTGCCGATTCATTCCACGTCTAGGACCTTTCACCCTTGACGTGGCGTCGCCTTAAAAACTGGGAGTAGTTGTTATGGTGTTATCGTAAAGACGCCAGCTCAGTCCTTTTGCTGAACTGCAACATAATCACAGGGTTTCTCAAACAACAGCCTCACTCTGCTGCCTTTTGTCTCTCGGCTCTCTTCCTGCTTTTCCGAGCTACAGTACGCACGAAACCTCAAGTTTCTTTGCCTCTTGGCTTTTTTTTATGCTTGGGAATCACTTTTCTCAAAAAAACGACTTGTTCAGTTGTTTGAAATCTTCACAGCTGCTCTCACAGCAGAGAGGAGAAGACACTTTCACCAGGTAGCTGACAACTCCATGGGCAGTAAAATGATCAGAAGATATCATTCAAGTCTGCCAGTTCAATTAGAGTCTGGACTTCAGAAAGCCTTGTTGTTTATGGGACAGTCTAAAATGCTTAACTCATTTTGTGCCAAAATAGTTTTGGGTGGTTTTTTTAAAAATATTACTAAGGGATTCACACACCTCTTCAGTCAGTATCGAAGCCGTGGAATTGATTTCAGTATGATAAATAAGCACGAGATGGCAGGAGTGTCTTTGATCGGCTCTTAGTCCACACAGAGTGTGAGTGGGTGTGGGGTGTGGTACGGCCGTCCTACGTCGCGATGTGACGTGCGGACGCAGTGTGTTGTTGAGAACATGGATTAGTACCGGCAGCGGATGCTACAACAGAGCTTTTTCAAATCAAATAAAGATGACAAAGCGTTGGCCCTCCCAGTTTGAGAAAAACAGCTGGCATTAATTAATGGAAAAAAAGTTCAACATTGCTTGTTGTCCAAAAAAACATCATGATGTAAAAACTGGCGTAATTTCATTTTTGTGTCCGTGTAAGTCGAGTCTAGTGTTTTAGGGTCCGTGTTGCACCCATTTGGGCGTTTCGGTGCATGGAGTTGCCTCGCTCCTGAGTCATCTGACAATTTGGTCACAGAACATAGTCTGCGTTCAGCGTAGAAATGGGCACCTTGTCATTTTTCGTGGCAGGGTAATGGACTGATTCAGCGTTCTTGTGAATTTGGTAAACACGCTCCTTCCCACAACAGCGCACAGAGGCACAAATGTCTCGTTACACCAAAAGAAAGAAAATTTCACCGACGCGCACCGCTAGACTACGCTTGCCTCCGACTGACCTGATTTTAATGTACATGGGGTATGGCGGGGTCCGGCAACTTCCCATCCCACAACGGCGCACAATGCCACAAACGCTTCCTTATGCCAATTTCTACTGATGCATCTTGAAGAATAGAATACTCCTTCCATGCATGCACTCAAAAATTCAAATCCAATATATTCCAATGGGATCCCATTTTTACAAAGAGAACTTTTAGGTTTTGTTGTGTGTATAAACATAGAAGTCGTGTTCCAAGTCTCAGCAGAGGCCTTATTTTCAACTGCAGTTCTCAGTTTTTAAATTATACAGGAAAAAGTAACCTGCCAGGGCACGAAGATTGTCTTGATTCACCGCGGGAGAGAAGCAGGTAAATAAAAGAGCTGAAGAACATGAGCCGCCTCGTAAAAATAATATTATTGTTTATTTTTCCACAGTGCAGCGCTTAATGGTGGGTTAGGGGTTAAGGTCCCAACAGGCTGCTCTCTGCCACGTGCCTTTAGAGTTCATTAGAAAAAAATGACAAAAAGAGGTCAGCCCGATCCCCCTCCTGACCCTGCTCCCACAGCCTGAAGGCAGTCGCTGAGATTAGAGCAGCAATAAGACTGCTTTACTGTATTCCCGCTAACTAGATAGAAGGAAATACTTTATGCTCTTCATACAGTAACACTACGTCCTATACTGCCATTTATCACTTTCTTTGTTGCCATGGAGATGTGTACACAAAGCAGGATTTTGAAACCGGCGCCCATATTTCTTGTCAGACGCACCGTGCATGTGTCCGCAGGCTTGCCAAGGTGGCGTCAAAGAACAAAAGGGCCGCTACAAATTTTGCGTTGTTTGTTCTGCAGTGATGTTTTTGAAGCTTTCCTGCCAGACACCCCAGCAACATCTTACACACACACACATTTTCCAACCCATACGGGAAGACACACATTATCAAGCCGCGGGGTCCCACCAGGCCAGGTGTCTAAATATTTAATAACGTTTTAAAAGCACCCCACCTCCCATCCCTTATGTACTCTCTTCTCTTCCCTTTTGGGTCACTGGTAAATCCTGCCAATTTAAGGATTAAGACATTCAGAGGTCCCCTGGTATAAAAAAAGAAAATAAAGTCCATCCCATTACTATGTCCATCTCAGCTGTTCCTTTACGGGTACACATGTCAAAAATATTTACATTATTTTGTATGCAATGGAGCCCCGCATACTCACGGTTCACCTGTTTTTTTTTTTCAATAGCCAAACATGGAAAATGCTTGTTGCCCATATATCATATGATTTTTGGGGGTTAAAATAATAATAATAATAATAATGTTTTTTTCAAGTCAATTACAACAACCAAAATGTGTTTTTCAATCAGTAAAATAATTACATCGAATATAAAGAACACAAAGTTTGTGCAGCTCCTTCTGGTGTGTGGGCCTTGGCCACCAGGGGGCAGAATACTACAGCCATACCGATGTTCTACATTTAAATACATGAAGAACACAGTAACACGGTCACTGTTCGCAGAGGAAAAACAACATTTGCCTGTGAGTATTTTTCCATTTTCTGGTTACACATGTTGCGACATTGTTTGTTGTTAAAAGTCTGCAAAGTCTATGATATTTGCTTATTCTCTTTGTTTCATGTTTAGTTTGACAGCAAACTTAACTAGGAGTTCTTGAGGACAAATGTGTATATGGATAACCGAGCGGAAAGTGACACATTTGCAGTCCGGGCACATGCCTCTTTTTCGAGAGGGAGTATAAGAATTTAGAGAAGGTACCAAGACCACCACAAGAAGGATTTGTTGGAAAAACAGTCACTTAAGAGGTCGGAAAAGTAGCTAAATTGGCAATCTTGAGTAGCCATTCGTTTGTCGGGGTAATGGCAGCCGTACTCTGCTTTTGAATCCGGCGTAATGTGAACCTGAGCGAGACAAGTGGTTGTCAGGTGTTGTGTCATTTTTAATTGTGCATTTTGATGGGAAAATGTCAGATACATTTTGCACAAATTTCTTCTTTAAAGCTTGGCAAGGCTTCTTGTTCTTTTAGAACAAGTGCCGCACAAGCGAAAGAAAAATTAAAACGGCAGCATCGACTTAATCCGGTTTAATTTTTGTGGCAACCTTTGATGTAAGTTTCCAGAAAATTGGCATCCAATTGCACCAGCTTAGGATGCCGTTTGCCTTTAGAGTTTCTAGTTTTTACACACCAGACTGTTTTTCTTGTATCATCCATCTGGTGCACAGAGGGTCAACACGAGGTTCCTCTTCGAGGGGAAGTTCAGAGATGAGACGATTGAACAGATAAGAAAAGAATCTTTAACTAAACACTGGCGTTTATGATCGTGTTTTTGTGCACTCGATCTCTGGTGGAGTGCACAGTATCGCCTCATCTCCTTGCTCAGGCGGCCGAAACTCCAGTAGTTTCTTATCGGCCCAGCAGAATCAATGGAAGCTTTTTTTTCCCCACTTCAAAGTGCGGTTCGACCAAATTATTAGCACGAGTGCACCGGCAGGACAAACTATCTCCATCTAGAATGTGTTAGTATGACCTGGGGGGGATCCCTTTCAGGGGACAGTCCTACCTATATTTGAACCCCTAAACAGAGAAATAATTGGTTTATTACAAAATATTTGTGTTATATGTCTACTTTTGAAAAAAATAACACAATATCATATAACAGCAATTCTGCAGACCCCTGGTCTACAGTTAATCATCAACAGCGCTCATAATAAAACATAAGCGTACACAGTATAGCAGGTACACACGCGCCCCATGGCCTGCAATTTGTTTCAACCTGAAGATATTTTTTTTTCCTTTCCGCTCTCTTATCGTCTGTCCTCACATCTCCCATTGCATTCCTGACATGCCTCACGGAGACAAGGGGTTGGGGTGGTGGTCTGGTGCGGGCGGGGGGAGGGGCAGAGGGAGGTCTTCGGGATCACAACATGCTCACAATGGCACTGGCTGCAGCCATTGTCCGTGTGAACTGAGGGAAAGGACTTGGTGCTTGCATAGCAAAAGAAGCCCAGATCTGCTGTAACAGCATTCAAACAATTCAACGGCACTTAGTGATTCTCCCCGGGCCGCATACGAGATCTCTGTATCCAATTTTCTCTTGCTCCTTTTTTAAAAGTGGTGTCCTTTTGGAGCCCCAGAGAAAGCAAATCTATTCAGGCTTGGGATTTCAACTAACTGATCTCATGAGAAGGCAAGTAAATCCTCAAAACATTGTGGCAGGCGCGCCAGGTCTGACGCCTCCGAGTCAATCTGCCAACGCAACACTACCATCTGCTGGTAGAAGCCTCACAACCCCCCCAGGAAAGTACCACTTCAAATCGTTCTAACCATCCAAAAGTTTTCTTTCGGGCTCATCCTGTTCAGGGTCATGTGAGTCTATCTGTAAAACTGACTTTGGGGGAAATGCAGATGAAACCCTGGACTGGGATAAAGAGTCAACCATTAACACTCATCTTCACATCACTGAGGGGGAAATAGAATACAGACTACCTACACAAAAGTCAGGCAAGGTGTGTGCGTGTGTGTGTGTGTGTGATTTTTTTGCGTGTGATGTACTAAGTAGTGCGTTCTCGCAAACTCCACGGCAGAAGAAGACAAAGAAGAAGCAAGCAGGTGGAGGTCTGTCCGTTCTAAAATAATGGTGATGAACTGTAATTTTGCAATGGTGGAGACACGCGGTTAAAATCACGTTGAAGTGACAGACTGGCGATGATGGACGGGTGGCCCGGATGCTGGCGAATGGCGGACTGGCAAAATGTACAGACGCACCAGCCTGAAAATTAGAACGTTAAGCAACCATATGACGTTGCTTTTAATGTTTAATGAGAACACATAATGGGAAATGCCATAGACAGGCTAACAAATATAATCTGTTTTATTACACTTTCAGTGATGCATAGCTGAACACAAATGGTGCAGCAACATATGTAGACAGAAATTATAACAATATTGACAGCTATATATTCTCTATCCTCTGCAAAAATTAAATATTATTGCAGTGACTGAATCACTTGCAGTAGTCTTCTTTGTGTTTGTCTGCATGCCATTATCAAACTGCAATCCAGAAGGGGCGACAACATATTAATTATGATATACATACTGTTTAATTTTTTACATTCTATTTAATGATGGTATTATGAGATGTTTTTCTTCGTACAATATAATTTCATGATCAACTTCTGTTAGTGTCCAGCAGGTGGCAGAGGCGTTCCCGGTTTTCCTGCTGTGCACCTGTCTGGCATCACAATTACTGGGACTATTTAAGGACCTCATGGACCCACGACAAGCTGTTAGATAATTTCGCCTTGCTAGATGCTCTCCCATTATTCTGGTTCCGTTTTTAGCGCTTGCCGGGATTTATGTTTTTTGGCATAGTTATTTGTACTTTGTCAGTCTTGTGCCTACTTTTTGTAAATAAATATTTTTGTGAGATAAACTTTCCTGGGTGTCCGCTTGAAGGATCCTATTCTGTTTGGAACCTTACGGACGCTCTACAATTATTTTCCTCATTAAAAAAGAGGTTTAGGATTAATACCATTTTGATGGAGAAATATGCTTTGTGTTTGTAAAGTTTTAAGCATGATCCGGGATCAAATTAAACTAGAATTTCAAGGCAACACTCTATTTTGACTTCCTGCCGGTGAAATGACCAGGTGTCCCTATAGTTTTGTGCATATACTCCTACACAAGCTCCGTCATGCAAGGCAAAATCCATCAGCGTTCAGCTTGGCTGCACCCTGTCCGGCCGTGTGTATTTCCTGTTACGGACACATTGAGTCACATCCTTCCCGCCGCCTCTAGCAGCCTTCATTTCCCTCCAGCTGTGCAGCCCCCCACTTCCATGACGGCCAGGTTAAAAGCCGGGTCAACATAGCTTAGCGCTACAATAGCTCACTAATCCCCGTTCTTCACTCCAGTTACCCTAACCTTGTGTAACTTGAGTTCATCTGACACGGATAAATGCTGGATTAGAGCAGCCCACCAGAGCTTGGAAACACTGAGGAAAAGCGAGCGCGGAAAAGCCTGTGATGCACACTGGAGAAGCAGGAAAACATAGAGGAAGAAAAATGCACACTCACTGAGGTGTAGCTGGTCTTGCCTATGTTGTGGTTCTGGTTGTAATTGAGGTTCTGGTTCTCCTGCTCTCGGCACTGCAGCCCCGCCAGGTGCCTCTCCAGGGCTGCCCAGTCCATGGTGGGCAGAGTCTCTTCTTCTACAGCCTCCTCTTCTCTGTAACCCCCCATACGTCCCACAGTCCCAACACCGTCTCCTCCTCCGCCACCCCCGCCTGTGCTGCGGCCGCCCCTGTTTTGACTGAAGCTTTGGTGCCTGGGCTTGGGAGTCCCTGTGAGTCCCCCCTGTGGTGTGCCAGGGGAGTGGAGCGGGTTGCTACGAGGCGAAATCACATTCCCGTTTTGTTTGAGTTCCTCAGGGATGGCGGCAATGGTGGCGGCGGTGGTGGTGTGCCCGGTTGGGGCCGGGAGGGGCGGAACAGACTTCACATCCTGTAATTCTTTGTCAAGGCTGCGGCCGTTCTTCCCGTCGCCCTCGCTGACCTCATCGGGCCCCATGATGCCACTTCTGCCTCCCTCCTGACCGGGCGCTTGCGGAGAGGCGTCGTTGTCTCCGTACTCGCTCTCCCACTCCTCCATCACCTTCTTCTTATACTCTTGGTAGTCCTCATCCTCCTCATAGTCCTCAAGGGTGACGAGGTCCAGAGAAGGGGAGGATTTATAGTCATCCAGTGTGGGCAGGTCAGGAGAAGGGGAGCAAGGAGTAACTTTGTTGGAATTGGACTCTGAGCTGGAGCGACTGGACGCGTCGCTCCCCAGGTCCATGCCATCCTCCCGGTAGTCCTGCAACAAAACAATCAGCAGATATCAGAAGATGTACACCAAGAGAGAAACATTCGAATTCTCTTTGCGTCCCTGAAAGAAAAGGTCACAAATGCACCTTGTTGAGATAATTATTGGGTTCTCTGAAATTGGGGTGCAGCGGCTACATTGTCCTTTTCAGGATTCATTATTGCACTCCGAGGACACTGCCTGCACCTTTTGCAGGACCAAAAAGCTTCTGATGTATGTCCAAATTCTAAAATTAAAGTGTCAAGGCTTTAAAAGCAGCAAATTTGTACCTCTTTTTGTATTTTTCTGCTCGGTTGAGTGTAACTGTATGAACATGCAAGCACCTAAAGATGTTCTAAATACAGCACTTGCTCAGAGTGTTTTATCATGAACGCCAATTTCAATCAAATTAATATCAATGGTGTAACGGTTTGTTGAAGGAATGAAGGAAAGTGTCAGGAATTATGGGGAAAAAAAGTGGTTCCTTTGAGAATTTTGAACCTAAGTACATCGAACTATGCATCAATTCACTCATTTTCCTAAGCTCTAATCCTCATTAGGTCACAAGGGAGCTAAAGCCTTTCCCAGGTGACTTTGGGCTCGAGCCGGGCTAGGCTACGCCCTGGACTGGCTGCTAGCAAATCGCAGGGCAGACTTTGTGCTACTACAGATGAAAAGTATCAGAAATAGGGAGACAGTTGGTACACTGTGTCCATTGACATCCCCTAAATGGACAACGAACACCAGATGTGGCCAAACCTGATCAGCCCTCCGCAGAGCTTAATGATGAGCTGATATTTTAAATCAGGTGGGTCGAAGGAGAAGGATCGTCCAGGACATGGAGAACCGTGGCCCTCGAAGACCTGATTTGGATTTGGACACCCCTGATCGACACTAATATAACCCCTGGAACCAATTATCACACTCCAGGGTTTGATTCTATTCTTGGGCCAAAAGGTTGCAGGTATGTTCCTGAACCATTTAAATTGCTGTACCAAAGTTATTTGGCCTTGTACCTCAAGTTACAGTGACAGAAAGAGAAGAAGAGTACAATAATGTTGACTATCCTTCGTCAAATCTGCTTCAGTCCAGCAGCCTCATATCTTCCACTTCCTGTCCAGCAGGAACTTCCTGTCTGCTCATAATTTTGCAGCCCGGCCTCTTTTGGGCCACTGATTCTTGAAAACATTCCCTTTGGAAAGCGCCCAGACACAACAGAAAGCGCACACGGTTGCATAACCTCTGCATGCTAACCCAAACACAACCACTACAACAGCACGAGCCCACAGGGACAGAGCAGAGTGTTGCGGCGGCTTTGAATGAGTGACGCGCACGTGTCACCGCATATTCACAACATCCCCGACATGATCCAGCGGCTGTAACGTGACCTTGACTCTCTGCCCTAGCTCCGCCCCTCCTTCTGCAATCACCAACTGACTGATTAGTTCACAGGTAATGAAAACGTCCTCACTGTTTACAACCCTTCTCAGATCTCCACCTGACCCGAGCGCCCCCTTCGCATCCATCAGGGAGGTGCCAAATTTCTTGTGCGCCGCGGTCACAAATTTATGACACCTTTCCGGAAAGCTACATTAAGAGTTGCCCTAAAAATGAAAAGGACGCATGAGGATGGACTATGACCGCTTCGCTTATGACTGCTTCTATAAGAATTCCTGTCTATCGCAGGGGCAAAGCATCAGAAAAAAAAACATTTTATTAGTCATCATTTCCGGGATGTTTACATCACACTTTCTGGGCAGGAGAGGAAATTTATAGCAAGGAGACACTTTATTAGGGATGCTTTCACATTGATAGAACATCCACCACAGGGTTTGGAGTTATTCTTCCAAAATGGTCATTATTCTTTTTCAGTTTTGTGGAACTACACTAAATCATCATGACGGCTGTTTCGAATATTTTGTCCACCTTTTTGGCACCATGATTGAAACAGGATACTGTATTACAAATAGCTCTCATATCAAGTAGATTTTATGCTTTGAATCATAATGCTAAGGGTTAATAATTTATATGTGTCAGAAAAGTTCCAGGACTCACAAAGGATATATTTCAAGTCTAAACGACAAGCTTTGCCCTTGGAAGTCATGCTCTCTTGGAAACAATCTTCCAACGCGATCGCCACGTTTAGTTTGATGTTGTCGATATCTTCAAAACGTGATGACCATGTTGAGTTTGGGAGAAAGGACACCCCCCCACGCCCGCCCCCACACATTTACGGATGTTGTTCCAGCACGCTGATGTTCTTTTCTGCCAGGAACTGACAGATGCTCAGACAATCGTGGCAAAGCGCATTGTCATAGTGAAGCAACTTCAAGTTGTCTTGCCTCATCCCGGCCACTGGACGAAGTAAACTCCGTCAATTGTCTGGCGCATGCTGAAAGGGAGAACCAGTGCTGTAACACTGTCATTTCACAACTTGTACTATCAATTTAAGGGGCAATATATTAGAAACACATCTCAGTCGACGTCGTTCAGTTGTAAGACTTTTTCAACAAACACTAACAGAAAACATACAGTAGTAGAAAGAACCTCTAAGATCAATTTAATGCAGGTCAGTCCCATACTTCGACAAAGACTAAATCAGTGGCAATTAGCACCTTCGCAAAGGCAGATTTATTATTTATGTTTTAACTCTATTGACCTTCTAAACTTAATTCTGTCACTACAAAACTTGTGCACTGAAGGTGGAAGTGAAAATATGGCAAATACTGTTGCCGCTAAATGCTAAAGCAGAGCAACCTTGCAGTAAACGCCACACGCGCAACACCCCACCCTCCACAACCACCAGGGTGGGTCCCTAAACGTATGTGCGTAACTGCTTGACAAGAGAGTCTTGCCCTCTGCATTTGGCATTTTTGCTGCCAACGTCCAGGAGCTGCCACATTTTAAGGTTACCGCACTGATAGCAACGGCTATTTTGACCCGTAAACTGGCAACTGTGCAATACGGATATCGACCTTAGATCGCGATGGTCAGCAAACGCACCGCGCAAATCACCATCCCGACTTGCATGCCGCCTTCCCATTGACTTTGCAAACCTGACGTACGTGTTCCAGAAACTACAAACAGACAAACAGAACCTCCTTTTTAGGTTCTCAAAAAGTGAGATGACCGCTTTGCATTGCTTCAAAAGCGCCCTCGCCACAAAAAAAAAAAAAAATCCTAATCCGATTTGTGCAGCCTCGGAGCAAAGCAGCGTCTGGCTCGTAAAAAAAAAAAAAAAAAAGATTATGAACCAATACCAGCGTGCGATTGGTCGCATGAACTCGAATGCAATATTGTAATCAGTTAAAGTGCCTGTTTATGAATGAGAATCAGACGTGGAAGTAAGGAAGAGAGGAAAGGCGTTGCAAAGCGGCATTCTGGACATGTAAAAATAATCCGCGGTCGGATTAACTAACACCATGCACACACACGCGCGCACGAACACGCACTCACACAAACATAAAAACCCCCAATACACACACGAACACCCTGGATTTTGTTTGGCCACCTAAACCGGCTGCATGCACACGAACAGCTGCACCGTCGTCTCCCCCGTACCCCCCACCCCTTCCCAAATTAGAAAGAGGGAGTCGTCGTTGCGACTCATTTGGTTTCGTGTTTTGCACAATTCAAGATGGGTTGAGGGGGCAACCACGGTATCCGCCCTGGTGACATGTGTGACATCATCCCCATGCACCTTTCTCAATGAAAAAGGCGCATTTTATTCTAACCCCATTTGCAGAGTCATTCGCCGTACCGTTATGATGTAATGTTCCCACAAAACTCCCAAGAGGAACCAGATACCCCCCCCCCACACACACACACAAACACAACGTGTACACGCGCACATGCACACACCGGCAGTGACAGAAACGCCCATATGAGCTCCACAATCCTTTCGCGGCATGCCTGCAATTCAGTGCAAATTGACGTTTCTACTCACTGTCATCATCTTGTAAGCTTTCACTCCCGCCTCGCGTTTCAAGACATTGTCAAAGTGTTCAAATCACAGCTCTGAGGCTCTTCCGACTTCCCAGCAGCAAGCAGCAGCTGATGGTGTATCCTTAAAGGCGGCTGCTGGCTGTGCCGGCTCGGCCACCGAAATGACAGACAGCCAGGCGAAGAAGAGGACATCTGGCTCCCGGCATCGCCGTTTAAGTGTGTCCGCAAATGAACGACGAAATAAATCAAGATGTTGTGGTTTGAAATCCAAAAAAGGTTTCGCTCCTTTTCACGCGCGCCGAGCTCCGTGCGTCCTCGTAAGAGTGAAGTGGAAGGAAGAACGGGAAGCGTCTTCAGAGCCCACGCACGGTCAACGCTAAAGTTATTGAACGCGATTTTACAGACCACCTCCTCAAAAAGAAATACATTCTCTTTTTCCAAAGCCGTGCGCACGTCTGGACTCGGTGGGGAAAGTGACGACAGAAGACAAGCACTGACCTTGCAAAAGGTGGGGGGAGAGAGAGTGAGAGAGAGAGGAGAGGGGGGGGGGGGGGTACGGCGAGGGAGTAGGGGTGAGGGAAAGGAAACTATGGGTGAATAATTAAACACTTTTGCTCTTATGAATTTAAAGCCTCAGATTTATGCGTTATTGCATCCACTTTTTGGAATCAAAGTGGCTTCAACAGCAGCAACAACAAAATGCTATGTCTTTTTTTAAAAAATCTTTATAGAAGCAGACAGTGACATAGATCAAAAGCAGCCGCTTTGGGCTTCCTATTTGAACCGATAGGAATTGGCTTCCCAACTCGTGTCGAGGTCCCAGGTTCAACTCTCAGTTTAAGGTGCTCTGCATGTCAGGCGGTCAAGACTAAAATAGCCTTAAGTGTCTACAAAAACAGGAGGTTAATTGAAGACTAATTATGTGGTAGCTGCGGGGGTTGCTGGAGCCTATCCCAGCTTACTCCGGTGAAAGTCGGGCTTTTTTTTTCCACGGATACCAAAAACCTCAGTGGAATTGAAAGCAGTCCGTGGAAAGAAGAAAGAAGGGCGAGGTGCAGAATGTGACATTTACATTTTCATTCCGGCAGCTACAGTATTGTTAATCCCGGTCTTTTTACGTTCTCGTTCACATTACACAAATAAATGCGTCTTCTCATGATAATTGAAGACGTATGTTATGTGACATGCATGCGCACAAATCACAAGGTCGAGCGACAAACACTTTTGACGACGACGCGTGTCAGTGTTGTGATATAACTTGCAAGGGCTTATTTGTTTTTAATCATTTTATATTGACAGAGGCGCGTTGCAGGAGGTGGTGGAAGTCTTATGGAGGAATAGGCGACAGTTTTCATTCTCTTCATTTCATGAAGACACCACTAAAAGATGACGTCTCATAACGGTGACATCTTCTAAAGATGACGTCACGTCATTGCGCCGCGTCCTAATTTTCCTGTCTGTGTGGTTGAATTAGATTTATTGTCAGACTGTACGCAGCATGTTTACACTTTGAACCGTTGGTTAAAACCACTTGTCTTGCCTCTAACCCCTTATTTTGTGTAATCTTTTGCACTTTATAAGAAATGAATTTTTTTTAATTATTATTATTATTATTATGAAGACAAGAAGAAGTAAATCTACCCTGGAGGAACAAACCACAATGTTCCAGAGTGTTTTGGTTTGGAAGATAATTTGCTCTGAGAATGGGAAAACATACAAATGTTTAAACACCCCCACAAATGACATACACAGCGCAAAACAAATTGAGGGAAAACTAGTTTTAAAATCAGAAGTCAAGAACAATGACTTCTATTGTGGATTACATGTGACAATTAGAAATTTTGGTTCAGACTTTAGCAAGCATCATGGAACTTGATATACTTGATTTGCTTTGGCGGGCCACATAAAATAATGTAGCGGGCCAGATCTGAACCCCGTGCCGTGGCTTTGACACCTATGCTATACACCGTGAGGTCCAGCACGCCCCCGCCCGTGACCCGTGTGGAGAAGGCAGATCGGAATATGGATGGATGTGTTCAGTCACTTTATTATTCAAGTCAGCTAGCCAACTGATTTTATAGACAGACAAATGTTGTTAAAGATGTCATACCATCAATGGACGACAATAAGTGGCCATTGGGGGGCCATTCTCCCAAACATTTCACCAGGCTTGACTCTCCATGAACCCACGCATTTACAAGATGATGATTAAAGAATTGGATCAGCATCCCCCCCGAGTGCCGCTGTGCCGGGAATCTCCCGGCGAGTCACCCTGCTTATGCACTGCACTCTTTGCCAGCAAAGATTTGTATTTGTTTGAGGGACATGAGCAGTCCTCAAATACAGTGTGCCGAATGCCGAAGAGCACAGAGTTCATCCATGTAATAACGGACCGGTACTTCAAAGCCCACTGACTGGGCTTCTCCTTGCGTTACAGTGGGGACAGAACCAACTGGGATTTTCCCCAAAGTAGGAGTAGATACGAGTGCTGACACCCCATTCCCCGTCTCGTATGCTTTTTGCTCTCTTATCAGGCCGTCCACACCTCCCCTCCACTTTGTCTCCCCAATTCCCCAAACAGTTCTTGGCAATAGGCTGGAAAGGGAAGAGTGGTAAAGGCGTCTGAGGGCACTTTCCTTTTTTCATCTTGACAGAATGTGAGTAACGAGAATTTATATGCTCTCCAGACAATTCAATGGCACTTTGGTATCAAGATATTGTTCACTTCTGCACACCTACTGTACGTGCTCGAGATGGCTTACCTTTTTCTTTCTATTTTTGCCTCATCTATGGAGGGTTTCAAAAGAACAGTAAAGTGGATGAGTAGGGTGTAGGCTAGAACTATTTGAAGCTGCAACTTTTCAAGTTTCAGTTTGTTTGTTGGTTAATTGAGATGATGCGAATCGTCCTGAATTGAGTTCCATGTTAATTTTTGGAGATGGAAGCTGAAGGTGAAGGACGTATTCATTGAATTTAGGGACATTGACGTTTGGGACATTTAATTTTTATTAATATTATTGTTATTTTCACCTCAATCAAGTAAAAAAAAAAATCCAAAGTCTCAACGCTCTGTTTTGATAATTGGCAAGTTTCGGAATCACCCACATACACACTTTTTTAATCCGGTGGTTACGGACGTAGACAGAATTTTACTGTAAATTCACAGTGTCACATTTCTGTGCAAATGTCCCTCTGATTTGGGGGCAATAACTCATGTAGACAGCTGTGAAAATACAAGGACTAGTTTTATCTCCAAAAAGCTCAAAAACTCCATGGCCCAATAATACATTTTGAGATACATTTTGTTGTCACTTAACGTGTCAGTTATCATGATGAACTCCACATAGCAAAAATAGATAAATAAATAAATAAAACATGATGCTCTTTGATCGAGGTTTGGTGGTCAGTTTCACTTATCAAGATTGCTCAACAACTTTACATTACTGCCCCCTATGGGACTGGAGTGGAACAAGCTTGATATGCGCTTTATTGCGAGCCACGCTATTTCTGCATAGCAATTCATAAAAATATACCCTCACATTTCAATGAATAATGCATGAATCTTAATGACCGAAGTCAGGCTACTGCTGAAGGTAAGCATTTTTCCATGCAGCATCGTTGAATTATTTCACATCAGCACAAAATTAAGAAGATTAAGACCTTTTATGTACTTTAGGCTGCAATGATGGCCATGCAAAGATCAACCCAGAGGCATAATATCTGTCAAAGTGACATTGAATTGGATTGGACTCCTCGCCAATGGTCAAAACAACGTATCCGCCATCTACGACATCTATCGAAAAGCTTCTAGCAGCTCTAAAGCAGCAGTCCATCCACTGTGGATATCTTCTGGCAGCAATCACTGAAGGTCCATTACTGACAGACAGATAAGAGCAGAGAAATGAATACCGCTTAGATAACACAGAAAAGTCGAAGGAACATCTTCCTCTGCTTATATCCGTCTCACCAGCTCACTCCTGACAGACAGTGAGAAATTAAAACTGTCTGTGCCTTGTCAGGAATTCACAGACTCTAACGGCGAGACACTAAAAGTGACCTTGGAGGCTTCTCTCTCTCTCTCTCTCTCTTTTGTCTCACCTTCAAATAAGCCACAAACAAAGGGTAGAAAATAAAGTGTGAGAAACTTGGGATTGGTACCAGGCACATCCCGCAGAAGGGAATGTCCGCGCCTTGATAAGAGGCCACAAGAGGCCAACCCCCCCCCCCCCCCCAGACTTTTCATCATTCTGCCTTCCTTTACGTTAAGATTAATTTGAAGAAATTTAATTTATTACAGCCATGAGGTCACTATTGAATTAGAACGGTCTGAAAAAGGATGATTTGGGAACACACATCTCATCATTTCCACGGCAAACTTCCAAGTTAACTTTCTGAGGAGCCGAACATTAACCTGAGTGCCTGCAAACAGCTGTCAAATGAGATGGGAAAATTGGAGTCAATGCAAGTCTAGTTATAAGTGCATGAAAGAAAATTACTTATTCTGGGTATATATATATATACAGTATATATATATATATATATATATATATATATATATATATATATGCATTGACTCCAATTTTCCCATCTCATTTACCTGTTTCTAAGGCAACATTTTAGACAAAGCTCTTCTATTGGATTTCATCAGATTAGTGTTGGTAATGTGACTGTATACGCTCACATTAAATATTCTAGCTTCTGTGACCCTAAAAAGAGTACCGGTAGTCGTCTTTGAAGGGGACAAAATGAGCATCGTGCATCTGGGCCAGTTCATTGGGACGTAGCCTGTTGATGATGAATAGAGATGTCAGACGGGCACAATAAAGGTTGGCCCTTTTTAACTGGCTGACTGACCTGCCTTTTTAAATGGAATGGGTGACCACACCATTGAGAGCAGCCATCAATCTCTTTCCCAAACACAATGATGATTTACTCCATCCAAGTCAATGGGAGTGAGCGCAGAGGAGAGATCGCTTTTTTTTGTGGGGGGTGGGGGGGGGTTCACGTACGCTATGATCCACGCCCATGCCCTTTTGTTACGGATTTAAACATATAAAATACACATATTTACCTCTGTCGAAGTCCCAGTGCTTGTAATGGATGTGTGCTACTCATACCTGGCAGTAATATTCTAATCTGCCGTTCTATACTTTACATCCAGACAGCAATTTCATTTGGTAACCAAGTGTGAAATGAATTGAGAGAGTAACATCTTGCTCAGTATTGGACCAATACACTGAAGCATGAGATGCATTTGAGTGTGCGGCCTGTTAGACTCCAAAAAGTGGGCATGGCGTATGCGTCACATTGGTGTAATCGAGCCCGGATTACAGAGGCAAAAAGGACAGTTCATCTGCTGTTAACTTTTATGTACAGTGGTACCTCTACTTATGAACGTCTCTTCATATGAAATTTTCAAGTTACGAAACATCTCAACATTAAAATATTGCCTCTTGTTACGAAAGAAATGTCAAGATACAAAAGGTACACTCTGGGCTGCTACTACCAACTGTGAGGCAGACATCCCCCACCATTATTCATTCATTTCATTCATCTTCCGAGCCGCTTGATCCTCACTAGGGTCGCGGGGGGTGCTGGAGCCTATCCCAGCTGTCTTCGGGCAGTAGGCAAGGGACACCCTGAATCGGTTGCCAGCCAATCGCAGGGCACACAGAAACGAACAACCATTCGCGGTCACACTCACACCTAGGGACAATTTAGAGTGTTCAATCAGCCTGCCACGCCTGTTTTTGGAATGTGGGAGGAAACCGGAGAACCCGGAGAAAACCCACGCAGGCCCGGGGAGAACATGCAAACTCCACACAGGGAGGCTGGAGCTGGAATCGAACCCGGTACCTCTGCACTGTGAAGCCGACGTGCTAACCACTGGCCTACCGGGCCCACCACCCCCACCATTAATGAAGTACAAATACATAAATAAGAGAGGAAGCCATGTTTTGTAACAATTGTGAGAGCAGAAATCATTCAAATAACTCAATCGTTCTAAATGCAATAGGGTGTCTAAATTCAAGTCGTGCCTCCCCGGTGGACTGCATCCAGCAGAGTTGGGAAAAGTCAGCCAAGTCGTTAATGAAGTTATGACCGCCATCCTTTGCTGTGACTGACGATCTTACCGCCTGCAAGATATGGTCGAGACCTACAGTATCTTAGACCCATTTGGACTGCGGCACACAAATTCTAATTAGGGCAAAAGAATTAGACCAGCCAGGAGAGGCTTCCCGCTGGGGACTGTGCAGTGTCATTGAGGACTTTCTTTCGGAATCATCAACGGGGAGTTTTTATGACATGTTGGGACTGAAAGAAATTTGCATATTGCTCCTTCCTTTCACGAATTCACCACCATCGTGCACTTTCTTAAAATCAGCATAAAATACACTCACTAGCCAGGTACACCATCCATTGAATACAACGGAATGTGTCTGATCCATCCATTTCCTGATCCGCTTAATCTTCACATGGGTCGATGGGGGTGCTGGAGCCTATCCCAGCCGTCTTCGGGCAGTAGGCGGGGGACACCCTGAATCGGTTGCCAGCCAATCGCAGGGCACACAGGGATGAACAACCATACACGGTGACACCCACACCTCGGGACAATTTAGAGTGTTTAATCAGCCTGCTATGCATGTTTTTGGAATGTGGGAGGAAACCGGAGTACTCGGAGAAAACCCACCAGGCACGGGGAGAACATGCAAACTCCACACAGGAAGGCCGGAGCCGGGATCAAGCCCACGACCTCTGCACTGTGAGGTCGACACGCTAACCACTGAACCAACAGGCTGCCCACAATTGGATGTCTCATTTCTAAATTAGCAAAAACGATCAATTTGCCATGTCATTCATTGGAAACAGACTTTGGTATTAATTTTCACAGAAAGCGACTGAAATCGGTTGGTGCTTTGGTGGAGGTTTATACTCGACTGACTGCATTGTCCGCTGTATATTATTTAACTAGATGAGGAAAGCGTATTAGTCGGGTATGCTTCAGACACTGAAAGCAGGTCAGCTTGCAGCTTTGTAGTCTCCCCAAAAGCAGAGTACATGTCCAGTCATATAGACACGACCGCAGTCCAGCGAACGTCCCCATCTTGTTGCCTTGCCCCGAGTTCAGCTTTGCAGTGTGCAGACGTCCGCGTGATTTACAGTCCACACCAAATTGGATCATTTGTCTTGTTTTTTTTTTTTGTGTAGAACTTGCACCTGCTGTTTGCTACTTCCTCTCATAAACGACTAAATTTCCAGAGAGTAGCGAGGAAGAATGACGGCAGTGATTGATGGAGGAAATGAAATCATACGACATTAAATGAGATGGGAGGAATGAGTTGGTGGTAAATGACAGAAGTTTCTATACCTTCACAGTACAGATATATGATATGTTCTCATTTGGTAAAAACGGGCATGGATGCCTCACTGCAGGTTGGAGAAAACCCAGTCCAAATCATTTTCTCTTTGCTCAAATTACCGGTAACCCCACGGGCCGAATAAAAATAGTCCCTACCATTGCTGTGTTTCGTGACTGCATTGTTCTGTGTTGCATTTTTTTTTTCTTATTTCAGGCGCCTTGTTGGGCAGCTGTCTGTGAAGACGGACCCGTAGTGAAGACTTCGTGGCAGTTGTCGGCGGTTTCTCAGTTCGCATTCTTATCATTTCTGAACTGCTAGTGATGTCATGAAATGTCATCAATGTCATCAAATGAAATGTGGTACGGAAGGTGTGTTCCGACTGAAAGCACGCATAAACCAAGAACATACAGAGCACAACAATGTTGTTCTTGTCTGCTAGCTTAAACCGTCGGTTGGTGACTTGTGAAACTTGGCTGGGAAAAGACCCCAATATGCATTTCATGCTGCTATTGAAATGGGGGAGGAAATATTTTGTTTTTTTTTCATCATACACAGCACATCAAGTACACGGCCGTTCGAATTAAAAAGAGACTATCCTTCGTAGTAAGTACATTCTCAAGATCGTCCATAGGAAGATTGTATTTGACCGTACTCTTGAGTTCTTGAAATGGAGAAACGACTCTTGCTTTGGTTTTATATTGAAACTTTTGTGATAACGTTATCTGACAGAAAGATCCTCGGCTGTTAAATGAAGACAAAGTGAGTAATTAGCTATTCGTGCTGTGTTTGTGCTTTGTGTATTTTATGTCAGGCACTTTGCTGGGCAGCTATAGGTTCTTGGGAGAATGTCTCAAATCTCTTTGTAAATTGGAACGGCTGTGTAATTGTTAACCCCTCCCAATCTGATGCATTTCTGTGATGGCCGCACGAAATGCATCTTGGAAAAGTTTCCAAGCCAAGTCTTCACAAGTAACCAACCAACGCGTCCTTGGTTTAAGCTAGCAGACAATACAATACAATACAAGCTGATTTATATAGTGCTTTCACAACAGCGGCAGCTATAACAAAGCGCTTATACAAAACATTCCGTGTATCCTTGGTTTATTTGGATTTCAACTGGAACAGGACCTGTTCTGTGATTGATGACGTTCATAAATCATAAAGATGGAAGAATGGAAAAGTCCCATTTTTGTTGCGCCATCCACTGGGCTAGCACAGGAATGTCGGAGGTCGACACTGAAAAATACAACATGATGTTTGGGGAGCATATAGGCTTAAACATCATTTTGTCATCTCCTGTAATTGTGACATGGGTGAAAATGGCTTTTTTTTCTTATTCCACAAATGCAATATCAATCACATTTAGACTAGCAGTGACTCATATAAAGTATTCTTGGAAAAAAAAGTGGTTCGTTACGCTAAAAGTACCAAAGCTTTTTGTTTGGTCATTGCCTTGAGCGCAGAAAATGATTTGGAAATTTGATTTGGACAGCTAGCCAGCGTACTAAATAGTTTTTTTTTAGCTCTAAGTAAGCGACTGTACATCATTTTGCGGTGTTTGGTTGATTTTGGTACACAATGACATATGATAGTAAGGTTCTAGTACCAACTTGAAGAAACCTTGGAGCTGATTCACACTTTTCAGTACAGAGCAGAGAACTGTCAATGTTTGAAATATTTATGCATAAAGTGACATGCTCCCATTGCTGATCATGCCAATTTATGCGTGATTGCACTGAGGACTGCATGTAGCAAAGGTCAACCTTGACAGTAGTTTATGATATTTCGTTCAATCACTGTAAATGACAGCCGAGCCACCCCTATATTCATTGTGATGCCGCAGTCGGTGGGGAAAAAAAAAAAAAATCAAGCTACCGGTAGTCTTGGAGTGAGCACCACTGTAATTACACTTTTAATTTCCATTTACTGTTCGTTCCTTCAGCTGTCACACTCTCTTACCATTTTACAAAGCAGTAAATTAAATGCAACTAAAGTCCTCATAAAGTAATGCTCGACTCCCTTTTAGACATTTTCCAGGACGTCTTTGTACAAGATAATCAATTTCATCCTTTTTTTCTTAATATCACTTAATGCTATTACTTGTCTTTTTCTCATCATATTATTTCATCCATTTACAATGCCAGAATGAATGAGTTTATTCTCACAGGGTCAACCAAGTATACTCCTTTCAATAGATGTTCTCTTACATGGAATGGGCGCAGCCTTGTGTTCTTGTTCTTAACATACCATAGATCCCCATAACAGATTATTTCCCCAAAGGCAAAAAGCGATTAATTGAGGATAGGATGAGGAGGGGGTGGTTTTATTGAGGGACAAATCCGAAGATCAAAAAATTGCAACAACAAAGAAAATGAAACAATCATCATCATTTACCCACAAATAAATAATGAGACTTAAAAAGATATGTTTTTGTGCGTTATGATTATTATCATAGTAGCTTTCTTAATTAATTTTTATTGAAACTGTACCCTATACGCCAGCTTTAAACTACGTACTCATGACTGTCCCTGAGCAGACCTGTGTGCTTTCTATTCTACCTGTAGGAAAAGGGAGCCGATTTAATATCTGCAGGTCAATTAGTCAAGTGGATGATGCGTCCATTCGGACTTTGATTAGGGAGTGATTATTTATTTTAAAACCTATTTTACATTTTTTGTACACGATAAACAAAAATCTGTATTACAGTTTGATATCTATTTGAATAAATATAGTCATAACAGATATTGCACTACATGTTGACACTTTCATGTAAAGGTCAGCTTCAAAGATGAAACGCTTATGTTTACTATAATACTGTGAGAATCAAAACACTACCCCCCCCGCCCCCCCCCCCCCCATTCAAATACCAGGTAAGAACAAACAAGGGGAAGTAAAAACAAAGATTTAACAATGTGGTGGGCGGCCTGGTAGTCCAGTGGTTGGCACGTCGGCTTCACAGTGCAGAGGTACTGGGTTCAATTCCAGCTCCGGCCTCCCTGTGTGGAGTTTGCATGTTCTCCCAGGGCCTGCGTGGGTTTTCTCCGGGTGCTCCGGTTTCCTCCCACGTTACAAAAACATGCATGGCAGGCTGATTGAACACTCTAAATTGTCCCTAGGTGTGAGTGTGAGCGCGCATGGTTGTTCGTCTCTGTGTGCCCTGTGATTGGCTGGCAACTGGTTCAGGGTGTCCCCCGCCTACTGCCCGAAGAGGGCAGGGATAGGCTCCAGCACCCCCTGCGACCCCAGTGAGGATTAAGCGGTTCGGAAAATGGATGGATGGATAACAATGAAGTTCAGCTGTTCCCATGACATGTTTTGCTCTCTGGCAGAAGCCTGAGAGTTTTGGGCTTGCACTGACTGCTATTTGAAACTGTTCATAATTCCTTCCACTTTGACCAAGCGACCAGTTTCAGATGAAGAAAAAAAAAACACCAATGCTTGATGTTGCCACGACTCGGTTTCAATATAAGAATAGCTTTTGGTGACGCCCAGTGTTATAGTGTTAATAGACTTTTTTTTTCCTCACTAACTAGTTTGCAGCGGCCCACTTGTGACCACGACTTCCCACTTTACACAATACAGGTAATGCGAAATGGAGACGCAACACATCTAAAAAAAATCAACATTTATATTTTTTAACTTTCAAGAGCTCATCAAGCTCTTTCACGATCCAAAATGTTACTCTTGAAAAGCGTATTCACCCCATCGGCCCCAAGCAGGCATTCTGCGATTATCTAAGAATGAAATAATTGGGGGCAGAGAGAAGGAATTGAGATCAGATTATGGTAGTCAGAGGCATAAAAGCCATCTTTTATCATCCATCCATCCATCCATCCATCATCTACCGCTTATCCGGGGCCGGGTCGCGGGGGCAACAGCTTTAGCAGGGAAGCCCAGACTTCCCTCTCCCTAGCTACTTCTTCCAGCTCTCCCCGGGGGATCCCGAGTCGTTCCCAGGCAAGCTGGGTGACATAGTCTCTCCAGCGTGTCCTGGGTCTTCCTCGGGGTCTCCTCCCGGTGGGACATGACCGGAACACCTCACCGGGGAGGCGCTCAGGAGGCATCCGAATCAGATGCCCAAGCCACCTCATCTGGCTCCTCTCGATGTGGAGGAGAAGCGGCTCGACTCTGAGCCCCTCCCGGATGACTGAGCTTCTCACCTTATCTCTAAGGGAGAGCCCGGACACCCTGCGGAGAAAACTCATTTCAGCCGCTTGTATCCGGGATCTCGTTCTTTCGGTCACGACCCATAGCTCGTGACCATAGGTGAGGGTTGGGACGTAGATCGACCGGTAAATTGAGAGCTTCGCCCTTTGGCTCAGCTCCTTCTTCACCACGACAGACCGATACAACGTCCGCATCACAGCAGACGCTGCACCGATCCGCCTGTCGATCTCCCGCTCCCTCCTACCCCCACTCGTGAACAAGACCCCAAGATACTTGAACTCCTCCACTTGGGGTAAGATCTCCTCCCCGACCCGGAGGGGGCACTCCACCCTTTTCCGACTGAGGACCATGGTTTCAGATTTGGAGGTGCTGATTTTCATCCCAACCGCTTCACACTCGGCTGCGAAACGCTCCAGTGAGAGTTGGAGAGCCCCGTTTGAAGGAGCTAACAGCACCACATCATCTGCAAAAAGCAGGGATGTAATACTGAGGCCCCCAAAACGGACCCCCTCAACGCTTCGGCTGCGCCTAGAAATTCTGTCCATAAAGGTTAGGAACAGAATCGGCGACAAAGGGCAGCCTTGGCGGAGTCCTACCCTCACTGGAAACGATTCCGACTTACTGCCGGCAATGCGAACCAAACTCTGACATCGGTGGTATAGTGACCGAACAGCCCGTATCAGGGGGTTCGGTACCCCATACCCACGAAGCACCCCCCACAGAACTCCCCGAGGGACACGGTCAAACGCCTTCTCCAAGTCCACGAAACACATGTAGACTGGTTGGGCGAATTCCCACATACCCTCAAGGACCCTGCTAAGGGTGTAGAGCTGGTCCACTGTTCCACGGCCGGGACGAAAACCACACTGCTCCTCCTCAATCTGAGGCTCGACTTCCTGACGGACCCTCCTCTCCAGCACCCCTGAATAGACCTTACCAGGGAGGCTGAGGAGTGTGATCCCTCTGTAGTTGGAACACACCCTCCGGTCCCCCTTTTTAAAAAGAGGGACTACCACCCCGGTCTGCCAATCCAGAGGCACTCTCCCTGTTGACCACGCGATGTTGCAGAGGCGTGTCAACCAGGACAGCCCCACAACATCCAGAGCCTTGAGGAACTCCGGGCGGATCTCATCCACCCCTGGGGCCTTGCCACCGAGGAGCTTTTTAACCACATCGGTGACTTCAACCACAGAGATAGGAGAGCCCACCTCAGAGTCCCCAGGCTCTGCTTCCTCCAACGAAGGCGTGTTGGTGGAGTTGAGGAGGTCTTCGAAGTACTCTGCCCACCGGTTCACAACGTCCCGAGTCGAAGTCAGCAGCGCCCCATCCCCACTGTACACAGTGTTAGTGGTGCACTGCTTCCCCCTCCTGAGACGTCGGATGGTGGACCAGAATTTCCTCGAAGCCGTCCGGAAGTCGGCTTCCATGGCCTCACCGAACTCTTCCCACGCTCGGGTTTTTGCCTCGGCGACCACCGAAGCCGCGGTCCGCTTGGCCAGTCGATACCCGTCAGCTGCCTCTGGGGTCCCACAGGCCATAAAGGCTCGATAGGACTCCTTCTTCAGCTTGACGGCATCCCTTACTGCTGGTGTCCACCAGCGAGTACGGGGATTGCCGCCACGACAGGCACCAACCACCTTACGGCCACAACTCAGATTGGCCGCCTCAACAATAGAGGCACGGAACATGGTCCACTCGGACTCAATGTCCCCCGTGTCCCCCGGAACATGGGAAAAGCTCTGTCGGAGGTGGGAGTTGAAACTCCTTCTGACAGGGGATTCCGCCAGACGCTCCCAACAAACCCTCACAATACGTTTGGGTCTACCAGGACGGACCGGCATCTTCCCCCACCATCGGAGCCTACTCACCACCAGGTGGTGATCAGTTGACAGCTCCGCCCCTCTCTTCACCCGAGTGTCCAGAACATGCGGCCGCAAATCCGATGATACAACTACAAAGTCGATCATCGAACTGCGGCCTAGGGTGTCCTGGTGCCAAGTGCACATATGGACACCCTTATGTTTGAACAAGGTGTTCGTTATGGACAATCCGTGACGAGCACAGAAGTCCAATAACAAAACACCACTCGGGTTTTGATCAGGGGGGCCGTTCCTCCCAATCACGCCCCTCCAGGTATCACTGTCATTGCCCACGTGAGCATTGAAGTCCCCCAGCAGAACAATGGAGTCCCCAGCAGGAGTACTCTCCAGCACACCCTCCAAGGACTCCAAAAAGGGTGGGTATGCTGAGCTGCTGTTTGGTGCATATGCACAAACAACAGTCAGGACCCGTCCACCCACCCGAAGGCGGAGGGAGGCAACCCTCTCGTCTACTGGTGTGAACCCCAATGTACAGGCACTGAGCCGGGGGGCAATGAGTATGCCCACACCTGCTCTGCGCCTCTCACCGTGAGCAACTCCAGAGTGGAAGAGAGTCCAACCCCTCTCGAGAGAACTGGTACCAGAACCCAGGCTGTGTGTGGAGGCAAGTCCGACTATATCCAGTCGGAAATTCTCTGCCTCACACACCAGCTCGGGCTCCTTCCCTGCCAGAGAGGTGACATTCCATGTCCCAAGAGCTAGCTTCTGCAGCCGAGGATCGGACCGCCAGGGTCCCCGCCTTTGGCTGCCGCCCAGCTCACATTGCACCCGACCCCTTTGGCCCCTCTCATGGGTGGTGAGCCCATGGGAAGGGGGACCCACGTTGCCTCTTCGGGCTGTGCCCGGCCGGGCCCCATGGGTGTAAGCCCGGCCACCAGGCGCCTGCCAACGAGCCCCACCTCCAGGCCTGGCTCCAGAGGGGGACCCCGGTGACCCGCGTCCGGGCAAGGGAAACTGAGATCCATTAATTTTACTCATCATAAGGGGTCTTTTGAGCCGTGCTTTGTCTGGCCCCTCACCTAGAACCTGTTTGCCATGGGTGACCCTGCCAGGGGCATAAAGCCCCAGACAACTTAGCTTCTAGGATCATTGGGACACACAAACCCCTCCACCACGGTAAGGTGACGACTCACGGAGGGGCATCTTTTATCTTTTATCAGCGGATTATAATGTTTAATACCACAGTGATGATTAGCGCTAATCCATGACCAAGGAGCGTGGATAATGGAGAACCAGTCAATAGAATGTCAGCGTTTATATAAAATGCTTGGTTGGTTTCTATATTTACATCTACTGCGTATTAACCAAGGCGTCCAAGAGAGATAAATGTGCGGCCCTGTGGCGACTGCTCGGCCGTCGCACGCCGGCAAGTGAGTCATACTGTGATATTTGCGATTAAAAGATAACGGCTGCGCTGTGTAAAAAAGACAAATTCACCCAAAGCAACTTGAGATAAATACACCAGTTGCGTTTGAAACATTTTCTCTTTGGAAAAAAAAGCCATAAAAGCCAATCTGGTAATAGCTGCAGCCACTTCGGCTGAAAAGATGTTCGAGGGGGGAATCGATCTCGGAAGTAAAGAGAGAGGATGTTTTGGCTGCAAATATACCTTGAGGAAGGGCTCCTCATCTCATAACTGCTCGAGTATTCCTTGTTATTTGCCACAAGCCTTTGCATAATTATCTGCCACGAGCCTATACATCATCATCCTCACTGGCCTGAATCTCTTCTCGCTTATGCTACTTTTCTATTCAGCCACTCGCTTCATCTTCCACCACCACCACCTCCCCCTCTTCCTCCTCCTCCAGGCTGTATATGTGGCCATGCATGGTCCATGCAGCATGAGAGATCGCTGCTGAAAGGGCTCCGAGGGTAAATAGGCGCGAGGGCAAAAAATGTATAGCATAGCGTCGGCCGAGGTGGTGGGCCAGGGGGCGATCATCGGCCGAGGAAACTCCCGACGAGGAATCAGTGAGTCAATGGACCCTGCATTAAGTTGTGTTGAATCATTCAAGAGCTGGACGACAATGTGGGGCATCACTAGGGTGATGATGTGTATGCATGTGTGTGTGTGCAAACTGGGGTTGTGAGTATGAAGTACAAAATTGCACAAAAATCGATTTGATAATATCAAAGAACACAACATTTTCAAGTTGCGCAATTATATTTGGTTTGATTGGTTATGATTCGATATGGTACGGCTGTAGCTTTTACCGTGTATGTTATCCGATCCCACACTGTCCATACACAAGTCAGGCGAGTGTACCACCACACTATCAGTGACTTCATGTCTATTAAAGTTCGTGTATGTATATGAAATTCAAAGAAACAATAAATCATCCGCAGCAACAACAAGGCTATTTATACAGATTTATAGCTAGTGTGCATCTCTCATAAGGCGATCCGAGAAATAGATCCTAAGAATCACGATTTGATATGGCTTGATGAAATCAAAATCGATTGTTGATTCAAAATATCTATATTTATCTAAATTACATATATATAATTTTTTTTCCGGTTCCACTTATTTTGTGCTTGAACTGACCGTTCCCCCCACATTTGAACAGTTCTAAAGCATCTTTCTTGAAAACATTTTTTTGGCTACTGTTTTTTTTCTTCCCCTTGTTCTGCCTGATTTGTCGAACGCTTGTGGCACCAAATTTAAGGTCTTGAGTTGAACGTGTTTGCGAAAGCTCACTTTTATTTTCGTCTTGTGCATGTCTGCAAGTAACCCGAATGAGTACCTTTGATGATATTGTGAACTTGTTGGATTGATTATCTTTAGTCATCATACATTCACTTATGCCTGACATGACAGACTAAACAGTGATCAAGGTTGGACAGTGAATGGAGCCATCAACACCAACGTGATGTTTTTGTAACAATTGCACAAATGTACGTAATTTGCACTCACATACACACACATAGTCAAACAAGTTCAGTGTGTGTTCAACAGCCTCCCACCCTGTGGTTGGACACACCTATGTAGTAGCTTTTCCAATAAATGAGGAAGTGAAGGGGGAGATTGTTAGGGTTACGTGCGGAGAACTGAAACCGAACGCTTCTCCTCGTTCCCTCCTGGTACCAGAATTGAGTCTCCTGTCTCCTTGTGTTTTATTCCTGAGTGTCAAATTGGACCAACCTGACAGAACTGTTACGCATTTAGAATGCATCTCTGTTGGCAGCCATTGATTGACATTCAATGTCGTTTGGCACCGAAACGTACTCGGCTGTGATCTGTTCGATCCTATGGGAGTCCGAGATGAGGGGGAGGGGAAGTAGTGCGCAAGGCTTACCTTCATTATATGTAAACATGCTGCAATTTTAATAGACACGAACATCCTTGGCAACCCCCCTCCCCCCACGCAAGGAAACGAGGCGACGGAGGATGTGGAAGTCTTTCAGTCCCTTTTGCTTTTGAATCTATCAATTCTGCATTGCTGTTCCAACCTGTCCACTCTCTCCCTCGGTGCTCAATCAGCCATCTTCTTCCAGCTAAGGTCTGCTAACACATGTTATCATTAAGGTGGCAGCATTCGACTCTACAGAGGAATTATTTTGTGAGAAAATACTCCCCTAGTGCCATCTTACTCCCTACAACTGCATTTTTACAGCTATTGCTCCACAAGCTTTCTCCTCTCTCACGCCGTAATATCGCCCATTCCCGGCACCCATTTCTGCATTCCATAATGTCTTTCCTCTCTGCTTCTCTCCGAGCAGCGCAAGGCTTCAAACAGGTGTGACGTGTTTCGATTTCTCACACAATCAAGTCACCGCTTCCCCTCCAGCATGGCCGGACTAGTGCAGCAAACTCCATAAATCTGGCCACGGCAGGCTACGCTCCAGGTTTCTCGGGTGACAAGCTCGCACTTCTCGGCAACAGCTTTTGCCCGACAGACTTGTATCCTGGACTCTGTTTGAATGGCTATAAAAGATGGAGTGAGCGTCATTAAACCAGCATGCACAAATAAACACTCGGTCCTTTGGCCTGAAAGATCGCAGGACTCCCAGAATGACCGTTTATTTAAATATCCCTTCAAAACAACCCATCTGCCAGAATCAACAAAAATATCATCTTTTTTTTTTTGTTTTTTTGGCATGACTGCATTTATATGAAGAACGTGCATAATCACAGCCTAAATGGTCTGCAATCAACCTCGGTACGCTTTATTATTTAGGACTGCCACACACAAACGAAGAGGCGAACAGAAGAGAGGAAGAAAAACTGGGTGAGAGGCTGCACTTTCTCTTTGTGAGTGGTCCCATTTAAGCATTTTATGAAAAAAAATATTTTTTTGCATTGAGTTGAAATCTCAAGATACAAATGCCGTACGGCGACGAGAAAGGTTTTGGATTTTTCATGAGTTCATTTCTGCCAGAATCAACAAAAATATCATCTTTTTTTTTTTGTTTTTTTGGCATGACTGCATTTATATGAAGAACGTGCATAATCACAGCCTAAATGGTCTGCAATCAACCTCGGTACGCTTTATTATTTAGGACTGCCACACACAAACGAAGAGGCGAACAGAAGAGAGGAAGAAAAACTGGGTGAGAGGCTGCACTTTCTCTTTGTGAGTGGTCCCATTTAAGCATTTTATGAAAAAAAATATTTTTTTGCATTGAGTTGAAATCTCAAGATACAAATGCCGTACGGCGACGAGAAAGGTTTTGGATTTTTCATGAGTTCATTTTTATTACATTTCACCGCTACCTAACGAATGCTATGCTCACACCGCAAAGCGTGTTCCTAAACTCTTCCTGAAAACAAACTCTTCACGAACAATTGTCAGTAGTCTCCCTCCCGAGCAGTCTCCCCTGCATGCATCGCATTACATACGTATCCAATTTATATATATACCAGTGGCGGATGCTGGTCTGTCAAGGAGGGGACGCTGAATTTTGGCCTACATCACAAAAATGTGTCCGTTTATTTATATGTGGATTCTACTCTCCGTTCACTTTAAAAAAAAAAAGATCTGTGACCCTGTCCTACCAACAAGGCGTCTTTTCCATGGACTTAACTAGTGTCCTACAACTACAGCAACTACAATAAAACCCACCAGAAATGAAAGATGAATTTGTCGCTAGCCATTTTCGACAAAGAGAGTGTCACTCAGATGATTAGAAGAAGTCTCCAGTTCAACTCGGAACAGAATGAGAATTGAAAAATGCTCTCACGATGCCATGACAAAACATCGAGGATTGGCTCATTTCGCTGTCAATCAAACAGAGATTCAGCCTCAGACAGATCATCCAATCATCATGCAGAAAAGCTCAGTGTCACGGCCAGCCTATAAACGCCCACTGTCCATAGACTCCCAGAGATGCCGAGTGTCCGATGGGCAGGACAAAACCAGCATTTATCCAATGACTCGTCTCGTTTCAATGCATTGGGACAACCTACACCAAACTCTCGAGACAGCCAGCGTCCTTGCGCTGGAGACGCTCAGCGTCCACACAGTTTAAAGTACAGTGAAGCTGCGGGGGGCGGCCCGGTAGTCCAGTGGTTAGCACGTTGGCTTAACAGTGCAGAGGTACCGGGTTCGATTCCAGCTCCGGCCTCCCTGTGTGGAGTTTGCATGTTCTCCCCGGGCCTGCGTGGGTTTTCTCCGGGTGCTCCGGTTTCCTCCCACCTTCCAAAAACATGCGTGGCAGGCTGATTGAACACTCTAAATTGTCCCGAGGTGTGAGTGTGAGTGCGAATGGTTGTTTGTTTCTGTGTGCCCTGCGATTGGCTGGCAACCGATTCAGGGTGTCCCCCGCCTACTGCCCGAAGACAGCTGGGATGGGCTCCAGCACCCCCTGCGACCCTAGTGAGAATCAAGCGGCTCGGAAGATGAATGAATGAATGAATGAGAAGTGAGTTGCGTGGTAACCAGTAGTAAGAAGCTGTGATTTGGAACAGAAGTTGAGCGCATATTTAGTCAATGACATGTACACACAATTGTATGTACACAAATATATTTGATCACTTATTTTTTGACATTTTCGGGGAAGCTGAGCTTCGCTTGCAGCCTGAGAGCAATTGCCTCTGATATCCACATCCGTAAGAGGCCAACGTGTGGCATTAAAGAAGAGCATTTCACATATTTGAGGATAAATAAATTTTTTACCAAAGCAAAACCTGTTAAACTCCAAAGCTCTACGCTACGATATAGTAGTTCAAAATGAAAATCACACTGTATTCACCACAGATGCTAATGCAAAGGCTGTCGTCCACTCACACTATAAAAGTGCCACCCCCCCACACACACACAATTCCTGGATTGCAACAAGCCACTCAGCAAAGCAATGTTGGTTGACCTAGCCTCATAAAGTCAATTTTTTTCTTGAAAAGTCCACCTTAAAAGTGAACTTTTAATCATGGTTTTACACTGTCCATCGTAAATTAAGCTTTGATGCATATCGACGTCAACCAATCAGAAGCTACATGTAGCTGAACCAATTTGAGGACGCACGGAGAAATCCATTCATCACCATGGAGCAAAGAAGGCGCGCAACAGGCGAAGTTACAATCTGATTGGCTGATTTTTTTTTTTGAAATTTTGACTTCACATTTTTTAAAATGTGTATCGTGTATTCTTGAGGTTTTGAAGCCCCTTACGAATCTTTTGTCAACAGGGGCGCTGTGGTACTGTGGATGCCCTCCTCCCCTGAGGTGGAGGCCAGCTGTCCCCCACCCCTCTGCACACCACTGCTTTAAAAGTGTCGTCCCCCCGTCTTTGTTCTTTCCTTTTTAATTATTTTCCTCTTGCAACAACCCACCAGCTCATTTGGGACAAACATGGAAAAACAAACACGAAGCACTGAGGCAGAATACTTGAAGCCTTTGCGCGTCTTGAGATTACACGACAAGATCTCACCACAGAAAGAAGAGAACGGAGTACACCGTCTCACACACAGTTATAAAAAGATGTTTGTCACGAATGTGTCGACACACTTGTTCTTCTGAGGTATCTTGAGATGACAGTGAGTGGTCCGCACACACATCGACACACAGCTGTGCGCTTTCCCGAATCAACAGAAAGGATTGACAATTTAGTTGTCCATGTAAAAAAAATGAAATTTGAAATAAATTGGATTTGCCGAAATGTTTTTCACCCAATCGCCTTGAAGCTTTCCCTGGAACTGGGAATTGGAACTCTCAACTATTACGACACTGATACCTCTTGACTAACCTGACATTTACTTTCCGTGCAGGTGGATTCTGAACCCTTGTTAGCCACGTGAAGATAAACATTGACGAGGACACTTTGAGGCAAGTAAAAATCGGGCTGAGCCAAATTATGGCTGAAGCTCGATATGGACGAGTCGCAGGTGGCCACTCTGCAAGTTGCATCGCTGAAGCTCTACTGATCATTCTGCACTGCCTGGCCGAGGTAAATTAGGTGGCGGGTAGCATCAGATCATTAAGTTCATGAATTGATCATCATAAATAAATAACGACTGAGACGTGTGTCAAATCAAACAAGTTAAGTTGCGGTTTCTAAGCGCCCTAAATCAGAGATAGAATATGATTACGGGATGGAATTGTGATGTTGGGAGCAACTACGTACTGGCAATAAAACCTGTGATAAGGCAAGCTGAAGACAAGTCAAGCTATTCATTAAACCACCACATGGGCCAACTTTAAAATAAAAGCCATCGAAGGCTATTGCATTGTAAGCTTTTATTTTGAAGTTGGCCTTTTCATTGCTGGCATGCTGAGTTGTATGTTTGCAGCCTCCTTGACATGTCTGCAAAAAAAATCCTCTATTATGATGAGTTTTATTTATCTACTCATTCATTTTCCCATCCGCTTATCCTTACAAGACAATTTTGAGTGTTCAATCAGCCTGCCATGCATATTATTGGAATGTGGGAGGAAACCAGATTACCCAGAGAAAACCCCCGCAGGCCCGGGGAGAGCATGCAAACTCCACACAGGAAGGCCGGAGTTGGAATTGAACTCGGTACCTCTGCATTGTGGGCGGCCCGGTAGTCCAGTGGTTAGCACGTCGGCTTCACAGTGCAGAGGTACCGGGTTCGATTCCAGCTGCGGCCTCCCTGTGTGGAGTTTGCATGTTCTCCCCGGGCCTGCGTGGGTTTTCTCCGGGTGCTCCGGTTTCCTCCCACATTCCAAAAACATGCGTGGCAGGCTGGTTGAACACTCTAAATTGTCCCTAGGTGTGAGTGTGAGTGCGAATGGTTGTTCGTCTCTGTGTGCCCTGCGATTGGCTGGCAACCGATTCAGGGTGTCCCCCGCCTACTGCCCGAAGACAGCTGGGATAGGCTCCAGCACCCCCCGCGACCCTAGTGAGGATCAAGCGGCTCGGAAAATGAAATCGGACCTCTGCATTGTGAGGTCAACACGCTAACCACTGGGACTGGGCCACCGGGCCGCCCTAGTTTTATTTATTTATTTTGTGGGATCTGAATGACCGAATATGATGATCAAATGCAAGAGAGAAATAGAACATGAGAGGGTACTTCGAACTCATATGAAGTCCCGGTATGCTGTAAAATGTCTCATTACTCTGGAGGCTAAAGTTGAGAACTGCTGATACTACGCACTGCTGTTTACCGCAACACTATTTTCATCACATTTGAGAGACATAATGTTATCATCAAGTCTCGGTAGGCTATTTGGTAACGGCAAGTACTCACAATATAGTATCTGTGTTTCCCTGAGCAAAACAGACTTGTGAGAGGTACCATGGTGCCATGGGGCATCCAGACTGTTGGAAAATGCCTTTGTGTGGGTCTCTTTCCAACGGACCCGTTGTAATTATGCCTTCTAACATGCTCTTTTATGACAGCTTGTGTTAAATGGTCCGGAATGCAAAAAGGACTGTACTTTGCAGGTGTTGAGATTTGAATATTACCCTGCGGTCCAGTTCGAGCAAGGTGAGAAAGTGGCAGCAGTGAATTGTAAGAACAGCAATAAGGTCAACTGAGTAATCCCCGTCCGCTCAAATGTCACTGTTCCCCTGCTCGCCATCATAACATCCCGCGATCGATCATGCACTAATTAGGAATGGATGAGGCCTGATGTTTTGTATGATGGGATGCAAGGACGGTGTTTAATCACACACAGACACACAGGAATACTGTCGCCTATTTGGAATACAACATTTCATGGCCATCAAACCTCAATTGGCCTGACACACAAACAGATGAAAGTAAGGAAGAAGCGGCGTCACAACACGGTGCATCCGCCGTGCTAGGAAAAGATTAGCGAGCGATTTACTCACGGCAGCCACGAGCCCGGCTTACCCACGCTCAACACAAGTGTGACGCTCTGGGTGGCATCAGACTGACAATGAGAATCGGCGACCTTGGGTAGACAAACTGAATGCAGCCTGTTGCTATTAAAGTGCTGAAGTGGGCTTCTTTCAAGTAACTGGATGTCAAGTGGGCCTTGGGAGGAATAAACTGTAGTAAAAAGCAGCGGAATGATGAGTGGCACACTATTGAGAATTCTAGAACATTTTAATGGGAACATTTCTGGATGTCAGTGTAGAGGTCGTGTGTTCAATCCGTGCTCCGGCCTTCCAGTGTGGAGTTTACATGTTCTCCCTGGGCCTGCGTGGGTTTTCTCCGGGTACTCCGGTTGCCTCCCACATTCCAAAAACACCCATGGCAGGCTGATTGAACACTCTAAATATCCCCTAGGTGTGAGTGTATGTATATCATAGACTGCATACATTCGTGGATGAGTCAAAACTGAATTATTATTTCTGTCCAAGACACACTTGCCTTGACAGTCTTCAAACCGATAGTACAGAGAATCAGTGTGAGATGTACTCAAACATACTCGGCTCACAGCCAAATTATTTGGCGGTGATGCTTTCGCAATAAGGACAGAGCTTCAGAGTTTTGGCTTTATTTGGATTTTGTGGGCATGTTTGTACTCCAGTGTCTACTGTCAACAAAGAGGACAAAGTCTTTTTACAAAGCTGCGTTGTCAGTTTCAAGATAATTTAAGGTAAGAGAGAAAAAAAGGATGAAAGAAAAAGAATTAAAAAGAGAATGCCTGGAGAGAAGCTGCCATGTCAGAAAAAATTGTGTATAACGTGTAAACAAAGTCAGTTTGAAAGATGTGGAGAACCTTCTACACGATATACAGTACAGTAAGCATGAGACATTCAGATCAGCATTATGGGATTTCATATCAAAGCTTGATTGATGAGCATTGCTTTGCTGACATTGTTAAAGTGATCAAACTCATTCGCATTTTAACAGCTGAGACGGGTGATGGGAAGGAGAAGAGTGCTCGTGTATGTCAAGCAGTTATCACGTTGATGTCATCAACCAAAATTTTGTCATTGCTTAGAATGTACAGAATGTGTAGAGTTGAACTTTGACAACCCCCCCCCACACACACACACACACCGTGTGTTACGTTTTGATTGATATTACTCTCAATGTTGCTTTGTTCCCCAACCGTTCTGCTGTTTTGCCTCATTCAAGTCAATTATCCTGAACCCACTTTTATAAACTGCGAGCCAGCGGTGTGCTGACTAAGACGGTGATGAAGATGACAAACAAAAGCTCATTTCAGCAGGCTTCAAGCAACACATGGGCACAAATACGGTTATCTGCTGCGAGGATCGACCACGGCATTTAAATCAGGGCTGTGAAATAACGACATCCGGAAGCAGGAGAAACAAAATTCAGGCACATTACAGAATGCATAAGATGCGGCATAATTATACCACCTCTGGTGAAGGATGCCACACTCGGAGAAATGGAATAAGAAGATTAGATTTGCACTTGACTGATTTTGTCCGGGTCCCCTGCTGATGATGAGAGCGCATCTTCTTCACGTCACCCACACAGACTCAGTATATCACACGTCACTGCAAAGGCTGACAAAATCCTAAAAATGTCCATTTGTCCACCAAAGATTTTTCACACCAATCATCTTTTTTAGGATGAGCTGGAGTCTTGACCAGCAGACTTCGGGCCAAAGGAAGACTGCATCCTGTACTTGTTGCCAGTCAGAGAGCTCAAATATACAGACACACGTTCACACCTACACATAGGTGCTCACTCTAAATTTAAGACGGTGTTGATAGGCAATGTGGTGGTAAACTGGTTAGCACATCCACCTCACAGTGCAGAGATTTGATTCTGGCTCTGGCCTTTCTGTGTGGAGTTTGCATGTTCTCCCAATGCCTGCGTGGGTTTTCTCCGGGTATTCCGGTTTCCTCCCACATTCCCAAAATATGCATCGTACATTAAGTAGACACTCCATATTGATCCTCGGTGTGAGTGTGACCGCAGATGGTTGTTTGTCTATGTGTGCCCTGCGTTTGGCTGGCAACCAGTTCAGGGTGTACCCCCCCGCCCCGCCTACTGCCCCAAGACAGCTGGGATAGGCTCAAGCATGCCCTCGTGAGGTCAAAGTGGTTCCGGTAATGGCTGGATAGATGCTATATCGTGAAAAATGTTGTATGGTCGTTTCTTTTAAAACGACAATAGGTGAGGATAAGCGAATTAGTAAGTGGATGGAGGGATGGAAAAAAATTACATTTGTTTCTAAATACAGTACACATGTTTGAAGATAAATCTTGAGAACATGTGCAAAGACTCTGCCGAAATCGAGTAAAGTGCAGTTTTCTCCTCAATAATGTATCTTCCCTTTTGGATAGTCAGCTGGCTTGGCCGCATTCGAGTGACTGGTTGTCAGCCACGAGGACGTACATAGACCAACTGCCCTGTGTCAACCGTCGAGACCTTCAAGTTCCTGGGAATCACAGTCTCCCAGGACATGAAGTGGGAAGTCAACACCATCTCCATCCTGAAAAGGGCCCGGCAGCGGATGTACTTCCTGAGGCTGCTGAGGAAGCATGGCCTGCCACAGGAGGTGCTACGACAGTTCTACACGGCAGTCATCGAATCAATCCTGTGTTCTTCCATCACGGTTTGGTTTGGGGCCGCCACAAAAAAGGACAAAATCCGACTTCAACGGACAGTTAGGACGGCAGAAAAAAATCGTTGGCACCGCCCTACCCACTCTTGAGGACTTGCACACTGCAAGAATCAAGACAAGGGCACGGAAAATCCTCCTGGATCCCCCGCACCCTGCCCACCACCTTTTTCAGCCACTCCCCTCAGGCAGACGCTACAGATCCATGCGCACCAAATCCAGTAGACACTTAAACAGCTTCTTCCCTCTAGCCATTAACTCCTTAAACAGTCACTGACATAGTCACTCTTCTTGCACCACAAAATGGTACTACAAAACTACTGGTTACTCTAAATTGGTTCATTTAAGGTTCAATGTTTTTGTTGTTTACGATGATACTAGTGCAGCGTATTATACCGGAGACAAATTCCTTGTGTGTTCTACATACTTGGCCAATAAAGATGATTCTGATTCTGATGTCACACAGAGAAAGGTGGAATAGTAAAGAGGGTGGGGGGTGGTTGTTAAAAAACATCCATCTTGACATCCAGCATGTGGACTGGGGCATGGGCCATGTTGTTGTGGCCTGGAAAATCTATGTGACAATTGTAATGAGGTCCTGTATCGGTCAGTCATCAAAGGCTTACATCTGTGCAGCGCTAAGTTTTTATAAAGCAATAAAGTTAGATAACTACAGTATTGACTGTTGATGTAGGCCCAACTAACAGTTTAGAACTCCAGTGAGACAGCGGCATGTCAATTTAAAAATCCCAGTGCAGTTGTATGTATCATCACTCATGGAATTAAATTGCTTAAATTGCTTGCATGCATTATGCAGTTTTGCTAATGATTTTGCTCATCTTGTTTCTTACTTCTGATACTTCACACTCCTCCCAGCAGCGAGTGGGGTGAGCCAGCTACTCCTTGAGGTTTGCGGAAGCTCACATAGGAAAGAACTTTTTCACTTGCTAGTTCGAAGCTATGGAGTGACTTTGTGGGACACAATAAAACAAGTACTCATACAGTGTGTTTTTAAAATACGACTGACAACGCATTTTTATTCTTTGGTGTTCAACAGAGCATGAAATTTGAGCCCTTATTTTAGTCACCTATTTTTCTTCCTGTTTAATTGATTTTGTTTTTTTAAAATTCTGTTTGATTTTCTTATGTTAAAGGCTTGATTTGTATTAGTGTACACTTTGATTCAGCCTCAATTGTTTTTAAAAATGTGTTTGTCCTCATTAGGGCCACAGTTTAGCGAACTGTGAGTGACAAGCAGGGTACATCCTGGACTGGTTGACGACCGATCACAGATATCTTTCAGCAGTTATGCAAAAACTTTAGCTCAAGAAGGACACCCAAAGTACACTGCATGTTGTCTGGCTATCTTTACCTGTTACCAAAGCACACAGGAGAAATTAAAGACAGCGTCTTGTGTTTCACAGTCATCTGTTCGAATCTAAGAATAGTCACCATGCACTGCCTCCAAGCACATTCAGTGCCGGAAGACCGCTGCACCTCAGTGCATCAGCGGCAACATGTCAACATCATCCTTGAATGTGCTTCACACGGTCACATGTGCGCACCACGGCAACAAGCTCTGTTTTGGCTGCGCGTAGACGTAAGTCTCATCCCCGCTACCGTCTCACTTAACCAACTAGAATGGATCGCTTCTCTCAATCCTCCCAGGGGACGGCCGCGCTGCCTGGTTGTCAGGCTGCAGGCAGAGTCCTCCGAGGCGGGGGGAAGGTGCTGCCTCGGTAATGGACCAGGAGCAGACGAGATGGAGAAGTTGAAGAAGTACATACAGGGGATGTAGATTACGATATGATTTAACCCAAGAGGAGGAAAGAAAAGCAGAAAGTCCAACACCACCTTTCACTGACCTAATTCCTTCCTCCTGAGAGAGTACATCCTCCGACAATTCAAGCGAATACAACACATTCACACACAAAAGCCGCATCGTTCACTTTAGTGCCGTCTCTTGTGCAATTCCCTGATAAGAAAATGGACAATCAAACTTTATAGGATGAAGTGAAGACAGTGATTTTATTTTTATTTTCTTTTGTCTGCGGGTCCTAAAGGCTCGGGGGACAGCGCAAAGTAAAAGCTCCAGGATAGAATAGGGATGTTACCTGATGATGTCAAGTGATGATGCAACACTCACGAGTGGTTAAAGTTTGCCAAATATATGCACTTATTTCCATTCATTCACGTGTGGCAGATGTTGTCAACAGGTGAACTTTGGGTCGTTTGCATGCAGTGTTGCTATTATTAATATGATTATTGCTCTTCAAGGGGATTGCACATTTGATGATATCCATACAACCATTATGGAAGAATGCAGAGTCTAGATTTGAGGTCATTCACCCCCATTCGCCCTATCAAATAGGCACAAAGGAGTCGGGCGACCATCATCCAAATATGTGTCTATATACAGTGTGTGTTAGTTTATTTGTGTGTTTCTGCGTGTGCGTGTCTGTCGCCTCGAGCGTCAGTAGCGGCCAGACTTTCTCTAGGACCCATCTGTGTAACCATAGTGATTGAACAGTCCCCATCTCTGTTTGTTAAGCTAGCTTTCCCTGTGGGCTGCAGCGCGCCGTGCGCACGAGTGGGTGTGTGTGTGTGTGTGTGTGTGTGTGTGTGTGTGTGTGTGTTTTCCACAGACAATAACAGACAGGTTGGTGGTGATTAATAAGAGCGCATTAATTTCCCTTCAACTGCTACTGACTACTGTCCTAAGGATAGTTTTTCCTTTTTAAAAAAAAAAAAATTCAGTGCATGTGCGTATGTATGATGGACAAGAGGTTGACATGCAGCCACTCTAAACGGAGCCTTTGCAACATTGCACACATGCACATGAGATGTGATTGCAGAATTGCTTCGATGCACATCAAGCGTAAATAATGTCTGATTTAATATTCAGTTGACATGTGCAATTAGCATTTATTCAGGAGCAAGGGAAAAAAATAGTGTCACAGTTCAATGTTTGTTAAAAAAAAGACATAACACAAGTGACAGTAATGAGACACACTTAGTGCCTGATCTGTAAATTAAGTCCCCCCCCCCCCCCCCCGCAGTTTTTACTGTCATGTTAAACATGGCTCATCTTATTTAAGTGGACTTTAGTGTGAACAAATGTTGTATTAAAGGACCAACATCATTATACTTTCATATTTTGCTGTTTTTGGCACTAAATGCATATCAAGGCTACCGGTAATCTTGTCATTGTGCACTTCATTAGATACACCTGCACCATCGAGCGCTCCATTCCTTAGTTCACTTTTCTTCACCATGGTCCCAGGCAGGGTCTATCCCAGTTCACATTAAGTAACCAAGAAATTCAACCAAGAACTGTATTGGACCGTTCATGGTCAAACATGCTAAATTTTGCCATTCAGCTCTTTGTTAGAGGACAGTAAATTGTGCAAAAAAACACTGAACAGTTGGACGTCAAAAGGGTAGAGAAGGCCAAATTAAGGTTCTAGTGCATTGACAACAACTAAAATGTCACCCAAGAAACCAAAATCTGGTAAGGGGCTCCTTTTGGTCTTCCGACAAAAGTCGGGCAAACATTTGTAACGCCTCTCAATATGAGTCACTGCAGTTTGTCAGCACTGCAAACCACAATTATCAACATTGCTCAATCAATGTACCATTCTGGCAATGGAAGAAAAACGAAGCATTTGTATCCTTACAAAGGTAAATGCAGGTTGTAGATTGGATTTTGCCTATACGGTGCGTGTGCGCCTCATATTGTTGCCAGTGTGTCCAGTGGCATTCCTGTGCCCGTTGGCTAGATAAAGTAAAAATAGCCCAACTTTCTCTCCTTCTTGGTCAGCACAATAGTTGAGATGCCGATAGGAGGTTTTATCAAGGGGGAGAGCTTCTTCTCTCAATGTCGATCCTCTGCTGACAAGCCTCCACTTTTATATTGATCTATTTTATTATGATTATTTTTTTTACCACCTCACTCTTATTGCAGTCTGCAGTGTCACTATCTGTTCAGCAAAGCATTTCTTCCGCGCTGCCGATGATGGCGATGATGATGTCAGCCTTTTTGGCAGTGGATTAGAGGACAAAATGAAGGGTGGATAAGAGAAGGGAGGACAACAGAAATGAAGGAGTGAGTGTGGCTATTTGAGAGGATCTTAGCAACGATGGCCCCAATCATTTCACTCATGTATTTTGGTGACAGAGACTCTCCACACTTTGCTTTTTAGCCACTGGTAGCGAGTGAATGTACTATTCTTTCATACTATTGTTAAAAATACAAATTGTCTCCAACCTGTGACGTATGTCCATTTTCGTCATTTTTATACATTTTTACGTGAATAGGATGTCCAAAACGCAGTGTAGTAAATGTGTATTTCTGGGTAGTGTTGTTTTGATGTGATTGTGTAATGATATGAGAGCAATATAAATTATATGCAAATTGAAGGAAGCCCATATCAAGCGAAGCAGACATTTTTAAAATTCCGCCCGTCACTGATTTTATACACATAGCTAGATAGATGGGTGGCTAAATAGCTAGCTAGCTAGATTGATTGATAGATAGATAGTAGTAATGGCCAATAAGGACTGGTTTGTGACCATTAAAAAAAACTAGATACTCCAAAACATGTTGGTTCAGGTAATTAACACATGGATCCTTACTGAATTCAAAGTAATTTATGAAGAAATTATTATTTGTCTTAAAACTCTCTCAACCGAAGCCAGGACTCGAGGTAGGGACTTGCTTAAAACTTGAAAGTTGTGACCCATTCTCACCTCTCCCAAGTGGTCCTCATCTACAAGCAATTACACAGGCGCTTTCTCATGTTCGCTACTCGTGTTTGTATGTGCAACACTGAGGCACAGCCTGGCATACAAGCAATAACAAGGCATTTACATATAAAGGCACACCAATTCGACAAAGTACCTGTGAATATGAATGCGGTTGGACAAGTTTCTTTGACAGGTTGCAGAATGGGTCCCAACAATGTACAACTTGAATCGGTCTGCAGAGCGGGGGGATTACGTATTTGAGAAGAAATCATCATCCCCAGAGGAGGTGGCCTAACAAGTGCCAGACAAATCAATCACCCCACCCACTTTGGAATGTGAATTGCACTGACAGGTTCTGCGCACACGAAGAAGCTAAACCACTCAAAAAAAAATACTTCAAACTGACCAAATCTGTCAGACAGGGAATTTAGAGTGGAACATCAATATGACACAATAAACAACTTTCGTATTTTGGACCTATCATGTTAAATGTTTCTGTAGTCTATAAACAGACAGATTTTTGTCAGCCTTTCAGCTACGGGATAAGCAGTGTAACACACCCGCCAATCACTCACAAACACCTTCCACTCTGATCAACTCACTTGAAAATCATATGCTGCTATTTTGCATAGCTATTAAGCTACCTACATCAACCATACACAGTACTTAATGACTGAGGGGGGAATGGTGATGGGCATCGCAGTGTGCATGGTTAAATGACTCTTCGTGACAGTACATCCATTTGTTTAAAAACAACCAAAAAAAATGGTAGCTCCAAAATACGATGCCCTTGAGGTGGCCAGATTCAGAATTAGCTGTCACCCAATACTTGAAGTGATTGTAGTTTTCCTTTTTTTCTTTTTTTTTTAAATCAGTTTTTTATGCCACAACAAAAGCGAACAATGACAGCAAAAGACAAATAAGATGGTAACCATACACCTGGAAATGGAAAGTGTCAGAAAAATTTATGCCTTTGCACTTATAAATTGTATTCTAGAATTTCTAAGCACGTACAATGTTTTGTTTTAGCATAAGGATAACAACTTAGACTTTGTTCCTTTCTTTCTGATATTGTGTTCTTATTTTACAGGGAGGCTTACTATCCCTCACATGTCTGTGGGTGGGGTGTGTGGGGTTGGGGAGCAGTGGCATTAAGGCAGATGATAAATGCATGAGTGCATATGTAAATTCGCCGATGGCGAAATAGACCAACACTTTTTACAAGGAGCCATTAGGTGGTATGTGAATACTGTCCTTACATTCCTTTTTATTTATTTGTATTATTTTTTTAATTAAATTGCATCATTCACCATCATTTTTCTCTGGACAGAACTTACTGCTACATAGAGACACAGTACACACTTACCTTGTCCTGGCTGCTCAGTTCAATACGGCAAAATCGACAATAAATCTAGTAAAGTATAATAGTATAATAAAAGAAGAAGTGCCTCCCCATTTCCTTATACAGCACCCTTTTGTAGTTTCGTAGGTGCAGTAAACTTGTAGAACAGACTGGGTATGGAGCTAAAGCAACATCCAACAATGAGCCAGTGTAAAAAGCGGTACAAAGACACGGTTATCAAAGGGTAGTTTTACAGTTTTGCAAAAAGACAGGTTTGCAAAAATATTTTCCTATTATACACGCAACACAGTATATGAATGTGTGAGTGCAAATTTTATGCATGGAGGAATGTGTGAAGACAGGATAAGATGAAGATTAAATAAGTATGTGTGATGTCACGGACAAACAAAACCGAATGGTGTTTTTGGAGCCGTTTTGGACGCATCCTGTCCAAATCCGATATGAAACCACCTCCCGAATGTGGTGTCAAACCGTCAAGCAAAAATCGGATTTCATATGCTTTGTGACTTTTTAGACAGTGAATTTCAGTCTGGATGGGCTGAAAATCAAATTTCGTGTGGCACTCTACACGTAGCATAAGTCATGCTACCAACATGCCCAATGTTAGTTTGTTTACTTTGCCACTGCTAGGTTGGTAGTGCTAGCCCTGCTAAATTATTGAAGCTGGATATGTGCTCTCTATTAATATTTATCCCAACTATGCACATAACTGCATGTCATTATAAAGAGCCATAACGCTTGTGAAAGTTAATGAGGGGCGTGGCTTTTGCGGAAGACTGGGAGCGGGTTTGTAAAGTGAGGTGATATACAAATCTTGCTCACAGTTTCTAGAAGGCAAATGCCCAATTTAATTGTAAAGTCAATCAGCTTTCGCAAGTGGATTTCTATTTATTTATTTTTAGTATCCACGTTAGTGACACATGTTAATTTGTGGCACTGGTACAGTACCGTCTGTTGCCAATGAGGCTGAACTCTTAAACTACTGAAATGATGGAAGTCCAGACGGTTAGTGGTTACATTAACAATAGTTGCGGTACTTCTTAGCAGACACTGAAGGTGCCGATGCTCCATTAAATGGCCAATTAGAGCTGCATAGGCCAGGTAATGTAACCCTGAGATACAAACACAAACACACACACACACACACACACACACACACACACACACATGCAAAATCATTATGTATGGATGTTGGTCAAGTAGGTGCCCATAAAAAGCAACAGGCTGGCAGCCATATGCTTCTTTGCTCTTCCAAGACAGCGAACCCGGGGGAAATTAAACGCCGTCTATAATCCCTCTCTGCTGTTCCAAATCAAAATCCCATGACTGAATTTAAGAGCTTTAATATCGCTGTGCATTTATGGGCGTGAAAGAGAGAAGGACATAGAGGAAGTAACAATGTGAAGCGGTGTGCGTAGAGATGAATATGTATCGCGCCGCAGCAGATGGGCTGGCTGCGGTGTCGTGGGGCGGACAACATGATTTGACAATGTGAGGCTCACATTCAAAGGCATTGGAATTTGCATAGCACTGACACTTCCAGACCATGTATTCATGTGTCTGTCCCAAGGTAACAAGCAGAGCATCTGCTTGAAAAACGAAAGCGATGGAAAGCTCAATGCTTGGAGTTGTTCTGTACTCACACTTTTTCTGGCATCAAATTATTTTCTTGCTAAATTTACTGGAGGACAAAAAGAATGAAACGAAACAATGAGACCGGGGAAGGAAAATGATTTGGCTTTCAGCACACCTGGATTCATCTCATCCACAAACAAATAACTTAATTGATTTGTCTTATTGCGAACACTGAAGGGATTACAACTGAATACCATGCTGGATGTAATGGCTGTTCATTAGCCAGCCTTTGTCAGGGATTAGGGAGGCGGGGAAAGCTCCGTTTTAGCATCGCAGCCTAATAAAATAGTCTTCATATAGAGAGGCTTTTAGGTGCAATGAATATCAATGAGAGACTACGGAACAACTTGAGTAAATGAAAACCATGCATCACGTTGACAGAGGACGCTCCATCTCTGGACTGAGTGCTACTCGGCAACATACGTGTTCATTTCGCTCTCATGTGGCCTGAAGTCTTAATCAGAATAGTTTTTACCCTGCAAAATTGAAGCGGGCAGGTTAATAGATGGCTCACAAACCTTATTTCTGGGAATCATAATGTGATGCAAAGGGCTACTATTGGCTATTATTGTCACGTTTCGTGGTGATGGAGGCAAACAAAGCAGGCAAGAGGGAGGAGCAGGGTGTACTTGACAAATTGAATTAAAACATAGAGAAAACTAAATCCAAAACAAAGTCCAAAGTATCAAACAAAAATTATGACTGAAGCTAAAATATAACAGTGACCGAAACGTGACTGAAACAAACCTGACAGCAGCAAACAAGCAAACAATGACCCGACAATGAGTGGTCAGGCGGGAGTCCTTCTATACAACAAATTACAAAACGACCAATAGGTGTGCAGTTGCGGGGGGAAGCCTAGACTGCCACCTGTTGGTCCCAAACCGAAACATGACAATTATTTTTTTTAATCGTTTAGCCTACTCACCCATTCTTCTGTTGTGATTGAGTTATACTGAAAAAAAAAACAACCCTTTTGCTTTTTCTTCGATTTTTCATAAGCTAAACTGTCCGTCTAAATCTATGGGTGAGCACTTGTGCTTTGCGGAAATAATCCATCCACTTCACAGATGTGGCAAATCGAGACCGCATAATCTGCAGTGGCCTTTTCTTTTGGGCAGATCGAGTAATTGTCCAATTACTCCAATAAATATTCTGCGTAAATTATAAATTGAGAAACAAGAAGGCCAATTACATCCATACAACTAGTGAACAGAACTTGGTTTGAACAAGTGAGGTTGAACAAGTACAAAAGCAGCAGGGTAGGATAACAAATAAGTCAATGTGTTGTGAAACTGGTACCTTCCAGACTTCAGTATGACTCCTCCTTAGGGAAAGGACGGTGCCTTAAGGGAAGCGTAAGAAGTAGCAAGGTGGCAAAGTGACTGCGTGACATGTCAATCATTCCATTCCTCTGAGATGTAAAGTACACAGGAGGACACTGGTTGAGCTGAGAGGGTCAGTGCACATGGAGACGTTGCTTGAAAAGAATCCAACTGTCTGACAAGGACACTAAAGATGAAGAATTGTTTTAGTCTGGTCTTTACGTGGAAATGTTTGCTGGAAGGCATCATTTTACTCAATTTCTTTTGTTTTTTCCATTCGTCAGTCAGCTCACTGAAATGACTGAATGGGTGCAATAACATCATGAATGGGTGCAAAAACATCATGAGTCCTCAGTTGTCATTTCTGTGTCTGGCAAATAGTATGAACAAATTGTGCATGTGTGTTTTTGTTGATTTGGTTTTGATAGTTTTTCCGGTGTACCATTTTGTTGTGCCTTGTCTTACTCGTTCGGTTCTTATTTCCTTTTGTTCATCATCATTGCAGTCCCGTGTGTCTGCCAATCAGCTCCCTCAACCACTCGTGCCCTGTCCAGATGTATCTTGGTGTCACGTCGGTTATCTTGTTTTTAGATTGATGAGGCTGGGACTATTTCGAGATTTGAAATGAAATTGCAAAATCGGAAAATGAATTTTTAGAGAGAACTGGCTGACTCCAAAATCAGTGCATTTACTTTACATGGGCATTTTTTTACCATCTTGTCATCATGTAAATGTCCCCCCAACTTTTACTGTTAAAAGTGAGTCATGAGACAATGCCGATTGTGGTTCGGCTGTTTTAATAGTCAGGCTCTGGCTGACCAATCCCAAGATTTATGGCCTATCGGGAGATACCCGAACCACTGAAAGGCTCCATCTCATATACGGCAGGATCCGTGGAAGGCATGGGCCATGCTTCAAACAACTCAAGATGGAGTCCGGGAGGAGGCGAGAGTGACGCATTCAGGGTGGTGAAAAATGTCAGGGCATGGAGGACAAAAAAAATGGGAGAGGGCAGAGTGGGAGGAAAAGTGATGAAAGCACAAGGGGCGGACACACGGAGGAAAAGAGTGATGAGGAAGGAGGAGAGTGATGACATGAAGAGCGTGAAGAGGCGGGCCTGTACAGAGTTGGTATTCCCCTTCAGCACTACCCCTTCAGTTGTCTCTCAGCCTCTCCCATCCTCAAAAGCTCATCTCTTATTTACAACCATGCTCTAACTGTGGTTATCTGTGGGAGATTTTTTACAAGGGGTGCAGCCGTGTGGATTTAGTCTTCAGAAAAGATGGCACACAGATGGCTCAGGCGCATGGATGCTTGATAGCTTTTTCCTTTTGTACAAAGTGTTTAGGTGTCACATTGCTGTACGGTAATGCTCAAAATTCCCAGCGCTACGTTTGCCAGGATCACGTGACAAGATGATATAATTAGTCAAGCGCCAGTGACTGTGGTTTAACTTTGACAGCTGTTCTCAGCCTAAGACATCGTGTTTGATGAATGGATTGTTTTTACTGTCATGGCGAGGTACATGAGATGTTTGTGGCATGAGGGCACCTTGACGCTTTGTCGGCTGTGAAAAACCTGCGATAAGCAAACATAAAAGTCGCAGTTTGAGCCCGTTTGCGCTTTTTGAATTCTCATTGTTTTATCTCCCAAAAATAATTGAAGCTCATTTTGTTCGATTTTTTTTATCTCCTTGGGTTTTGCTGCGTGTGCGGGTGCAATTTCCTGTTTTGTCTAAGTTTTGAACTATTAACCTCGTTCCGAGTTCAAATAAAGCTAGATATAAAATAAGTAAGTAAAATAAGATAAAGTATGTGAAGGAAAATTGTAAATAGTACTGAGATTTATCCATTGTGTTCATATTGAAAGATGTTTGTTGTTTTTTTTTTTTCTCTTTCTCCTTTCTTCTTTCTACATACATTCTTGCTGCTGGAGGCTGTAAATTTCCCCAGTGTGGGACGAATAAAGGATATCTTATCTTATCTTATCTTATATCCATTTCTATGTACTCTTTAGTCGCAGATGAGCTGGAGCCTAACCCACCTGATTTTGGGTGGGGAGTGGACCCTGAACTGGTTGCCAGCAAAACCTTTACATCGACACCTCGGGACAATTTAGAGTCGACAGTGAACAACAGTCATGTTTTTGGAATTTGGGAGGAAGCTGGACAAAACCCAAGCAAAGGCACAAAACACATAGAACATAAGCCAGAAACCAGATTCCAACCCTGAAACTTGCTCAGTCTTTATCCCATTTAATTAAGTCCAGCATAGATTTTCAAATGCATTCCAATAACATGTCATTGCTGTCAGTTTTACAAAACTTTTCAGAGAGCTCGAGAAACTTAATTCCTTTTTCTCAAGTTATTTTTTCAATGATGTGGGGACACACCAATAGTATTGCGCTGTTGAACAAGATGAAATTGACTACAACATACAAGTTTTCCTCACCGCCAGTGACGAAGGGTCAAAGTGTAGTTGTTCTACCTATTGGTATACACGTTTTACAATTTCCTCAATGCTTCAAACCTGAAACTAATTGTCGCTCATGTTGAGACATTGTACACAGCAAACACACCAAATGTGAACACTTCAACCAGCCATTAATGGCAAAAAAAATCCCTGCAGCTGATGCGGGAGACAAAAAACGATACCCCCAATGTTTTTCAGTGGGATACAATGATCAAAAGCCATCCAGAACAGTGTGTTGCTGTTTCTTTCATGTATTTTTCATTTGAATTTCCATTGCAAAGGGTCCCAAAACCTTCATCCCAAACATACCACTTTTCAGTTCGCTTTTTTTCCTTTGCCAGTGTCAGTCGATGTTTGGCATCTCTCTCAAATCTCATAAGATCAGTTTGCAATTTGTTGTGCTTATAGATCTTATTAGGTAGAAGGGTGTAATAAGGGGTGTCAAACCTAGGGACCGCGGACGGGAACCGGGCCCCAAGGAGGCTCAACCGGGCCCATAGGATAATTTCAAAAGTGTAAAATGCATAAAAGACACAGAATGAATATTTTTAATAAGGTGCAATTCATGGAGTATCCGCTAGGGGACACACTGTTTTGATCAGAGTAGAAGACAATTTAAGTAAATTGCACATTTGTCTAAGGAAATCTAAGGTACTTCATGAAATGTTTTGTAAAAGAGGTGTTCAATCAAATTTTCCTTATGTTCTTGTGCATCATTAGACCAAAACAAAGGAAAGACATTATTTTGGTTAATTATAACATAGTATGGTATAATTTTAATGGTCCGACCCACATGACATCTACCGAGGCTGTATGTGGCCCACAATGTGAAATGAGTTTGACACCCCTGATCTAGATTTGAAAAAAAAAAAAAGAAGAGGTTCATGGGTGGTGTTTGTACAGTTAAACTTTGAATGTCGGCCCATGTTGACTACAGCAATTACATGAGCCATTTAATGTTGTCCTGTGTTTTGTCTTTCACACTCCATTTCCCTTTCAAGTCGCACTCTCGCTCAATCTCGTCGAGGTCACCCACACTCTTGCAGCTCCTGTCACTTCTTCAGGCAACGGCACTTATCTGATGCAACCATCTTCTCTTGACTTCTAGTGAGAGCAACTCTCTATCATGTTGTCTCAAGAAATCTTTATGCTTTTGTATTCTTCCCTTGAGTTATTTTGCTTGTGAATGTAAAGCTGAAAAATTACATTTGGTTTCACAACGCTATCCAAAACGTAAAATTTTAGTAACTTTCCCATCAGTTAAACGCTGATTTACAGCCTCCCCCCTTGTGTTCTATCATCCTTCCCGGATGCTGCCATCTCAGTCAGTCCATCAAATACGCTACATAAAGCCCAGTGTTCTCCTGCCAGGAGTCACACAAAAACAGCAACAAAGCCCAAAACTAAACAAAGCACGCTGGGCGTGACAAAGGGCAACAAGGAGAGCAGCCGCCACACATACACAGACCTACAACTCAGCTGTGTTTCATTTTCATGCTCCCCTGGCTGACTTGAGAGCTTCTTAACTTTCTGGCTTCCCCGGGGCGAGTTCTTCACCGCCAGATTCCTGGTGAGGGAGCCAAACAGCAAATGGCACATAATGAGAGAGCTGCTAGCCCTGTTCTGGCGCCAACCGATGGAGGCGCGCCAGCGTGGGACACCTGTCATTTTGGTGCGTGCATTCTGTGAACGCCTAACAAACGGATGTGGATTTAACGTCACTGTGCTTAATTTATGAGTGTACGCATATAGCGGCTACCACATTAGCTCCCTCCCGCCGCACCATCTAATGCAATTCATCAGCTTCACGAAACTGATTGTGTTCCACATTACTGTATTAGTTTACCCACCAGTGTATTAACACTGCAGCTAATTCAAAGCACACATTGTGCCTTCATGCTGGGAACTCAATGCAAATGACCCTGATGATATGCAGATTTTTTTTTTAGACAGTTTGACGTTGGATTCTTAATGGGGCCTTTTCTGTCGACTCTGCAGTGATCCTGCCCCGTTTGCTGAGGTCAAGGGGTCAATTTCACTCATCAAGGATGAGCATCTGTCCATCCATCTGGTCTGACCGACCTACCTACCAACCTAGCCACCCATACATTCATCTACCAACCTCCTAACCATCCTAATACTTACCAAGCAACCAACCAACCAACAGTATCTATCTGTCTGATTTACTAATCAACAGCTGTTAGAGCGTAGGATGTTTTGGATCACCGTCATGCGATATTAAATAATATATAAAACAACATTTTGCGCTGGGCGTTCGATTCAACACTGCATAATAATGATAAACAAGAACAATACATCATCTCCTACCCTTGAGCCTTGCGCATGCTTATGTTTCATGTTAGCCACTTTGACCGAGGTGAAGGCCAGTGGGTAGAGTGCAGCCATGTGAGCGGGGAGCCAGCAGCTCTCTGTCAGAGTACTGTATCAACAAGTGAGCAGTGCCAGCAGCTGTTTGTGCGCGTTTTCGTGGATATGTGTGTAGCACTGTCTGAAAGCTGTGCATATATGTGTGAGAGAGAGAGAGAGAGAGAGAGAGAGATGTGGGCAGCTGGGTTCAATGCAAGCAACTCGGCAGGAGCCAAGTTTCCTCTCGATGTGACACCTGCTGGCCACAGGCAAGAACAGGACCCACTGGAGACAGGCTGAATGGAGGGGGGCACCTGTGTGCGAATGTGTGTGGCTTTTGAGACAAATCTATCACATGCGCACAGGTTCACACAGTGCATGTGTGTATGCCGGCGCAGAGGGACAAAAGGTCCAAAAGAATTCACAGGACCCTTTGCGATGAGAATGAAAGGGAGAGGACAGCCCCAGGCTTTACTGCCACCTTATAGATAAGGGAAGCTAAATCTGGAGTCGTTTTAATGCCCCCATCAACTGTATCTGTAGAAACACACGCAGACACACACACACACACACACACACACAAGGCTCAATTTTTCATAAATATTTAGTTGAGATTCAATTGTGAAACCTCATCAAGCCTTCTCCAACCAACGTGTACAGGAATGCAACTGGCCACCTTCCTGTTTTAAGTCCCTCCACGATCACAACAACCAAATTTTAATTTTAATTATTGCCATTAATGTCCATTTCCCACTCCTGCCTTCTCTCGTGCTTTTGCCCGCTCCTCGATTTCCAGGGGCTGCCCATTGTTTTCATTCTCTGCGCTAATCGGCTAGCGGCAGACACGTCTGCGCAGAAGGGGTGCAAGGGGATCATATGCACACAGGAGACACGCCGCACAAACACTGGAGTGCAAACAAACATCTACGCACACGTGAACATACACAAAGAGCAAAGAAGCCACTGTTGCCTCAGACACAAGACATTAAACACCGCTTCATGCTCCGGGACTGTGTTTCTGTCTTCCACTGAGCAATTCTCGATGGATGTCACCGGGCCCATGCACATATGAACTCCGACACACACAACCACAAATGTGAAATGTCGACAGGTCAGCAAAAGGTAATACCAAATGGCAAAACAGCCCTTGTGAAACGGCATTACAACACACTACATGGCAAAAATCATCTCTGACTTGAAGTCAGTTGATGTTATTTCTGTGAGACCCCAGCATATGGTGCATGAAAGGATAAACGCAGAGGTATTTATTTATTCCTTTATTTGTAAGCTTTTTCGCTGGCTTTTGTTTCTGCACTTTTGTCAGAAGGATCAGCCGGATTGGGCACTTAGAGTCTTTTTTACTTTAACATCGTCTCTGTTACGATGAGCTATTTAAAAATGTCATCCACATTTGAGCCTACTAGACATTGACTTATAATATTAAATTGACTTGACTTAAAATATTTTAATATCTTTTTCGTTGATGTGGTATTGTTTGGCAATCCGGGAAGTTCCATCCATCCTCACAAGGGTCGCGGAGGGTGCTGGGAGTGATAGGAGGTCCAGATTGGAGTTATACCCTCCTGCCCAAGAGCAGTACCATTTTAAACCAGATGCAGACACTTGAGGGAGGACTGGCTGACTCCCAAATAAAATGCACTACAATAACCCAATCCAAATGCAAAAAAGGCATACGATTACTTGTGCAGTAAATACAGTCTTGATATTCGTAATACACTCAATGAATCTATGATCGTGAGTATTTCAGTCATGAATAGATTATTTCAATTTCCATTTATTTGCTCGGGGAAAAATGTCAGACATCAACCAGCATTCTGGATTTATTGCATTCAACAGAGGTTACAATGTGGCGATGCCATGTGCCTGCTGCAACTGCTGGTGGTGCACGGGAGGGCTTTCAAGTGTCTCTTGATGAGCCTCAAGGAGAATAAGAGGGAGGGGAAAATGGGGAAAAACAAAGGCAGTAAATATGAGCCTTTTGGGTCGTGGCCACCCAGACGGATTGGCCTCACATCAAAAAGACACCAAATGAAAAGAGAAAGGAATCTGGGTGATTATGCCATTCCTCCGTTTCGACCCCGTGATCCCCTCCGTCCCTCAATCTGTCTTTCTTATGAGTATTCTAGATCTCACCATGACCATTATCTCTCAGCTCATGTACTTGCATCACTCGACCCCATTGGTGAGACAATGAGGCTCTCTAATGACAATTCACACTTACGCCTTTATATGCATGTTTTTAAAATGTGGGAGAAAGCTGGAGTAGTTAATCGGGATTCTGGAAACATGACACAAAAAGAAAATGGATTCAAATTCAGTGTGAAAATTCCCAGTGTCACACTGCACACATTTGTGATGAGCCAATCAACATCAGGCCTCTCGGGGTGATGAGAAAATTAAAACCTGCTAATTTGATGGCATTGTTAAGATCACCCCGCGATGATGGGAGTGCGGGAAGGAGGACCGACATGAAGTAGATGCTGCAGCAAGCCAAGTAATATGACTGTGTCATCCACAGCTACACGAAGCATGAAGGATGTTATAGTCCACTATATTTTTTGGCCGTCTATTTTGCTGTTCATTTTTATTATTTTTATGTGTGTGTGTGTGTGTGTGTGTCCCTCACACTCGAAGTCCCCACTATGCTGCAAAAACCTGTGTGTGTGTGTGTGTGTTGCCAGATTGCAGTGAGTTTGAGCATTGTAAATTCATGAGAGGTTTTATTTAAGGTTAAAAAAAACCAAACCCGTATGTAAAGGTTTTGGTTCAAGATTTTTGCCTCGTGGACATGCAAAAGTGCAGTCTTCCAACTGTGAAGCGAAAGTGTCAGTCACTATTGACCTTTGAGCCTTTTAAGCCCTGCCTTGTGGCCACAGAGGACTTGACTCACATGAACTCATCAAAACAGCTCTGCCCTCCCGCTGACTTGCTCTCTTTTAATACCGGCCCCTTCCTCTCATCTTTGTGATTGATCTCTCTCTCTTTCTTTTTCTCTCTCTCTCTCTCTTGCTCTCTCTCACACCACGTTTTAGATGTTACCGCTCAAGTTTCATCATCCTGCATCACGTATAGATGCTCATTGTTTATTCGGACTTCTTCTGATGTCAGGTTATCAAGCGGATGAAAGATTTATAAAATGTTACTGTGAATTTCCACGTCAAAAGTGAACTAATTCATTCTGTCAGATGCCGACTTGGTTTATGTTTGTACCGCACGACGCGGTCATCTGCTCCACTTTGTTACATCCTCATTTTACTGGCGGACTTGCACTCTAATTTAGTATCTGCGGGCTTTCTCCTTGGCAGGGTTATGCTTTGTTCTCTGTAATACCCTACGTCAATTACATTCACTGACATCCAAATGTTATCTGATCTGTACTCTTGCTTTTTAGGTTCCTTTTATTCAAATTGAATTTAATTCATGATTCAGATCGAGGCTGTATTCAAAGAAACCCATGAGTAAATGTTGAATGGCACAGACAAGGGAATAAACTTTTTTTTGACTAATAGAAACATTTACTGTACCTGAATCAATCTTGGTTGATTTGGTTGAGGCTGGAATGGAGACGTTGCCACAGCAGGTACACAATACAAACTGAAGAGTTTTTTCCTTTTTTTTTTTGTGGTTCAATTCAATCGACGTGTTGCTAGTTGTTCTGGAATGTGTGCCTTCATCACCTGGGGGAAGTATCATACTATACATATTGATATACAATAGATGAAGGAGATGGTCACAGTTGCTCAGGAAACTGTAGGAATTTTCGTCTTTCATGCCTCCACCACATTCTCTCCCTTCCTCAAACCCATTTTAACACAATATCTCTCTCTCTCTCTCCATCTCTCTCTCTCAGGCTATACGTGAGTAAAGCTCTTTATTTTGCTTCTAAATCTCAGCCACCAATCTACACTTTCATGCAGCTGAGAGGAGTGCAAGGCACAGCCTGTCAGGACACTCATGGAACGGAGAAAGAATTGAGATAACCTCCGCCTCACGCATTGGAATTCTAAAAGTGTCCTCTCTCTCTCTTTCTTGTGGGAACAAAAGACAATGGTGAGAATATCAATTCTACCATTGAGCCATGTGACTACCTCGGTGATTCACTGCGTCTTCTTCCATCCGATGGGAATCGACTGTAAGTGTGGCACAAAATAGTCCCACCGCTATCACAAGTTTTAAGAATGACATGAGTTGTGCAAAATAAGGCTGCAGCATATGCAACATTTTCTCCAAGAGAGTTTTCACTGTTAATGATCCCGGAGAAATGTGTACTTTTTAGACAAAAAAATTAAGTGTACAGTAAATTTCATAGAGTACATATTTTTCGAAAAGAGTTGGTCCTACAAAGTAAAATTTGACAGTAAAATATCGAGAGTCAATTTTACAATGAATAAAATAGGAGTGATATTTACTTAAAATAAACCAAAATGTTTTTTTTCCCCACTCAAATTCTCAGAGTTTCTGACTAAGTTTATTATAAAATAAAAATCACTCAAGGGTGAAAGGAACGCACCATCCTTGAAACTTGGAGATGATTTTCTTTTCTTTTAATCAACAAATGCTATACAAGCAGATTTTACAAAAAAACTGAGTAAAATTTACTCTGAATATTTTACTCCATTTAGACGTGTATTCTTTTCAGAGTACATTTACTCGATGAAAGTTATTATGTAAATTAGAGAAAGCTGAGGAAACACAAAGTAAAGCGATTGTGTCAGGACAGAAATAAAGAATCCAGACAGCATTCAGGGAATGGGATTTTGATGCCATAAAATTCTCTCTGGCTTATATGGACTGTGAAGGTTTTCAAAAAGTTAATACAGCATCTGATGTATTGGACGATATCGGAGACAGCGCTCAATAAATGATCTGTGTAGGAGAACTAATCTTGAAAGACATAGGATATGTCCAGACCAGGAACTAAAAACCTGGTCTACAAGTTGTTGGCTTTGGGAAAAGCACCAATAGTGAGGAGTGCATAAGAGGCAAAGTTTTTACTACTAGTTGTAATGAATGAAGGACGGAGCAAAGTTTGCATTTCTCCACTTTATAGACCACATCTTAGAAAATGCTTAGAAGTCAATTCCTCATTGACTGGCAGTCATTAAATATTAAACAGGGAGATAAAAGTCTCGCAAACCCAAATGTTCAAATAACAATTTTGCTTACCTTCCCAAAAAACTGAAGGCAAGGCAAGACAAATAGTCGCTACCTCCAAGTGCCAACCGTCTTAACTTATACCTTTTTGTGATTCAAGGAAAGCACCCCCTCGTCAAACCTCCACCCATTCCGGAGTGATGAGTCGATGGTAATATAACAGCAGTCAAGATTGAAAATGTTTTCATAGTCTAACTTTATCCCACTTCCAATAGCTTTCTTGCCCTGGCAAAGCTGTCTGTGGAAGTGACACCGACGATCGATCTGACCCTGAAACGCCAGCCATGAGTCAGGCAACGAGAGGGGAGAAGGTAACGTGTGTGGCTGCATGGGACATCGAAATAAGGGGACAGACTTGTTATGTAATACCCAAAGAAAAGCTATTACTCATGGAACTCATCAGAGGTTGTTCAAGACTCCAAAATAATCAAATTGTCTGTCTCAACAAGACATGATAGAAACTTCTAGGATTCTAAAAGTGGGGAACATACTGTTCTGCTTCCACGTCCGTAATAAGATATCCTTTATTTGTCCCACAATGGGGAAATTTACAATGGTTTGGTGCTGAAGAATTCAACCAATCAACCATATCAAACACCTTCGAGACGAACTGGAATGGAAACAAAACCGTTGTGCTTCAATGTGAAAACCAAGCCACTTTGACCACATAAATCAGAAATGCACACAAGAATGAGGGTCGCCAGTCCACACATTTAAACGGGTGGCAGTAAGGAGACAAATGTTATTCGAGAGGAAAATTAATAACCTCAAAGTAGTGGAAGCTGCAAATGAGTGACAAATATGCAAATGTGCAAAACTTTGAACCACGAAAGGGAGTCAGCACAACTTTAGAGTAGACAAATAATAATCTGACAACGTCAATAACGTGAGTCAAGATAACAAATGAAAAACTCATGTGAAAAACAGTGACAGCAATAAAAAGAAATAATCGAGGCGGATAGGAGAAGCACGATAGGAAGCTAGACGTCAAAAGAACCAAAAGCGAAAAAAAATGTTACATGGAAAACACACAAACGGAAAAAGCAATAATGGAACCAAAACATTCAGCCACTAATAACGCAAATGAAGAAACCCTCACTACACAAGTGGGAAACAAAAACAAACATGGGTAGTTTCTGAACTACACAATTTTAGAAAACTAACGGGATTCAAACACAGAGCACGAGTAATCTAATTTATATGAAAACAAAGCACGAACTATGAAGATGAAACCCGGAACTACATGAAAGGCAAACTGGGCGGAATGTCGTAAGCAAGCACACGACCGATACGGGCCAACAACATTCGAGCAACTGTCTCCCATCTCTCCAGTGTTTGAAAGTCTTCCTTATGCTAATGACGAGCAGGTTTACAAAAAGCCACCAGACCACCGGACTGGAAAACAGTTCGGATAGAAACACTCGCTCATGACAACAAATTTTGAGGATACAGACTCACGCATACACACTCATATGATCACACAAAGGCTAAAGACAACTTTAGCTACATTTCGGTCATCTATCATGGCGCACCTGCAGATGGGCTGAGTAGGCACCTTGATGGCTTGCAAAGCTTATCTGTGTGTCGTATATTAATGTGTGCCCATTTGCTGTTTTTTTCCCCTCAAAATGTCATTTAATGAAATAGTAAAAACAGTCCACTGACAGATTGCACCGAGGCTTTAGGTCGTTTTGGGGCGCTGTTATATTTGGATATTCATATTAGTCTGACTCAGTGAATAGCTATTTGGCAGCCTCTGATAAAGCTTCACGACATCCCTTCCCTGTCTGCCCGCAAACATTTGCAACTAAATTAAATGCGAGCGTCAATAGAACATGGCTTAATTCTTATTGTATTATTTCCTGAATGAGTTTGCTCCTTGGAATAAGTTTGTCCCTCATTTTCATAAACACATATCAAAAGTGTTACACAGTGTAGGAGTCAATCTATTTTCTTTCGCTCCTTTTTACCGTATAAAGAGTCTCTGTCTTGCCTTGAAGCCATACAATCATTTGTATTTCAAGGTCTGTATTGGCATTTATTTAACCCTTTCATGCACCATCTCACCTGATAACATGATAAGCTGTCCACTGTAGTAACCGCTGTCCCTGAAAGGGTTAAATCACAGAACTGCTTTGAGTTGGTCAGACTGTGCTATTGACGTACTTTTCAATGCAATTTGCTCATGTTGTTGTTTGAAAACAGCAAATTAGAGAAGAAATCCATAGGGGCCAGGAATAACCAAAGGATGAAATCGATTAACACTGTAAATACATAAATAAATAAATCTTCACAGTGGTATTTGTCATGCAGGTGGTTCCAGAGTATGTATTCCCTCTCATTGCCCAGTCCCACCTTTGCACAATGTTAGTAAAAGTGCAACACTGCAATCACAGGGTCACTTGAGATGGCTGCAATAACGGAAGGTTGAATTTGAATAAACAACTGCAGTTTTCTAAGATTAGTTTGTCCGTTGGCGAGTACCTTCACAGTCCCCATAATGAGTCATGCAAGGAATGGTTAAAATATTTTGTCCCAATTAGCCCTTTCTTGGCTTCACTTTAGCTCTGACCCTCTCCAGATCTTCTCCAAGATGCATTTATGACAAGAGTAAAAATATATGTAAATATCTAGATAGTTTTCAGTATTATGAATGTCTTTTGGTCAGCATGATTTAACAGTGGTTCCCTAATCAAAGACTTCATTAAGGCGCTCGGTCGTGTTTTAATTCATTAATACTATATGGCCTTTAATTGGACACCATATCATTGGATTGGACAGGAAACATGGTGGCAGTGAGTGGGAGGTTGGTATGCCAACATGTCATCCATTGTACAGTATAAGTCCACAAATTGTCAGGTTGTTGATTTGCAGTGTATTTGTGTGTTTGTGTACACCCACGTGTGTAAAAGCTGGAGGAAGAAAAAACTGTGTGTGTGTGTGTGTGTGTATTATATATATATATATATATATATATATATATATATATATATATATATATATATATATATATATATATATTGAGGACAGCCACAAGTACCTCGGTATACCACAAGCCAATGGCAACCTCGAACTGGCAACAAGGAAAGCGGCTACGGCCAAATACCTCCAGCGAGTGAGGCAAGTCCTAAGAAGCCAGCTCAATGGCAAGAATAAGACCCGCGCAATAAACAGCTATGCCCTGCCAGTGATCAGATACCCGGGAATAATAAGGTGGCCAAAGGAAGCGATTCAGACCACGAACGTTAAGACCCGAGGCTCCTAACCGTGCATGGAGGGTTCCATCCCAAATCCAGCACCCTGAGACTTTACGCAAGCCGAAAGGAAGGAGGCTGGGGACTAGTGAGTGTGAGAGAGAGTCCAGGATGAAACATCCAAGCTCCATGAATACATCAAGGAGATAAGGGTGTGGAAAATAATCGATATTAATCGATACATCGATGCGCACGGCCGCGATCCGAGTGCATCGGCTCATTCACTGGGTACGACGCGATTGACGGGTGAAATCGCGATTCATCACGATGCATTGATGGGTATCGGTGAAATCGCGATTCATCACGATGCATTGATGGGTATCGGTAAAATCCGATTCAATCGCCGTTTTATTCATGTTAAACGTCACATATCTGCCCTTTCCTAGGCGCAATGAATACACCATCATTGCTTTGCGTTTTGTGTTGAATACGGACTGTAGCCGTGCGTCACATACAGTCCAGTACACAACGAGCGTAACATTATGGAAGTTAGCGCACGCAGCAGCAAGGAAACTACTATATTTAATGCAGCCGCAACATTCAAATCTTATGTTTGGAAATACTACGGCTTCGAAAAGAAAGCCGGAAAGCTTGATAAAACCTCCGTAATTTGCAAGGAATGTCGCACTAAGAAGCCATACAACGGCAGCCCCACAAATATGCAGACCCACTTAAACCGATGGCACCAGATCACCGACAAGTTTCCCTCCCGCTTCCCCGCCCAGTTCCTCATCGGACACCGGAGAAACTCTTGGTAAACCAGGTCAGGATCAGAAAAAAATTGCCTCTTATTTTGGGAGTCCCCTTGCAACTCACTGTGACCGCGCAATGGCTTTAACTAAGGCCACTGCTTATTTCATATGCAAAGACCTCCAGCCTTAGCGTGGTGGACAACGAGGGTTTCAGACAGCTCGTGCACGTTTTGGAACCCAGGTATAAAATACCAGACAGGTCTGTGTTCACTTACAAACATATTCCCGATGTGTACAACAAAGTGAGAAGTGAGATTACTGTGTCGCTGAACAGTGCGCAAAGAGTTGCACTTACAGTGGATGGGTGGACATCTTGCGCTATAGATTCATATACATATATATATTATTATTATATTTCATATAAGACACTCAGTGAGAGTCTGTTTGTGTTTACACTATAGCAACAGCTGTGAGTCTCAGGTGCCAAATTGTTTACATTTTCTTTGCACAAAACCCAATTGTGAAAGGGCTTAAATAAGTTGTTTTACAAGTTCTACTCTTTATAAGGAATAAAGTGGTATCCTTTTTGTAATACCATACTGAATTCCATCTTTTTAAAAGCTTTTTTTCTTTGCTTATTTGCATCATGTTTAATTGCACAATATCGCAACAAATTGCATTGTATCGTATCGGATCGCATTGATTTGAACTTAATGTGTATCGAATCGTATCGCATCGTGACGATGGTGAAACGTATCGCATCGTGTCGCCAGAAAATTCCATGTATCGTTTAAGTATCGCATCGCTGGCAGTGGATCGTGATGTGTATCGAATCGTCCTCAGTGCTTAGATTCACATCCCTACAAGGAGAAGGCTCCAACGGATGACGTACTCAGAGAATGTCTCAGACAATGGGGAACAGAAGATGAGGCGCTGGAAGAGGGACCATCATGGGAGGACAAGGCCCTACACGGGATGTACCACCGGACCATAACTGAAGTGGCTGATCTCAAGAAGTCCTATCAGTGGCTAGAGAGGGCTGGCCTGAAGGACAGCACAGAGGCACTCATCCTGGCTGCTCAGGAGCAGGCCTTGAGCACCAGAGCCATCGAGGCCCAGATATACCACACCAGACAAGACCCAAGGTGTAGGCTGTGCAAAGAGGCACCTGAGACGATCCAACACATAACTGCAGGGTGTAAGATGCTGGCAGGGAAAGCCTACATGGAACGCCACAACCAGGTGGCTGGCATAGTCTACCGAAACATCTGTGCGGAGTATGGACTGGAAACCCCAAGGTCAAAATGGGAAACACCTCCGAAGGTGGTGGAGAATGATCCTCTGGGACTTCCAGATCCAGACTGACAAGATGGTAATGGCGAACCAACCAGATATCGTGATCATAGATAAAGGGCAGAGGAAAGCCGTTGTAGTGGATGTAGCGGACCCAAAGTGATGGAAACATCAGAAAGAAGGAAAACGAGAAACTCGAGATATACCAAGATCTCAGAGAGGAGCTGGAGAGAGCCTGGAAGGTGACAGTCGTGCCTGTGGTGGTCGGAGCACTCGGGGCAGTGACCCCCAAACTAGATGAGTGGTTGCAACAGATCCCGGGAACAACATCGGACATCTCAGTCCAGAAATGTGCAGTGCTGGGAACAGCAAGGATACTGCGCAGAACCCTCAAGCTTCCCGGCCTCTGGTAGAGGACCCGAGTTGAATGAGGGACGGACACCAGCCGAGGGGGGGGGGGGGTGAGATGAGGATTTTTAAAATATATATATAGCTCCATCCATCCATTATCAAAACTGCTTTATCTTCACTGGGGTCACGGCCGTGCTGGAGCCTATCCCAGCTGACTCTGGGCAGTGGGCAGCGTACACCCTGAAGTGTTTGCCAGCCAATTGCAGGCCGCACATAGACAAACAACCATTCACACTCACAATCACACCTAGGGACAATTTCCCTGCACTAAGAAACTCTACAAAACAAGAGCAAGCAGTAGGAAGTTGACAATTTTTTGACAGCAGTGTTTAACAGCAGGATCCTTAATATGATACGTTCAGAAATTGGGCCATGACTCATAACAAACCACGTTTGACTGTGGAACTGAATGATCTTAAATCACAGTTATGAAGAGTAATTTTGTTTGTATTCTAGTTTTAAAATTTCTCTACACAGTATAAAGCCAAGTTTTAATTATCATTGTTGGTATTAATATCTTTCTTGATTCTCATTATTGATTATCACTATAATTATTATTTTTAATATGATTTTCGAAACCCCCGCCGGACGTCTGCATGCTGTCACAGTGCATTCCTACAAGTGCTACGAAATATTGATGAAAGGAATTGGAAGAGGAGTGACAAGCAAGTGTTGTGGTGCCCCTCCAGTTCGTATGTGGCAGCTACCAGGGGGATACAATTTGTGACGGTTCGCATGTCACCCTTAGGCAACTTTCCAGCACAGGTGGCGGGCTCAGGTGGGCAAGAGAGTCGAAGAAAGTTGGCAGGAGAAGATGACAACGAAGATTGTGGGAACCAGATAAGAGTCAGAATGAGCGAAGGTCAATGGGATTGATTTCACATACAAGACAACTCAGCTTGCCTCCTTTGAGGGTGTTGTCCTGATCTCAGCATATGTGAATTTGTAAAGCACTCAGACACACACAATCATATGACACAACGTCACCATTTGAGGCACATTTGTTTCCATCGAGAGAAAAAAGAAACCAAGTCAAAAGTATATATCCTTTCAAGGTTTAGTCTTTTTCACCCAACTGTTATGTATGATCAGCATGTGGCCCCTCCCTGCACACCATGTGCTCACCGTACGACAATTCCTGTCGATGCTACTCATTGCTCTCAAAATAGATGCACTTTGTGAGTCAAACAAAACCGAAATTAAAAGGACAAAAATGAACCGATGCCCACTTTATTGAAAGCCATTGCAAAATCTTCATTTAAAGCTAAAATAATGTCAAAAAAATAATGATTTGGTGCAGTTGAGTGGGTACTTCTCCACTCTGCGAAGTACCTTCAGAACAGTGACAAACTGATGCTCGCCATATTAGCCCTGGTCTACATAATTCACACTGTAAACACAACTTGACCCTTGACCATAACTTTTTCAAACAATTTTAGATGTACCTACTTGGCTCCTCATAGTTCTACTTGAGAAATTAACGTTTTTCATTGTTATAAAACAGGAATAAGAAATTCTTTCATGAGACAATTGCTAGTACTGCTCCGACCATAAACTATTGCTATTTGTTCACTAGTCGATTAGCGAGAGGATATGTGGCTAGAAATGATGCACACACACAAACACACACAAATAAAATAAAATAAAAAAACAACACCCCACATTTCTAGTATATCATAATTATATAGCACTGATGGGTGTTGTTAGCATTTAGCACCTGCATTCACCGACTTGAATTCTTTAGCTTCTCACAGTGACTTTTGTCAACTATATAACTGTTAAGCGGACACTCCCATGCAAAAAGACAAAGGTGAACGTATTTTACGAAAAAGGATAGCAGTTGAGACCTAATTTATAAAGCCTCAATACTCACATATATTCAAATGTCTCAATGGATAAGTGGGCAAATATTAGCGCACGTCTTCATTGTGTTTTTCGCTGCTCCTGACTTGTCTCGTCTGCTCGGTAACGACAACCATGTCCATTGAGCTCGGTTAACCTTGACTGGCTCTTAAAAGAGGAAATCTAAAAGCTATAAAGGTTTTATAATAGCCATAACCCTGATTGTCCAAGTGTGAATATATATGAAGCGATCGAGCAAGCTGTAATTTGTGGCCTTTCTGTTTAATTATTGGTATCCTGATATGGATTGTCAGAACATTGGAAGTAACACATTTTTTTCCCCCACTTTATTTACAACAGTTTAAATTGTGTAAGCATATTAACAGCATGCTTCTTGGTGCCAATGAACCAGACTGGCTTGCCTTTAAAATAACCAGTTAAATTATTTTAAATAAATTGCAATAAATGATTTGATTGCTAAGTAAAATTGACATTTAATTGCATTAAATACATGTGGCATGTTGTTTTTGAATATGGGTTTGCTTGTTTACCAGGTCATTTCATCACAGTTTGCTATTACTTACGTTAGCATCATGTTGCTGTGTAGCCCCTACACCTCACTCTATATAAAAGTATTAAAAAAATGATGTGTTTCCAACTGCGAAATCTAGACAATTATTGAATCAAACCACGTGGGAATTTTGGAGGTTAAAATGGTGTATGATACGTCCGCTATGTGTAGCTTTTTAACCATGTGCAACTATCGAGCGAGACAGTCAAATAAAAGTAGAATAAAATGATGAGCGCTCCCCTATTATAGTGCAGTGGGAGTATAAAGAAGCAAACTGGCACACAAGTAAAATAAAAATAACCTGTATTACTTGTCATAGAAATTGTAAAACAATATCCCTTTCACAATAGAATTTAGTCGGGCTGTTCAGTGATTTCTTTCTAAACACATCAAACAAAAAGATACTTGCTGAAACTGTAGTATGCAATTGTGGAGAACAAAACATTCCTGACAACATGTCCTGTTGTCCAAATTTCAAAAAGATGCGTACACGGTTAATAAAAGACCCATGGATATGAAGGTGAATGATTTTTGTCCATATGTGCCCGGAGATTGTTTCACAACGAGGCTCCAGATCTAACAAATAGGGTGGATGGACTGTTAATGAATTTTATAATTCCCTTTTTACAATTTAATTTTATCATTCAGGGAGTGTTTTGAAACATGAACCATGTATTTCTTTCAACTTTTATGAATTCTCCGTCACCATGCAAACACATATACATAGATGATAACATCCAAATTTCATTGATGACCTTTGTGGCGTGTCAGTATGACTCATAACGAGCTTGCCTGCATTTGGAACCTGCTAAGGTGCCGTAATAGAATGCTTGGCATTTTGTACAATTTCCCACCAAATCCCTGTGAGAGCATGCTGAACACAAACACGTATGATAAATCAAAAGATCCAAACATCATATATCTGGCTCTGCTTTACAGCACAATTGATTTCGAAATTGAAGCATTAGGGAGTCGCATGCGTGTGTGTGTGTGTGTGTGTGTGTGTGTGTGTGTGTGTGTGTGTGTGTGTGTGTGTGTGCACATGTTGTTATGAGAAGTGAAGAGTCAAGCTTCTGTGGGATGTATAATTTGGCATTTGAAAGCTACAAGGCTATAATGCTTTGCGGGCTATGCTTTATAGGCTGCAGAGGGTGTTGCAAATAAAGGCAGCGGAAGACGAATGGGTTTACTCTGCGGCCGACAGCTCTGCACCATCTCGCCAAGGATCCGTCCATCTCGTGCACCTCCTGCCCAGCTCCACTTGTTGTCTGGCTTGTGAGGCCCCGTGGTATAATATTGAACATGTTGTAAAAGATCCACGCGCCACACATTAGAGCTGGCCGCACACGCGCATGCACACACACACACAGACACGATACACGTGTCAGAGATATTCGAATGACTTCGGGGCTGCCTGGGCCAGCAGTGGAGAGAAGACAAAGAAGAGGAGGAGCAAAATACATAAAATACCGTTTCCATCCTGCTTTCATTTTCCTGTGGGATGTGAAAGGAGGGAATATATTGAGAGGATCAATAGGGAAGTTTGTCTCCGTCAGTGCAGAGCGGGAACCAGCAGAGTGAATGCTATTATTCATATGCTGTTATTCAGAGTACCTCGATAGAATGATGACGACTTGGACAAAATTCACGGCTATTCATAGAACTCTCCAAACTGGCATACAATAGCCAGTGTCACAAATGTTGAGGGCTCACCACACGCTCTCAATGGTTGGAATTCAGAGTTTGACGCAGATTCTTGATAACTCACCACCATCCATCTTATGCTTGCATAAGATGGATGCATCTATAGCGTTCATCTATGCATCTATAGTGTAAATCCGGAAAGAATGAAGCCATACCTTTCCTGTCAATACTATACCAACTGCAAATTGGTCAGAATTGGACGAAATCTCAAAGACAAATTTGTCTTTGAAGCATGACGGGGAAATGCCAAAACAACATAAAAATGTCATTTAGAAACCAAAAGGGTTGACTAATGGTGTCTTTCCAGGCATGTGTGTTTCGGGGGCCTTTTTGTGGTGCTACTCATGGTAAAAAATGTCTACCAAATTTCATGCAAACATGCAAAATGCTCAACGTCTCTCTCTCTCTCTCTCTCTCTCTCTCTCTCTCTCTCTCTCTCTCTCTCTCTCTCTCTCTCTCTCTCTCTCTCTCTCTCTCTCTCCTCTCTCTCTCTCTCTCTCTCTCTCTCTCTCTCTCTCTCTCTCTCTCTCTCTCTCTCTCTCTCTCTCTCTCTCTCTCTCTCTCTCTCTCTCTCTCTCTCTCTCTCTCTCTCTCTCTCTCTCTCTCTCTCTCTCTCTCTCTCTCTCTCTCTCTCTCTCTCTCTCTCCCTCTCTCTCTCTCTCTCTGTGTCTCTGTCTCTGTCTCTGTCTCTCTCTCTCTATATATATACACACATATACCGTATTGGCCCAAATATAAGACGGTTTTGCATTGAAATAAGAAAAAAGTGGGGGTCGTCTTATATTCGGGGTCTTGGCGTTATACCCATTCACGACACTAGATGGTGCCAGATATAATTGAACCGAATGCTGAACTTGACTCCCAAGGCCAAAGTGAATCCCTGTCACGAAGAATAAAAATATCAGTAGCACGAAGAAGAAAAATAAAAAATAGCGGAAAGAAAGAAAAGAGAAGAAAATAATAGAAGAGATAACAGAAAATGGAGAAACATAGCGACAATCTGGAGAAAAGTGGGTCGAAGATCGGCCAGGTTAACCGGCAGCTGAGGAGAATATATGATGTCATTTACATTTAAAAAACCAGATGCCATTCAGTTACGAATGTGATTGCACTTTAGTTTACATATTTAAATCTTCAGATATTTCAGATTTCAGATTTGAATGAGGCAAAATAACATGCTTTTTCTCTCAAATTGTTATAATAATTTGTTTCAGATGTACAGTACTGTAATTATTTTCTGTATAAAAATCAATTTGGTGTTCAAACTTGAGTCTTGAAAAAGAGGGGGTCGTCTTATAATCAGGGCCGTATTATATTCAGGCCAATACGGAATATATTTTTGTCAAATGTACAAAGTGTACAATAAAACATTTTGATTAAGTATCAGAATCACTTACACACCCTCGCAGCAGTGTGGGGAACAGGCCAGCGTGGCATACGTGCAATGGGAAGACTAAAGCAGATCCAAAAGGAAGGACAAACATTTGAAGAGCAAATGTACAACGTACAATGCACAGTCTTCAAGATGTCTGAGTGATTCTGATCAGGACATTTTGCAGTGATCTCAAGCTAGATCCCTCCCCTTTTAAGCAACCTTTTCAGTAGTTAAAGGTTAGGCTTCGAGCCGTGGCTTTTGTCAGGTTCCTCGAAAAAATGCCTCCAGATTTAACTTTGGCTCGAGTAGCGAGGCCCATACCATATGTCACAGGGGTGGGGAGCGAGTCGAATGATACAAAATTATTACAAAGACGAATTGAAACATGCTTTGTGGTGACATGCAGCAGCTGATGGTATTAGTCTGACTATTAAAGCGACACCTTCCATATTCCTTCATCGCTCAATTCCTCTGTTTTTCTTAATTCCAAGGAGTCAAGGATTAAGTCTTATCAAAAGCTCGCTGATAGCGAGTGTAGACGTTCACTCGCAGCCTCCCGTCATCCCTTCCATTACTTTGCTTTTAATTTCCATTTCTTCTATTTTTTTAATGGTACCTTTGTTGATGAAACAATTCATTTTTTATTTTTATATTTTGCCTTTTACACTATACAGTTACACTTGTATTTTAGGATGTGTGTTTCAATGTGACTGGTTAATAATAAAACAGCCACATGCCATTTATAAAAGTCTGTGGTCATTTCTTCATCTTCTTCATCTTCATCTTCCGTACCGCTTGATCCTCACTAGGGTCGCGGGGGGTGCTGGAGCCCATCCCAGCCGTCTCCGGGCAGTAGGCGGGGGACACCCCGAATCGGTTGCCAGCCAATCGCAGGGCACTGTGGTCATTTCAATTATTTAATTTTACTTCCTCTCTCAAAAAGTCTAAAATGAAAAAGCAGTTACTTTTTTTTAATGGTTTATCTGAATAACAAAACCTGGTGTTAAAACAAGGGCGTGTAGACTTTTTATATCTGCCTCATCATCCGCATTCTTTCTGCTACTTTTACTTCTAGTAGTTTCCTTTACTCACTATCATCATTCTTCAATGTAAAAAGGCCAAAAAAGGCAAAGAAAAGTTTTTTGTTTGGTCCTTTTCCTTTCATTTATCTTGTTCTTTGAGCTCCACCCCCTCCATTTCGCCCCCTTTGGCCATTCAAATCGAGAATCCAGAGAACAACATTTTAACATTCCATCATACTGGTGCATCAATGGCACAATCGTTAAAGCAGAACGGAATGCTTGCTGCAGTCTGATTAGCAAAGGGCCCGGCATCGATTTAGCTATCACAGAGAGAAGATAGCGTTCAGATTTTGCATCCTGCCACAAACGTTATGGAAACAGTTGACATGCTTGAAAGTGTAATGTAAATACAGTACCTTCAAAACTAATATATACAAACAATACAATTTCTACCTACATTCTTGCTGCTGTAAATTTCCCCAGTGTGGGACAAATAAAGGATATCTTAAAGACATCAATAATCATGACTGTAGATCATCGCAATGTGTCGCACTGAGGTCTCCCATGACAGTCAACATATGGACAAAAGTTCAACTCCGTGTGAAATGTTTCGGAGCGACACCTAGTTGGTTCATTCAGCAGCCATTGTGCTGAATTTATCAAGAGTGACCGAGGATTTTCCTTTTTTTTTCTGCCCGCGTGGGCAATATCATTGATGCTAACATCACACAAGAGAAAATGAAGTACCGTATACGTTCTTGCGTATGTTCTTAGGAGGCTCGTACTTGGTGAGTTCACGAGACCGTACTCTGCGTTCTTCATTACGAACATTGCAGTTTGTAAATGTTGACGTTATTGGTCACTGAACCCCCCCCCCCCCCAATAATTCAAAGTTCAGAACACATATGACCCTCCATTGTGGACAAAAGCAAATGCCAGCTTGACAAGTCAGCTGATATTTTCCTGAAAGCCTTTCTGTTACTCGTTCCTTCACTCCAAGCACCATAGTAGATGAATTTGGGAGCACTCAAGGGCAATTCCAATTTGTTAAAAGGCTGCAACTGGATTCCACAGCCATGCGACTACCATCCAGCACTTGACCCAAATCTGCAGCAGCGTGAAAATGACTGCTACTTGGCACTGGGGGCTGATTTTATTCTCTGAGAACTACAGTACTTTTTTTTATATGTATGTTAAAGGAGAGGAACCTCTGATGATATACATTTTTGAAACATAAAAGCCCAATATGCAAGCTTCAATCTTATTGCTCAGTGTAGATTGAATGACAAATCCTCAACTTTTCAAGCCATTGCAATTGATTTACAACAGTCAATGACCGGAGAGCTTGGCCTAAATATTCAGGCTTTGCCACAACACCCTGCAACTCCATGCACACATGCAAACATTTGAAAACCATTAAAATGAAAAATGCTACATGATTATCTCCAACTCTCTTTGGCCACCAATGCCGACAAGGCAAATACCCTCCAAACGTAGATGCGCTGAATTATTAAATATCGCTGAATGATGCATTTTTAAGCCTCTGAGAGGAAAATATTGGACAAACTTACACTCAACTTTAAGAAACTTGAGAGGGGAAATGATGACTGGTAAGTGGGGAGGAAACGTGTTCAGTCTTTCCAAAAATACCTGTCATTTTTAATTGGACAATTGACCTTTAAAAATCCTTTGCTATTTTGGCTGGGAGACGCTTTGAGTTGTATCGGTTTGTTGTTGTGTATCCTGAAGACCTTTTGAAATGGCATATTACTTTGTTTGTGGTTTGATTTATTGTCTTAATATTCAAAGGTGATATTCGGGAGTCATCAGTTTAGGTAGCCACTTTTCTAAGGTTCCTGATTGGCAAAAATTACCTTTATAAGCGGTTATAACTTGACATACTTTGATTTTTTTTACTTTTGTTTTTTTGTTTATTGTCTAAATAGTTATCCAGCCATCTATTTTCTAGAGCCTGTGTCCTCATTAGGCTTGTGGGTGAACTGGAGCCAGGAGTGAGTGGTGGGGTACACCATGGAGTGATTTTCAACCAATCGCAGGTTGCTCATATTCAAGTGTGGCATTCAGCACAAACGAAAACTGTCGTGACTTTGTGTAAATTACTTTTTTCGGGCTTCAGGCTGTCATCGCAACATGATTAGGAGTCAGAGCAGCACTTATTGGTGTGTGCTTGTGTGTGTGACAGCCTGCATAGCATTTTTCATGTGGACAGAAAGTCTGTTTTGTTTTAGAAATACTATTGTTCTATGTTGTTTACCGCAGAGTTCGGGCATTACATACTGGAAAACCAACTGCATCTGTCATTCTAAACTCCATGTGGTCCTTTTAATGAAAAGATACAGTTAAAAATCACAGTAAAAACCCACAAGAGCTTTATAGATTTTCACACAGGATGAAAAACTAGGGGAAAAAAATTGGTCAAAGAAGAAATGAGAAGCGGCTTGGTGGCCCAGTGGTTAGTGCGTTGATCTCACAGTGCAGAGGTACTGGGTTCAATTCCAGCCTCGACCTTCCTGTGTGGAGTTTGCATGTTCTCCCAATGCCTGCTTGGGTTTTCTCCGGGTATTCCGGTTTCCTCCCACATTCTCAAAACATGCATGGTAGGTTTAGTAGACACCCCATATTGATCCTAGGTGTGAGCGTGAGTGCAGATGGTTGTTCGTCTCTATGGGTGTCGGGGTGTCCCCCGCCTAATGCCCTCATCCAACACACAAATATTCAGTACGTACAGTAATTGCGCTTTGAGTAGAGACTGCGAGACGTTGGGCGATGGGGTTGTTGGCAAGGGACCTTCAGCAGAGACAATCCCTGACATGGAACTGAAGTCTGCTGGAATTACATCACAGAGACCTCTCACAGCCATTAGCAGTGGGAAGTAAAGGAGGGGAGCACGGACTCAAGGTAGGTTTTAAAAACGGAGGGAGGGGGGAGGGGAGTTGTGAGGGAGAAAAAGACAGGCGTGTTTTGAGAAAGACACACCGGCTGAAGAGAGACAGCGACAGAGAGAGAGAGAAGGGGTGGATGTGGTGGAGTCCTGCAGCTAAGAGCAGTGTGAAATATTCAAAGAGGGAGCAGGAATGGAGAGGCCTGATATGCAGTGACGTAACACAGGTGCAATGTCCTCAGAGCAAGCAGGAAGAGGAGAAGCAAATTAATTCAAAAATCTCACTCTTGCTAAATTTTTATGGATTATTTGATGCTTTCACCGTGGAAACTCAAATGCTAATTCTATTCTGCAACCGACTATTATAAATACACACTCAGTTTCATTCTGCAATAGTGAGCTTTTTCTTTACAAAGACCAAGGGCAGGGACATTAGCAGAGAAATAAAGATCTTGAAATTTGTTTAAGATTTATAGCACCTTACAGGCATCCAAAGTGTTGCCTTTTTTTCATTTGTCATTTTCATGGCTGACATGGTATTGTTTTGATTGCTTTTGTGTGGTCTGTTGGCTGATTTTGGTGGTGGCTGCATGTATCAAGATCAAGAATCCATTCAATTATGTGGCGAATATGTATGAAATCCATGGGAAGTGAGTTCATATATGTGAGCTAGTTGCAGCAGTTAAAAGTTCATGTTGTGTCTTCAATTAATTTGATCAGCTCATGATAACTTTAAAAATGATTTAAAAAATAATGTAGCTGGCCGCCATGTTTATTAAACATGTCACTTGACACCGATCATGTGTGTCAACTTTGACCTAGACTGCACGATGATATACACATACAGCTAATGCATCTATAGCGTAAATCCGGAAAGAATGAAGCCATCTTTTCCTGTCAATACTATAAAATGAGTCTAGTCTTCCACTTTTGCGTTGGCGTTGGTTTTTAATGTCACCCGTGTGATGCGTCCCCTCTCAATGTGTAAACAACAACTCATCGTTGAAATTTTAAGTGCACACGCACATGTGTCTGCCTCTCTTTGTGCACACGGATGCTCGACAAAACTTGCGTGATCGCACTTTTTGAAAAAAAATAAAATAAATAATAATAATAATCGTGGAATAACATGCTAGCGTGCCCCTGGTTTGCTTTTTCCGGATGCGTCTTATAATGGTACAATATATGCAAAAATTACTAAATAGCCCATTCATTGAAGGTGTGCCTCATAATCCGGTGCGCCTTTTAATGTGAAAAATACGGTATTCTTTTTCCACTTTGCGCCGATGGCATTGCAGTCAGTGAATGCTTTTATCTGGAACGACCTCTACTATTGTATGGCTGTCGTTATGCCTATTGTTCTCTCAACCCTCCCTTAGTTGGTTTTCGTATATAGCTACAGGTATATATCATGTATGAGGAGTGTGATTATTGTCCTACTCAAGGTGTAGAGTGCCTTGAGATAACTTCTGTTGCAAATTGGCTCCACGTCAATAAAACTGACTTCACTGAACTGAGAGTAGATTCTCTCTTGTTCAGAGTATTTCTAAGCAAGTGTCAAATTATTAACATAGTAAAATAACATTCGTTAGAATTTCCCTTCATTCATCTCGACAAGTTCTTCTTCTCTCCTTATGCACGTCTGTCAAACATTCAAACCTTTATTCAAATATAACCTCTCCCCATTCCAAGGTCACACATGAAATGATTTTCTCTCATAGCTGTCAAATTTGCCTTTCTGCAATCACACCTAAGGGATGGAATTTTCAATATGTCCTCGGGCCAACAGAGGAGAGCCTGCACGGGAGGGAGGGAACATTATGGATGACTTCAGTTAAGGAGGGGGGGGGGGCGATTAAGAGAGCATGTCCCTGTGCTGTGGACCTTTCATACAATTCATCCCCGAAAATGCTCTCAGCAAAAAAAAATGGAGTGGAAGGCATTGGAGGGCACGCAGAGGAAAAGAGATGTCACTGTATGTGTGATGTACACAATTTAAAAGTCAGATTAGATAAGTGCAAAGCAAAACGCAAAGAAAAATGTGCAGAGAAATTCCCTGAAATCCGCGATGGAGCGAGCGGGTCGACGCTGAATACACGATCGGGTCTAAGTGCTAATATATGTTAGGACTTTCACCGCATAACCTTGGAGGCGCCAACGCGCATGTGGAAGAGTCAGGGATATTACTAATATCGCTGCATTATTCCAAGCAGATACAAGCCTCTGAGGCCCTATTCTTCATGTCAGATTTGCTCCATGACGGATGTGGCTCATAATCTTTCAATGGATGTCGTGCGCTCATCAATCATTTCATCAAGACGGAGAAATGAAAAGTGAGAGGAGTGAATCACCACCCTCACTTCTTCTTCTATGTGAACGTGGTGGCAACTTTGATTTATATTTTTTAGTCTGACTTCAATTTCTCTCACATGTTTAATAAAGAATATCTATCTTTTACTTGGATCATAACTTTAACCCGACTACTTCATATGTTGGCTGATCTACAATATAACAGCTCTGACGCCTGTGACCCTCGTGAGAATAAATGGCTCAGATAATGGATGGATGTTTTTATATATATATATATATATATATATATAAATATATATATATATATATATATATATATCCCAAAACATGCGTGGCAGGCTTATTGGACGCTCTAAATTGTCCCTAGGTGTGATAGTGAGCGTGGATGGTTGTTCGTCTCTGTGTGCCCTGCGATTGGCTGGCAACTGATCCAGGGTGTCCCCCGCCTACTGCCCGAAGACGGCTGCGATAGGCTCCAGCACCCCCCGCCACCCTAGTGAGGATTAGGTGGTTCAGAAAATGGATGGATGGATATATTATATATATATATATATAGGCGGCCCGGTAGTCCAGTGGTTAGCACGTCGGCTTCACAGTGCAGAGGTAACGGGTTCGATTCCAGCTCCGGCCTCCCTGTGTGGAGTTTGCATGTTCTCCCTGGGCCTGCGTGGGTTTTCTCCGGGTGCTCCGGTTTCCTCCCACATTCCAAAAACATGCGTGGCAGGCTGATTGAACACTCTAAATTGTTCCTAGGTGTGAGTGTGAGTGCGAATGGTTGTTCGTTTCTGTGCGCCCTGCGATTGGCTGACAACCGATTCAGGGTGTCCCCCGCCTACTGCCCGAAGATAGCTGGGATAGGCTCCAGCACCCCCCACGACCCTAGTGAGGATCTAGCGGCTCGGAAGATGAATGAATGAATATATATATATATATATATATATATATATATATACATACCAATCGGCGACCTTAAAGCGGAACTAAACCACCATGTCAGGCAATAATTAAATTATTTCAATCATTATGTCATCAACCAGTATGCTAGTTAGGTTGGACTAGTTATTGCAACATACACAAGGGGTCCGTAAGTGCGAGATCACTTGTGACATTATTTGCAGCTGGCAGCAGAGCGTTTTATAGAGATGAATGAACTTTCAATTGATCTGTTTAATGAAATTGTTATGCCATCAACACAATATTAATCAGAATACTGTGCTTAAACTAGTAAGAAAACATGTATCATCAATTCTGTACTTGTACTAGTAACTGCCGTCGCAGCAGGGCAGAGACATCCACTGTACAACAGTTATTTTAACATTATTTAAAACAGCATCTTAAATTTTGACATGATGTGTTTGCCCGGAGTCCGACTGATGCTAGAAATTGGGGGATTTTCTTTCAGCCTATAGTTGCCAAATTAAAAGCAAAGACATTGACCGTCTGGGCTAACCACAGGTGTGTAGATTAGCCAAAGTGACATCACAATCTGAGAAAATATACAGCAGCTCATTCACAGACACATTTTTTAAAAGAATCAGCCACTGAAAAGAATTATTTTGGTAAGTACTCCGGAGACCCAACTATTTATATCCAAGCAATTAAAAAGTTAATTTTCCATAAGAAGCCCTCTTTTAAAACAAAGCAGACAGTAGTAAACATTCACATTCTGCAAAATGTTCTTTTTATGACTGCACTACCACAATGACTAACACAATACGCAAAGACTAACACAATAAAGAGGAGAAGAGAAAAATGTCCTTCCAGATGCTAGACTGGAATATGGCCTTATAAATCAAGCCTCTGTCTTTACAAAATACAAAAGTATTTGGACAGCTTGTAATTTGTCTGTGCACCTAACTGAAGTGAAAATATAGGAAAATATTTCTGCCTTTTACATCAATAACAGCTTTCAACCTTTGAGACCGAGTTCACTGATGTTGGACCCCAGAAAGTACTTCTCTGTTGTAATTCACCCAAAAGGTGCTTGATAGGGTCATGCATGGTAAAGCTTCCTCTACCGCGAATCCATACAGGCACCCTGTTCCCACAAAGTTTAAAGCATTGCCTTGTCTTTACTTTACATGCAGCTTCTTTAATGGCGGCTTTCACACCACAAGTAAATTAGAGCAGATATCAGGGGAGAAGCACATTACAATGATGTCCGCACCAAACATTTGTCCAATCAGTCGCCGTGCAAATCCATGACATAATCCATAAATTCAATAGCTCTGGTTGTTCCCAGCGTGAGTGGAGGCAAATGAGAATCAATGGCAACATACAAAAAAAACAAAAAAAAAAACAATACAGTGCATTGACTCTCAATGTCTTACGGTAATAGTCCTTATGAGCTTACAAACACGGCAACTTTAAGCACAATGGGCAAAGTCAGCTTTTTCCAACAGTATGTAAGTAAGTAGGTAGGTAGGTAGCTAGGTAGGTAGGTAGGTAGGTAGGTAGGTAGGTAGGTAGGTAGGTGGGTAGGTTTAGGTTGGGTAGGTAGGTAGGTAGGAATAAAAAAGTCACAACTGCATTTAGCAACCTCACACTGTGACAGCTCGAGCTAATAGCTAGCTTACTCCAAAGATGGGCAATTAGATCGAACGGCAAATGATGTAGATTACAATTGCTTTGATGAGGGCATGAAATGAAAACAGACTGTTGTTACCTATTGACAAGAGATGTTTCCGTTCTGTCAACAGTCATCATTTTGATACAGTGTGCACGTACAATGTCCATAGTGCGCAGCCTCTCATAAACAAGCCAGCATGTGTTCTCTTTTGAAATCCCTGTGCACAGTTTTGCAGTGCAAGGCTAGCTCCGTATGGGAAGATGGTGATATGATTGTAAAGTTGTTTACAGTGGCCATAAGGGGAAGTATCAGCGGTTTGCAAACCAACGGGTACGCAAATATTGCGCGAATTTGCATCTGAGGTCGCGCTTCGCCCACTCCTTCCATGAAACTCTCGCTGGTTAAATTTGCCCGCTTGTCCAATGGGGAGCGTCGAAAGTGAGACCCCGTCAGAAGCGTTCGTGCCAGTTTTGGGAATGGCGAGCTGTTTACTTGCCGCAGCTCAGGTGAAGTGCCTTCAACACACACCTAAACAAGTGGGCAGATGGGCCACGTTCCTTCCCTCCAATTGGCTGATCCATTTGATAATGATGTCTCAGACAGGAAATGTCAACTCAATCATCAGCGGTGTGACAGGAGAAAGCATACACAGAATAAAAGACAACGAGGTGCGAACTACCTCTGTACTGATCTGAGACTGTTTGAATTTCAAGTCGTACAGGAATTCGAATAGAAATATAACTCACATTTAAAATTGTACAAACTTTTCTTTTGAAATTGCACCAAAATCAAGTTCCAATTCAAGTTCAGATTTATACCAAAACTTGTATGATTACAAATCCGTAATTGTACAAACATTCTCTACCATTATCGTTGAGATCTGTGACTGTGCGAAAATTCTGGGCAATGTTGTTTAAATTCTCAATTGTACAAAACTTCCTTGAAATATAGTTTCAATTCCGAATTGTTTAAATTCAGGGGCATCTCACTAAATATTGAACATTCAAAACATCTACCGGTAATGTAATGTAATGCACTTCAGAACACATTAGCTACCGTAATTTCCGGACTATATAGCGCACCTGAGTATAAACTGCACCCGCTTCATAAACGCATCATAAAATAAGCCGCAGGGTGGAAAGAGTGTGACAAAAGTAGCGGCTTATAGTCTGGAAATTACAGTATCTTTGAGCAACACTGTTCACATCTCGAGCGGTGATGAGGCGGGAAAAAGAAGACAAACTAATGTTTAGGGTGAGGTGCAATGATTCAAGGTCTCATCGTCTCTGCGCTTCTGGGCAGTCCACACGATAAATGCATGGAAATGAGGTAGGCAATAAAAGGGTGAGAGCAAATCATTTTCACCCCTGCTATATTTATTTCCCTCCCAGTTCAGTTGTTAAATGCAGTGCTCTGTCAATGCTAACCAACGCACTTGTGTACCCGTAAAGAAAACGACACTGACACACACCAACGAATAGAAACAGAAAAACAACGCACATTGCAGTGTATTGATTTCAGCGAGACATTATTGTAATAATTTTTTGCGATGCATTTCTTAGACATATAGTCCCTTTTCTCCAGGCCATTAAGAGTCTGGTACGTGTGTGGGTGGAGAGGGAGGTGTTACATTGACATTATGACTCTGAGTGGGTGCTGCAGCACGGCATTGCTAAAGAGCTCAGGACCATTTGTTTTGAGCTCGTGTTTCGGCCATAATTATTAAAAAAGAAAATTGTCTGCAATTTTAAGAAGAAAAAGATGCATGACTTGATAAGCGTTCTTCTGTAATTGTACTTTCGTACTTCATCCATTAGAATGAAGACTCCATCAACGCTTCATGGTTTAAAAACACAATTCTCTGTCATAGATCTGCAAACTTAATCAAGTCAGATTGAAACTAATGTAATTACCGATTGTGGGGAAAAAATGCAGATGTTATTGCTATTCAAATATCCAGCCACACTCTCCTCTTTATTCTTTACTCTTTGTATTACTATAATATAGCTAGAGCGAGGACGGCAATCCACTTCGACTTGAAAATTGCACGGTGTCATTTGTGATGCAATACAAAATAATACGGCACGGCACGCTGTGCCTCAAAATGCTTCGATAAGAACAGCAGGGGTCACAGTTGGTCAATCGCACCGAGTTGGGATGTGTGCGAAGGTCAAATGGCAAGCGTGTGGGTGTGAGTTGCCAACTGCAATTTTATAACCATCCAGTTCGGTCACGGCGTTCGGTGAGTTGCTTCATTCAGTGTTGTTGCTATCGAGTGTTGTTACTCTCATTTCTATGCAGGCTTGTATTTTTTTTAATTTTTTATTTTTAGCCGACATACTCGATCACACATCTGGGTCAAGTGGAAGTAGTATACATAGAAGACAGAAATATGGGCACTGCATTGGAATTATTTCCGTAAGTGGGGTACATGCGTGCTGGCAATCGGGACGACTTGTAGCGACAGTATTTTCCCCTCCTCTAAACCAAAGTCAGCCCCTGAGATTCTTGGTTGTCTCTGAAGCATCATCTGGTGTGATTGTCCTGTGGTGGGTAGTGTGTTCGGAGTGATTTGTCCTCCTTTGTCTGCTCAGGAATCATCATCGTAAATGGTAAACCTGTTCAATATTTCAAATCCTTCAACGTGTGGTCAACACCAAATTAAGCCGAGACACAAGTTGACAGTGCGCCCTCCCTCGCTGTATGCGGTCTTTAGTATGATGAATAGATTGTCAGATGTGTTTGCGTCTGAGGGACCGTGAGGCGTCCCGCCGCTGCGTGATTTATCGAGGCAAACTGCAGATGAGGCACACCCTCTCACGGGGGATCGCGCTGCCACCGCCGACTGGTGCACAGGCGGAAAGACAAGACATCATGGAGCGTGGAAGTGTACATTTCATTCAGCAAGGTAACTTTTTCACAAGCCAAAATTCAACCTTAAGTTACTTTTTGTCAATTGAAATTAGTTATTAATTCTTTTGAATTGGGTAACAGATTATTTGATACAGATAGAGATCAGTGCTCGGAGAGAAAAGAGTTTTAAAGCTCCTTAATTAGGACAGCGACTGAGACAAGACAAAGCCTATTAAGGGAGTAAATGGTCCAAATCTAATATTGCTTTCAAATTGAGCTCCGTTCACCAATAGGTTGGACAAAGTACACATCATTAGGAATCTCCTTCCCTGTGGAGTTTGCTATGTCCCTCTTTACTTTCTGCAGGCAACATTATTCCACATCCTTTTGTTTGAGAAAGACGACAAATACGCAAATGGAAAACATTTCCAATTAAAATTGCAGATTGTCACACTGCTGACGTAGGTTCTGAAAAGAGCAAACACACCAAGGCTAAACGCTCAGTCAGTTTAAAACAGAGGCCACAGAGAAAAATGGAGGGGACTAAAAATTGAAAATGCTCTTCAGCCACTTTTAGATCCAGAATATTAAGTTCTTCTAACATTGAGCATAAAAGCTACATTGACCTCGCCAGTTTAGAAGCCCAAAACGAAAGACAGCTTTCCTGTTTTCATACAGAGTGAGGAGAGAGTTGCCCGTCTTAACTACACGACAAAATATAAGAAATCCCTCTCAATATGACGTAGTGCACTTCCCCCATCATACACATCACGGCTCGCCCACAAAAGGGAATTCTTCCAAATAGAATCTTTGAGTTCGAGTTGATGTTAACTGTCAAACTAAACATAAAACAAAGACAATTAGCTTTTGTGTATTTGAAACAATCGCATATCTTTGTCTCAAGAGTGCCGCTCTTATTGATAACCACCAATGGAAAACACCATTGATTGGATAACAAATAGTGTCACATATTCTTTATCCTCTGCAAAGGCTTTCTGAGAAATATATATACATGTATATATATATCTGTTGTTGTGTGAAAATAATGTGTACACATATATTAAAAGGTGGGTAAAATCAATCTTTACTCATCCACCTTCTCCAAAGTCATTTCCTCCACCCCCTGCTGGCACCCCACGACCCTCCCACTCCCACTCGAGACATGAGTGCATAAAACTGTTGTCCTCATAAGGACACTCAACACTTGGGAGTTTTTTCTCTTTTTTTTGCCATAATTAGCTCTGGAGGAGGTAATTGCATCACCGTTTAAGTTGACACTTAGGTCGAAACAGTGGAAGGGAAAGCAGAAGATCCAACTCTGACCAATTGGCTTGATTGATCATGCCCATAATTCCATTCTTCATGTAATCACACTTGACATGTTAGCAATGTCACGTAACATGTGCTAGGATATGTGATCATCATCGCAAACTTGGCATGTGCGATATTGCAAAATTGGAGCTTGATTGCCGGCCAATGCTTGTAATGTGCAACACCCAGTGAGGATTAAATGGGATCATTGACCTCAATGGGTACCTTTTGTTTATAGCTTGCCACTTTATTAGGCACACCTGTATTATGACATTGATTTATTTTTGTAGCTGCAGCAGTGTAATGTCCCTAACCTTTCACTCTTTTCTTCATCCATCCAGTTTCTGATCCGCTTTATCCTCACAAGGGTTGCGGGGGGCGCTCGAGCCTATCCCAGCTGTCTTCGTGCAGTAGGCGAGGGACACCCTGAACTGGTTGCTATCCAATCGCAGGGCAGACAGAGACAAACACCCATCCGTGCTCACAGTCACACCAAGGGACAATTTAGAGTGTTCGATCTGCCTGCCATGCATGTCTTTGGAATGGTGGAGGAAACCGGAGTACTTGGAGAAAACCCACACAGGCCCGGGGAGAGCATGCAAATTCCACACAAGGAGGTCGCAGCTGGAATTAAACCAGGTACCTCTGCACTGTGAGGTCGACGCGCTAACCACTGGACCACCGGGCCGCCTCAGTCTCATTTTGCTCAATTACCCACATCTATTTTCTATAGTGCTTGTCCTCATTAGTGTTTCTGCAAAGCTGGCGCTCACGAAAGGAAGCGTCACAGCCTGGACTGGTTGCCAGGCAATCACAGTCCATGATATAGTCAAAATAACAATTCACACTCACACCTATGGGCAATTGAGATTCTTCAATGAACTTTCGATTATGTATTTCTGTAAGATTGAGCAAATAAAATACTGAGAGGCAGAAGTCGAATGTATTTTTTAGCCAGTCGTGCATTGGAGGTTACACTCCCACTGAAGTTAGATGAATGTTTAATGACCAGCTCCAGAGAAAGTAGGCCACTGCAAATGTCTAATAAAATATAGACAAAAGAATAGATTGAATATTGGTACGAATTCTTTGCCTCACTCATCCTCCAGTAATATTTCATTCAGTTTAGATTTAGAAAAATAAACTGCTGGACAGCTTTCAAGACATTTCAATACCGTGATTGTTCAAAAGTCCAAAGTGTCGAAAGAAAAAATGTTTATGTGTAAGGAATGAGTCAGCATTCCAAACGGCAAATCTTATATGCTGCATAAAGCATTTCGATGGTATAACTGTCTGTAGATTATTGTGATCCCGAGATGGATGGAGAGATCGGTTTAAAAGGCAGAGCTTCGTTCTGCTTTTGAGACGCCGCGTGTCGAGTTGACTGACTTAATCACAATCTCAATCTGACGTTCGCCAAGTATGACGTCTTTGAACGCATCCCAACAATAAGACATGCATGAAAAACGGACATACTGCATCTTTCTGATAAGGGCGACAGTTTGAGAAAAAAAAAACACTGAAACTGACAGCTGATGCATGTAAAGCAAGAATCGCAGTTTGGACAAAACTATTGGGACACCTCACTCACACCAACAGGAAGTGAACATGGAAGAAGACATGTCCTTCATTGCTCACCTTTGCAGTCATAAAAGCATTCTCAATACTTTCGACATGGAGCTCTTGGTTTATGACACCACTTCGACAGTGGTGCTGTAAACCAAAATGTCCCCAAGACAGAACCACTAACATACGCTAACACTGTAGTGTAGGAAAGTTACAGGAAACATTTGTATGCAAAATGCTCCTAGAAAAACAACGAATCAAATGTAAAGTGAGGCAGACACAGTGTGAGTGTGCTGTCGTAGTGTAAGGATGAAACACATTTATTGCTACAATATTCCGATGGTCACTGCCACTGCCTGAACTGAACTGTGATGGCAGACAGCACAGCTAAAAGGAGACGGAGTGATTTCAGAGTGTCAACAGTGAAAGGTTGAAAGACAACCTGCAATCGATGAAGATGTTTACTTTATGGTTCCAAAATATTTTAAAGCTCCTTTGCGTGTACTGGAATGCCAAATATTATTCATGCATATGAGGTGCAGATGTTATTTTTGCCACCCTCACATTCTTTCTACAACAGTATTTGTGACACTTTTAACAGTTCAGCCTGGTCTGTCGAGTGACACACTCATCAGCGAATAAGAACTGTCTGGCTATCAAAATGCAGCTTTATGTCCAAGCCAGCAGGAAAAAGCACAAGGTGGTCAGTAACTTGGCAACCTGGGCCCATTATAGACACGGTTGCACTGCCAAGAGCCCTGCCCCTGAAAAGTTGGGATCATAATATCCATCAAGCTTTCAATCTTCCCTTGTGTTAGCTTCCCCAGTTCTTATAAAACGTCTGCTTTAGTAACCTCAATGCCGCAAGGGGTGATTGATCAACACAAGAAGTTACTGCAGATATGAACGTGTGAAAGAGATGCAGGTAAAGGACAACAAAAGTTCTGAGTGGAATTTAGTTTTTGTGCATTTTGAGCACATGTACGCTCAAAAAAAACAAACTAAATAAATATTATAGATCTTCCCTTCCTCCCATGCCACCTGATTGATGCTCATGAGTACAGTATAGTCTTTAAAGAAACGTGCATACAGACGTTCATTATTTTAATAGCCCGTAAATGTGAAGGGGCTTCTTGGGCCAATAACAAGAAGGATCTCACATTAATTAATGGATTGATTACATAACCAATTTGGTGCATCTGCAGGCATGTTTAATTAAAGCTTGCCACACTCAGACCGAATCCCTCAATGATACGGTCTACCCCCACGGTATGCAGATGCCATTTGTTACCAATGACAAATGATTGCGTGTGTGTTCATCTGTCTGATTATATTCGCCAACTGCAATGTTAATTGTATTAACATTTGGGGATAGGTGGGTATTTGAAATTGTGCTCTCACAGAGGCGAGCACAATAGCAGGCTTCGAGGTCAGGTGTTGCTTCCCCGGTGTGCGTCCCTCCAGGTAATAACTCCAGTCCACATTTCAAGGCAAATAGAGAGACAGGAGGCAGATAGACGCTCACCGCGGGGGATCAGTCAGAGAGTGCCTGATATACTGCTTCTGCTCTCGGAGTCGCTACCAGGCAGCCCGGATAAAAGAGCCAAACCAAGCACACGGAGAGAAAACTGACAACCGCCTTAATAAAAGATAGCCACCGTGTGCGTACTCATCTCATCAGCCGTGTTTTGTGACATGCATTTTTGCAGCCCTTTTGGTTCACGTTCAGTAGTGTAAGCCATCATTCAAACCAGCGTACATTTCCAGCCGCTGCGCAAAGCTGTTGAGAGCATGTGAACTCCAGGGAGCCTCAGTGAGGAAGAGCTTAGAGGCCGTCTTGATCAATATGTCAGCCTGCACAGTCTGACGGCTGTGATAGACCACTGCAGTGAGGCCACGGACTTGACAGGGGATTCGAAAACAGGGCCACGCACTGCAGAGTAAAGAATTGGGGTCTGACAATCAACCAGAAAATCTCCAACAGGGAAAGCGCTCCCAAAAGTAGAAATGCATGCAATGTAAAAAGCTTAGACTGATCATCATTGAAATGTTTTGCATAACTCATGGCTCTAACATTTAAAAAAACAATGATCTATAAGGCAAACGGGGCAAATGTGGATTACATTGCCCCATTTCAGCCCAATGAAAATAAAATATATACTCCTTACTCAGCAACTTGACTCATTTCTGCATCAAAATGTAAAAAGCTCTGTGGGAAATCAGTTTTGCAGTTTAAATCCTGCCAACTCATAAATCAACAAATGGATATAACAACACAACATCACTTCATGTTCTCATGCCAGGATGATACAATCAGCAAAATAAGTTCATAACTTTTTATTGCTCCTTCAAGGCATCAATGAAATCTCGCGCCGTAGGTGGCGTACTGACGCCTTCTGATGAATCTTTGGACTAGTCGGCCGTTATCTGCACTAATAAGCCTCGCGCTTGAAGAGCGTCGCTGATGGTAAAAGCGCCGTTTACGGCCTCATACAGAATGCGTGTGAGGAAATCCTCTTAGGACTAAAACATGCTAATTCAATCATGGATCTGATATGGCGGATGAAGTCGTGCGATGTGATTGGCCATTAGGCATGAGTGTGTGTGTGTGTGTGTGCGCGCGTGAGATTGACACACGAACACACTCGCAATGTCATGACGACAAGCTTAGCATCGTCGTGCAGCAGCCTTCCAGTATTCCCAGAGACGGGAAAATCATTCCAACCATTCCCATCCTCTTTTATCCCATTTCTTACTGCCTCCTTGATCCGATCACGCGGCTTCGAGTGAGCTTCAAAGCGTGCAGTGAGAAGAGCGGAATGTCTAATTTACGTAGGTCGCTCTCTCTTCTCTCGCATTGTGTTTATCAGTTGTAGCTTGCAAGAGCTTTGGAACATCTGACAAACAGTCAAGACATCACAGACGTGCAAATCACAAAGGCGAAGGGCGCGCAAGTCGGCGCGCGAGCATGCGAAAGAGGCGGTGTGATAATGGGCTTGCCTTCTCAGGGTGTTTCCGCTGCCACCGATGTGCTATTATTTGCAACAAAGTGAATAACGTCTGATGTGTGCAGGAATCAAACCATGCTGGATCAGATCCATTGGGGTTTTAATGTGTGTGTGTGTGTGTGTGTGTGTGTGTGTGTGTGTGCGCGTGTGTGTGTGTGTGTGTGTGTGTCTGTGTGTGTGTGTGTGTGTGTGTGTGTGTGTGTGTGTGTGCTGGAAGCTTCGAAAGGAGCTTGTGTGTGCATCTTGGGGATGCTTCGTGAAATCCTTCTTATCTGAATGGGGGTTAATATCGGCTTGGTTAAAATGAGGGGAAACTGCAGTCAAACCTCGGTTTTCGAATGTCTTTGTTATTGACCAAATCAGATTTCAACCAGAAAATTTGAGATTTTCATGCCTCAGATTACCACCGAAAACCGGTTTTCGACCAAACTGAGCAAACCCGAATACGCCACTCGACTCCTCTCGGCTTTCTGACACGAGGAAGTGATGCTTCCTCGTGTAACGTTCATCGTGAGCAGACATGTTTGTCGTGATTTACGCAAATTGGATTTTTTTTTTCGTGTTATTTCTGCATCGTGTATTAGCCCCTAATCTGGGCTAATGAAATAGTTTCCGATTTCGAACAAATCGCTTTTCGAACAGCCTTCTGGAACGGATTATGGTCGAAAACCAAGGTATGACTGTATTCTTCATCTGTTTGTCTGGTTGTCAGACACACACACACACACAAAATCAAAACAGGAGAGCAGGAAATACAGTCAAACCTCAGTTTTCGAACATCTCTGTTCTCGACCAAATCGGTTTTCGACCAAAAATTTTGATTTTTTTATGCCTCGGATGACGACTGAATTTCGGTTCTCGAACAAACTGAGCGCACTTGACACCTCTCGCCTTCCTTAAACGAGGAAGTGCCGCTTCCTCGTGTTGCGTTCCATTGTGAACAGATGTGTTCAATAACGATTTTTTTTAAAAGAGCGTGGTTTCGGTTTTCGAACAAATCGGTTTTCGAACAGCCTTCTGGAACGGATTATGGTCGAAAAGCGAGGTATGACTGTCACACTAAAACCATCAGTGGAAGGAGTGACAATGGATAGCGTGCCTGATTACTACACCTCAGAAGACGTTAGGTTCGACTCCTGGCGAGTTTGTGAGATTTTGCGCACTTAAACTTGCGCTACAAATACTGCTACTGGTCACTTTAAATTAACATGGGACAGTAATTATTTGCACCAACTGCGCAACTGTTATCATATTGTATTCTGCCACTGATTACTTTAGCTCCGCTTGATACATTGCTCATTGTCCCGCAGCTGTCATTGGGTGGTACTACCGCACAACGGTCCCCTTACATTACGGAATGTCTTTCCATACTTATTTGGCCTCGTTTATCGTAGTTGCTTGTTATTAATGATACTCGTGTAGCCTGTGGTTCCTTGTGTGTTCTACATACTTGGCCAATCAAGATGATTTTGATCTCGGCTTGAAGTGCCACTCTGACTCCGCGGCACGACGTCTGAAGGTGCAACGCAACACCGCGCCACTCTGACAGCTTTCCCAGCAGCCACTTGTCATCCCACGGCCTATTTACTCCGTTAACCCAGTCGAAAAGTGTAACGGTTGAATATCCCACAAAACCAATGGCGGTGTTTCGATGATCAAAGCGTCAGTCAGATCTACTTTTCGATGTTAAAGCCTCAACAAGCTCAGAAGCAACATTAGGCACGCAGGTATGTAATACATGAACTCGTTTGCACCAATGGCAACCTTTTCTTCCCTTTGCTTTTAAATGTCTTCAATTATTTTGTATATAGTGCTATGAAATTTTGAATTATGTGACGCATATAGTTATCATGCAGCCCTAGTTATGGCCCAACTGTTTGTAGAGTATATGAATGCCTCCACCCATCACGGCATCAGTGCAGCATCATGTGTGCCCTAGACTGGGTTGGACTCTCCGTAAGAATATCTCAGTCTCATTTCCGCGCTTGTGTGGGTTTTCTCTGAGCACTCTGGTTGGATTAATGCCTCATTTAGTGCCTAATTGGTGTGACTGTGAGTATGAACTGCAATACGTGCTCTGCAAATGACTGGCAACCAGTTCAGGGTAGACCCCACGCTTAGCCCAAAGTAAGCTGGGATATGCTCCCGTGAACCATCACCCCCTAAGAACAAGCCCCAAATTTGTTCTTTTAAATGGATGGATGATTTATGAGTGTGATTGTAGTGTGGTGTAACCACAATGCCTCACCAAATGCACATGGATAGAGGACCACAATGAATTCCACCTGACATTTTCCTGACACACTTCAACACATTTTAGTCATGATAACAACACTCTGATCCCGCCTCCCCCAATCATCAAGTCATGCATTGGATGGAAAGCAACAATGTTTTTTTCCCTTGTTGTCTAAATAGACATTTGTGAATGGACGCATTCGAAAAATCTGGCACTGGAAATATTTCCCTCGTCTCTAGAGGGGAGTACTCAATCAAACTGCATCCGATGGTCAGCAAAGAATCAAGATAGCGAGGTACTTAGTCAATGCCTTGTTAGGTTTTGGACTCTATCCCATGCCTTGTCCGATTTTGGTATTTTAGGAGGAAGTGAAGATATAATAATATTACCGCAGTGATACTAAGTCAGAAAAGCAAGAAGACGGTTGGTAGATGCTTTACTGGACTTGCCCACTTTTTTGATATGTTTATGTCTCTGAGCAGTAAAATTTAATTTAAAAAAAGTCATATGTTTGAAACAGACACTTTTTCCTTCTCCTGGACAAACTGGAAATTTGCACAATTGTCATGAACACGGCAAAGGAAATGTTATTAGTTTAGAATGTTAAAACATATTTCATGTATTGTTCGAAGCACACAAATGAAAGAAGCAACTTCTAAATTCAAGTACGATGTAAATACAAAAGCTAAAATAAGGCAAGGAAAATATTTGTGCAATACATTTGAATGACCTATGCGGGTATCCCTGATGAAGTGTCTGGTGAGCGCACGTAAATGATTCCCAGCTTGATAAAAGCCCGATGACAACTATTGACCGCCGTAGAAGACCGACGAGACACATTTGCGCATTCTGTTTGCTGCTGAAGCTTGTGGGAGTGTCGTACACACGTACACATTCGCACACGGTCCTCCATCACCACTTAGCGTTCATCTATTAGAGTCGCCCTCGCAGGAAAGCCGACCGATAGACCATTAGCGATGTGATTAGCCAGCCGCCATCTCACTGCAGTGGACAACATGTAGATCTCGTCCACAATTCATCTGTAAACTTTAATCAACGTTGTGATGAAAGAAATGGGGGCAGGAGATTCCTACGGCAAATTCGTCAACCTCGCACTCCGGACAAAGTCTGACAGGAGATGTCCGATTTCAGCTGCGTGTGCGTTTTTCTAAACAAATACGTGCGCTGGACAGAGGTCGATACGGGCTTGGAGCAACGCGACTCAGCAGAAAAGCCTGTGGTGTAAAAAAAAGCACGTAAAAGCAAATATTAAACCACTAACTGAAGGGGTTTCTTCTTATAATAAGTGCAATACATTATACATTCAGATTTAAGTGATGTAAAACACCAGCAGATAACCAATTAAAATCATTTGAATCTATAAACAAATTAATAAACAGCTGTCTACATTATATGTATAAGTATGTCCAATACATTCACGGAGCAGAACAGTATTATCGTTAAAGGGGAGGGTGTGTTTTATTACCAAATGTAATACAGTCGGACCTCGTTACAACATAGCTCAAGGGACATAACAAATCTGTACGTTATTTCATTTCCAATAAAATGGCCGCCAACTGCGAGGTATGATACAGTATGAACATTTATAGATGTAAAAAAAAATGAACATGTAATACAGTATAAACATGTCCCTTACAAATGCGTGTATATGAAGAAAAACATTTTATAAGACATGAAGAAAACCATTTTAGCATTCCTACATCATCTCTGAAAACATTTAGTCAGCAAATGTTACCCGCCATAGGCAACTGCCAGTGCCACTGACGTCTGGGAGACCCCCTTTTACTATTTTGGGGGAAAAATCCGGTCGATATAATGAACTCTACGTTATGAAGGTGTTCATTGTAGGCAAAATCGGCAAATGGAAAATGAGTTACGTGAAATGGCGACTTTGAAATATCGATGCAATAAGGAGTGAACACGTAAAAGTTGAAATGAGGTTCAACTGTATGTCTGTGGATACTAAACTGCCCCTGGTGACCAAGACATGGCAAATTCATCTTGCGTAGCATTTATTTTGAACGTCTCTCAACAAGAGATGAGAGTCAACTTAAGCCACCGTTGTATTTAGTACAAAAGCATGCATGTGTCATCCTTCTTGAGATCTTCATTTGGAGTCACAGACGAGGAAAATCACAATTAAAGCAGCTGCGCCAGAAGTAAGACAGCTATATCATTATACAAGTATTGGAGAACTTTATATTGAACTGAGCAGTGCAAAGCCAAGGAAGTGATCCTTGCTCATTCAGTCCACATCTCCATCATCCAACAGCCGGCAGCCTCCACTTTAACAAGCTGAATATTTTGGGACAGAGAAGCTGTATAAAACTTTTCTTGGAAAAAAAAAAAGGAGACAAAGAAAGAATGGCTGCAGGTGACATAGCCTTGTATCGCTGGCTGCAACGCCCGTGCAGGTGCAATAATTCATGGGAGAATCCATGCGGGGCTGAACTAGGGACAATTAATCAAAAACTGCTGCGAGACATGAACACAAGTCACAGCCCACTTGACTCTGAATAACTAAACTAGATGTCTGCGTGCATTTACAAGGCATGTCTGTACTTGTACTCTATGTCTGTACATCGTATATATTTTTTAAGCAGTGTGTATATATTATATACCGTATTTTTCAGATTTTACGTCGCTCCGGATTATAAATCACACCAGCCAAAAAAATGCATAATTAAGAAGGAAAAAACATATAAGTCGCACTGGAGTACAAGTCGCATTTTGGGGAGAAATTTATTTTATAAAATCCAACACCAAAAACATACATGTCATCTTGAAAGGCAATTTAAAATAAAAATAAAATGGAGAACAACAGGCTGAATAAGTGTACGGTTTACTAACATTACGTGACTGACATGCCCGGTAATGTCAGTAACGACGTAACATATTAAGAGTTATTTCGATAACTTTAGCATAAAGAACATTTAACGTTTAATGTGAAAATAACATGTGAAATGACATAATCATCTGTTAATAATTTCACACATAAGTTGATCCAGAGGATAAATCGCACCCCCGGCCAAACTAGGAAAAAAAACTGCGACTTATAGTCCGAAAAATACGGTATATGAAACCAAGCAGTTAGACATGTTTTTGATATCAGCACACTGACACTCACATGTCTGTTCTCAGCACTACATTTCTTAGATTGCCAAATGAGCCATCCTTGCCCGTTAGCATGCAAGCAAAATATAAGAAACAGCTCAAAGAATAGTTGACGTACACCATTACTGAATGCAACCACAAAAATAAACACCTTGCACATTAGAATACCATTGTGTGCATACACACTCAAAATAATGGACAATTGAGATATCCAATCAATGCATCGCCCCTGGGCCAAGGACATGATTTACAATGTTTAGAATGAGGTGACTATTATTTATGGATTACCAATAAACAACAAGTCAATACATGGTGTGCATGGCCAAAATACAAAGAGATAAATGGGAGAAAGTAAGTGACTCAAAAGGCCACAGGTGAGCGAATGTTGAGCAACAGCAGTCAGATTCACTATTGACAAAGAGGATCTGATAGGAGCAAAAGTATTTGGACAATGAGCCATTACACTTCAAGGAAATGGGGGCAAAAAGACAAGAGCATCATTTTGGAGGAATTAAATACATAGTCGGCACTACCGTATTTTCACGACTATAAGGCGCCATTAAAAGTCTTAAATTTTCTCCAAAATGGACAGGACGCCTTATGGTGCGGAGCGTCCTTTATATGCGCTGAGTTCCAAAATCTGACTGACAGCCGACACGCTGTTTATATAGAGAAAAGGCAGAAGTGACTGTGGCCAGGCATGCGGGAAAGAAGTCGGCCAATCAGGGAAGGGTGGGCGTGTATATATACATATATGGAGAGGGAGAGAGAGAGAGAGAGAGGGAGAGAGAGGACAGCCAAGCTAGTCCGCCAATGGTGAAGGGTGGGCGTGTAAGTGGACGCCTCAAGCCAGTACCAACACTTGTATAGAGTGTGGCAATGTGCATTGTTGCAAAACGACTCCGGTTTTGGTTTCTAAGAACCCCTGAAAATAAATTCGACAAAAAGACACGCCTACGAAGCTCAGTTCAAACTTAAAGCCACCGGTTATGCTTTTGGCATGCGTGCCCATCTCACAGCAGCGGTGAAAAAACAAGTCAAGCAAATGAACTCTGAGCTTGCCGTTATTCCCGGAGGCTTGACTAAAGAACTCCAACCGCTGGACATTGGCATCAACCGGGCGTTCAAAGTAAAGTTGCAAACGGCATGGGAACAATGGATGATCGGTGGCAAACACAACTTTGCAAAGAGTGAGAGGCAGCGCTTGGCGAGTTACGCCACAATACGCAACAACGAGAGGGAACGCGGCGTTTTTGATGGATTACGGTACTTGCACAATTGTTCAATTCTTTCTACACACACACGCGCTGCCACCGTGTTTCGCTCTGTTCTTTACTTTCAAATGTGGGAAAGCTTCACATGAGAGAAATGTTGACTTTGCTGTTGCTACTCCTTCTTTCCGCTCGGCAATGCGTAGCAACTCACACTAGCATGTGATGCATTCAATGACAACTGAGATGTGCAGTCCTCTGCTTCTGATACAGAGGATGAGGACTTTGATGGATTTCTGGGTGATGATTGATCGAAAAACGTGAGACCATTCTACGATGGCTAAATAAAATACACCCGAACTCAGTTCTGCTTTTGTTGCCTTTTTAAAAACGTGTTTTTATCTTATCTGTATGTCTTGGCATGCTACCGTATGCTTCAAGCTAACGTGTTAGAGTGCGCGCATGCATGCCGTATGTTTAAGCTGTCGTATGTTTTACCACTGTAAAACTGCGGCCATTCGTACGGTGCGTCCTGTGTATGTGTAAAATACAGAAATGTCACCCATTAATGAGACTGCGGCCATTAGTACGATGCGTCGAATAGTCGTGAAAATACGGTATATTCGAGGTAATATGTAAGATGTGAGGGTGTGTCAATAAGATCATATGGAGAATGTGTAGGAAATCATTATGAGATATCAAATCTGGCATATTGTTCTCCACTGCCGCAGATCAGTTTGACATGCTCATCTCCTGGGTCAAATGGAAGAAGCATCACGGGCAAAGGAAAACGACGGTGGGTGTTTTTACATCATAAAGAACCCGAACAAGCAGTGAGGGCGAGGAAGCTCCGGGAACCTTGTCAGTTTGATGGCTGCTGTGAAAAAGAAGCACTTACATGCCAAAAAAAAAAATCACTCTTATATGATGTAAAGAAAGCAGCTCAACAAACAAACATCATGTTTCGGTCCCGCTGCTAACCTTGAGACCCCATTGACCAGCAACGAGAAATTCGACTCCAGCTTGGCATACGTGGGAGAAATCAAACGGGAGAGCGAACAAATCGTTACTCAACAGCAGCGGGAGCTGACTTTGAGATTCATTGTGCTTTGTGGTTCAATAAGACCAAATGCCACAACCGCATAAATCAGTCCTAATTGTGTAGGAGTTTTTAATCTGGTGGATGCTGTTTATTTCATCGCCTGATTGTCCACTGGAATGGGCTCACACGTCACAAATGGACATCTTCGGAACATCTTTGTGTTAAAGGTCACGTGGTATACATTGATCAGGATCCCGCTCTTTCAGAGTCATAGGCGATCTGTTTTAAGATATTGGATTGGAAAAAAAAATATTGGGCCTGCCTGCCCATTTTTTAATCTATTTCTGAAAATGTTTCTATGAGCAAGTTGTTTTCAATGTTGTATATAATTCATCTTCCGTACCGCTTGATCCTCACTAGGGTCGCGGGGGGTCCTGGAGCCTATCCCAGCTGTCTCCGGGCAGTAGGCAGGGGACCCCCTGAATCGGTGGCCAGCCAATCGCAGGGCACACATAGACAAACAACCATCCACGCTCACACTCACACCTAGGGACAATTCAGAATGTTCAATCAGCCTGCCATGCATATTTTTGGAATGTGGGAGGAAACCGGAGCACCCGGAGAAAACCCACGCAGGCCCGGGGAGAACATGCAAACTCCACACAGGGAGGCCGGAGCTGGAATCGAACCCGGTACCTCTGCACTGTGAAGCCAACGTGCTAACCACTGGACTACCGGGCCGCCCAATGTTGTATATAATTTACATAAATTGTCCTCACCCACACACACAGGCGCACACACACTGGAGTTTTTCCGTCCAATCTCATGAGACATAACAACCCCCTCAAAACAGTCCTAAATTAATTAATTCATCTTCCGAGCCGCTTGATCCTCACTAGGGTCGCGGGGGGTGCTGGAGCCTATCCCAGCTATCTTCGGGCAGTAGGCGGGGGACACCCTGAATCGGTTGCCAGCCAATCACAGGGCACACAGAGACGAACAACCATCCACGCTCACACTCACACCTAGGGACAATTTAGAGTGTTCGATCAGCCTGCCACGCATATTTTTGGAATGTGGGAGGAAACCGGAGCACCCGGAGAAAACGCACGCAGGCCCGGGGAGAACATGCAAACTCCACACAGAGAGGCCTGAGCTGGAATCGAACCCGGTACCTCTGAACTGTGAAGCCGACGTGCTAACCACTGGACTACCGGGCCACCCGGTCTATTTATTAGTAATCGTGAAAAGGAGAAAAGGGAATATTTCCTTTGCAAGTCGACATAGTGTATGGGACTACATTTTTCAATCTGCATCCTGATAATTTCAAGTCAGGGTTCACTGTGCTCCTAGTCAAAAGAAGGTCCGACCCAATCAAAATAAACCCAAACTCCTCAAAATCAGTAAGTGGGTTAGGAAAAGAACCCAACATTTTTTATTGTCTACATTTGAATCTGAGAACTGATTTAAACTGAACAAATTCATCCATCCATCCACCCACCCATTTTCGACCCGGGTTATCCTCACGAGGGTCACGGACGTGCTGGAGCCTATCCCAGCTGTTAACGGGCAGTAGGCGTGAGACACCCTGAACTGGTTGCCAGCCGATCGCAGGGTACACAGAGACAAACATCCATCCACGCTCACACTCACACCTCGGGAAAATTTAGAGCGTTCCATTAACCTGACATGATGTTTTTGGAATGAGGGAGGAAAGCGGAGTACCAGGAAAAAAACCTACGTAGGCCTGCGGAGAACATGTAAACTCCACACAGGGAGACCGTAGCTGGAATCAAACCCTTCACCCTGAGGCGGACATGCTAACCAGTCAATCACAGTGCCGCCCGTGAACAAATACCCAATGTCTCAATTAGGCTAAAGAAATAATTATCAAGAGGTGTTCCGATACTTTTGTCACTTCTTAAACACTACTTTATGTGTGATTGTCCAGAATTTGCGGAGGATGAATTGATTGCTGCTGTGCTGCCATCCAGATTTCATCTCCTCTGGAGAGTGAAGTGCTCCCTAGCAACAATCTCACTGTCTCCACGCACTTATCACACTGTTGCTTACCAACACCTTCCCGTCACACATGCATGTATGCATACACACACAAACACAAAGTACATCTCAACACAACAACGAGTCTGCTAGCGCCGGCGCTGTGACCACACAACACACTCATTAGAATTCATTGTGAGATTTTGGCGCATTGAATAGAAGTTTCACATCTTCCCTGCTGAGAGTCCTCACTTAAACCCAGATGTAATCATTTTCGGGACCGGTCGGAAGATTGGGGGGGAAATGATGATTTTTTTTTTTTTTAAAGGGTGAGTTGTGAGCGACATGGAGTCCTAAGTTTTTTTTAAGTTTTCACCAAGCTTTAAAAGTCAAGCGAGATTATTGCTCTGCTTGACGGCAGCACGTTATCATTGGTGAGTGGATGTTTTTATTTCTCAGAGGCAGACGTTGTATACATAGCGGGAAGCTAATGCTCCAGGAATGAGAAGGGAGGCTTTGCTATTATTGCAACGCTATACAGTCCAGGTCGAATATGTCTATAAGGATATGTATGAAAATGGTGAAGTGGAGCAATGGCCTGATTGCACCATTTGGCTGCTGCATAAAGTACTGTGCTATAAATTCACAACGTCTGCTTCCCTCCCAGCGAGCTCGTTTCAAGGTGGTGAAGGATGCAACAACCGTCGGTCCTTTGTCATTCTATTTCTTTTCAGACATAACAACAGGCCTGCCGTGGCAAAGTGGACTTGCGGGAGACATTTGGAGGGTGGTCTTAGCTGAGTGCTTCTCTCTCATCTGCAGAGGTCCTCTTCCGGGCCGCTTAATTGGAAGAAGGAGAATGAATGTCCGCAAGAGCGACGGAAAGTGGAATTATAACGATCTTGTTCCCCTCTTCTGCACAGACCTTTTCTCAATTTATTGCCTACTTGCTGCTTTAATTTTCTCAAGTTTGTCCTGGACTGTCACCACCAAGCCTTTCGCATCTTTCTACTTTGTTCCTTTCATGTATGCACACCTACAGAAGAAATGGCCAATTACCATTTCATCCACAATAGTGACTTGCAGGCGTCCTTTAAAAAGCGCTTCTCAAAGTGTGCTCCGTGTGCTACCGGTGGCCCCCAACAAACTAACAATACACTTGTGTTCTGATTTACGAAAAGTAAAAAATGGGCACAAACAGAAATTGATTGACTAGTCGGGTGCACATTTGATTCAGCACATTGTAGGAGGCGTAAATGCAAATACAGTAGATTAATTTAGCATGAGCAGTGTAATGAATAAATCTGAGTCTGTTAGTGTTGTAGTCAAGCCCATGCCAACCGAGACCAAGACATTATAGCGATTGGAAAGTGTTGAGATTGAGACAAGAACAAGAAGCAGTGACCAGGGCTCTTTTTCTCAAACCCCCCCAAAAAACAACCAATTCCGAACATAATGCCCCGAATTATCTTTTTCCCCTTCATCTTTGCATTAGTGATGGGAAAATGAAGCTTCAAATTAGTTTCACGAAGCAGTTGTATTTTTGGACTCCTCGAGAATGCACTCTTTGTTCAACAATGGGCTGAAAGTGCATTGACTTGCCATTTCTTAAATTCATTCATTCATTCATCTTCCTAACCGCTTATATCCTTACTAGGGTCACGGGGGGTGCTGGATAAGTGAACACGCGTTAAGTGAATATGGCTTTGTAAACATGATGAAGATAAAGCGCTATATAAGTGCACTATATTTGCCTTTTAACATCCATCCATTCATCCATTTTCTAATCCGCTTATCCTCACGAGGGCCATAGGCGCGCTGCAGCCGATCCCAGCTGTCTTCGGGCAGTAGGCAGGGGACACCCTGAACTGGTTGCCAGCCAATTGCAGGGCACACATAGATCAACAACGATTTGCACTCACAGTCACACCTAGGGCCAGTGTTCCATTAACCTGTCACGCAATGTTTTTGGAATGTGGGAGGAAACCGGAGGACCTGAAGAAAAGCCACGCAAGTATGAGGAGAACATGCAAACTCCACACAGGAAGGCTGGAGCCGGAACTGAACCTTGGACCTCTGCACTGTGACGTGGACATACTGCCATTTAACATTTTTATTGATTGATTGATTGATTTATTTTTTATTTCTTGGACTGTGATGTGCTTTTTCGGAAACACTCAAGATGTGAATTGATTCAAATGAAGGTTTTGGTTGCGAGTACAATCTCTACTAGATGCACCTCAAAACTATTGGTCAGTACAGTATGAAATATCTGCGAGAATGATGCACTGAAGTTGGAAACTCCAACCGCAATAATAACCCCATTGTTGAATTAATAACTCTGACAGCATCAATGAAAACTCTGTATCCGTGTTTTATTGAGGTAGAATTTATTTCTACAAATCTCATTAGTGTGCACAGATGTGCCTCCAGTGTTTGAAATGTATAAAAAGGGGAGATAAAAGAGCACACATCTCCGTCAAAGCGTTTCGTATTGCCTTAAATAACCTTCTGCTTTCAGGCTGACTTATGTTTACAGCTATTTTGTGAGGGGACCCAGAAATCGAAGTATGAAAAATGATTCCTTTTCAATAATAAAACCAACCTGAGGTTATGAATAAAAAAGGCCTCATTGATATGTGATATATTAGGCTTAAAAGTGAGTGCAGTCTAATAATAATTTCATGCTACTGATGATTTATCGCTGTTGTTGCTGTTCTATGGAATATTAAACTGCCTCATACAGCCTTGAATCGACTTTTCTAATTGCACCTGACATAACTCGATGCGCATGGAACAATGATTTGTGTCGGCGAAGCAAGGCAGTTATAATGCTGGAGAGCATCAAAAACATCCAAAGAGAAGATATCGTTCAGTGTTGTCGCTGAGGAGTCCTTGAGCACGACCCTTTGTTCTTTGCTTTGAATAATTTGCTTTCAAATAGTAGATCTCTTCTACATTCGTTGAAAGATGATTTATGAAAAATCAAATATATTAAGAGCATGTCTTTTGCAATTCTGCGTGGATTTTGTCCACTCTTAAATTTTTCGTCGTACATCTGGTTTAGGTCATAAGGTCATTGTCCTGTGCCACCCCACAGTAGCACCGATGAGAAACTGTAGCCCCTTTAAATCATTTAAGTTGCCTGTCCTACATTCTACACAGATGAGTGACGTTAAACGTCCAAGATGCATTTGTCTATGGTACACCATCTACACGTGCAGCAAATAAATGATAGCTCATATTCCTGCGACTTTGTTAACATTGCTATAGAGACATTTGGATATTTTGGTGCCTTGCTCAAAGACATGCCGGCATGACTCAAAACCCATGATGTTGCGAGCTACATAGACATTTTCACTATCCCTTTGGTATATATTGAATGATGCTTTTTTTTTCCCCTCCCACGGAAAGAAAGTAATTATCTCCACTCCATGCCCTTGAGCGCTGGAGGGACAGGCACGTAGAGTCATGCACGCTTTGGCAAACAGAGAGGCTCACAAGGACAGACAGGGAGGAAAGTGTCTCCTCACTGTGGTTCTCCCATGCGGTTGTCCATCAGACCAAATGACACATGAGTGGTTGTGCTCGGTGTGACTTGGATGCAATCCTAATGACTGAAACCGGGTTGTCGGGGTGGGGTGGGAGTGAAGGAGGGGGGGCTCCAACATTCAAACATAGGCACTGAGGCAAACGCGCTGTATGCATAAATGTTGATTGATATTAGTCAATTGTTACTTGACTAATATCTTGATTTTGCCATTTTCATTTTCTTGAAATCATAAAAATATATGATACATGCTGTCACATGACCTTTTATATGCTCAATAATGAATGTCTGCATAGTCCTTCAACCAATGGGAGCGGCATAGTGTGACCAAATAGTAGCTGCATGATGCACACAAGCATCCACCATGTCACACATACAAAAACACAGTACTGCTCAAAGGTTTGGGGCAGGGAGGAAAGACCACACAGGAGCTGAGAACCCAAAGCAGGAAAGGATTTTCACAAAACTACATGCTGCCGAGACGCAGGATAATATGTGTGGATACACAAATGTATATTCACCATTTGAGTCAAGATGGCATACAGTAAATGAAACAAATCCACCCCACTGGTATCCAAAGAACCTCCCAACTGTTCCTCACCCTCCATGAACCAGGAAGTATCCTGCTAACATATATATATATATATATATATATATATATATATATATATATATATACACTGTATACACACACACACACACACAAATAACTATAAATAGCAGCACAGTATAGCATTGCTACTGTGGCTGTGTCCTAAAACTTTACATCTGTATAGACTGTGTCATAATCTCTGCACCTGAATGGTGTGTGTTTTTCAAGCCATACATCAACACAAGGCCACGCGCGAGGCCAAGATAGTCAAACGAGCAGCCCACTTGTCGTCTTTGGTAACGCAGAGGATGATAAAAAGGAAACGTTGTGATCTGTCTGCCTGCATAAATATAAGATACCTCTACTAAAGACTTGAAGATTTAGTGACAAATGACTGAGTCTATCATACTATCCATTACTGTGGCATACATTCTAAACTATTGTCACAGTGTGGCGGTGAATGAAACCGGAGTAAATATCCTTCACTTGCAATGACTTTACATAATTATCTCTAGGATTGACACATTTTTATTCCTTTACAAGTACTGTCAAATCCTGATTTTAAGATGAACTAGAAAATGTAAATAGCAATTCCAATGACTCAGAGCTGCAATATTTTCCCGTTGCATTCATTTTTCTGCAAGGTTCACAGCTTTTAAATGGCGCTCTCCATAATGTAACTACCTAAATAAAAGAGCACGGTGTCATGCTTCATTACATCACAAGTAGCCATTTGTAGAGTGCACTATAGTAGCTAAAAATAGTGACTGTCACGATGTTGTGTAATGGATGTCTATGGCAATGAGAGAAACGTCCATCCGGCCCTTTGGGCGAGAAGCGGGATACACCTATGAGTGGACAGGCAGCCAATCGGAAGACACTGACTGTAGAGATGAGGAAATAAAACTGACAAAATCACACCAAAGGACAGTTTAGAGTCTGCAATTAACCTGAAATGCTAAATGCTACGTCACCAAGCTGCCCATCTTATTTTTAATTGGATGTATTTGAGTGAGTGAGTGAGTGAGTGAGTGAGATTGAATTTAAAAAGAAGCTGGCCTCCTCAAAACTTAAGAACACGCCCATTGGTAAAGGTTGAACATGTTAAAAAAAACTGAAAAAACACAATTGTAGTAAAAGGAAGGTGGAACAGTGGTTCGGGCGTCGACCTCACAGTGCTGAGGTTCAATCCCTGCTCCGGTCTCCCTGTGTGGAGTTTGCATGTTCTCCTCGGGCCTGCGTGGGTTTTCTCTGGGTACTCCGCTTTCCTCCCACATTCCAAAAACATGCAAGTCAGGCGGATTGAACACTCTAAATTGTCCCTCGGTGTGAGTGTGAGCGTGGATGGTTGTTCGTCCCTGTGTGCCCTGCGATTGGCTGGCAACCGGTGTAGAGTGTCCTCCGCTTACTGCCCGAAGACGGCTGGGATAGGCTCCATCATCCGCCGCGGCCCTTGTGAGAATAAGCGGATCGGAAAATGGATGGATAGATGGTAAAAGCAGGAATCTTGGTGTGCGTATGTGTGTGTGTGTGTGTTTGCGAGTGTGCGGACCTCACAGACTCAATTATTTTCTGTCTGTAGTCATAAGGATTAAAACTTCCCGCCCCCCAAAAAAAGAAACAATTTCAGTTTGCCTGAAAAATGACAATAATAACAGAATTGGTTTTCTACGGTTGAGGAGATAATACAAAAATAAATCCTCTGTCCCTCGATTACATTTTCTGCTTCAGAAAGCCTTTGTATGTTGTCTTGTATTATTTTATTAATTCCAAATGTTCCTCAAGACTGTGATCACTCCATGTCAATTTTCAGATAAAAAAAGCCTTTACAACAGTCACCATATTCAAGAGGAGCTTGTTACGAAGCAGACAAGCTAAGCTTTGTGAAAACTAAATGGAAAGCTATCATGTTCCATGTCAACAGCACAGTCCAAGTCTCTGAACTTCTCTGTGTAATCTTTACACAGGGTTCCCACTCTTCCACTTGCTTTTAATTTTATTTATTTATTTACGTTTAAGGGTTACTTTAGCCATTTTTAAGGACTTTTTCTCCATTCAGCAGGGGATTCATGGTGGATTTAATGCCTGCTCAGCAATATGCGGGCTGAGAAAGCAGCACATCACTGAGCTGGTGTTCAAATCATTGCTCCCAAAGGAAGGGCACATCTTTATTTTCAGGGGCAATCAGCTAACCCTTTATTTGACATATTGTGTGTCAAATTTTCATTTTAGAAAAATGAAAAAAAAAACAGAATTCATTCTCAAATAAAGTACACTTGGAATTTTTTTTTTATTTAGAAAATATAAAATTAGAATTTATTTTCGAATAAAAATATATTTTTAAGGTCTTTTATTGATTTTAGAAACTTTCCCTGAAAATTAAGGACAATTAAGAACAGCATTTTACAACTTATTTTTTATGGATTTTTATGAACTTTAAGGACACGTGGGGACCCTGTTACACACCCTCTCGAAATGATTTATTTTCTATCGGGATTACTGGAAAAACAGAAGGATAAAAGATGGCACATATTCCCCTGGAAAAAGAGTAAGGAAACGTCACCCCCGATTTCTCCCCCCGAGTTCTTCATTGTACAACTTTAGGTGCATTTGACTTTCAAAGTTCCAATGTAAGAATATCAGGTTTGTCTGTATGGCAAACAAAAAAAAACAAACAAACAAACAAACAAACACAAACAGTGATGTGTATGTGCCTGTGCAAAGTGAGGGAATTTATGCAAACAGTACACATTAATGGTTAAAACATTTTCTTTTGTGGAAGATTAATTGGCTGTCTTATCGACTGATCAGCCTGCCGCTCGTCTGAACAATCGGCTGTAATTAGCCTCACGTCGATCGCTCTGCCTTTTTTTCTTCAACAAATAAACAAAGCCATTTCATTAACTGGCTGACAGAGCCCCTCTCTCTGATATTAAATTCATCTTTGGCCTTCGGTCTGCTGCGGAAGACCGAAAGTTTTGACAAGAATGAACCCCTTCAAAGAGTCATCAATCTCCTCATGAGTTTGATAACCCCAAATCATGTCAGCAAGAAACATGGCCACAATGTTCCTTTGTCATAACACGCTTGCAGTGCAGTCAATAAGGAGCCGCCAGAGATTGGCTACAGCAAAGGGTTGAAATGATTTGAGGCAAAAAAAGGCAAGAGCTGGAGAGCTGCGTGCTTATGACTCAAAGTTCGACATTTAAAAAGCGGTCAAGCCAGGAACAAGCGCTAAAGGTCTTTCTTTGTGACATGAACGTTATATGGGAAGCCTCTCCGCCAAAGTTTCTCCATGAAAAATATATTTTTTAGATACCGGTTTTTCCGCACTAAAAGGTGCATCTAAAACCCTCCATTGACTTCAAAGCTCACAGCGCGCCTTAAAATCCAAATCCAATCTTATGTATTTATGGTCATCACGGTAATATTTCGACCCCAAAATGGCTCCTTGCTCGAGACATGCTGACAATGCAGAGTTCAAACGTAAGGCGATCGGTTACACAGTTGAAGACCGAAAGAGAAGTTCAACGTTAACGAGTCAATGTTATAACTTGCTGTTGGTAAAGTGAACTGTGTTGCTGTTTTATTAAATAAGTTTTCCTGACATATGATCATTCTGTTGGCGTTTCCTTGAGCATATAGTTGTAGTACATTGTACATTTGTACGTTGTAGATTGCGTCTTATAATGCGGTGCGCCCAATGTATGAACAAAATTACAAAATAGGCCATTCATTGAAGGTGCGCCTCATAATGCAGTCCGCCTTTGAGTGTGGAAAGTACGGCATATTAAACAACTGCTTTTTGGAGGGATAGGGACCGAGCCCTGCCGTGAAAGGACAAAAAAATAAATAAATGCGAGCAATTATCAAAAATTTACACCACAAATATAGCACATACTATGACAAAAAATACTTTTGAAAAGATCTAATATCACCCTTCAGATTTAAGTGCTCGCATTTGATTCATATGCACTCAGAGTGTGCAAGTAAACACTCGTGCGGATCAGACGAACTCACTTCCACCAACAACCCAGGCTAAACTTGGCTGTTCCCCAACATGCAGATTTATTCAATATAAATTGAAATAGTATAAACATGACATTTAAAAAAAACCATGCAAATACAAAGAAAGATGAATGAAGCCAAAACATATTGAGCACACCCACCCACACACACACCCACAAATTGCAATAGCAGGTACATTTTTAGAATGGTTTTTGTCGTAAATTAAATTTTATGCCTTAGGACAAATTTGACTAGCAACAACGTCAACAATCAATTTACAACATACCACATCAACTCGGAACTCATATGAAAGCCCCTGGTGAAGGCTTTCCAGATGTACCATTATTTGGTCAACATGTCTTGATAGAATAAACAACTTTGCAAAGTCTTTTTTTCCCCTTTCACACTAAAGTCACAAGAAAATTGTGGTACGGCAGTGAGGGGATAATCAGTGAACATGAGACGTTGTGTGCTCGGGAATGAAAAAAAGAAGAAAAAAAAGCCCAAAAGAGAATGAGACGAGCCGGATATAAAACATTCGAGCAGAAATAACAGCAGACCGCATCCCTGAGGGAAGCACTTCTTTGCATCTTTCACTGCGCTTAAAAGCAGATTACCTTGGAGGGAGGAACGCCTCATAAATCTTTCTTCCTTTTCCTCCCATGGCTTGTCCACAGGGACTATTAAATCAATGTGGTTCATTGAGGTCAAGGACAATCTAGTTGTCCTCTTGACCTGTTTGTCCACACGTGGAGCAACGATTCCAGCTCAGCATGCTGAAGACGAAACCTTTTCGTTGCACTTTACAAGAACAAGAAAAGGGGGAAAAAAGTCATAATTTACAAATGAAACTCGGATTGGCTGGTGACCAACCGTGGGTGGACCTCGCGCCTCTCTCGCAAAATTAAATGGACTCCAGTTTATTTTGCAACCCTAATGAGGACAAGAATTACGGAAACTGAATGAATGGATGGACACAAATTAAATAGCTTCCGAATTTTATGAACCTTGATGAGAATAAGCAACGAGGCTTGTAAGGCAACGACGACAGATAATAGCGTCATTCCTCAAACAGAGGCTACGCCTCAAATAGACGCGGTGTCCCAATTTGTGGCTTGGGGCATCATTTACATGAGACAGATGCTTCCCTCAATTAACTAACTGGGACTTTATTTCCTGTACAGTGGCGCTGTGAGGTACCATTTTAATCCGTTCCTTATTCCCTGGATGACAGAACGTGATTCTGTCTGAATTGCATTCTTACCCATCATCAGATATGTTCATTAAGCTGCACTTAAATACACTGTATGTTGATAACGTTTATATTCAAGCTTAGTGTGCGTTCTTCGTGCTAAAATTAGCTCCCACTTCATTTGAGCAAGGCCTGTTTTCATGCCCCGCGCACATCTCGCGCTAAGCGGTGTGTCTAAGTGCACATGGGTGGAGTTTGATTAATTAATATTTATTTAACTCTTTCATTCCAAAAGACGTACTTGTACGTCTAAGTCTTTTTTTTTTTGCGTCACAGAGAGGAGGAGAGTGTGATGCAATGTGTGAATGAGAATTGCACTGTAAATCATGTAAAAAAAGCGACCCGTAGGTGGCAGTGGTGCCTCACATGCTTGAAATGAATGCTTTTACAAAAAGCATCCCCAAACCATTTCCCCAAACTTTATTTTGGTAGGCTCCATGTTTATATAGCATTAGAACCAAATACCCTGTGGGCCTTGCAAGATCAGTCAAAATCCAGTAAAACGCTGGAATTGAGGGGGTTGCGCCATTGAAAATGACTGGGATGGAATGAGTTAATAATATAAGAAGATCCAACAACAGAAATTATTCTGTTAAAATAAAACAAAATACCTGACAATTTCTATAAATACTGAGAAGGACAGGAAATCTCTTACAATGCTCAAACTGGCTGTAATTTGAGTCCAGTGACTACGTTTATAAAACACAGTGGTAGGTGTTATCTTTAGTACAAAGCCTGTGCCTCGTGGACATTGTCTCACTGGTTTAATAACTACATCTCCATTTGGCACATGTCAGGCTGGTGGTCACTTTCATTTCCATCAGACCGCATTGTGCCCTCGCATCCAAGCGGATGATAAACTCCGCGACAGACAAATGAAGGCACGATTGGACCCACCTCGCATTGTTCACAGTACTACTCTAATCTCAGCTCTTTAATAAAAAATGAGCTCATCTCACTCATTTCCAACAGAAAGATGTCCCGGGCCTTGGACAGCGGGACAGATAGCTCATTAGATAGCATGTAATTAACAATGCCTATTGAACTGGCAGCCTCAGCATTACGAACGCAGCTGCCATTTTCATATTTTAAAAGCAGGAGGGGGAAGAGTGGAAAATGTTCCTTTCGTGATAAATGGAGTTAGGAATATGCAGACGGCCCTGCGACTTCTCAGATGTAATTAAGAGACATTAATACTGGGAGATCTACATGTTCCGGATCTACAGCCGCCTACAAATAGAAAAGCACGTGACGGCCAACCTTTGGGGATGCCGCACTTTGTTCCGCCGCATGACAGCATACAAGAAACATTACTAGGATTTCCATTACGTTATGAATAAATATGTCTCATTACAGCCAAGTATGTATGAGGGCAATGTTGACACAAATTGTATTTTCTGTCAAAAAAAATAAATAAAATGGAGAGTCCTGATCAGATCCTGGGTTGGGGGCAGAAGAGGAAAATGAGCACAGCATGCCATTTTTTTGTGTAAAGTATGTATGGATATATATATACACACACACTGCAGTATAATTCGTATATAAATACAATACTGTGCAGTATTTAAAAAGAAAAACATCTATATTAATTAAATGGAAAAGAAAAGGTAATGTTACTAAAACACTGAACAGAGTGATCTCTAGAAAGTGGAGGGATAGGATTGGATCGAAAAGAACATTGTCAGTGGAAACAGGTGTCAATGGAAAATGTCTCCCATATTGTTACGAATCCATGATTTCGAGCGAATAAAAAGTGGAGTCATTGGTGCAGGGCTGGGTTGGCGGAACATCCTTTGTCGTTGCGACGTATCCCGCAATGGATACTGTACTTGTATAAACAACAATGACACAAAGAGAAAGCTATTTTCATAGCAAAGGTGGGATAACATGGCTTAGACGACAACATAAATATAGACAACAACATAAATATAGCGTTAAGCCACAAAAGCACACTTGACAGTGATTCTCAAGTGTAATAAAAAGTCCAATAGTGCTATGTGTGCCTCCCTTTCATGGTGCGTGAAAGAATCACACAATGAAATGTTCAAACTCTACATCAATTTACATCTTATTAATTTTTTTAGCTAGCACATTTGTTTGGTACATTTCAGTTGTATTGAACTTTTAAAGTACAGTTCGATTGCATTTTTTTTTTTTAACAAGATACCACCGTATTTTAATATAATCATAATCCTGATGGTGGTACTTGGGAAAGCCAAGTAACTTCTGCGGTGCTAAATGGCATAAAAATTCAGAGAACCACAGCTCCACTTTGTTCATCTTGATGTACATCCTGATCTTATTTTACATTTACTTTCATTCACCTTTTTACGATAATTTATTTGTGTTTTAATGTGTTGAGTATCGTATTACAGGGTATGAATGAAAATATCAGAGTTTGAGTTATCTGTGTTGCTGATCCAAAGACATTTAAAAAAAAGATACCGTAAATTTAACCTTCGTGGTCCAACCTGGCAGTACATGTGGATACTGCTATGATCATTCACCAATAAAAGCAAATTTGATTATGTAATACAGGGGTGCCCAACTAGTCGATTGCGATCGACCGGTGGCCCGCGTACTGGTCCCAAGTCGATCGCAGGAACCTGTAGGTGGAAATGCGTGCCTGTATGTGTGTGTTATTAATGTTATATATTCTTGTGTTAGTGTACACTGTACCCTAAGCATCGCGTCAGTTTCACTTTCACAAAAAAAGTATTTTAAAAAATCAAATCACCTTTAAGCTACGGTGACGTGTGACTTCAATCTCTGGGATTTTTTTAACTCTTTCATTTGTTTCATCTGCAATTCACCGAAGGCACTAGCAAAGAATGGTCATCTGAAGCACCAGTGGATCATTTTAACACGATACACGTGAGCTACAAGAGTGATGTGCATGCATTTAACACACAAATAGTAGTCATGTTGCTAATTTTAATTTGATTGCATTTTAACTCACATTTTCAGTACTTCATCAGCAAGCTGGTGAATTAAACTTTGTAAATTCATGTAGCAGATACACACATAAATCGCCAAATAAAACCACCTTCCCCTACGTCGACTGAAAATTTGAGTAGGTGCCAGTAATTAGAATGTAACACTGGAGATATCATGAGCTAATGCGGGTTTATGCTAACACCACAGCTCTACTTACATATTAGCTTTGATATGATGGTGTAGTTATAAAACAAGATTTACTTGGTTATGTAATGTCACACTTGTTAGGTGGGCAGACACCGCAGAAACCCAACCGTTTGTTTTCAAATAATTTAAAAAATCATTGTCAGTAATCCTTCCAAATGAGTGTTCTTGAGCTTATCATGAGAGCAAACTGTCTTCAGGAGAGAATGCTCCCTCGCTAAACTGTGCTACAGCCACCTCAAACATCAATATATTTGGCAAAGCAAGGCAAAAGATTGGAATATTTCATGAAATCACTCATCGGACCAGTTATTCACGACACATTGTTAGCCATTCCTGATCCAAGTCCGGGCAAAGTTGTCAAGCGTATTGCTCTGGCAGCTTTTAAATATTGCAGAGCGACTGGTGGAGCGCTGCAGAGTGAACAAAGTGTTCCGTGGGCGAAGAGACATGTCTTGTTGGAAAGGGAATTTGAGCATTGAGTGGTAAGTCAAAACCCGCGCGGTCAGGCATGCATCCAAAAACCCATTCGGGAAGCACAAGGGCTACAGCTATTGTCAATGAGTACAGCTAAATATGACAATAATGTCAATAATGTGTGCCCTTGGCTCCTCCCTGCTTCATTTATTATAAATGGTAATAATGTGTCAGTGCAAGAAACAACTTCCTCCAAAATTTTTGCATGAGTACCTCTGAGAAAAATGATTATCATCAAAATCTTATTGAGGGATGATTTCAATATGTTTTTGTTTGTTTTTGTTTTCACAACTCATGTCGTGAATGAGGAGATGACAATTGTAATGCATCATGAAATAACCGGCCAAATTTCTTAAAAAAATAAAAAGTCAAATATTGTTCACAATACTATAGTATTCATGAACTATTTCTGTTTTGTCAAGCGAGATTACAAACAGAAATTGTCAAAATAAACCTGTTGTAGAATTATATCATGACCGATACATCAGTATTACACGTGGCATTATTATTCTTGCAAGAATAGGATGATTAAAAAAACCTTTGCTTTAAGATTGTGATTAAAATTGGGATTTCTTTGTTTTTACAATTTTTATTTATTTGTTATTTTTTTCTTTTGTGGATATGTTCACTTTTGTTATTAAAGAAAACTGACAAAAAATTTAAAATGGACATTACTTTCTCATTTATTATTCTTGAGGAAAGCACATTTCCACATTTTTCATTATTACGTGAAATGTATGCCAACACGTGCCTCGTATTTGATTTGAAATGATGCAATTAAAAAATACATATGCTCCATATATTCAGAGTTTTTACTTTTTAGGATAGAAAAACACGACTTTTCCAATTCACATACTCGTAGCTCACCATGAAATACACATTTTAGTGTAATATAAACATGGATCAATATATTGTGATGGATGTGTAAAGTGAATATATTGCGTCTCCGACACTTGCAGGATTTTCTCACAAAAAAACAAACCATACCATTTGATTCACAAAGCTATGCTTACTAAAGCCCACTCAGAGAAATCTCGTGCATTTGCCGAACAACTCAATTCTCCGAGAGACCTGTTCTTCTATGACAAAGATGATAAAGCGCCTTTTTGTCAACCTCTCTGATCCCGCCGCAGGAGTGATGACACGAACCAAAATGTCCTTTTGGTTTCATTCGCGTGTGCAGTATTACTTCTCTTGTTTCCCTCACACATACACAGTGTCTTTCCTTTCACTCTGCTCACAGTTCAAGAAGTCGACACAAGAGAAATCTCTGCAAAGCTGTCAGCTGTTTTCTTTTTGCTCTACTGATGCATTGATGTATGTTGACTTAAAATGCTGTCTTTTGTTTTTATAGAAAATACCACTTTATAATATTGGACTGTCAAACTGCATTAAGTAGATGGCCACCGTGATTCCATTTGCCATGGCCACGTGGGGCTGGTATAAAACAGATGGAGATACTGAAACTGGACATCTGTGCAGTACAAATAACTCAATGCAGATGATAAAGAATACATGGCTATGAGTACTGTTACAGTAAATGTCGAAATATAAAGCGTTATACATCCATTTCCCATTGTGTGTTTGCAATAGCATCAAGATAGTGGATTAAAGTTATTTTTTTTTAATTACAAAGCATAAAAGTCTCCGATTTATATATAGTTTGACGGTGCCTTTTTTTTATTCCATTGCTGTCACATTTCTGAGGTCATGATTAGATGAAGCCAGAAAAATAAAAACATTTCTCCGCAAAGATCTCAGGTGTGGAACCATTGCTAACCAAAAATACTCTCCAGGCCCTCCCCAGCTGCACCTTGAGATCCTATGAATAACCCAAATAAAATGTGCGCCGTGGGGCCCATTGGCAACGTCTTTGATGTTCTGTCGAGAACAGAGAGTCAGCGCTTGCTGCATCTATATATATTCAGATATAAGCATTTATGAAGCTCCCCAAGTAATTATCCCGGTTTGAACTGTGCAAACTGAAATGCTATGATTAAAGGGGGCCAGCTCTCTTGTCTCCACTGGCAGAAATATGAAGGTCAAATGGAGAGTAGTTTCTCGAAACATGTACGTGGTCAGTTTATTGGATTGCCCTTGCGGTTTGAGATGTGTCGTCGAGGGAGGGAGTACCAGACAAAGATATATATTTTTTCTTTTTGTGAGTGTAAAAGTCAACGTCAGAAAATGAGACTGAATTGAAAGATGTTAAAAAAAGAAGTTTGAGCTTTTAGTGGGGGGGGGGGGGGGGGATGAAGGGGGGGAGATAGGGAAGTGAAGGTGTAGTAGACACAGGTATTGTTATATCTCAAATCATCGTCCCCCTTTGAAATGAATGGTGTGTCATTAATCGGTTCCAGCCTACCCCCGAAAATCCAACAGCATTTTTCGTATGCGTGTATTGAGGAAGTAAAATAGCACTCTTGCCTTTATGAAAACATACAGTAACACACACCATCAAATACAATGTAAGGACTTAAACAGTTTCGGCCAATTTTCTTTGCTTCAATTCATTGCTCCTGGTGTGTGCCCCTTGGCCACATGGAGGCAGTATGACGCAGACAGACACACACGAGGAAGAGTTTCACAACTTCCCATGCCACCGCTATACCTACTACACGTAAATATAACTGATCCATTTTGATTGATATTCAGGGAGTCATTCATTGAATAAGATATTCATTAGTATGGTTGTAGTACTTTAAAGAGGAGCACTGTAATATCTCAGAATAATCTCAGTTTTGATACAGCTCTTGTATTGAATATGTACAGTATACTCCAATTTCAATTCTCATTTTGTGTTGCTATAACTTCATGGCTTTCTGTCACTTTGTGTATTTATCGCATTTACAGACTGTTTGTTCATGCTGAGAGCAAGAAACATATTTTTTGTCGGTGTCTGTAAATACTATGTGTAGCCAAGCACATTCTTAATCACCAACCCTCGTGGTTGTGCTAAAATTACCTAGAAAATTAATATGTGCGACCTGCATGCAGCGAGGTGAGATTAAAAAGTGCACAGACACCGTCTTTGTGTTGGGGAAAGTGATTCTTTTGGAATGCTTTTGTTTTTATTGTTTTCAAGTTCAAGTCAACTTTATTGTCAAATGTGCTCTATGTGCAACATACAGCATTCACTGCCGGGCCGGTTCTTCCTATTTTTGACACCCCCCCCCCCCCCCCAAAAAAAAAAAAAATATTGTCCGACTAAAGGTCTGTTATTCATTCATCTTTGGCAGCAGCACAATCACTTCCAATATCATAATCTCAATTGGTCAAGGCCAGAACCTTAAGAGTTATGGCTTTGAGGTTTCATTTACACTTTTAAGCCATTTTGACACATTTGTATTACGAGCATTCTTTAGAACATATGATTTCATCAGAATTAAAGTCCAAATTCAATTATAAAGGGTTCAATTCACCCAGATATGTGTATTTCAGGCATTTCATTCCGAGAGCAATGCGGTTGTCAAACGTAATTAAAATATCATTGGAAAGCGTGACGCGGTTTTAGTTCAGCCGTGACATCTTGGTCAGCAGCCGCTGTAGCTCATTTGAAGCGGAGGAAGCAGCTTCATCATGAGCTCGTTTGTGGGATGTCCGTTTCCAGCATTCTTTAATTGCCATGAACTCCTGCTAATGACGGAGTGAAACTAAAGATAAAAAGGGAGCGAGATTAGCCAGTTGAGCTGATTTGAGTATCTGGTAAGGAGATTGCGGGCACATGAGGAACAAGTATAAACACATTTTAGTTGGTGTGCGTGAGCATTGGCGATCCAAACGGGAAGGAGGTGACACATGGTTTAGAAGCAGGGGTGTCGGTAGATGGGCCACCGGCAGATGGTGAGACGAGATAGCCATCACTGATCCACAGGCGACAAAAGCCGCCACTGAAAAAACAATAGTGTTCCTGCGTGTTTAAAGGACCTTGTAAAGTGAGTTCATGGATTTGTTTGAAAATAATTGCTGAAAACTTGTAAAGACTGACAACACCGTGGTACTCAATTGTGGAGATGTAGCATTAATCTGTTTTTCATCATTTCAGTCTTCCTGGGTTTTTTTGGGGCATGACTAAAATGGCACAGAGGACCACGATAAAATGTCCCACGAGTCGATTTTATGAACAACATTGGCTTTGATACGAATATTTTTTGCTTTAGCGATTCCTCAAACATCTGAACAGATCTTTTCTTCTTTAAATACCACCAAAAACAACAATTAACGTGTGATTTTGATGGCAAAATAATCCATTTACAATTAATCCTCGGTGTAACAATTTAAAATACACACAATATGCATGCCATTTCGTAGTAGTAGTAGTAGTATTTAGTAGTGTGTGCGCATACATGTGTCCCCTGCGTGTGCATGTGTAAAACACAAAGCATACACACTTGATTTGTTTCGGTGTGCCACATGAGATGATGTGAAAGGCTGATCTGGCCCCCGGGCCTTGAGTTTGACACCTGTGATTTAGCGCACTCATCCTTGGGTTCCTTCTTGGATGTAGTCGACAATAATCCCTGAAGTTTAAACAAGACAAACCTAAGGAGACTGAAAAGAACACGAAGCAACTCAAAATAAGGGGTGGCAATGGAGAAAACTAGCTTTGACAAAACATTCGAATCTAAAGTAACTCACCGTTTCCCTCGTTGATAAGCAACTCTGCCTTGAAGCCATATTTAGGGCCTGAGGGATACAGTAGTCGAGGTGATGATGAGGACACTCTGTAGTTTACCAGTTTACTGGACTAATGAGGCGAGACAGAGCTTTGAATAAACAGGCTTAAAAAAAACAACAACAATTTGCTGTGCAAGTGGGATGAAAGTCTAGCCCCCCACAAGAGGTCCATGCTGTTGACCTCCGGATAACATCTTATCTTTATTCAGTCAATGAGTGAGCGACACTGAAATGTAGTACAGTTCCTTATAATTGGTGGACTTTGTCTTTTTTTTATTTTTAATCAGTTTCCCTCATCATCTTCTAAAAACCGACATCATTTCGGAGATGGATTTTCTGGGCAAGAGTCAGACAAAGAGAAGAAAATTGAAAGCAGGAGGGTGAAAAAGAGGGAAGCTCTTCTCCATCTTTTCATTCATCACAAATCAGTTTATTTCTCGAGAGAGAGCCAATCACTCAGTGTGATGGAGGATGATGGTGCTCCTCTCTCTCTCTCTCTCTCTCTCTCTCTCTCTCTCTCTCTCTCTCTCTCTCTCTCTGTCCCCACCCCCTTGCCCGTTTTTTTGCGCCCCCAACCCCCTTGCCCGTCTTTTTGTCTCCTTTCTGTTCAATCGGCTTCCTACCTCAACCTTTTTCTTGTGGAAGTCCTCCACTCCTTAAATGCCAAAGCAATAAAGCAAAAACCCAAAAAGTATATTATCCCTAGTTCACCATTTTAATACAAATCACAGCTTAGATGGTCACAAGTGGTCGAGCACGCTCTTTCTCTGGCATGGCTCACGCATGCACGCACACACATTCTACTTTGCATTATACACAACAGTCACTTTGCACGAGAAGCAGTCTTGAATAAGCAGCCAGATTGTTCAAGTTGAATAACAAGGAACAAATTAAGTGAGAGGGAGCTACTGCTATCACAGGAACCTCCGGGAGTAGGCCGTCATTTCGAAGAGAGATTTGTTGCCTGATGTTGTTACTTTTATGCACGCACACACACACAGTGAACATCAAAAGTCGACACACCCCTGTTCAAAAGCCAATTTATCATGCAAAAAATGAGAAAAAAATTATCATGTAACTTTTTCCACTTTTAATGTGACCTATAAATGAGAAGGGGTCAATAAAGGAAAAGAAAACAGAAAAGGTGGTTGCATAAGTGCGCACACACTCTTAGAACTGGAGATGCGGCCGTTTTCTGAATTAACCAATCTCATTCCAACTCATGTTAAATGGTAGTCAGCAAACAGCCACCCCATTGAAAGTGCCTCTGAAAAACATCACATTAATTTAATCTGTTCAAGTAGGCTTTTCCTGACATTTTTATTGCTTTCTTTCTGCCTCAAGTAAAGATTTTGCGCCAACAGTGAGTGGTGTTAAGAAATAGTCAGAACTAACGTCCAAGTTGCATCCATCTTTCTATACCTCTTAACCTCTCTGGGTTCTCTCCCATCTGACTTCTCTCCCAAACGCATGTGGGAAAAAAAATGCGGCATGGTCTGACGAGACCAAGGCTAAACCGAACTATAGATTACAAAAGGTGTGTTTGCCGCAAACATACTGTAACAATGCCTATTGCCATTTCAAGGGTCCTCCAAAGGGTTGAAAGTCTTTTATTGAAGTGGTAGTTGGCAGTCACGCACAGCTTCAAAAAAGAAAAAAGCTCTCTAACAATGTCAATCAAAACTGAGTTTTATTATTTGGATCAGATTATACAAGTGATAATGCCGTATGAGCCACGTGGTCAATATTTATCTGACCATCACGACAATGATGAGGCAGTCCAACTATGAAGTTCTTTGTCCCCCCCACACCCTTTTTTTTTTTAATCGGATTATCACAAAGAACAGCACACAATAATAGTCATTAAAAAATAGAATCGGAATTTGAGCAAACAAGCCCTCACATAAAATTATGTTCAGACACTTTACATAATGTGGCCAGTATTGCCTTGATTAACTGTGTGAGACCCCAATCAATAGATCCGAGACCCAGGATGATTTTTTATGGCACCAATCTGCTTCTTTTTATGCCCACAGTCTCCCAAATTAGACATAATGCTCAATTACGGCCTTGTTGGTACGTGACTGCAGGATGTGCGGCATAATGGGCTGCCACTGTGAAACGTGTACTCTACATCCAAGCGAGCGGTTCTTATTCGGCAGTCTGACGTCATCCAGAAACCCTTTCATATTTAATTGGAGAAGCACAGAATTATAATGGCTCAAGGAGAACGGATGGATGAGAAGCATGTGGCTTTTTATACCCAGATAAAATGATAAAAGCGTATTCTCTTTGAACGGGCCACCCCGTTGTGATACTGATGTTTGAGAATAAAGCGTCGACACAAGGGCCTTGAGCAACGAAAAGATCCAACTTGAATGCATCTGATTCAGAGTGATTCTGTTCTGATACTGTCCTGCAAACAAAAAGGGAGGATAACAATCCTTTTTTTTTTTACTGTGCAGGTTTACTGGACTTGGAACTCCTCCCTGTAGTCGTCTACCATCTACTCCACAAAAGCAGAACAGTGACCCCCGGTGTATCCTACTAGGTATTGCAACGTTAATAAAACTGCAATCCATCCAGTGCTTGTCCTCAAATGTTTTCCAGGAAACTCGCAGCTGACTGTGGGAAGAGGCTGCAAACCAAATCATAGAGTGCATTATAGAAAAGTGAACATTCACATTCAGAGCTCAGGACAATTTGGAGTTTCCACTGAACCTCATATGGGGTATCTCTTTGGAATGTGACAAGACCAGGGGAAAACCAACACCAGCACAGGGAGAAAATATAAATGACACACAAACCCGGAATCTCACAATTGTGAGACAGATGTGCTGACAATGATTCCACCGTGCTACTTGCGAAATTTAAAAAGGTGAAAGACACTTGAGTTCCTCTGTATATTCAGTAGCTTAAACTATTTAGTTTAACTACTAGTTTTACACTTGTATAATAGTTGAAAATAGCAAAAATAGTTGCTGCTTTCAGCTCCCAGGCCACTTCTGTATATGGTATGCTCAATTTATTGTTTTCACCTGGATCAATCAGCAGTGAACATTTTTTACACAGCTATAATTTATTGGTATGAGTTCAGAATGTTAAAATTTTATCTCAGATTTTGCCTCTATAATCAATAAAGGTTTAATTAATGAGATGGGAATTTGAGGTGTTCCGAACAGTTATCTTGCCGATTCCGATCATCCATGAATGAGATCGGCCGATAATGACTCAGATAACAATCACTTGGATTCGTTGTTTTAATTTTGGAGCTACTCACAAATGATTAAACCTGTGTTAAACCTGACGTGTCACCACGCTTGAAAGTGTCTATATTGTACGTGTCATTTTGATATCAGGTGAGCAGATGTGCGGACTTCATATTAGATATTTGTTAACATATGAGGGTGGAGTGGGGCGTTTGGGGGGCGGGGGTAATGGTTGGAGCTCCATGAGCATCAAATCGAATCCAAGGAGTCACATGAAAGTCGCTCCGCGAGCTAATTCAAGCGTCCACCGAGCGCGTTGGGTTGTGTTCACGGGAGGGTTAAAATCGAGCTGCTTTACACAGAGCATGTATGGCCGGCGAGGGAAAGGTCACAAATGATTTTGTCTGTCAATAACTCTCACGCCTGCGTGTCCCCGCAGTCTCCAGCCCGTCCAGTACAAGAGGCTTGCATCTAGGACAACTTCATATCTAGGTGGAAGATTACGGCAGGAGGGATTACGTCCATTAAAGGAGCCCGGGCGGCCCTCTCCTGGGGAAGATGAAGAAGCAGCGGAAAAGCGTGTGTCGGCTGTCTCGTCAATCAATTTACAGCAAGAAAAAAAAAAAGATTAAACTTGTGAGCCTTCGCCTCTGCGAGGCTTTGCTTAAGTAATTTTACAGAATCCCTAAATCGTCGGACCATTGCGTGCTGTATGACTGTCAAAGGTTCGTAAAAATCATTGCATCCAACTCTCCCTGACGACGTGACAAGTGGGAGGTGAGCGTTGTTTTCCAGAGGCATGCCGTGTATGGAAAATTGTCAGAATTACAAAATAAGTGGAAACGGGGCAGGCTGTGGAATGTGCAAGATCACTCAATTTGGCCAGTGGTGCTGTGATTAGGATGTCCATTCATTAGCCACAGCATGAGATACACCCGCATAATCGAATGGGAACCCCTCGAGGAAATAATAATGCTATGTTGTATGTCTGTATGACAGCAGGAAAAGCCTACGAGCACATCAGAACTTTATTTGGGATCAATCAGATGCACTTCATATGAGTTCAAATTCACTTGCTCAATTCTGAACACAGACAGATCCCCAGTTCGAATAGGGTGTGCACACATGGAACGAAAATAAGGTTGAATTGGAAAATTGGTTTTGATTTCTGAGATGCAAGTGCATCAACTTGAACCGAATCCTTCCACTTTTAAATGCACAGTCCTTCCATCAAATCGTCTTTTATTCGAGGGGTACTCAACCATAATATGTATGAATGTGTGCGTGTGTGTGTGGAAGATTAGTGTCACTTGTAAAAAAAATCTGCAGTTCCAAATATCCATTTTGTCATTCTAAAGCGCAGTCATTTCAATGATCAGTATGCTTAGCCATCAATATCACCACCTCACTGGCACATACTGTATGTATTTATCAAGTCTTCAAATCAGCCCATAAATAAAAAGGGGCATAAAGCAGCACCATAAAAACGCTGCCACGACAGCGGCGAGTTAATTGCGAAATGGCGAGCAGCCTGCTGTCCACCTGCCAGCCAAGGCGACAAGGCAGGCTTAATGTACAGTAAATACAAGAGAGGTGAGCCCGAGGGCTGAAGTCATTCATACCGTGATAATGCTAATCCTTTACTGTAATAACCATTCTGCAGCGCTGACACAATGCGTGACCTTTACTGCGGGCCTCCAGCCATAGCAATGACGGCTTATGCAGAGAACACAAAAAAAGGAGGCTTTAGAAAGTCCAGTTTGTCCCATGGGCTGAACTCGACTATATACAAGGGGTTAAATGCTTTGCATGCTGCTTGGTGGGGCTCGGTAATCTCCTGAGGTTCTAAAAGCTTTGTATACTGAGGAGCTCAGAAAAAAAAATGGCGGTGGGTTATTCCGGGACAGCTCTGAAGCTAACCTTTAGAAGCAAAAGACGGCGACACAACAATGACTGCACAATCTCGGTGGAGGAAGCCGCCGCTTTGTGCACATGTGGCATCATTTGAAGACTAAACACCTCTTGGCTTTCAGTCCCTTGAAACTCACCAAACTTTGCCAAACGTATCTTATCTATGCTTCCAGCTTTCCATAGCCGGCTGCACGGCCTAATAAATGCGAGCAAAGGAAGGTTGGGGAGAGCAATGGACAGACTAGGACGAGTGAAGGACTTTCAGTAAGAAGAATGAGGTCAAAATAAACAAAGGAGTAGGGGGTGCAGGGGGCTTGATGTGGAGAAATAAGACATCCCAAATAAAATAAAAGGTTTGAAAATAAAATAATATCTCCCAATAAAAATCACAGCACAATGGGCATCAGTTTAGCAGGTACCTTTTTCCAAGTCCTTTTTTTCCTACAATTCTTCAACGAGTTTTCACTTTCGTTATTGCAATTCCTAGTTGAAGTTTATTGTCAAACTAAACATAAAGCAAAGAGAATTGCTCATTGTGTGTTTCAGACAACTTCAGAGTATTGTCCTAAGGAAGTCTGATTCGCTTAATGCTAACAAATGGGGTTCCATTAGCCATTATTTTAAAAATCTATTAATATGCCTATTATTTTAATGATTATTCATAGTTGAAAAAAATGTGTAAATGTTCATGCCTATATTCAAATAAAAGGACATGATTTCAAATTGAAAGTGCAGAAAACGGACAAACAAAAATTATAATTCGGATAGCAGCTTGGTCATGACAGAAAATAGGGAAACATTTTTGCTTCAACAAAAAGATAATCATTCGGCTTTAAAGAAAGACTACAGAAATTGGATAATATTTATTGCCGAGAAGCTGAAATTCAGTGCCTCTGGACAATTTTAAATGAACCCTTTCAGGGACAGCGGTTACTACATTGTACAGTTTATCATGTTATCAGGTTACAGGGTGCATGCAAGGGTGAAATAAGGACTTTAAATGATTTATCAAAAATAAACAAAGCAAAATGCCACGGGATAACTCATGATCTAATAGGTAATTGCTAATAAACTAATCGGTAGAGCAACACATGTAGGCGGATAAAACAATACTCAATGGCATATTTTCTTTGTCCTCCTTATTTGCCCTTTGTGTAGGGGGGGGGGGGTTTCGGGGAGGAGGGTCAAGTACTCTTGCAGCAAATAAGCAACGTGTGATCATCTCCATGAACTGTATATCCATCCATGTTTTCATCACACCATTGCCGTTAAAAAAAGACTAATGTAATATAGGAAAACACTTATTTTAATCGTGAGGGTATAATTAAAATATATGACAAAATAAATAGGAATATTAGACTATAACATCAAGAGTGAACGATATGTTAAATGTGGGGCAGTATAATGCCACGGCAATTAAACCATGAGTGCTCAAGAGTGATGAAAATATCAATAAACCGCGCGACGACGAATTGCACTCAGCAGAAAAGTTCCTATAGCTCAACAACGCTCTCTAGCGGCCAAAACCCGGTCCTGCCACACAGGTCAGCGCCACGCAAGTGGACAGCTCCCTTCCCCAAAATGCCACAGAATCAGTTCAAGTGCATTTTCGTCTCTTCTCTCTTGTGCCACAATCAACATCGTTTCTTCTTCTGGCAATTCTGCTAGGGGGAAAAAAAACTTCAAGCAATCCCGTGCAAACGACGGAGATTGACGAGTAGTTATATATACGCATCCATCAAGGCCAAAGGCTAAAATTAAAGCCACAATCATCCTGAAGTTGCCATGTTTGTGTTCACACCAGCTTCTCTGTGTTAGAGGTGCTTGCCATGCGTGTGGGTTGATGCACAGGTCCAATGTTGTGAAACAATAAAATCCCGACAGCTGATTCATAGCCGAACATAAAATCCAGAGTTTTGTTAGCTTCCTGCTTAATGAAAACTATAATTTCTGCCTGCTTCGCCACAATGCTACAGAGCGCAGGGATCGATAAAGACAGTACATCGACTATACAGTATTGTCATGGCGATGTGCCAGCTTCGGGAGCGCGTCAGCCCCGTCACACGTGTTTTATCCCTCTTAAAAATCACATGTAGATCACAACGTGAGCTTAAATTGTTTTTCTATATACGGCACACCACACACCAGTACGTGTTCATCTGCACCCATGCTGCGGCGTCATGCGGCCGACCGCCTTTTCCAAGACTGATGCTGCAGGCTCAAAGGTTACACATACAATCACGTTAGAGACGGAGAACGCATTGCTGCTGTGTCTCGGGAAAATATGAATGAGTGTATGTGATACGGATTTACAGTCTATAGCGGCAGCAGGAGCGCATGTGTAATGGAACATAGCGCATTACTGGGTCAACACAATACAAAGTGTTAGAAATACAAGCAGGGTGGAGTTGCCACCGCCACCAAAGGGGCAATAAAATAAGAATAAACAGCAAGAACACACGGAGAGCAATATGCGCACTCCACAGAGATACTTTGCAGCACAGATTCATGCAGACGCATACAAATATTTGCATGACTACTGGAAGCGACTCGGGTCACAAGCCATTCTTTACAGAGGATAAAGAATGTGTGTGTGTATTATATATAAATAATACTGTACACACATTCACGGAATGTGTACATTGTGTTCAAAATGTGTTATAACACAGCAACAAAAATGCCATTGTTAGCTTGTTTCTGGTATTTCCTATAATGCATGAAGATTAAGCTCGTGGATGGAAGGGAAAGTTACAGTATGTGGTTGTTTTAAATCCATGTGTGATATATTTTGTTTGGTTTAGACACTAAATTTCCATTAAAAGTGTCATTAAACAGCTCGGAGCCTCTTTTCGGAAGAATACTTCACTGTTGAGTTGAATTTCGTGCCACCATGCAAGCGCTCTCAAATTTTTGCTTTCAAGTCAGAGCAAAAATAACTAAATAAATAAAAATCAGCATTTATCGACAATCGAGTCATTTGTCTCTCAAGGCAGCACTGCACCTTGGAAATTAAAGCTCGACTTCTTGGCTCATATTCGTCTCAAGATCAATTGAATCAGAATCAGAATCAGAATCATCTTTATTGGCCAAGTATGTAGAACACACAAGGAATTTGTCTCCGGTATAACACGCTGCACTAGTATCATCGTAAACAAATCTAAAACAATAAGCCTCACTTCTGCAATATAACCGGTGGGAGTGTATTATAATCACCATCTTAAGAGATCAATTTTTGCTGTTTTGTGATTTGATCAGTATTCTCCATGTATTATACAATACTCCCACCCATACACATGTCCCCACAACATACACACTCTCTCCATGTGATGATCATCCACAGGTCAAATTCACTGAGCTAAGCCTTTTTCAGCAATCCCGCAGGAATCCCAAAAAGCATGTCTAACGCAGGGTGTGCGATCATTGGACGACTTCATCATCGTGCATGAGTGCATCCACTCATTTCACGCTCAAGTCTCCGCCATCCTCCATATGACCTTCTTTTATTCACTAAATCCAAACCTAATCGTCTTCATCTGCTTTTCTTAGAGTGACATAGCGGACAAGTGCCGCCTTTCAGGTGGAGTGTGTGGGGGCGGGTGGGTGATAGGTGTTTAATTTTTTTTTTTGCTTCATTGAAAAAGTTGACCATTCAGTCAGATAAGTACAGTGTTGGATATGAAATAGACCAGTAAAGATTTGCAACACTTCATCCAAAAAGCTAGATACAAGCATCATCAAGAATTCCACCAGCAGCACGAGCGGGAATGTCTGCTACATAAGCGACAACGCGCAACTTACCGGGGTGCTGCCATCGGAGAGGGTGGCCATGCTGATGGACATGCTCATCTTGTCCGAGGAAGACAGTGAAGACGGGGATGGGCTCCTCTTGTCCGCTTCCTGTCTCTGGAGGAAGTCACGCCAGGCGCGTTGGATGCTACACACACAAGCACAGCTAAGAGTTTTTCTCCTGAAAAGTGCAATTTTCCTTCCACTAAATCCACCTATTCGTGTCACATTACTACCTTGGCCTATAAAATGTTACTTTTCTTTTTTTGTTCTTTATCTCTCTCGAAATCATCCATCAGCTTGTCAGCTTTATGTCATCCGGCCTTGAGTAAATCACAGCAAGAACGTTTTAAGCGGGAGTCATCAAGTTTTTTGCAGCGTTGGTGGACAAATTTAAGACAGACTCACATCAAAACTTTGGTCTCAAAGGGCGGGACATTCATGTTGACGTTGTCATCCTGATCCACCGTCAGGTCCTCACTGCGGAGACGGTAGAGGGGACACACAAACACATACACACACACACGGACAGACATTTGAAGTGCGTAGGTCATTGCCGAACTACAGGACAGTTCATCAATGCACAAAATCCGAAAAACATGCACTTGCTGTATCAGTAATCAGGTATCGAACTCCAAATGTGTTTGAAGAAAAAAAAAAAAAGAAAAACGTTGATCAGCTTGAATATTTTCTTATCTTTGCACTGCATTGCACTGAATATAGATTGAAAAGGCTTTCCAATTTGATTATGCTTTTATTTACATTTTGCACAGCTCACCTTCATTGGTTTACTATAGATCTGTGCAATTAGGTTCATGCAAACAATGTAAAACAACATAGATTTGCTAATGAAGCGCATCAGTGTTATATGTGCGAAAGCAATAAATTTGAACAAAAACGGTGGCTCAACAGACAGACATACAATACAGTAATACGATCAGGTGTTTCTCTATGTCTATTATACTGCCCCCAGGTGGTGAGGACACACACACACACACACACACAGTGCTCCTTCCATGTCCACTGAAGCAAATGTGGCACAAACTGTTTCTTTACAGTCGATTCATAATGTTACTGTATGTTTTTTTTTAATGTTTTAGAGAGTGGTTGGGGTTCAATTAATTTGAGCACAGAGGGAATCCGTCAATGGCATTCTCATTCATTTCAATGCGGCTTACATATCATATCAAATACTGTGCAACACGAACAATGAGTTTTAAAAAAGTTTTTGTTTGGCGGGATTTTGTTGACATGTCTTCCTTGTGAAGCATTTTGTATTCTCAAACACATTTCAAATTGTGCTCTGAACTTTTGTCTTTCATTATACTTGCATATTTTGGATTTGTTTTTCTTCAAACAAAACGGTAATAAAAAGCAAGAAGTTTTTTTTTGTTTGTTTGTTTTCTTTATTATATTGCTAAGTTTGGATGAATCAAATGACATGAGTACCTCCCTCCTGATGAGTAACCCCCTCAAGCCCCAAAAAAGATTGTATGAACAGTAATTAACAAGAGACTATTTCAACCCATCTGGTCGAAATGGGCTTTGAATGGATGCTGTGTGGCATGATTGCTGTGTTAGTGTGTGTGTGTGTGTGTGTGTGTATGTGTGTGTGTGCGTCGACTTACGTCTGCAGCTGGAAGCCTCCATTGTTCGTGTGCTTGAAGCCGCTCTGGATGCTCTTGAGCTGCTCCTGTGTGACACGCAGAGAGGGATAGGCATAACTAATTAGTTGACAACAGACAGCTGAGATCCAACATTTGAAGTGTTTTTGATCAGTGTGCTCATGTAAAGCATCCACGAAATGTTCTATGCCTTTCCTGTGAAGAAAACATGTGAGAGAATGTAGCCGATAGATGGGGTACACGTTGACTGATTTGGACATGTTAACCAACAAAAAAAACAAAAACAAAAAAAAAACAGCCATGTGGTTCCTTAGAACTCTTATACAGCACTAGCTGGTTCGCCGCCCTGCGGGCGGCTCATCAGCTAGTTCCTGCGGAAGGCTGGTAAGGTGGGCCTTCGGCCCACAAAAGTGTTGTTGCTTGGTTCAACGTTTTGTTCATCTTCATTGCTTATCGCGAAAATAAAGAGATGTTTAGCTCTACTAAATAACTAACAATTTTATTGCAATGCTTGTGGGTAGACAACATTTTTTCGCTAAGATGCCCGCGCGATCGTAGTGAGCCACTGCCTGAGCGGCGCAGTGGCGGCGCACAGCGGCGCGGTGAAGTAGGTACGTTTTGAAAAGGGACAGACGGACGGACAGACCGCGTGCGGGACGACGCGCAATATATATATAGATAGAAGATTGTTTCCTCAAGAAGACATCACACACAGCACAATATCTAAGGTAGTGGCAAGACTGACCTGTGTCAGGCAACAAAGGCATTTCATTGACTTGGAAAAGTTTAAATAAATAAATAAATAAATAAGTCTTTGAGAGGGATGTAGCACTCATGAAATTGTAAGCTAGCAAGATCCCTTTTATCCTGCATGTTTCAAAGGCTTACCTCCTCCAACCCAAACAATTCAAATGATCAACTCATCAGCCAAATCTGCAGAAGCCTGGTCATGATCCTGATCGTTCCATTCAGGTGCGTTGGAGGAGGGAAACATCTGTGCCATGCAGCATAGTGGCTCTGGAAGACAGGATTTGGACACCTACGGTTTATGGTAACTGCTTTGTGAAGTATTTCACGAATGCTGATGTGATCTGAACTGAAAGAAAAAAAATTACTGTCCGCCTTCAAGAAGTAAACAAATAAACAAACAAACTAAAAGAAAAAAATAAATCTAAATGAACCCAGCCAGGCTTGTGGGTGATGAAGATAAATCGAGTGGAGAGAACATCACAGGACTGCCTACTGCTAATTCCAGAATGAATATTGAACTGGTATAAATGAAAAAAAAAAACACACACACTCCTATCGCACCCCGCCCCACAGGATAATCCATCCATCCATTTTCTGCTCCGCTTTATCCTCACATGGGTCACGGGGGTGCTGGAGCCTATGCCAGCAATTTCGGGCGGTAGGTGGGGGACACCCTGCACCAGTTGCCAGCCAATAGCAGTGCACACACAGACGAACAACTATCCGCGCTCACATTCACACCTAAGGATAATTGAGAGTGGTCACTCAGCTCGCCATGCATGTTTTTGGAATGTGGGAGGAAACCAGAGTACCCAGAGAAAACCCGCACAGGCCAGGGGAGAAGATGCAAACTCCACACAGGGAGGCCGGCGCTGGAATCGAACCCGGTACCTCTGCACTGTGCGGTCGACACGCTAACCACTGGACGACCGGGCCACCCCCACAGGATAATCATTCATGAAAATCCTCTAGACATGATAATCGGGCCTTTGCTGATTTTGATCACATTGGAGGGAAATTGCTCTAAATTACCTCGATTGGCGGTATGTCCACTTAAGACACAATTGGAGGAAATGTTGAGAAAAAAAAAAATCACCAACTGATCTCACTTCCTCGGCTGCTTCTGCTCTCTGCCTCCGGTCCATGCTCACGCCCCATCCCTCCCCATTCAGCTCCATCCTAATGAGGACAAGGCTGCCTCTACATAATTGAGCAGACTAATTCAATTACAAGGGAGCAACAAAGTTTAAGTGGAGCAGTTCTTCCTTGACGAGCCAAAGGGGGTTCAGGCGAGGCCGCGAGACGAGTTGTTCGAGTGCATCGCTGGCCCCTGCGAGTTGCAACATTAGCGGGTTGATGTGCCATTATTGTCCAGACCGGGAATGCGCTGCGGCTGTTAAAATGGCAGACTTGCCCGTCAAGTCGGTAAGACTTGAGAAGACAATGACTGGTATATACGAATTACCAAATGCGACTGGATTGTTTACTTAGTATTTAATTGCCATTACTGATGATTGCCCCCCTGACCCAAGAACACGGTACATATTGCAATAGCGTAGGCCGAAACATTAGGTACACCTGGACGTTCCGATGAGATCCAGTCGGGAAATAAAAGTCTGCCTCAACAAAGTTAATGTTGCTTACTGTTGACAGATATGAGACATATTTTTCATATTTTCATTCTTCGCGATGTGCTGTACTTTTTGGGATATAAGTCTTACGAAACCTGGAATGCATCATAAGAAGCTGTGTTTTTCATCGAATGTTTTTTACCTTCCGGGTCCTCTCTCAATCTATGTCAAGCAATTTAAAGTTATTGTTGCACAATGAAGTCGGGTTAAAAGCATATATGCAGGAATGCGTACATATTTGAAAAAAAAACTTTATATTTATCGAGTTTGTATGAAGCTAGAGTGTGATGTAATATGAGTTCATATTTCAATGTTAAAATTCATTTAGATTTTTTTCTTATGTCCTTTTCAAATTTCTTGAGATATCAGATTTTGAAGTGTTTTTTATGTAAACTGTAATTAATCAAATGATACAAAATAAATTCATGTGAGTTTTCCTTTTTCGATTGATTTTTTTTTTGTTTGAATTGAATTTGAATTGATAAATTATGTTCCCACACATTTTTGATATATTGTGTTTGCTCTGTAGGGTGCAGTGCAAACTACAACCACAATAATGAATACATTGTTGCTCCTTAAAATAATAATAATAATAAAAAATGAAAAAAATCTATGTATATATATAATCAGCATTCCCTATTTAGTCGCTCCACATGCACAGAGTTCAAATTGAACACAAATGATTATTCCACAAACTAGAACACCTAATGTCCCTCATTTCCTCAAATTGAAAGTAGCGGGATTATTTTGGCTGTTGAGTGCAGCCAGTGCCGTTTTTCTCATTACGTGGCCTCCCAGAAGGAACAAGTAGCTCATTAGATTGAATCAAGCGCTGTGATTAGTGATCAATGATTGCTTCAATGGGCTGTTTTCCTCTTTCAGATGCGTTTGGCTCTGTGGCGGTCTGATGAAAAGAAGAATCTGGAAGGATGAACACGTAGGCCCAGCTGGAGATAACAAAACCTTTGTGTGATCTTGTGTTTGTGGAGAGTCGGTGTCACTAATGCTTTGTTTTCCTTGAATAAAGCGCTGTCTATCTTCCCATCTCACCCTAAAAAGACAGCTGCCGCTCTCATTTCGAGCGCATCACTCTCCGTCATACGCATTCAATCAGACACACGGCATTCAAATGTGCTGTGTGGGAATTTTCAGCAAAGATGAGAAATGGACAAAGAGGAAAGGGAGCATACACGACTCTAAAAATAGCTAAAGAGATGCAGAAGTTGTGTCAGAGACAACACACAAAAATGTCAATGTGTAAGCTGTGTCTGTGTGTGTGTGTGAGAGTGAGAAAAGGAGAGAGAGGTGGGGGGGGGGGGGGATTTGAGGTTTAAGTTCAGTGTTAAGGGGTTAAGCATTTTCAAAGGGCTAGGAAATGTATGTGTCAGTCAATTTTTCAAGCAGTGGGCGTGCTTCTGTGTGTGTCTGTGTGAGTCTAAATATACTGTATATATATATATATATATATATATATATATATATATATATATACACACACACACACACACACACGTCCATCCATTTATCATCTGATCCACTGAGGGTCCCCAGAGACCAAAAACCATCCGCGCTCACACTCACACCTAAGGACAATTTAGAGTGTTCAATCAGCCTGTCATGCATGCCTTTGGAATGTGGGAGTAAACCGGAGTACCCGGAGAAAACCCACGCAGGCCCGGGAGAACATGCAAAGGCCGCAGCTGGAATTGAACCCGGCACTTCTGCATTGTGTGACACACTAACCAGTCGACCACCGGGCCGCCCTAAAACAACAACAACAACAAAAAAATAATAATAATACATTTTAATATAAATAATATTTTATTTATATTATATTTATTTCTGTTCCTATGGGTAAAATCTCATTCCCGAAGAACCTTTGTAAGTGTCTAGCCCAAACACAATGTGTCAATGATCCAATAATTTTCAGCTACTTTTTATAGTGTCTCATTTTTGTTGGGCCTATTAATTGACCAACTGCGCCTGTGAGCATTTGCTTGCCAAACAGAAATCCAAATGCCGATAACTGGAGTGCAATGTTGGCCACTTAAGGAAAAGCCTGACTTCAGCAGGACAATTTAGAACGACTCCATCGTATCGATTTCAATATCTGCACCATTCACGTTGTGTAATTACCTCGGACGGAAACCAAACATTACTACACCTGCCCCTTGAGACATCGGTCCAACACGGCCTAAGTTCACACCTGTGTCTTTGCACCTGTGTGAAAGTCCACCATCATATCCTATGTCTTCAGCGGGAAGCCCCAAAAAAGTACCATCTCATAAACTAAACGCTTGCATAATTTAGACGCAACGTTGACAGAAAATCTATATAGTCATTTTGGGCTTTGGCAGTGCCAAGTAGGCTTGTATTGATTGTGATGTGGAAATGTGCACGCGTCTCTACGTGCATGTGCATGTGCATGTGTGTTGGCACGCGTGTTGCTGGATTCATGGGAGAGTCAGGCGAAGAGCGGCTAGTGGGGATGGAGGGGAGGGACGGCCGGAGGAGAGCGATTCTGATGGAGACGAGACCTTGAACCCCGACTAACGCAAACGAGCAGCAAGGAGATAGCGCAGACAGGCCTAGACGGGAGGATGCGAAGACCGATGTGTGGACTGGATTCCCAGTGTGCTAAGGCAAAGTCAATGGAAGAGGTGGCAAAATTACTCACAATATCTACTGCAGTACTTTGTCAAAGTAAAGATGCAAAATTATTGTTGACCATTATTAGACACAAGGGACACTAAACTATCCTGAAGATGACGGGTAGAAAAAAAGCAATTTAGTAACAGTTAAGAGCTGCCCTTTGTACTTTTTTTTTATTTGCAACTTGCCGGCTAACCTGATATGATCTCTTCACTTTTTATACTGCTTATTGTTTTTATATTGACTTTGCAGTGCCTTGGATTTTTTATGGCCACCCGCTATTGTCCGTGTCATTCTTTACTGTCGTACACCGTTGCCCCTTCAGTCTTTGCCGTAATAGAAAGTTTTAAACCATGTCTGTTTCTCCCATTTTCAATGACAGGATAGTAAAAATAATGTTTCTATTTGATAGCTCTTTTCTTCCCTTCGAATTAGGGGGCAATAAAGCTCGCAGCTTCATTCAGTTGCATTACGATGGCCCTTGCCATTTAAAATGGAGGGGGGAAAAAGAAAGGGAAAAACCTGGACAGAAGGCTACCAGTAATAGTGACAATCAAAAGCACAAAACACAAATCCTTCTTAAACGTGGGATATGTTTCTTTCTAATTCAGTGAAACTCCTCTACAACGAAATCATGTTTGCAGAAAGACATTTTTCACAACAGTGGGGTTTTCACTGTAGCAAATTTGATTTCAGATGTAAACAAACACACACACAAATGTATGTGTACTCTTCATTTTTATTCCAATTATGAAGTATGAGCATACACTTATTTGACACTTCATATAGTCAGCGTAGCGTCCAGCGTCAGAGCTCTTCTTGTTTTAGCTGCTTGCCATCCAAAGGTCCGTTTTGTAGCCATTTTAGCAATGCAACGTTCTTGCTGCGTGTGAAACTAACAATAACAAATACTACTGTGCATGTGTAAACCAGTGTGGTGGTTGCTGTTTCCGAACAAAGAAGTAGAGGTCTCTGTTGGATTAGTCTTTGTTGTAGTGAATCTCGTTGCGAGGCAAGAGCAGAGAAAAAGATTTCGCATAACACAACAGGGGTTTTTTTTCGTTGTATGGGGGGCAGGAAAGTGGGAATGGTGTTAATGCATGAAGATTTTTTCACACTGGGGGTATTTTCGCCCATGTAGGTTTCATTGTTGAGGAGTTTCAGTGCATGACACTTGTCACTATTGACATTTTACCGACAGCTCCTATTCAACCTGCCTGGAAGTTATTTGTCCCGTTGGTAAATTGGTGTCAGTGCGTTGGTATCGGAGCACATTTCAATTCAGTGTACACAATTACAGTTTAATAGAAAAGTCGTGACAGTGGACCTCTGAGTTGTTGGTGGGAATGAAGCACGGGTGGAGGTATTAGAACAAGTGTTTAGGCCCGGAAGAAATTAAATTGGAACAAGGCCAGCCGTCCAGCCCGAGAAACAGAGAAACAAGAGAAACGGCCCGCCTGGCAAATGGCCTTCATCTCGGGGTGTAAATCTGTCCCTCGCACCTCCGACCCATCCACGCACGCACGCTGGCGTTTTAAATAGCTCTGCCGCTCCTCTAAATGTCCCTTAACTCAGTCGAGGGAGCAGAGTGACAGATGAAGAGAGAAGACGAATGCACAGGCAGACAAAATGACTTGGCGGCCGATAAAAACACAAAGTCATGTTCAAGTTCCCCCTTTATTTGCTGCTCTGTATTCAACTCTTTCGGCCTTTCATGGTCGCCCTTGAAGTCGCGCCACACGCTACAAACAGGATAGTTTTCCAGTTTTCCACACATCCCGGCATGCGTTGTATCCCACTACACTTGGCTCTGTTTGTCAGTGCTTGATGAGCAGCCCGACGGGAAGCGCTGGCAACAAAATCCGAGCCAGCACGCGCTCGGGTCGCCATCCAGCACTGCAGCACATTGGCCAGCTGTGTTTGTTTGCCTGATGAATGCAATTAGTTTTGTGATACATACACACACTCACATCAGCACTTTTTTTTAAGAATAGATAATTGATTCTTTTTTATTTTTAAGTGATAGAGACCCCTCCCCCTGTAAAAATGAATAAATTAATAAATAAAACAACCATTTAAATCTAAATCAATGCAATTCAGTGACAAATGGAGAATATTTTTACCCCCCCTGAAGACAAAACTGCCAAAGAGCAATGAAGCAACTTTTGAAAGTGGTTCAAAAAAACGACAGGCAAAGGGGCCATTACGGTGGCCGAGGCTTTTAAGAGGTTTAAGGCAATGACCGTATAATTGCAAAGTGCCCCTCCCGAGCTGGAGTGAAGCCAGGAAACTTGCTCATCCAAACACTTTGCCCCTAGGCTCCTTTCAAAAGAATTGTTGAAAATTGCTGTAAAAAAACACATACAAGGCAGCTTTTGCATTAAGCTCATGCAATGCTTCACATGTCAATGTCTTAAATCCCCATTCCAAAAACAAAACAAAACAACAAAAAATATGCCATTTAAAGTATTCATTGCGTTACAAGTAAACCAGCGCATTTTCAAACAGATGCACCTGAATAATAACAAAATGATTGCATAACAGATGTTCCTAGAAGGGAGTATGAGGCTGGCTTGTATATTTGATGAGCAAAAATTGATAAATCTTTATTTTGTGTGAGCAATGGGAAGAACATTCCAGAAAATAAGAACTCAAAATTCAGCTTCTTGAATAATGCACCCAAAAAGTAGCACAATTGTTTTGGCTGTGAGACTTGGACAAATGGCCCCAAAAATGTTTGGTTGTTAGCAGGCCTAATTAAAATTATTTTAAGACGTCTAACTTTTAAAACACACACACACACACACACACACACACAAATCCTGAAAATATGGTCTTGGGTAAACAGTAGCAAATATTTCAAGCATTTGTATGCAGGTTAATGGAATATTCTAAATAAATTGTCCCGAGGTGTGAGTGTGAGATCTAATGGTTGTTTGTCTATGTGTGCCCTGAGATTGGCTGGCAACAGTTTAGGGTCTACTCCGCCTTCTGCCCGAAGACAGCTGAGATGGGATCAAGCACACCCCACGACATCCGCGAGGATGTGTAGATTATAAAAAGGATGAATGGCATCACCAGAGAAGTAAACCCTTCATTTAAGTGTAACTCTGGGCAAATGTTGTGTTGAGAATCAACTGAAGACTTTTTTTTTTGTAATCTCCAAGTGGTCAAAATCGAATAACATCACCCTCAGAAACAATAAGAGCTGCACTAAAACTCCCGATGGGAGAAGTCGAAAAACAAACAATAGTTCATGAAGGGCGCGGAGTTCTTTGAAACCCCTGCTGGAAATATAAAAGGTGAAAAAAAATACATCACAACAGAAACAGCGACAGTTAGGAACACCAACAATGCTGGCCTCTTCTATTTGCAAAAACTACTTGGGGCCATTTGGCGTATCACCATGTAAGCCAGTATAATTATGGGTCGACCTTGAGGCTAGCAGTGGGTCCAGTCACCTCGCAGCCAAAAATCTGTCACAAACCTGCTTCTGCACTGATGGTTCCCAAACTAGTTCCACACAGCATGGCACCATCTGCCATGGAAAAAGACTCTTTCTCTTTCTTATTCATGCCCATATATACACATAAAGCCACGTTGCAAAGAGGTTCCAGGCAGCTTCTATCAGACTCCCATCGGTGCCCGACAGTCCAGCCGGCGCCATTTCACCTATCGCATTCGCTTGACTTTTTTTCTGCCACAGGGACTCAAAGTCTGTCAGTAGGCTCCAGTGTGTGATTGTGTGTGGTATAGATAGCACACGCCTGAGAGAGGTTGACTTATCTCCGGTCAACTCTGGCCAGACTCTGGGCCTTATTTACAAAAGGTGTGTGCGGTCAAAAACAGGCGCAAATTCAATTGCTCATACAAACAGACACGGGAGCTGATCGACTTGCTTGGCGTGCCCAGAATTCCGTCTGCGAATGGGCAAAAGAGCCGCGCGTTTCATTTTCACATTGTCGGAGGAATATGCGAAAATGAATAAACTCAATATGTGCGATGTGATTTCTCAAAGCTCAGACAAATTGCAGCGGGTGACTTTGCATTTTTGAATACTACATCTGAAAAGCAAACGATAACTTACAAAATGTGAGATGAATGGTACTCTGCAGCTTGTCGAAGCATTTTGGAAATGCCAGAAACAAAAAATACATTGCATCAATAATAAGCTTTTGGGTGAGCTCGAGGCCAACTTGGAGCCAGTTACAATAGCCATGCCGTAACATATATATTAATTTTTTTTTTAATGAGTGAAGTCAACCAGAACTTTTATGCGCTGGCTGGGTTCCCCCAAAGTATTCGAGCAACTGTAACAGTAACGTGGCCGTATTGCTTTTCCACGAACTCTTCCCATATTCCATCACATGCAAATGTATTTTGCGTTTGCAGAGATGTCCCAAATTTTACATGGCGAAAAACAATCAGAACGTCTTAAAGAGCAAAACGAAATAAAAATAAATGATGTGGTTTCCACCGGCCCTCCATGTCTTCTATCTGTCTTCTGGCACCTGCATATGTGCACAGTTTGACTCCATGTGGATTGAGCTGGCCCAAAGATGGCGAGCGCTCTCTCCAGTTAATGCATTCACCAATCCCATCTTTTCAGGCTAATGACCGACACTGTCATATGCGCACGGAAGATGAGCTGCAAAGCAAGACCAAGAAATTGAGCGAGGAGATTGCCTAAAGCAGCCAGACTGGCCCCGCAGATGCTGGATGGATGGACGGAAGATTTATCTATCCATCCGCAGCCACCATCCTCCCACACAATAAATATATCCATCCCTTCATCTCAAGACACAATCATCCATCCATCTATGATTCATCATCCACGCAGTCCAGCCATCCACTGAACAATGCATCGATCCAACCATATCATGACCCATGCGTCCAACCACTCATTCATTAATATACAGTATCTGTCCATCCATCCATCTATAATCATCCACCCAGCCATCGGTCTATCTATCCAACCATCCATTCATCCTCTTCAAAGTTCATCTCACCCATTAGCGTATCCATCCATCTATCTATCCGTCCCTCCGTACAAAGCAGCAAAATCATCAGTAGCAGCAGGACTTTCAATTGGGCCATAATGTGGCCAACATTTATTCTTGGAAATTGTTGTAAGCAGGTCCTTCATGAATGATTGACACCGTCTACATCCATCCATTTTCCAAAGCGCTTTTCCTCACGAGAGCCGCGGGCGTGCTGGGGCCGATTCCAGCTGTCTCGGACAATGAAATTGATATTTAGTAAACAGTTGATAAAACGTGCCTCGATTGTAAAATGCCATTGATACATGTATAGCGTAGCAAAAAGCTGTAACTACCAATTAAAACCAGATGAATAACTGCCGAGAGTAAATGCACATTATAGGCATACATATGTTTGGGGCCTTTCCCTGGTTGTCAGGCCAACTGCAGTGATAATCCTTATGGTGTCAGACCATTTGATGGAGTTATTAAAGCCTCAGTCAGCTGGTGAGCGAGCATGTGCGTGGAGAGCCTCTTTGAGTGTTCGTTTTGCTAATTGGCATGCTCAAAATTGGCTGTCAGTGGACATGTAAAGTGTGGTAGCTTGTGTGGCTTTGTGTGTATAGTCAAGGGTGTATTTAGTCAAGTCAAGTCAAGTCAACAGTATTTATAGAGCACTTTCAAACAGCCATCGCTGCATACAAAGTGCTGTACATGGAGCGATTTAACATATACAATAAACAGTAAGACGAATCAGTAATAAGTAATAAGTAATAAGGCGGTAGAAAGCACCAAGCAGTAAAATCAAGAGCAAATCTAAGTCATGCTGAGTCAAACGCCAAAGAATACAAGTGAGTTTTGAGGAGGGCTTTAAAGATGGGCAGCGAGGAGGCTTGCCGAATGTTCAGTGGGAGGTCATTCCAGAGAGATGGACCAGCAACAGAAAAGGCTCGATCCCCTCTGAGCCTCAGTTTAGTTCTTGGTACGTCTAGCAAAGACTGGTCCACAGACCTGAGGCGCCGGGCAGGGGTGTAGGGGCGTATGAGCTCAGAGAGGTAAGCTGGCGCGAGATTATTCAGAGATTTGAAAACAAAGAGGAGGATCTTAAAAATAATTCTAAAATGAATGGGGAGCCAGTGAAGGGATGCCAAAGTAGGAGTTATATGCTCCCTCTTACGAGTACCAGTCAAGAGGCGAGCAGCGGCATTCTGTACCAGCTGAAGGCGCTTGATGGAGGACTGGCTGACTCCAAAGTACAGGGCGTTGCAGTAATCAAGCCGGGATGTGACAAAGGCATGAATTACTGTCTCAAAGTGTTCATGTGAGAGGAAAGGTTTTATTTTGGCCAGCTGTCTAAGGTGAAAGAAGCTGGATTTAACAACGGCACCAATTTGCCGATCAAGTTTGAAATCACTGTCCAGTTTAAGTCCCAAGTTTGAGACCATTGATTTCAGATAAGGAGATAGGGGGCCCAAGTCTACAGGATGGAATGTACAAGGTCCACTGGGGCCAAACAATATCACCTCTGTCTTCTTTTCGTTGAACTTCAAGAAATTTTGTGCCATCCAGGTTTTGATTTCTTCCAGACAGGATAGGAGTGGCCTTAATGAGAAGGTGTCTTGCTTGCTCAGTGGGACATAGATCTGGCAGTCATCTGCATAGCAGTGGAAAGGAATACCATGTTTCCTTAAGATGGAACCCAATGGGAGCAGATACAGCGAGAACAGCAGAGGCCCCAGAATTGAGCCCTGTGGAACACCACATGACAGGGGAGCAGTGCGTGATTCAGAGCAGCCAAGGCTGACACAAAAGGTCCTGTCAGCTAGATAGGACCTAAACCAATCAAGAGCACTCCCGCCAATGCCCACCAAGTGCTGCAAACGAGTCAGCAGAATACTGTGATCCACTGTATCAAATGCTGCAGTTAAGTCCAATAAGACCAGACACACGTGGTCTCCAGAGTCATTTGCCAGGAGGATGTCATTAGAAACGCGTAACAGGGCTGACTCCGTGCTATGCATCGTCTTGAAACCTGACTGGAAGACCTCCAAGATGTTATGTTCATCCAAGAAAAGTTTCAACTGCATGTGCACCACTTTTTCCAGAATTTTGGAAATGAAAGGCAGTTTGGAAATGGGTCTGTAACTTGACAGCTCATCTGGATCAAGACCAGGTTTCTTGATCAAGGGTTGGACCACAGCATGTTTAAACTGTTGGGGAACTACACCAGAAGAAAGGCTGCTGTTGATGATATCCAAGACCGATGCACCAACACTCGGGAGAACCTCCTGAAAGAAGCGTGGGGGAAGAGAGTCGCAAGGGGAGCCAGATGGCTTCGTCTGGCGAACTACATCCTCCAAAAGCGCCAAGGACACAGTATCAAAAGAATTTAGGACAGCTGAACATGGAACATGGACAGAGGGGTCAGATGCGGTATTTGGGACCGGAATCCTAGCTGTAGAGACCTTATCAATAAAGAACTGAAGGAATCTGTTGCACATCTCGGCTGAAGAATCCGAGCAAGTAGGCAGAGGGGGTTTGAGTACAGAATCTATCGTTTTAAATAGTGCACGAGGGTTGTGACGGTTGGCTAGAATAAGGTCCGACAGATATTCTCTTTTGGCCTCTTTTACTGTGAGCTGGTAGTTACGCCAGCTGTCTTTCCAAATTTGAGAAGAGACATGCAATTTGTCTCTTTTCCACTTGCGTTCAGCTTTGCGACACTCCTGCCTAGCTGCGCGGGTAATGTCGTTAAACCATGGCTCGGGTTTAGGCTTTGGCAGCACAATTTTTGAAGGAGCCACCAAATCCAGGATGGCCCGGCATGACGAGTCGAACCAAGAGGTGAGTTCCTCTGTGTTAGACGAGGGTACGCAAAGGTTATTAAAGGCATCAGAGAAACGACTAGCAGTGTGAGGGTTAAAAATTCGGCGTTTACAACTAGGAGCGCCAGATTTCACAGCAGCATGCGATAAGACTACGTCAAATAAAACTGCCATGTGATCAGAAATTCCATTTTCAAGGACTTCCAGATTTGACACCGTTATACCATGAGCAAGGACAAGGTCTAAAATATGTCCTTGTTCGTGTGTCGGGCTGGTCACATACTGCACAAAATTAAAAGAGTCGATAAGTCTTAAGAAGTCTTTTGCTAGCGTTTTTTCCGGACAACATACATGGATATTAAAATCCCCCATTAGGAGAATACGATCATATCTCAGCCTGATTTCCGCAAGAAAGCTTGAAAAGTCGCTTAAAAAGTCTTTGTTGTATTTAGGAGGACGGTAAATTTAGTCTCGAGGAGTTATGAAACTAATATGTTCAAATTCATTTTTTGTTTGTATTACTTTTCGACACACTTTTCAACCATTCAATCATTCATTCATCTTCCGTATCGCTTGATCCTCACTAGGGTCGCGGGGGGTGCTGGAGCCCATCCCAGCCGTCTCCGGGCAGTAGGCGGGGGACACCCTGAATCGGTTGCCAGCCAATCGCAGGGCACACATAGACGAACAACCATCCACGCTCACACTCACACCTAGGGACAATTTAGAGTGTTCAATCAGCCTGCCATGCATGTTTTTGGAATGTGGGAGGAAACCGGAGCACCCGGAGAAAACCCACGCAGGCCCGGGGAGAACATGCAAACTCCACACAGGGAGGCCGGAGCCGGAATCGAACCCGGTACCTCTGCACTGTGAAGCCGACGTGCTAACCACTGGACTACCGGGCCGCCCTCTTTTCAACCATCTTACTAGAATTTGTTTTATTGTTTGTATGTATGTTCTCATTTGTATCATTTTATATGAACTAGAATATTGAAAGTACATTCATAACACAATTTTATTCCCTTCAAAATGATCATTTCCCCTCTCTTCTATAACCAGTCGAGCCTCAAAGAGTTTTTTTTTACCATTTGCCTGGGCGGCGGTATTAACTAACTCATCTAACTTTTAACTTCATTCTTCAATCATGTAAAAGAACACGTTGTGAGTTGAAAATGCAGCAAATTCCGATCAGCATATTTTTACCCTCCACTGTCATGGTACCTGAGGAACACTTTTTTTTCCCTCCGTATGTAGTTAGCACTTCCAGCTTCCCTGGTGGGTCGTAATCAGAGAGCTGTAACGGAGGCCATTAATATGCCAGGACAAACACACAATAAAGCAGCACTTTTTACAACAACGCTCAATAGTAGTCCTCTACAGGGGCCCAGGAACTACTCACAACAACTATTGACTGGTGGCTGGTTTGGTTGGGAGAAGGGGCAGAGGAGGGGTCGCGGTGGGGGTCAATATATAGATACACACATGCTCAAGAGCTGAAAGTAAATGCATGCAACTATAAAATATGTTGTATTAGACATTATGGTCAAATGCAGACATCGACATTCTTGCTTAATACGATTGTAAAGGCAGCTGCAGGATCAGTTATAAAATGCATGCATACAAAGGACTATGAAGTCCCCCGGGGTCTTTTAGTATGGCTGATATGATCCAATTCGGGGTTTTATTTTGCTGATGTTACTTAAAGTGTATTCAAACAATGTGTCACATTCTCACTCTCTAGGGTGTATTGTAGTAATAAAAAAAAATTATTGAATTTCTTTCAAAGCACGGAGCACTTAAAACAAGGGGCATTTTGCAGGAAAATTAATTCCCCACTGATTTTGTATGTTAAAGAATGACAAATATAGTCACTGCGTTTGGATTTCCTGCACCCAATAAAAGCATGCGGAAAACGAATGACGGTATCATTTCATGTCAGATGAGATTCTTATTTTCTACTTCATGCCTGTGTTAAAGATCAAATTGAGTGGATGCTCTGAGGTCAACTCCAACCGGATCAATGGTGGGTTGGGTGATTTTTTCCCAAACTTCAACCCAACACCTAAATAAAAACCCTCCATGTGAAACAAGAGAAATTCCAGGGTTGTCCCGCTCTGATCAATTGATTGGAAAATGATCATTTTCAGCTGATGGGTATCGATTTAAAAAGATCCGATTTTTTTTCTTTATTTTTTCATAGGTCACAAAGCAAAAATGAAAAAAGAAATGGAACAGAATAATGTAACATGTTTTCGTACTTCTATTTAATGAGCGAGCGTAACAGATCTGGGATTCGACAGCAGTCCGTGCAGCTGCAGCCCGCCACCGTACGGGCATCTTCTTCGGAGCGAAGAAGAATAGGCCACAAGGTTTTGCGCTAGTCTGCAGCTCCTCTGTCTGAGCTTCTCAGTGAAAAAAGTTGAAAATCGACTGCCTCGCAGATGGAACGCGTTGAAATGACCAACAACTTGTCTTGTTGGTGAATGAGTGGAGTTGAGGACCACTCGGCCTTGTACGCAGATGCAATGAGTCACTAAGTATTTAATTAATACCATCTTTTAAAAAAAACAACGTTTATGTTTTGGTTATGATGGAGGAAGCCAAATACACTCAAATATAGGAATCCAGCATCCCTGTGAAGACTTAACCAAATATCTGAGCCGGGTGCACGGGCCCAACGTGACTTGACGGTTGGGTGCCCTAATGGCTGTCACGCAAGTGACAAATAAAGGGCCTCGTTGTTTACAAGGTTGCAGATGCACACAGACACACACTTGTATAAAGAATCATGGCCCCGTGCTTGAACTCCGAGTTAAAGAGACTGTCCATTAGCACTGGACCGAGCTCTGTTTCAGGTTTAATGAAGTACATCGGCAGAGAGAAAAGAGCAAGGCTGATTAATGGCAGATAAAGAACAAGACTGCAAAGAAGTAATAAGAAAGTAAGAAAGGGTGAGGGTGATTTTTTTATTCAGGTAAAAGTAGTGACTTGGAGATGCGAGTATATCACCCGACAATGGTGATAGAGAAAATTGTTAATTTGACTAATATTGTGTTCATTCATTCATTCATTTTCCGATCCGCTTCATCCTCACAAGGGTCGCGGGGATGCCTATCCCAGCCGTCTTCGGGCAGTAGGCGGGGGACACCCTGAACCGGTTGCCAGCCAATCGCAGGGCACAGACAGACGAACAACAATCGGCGCTCACACTCAAATCTAGGGACAAATTTGAGTGTTCGAACCAGCCTGCCATGCATGTTTTTGGAATGTGAGAGGAAACCGGAGTACCCGGACAAAACCCACGCAGGCCCGGGGAGAACATGCATACTGCACACAGGGAGGCCGTTTTGAAATTGAACCCGGCACCTCTGCACTGTGAGGTCAACGCACTAACCCAGGGGTAGGCAACCCAAAATGTTGAAATAGCCACATAGGACAAAAAAAAAACAAATAGGTCTGGAGCCGCAAAAAAATAAAAGCCTTCCATAAAATTTACAATTAAGGAAACACAAGCTGTATGTATGTAGGAGACTGGACTGTCTCGGAATTGTTTGTTATTCATTCCTTTGTTGTATGTTCACAAATGCCCCCATAGAATTTATTTTGTGATTTCCTCGCTTGAACTTTTGTTTCGGTGCATTATTTTCGCTTTTCTTAGTGTCAGGGAAGTGATCATTAATTTCCGTTTTTCTGAGGCTGTCTTTGAACGCCTCTCGAGGTGAACGAGAAGAGAGAAGGCATGGAGTCGGACGCAGACGTGCCTGTGTTTGTCCCGACTGTTAAAAGCATAAATAAAGTGAATATATTTTTTTTAAAAAACAATACCACAGCTCTGCTTTTTCGGAGCTGCAACATGTATCTATATGTATTTGAGCTATATTAACCTACTATCAAAATATTTTTCCATTTTCAAACATTTTTTATAAAGCTCCAGGGAACCATTAGATGTCGCTAAAGAGCCGCATGTGCCTCTGGAGCCGCGTGTTGCCGACCCCGGCGATAACCAATGGACCACCAGGCCGACCGAGTGTGTTCATGTTCCTTATAATTCAAAAATCGACCATTTTTGTTGCAATGAATCCATACAAATAAGTACATTCAAACAATAGATAAACACACTGATCTTAAGCGGATAATTCATTTCAAAGACGTGAGCGCATCAAAACAAATCGAACCGTACCACGATCAAGACACGTGTCTAATTGTCCCTTATTGGAGAGATGCGCATCCTGAATATTTTATATTTTCTTTTATCCTATAACCAAACACTCTCCTTTCTTTGCAAAGACTTCAGAAGGCTGTCATGTCCTGTGTCTGTGCCCACTGCTTAATGCTGACCAAAGCCCGGCGTGACTCTCCTCGGCTCAGCGGGAAATGATTAAAGTCACAGTCTGGTCTGCTGGTGGCACTCGGGCGGAACCACTCAGAAGGAGTGCCGGGCCTCTTTAAAAGGCAAAACGCACGCACCCACGCACACGCACGAATGTAGTCAGTCACCTGTGCAGGGTCATGCGACGAGCATCGAGCGTTAAGCAGCGGCTATGCTTTAAAAGGTGGCAAGCAAGGCGAGGGAGGCATGCGGGCGGCGTGGGTGTTCATTAAAAGAAGCAGCGCCATTCACAGGGAGAAACAGGGCCGTAAAGGCAATTAATCTGGCCATAAACAAGCCGTCACGCCTGTCCGACACAGCCACAAGCGCGCGGGCATGACAACGGCATCCTGGGGGAGGAAGAGGGAGATGAGCCTCTTGTTCCTCCTGGCTCAACTCCTCATTAACTTTCTGCAGAGCACTCGCAGATAAATCCAAAGATATAAACACTTTTGCTCTCCCTTTTAATCGAAAAAGTGTGCTGTCTTCAAACCACTGTGGTAAAGAGATGCTCAGTAATAAAGGCTGAAGCGGTCGGCGGGGATTCTATTGCCAGTGGGCCGAATGTCGACTGCAGGCAAATTGTGCTTCAATCCAAAGGTGTTTGCCCCTGGGGAAAATAATTAAATAAAACAATGCAACTTCCTCGACTGACACTGACAGCAGTGGAGTGGTATTATTAAAAAGACTGCCTCTCGTTGGTGGTTACGCACATTAATGACACAGTGGATACGGTTGAAAGCATTATTTTTGACCTCATAATTGAAAACGTTTTCCGCTCACATTCTCCGCTCCCCACCCCCTGACCCCCCGCCCCGGCTTTATTTTTCTCACAAACGCACAAACATATATATTTTTTCACCACTCTTCCTGAATGTCCGTGCCAAGGTCACGAAATAACTAAAACTTGAATGGAAAAATAACATGTTCACAAACAAAATAAAATCCAAACTATATTTTGAAAAGAGCAAAAACTGACCAAAATTACATTTTACGTTCCCAAAAATAACTACAATTATAATTGTCAAGAAAGTGTCCTTCATTTTCATCTATTTCCAAAAATTTTAACTTGGCCTTGGGGTTGATTTTAAATGTATTTACGTTGGTGTTACAGCACGTTAGCCGGACAAACGGTCACCTGGGATTTGTGGTCCTTCTATTATATGACCACTACGAGTGACGTTATCTTGAGGCCGCAGAAGGAAAAAAGCGCCACTAAATGATGTCGCTCCTTGGGGACAGCCGTTCTTGTAGCTTGCGTGTTAGGAATTGCTTCCTTGCTATTGTCACCTAACAAAGTCAGAACGTGACGTGAAAGTCCTTTTTGGCTCATATATAAAAATATATCTAAATGGTCTCTCCATCCCTCGATCTATCTTTCTCTCTTTGTATCATGCACACAAGAAAGACACAATTTTGAGGAAAAAAATTAAAACCAAAACTAAAACCAATAAAAAAGTAATAAAATGAAAACTAATTAAAATGATCTAGATTTTAAAAAACTCAAAATGAAATAAAAAAACTAACTAAAATACTACTATCATAATACTATCATTACTAAAATATATATATATAAAAAAACAATTATGCCATTATTTTTCAAGAGGACTGAAATGGCCCCTCAAACTGGGTTCCAGGAATGATGTCACCTGCTATATTTGATGCCCTTTTGTGCCATCAGTCTGCAATGTATTTTAATTCTATTATGAATACAAAGATATTCAAGTTTAACTGATGATGTAATTACATTAAATCATTAGAGGAATCTGCCTCACATTCATAAAACTACAGCCACTACGCCATATACTAATGTGGTCATTTGTCCACGGTGAAGCCATTTGCTATTTTATTGCTCATTTTCTCCTTTGCGGCGGCATGGGCCATCACTAGCTTTGTTATGTTAATGCACTTTCTCAGAGCGTTGACCAGCTGGAGGTGGCGTACACACCGAGATGATCTCCAGACGATTCGAAGGCACTTGCAGACAAGCAATCACTTTTGGAGAATTTAATCTGTAATGATCTTAAGTGTGCGTTTCGACTATATCCCCCTTTGTCTTAGGACAAAACATTTTCCAGAAACTTTTGCAAAAGGTTGAATACTGAAACACACCGAGTCAAAATGGTAAGTGATTTCCACCTTCGCTTCCCTGCAGTTCTAAAACACCCAATTTATATTTCTTTGAAACCCAAATGTTCCTTTTTTTTTTAAATTCAGGGCCGCACAAATGATTGCTGATGATGGGTGCAGGCTTCCGCCCTATTGAGACATAAGGACAGCATTGTGATTACCTGGGCTAAGAATAGTAAGGTTTCTCGTAGTGGAGTTGTATGTGCGCCATATAGCCTGCGGCTACACTTTAACTAGATGCATCAGTAGCGGAGGAGGAAGTGTCCTAAGCTATTGGCCACATGCATGGAAATATATCACAAAGACATTCAAGTACAGGCAAGGAAAAGAAAAAAAAAAACATCTTTAAGCTTTTGTCAAACTGTACAAAAACAGCCAACTCCACCAAAAGGTCAAGAATCCAATGTGAAGACGAGACCAAGGTTCTCGCAGCACCAATTTTCCCCTAAATCCAATTATCTTTGGGATAAAAATAAAAAATAAAATCTTGGTCATTATTTTGGCGAAGCGTGACATTATCGAGCGTTAGGGAACCCTGAAAGTATTAACGTTGTCTCACTACGCCTGTTAAGCAATAACTCTGCCCTTCAGGGGGAAAGCAATGCACGTTAATAAAAATATGATCATTTCGTGCAAGGCATGAACAGGCAAATGTGTTGAAGGTTAGATAAAACCCCACGAGGTAGAACGGGGTTTGGCTATTTTCCCAACCTGCATTTGGCCAACTGGGGTCAGTATAAGACAGATGTACATGACACGAACAACCGTTTCACAACTAAGTGACTCGGTAAGCTGCAGCAATAGTGCCATTTTCTTTTGTAGAGGATAAAGAATATATGCATGTGGGTATCACTATATTGTCTGTCTTCATGTGTTTCCGCTAGGGCTAAACAATTTTGAACATTACAATTACAACATTACAATTGTGATTCAATATGCAACGTTTTTATCTTTTTTTTTTCCACAAACATGTAATCAATCAATCTGTATTACAATAAACAATATCAAAGTTATTACCCCTCAATGTTTTCGTCGTAGGTTAGGCAAACACCATGCACCATGAATTCATGTGAAAGACGAAAGTTATTTATTTCAAGTAGAGTTAAGTGATAGAACACTTTTACTTGCAGTTTATGAAGCGTTCACTACAACAACTTCATAAAATTCATCCAAACAAGGTTGGCCTCAGCATAACTCAGTAACTCATAAATTAAATAAACAACAATGCAAATAAATCTGGCACCGGGTTTATGTAGACATTATATACATATGTAAATAAAATATACATACGATTGAAAAATATCGTCCAATTGAAATGTTGCACTCCCTTCCACCATTGAGTGGTGTCACTTTTTCATTGAGGTACCATTGTGTGGCCTTGTCTGTTGAACTTGCAACAGTGCAACACTTTGCAAAGGACAAAGTTATACAAAGTAATTAGTTTTCTCCGGCAAGCGCTCGTACGCATGTGTATGTGTTTGCATCACTGGTCGTCCTGAACACCCCACACAGGAGCAATTAATGTCCAGTGGTATCGCAGTGAGGTGAAGGATAATTCACTTTGCAGCGACACATCTGTCTCTCGAACAGGACCCGCGCTTCAATTAAAGCAGAAGCACTTGGAGAGCTGAGCCTCCAGAGGATTAAGTGCATGTCATAAAGACAGAAGAGACCGGCGGCCGTACGTCCACGTTCCTGTCCTGACACTTTAGCGACAGATGACAGGAATAAATCAGTGCCAGCACCAGCGCAGAGCGAGTCGTCTGCATGGATAAATTGACAACTTAGACACACTTTTGAATACATTAGCATGTATCTGACCACTGGCTACAATATCAGGTGTGCCTGTCGTTAGACTTTCATGATCCATTTTCTATCACGCTTGTCCTCAGACTGGAGAGAAAAGACTTTCATTGAGTAAGTCAGGAGAAACAACACCACCAAGTAACAGCTGGGATCTTTCTACAGATGCTCCATTGAGAGCGTGCTCACATGCGTGATGTGCGGGTGGTTGAGCAGCAGTACAGTGGCTCACAGGAAAGCACGCCAGAGGGTCATAAAAAAAGAAATCGCGGGCAGAGCTTGCACTTCCCTGTATGAACTATACGGATCTCCCTGTTGACAAAAATGAATACCATCCTAAAGGACGCTTCGTGCCATGGTCATTCCTCCTGTGAACTTTTGGATCAACGGAACGAAGGACAAATAGTTTCAGAGAAGGTTTTTACCTAACTGCAGTCAACACATTGGACAAACTTACTCATGCTGCTCTTTTCTTTTTTTTAAGACTCATCTTCCTATTTTATGGCTTGATTTGATTGATCAAATTTGCGATTTTGAGTTGCCGACTGTATGTCATTCAGAGTACGGTGAGCCAAATGACAAATCTTGTAACAGAACTTCTATTGGATCCCGTTAGATTGTGTTCATAGTGAGTTGCTATTAAGTGAATGGCAGTAAAATGAGAGGGGAAAAAATGAATATTATAGTGGTAGGTGTGTGTGTGTGTGCGTGTGTGTGCGCGCTATTCATCAAAGAGAGCCCAACCGACGCTCTGAGTGGCAGGTACACAGGTAGCTGTCACTGACTCACAGCTGATGAATATTCACAGTAATCTTGCTGCATTATTTACTGTGCACCCACACACACACCGGGGTTCCCACTTTGCATGCTTAAACATACACACACAAACACAACCACACACAGACACACACATAACCTGACAAGCATCAGCCCAGAGAGGGGACCTTGAGGTTAAAACACACTTTTACGACTGTACAATTCCTTCCCTGCCAATGTTCACCTTGTTGAATTCCCTTCATTTTGGGATATATTACTTGTGTGTCTCAAAAATACCTTCCAAACTTGTGTGAGTGAGTGTGTGTATGAATGCATGCGCGTTACAGGTAAGGCCCTGGAGAGCAGTCCAAGTGGCAGCAACTTCCTTCTAACTTCTGAATAAAACATTCCATTTGTAGCCGACAGAGGCGCACCATAAATCACCTTCCCCACTACCCGCCGAGCGTGGGGATGAGATGGGGCGTGTGTGGAGGAAGCAGAAAGAGATGCAAGCAGGGCTTGTAATAGTGAAAGATGTTTGAAAAGGGAGTGAAACGAACAAGATGGAAAGCGGAAATCAAATGTGGCGAGACATACGAATTTTTGGGGGCTTGCACAAACAGACATAAAGGTTTTTGGCACAGAGACTCTGAGTTGAAAGCATTCTTGCTCCACAATGGCGTATGTCACATGAGTAGAAGGGATTAACTAAAAATAAATGAGCAAGGAGTCAAGATGAGCTCATTTAAACTGTCGAACTATGAGATGAAACATTGCAGTCAACACCTTTCATAATGTTCTAGAGATGAACTCAAATAACAGCAGTCAAAGAGGATCCAAAATCAAAGGAGTAGCTAGCTATCACGACAGACAAACATAGCAGTCCACATGCGTTCACTCCCCCTTGTCAAAAAGCACAAACAGATTCTTAAATCAGTCCAATTGAATCCAAATGAAAGGGCCTATCTAGCTCAAGGCTAACACTGTATGACACTAATCAGAGATGATCCAAATCAAAGCAGCAGCTAGCTAGCTTATGGCTAACACAATGAGCTAACAAATCCACATCTTTACTTTTGTGTTGCGTTTTGTCCAACAGGGCAGAGAAATTGGACTCAACTGAACAACATCAGTCACAGAAGATCAAAATTAAAGCATGAGCTAGCTAGCTTGTGGCTGTCACGAAAAGCTAACAAGAGAGTTTACATCTTCACTCAGTACTCCTAAAAAAGTGCATACAGATTGTACTGAAACAACATTAGTCGCAGGCTTCAGTTTTCGGCATTTCTTTTTTTTTTTTTTGCAGTCCTTTTTGTTTTTCTGCCTGAACCAAGTTTTATCTTTAGTTGGGTTTCAAGATGACAATATTATGAATGGATATACTGACAACTTAGACATTTCAATCATTTACCAACTTTGTATAAGAGATGCTACCACTTGCAAATACTTAACAGCTTGGACCGACACAGATCGTTTGAGAAACGGCCGGGCTATAAATTGAATTAGCAGTTTTCACTATGATACTGGGGGCTATCCATGATAAAATTTGTGTGGTAAAATTGTTGAAACCTCACAGCAATGTGTTCCAAGCAACATTGGTGGGCAGCTGGTGGAGGGCATCCAGCCCAGTCCGACTTGGTCCGCACATAGGCCTCAGTTTCGGTCCAAATATGTTTGCCAAAAGGGCAAAAAGGGCAAACACACTTTTCAGAAGTTCTCTTTAATAAATATCTGGTGCTTTCCGGGGTCTCAAAGGTCAATGGAAGTGAATTATTATCGTTTGACAACTTCCGGCATAAGTGTGTTGTTTGACCAATCATTCCAGGTAGGTACTGATGAATTACCCACCAAGCACACGTGTGGTTTTATGGCAGCAGGCCTGCTTTGGAGTCAATGAGACAGTTAAAAAGCTCTCTTGCCACGTTGAGGCGGAGAAAAGTCGACACATTTATCTATGTTTGAAGTTATGCTGCGTATGTGCAATGACCACGGTGGGAGTAAGTAGGACATACATCATAAAATATTGTTTCAAGTAGAAAGGGGACAGAGAATCACAGGAGAGGTGCACACGGCGCATAGGAATACAGCACCGCAGCCTGTTAGTGACAGAATTTAGTGCGAAAGGTTTTTTTTGGGGGGGGGGGGGTTCGGTGGTGTGGCAGTGGGCTGGTTATTTAAAACTTTTTCCACCGAGTGCTGGACACAGAAACAGTGAAGGAGGCTAGGTCTGCTTTGATATTGTTCAACATTTGTTTCATTAGAAGAGTGAACAAATGGTGAATGAATGTTAATTGCACAGCATGGATCAACATGGATCAGGGTAAATATATACACTTCAGAAAAACGGAAAGCAATGTTCTTGATGTTTTGAACCATAGAGTGCTGAATTTCAATGTTGAATTTGGAGGTCTGCACATTAAATGTTCTCAGAATTGCATGACATTAAAAATACTTTAATTTGCCATTCATTTTCTTTTGCTCAAGGGACTAAACGACCCATTCAGAAACAATTTTATCACTTGATTTTACATCGCAATATAAAGTAAACTTTCAGAGTGAAAGGATCAATTTCACAGCCTATGGGGAGTTTAGGCCACATCTCCCAGCCCTGCGACTGGCTTCAAAAAGTCTTCACTCAAATCTTCTGTTTGAAACTTAGGGTAGACTCGACATCTTGCCATGCTTGGTTTTTGCCACAGTAGCTTGGAACTTGATGGTTAAGACTTGAGACTTACTTATGACCAGGTGCTTATTTCACTTATTTTGGAATAAAAGGCAAACCAGGTAATGGCGCTCACATTTGTGTGCTCACCTCTAAACAAGGTCTTCAACAATACAAGTCTTTGAAATCCTTCATGAGGGTTCTTCCCAAATAAATGAATGATTTCAACAATTGTACTTTAATTGATAAGAATAATGTTCTAGTAGTTTAGCATTTTGACTGCTTTAATTCTAGTTGAGTTTTGACCAAGACGTGAGTCTTACTCACGTGCATAGAAATAAGATGGAAGGGTCCGTAGCATGAGAAATAAGGGGAACGCATGCAGGAACGACCGCACTGGAAGCTATACCGAATAGCACATTTGAGGAACTGTACAGGCTTCACATTAAAGTACAGTACAATCATCAGGGGCAGAAGTTGATCCTTTTTAAAGCGGATCGCTAACTCCGCGCAGAAATCAAAAAACGTGCGTGTTCCCGTCAGCGGAGGGAGCAAAGAGTGTTTCCCATCTTGCTTGTGTTCATCACCATCTGTCCATGGAACTGTGAGTGTGACTGCACGCGACTGAGGTGATTATTTTATTTCTTTATTTTTAAATGCTCACGCTTCATTCAATGTTGGGCTTCCATCCGCGAGTGTCTCAGCCTCTACTAATAGCTCGCCTGCAAATTTACAGCCAGCACATGCGCTTGCATTTAGCCGGCGTGTCGTATATCCTCCTCCCAACACGGATGCGGACGCAAAACACTTGCACGGGACGGTAAATTCTGGTTCTGGAGCCGGATGCTGGCACGCAACTGAATAAAAAAAGACACCTCCTGGTCTTTTATATTTGTTTTGTTTAAATGGAGCGCATATTTACCACTCCCACGGTCACAGTGGGCCTTTTTACCCAATGTGGAATGTATTAGTTTAGTTATTCTACTTGTTCAGAAGCCGGTTTAAGCATCCTGCACACATTGTTCTATTTTTCTTTTGTCTTATTTACCTGACACTAGACAAATAAGCACCAACTTTAAAGGGGGCGGCCAACAGCAGGTAGCTTCTCAGAGTGCAAACACCACACACACACACACACACACACACACACACACACACATACACACGCACGCACGCACGTGCATGTACACCTTTAGCACAAGTAAGAAAAAAAACACAGAGGGGGAAAAACACACATTACGGGGATGTTGCAGGGGTAATGGACTTGGTAATTGCTTAGCAACAGGCAACCTGTCGAGCGAGGTACCCACTGCAAGTCTGCTTGTGTGTGCGTAGGTCTCTCTCACACACACATACACACACACCAAACAACATTTATGTTTTCACTTTGCCCATCTCACCGAGTCCCCTGCTGCTTGGGCCGTCCTGCTGATCGCGTTTGTGTCAGATACATCACAACACCACTAAGCCTCACCGACAGCTTGTGTGCGGCAACAGACACTCGATAAAGGAGGAGGGTGAGGATCTTGTGTTGAGAAAAGGAGATGTCACAATTCACCTGAATCCCCACCCCAAAAAAAATAAAAATCCAATTGATTACTGATTTCTCCTGCGTTGTTCTGTTGCAAGAGACATATTATGCAAAACCGGATCTTTATTGCCATCGAGGTTATAATTCAAACAAGGTCTGTGGAAATTGCTGGGCACATTTGCATAATAACTATAATGACGATAGGGTTCAGTAACTCCAACCGTAACCCTTGACATGGTGGGAGTGAGGGTCTTCTGTGCTACATACGCCGGACCTCCTAATTGACTTAAGTAATTGGGAGACTTGGTCTTGTCTGGCTTTGCATGTAATTCACAGTTTAGAGCTCAGTGCTCGCCATTGTCCCAGAGATTCTTCAAGAAGATACAATAGCGCACATCAAGCAAAATATAATATAGTATCCATCCTTCAATTTTCTACATCACTATTGCGGGTCAAGCGCAAACTGGTGTCACTCCCAGCTGATTTAAAGTCAAGAGGCGGCAGGAGCCCTGAAAAGATCATGTGTCAATCACAAGACTGACATATGGAGACACACAACAATTGAAATTCACATTCATACCTTCGGGAAATTAAGAGTCTTCAAGGAACCAACCGTATACATACCGTATGTCCTTAAAAAGTAGCCTGCGTTCTGATAGACAAACTCATACATCTTGCGTTTGAACAAATAAAGGTTTCTCTCCAAGTACCAAAAAAAAGCACCTCAAAATTAGAAATGCGTTGCTCAAATGAAGTCATTGAAAACAAAACTGCTTGGTAAAGAAAAAAAGACAATAATTTTAGAGCTTTGAAGTGGATTCTAATCAATAAGTTTGTTAGACTTGCATTTGTGCCATTTTCTTTTCGCAGCATCTTATCAATGCAGGGGAGCAAAAGGGCGGAGTGCGAAGAATGGGCTTTTGAAGAGCGCAAGTTGGCGGCGGGTTGAGAGCAAAACCATAGTGGGAGGGTTGTGGTTCCCGTGCATGATCTCAAAAGATCGATCATGGATGTCCATTTTGGTCGATTTTCAATTCGGGCTTTAAATTGTGACAACACGTAGCGAAGGAAGGCTGTCCTCCCACGGTGAATGTAACTTCCAAGCGTCTCCCAAGAAGATGAAGTGACTTGGGGACCCCTGGGAGAGCCACAATCAGGCTTGGCTATTATGAGCTGCGTTTTCATGCTGCTCTCTCTTTATCTGACCGTCTCCAGCTCACCAGCATTGCCCCACCCTGAGTAATGTGTGCAGCTTCATAAACTGAATAAAACTGAAACTAAAAAAGGCAATCAGTAGAGCGGAGACCCCTGCCAAGGTTGTACTGTTCTCAAAAATGATTTGTTTTAGGGGGGTACTTGACTTTCTCCTTTACGGAGCGTGATGTATAAAATGATTGTACCAAAATTTGGGGATTCTAGAACAAGGGAATAGTATAGAAATGAGCTGACCAGCCAATCCAGTGTATCCAAGTGGACGGAGCGTGTACTCAGCCTCTCACACTAAGCCAGTTTAGAGGCTGCGACACGAATGAGAAGAAGCGCTGTAGAAAATGAATCGACGGTTGGCTATTTTCCTAACAGGGCATGGTCAAAAATCTCGTGAGAAAGTTCTTTCTCCTGGGGACAATGATAAATTGAGTATCCGTTCATTCATTTGAAAACCACCGCCTTCCTGCCATGCAGAGGCACAGTCAGAGCTTCTGTAGATGTTTTGGCTGGCCGTCATTTGCCTACTGGTGAGGTGACACTTGACACATAGTGGAACGGAGCCTCCCCGCGGGAATACTAATCGACAAGAGGCAAGAGTTTTCCAGTAGGGGGAGGTGGACCGAGGAGGACGGGGGTACGAGTGGCGGAAAGCGGAGATGGAAATTCAAAAGAAACGAAGTCAGGAGAAATCCAGAGATGAAAATGAAACCTTTGAGGGACAATGGTTACGACAGTGGACAGCTTATCATGTATTCAGGTTATAGGTTATCATTAGCGGTGCATGAAAGGGTTAAAGAAAGAAAGAAAGAAAGTGTGCAGATGTGCAAGTGAAGAAGTGTTGTTTAGCTGAGCTGAAAAGGGACGGAGGATGAAAGAGGTTTTGAAAATGAATAATTCAAGCACAAAAACAGGGGAATCAGCAGGAAAAAAGAACCCCCCCCCCAACCACGCACCTGCACACGGTCACACCTGTGTGGAGATGGATGCCGAGCAGCATTTGTGTCTTTTCAGCCCAAAAGCTTTCATTTGCAATGCATTGCAGGTTCACACCCTTGACATTCTAACCCTTTTCTGCACTTCTGGTTGCGCTTTTGAATGTCTGCACTTGCAAATGTGGATGCATCGGCGCGGACCACAAACAAAACATTTACCTCATAATATGTAACGCTGACCCATGCAGTATTTTAAAACCAGTCGCTTGTGCTCTCATCGTCGACTTGTTGGCTGGACTGCGCCCAATGACATTTAAATATGTAGCGCGCTGATCCGGCAACATCAAATCACGCGAGCGCAACACTAATCGCTCACAAAAAAAAAAGTGTCGGGCAAATTGGATTTGTCTGCCGCTACATATTCGTTTCACTGTGCGTAAGAGTCGTGAAAGATGGCACGGTATAAAATCTACATTTATTTCGACTCATCTGTATTGCTGTCAGCCAGCGAGTACACAGTAAATATTGAGTTTTGGAAATGTTTGCAAGTGCACCGGTGGGTGATTACTGACCCTCTCCATATACTGCTTCATCTCTCCATCCATCTTGGCGGCACACAACTTAACCACGCGCCTGCCGGCTCTCCATTTATCCCTCGGAATAAATTCTCTGTTATGGTGTCTCATAAAACAGACAAGTTTCACCCGCGCAGGACTCCGGTATATACTTTCATCCTTGCACATATGCTGTGATTAATACGAAAACGATCAGATAAACTCAAACTGTGTAACAAAGGGAAAACGTCTTTCTCACCCGGATTTAGTGGTAGATCTTTGAAAGGCATTTGATTATGTTTACAACCAAACTATTTTGCCCGCTGCATAAAGCACTTCTTAGCTACATACTCCAAAACAATGGTGAGCTTTGCAGCGGCAGACATTCTAATCTGAAATTGCTCGTTTTCAATTTTAAATATAAGACGGTGTTTTTTGCATTGAAATAAGACTGAAAAAGTGGGGGTCGTCTTATATTTGGGGTCTAGATATTATACCCATTCACGACGCTAGATGGCGCCAGATACCATTGAAACGAATGCTGAACTTGACTCCACAGGCCAAAGCGAACCCCTGTCATGAAGAATAAAAATAAAAATAGCGGTAGCATGAAGAAGAAAAATAAAAAATAGCGGTAAGAAAGAAAAGAGAAAAAAATAATAGGAGAGATAACAGAAAATGGAGAAAAGTAGGGACAATCTGGAGAAAAGTGGGTCAAAGATCGGGCAGGTTAACCGGCAGCTGAGAAGTTATGATGTAATTTACATTTGAAAAGCCAGAAGCCATTCAGTTACGAATGTGATTGCACTTTCGTTTACATATTTAAATCTTCAGATATTAAGATTTGAACGAGGCAAAATGCTTTTTCTCTCAAACATATTGTTATAATCATTTGTTTCAGATGTACTGTAATTATTTTCTGTATAAAAATTAATTTGGTGTTCAAAAAGTCTTTTTTCAAATTTGAGTCTTATAATCAGGGCCGTCTTATATTCGGCCAATACGGTGTATATATATATATATATGTATATATATATATATATATTATATATATATATATATATATATATATATATATATATATATATATATATATATAAGTTATCTGAAGCACATTGTGTTATCTTGTGTATGAAATGTTATGTTTGGCTAAAAGAAATAATATGCAATGGAGTGCGCTACTTGGTAGTAAACAAGCAGACCTGCAGCTAATGTTTAAACACATCACGCAGCGCGCAAACATCATTTTTGGATTGGCACACCACGCAGTAGAGGGACCGTGGTGAGCAGCTGCTCAACGCTCACGAAGCAATGCAGAAGCAGTGTGAAGCGGCTGCTAAACTGACTGATACGTCTCGTTTGAGAGGAAATGCTTAGAGCAAGAGCGATAGTTTCATGTCCATTTCATTGAGTGATCGGAACCGAACATGCCAATGTTTTTGGGGTGTTCTTTTTTTTTCTTGACTGAATGCGGTGTCAGTTGCCTGACTAATTTGCTTTGATATATTCTGCGTGTTTAAATCCAACGAAATAGCGTCCAGTCCTGACTGGCTGATGTACATTGTCAAAGAAACACGACGGCCATTCTCAGAATTGTCTTCTAATGATCTATTTTTGTGGCTCTCGAGTCTGCACTGTAATGGCAAAGCCTTCAATCAGACTAGACCGCAACAATCAATGTTGGCATTGATGGTCACTTCCCACAAACATTTACTCTTTTCCTTCCCCATAAAGCGGCGATTTCCTCCTCCCCCCTGTCTGCTCTTTGTCTGGCGGGCTTTATCTGAAAGTTAATCTCCTTAAAACAACACATCTCCTCACCCCACGCCCGCTTTGTCTTTAGGGCCTCCTCCTTTCCTCCACGCGGACATTCGTCTCTGCAGTACGAGACCTCTCCATCTTTCCGCCAGTCTGATCTGCCAGCCTTCCCTCATTTCTCGCCCCTCATATGTCCAGCCATCGCTCTTTGCAGCCGCAACAACTCCACCCACCACCCGCACCCCTTGGGCGGCCTTGATGGATGACTGTCTTTGCAGGCCGTACTCTGTCTCACATCATTTTCAAGGTCAAGCTAGATAATGGCTGTATCCATGCAACAGACGAACAATCTTTTCAACTAGATGGAGGAGACGTCAATTTCATTCATGGCAGTTATTTAAGAGGACAGTAACAGGGAAATAACAACGGACGAATACTAATAAATGACTTCAATCCCTCCCCATGCCCCCCCCCCCAAAAAAAACTAAACTAAAAAACACAGCCTTACTTCAAATGAGTGTTTGTCTTCATTTGACACTTGAAATCAATACTGGGAGAAAATGAAAAAGCAGCCCAAAAAAAAAAACATAAGTGGAAGGCTTGTGGGCGCGGAGATGAAGGCAAAGAGTTGCACGGCGAGACGGCAAAGTTGCGTTAGCGCTCATTTAAAGACGTTCGGGGCCAGGGGGAGATTAAAGGGTGAGGCCACCTTGGGCAACACGGTGAGATGGTGACAAAATATGGAACAGAAGAATATATTGCTGAGTTACACAAAGTGTTGTGGCTGCTGGATTACCTGGAAAGTTTAAGTTCCTCAGGTTTTTATGGGCCTACCAAGAGAAGAGTCACTGTGTAGGAAAGTTTATGATAGACACGATAGTGATTCACCTTTGTTGTTTATACTTAGTTTGTCGGCCATCGTGAACAACAGTGTTACAAACATTAATGGGATCTTTTATAGGGCTAATCTTATTGCCCAGCCAGATTTAGGCTGCCAAGGGCTCAGACTTTTGTTCTTGAACAAGCAACTGTGGACTATTTTCGAGATGAGGTGTGCCACAAAAGTTCCAGGACTGGCGTCACAAACGATAAATATCAAACCCAAATTGCTAACTCTGAGTTTTACCTTTCAATGTGCTCATGACATTCAAACAGAACATCTCCAAAAAGATTTGGTGATGTTTGCCAGAGTTGTGACAGGACACTCCAATTCGTGGCTGAGAAGAAAATTGCAGCACTGGGGCAACCTCCCTACTCACAGTAATTCAGAACACTAGTGTCTCAAATCAGCCTAGAAGTGAAGTCATATGCCATTAGCGTATTTTCCACACTAAAAGACGCACTGGATTATGAGGCGTACCTTCAATGAATGGCCTATTTTGTCATTTTTTGGACGCACCGCATTATAAGACGCAATCTACAATACATCCACTAGATGGAGCTATGCTCAAGGAACAAAACGATCAGATGTCAGCAAAACGTATTTAATAAAGCAGCGACACAGTTAACTTAACCAAGAGCAAAGTTAGAACATTGACTCATTAACGTTGAAATCTCTTGCCGCCGCTGTATTTCCGTGTTCAACTGCTTAAGTTGTAAGCATTGTAAGCCTGTCTCTAGCAAGGAGCCATTTTGGGGTCGACATATTACCGTAATAACCATACACAAAGTGCATCGGATTTTAAAGCAGTCAACAAAAATGAAAGGACGGGTGGTCATATCTGCCAACAACACAATGGAAGCAATTCTACCTCAAAGTGTGGTCAAAACAGTCACCTGGATGATGTGGTGTTTACGAGCGGATGAGGCGGCCAGCGAAATAAAACACCAACAATGGTCGTTTAATTGTGAACTCGGCAACCCGCTGCGGCCCTCGGCCTCACCTCATTACGACGGGGGGCTCTCTGCCAACACCATCTGCAGCGGCGCTCGCACTCAGCTGCGTCTTACTCAAGCATATTATCCCAGCATAATTGCTGCATTACGAAATGTCAATACAACAATAATCTGTTTCAAGGGGCCAAAGGCAAGGAGGGGGCAAATCTTGGAATAACATTCACACTCTATTTTGCTACACGGAACACGAGCTCGGATTCCAGCTCAGTTAATGGGTCATTATTGTAACGCTGTGGACAAAACCATATAAACTTTGTTGTCGTCAATGCTGAGGAATCAGAACGGTTGCTAATCTACGAGACTCGATAAGATGCACTTATCTCACTGCAAGGGCTCTTCGTGTGTGTGTGAGAGATAAGACGGAGATCTACACGCTCTCTCTTGGGACCTTTTTTCAAGAGACAGAAAGCACGATTGGATTTTGATATTTACTATCCAAATACAATTGGATAAACTTAGCGGCAGAGACATCAGCCCAGGCTTTTTTTTTATCTTGGCACAAGTGGACCATGTGGGAAAACATTGTCCAGCCTAATTTCAAGCCTCGTTGGGTGTCGTTTGCAATTTACTGATGGAAACAATGTGCAATTAAAGAGTCTCGACACTTGAAATTGCCGATGTAAAGTTGAGAAAGGGGATCTTTACTTTACAAACCATGCTCATGCGCTCAGTGCTTCCAAGGGGGCAACAAGTGATCAGTACACCACTCACACATCATTCTTACTGTTGAGTTGGGGAAAAAAAAAGGGGTAGCGGGGATTACCAACCATAAAAAGCATCATTCATTTGCCCTAAATTAAAATGCATATATGTAAATATGTATTTGTCATGGTTAATATATCGATGCGTGAGGGTTACCGCTTTAAATCCATTCATCGCAAGTTGCGTGTTTTGACAAAAACCTCTTTTTCTACTTGTCTTATGTTCAACCAGAGGGTTCTTTTACTACCGCTTCTCTTCTGTCTTGCACCCTCCTCTTCCGCTTGAATACGGGGCTAGGTGACCATGACTGAATCTGATGCTGTCTCTGCATTAATTCTGCACCGACCAAGCCGGACAAGAACCGAGATGGGCCACTCACCCAGGTGTGTCGCTACGGAAAATTCTACATTGATTAACAGGACCAGGTCTTGAGGAAGAACCGCTTCCTGGATGCCGTCTTACTGCGGTGCTTTGACTCACTAATTGGAAAGTCATATTGTTCTACCTGACATTGTAAAACACCATGTAATGTGTTAAATATTGCACTATTGATCACTGCAGCCTTGTCATGCTGGAATTGGGAAAATGCACATTACTGCCACCCGCAGGCCTGGGGTGGAACAGTGCAGACGAACACTCACAATCAGCAGACATCTCATGGCTCACTAACTTTGCAAGCACTTAAATGACACTTTTGGCATCCGTCATACTGTCTGTCAAACAAGGTTTCTTAAATAGTGTTGTTCGAGTCACGGTTTGGTGACTGAGACAGACTAATGGCATGAAGAGGCAGCTAGCCAAAGCGCTGCGGGCCAGTCAGCTGAAGGGGACGCGACTGTCAGGTGTTTTAAAGGACGCTGCGGAGGGCTGTACAAACAGACACAGATCTTCTCCTCGCCTCGGCAATTTACAGTTGACGCGTCTTTTATGGTTGCAGGAGAAAAGAGAAGGAGGCCTCGCAACCTTGAAGTGAAGAGAAGGTTGAGACACTGATAAATCTGAAACGGCGACGCGTTGGTGAGACAGGAAATAACTAACAAAAGCCGCATCGAGGAGAAGCAAACGAGGAGTGGCTGAAAAGAAGTGCTCTGACCTTGACACCCATGTACTCTTTAAAACGAATGAAACCTCGACCGTGTTTGAAAGCACCAAAAAGTGGCATTACATGGGGCAGTATGACTCATATAATTCCAGCTAAGGAAACATGAAAAAAAGAAGAGGACAGAATGCATAACGAAAGTTGCAGGCAAATAACACATGATTGGATTGCACATCAATTTAGGAGCCCCATAGGAAAGAGAAAACTGCTATTATGGCAACATGGATGGCAATATCCAATAAGCATCTCTAAGCGTACATATTCGCATGTATACGAAATATATGAGCTCTTTATCAAGCAAATATCAACTTCAGCTGGACACAGAGGAATGCTCAATAGGTCCAGAAGAGGACTAAAACAGGCAATAATACAAAAACTGGCTGCCTTGTTGGAACAATTAAGTATTAAATTTCCGCCTTCCGTTTCAACTCTCGCCGTGAATTTTTTATGACATTCTTGAAACGATGCCTTCCGATTTTCTTCAGAAATGTCACTCCTCTGCTCATTTGTACTTGATGCCAAAATTACCGTATTCTAATTAATTTTTGGGAAACTTATAATGCTCCACATGCAGGGGCTATGACAGAGACCCTGCATTAGATGCCAAGTTGACACGTTTGACATCTGGGAATCACAAATAATAATAACCTACGGAATACCGGTACGGTTCATAAAGATTTCATGGGTGCTAAATGTTGTCATCTGGAAGTGACATTCCCATTTCCATTAAATCTAAATCCAAATATTCAGCTTGCACCCAGATTGTATTCAATTTCAGATATTCAAATTCCTAGACCGTCCTCACATTGCTGCTGGCAGCGGATAGATATGTAGCTTCAGGGCACATTTCCAATAAGCGCGACAGCCATGACGCCTTCTGTTTGTTGACCTAACTTCTCATTCGAGTTTGTCAACAAAAATGTTTTCCAGCACCTTATCAGGACAGGAGAGGGCTGCATATCGATGGAAATTGCCTCGCTTGATTAACATCTCAAAAGATGATTGTTATCGGTGCAATGTTAAGTCTATCAGGCACGCGGCAGCTCGTTACAGTTAATGAGTCATATGAGGGGCGGTGGAGATTTACATTTTGCAAATTGTCATCTGCGGCTATCAGCTGCAAGCTTGCACGGCTTACCATGGCCACTCACATGGTGGAGTCATAGTTTCAAGAATCGCTGGAAAATTTCACACTGGATTTTGCAAAGCTGGTTGTGGAGTATTTTTGGGGGACATTTAATAGTGAATCAAGTTTTTTTCCTTTTTTTTAGCTTTTAACAAGAAGACATGATGTGTGACTGCAGTCTGTTCAAAATTAATAGCGAAAGGTGAACATTGACTCTGTTTAATTTGCAAGCAGTGAAGGACATAAAAGCTTTTCAATGTAGTGTCACCCATCTGTTTTGTAGATGTGGTTCAAGTCAATCAGGAAACAATCAGGACGCCAGTGCAAGTCTTTTTTTTTTTTTTTTTTTTTTTAAAACTCCGCACAACGAGTTGAAGTCAAAGTGCCGGAATAGAAATTACGGGTGCTAGGATGCGTGTTGAAGGGAGCGATGACAGAGTTACACATACAGCACATTTGACAATAAAGTTGTACTTGACTTGACTTGAATAGACACATGATAGGCAGGTGTTTGCTGGTAAGCACAAATATTTTGGGGGGATAAATGCCATTCATGGTGGTACTAGAGAGTCAACAAAATAGGACTACAGCAAAAGTAAATTCCAAAAATATTATCACCGTGAAGAATGCATTGGTTAAATTTGGTGCGCTTCTGAGAATGGAATTAAAAAAACAAAAACAACAACAAGCAATTTCAAGGTTTTCTCCGGCCTTCAACACATTTCAATCACCATTTTTATGGGTGCTGACAAGTGTCTAAATAGTCCCAGGGTACCAAGTAAATGCTTTGCAAAGCCAGATGTCTGTAATCTCTCGAAATGCAGCAGCAGGAGGGAAAGTAGTGGATTTGGTGATAGAAAAATCCTACACACACGCGCACACACACGCACACTGACACACACACATATTCAAAGCCCATCCATTTGTTTATACACACACACACACACACACACACACACACACGCACATTCACTGTATATGCAATAAAACCAACACATGCCCACGTCCACACACTGCAGTCGTAGTACTTTAGTGTTCTCAACTGGTTACCCCACCTGGATGCACCTGCAGCATGATAGAAGGAACAGGAAGGCAGTGAAAAGCGGTGAAAAGCAAATGAGAGGCTGTCACACTCCCACACACTCTCAAATCGAAAGTCACGTCATAAAAGACGCACAGCCGGCTGAACAAGGCCATCTTGACGCCGAAGCAGGAATGAATTCGTCCTTCGTGCGGATTCTATTTCATTATGACTTTTAATAGTTTTGTGATTGATTCGAGACTTGGGTGAAGTTTGACATATTTACTCCGAGCAATCAGATCATCAGACACTTTATTAGGCACATCTGCACAATCTAATGAGATACATCAGAAAGGCAGTTTGTGTCATTGTCATAATTGTCTCTCTGGCAGCATCAATCAAAAGAGAGTCTTATTAAGTGATTCTGTCGTGTTTGTGAATTGCTGATTTTGTTTGCACCTATTAGACATTTAATTCATTATCGGATGTAGAAGAAGGAGGAATGACAGTGGTGCAATCTAACATTGTTAATTTTAAAATAAACGAATCAGTGACGTGACTAAGTTACTTTTTCAAGGCAACTGTGGCAACACTGCAACATTTACAAATAGAATGTAAAGAACGAAATGGTTTGAACATCATGATTAAGTCATTGCACAAAGAAGAGTTTCACACCTACTTTTCAGTGACTCAATAAGATGTGATAATATTACCAGTAGTCATTTTTTTTCCATAAAGGATATTCCCGTGAGTATGTGTCTTACTGTCTGTCAAGGTGTTGCCGCGCCGTTTCTGTTGATAATAAACATTGCTTAAAGTGTTACAATGAAGGCGATTTTGAGCCCTTCTATGAACATTTTCAATTACATGTTATTACATGTCATTAAGCTATAGTAGATATTAAGAGCAGTTTTGTGCTGGACTATAACCTGAGAGATTGTTTTGTTTCCAATAACTAATGTTAACAGTATTTAAGACACCCCTAAACCGGCACGGTAATTACATCCACACAAGAGAATGTTTGCGCAAAGTTGCCGCAAGTATCTTAAATCTGGTTATCGTTGAAATGAGCAATTCGAAAATAAAAATAATCCCTCATGTTTTATATTTTGGTCCGGTAGCATGCCGAAAATAAACGGCACTGATTCGACCTCATCTATCTCAGGCATCTTTGGTGTTGACACAACATTAAAACAGTTGGCCAGTCATTGTATAGCGATCTCATTTTCATATTAAGCCACCGTCAAAAAGAAGCAAAATGTGGCCCATTTTCTCCTCAATGAAAGGAAGTTAGCCAGGAAGAGATCCCCTGATAATCAGGAAGAAGAAGAGAGGATGAGGAGCAAGCGGAAATGAGGAGGTACGTATAAGAAAAGACGACTGATAAGAGAAAAAATATTCCAAAAAAACATACAAAAGGGTTTGAATGAATTCATCAAGACAACCTGGGAAGTCATTTTAACCTTACGCATGCTCTACAAAAATGAAATAAGTCTCATTTTAGTGTGCCGACACAAAAGGTTCTTTGATCACTTGATGGGGAAAAAAAAAAACATGTCTGAAACTCAGATGGTGTGAAGGCTTTTAGCCTGGAAGTCCTTTCACGCTCTTGCTAATGTTCTCTTTCAGCTCCAGAGCAGATTGGAGAGCAAATAGGGAGAGCAACTTGAAAAGAGATCCTTCCTTTGTGCCATTCCATCCCATTTGTTTTTCCTTCATCCTGCAATTCCTCAAATGGATCCTTCTCAAGACGGAGAATCCTTGTGTACCGCCTGCCTCTGCCGCTTTGTACGTGTTTTGGGTACAAATCTATCCAAGTGTATTACAGGCTCAGTACAAGGTGGACTGTGGAATAGTCAGACAGATCATGGCGGGGAAAAAAAAAGTTTTACACCAGTGGTTAAAAAAGTTCACTTCTTTGCATTGAGTGCATCGGTTTAGCTGCAAGATGTTGCGGCAGCTGTGACAGCTTGTTTCCTTAAAAGAGGGAAATTTTGTCTCCACATCAGCATCTTCGTCACAGAAAGGCCTCAAACGATCGTCATGACGGGCAAATAAGAAGCATAAAACACGGAGGGAGTCATTGACGACAAGCGATAAAGAGTGTGCGTGCATAATGGAGGCTGCGTTTTTTTTTTTTTTTTGTCTGTTAAGCGTGCCAAACTCGAAATTAAAGACGGGATTCATTGTCCTTAGAACAGGTGTGCCTGCTTTATAGGCCGTGGTGTCATCTGGAAAAAGAGCGCTGATGAACTGAAGTGATGCTTTGGCGTTTGTCTTCCCAACGCCATTCGAAGTGTCTTCTGAGCAGCAAAGCTAACAACTGGCGCATGTGTGGCTCACCGGCGACCTATTCAAAAGTTCAATTAATTGGACGTGACTCGTACAGGTGCCGTGATATTTCATCTCTACTCCGAATCGATTGGGAGCGGCGGGAAGACGTGCCTACTTCAAAAGTGAAAATGGAATAAAAGGGGTGAAAGTTTGCTCTCTGGCTGTTATAGGGCACACCTAATTAAAAGGCAACAGTAATGCCATTTTAATGAGCAGTCAGGCAGGGAATGAAACGTGTGCGTGTGCGTGTGTGTGCGTGCACGTGTGTGAGGAGTAAAGGATTAAATCAAGATCTCAAATGTACGTCCCGGGCCGTATTTATTGCTTTAATAAGAGTTGGTTCAGCAAAGAGAAGAGCTGTGGGGGCACAGAGCGCATGTCAGCATATATGCAAATACACACGCACTCGCACGCACGCACACACACATGTACATATATACATACTACACACACACATACACACACAGGCACACACACACCTATCCAAGCACGGGTGCATCCTGACACCATCTCGTCCTTGTCAACGTGACCTCTTTTCCATATCACTCGCTTTAAGAAAGCGGCAAAGCTATCTCCTACATTTACGCAGCGGCCATATTTACAGCCTTTGGGAGTGCGTGTGTGTGTAACCGCTAACAAGCTGCAGGGGTCATCTTGGAAAGACAAGTGCAAAGAGTGTGTGCGCATCTAATTGTGAATAAGGTAGATAAGAGATCAGGAGATAGCACCGGCTGGGAAAGATGAAGTGTGAGCATGTGTGTTGGTGGGCCCGATCTAATTAAATGCCCCTTCAGACATGAGCTGCCTGCACAAAAAGACGCTATGCCTAACAACAGTTCTCGGATTCGCCAACATGACACTTCAGAGAGCATCCACAAATGTTGGAATCGCACCGTGGGTCACCTGATGACGGGCGCAGGGAAGGCAGGGGATGGGGGAGGGGGCAGAGGGGGGGTACGAGGTTGTGATATCTGACTGCTGGGTCGCCACGGGGAGGAGGGTGGCGGTTAGTGTGGTGGATGACGAGAGATAAAAGTCAGGCGATAAATGCGCTGAGCGCCGTGCTCGCTGTAGAATCTCAATCAGGCCATAACAGAAAGTCAGGGGATTTGTTAGAGCAGTTAAACGTGATATACGTCGACCGGCCACTCCATTTGGTATGTCGGCACAAGTTAGTGAGGTCCAATGCAATAACAGAGTCAAAAGTCAACCTAGCAGGACTTCATTGAAATGGAAAAACAGCGCAACGGTAGCGGCATCCGCTGCAAATGTATAATGTCAGCTAATGTGTCAACGAGTGTTTGAAAAATCATGCCAAAAATAAATAAAATATGAGAAATCTTATGAAAAATATATACCATATAGGCTCGAATATAATGTAACCTTCATTATAAGACGACACCCTCTTTTTCAAGACTCAAGTTTGAAAAAAGACACCAAATAAATTTTTACACAGAAAATAATTACAGTACATCTGAAACAAATGATTATAACAATATATTTGAGAGGAAAAGCATGTTATTTTGCCTCAGTCAAATCTTAATATCTGAACATTTAAACATGTAAATTAAAGTGCAATCACATTCGTAAATGAATGGCTTCTGGTTTTTGAAATGTAAATGACATCATAACTTCTCCTCAGCTGCTGGTTAACTTGGCCGATCTTCGACCCACTTTTCTCCACATTGTCGCTACATTTCTCCATCTTCTGTTATCGCTTCTATTATTTTCTTGTCTTTTCTTTCTTACCGCTATTTTTTATTTCTCTTCTTCGCGCTCCCGCTATTTTTATTTTTATTCTTCGTGACAGGGGTTCACTTTGGCCTGGGGAGTCAAGTTCAGCATTCGCTTCAATGATATCTGGCGCCATCTAGCGTCACGAATGGGTATAATGTCTAGACCCCGAATATAAGACGACCCCCCACTTATTTCAATGCAAAAAACACTGTCTTATATTCGGGAAAATACGGTATATTGTGCGCTCTAATCAAAGTAAATAACACTTTGTCTGCATAACACTTTGCATATCGAGAGAAGACAACATTGGACCATGCTAATTCAAATCAGAATACAGTAATCCCTCGTTTATCGCGGTTAATGAGGACCAAAACCACCCGCGATAAACAAAAATCTGCGAAGTAGCGTCCAATTAACAAACAGGTTAAAAAAAGTTTTTTTTTAAAGTCCGCAAACGGTCCGCGAGAAGCTGCAAAACAACAGCGAATCACATAGAGCAACATATACAGTACTGTATTCCTTGCACATGTAAAAAAAATACAATAAAAAAAAATATAGATTTTTTTAAATATGTTTGAAAAAATCCACGATGCACTGAACCCGCGATAAACAAACCGCGAAGTAGCGAGGGATCACTGTCATCACAAAATTAATTGTTAACATTTAAAAGAATTTAATTGGCTCATGAAAGTTTACTGCGGCAAGATCGACTGGGGATGAGGGGGTTGCTTATAATAAGCATCGTCATGTCTCCGATATTGATATTTACTTTATCATCCCGCTGCTGCATATTGCATTGAGCTTTTCTTCATTAGTGGCCAAGCTGCAAAAATCATTGCAATCGCTGTCAGCAGGCTCCCGTCCCTCCTCTGTATACACAAACACCGAGTTCCTCAGACCATCTCATTTACCAGTCTGAGAGCCTCTGTCATCCATGTGGAGATAAATGTCAGTCGGCGACCCTCCGTCCCGCCGGAGCACGCTGACAGGAAGGAGGTCTGACCTCCGGCTGGCTGCCCCACGGGGGCTCGCGGTGACAGACGGCATGAACGAGTAGGATGAGAGAGTGAGGGAGCCACACAAAAAGATGGAGAAGTCATTTCTCCTTGACATGAAGCGCAATGGGGCAGGAGCTGTCCTATTTCCAAAGAGAGACATCATAGGGGTAGTAATAAGCTCCTGTGAATAGAGCCCACCGTGTGCCGACGTGTAAATGAGTGTGGTCAAGGTGAAAGTTCAGCCGGAGACCAGTCGAGACATCTTGATTGAATCACTGGCCTCCTGCGAAGATTTGCTCATTCAGATAAGTTTGTGGGCACGCTGTGAGCACTTGAAAGTCCGAGAGCTGAATAATGAACAAGATGAAGTCACAAAGAACATGTCGCAGCAGTGTAGTCAGGCCTTGATACGATGTATTGCAGCGATGGAGACATCTTTGTCGTTTGTTGTGAAATGAGCTTTGTCAATGTGGATTATTGCTCAGAGACAAAGCGATTACCTCCGACAATAAGCAAAATGTGAAAACGCACGCGATGCTTTTCTGGATTTTCTGCACTGATTCAAATTCGCTGTTGGAATATCGTGTAGCCTAAAAGTGTTAGATCACAGAGAATGAACTCGTTATTGTAAACATTCCTAAATTTCTTTACTTTCGGGCATGACAACTGTACGATTTTATTCACAGTGGCAAAAATGTGTCTTTTCGCAAACATAAAACGGTAATTACTGACAGCGATGACGGTGGTCAACAGCGGATTTGCATCAGCGATGGCTTCATGTGTCCCTAAATGTATTTTTGATCGGGTACATCAGGTTTTTGGTTTAGATTCATTTTTCTGTTTGTAAGATTGACCTGTAAATGCTTGCACAACATATATTTTACATTGCGTTGCAATTTATAGCTATGAAGTTTCAGGAAAAAAAACCTGTTGCTGAACCTTAAGTTTAATTCATAAATATGACTAAACTAGCTGGTTCGCCGCCCTCCGGGCGGCTCATCAGCTAGTTCCTGCGGAAGGCTGGTAAGGTGGTGGTTCGCCGCCCTCTGGGCGGCTCATCAGCTAGTTCCTGCGGAAGGCTGGTAAGGTGGTCCTTCGGCCCACAAAAGTGTTGTTGCTTGGTTCAACTTTTTGTTCATCTTCATTGCTTATTGCGAAAATAAAGAGATGTGTAGCTCTACTAAATAACTAACAATTTTATTGCAATGCTTGTGGGTAGACAACATTTTTTCGCTAAGATGCCCGCACGATCGTAGTGAGCCACTGCCTGAGCGGTGCAGTGGCGGCGCAGTGGCGGCGCGCAGCGGCGCGGTGAAGTAGGTACGTTTTGAAAAGGGACAGACGGAAGGACAGACCGCGTGCGGGACGATGCGCAATATATATATATATATATATATATATATATATATATATATATATATATATATATATATATATATATATATATATATATATATATATATATAAGATCAGATATAGAACTACATTACATTATTGTTAGGTTAAACGAGGGCAGATTTGTGATCGAATGTTTAGTTGCGATGTCTGATTTAATGTTGTTTAAATTTGTTCACCAGTGTAAAAAAATTAAATTATAAACAAGACAAAATGTCTGCCTTAGAGCTACAGTACGCAGTGATCATTTTTCTGCATGGACTAATTTTACTGCATTCGCATGCAGCACTCCCTGTATATATAAATTAGCTCAATGACAGCAAGCCGAGAGTATAAAAGAATGAGAATGTCCAAAATTTGGGATAATTTCATACACAACCAAAAAAATTAAGTACAATGGGCCTCAAATCAGCCCAATATATTTTTGCCAACACCCGCTAACGTATCGATGTTACTCGCTCAAGCAGACCTGCTCCTTCGCACTTGTGGACCTGAATGTGTTTGCGAGTGTTTGTGCAAACATGCAGAAGGACACACAAAACGGGTTGTTAGACGCTTGCGCTTTGGCTCAATCGCATGTGTAAAAAGCTGACATGCTAAATGTCTCAAAGAGGTTCCAGGGCACCGATAAAATATGTAATTTACAGCTCGCTCATTCATAATGCAGAGGTGAAAAAGGCCCAGTGTTTTAGAGACTGTAGCAAATACAAAATATGGCCCATGTAAATACATGCAGGTGGAGAGCAACTATCGTGGTACTTTTTATTTTCCCAATAGCAACAGTATCACATCAGTGATGTATTGGAAAAAAATTCTGTAAAATATATTCATTTTAAAATGTCAATAAATTACATTAAATGAAATAGAGTTTATTAATTAAATGTCATTTTTTAAATTAATTAATTTTAAGTCCTGTTCCGTCTACGATCCAGCTTGTACACGTCATTTTTGACATCTCACTCTTGAGGAGGTAAAAGACTACATCAGAGGTCTTCTTTTTATTTTTTTTTTGCTAGCGCGTGGGAACCCCCTCGATGCGCGCTCCTCAAACCTCGATGCACATTTAAGATATGGCGGCGTCAGAACAACTTCAGGAGCATCGAGGAGAGAGGAACGTTGCAATTGAGAGAAATGAGATCCACCCATTCCGAATTGCCGTTGGCTGGATGTTGTGAAGTTTGCTGTGGTGGGAGTCTAAAGTGCACTTGTAGAATATATTGGCTCATATATAAGATAAGATATCCTTTATTTGTCCCACGCTCAACCATCCAATATTGATACTTTGTGCCACTTCTACTGCGTACACGCCTTAATGCCCGCACAGCTCCCATTGGATGCTAACACACCAAAATGAAGCTGTTTGTGTCGACATGAACTGTCCAGCTCTACTACACGGCAGCTAACTCCGAGCATACGGCTATGTTCATAAGTTATGCACTGGACATCCATGTGGAAATGGACTCCTTCCTCCTCCTCACAGAAGAACGACAGAAGGGATTTGGAAGCAGGCTGATGTAATGCAGCTTCAAACACTAACACCCCCACCCCACCAAAAAAAGACCACCTGCTGTTCCAGAAAAAAAAATCCACAAAACCACTTTCCAACTCTAATTCAAACTGACAGCTTACTGAGAAGCGAGCCCAGGAGGGAATGAGAAAGAGCGAGGAAGCAGCACAGGTGAGCAGAAAACGCACGCCGATTGAAGGAGAATCATGAAGAGTATATCCCATGCTGAAACTCCAAGTGACACCCATTTTCCGGTGTGTTTGCCCTCCAAACAAGAGATAATTATGGAGGCTTTTGCTCTGCCGGGGCCGGAATGGCATCAAGTGTAGTATGTTTGCACAGCTCTCAACATCAGAATAGGCTCTTGTGTTCAGAGTGCCGTCTGCCATGGAGGCAGCTAAATACGGCACACACACACATTTCGACACAGGCTAGCACAGTACTGCACTCACACTTGGCAAAGTCTTTGTTGCAATGCGAGTAGTACATTAAATTATAGGGGAAAAAAAGTAAAATTTAGACATTTGATGTGTCTTATGTGTTGTGTTATTTTGACTTCAAGATGGCGCCGCGAGAGTGGCTGCCTTTACAGCAGCTCCTATATTTTGTTCTTCTACTTCTTCCTTTCATAACTTTGCTGCTGTGAACTGGGAATTTCTCCATTGCGAGACGAATAAAGGATTTCTTATCTTATCTTGATACTGAAATCACAATGATAAACAGTCACTGATTTCAAAACTTTGTATTTATTGCACCACCAAAACTGGATGATAGTCTCTCTCTCTGTCTGTCTGTCTGTCTCTGTCTCTGTCTCTGTCTCTGTCTCTGTCTCTGTCTCTGTCTCTGTCTCTGTCTCTGTCTCTGTCTCTGTCTCTGTCTCTGTCTCTGTCTCTGTCTCTGTCTCTGTCTCTGTCTCTGTCTCTGTCTCTGTCTCTGTCTCTGTCTCTCTCTCTCTCTCTCTCTCTCTCTCTCTCTCTCTCTCTCTCTCTCTCTCTCTCTCTCTCTCTCTCTCTCTCTCTCTCTCTCTCTCTCTCTCTCTCTCTCTCTCTCTCTCTCTCTCTCTCTCTCTCTCTCTCTCTCTCTCTCTCTCTCTCTCTCTCTCTCTCTCTCTCTCTCTCTCTCTCTCTCTCTCTCTCTCTCTCTCTCTCTCTCTCTCTCTCTCTCTCTCTCTCTCTCTCTCTCTCTCTCTCTCTCTCTCTCTCTCTCTCTCTCTCTCTCCCACACACACCTGTATATGTGTGTGTGTATATATATATATATATATATATATATATATATATATATATATATATATATATATATATATATATATAGTATATTTCTGAAATTAACCGCAACACAACCGTGTCTCCCCTGACACCGCCAACCTCCCATGCTCTTAGCTGTGTGTGACATCAAAAGTATAATCTGATACAATGATGATTATATATTTACATTGAGAAATGACATCCAAGTTTTTGTGTCATTGTGGTCTTGGTGTGCAGATAAAAGCACTGTTATCTGCACTAAGCGTCACAATAATGAAGATCTCTCCAACACACACACACACGCACACGCACACACTCACACACACACACACACACACACACACACACACACACACGTCTTTTTATCAAGACCTAACAAGATAATTACTTGTTATGTTGGTGCAGACATGACAGCATTGTAATTCACAAGCCGTAACCACACAGTATCAGAGTGTACGTGCACAAGGTTGCACAATGGACTGCGGTGTCAATGTTTCGAACAAGCAAACACATTAAAAAGGGGAGGCATTAATAAAAGATGCAATCCTGAATGTCGAGAACGACGTCTGACTTGAGTTTAAGGTTTTTTGCGTCACGATTCGAAGGATATTTCTTAGTGTTATCCAGGACAGCGGAGACCCAAAAGGGAAAGCCAATTAAGAGTCGGACAAGAGAAGGCAGAGTTGTCAAATAATTACAATAAGCGCTAAGCTCATAATCTCGTCTCCTTTCATTATTTGATGGCTCTCGTCCAACAAATCCGAAGAGACACATTAGCTCTCCAATAATACAAGGAACAATGGAAAACTTGTGCATGTCAACAAATAGATTAAGGTCTCCCAGAGGAGGAGAGAAAAAGACCCCAGTAGGGCGTTTGAGGTTTGTCATTAGCTGTGACACTTCACTGTTTAATAAACATGTCACATCCCACTTTTTTCCACACATGACTGGGCATTTTATCTGGCAAAATTATTTTTGAAATGCACTGTGTGATGTTTCTAATTTTTAGCCCTCCGGCGCTCCTACCCAAGATCAGACTGACGCGATTAGAATATGGATGTTTTTGCATGGTTTGAGTTCAAAGTGGGTGGGTACAGTAAAATAGCTTTTCGTCTATCAGCACATAACCGTATTGATGGCTGAAGGGCATTTACTCAACCAGGGGTTGCTCTATTAGGAGGTTTTAAACATTGAACAATATTTATAATAATACATTTTATTTATAAGCGCCTTTCAAGGACACCTTACAATAACAAAAAAACACAAAACAATATTGAACAATATTTATGTCAGCTGCCGCTGTTGTGAAAGCGCTATAGAAATCAGCATGTATTGTATTGTGTATTGTATCAGAAAGTGAAGCTCAAAACAAAGCTAAAGAAGAAGAACAAAGGACATCAACATAGACACCAACAACATTACGGCGCGACTGCATCAGTATAATCTCAAAATAATGGAAGAGAATCTTTTATATATTGTGTACTGGGGAATGGTTTACACCGTTTGGTAAGTCTCCACACTCTAATTTTTTCGAGAGGCTGTTTACGTGCTTTTGTTTGCAGCAATTGAGGTGTAATGGGCTCACAAGTTAACTGTTTAATTTGAGATGATTAGTTATATGTATACAGGTTAAATAAAAAACAAAAAAAAACCCAGAGAATTGAAATTCTTTCTTTGCTTGTTTACAACATGTAAGAACATGTAAGAGCATTTTTAAATCATGAAAAATAAATGCTGAGGGAAAGGACATGAGAATTAAAAAGACATCGATTCAAGAATTGCAGGCTGCAGGAGTCTTGCCCAGTGTAAACATTTCAGTGAGCAAAATTACAAAAGATCATGTCCATGTGTGAACAATAGCATCTAATACGTGAGGTAACTACTCTTACTGCCTTTTGTTCCCTTGAGGAGCAAAATCAGGTGTTTATTTGAGGTTATCTATCCATCCATTTATCCATCCAGAAAAAAAGTTGCATTGTAGCCACAGCTATCATATTAGATGTCATGAAATTGTGTAAGTGTACCTAATCAACAGCCTGTTTCACAGTAGCACGTCTCTCAGCACCAGCTATTTGAACATGATATCATTTGGGATTCAGAGCACAGTCATGCTGAAACAACACAGCTATAATATGCTGACTGGCAGCAGGGGGGGGATCATGGCACAATTTAATAATCACTTCATAATTATGTGTGCGCCTGTCGTATTTCTTTTCATGTTCAACGCAGTTGAGGTATTTTAGATTCCGGAAATGGGGGCTGGCAGGAGAGAACATTGTGAGTTAATGCTTGATGACATTTTTCAAAATAGATGTTTTGCCGTAAACACACACACACACACACACAATTATGTACTGTACATGCGGATATGGCAGTAAGTCATCAATATAAATGAGCTGCATACACAGCGTTTCCTGCATGCTGTGACTGACTTGTCTATTTGAATGTGCGTCATGAGTCGGATACATTTGACATACAATGAGTGTTTTGTATATGAATTTGATTTGACGTACTTGAATAGTTTGGCTATGTTTGGAGAATACTGCCCCAAGTTTGACAAGCTATCTTTCATCCATCCAGCGCCTTCTTCAGTGAAACTCTTAAAGATGTAAGGCAAAAGAGGGCCCTATCTACAGAAAAGCGGTTGGAACAAACACACATGCCAACCTGGTAACCTTTACATTGATGCCCATGCATTATGCAAATAGAAGCTTCTACACAGGCTTAAAAGATTCAATAATCTATGACAGACAAAGCTTCAAAGCCAAGGTCCTTGGCAGAGAACATTCCCCAACACGAACAGCGTTTTGGCACGCTCGCTTATTTATATGCACAAACACACCGCTATCGGTGTCCATCCAGGTATTTCCTCAGGCCCTTATGTCCTCACCTGTGTGTGGACTGAAAACTCATTATGAGGCTCACACTACAAGAGAACAACACCTCCACCTTTGGTGCTGGCTCAGATCAAAAAGACATGAGAAAGGGCAGAAGGAGATCAAATGTGACTTTGACAAATCCGCAGCCTCCCGCCGCATACTGAACACATTTCACGCAACTATGTGGACATGCTCTGCGATCTTAACGGAGCAGAGTAGATAATGATTGCAGATAGATAGATATATCTATGATATATATATAGGCATATATATAGGTTACATATAGGCAAAATGTAACCCATTCTGTTTGCTTGATGATTAAACGTACAGCCTTGACCTGTGCCTTGACTTATGATGACATCAGACTGCACATATTTTTGTTCATCTTGCCGGCAAAAAACTGACATGTGCTATGTCGTTCTTGGATAGGTTCTTTGACCAATAGGAAGACAGCACCCTGCTACTTATGAGTAGGGACTGGATGTGGCGCGCACAAAGACAATGTGGTGGACAGTTGTGAAAAAGTGTCCTGAACGAAAGGGGAACTATTGGAATGTATACATTGGATTTCAATTCATGCTATGTTTGATAACTGCAAAGGTCGACCACCATTAATAAGCCGTTTTTGAAATTGGTTTGGTTGTTTATGTGCACACACTGTGCAAAAAAAAAAAAAGGCAAAGGTTCCATGACATTTAAGTGTTGAGCACAATGACATTTCATAACTTTGTGGTTTTGAAAATCATAATTTTCGGATTTAAGGTTGACTCTTCATCTCATCTGAACTTGGACGTCGGAGTCGGAGAATCATTTGGATTCTGACATTTTTGACTCAAATTTGACTTGGCCCTGACTACATCCCAAAGTGGAAATACACTTATGTGACAAAATGTTATTAAAATGTCTATTACAATTTCTGGTTCCATTCTATCTTATTGGGCCTTTTTTCTGACCAAATGCAAACTTGTGAAAGGTTTTCTGTATCGCAAATTTATTACCGCAAATGATCCAAAATCCTATCATAGCATTTGTCAACTGCGCCGCACTTCTCACCTCATTTTCAAATTACTTTAAAATTAAATCTTACAATTGGCTGAATCTGGCTTGTACGGTCAAGGCTTTTATTTGCAACCTTGACATCCTCTCCAAGGACTAACTAGCAATTTGCGTCTCCTTGCATCCAAATGTCCATTTTGCAAGAACACTGTCAGAGGAGGATTTCAATGCCTGTGATCTTGTTAATGGACATTCATAATAGATGACTGGAGAAATGAGGAAGGAGGGTGGAAAGGGTGCTGGTGTCATACCGTGATAGGAAGACATCAAGTTGGAGGGGGGTGGTGGTTCTCTATCATTGGAGGTCAGGGTAGCGCTCACTTTTCCTTCTTACACCAGTACTCCTCTAGTCCCCTGGGATCTCATTACGGCCAACTGGCCGGCTACACACAAAAAAAAAAAAAAAAAAACGATGCCCATCTGCTTATGAGCTAAAGAGGGGCACAAAGTGGATGCGTTCATGTGTTTGTTTGCACGTGTGTGAAAGGCGGAGCAGGAGAACCAAAGGAAATGTAAGAAAAGGTGCAGAGCGTGTCGCCCCGAGACGCAGATTGTCATTACTAGGACAGATGGTCGGGAGACGGCTGTGGCGGATTTACTTGATGTGTGCTCTGCGCACACGTATGTGCCACTACCACACACCTATGTGAGTGCACATGTCGCCTCGCGCTTGTCAGACATAACGGCCTTCCTTTTTTTCGGGATAAGTAACTTAAGTCAGTGTTCCCCGATGTTTGCTGAGACCAGGCACAATATTTTGGCCGAGGGACTACCGGAAAACTTCTTAGCTATGAGGTAGGTATCGTGAACACTGAAATGAATCAAAGTGTTTCGTAAATTGGCAGCTCTAAATGAAATTGATAAAGTTTGTTTCATATTATTTCATGGTTCGTTTGCTTTTAAGTGAAAGCCAACTTGAGAATGCCAAAACATTTATGCATAATAAAGTTGATATGATTGTCATACTGATTACTTTATTGCTTGTCCAGCCTTCAATTTTCAACACTGCTTACCCTGAACAGGATCGCTGCTAGAGCCTAGCCGAGCTGACTTCGGGCGAGTGGAGCACTACACCCTGAACTGGTCGCCAGCCAATCGCAGGGTACATTTATTGTTTGTGTTTGTTATATATATATATATATATATATATATATATATATATATATATATGGGGATTGGCATTGAAAATACTAATTACATATGAAATCACAATCACAAGTTTGAACACAATTTGACATGACTTTTTTTTTTATTGTTCAGCCCTAATATTGATATTTACAGTATGTTTCCTACCTTGGTGAAATTGTTGGGGGAGGATTTAATATACTCTTTGCAGTAAAGTAAATAAATGGCTTGGCTACAATGTGCCACGAACCAAAGCAAACCAACAAAGTCTAGAAACCCCCCAAATCATGTCATTTAATCACTGCCTGCATTTCTGACATAAAAGAATGGGCTAATAACTCAAAAGTTGAAGAACATTAATTCCATCACCCAGGAGCTCCTTTCACCCACAGTCCACAGGCTTAATAGTAGAGCATCGCTCACATTTTCTGAAGAAGGAATGCTTTTGGTTCTTGAGGTGACCAAGGGAAAAGGCTGTGTTGCAAAGGTAAACATCTTCCCATTCAAAAACACAAACCAACTGTAACTTGAAATAAAGACAATGCAGCCTATTGAGGAACAGTAGGATATCACCATACGATATATAAACGGAAGGCAGTGAAAGAGGCAGTCAAAGACAAATACCTGCTGTCAAAGTCGAGTCATAACCGCTTTTGCATCGACCTTGAAGCTCGGAGATGCGTGTTTTTCAGCCAATTTACAGAACATTTTCGATGTTAGCGTCTGCTGCCGTCACTGGGCTAGAACGTTCTGCGGAGCCGCAAAACCTCAAGCCGGCAAACATGACATCACAAAAATAAGAATGGAAATAGCGGTTCGCCTCAATAGCTTCGGCTATTACAATCGCAGCTAGTTTTAAAATTTCCTCGGTGCAAAGCAAAGTGAAAATCCATCTTCACCACCGAAACATTAAGCCCAATAATGCGCAGACAAAAACTGTGGGGTAACAAGAACTTAATTCACTGTGGAAGTCGCATGACACGAAGTAAGACCAAAAGATTTTATGTGGAATGAATATGATATTAATTCCAATACAGATTAATGGATTGCCTGGTTTTGTGAAAAAATAATGGACCTTTTTTTATAAGTGGACCTTATAAAAATAAATGCATATTACCGTAATTTCCGGACTATAAGGCGTGACTTTTGTCACACGCGTTGAATTCTGCGGCTTATATAATGAAGCGGCCTATATGAAGATTTTTCTAATGGCCGCCAGGGAGCACTCAAGCATAAAAGGTAAGAGTGAGAGAAGTAATATATACGTGTCGATTAAGACGCTATCATTCATCACACTGAAAACAACCGGCCATGAGAGGGCACATTTGACCTGTGCTTTGGGCTGCACTGCACCACCAAGGATTACTGTGCCAAAAAAAGAAAAAAATAAACTCCTGAAAGATATTGTCGTGAAAGTTGACACGAAAGGGTAGATAGAATAAAGGAATGGTTGACAGAGTGTTACGGCAAGCGAGGATTTTTTTTTTCATCGCAAAAAAAAGCATTACTCGACAGCGAACTGTGACTTTTATGTTCTTTTTTTTTGTTTTTTAACCATCCCCATTAGTGATGTTTTATTGCTATTGTGCTGCCGTGTTACAAGCACTATTTGGAAAGAAAACTTCAGGTATGTTTTCTGTGTACAGTCTTTCTTTGTAAATATCTCACGTTACAAAGTAAGCGCCTGCAGCTTATACACAGGTGCGGCTGACGTGTGTCCAAAATGTTTTTTTCCTTTAAAAATGTAGTGGGCGCGATTTATAATCAGCTGCGCTCTATAGTCTGGAAATTACAGTACTTTCTAAATCGCAATCGCTAGATTTGTGGACCTTAGGTATATGGTTCAGCCTTACACAACGGTCCATTTAGGAAACAAACTAGACAGGCCAATGTGCAGTTCTGGCTGACTGCCGTCATGAAATGTCACCTACAAACTTCCACGTGTTCAAATTAAGCTCATAATACCTCTTATCCTTGTGTCCACATCCACACACATTCGTCAAAATTTGGCGCAGGTCTGACAAGGGGACCGAGATGAAGGAGTGACACACAAATACCAAAGAATACTCACAAACGTAATCTCACTGAGGCTTTTAATGCAGAGTGATCATCACTCCAAAAGTCACTCCATGCTCTCTCACTCCTCCTCCTCTTTTCAGCTCATCAGCCATCCATCGTTCCCGCCACACGTCCCGGAGTCATCAGCACGCTCTCATCTTTCCTCGGCTACACTGTCCGGCCGTGATGAATTCCCGAGAAATCTTCCCAATGGGCTTTTACAAAATCAATGGCTGTTTCTTGAGCGTCGCGGTATAGTTTTTATGTCTGTGTGGAAGCCAGCTGTCAACGCTCTCATGGAGGGGTGTGGGATTGTAAAATATGAGGTGTTATTTAAAAATAATTACGGAGCCAGAGGCGTGGCAGGCACAAAGAAATAATGGATTGAACATTATAGATATCTGTGACCTAATGGACTTACATTTTTTGTTTAATCGATAGTTCAAATGCTTCGTGTCCATCAGTGTTGCCACAGTTACCCTTGAGAAACTACTTCACATAGTATTTATCTATTTATTTACCGGTATTTGTTTGTTTTTTTTTAATAGCAGGCAGTCTGTTTTGGCCTGAAATATTTACATGTTAACATTGCCATGGCATAACTTAACATTTACAATGTACATGTTTATGTATCTGATTAAATTTAGGGACCTCATATAGTCACAGAGCCTTGCGGGTCTTTCACTTGAAGCCTGAATGTGCTTGCTGATATCCATATGTTGTTTATTTTACTGAAGATCATTGCAAAGATGCGGTCGGAGAGTTTCGTAATTAGTGACATCCTGAATGAGCCCAGTTATTGAAAGATAAAAATCAACGGCAAGAATCACCTCTCCACATTATGCTGATTTAGTGCCCACATTCCATTCTGTGCAACCAGCTAAAAACCTAATAAACACGGATTAAATACCCTCGTCCTTAACATAAGTGTGTCTCAAATGAAATGTGAAATAAAAATAAGAAGCCGCGTAGCGGAGCTCCGTGTCCGTGACGACGTACTGGGATGGCATCAAGTTCATATTATGCACGAGCAATTACATTTTCTGCCATAACCGATACAAATGTGAGGAGTCACCACCGCCCAGGAAGCCGGCCGGGCCGCGTTCTGACAGTAAATAAGCTAATAGGCAAATGGCACGGCTATTAAATGAGTTAAACCCGATCGATGTCAACCCCGGAGCAGAGACATATAAATTTATTTCAAATGAGTCACCGACTGACACCAATAAAGCGAGTCATCCGTTAGCATCTGTCTGCTGAAGCGAGGGATGTGTGTGTGTGTGTGTTGCGAGAGATGACTTTCCAACGAGCGGGTGGGGAACAGGGGAGATTACGGGAGGGCAGCTGAAGGTATGGATGAAGCCGTCACTTCCCTTTGTCAGAGTGTGGAGCCGGGAGAGATGAGAGAATGATCTCCCATACAAGGCTGCAGGGATGCTTACACTAACACTTTCTCTGCTATAGCAATGGGGGCGAGCGAGCGGGGCGGGATGTCACGGGGCTGGGAGGAGATCAATGTTCACAACACAAACACGGCCATGGATGCAGGTCTGAGCCCTGATGATGTTATACTTTCTCCTCTTTGCCATCTTACAGTAAATTAACGCAGGAAGTAGAAGTGTGTTATTACTTCTTGGGCAATGGTGCATCAGCGCTTCATCCGCAAGAAAGCAGTGATCATTTCAACAAATGAAACCAATGGACCGCGACTGACTGGCGACCTGTTCAATGAGTGCCCCGCCTCTCGGCTGTAGTCAGCTGAGATAGGCTCCAGTTCACCTGCAACTGTAATGAGGACACGGCAAATGGATGCATGGATGGACAGAAAAAAAGAGAACATACTCAAGGCACCTGGACAAATCTGCACATGAGCCGAAAATCTGAAAATCTAGGAGGAAATATTGTCACAGCTGACTATGGCTGAGCAGTGTGGTACACTCTGGGCTGGTCGTCACAGACAACCATTCCCAATGCACCTAGAGGGGAGATAAAAAGTCTACACACCTTTGTATAAATACCAGGTGTTTATGATTTAAAAAAAAGACCAAGAATAAAAAATCAATTAAAAAAAGATCCTACCATGAGGTTCATCTTTTACGAGCAGGAAAGTAAAAAAAAATAAAATAAACAAACAACTGAAATAATGTGGTTGCACAAAGTGCACACAGCCGCTTATAACTGGAATGTAGCTTTGTTTCGAATTAACTCATCATGTTTAGATATAAGACAATTGACAGTTTACCATGATTTTAAAAAGTAATAATAATAATAATAATAATAGTGGGCGGCCCGGTGGTAGTCCAGTGGTTAGCACGTCGGCTTCACAGTGCAGAGGTACCGGGTTCGATTCCAGCTCCGGCCTCCCTGTGTGGAGTTTGCATGTTCTCCCCGGGCCTGCGTGGGTTTTCTCCGGGTACTCCGGTTTCCTCCCACATTCCAAAAACATGCGTGGCAGGCTGATTGGACACTCTAAATTGTCCCTAGGTGTGAGTGTGAGTGCGAATGGTTGTTCATTTCTGTGTGCCCTGCGATTGGATGGCAACCGATTCAGGGTGTCCCCCGCCTACTGCCCGAAGACAGCTGTGATAGGCTCCAGCACCCCCCGCGACCCTAGTGAGGATCAAGTGGCTCGGAAGATGAATGAATGAATGAATGAATGAATAATAATAGTTTCACTTGTCACCGGTAATGAGCTTTACTGTTTGTTTTTATATGTTAATGGCTCCATGTACAGCACTTTGTATGTAGCGATGGCTGTTTGAAAGTGCTCTATAAATACAGTTGAGTTGTTGTTGTTGTTTTTTTTTTTTAGGAGACTTGTAAGTGACTGATATTATTAGATTTATTCACAAGATGTCGATATTCCAATATATGCTGTGGCATACCGCAGCTCGGTGAAGGAGGGCGTGAGGCATTGCTTCATGTCGTTCCTGTGCAGTGGCAGCCACACAATTTTGAACGCAGGAAAAACCCTAAGCATGTTAATATATTTTTAAAATAAATTGTCTTTGATAAGTCCAAATATAAAAACTTCTGAAGACTGAAATGCTTTTAATGTGTACAAAAGCGCGCAAGTTCGAGTCACTGAAGAGAAGAAAAATGCCATCAGTGTTATTACACTTCAATTTGTGTTTTCTTGCGAAAAGGCAAGATTAGCTGAAGAACGGCACCGTGAAACAAAATTGCCAGCCTCATGATAGACATTTCCAAAAACGTGTACGTATATTACGCTGTTTGAAGATTGAATTACCTTAAATGTTTATCAAACAAGTATGTTTAGTTCATTGAAGACTGCCTTAGTTTAATTTTTAACGAAACCAGGTTCACTGAGGACTGAATTGCCTCTAATGTTTACCAGAACTCTTGAGTCGGAGGCTCGGGTAATTGAGGACTAAAATGTTATGGAGCACCACTCAGTGTCACCATTGAAAACACTTAGGTTGTTAAGTGCAAAAACAAGCTACTTCATCATCACCGACATTAATGCTAGATCTAACTAGGGATCTTTAAGCAATCACAATAAGCTCTAATGTGCTCTCGCTCTATCCATCCTTTACAATGCAGAATTTGTCATTTCGACACCCCCTTCCCACTCTCATAAAATGTCCAAATGTCACAGCATTGACTTGCCAGGAGCTGACACGCTGTGTGTATTCGAGCCTGCCCCAGTACGCAACACTGCAGGATACTACCTAGATTGGAGCGACTCTGCCTTTAAAACAACGCACACCCAACCCCCGCAGGTGGGCAAAGAGGAGGTGAGGCGGTGTGTTCAAACTGTCAGATATATCGATTTACTAAGAGAAGGCCAGGGAAGGCGAGAGCGGGGCATTAAGGGCCCGGCGCCTCCGCGTATAGGTAATAGTTTACAGCAGGCCCGTGTCCGTTGAGGCTCGGCATACAAATACACACGAGAAGACTCCCAGGGAGATAGGCAGTAGTTGTGGGTAAGTTGACACGGAGAAAAAGAGAGTGGAATTGTTGGTGTTATCATTGGAGAGTGTATGAAGACAGAAAGCAATAGGGGGGGAAAAAAAAACCTCAGTGCCTGTTGCAGTCTTGCACAGTGTGAGCGCAGGCGTGTTGGTTGTGTGTTGTGTTCAATGGCGCAGTTTCATGAAATATGCATGAAGCATGTTTGAACCCTGCACACCAGCCCAACCCCTCCCCTCACAAACCAGTATCTTTGCAAGATCCTTGGAATCCACAAGAGCATTCAAACACTTTAATTTAGGTGGGGTATATTCTGTACATAAGGGGGATGTTCGTTACCACCTATTGTCAGACCAATACCAGAACAAGTGTTTGCTCTTTAAGTACTCACTTATACAGAGAACCGGTACCTCAATTACGTTTTGACATCGGACATTTCAGTAAACACAATGACAAAATATTGTGGACAAAACCATTTTCTGACACAAAGCAACAATTACTGGCAAGGAGGTCTTACTTGAGGTCAGATTTATTATTATTATTATTATTATTTTGCCTTAAGTATCGGTGGCAGGTATCAGCAACCTCCATAGTACCCACTCCTTAAAAATAAGGCCCGATAACAATGGCTGGTATCGGTAGTCACCCATGCCTAGTATATAGGGACAAAAGGCCAAAATGCTTCGGGAATTATCGACGTACAGTGGTATGAAAAACCTTTGTTTACCAAATGATTGCACACGTTCTGTAAATCCTATAATCTAACTTCTCAAATATCACTGTTTTTCTGCTACACGATTGACTGGGATCGCTTATCCGAGCAACCAATGATTTATAAAGGAAAATATTGAAAACAATCTGCTATGCAATTTCATATGGACAAGAGCAGGTGGAGGTAGGACTCACGGCAAGAAGTCGAGGAAAATTATTGTGTGAAATCATCGTCCATCAGTCCTGCATTACTTCCCTAAAAGCAGCTTCTGTATGCAGGTGAGCCAGTGTCCCAGTTTGAGTGTTAAAATAGCCCCGATCCACAAACCCTGTCGAAACTACTCTGCATTTCAAGTCAAGTCCTGCACGCGGGTGTTGGTAAAATATTATTATTTTTAAATATTATTTAATAACTGGGAGAGTGTGGCACGGTGGCCGTCGTTAGCCCATCCGCCTCACACTGCAGAGGTGCAGGCTTCAATTCCAGCTGCGGCCTTCCTCTGTGGAGTTTGCATGTTCTCCCCGTGCCTTCGTGGGTTTTCTCTGGGTACTGCGGTTTCCTCCACATTCCAAAAACATGCATTGCAGCTTAATGGAACACTCTAAATTGTCCCTGTGTGTGATTATGGGTGTGAATGGTTGTTTGTCTATGTATGTCTTGCGATTGGCTGGCAAACAATTCAGGGTGTAGAAAATAGATGGATGGATAAGAACTGGGGCAATATGTACAATTTTGGGGCACTTGTTAGCTCCTTAAGTATGTCCGTATGCGTGTGTCAATTTGGCTTTTAAGATACTGCAACTTTGTAATTAAGAAGCCATTTGCAGCGGCGCTAATGAACAACAAACTCCTTCAAGCAGAACAAACAAGCTCAAAACAAACTTGCATACAAACGCAGTCCCACCAGGAGACCAGTCCATCTGTTTGTTTAGGGAATCTTTTTCAGGTTTGTTTTTTTCTCGCAGATACAGACACACACACACACACACACACCAGTGAGAATGCAGATATGACATCATATTTTGGTTTGTACTAAATGCATGACTGGAGCTGTGCCCGCAATGTGGTGTGTCTGGGTCCTGGTCTATCATTTCAATGTAAAGGCACCCTTTATTTGCATTCGTCTCAGCCTTCTGTTGTGACTGTTTTATCTTCAACACCGCTGTCTTTTGTTTGGCTGCCATGCCCTGTGAGCACTGTTTAATTTCCAAACCGTCTCCCTCGGGAAGCGCAAGAGGTGAGGAAGGATGGAGGGATAGGGAGGGAGACGTAGACAGGGGAGGACACGGCCAAAGACACTTCATTAATCAATCAACCAGCTTTGAAAATTTAGCTAATTAAGGGCTAATTAAGGTTCTGGGCGGCAAGCCAGCTGGTGCCCTGATGCGCCCATGTCGACGCGACCCTCGTGCCGTTGCAGATGACACTGAATATAAACACCCCTCCCTTCCTGCCTCCCTCTCTCCCTTGCCCCTGCTGCGTTATTAATCCGGCGCAGCAGACAAGGCTCACAAGGCTCCTGTCACGGCATTTGTCTTTTTCTTACCGGGAAAAGGTCGGTGGTCCTTACGATGTCATCGGGACTCTGGCTTCTTCCGTTGTTGTCATGTTCCTGCCAATTCCCTCGGCGTGACACGCTGGCGCGCCAGGCACGCTGGATGCTGGAAAGCAAAGGTAGTGTGGGTGATGGCGAAGCAAATAAATTCACCTGAACTCACACAAGATGATAAGGGGTGGAAAGCCTACATCTAATGAGAACCATTGCAAGATTGGTATCAAATTAGGAACACCTCCAAATGACGATCGACAATTATAAATCGAAAAACCCAAAGTTCGTTTTTAACTGTCAGTAAGGATGTGGATGTGGAAATGCGGAGTTCTGATTTGCGATTGGGTGACAAATCCAAGGGCAAGCGCACAAACCTGTTGAACCAGGTTTTATTGTGTTATTGCTTGTTATCCGCTTGTTGCACACACAAAATCTGTGACTTTCAATTTGTGTGGCACAAGGGAAGCCGTTACTCCAAAGTGGCCCGCCACGAAAAATGGGTTTGACACCCCGCTTTACATGATCAGGATTCTGGAGCTGATCATTGTTAAAAAACAAAACAAAACAAAAAAAATCTGATCAGAAAATGGATCAATCTATCCAAACTTTATACACCACGTACAACCTTAAAAATATCTCGCTCTCCAAGCACCTGAATGAACAACGTTAAGATACAATTGTGTAGTGCCCATCATAAATGAGACGGGAGGTTTTATTGCGAAAAAGTACATTCAATACCATTGGAAGTCACTGTAACATGATGCATTAGCACTGCGCTTAAATAGAGGAAAGATACAATAACTGTTCTGAAATAACGATTCAATTCAAATGCATCGCAAAGAAATGTTGATTTTAAAAAAATCACAATTGTATAAACAGACTCTTTTCAGAGATTAAATGTCAATTTAAAAGTTAAATACAACTGAATTGTGCTGTCATTTTTGTGCCTTCCCGTGGATGATGCAGCGCAGCGCAGCGTTTCTCTTCCTTGAGTGTGGATTTCTTCATTTTCCTTCTGAACTTGATCTATTTTGCGCCTGTTGAACGTTTTTCAGCCTGCCCTAACCTCTTCCCACTCTTCAGGGTGCACACCTCCAAAAGACTTCCTCTCACTCTCCACTTTCTGTTCATCCACCAAGTGGCCCCGACACCGAGGGTCACCGTGGGGTGTCGCATCAATTGGCCGATGGAGAAACACAATTCACCTCCGCTGGAGCGGAGAGACAGCTGAAGCAAATGGAACAAATTGAATCAAGAAGCAGAAAGCTCACCAAACCACGGCCTTTGCCCTTTTCTTGCCTCCAACCCCATTTTTGCCACTTTTCCTCTCGTCTCCATTCCCTTTTGAGCCACCGCTTTCCATGGAAGTCGGTCTCGGCCCTCTGCGTGGCAATCATATTAACTCTACACAGAAACAATGGCTTTCGTTTTCTAATCTCCACTTTCATGGAAGGAAAAGCCGCAGGCGAGAGCCGTTTTCACACTGTTCCACTTCGGCAACGTGGCGTCGACTCTCAACAAGGGGGAGACTTGACTAAATCTGAACAGCAGCTGAGGGGCAATGAACGCACCGGTCATGTGCAAGGTGAAAGTGACCAAATAATGAGAAGAATGGGCTTTTGGTAAGTCAAGCAATCACACAGGTGAGACTCACACAATAGCCTTGATTTCCAAGTGTGGCTGCTGTTGCCCGCGGCGATGAGGCCTGTTGTCTGCCTCCACCTCGCCCCTCTGGAGGTGCCTGAGGATGAGCAAGGATGAAAAAGAGACAGGGGAGAGTTGAGGCAGGGGCGGGATTTCAAGGCACTGTTCGGGTTTCTAATTAGGGTTACAAGCCAGTGTTTTGGATTTAAAGTCGAGTTTTAAGCCTCAAACAGAGTTTTAAGATCAGTGTAGGGCTTCAAAGGTCAGATAAAGGTTTCAAAATTTGTGTTTCAAGCTTTGGTTAGAGCATTGGTCAGCAACGTGAGGCCCGTGGGCCCCCAAGGACCACATGTGTACCTGGCGGGCCACTTTTAAAAATAGCTCAACAATGATGGGACAATTGTGATTTCCTAGTCATGTTGATCATTTCAAAATTTGAAAGTTATTTTTTTGATACAATTAAAATTCTCATTATTATGAGAAAACATTAACATGATTAGTGTGTTCACATAAATGAATAGCATTAATTGCTAATCGTAACTTATAATAATAACAAGGGCCCGCCCCAATTTCAATATATGCCTTATAACGATTACAATATTTTTCCAGAAAGAAATTCCGTTAACAGACTAATGAGCCAATACATTCAAAAATACATACCGGTATATGTATCATGGATAAAGTAATTTCCTTTCTTTTTTTAACATATGAATGACAAACATTTACAATACTTTGTCCATCAGTACTTGTTTAACTATCAGGCAACAGAAAGGATATTTGACAAAAATTGGCAGATGTATTTATTTATTTATTTCCTTAGGGGCAGGGGTTTGGAACGTCATGACCTTTCATTTTTATTTCATTGCATTTTTCTTTTTAAGACAGGGTTATGGTTTCAAAGAAGGGGGTTCAACTCAGGTTTGAGTTTTCAGTAGGGGCTGAAGACAGGGTTAGGGTTTTAAATTAGGCGACCAAGCCTATGGTTGGGCGCCAACGTATGGTTAGGGTCTGAAATCAACGTTTTGTGACAGGGTTATGGTTTCTGATTAGGGTTTCAAGCCTGGGTTATGGTATTTGAATAAGTGGTTCAAGACAGGGTTAGGATTACAAATTCAGGTGTCAAGCCTGTGTTGGGTTTCCAAATTATGATGAGAGTTAAAAATGACAGGTTAAAATCTGGACTAACTTTTAGAATCAAGGTTTCAAGACAGTGTGAGGGGTCCAAATTAGGGATTCAAGCCTGGGTGTGGGTTTTGAAAAGAGGTTAAGGTTTTAAATTACATTTTCAAGCCTAGGTTAGAGTTTCAAGTGAGTCTTTCAAGTCAGGGTTACAGTTTTAAAGAAAGGGCATTTCATGCCAGGGTTGGGCTTTCAGAGTGGTGCTTCTAGACAGGATTAGCATTTCAAATTGGGGTTTCAAGACTGAGTTGGGGCTCCAAACAAGGGACTGGGTTACAAATTAGGGTTTCCATGAAGAGTCATTGTTTCAGATGAGGATGTCAAGACTGAGTTATGTTTCAAATGAAGGATAGGGTTTCAATTCCGAGTTCCAACCCCTGGGTTAGGGTTTCAAAGTACCATTGTGCAACATCTTACAAATATGTAAAAAAAAACAGGAGGTCAAATTTCCCCGGCGGCATCGGAGGTGTTTGACCTTTGAGGTATGCTATCGGTTGTTTTGGAATTTGCGTCAATACTGCGGTATGTGCCGTCTTACCTCTCCACCTTGGGAGCCGTTTGCCCTCCACTGTGATTGCAATAGCGATGATAGCGCTTCACTTCTTCCTGCACGGAGAAAGAGCAAAACATATCGGTCAAAAACAAGTGCAGACATGACAAAGCAGGTAAGTGTTTCTTTCTATGAAGGAGTTTGGTGCTGATCCAAATGAGCCTTTTCAACCCTGGCAGGGGTTAGCACTCTAATAAGAGTCATTCTGGTTTACCATATCTCTGTCTAAGCTGTTTATTGGTCACAAGACTGTATTTCTCGATCTGTTCACATGAATGTAAATAACATAAGAGTCCAGTTAGGGGCTGATTATGCATTAATGCATGCGCGCGCGCATGTGTGTGTGCGTGTGTGTGCTGATCAGCCAAACAGAGGCAGCAGTCCAAGGTGTCGTGCTGCCACTGAACTCATAGCGACCATGCAGAGGGAAGCAAATGAGCAATGCGACTTGATCCGGCATTTTTCTGCTCGCCATCAAGCGGTGCCTTGAGATACGTCTTAAATTAATTCTTTGACTGTGCTTGAAACCAAAATAATAATAAATCAAGAATCTTAACAAATTATATCAATCGAAATGCAATCAATCTGTTTCTACTCGAGCTGGGAATTTTATGAATATAGTTTAATTGGGATTTTTTCCCCCCACCCCTCAATATTGCAATTGAAATTTAATATGCGATTTTTTTTTCAAGGTCATCTTCCCATGTTTTTTGTTATTTTGTTTTTTTAACCAACACAAGCAAAAAGAAAATTTGTCTGTGCTGCAATAAACAACATCAGATTAACTACATATACGTATTTTGCTTTTATAGGTTAGGTTTACATGAAAATAAAGGCAAATGAACCATTGATTAATGTGAAATTAAATTCTACTTCAATTCCAGTTGTGCATTTACTGAGCACTGACTTGCAGTCCTTTGAGCATTCACTTCACAAAATTCTACCTGACGTGTGGCATAAACATAAATCGGACAGGCTTTTGTCATTTCAATTGTTCATGTTTCATGAACTATAAGGTGCACCGAGAAGCATTCCATTTTCTCAAAAGCAGTGTGCCTTATAGCTGGATCACTATTCTGATTTTAGTATTGAGTATATTTTTAATATATTCAAAGTTGTTTAAAGCAGTTTGTTTCAGCTGCAGTGGTTGTAAAAGCTCTATATAAATGAAGCTGGATTGTATTATATTGCATTCCCTTTAGCTAGTCTAGTGGATGCATAACACAAACGCAGCCACTATTCTACCTTCTATTCTATGCACCTTATAATGTGGTGCACCCTAGATATGAAAACTATCGGTATTTTAAAATAGGCCATTCATTGATGGTGCACCTTATACTCCGAAGCGCCTTACAGTGCGAAAAATACAGTAATTGTTCAGCCTTAGTTCATACCTTCTCCGCCCCCCCCCAAAAAAAACACAAAAAATGTGTGATTTAGCCACCGGGTGACAGTATGATACAATAATACAGATAAACAAAGAAGAGTTTTATTCAGATACTCTAATTGATGTGGTAATTTGCAATATTTATGTTTATTGTAGCAATTCTTCCATATATATATATATATATATATATATATATATATATATATATATATTGCGCGTCGTCCCGCACGCAGTCTGTCCTTCTGCCTGTCCCTTTTCAAAACGTAGCTACTTCACCGCGCCGCCACTGCGCCGCTCAGGCAGTGGCTCACTACGATCGCGCGGGCATCTTCGCGAAAAAATGTTGTCTACCCACAAGCATTGCAATGAAATTGTTAGTTATTTAGTAGAGCTAAACATCTCTTTATTTTCGCGATAAGCAATGAAGATGAACAAAAAGCAGAACCAAGCAACAACACTTTTGTGGGCCGAAGGCCCACCTTACCAGCCTTCCGCAGGAACTAGCTGATGAGCCGCCCGGAGGGCGGCGCACCAGCTAGTTCATTATAACGCAGCAACATGGATGCTATTTGTAAGGCCGCCAGTGGCGTCAATGAGTTAACATTAAGATATCAGACTTTAAAGCAAAGCTATATTGTTGTTTTAAAAAACAGAAGTAATTGCCTTTGTTTTAGGTTTAGTTTGATAGAATAGTTTAACAGGGAGTAAAATGTAACAGCTTGAAGCCTTGTTTTGGAAGATCTGTTCATAGTAACAAACTGCTGCTTGTTAAGTGGGCTGGAGTCAGCTGGGAAATGCTCCAGCCCACCAATGAGAATACTGTTCTGAATATTGTAACCAGTAAATTTATATTATGGAGCTTAACATCTGCAGTGGGAATGAGTGCAACTGTTTAAAAACTACAACAACAAAAAGAAACCCAATTTAAAAAAAAATTGAGCTCAAAACTACATAAACAAAAAAAAAAAGTTTTCTCGATCCAGATGTTCAATTAAACATCGGCGTCCATGATAAATTGTCTAAAGTTGGCTCTTATTTTCATCTGAATCGAGATTTATCTCATCCAACATCATTCATTACGAATTCAGCACGGCACTACTACATCTTCATGACAAGATAATAGAATTTTTAATTCGAACTGCAATATTTCAAAAGTGAACTATCACATATTAAAAGTTACATCGGAGGCAGAGTCGCTCGTCTTATTTTGCAGATGCCTTCATGATTGTCCTGCGGCATCTGAGTGTTTACAACCGGCCATAAAGCGCGGGTCACCGCAGAGGATGAAAAACACTTCAAAGTTGAACGTGAGCAAAAAGGAGCGGGGTGGCTGAGGCTGATGACAGGAGAACCGCAATAGTTCAAATCGATAGAATGATTGCATGGAACATCGAAATGAACATCACATTACCCTGCTAGGCGGATGCGTGGCAACAACAACATCACATTATTTTCAAAATCTTAAAAAAAAGAAAAGGCGATCGATACGCTTTGCGGCACGGACAGTACTTTCCTAATGAAAAAATTGTGGATGCATTCCTAAAATCGTTTGTAGGAGTACTTGTGTTATTCACATTCATGACTACAAATCCATGCGCATTTTCTTCCACTAACATGCACCTGACTTCATGGTAACACACACGGGCAGGTCAGCATGTTTACGCATACACACACACGCACGCACGCACGCACACACACACACACAACATTCAACACGCACATCAATCTCCCTTCGTTGGACTGGCAGCGTGAAACATCTGCATTGGTCTAATATCTGGTGAGCTGCAGCTGGAAACACAAGGAGGTGAGTGATAAGGAGAAGCCGCAACTGTCGAGATGCACATTGAACCTGAATTAGCGAAAATCAATATCCTTTAAAATGAACAAATAACCCCCAATTTTTTTTCACTTTTTAATTGCTTGAAAATAATAAATTGGGTCTGTCAACTGTGGGATTAAACAGCCGCGTAAATGTTTTATTTGCCTGTTACATTTCTTTTTTTTTTTTGTTTTTCTGGTCTTTGTGGGAAATTATTATTATTATTTTTTTTTTTTACACTGAGCTCTGCTGTGGGAAGTCAAAGCAAGCAGTCAATTGTAGCGCACACTAGCCGGGTAGTTGAGATGACAAGAGTCACCCCTCCAAGTAACTCATTAGAGATGTGCAAATGCCTGCTGGATTGCACACACTTGCCAGTGACAACCGCACTGACCGGTTAGATACCAACCATTGTTATGCATTCACTTGCTGGCAGTGGCGTTTTCTGCTGTGTTCAATACATGCAGCCACATGGAAGGGGTGGCACATTGCGCTACGCCCGTCTCCCCCAAAGGCTTCGTGGAATGCTTTATCATTGGCATTTGTATAGAAAATGGGCACCCTCTTGTGGAGACATTATGTTATTATGTTGTTCAAAGATCGGCGGCACGGTGATCGACTGGTTAGCACGTCCGCCTCACAGTGAGGAGGTGCGGGGTTCGATTCCAGCTCCGGCCTTCCTGTGTGGAGTTTGAATGTTCTGCTCGTGACTCCGTGGGTTTTCTCCGGGTACTCCTCCCACATTCCAAAACTGTGCATGGCAGGTTAATGGAGCACTCTAAATTTTCCCTAGGTGTGATTGCGAGCGCGAATGATTATTCGTCTGTGTGTGCCCCGCAATTGGCTGGTAACCAGTTCAAGGGTTTACCCAGCCTACCGCTCGAAAATGGCTGGCCTAGGCTCCAGCACGCCCGCAACCCTCGTGAGGATTCAGGGGTTTCAGATAATGGATGGATGGATGTTCAAAGATCTCTGTATTTGAGGGAGGAGCTAAGATTAACGTGTTATAGGTTGAGCTTGACCAAGAGTGTCATTCTTTGGGGGCAGTGGTTGATGTATGACACAAGGCCGTCCCCTCCAAAACAGTTCAAAGGGTGTATAGTTCGTTATCCTTACGATATTTTTAATTAAAACATTGTCAGAGATGTTTTAAGATGCCTATGTGTTCTGAAGATATGGGGGGTGGGGGGGACACTTGTCTTTGGTAACGTGCAAGTGTGAATTGTTCCTTCTCATAAGACTTGCCAAATTGAGAAAGGGTGATAAAAGGATCTTAAAGTTACCCAAAATCACAAGCCGATTATCATATTTCCCCACATTCATTTCAAAGCCTTGTCATTAAGACCTTTTGACAGCAACAAATTATTTTACACTAGAGGCTCTATTTTTATGAGCGACATAAATCCGATGCGGTGTGTGGCATATCTCTGCGAGGGGGCAAATTAGTCAAAGCTGACTTCTATTAAAAGAAATCAAGATGGCTCCTTTTGTAGCCTTTAAATGCATGGTGACACGGTGTCGACATGGGAGAAGCATATCTGAGCCTTGTGCTGGTACAAAAATCAGGATAGGCCCACATTTGCGTACTAGTTCATGATGAAAATAGAGCTCTTTGTCTTCAATTGTAAGCTAAATTACAAATTGCTGCTAAATAAGCCAATTTTATGAAGTATTACTTTGCACACTAGACTATTCATGAGACGTTCCAAATGACGTAATGACAGAAAAGTCTAAAGTTAATAAGTTACATTTCGAATTACAGTTGATCTCCACTAAAAGTTCTTCATTCACAATTCATCTAATTGTAACTCCCCTTAAATAAATACTGTGGAACTAAAATATTTTGTTGTAGTTGTGCTAACCAGAACATTACACAGCTCCGTGTGACCGTCCTTTAACAGGGGCAAATACTTAAAAAGAGGTTTTGTGGGGAGACACACATTTCTAAAGCAAGGTAAGGACCTGGAGAAGAAGAAAGACATCTATGAGGCGAGCAGAGCGAGATCATGATCACCAAGTGGAGAAAAATGCAAAATGGAGCACTTGAGATTATTCCCTCTGTGATGATGTACTGGGAGAGAGAGGGGCTCTGGCTAAGACACGGTGAAGGAGGGGAGGAGATGAAAGCGCGTTCTCACAGACACACACGCACAAGTTCGCTCGCTTCCATCACGGTGAGATTTTTTTTTCTTCAGCGATCAAATCGCAAGCCCAATCATTAGGCGTGTTCACACGGCAACTTTTACTCAGGTGTAGCATCGGGGCTGCCCCCTGTAGAGCGTTCACACGTACAAAGTTATACCTGTGTAGCCCCTGAAAACAGCTTAAACCGGAGCAAATTTAACCCTGCTCAGGAGGTGGTTTAAAAAGTTACTCTGGAGTAAATGCTAATTTGCGGGGCAGCACCGATATAAAATGGGACGTGTGAACGCGACAGGGCTAAACTCGCTACGCGTGAAAAGAGTTGATTACATACGGATACTGCATAAATTGCATCTTGGGTAGTTTGCACTTCTTTCCTTTCTCTCTCTCATCCTTTCATCATATGATAAAACCTCCCAAAATTTAGGTCGTTTATTATTATTATTATTATAATGTTTTACATTTGGCGCGTTTTGGCTGCCGCTGCACAACCCGTATTGTTTTGTGTTTTTTATTATTGTAAAGTGTCCTTGGGTGTCTTGAAAGGCGTTTATAAATAAAATGTATTATTATTATTATTTTGTTTTTGGCAGAAAACTGCAGCTGTACCTTCCGCTGCCTTGTCTCCTTTTATCTCTTTGATGAAAATGTGCAGTCGATCTGCGCACTAGGGGTCAGCCGTGATGTCACTGGAAAACTTACAGCCAAACATAAAACGGCTAACAGGCAACTGAGCTTGAAAATCTGCAAGACAGAACTTGCCTTTCATGATTCACGAGCATCTGGAAAAGAAGCAGGTTGAGGCTGTTTCCATTTTTGACGAAGAGGGCCATCTCTGTGAGCTATTTGGCTAGTTAGCTGCTAACATTAGCCAGCTGCGTTACAGCAATAAAATTATACTTTCCATTTGGATGGACGACTTTTCTTACCAGGCAAGCGAAATGCACAAGGCAAGCCAATGTCCTAACTCAAAATCTTCAACATGTCATAATAACAAGCGGGAAAAGTGGCAGACTTGGTTCGGTGCAAGGCGATTTGCAATTGTCAGTGCCCAGATCGTTCAATGTTTGTTCTGCTATGTTCATTCGGGTTTCGTCGGTTCTTAGATTTGATTGACACCGTCACGGACACGTGCATTTAACAGTACTGTCGATGACATGGCAAGGAGCAGATTTAAATATGATGCCACGCACTAAACAAAAATGCGATATACATCTCATTAGGATGTGAAAATATTACCGGCGGTACGGACATATCAGACACTTGAGAAAAATGATATCCTCCCCGTCGTAAACTATCCTCCTACTTCGATCACAGCATCTGTGATTCCAGGCTGAGGCGCGAGCAGATGTTCTGATTAAGACTGTAGCATGCTGGGACACTCCGATCAGGAGCGACCTCATGCCGGATCGTGATGGATGACTTCATCATTTCGCCTACAAGTGCTGCGTCAACAATGCCACCTGCACTGTGTATTTCATGCCGAACCCCATTACGGAAAGAGCTAAAGAAAAAGTGGCCCACCCCCGTCTCGCTGTGGCGTGCTGCTTAAATAAGCTCTGTGTAAAATGCTCAACAGCACCAGCCCATTGGCCGTTAAAAATTGCGCGGTCCCATTGATTATGGGGTAATAGCTGGACAGATGAACGTGCCTCTCAGCGGTAGGGTGGGGCGGGGGATGAAGAAGGATGAACCTGAATCACTCTCACAGTCACCGGCAAGTGGAGCGGCCTCTCTATCCACTAAACTGCATTTCTATATCCTCAGTCATATTTCACACGCCGATTACTGCTTAGAGTGCTTTCTCCAGGCGGCCAGAAAGTGTCCTCCACGGAGGTGAACTCCTCCTGAGGAGATAAGCTGCGTCAATTTGGGGGAAATGTCATTTTTGGGGATAATGAAACTCTACTGTCAGGTAGAGTAGTAGGAATGGATTGGAGCAGGTCTCAAAGGGGAGGAGGAAAAAAAATTGCAAGTTTAAGCAGCGGCATCCATGCGTGCGCACGTATGTGTGTCGGTGCACATGTGTGTATGTCGCATCCATTGTAATATATTGGCGTGTGAGGTGGAAAGCCGTGAAGGAACAGCGTTCGCACTGCTCGCAAAGCTCAAGGTGCTCAGCCGCCAATAATGTGCAAAAGTACATCGTAGGCATCAAATATTTAGCAGCTAGCTGGTGAACTTGTGCACCTCAGCGCCTGCGGGAAGCATATGGCACATGACTGGGGCTAAAACAATAGATACATTGTCAACTCTTGTAAAAGTCTTTTTTTTTCAGAAAGTAAGAAAAAGGTGAATCAAATAATAATGATGCTTTATGCCTAAATCATTTCTTTTCGGTTCAACTTTAATGATCTGTTTCACGAAGGATGGAGCCGATTTTAGCAGAGGTGGCCAGCATCCTGAGAACATTTTTTTTTGTCAAACTGTGACTCAGGCCATTATTTTAAGAGGTTGGCAACATGTTATGATATGCTATAAATGAATGACATACTGTATATCCCGTCCTTAATTACAAAAAAAGGTCAATTTCTGGACCCGAATTGTCACATTGAGCTCCAGTGTAAATGTTCGACAAATGTTTTTGAGGTTGAAACAGTGTCTGGAGTACAAAATCAGTGTCTTTTAGGGTAGCGCACACCTCCAAAATGCACCACGTTGAACTTTTGAGAACAGTGTAGTATACCTTTCAATATATAAAGAAACAAACTGGTGCCTTGAAGGGAAGATTTCTCCCCTATATCCACTGATGCACTTTAAGAACAGTGTGGTTTAATGTTCCAAAACAAAAATCTGGATGAAGGAGTAGCTTTAAAAGGATTAAAGGTGTTGCCATGGCAAATTTTAAATAAATAAAAAAACCTCTGCCAGCCTATACCGATAAAAGCAAACTGAATCCATCCATTTGAGCAACAGGGAGGCGAAATCCTCCGCAATTAAAGTTGCATGTTGGCTTCGAGAGGACCTGATAATGTTGTGCAAATGGCTCCACTCAACTTCGTCTATCTCTGCTGCTTTTTATTCTAATCAATGAGCCTCATGTCGTCTGATCAACTTCCTGCTCCCATTAAAAGCCCAGAAAGTGGATTACATCATTGCTTGTGCCATTCGCAGAGCTGGAGAGAGAGAGTGTGTGAGGAGGAAAAGGAGAAGATCCACCCACACAAACATTTTCTGTTGCATGAATCCAACCCACGCTGAGACTGACGCTCCAATAGAAAGGGGGGAGGAAAAAAGAAATCTCTCACCTGGTTATTGATGCGAAGAGCAAGGTGTCTCCGCTCCCGAGCCACGCTACTCCCGCCGCGCATCCTCGCCTCCTCCCCCGGATGCATGCCTCTGCAAGGACAGCGCTCAAGTTACCGCTTTCACCGCGCAGATGCGTGATCGCATCCACGCAGAGCGGGGCGCAATAGGAAGCGGCGGAGTGACACCAACCTGTGCGTGGAGTTCCTCAGCATGGCGCTGTCCCTCTCTTTCACTTTTTCTCGCTCGCGGTTTCCCCTTCTTTCTGCAGCCACGCACGGATCAAGTGGACACTTGGAGAGTGGAGCAGCCGGAGAGATGACCTGACTTGGTTTGGAGGGGGGTGGGTGGGTTATGTTGGTGGTGGAAGGAGGTAGGGGTGGGGGGTGGTCCTCACAGCCAATGGGATGCTGAGTGTGCGTGCGCTTTTTTTTTTTATACAACGTGTCACTGCATGTATTAGTGTGCGCGTTGGAATTGCATGCTTTGGAAAATGCGCCAAAAAAAAGTGGGGGGTGAACGTGCACGGGGTCATGAATGAAACACCTGACATTCAGAAGAGAAGCGCAGAAATTGTGAGTCGAGCCAATAAAAAAACGGATGCCAAAATTCTGCAGAATGAATTGAGATTGGGAAAACATCCACTTTAGATGACATTCTGCAACAGGTCAGGTAGTTAAAAAAAAAAAACATGAGCCATGAATCTCCGTCAATTTGAATTTTGTCGAAGGCGTTATTTCAGCATGAGGAAAATACATTTCAGAATTAAGGGCACTTCCTACTTCATTTCTATGTTAAGAATAATATTGTTTGTTCATTCTATAATGTTCAAATTTCTTCAGATGGTGAATTGTGGATTTTCCTTCGCTGTAATTTAGCTAATCAAAATGTGTGATGGCTGAGCTACCTTTTGAATTAAACTTCTAAAGTTCTTTCCTCATCACTTTCCCATTTAAAGGAACAGTTACACTAGATTTTCAAACCTATTGGACTCTTCATAGTTGATCACAATAAACTCTGCGTTGCCGACTTGCAAGTTGGTCTAATTTACACATAAAAAGGGAATTAATTAGTCTACAAGTTTTTTTTTGTTCCTAAATGCCGCAAAAATGTGACGAAAAGTTAACAATTGTGTAGTAGAAGTAAAATAGAGTAAAATCACTCACCCTTTGAAGACAACCGAGATGCTAAGAAAGGGAATAGAAAGATGTTTAACATTATACTTACTTTTAATTAATCGTCTCGTTGATTGGGAATGGGGGTTTTTTTCTGTCAAAAATTGGCATCGGCCTCAAAAAATCTGTATCAGTTGGACCCCAATCTTGGACCTTTGATACATTGAACAAAAAAATCATTAGTGGGTCTTTAAGATTTGCATTTGAATATATTTGCTTTTAATGCTCAGGGAACTGAAATCGCAACCTCTGAGGTTCCATCCACTTAAGTACAGTGTACACGTGTTTGACTCAGGACAATTAACCCCCCGCTCACCCCCACACACACACCGCCACCACCAACTCCATGGTAACTACCACATTACCTTTTCACTACAGGTCAGTTAGTGCATGTGCTCATTGTTTCATTTGGGGCAATGTGGGAACATTATCAGACTCACTCAAACATAACACACAGCTTTTTAATGGCTCATGATTTTTCCTCTCCAATTCTGTCAATCCAATTTGTCTCGGGCATCGCACACAGACCCCCCGCCCCCACCCTCCCCCCAAAAAACCCACGTATATAGTTCTATAACTGTCATGGGAACACCTTTAATGGTTGAAACAACAACTCCTTACACCTCTAATGATTTTATTTTGGTGTGAAAAAGCAGTAACACTCATAGGAAAGACAAGTGAGACCAGCTCGGTCACTTTGGGGTCTTGGTTCTCTTGTGGTACCTTTAAAAGTACACTTTTGAACACTTATAAATGGCCCTGAAAAAGGTGCATTGCACTGCAGCAATTTTGGGACCTTTGGGGACACTCAACTGGCCACAGGAAAACTCCAGGGAGTACAAGTAACTAAAAGTTGGTTTAACTTTTGCTGCAAATGCAGCTTTAGTGTCTAATACTTCTAATCTTGAGGGCTACATTAGTGTAGCTCATTCCTTGAGGAGAGCAACTGATTCATTCCTCCTATATCCCCATTTCTGATGAGTGCAAGAATAACTTTAGGTCACAACTCTGGACTGTTAACAAGCTATTTCTCTCGGTTTTATTTTATCTCTACTAGTGAATAATCAACAACAAAAGTCTGATTCATCCTATTTAGCACATAGGAGATAAGTGATTCAACGCACCCATTTCATGGACTATAAAAGTGCCGAGTGTGCTGAGTAGCACCACCGAGCGCCGGGACACTACACGAGGTTGTGGATTCAAATAAATGAACAAAACAATTTCTGCGCTGAAATATGAGAGTTGGGGCCTTCTGTACTTGAGTCTTGATGGTCTACATTTTGTCTCGAGACACCGCATTGAGCGTTACTGTGTTCTGTGAGGTTGCACTGGTTTTAAAAAAAATGCAGCACAACAGCCTCTGTGCTCTGTGTCCCAAACAAATTAATTGAAACCAAACAGAGGGGTGGGGAAGGAGAATACGTGTCCACTCAGAAGGAAAACAATCACCCGTGTGAAGGTTGAAAGTGGCTTGGTGCTACGAACGTAATGTCTACAAGTTCAGAAGGCGGTAAACATGCTCTTTCGTTCTCCCATTTCTTATTGTCATTGCATACTTGTCTGGAGTCACATCGCTAAAGTGCCAGAGGAGTGCAGCCGAATGAAGGGCATCACTTCAGAACACTCCTGTGGGCAAGCGATGACAGATGGCCGGAGCAGTGGTGTGGCAGCTGAGAGAGCAGAGAGGAAAGAGCAGGAGAAGATCTCATTTGGAGCCGTGGAGGTGGTGATGGATAAACAAATACATCAGCGGGGCATCAAAATCAATCCTTCTGGCTCACAATCAAGACCTGAAGTAGCACATTATAGATTTAATGAATTACAGCCAAACCCCTCAACTCGAATGAGCAATTTCTGAAACAAATATGCCTCTTAAGTCGTAAACATACATTGTATAAATGAGAGGTGCAACGATTAATCGATATCGAATCAAAAGTCAAATGAATCAATGATTATGACAATCGATTAATCGTTTCGAGACCTTGAGTAAAAAGTTGGAAGAAAATATTGCCGTCTACTTAAGGTCCTCAATTGTAATAAACTGTTTTGCATATGACCGACTAAATGTCTATGAAGTGATTGTGTGCATGTTACCTGTGCTCCAAACCTGGAGAGATGGCAGTTGCGCAAGCCAAATGCAGACATAGGTGACAATCTCGCCACGTCGCCCTCTGTCAGCTGACTGGGCCGCCGTGTGTTCCTACACCAACAACACAATTAAGCCTTCCAGCAGCTCCACAAACACAACTTCACACACTGCCTGTGGAGAACAATATACAAATTGACTGCGTTGTTCAGAAATCTGTTTATTCAATTCATTATTTTACTTGGTTTCACAAAACCAACCCATGATTGCTCAAGTGGTTTGTAGAGCGTTTCACACTACTACTTGGCTGTAGTGCATCAATCATTTCCACACAGATCAGTCATATTTTTCATGCAGCTCACTATTTGAACTTAGTGAATAAACGGTCCTCAAAAGGACACATTCATAAAACTTTAAAAAAAATACAAAATACAACAATATGAATGCAAAAAAAAATATACAGGAATCAATCCCCAAAGCCAGTGAGGAGCAGATAACATAATTACATGACGACTAAGACTTCAATTAAAGAGCAATGCCCCTTTAAAACAGCCACGATTACCATTTTGTAGTGCGTATGATTAAAATATCAAGTCCCTCTGGTCCCTTGGAGAGAATCCAGGATCCTCATATATATAAATCCACTTTAAAAAAAGGACTCTTCACAGGATAAGGTAATTACATATCTTGGGTTGCAAAGCTCCTCTCCATTCCAAGACTGAAAAAGCTTTCAAATGTTCAATTCCTTCTTCAATAGAAGCCCCCCCCCCAAAAAAAAACAACATTACATCCAGATACTCAGTTGATGGCAGTAGTGAGTCACAAGTCCCGCAGTCCTGACCCCACGGCTCATTGACTGACAGCTGAGGGGTGGACAGTACGGCCTTCTGCCTCTGTACGCCCAGGACCGTGTGCAATCCCTCATCATCATCATCTGGAAGAGAGCAATTACAGCATTGGGGGCACATTACTCAGACAGATGGTGGTGGACATCAATTATAAACTTATTTGACCCACTAAAACGACTCGTGTCATGTTACATGAACAAGCGCCAAGTGCTGAAAGCTTTCTTCTGACATGACTAACATTGTCATGAGTCTGATTGTCTCAGCGACCGCTTTTTAAAAAGGGAAATGACTGAAGCATTGTTGATCTCCTATTAAAAACATGAATTTATAGTTTAATTTTTCAGTCAGTCCTCCAGATCTTACCATTGTTAGTCATAAGAAATTGCATGGGACTTTGTTATCATTTAATTAAAACCTCTTAAATTACTTTATGACCAGAACACCAGGGTTTACTTCCATTATCACAGTAGTTTCATTTGAACAGTAGGTCTTAACCTGGGTTCAATTGAACCCTAGTGGTTCGGTGAATCGGTCGGGTTCGACGGCGCTTCTGCCATACAATTAAATTTAAAAAAATACTTATGTCTTGAAATGTTATTTACTTTTGCTCCTGTGTTTAATACATTTATTTTCTAATGTCTTGAATTTGTAAAAAATCATTTTTTTTTATTTTTCACTCATGAAGGGTTGGGTGTATGTGCTTGTGAACTGGTTGGGTTCGGTACCTGAAACATGGTTGAAAACCACTGCATTGGCATGAATGAAAATATTGCATTTTAGCAAGTTAAAAGTCTCCAGACTTCTGAATGAGTCTTTATGTGCTTGGGTAGGTGCTGCCTGACAACGATATTTAACAATACTGTACCATATTTTCCACACTAAAAGGTGCACTGGATGATGAGGCGCACCTTCAATGAATGGCATACTTTGTAATTATTTTCATATATCAGACGCATCCACTAGATGGCGCTACACTCAAAAAATGCCAAAAGAACACGACACTACACCCTGATTTATATAGCGACGATCAGGTGTCAGTAAAACATATTTAATAAAGCAAGACAGTTCACTTAGCCAACAGCAAGTTATAACATTGACTTAACATTGAACTCTCTTGCCGCTGCTCTATTTCCGTGTTCAACTGCGTAACCGATCGCCTTAAGTTTGAACTGTGTGTTGTAAGCATATTTCTAGCAAGGAGCCATTTTAGGGTTGACATATTATCGTAATGATCACACACAAGGCACATCAGATTTTAAGGCACGCTGTGAGCTTTTAAGAAAATGGAAGATTTTTAGGTGTGCCTTTTAGTGCGGAAAATACGGTAGTGGATAACTACAAAACACCACATTCGGTGGCCGTTCTAATATTTTGGTTACCTTTATCTGAGGGAAACTTTACATGAGTGGGTAATGCCAGCTTTGTAAAGATTATTCAGTCCTGTATATGTGCAATCCATGTCCGCATTTAGCAAAGCAACAGCACTCGGGGCAACTTGTCTCCAATTTCTTTTTTTCTTTTAACCACAAAATGTCACTGCATAGTATGTGCAGGCTGAATTTGTGTTTACATATATCATATCGTATTTGGAAAAATAAATCATGTAAATGTTTTTCCCCCACCAGTTTGGCTTCAAACAATCACGTCAAAACGTTGTCTTGCTCACTATTACAACATACACAGAAATGTGTTTATCGGATTTAGTCGCGTGATCTCCCACATATAGGGTTAAGATCTCATTGCACGGGTGAACCTAATAAAGTGGCTGGTGAGGGTAGACATGCCAGGAAAGTAAACAGTCGATTCAGCTCTGGGTAAGCAATTCTCAGAAGAGGCAAAAATATGTGTGCCACTTGCTTAGATGAGTGGGTTGTTCATTACGTTTATAAGACGCCTGTGAGTGGGCGGAAAAGCAACAGCAGCGGGTGAAGAGCAGCTGCTACTCACTCAGCTTCTGAAGTAGCTTCTTTCAGGAGTTTGGCTCTGGCTGCAGCTGACCGGTTCAAATCACCTCCTGGAGGGAGAGAAACAGGAGGGAAGTGATTAAGGCCGGGGGATAGAAAGGCGTGCTTCACTACCACGGTTAAAATATTCTCTTACCTCTTAGATAATCCACAAAGTAAAGCATCACCACCGCCACCAGTGCAACTGCAAGACAAGAGAGCACAAATGTGGAAAAGGCTGTCAATCATGAACAAAAGGTTTTCATAACGGAAAAATAGAAAAGAGACTGACTGCAGATGCAGGAACAGAAAAAGACTTGGAGAAATAGGTATCCTCTGCTGTCGAGGATGGCTCCTGCTGCCATGGCGATGAGAGCTAATCCAAGGTTTTGGACAGACTGCATGCTATAGGGAGGAACATTACCATTAATGAAACACAATCAGCAAGAGTTCATTAGAGAGAAATTAAGTAGATGGGTTCCTACAAGCCATAAGCTGTTCCCAGCTGGTGCTCAGGTACCACAAAGGCCACCATTGGCCAAAGTGCGCATGCCAAGAGGGAGTAGGACAACCCCAGCAGTGACTGGAAGACACACGGGTGCGAGATTATACACTGAATGCTGTAAATAATGTTTGAGATAAAATATGTATCATGTTATTGAATAAAACTGCATTTGTTACGGCAGAGGGGAGTCAATTTTTTTTTAATTGATACTGTAAAAAAAAAAAATGTATATATATATATATATATATATATATATATATATATATATATATATATAATATAATTTCCATTGGTCCATTACCGCGTGAAAAAACACATTTGCGTTCAAAACATTTCACAGGTTACCATGCCAATCCAGGGGGTCCAGAAGGTAAAGGCCAGCATCATGTGAGAGGCCAGCGTGGTGCACACAGCGCACATCACCCAAATCACATTCCTCCCAATCTTGTCCACCACAAAGCCCAAAACGGGAGACGCCGGCGCCGAGATGATGTAAACGATGCTGAGGGATTCAGGAGTCGGAAGGGTACAAGGAAATGAGTTGAAAAAAAATAAACAACTGAGGTCATTCGAGTGCCAAAATGTGCACACCCTGTTATAAATGGGGATCACAAAACCTGCTATAGGTACAGGGCTATGTCGACTGTTTATAGACACAGTAAATAGAAAGAAAAAAATATTTGTAGGGAGGAAGAAACTGTACAATCAGAAAAATTGTGCATGTGCAAATGAAATATGGTTAGGTGCAAACATTGTCTAATGTGAATTACCTGTTGACAGCTCTCGCTTCAGCAGGGGAAAAGTCAAACTTCTCGATGAAAAAGACCCTGGAGGAAAAAGGAGGCAACATGACCTCGTTGCTCAGCATTTGCACTTACAACATACGCGGCTTTCCCTCTGGCATCCATCATTTTGCCTCCCATTTGTACAACAACTAAATGACGACTTGCTTTGGGAGCACAGTACAGTGGAGTGAAGAAGCTACATCAGTCGCTAAATGATTTGAGACCGTCTTTCAAGTTGTGACGACATCAATTGATTTGTCTCACCGTCGACCCATTTTCAAAACCACTTTCGTTTCCGACGCTCACTGCCACCCCTCTGTGGCTTGATAGTCATGCAACATCCTGCCACAAAATCTGACTGCAGACATGGACATTGTGTGTATCTGACAAGGCCCTCTATTATACTCCCAGCGTGGCCTTCAAACATAAGGACGTCTTGTTTAGGAGTTGAATTCTCTTTCTCATTCACTCAAGGACAATAAATATGTTTTCAGGAGATGCCTACGATGCTCAGTGCTCCCCATAAGCAACTATTATTGTAAATTATCTGCGGCGTTACAGCATCGGTAAACTTAACAACAACTCTAATGAGACATAAAATGGTCTCATTCAAAATTCAGATGCACATTTCCTCAGACAAGCTCACAGCTCTCCTATTAGCAAGAGAAAAGTGGAAATTATAAGAACAACTTTGTGGCAAACCGACTGCACTCCAATTTATTTTTTAGGTTTAAGAATGCAATACTTCCAAAATTCGGATGTGCTCTGTCTGTTGCGGACCCATTCCTCCTAGCTTGTTGCCATCGCGGCAACTTGTTTATTTTGTTTTGTTTTTTATGTGGACTGGTGCTTACTGATTCCCAAATACAGAGTTCCCAAATATAGAGACCATTAATTTGCAGCCCCATTGACTTGAGACCAATTTCTGTAAATTCTGGGAGGACAAATAAATAAATAAAAGTGTTTGAAGTGATTCCTGGTTGAGTGAGGGGGTGTAATACTCACTGTCCCAGTCCAATAAAAGGGAAGATGGCCACATAGTAGCAGACACAAATGATGAAGATGATCCACAGGGGCAAGGGGAAGTCTTTCACATCCGTCAGTTGAATTACCTCACCTGACAGTCAAGATACAAACATGCATTGAAGCAGAGACTATTTTTTTTAAAGCCATCTAATTACATTACAGCAGTGTTTGTTTTTTTATACAGCACACATTCATTCAAGTCAGAAATATTGTAACTAAAAGCGGATGATGAAATAGCAACTTGTAGTCTGAAGCTTTTAACACTGGGGGTCAAAGGAGTCATTTATTAGCCAAAGTCAGAATGCTTTACCAGTTTTCCCCTGCTCCTTCTGGAGTATTTTCTCTGCTCTTTTGTCGAGGAATGCCAGGACCAGAGCACAGGTTAGCGAGAAAATGCAGGTTACAGCAGCTGAGGAGAGAAAACAGGATTAAACTCAAATATGGGAATGGTTGCAAATATTGATGGAAAACATTTCGGGCTGAATTTAGATCTTGACAGGAATTGTGATATTACTGTGCAAGGTCTAACCATAAAAAATATAAAAATATCGCTCACAAAGACAGGAAAGGACGCAAATTATTTTTTAAACTCATGGAGGCAGCAGTTCATCACCAAGCCACTGAAGCACACTTGTCAAATAGTGTGCAGATCTGTAAATGTGGTGCATGCAACAGACATCACTAAACACAATCTCCTCCTAAACGCGGGTAGGACACCCCAGACAAAAATTCTCTGCTCCGCCCAGCCCTGACGGAGGTATGAGTGCCTTAACTAAAGAGTTTTTTGTCGACGCGAACAGTCACTTGGGCTGTTGTTTTGTCTTGCATTCCGAGCAGAAATTCCATACAAGAGTGTGCTTCAGAACCCCACCGCTAGATAGCAGCAGCAAACTTGACATTTCGATGAGATTATCATGGATCAAAACAACGTAGCCAATTGTGAACGTGGCGGATATCTTAAGATTTACAGGCACCTTGTGATTGATCAAAGGGTTTGTCACTTTAAGTCTTCCATAGTTTTTGTTGTTCTACTTCTCCCTTTCAGTTTTGCTGCTTTAAATTGGGAATTTCTCCATTGTGAGCCAAATAAATGTTTTCTTATCTTATAAAAAGTGTCACAAAATAGAGTCACGTGCGCGCGCGCACACACACACAAACACAGGTGTGTGTTTTGACCATAGAGAGCGTTATATTTCATTTTGAAGTTGCTTTGTTTGCATAGTCATAAAACACAATATTCTGTGAGATGTGAAAGATCAGTCAGAATGCTCAAAATTTGCTGGCACTCAACAGGTTCCCTTTTTTTTTATGTCTGAAAAGGGTTTTGAAACAATAGAAATCAATTTTCACCACAATTGCTCAACATAACGTCACCAAACCCAAAGAACAAACCAACAAATTTGACAAAGGAGCCTGAGAAACTCCTTGATCACTTGTTTCTAAAAGCTGATGTTTTAAAAATAAGTACAAGTGAGGGTTCCTCTCACTGGTGTCATTCACATGTCCTGTTGCACTTTCAGTTCTCCTTCTGATCTGTTAGCCGATATTTCTTCAAGGGCCCATTGAAGGCTTGTGTAACTCTTGGGATATGAAACCCAAGCCTGAATTTTGTTATTTTGTTACTTTACCTATCATGAACGAGCAGCCTAGCGTGGTGTGACCCGGAGCACCAAGCAGAAGAGTCACTTTGCTGTATACCCAGCCCATGATGTTCATGTTCACCGTGCTGCCCTGCAGATCACGAGAGTGTATGCATTCACACATTGAGCTGCTTCTGAACACAACTTGAGCAGAAGTATTTTGTTTTGTTTTGGTTTTGTTTTACCAAGCGAGCCATGCTCAGCTGAAGACCAAACACCAGGTTGAGCTCCTTCCCTTTAAACCAGTTGACTGCATACGTGTTTTGGGCCACAGCCAGGGACTCCCCTCCAATTCTAGCCACAACAACAGAGTATAAAAAAAATACATTTCATCCACTTGGACAGCATCTAAATCGCAAATCATAATCACAATCGTAGCTCACTTTAAACTCTGAGCCACTCTATAAAAATGTATACATTATATTTAAAGTACATCTTTCCTGGGAGCATTTTATAGAGTATTGCATATGCATATAAAAATCATTAGCTCCCCACAAGATTAGTAATAATAAACTATAGTTATTCAAAAATAATGTTCTTTCATAGGCTAAGTAGAGTATAATCAAAAAGATATATCTATGTGGGAACAATGTGCATTTTCACAGTATAGGATTGATATATTCAATAAAATTAGTCTTTTAAGGAAAATAATTGCCTGCATTCATCTCTCACTTTGTACCAATTAAAAGCAACAAACCTAAATATGCAGTGTATCCTTCTTTAAAAAAAATCTATCCAACAAAGTACCACCTGAAAAAATAATTTGCTCCCCAAAGTACTACCATTATGACAAACAGCAATGTGGTGAACCTTCATGTTCATCAAAAACAAAGCCGAGGGTTTACGCTAAGTCACTGTAACATGATGCAGAGTTTGAACATTAGACATTTCGATAAACAAAGAAAAAAAAGTATACTTAAACAACAATTCAATTAAAATGTTCACACCAGTTGTTTAAAAAAAAAAAGGTAAATCATTTATTTTTCACATCTTTTCCTTTCGGCTTATCCCATTAGGGGTCGTCACAGTATGTTCTGTGTACATTATTTTCCGTTAAATTGCGTTTTATTTTCAGCCTTAGAAATCTTTATTTCAGTATAGTACACATAAATGATCATTTCCTCACCCAAATATAAAACGTCCAATTTCCATCAACCAAAAACGATTCACCAAAGCTCCAGTAGCAAATATGAGCTGTATGGATGAAAGCAACAACACAACATATTAAAATCTTCCCCAAAATATTGCCTGAGAATACAAGCTGGAAAATAACACAAACCTACCTGTCCAATACAAACAAACAGGGAAAAGATGATGGTTCCCAGCCTAATAAGGAAAAAAAAACATTTAGGAGTCATGTGGCTGAAAACTCCAACTTATTAAATGCTGATATTACCTGATGCCAAAGACTCTGTCAATGAGGAATCCCCCAAAGAAGCAGAGGATGACATTGGGCCACGAGTACCAGGCATATAGCTGCATGAACTTGGCCGTGTTCAAATTCAAATCCTTCACAAAACACAAGTAGATTGCTTTATTTATACATTTTCTAAGTTAAATACAAGTAATTTGTAGTCCTGTGATACTAATAGGTTTGATCAATTAGTTTGAATTAATTGCTCTAGACATGTAATTTATTTATTTTTAATATAAAATAGCTTTTTTAAGCAGCTTGCATAGTACCAAAAGAATCTTCACTGAAGTGTACTGCCTGCACCGACAACATGGCTGCAAACAGAAAGGCACTAGCAATAACTTCAAAAAAACAGTCAGTGTCAGCATGTTTTGGTCCAAGGTTGACCTTTTGGGCCATAAACTGAAAAAGGTCTGATTGGCCAAAACACGACACATTATCTCAACTATTTATTTGTACTTCCTCTTTTGAAAAGACAAACACTACCTACCCATCTATCCATACAGTACACAGTTGTACAGGTTATAGGTCACAATAGGTGGATAAGAAATTAAAAATGATTTGTCTTACACTCTTTGTTTTTATGTCACAAACAGGGGTGTGTAGATTTTTTTAAATTCAGTTGTATCTTTATGGGAAAAAAATACCTGAAGGACTTCAGTCTGAAGAGAAGCCGGGTTGTCATAACAGAAGTAGCTTCCTGGAATAAAATAAGCCCAAAAACACACAATTGGAACCTTTCACACGACACGAGTCTTGGGTGAAGCTGAAGGTTGTATTTCAGGAAACAAGAGTTTTTAAATAACCCCGACGCTCCACGTTGGCGCCTTTTCGTGCTTACCGAATCCGAGGAAACACATAAAAACCAAGACAACGACCCGGTGCAAGACGTGCGCCGGATCGCAGATGGCGGGCAGCGGTGTGCCGACATGGCCACTCTCCTCTACGCCGGGCAGAGAGTCCTCTTCCCCGGCATCCGCCGCCAGAAGCCCCCGGTCCTCCTCGATGTCCGCCATGTTTCGGATCCACCGAGGAAAGTTGACGGAAGTGAAAGAAGAGGCAAGTGATCCATCACGTGATCGGGCACATGCACGTCACGTGAAAACACGACACCGCCAGGAACCCGGAAAAAGCGATACAGGACAATGCATTTAGATTTTAATTCAAACAAAAGTTATTGTCATATACAAAATTAATTGTCACTTATAAAATTAAAAAAATATCACACACGCTAACTCATAAGAGGTGGCACGGTTATCCACTGGTTAGCATGTTTGCCTCACATTGCATGCAGAGGTGCAGAATTTGATTCAGGCTCCAGCCTTCCCTTGTGGAGTTTGTATGTTCTCCTCGGGTAATCATTTTTCCCCCCAACATTCCAAAATAGTTGTAATCGTGAGCGTGGATGGTTGTTCATCCATTTGTGCCCTACAATTTGTTGGCAACCAATTCAGGGTGTCCCACGCCTTCTGCCCGAAGACAGCTGGGATAGGCTCCAGCAAAGCGAAAGCTGATTAGAAAATAGATAGATGGATAAATATTTCATAAGGTGAACAATTGAATGAATATTGAAAAATATATTTAAACCACAAACCCTCTAAATAAGGCTGATGTTGAATATTTATGGGTTGGTGTGCCAGTTGCAGGTCACATCCTCATTTTATGGGGCCCAGAAGCAAATTATCTACTTTTGTTTTTTCTATTTCTTACAAAATGGGTTTGTCCTTTTAATTGTGTCATAAAATCTGCATCGGGTTCTCAACCTTTAACAGCCAGCTTGGTTTTTCATTGGGTGATAATGCGGAATGAGACAACAATAATGCTTGAAAAGTAGAAATAATGCATCTAATCAGTTCGTACGATATCATCCGTTGAGTCAGTTAAACAAGGCAGGCATAAAAATTCGCCTTATGAGGACAGAATGTCTATGTGTGCACCATATACCATTTTTATGTTGAAGCGACTACCAAGTTCAATTAATTCCCACGAAGAAACCAGCATGAACTGAATCATTTTCACATTGTTTTAAATATTACTGAATTGTCACTATAAACTTCCTCTTATATTCCATAGGTATCATTTGGACAGATAGAAGGCCATCCGCATTTGACATCTGTAAGGCTTTGCAATTTATTGAGACATATTATTCATTCCCTTGGCCATGGCTTGCCAATTAACATTTGAACAGTGTTATAAACTTGACAACTTTATGACAATCAAATTACTTCAACGCATAGTACAATTTGTGTTATCCATGACATATTTCTCGAAACAGATTCTGTTCATGATCTGTGGATGCCTGGACCTCTGGTGTATGCTGGGACCATCTGTCACCCATGGCCCTTTGCAGTCCACTGACTCTACTTTGAAAACAGCTGTCATGATTGAGTAGATTGGCCCAAAGCTAAGGTAGAGAGGAACAATTGGTTTTGGATTCGAATGCCCATACATAGGTTTGAACTTTTTTATATTATACAACATAGCTAATAATTGGATTGGATGAACTTTATTGTCAAATGTAGTGTATGTGTAACATACAGCACAGATGAAATTTATTCCCAGGGCTTCCAGGGACCCATATTTAAGAACCACTGAACACAGACATTGTTCCATTTTGCTTCAGCCATGCAGGGACACGCAAGCTCAATAAGCAAGCAGCCAGTAATGTGAAAGTGTCAGGCCTCCTGCCACTTCCCTCTACCTGGCTTGACTCTTCCCTGACCCCGATTTGCGTCCGTGCATGCGGTGCCAATCAACGCTATCACAGAGTTGATTTAATTTCCATGAATGTCATTTTGAATTTCTCATAACTCACTGTCGCGGCCGTCAGAGAATTTAATCGGTGGGTGACAAATGGCCTTTCCTCTGGCTCCAGTAACTGCGTCACCGCCCGTGGCGAATAGCTCGTTAATTTCCTGACCAAATAACAGCCTCTGCAGTCAATCCAATACGGGGTGGAATGGAGGAAGATTATAATTCATAATTACGATACATTAATCAAGTCTACATGCAGTTGCAGACATGATTGTCTATCACATGAATGGTAACATTAATCCTTCCACAAGTAGTTAATAAATTCCCTAAAAATTGTTCAGGGAGAAAGTGGTGCTGGAAAGAAAAAAGTATGATACCTTTATTGACAATCGTGGGGATGTACACACACAAGATATTGCGATCGTAAATATTGATCAGGTTTAACTTTTATCATTGTTGGACCCCAACCAACCGGGGTAGAAAAATTACTCTTTAACACAATCTACACCAGAGGAGTTGTTTTTAGAGACATTCGGCAATCTGGCATCTGCTGACTTTTATCTATAAGGCGAAAAATATTCGGATTAGGCACAATTGATAGACATCCGCAGCGGCTCCTCTTGTTTTATGTTGAGAGGGAAGAAATTTCATCTGTGCCGTATGTTCCACATACACTACATTTGACAATAAAGTTTTCTCTAATCCAATCCAATTGTCGGTGTTTGTTTCCCCTATTCTGTGTGAACTAGAAACATAAAAATCATTGGGGAAAAAAAAACATAAAATGGTGCATTTTTTTCTCGCCAGTAAGCAGTGAGTTTGCTTAGCAGGAGCAGTTAGCAGTAAGTGCTGAATAAATAGTTGGTTTTTTTGGGAGTTTACAGAGGGAGAAGTGTCAATTCAAGGAGATTAGAGATCAGGAAGTTGACAACGACATTGAGTGCGCTTGACATCATGCATCCAATGACTTGGCAAACATTTGTGTTGTGTGGCAGGAACAGCGTGGTCACTGTTGCACTGTCATGATCTCCCGCACTGTTTGTTGCATCTATTTATCCATGAAGCTCGTGTTGATTTCAAATATCCAACTTGCTGAGCTTTATTTAGCTGTTTTTACACAAATTGAAATAGCTGTATTGGATGTCTTTCATAAAAAGTGACATACTTTGATCAAAATACTTGAACGTTCAAGAATTACAGCACACTTTTCACTCACTTAAATACCCTGTTAAAATCAGTCAATTTTGGGGTCGGTCCAGTCTCATGCCAATGAGCCGGTGTTCATCCCACCCATTTCTGCTCTGGAGTATAGAGTGTGGCTGTGGTACCTGAAGTTGTGATCTACTAATATGTAATTTGATCTCATCCTTATGTGTTGCAATTCCGTAGCTAATGCTAATACGTGCAGCCAACAGTTTCTTTTGTTTGTTGACACAATCGTCGGTTTGTGTATTTTGCTTCTCTTCATGGTATTATTTGAATGCCTGTGATGTCACAAAAGAGCCAAAACCTGAATGGCTTACTTTATGATAAGTTTCTGAAAATGTTGGAAAATTAAGTTGCGTGCACATACTACGTGGCACTCCAGAGACCCACATATGTCTACACAGCCAATGAAAAAGTCAGTTTTCTATAATACGTTCCCTTTACATCAATACTGTTAAATAAATGAACAAACCAATCAGCATCCTTTGTAAAGGCAGCAAGAGGCATGCTTTAGACATCACATAAATTAAACTAAATGCTTGTGAACAATGGTGACCCAGAATAGAGTAGCATGGATGTTGCCACAGTGGCAGTTTTGTCAGAAGTGGCCAACATATTAAGGCTTGACCAATTGCCCTCTTTTTTTTTTTTTAAAGGTCCCCGCCATTTTCAAAGCAGTATTTCTAACTACAAAATATTAGACATATGTACATATTGGACATGTTAGGTAGGTCCATTGTGTTATTTTGCTGGATCATTTTTCACCACTTTGTTTGTCATTTGCAACATATCCAGCTGTGTGGACGTGGCAGTGGGGGAGTCTCCTCTGTGGAGAGGCTTTCTTCTGAGCGTGGCCGTGAGTCTCTTCCGAAACACACTGCACAGGAACAGGTAAATGAGCGGGTCAAGACACACATTGGTGGCCGACAGCCACAGCGTGGTCTCTTTGGCAATGAAGAGGCCGTTCTTCGCCCGGCACTGAGTGATGGCATTGCGGGTCTGTGTCAGAGTGTAGGGAACGCGGGCAAAATGGAAGGGGGCGAAGCAGACAAAGAAGACGGCAACCACCACGAAGACTTTGGCTTTGGTTTTGCGGGTGGCTGCCCCAGAGCTGCTTTTTGAGGCTTTGTATGATTCATACACCTTCTTGCTTATGAATGTGTAGCAGAACACCATCAGGGCCAACGTTCCCCAGAAGATCACCTGCAGGCAAACACAAGGGAAGGGAAAACATGATACTCCCGTTGATCTTTCTCTATACAGTCGATCCTGTTGAGGATCACATCAGGAAGTTTTTCCGAAATGACTTTGGGCAAAAATTGGAACATAGACTTGTCACTATTCAATGACAGGGCAATTATGAATGAGGTTCTGAGTGGGAATTAATCAGTGATGTGAACCACTGCACTATCAATGGAAACACCTGACCAAATGAATAGGAAACTAAAATTCTGCCAGCAGCGATCAAATTGTTAGTTACACAGCCTCTGTGTATTACTAACCTGCATTGTTGCCAACTAGATAGCTCACTAAAGAAGCTTGTGTGAATGTGTTCTATGGACCATGGCCGAAACCATCCTTTGAGTTTTTGTGGAAAATGATTAGTTAATTTGCTTACTAAGTACCTAATGTGAAGTGTATCTGTTTAATGCTTATACACTGTCTTCTGTCCAACTAACAGACTAAGTAAAGAAGCTTGTTGTAAGGTTAATATTATCATCGTATTGATGAAGACCACATCTCATGGAAGCCACAGAAAGTCAGCCATCTGAGTTTGTGTCTTATTTAACTACTTTGTACATTGGCCAGAAAACCAATCATTATTATCTTTGTAAAGGCAGCATTTTCAAGATATCACAATATGATGGTGTACCTAATGAAGTACGGTAATTATTCTTATCATGGATACCTGACAGAAGTAGTTGAATCCTTCATGCCAAAATAAGCCGGCCCGGCTCTTCATCGAGGTACACTTGATGCGTCCGCTAGAGTACTTTGGCGGTTGGTCACTTAGAATCACATTGGGCAGTGCTAAAGACAACATGACCACCCACACAGTGACACTCAGGGCCTGGCCCACCCAGACCCGCTGCAGGGGCCCCTTGCCAAAGGGCCTGACTATCTTCAGGTAGCGGTCCATACTGATGAGGCCGAGCAAGATGATGCTGATGTACATGGTGATGTAGAAGAGAACGGCTGAGTAACGGCAATGGAAGGCCCGCAGAGGACCCGCACCCACGCCGGCGTCGCTTAAGACCCTCAGGGGGATGGTCAAGGTCATTAACAAATCAGCCACCACCTGTTGTTTAAATAAAAAGATTTTTTTTTAAATCACATGATTTGATTAGTCATATTGTGCATACATAGAATTCGATTCAATTACAAGTTTATTGTCAAATGTGCTGTATACAGCACAGATTAAATTGCTTCCCTTTCAACCAGACAACACGAGGAGCCGCTGCGGGTGCGGGTACCGGAACATAAATCCAACCATCCAGTCATCCATCCTTTGAGCTATCGATCCAAACAAACATCCACCCATCCATCAAACATCTCAAATCAAGTCATCTTTTATTGTCAAATATGCTCTATGTGTAACATACAGCACAGATGAAATTACTTTCCTCTCTGTGCTGCACAAATCACCCATCTATTTATCCAACCATCCATACAACCACGAATATGCTCAAACATCTACCCATCCAACCATTGATCCAATAATTCCATTAATATTTTTTTTTATCATGAAGTACTGTATCATATTAAATTCCTTTGAGAGATGATGAGCTTTTTTCCTAAAAAGAAAAGATGGAAGCTGTGAAAGCCATCCTTCCATTGTCTGAAGCGTAGGGTTACGCTATTGTCAGGTCAGCATTGCAAATGAGAATCTGTTCGCAATTGCCGTACCCAGAAAAAAAAAAATCAAGCCAAGCAGCCAAGACGTTGGACACTATTGATAGACTGCTTGTACCAACCTCGTGTGATGCGTAACAGCCACTTACCACATTCTTCAGAAAAACCATGAATGTGGACTTGCTGGGGATGCTGAAGAAGATCCATGCCGCCACTGAATTGAGCAGAAGGGCGAGTATGAAGAGGATGCTGTACAGGGCGGGGAACACGACCGAGGTCACGCTGATATCAAGGACGCACTTGATGGAGGTATTGGCGAGTGAGTCGTTCATTTTCTTTTTTCTAGAGATGAGAAGGTTGGATGACAGCAGACAAATGCGGTGTTTACTATGATGGACAGTCCCTCCCACCCTCTCCAGCCTGCCCTGATAGCACTAAGTAGCTCCTTCAGCCAAAGACTGTTACACCCGCGCTGCAAGAAGGAGAGATACGGACGCTCGTTCCTACCGACTGCTGTCAGGCTGCTGAATAAAAATAACAACAATAATAACAATAATAATAATAATTAAATTATGTGAAAAATTGTAAATAGCACTGCGATTTATCCATTTTGTCTTTATATTGCACTTAATTGAACGGTGTTTGTTTGTTTTTTCTTCTTTCTTTTTTCTACCCACATGCTGGAGGCTGTAAATTTCCTCAGTGTGGGACAAATAAAAGATATCTTATCTTATCTTACAGTGCTAAGATTGAAAGAGTTCTTTCATCGTGCTGAATGGTGAAACAAACAAGGAAGGGCAGAGTGTATAGAAGTGGATGGAATGCGGTTTACAAGGTTTTCAGCTTGTGGTCGTAAACATCAAATTGTTTACAGTTACTCGGTGTATAAACACAGCCATGGGTCATGAACCGTATGCTGCTTCATCATTTCGCGAGACAAAGACAACTTCCATTTGTCTGTGAAAGACAATTGTAAATAGCACTGCGATTTATCCATTTTGTGTTTATATTGCACTTAATTGAACGGTGGTTGTTGGGGTTTTTTTTCTTCTTTCTTCTTTCTTCTTTCTTCTTTCTACCTACATTCTTGCTGCTGGAGGCTGTAAATTTCCCCAGTGTGGGACGAATAAAGGATATCTTATCTTATCTTATTATATTCATCATTGTATGGGGATTTGAGTGCTCTCAACAAGAGTTGGGCTTTGAAGCAATGATAAGCGTTTCGAACCAGGATTATAGTGTCAAATTAAGATTGATAAACCATTCCAAATTAAATAATGAATCCTTTATTTTTAGAGAGAATATAGAATATTTTTCCCCATATTGTCAGTAGTTCTTCTGCGTATTCTTTGGGAAAAGCTTCTAGACCAACTGTCAGGCACTGTGCCAACATATACTGCACAGTCCTTTTTAAAAAAGTTATTTACTTTGGTGAATTCACATAAATGCATCTAAGAACTTTTTGAACGACAAAGTTACTGAAATGATTCATTCTTACCTGTGTCCTTCTGGGTTATGTGGCTGTGCGGCGTGGGAAGCAGAATAAGAAGATAAGAAGAATACCAGGTGCTGATGTGAGTAACCAAAGCCCCCCGCAATATTTCAGAAGAAGGAAGTGGTGAAATATCCGATTCTGCTGTATCTGCTCTCATCTGCAGGAAGTTAGCCAAACAAAGGAAACCCAATTGGGCATATTGGGGTTATTTTATTTCTTCAGTTAAAAAACTCCTGTCTTGAAGAGTGTGCGTATCTCTTTGAGTGTGTTTGTCTCTGGAGCTACTGTCGACTTTGCCAGGCTTCCTGTGAGTGAAAGAAACTTTCCTTGCTCACTTCCTGTCCCAATTGTTCCCTGAGAGGTTGGCGCTCGTGAGTGCCAGTCAATGGACCAAACAGCGTGTGCCTGTTCCGGGGGACCGCCATCCAAGGAATGGTTGTTCACCCACCATCTTAGCCCACTTTTCTTTTCTCATGAGATGATGAAGTCAAAAGGAGATGCTCAACAAATGCATATCATGCGTCAATATCCAATTTGTGTCTTGTTGATTCCGAATGCATCCTGCTGCCGTGATGCTTTTATTGCGTTTGACTCCCTTTTGGAACTTTCTATATATAATGCAAGCATCTTGTGAGAGCATGTCAAGCATAATTTCCTTTGTGACTTTGCTTGTTGGATCAGGACCAGAAACGACAGCAGATGGGAAAAGAGCGACTCGTAAAAATGCTGGCGTTGAAAAGCGGCCCCTGGGCGATCGTTTCGTTAACTTTGCTACTTGGGCCAGTGGTAAAGCGTGAGGTGCAGCAGCTTGAGAAAAGTGATGAAAAACATATTTTGCTAAATAGCAAATACAGGATGTATCATAATTAAACTTTGTAGAAACTATAGTTCACCAGAGCTACTAAAATTTGGCTCTGCGTAGGGTTTCAAGCTATTGTTTGAAGCTTCGGGTTAAGAGGTCAAACAACGGTTAGGGGTTCAATCCTGACTTAGGGTCACATGATTTACCATTGTCTGCAGTTGATTCAATATTTTTAAGGGTGCAAAATAGCCCAACATTGGCTCGGTCCCTTTTGGGCCCAGAATTGGGTTAGCCTATTTCATTCATTTAACATTACTTTTAACCCAGCAGTTTTCAGAGTGTGTTCCTTTTTAAGACTTGATCAGCTTTTAATGTGACATCAAAATCAGTTTTCAAGCTTGAGGTTTGTTGAAATATTGCGTGTCTTTAGGTCACCATACTTGCTGGCACTGTTGTTCGATGCCATCACAACATCAGTCAGTGTGAGGTGATATGTTGAAGCAGCGGTCCCCAACCTTTTTAGTCCCAGTACCGGTTTAATGTCAGGCAATATTTTCAGGGACCGACCTTTAAGGTGTGACTGGTAAATACAACAAAATAATATGATATAACCCGCATGAAAACTGTGGTATTCTAGAAACATGGAAAAAAAACACGAATCATGACATGAGGAACGTCCTATCTGTTTAAACGTGCCTTGAACATAGGATACACCGCGAATACAAAGTGCATGAAAAATACGACTCACCATCGCTGCATATAATACAGAGTGGGCTTGGTGCGTGGGAATGTCCTTTTGTGAGAGTCCGTATTTTAAGTAGGACTCCTGATACTGTCCAGTCAACGTATTCTTCTTTTTCTTGAAAGTCGTAGGCTCCTCTTCTATGTCCTGGCTGGGCCCTTTGCACTTCCCAAAGAAACTTCCCAAAGACGTTTGTTTTTGTACCCATTTTGCTAGCTCCAGGGTTTAATTTTAGTGTTTAACCTATCACGTGACCGAGAAGCGCGCCCTCACCTGCGTCAAGAGTGACATACCTTTCAACTCATACGGACGGTTTAGCCATAGTTCATACGGATTTTGTGGTGAATCTTACGTATATGGCCGTATCGCACATATACGGATTCTGAAAATGTCAGTTTTTTCCCCCCTAACAGGTAGTTCCGTTTGCTTTTGCCCAGAATGGTGCTAGTCTCCTCAAATGCTTTAATTTACGGTAACTTTCCAGTAAATCGCGTGGTTCCTAGTTGAAAACAGCAGAGTATTCATTGCATACTTCGGTAGTGTACAAGCAAGTTCTAAAAGGAAACAAATATATCATTCAATAATATATAATATTATATATTATATATGGGCGGCCCGGTAGTCCAGTGGTTAGCACGTTGGCTTCACAGTGGAGAGGTACCGGGTTCGATTCCAGCTCTGGCCTCCCTGTGTGGAGTTTGCATGTTCTCCCCGGGCCTGCGTGGGTTTTCTCCGGGTGCTCCGGTTTCCTCCCACATTCCAAAAACATGCGTGGCAGGCTGATTGAACACTCTAAATTGTCCCTTGGTGTGAGTGTGAGCGTGAATGGTTGTTCGTCTCTGTGTGCCCTGCGATTGGCTGGCAAACGATTCAGGGTGTCCCCCGCCTACTGCCCGGAGACAGCTGGGATCGGCTCCAGCACCCCCCGCGACCCTAGTGAGGATCAAGCGGTTCGGAAGATGGATGGATGGATATTATATATATATATATAGGAATACAACTCTGAACACAGTAATGCCACTAAGTAGAATGATGATTAGACATTAACAAGACATTGTATTATGGAGATCTACAATAAATATCATTGAAAATTTCGTGGGTTTTTTTTCTGCCATTATTTTGACATATAAAATGATTTGGTATGTTATAAGGATTTTTTGCTCTTTATAAGGATTTTTTTTTGGTAGTTTATACAGGATGGCGCTCCGAAAAGTTGACAGGTATGGACATACTGTCAACGAAGGTAACATAGAATCCAGTACATTTTTAAAATAAAGCATCTTTCAGGTTCCGAAATGAATAAAAGGGAGGTTATGTCAAATCTTTGTTCTTTCTGTGCGTCCGGTACCAAATGACCCACGGACGGTATCGGTCCGCGGCCCGGTGATTGGGGACCTCTGTGTTGAAGTATATGTCTGACTTGAAATATCACTAAGGCCTTACTGTAAGTTCTGCTTGCACAGTTTGGAAAGTATCTCTGAAAAGTCTCATACAAACCGAAATTAACATCTTTGTCATTAGTGTTGTGTCTACAGTGCCCAGGCAATGGCCCCCCAGAGCTTCTTTCATCATTGAATGGAGGATGTAAACCTCGCCGTTAAGTTAGCCCCGGACAAAAATCTGTGCCCGTTTTTTTTCATTGCACGCCACAAACTAATGATTTTGTCCCAATTAAGAAGCCCATAAAGATGCTTTTTAAAAATGAACCTGTAAATTATAATTGCATTTATTTATTTATTTAATAGTTACCATGGGAGACCTGAAAGAAATGAAATATTGACATTTTTTAGGTTTAGCACCATTCACTGAATAAACCTGAATGCGTTGATACAGCCCCTTTGGATATCATAAGCGCTTTACAATGTGCACGGCCTCATTCACACGCTCACACAGAAACACGAGAGGATTCGGCCAGGGGGACATGCGAGGTGCCAACTGCTTCATTATCGCACTCAAGGCCTCCATGATATGCGGTATAGCTCATCATTTAATTTCTTAATGATTCATGCATCCTGGCCCTCAAACCCATCACTGTAGGGTTTCAAGCATGGATTTGGCTTCGAACAAGAATTACCGTTTCAGATTAAGTTTCAATGCCAATGTTAGGGCTTCAAGACACGATGATGGTTTCAAATCAGGTTTAGAGTACCAAAGTCTGTTTTCAAGACAGTGTTAGGATTTCAAATTAGTGGTAAATCATGGTTAGGATTAGAACCACAAGTGTTTGAAACTGATGTTAGGGTTTGAAACCTGCGTTTGCAGGTTTCAATATGATTTTAGGATTTCATACAGTGGTGAGGATTTCAAAGTAAGGCTTCAAGCCTGGGTTATGGTTTTTCAACAGTTTAAACAGTTTCAATTTTGGGTTTCCAGTCAGGTCTCGGTGAAATCATGAGGTTTCAAGACATGCTTAGTGTTAAAAAGTAGGGTTTCAAACAGTGTTTGATTCCAATGATAGGATTTCATTCCAGGATTCGAGTTTAAAATAGCGTTTGGGCGTCCAACCCAATGTTAGGATTTCAATTACCGGTAAGGTCAGGGTATCAAAGTTGGGATTCAAGCAGAGTTTGGGTTTCAAATAAAGGTTTTTCATCTGAGTTAGAATTTCACTTTTGGTTTCCAGCCAAACTGAGAGCTTCAAAGTCGGCTTTCAAAACAGAGTTGGGGTTTGAAAATGCGGCAAAGGTATTAAGTGGTTATATCTTTCCAGAGTTCGGTTCATACGAAAGCCTAATTTCCTCAGACTGGTTTTCAGCAACACGTTTGGAGGGAAAACACGTTACCGCAATTCTCAAATGTCACATTTAGTTCAAGTGTGTATCCGTTTTACAGTTGCACTTAAATAAGACTCCCTTACAACATATACGAGGTGACTGCCCTGGGATAGCCTCCCTCATTCCAAACATGACATTTTAATAACCCACAGTTAACTCACTGACTGCACACACGTGAGCATTCACAGGGGCTCACTTGTTTGAGGACCACTATTTACATAACAAACAAATCCACACTGTGTGCCAAAAAATGAGAACTGAGAAACTGACTGGACAAAAATTCATTTGAACATATTTTTCTCAAATTTCATGCTTTGTTTACAACGCTGAAAACAGCAATAAGAGAACAGTCCTTCATCCCAACCGCTGTTCAAAGAAAGAAGCCTAACAGGCAACAACAGGAAACTTAACTGAGCTATATCTTTGCTCATCACTTGCATCATGCTGAGGCTGTGTTGAGGCGACCCCCACTGCCAGAAGAAAATAACTACCGGTATTGTGTTTGTATTTGTTAATAAATAGGAACTCCTACATTTAGTCACCACAATTGTAGGCATACTTGCACATAAAATACTTCTTGTGAACTCAACCGACACGCGTAAAAAAATAAAAAAAAACTTTAAAAAGCAAAGTGGAATGTTTTGAAAAACATTATACGTATTTCGAAATAGTTGCGGAAAAGTTGTAGACCTAGAACTATGTAGTGCTGAATTGCGGAAATATACAGTCGATCCTCGTAACGAATCTGTACGTTATAACGGTAGTTCGTTGTAACCATTTCCAATAAAATGGCCTCCAACTACCATGTATCAGCATTTATAGATGTAAAAACATGAACATGTCATACCGTATAAACATGTCAATTCCAAATATGTGTATCGTGTATGAAGAAAAAAATATTTTTATAAGACATGAAACAAACAACTGTAGTGTTCCTATATGCAGTCAGCAAATGAAAAGTGCCTTCTCCAGTTCTGGATGTGCCATGCCGCGAAGCCATTTATGATCAACTTTTAATCTATTGGCCTCGAACTCTGACATTAATTTTTTGCCATTACAGATGATTGTCGAAATCTGCGACTTTGCCAATTCGTCGTCTCGGCTGAGCTTCGTCTGGGAGACTCCCTTTCCAAAGTGAGAGTCAATTTCAGCCTTCACAGACAGCAAGATTAGCTTCCGTTTACCAGACATGTTTTCAGATCATGTGCTGAGGACCACGCGGTGCCTCCGGAAGTCCAACTACTGGTATGTAAGAGTTGATTAGTAGTGTTGCTAAGCAACGGTGAGGCGGGAATCCTGTGCTGTACATTTCGTTGATAAGCAAGGTCACAGTGGCAGTTAGCTTCCCATGGTTCACTGTAACAAAGGCCTTTTCACTATTTTGTCGGAGAAATCTGGCCATTCTAATGAAGTTTACAACAGACGGCTGCTGACGTGGCATTGACAGTGTCAGTCGAGATATACATGCTCCTGTACTTGTCACTATTACATACAAATGTACAGATGGCAGATGTTCGAGTGGCATACCAAGAACAAGGAGGCAAATTTACCCGCATTGTGTGTTGTGCTTTGCGAGCGACACTGCGATGGTTGAGAGGTACCACAAGCTATAATCAGAAGAACAGAACAGTACAGGTTAGGATCAACCCTGAGGTTGCCATGTCTAAATTTATTGTTGTTTTTTGTCCCTCCTATGTCATGCATTCTTTTGTACTTTGCAATTTCGCCCTGAAAAGTAACACTGAGTGTCTTGTTTATGCAATTAAAAGTGGGGTAGGTGTTGAAAGGAATAACAGAAGTCAAATAAAACAGCGCACATTTTTCTTTCCCCCTCCCCAATGTAAATATGAGAGTAATAAATAAATAAATAAAACAAAAGATCAAAATGAAAACTATATGGCGCAATAACCTTTACAAGGCATCATAACATTTCTGCTGTCAGAGTAGAAATTTTATATTGTGGTTTTATGTCCAATTTGTGTCGCTCCCACAAAAAGAAAGACAAAGTGCACCAATCAGGGTTTTTATTAGACTGAATTGAGACTATAACATAGCACCATTTCAATTTAATTCAATTCATTTAGTGCACCTACACAGTCTAATGAGATCAAATACAAGAAACAATTCTGCTTTTACAGCTATTAATCTGCTCACTTTTTATTGGTTTATCAATGTGTTTGCCAATGTTGTTGTAGTTTTTATTTGCATTATATGATGACATAGCAGTAATAACCAGAAAAACTGACGAGGTTATGGTCTTTCTCCACATTGTCGGGTCTGGCAAGATTAGAGCCTCTTCAACCAGACAAACACAATCTTCAAGCAATGAAAGGGAACCGCTGAATGGTAAGATTAGAGTTTTTTCAAGTTAAAAATAATAATAATAATAATCAAAGGGATATGTACCGTTATACTGCATTGGTAGGTCCTCTTTTATTTACCATTTACCTTTCGTATGTTGATGAATGTCATGTATTAGGGTCATTAAATAAAACACACTGAGATATTATTAATAATAAAACAATTCTATTGATGAAATAATAGTGACCTTGAAATGATGTAATCTGTAATCCAATCCTTAGCCACTGGAGGGCAGCTGCTACATGTCCATTATTAACAACACAATATAAAAGAAGCAGTCACTTAAGTGAACCACAGGCAGAACAGGCTACATGATGGGACACAACTCATTTGCCATTAAAAGTAGCTGTTAATGTAACATTGAAAAAAACAAATTTGTGTGTATTGTGTTTTTGCTCAAATTCATTGTAATGAAATTCACATGACTATTGCATCTGTATTGCTTCATATAACATGTTCCCTTTAAAATATACAGTCGCCTCGAGTACATATACTGTGGAATGCCAAGAGACTTCGAGCCTCCTTAATACATTTTTCATACAAATCAATGAGTGAAACAATTAAACTTTATTGACAGTGCTTTTCACACCAGCATGTCAATCAAAAGACTTCATAAAAGAACAGTCATACATAAAACAATTCTTTAGAGTTAACATATGGCCTTTAAAAAGGATTCGACAACTTTTTGTAAACAACAACACAAAACAGGCTGTAAAGTACCCAAAATACATTCAGTCACATTTTTAATGTTGAAGACTCAGCACAGTGCAAAAAAAAGACAATATACAAAGTAAAAGAAACGATCAATAACATACAAACACTGAGTCAAATGGTTCTTGCTCTGATCAACCAGAGGACGGAAAAATGACATTATTCAGGGCCTACTGAGCCAAATTAGAAACCTGATTGGTGAAAGAAACAGTCCCATTGCTAATTTGTAATATAGCATATTTTACGTTACATTAGCCAGCACTATATTCTGAAGACCCTCAATTTACATCTTATTTCTACAATATTTAATTTGGTTAAACCACACTGAATATGCATCTAGTCATGCCGTTGCCTCACCCCATGACATCTGAATTATGTCCTGTTTTACTGCCACTTCCCCACCTGGAGAGCGAACTTGATGATTATCGTAGCATGGATTCTACATCGATCAACCAGGACGGGATCTGAAGAGGACCACTGCTGAGGAGGTGTTGCTGTGTTGGATTCTGCATCGACCGATGAGAATATCATAAGGAGAACCAGTTCCCCAATGGGGAACTGCCTGCGAGGCTTTATTTCATTAAATTGTACAGGACCATCCTATGGGATAAATGTTGCCCATGCTGCATCCGATGCAGCCTGGTCACCCTGGAAGGAGGATCCCTCTATCTCTGATTCCTTCTCAAGATTTTTTTTTCATTATTTTTCCTCCCTGGCTGGGAGCCGACACCAGGGATGTTGTTGTTGTTTTATGTACTCCGGGCCTCTGAGGCTCTTTGTGGACTCATTTAAAGGCTATATAAATCCAATGACAGATTATATTGGCATGGCAGCAAAAAGAAGCTGAAATCCGCTTTTAAATGTAACAACCACATACTGTACATGTACTGGAAGCAATGCACCCAAGAGAAAACTCTGTGAAAGGAAGATAATAGATTGGTAATAAAGAATTAACACAATTTCAAGGAACAAATATTATCCCTGCAGAGGAGACATTGTCACCCTGATTGTCCAACACTGACACACACGTTTTTCAGAGTGGTGCTGCTGGAATCAGTGTCTGAGCCCCTCTCTAGCAACCAGCTGCAGGTGCCGGGTGGCAGCCTGAGGGACTTGAACAGCGTAGTCCTGAAGGACTTGCAGAGGAAGAAGTAGATGAGGGGGTCTAGGAGTGAATTTAGGGATGACAGGAACAGTGTGCTTTCTTTGAGCTGGAAGAAGAAGAGCTTCAGTCGGCAGTTGAAGAGGAGGCCCCGTGTCTGGCTCATTGTGTACGGCACACGAGCGAAATGGAACGGCACAAAACACAGGAAAAACACGGCCAGGACCAAGAAGACGTTGGTGTTCATTTTTCTCTTAGCCTGCTCTTTTTGCTTGGCCGAAGCCCTTAACCTCTCGGGGCGTCGAGCCGTGGTGCGCAAATACGATTTGTACAGCTCTTTAGTGATTAGCGTGTAGCACACGAGCACAATCAAAAGGTTCCCCCAGAAGATGACCTGACACACGTGGTTGACCACCTCGTGCCAATAAAGCCCAGCCTGGTCCTTTAGGTCGCTGCACTTGAAATATGGCGACCGTGGCGTCTTCCTGGTCAGGATCATGTTGGGGAGGCAAAGCCCAAGAAGGACCATCCACACTACGGCGGATAGGAGCTTCCTGCGGGCCAGCCGCTTGGCATTGGTGCCCTTGAACGGCGCCATGGTCTTCCTGCAGCGGTCGATGCTGATGAGCCCGAAGAAGAGGATGCTAATGTACATGGTCAAGTAGAAGAGCACCGAGGAGACTCGGCACACGAATATTCGTAGGCCAGTGGAGGCCATGTTGGAGTCTGATAACACCTGCAGTAACACAGAATTAATCGAGGAAATGTTCAGCCCGCATTTGGGATACCTACACCACGTAACGTGGATCGTCCATCCATCCATTTAATAGGCAAGGCAACGCAGTTTTATTCACGTACAAAGCAATTCAATGTGCTTCACACATTCAAAAGCACAAAACCTAAAAGCACAGGTGAAGACATTCGAAGGCAAAGCAAATAGAACAAAAAGAACTGATTAATACAACTAAAAGAGCATACAGTGACAACATTTAAACACATTTATAAGCAATATATTTAAAGACGGCGGCACGGTGAACCACTGGTTAGCACTGGTTGCTTAACGTGGTTGTTTTGTGGGTTAATAAGTTGATACAACTTTTGGGGTTCAATAAATAACCCCAAAAGTTGAGGCGGTCCCCTTTTGAAGCAGTTTGGGTTATTTTTGACCCAACTATTTTTAGAGCGTGAATGGTCAATCTAAATGTACGGGGCAGAACATCCACATTGATTTAGTGTAAAGCAATTTGGTGGAGCGAGGTTGATCCGGACCAAAGAATCACATTTATGAAAATATTTCTTTGGATGTGGGAGTGGTCGCGGCCAACATTGGTCATCACATAGCACTGCCCCTGGGGATAGGCTCAAACTCATCCATGACCTTGATGAGGATAAGCGCTATCGAAAATTAATGGCTGGAAAAGGAAAATGAACACCACCTAGACAGCATCAATCAAGACCAAACATTAATTTTGTAAAGGCGTCACTTGTGACATAGCCCTTTTTTTTGGATTTCATTTAGATTCGGTCAGGTGTTTGATGAACTTCTTCAATGATTGCAGCTCAGTAAAGCTGTTCGGAGGGAAATCACTTTTGGAAGTTCAAACTGAAAATGAAAAATGTTTCTGGCTGCCGACTTGATGCTTTAAAGTGCTCCATGAATCTTTTAGATGACTCTATTCCCCATGTGAAATGTCAGACTGCCGTTTACTACCGTTTCACTTGCCTCAGTCTATAGACAGTATTACATTCAGCAGACTGGATGGCTTATCGTGAAAAACACATTTACGACGTGGCAGCCGAAAGTAGTGCATCTTGATGGCAAGCAAAATATCTATAAATTAGCATAGTCGTGGGTGCACATAATATAGGTGTGGTTCTCAGAGGAGCAACAGAGGTTGTTGCGTGGTGCTCGTTTCTTTCCGACTTCATTGGATGAATTTAATGTAGGTATACATAGTTATAGTTTAATTGCGGGACTTTTCGAGAGGGGAAGTAGAGAACAAACAAAGATAATGTGGTTGCACCCTCCTAACTGGGGATCTGATCAGAATTCTCAGCACACGTCATGAGAAGGCAGAGTGGGGGTTGAGTATCCAAGTTCAGGGATACGGGGAGGCAAGGCAGGAGTGCAGGATGTATTCAAAAACACTACATTCCTTTTCCAACATCAAAACGAGGCATTTGGAATCAAATTAAAAGACGTCCAAAAACCAAGAAACAAAGTAGCAAGCCAACACTGTGAATAGACTCATCGACGAGAGCGTGACAGGCACAAAACAGGAGTAATGATCCAACAAAGACTGGGGGGAAAAAAGAAACAAGAAACACCTGGATAAGACATCAGTAGCTGAGGGAGCTTAGATGTAGACACAAAACACAAAAGACCGGGCCAATAAGAACAGGTGCACAGGAAAACGATATACACAAAGACATCAAAAGGGACACAGTAAAAGCATCCATCCATCCATCCATTTTCTGAACCACTTTATTCTCACAAGGGTCGCAGGGGTTGCTGGAGCCTATCCCAGCTGTCTTAAGGCAGTAAGCGGGAGACACCATAAACCGGTTGCCAGCCGAACGCAGGGCACACAGAAACAAACAACCATCCGCGCTCACACTCACACCTACGGAATGTTTAGAATGTCCAATCAGCCTGCCATGCACTTTTTTGGAATGTAGGAGGAAAGCGGAGTAGCTGGAGAAAACCCACACAGGCACGGGGAGAACATGCAAACTCCACACAGGAAGGCCGGAGCTGGGCTCAAACCCGGTACGTCTGCACTGTGAGGTCGACGTGCTAACCACTGGACCACCAGGCCGCCCCAGGAAAAACGTGACAAAAATAAAAACAGTCAAAACCAGATCAACATACACCGGTGATGACATCCTCTGCTATTTAAAGTGGTTCTCATTAACCCCAGATCAATTTCACCTGTTCCCTGAGACATTTTATATTCGTTCGAACCAAAACCTGAGGATTTGACTGCTATTTCTAACCTTTTCATACTTCCTTTGACCTTGGCTGAACCCTCCAGTTCCATCTTAAGAAAATCTGCCCCAAACATGATATTGCCACCATCATGCTTGATCGTAAGTTTGGTGAGCGGTGTTGTGTTTCAGTTAAACACACTTTTTGAAAATGATGGGCAAAAGGTTCAGCTTTGCAAAAGCACTTTTCAAATCTCCCAAATGCAGGTCAGAAAATATTGTTGTGGTCCATCCTGAAATCTGCATGAAAGTCAGATGAATGAACCATTCCATTGCCAGTGACTGTCATCGATCTTAATCCCGCATGAAACAATCGCCCATGGGCCTCACCTTGAAAGGGAACGTGAGGGTCATGATGACATCGGCGACCACAACGTTCTTAAGGTAGATGATGAAATGTGAGCGCGAGGGGATGCGCAGGAACACCCATACCGCCAGGCCATTGAGGGACAGCCCGGCAAGGAACAGGACGGAGTAGAGAACGGGGAAAACGACCGTCTTGACGACATTGTCCCGCGAGCAGGTCAGGTTGCTGATGTTGCCTTGGAAGACAGTCTCGTTTGGGTCCATGAGGAGAGCTGTCTGAAAAATTCAGTTCAGTTTTAATGATGTAACACAAATCACAACAGAATTTGTCACTGCGCATTTTACAAAAAGCGCACGTCTAGAAACACACCCCTTACTTAGTGGAAAGAAACATTTACCGCATGCTGATATTTTGGTCTTATATTGGACCACAAGGTGGTTCTCAAACTGGGGTCCGTGAGCCGTAAATTTAGGGTTCGCAAAATAACTGAAAATTGTAATCAGAAATGGCTTTATGCGTCCCTTAACGTATTGAAGCAGCAATTACACCTGAGATTTGAAGGATGTCGATGTTTCTTCAAATTCTCTCTCAAATCTTCCACGTTTTTACTGCGTTTTACCAAGTACCATCTGTACAATCCCTACTATTTAGAGGTACATATGGTCGTTATGCCTAACAAGAGGCGATCCTTGAAAAAATTTCTCTCCGGGTCCCTGGACCCCAAAAAGTTTGACAACTCCTGGAGTACAAAACTATATAGTTGAGGTTATTTACTGACCAGCTAGCTTTGTCCCATGAAGATCTCGCCAAGCAGACTGCTATTTGTTTGTCTGCAGCCGAGGTACGATCCCGCCAGTCTAATGTGACAATGTCTGTCTGTGTGCACACTTTTGCCTTGCCTTCTGCTTTCTCTTTCCTGTCTTGCGGAAACGCTGCTGACAATTGAAAAGTCAAAACAAGTGTCACCAAAAGGCAATCTCAACAGGAAGAAACGGTCGAGAAGCATCGCAACACTCCTTTTGTCATTGGTCTGTCTCTGTTGATGACAACGATGAGCGTACATGGTCGTGTATTGACTGGTTGTCTTTGCCCAAAGTCACCTGGGAGAGGCCAGACTCTTTGTGCAATCGAGTGAAGGAGCAAAGTGTGTGGATGGAAGTTATGAAATCATACGGGATACGCCAACGTGTACATGCAGGCCAGATCATATCGATCTATTTTATATACCGCTTGTTTAGGTCAGCTCTTAGTTGACTTGAGCCTATTCCGTGGGAATTTGGGAGAAGTTGTTGTTGAATTCACTCCATGTATTTCTGGATACAGATACATATTTTAATCTACTTAAAAAAATGTATCTGGATTCATCTGATTTTATTTTGTGCAAATACTTGAGTATGTAAATGAGTAAATTCTGCACACTCTGCGTACATATAGAAAAACAAAAACATTCGCTCTCTCATTCACACCCATTGACCATTTTGGGGCTTCAATGAACCAATGAATGCATGTCTTTGAAGAGGGCATGATGCCCTCTGAACAAATGATTTGATTAAAACTGGATCCGTTTTTTGAGGAAATGAAAACACTCTCCTGTATGGGTTGCTTTCCATTTTACACCACAAGATCTTCAGATTTATTTTCACCCCATTCATGTACCAACCGAAAGTAATGCTGAAGCTTCCCCTGTCTGGGCCCGAACAGATATGTCAGCATCATTCACTTCCTTAATTTGGCTTCATGCACGCATGCCTACAGTACATAATAAACACATTGTCGGCATTGTACATGCGTTTACCGTAAGGTTGAATTTTCTTCTTAGCTGATGCAAAATGCTTGTAAATGAGGACTACATTGAGCACTACTAAAGTGATTTATTTAAAATCTGTGAGGGAACGATTCCACTGTGATATGCAAAATGCTGTTCAGCTTTCTCTGTGTTCGGACTGCGCAAAAGGCTGTGAAAGTGTTTTCGACCGAAGTGTGAGCAAAAATACCGGTACTTTTCTTTTCATTGCGAAATAAATGGCTCACCATTTTTTTGACACATAACATTTGTGTCAATGCATGTCTTAGCATTTCCCCTTTTTTGGAAAGTAACATCGCACCAGTACTTTGAATGACCTTCTCTCAGCAGTATCGTCATAGTTTTTGATGAACACGAATTACATTGCAAAGGCATATCTCCTCTCAACCAATCACCCTTGCATTTGCAAAGCTTTCTCATTAGTGTTGCCAGCTCTGGATCCAATCCCATCTGATTGTTGCGCAACAGGCAGCGAACGCCCTTGATTGATCGCCAACCAATCACAGGCCTGCCCAACAGCATTCACCAAATGGAATGTGAACAAACAGCCACGCACACAAACCTGTACACATGGAAATCTTCATCGACTAGTTCTCGGACAGACAGGAAGAGAGAAGAAATGGGGTGAGGAACACACGACTGAGCCGAATATCTACTTAGAGTCAGCCCTCGTGCAGTGTAATAATGCTTGGTAAGAGATCGTAGAAAAGGTGATGTCGAGAGGACTCTGGTAAAACAGATCAACATCCGGTACTGCCGCAGCTGTGCGACCTCTCACCTGTGAGAAAAAACAGTCGGCAGTTGATCATGTTGCCATTCTGGGAGGGCGACGTAACCTTTAAGCACACAGACGGTGGTCTGTTTGTTTGCAACAGTCTTTTGCATTCCTGCATCTCCTTGGTCAGGTCAAAAACGTCGCCCTTTGTTTGGACAGTGTAAGGTTTCTTTGAGCTACTGCTGCTGGCTGACGATGGAGGGCTTCTAAAAACATTTTATTATCTCTACCTTTCCACTCTATTTGAGAGAAATAGACCATGACATTTCTGTCTTCCAGCACACACGTTTATTTCCATGCAGTGCACATGTGGTGACCTACTCCTGCCCTCTTTGATACTCAAAAATCAAACCAGAAAAACACAGAACGCTCAATTTGTAATGATTTGGAGCTAAATAGTCTCATCAAAGAAAAGGTATGCTGCACAGGCTCAGCCTAAAATTGCTCCCATGAAATTGAAGCTTGATTATCGACATCATCCACCAAGGTAGCAATGCGTTGACTGAGCGAGTGCTTTTGGGCCTCCTGATAATGTACAGTAACCTTGTGCAGCTGCGCAAACGAGTTCATTGTGCAATATTGGCAACCTCAAAATTCCATATGCCTGGACCGTGGATCTGCTGTAAAACCAATGTTTCATTCTACACAATGACTGGCTTTTGCTTTAATTGAACCCCAAGAGTCTACTTTGATACAGGTTGTAGAGTTGACTGTCTGGATCCATTTGGCACACGGGCTTTCCTGTATTCCTGTGCGGCTGAGTTGCCGGTTCCATTCCAAACACACAGTAAGTGCTTTGTTTTCAGCTTGATGATGACTCATGGAACTGGTCTGGAGTTTGAATTAGTGCACAACCTACTTGTGCGGAGGAAACAGGGCAATTGTGCAAGTCATGTGACGTATTATTACCTCCCCTAAAGAGGTTCTTTTTACTGACTGTGCTTCTTCTTAGCAGCAGTTGCAGGCAGTTTAAGGTCCATTACCACCAACCTTAAAAACAAAGCCATATTTCCAAAATATTTGCATTCCAAATGGCTAAAAAAACACTCATGCAGAACATCACTTCCTGGCCAAGCCTTTGTGAAGCTTTCCAATGACTCACAAATAATATGTGTTGGGTTTACAATCCATAACTAAAGAGTACTGTAATTTTCTTGCAATGTAGTCTCCCCCATGAAGCTGTTAAAACACTCTTTCTGTGTACCTAGCAGCAGTGAGAAATGTCATTGCTCTTTGACTATTTGTCCGATCATCCCTCTGCCCGTGACAGCAGAGTGTGGATATGTGGCTTGCGAGCAGGCAAAAAGGACAACAGCTCCCTTTGAGAGGTTGGCCCGGCCGGGATACCTCACATATTTGACACCGTGTCTCTGTGTGCTCAGCAGAACGCTTGTGTGCGCACACACACAAGACATCAGATGTTAACTTACGCACACAGAGTCGTTCACATTCACAGGTCACTTCATCTGGTACACCTGCACAATCTAATGAGATCCAATACAGTAGCTATATCATCCAACTATTCAGTGGTGGTAACAGAACAAACACTTTATTAATGTCCTTAAGTATAAATAAATTATCAGGTACCTGAGCTTTATTTTTCTGATGACATTTTACTTTTATTCCCTAAATACGAAACTCTTTTGCCGTTCCCTCGATCCTTTGCCTCCTCTCTGTAACATTCTCACAGCCAACAACATGGCATTCTAATGTGGCCACATCAGCCTGAAGCCCAGGTACACATGCTGGCTGCCCAATCATAACTAACTAACCAACTAACTAACTAACTAACTAACTAACTAACTAACTAACTAACTAACTAACTAACTAACTAACTATCTAACTAACTAACTAACTAACTAACTAACTAACTAACTAACTAACTAAGTAGTTGCCCCCTCCTTGCTCTTCTGCCTCATGCATGCACTCATGGTGGACAATGAGACACTCTAGAGTGGCAATGTCAGCAGATCATCCCAAGGGAAGGTGCTTTGTTGGGGTGCACCCATGAGGAGCTAACTAAATGCATGCCACAAATGGGCTGGATAACTACTGCTCCAAACAACATCACTCACAAATTGCTGAGTCAAAAGCTAAAGGATACAAATGGTTTGGTCCCCTCTGAGCCTCTGCTTAATTCTTGCTGCCTTTAATAATGTCTGGTCCGCAGATGTAAGGGCAGAGGAGCTCAGAGAAGTAAGGTGGAGCGAGGCCATTGAAAGATTTGGAAACAAATAATAGGATCTTAAAAAGAACTCTAAAATGTATAGGGAGCCGGTCAAAGGATGCCAGAGAAGGAGGTATGTGCTCCCTCTTATGACTACCAGTCAAGAGGCGCGCAGCAGCATTCTGAACCAAGTGGAGACGCTAAATGGAGGATTGGCTGACTCCAAAGTAAAGTGCTCTCTGTTCACTTTGTAGGATCCTGAAGGTGTCGAATCAGTACTTTTACTTATAGCAATCTTTTTACAACTTTTTACACGTTTTGCCAGGTCTTTGTACTTCTACTCAAGTACAAAGTCGAGTACTTTAGCCACCTGTGCGAGTAGTCTGCAAATATAAGGTGAGACGCAATAAAACGGCGCAACTGTTTGCTAGCCTGATTTCAGTAAGACAGAGCTATTCACGGTGTCTGTTTCTCCTGTGACGTCACTGAGGTATGTGCTCAATGCTGTTAAGAGAGATGCACTGCAGCAGGTGGTCTACAGATAATTTCATGTCATTTATCTCGGCCTCTTCAAACTGAACCTGTGAAATTGTTTACCGGTTTAATAGGGTGACACAAATTTCGTTTTGTCGGTTCAGTTTCCTCAGATACGTCACATTTACATGCCGAGCCTATCATATGCAAGCATGGGCTTCTGTTGTAATAGAGCACTTTGACATTCTTAATTAGGTGTGCTGGCCTATCTAAAAAAGATCGAGGTCTGTGGTACATCGTAATCCAGAGAAGCGTTGATGTACTCAGAGTAATGAGTGGAGCAGTAGGTTTACAGTAGTAGGCCCTACCGATTCACATGATGATTCTCTGTGGGGCACAAACAACACATCTGTAGACAATCAGAATAGAAACCCGTACTTCCACTGTCCTCAGGCCAGATGAAGAATATGGGCAAATTAAAATCTCTAAAGCATTCCTTTACTCAACAGCTAAATACGGGAACCCAAATATTAGAAACAGCTGTTTGTACGATGCAGCTCGGTTCCACACCAATGTGGCTACAATAACATGCATCTTAAATTAAGATGGCTTTGTAAAGGCAGCATTTTGGATCACATTGGATGACAAGTATGATGTACCATCATCGGAGTACTCACCTTTTCTAAAAGATAACCCTGACAACACAGACGGCCAACAACAATTGGGAAACAACATACTAATCTTCTTATGTGCCTTATCAGAAAGATTTTTTGTAAACACCCTTCATCAGCATAGGTTTATAATTTAACATATACAAGTCATAACACAATATGAATACAATAATTTGTCAGCAATAGCAATAATACACGAGTGATTGTGCAATAGTCAATACTTCAGTGGGGTGGGGGGGTCACATTGATGATACAGCACTTATTGCTCTTTCACATTGTCCATTTAAAATCTCATTTTCACAGCTTGCTGGTCTGTGTGTAAAGTTCCCGAATGTGGAATCGGGACAGCCGTGGCGCCATTAGGTGGTTTCCAATAGAATATCAGGGGCGTAACAGGGTGAAGCTTAACACTTGTTTTGTGATGGATGGATGTTTACTCTATCTTGATATTTTGTCTGACTCCTGATATACTTGACCAGATTGAATAAACATCTTAAAAATTTTTTTTTTTTAAAGACACACATTTCAACTTGGAGGTCCACCATTGTGTAAACAAGTATAAAAACATCCGTTATATATGATAAAATACTGGTTATTTTATAATCTTTTAAAGTTAAAATTGTGTGCCTCGGTGTAAAGTAGCGAGTATAAGAAGCAACTGACCACAAAAAAAGAAAAAGGCCTGCAGAGTAAACAGCCTTTGGATGTTTGAGATGACCAAAGCATGACAGTTTCCCTGAAGACAACGTGGAAAGAGCTTAGTTGTGGCTAAAAGGGCGAAGTGAGAATTGTACAACAGAGGTGTGATATTATATCGCCGGGGCAGAAACTGAGAAGTACGCACTCGCTACTACACTGTGCATTTGTCGGCGCATCGGCAAGAGTGAACTGCGTGTATCAAATGTTTTGAAAAGGTTTTTCCACTTATGCGCTTGGCTTGCAGTCATGTGAGGCAACCGATCCATAGCGGCCTCTTACGGAATTTGTTGCCAAGTTGAGCATCAAAACCTTTTTAAAAGAACGGAAAAGTCCTGTCTTGAGATGTCCATGTTCAGGCCTCAAGCAAAGTGGTTTAGGCATGGAATTCTAGACAATAAGCTGAAAATATGTCACACCTTTCCACTTTTTGCCATGACCCTTTTTTTCCTTCACTTCATTCCACGTTATCAGTATGTTGTGAGCAGGACCCTGGAGACGGTGAAACATTTTCGAATGACAATGTGAGCAACGAGTCACCAGAGATCTGTTTTTTCCACTTTCTCCAAGGACACCCTCCTACCCAGCTCGTGCCGAGCAAAAACACTGTGTATTTATCCGACCGGAAGCCAGTCTAACTCTCTCTCCAGCAACTGCGGTCCCACCGCCAGACAAAACACACACTTCCTTTCAGTAGCCACACATTAACCATAACCCAAATCATACAATTTTGCCTGAGACACCCACGCGGAAGGATAAAAATGCAATAAGGCATATTTCAAATCATTATTAAGGTCTGAGGTGGTATTAAAAATAATGTTATTCCTGCTGTAAGATGAACAAATTAACTTCACTACCCACACAGGGCCTGTGGTGTGAATGATGAGCTGTTTCGGGAGTGTGACATAATGATGATGTGGATTTTTTAAAAATGAGCAGCCATACGAAAGCATTTAGCAAGTAATCTACATTCCAACACTTATGGAATCCACTCAATATTCTCAGCAGTTCTTGACTACCGGTACTCTCCTTCTACCCCATTGTTGAGTGTACTGAACATAACCTCCTTGCGCAAAAGAACATTAAATGTGAGGTTGTGCAAGAGGTAAGTCTATTTGCCTTTATCAAAATGTGATTCATTCAAGCCACGATTGAAGTCTTTTCAGCGAAATTGGTTCCAGTTGCTCTTAAAGTAATCAAGCATCGTGAGAAACAACCAAATGAGTGTCAGGGTTAGAGTTGCACTATTTTTTATTTTTATTTTTATTGCATTTATCTTCTAAAGAGAGCAACATTCCTAATAATTAACCACAGCATTAATTACACCAACCAGTCTCATAGATCTAAAATACGGTTGATTAGTAGAGATTTCGTTCACATCTAAAATGAATTAAACTGTGGTTCCCACTTCAAAACACATTAATCAAAGGCAAAACTCCAAACGAAAGGGGTTTTTAACAATTTATTTTTCTCCCATACATTAGTAGGTAGTAAACAAATATAGACTGTATTCTTACAGATAGGCATAATGTATAACATTACTGTAAATTCTTGTGTACAACACAATCAATCACAAGTCTTTAAAATTGCTTTAAGTGTGCACTGAAAAGTAATAAATGCATCTATTTCATAACGTAATTATGGAATTGTGTATCGTAGCAAAAAAGTTACGTATCCAGTGTTAAACAATCTTCATCCGGTAACTACATTTTCATAAAACAAAGAAATAAGCAACCTTGTATGGCTTGGTCTTGCAAGATTTGTACAACAAAGTCACCGACGGTATCTTCTTAATTTGCTGTGAAAGGACAAGCTGCTGACAAGACTGGATGTGCTGTAATTGAATCCACATGTGTGGCCAGCATTAGACCCTCAGTGGAATCACTCTGGGTTAGAGCGTATGAACACTTTCTTCTCCTTGAGAATCCCCTCACATGAATGAGTCTCAGCTATGATTTTCCAGACATTCATTTCTCAAGTCACAAAAACAAATAGCTGTCTCAACAGATGTGTTTTGGAAGTTAGTTTTTGTTTCTGATTCCATTAAATTTGTTTTTGTTTCTTCAGTCCTTTGCTAATTTTGAAATGAATGTCAGAGATTTTTCACTAACGAAGTCCAACGTGACATTTTCGTGAATCGCATACAGATGGATCCTTTATCCTACAGAACAAAATCTCTATTAGAATCTGTTTCCTTCTGCCATGATCTTTAGAGGACACGCACATAAACAGCCTTAAGGTCTGAACCCAGTTGGTTCTTGGCTACACATTTGTATGTGCCCGAGTCAAAGGCTGAAACCCTCTGGACTACAAGCGTGCCTTGGGGGTGAAGCATTTCACTTCCCAAACGCCTCCCTTGTCGTGCCACTGACAGAATGGAATGATCAGGCAGCTCCCAGGTAATCTCCGGTTTGGGTACACCAATGGCAGCGCAATTGAGCTTAATAGGGGTTCCTGCCATTAAACTCAAGGTAGGAGGTGGCATTGTAGTGATGCGTGGAGGATAGGCAATGATAACAACAGGGACTGTTAGCACAGCTTCACCTGCATCATTCCGAGCTCTGCAGACATAGTTTCCTCGGTCATATAGAGTAGTCCCCTGAACAACTAGAGTACCATTCTCTAGCAAATTGTAGCGGCCCAGGACTTGAGGCTGGGTAAGTGTGTGGCCTCCAGGGAGGGTCCAGTAGATCCTGGGTTTTGGACTTCCATCAGATAGACAGTGAAGGAACAGAAGATCGCCGAACATACTGCGTATTATGCCCCTCGGTCTTGTGAGGATATAAGGCTTTTGCCCCACATCCAGAACGATGAGCTTTTCAATATAGCCCATGATGTTTTTGGCACCACAGCGATATTTCCCAGCATCCTCAATACGAGCGTTAAAGATGACTAAAGACCCATCGTTATCCACCCGTCTGTGGGTGTTACGCCCACTGCTAAGCCGTATTCCATCAGGTAGAATCCATGTGATATCTGGCTTTGGGTGTCCATCAGAAGAGCAGTTCAGAACAATGGTTTTCCCCAAAGGAGAGACAATCCGTTCATTGAAAGGGTTTTTAAAAATGGGTCTTCGGAGCGTGTTGGTAACCTCGAGTTCTACCACTAATATGGATTCTCCGCCATCATTTGTCGCCATGCAAATGAACTCTCCAGTATCAGTAGGACGTACATTACGAATTTCTAAAGTCCCATTATGATGGACATTAATCCTACCACCGAAGTACGGCGCCTTCAAAAAGATATTATCTGGCATTATCCAGGTGATAGTTGGAGTTGGATTGCCTTCAGCTTGACAGTCTATGAGTTTCCTAGAATATTTTGTCGAGAAATCTTTTAGTACAGTCCTGTTGTGATGGAAGCCGTTGATCACAGGTGGATTACCACCAATTTCAAGTTTGTAGACTCTTCTTTTTTCGCCCCCAGGGTTGCGAGCTATACAAACATACTCTCCGCCATCGATTGGTTTTGCATTCCTTATATCCAAAGAGCCATTTACGTGCAACAAGTAGCGTTCATTTGATGCTGCTATGACATCATTGGTCGGCAACATCCACAGGATCCTCGGTTTGGGTTCACCAACTGCTTCACAGTCAAAGCGAATGTTACCTCCGGGTTTAAGTCTGGCATAAGTCTCACTCTTTTGGCGTATCTTGGGAGCAGCAGTCACGACAGTGATATGTACGTGCATTTCATCTTTTCCCACTTGGTTTTCAGCAATACAAGTGTAGTCTCCTTCCTCTGTCATACCAACCTGGACAAAAACGTACATAGATGTAAGCCGTTACGATTTTTTTTTTCAATAAATCATGCAGTTTGACCATAGTGGTACTCTGTAGTTCACTCACTTGATTGACATAAAGCGTTCCATTGTCAAACAGAGTATAGCGACGTATTCTCCTTCCTCCAGTAAAGGAATCCGCCTGCAGAGCGCTGTTAACAACAGTTCCATCTGGAAGGCCCCAGGAGATCTCTGGCTTTGGAGCCCCTGAGGCTTTACAATCCACTTTGAAGTCATTACCATACAAAACCTTCTTCTTGCCATGTGGCTTGTGCTCTATCTTTGCTGGCTTCATTGATACCTTGACCTTCATGAGTTGAACATCATCACCAGATATGCTTTGAGCCATACAGAGATAGTCTCCTGCATCTTTATCAATTGCAAAATTGATGACCAGAGTACCATTTTTCAAAACCTGGAATCTGCTGCCCATCCTAAGAAAAGAAAGTGGAATTAGAGAGGACGGAAAAGCAGTTGTAAACAATCCCATCATTTACTTGCATTTCCTACTTCCCTGATTGCATATTATAAACATTTTTTGCATGTATTAGTTTTACTGCTCTAAAAACCAAGAGAAAGCAGACAAAATTCCTGCGATTGAGACTAAATCCACTTCAGACAATTGAGTATGCAGTCAGCAATAGTCTTTATGTTACTGAGATTGGTGGTGGAATCTTACCTATGTGATTGGTCTACCACTACATTGGATGGCAACCTCCACATAATCCTGGGTTCAGGCTCTCCACTTGCTGAGCAGTTTAGGCTGATCTGATCCCCAAAATACAACTCAGTTACATGCTGTGATGTCACCACTATTTTGGGTGCGGATTCTCTTCTCTCAACGGTCAAAGTCACCACCCTTCTCTCTGAGCCCGTGGAGCTGGTGGCAATGCATTCATATTTGCCATTGTCAATTGGAGCCAGATCCTTGATAAGGAGGGTTCCATTATCATAAACAGATATCCTTTTGTCCCAGGCAAATCTTTGCGAATTGACCAACACGCCGTCGTGCAGCACCCAGTGAATCTTGGGCTGAGGGTTACCTTGACCTGTGCAGGGCAGCCATAGGTTTTGTTTTGAAAAAGTCTTCACCTGCTGCCTTTTCTCCTCTAAGATACCCGGTGGGGCAGCAACCACGTGCAGGCGGACCGTAGCAGTATCAGCTCCAGCTAGGTTACTAGCGATGCATTTGTAATAACCTCTGTCAAAAACAGACACCTGTCTGATGACCAGAGTCCCACCAGCTGTCACCGACACCTTTCCATTTGGTGTGTTGTGCTCTCTGACTTGCGTGCGGTTTGCCAGAATCCAGGATATCGTCGGCATGGGCCGACCATCTGCCTTGCATTGAATCTCCACTGTATTTCCTGCATGAGACTTTATTTCTCTCATTTTGGGCTCTAATATACGTGAAGGGTAAGCTACCACGGAGAGAGTGACAATCAGTTTATCTGAGCCATGATTATTCTCAGCAATACAGATATACTGGCCTCGGTCCTTCGTAGTGACATTCTGTATTGACAATGTGCCATTGCGCAACAACTCGTACTTGCCCATTCTCCCCTTGATGGTAACTGTGTTTCCTGAATGGGAGAGAGAGAAAACTTAAGAAAAAATCCTCTTTCAAACAACACACCAATCACTAACGCAATAACTGTGACAGTTGTGGCTCCTTGCAAATGTAGAGACTCTTTAAATTGACAAGCTACCAGTTTATTTCGGTCACTTCATCAACTTATAGAGTCTGCAATCGTTTTGTAACTTTTGATTTACGGGTACTATGATGCCAAGATGCTAAAAAGGCCATGGTGAAAAACAACTATAAACATCTTCCAACATACAATACCTGTCTATCCCTTTTATTACCTGTGCTTGTGGAGAAGCGTTTCCAGGATATGACTGGCAGTGGGTCTCCAACAGCTTCACATGGTAAAAAGGCATCTGAGTCCGTCAAAACCGTAAAACTAGCTGCATTGCCACCAAGTATTTTAGGTTTTCTGGTCATGAGCATAGTAGTTGGTTGAGTGCTGGCAACATTAGGGATGGTTGTGGCAAGTACATTTTTTACATTGTTTCTGTTGTATGTATAGATGTAGTCCGGTTCTCCTGTATATATGGTCATGGTCTCAAAAGAAACAGCTTTCTCTGTGTCCTCTTTGGCACCGGTTTCCACCGTAGGTCTAGGTCTTCTTGGAGCTGCTGTGTGACCATTCAGCGTCAGTGTCGGCGATCTGACATTATTGTGGATCCTGTTTTGAGTCGTCGCGTAAGCTTTCTCAAATGTAGGCATTGTGTTTAAGCGGATAAAAGGTGTTCTTGTAGTACAGGAAATGTCCGAGTTGACTTCTTTGGAAGCATAAGTCTGCTGCTCTGATATTTCTGCACTTCTGTCGAATTCCCTTGTTGGTGTATACATTGCAGGTTTGGAGGCACTCTTATGGGGCAATAAAGTAGTCTGGATAGTGTTTGCCATGGTTGTTTTCTTATTGTCAAACGTATTAGTTGTGCTTATGGCATACAATTTTGTATTTTTCAGTTTCTTTGAGGGTCTGTGTCCCTTAAATGGTCTTCTCCGTCCTTGGCGCCCTCTCTTTCCACCAGATCTTGGCCTGGTTGTAGGAAAATCATCTGGAAGTCCACCAGACCCATATGAAAATTCTCTCTCTGGATTTTCTCCTGGGGGTGGTTTGGTTGTAGGCGAGGAAGCAATAGTTTGTCTATGCATTGTTGCTTTAGCAGTGGTGAAGGACTTTGAGTAATAAGTTGGGCTCATTGTCGTTAGAGGCTGAGCAGTGGCCTTCAGAGTTGACAGGTCAAAATCTGCAGAGAACAAATCTTCATAGTCATCGTCAAACAAACTGACTTTTATTTCTGCTGTCTTGGTTGGAAATGGAACCTCAGATTCTGGTGGTAAGTGTGTGGTGATGGTGGGCAAAGTAGTTCGGGTTATAGCTGAAGTCTGAGGTACAGTCAATGTTTCGGCGGGGATTGGCTTTCTTCCATGTATCTTGCCAGTTTTGACTCTTGCCCCAAATTGTGTATTGGGAGTGGATAGTTCCATATCTGTGGTGGGGTGGAAAAAACAAAAATAGATCACTTGTTTTGCCAGTGTTACAACACAGTACTTCTGAAGTTAAAAAAAATGCTTACCTGTTCTCACTTCAATACTGTATGGTACTGTAGTATTCCGCTCAGATGGCCGTATGAGTTTATTGATAATGGATTGTATGTCACTAATTCTGTTGGGTTTAATGATTCTTCTGCGACCGTGGAACATTCTTCTGCGCCCACCTCCTCGACTCTTCTTGTGTGGGATGATGTGTATTTGCTGCTTGGAGATGATGGTGGATCCTAAAGGTGGGGATTTTATTGTTTGGGTGGTATGGAAGGTTATTTCATCTTCCCGCCTCTGTGTGGTGGTGACAGCTCTGATCGTGGATTGGCTTTCTGGATCCGAATGGACGAAAAGCTCCACAGGGTCTGTGCCATCCCTCATTGGAGTAACATTCGGATCAATGGTGAATGAGAACACCTCGGTGGACGTTTCTGGTTCTGAATGATGTTCTCCAGAATACTGGAGCTGAGTTTCTTGTGAATAATCTGTTATTTTGAGGGAATGAAGCTCTGTAGTTTCATCAAAACTAAAGACGCTTGAGTTGGGTGAAATCAGGTTATACAATGTAACACCTTTTCTCTCACTCTTAACTGGGGTGTTTGTGTATATGTTCTCTTGGATTGTCATATAATCTGTTGTCAGTTTTGCTCTTTCTTGACTGAAAGTGACGCCACTGCTGTTTTTTGTGACTTCTATTGTGTCCATGTTTTCCATTTCAAATTCACTACCTTTTTGAGAGTTATGTGTAGTGGGCAAAACTGTACCAAGTAAAATTAGATCATCAGGTACCTCACCAGAGCCATTTTCATTATCGTTTGACAAAAGAGTCTTTGAGTCTTTTACTGCCTTTCTTTCTTTAGTGGTTTCTTTTGCGCCATCTTGAGCTTTCTTCATGAATTCAGCAAATTTCTTTGGATCAATTTTCCTAATTGTTGTATCAAAGACCCTATTGCTAAATCCACGTCTTTTGCTGGCTGAAAACCTCCTTTGTCCTATTTGACCCTCTGAAATACCTTTTCCCCGTGACCTCAGTCTGGGATGACGTCGATCAGAAACAAAGGTTTTGGCTTCTTGAGTAGTTCTATCAGATGGTTTGTAAGAAGGGATGTCGCTGACGGTGCTTGTGTTGTCAGTTAAAGTTGGGTCGACCTGGCTCTCCATCTCCATGCCTGATCCGGTCTGATCAAATTCTTTGAATAGCTTAGAGCTTTCACTTGCTGTCACCTGAGAAACCAGGAGGTCAACTCCCAAGTGATTAGCAGCCAAACATCTATAAAATCCTTGGTCCCTCCTTGTAAAGCCCTCAATCACTAGGGTGCCATTCTCATACACCTTCTTTTTTCCTTGGGACCTGTCCAGTATTGAGTAGTCTGGGAGTATCCATTGTATTGAGGGCTTTGGACTTCCTAAACTGCTGCAATCAAAAAGAACATGTTCCCCTAGTTTCTGGGATACGTGGACACCATTGACACCTGCCTCCTCCACATCAGGAGACAAGACTGTCACTCGAAAAACCAGAATGTCAGCATCCAAGTAATTGGTGGCAATGCAGCGGTAGAGGCCCGTATCCGAGGCGTCTGCACCCCGCAGAGTGAGCTTTCCTTCAGCGGTGATTATGATCCTATTGTCCTCGCTGACATAAGGGGCTCGCACCTTGATACCATCTGGTAAAATCCACTCCAACAAAGGCTTTGGTTCTCCTCGGACTTGACAGCTCAACTGAACCACCCCACCTGCATGAAAAAAAAAATGTAAACGTAATAAATTTAACAAAAAATGTGTTATGCAATGAAAGTAACCCAATACTCACCTGTTATTATAGTTTGCTCAGTTTTGGTTTCATTGTCTTTCTTTATCATGGTCCAGGAATAGTGGTCTTTCTTCGGGATGGTGTTCTCCACCCGTAGCTTGACGACAGACCGGTACTTGATATGCAGAGTAGAGAAAGTTGTTGTAGTACGGTCGAGCTGCAATTGAACCTCACCTTGCATCAGCCAAGCAGGAACAGCTTTGATTTCAGCATCAATGTTTGTGTGTAGTTCATCCTCCCCCGTTTTCTTTTGATTATATCGGTACATCATTTCGGGACTTTTAGTCAACAACAAACCCCTCTCAAGGGTCATGGGAAACTCACTGTAGGCTGCCAGGATTTGCCACAAATGTTGGATATGTTCATTCTCAACGTTGCATACCAAATATGTAGTTATGGTAGAAATGAGTTCAGTGATATCGTCACCCCCCTCCTCTTCCATGGTAAGTGTGAGGTTTTCAAAATTAGATGGCCTCTGGACAGTGCATGACAGGCTAGCATCATTGTGAAATTGATCTGTAAACTTCATTTGAATGGAGCCTAGTGGAGCAATAAAGTCGCTTGGCGAAACTGGACTGAAGTCCCCTTCATCCAAGCTGATGTTTTTCTGCTTCAGATGGGGCTGGATCCAAGGTTTGGTACAAGTGAAGGCATCACGAGGAAGAAGGGAGAGGCGGCTCTTTTGGTAAAGGGTTGGATTTTCACAAATGGGACACAGTTGGCCTCGAGGATATCTTCGGTCCCGCTTACATTTTAGCACCCCTGGAATCATTCATATACAATTGTTAGTCTGTTGTAGAGAATAACTGATGCATACCTTTACCTTTCTTTGACTCTTACAGTCTCTCTGTATCTCGGTTACAAATAGCTGATGACAGTTTGTGACAAGCTAATTGGCCACTTCTCTGAGAGAACATAGTACACTGAAGTCGACCATTGATCAATTGATAGGCGTCATCTTGCTCTCATAATATCAAAATATCAAGAGCATTATTGGCCTGTTTAAATACCAAATCTATTTAGAATGAGAAACACTTGTTGGGACTTTAACATTTCAGCTCCTTGTTCGAGAACAGCAAGTGGAGCAAAAAATACTGACACATTCATCAGCTCGACAAAAGTTGAGAGACGATCAGTTTAAGTTCAACTGTAAAAGTTATATAGTTACTCTGCAGTTCATCCTGAAACTTCAGCCGTGAGCCAAATATCCCTAGCTAGAGAAAATGCATCACACAGGCTATTCTACTCACCAGTATGCTTCTGTGTCCATAGTGGGAACCAGTTCATACGACAATCACATGCCCATCGGTTGCCATGGAGAAAGAGGTTCTCCAGTTGGCTGCACCCAGAGAACACCTCCGCAGGCAGGCTAGTGAGGAGGTTGTCAGACAGGTGGATGGTCCTCAATGAGGACAACTTGAACACTTGGCTGTGTGTCAGGGTAATGAATGTGTCTGGGTGGAGCTGTTGCAAGTGGTTTCCCTCCAGATGGACCAACTGTAGATTAGTTAGGCCGTAGAAAGCCTCTGGGTTGATGAAGTCAATGTAGTTGTGGTCCATGTGGAGTCGCTGCAGACTTTCCATGCCTTTGAATGTCTGTTTGTTGAGCTCCTTGACTTTGTTATAGGACATCTTGAGGACCTTAGAGAATACAACCAACACATTAGAGTCATTGAAATATACATATTCTATTCTGAGCAAGACACAGCTATCCTCGTTTTGGTTACTCATTTTGAGGATTTTCACCTGTAATGATCGTAGATCCTGAAATGCTCTGTCCTCGATGCTGTGAATAAGATTGCTGTGCAGCATCAGTATTTCCAATTTCTTCAGACCCGAAAGAGCATTCTCTCGCAAGATAGTTATACTGTTGTACCTGCAAATGGAATATGATGTTCAATGGGGGCAATGTCATTAAATGTTATTATTTGTATGAAAGAAACTCGGAGATGTGGAATGGCCCTTTTGGTTTGGACTGAAAAATGAACCATGCTAAAGGTTAGCAGGTGTATAATTTCATTAAAAGGGCTTCCACACAGGGAGACTTTACATACATGCTGACAAGGGTACTTTCAGTTGGTTCAATAGACTCGGGTTTAGTTGAGCCTTACTTACATTGATCTCATTTGTTGGAGAATATTAAAATGCAACAGCTGCACTGGTGGAGTTTAATTAGAAGATCACTAAAGTTGAGGTTTTTTTAGTTTAGTTTTTTTTTTTTTGTATTGTGGTTTAGTTTTCTTGGTTGGTTCGTACTTTGTACCAGTAGGTGCCAGTCAAGCACATTTGTTAGCCACCCACCATAAAATTCTACCAGAAGAAGAAGGGGAAGTAGGCAGCTCATTAGCAAATGAGATGAGACACAGGTGAGTACACCTCTTACCTGTTCCTCAAAGGAGACAATGAGAAGGCATAGGCCAAATTGTGCCATGGCACTTCACAAAATGCATTTAATTAAAGGGTACCCACAGGTTTAAAAGGCTGTTTGAGTTTTCAAAGCTATTTTGTTGTGACATCAGCAAGTTGGGATGCATAGACAAAGTTATCTTGTACCTCCAGGTGCATCGTTTAGGTGAACTAAAGCACAGGCATGTCCCTCAAAAAATTACCGTAAGCATGTTTAAAAGCATTTTATTGATATAATTACCAACCGATTCAATCTGCTAAAGATTGCAGGGAAAAGTAGAATCTCACCCAAGGTTAATTCTTTCCACAGCTGGCAGGATGTGGGCAGGCACCACGTTCAGGTAACGAAAAGTGCAGTGCACTTCCACGGGCACGGAGCACACGCACGACGTGGGACAGTCGCCCCAAATGGGGGACACAGCAGCCAAGAGCACTAACAGAGACCCCAGGGAGAGCAAACACCTCCGCAGGTAAGAGCCTCTGCAAGCAATCATTGTGCACGGAAAACTCATTTGGCTCGTAAATTACAACCCACCTAGAGACAGGAAAGCACACTGTGGTCAGGATAACAGAGTCGACTAATTCTTTCCAAAGAGCAGTTAAATTGATTTCAAAGTTTTGAGCTCTTTGTGAAATTCAGACAGAAAATGGAGTAAATGTAGGCCAATCAAAAAAAAAAAATTATGGCTGTATTGAAAATTATTCAGGCTTCTTGAAAAAAAAATGTGTGGGTTTCTTGGCTGTGGGGGGTGATGATGTGTAAGTTTTAAAGAGTAAGTGAAGCTGTAGTCAAACAGCAACAGTTGAGTAGCCTGTTGAGTAACCTGCAATTGCCAGAATGAAACCGAGGCATATGAATTTAAAATTAAACGAAATGTGGTCAAATAAAAGCTACAGTTGGACAAATCCACCTTTTGGGTTACCTACTTCTAATTTGGCAAATTTGCTGTGTAAATTGCTCTTGTTTTATTGACTCATTACAAAAAAAGTTTCACTTTGCAAATATGACTTTCTGCCATGGTTGAATAATTGAATGCATGCGCTGCAAGTCTTCAATATAAAAATGGTGCACACCTTGCTACAATGACAAAAAAGGCACACGTTCCCCTCCGAAGGGGCTTCTTCTGTCATGAATACTGTAAATATTACTGTAAATATTACTAAGGAGCCTATATGTTTTACCCTGAAATCTACTTTTCATTAGTATGCTCTTGTACATGAAAACGGCGCTCTGATGGATATGCAGACAAGAATAATGTTATTTCACCCTCACCTGTACAAATATCTCTGTTGCCACGGTCCAAAACAAATTAAAGATTCAGTAGAATAAAGTGGTCCACTCTCAGTCCCAATAAGCCTCCAGATAGAATCCACAGATCGGCCTGCTGCATGTGGAGAGCATGTCTAAAGGAGCGCTTCAAGCCGAAACTTCTTTTTGGTCTTTTCAGCCCCAGGCACTCCCCCTCGCCTACCCTCCTCTTTGCAACCTGCCCGAATGTAATCCTGGAGTAGCTGTGAAATATAAGGCCTGCTGGAAAAAGCACACATCTGTTGGGAGTGCTAAACCTAGCCAAAATAGGGGAGCTGCTCATCGCTGCCAAGATCATAGTATTTCACTTATCTGTTTATATTTCAAGAGAGGACTCTGAGAAAAAAAGCAAAAGTTTAAAATTAATTTGTTTGAAATGAGTTTTTCTTTCATTCAGCTCTCGTGTGTATTAATAATTTGTTTTCATTTTTGCTTTTTTTTATGACAAAATAGTATTAGCAGGTTCCTCCATTCTTCTGTCTCATAAAATGTCACATAATACATACAGTATCTCAAGTATGACGTTCACATAGGGGTTGTTCAATACAATTTCTTTTCCAGACTGACACCAGGATGAATATTCCACGCTTGGTATCGTCACCGATACCAAGTAACCGATAACACCAGACCTTTTGAGACATAGTTTCCATCAAGCCAATGTCGGATCATTTTATAGAAAGAACATTCATTTATTTCTGACAATAGTCAGAAAAAAGTCACTCTGCAAAAGAGAACTTAAACTCAGAAAAAACAAAACAAAAAAAAACCGGAATCACCCTGGGAAATTTTTTTTCAAAATAAAGTTGGAAAATAGGGCTGCCGATACAGCTGAAAGTTTTATCACAAGATACGTATTTCATATAAACTGATGTTGGTATTATATTTTACCTATTCCAAATAAGAAAATAATAGATTAAAGATAAAACGAAACCATCCAAAGGAAAAATATAATTCATCTTTCAAAATATACTGTAGGTACAATGTGGTCCAATGAGTCGGAACTGAACTTTTGTGCCAGCATACCTGAGTCACTCAGTTGTAATCTCAATCCGTGAAAGAGGACACATTAGGGCTTCATTCTTTCACAATAACCATGTATGTTTTGCCTCGCCACGAATACTTGAATACGTTCCACATCCTCACTGTTGAATATCAATAAGTGAAGCAAATTTAACTCGACTTTGGACAGACCTGCTCAGCAACCTCAGCCTCTGCATTCTGGTCTAGGGGCTCTTTTCTTTGGTTGAAAGGCACATAAGAGATCTATTTATGGACGGGATGAACTTTCAGTCAGGCTGGAACCACAAAGGAATAAGCAAGGAGATCAGATAGCCTTCTCATAAACGGGTGGATGGATGATTCATGTGCATGGAATGAGGGGATAATGGGGATCTTTTATCTGTTGCTTCAGATCACTGGGAAGATTGGATGGCTCGTATGTTTGTGTCTCAGTTGTTGTTTGTTCCAACATCTGGATGCCGCGTCATTTTGATGGCAGTCTCCCTTCTCAGCACCTTCTTCCTTTTGGATTCAAGGCAGTACGGAAACCCATTAAGTGCTTCAGGTCAAACGTCGTCTCCTCTTTTTACTTTGACTTGAGCTCTTACCTGCTAATGCAAACACGCTCATCCCGCCTCCCCTCGCTCTCATCCCTTGCAGTCGGTTGTGATACAAGTATGAATAAATTCAATTATACAGGACTCAGGGTTTATCCCCTTGAGCCAAAGTGAATTTAATCTGCTAAAAGAGCTGATTTTCCTCCTTGCCAATGTTAATTATGTTCTGGCCTCAGTGGCGTCTATAAATGAAAAGTTAAGCCTATTCTTGGGTAGCAAAAAGAAGCTTGGAAGGCTGAGGAGGATGAATTGGGAATTGCATAGATTTGCATTTTTTTTTTCTTTTTTGGGTGTATTGGTGTGTGTTGGATAGGGGACTACGATGAAGCACGGATGTGATGTTTGTTTGTCCGTCTCCTGATCACGTTGCTGATTCTGGTTCAACTTCCTTTTTGGACAAGGACATTCATTCCGCTTGACTTCAATAATAAGTTGGGCAAAGGACCAGCTAGCTCTGTTGTTCTTTGAACAACGATACTCAAAATGTGGTCCGACTGTTACTTTTCCGTGTTTGCTTATTGTGACTCACTGCAGGAAAGTAAGTGCTCATTTTGCCTCCTTGTGTAGTCAGTCAAAGTGATGATTCAATAAAAAGTCAACACCAAGCTGGTAGGCTCCAAGGTGTACACGTGGACACATTCACTTAACTCGCCATCAAGGTGTAGCATTGTGCGACATCACACTGAGGGGTGAATCTGATCCTTTACAAAAAGGTAAGAAAAAATATTAGTATTGTCGCTCGTGCTACACCACTGAATACTGGATAGATGCCCTTGGATTGGATCGTGTAGAATGTTCCAGAAAATGAGTGTATACATTTTTTCTCGCTACTTGGTGCAGTCTTGAGTCTTTCAATGAAGTAGCACCAGTGTTGGAGAAGGATATCATCTTACATGGGCAGCCCCCTCAACATCCTCTGCCTTTTTCCACTTTTGTGGGAATCTGTCCTAATCATTAAATTTCCCTTGTTTTGCATGCGGTCAGTCTCACAGTAGCTGATTTCAATTTTCTACATTCTCGACCCAAGCCCTTCGAAAAGCTTTTTAAAAAGAGGGAGGTTGCAAAAAGTCTTGAATGTTCTGTAGCCCCCTCAGATAAATGCCACATGGCAGAATTAATTAATTCATCTTTGTTACCCGTCATTAATCTGGCATTTTGCGTTATCCTCACAAGGGCGGCGGGGCGTGCTGGAGCTCATCCCAGCCGTCTTTGGGCAGTAGGCGGGGGACACCCTGAACCGGTAGCCAGCCAATCGCAGGGCACGAACAACCATCCGCGCTCACATTCACACCTAGGGAGAATTTAGAATGTTCCATTAACCTGCCACGCATGTATTTTTGGAATGTGGGACTAAACCGGAGTATCCGTGGAAAACCCACGCAGGCATGGGGAGAACATGCAAACTCCTCACAGGGAGGCTGAAGCCTTCAAACCCTGCACCTCTACACTGTGAGGTCAACGCGCTGAACACTGGGCCGCCGTCATACACAATATGACGACTACCGACTGCTGTCAGGCTGATTAATAAAAAATAACAATCATAATAATAATAATAATGATGTGAAGAAAAATTGTAAATAGTACTTGTAAATGGGACGAATAAAGGATATCTTATCTTATCTTATCTTAATATACAATAAATTCATAATGCCCATAAACCCTTTCATTGTATTAAAATTTAATCATGAATCTCGATTTAAAAAAATTAACCTAAGCTGCAGTCGACATGAATATTCATTACGCATGGGAAGCCTTTACATTTACCCACTGATCTGTTAAGGGACTTCTGCAGGGCTATAGAAACCGGGAATTAGCTCTTATTTTTACTCTGAAACATTATTGGCGCACTAAAGTCACACCTGGCCCTTTTGGCATTGAACCCCTTCCTGCTTATATATAAACGGGTCATCCATGTCGGTGTGTGTAACTCGTGGTGGTACTACAACAGCCATGTCATGGTCACCGCCACTATGTGGGCTCTGCAGCCTGCTGCTAAACAAAGTCCGGGGGTTTGAGGCATTTGGAGTATTGTCTATTTTACTCCTCCGCAGTGTGCACGGAAACCAGATGGCTGTCACCTGTTTGACGGATTGTGCGCAATACCTCTCATCATGCCAGAAATATTGTGAACCAAAGTGGCCAGAATTTTGACAAATGAATTTGTTTTTTTTTTTGTTCCAAGGTTTTTAAAGAGAGGATCTTTGTTCCAGTGAGGAAAATTGATATCACTAGCATTGCCGACCAAACGTAGCCTTTAGTTCTTTTCAAGCAACACATCATGAGCTGCTCTTTCCTAGTTATTGGTTGAAAACATGAAACACAGAGGGGGATAGAACACCTGGAGCTGATCTGACAATTTGGTCTCTTATTTCAACTGTGTTTTTTCTTCAACTTTATGATCCTGTTCAAGTTGTTTTTCAGGCTAGAGTAGGATAAAGAATTTGGTACCCTTTTTTGTTGTTGTTGTTATTTTAGGGGTTGGATATGTTGTGACTGTTTGCTCCTGCGTCATGTTTCAGTTGCTGTGGTTCTTTTGTTTTGTTTCTTGGTCATATCGGCTTGAGTATCTAAACTTGAATTACTCTGTGACATGTCAGGCCGTTGAGCTTTTTCCCAGTGAGTGTCTCAGCTGTCTTCCGTGTCTTCTGCATCCAGCCCTGCTCAATGTAGTTCCTTTAGTATTTTCATAGATAGACTTTTACTTTTCCACTTCCGTATCATGTTTGCTTCTGGGTCCTAATTCCGCTACTCATGTGACAGAACATCTTGCATGTATTAATTAAAACCTCGTGATTCACGAGGACCTTTTTCATTGTACTCGTTCTACCTGAAGACAGCCTGGTTCCACCATGCAGTCCCTTTTCGATTTCCCCTTTTGGGAGCCGTGCACATGCCCATTTCCTAGTTTCAAGCAAGCTAGACACAGCTGCCGCAAAATCATAAAAATGCAATACCTGTACACAGTTTTACAATACTTACCATAGTTACAATTTCATCATGTACCCGTGGTTGAATCATTTACTTATTTAAACCTTGTTTTACAAATATTTAAGAGCCGTGCACATGTCACTGGTTTCATTCAATGAGTGCCAGTCCCTTGTTTCAATACTGTATATCCACTTTCCTTTGGAAACCTGTAATGTGACAGCGGCCATCAATGCTCTTGCATTGGGCCTTACAGACGAGACCAATAACAAAGTTCCACTGCCTGGTTTGACCCTGAGATGAATGGCAGTGATCGTCATTCTTTTACATAGTTGATGCTGTGGTGAAACACAAACAATACCCGCATTAAATTGTACTGTTGGCTTTAACATTACAATTTTCAATCTGCTGCTGCATTTTGTTGCGCTTTGCAAAAACGACCCTCACCGATTATTCATACGCTCTTGATTTATCTTTGCCTCTTTCGCCTGTGTTACTCTCCTGTTTTGTATTACCAGCCTGGTTTTATTGAGCTTTCTGATGTATGAGCAAAAAGCGCAAAACTTAATGCTCAAAACTTCTTGCCGTGCTGTGTGGCAATAGCCAATAGACATTCCATAGATTACTGTACAACCAGGTTCTCCCTTCACTTGGACATCATGCAGTAAGTTTCTGATGGCCTTGGGGATCCTGCACCATGAGCACAAAGCTGTTCTCTGCTACCTTCATATCCGCCGTAAATTCTTGCCGAGTGGTCACCGGCATGCCGACAGTTCCAATGAAACCTGTGCAGTTCATCAGCGCTCGTATGGGATATAGAGGGCCCAACGGTTTTATATAATGGTGCTATAATCCTGTCAGTTTGTCATCGGCACCATATCATACACATGGGCTAGCCCCGGAACTACAGATGTTATTTCAGCCATCCTCTTATTTGTCAGATCACCTAAATTAACTGACATCAGGTCCCCCTATATTAGCCATTAACCTTCGCATGTCAATGAACGGCTGAAGGGCTTGACTGAGCATTGTACCGCTAAATACTGTATGCTGGAGTTGATGGTAAGAAACATGAAAGTATCATGCGTTCCCTCCCCATCTTGTACAGCAAACCATTCACATTTACCCAATTTGATTACATTTGTGTGTCATAATGTTGCCATTAATGGTGGAGCGCGCTACCTTGATGCTTCTGAAAATGTCAGTCTTAAATTGAAAACTTTCAAATGGACATGTACACGTCTATTTCGATTCCCAAGAACGATGCTATTTTGTAGAAGGATTCACAGCACAGATGAATTATCGCAGAGTTTGGTAATGGCGCCATCTGCTGGGCGCAAAACCACACAGTAATTCTTAGCAACGTCATGTACATTTCTTTTCAATCAAATATCAAGTTTTAATTTGGACATCTTTTACTGACCATCTTTTTTTGCGACTGAATTTTTAAAATCATGTGTAGTATGAGTATTGAGAATTATAGTGTCGCTATTATGACAGTTATGCTTTATATCAGTCAATGTATTTATCATTGATTTACGGTTCTGCTACCTTAGAATAATGATCATGAATCACAACTTAATTCTCAAGAATTTATTTTTGAAAACAATCTCATTAAGGAGAAAAGGCTCGCCTTTGATTAATTGTATCTCGACACAATATATTATGTTGGAAAAGAACAATTCATTTGCCCTGTGTAAGTGGATACACTTAGTCTTCTTTGTGGAATCAATGTCTGCCGATAGCAGAGTTCATGTGGATTGAGGTGAAAGACTCCAGCATTCCTGATCACATAAGTGTTGCGCAGCCGTCGACTGATAGAGCGCTAATCCCCTTCGGTTTCTTAGAAGCAGTCCCATGATCATGAGGCAGCTTGTTGAAAGAAAAATACATCTTAAGGTCCATGTTGCTGCTCCTGCTGGTGCGGTCCCTGGTCTTGTAATCCTTCTGTCAGTGTTGGGTATATGCTACTTGGAAAATGATGTGTGCTAAACTCCAATTTATTGCTCCTTAAATGAAGTTTAGCTACACTGAAGCTACCCACTGGAATATTATAGCGAGCTAAGCTACCATAAAACGACAAACGTCGGACAAAGTGATGTTTTTGTCGAATGTCAGTCCAATTTACCCTGTCAATGAATTAGACATTCTAGTTTTGTCCCTTGGTGGTATAAATAACACTGAATTCTAAAATCGTTGGATCCTCACACATCTCATGACCACTGTAAAGCAGGAGAGGTGGATGGAAAATTTGGAAAAATTGTACTCTGGTAACAGGACTGTTACTTTAAAACAAAAGGACTCAAATGTCAAAAGTAGTACTCCAAATAATTGCTCGTCTGAACTTTATTTGATTAAAAAAACAAAAAAACAAAAACTACTCAACTATGTAACTGGTGTGTAACTTGATGTTAATTTTTTTCATGAGTTAAAAATGAATATATTATTGGTGCAACAAATCCAGCCATTGTCCAACTGTAACTAAAACAATCAATACAATATTTAATATATAAAATAATAATAATGAAACGATTTATTTTGCATTCTACAAGAAGGACCATCAAAGGAGAACTACTTGCTGTGCGATTCTATGAAGTCACTTTGCTCTTTAAGCTTGTTGGGGTGGGTCCTCTGTTGACAGAAAAAAATATCCGATTCAGTGGCCTTTAAAACGACAACAATACATGCATGGCGTCTAACAGAAGAAACGTTTGCTTGATTTCACCAAAATGACTGCATGAAAAAGACTCCTGATAAGTTGATAAAGTATACGTTTTTAATAGCTCATGCAGCAGCATGGAACATAAGATGTATCAGGTACCCAAGTTGCAATTCAACCATGAATTGTGTGTGTGTGTGTGTGTGTGTGCGCGTGTGTGTGTGTGTGTGTGTAAATCGTTATGATTGAGAAACGCATATAAATGTATTGTCTCCTCATCTCCGTACAGTTACACAACAAACTGATGAATAACTTTTGAAATGACAATTCAAGCATAATAGTTTTTTCAAGATACTGCAAAAAACGGTTTGTTTGTTTGGGGCGAGGAACAATGCTTGCATTATCCAGATATTGGCTACGTGATGATTTTAGTTTTTTGGCACAAATTTAAGCAAGAGTCATGGAAGTTGATGCTAATTATTTGCTTTTCCCTGCCATAAATATATATATATATATATTTGACACCTCTGGCCTACAGCATTCATTCAAAGATCCACATTTAACAGTTTGGTTACACATGACATAACAACAGTTAGCATATGTGCAGCCCAGAAAGTAAAGAGCCATAGAAATATTATTTTAAACTTACTTACTTACTTTAAATAATTTTTCAAAAAATTACCGCAATGCTCTTTCTCATGTCAGACGTTGTGCTTTGCTAAGCTGAAATGTCCACATTTTGGGCAGAACAAATGCATCCTCCGAAGGCCAAATATGAAGGCCAAGTGACGTAACTTCAAGTGTGCCTCGACCACATCCCATTGTCTTGGAATCTGGCCTTTTTTTCCATGGAGAAGGGCCTTGACCGAAGGCTGATTCGAGCACACCTCCGTAGCCTCCATTGCTCTGCTCTTTTTCGACACTTTCTATCAGCCGAGCATACTGCCGCCATCTTGCAGTGGTATAGAAGACAGTCAAGTGAATGTCACCAGGCCTGTCCAAATTGGCCAGTCAGCCATGGTCTGTGCAGTCACCGCAGGCTATACGAAGAGGACCCAACCTAGAAACTTGGACACGGCTAATGACGACGGATATATTCTGAAATTGTTATTTTTCAAACACCTAAATGTAATTATTGGCCTAACGTGAGGCCAGGGGTATTCTTGTTGAAACAGAGTATTGCATGCTGATGTATCCTTTACTTTTTCTGCCATTTTTCACGGAAATGAAGCATGGAAGATGGTGAGAGTGGAGGAGCGTGAATGCACAATTTGGGTTGGACAGGTGTGAGAAGAGTGGATAAGGATCGGCAACCAGCATGGTAAATGCTAATTACAATTCAATACCTCCCGATTGATATTGCGCTTTCACAACAGCTACAGCTGGAACAAAGCACTTTACATAACAGTTAACATAAAGTTAAATAAAAAAACACAACACGTGGCATAAAAACAAGGACAGTTGTGCAATCTGAACCGCTCTACTCTCATACACTTGGTTGTTTGAAGAAGTTCGAGGAAAGTATCAAAGTGACTGGTTGTTTCGATTTGAAGCCTTCAAATCAAATCCAGTTGCTTGGCCCGCGTTTTGATTTTATCAGTCACTCATCCGTCTGTTCATTTGTTTTTGGTAGGGTCAAGAGAATTTCCTCGGTGTTTCCATTAACTGAATCCAGAATTTCGTTAAATGTTTGATATTCAGGCGGCCCGGTAGTCCAGTGGTTAGCACGTCGGCTTCACAGTGCAGAGGTACTGGGTTCGATTCCAGCTCCGGCCTCCCTGTGTGGAGTTTGCATGTTCTCCCCGGGCCTGCGTGGGTTTACCCCGGGTGCTCCGGTTTCCTCCCACGTTCCAAAAACATGCGTGGCAGGCTGATTGAACACTCTAAATTGTCCCTAGGTGTGAGTGTGAGCGCGGATGATTGTTCGTCTGTCTGCCCTGCGATTGTCTGGCAACCGGTTCAGGGTGTCCCCCGCCTACTGCCCGAAGACAGCTGGGATAGGCTCCAGCACCCCCCGCGACCCTAGTGAGGATCAAGCGGTAAGGAAGATGAATGAATGAATGAATGAATGTTTGATATTCAGTGACTACAAACTGCCACCCCAGTTTGGTGGTATTTGTCACCAACAAATAGCTCAATTTTCACAAGAACGTTATTCTGATTTGTATTTCTAAATATCATTTATTAAACGATTTAAATGGGTTAAATAGTTAGTGCGTCGACCTCACAGTGCAGCGGTGCAGGGTTCGGCTCCCGCCTCCCTGTGTGGACTTTGCACGTTCTCGCCGTGCCTGTGTGGCTTTTCTCCGGGTACTCCGGTTTCCTCCCACAATCCAAAAACGTGTATGGCAGGTTAATGGAACACTCAAAATTGTCCCGAGGTGTGAGTGTGAGCGTGGATGATTGTTTGTCTCTGTCTGCCCTGCGATTGTCTGGCAACCGGTTCAGGGTGTCCCCCACCAACTGCCCGAAGACAGCTGGGATAGGCTCCAACACCCTTGTGACGATAAAGCGGACCGGAAAATGGATGGATGGATGGAATTTCATGGAAGCCAAAGTTTTCAACCGCAACTGTTTCTTATCACGTCAAAAAAATGTTCTCAGTACCCTTGAACTTGGAATAGAATCCCCCCTCCTTGACATGCTGCTATAGCGTCTCCTCTGCAGGAGTTCTGCGAATTCAAAAGTTTGAAAAATGTTTGCCGCTGAGGCGGGACTTCACCAGTGGCTTTCGTAATTCTTGAGATGTCACGTATGGCCTACGGGGAGGTTTAACTCGTGAAATTGCTAGTAAAAGATGAGCTAAGTGCACGTTTTAATTAATGCAAGAACACTCTTTCATCCCCAGCAGGGTATTCGGTGTTGACGCGGCATTCCGCAGCAGGGCTCAACGCGGAAAACATCCACTCACACGCTCCTTGACACACTTCGCCAGAACTTACGCAAGAGTGAAGGGCTTGATGAAAGATTGAGCAACCGAACGAGGTGGTCGCCTCAGAAGTGTGGAGTGAAGGACGGTGGTTGAGGAGTCGGGGGATCTTCTCGAGTGTCTGAAGAACAGTTTTGTATTCAGAAAAGTCATTTACTATTCCAGCGCTTTACCGACAGCAGCGATCTAGTTGGAAGCTGCAGTTGATTTCTGTTGGCGGGGTACTGGCCAATTTGGGAATAATTTGACCCGTAAGTAAACAAAAACTTACATGGATGCTGATGGTCTTTGAAAAACGGAACCAGTAAAATCTAGTTTGTCCAACTTGCAAGCATCAACTGTATTTTCTTTGGCGTTTTTTGTTGTTGTTGTTTTTTTTTGGCCAAATTGGCAAACGATAAGTCTGGAGTCCAGTGAAACAAATTACATCCATAATAATACATTGACATAAGCGTCATTTCACACAAGCCCTGTCAGAGTCTAAGTACTATTGACCGGTGTCATGTCAGTTTCGAGATGACTGCCTTTTGCCAGGTGGATGATTGAGCAGAAATGTTGATTCCTACTCCCTGTTTTTGTTGCCTCTTCCTATTAGATGTAAGGAATTCCAGTTGCTAATGACCAACTTTGACTGAAAAATATGAGTTGGATCTCTGATGGTAGTGGTGTTGGGGGGCGGGGGGGCGGGGGGTGCATTCAGGTAAGGTGTTAATCACTTGGGCTCAGCTCTGGTGCATGCTTGTCACTTATAAAGGATTTTTTTCAATGTAACATCAACCTCCGCTCTTCACGCAGCATAGTGACATCCACAGCCCGCAAATAGTGACAATTCGCATGTAATTGACATGCACATTGGAATGCAGGAGGGCATAAAACAAAATTGAATTCTTCGACCAAAAGAGAGACAACAAAAACAATTAATCACATTCGAGATACATTTTTCCACGAAAACATGGAGAAATTAAAAGGGAGGCGGACGGGGACCAAAAATACACTCGAATTTAGAGGTAAATGGGGGTGGCGGGGCGGGCTGAAAAAATAATCAGTGAATCTGCAAATACCTGGATGCTGAACCCCGAGGATGCGTCGACTGTAGAGTCATCCCCGTCCATTGTGGATCTAGATTCTAAGTCAATGTTTTTTGTCCAGTTAAATTCTAACGCTCGTCTATTTAGATTGTAACTCCACTCATGGCCACGAGATGGGAACACACAATTTACTTTGACAGAGCGTAAATTTGAAAGAATATAGTAGCAGGGAGTTATCAGCACAGCATAGTTTTGTTTTTTTTTGGGGGGGGGGGGGTCGTCAAATCATTGCCATCCCGTGTATTTTTACTTTTTATGCCTAAACGCGACAGTTGTACTTGATTTTGGAATGTACAACTTTGTGCGTGGTGGTTGACGCTTTTGGTTTAAGTTTGTTAGTTTGAAAAATCCAGATATTAACCGAACAACCTATTTTTTTATTTAGTTTTTTTTTCAATTGAACGTCATCTGCGGTAAATATGCTATCCAAGACATGAAAAAAAACAAAGGCTGTAGGTTCGTTTTATAATGTACATCTTCGGGCATGATTATTGATGTACATTGTGAGATAAGTTTAAAATAAACAGGACTTATTTACTGTAAACACAGATTGTTACACGTTTTATTTTTATCCATCTCTTGCCGTCAATGTATAATGCATTTATTTGTTTTTCAAGACCATAAAAACTGTAAAACGCTGTGAAAAACATGCGTAGGATATTTCCATATCATAGATTACACCTGTGACGGAAGGCAGGGGTATTTTTTTATCAAAGTTGTCAACGCATTAGTCGTTTAACTTCAGCTCGTGTGACGATTACTGTTGCGTATTGCCCGGAGTCATTCTTCATGAATGTTAGGAGTCTTTAAAGTGTCAGGGAACAGCCTGTTTAATAAATGCTTCATGGTGAATTTTAGACTGTGGAATATTTATTCACGATATTAGGAGTGACAGAAAAGTTTCAAATCCAAACCGCAAGTTTTCACTTTCGCAGGGATTCCTCTCGAATGCATTTTTTCCACAGCCTTCTGTGCTTAACTTCATGCACTCTTCAAAAAAAAAATGTTTCCCTGATTTTACCATCATTAACCATCTGGATGTCGTGCCTCCCTCAAAAATGTCCCTTTGATCACCATCTTGAGTTTGGGGTGGGCGGTGGGGGGCAAAACAACAACATCTCACGGAGGCAGATCGGGTGAATTCGGCAAGAGTCTCCTCGGGAAATGATTAAGTGTCAGATACTCAAGGCATGGCGAGTAGGCGAATTTGCATGCTGAGGCAGCCACAAGTTATCCTGCTGCAACTTTTGCCGCAGGATTTCTTTGTAGATGGAGGAAATTCATAGTTGGGACTGTTAGACTATGTCACCCCACTCTTTGGACTTTTCGAACATCTCTTATAAATCATCACCAATTTTGTAATGATCCATCTGCAAGGACAGATGGGTTTTTTGTCCGGGGGTTGGAGGATGAGTAAATTTTTGCTCATGTCGGGTCCCCTCGAATAGTTCACTGCATTCTTAAGAAAAACTAATTTGTCCAAATAACCCATCGCCCATCAATGTATGAATGGCATCCGCTGCATGAGGTTTAATAATCCCGTTTACAAGAGGAAATACCTTTTTTTTCCGAGAAACCTCGATCATGATGAGACTTGTTTGATAACCCGATTGTTTTTTTCCTCCCCCCCAGCGCGCGCCTTCGGCAGGACCTGTTGGGCCACTAATTTCAACACTTTGGCCTCAGTTGCACCTTCACACAAGTTCGCTGGATCCAACCACACGTGAAAGTTGTATCTGATCCAGAGCCCCCTGAAGAATTCGCGACCGCGGCCAATGTGGGACGGTTCCTGCCTCGTGAGCGCGCTCGTTTTGTTGTTGTTTTTTTTTGTCATTGGCCCTCACTCAACTGCCCCTTGACCGCCACTCCACGCTCATACAGAATAATATTTCGACTCTCTTGCTGAAAACCACGAAATGGCACCAATGGCGGGCAGCTAAAAAGGAGAGGAGAGAGGGGATATATAATTTTTTTATTTTTTTTTTTTGTGCGCGTGAGTCAAGTCGCGCCTTGCAGTGCTTGGGTCAACACTCTTGAGTGGTGTCGTCTCTCCGCAACGCACGCTGCACGATGAGGCTGGGAAGCATCATTTTATTCGTGGCTCTCTGCTCCTTCAGCGCTTATTATGTTTATGAGCCCATTCCGGAGGATATTGACGAGAGATGGAAACTCATGCTGACCAACACTTTCTTCCGAAGTCTCAGCCACCTGGTAAGCGCTCGAATTAGTTTCCACGCTTTAATTCGAACTTTCAAACGACTGTCGCGCTCGTTTTTTTTGTCATTAGGATAAAATATTATGTATTCAAAACGCCTTATTTTCTATTTCTTGTGTGGTGTTGGGTAGAATCAGAACAACAGGTGTAAAGGTCTGAAAATTTTCGTACACAGCACAGCTGAAATGATTAGTCGTAACTTGTATGTTATTGTCATTGGGAGTTGGAGCAAACTAACAAAAAGCTTTATCATCAAAACGATATAATACAGATTTTTGCACCATCAATAGTCATGTCAAGTGTATTTGTGCTTTATTTTAGTTCCTACCATAATATAACCATTCAAAAAATACCATCAAATGAGTTTCTGTATTGTTGGTCAGTTCTTACGAGTAATGCACCGTCTTGTGTTTTGCTGATGTGGTTGTACCAAGCGGGTGCAACAGATTATATCAAATGCTAATCCATGTGTAGTATAGTCCTGCTCACACCTTCTAATAATAGAGCCTATTAAGGAAACTGCATGCGGTATACTGTTTCTTATCCACGCCTGGGGTTATTAATATGACCATTTTTGAATTCGCGTGCCAATTTATTTGTGAGAAAATGAATCCGTGAAGGGTATGAATGTGACTGGAATGTTTTGGTTGATTATTTTTGTAATATATATTTTTTACTTCTATGAATTGTCCATCATCAAAACGGTGTTTGTTAAAGCACAAATATTTTAAAGAGGCTTTCCCACTAAAGTTCAGAGCTACCAATTCAAGCGTCACGCAGAAGGCGACCTTTTAGTAGCATATCATCTGATAAGGCTCATAACAACTTCAACTTCCCCCTCATAAATTTCAGTTACATTTGATCTTTACCCTTACATATTGATGTTCCTTTTCCAAACAACTGACAGAAGGAGCATGTGGTCCCTCCTTCTGTAAAGACTTTAGCAGTCTGTCGTGTGAAGTGTCAATCTTGTACAAGGAAACTTTCTTCCAAACCGACCGGATCGAGATGAAAGCACTGTGCTTTGTCAGTGGGTGAGGTGGGGGCTGGCGGACTAATTAATTTTGGGTTTTTCTGAACAGATTCTATTGTAAATAAAATTAGAAAGGAAATGGAACAATATATACCTATTTTTGTATTATGGGCAACATTTAAATATGGGGTTCTTTTAAGGTTGTTTTGCCGATTTTGTTAACCAGTCAAAATAATCTGCCATTTTTATTGCTCTTTGGTTGGCTAAATTTAGGAATAGTTCCAAATGATGGTGTTAACGGTACCTTTGGTAATTCCACAATTATACCCTTGCTTCATTTTCCCTTGCAGGCAGACTTCAGTGAATTGTTAGGGCTGAAGGACTACATGGGAGTGATGTACTTCATCACTCTGATCGAAACGATTGTGCCTGTTTCCGACGAACACGTTAATGTGACGGTGGAGAATTTCGACGGGGTGGAGGTGGTGCTTTACCAACCCACGCAGCAAAGTGGCAACACGGAGCTCAGGAGGGCTGTCATATACCTGCACGGCGGAGGATGGTGTCTGGGGAGCGCTTGTAAGTAAATGAACACACTCTCAAAAAAAAAGAAGAAAAAAGCGGCCAAGATTATAGCGACATCTTATCACGGATAATTACGAAGCTGTCAATCACAGTACAGTACTTGAATTCCTGAGGAAATAACATGCCGTCTGTTGGAGCGGTGGGTACCTCGAAGGGGTGCCTGGCCTCGCTAATCCAGAACCCTGAAGACACACCGTTCAGTTTGACACATGTCATGCTGTTCTTGCAATCTGTTTGTCCTGGGTGTTTGAATACATGTATTTGATCTACAATGTGACTACGAGGTAATTTTAATTTGTTTTGAATAGATGAACAGGATTGGAAAAAATTCCTGAAGTTCCTCTTTGTATATACATAATAGTGGCTTAAAAAAACGCTGCCAATAAGAAGTTTCCTTAGCAAAAGACTTCATGTAGCCGAGCTTCCTATCCTTGACTTCATCTTCTTTCAATCTGATGGAGAAAGACAAACTTCATATGATCATGTTTTAAAGGTTCATCTCAGCATATGCTTGATTGACCTCGAACGGCATGTTCTTACAATGGAGCACACAGAAAAAAGGGCCAGCTTGAGCTGAATAAAGCCAAGTCCTCACTAACTGATGTCGGCAGGAAGGTTCAACTTTGAGAGGGCAGCGTGATAAGCCATTGTTTGTAGCGAGAGATGTTTTGGCCTCTGAGGGGCGTATCAGTGGGCTGGGTTGAGAGGGGTGACATCTGAAGAAGGGAGTGTTTTTCTGATATATCATTTGTAATTGGCATGCACAACCAATAGAAAGGTTGGCAGAGGTTGCAGGGGTCAGTGGGGAGCGCTCACGGAGTGGCTTCGTAGGAAACTGCGCCTCCTGCCGAGAGAAAAGACCATCTCTTCCTGAGTCTGTTCAACTGTTCGAGTGAACAACTGACACAATCGCAAACTAGTAGTGACTAAATTAACAGCGCCCCTGCTGGTTACAGCCAAGTAGTGCACCACAATTTTTGCATTAATCAGTTCGCTAAGCACCGTCTTGATAAGTTCAATGGAACGGATAATTTCAAATGTCTTCAACATCTATAGTTGTATATCTCGAGAGCTTGGCCTTGGAGACTCCAGTGGAGGAGCACTACTTAACAGGTTCATCTCTGTGCAGCGAACAGCGGTTTATGTTGCTCTGTGTTCTGTCTCTCTTCCACAGACATGAGCCCTTATGATCTGCTCGCCAGAAAAGTTGCCACTGAGCTGAATGCAGTGGTTCTCTCTGTAGAGTAAGTATCTGACTTAAAAAGGCCAAAACACAATTTGTCTTGGTTGTCTCCAGCTATTCACGAGGGGTTGGCAGAGGGTCGGCTAGTGAATAGTGAACAATTCTGTAATTAACAACCATTGAAATGCATTGACGGAAGGAAAAAAAATTATAAAGATTTAATATACAATCTCCACCCACCCCCCCCCCAAAAAAAATGGCAGTAAAAAAAATGATGAAACCAATATGCAAACCTGCGGGTGCTTCACTGTGATTATACAGGGTTCAACTCTAAACTCAACTAAACTATAATGCCTTTGCATGTGGGCAAGGAGAGTCAAAGTCTCAATGCAATTTCAAATGTACGCCTGTTTTTTCTCTCGTTAGTGATAACCTGGATGGAAGTGTGGATGCAGTGGAGTCGGACTAAATGGAGTCCAAGCTTTGTGCTTTGAATGGTGCACATGATTTGCCTTGTGATATTTGCCACACACACGGGAGATTTTTAAACATGGATGATTTGTATCATTACTTGGCCTCAATGTGATACATGTTTGTACGAATTTGTAAAGTGTTGCTGATGTTTCAATTTAAGTGCAGGCACTCTAGACTTGATTATATTTAATGAATTTCTCTTGTGAGGAACAGTTTCGTGGCTCATTCCAAAATTTCACAATTTGAAGGTCAGCCATTTTATTTCTTTTTTAAAGAGTGAAGCCTCGTCGGTCAGTATTTCAGGCCGATCCACGTGGGTTCAGTCTGTCCTTCATTGGCGCTGGTCGGTAGTTGTCAAACATAACACCACACGGATTCTTATTTATTATTTAAAAATCATTTGGCCGCCTGTCATGCATGCGCTAAGTGTGTTCCCAATGCCGCTCGGCTGATTCTGACCGGACTGGTTGGGCCTGAAATACTGACGGACGAATGCACCGATGAATGCCCAACTCTACTTGTTAATGTGACAAAATTAAAAGATGACATCATTTCACTGAATTAAAAGCTTAGAATTTCAATCAGGTGGGGAATGTCGGCTTTCTCACAGGACATTGGTCAAGTTACTTTCTCTCCTTCCAGGTACCGCCTTGCCGTCGCTCACCACTTCCCTGTTCCGTATGAGGATGTCTATCGTGTTGTCAAGTATTTTCTCCAGATGGGGGTGCTTGCCCAGTATTCGGTGGACCCAGGACGAATTGCGGTGTCTGGGGACAGCGCTGGGGGGAACCTGGCAGCCGCTGTGTCCCAACAGGTACATGAAGTTATTACCTCCTGGTTCACAAAAAGGCGAAGTGATCACGGTCAGCATATACTGCGGTTAAACATGTTCAACCAACGCAAAACCTTAGACCACGCTTCACGACTAAATTCGTAAGTACATGCCATTGCTTAGTACTTTTACGCGGTTTGTTAAATTTTACAGTATTTTCCGGACTATAAATCAGTTTGTTTTATAGTTTGGCTGGGGGTGCGACTTATACTCTGGAGCGATTTATGTGTGAAATTATTAACACCTGATTATATCATTTCACCTGTTATTTTCACATTAAACCACAAGAGGGCGCTCTCGGCCCGTGTTGATAAATCAACGATATATCTAACGTAAGCGACGTAGAAGAGGAAACCCTGCATCTTCTACCTCCGGAGTTGGTGGAGTTGCTTTAAAGTGACACAGAGGATGAAGATTTCATTAGATTTAGTGATTTGGAGTGAAACTGATAAGTTAGCATGTTTTTTATGCGAGCACGTTCGTATACCGTACACTTATTCAGCCTGTTATTTTATTTTAATTTTAAATTGCCTTTCAAGATGACAACTTCTACTCCAGTGCGATTTATATACGTTTTTTTCCTTCTCAATTATGCATTTTTTGGCTGCTGCGACTTATAATCGGGAGTGACGTATAATCCGAAAAATACAGTACATGCCATCGCTTTGTACTTTTACGCGATTGGTTAACTTTAATATTGGAGCGGTCATGTTCGTTCATGTCATGCCGTCTTTAAAGTCAATTTCACAGCTTATGGAGGCCATTTGTGACCGTGCGTGAAGGGCATAGCGGCGAGCGTGTTAGTTTTGGCTCAGGGCTTCATGAATCATGTTGGCTTTTAATAAGCGGTTATGTGAAATCGCTGTTCTACAAATAAACAAGGGGTAAGGTGATGCAATGCGTTGCTGTCATCAGATATTGTTGGTCGCTTCAATACGATATTAGCTTTTTTTTTTCTTTCTCCCTCCCTCACACCCCCAAATCTTTCCAGTTACTGAAGGACCCAACACAAAAAGTTCAGTTGAAAGCCCAAGCCCTCCTCTACCCTGTGCTTCAGGCACTGGACCTCAACACGCCGTCTTATCAACAGAATCAAGACATGCCCATTTTGCCACGCACCCTTATGGTCCGATTTTGGAGTGAGTACTTCACCAGCGACAAGGCATTTTTCAGAGCCATGATGGCCAACGCCCACAACAACCTCGAGTCTTCCAGCTTGCTAAAGTTCGTCAACTGGAGCGCCTTCCTGCCCGAAATGTATCATGGAAAATACCATTATAGTGTCCCCGCTGTGTTGCAAGGGAAGGCAGGGCAGTCGTTTGGAACCGATGGAGCTTCCCGATCCTTAGCTGACCCAAGGGCGTCTCCTCTGCTGGTTCCGGACACAGCCTTGCACTCTCTACCCAAAGCCTACATCCTGACATGCGAGTACGACGTCCTCCGAGATGACGGGCTCATGTACGTCACGCGTCTTCGCGCCGCCGGCGTGGACGTGACGCACGAACACTACGACTCGGGCTTTCACGGAAGCTTGATGTTCACGGTGTGGCCGATGGACTTCCGCATTGGTCACCGCATGATGGACAACTATTTGAAATGGCTCAAGGAAAACTTGTAAAAAAGAACATTGGGAAAGATCTCTCTGGTATTTGTCACATCTTTGATGCGAGATTATAAATACATACTGTAGTTGTTTGTCTTCTTTTTTTTTTTTTTTTTTTTTAATTCCGGAGAGAAGACTCTTGGCTTGAGGATTTGACGTCACATCTTGTACGTTTTGTGTTCCCTTGAGATTCTCATTTGGTTTTTCCCCACCACATGCAATAAAAGTTACCTGATTAGGTCGTCCCGTTGCATTGGTATCATTATGTAGCCAAAATGACTTGGAGAACCGGCCAGTTTATGTGAACGGGAAGAACAGCTTCCGGTATTCAAGTCACAGCTACCAGATGTGAGAATTGGTGTTGATTGATCCAGAAGAGTCATGTCATACACCACAGATTTATAAATACCAAACTCATCCGAGAATCACTTCATGGACTTTGCTTGGCACGCAGGGTGAAACATAAGAGCTTAGGATTCTTGAGTGGCATGGCCAGATGTAGACTTAAGATTCCCTAAAGGGGATCAGTCCAAGGCCAAATTGGTTCATTGATTAGGACTTGGACTATGTCTACAGAGAATTAGTGTCAATAAATGCATCTTATGTAGTATTTGAGGATTTTTTTTGTGTGTGTGTGAAACCTATGCAATAGTTGCTCATATGAAATGTCATTAAAGCTGAAGTTGTTATGGGTGCAGATGGGAAATGATTGGCATTTTTATTGAATAAATCGGTGGCATTTTTGCAGGAACTGAATCTTCCCTTTGTTCTGTATCCCCTTGGGATTTTGTTGTTGTTGCTGCAAATTTTCAACAGTAGAGTATGAATGTGGATTAATTCATTGAGCTCTCTGTAAAGCTGAAAAGCTTCCTTTTATCATTGCCTCTGTGCGTGTATTATTTTCCTGTACAGGAAATCGGCTTCTATTTTTTCCCCCAAATTTTCTGGTGGTGGAATCTCCCCGCCACAGTTCCAGCTAAAGTTCCTGAAGGGAGCAAAAGTATCCTTTTTTGTTGTTGTTGTTTTTTGATACCATGTGAGTTCAACATCATTCATCTGAAGTTAATGATGCTAGTTTATGTTGTAATGTTTAATTCATTTTGGGTTTACCTACCTCAGGTTGCATCTTTCAGCAAACGGTACATCCAAACACCTTGTATGGGTTGAGTGGAACAGTCTCCAGCCACAATACCGGTAGTGGGATGGGGTTGAAAATATTGCAGAAGCATTCCATCAACAATCTGGCATAGAGTTAATCTATGACACAACGGTGTGGTGAGTTCAGTGTCTCCATATGTTTGTCAGTTTTGGCTGCTGTGAGACTGCCCGTTAGTTCACACAAAATGATACCTTATTAGTTTCGCCTTCTGTCTGTGATCAGATTTTTTTTTTTTTCCCCCCCAACGGGCTTGGTGGTGGCTGTAAGCAAGAAGCTTTGAGAATGGTATCCAGGTGAATTAACAGGTAAAATATATATTTCACCTGTTAATGTGTTTAAAGTAACAATAAGAAAATTTCTGCTTTTTCGGTGAAACAAGTGCTTCATACCCAACATATTCTTGGCAATCATTGTTGGTCTCAGAGAGTTCTTCGTGATGAAAACAAAATCTGAGAGCATGGTGGGTGTCCATGAGTGAAACATTTCCTGATTATGGTTACGATTTCACACTGCCTGTACAATTGCTTTCCCAACATGCAATCATTTGGCCATTGTTGCCCCATGTGCTAATTAATATGCCTTAATGCATTCTTATGAGGGATGATGTACAAGTGCGGCGTAACCCTTCATTGAAAACGATGATTCAAGTAAGTGCTGGTGTGCTCCACTCATCTTATTTCTTGTTCTCGGTTGTTTGCAGGTATGCTTACATGTGCTGTGTGTGTGTGTGTGAGTGTGTGTTATCCAATCCCCTTTGGAGATCCGCTCCTGAATTCCTTTTCCACTCCAAAGGGATAATGAGAATAACGTGAAATGGATTATAAGCATTGACTCCAGGGGGGAGAAAACATATAGTGCAGTTTAAATGGATTATACGTGCCCCATGTATGGCATGTGCACAACACATCATTTTGTGGTTATTTCTGCCTCATCACACAACAAACTTGAATATGCTTTTTCATCTTTGGCAGATGTTTGCCAGCAAATATTATTATCTCCACATGTTCAATGCAATAGCCAAACTCTGTTCAGATTGATGATGTTTTCATACTTTGATAATTGGAATTTGACTAATGGCAATTACTCACACCCCGTGTTCCTGTCACATACTTGCTACTGAGAATAAGGAACATAGCATGAAGCAAAACCATATGCTTGATAATAGTTAAAATTTCCTTATTCACTTTACCGTTAAAAAAAAAAATCCAAATTGTTGGTATTCAGTGTATCAAGTGGCTTTTTGCATTGTTTTCATGTCATGTGATTTGAGTATGAGAGCACGTGTGGACGGTACAATACGCACGTATTGTATTTTTCTTTTGATTTATTTTCTCGTTTTTTTTTTTTTAAATAGGGATCAACTGAGTCAAGGCTATTTTGACTTTTGACATAATTGACCAAAACAGGGAATACAGTAAAGTTGGACTTTAAAGGATAAAGCCAGAGATAAAAGTAGAAGTCAAAGTGAACTATTGTTCACTATTGTGATTGTGAGCTATGTCAAATATGAGAAGAGAATCCGCTTCAATTCCAAGTGCCGACTGTCGGGGCCAAACACGCATCAAATACATTTTGTTCCCGCACAGGACGTGAAAAAATATAAAGGAGCCAACAAGCCCAAAAGCACTTTGCCTCACATATATGGAGCTGCATTATAATTCATTAAAAAAAAAAGAAGAAAAAGCTCAGAATATTTTTTCCATGTGTTGAGATGAAGATAGTAAAAGTTGACATGCTTGACGATTTACACAAATTCCTTGAGAGCTTTTCATGGTCTGTAGGGACTCCTTCTTCCTTCTGTTTTTGATTTTAGTCTATTTTCTTCCCACCATGGCCTCCGAGATCTTCTCTCAACTGCCGCCTTGCAATTGTTCTGGCCACAGTTGGCCTTTCCCTTCCTTTCGTATCTGCGAGCAGAGCAGCTTTCTTACCCGGCGCTCCCGCTCTTTCACCGGCTTCTTCTTGTGTCGTACTTTCGTTGACTTGAGTCCTGATTTCTGTTTTAGTTGCATACTGTGTTTTTAAGAAGCGGAATTTGAGCAACTGGCACAGTGCTTCATGCTCACACATTGCCAAGTATCCTACTCGTACATCTTGGTCCGATACGCACATAAAAGTAAGTCTAGAATTATATTTCTCTTTTAATCACTTAAAAGCGGGCATTTTTAGTGTTGGCCACCCTCTTGGGCTCCTCAAAAGAATCACTGCTTAGTCCAGTTCAGTTGGATTGAACAACCAGTTGCGCGCAGTCCGGGACAAGGAGGACTTCTCTACTGGCCCAAACACTAACAGAAGCTCAGACCTACAGTATATTTACAACTTACATGAAATGGTAATACCTGTATCTGCATAAGCGGCTGAGCTTTCATCTTCGTTTTATAGCACGTGTCTTGGCGGTGCAGCTTCCAGTTGTTCGTGTGTGTGTGTGTGTGTGTGTTTTGTTTTTTTTTTGTATTCCAATCACATTTCAGCTTTTGTATGTAACTTTGGAGTAAGGCCTTCATAATCCCGAGTAGTGCGGTTGAACACAATGACCAGAGAAATAGCTGTTTTTTAAATTTATTTATTTTTAAATCGGATTGTAGCTTCACCACTCTGTGCGTTCGCAAAGGCTTGAAGTGACGTCGGGATGTTTGCCTCCATCGATTGGTTCACCTTAATGGTCTGTTTTGGTTGTGCTGAATTTGTGCATCAATGATCGATTTAAAGGGAAAGGATGATGTCAGGCTTGCTTAAAAATTCTACTTCAAGGCACGTTTTTTCGAGAAAAACTGTTTTTTCAGACTATGTCAATTAATGGCGCTGCTGTAAGGCTTTTTTTTCCAACCGAGAAAACGTTTTTAAAAAAATTGTTGTGCACTTTGAGAGCAGCATAGAATGAGCGCTATGGCTAACTTCCACGGAGAGACAGGAGCAAAGAAAGGAGATCTGCATCAGCGTTTCTGTTGAGTATGATGTATTTTATTTAGTTTGAATGTTTTTGTCCCGTCATGAGATGAATATTGATTGTGAATTGTAATATTGAGGTTTGGAAGTGATTTATAGGGAGATCAAGGTCATCGGATCACTTGCTTTCCAAATACACTCATTCGTAGTTTTCATCTTCACATAGAGAAGATGCTTCTGTTTCTTCTTTACTGACACACAGTTAAGTATATCGTGTTTTAGTATATTTTGTGACGTTGTTGGGGAAAAAGGTAGATGAAGTCGCGATTGGTCCAAAACTCACCACCCACCGCTGCTTTTAGGTACCGTACAATGTATAGAGATTTAATCTTTAAGGTGATGCTCTTCTACCTGTGGAGGAAGGTACAAGAATAAATGTGTACACACCTGTTATTTATACAATAGAATATGTCATGGCTTGCTTGGAGTGTATCAGCTTTTTATTTGACTAAATTGGTCAAGGTTTCCCACTGCTTTAGCAAATATGTCAGGAATGTCACACATCATCGTGGTTCGGTATTCATGCTTTTTCGGACATTTTTCTAATGGGTAAAATATGTAGCTTGGCTCATACGTTGGGCACCTGTCTCCACATCAGGTTGATTTCCCATGATTCACCATAATCCTCTTTATTTTCCCCCAAGTTTAGACTATATTTTCTCCTAACAAAGGAAAAAATGTAATGGATCTGTTGCAGAACAAAAGTCTCCATTCTATTAATTTTATTAACCCCGCAACATATTTTACTAAAACAGTGAATTGCAAATGTCTGAGACTTGATTTTTAGTTTTACTGTGTTTGTGCTTTCTACCGTTTTCATGAAATGTTAGATTGTTTATTGTTGGATGAATTATTTTTGCGCCATGTACAGCACTTTGTATACAGTGGCGGTTGTTTTAAAGCGCTCTATGAATACAGCGGTGTTGAGGTGAACATTAGTGGAGGTCATAATGAAGTCAACCATTGTAAAATGTGAAAACGGCACAAGCGTTACTTTTGTGCGGACGTGATGGTTGGAGTCCCGCAGCTTTGCATTGGTGGCTTCTTTCACATACAATAACTTGAGTACCGGTATATACTTTTTTTCTTTTCTTACAATAGTCTCTTAACATTCCTTTCCAGGCTGTGAAAGAAAAGCCAAGCACTCAGGCAGATATGAATCACTGCTGAATTGAGCTCACATGATTAACTCCGAGGTCTTGTGAGATGTCAGGCATGTTGAAAATCAATCTTCCGGAGTGATTTGGAAAGTTGACAAACAGCAAAAAACAAGTAATTAACCGTTAGTTGCTTAGCTAACACCACGCGGGATTTGCTTTGGTCTCCAAGGACGTCAGGCAGTGCGGCAGTTTAAACTGGTTAGCGCCACTTCAAAGGCGTATGGGCCAAATACAGCGGGCGGTGAAGGAACTGATCTTATCGAATGGGTACTTGCTAAACGGAGTTTTCATATAGGTTCTCTTGGCTGCGTTGTCTTTCTGGCCAGCTTTTGAACTTTGGCGAGGAGGAACTTTCGGAATTTGTCCCCCATGAGGAAGTAGAAGACTGGGTTGATGACACTGTGCAAGAAGGCCAACGGTCGGGTCAAGATGTAGAGGCCCTCGATGTACATCCTTGTACACAAGCGCACCCCTGCCCAGGCCTGCCGGGATGCGATCCTGACATTTCTCATCACGTGGTACGGAGTGTACAGAACCAGAAACATGGCTGATGCCAAAGCCACGACCCTGAGAGTGTGCTTGTACTGTGCCGTCCTGCGATGAAAAGCCGTTTCCTGGGTCTGTAGTAGCTGTGCAATACGCTTGGAGAATCCGCAGAGTCCGAGGAGAGGTAGAACGTAGCCGGTTAAAGTGAGCCCCATGCTGTAGCCCAAAGCGCTGACGTCTCCCTGGAGGCTGGCAAAGTCATTGCAGCGACTCCAGTTTCCACTCTGCAGATCCTGGAGCATCAGCACTATCATCGGGACCACCTCCACGTTGACGGCCAGCCAGCTTAAGCCGGTCACCACCAGGGCCGTCCGCGGCCTCAGCAGGAAGTGGTTCCGCGCCGGGTGGCGGATGAGCAAAAAGCGATCCATGCTCAGCCAGACCATAAACAGAATGGATGAGTAGAGGTTGACATGCAGGATGTAGCGGTTGATGACGCAAGCGTAGTAGCTGGTCTCTTTCTGCCGGTTGGCGTAGAGGTAGGAGAGGCGTGGCAATGTGCAGAGGAAGGTGAGGTCGGAGATTGCCAGGTTGAAGAGGTAAACATTGCAGCTCTGCCACTTGGGCAGACAAAACAGGTAACCGAGTATGACGATCAGATTCCCCGGGAAACCGATGCAGAACTCGAGTCCGTAAGACGGAGATAGGTAGAATCTCTCCAGCACATCATCTATCTCTGTACAATTCAACTCCTGGAAAGTAAAACGGAGACATGGCAAGATAAAGACGTGGTCAAGAGCATCAAGAGCCATGACATAATGTAGTAGTTAGTCGCGCTTCACGAGAAGGCACGCTCAATTATCGCCATACTTACCGTTATTCATTTGTTTTGTGTTCACGGCCTGGAAACACTTTTCATCCAAATATTTACTGTAAGCAGGACTGTAGCCTACAACTGTGTTAGGCGAGTGTGGTGAGCGGCTTCTTGGATACTCATTTGTGTTACGTCTCAGAACTTTGAGGACGCCCTATCTTGCGTTAACATACTGTGCTAGTTATGAGGACTTAATGCTGATCCATGAATTCGACAACACTGCACATCTGCTAAACTTTTGGATTTGACATGACAGTGGTTCTGCCGTTTGGAATCAAATGTTGGATGTAGTGTCAACAAATTTGTGGAGGAAACTGTATGAGGCCTGAAAATAGCCTGACTATGATTTAATAAGGCCAACGATCAACATGGCAAACTGCCGCACACATTTTGGCACATACAGTAGACCGCAAACAAAATGGTTACTTGCTTTCATAATTTCATACTTTGAGTAGCCAAGCACTCCAGAGAGTCGACTTCTTTGCATAAAAACATTACAAAGACAATTTTCCATAACCTACCTAACTAACATACCTATGTCCCCTGTAAACTCTAGAAACAAACCTGCCTTTTTTTAACACAAATTATTGACTACAATTTCAAATTCAGTGATCTGAGAATGGACTCACCATTCCGTCGTCCAGCTGGGCTGAGTGAAAGATCAAATAGGTTGTGCCCAAGGAAGCGTAGAGTGCAGCCTACTAACTGCAAAGTGGAAACAGTAAATACAGAGTGCTGCAGGTGCTGCTGACTTTTATATGACTGTGTTGGAAATAAATAAATAAATAAATAACAGCATCCTCAACTCTGGCCTCACAACGATGAAGGCGGAAAAAAAACGGTGTCATATTTCCGAGCACCAACCACAACCCCGTGTTTCGTGTAGACACAGAGAATAATGGCAAGGTGTTGAATTTGCAAGGGCCGGTGTCAAGTGCTTTGGCAACGGCAATTGCACAACTCGTGAGGTTGATTCGGACGTGCGGTCCACTGCATATTTTGGCAACAATGCCTTCAATGTAATGTTGGTCTGCCTTTACAGAGCATGTGATTCACTGCTGAGGGACATGTGCGAATAAACCACGGTCCGTTTTTTTTTTCTTGCTTTTGCAAAAAGAGAGAGAGGGGGAGAGAGTGTAATTTTGGTATGACAGAACCTGCACAGCTTTAGGAGAGCCAGCCTGCGTGGCTTATTTGGTTTTATTATCAAGAAGTGATCTTGCAGCATTCCCGTGGGGTTCGCTGCGCAAGTCAATTTCATCAAGCAGCATTGAAAAGCTGTGCTCGAGATAACGAAGAACAAATATTTGTGGAGTATTTGAGAATTTCTCACGTCGTCGCGCTGCACTCTTGCAGAGCAAAGCGAGAATGGTTGAGCTTTCTTCACTACATGTTGAAATGTCACGATCGGTCGGCTCACTTTGCCTATCCTTTGCTGACACTCATGTTTTTCAATATACACTGACCAGAATTGGAATCATCATTGTTGGCTAAGTTCGGGGTATTTCACAAGTCTGTCAATTAAAAAGAAAAAATTAAAAATCATTGGAACTGGCAAGCGTGAAGCGGTTGGGATGAAAATCAGCACCTCCAAATCTGAAACGATGGTCCTCAGTTGGAAAAGGGTGGAGTGCCCTCTCCGAGTTGGGGAGCAGATCTTGCCAAAAATGGAAGAGTTTAAGTATCTTGGGGTCTTGTTCACAGTGAGGGCAGGAGGGAGCGAGAGATCCACAGGCGGATCGGTGCAGCATCTGCTGTGCTGCAGACTTTGAATTGGTCTGTCGTGGTAAAGAAGGAGCTGAGCCAAAGGCCGAAGCTCTCAATTTACTGGTCGATTTACGTTCCAACCCTCATCTATGGTCACAGGCTCAATCATCCGGGTGTGGGTCAGTGTCGAGCCGCTTCTCCTCCACATAGAGAGGAGCCAGATGAGGTGGCTCGGGCAACTGATTAGGATGCTTCCTGGACACCTCCCTGATGAGGTCTTACGGGCATGTCTCACCTGCACGATGCCCCGGGGACAACCCAGGACACCCTGGAGAGACTCCCAGCTGGCCTCGGGATTCCCTGGGAAGAGCTAGAAGAAGTGGCTGGGGAGAGGAAAGTTTGGGCTCCCCTGCAAAAGCTGAGGCCCCCGCGACTCGACGCCGAATAAGCGGCAGAAAATGGATGGATGGATGGATGGATGATGGATGGAACCGGCAAGTGTAGATAAAGATAAAACAGTTCTGCTTGAAAAGTGAACTTTTCCAAACGATGATGATACAATTACAGTTGGGGAAATGATGAAGAGAGTCCTTGAGCTCCCTAAAGTGCTCAGTAGTGTGGAACAGTGATCAACAACAGTTGTGCAGATAACGCAGAGTGCGCCGAAGCTACAATAACTGCCACAACGGGGATGTGCATAACGTGATCGGGCCGGGCCGCTCTGTTAATCTTTTGTTGCTTGAAGATGCAGAGTGTGATGGAGGTCGACGATGGTCGGGATGGTGAGGTTTGCGGTGTGCAAGTATCCTTTTTCAAATCTGCAGTAGGCTATGTCCTCCACTCCTTTATTGTTCTTTATTTGGTGGGATGGTCTGATGTTGTTACTAACTGATTGGAGATATTTCCACACTGACGAAACCGGTTTTGCAGCTTATCTGCAAAGATTCTCTTTGGCAATGTGAATTGACTTTGTCAGCCAGTTTCGGGCATGTTTATACAGTGTTCCATCTCCGCTCCAAAAGGCATTTTCCTTAGCTCTTCAAATCATCACTTGGCCAATGTAATGATGACTGCCAAATATGTCAAATTAGCTTGTGGTCACTAGAAAAATAGACCTTATCAGTTTACTTTTTTCACATTACCGTTAATTTACGCTTTTAACTACAATGTAACTACAACAAAGTAACTACAATGGACCAAAAATTTTTATCTGAAAGATGAGAAACAAGAGCTGCTGCTAAATTAATTGATTAAAATAAAACACCTAAAAGCATTTGATTTTTCTCAAAAGTCGACAGTGTGCCTTATATATACGTCAATATTCTTATTTCTTTGACATACTATTTTAAGTGTTCTGTAGAGCGCTTTGTTACCGCTGCAGAATTGTCAAAGCACTGTAGATATCTGTATTGTATTCCCTTTAGCATCGCTCCATCCAGTGGATGCAAAACGCAACCTCAGCTATTATTGTAGCTTCTATTCTATGCGCCTTATAATACTGTGCACCATCTATATGACAACAGTTTTAAAATAGGCAATTCATTGAAGGCGCGCCTTTTACTCTGAAGCGCCTTATACTGCGGAAAATACAGTACATGAGGCAACAGATTTGAATTGTTCTTTACAGTGATTATTATGGGGACACACATGAGGTTCCTCGCTAATGGCTGTTAGAAAACTGCAATCTGTTGCCCCTTTGGGCGCGTAGTTGTAATTTCAGCATCAAATGATTAAACACATGTAGACTGCAGCAGTGAGGAAATAAAACTATGGACCTCCTGTTTGCCCATGTGAAGAAAGCACACGGGCTCTTCCTCTCCTCTCCCTCCTCTGGGAATCTGACCACTCATTCATACTCCTTGAGACCACCAACAGGCCACTGGTGGAACAGTTTGGTCTAAAAGCAAAGTGCTCCATGGTTGTTGTTTATGCGGAGGCAATCCCTGTTTGTTTTTTTTTTTGTTTTTTTTGGGGGGGGGGGGGGGGTTAATTTCTCAACCGTAGTTGAGGTTGCCTCTCTCCTTTTGCTAAGCATGTTCAGTCCCACTTTTTTTCCGACTGTTACCAGAATGAGAATTCACTCTTTGAGTTCTCACGATACACAGTACCGAGACCAACTTTTGATATTTAAAATTTCATTTAACTTGACCCCCCCCCCCCCCGCAAAAAAATTTGGACATGTGTCGGTCTGCCACAGTATAGCACAAAGTAGTGCTGAGGAGGACTTGCTCACTCTTTTTTTTTTATATAAAGTATCGTTCGCTGGTATCGTACTTTAATATGAGGCTAGTATTGGCTAGAAACCGATCCCTGGTATCGATACTCGTTCATCCCTCTCCTTTACATGTGTTTATGTTGTGTCCTCAGTCATCAGAGGTTGGAAAAAAAGCAACAAGCCTAGTTACTTTCAAACTACGGATCACTCATATAACTAGTTGAGGTAACCAAAATATTACAGTGATCTCCTATCTGATTGTAATGCAGTATATTTGTACCCTACTGCATATTTCAACCACTACGCTGAACATATTGTTCAAGTAGAACCTTTCTTACAGTCTCAACCCAAAAAGAAAAATATACACATATTTGATATTTGTCACATAGCTGTCACTTTATGCGCAATTGGTATCTTGCAGACACCTGCAGTATACACAGTCATATTAAATGATTCATCATGTGGAATAAGCCCTTGACAATTGCAATCCTTTCAGTCACCATTTCAAAGAGCATGAGAGTTCCCTCTGGTGGTGGATGAGCATAGACACCATTTCAGAGTACAAATGAGTTCTCACTCTACTGGTTATCTTAAAAAAGGATTAAAGTACAGTACATACTTTTAAGACATCTATCCATCCATCCACTTTCTATAGTGCTTGTCCTTATTGTCATCACTTGACTTCGGGGTGGATGAGCATAGACACCATTTCAGAGTACAAATGAGTTCTCAATCTACTGGTTATCTTAAAAAAAGGATTAAAGTACAGTACATACTTTTAAGACATCTATCCATCCATCCACTTTCTATAGTGCCTGTCCTAATTGTCATCACTTGACTTCGGGGCAAAGGTGGGTGGGATGGACACACATTGAGAATCAAACCATTCATTCACACTCATATTCACGCCTTTGCATAATTTAGTCTTCAAGGACCCTAGCACGCATGTTTTTAGAATATGGGAGCAAGCGGGAGTACCCAGAGAAAATGCACGCAAGCACCGAAAGAACAGTACGTGTAAACTCCACACTATGAGTCAAACCAACCACTAGGGTCAGTAATGTACATTTAATAGTCGATGCAAAGTTCACATGTTGACTTTTGGGTGTGTGTCTCCAATGTTTTCAAGAACCTCCAGTGTCTTATTTCTTCTTCGTGTATCTGTTTCTGATGTGAGGTCAGAAGGTAGAAACGTCACATAGTTTATTGGCATGTTTGTTTGTTTTCCCTTGAAGTAGGAAGTGCCAATATGTGTAGATGTAAGGAGTAAAAAAAAAGGTAACATACACATATTAACAATTTATCTAACAAAACAGGAACAAAGTATTTAGACACTATACTTAAGTACAAGTACTGAGATTTGTGTTAAAAACAACAACAAAATACTCGCCAAACTGTGAGTAAAAATTCAAAGCCAGCGCTTAAAAAAAATCAAGATCCCAACCATGGTTGATTAGTCATCTATGCTAGCTATGTTTTTCAAACGTATGGAAACGTTCAGATCGTCAGACCCCCCCCCCCCCCCCCCCCCCACCCACCCAACCCCTGAAAAACACGTCAAAGGTATTTGCAATATTCTGTCCTTGGGTGTCTTGAAACGCGCTTATAAATAAAATGTATTATTATTGTTATTATTATTCTTGAGTTTTGGGGAGAAAAAATGTCCTCTAAATATTAAACACACCTCTTGGCCTGCAGCAGTTGACTGCGACTCAAGAGGGAGTGTGATACCAAAGAAATTCTACAGAGGGCAGCAGTTACCTAAATCTCCCAAACTCGGCCATCGCGCCACAAGTGTGCTTGGTACGTGATGATTACCTTTGAACGAAATGACTTGATGGTGAGCATATTGTTGAATTCGAATCAGACAATAATCTCAAATGCTGAATTTACATGCAGAAAATTGGCTTTTAAAACGGGAAAGAAAATGAAGCGTGTCGTGGCACAATATGAAAAAAAACTAAACTTGTACAGTTACCTCATACTCGTTTGTGCGTGTGTGTGTGTGTGCGCGCGTGTGTGTGTGTGAGAGAGAGAGAGATGCGGAAAACGAAAAGTAGCAACATAAAATGCCTCCTTATACTGTATAATGAACTATTTGTACTCTATCTGACAAGGAAAACGAGGTAATTTGTTCTGGTGAGAAAACTAAAAGGCTACAAGTGGAACAATGTTAGTTTGTTGGATGAAAATGAGTCTATTAAACATAAGTGTCACATGCTGGCCCATTTTGAAAAGCGGTCTCCCATTTGCCCTCAGTGTCCCACTTCTGGAAGGTGACACGGTTAAAAAGCTTTTACCGCCATGATTCAGACAGTGACTTAATTGGATCAAACCCCGAATAGTGTCTGTGTAATGGAATATGCGTGCGATAATCTATTTTTTAAAAAAGCATGTCACAGCTTTACTCGATGCTTTCTTTTGAGCCGAAAGCGTAACTCAAAGTAACATTCATTCCGCTCTTTATTCTTAATGCAACAGGCAGCTGTCTGAATTGATCCTTCCGCCTTCCAAAGAAAAACAGTAGCTTGACTGTGCACTCTGATTTTCGACAATGTTTTGTAGCTTGTTTTTCTGCGCATTAAAACTGGCAGCTGTGTTAGCACGACGCGGATGCGCTCCAAACACAGACATCTGGGTGTCATTCGACTGTCGTGTTCTCCTCCCGCTTGCCATTCATTTCAGCAGGTGGCACTTTTATGTTCTCTGTACAGTTGTTTCCCCCAAAACACACACACACAAATGCAGTCCACATAAAGGCTTTTTGATGAGCAGGTTTTAAAGAACTGCACTCGAAAATAACGACCCTCTTGTTCAGTGTCTCGACTTGATGACATCATCGTGTTGGGAGCAGTAAAGTGACTTCTACGATGTAAGGATGCTTTCACCTAAGTACCCTGTAGTTTGTTTTAATGGTACTCTTGTTCATTTGAACAGGCGTTAACACACCAAACAAACTTTGTATTTCAAACAACCACTAAACTTTGCCTTAAAGTCAGATTTAATGCTAACACATAATGGGAAACACCATAGATGCCAGACAACCATTCACTGCATCTTGCCATGGAAGTAAAACATGACAATTCCACTGACTAAAGTATCACAAATAAACACAATATGTTGCAAAAGTGGCTTTTTTTATGACTTTAACTTAAATAATTATCTGCACAAGCTAGCAGGCTATGACACACTAGAAAATACTATAGCAAAGTCCATTTTCAAAAGCGATTCAAGCACATTACCTTTTGTCTATGAAGATGCTAACGGCTAACACGCTCAGCCTAAATCAGTCTGTTAAAGTGTGCGGTGATGATAATGATTTGTTTTAACGAGATATGCACATATCAGCAACACATTGGTATATCCTGTGAGCCGCTCTGGCTATTGCTGATGTTGTTACGCTACTGCGCGCACCTTTACCCCACTGACATTTTACATCTAACTCACGTCAAACGGAGTCAAAATGGACGCCAATGCAAACTGCCTTATATTTTTTATAAGTGGGGAAATCATAAGATCTTATCTAGAAATATGTTTATTATTCAAAAGTCGAATGGTCGAAAACTGAAGTATGACTGTGTTTGCCAATCCTGCGTAACATTGCGTTTAAAACTTGGGCCAGCACACCCAAAAAAAATGTGCTGAATGACCCAGATGCAAGAAAAACCAAAAAGTTAGAGTTTTGTCACGAATGACATCGCATCACTCCTTGTGACTGGCTCCGAGATAATGCGGAAGTTCCAAAACTGTATTGCGGAAAAGATCACACAAATGTTATTTCTAGTAACTGGTCATCAGGATTCCTCACCATAATCTCTGGTTGATCTAAACCTCTGGTTGAGCATATTTGTCACTACAATTGTACCATTTGATTGATCTAGAGATGACTCAGTGTTTAGTGTGTGGTGGTAAAACTATTAAATATTACTGAATAAATCGGCGGCTATGGTTTATGTACGCGCAATACAGAGCTGTGGAAAGTCAATGAATTTTTAAGCAGGTTAAGTCGGCATCCACTTAACATCGTGAGGATTACTTTCTTTGCAGAATGGCAGACAGGCAGAATTTCTTTGCACCAGATTGTACCTCACGTGAAAGCCAGTGCTCTCCTTCTCTCAAGCTAGTCAAGGTTAGCGTTACAGACAATGAATTGTGTGGTCTTAAACTCCCTCATTTTGTGTGTGGGTTGGCAGCAAAGGATAAAGTCTCTTTTCGCTAGCCATAGTCGAAGTGCTTGACTGTTCTCCTAAATAACTCTCCCGCAGGAATGTGTTTCTGTCTGCTGGCTTGTAACAAAAGAAGGGACACTCTGGGAGCTCCATTTTTGATGTCTCTCTAAACGGTTTCTTGACTCAAGGCAAGGATGTGTTTTTTCCATCCGTTGGCTTTGCCTTCACCTCGTTACGATACCAACGTCTGGACTTTTTGGTTTTTTTAACATCACTTGGCGCATAAGAGAAGTTGGTGACATGGTTGTAACTTTAGAGTGCAATGTCTTACTAAACTCCTTGATACCTGTAACATTTTTGTCTATTGAAAAGTTACATCTTGCTATTTGGCCTGGAGTCAAATAATTAACCCAAATGACACAACTGCACTCCTCCTGTTCCCCTATCAATGGCATTGCACCTCCTCACCTCTTTCATTTCCTCTCTTCGTAGAGTTGGAGGTCTCAGCCTGTGTGACATGACTGCACTTCGCATGTCTCGCCGCGGCTACCATTTCACCTCCGCGGATTGGATTAGACGAGGCTCATACTGACCGACTGGCTCACTGTCCTTGGCTTATGCTTTGTGAGCATAAGCTCGCTGGTCAAGGTGGCGTGGACCAAAATTTGATTTTCGCACATATCGGGGACACATTTACAATAAACCCGGAGCAGATTTCCATCATTTTCTTTGCCGCACTACCTTTTATTTGCATTTGTAACTTCAGGCGTAATCTTTTATTGGTATTCCAGTTATGCTATATCGGTGTGACTGCGCATGGCAATGTTTGGTCGTATATTTATCTCCACAGGATGGATTGGCATTAATGTTTGCGCAGACATTAACGGTCTGCAGGGGATGAAGCATACCCACTTCAATGATGCCTCTGGTGCCATCACGTCATTTGCTGAATCTATTGTTATTTTTTAAAGATAACCATGCTCCCAGGTGATATTAAGGATATTAATTCAATCCCAAAAAATGGATGGACATGATACTTTGTGGTGGGGCGGGGTCTCTTTTGCAAATTATATACAAAACAGCGCCAGGTTGCTCAGAATGACTCCAACGGGATAAGGAAACCTGGGTTGTCCAAACTATGGCCCGGGAGCCATTGACAGACCGGCATGCGTTTTTAAGCGGCCTGCGTCATGCGCCAAATATAACATTTGACCCGTATGATAGAGGGGTTTTTTTTAATGTGCAAAGATTCAAAGTATTTAAGACGAAAACAGTAAAATATATTATCTTCAAAACCCAGTGGTGAATAAAGATAATGCCGTTTTAGAAGCAAAAATAATTTCTTCGACTTCCTGTTTTGCCTCACGATCTGATTTATGAAGATATCACATTAATGAATCTCGAGTAACTGTTTTAAAAATGTGTGTGCTCTCGTTTTAGTGTTTAGCGATGGGATTCGGCTGCCGTTCAGTTCCGGAGTAGAACTAGTCTCGTGAGGTACAGGGCCATCGGCCACCTCAAAATCTTGAAAAATCCTTTACTACTTGCCTTACCACCTTAAACAGAAAGCTGTTATGAAACAATGTATTCAAATTCACCGCAAAATATAAACGATATATACAACATGTCTTTGCCTTCTCTTCCAATAGAACACACACAAATAAAGTAAATATTCCCAAGCGGTTTACCAAAAAAGGTATTAAAAAATACTTAATGCAGGATAAAATTAAGCATTTACACTATTCTTCAGGAAATTGTGGAAAAAGTGCCTTTGCTTACATTAAAACATTTTTTTTTGCGCAACTTCTTCCAATACATGAAGTTGTAGCAGAGGAGCGCTGTATGGAAAAGGGAAGAAAAACATGAACGAGCCGACAACCCCAAACAGAGACTGTCTTCTAAAATTGAACAGTGTTTAATATTATACGGAGAGCTGTCTGGAACTCTATCTGAAGAGCCGAACATCAACAAAACTGATGTAGCCTGCCAAGACAGTATATATGTTATTATAACTCTCAATATTAGTCCTTTTATTTTCAATTACAGTATTGCTCTGGTAGTTTCTCCATAATGTATAAAATATGGTGCTTAAAATATGTATGAACCCAAGGTAAGTTTGATTCTGCAGTTGCCCTAAATTTGATCATTTGATGTCATGAAAGATTACTACATAGTGAATCGAAGCTGAAATTAACGATGCTTGCATTTTCAACTGGAAAAACATTCAAGCACATTATTATTTCTTGATTACGATGCCAAGTTCAAATTATTTCTGAATAGAAAAAGTTCATTTTAGTGGTGACGGGGGCACAATTAATTTCCGACATCTTTGAGTAACCGAGCAAGCCGGTCAATATTTGCCTATTAGAACAAAAAGTAAATTTAATGAGAATTTTTTAATTCCTTTTCAAAACAGCATCATGTTTATAGCTGCCAGAATGAAAACCGTCCCCATAAAAGCGCTTGGGGGGGTCTCTTTTTGGATCAATGACAAATGGTCAAATACTTCTGTGAATCACAGTTTGATTTGTTAATATTGCTTCTGTGATGCTTAAATTTCCTTCTTCTTTCTTCATCAAATCTACATTTCTCTTAGACACGTCTGAGGGCATGATGGGGAAGAGCGCTTTGCATGTCTGCCTCACAGTCGAGAGTTTCTATGTTCTAATCTCGGCTCAGGCCCTCCTTGGTGGAGACCTCATGTTGTGCCGTTGCGAGAGCCTAGAGATACGGACATGCAATTGCGACTCTAAATCTCCATAGGTGGTAAGCCTGAATGCTTTCTTGTTCATATGAGGTGTCTTGGAAACTTCCAGGACTGGTGTCACAAATCTTGATAAACAAGAGGTACTTTAAATCCAAACTGCAGGGTTTCCCCTTCAAAGTACTCTAATGCCCATGACCAAGGTTTTTTTTTCTGTAAACACGATCTTTATATGTGGACGTTCACATTCCAAAATCAAATGTGACTTCTTATACGAATGAAATACATCGATGAAGTGACAAACATGATCATGTAAACATGATTGCAAGTGACATGCGTGTGCACAAAACGAAATGACGTGGTGCGGGATTTGTGGAAGTGATTATGGCCCCGCGTGTAGGGGCTCATCTCATTTCCAACTTCCAAGTTCCTCACTTATCTGTTTATAATATAGCTCCTCCCACCAGAAATTCCATTGAGGACATGGAGAGATTAAGAGAGAAGGGACAATGCAGAAATGATCCAATTGCCCCCTGTTAAAGCCATTTGCCGGAGTCTGCAACCAAAGATGATGTCCTGCCATTGATACGTCACAATTGAACCATCTGCGTGGCTGAGCATCTATATTGCAGACGCATCAGATACATTTCCAATTTATATCTTTTTATATAAGAGGCTTGGGTTGGATTTGAAAAAAATCTGAATTGTATTGTTACATAACAAAAAAAATCAAATGCAATCAGAATTGACATGAAGTGTTAACCTAAAAGCACTTTGTTGGCCTTCTCTGTTGGTCTTCATGCAGTCGTGGAAAGAGTCTTCCTTGGATCTTATGCTGTCTCGTGATCATTGCCATTTTGATGTCGACCATGTTTTGGAAATAGGTCCACTTGAGCTTGGGAAACGGGTCGCCTAGGTGGGGAAGTTGCTCCTGCACGGCAATGTTCTTCTCAACAAGGAACTTAAGGATGAGCATGGTGAAGCAGTCATGAGTTTTCCCACCGCACCTTTCGCCTCCTCTAAAGCAGTGAACTAAGCAAATGCTTCAGGAACTCTTTGTATTGGATTCTGATAGGCATGTACCCTATCGACCGGTTAGCTCACCTGTAGACAAAAGCTTTTGAAAATCCATGATGTTGTTCTGGATCTCATGTGATTGTGCAGATGTCCATAAATTGGACGGATGTTCTGGTGATCTCGTCTGGAGTTGAACCAAACATGGCAAAAGCGGTACAAGAAGACTCCAGTCCGAGACGGAAGCTGCCCCAACTACAGTCTTTGACTCTGGGTGTAAAACCCCACTCCTGAGATTTCTCTTCATGTGAATCCCTTTGATTTTATTCTGCAGCCCCCCGCAGCTTCCTTTGCTGCTGGCAGCGCACCAACCCGTTAAGCTTTTTTCAATGACCCGCTGCCTCTGTGAACAGCTTTACAGTATCCCTGAGCCGTAGTCATGCATCTTGCTCTCCCTTGTGTGCACACACTCCACCTCTCCCTTCCCATCCAATCCTCATCAGCCTCCCCCAGTGGAAGAAAGTTATTCTGCGTTGTTGCACAGGAACCCCCTGTCTTCTGTGTCAACAATACACACAGGTAAGAGTGTGCACTTGCCTTCCTGTGTTTACACTAGCACGGATGGAGGCTCACGCGCGGCGTAAGCACTCTTAAATTAAACGTCTGGGTGATGTCATTCCGGGTATAGCGCAGGCCAAGTTTAACATTCTGCGCATGCATGCCCGGGAAACAAAAGACAAGGGCCATATTACCAAAATACGGCAACATGCGTTAGCATTAGTCGTCTGGAGCCAAATCATTAAACTGAGAAGCAAAACTAGCAGAGCAAAGAATGGACTTATCTTCGACAGTCGGCTTTCATCTTGAATCATTAGGCTCTGCCTGACAACTGCTTTTGTGCCCCCCCCGCCCCACCTCCCTACTCTCCTTATTCCTCTCTCTCACTCTGTCGGACACAAACAACAAAATACAAATATTGACTCGGGATGGTAGAAGCTGTTTCCTCTCAAGCCGTGACTCACGCGCTGCAACAGGTCAGAGTTGAGAAAAGACGTTGGGCAGCTGGCGCACTGGCAAACTGAGCCTGGAAGGAAGCCCACCAAGAATTGGCTCGTTTGTCTTTGGACTCCTTGGAAGGTAACATGGCTTTGACACAAGTACATGTAGTAAATCTAGATATTCGTCTCCAAAGCTCATTCACTGGAAATGGATACAGAAGTGTCATTATGATTCACAAGACCCTTTAGGTCCACCCGTGCAATCTAATGATATCCACTGTCCTCAGTTCTGATTGAAACTGTCACAGAGGTATTATTTCAATCATTGGTTTGTGATTGAGGTAAGAAATTTGACTGCAATATCATCGTCCGACAGTGTCGGTGATTGCTGATCTGAATAAAGACTTCATACTGTTCTTGTATGCGATGTCATTCGATGGTGCAGCGTTGTGGCCATCGAGCGTAGCTTTACCTTTCTTACCTGAGGCATTACATACCTTCATGAATTTTGCATATTCACATTAACATGTAACAGTTTGTCTCCAGTGATTGGAGGCTAGAAAGAGTTCTTCTTCAGTCAAGGAAATTGCTCCAATTTCAGTCAGATTACGTCGCGTATGTTATTGACCTCTGGTGGGATTTTACATTGGCGGTGTTGAAAATGTGAGGTCTGCCGAACAGAGACTGGAGTGAAGGTGCAGCAGCTTCAGAACATACAATAAAGACAATTTTTAATTATAAAGTAATGGTTATGGTAGTTCAAACATAAGCTATGTTCAAGGGAAAAATATATTTTAGCCACTGGAGGTTTTCATCGAACATTATTTTTCTGGCTAATGCATGTAGTTATGGAAGGCATAAAAAAATGCTAGACAAAATCGCATCTGTGATGGTTTTTTTTATGTTTGATAGATATTGACAATTAAATAGGGCGTGGTTTCAGTACGTTCATCAAATATGCTCACAGTGTCTGAGAGCGGAATGAAGCGTATGATTTTTCACTGTTATGAAGTCTCAGTTGGTAGACCTGTTGATGTTTTTGTTTTCAAGCATTCAAATTTGGCACAGTTGTTATCAATTTATACAAATTAACTTTATATTTATTTTGACTTGAAGGGCATTTCAACTTCATCGCAGCCTGGTGAACTCCTTTGCATAAAATAGGATAGTCACCTCACGACAGGCTGATTTTTTTCAAAATAGGCTGAGAAGTTTGTAATTTGTGATCATATTTTTTGACCAAAGCATATCACAGATTTATATATTATATTGGCACAAAAGTCTTTTAAAATTTTTCCAAATTCAATTTACGTCAAATTTGTTGCATGAAAACATATTGTAGGTGTCATGGGAAATGTAGTGTTGTCAGGAAGTGTGTGACTCCGATCTGTCGACTCTGTCGGAGTTCCAGATAAAAGGATTGGATATGCTATGCTAATGCTATTAGTACTGCAGCTCGGGATTACGTCTCGAAACCAGAGAGGAAAAGGGCGTGACAAAAATGGAAACTTGGACGGATTTTCATGTTTGACAGAAGAAATGCAAAGGATTAAAAGCTGATATAAACATGTCAACTAGCGGAACTGCGCTAAAGTCAATAGATGCGATACAAAGTGTTGTATGAGCTGTTTTTGAATTTCCATTTAGCTGTTAGGGCGCACCTGGGATTGGAGTTAATTAAAATGGCCAGCACCTCTTGGAAGCATACTTATTTTTAGCCAAAAGTGCAAAAATGTTACACTTGCTCGTAAGGGAGACAGAAGGAGATAACGAGGACAATTCATGTCAGAGGATGCACTGTGCTGCTTCTAAGCACAGGCAAATATTAAAGGAAACCCAGGAGGATGGCTAAATTTTTCCCCTCTCACATACACACTGTAGAATTCGCACGATACTTGGAATTAACTGAGCGAGAAAATGGGAATCATCCGAATTAAAATGAGTTGCAGAATATCCCTAATTTCTGTTTTAAATTGCTCTTGTCTTTCTGTCATCTCATACAGCTGAGCTACAAAACTGCAGGGGTGCGGATTTATTCCTAACCACAACAATGGAAAATTTTTCCATATTGCAAGGGATCACATGTCTGTGGGAAACAAGAGGAAGAATATGGATCCAAGATGGCTCAAGATGGCTACAGAGGATCCTGCTGTCCCTAAAGGCACCCCATTCCAGCACATTGTCAGGTATAAAGCTCACATTTCACAAATAACACCAACGTACATCATAGGCATCAAAAGATTTAGAAGTGGGGCTTTAAAGATTAGACCCCATCCATCAATTTCACAGCCAATGTCAGCGTGAACACGGCACTGACCAAAATTAAGAGTAGGTGCATTCTGTTTCACCACAAAGTTTGATTCTACAATTTTCTGTCAATCAGTGACCAGCGGTAAAGAACGTTGATTGATTTCAGCCAAAACACCACAAGCAGAGCAGTGATTTGACGTCTACATATTTTGTTTTTGTGACTCCTCACATGAACAGAAAAAAGACTGAGAAAGGGCTTTGGAAGTTTGGTTGGTGAAAAAATATTTACAGATACTCAATTATAAATTGCGCTGTGAGCAATGCTAATTCCCCATATAGAAACTGCAAAGAAAATCTATCTGCTATGTTATGTTGATAATATTAGGCAAAACATCCATGTTCAAAATGCATACGATTTCTGTATTTTTTAAAAACATTTATGTCATATATAACAGTGGAAAGAAGCACCATGTTTTCTTAAGATGAAAACTAAGCGCAGCAAATGCAGTGAAAAGAGCAGGAGCTCCAAAATAGAACCCTGTGCAACGCCATACGACATAGGGGCAGAGTGGGATTCAATACAACAAGGCTAATGCACACCAAAACACCCTCTTTAATGCCTATCCCCTGAAACACTCTCACAATTACAGCTGTCAATGACTAATGAGGACAAGCGCAACACAAAATTGATAGATGGATGCACAACAAATCATTTCAGTGCAGCTGTATGAATGTACAAAAACGTAAAAGCCAAGCATAGTCTTGATGTTACAGCCTGGGATTTCCCTTTGATTTACCTCTGTGTGTGGCACTGCATTCATTATAAGCATTATTAGGCATACCTTCAGTCTTCAGGGGAGGTCACTGATGAGAGAAGGAATGCCTGACATTTTCCTCCAGTGAAGCCATGTGGCCATGAAGACTTTACAACTGGAAATCTAGCCTTTATTTTGCCCATAGGCTGCTGCCGGGATACTTTTATTATTATTATTATTTTTTTTTACTACTACACAAAAATGCTTCGTTTGTGTCATTAGTCTCTGAAACACACGAACAGTTTCATGGAAATGTGGTTGTATTAAAATGTCCACTCATCAATTCGCCATCAGTCAGTTTTGCACAAAGCGAATGGTTTCTGTTTTGTCAACCAATTTGATATTAATAACCATTCTGCACTAACAAGCTGCGAGGGTTTCCAATTACTTTCAAAATTGCAACTCTTTGAGCATCAATCACTTTTTTGCTCAACGCCCAAAACAATTGATACAATCAGTCTTTTTGGCTTGGTTTTCCTCAGCCCTTCTGTGTCTCTTTGTCTGAGCACCTGTTGTTTTTGTCAACAGTGCGGTTCATTACCCCCCGCCCCCACCCCTCCGCATCATTCATCCTCATGTAGACATCTTTCAGCTTGATGTTTTGAGTCTTGAGAGTCTTGAGATGCTCATAATGAATATTTCAATTCCTTCCCCAGTTCATGTACTCGCTGACGAGACTTATTGCGTCATACAGAGACTGTTTTTTTTCTTTCTCTAAAGTAAAATGAGATTTACTCTGGTTAGTTTTCATAAAAGATTTGTGACACTGCGGTTTATAACAGCAAACACAGTTTATTATAAACTTATAATCTAAGCTTTGCGTTTTACAGTGGAACTTCGAAGGTCGAACAGAGTCCTTTCAACACCATCATGAAACCTTTATTAGCCCTTTTAAAGGCAAGACAGGCTCATTTATGTGCCATATTCCAACCACAAGGCAACTCGATGTGCTTCACACAAGCTGTTACAAACAGCTATCGGCATTCAGAAGTAAAGCGGACAAAGCAAAACTACCTGACCAAAATGACAAAAGGAATGCGCATTGACAGCATTTAAAAACATTACTTCAAGACATACACAAGAAACAAGTACGTTTCTAAAATCACTAAAAGACCGTGTTGTGAAAATAAATGTAAAATGTTTAAAAGAACTGAATCAAAGGAATAGGGCCAGGTGGGAGGCAAAGTTTTTAATGTAATTTTAAAAGCTTTTAAACTCGGGGCTGACTTCTGTTGGCAGCTTATTTAATTTGTGCGCAAGCATAACAGCTACGATAAAAGTCTCTTCGCCATACTTGAACTGTGGGCTCAATAAGTGGATGGTCATACTTATGCATGAGTGGAATAAAAAGTACACATATACGTTTTTTGAATATGACTGAGACTAAATTTGCCACAGTGAAAAGTCCCCTGTTGTGAAAGTTCTTGCTGCAAACAATTTCGTTGTAGAGGAGTTTCAATGTACTTATGAATGCATGAAAATAACAACTCTAAAAAGCCATGTGTGAATCCCACTGCCCCCTCGAATAAACACCTGCAAATATCCCTCCCGCAACAGAAATACTTGTATTTCTTAAGCATTTTGCATCTCTATGACAAACCCTTTCCCTGCATTGTAATTCCAGTGTAAAGGAACAAACATTGCAGTTAATTCCTCGAATAATCACACACCAATGTGGAAAATATGATCAAAACAAGAATCCGAGGTCCATGACACTGTCATTGCAGTATTTAATACCTCAGCAGTTCCACCACCGTAATTATGCATGAGTTTAATCAATGACCATTAAGCTTAAGGGCAAGAAATCATCCAAATGAGCAGTGAGTGTGTTTGTGATTTGTTTTATGTGTGTGTTTCATGAATGTAAATGTGTTTAAAAATGAGATGTGAGCCAGTGGGCGCCTGCTGCTGTTGCCATCAAGTCCGAATAGGCTAGGCTTGACGAGTTGATTTGCTCACTGTTGCTGAAATTGACGGAGCCTTTTTCTTACGTGCAGTGCACAATAGTGGCATCTGTTGAATGCATGGGGGTGTTGGGGGGAATATTTGTTGTTTTAAAGCTGTTGAAGTGTTTATTAGTGTTCATTTATCCATTTTCTACAGCGCTTGCCATCAATGTGGTTGCGGGTAAAATGAAGCCTATCTCAACTGACTTTTGGGTGAGAGGCAGTGTAGATTACGGACTACAAACCAGCTAATTGTAGTCAATTAGTCTCTTGATGGAAAAATGTCCTCAGTCTGTCACGACTTGGCATAGGAACCATGAAGGACCTGGTCTTATTGAACCCATAAGGGTAGAAGAGTCTTTACAGACCAAGACAGATTGTGGCCAGGAATGGTTGATAGAAAGCTGCTGGTGCACTTCCTGATCAATTTGCATTATACTAAACCCCGGCTCACCAAAAGCTACCGAACTGTTTTGCCGTGTGCAGGGTTGAACAACCTGTATATACGAGAGGCAGACGATCGTTTTTTTATCAAAGTTTTTATTTCAGGCACATATCACAGCAATGTTGCAAAATAAAACAACAATTCTAAAAAGTTTCTGGTTTTTAAGCCTTAGCGAGGTGTCCTGCTGGACGGCTATACAAATGCTTTACTGTTTTACAGTAATACTTAATCATATTTCTAAAATTCAAATGTAACAGTGGCTGGAGACCAAAGCATGGAGAGTCATGGAGTGAAGTTTGCTTAGTGGAGGGTGGTGACCCCAAGTGCAGGCAAGCACGGAGGCAAGACTTGTGTGCAGGAGTAAACCTAAAAAAATGTATAAAACAAAAAACTAGAACAAAACATAAAAGTAAGAGGGCTCTTCATATTGATCAAAAATACTCACATTTAGTAGCAAAGATTCAAAGTAACAAACCAAAACTGGGACTAAAACACAATGACTTGTGGAAATGTGCTATTAGCAAAAAGTAACAACGGTGTGTGAAGCAAACCTTAACCAAGTTATGTTGTATGTGTTCTTTTGGAGTTGTTCTCTCTGGTTTATTAGCACTGTTACCCATATGAGAGTCTACAAACACAAAGGAAAGCCCATTACTGCACAACCACTTTTTGAAAAGTAAAAACTGTGTTCAAGGATGTCGGCTTATGTCAAGCTCTTTCATTTCTGTTTTCGTTTGGTTTCTGTATTCAGGTCAAAGTACTAACGGACCTTTTTGGATGTTTCTGTTGAATTCTTAAATTATTTGCCAAAGCTTTTGAGCATCATCTATCCACTGTGCTGTATATGCATGCATCATCCATGGACATGTGCTTTTGGTTAGCTTGTGGAATACTGTACGTTATAAAAACAGAAAAATAACAAAATTTTGGGTCAAAAACAGAATTAACTGCCATAGGGTTTTTGGGGTTCAATGACTAACCCGAAAAGTTGGTTCATATGAATAATCCCAAAAAACATTTTTTTTAACAAAGCAACACAAAACTGGTTATTTTGTATGAAACAAAGTCAGTGGTGTAGTGGTACACTTGCCTGACTTGTATGCGGGCAGCGTGGGATCGGTTCCCACTCAGTGAAGGTGTGAATGTGGGTGTGTATGGTTTCTTCGTCTTTATATTTGCCCTGTGATTGACTGGCGACCAGTTCAGGAGTTATTCAAGCCTTTTGCTCGAAATCAGCTGGGATAGGCTCCAGCAACTCCCGCGACCCTCTTCATGATAGATTATGTTGAAAATGGATGGATGGATGAAACAACATCAAAATTGAGTTGCTTTGTAATCTATTCATTTGTCCCAATTTTAAAAGTGAAATGAATAGTTGTGTCAAACCCCGCTTTTGGACCCATAACTTGGGTTATTTTTGCCCCAATTGTTTTTAAAAAGCATACATTTATTTGTATTTGCTTTTATCCTATCTTTTATCACCGCACTACGTTTCACTTACATTACGAAATGTCCTTCTATACCTATTTGTCATGTCCTTGTTTATGATCATACTAATGCAGCGTGTTATACCAGAGACAAATTCCTTGTGTGTTCTACATACTTGGCCAATAAAGATGATTCTGATTCTGATTGTTTTCCTCAGTTGTCTGGTCACTTTTGCAAAAAATAATCAGTCTTGCCTTGATAAATAAAGGTTAAATAAAAGCCACTTCATTAAGGTAGGTCTTGTAGTGTCGCTGTGGATTTGCAGGGGACATGACACCGATTAGCGTAAGACAAGAAGTCTCCATGTCGAGAAACTAAACACACCAGGGAGTGAGGGCAGGCTGACAGTGCAATGATTGCAGTGTACGATTTACAGGACCTGAAGAACGGCGGAGGCCTTCCGCCCACTCCGTCTCCTAAGGAGACCGGGGAGAGGAAAGCTCTTCTCGGCTTCAATTTCCTTCACTCTCCTCACGTTTTTTTTCCTTCTAATTCATCCTCTGATTGAAATCAAACTCCTAATTTTGGATAATTAAGACAGTTTTTTATGTATATGTATATAAAATATGTATGTATGTACGGTATGTGTATACACTCACTGTGTGTGTGTGTGTGTGTCTCCTAGCATCTCATTTGATCAGAGTATTCAGCTGCTGCTATAAGGCTACGGTAGTATGTCTTATCAAAGTGCAGCAGGCCTCAATGGCATTAGCAAAGAGGGCAAGCGACCATCAAGAGCAATGATCAACTCCTTCCAGGGACACACACGTACACGCGCACTGCATCGCTCTGTGTCCCTCACACTGCACACCGTGCCGTTTATCGCGGGCGGCAGAAGCAACAGTTGGTGACCACAAATCGTCAGGATATTTCTCTCCGTGCAAATTAGCGCTGTTGTTTTTGTTTTCATCCTCTACTTAAGCTATGTAAACATAAATCAGAGGGCGGGAGAAAGTGGAGGTTGAGGGGTGGGTGGCTGTTGCCACAGCAACCGTAGCTGCAGCGGGTCGTCAGAAGGCTTCTTCCGCTTCTCCTCCTATATTCTGCGTAAGTGGAAACAGAGTGTGTGAGTGCATTCTCCTCTCCACACAGGCAGAGAGGAACCCCCCATCCCTCCTTGAATCAGATGAGAGAGCGAGAGAGACAGTGCAACGCTGTCACACAGCTAACGTCAGTTCCTGTTGCAGTTGGGATGGTGTGCTCAGGCTCTCTCACTCACATACGACTGCAAGAAGTTGGCAGGTAAGCCCCCACAAAAAAATGACCCCCGTCTGTTTCTGCCTCTTGCTCTGGAGGCACTAATGATTGCCCTGTGATTGACTGGCGACCAGTTCAGGAGTTATTCAAGCCTTTTGCTCAAAATTTCATTATCAAGTCATTCGAATTTCAGTGGATTAACCCAATTTGTGTCTGTTTCTTGATGCGTTTCCCACAATTTATCCACCCACCATGTTAGTTTCTGAAAGGGCGGGAGGATTTTGAAAAATAACCTTATTGTGTGTATTTCTATTTCAATATCTAGTTGCAAATCCAAAAATCACATTAAGCATGTACCAATGCCAACTATTAGGTGCTTTTGAGATTTCCCGATTTCACCCCCATCAAAATTAAGACTTTCCATTAAAATTGTGCAGATAGAAATGTATCCACGGGACGATTGTGAGTACTTATTTTGTCTGTCTACATGGGTTACTACACCATTGGTTTTACAAATATCGATTGGCTTACAACACTATAGATGCTAACCATATCTGTTGGCATCATCATTAAGGTAGCGGACAAAAGGTTAAGTTATGTTTGAAATACACAAAATGTAGTTTGATTTGTTTTGTGTTTACAAAGTAATTTGGCAGTAAAGTTGAACTCAGAGTGGCCATAAACGGCTCAAAGCCTCTTTTTTGACAAATATTTACTGATTCTCTCTGACACCGTCATCCTACAGTGCTCGTATCGCAAGATTGCGCACTGAAGTCAAAGCAAAAATTTGATGGTTTGTATCTCGAGGGGAAAAAAAACAACCTAAGTCAGGTCACTGGTAACTCAAATTACAATGGAAAAAAAACAAAACAACAAAACTTTTTAACCACACATTCAACACACTGTACAGAGGAATTGAAGGACATGATAAAATCACCTGTTGCAAAACAGGAAAAAATTGTATAAATGGAAGGAAACCCATCATAGGACACTCATCACGGTGACAGAGTGATTCTGATGAGGACGACAAAGTTTTGCTTTCTCGTGATGTTGAGGCACCAAATGGTTGCATCATACATCTCAAGATTAAACTCTCATCAGCATTCGTTTTACCTAATAAAGCAGACTGCAGGCTGTATATGCTGTTAAATTGTTTAAACAATCCATATATAAATACCTGCAAATAAAAATTGAATTTTTTTGATCATTCGGATCTCTTGTCTCATGAATAATCTGTTTTTATCCACATCTACGTAGCATCGTCGTCTTTTAAAGGTCATTGTACGGTTTAAGGGCCAGCGAGCCATTCGCAGCGTCACATAGGAGACAGACTTTGGCTGCTGGGCTGCAGCGGCTCCTGAAACGTAATTACTTTATTAAGAGACTGAAATGGGGAAGTTTTGTTTCTGGATCATATGATTCCACAGAGACATTCTCATGTGAAGATGTGCACAGTCCAAATAGGACCCGAGTTAAAAAAAATAGCTTCCAAATAGAAGCTAAATGACTCTGTGGCCAAGTCGGGTTGCACCGTGATCCCGAAAGAACGGCGGCTACATATAAAGCCAATTTTAGTCATTTGACATATTGATGGCACACCCGAGCCTAGTGGGATTGATAGGGTGGTCCAGTGGTTAGCGCGTCGACCTCACAGTGCAGAGGTACTGGGTTCGATTCCAGCTGCAGCCTTCCTGTGTGGAGTTTGCATGTTCTACCCGCGCCTGCGTGGGTTTTCTCCGGGTACTCTGGTTTCCTCCCACATTCCAAGAACATGCATGGCAGGGTTATTGACCGCTCTAAATTGTCCTGAAGTGTGAGTGTGAGTGCGGATGGTTGTTCGTCTGTGTGTGTCCTGCGGTTGGCTGGCAACTGGTTCAGGGTGCACCCCGCCTACTGACCGAAGACAGCTCGGGTCGGCTACAGCAGCCCCCGGGACCCTTGTGAGGATAAAACGGATCAAATATGTATCAGTTTATCCACATTTCACTGGTCAAAGAGCTTTTACATAAACACACTCACCTACATTTCACATAGCCGACATTATTTGCCAATCTATTGAACTGTTAAGTACAGCGGAGGTACGCTGCTGGTGGCTACCTTCTGCCATTTGAACTCCTAAAATGCCAAAATGTTTGACTTTGAAGTTTTTCGTACCTGAACAAGAATCTTGTGTTGCAATTTTGCCAGCGGTACAGCCCTGGTGGATTACCGTGCTTTCCAATAAATTGTGCAAATGGAAACCGAAACAAAGTTGCCAGGACTAGCAGTCAACACTTTTCCTTAGAATTGTTGTTGTTCTTTTTCTTCTTCTTCTTCTGTATTTTGGCAAACATCTTTGGGCATTACCGCCACCTTCTGAAATGGAATGTGGGGCTGCAGAATACTATTTCTAACCTAACTCTTTTCAAACCTAATATATTAGCATTTAAAACTTAATTTTCCGAGGATTTATCTGTAAAAAAACTACCTTCAGACCTCTTACCTCATTAATTAGTTGTTGTCTTGCCAGGCTGACTGCACTTAAAACATGATTCTAATACATGCTCTGTAGTCGCTTTGGTCCATACATAATACATTTATCATTAATGCAGTCTGCTCAAGCTCGCTGCATTAACCTAGGCAAACAAACACACCCCACACAGGCAGGGGGATTGTTCCCACCAGTCATCAGTGAAACAGGCGTCCATCAGTGACGGACTGACCGAACTTGTCAGTCTTAAGGAATGCCCGTCTATGCCTAGACATATATTATTATACTGTAATTAGACGAGTATGTCTTATGCATTAAAATACTTTACAATTAATCATAAAACACGACATTCATAATGAAAATTCGGCAAGCCTCCTCGCTGCCTATCTTCAAAACCCTCCTCAAAACTCACTTGTATTCTTTGGCATTCGACTCAGCATGACTTAGATTTGTTCTTGGTACAGTGCACTCCGCTTAATAGAACACCGGTTAATAGAGTAATCCGCTTAATAGAGCAAAAGGCTCTGGAACGGATTTGCCTAATGAAATTTCCTATAAAGATACTCCGCTTAGTAGAACAGATCTCCGCTTAATAGAACAGGCCGTAAGCAGTGAACATTGTAAACTAGTGGTTTTCTGTAGTGGTTACTGTACCACTATCGCGAGAAAACGCGGTAGTTCTAGCCATGTACAGTAACAGGTAGCACGCGTCACTCCACACATAGACACACGCACGTCACAATGGCTTCAACTTCATTCAAGAGACGAGGGCTATCACCTGCGGATAAGAAGGACATACCCAGACGATACGATGCATTGCCAGATTCTCAGAAGGTACGCCCGCGGTTTCCAGGACTTCCCTCTTATCCAGCGCATTGAGAGGGAAGTCAACCGCAAAATTACGGACTCCTGTTTCCAGACAAAAGTAACGAAATTTTTCTCGTGATTTGAGATGTTTGACTGAAGTTGATTAAAGTTGTTGTTTTGTTGTTTGATTAAAGATATGGACGTCCACAGTCGAAATATCTCTTCTAACTCGTCAGCAGGGGTTTTTCTGCGTGCATAACTTGGTCGTCGACGTGTCTGAAGGTGTACCTAATAAAGTGTCTCCCGTTAATAGAAACTCCGCTTAGTAGAACAGAAGCGCTTCGGCCCAATGGTGTTCTATTAAGCGGAGTGCACTGTATTACTGTTTGGTGCTTTCTACCGTCTTTATTACCGATTTGTTTTACTGTTTATTGTATATGTTAAATTGCTCCATGTACAGCACTTTGTATGCAGCGATGGCTCTTTGAAAGTGCTCTATAAATACAGTTGAGTTGAGTTGAGAAAAACAATTCCTCATGATCTGAATTCTTGTTGTAATTCATTTGAATTCATCGGTAACTAGAATATACTATATGGAAGCATCCTCTTTTTTTGGCTTGGTTAATTCTATTTCGCTATTAGGATCCTCGTGTTCTTTAGACATAAAAGTGCAAGACAGCAATGATTAAAAAAAGTCATGCATATTCAGCATGTTGAAAAAAGTTGACAAACTGACATGAAATCCATTTCGAACTGAACAAAGATCACTTAAAAGCACATCACCTTGCTGAAAGTTTCCATTAAGAAAAAAAAAAGAAAAATAATCATCTGTGAGCTTCTCTTGCTGTCAGCTCAGCTTTTTGGCCTCACTTAGCATCAAGAATGATAGATGGCTCCAGATGTGGCCGTTAAATCCTCCTTCTCTTAGTCTGTGTGTTTTCTCCCTTCAATCGTTCCCCTTTTCCTTCTTGGAAAACGCACCCGTCGCCTTTTCAAGGGCTCACAAAAAAAGTCAAGCAAGCCTGCATTTTCACCCACTCACACTCACACCCTTGTCCCCACTAAATTAGCTGCAATTGCACCAATTATAGGTCCAAAACCTTTCAGCATGTCTTGTTTTCTCATCAGTGTGTGCCTCTTAAATGGCAAGTACATCATCATTACCAGGAAGTATATTCACTCAAGTGTGATCCCGCCCCCCTCTTGTTTGCCCCGATTTACTTTTACGCACTCATTGTGAAGATATAAAGTGAGGTGTCATTCACTACTTTTAGTGTATATAATGCCATGATTGAACATAACTCCCAAGTGAGTCTCTCACACTGTAAGGTGCTTCTGAGATTTCCCGATTTCACCCACCAAAGTTTTCCCTTCAACTTCATGGTCATTGTATGACATAGATGGTATGCTATTCGTAAAAACGTTTTTCTAGTGTTACATAAATGAACTGCACACAGACAATTTAATGCAAATGGAAAAATAGGGACATTTCATGAGCACATAGTGGAACTTAAGCTAACAACACACTCCAGTTAGCAAACTGACCATGTACTATTCATGTACCTCAACATTGCAACTTGCGAGCTCACTTCTGTTCATCTTGTTCTACTGACAGTGGTTAAGTGGTTAGCATATTTTTACACTTGTATGTCCGTTAAGAAGGTTACAATGTTACCCAAGGAATATATTCTTTATCCTCTACAAAGCATGACTGACATTACTGCGGTTTACCGATCTGTTTTCATTTTGTAATGCAACCTACAGTACAATATTTTAGAATACTATGTTTTTATAATTAAACCATTCTTGTGTGCAGTTTAAAAAGGATGAAAGACATTTTTATTCATTTCAATGGGGACAGATGATAATATGGGTGTTTTTTTGTGACTAGCGTGGTCACACAACAAATGAATTTATATTTCAAAGCATCACCCATGTGCAAAACTACATTTTCTTCATCTGGATTTAAGTTTCCTATTTAGATCCAACTTTCAGGTTAGTAAATTCCTGGCTCGTTCTTTTTTTTTTTTTATGTCTATGAAAATGTTCCAACTGTAAATTTGCAACCCCACTCTCATGTATGTACCATTAGGAATGTTAAACAACGTCAAAAAATGCCTTTTTTGTAAATACCTGTATTATAACGCACCTGGATTAAAAATGTGTCACACTTTTGTCAGCATTAATTAAAAAAGCTGCTGCGCACCACAATCTAGATAAGAAATATCATTTCAAGCCAACAGTCTGCTGTGTGAACCCTGAGCTAGAGAAGTCAACCCAACTTCCCTTTGCAGAAAAGTGTTTATCCCCTTCCGAGTGACATCACTCTTTGTTATTTTTGGAGTCCATCTGTAAACAATCAAAATCTTGTGATTTCTGCGCAATGCCTTGAAGGCGGTGCGAGTCACACAGGGAGTCAGTGGGAGGGGCTGGGGGGACTTTTCAGTTCATATCGCCGATGACTGGGGCCCTTCTGGTGGACTCTGTGGACATGATGTAAATATTTACGCATGCGACATGCAGATCCATTGTATGCGTTGTAGGGAGTTCAAACACACACATGCACTCAAACACACAAGGCGATGTGGTGATAAATTCCAAACACATGACTTGTTGCAGTCACACGTCAGTGAGTGTGAGTCACTCGGTAGCATCCACCTGACACACGCACACTCACATGTGTGCACCTGACGTAATGTTGATGGGTTTGCCGCCATGGCAACCATTGGTACTCTTGCTGTCCTGGAGCAGAGTGATGCTGTGAAAGAGATGGGCTGCAACCATAGGATGTGTGGCAATGTGTTTATTTCTGTTTCACATTGAGAGGCCTTTCTAATACAGGTTGTTGCACCCAAAAAATAAAATAAATAATAAGAATAATAAGAATGGGCGGTCCGGTAGTTCAGGGGTTAGTACGTCGACCTCACAGTGCAGAGATCCCGGGTTCAATTCCAGCTCCGGCCTTCCTGTGTGGAGTTTGTATGTTCCCCCCGTACTTGCGTGGGTTTTCTCCAGGTCCTACGGTTTCCTCTCATATTTAAAAAACATGCATGACAGGCTGATTAAACACTCCAAATTGTCCCTCGGTGTGAGCGCGAATGGTTGTTTGTTTCTGTGTACCCTGTGATTGGCTGGCAACCGTTTCCAGGGTGTCGCCCGCCTACTGCCCGAAGACGGCTGGGATAGGCTCCAGCACCCCCCGCGACCCTCATGAGGATGAAACGGTTCGGAAAATGAATGAATGTGAATGAATGAAGAATAATAATTTGAAATATTAATTTCTGGGCGACACTGGTTAGCACATCCGCCTCACAGGCCAGAGGGCAGGACTCGATTTCGGCCTTCCTTTTTGGAGTTTGCATGTTCTCCCCTGGCCTGTGTGAATTTTATCCAGGTGCTCTGGTTTCCCACCACATTCCAAAAATATGCATGGCAACTAATGGAACACTCAAAATTGTCCCTTGATGTGACTGTGAACGCGAATGGTTATTCGTCTCTGTGTGCCCTGCGATTGGCTAGCAACCAGTTCAGGGTGTTCCCCGCCTACTGCCGGATAGATAAATATGGTTCACTACACATCCATTCATCCATCCAACTGGGGAGGAGGTTCACAGACAAACTGGCCCGAGTCCCTCTTCCACGCTTACCCGTTGAGAAATGCACTTGACGAATACGTCTCCCTGGCAGTAAACAGTTGTAATTGGGTTGACGAATATAAATATCCACGTGAGTGAAAGCGTTAATAATGTTAAGACCAAAGTTGCTCAAGATTTAATGATGGTGACACTTTGAGCCTGGAATCGATCACTTCTCTTCCCATTATTTCCTATGGGAAAACATTGATTAGAAAGTCAAACTGTGTCCTTTCCCGTATTGTGTTCGACCTTGGTTGCCTTTGGCATGCTTTTTTTTTTTAATTTAAACCCTCACTCTGCTCTTGCGGGTGGGAAGGTGTGTGGGTGCTGGTGGTGCCTTGTAAAATAACTGCTTCTGTCTGAGAATTAGTGCAGATGGTGGAGAGACAAGGACGAGGGAGGGGCAGGACCAGCAAGCACGGCTTGAATCCCGCTTCGCCATAGCATTTTCACGGTATGTGAAATTGAGTGTTGACAGTAGAAGTTTGTCTAAGCCCCCTCGACCTCCCGCCCCCTCCGTGACCGCCCTCTCCTCGATTCCACACCTCCTCCTTTCTGCCTACGACCCCGGCCGTGAGATTCCTGCTGCGGATAAATTGTGTGTGACACGTTTAGCCAATGCTGCCTTAGATGGAGACGGGGTGCGTGGCGCTGAATGCGGCGAGCTTCTGCCAAGAGGGAAGGCGGAAGAGGGAGTGAAGGGCGAGGGAGGGAGGGAGGGAAGAAGAGGAGCAGGAGGAGGAGGAGGAGGAGGAGGAGGAAGGAATAGGAGGAGGATTAGGAGGGGGCAGTGACAGAGGAGAGAGAAGTGCCGCCAAGCAAGCATGAGGTTTTCACTTTCCATTCTCCTCTCAGCAGCAGTCAGATGAGAGTCCTTGCACACAGTAAGTCTGTTTACTCGGCGTGTGCATGTGCATGTGCCCGTGTGTGTGCGCGTTTAGACACGTGCATGAGTTGTCGCTGATTACTTAGTCCCGCGCTCTTCTGCCATATCACTTTTGGAATATTTTACCAACCATCTGGATGATCAGTAGGATGGATCCCTGCATAGAGCTGCGTGTGAGTGTGTGTGTGTGCGTGTGTGTGTGTGTGTGTGTGTGCGTGCGTGTGTGTGTGTGTGCGCGCGTGTGTGTGTGCACGTGGGCGTGGGTGTGTGTTTGCATGTAAGTATAGCTAGCATGCAGATGAGCATCGTGCTTCTCTACTAATGTGCAGTCGTGTGAGGCGGGACACTTTTAATGTGGAAAAGAGCCGCGCAGACAAACAAATGGCCGAACGTCAGTGTTTAATGTTGCGCAAAGTAGTTGGCAAACACTCGCGCACACACACACACACATTGAGACACTGACACACATCTTCATTTCTGGCAGACTATTTCTCACACTCTTCCAGTCGGACAGCACCATGGTGTGAATTCTACTGTTAATGCCGTGCACCCCTATTTGTGGATTAATGATGACAAAACACACATTCACACACACATTTACTGAAACACACTCAGACACACGAATGGCGGCCATGCTCGAGAAAACATGACATAATAATCACACACACACACACACGCACGCAGTCACACAAGTCATTAGTGAATTTTGCATTGGGTTGGAATGCAAATTGTCTGACTTGACAGCACTTTGTTTGAATTAATATCAGTCCTCTGTAAAGTGGTTGAGTCCGCTTGTTAAGTTGTTCATGCAGGTGGCTTCCACCCAAAGGTTTATAAAAGAGAAGTCCTTCCAAACTGTACTGTGTTTGAAGGGAAAACAACAATTGCCGTTAACTGCTAGTCATTTTCAACACACACACACACAAATAATAAGAATTGAGGCCTTGGATGTGCTTGCTTTTAGGGTTTACTCACATTTGATTGGCTGATATTTTGTATTTTATGCAAAATCGCAGATCGGTAAAAATGTCGTAATTTGACAATCGATCCAAGGATGTCTGTGCTCTCATTATTCATAATCCAAGGTTGCTCAACATATACAGGATTTTAACATTTTTATTTTTTCAATTGTTTCCCATATTTTTAAATTACGTGTTTTTTCCATGTTTTGAATGTTTATCAGCGTTTTAGGGATAATTAGGGTTTAATTGTTATTATTTATTCCCTTGTACATTTCACCGGCCGTCAATTTCATGCAAATTTTGGCTACTTGTGTGCTGGTCCTGTCCCAATTCCCTGCAAATAATGCGGGTCAACTGTGCATGTAAATAAACACGTTGTTGAAGTCGATTGGATTAATTGGTCCATCTGCCATTCAGAGTCCCATTTTCACACTTCTTATGTAACGCCTGCATTGTGCTGTCATGCAAACATGTGCACTGCATCCGAACATTTCGCAACATTTGGCCATTTTAAAGATTAGAATGTCCCTTTTTGACACTGTCAATGCAATTTTCATTTTGCAATATGGCCCATAAAGTGGTTGCTTTTCAGCTGTTTTAATCTGCTTGCCTCTTACAGCACCTCCGTATGGCATCACTTAGTTATGCTACAACTGCCACAACTAATATATAGGTCAGGAGATGTTCAGCAATTCAAAATTTTCAAGAAAAACAGATTACGTCTGAGTTTTTTGGGGGATTATAGGTGGGTAGGGCAAGAGGCGGGGTATACCCTTTACTGGTCGGCAGTCAAGCACAGGTCACATACAGACAAACAACAACTTCACATGTCGTGCTGAACAATTAATCACGATCAGTTCGACAGTGCAATATTGCAGGATGCAATTTTGAAATTTTTGAAGGCTTTAGATTTTATTTACTTATTTTGATGCTGCACTTTCTCGACCAAGTAACATAAATTTGCTGGCCAGTCGATCCTGTTGATAATATGATGTACAGAAGCTCGTCTTCAGCTTCAGATCAACAACGCCAAAACAGTAAAAGTGCAATGCAGGCAACCTTACTGTTATGAATCTGGCTGTGTTTGATTTTATTTTTAGAATAGTGCTTCAGGCCAAAAAAAAAAAAAGCTGTGGGCAGCAAATGGCCACTGGGTCAGGCTTTGGACACCTCTGGTGTATCATCCATCCATTTTCTGTACTGCTTACAATGTTCAGGGTGGTGTGGGTGAGCTGGAGCCTCTCCCAGCTGACCATGCGCAAGCGGCAGGGTACAAGCTGGACTGCTCATCAGCCAATTTGCAGGGGACAATCATCCACGCTCACACTTGTGGACAATTTGTTGTCTTCAAGAAACCTACAATTTAAATGATTATTTCCTTGACTCTGATATTTTTAGAGTCAGAGAGTAAACAAATGTTTATTTTCCATGACGATAGCACTTGGAAAACAGCTGGAAAATAAGTTAAAAAAAATTTTTTTTTGAAGTAGCCCGTTTTATATTCTGTGTAGATTAGCTTTATATACAATTAAACAGGCCCGGTTCACGTGTCAGATATATTTTCTTCTTTTAGTATACATACTGTACTTTTTGTATGTTTTGCTTGTTGGCGTGTCATGATTTTTTTTTCAACTGTTAGGAGGGTGTCTTTGTTCAAGTAAAATGTTGGGAAACGCTCACATAGTTGACCAGAACTGCCTTTTTCCTGGTTATTTGTTTTTGGACACTTGTTGCTAGGCAGAATTTATTAATGCACAATCATTGGTTACCAATAAACCATTTAGGCCAATAATAATAATGATGACAAAAGGGTGTCTGAAAATAAATAGACAAAATGGAGAAGGCCTGAACAATGAATTGAATTCAGATTGACATCGTCCCTTTGGAGTAAGATGGTATACACTCCAGCTCCCCGCAACACTAAACGGGATAAGGGGTATAGAAAATGGATGGATATTGGAACACAAAAAGGTTCATTGCTCTGATTAGATCGTGCAGTTGTTCTAATGTTGGTGGCCGGTAGGGATCAACTTCCATCAACTTCCCTAATTTGGCAGCCGAGCTCCCCGCCCGATTGTCACCACCAGTGCTAATATTTCAGTGGCAGCAAATGCCCTCCCTCTCATCCCACCACCTTCACTTCCTCGCCCCTCTTTGCTCCCGTGGCTCGTCTGTGTTTCTCTTTTAATGTCTGCGTGAAAAAAAGGCCTCGCTGCAGATCAGAGAAGACAGAGCTGCAAGGTCATCCGGGGAAAGAAAAGCGTCTCAAATCTATGAGGACGTCTTAAAATGGGGAGAAAACCCGACTTTGGAATTTGCGGACTTACATGGAAAAAAAGTTAACAATAAATCTGTCATATTTTCTCTTCCTCTGTTGCTGAAGGGTCATGTGTTGAATGCAGATGTGCGTGAACAAAGAGGAAAAAGTCAGCGTAATGAAAGAGCAAAAACTGCCGGTACACGCTGTGATCAAGGTGAAGGCAGAAGAAGGTGACAGTAGTACAACACAGAGCACGCCCATGGCATTTAGACAGACAAAATAATGGCTGGGAGGAGTCCTTTGAGAGTGTTTGGCGAGTGGCAAAATCGCAGGCGAGTCAGTCAATGCCGATTGCTATTTTCCCAGCATTCTGTAAAGCTGCCCCCCCACTCCCCATCACACACTCACTGAAGATGTAATCTTTGGTAAATACGGTCGCCCCCTTCGGAGTTTGCCCGTTGTGATTTCCGCCGATTACAGTGTCAATATGAGCCATTAGTCATAGAAGAGAGAAGTGGACAGATTATTGCCTGTTTGGCCTCACGACACTCTGTGGCTGAGAAAAATGACCGCACGGTGTTAAGAAACAAAAACAAGCAAATGTGTTCATGTCCGAATGACACATCTGCAAGGGGCCGCCATGCTTATGAAAGAAAAAGAAATACACCTGCATGGTATAATGAGAGCCAATCCAAGAGCAGTACAGTGGTCAGTGTTTTCTTCCATTTCATAGTGAATAGAAAGCAGTCATTCAGTGGTGAAACGGTCCCTGTGGGCAAAGATTTTTGGCCCGGGACCAATTTCCGGAAGAGGAAGTAATGAAGGTCATACTATAACACGTTAAAAAAAATAAATAAATAAATAACTACATTTATACATGCAATAGACTATTTCACTATGATGTCACACCTACTTATGAGTGGCAAAAGCTCCAATGCTATCATTAGGAAACAAACCCATTCATTTCGCACGGCAGAGTGATTGAGAATACCAAATACATGGCTTGAATGAATATTTTATCAGTCTGCTAATTGTTTGACTTTTCTGTTGCTTGGATTACTGGCACAGATGAGCTCTTTTTACGGTTAACTGGATATAGTACTCTGTACAGATGGCGTTAGCTAGCAGGCTAGCCATTATGTTTTGCGAGGTTCCTGTGAGAAAACTCCTTTGACAAACATTATGATAGCAGGTTTGGTTTCCAGTCTATTCTATCAGGTAGTCTTGTGGTTTTCTTTGTTCAACTAGGCTACTTAGAACTTCCAACTGGATTTATTCTCCTCCCTCAAACGGTGTCGCCTGTTTAATTTAGATCAGGGGTGTCAAATTCATTTTTGTCGCGGGCCACATTGTAGTGACCGTGGGCCGTTATGAGTGTGAAGTCAAGAATAACGGTCCATTCAACAATTGTTTCAGTTAGTGCCAAGAGGGGTTTGGTCACAAGAAACTGCTTATAATAACTCACTTATTTATTACATATGAGAATTTGAAATGTTGGTACAGATTTTAGCAATCATCGTAGAAGTTGACATGTTTGATTTGCTTTCGCGGCCCACATAAAATGATGTGGCGGGCAAGATCTAGCCCCTGGGCCTTGTGTTTGACACCTGCAATTTTGGATCTTTTTTGGGGGGAGGGGAGGAAATGTGAGAAAAAACAAACATTTCTTTATTTATGAACATTGTATTTGAATACAAAATGTCACGTGAAGAACATGATTGTGGTGCATTATAAAATTGGGTCATTTGCATATTTTGTAAGCAGAAGAGACACACTTTGGTGCCTCTATGAAACAAGACATTGTAAGACCATCTGTCAAGAAGTAGCCGTTCTGCCTGATTTACATATATCCAGTGACTGCAATCCCGATTGGATCATTTGAGAAACATTTTTACAGTCGACATACACCAATTCTGGAGTTGAAAGATTGTTACAGTATCGTCTCCGATAAGAGAGATCTCAGTTTTGTTGTCTTTCATTTGCCACTTGCATGGTAAGCAGATACTTCCCATCGATGAGCGTGCATTTCTTTGCGATTTATGCTGCTTTCAAACATGTGGGTATCCATTGCCATGAACTATGACAAGCATTTGGAGGCTTCTAAGTGAACCCTGCTGTTTCTTCTCGAAATGGCCATTTTTGGAAATGGGGTTTATGTCGTCAAGAATGTTTTGGTTGGAAGTCGTTTTGTCCTTAGTCACACATTGGAAATGTTGCACTCTTGGGTCACCGCTGCTCTACTTGGCATTTCCTGAATTCGTCATGACATCAAAATTCACAAATCAGTTGGTGCTTGATCAGATTCATGATGCTGCAGCATTGGTTATTTTGTCTCACTTTAGTCTTAGTATAGTTGTTTTTAGAGTGTTTTCTGCATTTCATTTTTGGGAAAAAGCTTTGTTTTTCGGAAACCTTTTATTAGCTTTCGTTTAGTTTTTTGTTTTTTTAATATATGGAGTATCTGTCGATTAAAAAAAGGTCAGAATAAGTATTGTGTAATCAAGAAAACTACCAGCCTCCCAAAGTGTTTTCAGCACAAAACAAATACATTTAAAAATAAACACTGAAAGTGCATGGATGAAATGGATTGGAATAAAAAACAAATCTGTCAATTCCATTAGTCCAAAAATATAGTTTCATTTTTCTCAAACCACCCAATTTTTAATTTCATCACCAAAACGTTTTGGTATTTTATCACAAAATACAATACAATTGTAGTTTTAGTTGTTTTAATCGTTTGCTTTAAAGATAACAACCTTGAGCCAATGCGAGCCAACATAAGTCAGCTAGCTGTGTGACCCATGACATGACCAACACCCTTTTTGTAAGATTTCCTACAATTTATTTTGCTACTCTTTCCCTGTCCGCATTTCACATGGCGAGCATCCTCCCATTCCCTGCCGACATCAGATCATCATACCTGTACCCTTACATCTGTCCCAGACACCTGTCTCACTCCACATCTGTCTGGATTGCAACACTACAGCGTAGGCAAAAAAAACCAGACAGTGTACTGCGTGTCTCTTAATATTGACAGAGGCTCTGTGGGTGAAGAAGGTCGTAAACTCACCCAAGGGAGTATTTTTTTTCTCCGACTTTTTCCCTTGACCAACCTTCCACCCATTACGACTGCGTCTCCTGCACGTTTTATTCCCTTTATGTCTCCGTCTGTCTCAGACGCGTGCTCTCAGTGCCGCTCTCTTCTTCCAAATCTCCTCTCTTTCTCTCGCACTCTTTTACACAGAGATGTATACCCTCCTCCTTTGCTATTCCTGTGAGGGGCAGACCAGTCTGGCGGTGGCTTGTTTTATGTCCATGAACTCAGTGACGCGCTCACTGCTGCTGCTGTTGCCGTTGCTGCTTTTGCGGCATTACGCCGCACTAGCGTTACCACACGCAGGTAGTAAAAGGCATCAAATGTTTTCTGCACAATACGTATGCACTAGAACATCCATCCATCTGTTTTCATCACGCCTTTTTGACATTCAGTAGGGAAGCTGGAGTCTATCCCAGGTGGCAGGATGTGCAAGTCATCACCTGTCAATCATAGAGTTTTTACCCTTTTGAGACCCTTGGTCATCACCGCTGCGTCGTAACATCCGGAGGATGCGCGGCTAGAAATGACAGAAATGAACGCGGGTGCTTTTCTTCTGTTATTGTTTGTTAGAATCTATTTATTTATTTATTTTGGGAGTGGGTTAGGGGGGTCATGTTGTGTTTGATGTGTCAAAGACATCGGGACATTTTGAATTGCTACATGAGTCTAATGACTTGGGGTGTGACAGTTCATGTCAAAGTGGAATGATTTGATTTGGTGGGATCACGTGTCGATGCAATACGGTACGGCTCAGTTCGAGAGGGTATCACACAGTTAGTTCCTTTTCATTTTACAATATGAATGAATTTGTCAGTATTAAAAATGTGGCATTTCCTAAAAAAAAGAATCTATAGTCCTCTGTGCGTGTGTGTGTGTGTGTGTGTGTGTGTGTGTGTGTGTGTGTGTGTGTACTTTTTAAATATATATATATATATTTTTTTGCACACACACACAGACTCCTTCTTCTTTTGGAGTTAATGTTGGCTAGCAAACCAGTTGATATGTGCATTTTCGCCAACAATTGGGTCTGTATTGTGGAGCATTTTGTTAGGCAACCAAGAGTATTTAAAAACGATGTATTTTTAAGAAATGAAATGAAATAAGCAGACTTACTTGTCGCATATGTGTGAGTTGTATCCCTGAAAAGTCTGGTCTAGTAAGTGGATGGCTTGAGAAGTGTGAGTGCAGGAGATGCTCATTGTCCTCCATAGTTGCTGGTTGACGCTGATTCTAGTGCGTTTCATGTGGCGTGTTTTCACAATTTTGCACGGCTCATCCTGCTCAGTGGAAAATCATCATGCGGGTCAGAGGCGAGTTGTATGCTGCGGTGATCACTTTTTAATCACATGCTTGACTCTTTGCCCCTTTCAAGAAGAAAGGTCAACACCACATTTTCTGTCACGTTCTGTCCGAAGCGATAACTATCGCTTCGTGCAGAACAATGAAAATAAAGAATTGGATCCCCGGAAAACAGACACGAAAGAACCTTGTCAAAACAAAGAGTGTCTTTAATGACAAAAAACAGAACGAGCCCGACAGGGAAAAAACGGTAACACAAAACGCTGGTCAAATAAGGACCAGGGGAGAAATAAGGAAACAACCGAAAACGCTCGCCGAAAAAACAAGGTGCGAGGAACTACTGAATAGGCAATATAAGAGAGTACAATTTAGTGACTAATCGCGAATGGCAAGAGTAAAGGCCGCAAGGCAAGAAGGCAACGAGTAATCTATAATCGAGGAATTAGCACGAGAGAGCAATGGCACGGCGTGGAATTCTCCGGCAGCGAGATGACTGTCGGAGTCTCTTAATAAAAGAGGGTAATCAGCCCGAAATTACGGACAGGTGCGCGGATGGCGGGGGAGAAAACCCGCCACCTGCTGGCGGACACGCGACGTGACAGTACCCCCCCCTCAATGGACGCCTCCCGGCGGACTACCCGGCTTGGATGGATGTGCAGCGTGGAAGTCGCGCAAGAGGGACGGATCAAGGATCCAGGAGCGAGGAACCCACTGCCGCTCCTCAGGCCCGTAGCCCTCCCAGTCGACCAGATACTGGAACCCCTTTCCCCTGCGCCGAGAGTCCAGGATGGCACGAACCGTGTACACCGGGTCACCGTCGACGACCCGCGGGGGTGGCGGCGGCGTGGGAGGAGGAGCCAAGTCACTGGGAGACACGGGTTTGAGAAGGGAGACGTGGAAGACGGGGTGAACCTTCATGGTGGGCGGTAGCCGGAGCCTGACTGCAGCTGGACTGATGACGGCCTCGACCTCGAACGGTCCAGTAAATCGGGGTCCCAGTTTCGCAGACGTGCCGGCCAGCCGAAGATCCCTCGTCGCCAACCACACCTTCTGTCCTACCACGTATGAAGGAGCCGGGCGCCGGCGACGATCCGCGATCCGCTGGTTCCTGGCCGCCGTGCGGGACAACGCAGCCCGGGCCTCCTTCCACACGCGATGGGCCCGCTTGAGGTGGTGCTGCACAGAGGGGACCTCCACCTGCCCCTCCTGGGACGGGAACAGCGGCGGCTGGTACCCGTAGGCGGCCATGAAGGGGGACCTACCGGTGGCAGAAGAGACGAGGGTGTTGTGCGCGTACTCCACCCAGGGTAAGTGGTCGACCCAGGACGAGGGACGGTGAAGGCACACACAGCGGAGGGCCGCCCCCAGATCCTGGTTGGCACGCTCGGCTTGTCCATTGGACTGGGGGTGGTACCCCGAGGTCAGACTGGCAGTGGCCCCGAGGGACCGGCAGAACTGCTTCCAGACGCGGGATACGAACTGGGGCCCCCGGTCCGAGACAATGTCCAGTGGAATGCCGTGGAGACGGAAGACGTGTTCGACAAGGAGGTCGGCGGTCTCCAGCGCCGACGGCAACCTGGACAAAGGAACAAAATGAGCCACCTTGGAGAAGCGGTCCACGATCGTGAGTACGACAGTTCGACCCCGGGAAGGCGGGAGACCCGTGACGAAGTCCAGGGCGATGTGGGACCACGGGCGAGGAGGAATGGGCAACGGCTGGAGCAGTCCCGCCGGCGGCTGATGGGACGACTTGCCGCAGGCGCAGGAGGTGCAGGCCTTGATGAACTCCGTCACGTCGTTGCGGAGCTCCGGCCACCAGAAACGCTGGGCGACGAGTTGCACAGTCCGGTTCACCCCGGGATGACACGCCACCTTGGACCCATGTCCCCACTGCAGAACTTCAGATCGTAAGGAGGGAGGTACGAATAGCCTCCCTGCTGGGCACTCCGTCGGCACCTGAACCCCCTCCAGGGCTGCCTGGACCCGCTGCTCAACCTCCCACTGGACGGCCCCCACGACGCACCGGGTCGGGAGGATGGTCTCCGGGGATCGATCCCTCCCCGCAGGCTCGTGGAGACGGGAGAGGGCGTCGGGCTTGGTGTTCTTAGACCCGGGAGAGTAGGTGAGGATGAAGTCAAACCTGGTGAGGAAGAGGGCCCACCGGGCCTGACGGGCGTTCAGTCTTTTGGCGGAGCGAAGGTAGGCGAGGTTCTTATGATCTGTGTAGACCGTGAAGGGTTCCTTTGCCCCCTCGAGCCAGTGCCGCCACTCCTGCAAGGCGGTCACAACTGCCAACAGTTCACGGTTGCCCACGTCGTAATTGGACTCGGCGGCACTGAGTCGACGGGAGAAAAAGGCGCAGGGGTGCAACTTCTGGTCGACCGGAGAGCGCTGGGACAGCACAGCCCCCACCCCCGAATCCGAGGCGTCCACCTCCACGATAAAGGGGAGATCAGGATCAGGGTGCTGTAGTACGGGGGGACTGGTGAACGCCGCCTTCAGGTTTGCGAACGCCGCATCCGCGGTCGGATCCCACTTAAATGGGGTTTTAATGGACGTAAGGCGGGTTAAGGGGAGCGCCTTCTGACTATAACCGCGGATGAAGCGTCGGTAGAAGTTGGCGAACCCCAGAAAGCGCTGCAGGTCCTTGCGATTGGTTGGAACCGGCCAGTTAGTGACGGCACGCGTCTTAATGGGGTCCGCCCTTAACCTGCCCTGTTCAATAATGAACCCTAGGAAGGAGATGACGGGAACATGGAATTCACACTTTTCTGCCTTGACGAAGAGCCGGTTCTCCAGTAGACGTTGTAGCACCAGCCTAACGTGTTGCTGGTGCTCGTGTAATGACCGGGAAAAAATTAAAATATCGTCAAGGTAAACGAAACAAAAGATGTTAATCATGTCCCTTAGCACATCATTGATTAGGTTTTGGAAAACGGCAGGGGCGTTGGTGAGCCCAAAAGGCATAACCAAGTATTCAAAATGACCCAGAGGGGTCTTAAAAGCCGTCTTCCACTCGTCACCCTCCCGGATGCGAACCAAGTGGTAAGCGCTGCGCAAGTCTAATTTGGAGAAAATGGTGGCTGACTGTAATGGGGCGAAGGCGGAGTCCAGCAAGGGTAGCGGGTATCTATTCTTAATAGTTATCTCGTTTAAACCCCGATAATCTACGCAGGGTCGCAGGGTCTTGTCTTTTTTCCCTACGAAGAAAAAACCCGCCCCTAACGGTGAACGCGATGGTCTAATAAGACCTGCGGCGAGCGAGCTGTTGATGTACTCCGTCAATGCCTCGCGCTCGGGTTGGGACACCTGATACAGCCGCGAGGTCGGCAACGGAGCGCCCGCCTGCAGGTCTATAGCACAATCGTAGGGGCGGTGTGGAGGCAAAGAGTGGGCACGATCCTCGCTGAACACCTCCTTTAGATCCCGATAGCAATCCGGCACTCCGTCAAGGCAGATCTCCTCGGGGGGTGTGACACGTTCATGCCTCCCGACGGCCGATTGCAGACAGTGCTGGTAACAGTACTGGCTCCAGCTGTCTATCGCTGGGCGCGCCCAGGAAATCACGGGATTGTGTGTCTTGAGCCAGGGTAACCCGAGAACGATCGGGGCGTTGCGAGACCGCATTAAGTAAAAACGACGATGTTCGACATGGTTGCCGGACAGTAGAAGTTTCAACGGCTCCGTCCTATGCGTAACTACCGCCAGGAGACGCCCATCAAGATCACAAACCCGCTTCCTATCTATCAGCTTCTCCACGGAACAACCCAGCTCGGAAGCGAGATCGGTGTCCATTATGCAGTCATCTGCCCCCGAGTCTACCAGAGCCCGAACCCGCCACGACCGGGACCCCCCTAATATCTCCCCCTCGAGTTCGAGTCTGTTGGGGTGACCAGGCCGCGAGTCGACTCGCCTAGACTCGAAGGGAGGCGCGCGCGGTCGTGACTCACAGTACTCCTGGTGGGCAGGGGGTGACGGCCCCGGATGGCTGGTTGCGGCGTGAGGAGATGGTGGAACGCCGTCAGTCGTCGCTCGATCGCTGAAACAACGCTTTCCTTCCTCCGCACCAGCGTCCCTGCCTCCCAGCTGCACCTGTTCCTCCGTGGGTGTTCGTCGGAACTGGGGCCGCTCACCCCCACGCTCCCGGCTTCGCTCCCTCAGGCGATTGTCCATGAGGAGGGAGAGGTCGATTAATTCCTCCAGGTTGGTGCTGTGGTCGCGGGTCGCCAGCTCGTCCTTGAGTTGAGGGTTTAGTCCACGGCGAAATAGGCCACACAGCGCCCGATCATCGTATCCACTCTGGGCGGCCAGGATCCGGAACTCGATGGAGTAGTCCGCTACCGATCGCTCCCCCTGGTGGATGGCGAGTAACCGGCCCTCTGCCTCTCTGCCCCGCACGGGATGATGGAACACCCGGCGGAACGCAGCCACGAAGTCGGGGAACGAAGTACGGAGATTCGGCTTGGCGTCACTTGTCGCAATCGCCCACGATGCTGCCGGACCTGTTAACAGACTCATGACATAAGCCACCTTGGCGGCGTCATTAGCATAGGCAGACGGCTGTTGATCAAAAATGAGAGAGCACTGGTGGAGGAAGTGTCCACACTGCCCGTGCTCGCCCCCGTAGCGAGGGGGGTGTGGAAGCGATGGCTCCCTCGTCGTAATGGGATATGAGGGGGGCGCTTCGGGAATGATAGAACGAACCCCGGGGGGAGATGGTCTCCGCTCTTCCACCCGGACCAACCGAGGTTCTAAATCATCGGACCGATGAGCCAGCATGGAGACCGCGCCACGGAGTTCCCTAATGGCTTGGCCCTGCTGACTCATCTGTTGCTCTTGTCGGGAAAGAGCGGACAAAATTCTTTCGATGTCTGCGGGATCCATGGTGGCCGGAGAATTCTGTCACGTTCTGTCCGAAGCGATAACTATCGCTTCGTGCAGAACAATGAAAATAAAGAATTGGATCCCCGGAAAACAGACACGAAAGAACCTTGTCAAAACAAAGAGTGTCTTTAATGACAAAAAACAGAACGAGCCCGACAGGGAAAAAACGGTAACACAAAACGCTGGTCAAATAAGGACCAGGGGAGAAATAAGGAAACAACCGAAAACGCTCGCCGAAAAAACAAGGTGCGAGGAACTACTGAATAGGCAATATAAGAGAGTACAATTTAGTGACTAATCGCGAATGGCAAGAGTAAAGGCCGCAAGGCAAGAAGGCAACGAGTAATCTATAATCGAGGAATTAGCACGAGAGAGCAATGGCACGGCGTGGAATTCTCCGGCAGCGAGATGACTGTCGGAGTCTCTTAATAAAAGAGGGTAATCAGCCCGAAATTACGGACAGGTGCGCGGATGGCGGGGGAGAAAACCCGCCACCTGCTGGCGGACACGCGACGTGACATTTTCACGTTTGCCCTCATCTCATCTTGAATAACTTTCCGAAACACATATTTGTTGACAGTTGAATGATGCATTCAATGTGGTGTGGCTTTTACTTTTTTTTTGTTTTTATTTTTTCGTGGTTTGAGTCTGTCCTGTACCAGTGGGAAAATGGCACAAGGCGGGCTGACTGCTGGACTGATCACCTGTCAGTCATAAAGCTGACATTTACATTCTTCAGATTTTATTATGCATCGCGACAACAGATTTTTCCATTGCTGTTGTCAATCCACAGCAATAGAATTAAGTGAGTATTGTACTTTTGGAGGGGAAATGTGCTTAATCTGTGTCTGTCTGACTTCCTGTTGCTGCTGGCATTCATTCGAACAGCCTAGTGAGCGAGGCAGGCACATGCCACATTTTTCCAATTGGCCTTCGAGGGACAATTACAAATTCTACCTAGCAATAAGTAGCCTGACCATAATCCCCCAGTTTTGTAGCTTTCAAATCCACAACCTAACAACAAAAGGCCCTGTTTTGTGTTTTTCTTTGTTTTTATTTTAGATTCAGTAGAGCAGGGATTTTTTTAAGTGCTTTTTTTCTGGGATGAATTTCCTCTGTGAGCGTCTGTTTGACTTTCTGTTGCTGCTGGCAGTCCATCGAACAGCCTCGTTGGTGAGGCTGGTACATGTTTTTTTTTTTCCCCTCATTAATCTGTGAGGTGCAATCACAAATTCTGCCTAGCAACATGTGGCCGGACAAGCATGTGAGTAGTTTTTCTGGTATGTAGCTTAACTATATTCAGATTTGTTTAGAACGTAAACACTACCGGACAGTGATGGTTGACTGGAGAAAACAAACACACACACACACACACACACGGTTTGTTTTTTCAGATGAACGAGGGAGACTTAGAGAGAAGGAGGGAGTCAATGTTAATCATATGCACACATATTACTCATGCGCCCAAGTCTTGAATATCAATGCCGCGGTTGACCTTCCATTCATCTCCTCACTCGCATCCTCTCTTCACAATGCAGATCTGCTGCCTCATGCTTAGCAGTCCGCACTTGCTTGTCCGTGTGTGTGTGCCGAATTGAAATGAAGTCCAACATTGCCCTGATGGCGCGATGAGTGCAAATGACTTCATACAAGGCGAGAATGATGAGCGATCAAAGGCAACACGGGCGAGTCCAATCACAAGCTCGCAGGGGCGTGGCCGAGTTGTTGCCCGACATGAGTTCTCGCAGTCGGCATCATTAATTCATGAATACGGGCGTTCCCTTGGCCAAGTGTAGGATCTCATTAATGTTGCAGGGATGTTCATCACTTTTCTTTTTCTTTTTCACCTCCAGCATTTATTTCCTTTATTGTTCATTGAAAAAGGCAATAGACTTATTGACTCCCAGAGCAATCTTTTATTTGTTTGGGAGCAAACATAATTTTTCTCTGCCGTTGGATTTAATATATTTCTAATGAGTTATTTCTATGTAATTAATAATGTTGTTTGCTTGCAAGAGTGTGAACCTGGAAACCATGACTCACAAATGGGAGCAGGCTGATTTTTTTTTTTTCCCCAGCTTTGACATTTACCTTCTTGAGTAACGTTAACCCCCACTGATGCAGCCGTTTAAGAAGACTGCATGGCTATGCGGATGGAAACTGCACAGTGGGTATTGTACAATGTTTGATACGGCGTCTGTTTAAGAAAAAAAAAGGTGGGACAGCTGGAAAGGCGATCAGCTCTCATTGAAAATTCTGACAGCGTTGACACACCTCTGTTGAGGGATGTGGAAATGTTAATTGATCTTTTCTGTGGAAGTAAGCAATCAGTGCTCAACAGAAAGTTTGGTCTAGTGGGGATATATTTGGCCTGAAGACATGACTGTCAATTAAAAATGTGGGCCCGATTGTGAAGCTGGTTAGGCAGAGGTTTTTACAAGTTAAATCTACAGAAGTGTGAAACAAGATGGTTCCCATTTGGAACAATGTGTTTCTTTCAAAACATGTCGCTACGAATCATACAGTAAGTGACATGTTCCTTGAAGATGAGTAATACATTCACCTCCACCCCCTCCCCTGCCCCCTAAGAGTAAAAGATCATTTAAAAAATGAGAATAAAATATGTGGTTTTAGGGCTGGGCAATATGGTTGTATCATGATGTCTTTCAGCAGTCTATCGAGAGATCCAGATTTTTTTTTGATACATCGTAACAAAAGAAATTTGTCTTAAAAAATAAGGGCATAGAGAAAAAGGCTCAATTTGTGTACCGGTAATTTTATTTTCAAATTTACAGCACAGTGGTCAACTGGTTAGTACGGATGGTTGTTCGTCTCTGTGTGCCCTGCAATTGGCTGGCAACTGGTTCAGGGTATCCCCCGCTTACTGCCCGAAGATGGCTGGGATAGGCTCCAGCACCCCCTGCGACACTTGTGAGGATAAGAGGATCAAACAATACTCACATGCATATATTCTTTATCTTCTGCTAAGAATCACTCATACAGTATAACTGCGGATTACTGAGGAGTTTTGCTTTCCTTCTTTAATCATGTCTGTATAATACTGCCCCCAGATGGCCAAGATGTGCCCACATTTTTTTTGATATTCTCTTGAATTAGATTAATTATCTCTTTAATGAATCAGTGTTTTCATACACTGTTTTAAAATGTATTTTTTAATTTAAATGTTTTAATTGAAAATCATTTGGGAGACTCAATTCATCTTATTAATGGCACTGTCATGCTGTTGGGTTGCTCTTTTCTTGTTTCTCATCGACAAAATGATTTCGAGCGATGGCTGTAATGACGTTTTTACAAATGTTATGTCATATCAAGTTGATTGCATTGATACCACAGAGGACCTAACACTATTAGCCAGTTTGTCCTTGCCACCGATGCTCTTTCTCTTGTTGCAACGGCGCAGATGACCTTGCAGCACATTTCTGCACTGCTGCGGTGCCAAGGGTGTTGTACGGAGGAACCTGGCTCGGGAGGGAGGTGTTTGTTGCCGTGGGTGGTGACTATTAAAGTCGAGACATGATGCTCAGGTTGCAGCCGAGCAGAAGCGTGAGCAGATTTGTGGGAAGGAGGGAGAAATTTGGAAATATTGAGAAAAAAATGGTGATGCAAAAGACAGAGTCGTAATGTGAAGGTGCTATCAGAGAGCCAACAATGTCCAGAAAGTACACTTTTTTTAGTTTCAGGAGAGCTTTGGCTTGTCATTTGTGTGGCATCTATTCATCAGTGTCGTGTTGTATTCACTCTGGCGGTCCGGTAGGCAAGGGATTAGCGCGTCCACCTCAAAGTGCAGAAGTCCGTTTGATCCCAGCTTACTGTGTGGAGTTTACATGTTCTTGCCGGGCCTGTGCTGGTTTTCTCCGGGTACTCCGGTTTCCTCCCACATTCCAAAAATATGCATGCAGAACAAATTGTGGAAGTGTTAGCTTTGGAGCACAAGAGGGAACACAAAATTCATATTGTCCAAGAGTGGGTGTTGTTAACCCTAACCCGCAAAGCTAACTCTTCCACAACATTTTCCTCTGGATGTCTTCAATCATCACGGGGCGTAGGCATGGGATAGGGGAAAATGATATTTTCAGTGGTGATATATCATGTGTGTGGTGTTTTTAAAATTGTGTGCGTTCTCTGCTTTCGGTTTCCAGATTGGGATCCCTAAATTCTAATGACAATGGTTGTGTGGCCTAAATGGTGCCTCGTGGGACTGAAATAAACTCCCGAGTGTTTGTGACACACACATCCCTCTGTGTTGTTTCCAACCTTCCATCGTTCACCAACCTGTAGCAATAACCACTTTTAGCCTTCCATCACCCCTCGTCTGGCCTCCTCCCTTATCTTGTGGCACCAGCGCTGAGCTCCTTCCCCGTGCCCCCTCCTTCCCTTCTCGCTGGTCCTATCAGTGTAAAGGTCAGCTCAGGTCCAACATCCACACCGTCGCCTTTTGTAATCCAACACGTCCGACGTCTGCTTTTTGCAGCGTCAGTCAGTAAGCAACCCTTTCCCCGCCCATATTACCGAATGGCCATGCTGCTTTTCTGCTTTGCTTAGCTGATGGGTGAATTGAATTTTCGGACTTTAACCGATTGGTCTTGGTGTCAGATTGACGACATGTCACAACCAGCCTTATTTTGCTTTCCTTTCTCTTTCGTCCTCTCTGTTCACCGCCTCATTCTTTCTCTCTCCACATCTGCACATCCAGAGAGAACATTGCTTTTGATACTATTTTTTTTTATGCAGTTAAAGGCAGCTTTTTGTTGCCATTGGTCGATCCCACATAAATAGCACACTTTATTTCCCCTTGATTTTTCAATCATCATTGCGAGGCGAAGGTTTATTATCATGACTCAAAAAGTAATCATCCTTTTCTATATCAATGCTTATTGCCACAAGGCTCCAAATAATCCAGTGGAGCCAAATGAGCAGCATCGTTTCTGCAACCATATTAGCACCGGATGCGATGGCTTTCCGGAAACAAGGTGCTGCGTTTCTGTGCTTGTTGCAAATTGCAAATTTCTCCATTGTGGGACAGATCAAGGTGCCTTATCTTATCTTATCTTGTTGATACGATTGAGAATCACAGTCAGTGAAACTAATCGGATGATATTATCACGACATTTTGTCACTAATAAATTGTAATATATTTCGGAAGAAAAGCGCCTGCAATACTCGACCACATATGTAACTGAGGGGGAGGTAAAACCTCTAGAAACAGCCTTTCCATTGCAAAAATTAAATTAAATCAAGGCAAAACTACATGTGCTTGTTCTGTGTTAGCCAAGAAATGTTTTTTCTTAACAGGCAATTTTGGTGAAAGACATTTCAATTCTTTCAAGTATTTCCCCCCTTAGAAATTACAACTTGTTATTGAGATTTTATTACTGGTTATGAGTCAGTCTAGTTTCCTTCCATCCATTATCTGTACTATGTTATCTTCTCGAGGGTCACAGGTAAGTCTAGTGTAAAAAAAAAAAAAAATGAAATCGCATAATTCTACTGTATACATCAAGATTGAGCAAAGCAGGCGATAGGGCTGGAAAAAACATCTGCGCTTATTGGGTGGCCCGCCGCCACAAGTGGCAGGGCGTCCACTTCTGTTGCCGCTTGAGCAGAGAGCATCAAACATTTTGCGGAGCATAGTTTTCAGTTGCTAACAAACCATCTGGATTTACCTTGAGGTATCGTCACACGGTTGACATGGTTCCTACTCCATCTTGACGGAAGGTATATGTCAGGCAGGTAAAGTGGTACGGGGTGTTGTGATATCAGAGCATTTTTCACAGTTTGAGTCCGAGTGTCGACAAACCATATCTGCACAGATTTCGGTATGGGTGCATCCTTAATTTTAAGACATCGCTGAGGGGTTTTGAGTCGGGATGTGCATTGGTATTTAATGAGACTACTCCTCTTAATGTTACTGCTTATTGATCTGGAATTCTGATCTGTACTTTTTTATTTTTTATTTGGAAAAAAACCCCACCAAAACCAACGTATTAGAACTAACTTTTTTTTAAACAAATGTACTTTTCTTGCAACTACAATGACATTAATGTACAGATAATACAAATAAATACAAATGAAGTAGGACTGCAAAAAGCACTTTGTGAAGTGAGAGGTAAAATTGCTATAATTGTGTTGTGCTTGCGTTTCCTCTTTACATTTTCATGCAATTGTGATAACGTTGCGACATCATCACTATGTGCCTCCCCAGGCATTACCACTCAAAATAAGGGGGGCAGTTACGTTCGCGTCACAGTTGCAATGAGTGCAAATTAGGCTTTGAAGCCCGAGTAGGTGGGGCTGAGACAGCATTGTCATCGCCACCGTGATACAAATTCCGATATAATACTATGTACCATGTCCTAATATGCCTCACACAAAATTATCATGAGAACTTAAGATTCGATATATCACAATCGTGATACTGTCTCCTACAACTAATAATGTGACGTAGCCAATGCGATACATTGTGATATCCACTCCGGGACATTAATACTTTCCCCCACCCGTCATTGATACTGGATGGTCAGAGGTTATGATGTGATCCGTAACGGTATTGATATTTTATCCACCCCTAAATGAGACTCTATTGTAATAGATTATGAAGTGATACATGATATCACAATATCTATCGTTCCACAAATTCAGATATGATATATTTCAATATTTTGGTCGTATAGACGTATAGATACTATATTTCTGTTGGCAAGCTGTGAATGAGGAGTCAAAGGATGTTGAGTGGGTAGTTGCAATACTTCTAGACCTCTCTCTCTTCGTCAACATAGGCTGGAGTTGATCTAATGGTATAATCATACAGTATCTGTTGCCTCTGGCTATGGGAAATGGCCGCATCAATTATTCAAATGCACCGAGATGATTATTGATGATGCCCTTATTTATTTATTTCCTCTCAACATCGTTCCTCACAGTTTTAGCCTTGTTCCATCACGGTCTCATTTATTCATACGACGGACCACAGCCACGGCTCGTTTTGTCACGGCTGTTGACGGGAGTCTAGCGAAGGCCTCGGCAGGGTCGCCTTTTTTGTGTAATTGCAATTTGAACGCTTTGCTACCCTGGCCCTCTATTCATGAAAGTTAATGCGAGGGGATAGCGGCCTGTTTGATTCCCATGCAGAAACGCCAATATAATGCCAAAGCTCAATCACTAAGGCGGACTTTCTTCTTCTAAGCAGTAGAAATAAAGGCTTGGAAGACTTTGTTCACCCAGTGTTAAGGCACGATGCTTTTCTGCCCCCTTTTATGTGTGTAACGGCTCAGGAGTATCGATTAAGGAATGCACTGCACGGATAACTGTTTGTAATATTTTGCCCATATCTGTAAGATAACCAGACAGCCCTGAGTATTCTGCATACTTTACAATGAGCATCTAATCTGGAACGATTTTCAAGATCTTATTTTATCTTTGAATATAACGTATCTCATTGGAAATAATAGGCAGCATGGGAGTGGCGAGCACATCTGTATCTTACACCCTCACTAATTGTGGATCGGTTTGCGAGGGGGCATCTGTCTTGACCGATGGGCATCAAGTCTGACTGACGGCATTAATATCGACATTAAATTTCAAAATCTTCAGTAGATGGAGCATAGCAAGCTATAATTCTTGATCCTAGACAGAAGCGCATTTAAAAAAAATAGCTCAAAACTGTTTTTATTTGCTTGAAAATTGCATAATCATTTAAAGTGACCCCAAAGCTCACAAAAGACCTCTCTTACTTAATAAGAACATTCCATTGAGCTAAGATATTTATAAATCTTTGTAATACTTTATCCTGGGGGTACTTTAAAGAAAGCACATTAATAAAACACCTGGGAGCTTGTTTAAATTGATGAAAAAAAATCCATGCTGTGACTTCTTAAGATCCAATAAATTTAACAAAATAAAAAATCGAAAAAGCAAACAGAAAAACTGAGCAGGATTGTTATTATTTTTAGACTATTGGTAGATTGTGTGTCGGGGCCAGTGTGTGTAGCATACTCGACGTGACATCACAAGACCTGTACAACAGTGGCTCCTTTAATGCCTGCCTGGACCCCGGGAGAGCAATTTGGATAAGAGATGGGTCTCCGTCCTTCGCTGACATTCTGCCCCTTTTAGTGAAGCAGCCATCCCTTTGCTCTGCTCTGTGTGCACCTTTTGTAGCAATCAAACAGTCCACTTTAATCATTTAACGGTGGCAGGTAAGAGAAGAAGATGAGAAGGCATTGTCCAAATGCCTTTGATCAATGTCTCGAGCGATTGTTTCAGTGTAATGATGATTGGAGATGATCACTAGTTGTCTCGTGGACGACTGATTCACGTTTATTGCTGTCACTGGTTGTTGTACTGGAGGTCGTCTTAAGGCACCTGTATCCCAAAGAGTGGCGAAGGTAGTGGATGTTGATTTTCAAGGTCGCAAACACATTTGCCGGACGTTTCCCATCAATTTTAAATGGTCGCAAACTGTTTTTTCTTGACGCCTGGAAATTTCCTTGGAAATAGGGATTTAGTTATTCATTCCCGCCTGAGAAAATATTTCAAATTTCATACATTAGTTACACTCATAAATATACCGCAAGTACCAAACTCTTGGATTACTTGGAAAAATGAATAGTTTACAGATGATTTGATGTCGAAAAAACTGCACCAGACATGCATATGGACATGTCCATGCAAGCAAGACTTTCCATGGCTTCCAGGCAACATGGGCTAAATGTTGCTCCTCCCCAAAGCTTGTCCGTCTGTCAAGACGAATATAGTAACTTACTTTTACTCTCTCTAGACCAGGGGTGTCCAAACTTTTTGCCAAGGGGGCCAGATTTTATGTGGTAAAATGTCGGGGGCCGACCTTGGCTGACATTCTTTACATTGAACAACAATATTGTTCAACAAATTTTAGTAAGCCAGTCTGTTTCACATTTCCATTTTTATTTTAATTTCAACAATCTTAAGAATTTCTTTTGGTTCATTTGAAACAGGTATATCACATGCAACTGCTTATTCACTTGACTTTTTCTTAAACAGAAGTCTCCTGAGTGCAAATTGATTGATTTGAAACATAAAATGTATCACCATGACTTTTCAATAGTCACAAAACCTTTGACTCGAACAACAGGGAAATGAACAAGCAATACACATATCCACAAATAGGACATATCAGTCAATATAAACACGGAGTGATGTCTTGTTAACTCATTAGTGATGTCTCGTAGAGTGCTACTGCCCTCTAGTGTCTAAATGCTATTACTCATTTAGTGAATGCTATTACTCATTTAGCCACTAGAGGGAAGCAGTACTCTATAAAACATCACTCACCAGTCTACGAGACCTCAGTCAATGCAACACGTGTTCCACTGCGCCCAACCTGCGGGCCAGGCACTGATTTTATGACAGGGGCCGAGGGCCGGATGAAATTCGACCGCGGGCCGGATTTGGCCCCCGGGCCGGACTTTGGACATGCCTGCTCTAGACTAAATGCTATTGTGACATGACTTGGCTTCTATTTTAGGGCATTTTAGAGTGTTTTGCAAAGAATTCAAAAAGTATGAACGAGTGAGTTATTTCTTCCACAGTGGAAAAAAAAGCAAATTTTGAGTAGATTGTTCTTATTCATTTATTTATTTTATTTTATGATTTTGTGAGAGTAAGTTAAGAATGACTGGAAATTGTGATGTTAGGATATTTGAATTTGTGAATAATGAAATGGATTACTAACTGTAGTTTGTTTTGGCTCCTCTGTGACTGCTGTTTATGCACGTTAATCAGTTTAACCAACACAAAACACCATTGTAAAACACAGACTATAGCAAAATCGTACACGATTACATCGGGGCTAAATATGCTACATAAGAGGTATGGCCACCATTAAAGAAGCAAAATAAATGCGGATGGCAACCGGTGAAGTAATGTGGAAGTTATGCTTCTTGAAATCCGTTGGGAGTGGGGGGGGGGAGTCAGTCGAGGCCAACTCAATGCTGTGATATTTTATGTTGCTATTAATTATGTTTAATTCCATCTGCCTGGTGTTGACATGTGTGGAGTTGTTTACTTGCGATTTGAACGCATGCGGGTTATTTTATATGCTCATCCTTATTAGAGAGAAGTCACTTTGAAAGGGACATGTAAAAATAAAAATAAAAATCAGATAGAGACATTAAATTGGACCGGCCCACTCGAGCTTACAGAGTAAATCTATCTTATGTTTTTGCCAAAAGACGAGGCTCATTGCGCTTCTCTTTAGATAATAGTCTGGTAAGGACAGCCGACTTTGCAGTGCTCCCTTAGTACAGTTCCTGCCAAATGTAGTGGGTTATTGTAACCTCAAAACACACACACACACGAACACACACGAACACACACACGCAGCTCAAAATATCATCTTTGGCCTGAAAAAGTCTTCCACCAGAAATAACACTGGCCCATTCCGGATGCAGCCACATTTTTATTGCTCATATATATACAAGTGTGTGTGTATATATATATATATTTTTTTTTATTTGGGGGCAGGGGGTTATTTCTTTCTTGGCTATCCTAAGTTTGCGTGCTCTAAAAAGTGATCTTTTTTTTGAGTTCTTCAGAGTCACTGAAGCTTCCTTCACAGAAGTGAACAGGGTTAGCCAGTCTGTGGCTAACCTGTTAGCAGCTATTGCTATTGGCTAATGTTAGCGATTGTGGCATTTAGATTCTCATCACACACGTCCTACTTTTCGAGTTAAGTCACACAAAAATCCCAAAATAACCCTTCCTGGTTTGAACTCCCAATTTCTCGTGTGACTTTCAAGGCATGTTTTCACAAATTGTTCCCTGATTCTAAATTTCATGACCTTGAGGCCATTTTTCGGCACTTTAAAACAATGTTAATGTGAGGATTTCAATAATCCCAAAGTTTCCACAGAGTAAACCATTACCATGCTGTGCTGTTGTTGTCATTGTCCCAATAATAATGTTTTCCAGCAGTGCTAAACACATTTTGATAAAATTCATCCTCATGTCATTGTTCTTGAGTGATATCTCGCTTTTATCTAATTAAGTCAACAAAAGCCTGAAATGAATTGAAGACAGGTCTGTCACATTAAAAACAAGACCAAACAATAAAACGATAAGTATATATTGTGTGTGTGTGTGTGTGTGTGTGTGTGTGTGTGTGTGTGTGTGTGTGTGTGTGTGTGTGTGTGTGTGTGTGTGTGTGTGTGTGTGTGTGTGTGTGTGTGTGTGTGTGTGTGTTTGGGGCTGGAAACTAGCTTTAAATAAAGTACAACTAACAAGAGTGTATTCACAAACACATCTGTTGTATTGCGCGGGGGATGAAGAAATGATGTAACAACATGTGGGCTGTGGGGCATGTGGGTTCTTACTGTGCAGAGTATTTTCCTTTTTTTTCTTGTGCAAGCGGAGAGGTTGAAACGTGTTTGTCCGAGCCGATCTAATGAGGACATAGAAGATAGCGTCATCACTTTACTGTTTTCTAGCTCCCTATGAATTGAATACTCACGTCGCACTCGTCTCTTTTCTCAGTGGCCGACTGCCAACTCTGAAATTATGTCGATTTCATTGCGGGATTGGGAAGATTGACAGCTAAACTGACTGAGTTAAGCAATCATTATTGGTGTGATTGAGAAGAGTAACCTAGTGATTAGCATATCCGGCCCACAGTTCTGAGGTTCTTGGTTTGATACTTTTTTTTTTGTGCTTCCTCCCACATTTGTAAAACATGCTGTTTAGTTCATTGGCAGACTCTAAATTGCCCCAAGAAGTAAACGTGCGTGTGTATGCTTGTTTGTCTATAAGTGATTGGCTGGTGTGTGTTTGTCCAGGGTGTGCCCGGCATCTCACCCAAAAGTCAAAGGCTCCAGCTCAGGAAATGGATGGATGAATGGATTCAGAGGGGATCATATATCGCTAGTATAGCGTACAAGCTAATCTTGAAAAGAAAAGACAAGTAGACCAGCTCATGTTCATTTTTATACATTAGTTTTTTTGGGGGGGTTTCTGGGTAATGTGAATCAGTTAATATCAGATATGTGATCAGTTTGCGTTAGACGTGCTAAGATAAGGGCATAAAAGGTGACAGAGTGGAGAGAAATTTGAAATCTGTGCATTAGTGCATCTCTACTATTTATTTACTATTTATGTTTACACTGAAGCGTACGTTCAGGATAATCTCTGTTAAAGGAACGCAAATCCATTTGTAAACCAAAGAGAATGTGTAAGGTAAAACATTGGTTTGGCGCGACCGACTAAATGGTTGTGAAAATCCAGCCTCTCTTTGTGTGTGTTACCCCACTGACACGATTGCCTCCTTCTCCACAGAGAGTGCCTTCTTCCCCTCCCGCCTGTGGCTCTTGGACTCGGCTGAACCCCGCCACAGTCGTCAGCGCTGCCTCGCAGGGCAGCCGACGCCATCCACTGTGCCACTGATTCGCTGAAGTCAGGCCCCTCCCTTCCCCGCTTGCTTCCCTCCTGCACAGATAAAGCCTGATGCTGAGAACGAACTGATCCAATCAGCTGTCGTGAGCGGGAAGAAGATCGTCACGCTCATTGTCCTCTCCACCACACCCTTTTCCTCCTCCCTCTGCTTCTTCCCGTCATGGGCCGACGCGATCAATAATGTTTTACCATCCTCTCGTCTGACAGTCTAGCTGAGCAGCGAGCCGATATCTGACCGCTAAAGGCGTCTTATTTGAGGCAAGCAGGCCCTGAGGATGGGCTACAGGTGGTAGCGACTCAAGAGGCCTCCCTTGGCTCAGATCCCAACAAAGACCCTTCGAGCCCACCCTTTCCCATGCGTCCATGTCATTGACTCATTGCTCCTCATTCGCAACACACAAGTGTGCTTATAATTGCATTCGCTGGATATACATCATTCATCATCAGCCCCCGTTGGCTGCTTCTGCAACTGCTGTCACTCTCGCTCCAAAATGGCGGTGAACGTGATGCCCATACGGGACACAAAGTGGCTGACTTTGGAGGTGTGTCGGGAGTTTCAGAGGGGGATGTGCTCAAGGCCGGACAACGAGTGCAAGTTTGCCCACCCCGCCAAGAGCTGCCAAGTGGAAAACGGCCGAGTCATCGCCTGTTTTGACTCGCTCAAGGTGAGAGTGACAAACAACTCATCGCTGCGCCATCCATCACTGCTGTCTTCACTGTTTGTCTTTCTGTAGTTGTTGTTTTTTTTTACAGCTCCTAATAGAGACAACAATTGTCGGTGGTTGTTTTGTTTGAGTTGGAATCATAGTTTCCCCGGCGTTTGTGGCGTGAGCATGTTAGAAAGTTCTGCTCCTGTTTCTGAGAACGGTGGAATTTATTTTCTTCTGCCTCTTGCTGTGAGAAGAGTGTAGCCGGGTCAATGGCCTCCACTCAGATAGATGCTGCGTCTCAATAACTGTGCTTCATCCATTCGAAACACAGAAGCGCTTTGCTAATCGTCTTCCTCATACGCACCTCACCTTCGTTTGTTAACGCTGTTGTCGACACGTGGACAGAAGTTCACTGCTGATCAACTGTACAACTTTGCTGCTGACCAAAACAGCAGCATCTGCAGAAGGCACTCAAAAATCTCTCCCATGAATTAAAGTGTCTCTCACCAAATCTCACCAATGTTGTAATCAAATTCTTGCAAAGATGATTCCTTGTCATGTGAAGACATTGCGGCAGCATGGTGGAAGAGAAGTTAGCACATCTGCCTCGGCCTTGTCACGCTCTCCCCGTGCTTGCGTGGCGTCGAAGTTGGCGAGTATAAACTCCAGCTCCTCTCAGCAGGATATGCGGTATTAAAAAAAAAAAAAATAGAAGGAGAGATGGAATTTTTATCTGAAATCCTGCTTTAATCTTGGGAGATCATGTTTGTACCATGTTTTTTAAAAAAAAAAGTAGATGTACCGTCAGTTAACAGGATTGCTAATGACCAAAGGTGCCTCACAGTCAAGAGGGTCTGGGTTTAAATCCCTCAAAATCCCCCAAACGTGCATTTAACATGCATAAATTGTGCATACCGGGGTTGTTGTGTGTGGATGTCAAGCGCCTGAAAGTGTCCAAGTGTACCCTGCCGCTCGCTCAATGTCAACGAAAGAGCATCCAGCTCACCCATGTCCCTCAACAGGAGAACGTGTCTAGAAAGTTGACGGCTAAATATTATTTGATGCAATTATTTAAGTCCTCGTGTAAATGTGACGCTGCGACTTTACCCCCCCCCCCCCCCCAAAAAAAAAGCTTCCCAAGAGTGTGGTCAGTAAGTGTAAATTGTAGAATGTGTTTGTTTGTGTGTTCCTATGCAAGTGGATATGAAGGCGGTCATCGCATTAACATCTGCGGATGCGATTCAGAGATTCCTTCTTTGGCAGACAAGCTAAAGAGTGGGATCTCTGGCCGGGACTTTGCTGGAGGTTCCTATCACAGCAGCTGGAAGACTGTGAGAGGAGGAGGAGGAGGGCAGTGCACACTGTGTCGTTTATGTTTAGGACTATATGTAAGCGTGTGTGTTTCATTTTGAGGTCACGCAGCATAGTGGGGTGTTCTCGGAAAGCTAAGCAATTGACTCTATTTTTTGCCCTGGCATTGAGACAACACACTCCCACTGCGCAGCTCCACTTTCTCGCTTACCCCAAGATGAGAGGAAGGAAAATACAGCAGGGAGGGATAGATGTGGACGCTCAATGAATGAAGTGGACAGGTTGTGTAAAACGGGGGGGGGACCTCTTTCCTACTGGGAGTTATTGCAGTTTGAATAAAGTCCCCAGGGGGCCATACTACATTTCTGAAAGCGGATTAGACTGCTAACTGTTGGCAATTATTCCTAATGTCATATTATATGAGTATTTTGGGATGGGCAGTTCAGTAAACTAGTGTTTCGAATGTTTGCCCCACAAAGATCCGAGGTTAGGGGGTTAAAATGGGAATTGAAAGCAAAGACTAAAAATCGCATTTAAGAATATCTGAACTGGGTCAATGAGGAGACGGCATAAGGTGCGGGACAAACTTAGCTGGAAAGTTTGATCATTTCCCAGCCAACAGGAAACTCTCCTAACACAGCTGCATGAGCGCCGATCTTGACATAGAGCGCTGTGTATGTTAGTAAGTTGTTCTCATCCTTAGGAGATCCATATATCACATCCAAAGCAGGTTTGTTTAAAAACATATCCGAAACTAAAAAAAAAAAAAAAAAATAAACCATAAAAGCCAAAACAAACTCTGTTCTGCGCTGCGCTGTAACTCGCCTCGTCTGCATTTCCGAGGGCTTTATCGCAAGCACGTTAAATTTCCTGAACTGCATCTATCTTAAAACTAAAAGTTGGAGACAAGGTAAAGGGTTAAGTGAGGAGGTGGCGCGACGCCCGGTGACATCACCGTTTGCACACAAGTGCTTCACTGCTGCAAGTCTCAATTGGGCACAGGACATCGTAATTCCAATGTTCTATTTAGCAGTGAGTACCGTGTAATTTGGCTCCTATCTGATTGGCAAGCCACGTAATCGGAGAGCCGAGCTGGAAGTCCGTCAAACTGACTGTAGCTTACCTTGGCTTAAAGCTGAGCCTGTTTCTGCTTCAGCTGGACTCTGTATTCCTATCGTTATTATTGTAAATGGGGCCTGTCTGGTTGCTGGGATGCCTGTGCGGGGTTCGGTAGGTACAGGTAAGACGGGATTGGACGAATGGAGTCTGCCGAGGCCTGCTTAGATCATGAAAACAGACCCTGCTCTCAGTGCCAGGGCATTCCACAGCATGCCTCTCTGACAGTTTGATATATCTGCTTTATCTGCACATGGACTTTTTCCGCACATCCGGGCTTGGAGGTGGGGCTGTGAGGAAGATGTGCGGTTTTAGAGCAAATGTCCTTTAATTTAGAAAGATCAGTGTGCAAATGGTGAGCAACAAGCCTAACCCGGTGGACGAGATGCAGGATCCACATCAGCCATTTGGTCTGTTATACCACTTTCCCACTGCCGCAAAACTACGGGTAAACACGACTACATCATCATAAGTTCACTCATTCACTCCCAAAGACGTTTTTAAACGTCTTTTCAAACTTGGTACAGAATTGGCTGGTACTGAATGAGTTAACCAGTTCGGTATGAATCCCCCAAGAACACACTTAGAAGGCTCCATTTAAAAGACTTTCATGAATTTCATGGCTGCCCTTTGATTGATTGGCAACCAGTCCTCGTTGTTGGCTGCCTCGCGCCCAAAGTCACTTGGGATAGGCTCCGGTTTTCAGTGACACTGATCAGGACAAGCCTTATAGGAAATGGATTTGATGCATGGCAAAAACGCAAACCATTGGACCGAACACCAGTCACCAAAGATACAAATCAAAGCGCTTTACTCACAAAAAGATGCTTGATATTCGCTCTGAATGAGAGTGCCATCAAGTCAACGGTTATGGAAGTAAAACAGGAAGGGGGCAGCGTGGGAGCAACTCTCACTAGAATCACGGATCTTAGAACGTTCCTCATACTTCATCGTAACATTTTTATGTTCGCTTCTTGTGCTCTCCTTCTCTTGCCATACCTTCTTTCGTGACATTAACTCACTTTAAGGTAACACGGCGCAGTATAGGGGTTAGACATTCATTGCAGGTACTTCACACAGTAGCGGCATGTTGTGTATATGATTGAAAATGTGGACAGAATCATTTATCGGCACATTCAAAACTCTCAGTCACTCGTGTGTGTGTGTGTGTGTGTGTGTGCGCGTGTGTGTGTGTGTGTGTGTGTGCGTGTGTGTGTGTGTGTGTGTGTGTGTGTGTGTGTGTGCGTGCGTGCGAGCGCTTCATAAGATGCTGCACATGGGATTTAGTGCTTTTTGCAATAGAGAGGTATCTGTTCCTTTAATCTGCTCTCCCTCATTCTCTTCTCGTCTGCTTCTGGTAATCCGTCAACCGCATCCACGACATTACTTTGTATAGTATTTATTTATTTATTTTGTACCCTAGCCAAACATTGGGGAGAGATGAAGGATGCACGATGGGCCATTTGCCCGCGCGGATTACTTGGGTGTCAGTGCAAGAACTCATTGTTTTTAAAACGATGGCCATGATGGCTTAGGTCAAATGGGAGCACACTTTTCTCCAGCTAACCAGCTAACAACCTTTCAATGCTTATTTGTCTCTGTCAAAGAGAGGAGAACCCTATTACATTTTAATGAGATTGAGATGGACGCTGAAGCTAAAGTCGTTCGCCCACAGTCAATGGCTTTCGACACACATTATACTGTAATGCGCGTCAGTAGCGGAAAGAAGGATGCTCGCAGTCGCTGATACTATTCACCATTTTTAATAAACAAAATAAGTAATAAACACACGCATTCAAAGGAGTTGCTGTTAGCCACTACTCACGCCCATGCGCTCCTCACTCAGACTAACTACCGGAGCCAATATTCTCCCTACCTGGCTCCTCCCCTCCCTACGACGTTACACAAAATACAAGAAACAGATATTACAATACATTTGCTTTGGTGTATCTATTTTGTTTTACGTTGTTGTCCCTTTATTCAGTTACACTTTCATTTTCATCTTCGAAAGTTGATTGCAAGGCAATTTGTGTGGCTGGGGAGTGATGATTTTCATTGCGTTCACCTTCTTGAAGACAAAAAGCTTGTTGAAAACATTTGTTTGTCTGTCTATTTCGGTTTCGTTCGTGCGAGGGGCCGTTCCGGCTGTTGCTCATTGTGGCGTGTGTGCGTGCGGGCACACGTGTGTGTATATGCTGCCGCGATCAACCGAAAGTTTGGTCGCTTCAAAAGTTGATCTTCGGTCAAAAAACTTTGCCCTATGTGGCAAGCTGACCCAAGTAGTCAGTAAACGCTGCAGCTCGAATGCAGACAGTGCCTGCTTCGAGTGGCAACAACGTTAAACAAGCCAGGTTTGAAAAGGATTGTTCAAGAGAAGGAATGCCAGAAGTCCCTGCACTAAGGCGCTAAGCAACAAGCATAGTGAGAGAAAAACATTCTAATATTTGTTTGTAGACTTGGTTGAACTGAGAGTTTGTGCGGGTTACAAGGTGAGACGGTGCACACGATATTCATTGTTGAAAATGACCTGCCTGTGGTTGGAGTACTATAGGAGTGAATTTCTGTCATTATCCTGTTGGTCCGTGACATTTACAATAAATCTGGCTGAGCAGAGGTCTAAGTGTGTGCGTGTGCGTGTGTGTGTGTGTGTGTGTGAGGAAGGGTTGCAGTGATTTTTATGTGTGCCCCTGTGTATGATGTGGCTCCTTGCAGTAACACAGTAAAAAAAAATGGCTCTTCATCTCTGATTGGTTGGCCACCCCTGTATTAGATGTTCCAATCCAAATTCTTGCGCTTGTCCTGCCATATCCATATTTGTAAGAACCTTTGAATTGGAACATGTAGCCCTGCAATGACATCATCCTTCAAATACAAACTTGGGAGGATCCATCCCTTAAAATGGAATCCAGATATTATCAAGATGTAGAAGCTGAAGTGAGTTGTGTGTGTATGTTTAAATGTGTGATTTATGTGTGACTGATTGTCAAAACAATGTCTGGCACGATCCAAATCCATTTTTTGATGATACATACGCGGGCCGAGCTGAACAGGATCAATCCTGTGTGATCCTTTAGTTCTTATAGCCCACACAAGACATTACGAAAGGAGGCTTTTACTCGCGGAGGGCAGGCAGCTGCTATCAACGTTGTCTCACTCGATTCGAGCGCCCCTCCCCACGCCCCTTGAAAGTTCTCCTCTAAATGTCTCCATATCCTCAGAGAGGCTTGGCTCCGGTTTTTACATCCATCTGCAGATACGCAGCCTCAGCACGCGGACGCATCCATCTTAAAAGATGCCACGTCACCAGGGAGACATGGCAGAACAACATCAGAGACAAAATACGCACAGTGGCGTTCAGTTAAGAACTTTATGATTGTCCGCGGTCACCTTTTCGAGATCGGACAACATGTTTCCCGCGACTGCTACTCAAATGCATCAACTCGAGGCGTTAGAGCGGTGACATCAGCATGTCTGAGCGCTGAGTCGTGATGTCCCGCCACTGCCGCCGCCGCCACTGCTGTAGTTGTGAACAGAATATCCAATCAGTTCTCGTTAGTCTGTCTGGTTCCTGTCGAAATCCTCCTTGGCACTCTTTATCTCGCTGTACCATTCTTTGTAATTCTGCGGGAGTGTTGCAGATTTAAACAAACCTTTCAATTAGACTGCAGACAAGTAAACTGTAATGGGGCAGAGGTGGGAAGGCAGATGGAGAGGGAGCAACGGAACATGAACACGCCTGAGGACGCCCATCCATCTGCTAACTAGTTTCTTTCTTTCTTTCTTTTTTTTTTTTGCTTGTCCCGCAGCAGCTTTGTGCATCTGTCTGCTCGCTTTCGTGGCGTCTTGTCTTCCATTTAAATGTCGCTGACCCTCTGCTCTTTATTTGATCCTGCGGAATCTGGCCGCGGTGCACGTATCGTTTTGCTTTCACTCCCGCAACACATAAACACAAACTATTGCAGGTTCACACATGTATTGACGCATGCTCGAAATACAGCGAGTGAAAATGCAAGAAAAGATTCAGCTTGCACTTCACTTCATCCAAAAGATATTTGATGGACTTATTCTATCGCAAGTTCAGCGAACGGGGTTCACACACACGGATTTTTAAAATATTTTTAAATAGCGAGTGATCCCAAAAGAGGACATGGTGCAAAATAGGACAAAGAGGAAGAAGGCATAGGAGAAGATGAAATCTTTGTCATTTTCCATGAACTCCGTGTTGGCTGCAGATGTTGGAGCCAACCATGCATTTTCTGATCTGCTTATCATCACAAGGGTCGCGGAGTGGGGGGTGCTGGAGCCCAGCCGCCCGGGCAGTAGGCGCGGGACACCCTGAACCGCGTGCTCACACTCACACCAAGGGACAATTTAGTGTGTTCGATTAATCTGCCACACATGTTTTTGGAATGTGGGAGGAAACCGGAGTACCCGGAGAAAACCCACGCAGGAACCGGGAGAACATGCAAACTCCACGCAGCAAGGCTAGAGCCGCAATCAAACCCTGCACCTATGAGACCGGCGTGCTAACTAGTGGCCTACTGTGCCGTCCTGGCCACAAATGTTTACAGCATATTCCACAGTATAAATTTTGCATTTTAAGGTTGTCGCCCCTGTTTTCTGAACAGTTCGGGTTGGGAGAAAAAACACTTTGAACATGCCCCACACCACTGTATAATCGCTCAGGATAGTCTTTCAGAGACATCTGATCATCAAGCCTTTACTGACTTTGATCCTATAGGTGGGGTAAATGCTCCAATTAGGCTCAGTTGGTGGTGCCTGGACCCCACTTGAGCAACAGAAAAGGGCCGTCCGCCCCTAAAGTCCATCAAGTCATCCATTTTCTAGTCCGCTTATCCCGTTCAGGACTGTGGTTGAGCTGAAATGAAAAGGCAGACTACACCCTGGAATGGTGGCCACCCAGTCACAGGGCCCTTCTCCAGAGTGCTGCACAATTTTGGAAGCTCTTAATGGTCCAAAATGTCTTGGGAATTAAGATGAATAAGTCTAGTCCAAATGCGAATGGATTCATTGATTGAAAAGAAGTGCTGTGTCCTAAGATTTTTGTTGATAGAAGTGAGCAAGTGATCTCAGTGTAGGAGTGTCCTGCTGCAATAACAAGCATGACCCCAGGAAGGAAATGACAAGTCATTCCTGGCACTCTATATTCCGGTCTTGCCAAGCATTTAATTGGTCTGAAATCTCGCACACAACATACTCTTTTTTTGTTTTGTTTTGTTTTGTTTTTTTGGATTGTTTAAATTTTAAAAAATAATCTTTTCTATTGGTTTTCATGGCTACAGCAGTTTATCCGGTGACAGTCTGTATCTAATTTCTATGAAGCAGGAAAAATATGCTGGTACAATATCTGTTTGGGAAAAGTTTAGGTTGCACATAAAAACAACAAAACTAGAAGCTACAAGGCCTGTTGATCGGACGTTGCATCAATGTGTTTTTTGCCAGCCAATGGAACAGTTCAACCACCAAGAATGGTAATGGCACTCATTTGCCAGCTTATTTTTCAGCCTCTATAAAAACGTTGTGGAGCGTTATTACGACAAAAAATGGTTGGACAAAAACAATTTTGACCTTGATCAAGGTCGAGACTCGACAAATTAATATTGTACAATGTTTAAACTAATGTTTAAACTAAAAGGTTTGGTCATTTTCCGTTATATAGCAAAACAATAAATGTAACAAAATGATCTACAAACATTTTAATCTAATTTCGACCACATTTTAAAACATAAATGATGAACGACTGATCATCCTTGGCAACACTTAGCCCCGACCCGACAGATAAAGTCTCTCTGTTGAGATGTATCACACGTCAACATACCTGACATCAATTACTACTTTCCTATTAGCAAGGGCTTCGGTATCATCTTTGGGATCTTAGAGAATGAAATATTCAAATCAGTGAGTTTTCTTGAAAAAAAAATATGAAAACAAGACTCAAGTGTGGCCTTCATCAATAAGTCTCAACCACCCAGTTGTTAGCCAAAGAGATCTCATTTGTTGGCAAGGACGACTGAGTGATGTGACTGTGGCACTGTCGCTGCCTCTAATCAAATGTACACTCTGCATATTTGTTGATTGAAATTCGCTCAATCTTTCCTTCCCGACAAACAGCCTTAGCTGATTGCTCGGACGAATTAGGATTGTGTTTGCGCGCCTGTCACTTGCTGTTTTTAACACATTGTTATTAAGCAGCGGTCGTCAATGCGCTCGTGTCGCCATAACTCATGCCTTTTTTATTTAGAGAATAATCAGAGTTGGATGAGAGGTTCATTAAATCTCATCTGTGGAACCGTCAGCCACAAACAACACACGAGTGGGAGATTTATCAGCCTTATGAAAGGAACTCGCGTTCCTCCCCTTTGCTTTGTTGTCTCTCCTAACGTCAGGTTGGAATGAATACACTGAAGAAGAAAGGCCAAAGAAGGGAAGGATGTGGAAGGAAGTGAGCAGAAAGAGGTGGGGGAGGGGGCAAGGGAAAAGATTATTAGTGCTAATTAACAGAAACCTAAGTGTTTATCAGCGCTTTGTCTCTGTGCAGTATTGATCCTTTGAGAGCGAGGTGGAGTGTTTTTTTCCTTTCTTTTTTTCTGCTTTTAGGGCTCCTTTTATCGTCTTGCCTGTTTCTCTCAACAGTGCATTAAGCCTTTGAGAGCACAGTCATTCACTCGGGAGAGGACACACCTAAAAATGATCATCTCTTTGATATTTTTATGGGCATTTATAAAAGTGACTTTCGAGGGCAAGTCAAGTCATAGTTCGTCTTTACAATATGTTCTTTGCCCCGTCAGTAGTCTAAACATGGTAATCTGATTAAATTACTCATCACTCCCAAAGACGTTTTTAAACGTCTTTTCAGACTTAGTCCAGAATTGGCTGGTACTGAATGAGTTAATATTGTGTTTGTAAAACATTAATTAGGCAGAACAATCCATCCGTTTTTGTCCATCTCAAGAGGAGGCCATTTTGCCATGTCAGCTTGCGAACGTCACACAGCCAATCCCAGAAAGCAGGTGAGTCGTGACGGTCATTACTTGAGCCCACGGTCGACAGCAAGTGGCAAAATGGCCGTCCGCTTCATTCATATTGTACAAACGCAATATTAATCAGAAGGTCGTGTTTACACTAGTGGAGCACACGGACCGTACTGCATTGTTGTTCAGAACATTTTGACTTGACTTCCCTTTTAACTCTTTCGTTCCACAAGACGTACTTGTACGTCTTTTTAAAATTAGGCCCCACCTACCACTTTTTTTTTTGCGTCATCGAGAGGAGGAGGGTCTGATTCAATCTGTGAATGAGAAAAAGCCTTTTGCGATGTAAATCATGTGAAAAAGTGACCAGTAGGTGGCAGTGGTGCCTCACGGGCTTGAAATGCATGCTCTTACAAAAAGCTCTTTTTCTCCGTATTTTGCCCAGGAATTGCCATTTTCATGAAACTTAGCCATTTTGTAATGCCGATTGCTGACGAATGGAAAAAGATAGAAACGGAATTTTTGCTCAAATAAGAGAGTACAAACTTTATTTTGGAAGGCTCCATGTTTATATAGCATTAGAACCAAATACCCTGTGGGCCTTGCAAGATCAGTCAATATCCAGTAAAACGCTGGGATTGAGGGGGTTGTTCCAGTGAAAATGGCTGGGATTGAATGAGTTAAGTTCCCGGATGCACAACCTCATTGTGAATGAAACTATTTACATTGCAGTCGATGTAAAAATATAGAACTGCGTATTCAGGTTGAGCTATTCTGGTACTTCATGACAAATTGAAAGCAAAGCCATTCATCGGAAGGTTTCTTTCTTTAGAGAAGGCATTTTGTTACAAATGCCTACAAAGAGGCAGGGCCAGGCCTCTTGCCCATTGCTGGGTTTATGTCAATCTCTTACAACGGGAATCCAATATGGAATTGCCCGCAGCATTAGCAGCTTCTATTTTCATGTCCTTTTATTCTCAACTCTTATCAATAATGCAATACGTTAGGAGCCAAAATGAATTGTTTCCTGCGTAAGTTTTTATCCGTCGCATATGACGGATGTGACTGCGAGAATGGTGCTGTGGCTGATGTTTTGTTGACAAAGTTACAACAGCGAGATGACGCTCGCGCTCTCCTGATGAGGCCTGCTCGGATGAGAGGCGAAATGTCTTACGAGACAAACTTAAAATGTTGATTTGCGATTGATTCGGCGCTTAGAGAAAGTCAAATGATGGTGAAGTCCGTTGAGGTTTGCGCCAGCTTGATCTTACTGATGTTTGTTGTTTATTGATACCCTTTGTTTTCCAACATGGCGCCCAATTACAATACAATACAATATAATACATGCTGATTTATATAGCGCTTTCACAACAGCGGAAGCTGTAACAAAGCGCTTTACAAAACAGTTAATTAGGCAGCCAGCAAGTGCTTTTCAAGAGCCTTGCTTTTTTGTTGTTTTTTGTTGTTTATGTGTTTTGTTTTGTCACATGGTGTTTGTTGCTATGTCGTGTGGCACTGATGTGGATTGATTTCATCAGTCATTTTTTTGGCCACGACATTCGTCAAAGGAAAAGAATCTGTGCTTGTTGGTTTTGCCTTCTTGGCAGCACGCGTGCACCAGCACCGATTTCGATTGGGAGGAATGTTCGCGCCATCTGACTGTCGTTGAGGATAGCCCTGGGCAGCTTGTGTTTTTGCGCCTAAAATGGGCAGCAATTTTCACAGCCCCGCTTTGTTCAGCGGTAATGTCGGTGCTGTTGGACAGTCTGTGGCTGGATGGATGGATGGCTTGTGGAGCCAACGATGAGAAGAAAGGAGTGTCAGCACAGAGCGCCGATGCGTATGTGGAACTGGGAGTTGCGGCTTGGAATTGAAGCGGATTTACATCGGACAGGGAATGTGAGCCAATTTCTTTTTCGTGAATGGACGCTACAGCTTCTTGTTGCCAACTTTGCTTGTAGCAGACGTGTGCACATTTGATCCACTGGTGAAAGGACACTTTGATTCGGTCCTCTTTCATCCATAACTGTGTCAAACAACAAAGTGTATGCAGAAAAAATGGTTAATATTGCACGACTGTCTGTGTCTTATGTGTTGTGTTGTATTATTTTGTCATTTTATGTTAACTGTTCTTTTGATGGCGGCGCGGGCACCCGCAGCGGCTCCTCTCTCTTCTGAGGAATGTAATTTCATCTGTGCTGTATGTTCTACATGTAGCACATTTGACAATAAAGTCGACTTGACTTGACTTTGCATTAAACGCTGTACCGGTGCTATGACGTCACACTGCTGTGATGTCATTCAGCCAACAAATTATACACACTGGTGGAAAACGGGAGTACCGCCACCAAATGGTGTCACCTTTTTCCCCATCGGCCAAAAAAGGAGCTTTTTATTTGAGGAGAGGTGTTCACTTGTTCAAACCGACAATGCACCCGGCGACTAATTGAGATGTGCCGTCTACTGAGCGGAGGCCTTTGTTTGAGGAAGTGCAGTAGCTGCCCTCCAGAAGCCAATTTGCTGATTGCCTGTGTGATTGAATCATGACGACATGAAGTCTGACAGAGGGCGGCTGGTGTCAATGCACAGATTATAGACAGAGCGGAAAGAGTGGAAGTGAAGGAGTGATGGACGACTACACACACATTTAATGGTGTAACAGGAATGCTGATGGACAGACATGAGAGGGTGGGAAAAAAGAACGAGATGGATGACGGGCATCTAATAACATGGTGTGTGCCGCCTGTTGAGCGCGCGTGTGAAATTGAAAAATGTGTGTAATATCCCCTTTATTGTGAGAACGCGTGTCTTGCTTGGACGCTGTGATTCGTCAACAGACTTTAAGGGGATTACGGCCCCGTTAGGAGCAGCCGTCGTGACAGATCTAGCAGCTGGGTTGTGTTGCCGTGACGACCCTCGTCACTGCTGCCTCGCTGTGTTAACACATAAACGTACATTTTTTGGACTGTTTGGTCTCTTTTTTTAATTGCACCCAGACAACAGGGCACCCTGCTTTGAGTTCAAGTGGTAGAAGCCAACTTTGATTAATGCACATTCATGAGGATGAGTGCGCAGCCAGAAGGTGCAGGCCTTCTCTCTCTGTCGCGGGTGTGTGGATAAAGATAGCTCTATAGACTAGTGGTGCTCCAGTCAATTGGCCACCGATCGCAATCTGACGATATGCGGTCAAAAGGATGTGATCAGTTTATGTGGATCAAATCTTCTCATGGCCGTTGACAAAAAAAAGCGATCACCTGCAGCTTACAATCTGTGTGCAGTGTGACGTCCCCTCCCCCTTTCTCTTGACACTTGACACAGATGAAATCATGAACTGAATCACAATATTTATCAATATCAATCATTATCAATTTGAAATGTTGTCCTGCTTTTGTATCATAATGAGATGGACATTTGTATAATTTTATATGCTTTTCAATCTGATTCATCAATTAATTCAAGAAATAATTGACGGATCCACCCACCCATCCATTCATTTTCTAATCCGCTTCTCCTCAGGAGGGTCGTGGGCATGCATGAGTGAGCAGCTCTACAAATTGAAAAATGTGCAGCTAATCAGCCGGTATCATTCATGGATGTTCAGGATCAGAATCAGCAGCATAAGACCCAGATTGGAACACCCCTACTGAGAGACCCCTTCCCTATGATCCCCTTTAGTTCACTTAAAAGACTACAACTACAAATATAGACGATGGAATTCCACATAAAGCGTAATTATCCGTTCATGGAAATAGAACTAACCTATTCCAGTGGCACATCTTGGAACCTTTTTCAAGCAACATTTTAATTAGCGACGTCAAATCACTTTTTTTTTTCCTCAGCTGAGTGTCCAATATTTCAATTCATGAAGAAAAGAAGGGAGCACATCAAAAGTGTCTCGGATATCTTGATTTTCAAAGCAGATCAATAATATTTTTTCATAGCATGTCAGCGGTGTGGAACAAAATAAAATGATAAACAAATAACATTTAAATATCCCTTGTGAAATAAACACATTACTATTAAAAAAGGTCACTTTATGACCTTAAAAAATCAAGAATATTATGAAAAAAAATTCACTCACTGAACACAGTCTTAAATTCATATTTAGAGCAAATATTTGTCAGAAAAACACTTCATAAAGATGAAACCATCTCATAAAAAAAAAATAATAATAATAATAATATGGCAGTAAGTGTGCCTTCCTGAGCCAAGCAAGCACATCTTATAGCACGGGTCCAAGACGCCCCTCACGTCAAACTATCGTAAACCAAGATGCCCTGTTCTGGATTTCATGACATTTTCAAAGTGTACTTAATGTTGTGGCCACTTGCTGTGAATTTCTCGCACTGTCAGCAAATTTCATTGCTCAGTTTGTGAAGATGAGTTGATTTTCTGCTGTTTATGATTTGCTGTTCCTCGTCGTGTCTAGTCACTGCTTCAGTGTGAGGATTTAGCAGAATTATGATTTTTTTTTTTCTTTGATAAAAGGATTACGAGCTCTATTACTGCTACGGCCTTTGTACAATGCGCTGAGCATTGTAGTACAGTAATGCGTGTGTGCGCACGTCGAGTATCAATGCATTCTGCAGTAATGAATGCTAATCCTCTCTTATCTGCTTTAACCTCGAGGCGACCGTACGAGCTGCTACAATGACACACGGCGTGAGTAGGCTGTAGTGTGTATGTGTGTGTGTGGTCACTATTAGCATGCTTGTCCACACTCACAGCTGACAACTGGCTGACACCTTTTTTTTTCATTGTGTTTCCATTGAACTTCAAGGCATGGTCCGATCCCCTCCCTTCCTCCCCCGTGGCTCATCATCACAAGTCGAACACAGTGGAAGATTCCGGCCCTTTCATTTACATTCCACGCCATCTACAACAGACATTTTTATCCATTCCATCGGCGGCTTATTTGAGCATTCTTCTTGCATATTTTTTGTGGGAGATGAATGTGGTCATCATTGTCAAGTACAAATGCACCGCTCCTTGAATTTTTATTTATTTTTCCAGACAGACTGAATCATCTCTTTTGTTCTCCTATAACCTTCTGCATTTTGAGGGTTTTTTTTCCCTTGAATAAAATCATGGACCGTTTATTGAAGCCTACGTGGATCTGTTGTTCTCTCTCGATTTGGAGGACATTTACACAATGGTCTGGATCAAAGTAAAAAGAAAGAACGAAGTGGTTTTCACATTTGGCCCGATGAACGTTTCACACTGACATTTTTTATCATCAGACTAAATGCCACGCTGTCGAAAGCAACTCAAAACCTGCTTGGACTCTGTATGTTGTGACAGAACTCAAATTACTAGATTACTGCACATAAAGTACACTGTTTTTTTTTTGTTTTTATACAAGCTAAGATGCCATGAACACCTTCTCAAATGTTGTCAAAAAGACAGAGAGCTGCAATGGAGATTAGTTTTGAATCACTTGCAACAGTGCTTTGTGCTGTGTAGTGTTTTCTTGTCAGCGACAGAAACTTGCTTGTTCGGTGCAAACCAGGGTGCTATTGATGGTGCCAAATGAACCGCCCTACGAGCCAAGTGTATAAAGTGTAAACACCAAGGTCCACATTGGACTACCACTATCGGACACTATCGGAATGAAATGAAACCACTTTTACAAGGGTTTACACAGACTTCAAAGGGCCTCGGGTGCGCTTGATTGGCTCATGTGATGGCAGTCACACTTGACTAAACAAACCAAATTTTCGAGGAAATTGCCCTACCGTTTGTTTAAACCGAACCCAATATGACAAGTTGGATCACAGTCAAAGTCTCGTTCTGTTTGTTTGGTGCACAAAACTCAGAGATGGTTGTGTCAGTAAATTTCGCAGCTCCGCCATTGGTCGTTCGCCAGCGGCCGGGCCGCTTGTCAGCCCGTCATTATTTCAAGCCGAGCAAAACTTTAATCTTCACTGCGCCACTCTGTCATTGTTATTTTTACCGCGCTTTCGTCATCTCTAAATTATAGTTTCTCACCGCCAAATTTGATTAAAATGGCAAATGAAGTGCACTTGTGTGTCAGTGTATTGATCCAATCCAGCCTTACATTGATTTATCTTAATCTATTAAACTGTAATTGCGAGTGGGAGGCACTGCCTGCCACTGCTCCTAAAACGTTTTACTTAAAATTTTGAAGTGGCTTACTTGAATCACGGTCCTGCTCCTCGGTAGAATCCAATCCCAGTCACGTAAAATAAAATCCTACACACCGGCGGGCATTCAGAGTCATCCTAAAGATGAGGAGAAGTTCTCCTTGGGGCCAACGGCTTTCATTTTTTGCCAAGCACAATGTCGTGAAAGAGAGAGGCGAACGGGCTAACGACAGGGATTTCAAACAATGCCGAGATGGGCTTCATTGAACGTTGTGCTAAAGAGTTTATTCAAAGCTCGTTAGCTGGCTAACTTATTCTTCACATTCACGAACATTTACATCATTTACGAGTAACCACTTCGGTGTTAACAGCTTGACGATCCACCACACGGCACATGCGCACTCCCGGATATAGCTGTGTAATAACAAATTGAGTTCTCCATTAAAGGGCCAGTACAGGCAACACAACACAACAGTCCTTGGTGCGTACGAAACTTACTGAACGGGAATCGCAAAGTGTTTCCATATTTGGTCAATGCAGTCCGCTCAAAGCAACCGGTGTTTATTCAGCCGCCCAAACAAACACACAAGAGCAAGCGGAGTGTGATTCTGTCAGTCGTCATTGAAATGGGAGTTCCTTCGTGATGTATTGAGAAGGTCTGTCGGGATTGACAACGGTTAGTGTTGATTGACCACTTTAAGTGAGCCGTGCCAGCCCGTAATTCCGCTTCTTCGGTAATTCACATTACCGAAGTCAAACTCGGGTGGCCTGGTGGTCCAGTGGTTAGCGCGTCGAACCTGGTGCAGAGGCACCGGGTTCGATTCCATCTCAGGCCTCCCTGTGTGGAGTTTGCATCTTCTCCGCGGGACTGCGTTGGATTTTTTCCGGGTACTTGCACATTCCAAAAACATGCAATGCAGGCTGATTGAACACTCTAAATTGTCCAATAGGTGTTAGTGTGAGTGCGAATGGTTATTCGTCTCTGTGTGACCTGTGATTGGCTAACAACCGGTTCAGGGTGCCCCCCGCCTACTGCCCGAAGACAGCTGGGATAGGCTCCAGGCTACACCCCCCCCCCCCCTCCACGACCTTGTAAGGATAAGAGGTGGATGCTGACAGAACCTTTTGTGTCAGCCTTGGCTGCTCTGAGTCACGCACTGCTCCCCTGTCATGTGGTGTTCCACAGGGCTCAATTCTGGGGCCTGTGAGGATTAAGCGGATCGAAAATGGATGGATGAATGGACAAGTCAAAGTCGAAAGGGACACTGATGATGATGAAGACTCAAAAGTTGGCATGGAATGTAGATTAGAGCATTTTCTGTCATGCGTGTTAGTTTGTGTGTTTGAAACTTTAAAAAAGAAAAAAAAAGATTGTTATTGTTTTTTTATAAGGCAATTGTCATGTAAACATTCTCTTCTTTTCACGCATTGTTCAGCTTGCCAATCAAGTCGCTTCAATCAGAAGTCAGTTTGTTGTGGACTTTAATTTCTGAAGACTTGCCTCTATCTCTTTTGATGAAACAAAACTACTTTGCTCCGTTCTTTCATTCTCCAGCTGTTGATTGCGGCACTCCACACGCCAGCGCCCGCACCCTTTTCAAGTACTAGCATGGGCCACCACTCTTGCATTCAGCTGGCTATAATGCTCTTTGTGATCCCTCCTTGGCTCACTGAGTGAGAAATACAATTCACTCGAGCTAAGCTTTATAGGTGTTGAATGGAGAACATATTAGAGTGTGATGTGAAGTAAGACGAAGGCTGAAAGATGCATGAAGCGCTTCAGTATAAAGTCTAACTGACAGGTTTGGCTTAAAGTTTCATATCCATTAGGGAATATACGCAGCATTTTTATAGAATGCATTCACAAAAACAAACGGCAATCCTCTTTGCATAAAAATAACAGTTTCCATGTAACAGTTAATTAAACCGATCAGCGAGTAGCATCACAGCCAATGATTTTGCACCATCATTAGTTTCCTGTGCTAACGATTTTGCTCCCGCTCCGCTCTCTGGCTACCCATCACCACCATTAACACAGTCACATAGTAACAAATCCTGCAGCGAAATACAGCTCTTGGACGAGAATGTTTGGGGATACTGAAATTCGAAACCACAGGTGTCAAAGTCAAGGCCCGGGGGCCAGATCTGGCCCGCCACGTCATTTTATGTGGCCCGTGAAAGCAAATCAAGCATGTCAAGTTCCATGATGCTTGCTAAAGTCTGAACCAAAATTTCAAATTGTCATATGTAATCCACAATAACAGTCATTATTCTTTACTTCTGATTTTATTATTATTATATTAGTATCTGATGATCGAAAAACGCGAAGTGAAAACTTGTTTCAGCGTCAGTCTTTTCCGTCGCATCGGGTGGGCGTTGCGTGTATTTAAGCTCCTGCGGCATTAGTCCTCCACCCGGGTTACGGGTGGTGGAATTTCCGCTTACGCAACTTCCGGTAACACGTAATATCCTAGTCAAAATGTTAATGCATAGGTTTTTATTCCGGGTGAAGGATATTCCTTTCCATAGAATTCCGGGAATGGTAATATTTACTGTATTTATTTTGGGACAGCAATGCTTTTTCAATTACAATGGAAAGTGTGAGACCTTGAAGATTCGATTTTCCAGTTAAACCTTTCATTCTGCAATGTTTCCATGAACTTACCAAAAATGTTGCATAGGACCTACCTTCGGTTTATTTCACATTCAACATTTTTGTTGTTCATTGGAATAACTTGATAACTCGATAACAAGAGGATGTTTTGCTGTTGTAATTTGCTGTGCTTAAAGACGTTAATGTGTCACTTTGTGGTTGATTTTGAATGTGGTTGTAAAAGTAAATTCTTTCGTATGCACTCATTCAAGAGTCGGTGCTTTTAAGAGATTTTTTTTTCTCCATTTTTATTTCATAAGATACACTTTTTGTGCCCAGTATGCACAAATGATTCCACTTTATTTCAATGACAGAGACTGTATTTGTTTTTGGCTTCTGTTAAAGATCACTTTCCTTGCCAAATAAATGAAAAGCATGCTGGCGCTTGTACATTCTCACTGACTTTTAACCGCAGACTGCCGCAATGAGGTGTCAAATGTGATGTTTGCTCATTCTTTCAGTTGTAACCTGACTACAGAAGACAGCGCTGAGCCTCTGTCTGGAACGATTCACAATTTTCGTTATCTGAAAGGCTTGGTTGGCCTTTTGCTCATCTTAATGAGATTACAGAGCTTGAAAACGGTCCAGCTATTATAAGGGTTATAATGATATTGGATTTTTCATTGTAGTCAGTTTTTATTGCGTTTTTGACTTTTGTTTTTGAAATTCGATTCAGTTTAATTCATTTTTAGAGCAGCTTTGTATTTATTTTATTTGAAAATGTTTCATTTTAGTTTATTTTATATTAGTTTTTATATAAGTTTTTTTAATGAGTGCACGATTAAAAAAAATCTGTTGCCGTGTGATAAACGTCAGCAAATAATATTCCTCAAGCAACTGTTTCATCTTACTTCAGCAGGATCAAAATAAACACATTTAAAATTATAGATATTCATGATATTAATATCTATCAAAACTCACATTTTCGCTATAACTGTAGTTACTTTTACTAATATAGGATGTCATTTCAATAAGGTTTCCCCCCTCCCCCCCCGACACCTCCCAAGCATTTTTCTTTTTGTATTATTTTGTTAACACATTTAATTTTCTCTTTTAGTTTATTATTTTGTTAGTTTTCGTTAACTACCATAACCTTGGCGATTTATACCTCACAATGCAGCAGTACCAGGTTCAATTCCAGCTCCAGCCTCCCTGCGTGGAGTTTGCATGTTCTTACCGGGCCTGTGTGGGTTTTCTTCGGGTACTCCGGTTTCCTCCCACATTTCAAAACGATGCACATTTCAAAACAATGCATGGCAGGCTGATTGAACACTCTAAATTGTCCATAGGTGTGAGTGTGAGCACGGATGGTCGTTCGCTTCTGTGTGCCCTGCGATTGGCTGGCAACCGGTTCAGGGTGTCCCCCGCCTACTGCCCGAAGACAGCTGGGAGAGGCTCCAGTACCCCCCGCGACCATTGTTTGGATCACCGGATCGGAAAATGGATGGATGGATGCACAAAGGGATGTTTTCCATTAGGTAGGAAGAAATGTTGGCATATACATTTAAAGGTGATATCAGTGGCGATAATTTGTTGATCTTGACATTAGTTGTTTATCTGTGCTCTGCAATTGGCCAGCGACCAGTCGAGGGTGTACACAGTCTCTCACCCAAGTTTTGCTGGGATAGACCCCACCTCACCCATGACTCTAATGAGGACAAGAGTTTTGGACAATGGATGGCTAGGTATTTTTAGGCCATGGGGTTCGCTCGCCAACTCTGAGGGGGCCAGTTGACATGCCTGGGGGGGTGTATCTAAGGTGAAGGAAACGTTGCTCTTGCCTTTTCTCATCAATACTCCCTCTTGCCCAAGCAGACGGCACCTCCGGGAGTGATGCTTGACGTCGGGAGCTGGAGAAAAGGGGAGGTGTCCTCAGGAGGGAATTAATAGGTGTTTTTGTTGTTGTTGTTACACTTCCTGTTTTGTCAGTCCGATTGAGCCTATGCCACACGTCTCATACACCAAAAACAAACAAAAAAGATCACAATAGTGGCTGTTGGATTACGTGAGCTTGAGTCATCGTTGATAAGATTAAACGGAATCGATATGTGATCACTGGAGCGAGAGTACAGAAGGGCCTGCAATGCACAAGACATCCCTTGGAGGATGTATTGAACATGCAGACAGACGCCTTTGATTAATATTAATAAGAGAGGAGCTCTCTGCATCTGTCTCGCTCTGCGTTTCCCTTTGCTATCCATCTCTGTTGGTCTCTCTCTCCTTCTGACTTCTTTTTTCTCGGCTCCTGCAAGTCTGAGTGGAATTCTTTCAAGAGGGGATTCCACAAGCACAAAAATGAGCAGCGACAAAGCAGTAAGAAAAGAGGAGATGGCTATTGTTCAGTCCTCACAGTGCTTTCTCGACGCGCTTCTTGATGATGCCTAAGAGCCATTCAAAAGAGGATTCTGAGATTCATATTAAGCCCAAGGTCATAACCAGCCCAACGTGATACGGCGATACTGCAGCAGTGCGAATACAAGTAATGTAGCGTAAATAAAAATTAAGGGCTCGGGCACGACTGCTATGTTTGTGTGTGCGCGTGCTACATGTACACTGGGGTGTAGAAGAATCAAACACATTTTGTTTATTTTAGAATTTGCAATTTGCATTGTGACACTACCATATAGCTCTCCGCTTACAATGTCGTCCTGAAATCACATACAATCCTTAATTAAGGGTTTTTTTTTTTTAAATTTAATTAATTGACATTGACATACAGTGCCTGGAGCCAGCATTAGCGTCGAGTGGCTAGCAGCTAGCCGCAAAGCAAGTACCCTTTGGCAAGAATCGCCAGACTACTTTTCAAAGGCAGTTGAATCGGCAAAATTAGCGGAAAGGCAAAAAACAGTGATCGACAGTCTTTAGAAGCATCATTTAATACAACAGTCAGAAACAGGAGCAGATAAAAAAGTGAAATTACTTGTGACACGTCTGTATGACTGACCTTTTGAGAATTTAGCAGATAAAATGCACTGCGCTAACAAGCATGCCATTATTGATTCTACTTCTGCGCTAATGGAAATACATCACCCAGATAATGTCTCGACAGTGCAATCTATCTTCAGCGAGATTTGGTCAGCTGCACGACTTCCTTCGGTCATACTCTTTTATTCATTTATTTTATCAAGAGAAGACATAAAGCAGTGGTTGTGTGCGTTAATGGACAGCTGTAAGGCATCATACCAAGCAGCCCTCAGCAGTTTGACCTCACACTTAACTTCTACCACAGTCAGAGAAATATTGTTAGATTTATAACTTCTATTGGATCTCATTATATTTTCTAAGACGACAGACTGTCCATGGCTGGTGGATGCATAAAGAATAGGTTGTTGTTCATGTGTCATGTGTCATGGGTGTTTTCATGTCACAAATGTTTTCAAGAAAACAGTGGTATTTAACAAACAAACAAAAAATAATAATAATTGTGTGTGTGTGCGTGTGTGTGTGTGTGTGTGCATATATATATTTTATTTATTTATTTTTCTTCTTCTTCTCTGTGGTCTGGTGATCCAGTGGTTAGCGCGTCGACCTTATAGTGCAGAGGCCCACGTTCAATTCCAGCTCCGGCCTCCCTGTGTGGAGTTTACGTGTTCTCCCTGGGCCTGCGTGGGTTTTCTCCGGGTACTCCGGTTTCCTCCCACATTCCAAAAACATGGCAGGCTGATTGAACACTCGAAATAGTCCCTTGGTGTGAGTGTGAGCGTGGATGGTTGTTTGTGTCTGTGTACCCTGCGATTGGCTGGCAAACGGTTCAGGGTGTCCCCCGCCTACTGCCCGGAGGCAGCTGGGATAGGCTCCAGCACCCCCCACGACCCTTGTGAGGATAAGCGGATTGGAAAATGGATGGAGATACACACAAACACACACACATTTATAGGCAAACACAGACATTTCACAAGCTATTATCGAGCCACCCGTGGGGGAAATGAACCTTGAAATTCAAATTAACATTTACGAATTAGCTGTGATCAATAACTGCAACCAACACACATGAAGCAAGCAGGACCAAAGGCATTGGTAACATGCGCCTACAGGCCCGCGTTGGCCTGCCACATCACTCTGAGCCAAGGAGAGAACTCTTGACATTCTCATCAGCAAAGTGTCTCCTCAGATTGTCGCTAGGCAGACTAGCAAGGCTGGGAGGGAGGAAATCCAAACGACGAACGTGATGCGACGCGTTTGCTCACTGGTGTCACACTGAGGCGCAGTGGACGTAATCCGAAGGAAATGATGAGCAGTAGCGTGACAGGCAACCTTTTTCTTCTCCATGGGAGTTGGTGCTCTGCTCTGTACAAGACTAACGGGGAGCCGGATGAATGCGTGAACATGCTGGATTACAACGCCGCAGCCATTCTTGTCTGTATTCAGCATCATCCATATCAGCATGCATGTGAAAGGGAACAGGAATGAAGGGCAGTAGTCAGATATTACATCTTTTTGGGGGAGTTCAGACGGCAGTATGAGAGCGCAAATTGCTTTTGCCACCTCCCTGCCTCAACCCTCAGGGCGGCCGGGTGGATGTAATGACCCTCGGCATGGAGAAGCCAGTCGCAAATTGCTCCCTGCTGTCTCTCTCGCACTCGGGTACGATGGTGGGATGAGGTCTGTGTTTATTCCTGCCAATCAGGAATACATCCTGCTTCGGCCTCTTATGCTGAGAGATGATGGCAAATATTGACACTCGTCTCGATTGAAGGGGGGTTGATAATGATTCAGCAGGCCTTTTTAAGCATCTATCATCGAGTCATGCTGACTCTCAAGTGTTTTCCGCTGAAACACTAACAGCTGAGAGACAGTGAGGACTGTTTGCGTGTTTGTTTTCATGTTTTTGTTCATTAACAAATCCATTTCTCGCAACAGCAGGCGCATTTCAGTTTTAGCTTGTACGCTTTTGCCCCCAGAGAAAGTCGTAATGTTGCAAGGAACACACGCTGTAACTGAAAAACAAACCTTTTTCTTGAATCCCATAGAAGATCATGAAATCAGGGGTGCTGTAACCTTTCCAGTGTCACTGTCAAGCTGTTGCAATAATAAAACCAAAAGTCATTTTCAAGTATCGTTTGATAAGAAATGACATCAGTGCGAATCCCAACAAGGAGCGCCAGTGATGACATTGGCCGTCAACTGTTTTTTTTTCTTTTTCTGTGAATGGGCCGAGAGTCGTCATGGATAGCTCTGGTTTGATTATTAAGATGTAGGAAAGATGGAGTATATTTTCTCTCTCTCGCTCTCTCTCTCTTCGGTCTTCCTGTGTGGAGTTTGTATGTTCTCCCTGTGAGTGGGTGGATTTTCTCTGGGTGCTCCAGCATGCCTGCGACCCAATATATATACTGTATATATATACACCGTATTTTCACGACCATTCGGCGCACCATATGGTTGGGCGCAGTCTCATTAATGGGTGCTGTTTCTGTATTTTACACATAGACAAAACGCACTGTATTATTGGGTGCAGTTTTTAAGTGGTAAAACATACGCCAGCTTAAACATACGGCATGCATGCTCGCACGCTAAAAATACGTTAGCTTGAAGCATGCGGTAGCATGCCAAGACATACAGATACAAGCTAAAAACACGTTTTTAAAAAGGCAACGGAAGCAAAACTGAGTTCCGTTGTATTTTATTTAGCCATCGTACAATGTACTCACGTTTTTCGATCAATCATCACCCAGAAATCCATCAAAGTCCTCATCCTCTGTATCAGAATTGAACAATTGTGCTAGTACCAGTAATCGATAAAAAACGCCGGGTTCCCTCTCGTTGTCAGAGTCACTCTCATTGCCATGTGGCTCCACAGAAATGATGCCGGCTTTGCCAAAAACTCGAACAACAGTGCAAGCAGACACGTTTGTCCAAGCAGCCACAATCCATTCACAAATTGTGACGTAACTCACCCAGCGCTGCCTCTCACTCTTTGTAAAGTTGTGTTTAGCACCGATCATCCATTGTTCCCATGCCGTTCGCAACTTTACTTTGAACGCCCGGTTGATGCCAATGTCCAGCGGTTGGAGTTCTTTAGTCAAGCCTCCGGGAATAACGGCAAGCTCAGAGTTCATTTGCTTGACTTGGTTTTTCACCGCTGCTGTGAGATGCGCACGCATGCCAATAGCATAACCGATGGCTTGAAGTTTGAACTGAGCTTCGTAGGCGTGTCCCTTTGTCGAATTGATTTTCGGGGGTTCTTAGAAACCAAAACCGAAGTTGTTTTGCAACAATGCACATAGCCACACTCTATACAGGTGTTGGTACCTGTTTGGGGCGTCCCTTTAGCGCCCACTTACACGCCCACCCTTCACTCATTGGCAGACTTCGTCGCCGCATGCCTCTCCTCACTCACATCTGCCTTTTCTCTCTCTCCCTCTCCATATATGTATATACACACGCCCACCATTCACTAATTGTCCGACTTCTTTGTCGCATGCCTGTCACAGTCACTTCCGCCTTTTCTCTATATAAACAGCGTGTCGGCTGTCAGTCAGGTTTTGGAACTCAGCGCATACACAAGACGCTCCGCATCATAGGATCATAGGGCGTACTGTCCATTTTGGAGAAAATTTAAGACTTTTAATGGTGCCTTATAGTCGTGTAAATACGGTATGTATATATATATATAATATATATATATATATATATATACACACACACACACACACTACTTGTTTGAAGAAAGTTCCCTCTCCTCTCCCCCACCATGCGAGAATTTCCGAATTCCATTTTTTCAGAAAAAAAAGTAGGGATTTTACAAAAACATTTTTAAAGTACTTTTGTTCGGAAACGTTCCATTTTTTGTTGTTGTTGTTTGTTTCTTTTTTTTAACAAAATGCATATTTTTCAAAAGGGAATTTTTGGAAATTCAAGTTGTCTATTTATTGATTAATTTTTTTGGACTAAGTCCGACTTAACTGCACATGTGCCACAGTATTGTGTCACAGTCTGTTCGACAGATACTGAAGCTAATGCTCCCTCCGTGTTATCTGCTTTTGGAGCTACTTTGTCATCTTGAGGGCTAAAAGAGATTAGAGAAAAACACCAAGTCCATAACTTAGGTCGCAAAAAAAAAAGTGCGGCTCCAAAACAAACCACATAGTTATGTCAGGTCGGTCCACATTATACCCCCTCCCCCCACACACACACACCTTTTTTTAACATGTCTTTTATGACCTATCTATTCGGCAACAGGGCCGCTGTTCCCGGGAGAACTGCAAGTACCTTCACCCCCCACCCCACCTGAAGACCCAACTGGAGATCAACGGGAGGAACAACCTCATCCAGCAGAAGAACATGGCAATGCTTGCCCAGCAGATGCAGATCGCAAACGCCATGATGCCTGCCACCCAGCTGCAACCCGTGGTAACACACAAGCACCCACCCGCTACTACACTTCTAAAAGTCTTGAGAAATGTGTTTTTCTTACACATTCACAGGGTATGCTTGGAAAGGTTGGTTCAAACGCATATCAAACACCTTTTCAATTACCCAGAACTCAAATTGTAAGCCACAGACATGCTCCCAAATCTTGTCTGAAAATAGTCAATGCTGTTATGACACCATCAATTCTTGGCCAGGAGTTGCTACTCTTTTGAGACTCTCTGTCTTCGTTAGAGAGGAGTGCTTGTCCTTTAATATTTGGCTGTTGACAGCGTTACCCAACTACGGCCACACCCACAAAGTGATTCCATCTCACACACATGCGCGCACACACACACACACTCATTCAAATTCATCACTTCAAGGTGATAAATGGTCAAAGCGAACAAGAGAACTGCCAATGTAGTCTGCACTCTTAAATTTAAAGCAGAAACACTGTGTATGCTACTTGGACACAAATAGATGGATCAGTGGAGTGCCTGTCCACCCTAAGTGTCAAATTAGACAAGTGAGTCTGTTGTTATCGACCTGTTTCTGAAAATGGAGTGATCTGGTCTTCACTAATTTATATCAAAACTTGGGCTGGGCGATATAGACAAAATTTCATCTCTTGATATTTATGCCAGATATCTCAATATTGATATTACGATGGGTTAAATGAAAACTAACTTTTTACAACCTTTTTTTGTTTTTTGTTAAGAACAGGATAAATAATAGTCCAAAAGGATGTGTAAAGTGCTTTTTTGTGCGAAATTACTGACAGTCATTAACATAAACAAAGACAACAATAAACCAGCCACTTTATCCTCACGGCGGTCGCGGGCCTGCTGGAGCTGATCCCAGCTGTCTTTGAGCAGTTGATGGGGTACACCCCAAACTAGTTGCCAGCTAATAGCAGGGCACATGTATAAGAGCAAACATGCATGCTCACAATCATACCGAGGGACAATTTAAGTGTCCTATCAACCTACGGTGCATGTTTTTGGAATGTGGGAGATGTACTAACCAGTCGACCACTTTGCCACCTCGCAAAAGACGGACCACCCTAAACTTGTTGCGAGTCAGTCGCAGGGCACATATAGAGGCAAACAACGGTATGTACTGCACACTCACATTGACACGTTAGGAACTGAACCCACGCTGCCCACACACATAACAGGCGAGTGCACTGTTACACCATGAGTAACCAGCAGTAAATCAAAAAAATAACTACATTCGCATTGTACTCCTTTAGGTGTAAGCCTTTTCAAGCTGCTTGCACACACACATACACACACACACGTACACTTATCCAATAGCTTATCACCGGCATCGAGTGGAAAGCCCGTTTGGAGAGGAACAGAGGAAACCATGAAAGGGCTTAAAGAGGCGTTAGATGTCTGTGGGGACGCAGAGCTTTCCCTTTCGGTTTGTGTCACGGCGGAGGCAGAGAAGGACAGAACACACGAATGAGACAAGGAGAAATAAATGGCTGGCGAGAGAAAGAAGACAACCGGGTCAAGTGAAGGCGATAGGATGACAGAGTGAGGAGAGAGAGCGCGCTACAAATTCAAGCAAACACACCGTTGTTGTGTACAAAAGGGTGGGACAACACTGTTCTTTCGAGGAATTGTCTGCTTCTAGTGTATCTCTTGCGGATTTTAAAGCTTTCTTTGCATCTTCCGCCGGTGCGGGGTTCTGCGAACCGCGAGGGTGTGACAGCCATAGCTTGGGGAGGTCGCAAAATAATTAGCAATAAAAACATATGGGGACAGTCAAACCAATAAAATATGTTGCAAGTCCTTTATTCCTTCCGACCACAGTTTAGGCCAATTAAAATCTCTGATATCGTTCGAGATTCAGATTCCAAGTGTTTATTATCATGAACAGTTGGGAAACATGTTCCCCCCCTGTGCAATAAATTCTTATTTTGCCTGCCCCATGGTTGCCAATATAAGCTGAAATATTAAAGCTATAAAAGAGATAAAAATACAATAATACAAAGCAGAAAAATAAAAAAATACAATCGTGTCATACAAAATAACAACAGGATTGTAAACCTTTATGGCAACTGGCCGACTCGCAAGTGTCCACGATACTTTATGACATCACATAGCAAAAGGTGTATTATTTATTACATATTTAAAATCTTTTTTTTTCAAAAACAAAATGTGTATTTCTTCTTGTTTAGACTTCTTTTGCACAGAAATGAAGTGGTCTCTTTCAAAATGAAAGGCAAAATATTTCGAGAATCCAAGCTATATTTTTGAAATTCAGCAGGTAAAATGTGAATTCCTTCCCTTTTTAAACTTTAACTTTCAATAGCCTGTACAATGCGTTCAGAGGTCTTTTTCTAAAATTGAGAACACAATGTATTTAATGCATTGTAAAGGTTTGAAGAGCATCGCTAAAAAAAACACATACACAGACTGAGCATTGTGTAGCACTTCGTTTTGGAGCATTAAACTAATTTTCACCATTTCATTAGGGTTGATTTTGTTTTTGTTTTTTATTACTAACTCAAGGCCCTGTTACGCAATTGGGTGTCAGGCACGAGTCGCCGCTTCCCTGCTGTATAACTGCAAATAACTCATTCACTCCCAAAGACGTTTTGAAACGTCTTTTCAGACTTGGTCCAGAACTGGCTGGTACTGAATGAGATAATTTCGTGGCCCATTTCTACCAGTACAGCACGCAGTTAGCTTGCTAGCTATGCCTACAGTGTGAAAAGTGCTTCCGCTCAATTATGTATTCAGAGACTACACTCCAATTTTAATTTTTCAAGGTAATGATCACCGCAAAGCATTTGCATGTATAATGTATTTGTTTTTTATCTTAAAAAATTGAGAGGCGGAAATGATAAATGATTGTGGATTGCTGCGTCACACATCACCGCAGTGACATCAAGGGCCGCGAAAAGACGTATGTGGTGTGGATGAATCTCATCTAACTGTGTGAAACGATTTTCTGACAGTAAAATGATGTTCCAGAAATGGCCATGAGTAGAGTTTTAAAAATATTCAGCAGATGACATCATTGCACTGATGAAGCCACGTGACTTGGATTCATTTCAATGACGTCATGTCTGCTCCAGCCAAACCTTGAGCTACGGTTTGATATCAGTGCACCTTGAGGGGCGCAAATCCACTTTTCAAGTGCAAATTGTGATAAGATTTAATTCTCCAGATGCTCCTGAAGGCAGCGCTGGAAATACTACGGATGTCATGCCGTTTTTCTTGATTTAATGAGAGAAGCAAGGAGTTTTTTAGCCGCCCAGATCCTGGCTGCCGCCGATGCTCTATTACTCATTGTGTCCTGTTGGCACGATCTCAAGAGACAACTCTTAGACAGGGGTCCGGGTCAAGAACGTGCAGGGAAAACTTGCACTGTGTTCTTGCTGCCTTTGAGAGTGAAAACAATAGAAGGAAAATACTTTTTCTCTTTCATATTCCAGCACAGTTTTCTGTTGATCTGAGTTACTTCTGCTGATAAAACACAATGTCAATGATTTTTGAAAACTAAAGAAAAAGTCATAAGGGGAAAAGGGTTGTTGTTTTTTAGAATGGTATAATCTTTTCAATGAAGTACTTGATATCGGTTTGTATTTTATGGTGTGATGAGAAGATGGTGTAGGTTATAAGAAATGGAATGCTACACTCTAAAAACAGTTCATAATTTGGGGGTTCTTTCATATGAAAATCATTGTTTCCAATTAAACATTTGATTTAAATGAAACTGCAAAAATGCAAACATTTCATGTTAGCCTGGAACTCTGACAGTGTGTTGCAATGATGACAAGGTGCGGTATATGATATAGTACGTATCAAATACTTCGTAGTGTGATCTCGGCGATGCTGTCCCAATGGGCATCCGATTTCAATTCAAAAATCAATGTGACATCAAAATCCAACCTTCAACATCAAATTGATGTCATGTGCCTGCTCGGACGGTATGAGTACCGTTGTGTACAGTATGGTATGTTGTGATATCATATGGATGGATGGTATGATATGGAATGGCGTGGACTGATGCTGTGCTCATACACGATGGGAGGTGTCCTGTTTGCTCCACCAATATTACAGATGATTAAATCTATCTCATTTTGACACTGAAGCTTTATTCCCCACTAAAGCCAGTGCATCATCACAATAATTGTTATATTTGCGGTACAATTACGACATATTATGGCTTTCACCAGAATTTATCAACTTTGGAGATGATCGAAACAAATCTTTAACCCGGACCCACATTTTCATTCCAGCCCATGTTTTCAGTCATGCCCGGCCTGGCGACCAACGCCAATGGCGGCGCGGCGGCAGCGTTCAACCCCTACCTTGGCCCCGTGTCGCCTGGCCTGATGCCCGCTGAGATCCTGCCCAGCGCTCCCGTACTGCTCACCAGCAACGCCAGCGTCCCCGTCCCGGTCGCCACCGCAGCACAGAAACTAATGAGGACAGATAGACTGGAGGTGAGATGCACAGAAACATGTATGATGGAGAATTTGAAATCATTATTGGATCACATCGATCCAAACGCGAGTAAGCGCAGCGGCCACTGAACATTATTTCACGGCAAAGCAGAGCACTTAGCCTTTGAAATATGGGACGTGTCTTAATATTAAAGACACTTTCCCCAAACAGCATCTGTGTGTAGACTTTAATTATGTATCCAGTACACAGCATGTGTACTCTACACTAAGCCATTACCATAATATGGTCATTACCCACACTTAAGCGAAGAGGAAGTGACATTAATAAAAACAGCTCTGTGCACACATTAACCCAGTTCAAGTTTCCCAGAATCACCGCGAAACTAGTCAAAAAAGAAAAAAAAAGCCTTCCTTTTCCTATGAAACCAATCAGTCACATGATAAGCGCCGCTCGCCTAGCTGTGCGCAGCTAATCATGAATTGGACTGTGGCTCAATATCATCTATTATGCAACCCCACCCGGGAAGCAACGGCGGCAGAATAACAAGCCGATCGTTAGGTTGCAGGCGGGTGGTGGGCGACGAAGTTAGGAGGGTTGCATTTAACATGAAACAGTGGGCGGCCAGGTAATTGATGGCGGCGGGGGTGGTGATGAGGAAGTCGCCAGGCAGACGACATGCAGAGTGCGGGGATTGGATCAGTGGCAGGACAGAAGAGATGGTGGGGCCAGACAGGGCGGAGCTAAGAGAAAAATCAATTTGAAGACCCGTCGTGGTAGTCGAGGGGCGAGGCCAAAGGACGCTATCAGATGCAGAAGACAGGGACGGGCTTTCGGTTTCATTGCAGAGTCAAATGTCACACTGGAGACAAGAGCAAGCTGGCAGACTGTTGTGTTTTCAGCACAATTATTTGCATTTTCATTCAAACCCAGATGAACAGAAAACAGTCCAGACCATGACCATAAGAAGATGGTTATTTCTTTCACATTGTGTGGAGATTATCTCCTTCTTTTGCTGTTTATTTACTTAGACTTATAATAAGAAGAAGAAAAAGAATAGTGTTCTTGTATTTCTTGCTTTTCTGCAATACACTTAGTTTGTCTGAATGTATAACTTTGGAATCTTGAAAGACATAAAATGAAAACACAATTTTTAGCAAACACTTGTTTTGGTTTGGTTTTATTTGCTGTCAGGCTAACGATTCTGTTCAAGTTTATTTTTGGTGTGTAAATTTGATTTCATTTTACTATCTTGTACATTTTATTTCATGTTTCTTATTCTAAGCAGTAGTGCCAATTTTTATGTTCATTGTTGTGGTGGTTTTACAATAGCTTGTAATAACATCTTTTAAAAGAGCAATATTTTAATTTCATTTGTATCCATTATTGAAGGCATTATTAATTACAAAATATCAACCATTAGACCAGGCAACAGTTTTTACAAAATAAGTTACTCAGAGAAGTAAGTGATAAACTTTTTTTGTTGATTCCGAATCAGCACCCGTTTGAAAACTCTCCACTCATTCATTTTCCGATCAGTTTATCCTCACATGGCTCGGGGAGGGCTGGAGCCTATCCCAGCCATCTTTGGGCAGTAGGCGGGGGACACCCTGAACCGGTTGCCAGCCAATCGCAGGGCACACAGAGACAAACAACCATCCACGCTCACACTCACACCAAGGGACAATATGGAGTGTTCAATCAGGATGCCATGCATGTTTTTGGAATGTGGGAGGAAACCGGAGTACCCGGAGAAAACCCACGCAGGCCCGGGGAGAACATGCAAACTCCACACAGGGAGGCCGGAGCTGGACTTGAACCCAATACCTCTGCACTGTGAGTTTGACACGCTAACCACCGGACCACTGGGCCGCCTTTGAAAACTCAAGAAAAAGAAATGAAGGGACATCAGGTTTTCATACTACTACTAACAATATTTAGGAATATTCATGAATTATGGGTAAGGTTCAGCAACAGGTGGAAAGCTTTTTTTCTGAAACGTCAGAGCTGCAAAGAATTGGTAAAATCCAGATTGAACAAGTTTTTACGTGTCAAACTTGCTGTCAAACCCAAAATGAAAATATCTCAAAAACTTAATGTGCTCCCAAAAAAGTAAGACATTTGTTTCAGTCAGTGTCAAAAATTAGTGAGAAGACAGATCAAGTCATCTCTGATTAAAATTTGCTGTTGACCTGTGTTTTTCTGATTGCTATTATTGTTGTTGTTCTTTTATCCTGATTATATTTCATTTTTCTCAGTCACTCTTCTTCATCCTCTTTCCACACAACCATCCCATTTTCATTTTCATTTCATGTAAAGTCATCTGCTGTTCCTGTGCCTTTTCCAGTAATGACTTTCTTTAGGCTTCTGATTGGACAAAATAACCTTCTGGTTACATCATCGTTGTAAGATGAGATTTCTTTTTTTCTTAAAACGTGCTGGTGATTTACCCCCCTTTGGTCATCATTTACTAAGTAAATTCATCAGGAACTCGTTTTGCTAAAAATATCTAAGCAGCCAGACATATTTGACTTGCTGCTGTGCCATTCAAAATAAACAGAGCTGGAATTTGGTGGAATATCATGCGCTGCAGTGGACGGATACGTTACACACAATTTCACTCAGTCGCGGAGGAAATCTCCTATTTTAGAAGACAAGCAGCTCTGTAAAAATATTTTCCAGAACTTTCCATCTAATTCTCTGTTTGTCTTCGCTTCAGCGTTGCCGTAGGTAGGGTGGTGCTTCCAGACTCGCAAAAACCCACATGTTGCTTTTTACCTGCGAGCTGCTCTGATGCAAATGGCGAGAACGACGGTTGCCATGGGAATGCAAACATGATTAACGGGCCCTTCATTTGCTTCCCAACCAAAGCACTCTGAGCCGGTTACAGCTCACGCTAATGCATGATTAAGCACTGTTAAGGGAGACAGGCCGGTCCACGTTGGCTGCAGGGAACATCAAATTGCTCCAATTTGGGCTCACTCTCTTTTTTGACGACTCTTCTTTCTTTTTTTCGTCTTTTTTAACCAGCCATATGCTGTCTACCTCACTTCCACACACGCGTGTCTACGAGATCCCGATCTCTCTGTCCTTTGCTCCAAATTCATCATCTTCCCCCATGTTTCCTCTCCCTCCCTCCATCGCCCACCTCGCCAACATCTGCCTGACAACAAGGCGGCCTTTTTTTTTTTTTTCTCAACAAGGCCAGCTGTGGCGATGGTGGAGCCGGGAGGGGATGAATGTGTGTTACGTGTGTATATTTAGAGAGCTACGTGGAGGTCTTCACCCATCTTTTCGCTCTGATTGGCGTTTGTAGATGATTAGCTATCATGGTGACAGACAGTTTGTGCACAAATCGCTTTATGCGTGCAGACAGCGGGGCTGATGAACAGAAAAAAAGGAGTGGGGGCAGAGATATACATACACAGGGTGTTATGATAGTAAATCTGTTTGAGTGAGATTGAGACTCAGCAGAAGCAGACTGAGCTCAAGCGGAGACGCTAAGTTATTGCGCGCCTCTTGAAAGTGTCAAAATGTAATTCTAAAGGAATAAAAAACATCTCATTTAATATGTGCGCTAACCTTGTGTTTGTGTGTGTGTCTGGGTAAATACGTCAATTTCAGGCTCCCTCTTTTTCAGTTTACAGTTCTCATATTTCCCATGGGCCTCACTGAGCAGCCAGGCCCTCGCTTTCCGCAACCATTTGCTGCTCTCTATCGTCCCGTCGAGGAAGAGCAACGCGGCCCATTTGAGTAACGCTTCAACGCGACTTGATTGATGAGCCCGTAAAAACGAGTGGTAGTCACGCTCTGTTCTACCTATCAATCGAGAGTTATGACTGCACCCGTCAATTAGATTGATTGTCTCTGCATGCCCGAAGTGATCATCAGCTTATGAACAGGAGAAGCGAATTCATTAATTTGTCAAACGCTGGAAGTAAATGAAGCTGTGGATTACAGACGGCTTGTGTCTTTGCATTTTTAGTGTGTTTTTCAAAATCCTTGTTCTCAAAATAGCATTTGCCACATTCTGTCAAGGCTTTCTTGGGCTCACACGTGGATATGGAGGCGGATTTGGAGCACGTCTGTTGCTCCGGCAGAGTCGAATGAAGCTTGGCCTGCCGGGTCCGCCCGGCTCCAGAGATGGTGGCAGCTGTATACTACATTTGATAATAATATTACGTTTTCTCTCTCTACCTCTCCAGTGTAAATGTAGCTTGAACTGAAGACTCTAAATTGCCTATACAGTGGAACCTTGATGTAACCGTTTGATTGGAAGCAGGGGGGTGTTCCGTAGAGCCGATGGTCTGTTTCATCAAAGTACATTTTTTCGGAGCCTAAAAATGCTTGAAGCAGTTTTAAAAGTTTATCCAAACCTACCTTGTTCGTGCTTGGGAGTAAGAAGAATAAGGGCATCACATTCACGGGCCATAACGTTAGCGATTCCTTTTTTTCACCTATGTCATGATTAGATGCCATAAAGAAAGGCCTTCCGAAAAAAAAAAACTGTGTACTGTACTATAAACAGCATGTTCGAGAGACCGGTGATATGAACAGGTAGATATGTGCTTATGGCGCTGCTAAGCTAATATCTATGCTTTCCATTACCTTTGACGGGAATTTGCCACTGTCAACATGGCCGCCATATAAACACAGGTTTTAGCCTACTCTAGTGTACCGTCTATCTTTGAAACGTGACCAGTCTCTGACAGTGTCACAGGGCCAGTAAACGCCGCCAATTTTGGAAATAACAGACTTCAACAGCTGTTTTAAGAGGAGCATTTTGAGCAGAGTGAAAACGTTTTTCTCTCCGTTGAATCCGGGGTATGTTAGTTGCGGGTCCATTAGTTCCTAGTTTCACAGTGTTCAAGGTGAGTGTGGTTGGTTGTTGTCGATATTTATGCTGTGATTGGCTGTTGAACAGTCCATAGTCTCCAGCATACCTGCAACCCACGCGAAAAGAACTATATGCATGAATGGCTCGATAGAATTAGAATCTACAAACCGTGCAAATTTGGGGTATTAGACCGAGGGTCCGCTGTATCTAATATTATTACGTGCTTTAGAACTTACGTGTTTGTGCCGCAGGTATGCCGGGAGTACCAGAGGGGTAACTGCATGCGTGGCGAGAACGACTGCCGCTTCGCGCACCCGTCTGACAGCACCATGATCGACACCAACGACAACACGGTGACGGTGTGTATGGACTACATCAAGGGCCGCTGCTCCCGGGAGAAGTGCAAGTACTTCCACCCGCCTGCCCACCTACAGGCCAAAATCAAAGCGGCTCAGCATCAAGTCAACCAGGCGGCAGCCGCTGCAGCCATGGTAGACACCCTCGCTATTGACTTTGAATGAATACATGTGGCCAGTCGAACATATGATGATATGTACTTACTACTTGTGAGGTTGTAATCAGAGCACTCGTCTATGTTTCGCTTTATCTTTCAGCGGAATTTTACCTGTGCTCGACGACAGTCTCGAAAAGTATCGCATTGCATAACATGCATCCATCCATCCATTTTCCGATTCGCTTATCCTCAGAAGGGTCGCGTCGGGGCGGGGTGCTGGAGCCTATCCCAGCTGTCTTCAGGCAGTCGTCAACCGGTTGCCAGCCTACTGCCCGAAGACTGCTGAGATAGGCTCCAGCATGCCCGCGACCGTCGAGAGCATGAGCGGAATAGAAAATGGATGGACGAATGGATGGATGGATGGATGGACATAAACAATGAAAACAAAGTCAAATTACTGAGATGTCAAAGACGCATCATAGAAAGGTTTTGTCAAACCAGTCCAACCAAAACTCAATTTATTCCTGCTAGTGATGCCGCTTACCTGTTTCTCCCCACAATTATGATAACAATGTGCATGTTCTGGTTACGGGCGGCCCGGTAGTCCAGTGGTTAGCACGTCGACTTCACAGTGCAGAGGTACCCGGTTCAATCCCAATTTCAATTTCTGTGTGGAGTTTGCATGTTCTCCCCGGGCCTGCGTGGGTTTTCTCCGGGTACTCCGGTTTCCTCCCACGTTCCAAAAACATGCGTGGCAGGCTGATTGAACTCTCTGAAATTGTCGCTAGGTGTGATTGTGAGTGTGGATGGTTGTTTGTCTCTCTGTGCCCTGCGATTGGCTGGCAACCGATTCAGGGTGTCCCCCGCCTACTGCCCGAAAACAGCTGGGATAGGCTCCAGCACCCCCCACGACCCTAGTGAGGATCAAGCGGTTCGGAAAATGGATGGATGGATGTTCTGGTTTCTCTGTGGTTCAAAACTGTATTGCAATGATTACTTTTTTTTTTCCACACCGACTCACAATGCACTGCTGCCCACCTCGCCCATGACGCACTGCTTGCTGAGTTATGTTAATGCGCTTCAATTCCATTGGCCCATTGCCATCATGTGCTCGCCGCCTGCTAATTAAGACTCAGTCGGCTGTCAAATCACCGAAGCGGCCCCTCGACACGGCTTTCGATCCGGTACCTATGACCTTTCATCTCTTGGCCTGGCATGTCGCCGTACTCTCCGAGATGTTTCATTTACATGGGCTGATGAACTGATTCGAATGGAATTAACAAAATGTCCTCAAATAGTGGCCTTGACAAGATTCCACGTATTTCTGTTGTGGAGGCTCAACCATCCAAGCAAAATAAATGACTTCAAAGACATCACAAAATTTTCATTGAACCATGTGAGTCATATCACTGAAGCAAATCCGTCCACATGCGCTTCCAAGAAAGACAAATTCTTCAGGTTGTCTGTGTCAAATGATATTCATGACCATGAACAGTGCATGTGCGTGTTAATGCTAACTTAAGTTGAAGTTAACCAAAACAACTTCAAAGTAAAATAACATGTAGTGCATCCGTGCTACTGATATCGAATCTCTTCGTCTGCGTGAAATAAAAAACTAAGAACGCCCTTGGACTTACGGTACTTAGAAGCCCGACACAAGGTCACGCGGCAGTGCTCGGCAATAGTGCCTCTTGTTTGCTGAAACCTGATTTTTTTTTTTTTACATTTTCCTTTCGTACTGTGGTTTTCCTCGAAAATAAGAGTTCCGAAAAATTGAACAGAATGTCAGCGACAACCGGAAATGGTCGGGTTGGCTGAGATTAAATATGGAAGTTCCACATTAGAGCGTTGTCTAATAGTCAATAAACGACATGCATCTTGTATCACTGGAAAAAAGACGGTGGTGTGACGTATAAGTATAAAATTCATTCGATACAGTCCTCATTTTTAACAATTGTACACGGTACAGTATATATTCATGGAAATCTGTGTTCAACTACAAAGTGTCAAATGGTGAAAATATGGACAAATAAAACCCACCACCACACTCCAACGTTCATAGGAGCATGACTTAAAATGTTCACATGAACATACTATTTTATTTTTTAAAATATATAATAAAGATGCGCCCTCGGGTATTATCGACATTGGAGTAAGGAAACGCCCCTGGCCATTGGATGAGGAAATAGAGCATGTTTGTATACTTCAAAGCCCTCCTCAAAACTCACTTGTATTCTTTGGCGTTCGACTCAGCATGACTTAGATTTGTTCTTGATTTTACTGTTTGGTGCTTTCTACCGGCTTTATTACCGATTTGTCTTACTTTTTATTGTGCATGTTCAATCGCTCCATGTACAGCACTTTGTATGCAGCGATGGCTGTTTGAAAGTGCTCTATAAATACTGTTGACTTGACTTGACTTGATCACAATGTCAGATTCTTGAATACAAAGTAGAAAAGATTAACAAATCATTTGTTATGCTTCTCAAATGAAAAGAATATGTCTAATTACATTCACATCTTTCAAGGTCAGTTCATCTATAATGCATGTGGAATGTATGTTTTGTGTCTAATATGGTCGTCTTGGGTGGTATAGTCAACATTTGCGATTGTTCTGAAGCTTATAGCACTGTCGTCTTCGTAGCTGTCCTCATTTGCAATTTAGTGGTCGAGCCTCGCATCGAGACAGCAAAATTTCTATTTTTATTTTCATCATGAGGTACATAATCTAAATCAGAGGTGCCCATTACGTCAATCGCGATCGACCGGTAGATCGCAAGGGGTGTAGAGGAGAAAAACAAACAAACAACCATTTGCGTGTCTTTGATCTGATCTTCAGTCCAAAACGTTTGGGCACCCCTGATCTAAATGATAGTGTCACCCCCCAGCCCCCTGTTTGCCTCGAATGTTTCGTTCCGTAATGCTCGCTTTTGTTCCTCTCATCAGGGACTCCCTCCCGTCCTGTCCCCTTTACCAAAGAGACCCGCACTTGAAAAAGCCAACGGTGCCACCACCATGTTCAACGCTGGTGTTTTCCAGTACCAACAGGCCCTGGCCAACATGCAGTTCCAGCAGCAGGCTGCCTTCATCCCGTCGGGTGAGTCCTGACGCAGAAGCGTTGCGCTGTGCATGCTCAATGACTGCCGAGTCAGTGGAACGGATATCAGCATGCTCTTGTCTACCGTCTGTGTGAAAGCTATTGGAACAGTCGTAGATTCAAAGTATGCTTTCTATTTGATGATTTTGTGTTAATTCCACAATTCGACGCAAAATTATAATTGTTACTAGCTTGGTAGAAAATAGGAGACGCAGAAAACTGCATACTAAACAGACGTAAACCGGATTTTGAAGTCAAAGCAGGGCTTAGCATGCGATGACTTTTGGCGTGTGCGTGTGTGTGTGTGTGTGTGTGTGTGTGTGTGTGTGTGTGTGTGTGCGTGTGCGTGTGTGTGTGTGTGTGTGTGACGCAAAGATAATTGAACTGCAACAATGCGTCACAGTCACAATCTGGATCCATGTATGCAAATGCAAAAAAGTATTGATACTGTGTCTGCATTTTACCACGCTTTTGTTTTTCAATCAAGTCGGCATATCCACTCAGTCGACGGCAACTGAGAAACAAACAATTGTGCATACAAGAGACAAGAAATATTTGACAGTAAACATGCTCCAACTAACACATTTTGTATGATGGTTTACTAATTTCATCAACGGTCGTCATTGAGTATGGCGATGGTGTTGTCATCCAGGTGAAAGACAATCATGTCTGGTTTTTATGAGTGACTTTTCTTTGTTTTGTTTGTTTGTTTGTTTGTTTGTTTGTTTGATTGTTCCCCTCCCTTTCCACTCCACTCCCTGTTGCAATGCATGATGGGCAGGCTCGATATTGTGCATGACGCCTGCAACAAGTGTTGGTAGGTGCCAGCTTTCCTTACACATTTGACTGTCGTATGTTTCATGGAAAGCCGATATACCGATGTGAAATGAGATGCGCACTAGCAATATTTGGCTGAACTTTTCATTTTTTTAATTAAATTTTTTAACTTTTAAATCACCCGTGTATGCTCTGCTGCAGGTCTGCCTGCCACCTAATGCTTGTTGCAGTCTGTATTTTTCCCCAAGCTCGCTGACACCACATTATGCTGCCAGGCTATAAACATGAGGGATTTACTTCATGAGTTATCTCGTAATATAATTCGTAGTACAAGTTAATATAAAGGGCATCCCGAAACTACTTTGAGTCTCCCTTCAATGTATCATGCTGAAGTAAAATATCACCTATAAGAATATTGAATTCTTGTTATAGGTTGAGTGTCATTTTTGGTCTTATTTTTTACCTTTTTCTTTTTTAATTAAATTGGGGGCTGGAAGATCCACATTTTTTAATTATGCGGCCCGTTCCATTATTTTTTAATAAGGAAACGAAAATAACTCATAGAAATTGTAATGAAATATTGTACATGTAAGAGCGATATAATCTTTTATTTTGCTGTTGTGGGGCACAGACAATATTTGTATTCATTGAAAAAAAATAATTACAATGAATCTGTAAATAGGCACACTCCTTTGCCAATGAGCTCTGTTTATTTATCTTCCTTCAGAATATTTCAACTCACATGGGGCCATATTCACCCATTGGGTGGCATTTTAAGCGTTTATTTGTTTTCTCCAGTCCAGACTCCAGACACACCCACGCGAAAACACCAAGGAGTCATGATTCATGAATCCACTTGTTTCCACTTGTAACTATCATTAAAATCTGAGGAAAAAGATCCATGACGGGCCACTTTAAATTTGAAAAGACCTGATTTCAGAGCGGTTGCCGTGTTGTCAGCCCGTTGGGGCGTGCATGAATAAGAACATTTTTATTTCATCAGTATGACATAAATTCAAAAAAAGTAGGATACCCAGAAGGCGGATTGAACAAGGAACGTCCATATTTCCCAGAGTGCATCTCTGGCATGACGGTAGGGAAATGACAGACTTAAGTCGATGGGACACTTAACATTTTCCCACTTACCTACGTGGGAGAATATGACCTGTAGTGAATCCATTGTAAACAAAACTGCCCAGATCGCTCATGTTTCCGGCCCCTCCCATATGCTGGCATACAAAAGATGCTGCTCATGAGCTGTGGTTCCAACGCTTGTGTGTGTGTGTCTATGTGTGTGTGTGCGTGTGCGTGTGCGTGTGCGTGCGTGTGCGTGTGTGTGTGTGTGTGTGTGTGTGTGTGTGTGTGTGTGTGTGTGTGTGTGTGTGTGTGTGTGTGTGTGATCTTTCCCTCCCCAAGTACCCATGATGCACGGTGCTACTCCGGCCACTGTGTCTGCAGCCACCACATCTGCCACAAGTGTTCCCTTTGCAACCGCCACAGCCAATCAGGTTTGCTCCTTTCTCTTTACCTGCGCCCTCCACTGGTTGTCTGTCTCCCACAATGCAGTCTGTGGATACGCCTCCTGATTTATGATGAATAAAAGCAGGAGGTTAAACGTAGCTGAGATGATCGATGTACTCCAAGTTCGATTTGTGAGCTCGATAGAACATGTTTCTCCGCTTTGTTTTTTCATGCCGTGTTGTTTTTTACTCTTTTCTTTTAGATTCCGATGATATCTGCGGAGCATCTGACTAGTCACAAATACATGACCCAGATGTAGGAGCCTCACTCACAACAGTATGTATTTATAACTCGTCCTGCGAACAAAACCGACTCCCGTCGTATTAAAAACATGAATAGAAAAGGTTGCGACAGATACACAGACCGGATTAAAAGATGTACAGGAACATGAAATTTTAAGACTGTAGTTGACTTGATTTTCCTTTTAATTATTTTTTTACAAAGTAATTTTTTTTTCAATTGAACTTAAATATCATCACCTCAGTGAAATTGAGGAAGATAGCATTTTTGTCCCAGCTTGAGAGCCCACCTACTGTTAAATATTACTGTAGTTCTATAATGAGTAGTAATTTTTTTGCAGATTCGGAATGAAATGCAGGACAAAGTTAGCCTTAGTAATATTAAACATTTTGAGTTGACTTTCATGGTAAAAAAAAAAGTCAGTTTTGTGCCCTCCTTGAATGGTCATTTTTATGCAAAAGACGCTCTACACTGGAAACAGAATGAACAGTTTTTGGTTATTTTGTTTATATAATACAATACAATACACCTTTATTTATATCGCGCTTTCACAACAGCTGTAACAAAGTTTTCTTCAAATTCGTGGGGGGGGGGGTGTTTTTTTTTTTTGTTATGTTATGGTGATCTTTTATCGATGCATTTTGTCCGTACTTAAAATTGCATTTTTGTCATACATGTGGTTCAGAAGTGCCTGGTCCCATGTGGCCCTCCAAGAGCACTGACGAAAATTGGAAAAATTGGATTCAACTCTGACCTATTTTCTTTGACAACAAATAACTAGAACTTCAAAGCACTGCAATTAAGTAACACGATACTTTATTTTTGTTTGTGACTACTTGCCAGGTGGATAAGGAGCCAAGACCAGCGATTCATCAGGCAACCGATTTAGAACCTGCTGAAACCACACGTCAACAACAACAGAGTTGGTGGAGTTTGCTCCAGTCATTTCACCCACACAGCATACAGTACATCTAAAGAGCGCCTTCTTCCTCCTCTCTGCAAAGCGAGGGCGCGTTTACCTTTATTCACCGGGCACACTTTGAATGTGAAGCGAATAAGACGATGGGCCGCGTCCATTGAGGCAAAGGAGGAATGGCGGCATCTTTTTTTGTTCATTGGTTGTCTCATGTATTTACTCAAAGGTGCACCTTATATTTCAGTTGAAAGAGACGAAGAAGAATTAGACTGCGTCATGAAGGTTTTTGTGTTGTTTTAAATCATCCCCTCCACCCCCCCCAAAAAAAAAGGGCCACACATGTGCTAATATGACAATGGTACTGCGGTCACGCAAAACAATGGCTTTCCCTTTAAGGCGTCACTACTCGTCTTTGGTCCCGTCACGACCAAACACTGCTGATACGAAATCCTCAACTCTTCTGCGATGAGGTCAACCAAGATGTGGAATTTGTGTTCAGTCGCCAGGACAATGCAAGCGGGCATGTGATTAGATTTTTTTTGGGGGGGGGGTCGTTCCGATTTTTTTTAGTGTCGATGTGATGTTGTGGTCAGACATTTGTTTGTCTGAATTTTCAGATTTTTAGCAAAGGTTTTTTGATTTTGATTTTTCATTTTTTATGTGGTGTTTTTGTGGTTCGATTTAAGTGGGGTACACACAAACTGACAACTGAGATGAATTTGAGCCTTTTCGCACATTTGCAAAGAAAGTCAGAAAAGGCACCATTTGCACCGGTTAACATTTTTTCCCTTTTTCTTTCTTTTTAAATCAGAGATACTAGCAAACCAGATACTTTTTTTTTGTCTTGCACATCAGGTTTTCAGAATACGATACTACTATTAATAATAATAACAATAATATGTACAACAGTAACATATTTAGTACCATTTATAAATTACATTTGACAAGGTTAAGCAACAGGTGGATTTTTTCTGAAACATCATAGCTTTAAATTCCAACACATGGAGAAATCTTAATGGCGAAAGCATTCATAGGACACATTTCAAAACAAAAACTAAAAATATCTCAAAAGCCTGATGTGCTGCAAAAAAAGTAAAGACGGGTTTTAAATCAGCATCAAAAATACATTAAGGGACATATAAAGCCATGTCTGATTAAAATTTGCTGTGTTATAGTATGTTTTTGAAAGGTTAACCTGCCTGATTGTGTGGAGCGCGTTAAGAGTGATTTAAAAAAAAAATCCTCCACGGAAACAGTCGGGACGGGCCATTGTAAATGTTAAACCTCTGCAATATTTATAATAGCAAATCCTTATGTGTGTGGTCAACATCAGATTCAGCCCATCTGTGATAGCGACGTGAAACAGAACAATAACCAGTCGGGAATGGCCCTGAAACTCAAACTGCTGCCAGACATAAAAAGAGGAGTAACTGGTTGTGTCAAGGTTTTGCAATAATATGAACCCCCCCACCCAGCCCCTTGCCCCCAGAAAAAAAAAAGACTAAGTAAAGTTTCAAACCTCAATGTAGCTATGAGACAAACTAAGGGCCTTTTCGGAAAGTCACCTCGCCGAACCTTTGTTGAATGATGTCATCAAGTCAAGGATGGATGAAAAGGTGCCTCACATTTTCTTGTGTTTACAGCTCTCACGCCATCCATAATTCGAGCAGCTATGGATAGTAATGCTAGATTTGTTTTTGAGGCGTGTTTTTTTAAACCTTCTGTTGCTACTGTTCTTTCAGATGATATTTTGATGCACCTTTTTTCATCTATGCTACTCTGCGTTTTTTGTTTTTTGTTTATTTTTATGGACTTCGCAAGTCTTTGCATCGTCTGCTAGCTTGGTTGCTGGTCTGTTGCTTTAAATTTGACTGCCACAAAAGATTGTAAAAACCCTCACGGAAAGGTTGGTCAGGAGGCTTGAAGGTTGCATCGAGGCACCTTTCTGAAGCATTTTTAGAATTCATTCTCCCAAATACTTCAGGGTCACCGCGCTCAGATGAAAAGAGTTGGTCCCTCTTTGTTTATTTCTTCCTAGACTACTAGTTTTTTCTTCTTTGTGTTTACCGGCATTCTGGATGCGCTGCGGCTCAATGCTGCCTGTAAGCAGAAATTTTCAGTGTGTGGGTGTGCTGTGTTTCTCATCACGAGTACACCATACCCTGGAAGAGAAGTAAGATCATGTTGATTTCTTTTTATGGTCTTGTGTTGGGTCTTTTTTAAAAGTCGGTTAACCCTTTCAGGGACCACGGTTACTACAGTGGACAGCTTATCCTGTTATCAGGTTACAGGGTTCCATGAAAGGGTTAAAATGCAATGTGTGTACCCCGCTTTTGGGATTCATTGGAGTTTGTCAATTCCTCAGTATTTCATGGATGGGTAGCGCGTTGAAAGTAACACACAAAAAAAAAACCTAAATGAAACGCAAAGGTTACGATTGTATCCCTCATGTAAAGCCTTAGAATGTACCGTCGGGTCAGCACATTGCAACATATCATTGGGAAGCCATGCAATGCCGCACTCGTTTGAATTCTTTTTCATTCTATTTATCTCGATTATACCGCATCGTGGAGTGTCTCTTTACGTGTTCCCTGATCTTTAACTGAAACTCGGTGTATGTGCGTTTTGATTTGAATAGGACTTGACGGTAATGTTAGTTATTTTGTTCGTTATGCGTACCGACCAGATGCATATTGGTGTTCACTCCTCTTCTCTCTTTGTGTTCTCGAAAGCAAAATTATGATATTTATATACTCTATCCATTTCAAATAATATCTATTGTTTGAATATTTTTACTCTCCTTGGAAATTGGGCCATGTTGAAAAAAACAAACCGTATATTTTTATTTTTATTTTCTTGGTGAGGTCCCGTGACAGAACGTCTCTGCTCACTCAGCCAATTGCAGACAAAATGGAGAGGAGGGTGGTGGGGGTAAGCTCCCAAGGTGATTTTTGCACTTCTGTACATAGTCAAAAAAAAAGAGAGAAATCATGTATATTGAGATCTTATTTTGAATAAAAAGAAATGTCTATAATGACAGAGCGTTTTGTTAGGATAACCACAATTAAAAAAAAAAAGGCTGAACAAAAAGAATCGCTTGCATCCAAAGGACGCGGAGTTGTCATTGGCTAACCCGGTCCCCTCTTCTGGAACGGCCAATGTCGCTCTTAATTTTTTTTTCTTTATTTTCTTTTTCTTTTTGTTGTCAGCCGCTTGTAGTTTGCCCGGTAACCTTCCGGAGGAGGCGTGGGGGGCGGGGGGGGGGGGGGGGGGGGGTCACTACCCTCACTGCACTGACAGGCCTGTGAGGCCGAACCAACATACCACATACTGTCTCTTTAACTTGGGGACAAATGCATGTTAACCATATAAACACACCTACACACACACACACACACACACACACATTACTAAGACAAAAGAGAACATCTTACAGATAAAGATGTATTTACAATATTCATACACTATCCGTATGTAATGGGATATGTACTTTAAAAAAAAGAAATATATAGAATATGTAGAATAGTGCTTTATTTGAAAAAAAAAATTAATTCTGAAACTACAGTTTAGTCACCACTTGGAGAGACATGCAGCACAACGCTCTTAATATGTTGTGTTCATGTAAACCAGGGGTCCCCAAACTTTTTCCTGTAAGGGCCAAATAACTTTTCCCTTCTCGGATGGGGGGCCGGTGTCAGTTTGTAACATAAACGATCGTAGGGGAGCTTAAAAAAATTTATTGTTTCCCAGAAAGCCACAGATAACCAAATAACCCTTTCCAGGTTCTTTACAGAAAAAAAAGTCAGGAAGCAAATAATAACACTATTTATGAAATAAATAATAACTAAATAACCCTCTCTGAGTTCTTCACAGAAAAAAACAGGAAATAAATAATAACTAAACAACTCTCTCTCTTTATAGCCCCTTGAAATACACAAAAAAAAAAGCTCTGACATCTTCGAGAACGCCACCTATCTTGTCTTGTTTATGTCTGCTACCGTCTTGTTCACGTGTTCTACTAATTGATCTGAGACACAACTAAAACACTGAAACATTCTATGGTGTGTATATAACTTTGTGACCTTGATTTCAACCCTATTTGCGTCATGGGTCATTTTGCCCCGAAGACCACCTTTGTACTTTTTTTGTACAGCTTCCATGGAAATGTGAATTAAAAACAACATTTCAATGTTTCTGCAGTTGGGGACAATCTAGGAAAAGTCATAAAATTTCAAGTAAAAAAAAAAAATCATTTAAGGGGGTTTTGGGGCGTTTTTAACACAGTGACCGGTCATTTTGACGCGAGGACAACAGGAGGGTTAGAGGTGTGCCCGCAGGCCGGATACGGCCCGCAGGCCGTAGTTTGGGGACCCCTGACGTAAACTGTGCTACTTTAGAAGATGAAACCGATTGACCAGGGCAACATTTTTGAAGGTTTTGGTCACCAGACCAGATCATCTCTCACCTGCGACTTGCCCGCATGCTTTGATAGAGGAAAAAACTTTTTGGGTTTGTTTTGTTTTGTTTTTTTGTTGTTGGTTGGTTTTGGGTTTTTTTTCTCTGCTCGTAGTACTAATGTGATGTATTCTGTCCTCTGCTGCTGTTTGTTTCTGCTTGTTTAACTGCGGCATGTCCCCCCCCCCCACAACCCCACCCCCTCCCTGTGTGTCAGACAAGAGATGAAATGCTAGTCTAAAGCCATAAAATGTTGAATATGAATGGGGCTGAGATGAAGCTCACCCGTTGTTTGTTTCCCCAGGGGGCCTGCACTGCTCTATTTGGTTCTTGCTGTTATGGATTAAAAAATGTAATTAAAAAACACACACAGGCACACACAGAAACAAACTGCATACATGACTTAAATGATGTATTTGTACAAGGAGAATGGGTGAGGTAATGATACCATTTGTTGTTATTCATCCGAACCTGATTGTGATTGGTCCTCCTGTGTCGAAAGCAGTTCTTGTCCCTTTAAGGATTCACCCCAGGGAGCCGAAAGACTGTGACACACCGTCCAGCCACAAGATGGAGCTGCCACTTTGTCAGGTTTGGTTTGCGGTGCATCAGCCAATGCCTGCAAATACATTAACAGTGGATGTAATGAAATATATTGTATTGTATTAAATTATAATAAATGATCAGTATCAGAGAGGTAGTAACGTACGTGTTTTGATTTTTTGTGTGTGTGTGTGTGGTTAAAAGTGGCGTCGGGACACATTGCCTCATTCTTAGAGTTGTTGATTATTTCTGTACACAAAAAGTGAAAAATATATTAAAATACTGCTTTTGTTTGTAACTGGATATATTCATTTTTAAAGCCATAGTGGAATAAAAATGACCACTTGACTACTGACTGACTGTGATGTCACGTGGGCGGATTACCGTAATGTAGGTACCTTCACGCAAGTTAAATTATTCAACAATTCATTTTAAATGCAGCACCGTGGGGTCCTTGCTGATTCATCACTTGGCCTATTTTTTTTTTTTTTTTTTGCGGAAGGTGCATCCAATTACATTGTGTGTGTTTGCAGCAGATGTGAGCGTGGAGCGAGTGCAGCAGCATTTCAATTCACGTTTCCCGAGAATGCAGCGATGTTGATCCTGAAGGTAGTACAGACAAACCCTCGGACGAACAACAAAACAAGCCACGCGGTTGTGTGATGGACACGATCTAATATCAAAAGAAATGAGGATATTCACGTTTGAGGCAGTATCGTGGTTGTAGTGTTCAATTGCAATCCATCACATTAAGATCTTTCGAGCTGTTTTGCTTTCTTTATACCTGAAATACGAACTGTTAGAACGCAAAAACCGGTGATGGAGCGCAACAGCACCACAACAATAAACACGGTTAATCACAGCAAAAAACTAAACTAGGCTTGCGGGAGTTCAGTGCTTGATTAACCAAATACATGTTGGCTGTAGAACTATGTGCTTTTCCTAACATGCAATTTTTTTATTTTTTGCTTGCTTTTGAACAGAAGCCTGACGTTTTGTGCTAACACTAGCAGCTACTTTTCAGAATACCATCAAACTTGTGAAGAAATAGAGCTCCAAAGTATGATGCTGCCACCACCATGCTTCATTATTGGTACAGTACTGTATTTTATTTTATTGTTTTTTTTGGGGGGGGGGGGGCAGTGTTGTTTGCATCAGAACTGTACGTTTTGGCCAACCAATAAGTATTATAACCAATACTAACCAATAAGTAATAATTCTGAAAAATGGTGTGCACTTACTTAGCTCTTTATCTACAACATTTATACACTCATCGGAGGCTGCTGCCTTGCCCACTGGGAGCAAGGGTTGAGGATTCTACCACTGGGCCATGATTAGTATTAGAATTACAAGAGAAACGTGCCACCTGGGTTTCATTGATGGTTCATTGATTATGCTATGGTTTAATGATCAAACCATAGCAAAATTCTGAAAAAGTAGTGGGCTTATATAGCACAACAGGATTTGTAATGCTTTATTTGAACTGCAAAGTTCACACAACAATAAACAGTATGGAAAATTATTTTTGATTGTGGGAATAACTATTAATTCCATTCTAAGGGAACAGTAATTGAACTCGGTTTTACAAATTGTCTTGTAATTTAGCCGTGTCCGTTCTGTCGAGTACGTGTGGTTCACATTTGGTGTCAGTCAGACAAAATATGAGTCAAATTTGTCTTTGAAAGACACTAGCACCATGATCATAAAATGGCTGCTTCAAACCAAAAAGGGAAGACTTTCTGAATTTTTGCCATCTGGTCCCCTTTGTGAGTCTCCGCATAGTAGACATACCTCACATTTCATGTTGCGTGAAAATGGCCTTTGGGGGGGCTCAACTTATGGGGAAAAAAATGAAAAATCTGGTTGCAGTAACTAACGAAACATTTTGACTAAAATGAACGTTGCCAAGTTTTCAGTATGGAAAAGCCTTGAGCTGATGATAAATGATTTATTTTGTCATTTCTTAATTTATATTTTTAGCCTAACAATAAAAACAAACTGCTATTATAAAAAATTAAATCTCTGGCAATAATAGTGTAAAAACGTGATTTCCAGCCTTATTCAGAGAGCATTATGGCGTATTTAAACATTTGGATGCTTAGAATGTGCAAGAAGAAGAAATCAGTGGCTGTCTATCATCTGAAGCTGTGACATTATAGGTCACTAAGAGCGCAGCCAGGGTGCAGCTGTACCCGCCCCCCTTCCCCCACGCATGAACAAACGCCATTCACACATGGACAGGAAGTCCGGAAATATATAACACTTGAGAGCTACAGTTTCCATTGTCGATTGGTTAACTTGCCTTTGTGGGTTTGTTGCGATGCAGTTAGAGGATGTCGCCAATGGTCAAAGATCCTGAGGAGGCAAACAATGTGAGCTAACGGATAATAATGTCTTCATCGAAAAGGCCATTTTTCACATCCGGAATGTAACCCGCAGGAAATTCCAGCAAAAAACGGCAATCGATTTTAGGTATTCTTGCCGAGTAAATCAGACAAACAAGTTTCTTCAATCTTGTGTTGCTACAATTTTACTTGTGTCTACAGTGCGTCTCATTTAAGCAGAACAATGGTCAAAAGTTCATATGCAGTATTTCAGTAGTTAAATTCTAATAGTGAAACTCAAATTGTGAACATGGTACAAGGAGTCGCGGCTTGGAATTGAAGCGGATTTACATGGGACAGGAGATGAGAGCCGATGTCTTTTTCGTTAATGGACGCTACAGCTTCTTGTTGCTTTCAAACTTAGCTCGTAGCAGACTTGTGCACATATTCAGCATGACGTCTTTGATCCACTGGTGAAAAGGACACTTTGATTCGGACCTCTTTCATCCATAACTGCTTCAAACAACAAAGTGTATGCAGGAAAAGTGGTTACGATTGCACGGCTGTCTGTGTCTAATGTGTTGTGTTGTATTATTTATGTTGACTATTGTTTTGATGGGAGCGCGGGCACCCACAGCGACTCCTCTTGTTGTCTGGTTGAGAGGGAGGACATTTCATCTGTGCTGTATGTTGCACATACAGCGCATTTGACACTAAAGTTGTACTTGACTTGAGTATGCCGCAAATGCAAAAGGCAAGGGAAAAAAAACTGAATTTGATTCAAGAGTGACCAGTGTCATTTCTTTGTCATTCCTGCTGGGATGGCACCTCAGCCTGCAGGCACGTTCCCACCAAAACGTACAAACGTCGACTAATTGAACATGCTGAACTCCAATATTAGCATATGACTTAGCGATGCTCGGAACGTCAACTTCCAAGGGCTTCAATTCTCACTCAATCAGATGTGACATAGTTCAATCATCTTTTCATCTTGGCTCTGGTTTAATGCCGCCGAGGATAAATGGTTCAGAGGAAGCGAAGATTGAAAGATATTGCGGGCAAGATATTAATTGACTGGCTCGCTCGGAAAATTGGCGGGAGCGAGGCCAACATGGACTTGAAGTTATTAAGCTCTGCCAGGTCATTTCTCTCACTATACTTACTTACACAGTATACATATTTTTTTTAAACCCTTTTGATTACATTCCAGTGTGTTACAGTTTGGGGTTTTAAGACTTTTTTTTTTTTGTGTGTGGTTCGACTCACGACAGACTTGCCCACCAAATTCTATGTTGTGAAAGCACGCACAGTGACCGCAAAAAACTTTGGGCATTGCGTTCACGGCACAACTGGATGAACGCGGGACCTTCCATCAGGACTCACTTTTCCAATTTTTCAAAATCTGTTCATTTCCTCTGCGCGAAAGAGGCGAGAGATTTCACATGAGAAAGTAAAGCGTCTTGCTTCTTTGGCTTCAAATTAACAGCGCAGTGGGTAGGGGCTAATTGTGAGGATTAAAATCGGGAATTTAATGAATACTCACTATGCATCACTGCATGTGGAGAGGCACCCGGCAATAAAAAAAAATTGTCATAGTTCGTGAGATGATTATTAAATAATACTGAGGAAGTAGATCATTTTCTTTCTGTAAAATAAAGAACATTTGTCCAACTAACACATAACACACATGTTCATGATTGTACAGAGCCACTCGTTGGTCCTAAAGATTACCTGGCGAATCACTCACTTACTGATGACTCATTTTGAGCTTTTTCAGAACTTAAGTTGATGAGTCATCAACTAAAAGTTTCCTTTTACAACATTTCCTGTTTGTTGTTTCCTGATTGCGCAGAGGAGTGGATCATTTACTTTTATCTGCTGCTCAGGAAGGCCAAATTCAAAATCAGCTGCATTTTTTTTCACACGCAACAATTGCAGTAATCCTCCCTTCTCGACCTTTGTCACTGTTATTATAAAAGCTCAGAGTGAGCATGTGGTTTATTGTTTTAATGAATAAAGTCCATCTAAAGTGAAATAAATGTCTAAATTTGACACACCATGGGGAAGAGTGTTGTGCACAACACTGCCACATTTGAATGACAAAAATAACTAACTAAATAAACAAAATGAGGAAATCTATTCAAATGTAGCGTCAAAATCATGAAAAATCAATCAGATGTGGTCACTCTCAAAAGATGTTCGCGTGTCCTGTTCAAATGCCGTTTGTCACTCTAATGCTTGTACTGTGACCTGGAAAATGGATTTTAATTCATCGAGCATCTTTCTTATGAATACACAGAACTGTATTTTTGAGACGCGAAAATAAAACACCTCTGATGGTCGGAACATATGCCACCAAGTCTTTTTATTTTAGGGCATTTAAAACATTGCTCAACGGTTAATAAAGGCTTTATGACAGCAATAGTTTCATCCTGGAACAAATAAAATCAACATATGGAATTTTCTAAACACTCCACTGCATTGACTGAGATTTTTTTTTTTAGGCTGATGCCAATTCCGATATTATATTATATCGGAATTGGAATATTTGGAAGAATAAAATTCCGATAACCAATTTTTTTTCATATAATGTATAATTTATTTTTGGAAAAAAAAAAGCTGATTTGTGGGGCCAGGATGTTTGAATGGCGATTATCTTTGCCGTATGATGCAATGTGTTCATGTGTTCAAAAATATAATAATCGGTTGATTTTTTTTTTTTTGCAGATTTCAAATTAATTCGGCCAGCGCGTGAATTGTTCGAGCCCGTTACTGTTCATTGTCATTATTTTCATCAGTCCATTCATGATCCGAACCGCTTATACAAATCAAATGTTGTGGATTACAGGGACTTAGTGCACTGGCGTCAAATTGTACCGGCGTCGTTTCAGAGGTCTTCTGAGTTTTTTATCCGAGCACCTCAAAGAAAGAAAAAGCTCTGGACAATTTCATCAAAAGCTCTCTTGTCATTTGTTTTACTCCCAATTGGTGAAAGGACTTTTCAAAAGGCTTTTCTTGTGGAATAAAAAGCTCCCGAAAAATGTCCAACGTGAATTTATTGTTTCTGCTGCTATTCAGTAGGAAGTCTTCATCTGTGAGCGCCTGCGAGCTCCCATTGTGCACTGCTGCCTCCTCTGCTCTTCTCCAAAAACAAGAAAGAGGAGATTGTTTGATTCTCGGCACTCCCGTCCCCCCGCCAGACGTAACGCGCTGCTGCTTCCGTTCCGCTTTTTTCTTTCCTCATCTCTTCTGTCAAGCTTTGCCTTTCTACTTATCCTTCTTCCTGTTCCTCTTTTAGCCATTCAACCTTTGCCTCCCACTCAAAAGCTTCCTCTCTATTCTCTCCGTTTGCACCGCCCCCCCTCTTTCAAGTCCTCCTCCCTCCTGAGCTTTTATATCCATCTCACTCAAGCCCGTCACACTGCACCATATTGATAAGCAGTCATGTGACGGCAGGTGGTCAGAGCAGGGTGGCTATCCGCAAGCTCCTCTTGACGACACACTTGGGTTGTTTCATTTTCACAGGCATCCATCCGGGACTACCTTTGATGACACTGGAGCGTTGATTGCTTCAAACACTCACAATGACCAATTGAACAACCTTCAGTATGTTGAAACTCCGACAGGGAATGACAACAGGGGACAACTGTGGCCCTCGGCTTTCTCTTGTTCTCAGGGGCAACAATCAAAGCTGCATTGCATGCGAAGGACTCAAGAGTTAATGTTTGGAGGAAATTTGAGCATTATTATCGCTGTTTGTTTTCTGCCAACTGAGGACGGCCCACTCCACATGATACCTTTTGTAGACTTGTGGAGCTGCCTTATTTAGAGCCTCGTATTTTCATGATGAGTCATTAAACTTGCACAGGCGTGACATGTCGCTAAATGTTGCCGATCCGTCGTTCGGCAGCTGCGTGGGGATTCGTCCGTCATCATCAGTCCGTCATTATTTCAATCCGAACCAAACTGTAATCGTCATTCCGACCAGTCCTTCAATCGTAGGTGTGTCAAAAAGAAAACAAAAAAAAAACAGTCCACCAGATGAAAAAATCACATTTGATGAAAATAGTGGCCTGGTGATCCAGTGGTTAGCGCGTCAACCTCACAATGCAGAGCTACCCGGCTCAATTCCAGCTCCAGCCTCCTTGTGTGGAGTTTGCATGTTCTCCCGGGACCGTGTGGGTTTTCTCCGGGTACTTCGGTTTCCTCCCACATTCCAAAAACATGCATGGCAGGTTGATTGAACACTCTAAATTGTCCCTAGGTGTGAGTGTGAGCGCGGATGATTGTTTGCCTATTTGTGCCTTGCGATTGGCTGGCAACTGGTCCAGGGTGTCCCCGGCCTGGTGCCCGAAGACGGCTGGGCAGGGTACCTCAGTGACTGACTCCGAGGTCTATCGGCACTTGACCCGGTTGGCAACGATGACACTGACAGACCTCAGTCGGTACTTAGTCCGTCAGCATCTTTTCAAGTTTCTTGTCAATCGTCAGCAAAATGAGTGTCTGCCAGTGTCCGACTGACAGACTTTACGTCAATACTGCTATGCCCTCCTTTGCAAACTTGGTTGTCATGCATCACCAACACAAAATGTTAGAAACTAAAATTTCATGATGCCCATCTGTCTAGTCGATGTGCTTGAAATTGTATAGCAGTCGGACAAAAATATTTAGGGACAAGTTCAAAGGGCCCATGGAAATGGCCAGCAAAAGCCCCTAGATAAAATGCTATTTTTGAATAAAAATGTCAGACTTTTTGTGAATGATAATCAGTCGAGGGTCCCTGTGAGTTGTTTTAAGAGTTGAAGCGTTATCAAATAAATATGCTTGGTCAAGCTCTGAACTTGCATGTGAAGCCCTTTGTAATTAAGTTTTTTTTTTTTTTGGTTGGGTTTTAACCTCGGCTTCCGGAGCACCGCTGCAACTGTTTTGGAATATTGACAACTCATGAATGGGACGCACCAAAATAACTGCTTCAAACCAAAATAAGTTCAAAATGACCATGGGACGTTTTTTCTTTTTTTTTTTTTTTTACAGAATTACTCATCTTGGGGAATCAATCATATTTAATTGTTTGACATTTTCATTCACAGGGTCGCGTATCACTGTTGTGTGCTCCTTAGCATTATTCAGACACATCGTCATAACTGGCGACGTGCCAATCGAATCACTTTATTCATTTGTGGTGGATAAACGGCTCATAAAATGCACGTGGGTTTCCACTCTGGAAATTCTCTGATTTCACAGTGTCTTGTTCCCCTGATGGGAAAAGTTGGTTGAAGTCAGTTTAAAGCTTCTTCTGTGCCTTTGTTCCTGCAGGTTTTACATACAGTTGGTGGATGTGGATTAGAACCATTTTGACTTTTGGTAGGATGGACGCATGAATGCAGGGGGTAAAGCCAGAGAAGGCATGGGAGGCAGAGCCTCGCACAAATCGTGAAGAGTACAGTATTAAATTATTATATAATAGTTAATTGACATTATTTTCAATTTTAGTTCTTTGGCCTGTGATTCATATTGATAGGTGGTGTGGTTTTGGCTTTGGCCGAGGATTTCCATAATAAGTAAAGTTTTCTGCGGCCCGGTAGTCCAGTGGTTAGCACGTCGGCTTCACAGTGCAGAGGAAGTTCAATTCCAGCCACGGTCTCCCTGTGTGGAGTTTGCATGTTCTCCCCGGGCCTGCGTGGGTTTTCTCCGGGTGCTCCGGTTTCCTCCCACATTCCAAAAATATGCATGGCAGGCTGATTGAACACTCTAAATTGTCTCTAGGTGTGAGTGTGAGCGTGGATGGTTGTTCGTCTCTGTGTGCCCTGCGATTGGCTGACAACTGGTTCAGGTTGTCCCCTGCCTACTGCCCGAAGACAGCTGGGATAGGCTCCAGCACCCCCCGCAACCCTTGTGAGGATAAGTGGATGGGAAAATGAATGAATGAAAGTTAGCCCGTTACTTTAATTGCAAATACACCACCCATTTTGGCTTACCCAGGACATTTGTCAACTGACTCTAATTTCAGCCACTGCACGTCAAGGTCCATTGAAGATTCAAACCACAGAAATGCATCCACAGACCAATTTTGCTACAAACTAATGTACAAGACACAAAAGGGGGGAAAATCGGCTTTTAAAAGAATTCAAACGTTTAGTTTTGATTGACACTGTCAAAATGGCACTACTTATGTAGCTGCCATAAACAATGATTCACACGAATGCTGAGACAAAGAGGAGAACAATGGATGAATAGTGGAGGCGGGGGTGGGGGGGAGACATGAGTGAAGAAGAGAACAAGATTAATTTGGTACGAATGTGCTATTACAGTTTTGTTATCATTCTAAATATTGAACTGTAAGGCATTGAGGCGGAAATGATGTCATAGCATGGGTTTAAAGCACTTGTGTGAATACTGCATTCCAGAGCAGCCAGGAAGTAGGAAGCAGCCTACTCGGAGCTTACCGGGGGCCCCTCCTCCAAAAATTCCAGTTCATTGCTGACAGCCTTGAGATGCGAGTTGCATAGCATGAGATTTTGCATGATCCTCGATGAGGCCAAAAACTAATATTTGTTACGATTGTATGATTGTCATATTTTATGTTTCTGTGTTCCGTTGTATAATTGTTATTTTATGTTGTTATGTTATTTTAATGTTCTAGAAAGCACTTCATCAATAAAGATGTAATGTATTTGATACAATGAGCCAAGTCATTTGCTGACCTTTTTAAGCTTCACGAGTGGAACAAAATATTCGAACCCGCTTTGTTTGATGGCATGCATTTCGACACGAGACCAACCACCAAAATGAACACGCCGTTAAATTAAAAACCTTCCAGTGGAATATCCTGGAAGTGATGCAGCAACTATTGTATTCAAAATGAATAGTGCCTACATGAAGCTCTGCTGGGAAAGGATCCTGTACATCCTGTTTGCACTCGTGAGTCAGCACAAAGTCAACCAAAAAGCAGCAACTAAAGAGCTAATGTGTGCCATTAGCTCCACGACTCTCGCTGCCGACTTGCACTCAGCGTCTCCTGCGAACGCATCCTCGGGGCCAAACAAATGATGGAGTAGAATGCTCCATTAGGCTGCCCTGTGCAATCCTCTACATCTGACGGGCCGCACACTTGGCCGCATTTGACGCTTGAAAACATCCACTCTGGCGTTTAATGGGACACCCTCATACGTCAGATGTATGACTCTCCTTCATTTTGCACATTCCTACTCTTATTTTTGAGGCTTTGCAGTTTTTTCATTTATTGACTAGCAACTATAACGTTGACTCTTCGCTCGCAATTAGCTCCTTAAATGAAATTCAGTCAAGCTTTTGCAGGAGCAGACATCTGTTGACAGCCGTATAATTAGCGACTGTGGACTGCTCTCAGCAGTTTCAGTCGTTAAGCCTTCCGTGCCACCATGACTACAAGTGTCGCAGCGCTTTCCTCGATTAACTTACTTCATTAAATTTACTCTATAACCACGCTCCATTAGAGTGTTCACTTTCTTGATCGTCACTCGAGTGACTTTCGTGGAGCCGTCGGCGGTGCAACCTGAATACGCACAGCGAACAATTACGCCAAAGGAAGACTGCTGGGCTTTCAGAGGTGGTTTCAACACACGCTTCTGCAGTGCATTACAAAAAGGACCTATCAGGGAGAAGCGTTAACTGAATATTAGGAATATTCTCACTTTCCCAACCACAGGAACAGTACTTCATTTATTCTACTTGGTTTAAAAGTAAAAATGAAGGTATGGTTTAAAGAGATGTTCAAATGTAGTCTGTCTTCATTGTAAACTAAGTTTAAAGTTTGAACTTAAATCATGATTTAACCATGGGTTTACGTTCATTCTTGTTGGTGCAATCCAGCCTAAAGCAAGATGAGTAGGCGGGGGACTCCTTGAACTGATATATGGTCGTTTATGGGGGGCTAAAAACGCCCTACGATACATGGTCCTTTTGGGGGGGGGGGGGGGGGGGCACACATTACGATGCATTGTCGTTTTTTTTTTTCAGCAAAAAACGGCGGACTATATATGGTCGTTTTTTGGTAGCAAAAAAATGCCTTACTACACATGTTCGTGTTTTTCAGGAAAAAACACCTTACAAGACATGGGTGTTTTAGGGGGCTAAAAACGCCTGACTATATACATGGTCGTTTTGGGGGGCTAAAAACGCCTTACTATTTATGGTCATTTTCTTTGGCCAAAAATGCCTTACTTTACATGGTTGTTTTGGGGGTGAAAAACTCCTTACTAGGTCGTTTTTTTTTTCAGCCAAAAACGCCTTACTATACATGGTAATTTTTTTTCGTCCAAAAACACCTTAGCCAAAAACCATTGGCTTTTTGGGGGGGTAAAAACGCCCTACTATACATGGTCGTTTTTGGGGGCAAGAAATGCCTTACTATTCATGGTTGTTTTTTTTTTTTTTTCAACTAAAAACGCCTTACTATCTATACATGCTTGTTTTTTTAGGCTAAAAATGGCTTACTATACATGGTTGGTTTTTATCTGCAAAAAACGCCTTCCTCTTAATGGTCGTCTTTTGGGGCTAAAAACGCCTTACTATACATGGTCGGTTTATTTCAGCCAAAAACGCATTACAATAGATACATGGTCGTTTGTTTGTTTTTTCGCCCAAAAAGCCTTACTATCTATACATGCTTGTTTTTTTATAGGCAAAAAAACGCCTTACTGTACATGGTCGTTTCTGGGGGCTAAAAACGTCTTACTATTTATGGTCAATTTCTTAGGCCAAAAACGGCTTACTATATATGGTCTTTTTTTCCAGCTAAAAACGCCTTACTATACATGGTCTTTTTTTTGGGGTGTTTTATTTGGGCCAAAAACACCTTCCTCTTCATGGTCTTCTTTTGGGGCTAAAAACGCCTTACTACACATGGTTGGGTTTTTTTGGCCAAAAAAGCCTTAGTATCTATACATGCTTGGTTTTTTTTTCCAGCTAAAAACGCCTTACTATACATGGTCGTATTTTCGGTAAAAAACGCCTTCCTATTCAAGGTCGTTTTTTTCCAGCTAAAAACGCCTTACTACACATGGTCCTTTTTTTCGTCCAAAAACACCTTACTGTACATGGTGGGGTTTTTTTCAGCTAAAAACGCCTTACTATCTATACATGCTTGTTTTTTAGGCTAAAAATGTCTTACTATACATTGTTTTTTTTTCATCAAAAAACGCCTTACTATACATGGTCCCTTTTTTTGGGCTCAAAATGCCTTACTATACATGGTCGTTTTTTTAAGATTAAAATGCCTTACTATACTTGGTTGGTTTTTTTGTTGTCTAAAAACGCCTTACTATACATGGTCGTTTTTTTCAGCTAAAAACGCCTTACTACACATGGTCGTTTTTTTCCAGCTAAAAACGGCTTACTACACATGGTCGTTTTTTTTCGGCGAAAAACGCCTTAGTGTACATGCTTGGTTTTTTTTAGGCTAAAAACGCCTTACTATATATGGTAATTTTTTTTGGCCAAAAGACCTTCCTATAAATGGTCTTTATTTTTTCAGGGAAAACACCTTACAATACATAGTCGGGGGGGTTTCAGCTAAAAACTCCTTACTATACATGGTGGGGGGGTTTTCGGCCAAAAACGCCTTACTATATATATGGTTGTTTTGGGGGACGAAAAACGCCTTACTATACATGGTCGGGTTTTTTTCTGCTAAAAATACCTTACTATACATTGTCGGGTTTTTTTCGGCCAAAAACGCCTTGCTATACATGGTTGTTTTTTTCGGCCAAAAAAGCCTTACTATCTATGCATGCTTGTTTTCTTAGGTTGAAAACGCTTTACTATACATGGTCCCTTTTTTTGTCTAAAATTGCCTTACATGGTCGTTTTTTTCCAGCTAATAATGCCTTACTACACATGGTCGTTTATTTTCAGCGAAAAATGCCTTACTATACATGATCGGGGGTTTTTTTCGGCCAAAAACGCCTTAGTGTACATGCTTGTTTTTTTTTTAAGGCTAAAAACGCCTTACTACATGGTCTTTTTTTTTTCCGGCCAAAAACACCTTTCTATAAACGGTCTTTTTTTTTTTCAGGGAAAAACACCTTACAATACATGGTCGTTTTTTTCGGCTAAAAACCCCTAACTATACTTAGTCGTTTTTTTAAGGTTAAAATGCCTTATTATACGTTGGGGGTTTTTTTTGTCTAAAATCGCCTAACTATACATGGTCGTTTTTTTCAGCTAAAAACCCCTTACTATACATGGTCATTTTTTTCCAGCTAAAAACGCCTTACTACACATGGTCATTTTTTTTAGGCTAAAAACGCCTTACTATACATGGTCGTTTTTTTCAGCTAAAAACCCCTTACTATACATGGTCATTTTTTTCCAGCTAAAAACGCCTTACTACACATGGTCATTTTTTTTAGGCTAAAAACGCCTTACTATACATGGTCATTTTTTTTCAGGGAAGAACACCTTACCATATATGGTCGTTTTTTTTGGGCCAAAAAAGCCTTACTATACAAGGTCATTTTTTTTCTGCAAAAAACGCCTTACTATACATGTTCGGGTTTTTTTTTCAGCTAAAAACGCCTTACTATCGAAACATGCTTACGTTTTTTTTAGGCTAAAAATGCGTTAATATACATGGTCTGTTTTTTTTTCGGCAAAAAACGCCTTCTTCTTCATGGTCGTCTTTTGGGGCTAAAAATGCCTTACTATACATAGTTGGTTTTTTGGGCTAAAAATGCCTTACTATACATGGTCGTTTTTTTCAGCTAAAAACGCCTGAGTATACATGGTCGTTTTTTTCAGCTAAAAACGCCTGACTATACATGGTTGTTTTTTGGGGGGGCAAAAAATGCCTTACTATCTACACATGCTTGTTTTTTTGGGCTAAAAATGCCATGGTCTTTTTTTCGGTAAAAAACGCCTTACTGTACATGGTCCCTTTTTTTAGGCTAAAAATGCCATGGTCTTTTTTTCGGTAAAAAAACGCCTTACTGTATATGGTTCCTTTTTTCAGCTCAAAATGCCTTACTATACATGTTTTTTTTTTAAGGTTAAAATGCCTTACTATACATGGTCGGTTTTTTTTTCAGCTAAAAACGCCTTACTATACATGGTCATTTTTTTCGGCAAAAAACGCCTTCCTCTTCATGGTCGTCTTTTGGGGCTAAAAATGCTTTACTATCTATATATGCTTGTTTTTTTAGGCTAAAAATGCCATGTTCTTTTTTTCGGTAAAAAACGCCTTACTGTACATGGTTCTTTTTTTTATAGTAAATGCCTTACTATAAATGGCTGGTGTTTTTTCGGCTCACAATGCCTTAATATACATGGTCGTTTTTTTTTGTCCAGCTAAAAACGCCGGACTATACATCGTCGTTTTTTTTTCCAGCTAAAAACGCCTTACTATATATGGTCGTTTTTTTCGGCCAAAAACGCCTTAGTATTCATGCTTGTTTTTTTTAGGCTAAAAACGCCTTACTATGCATGGTCATTTTTTCGGCCAAAAAAGCCTTACTATACATGGTCATTTTTTTTCCGGCAAAAATCGCCTTACTATATGTACATGGTTGTTTTTGGGGGCGAAAAACGCCTTTGTATACATGGTCGATTTTTTTCAGCCAAAAACGCCTTACTCTCTAAACATGCTTGTTTTTTTTAGGCTAAAAACGCCTTACTGTACATGGTCGTTTTTGGGGGCGAAAACGTCTTTGTATACATGGTCGCTTTTTTGGGGGGGGGGGCAAAAACCCCAAACTCTCTAAACATGCTTGTTTTTTTTTTTAGGCTAAAAACACCTTCCTCTTCATGGTCGTCTTTTGGGACTAAAAACGCCTTACTGTGCATGGTTGGGATTTTTTGGCTAAAAACACCTTACACCGTACATCTGGTCTATGTACGGTGCCAACTTAGTGGGCACTCCATGCGAAAGTATCTGGTAAGTCATTAAGTGCTGAATGGCGTCTTGGACGTGATCTCCGTCTTTTTTTGGAGGCCAAAAATGCCTGATGAAACATGGTAGGTTTTTTCGGCTAAAAACACATTACTGTACATGGTCGTTTATTTTGTTGAAAAACGGTTTCCTGTTCATCAGAAAAGCCTGATTATGCAAACTCTGCATACGAAGGCCAAGACCGGGATTTGAACCCTGCATCTTTCCACTGTTAAGCTGACGCCCTAAGCAGTGGACCACAGTGGTGCTGCTTTGCCGCGCTCCTAATTAACAACCCAAAAAGGCCCTTTACCTACCTGGTCGCTTAAAAAAAAGCTTGATATGCAAACTTTGCTGATGATCACCGACAGCTGGATTTGAACAACGCACCACTGCACTGGTAAGTGGACACAGTAACCAGTCGACCAGAGTGGCGCTGCTTTTTTGAGATTATTGCGATTTTGAGAAGTAACAAATTTTGGGGGGGAAAAAAACGCCTGACGACACATGGTTGATTTTTTTGGGGTTAAAAATGCCCTACGATACATTGTCTTTAGAAATAGCCTTACTATATGTACAAACAAAGTCCGACCCTGGGATTCGAACCCTGCATCTGTACACTGATAAGCCAATGCCCTAACCAGTAGACCACGGTTCCATGTTTCTTTGCCAACCTCATAAGAAACATCTCAAAAAGGTCTTTACATACAATATCATTTTAAAAAAGCATGATATGCAAACTCAGCAGAGTCCTGGATTTGAACACTGCACCTCTGTGATGGTAAGCCGTCACAGAAACCATTTGACCACAGAGGCGCTGCTTTTTCTAGCTTGTAAGTCCCAACCCAAAAAGGTCTTCATATACATGGTCGCTCAATGCTTTTCATGCAAGCTTAGCAGAGGAAGGCCGAGACCTGGATTGGGCTAAAAACACCTTCCTCTACATGGGCGGTTTTTGGGGGTCGAAAAACGCCTTCTTACTATACATGGTCCTTTTTTTTCGGTGAAAAACGCCTTCTTACTATACATGGTCCTTTTTTCAGTAAAAAACGTCTTACTATACATGTTCGTTTTTTCGGTAAAACGCCTTACTATACATGGTCATTTTTTTCGGTTAAAAACGTCTTACTATATATACATGGTCGTTTTTGTGGGCTAAAAACACTTGACTATACATGGTCGTTTTGGGGGGCTAAAAACACCTTCCTCTACATGGTCGTTTTTTGGGGGTCGAAAAACGCCTTCTTACTATACATGGTCCTTTTTTCAATAAAAAACGTCTTACTATACATGGTCGGGGCGGTTTTCGGCTCAAAATGCCTTACTATACATAGTTTTTTCATTGAAAAACTCTTACTACACATGGTCGTTTTTTCGGTTAAAATCGCCTTACGACACATGGTGTTTTTTTTTCAGTTAAAAACGTCTTACTATAAATGTTCGGGGTTTTTTTGGTTAAAAACGCCTTACTACACATGGTCGTTTTTTTTCGGTTAAAAACGCTTACTATATACATGGTCTTTTTTCTGTGAAAAATGCCTTAATATACTGTACATGGTCGTTTTTTCGGTTAAAAACGGCTAACTATACATGGTCGTTTTTTCCGCTAAAAACGCCTTACAATACATGGTCGTTTTTTGGGACGAAAAACGCCTTCCTAGACATGGTCGTTAATTTGTGGGCTCAAAACACTTACTATATACACGGTCATTTTTTTTCAGCAAAAAACGGCTTACTTTACATGATAGTTTTTCTGCGGCTAAAAACACCTTAAAATATATAAATGGTCGTTTGTTTTTTTTTTTTTTAGCAAAAAATGCCTTACAATACATGGCCGTTTTTTGGCAAAAAACACCTTACTTACACATGGTTATTATTTCAGCTCAAATTGCCTTCCTATATATGGTCGTTTTTGGGGGACAAAAAAAACCCGCCTTCCGATATAAGTATACGGGTTCTTTTTTTTTAACTGTGCACAAAATGAACCAGCCAGTGATGGCCAAGTGGACATGTCATAACTAATTGACATGTTGAGTTGGGTGTGCCCATGGCAGAGGCTGTGTCGAACCCCTGAGACCGATTCACCGAACCCCTGGGGTTCGATCGAATCCAGGTGAATAACCACTGCTATCGATGATCGAGGGTTTTTTTCGGGAAAAAACGCCTTTCTATACATGGTCGTTTTTTTCAGCTACAATGCCTTACTATACATGGTTGCTTTTTTTCGGCTAAAAACGCCTTACTATATGTACATGGTTGCTTTTTGGGTCGAAAAACTTCTTTCTGTGCATCATCTTAACCTAAACATGAAGAACATAAACATAATTTATGTTTTTATACAATCACCAAATCATTTTAGTGCTCTCCTTCCTGCTATTTACTTTTTGCTCTTGATTTCTCATTTCTTTTAAGAGGAGCCAGATGAGGTGGCTTGGGCATCTGGTTAGAACATCTTCCTGGTGAAGTGTTTTCGGCACAGCGCACCAGGAGGAGGCCTTGTGGATGACTAATACACACTCGAGAGACTGTTGTATGATTTTTTTTCTCGACTACATTACTGCATTTTAATATTGATCTCAATACTTGGAGCGCCAAATACTGGTAGCTGGTGTAAGAAGTTTAAGAAGCCAGCTCACACGACCTTATCATCATTCAAGATTCCAGTCGGATGATATTCTTCTCTGTTCTCATTGGGAATTCCTGACTAAATGCTGCAAGCAAATATGCATGACCCTCAACTCTCTGTGATAACCGTCTGTTTACCGCCACGATAAACTCACAGTAAATTGTGTGGGCCGCTTGTTAGGGGAAAACAACAACAAAAATGTCCATTTGGCCTTCAGAGATTCGAGGAGAGGTGCAGTCATGTACACTGGAAAATAAACAAGTGGAAAAAGAAAGTTGGTTCACTAGCAGAGAAACCATTACAATGCATTTAGGTCTGCAGTCAATGGCAGCTCACACCGCGTCCGTGCGATGATGCTCCTGCAAGGGATAAGCCCCGAGGATATGACAACTCCATCACAGTGACATTTGCAGTGACCTTCCCGTTGCTCCTCAACCAAAACCTCGCTGACATTCACACGTCCATCGATTGTACCGCCGCAGCAAGAGGCTGCCACTGCAACTTAGCTTCATTGAGCTTATCGACATTTGGTAAACATTTGCATGTGGGGTGTAAAACATGTTCAAAAGTGGTTGTGGAGTTTCGTCTCTTGAAACCATTTGAAGCCCCACGAGTGGCTGACCTGTGTGCGCGTGTGTAGGTTTTGGGGTGCCTATTTTAACTGACCTATCTTTTGTGGTCTGTGGCGTGTGACAGTTTAGTTTTATGGAAGTATCACGAGGTAAGTTTTTGGTACCAAGCATGTGCTTTTCTGCACAAATAATGGTGTTGCTCCACAAAACAGGTTGTGTAAGTATTGATGGAAATACAGTACAGTACATGAATACTGACTAATGTCTGAAAATCAGCTTGGCTCTACAGTAATGTAACAGTTTGAAATTATTTGAACATCCAGTAATAAACACTATTTCAGCTTTCCACTTCACAACTGTTTTTGTTGTTGTGGCACACCACAAATCCTGACTGTGTATGTGCGTGTGTGTGTGTGCAACTCTCTGTTTTCGTACTTATTTCGATGTTAAATACATATATTTTTTTTATTTAACAGACACTCAGTTTATGTAACACTTTTGATTATTTTGTGCCACACCCGTTTTAATAGGAAACACTTGACAGAAATATAGTGCTAGTAAAAATTTTACTGTGCAAACGACTCTTTTTTGTTTGTTGGTTTATTCTTACTGAAAAATGTGATTTTTGGAAATGTATCAAATTCTACGAGGATATTTTTTTAATGGATTTATAACAGAATGCACTTACATGTTCGTCCTCTTACTAGAATTTTTTTTGAAAATGTTTTTTTTTATGTACACAATATAACATTTACATACAAGTGTCAATTCACATACAAAGCTTGTTCTACGGCATGAAAGTAAACAATAGACATAAAAATAGTCTTTTAAAAATTGCATTTTCCAGCACAACAATCAGTGATGAATTTTCCACATAATATGAAACCACAATTTGCAAAGTCATGAACAACTACAATTTATTAACAGTAGTATATTTTGTATTTTTTACAGTCATGAAAAATATTTTAATCAAGAAAACTAAACATAATTTACATTTTTATGCAATCATGAAAAAAAAGATCACCATATAATTCTAGTGCTCTCCTCCCTGCTATTTACTTTTCGCGCTTGAGTCTTCATTTCTTTTAAGAGGACCCAGATGAGGTGGCTCGGGAATCTGGTTAGGACATCTTCCTGGTGAAGTGTTATGGGTACAGCCCACCAGGAGGAGGCCCTGAGGATGAAAAAAAAACCACGAGAGACTGTAGTATAAAGCCCAGCTGGTTGATGGAACACCTTGGGACCACCTCCTCACTCTCCCAACCTCTTGAAAGAGCCGGGCGAAGAGGCTGCAGAGAGGAAATTCTGGGTTTCCTAGCTTAAGCTATTGCCTCCGCCACCCAACCCTGAAAAAGGAGAATAATGGGATTGCAGGGATACTCATTCGATTGCAGGGATACTCATTCTTAACCAAGGTTATGGGAAGTGTAATTGTGTGTGTGTGTGTGTGTGTGTGTGTGTGTGTGTGTGTGTGTGTGTGTGTGTGTGTGTGTGTGTGTGTGTGTGTGTGTTGGGGTTATATTATGAACCAGGAGCTTGGCTGAATGACAGCTGATGCATTGCTCCATCAGCAGGTCAAGACACCGGATTTCTGATCATCCATCACGCTCTCTCTCCATTTCATGTGATGTATGTACAAGTCATAAAATAATGGCATCGGGGATGTGGCGCATTGCAAAGAGAGGGTAACGGAGACAAAGCACATGGAGAAAAGAACAAGCATTAACTGACCGAATGCACGTGCGCAAAGCTCACGCACTGATGTTCAAGCCAGCTGAGCTCAGCGGGCGTCTGGAATGTGGACTCTCGTGGGAAAGAGAACCTGGAAGAAGATAGGATGGGAAACGGGGAGCAGATCCATAGAATCCAGTCAGCTCGGTGTAGTGCTGGTGTTGTTGGAGCGGAGAGTAAGCGTGCAAATCAGAATTGATGCAATGACAGTAAATGGAAATTCCACCAGACAAACACATAAGGGGAGCAATGCACAATGCACAAGTTATGAATAACATTACAACAAATTGGAGTAAAACAACAAACGTCTAAGTTGATTTCCCTAAAGAAAGAGGAGGATGCTCCAGCCGTGTAAGGTCAGCAGCATCGGACTGTGACTTTGGATCCCGCCAACGGTAATTAAAATGACTCAAGCGGGAAAGTGGGCTCGGTGATGCTGATTGGGGTGTCAATGGAGCCAGTGCAGCGAGAATGTCAAAAAATATAGGACGGAACCCGCAGGTATTGGAACATGCCCTGCTTTACACTATAGGCCCACAACGGGTGCCTTCTTGTTATTATTATAATGACGCTGAGAAGGTTGCTGGGTGTACTGGTGAGCGTGCTCTTTGGTATTACTCAGTGCGGACACGATTTGCATTTCTATTTTCTTCATGTTCTCGACAAGCCAGGTTTGTAAGTAAACAAACAACTGTAGCTCAGTGTGTGTGGATGTGTGGCTCTGTAGCTTGTGTGAACATTTGGGTTGACTTGACGTGGCCAAACACAGAATAATTCTGGCCCGTTGAATTCCATCAGAGCAAAAACAATGACGAAAGGCGGCCACAGGATGCCCTTAGATTGCTAACTGGCCAATCAGAGGAAAGCTGTTTAACGTCATAAATGAAGACGAACATTGAATAGTTCTTGTGTGCTAATGAGAAAACGGACCGTTGAAAATCACAGTTATTTTTGACCAACGTCTGTAAAAGGAGCTCCATGCTTATTTAAACCCCAAATTATCTCTCAAACCCAATAAAAGGCTTTCAAGATTACAAAATCATTTTTTTAATGATTGAAGGCAACCGTTACATCATTACTATAACTCCAAAATTAAAACATGACTTTATTAAAACGTGCAAACTCCCGCAGCGCCTGCTCTGTGTTTTAAACCAAATGGTCACAGTCCCATCCTGTGTGATATATTAAAAAGGCATTTTTTTTTTATTTCATGTTTTACTTTACAAATTTACAATGTTGCTGTTTTTTTTTTTTACACAACATAGAAATTTTCCAAGCAATTTTTTGAAACCGGACAATTGTCATCACATACTCTTTACAAAACAGCAAATACGACCCTGTACAAATAACTATTTATATAGCACTTGTCCTGACCACATTGACTTAGGCCGAAAGTGGTCGCCAGGCAATCACAAGGAACGCATTGACTAAAATGAAAAATATATTTCAACGGTCACAATCCAGTATTTTAAATGAGCACACGTCAAACAATAGCCTCCCAAAAAAGCGAATGTGTGAATTTGAAGTGCTATTTTTCGCCAAAATTCCAACAATATTTGTACAATCTTTGTGACCATAGTGAGTGTAATGGAATCTTCCACTGACGAGACTTGATAAAGCGTAATGTTTGTTTAATTGAATCTATTCGACACTCACATGAAACTCCGACCCAAATGTCTCGAACCGACGCATCGCTCAGTTTAATTTAGGCGACATCATTTAGATTGATAACACGGCCTCGTACTCAGGGAGTCCACTTAGCGACATTAGCGGTGGTTTTCCAAACGAGAAGCTTTAAGTGGCTTTTCTGGAAATGTCAAGAGACTAGAAATATGTATGAGCAAGGGCAAGAGAGCTCCGCTCACCTTGCCAAGTCATTGCATTCAAATCAATCTTAGCGGCCCATGAGCCAAAGAGCAGTTGGTAGAAACGTTTTTTTAAATGCGCTCTCTGACACTGAGCCCTATTTTCATGCAGTCTAACTGTGCGCATTGGTGGGGTTTCCTTGCTTTTAGATATTTTCTTAAATGAGCACATTCAGAAAGGGACGTTTGCGCCATTGAGGGAGTGACCACAGCCGACTTGCATCCAGGCCAAAGAAAGCGGCTCGACTCATTCCCTTTAAATTCAGCACAGGAGAGGTGTACTGGAGTCTCTGCAAAAGATGGAAAGTACGTTCTCAAAGTACGTTCTTAATTCACCGTAAGCAGACATCCACTTGCGGACCGTATAAAGTTGATTAGGGCTATCACAGACACTTGAACACTGCCTTCCACTCTGAATAGCATAATTGGGCTGCAACCCAGGGGGGCGGTGTTTTAACCCCAAAAATACAAATAATAATAATAATGCCTTCAATTAATTTATTTGGACAATGACTCAGAGGATTGCATGCACACTGTTCTCATATACATGAATGAACTACGATGAAATCCACCATCCATATCAGCGGGCACAGAATCTGTCTGCCTGCACGTCAATTAAATTGACCACCTGTGCCAGACTTAGACCTGCTATTGCATTGTCTAAAGTCTAGTCTACTTTCTGTCACTAAATTGTCAGGTGCAATGGGGGCATGTAATGGTGAATGCCCTCGGTCCGCCAGAATGCCCAGAAACGTACAACGTGGTCTGGCAAATTCCCAAACACGGTAAATTCGACTTGCCTTGACACAAAAATGAAGATTCAGCCATTTTTACATCGAGTGTATGTGCTCCTTTGTACGAAAATAGAGCCCATTGTATCTTGGAACACTAATATGGAGACAAAACTCCTGTATCTCGCCTCATTTTCTCTTTGATTGGTCGTCATCATTTTAGAGATCCGATAGAGCCTGACCGAATTTTTGACAACGACGCCAATTACGATATTTTGGAAAAATAAGATTTCAAAAACAGATCAACCAATCAATTAAAATATGTAGAATGAATCAAAAAATGTAGTTTTGGGTCCCTTAATGCTTGCAGCAGTCAACAATATGATTTACAGGCAGCGTATTGAATGTTTTAAAAAAATGCGTCCTTGAGTATTTGTTTAGCTTTGCAACAGAGAAAGATTAGCAAAAATGGGGTGATTTGAGGGAGTGGGGGTTGAATGATTTTATTTTATTTTATTGGGGGTGGCGGGGGGGGGGGGGTAGAGAAGACAATGAATTTGTGCCAATATTAAAAGGGCTAATATCAGCCGGGCCGATTAATCGGTCCGGACCTAGTTTCTAGATAGACATTTCAGGAATTAATGAAATTATTGCTGCGGTCTCTGGCTCTCCTTTGAGATGTTTGGATTCACAATGTTATTAACTTAACCTTTCGGCTCGCATCCTTGCCTGCTGCCAAGCACCATTTGTTCTCCCTTGCATTGTGCTGTCTAGTCCTGCAGGAGACACACAAGTGACAGTCCTGATGAGTTTGTTGCTTTTATTTATAGTCCCCTGCCCCGCTTGGCCTTTCCTAATGACTGCAGAGGATTCTTTTAGACAAGAGAATGATTATAAAGCCACACCACCTATCACCGCATGCATACAAAACATTGGGTGGGTACCCGCACAATCTGATGAGAACAATCACTAAAGACGTCCCACAAATACTGCCTGGACAAAGATGCTAAGTCCTCATTTGAAATAGATGTTCTCGAAAAAAATAAAAGTTATGTCATTTAAATTGTTCATTCGTTTAAAATAATGTGATTGAAATGAATATTTATAAAATGACTGGTTCAATCAAAATGGAGCATCATTTCGTTGTCTTTTCCCCCTTGTTGCGTTTTCCCCTCTGTTCTTTTCTACAGTCATTTAGATATAGAAATGATTCAATTAAAAAGGAAATTAATCATTAAAATTGAGCAATTAACATACTTGTCGAATGCCGTTTCAAATTCCAAATGTACTCCCATTTAATGAAAACTCACCATTATCTTCCGTAATCCGTGTTCCGTATTACCTCAGAGTTACTTTTTAAAAATAAAAATGTATTTAAATTCAAGTAGGGGAAATTAAATAAATGTCATTTAGTGTTTTTCTTTTTTTTCTCTCACTTTTGGTTCTGTGTGTGTGTTTCTGTGTGTGTGGGGGGTTTGTGTGAGTTTTACTTGTGTGTGCACGTTTTTTTGGTCATGAGTGTTTTTTGTGTGTGTTGTCCATGTGTGGTTTATACATTTGCGGTGACGCATGCTCATTTTTGCCCACAGGCACAATTTGACACAGCTCTTCTTTTTGGATGTCATAAGATGCCACAGCAGCTGTGCTGTATCCAACAACGCAATGTACTGTACCTCGATATCTTCCAAATCACGAATAACCTTTTTCAAATGTCTGTTTCCAGACCCCAAAAAGCACCGCAACACACATTGTAGGGCCCTTAAAATAATTTGTATGTAGTCGAGATCTGGGTTATAATTGTTATGAGGGATTCATCCAATAATCTCTTACGTATTTCACGGGTTAAAGTTTAGTAACAGGAGGAGGAGGTGGAGAAGGCGGTACGGGAAGCCTGTGCGTGGTTTTTGTGGCTCTTCTGCCCCTCCCTCCTTCCCCCTCTCACTTGCTCTCACTTGCTCTCTCTCTCTCTCTCTCTCTCGCCCCCCCCCCCACCCCTCCCCTCGCTCATTCATGCCAGCGCCTGCAGCTGTCTCTTTCTTTCTCTCTATTGCTCTGTCCCTCCACCAGCGCAGTTTTGTCGCTGGCCACCTTCAACTTCCCCCTTACTCACCCCCCCCCCCTCCACCCCTCCCACAAGTAACTGACTTTCACACACACGCAACGCACACACTGCCTCGGTGCGTCAGTCCATGCAAGGTCGCAAGTGCGCAACTTTTCCAAGCGCCTCAGCAGACCGACCAGGGACACCTGACTTAGTCTCGCTCTTTTTTATTCTCTCCCGAGTGGGAAAAGGAATGTGGGCTACAAGTGGACCCGAGTGGTGAGTACACTACACGTGTGTGTGCGCGCGCGTGCGTGTGTCTGTGAGCACGTGTGTGTGGGTGTGTTTGTGCATGTTCCGCAAGTGACGTTTGTGTGCAACACTTCTGCATGTGAATGGGAATACATGCATGTAGCTAACTGTTGCAATGCAATCCATAGTCAGTCATACTCAGCAAAACAAACTAGATAGATAGATAGATAGATAGATAGATAGATAGATAGATAGATAGATAGATAGATAGATAGATAGATAGATAGATAGATAGATAGATAGATAGATAGATAGATAGATAGATAGATAGATAGATAGATAGATAGATAGATAGATAGATAGATAGATAGATAGATAGATAGATAAAATGGTCCACCTCACAGTGCAGACGATGTGGATTTAATCGATTCCAGCCCTGGCCTTCCAGTGTAATGTTTGCATGTTCTCCCTGTGCCTGCGTGGTTTCATCCCGCATTCCAAAAACACGCACCGTAGGTTAATTGTTGACTCTAAATTTGCCATCGGTGCGATTGTGAGTGCAAATGGTTTGTCTGTCTATGTGTGCCCTGCAATCGGCTGGAAACGAGTTGGGATAAGAATTAAATAAAATAATATTTGGATCCGACGAGCACCCGACCATCACAAAAAAAATGACCGTCGGCCACTCACCCCCACACATTGAGCAATTTAACATAAGGAGTTTATTTTGTAATGTGAACTGTTCGAACCCGTAATGCATTCTGAGGCTCCTCAAATAAAATGTTTTACCGCAGCATTTTTTTAAATGCATAACGAGATGGACTGTCAGTCAGAGCACACGTAGGTTGCTACAGAAAGAGGATAAGGGTTTGAATAAAGATGGGAAAATGGGGGATGCACTGAAAGGCGGGGCCCATTCCCATTTATTTAAATATGTTATGGTACCTATCCCGCTTGCGTATATTTTTGTGTTACTATTTCATCCAAATATACAGATGAAATTCTAAGTGTGGTTAAGTGGATATGTCTCGCTCGGTTATAAATTGAAAGTCTCCGTGCATTTTGATCGGCTCTAATTTACGATATTACCGCAGCGCGCAACTGCGATTCAAATTTGGAATTGCCGCAAAACCAGAGGTCGACAGTCAGCCACTGGTGAAACCCTGAAGCAGAATCCCACACAGTGCCTGAGGATCTAGTGAAGTTCCGCCGCATCGCTCAGTGTGCAGAGGTCCTTTGGAAAATAAAGTCGATTTAGTGATGAACACCACCATCTCACGGCAAAAAAAAAAGTCATGGTTCAGATCTATGCTCGACCCTTTTGGTGTCAAAATGGTATACATCTTAGTAATTCAGTCATTTAAATTCAGGATTAACAAAACAAGTTAGTATCAGGTGTGAATGTTAGTGATAGGTGTGGCTCAACACGTATTTGGCAAAATCAGATAAAAGCAGGCACTGATTTTGACCATACGGATAACAAAGCACTGCTATTCGGTAATCGGTGAGAAAATCTTCCGGTTAACAACTCCGCATACACTTGATGAAGAAGTGACGAGACTGAACGGACTTCTTTTAGCTTATCGTGTTATATACTATAAATATCGTATTTGCTGCAGCAATCAGGTTTTTTTTGTTGGGGGAGGGAATAAAATACACCTCCTTGATGAGTAACATTTATAAGGCAGGCAATTGTTCTCCTCATTGTTGTTGTTTGGCAGCATGTCTCGTACATTGACTGACTTGTTCAACGTGATGTGGTTTTCACAGTCCCCCATGGTATTATTTAGACGTGGAAAACTGTTCTCAAACCAAATAGAGCTCATCTGTGGCTCCACCTTCCCTTTCGACAAGGGTTGAAAATGTTAACTCATTCAGTACCAGCCAATTCCGGACCAAGTCTGAAAAGACGTTTAAAAACGTCTTTGGGAGTGAATGAGTTCATCAATGAATCCATTTCACTTACGATCGATTGCATGGAATTGATCAATCGTGCTTTGAAGCAATGTAGGGTGAAAAATAAAATTGTGCGCTACTTGGCTGCAACCAGCAGAGGCGCTGTTTATTTTGTCTCCATGATTTTGTGCTCTAAAGAAGCATAACGTGACATCGGCTGTGGGAAGTTCAGCTGGATCCAAGAAAACTGGCATAGCGTACGGGGTTCAGAATACTCACGTCCCAAAATATCTCAAAACAAAACAAAATCATTGAGGCAATAATCACGAAGAACGTAAAAGCTTGTCTGTTTCTAAACGTCCCTTGGGATTGAGTCTATGGTAGAGGTCACCAGCTCCGGTCCTCCAGGCCTCTATTCTGCATGTTTTAGCTCATCAGAAAGTTCTTCGGAAGCTCGATGACGTTTCTGATCATTTGGATCGGGCGTGTTCGGAGAAGGAGAAGGAGGAGACACCGATTAACATGCAGGATGGGGGCCTCAAGGACCGGAATTGATGACCCCCGGTCTCCCACAACCCAGAACAGGATAAGCGGCATAGAGTATGAATGGAAATGAATGAAGTGATTTTATCCCCCATCAAGGAAATACAGTCCAACGTCCCTTCTTCTCACCAGCAACACAATTTGTCTCTAAAATGTCTGCTTCTTGTAATATTTCCGATCATTTTCTCCAGTCAAAGGTCAAGCCCCAGCCCCTGACGGACACCATGACCTCTGACCTCAACCTGAGCTCCCTGCTGAACGTGAGCGATCTGCACAACCACTCGCGAGGATGCTCGCTCACCAAGACGGGCTTCCAGTTCTACTACCTGCCCACCGTCTACATCATGGTGTTCATCACGGGCCTGGTGGGCAACAGCCTGGCCATCTGGATGTTCGTGTGCCACATGCGGCCGTGGAGCAGCATCTCCGTCTACATGTTCAACCTGGCGCTGGCCGACTTCTGCTACGTGCTCTCGCTGCCCTTCCTCATCTTCTACTACTTCAACAAGACTGACTGGATCTTCGGCGACGTGCTGTGCCGGCTGCAGCGCTTTATCTTCCACGTCAACCTGTACGGCAGCATCCTGTTCCTCACCTGCATCAGCGTGCACCGCTACACGGGCTTGGTGCACCCGCTCAAGTCCCTGGGCCGGCTCAAGAAGAAAAACGCCGTCATCACCAGTGCGCTGGTGTGGGGCGTGGTGGTCCTCGCCATCTCGCCCATTCTCTACTACTCGCGGACGGGCTCCAAGCGCAACGCCACCACCTGCTACGACACCACCACGGAGGATGAGCTGCCCGGTTACTTCATCTACAGCATGACGTTGACCGTCTTTGGCTTCTGCATCCCGTTCATCATCATCTTCTGTTGCTACGGCATGATCGTCAAAGCCTTGATCCGCAACGACATGAACAACGCGCACCTGCGGCAGAAATCCATCCACCTGGTTATCATCGTCCTGGCCGTCTTCGCCGTCTCCTACATGCCTTTCCACGTCATGAAGAACCTGAACATGCGGGCCCGGCTGTACTTCCAGAGCCCGGCTATGTGCGACTTTAACAACCGCGTCTACGCCACCTACCAGGTGACGCGCGGCCTGGCGAGCCTCAACAGCTGCGTGGACCCCATCCTGTACTTCCTGGCCGGCGATACGTTCAGGAGGAAGCTGTCACGGGCCACCAAGAAACCCTCCAGGAAAGGCGACGACACGCTGCACTCCAAGAGCGAGGAGAAGGCGCTCAACAGTCTGGCGGAGTACCCGGAGAACGGAGAGCAGCGGATGTGAGGCTACCATGTCGGATAACGGGACGCACAACGCGCACCCGGTGAACGTTTTTATCCTGTGACGACTGTCGTTGTGGATGCCCTCTCGTGCCGTGTTGTTGCACACCTGCGCAGTCTGATCTTACGTACACTGGCCACAATATTAGGCACACCTCAAAGCAAAATGTGCCTTGAGAGAGATGACAATGCTCCAGTTTGATGTGTTCCGTGATGCTGGTTGACATTCATTCACAATTGTGTCGTATGTAAGATAAGATAAGAAAATCTTTGTTTGTCTCACAATGGAGACATTTGCAATTTACAGCAGCAAAATTTGGAGGGAAGAAAGTAGAAAAACATGCACGCACAAACTACATTTAAAAAATGAATTGTACACAGTACCGAATGCAATATAAAATATAAGATATAAGGATACATGCAACTGCATATATGCTACATAAGGTGGCTGTGCTATTTAAAATGGGTGAGTGGGGGTGAGTCCAGGTTTTCAGGTGCATCTATTCAGTAGCCTGACAGCAGTCGGCGGGAATGAGTGGCTCTGCTGTACATATATCCATATACATACACACACATATATCCATATACATACACACACACATATATATATATATATATATATATATATATATATATTTCGTCGGATTTGCCATATTTCGGTTTTGTTTACAACACCTTTATAATGCCTCATTAAAAGAAGCAGATTATTCCCACAAAATAGTGAAAAGGCCTTTGTTACAGTGAACCGTGGGAAGCCAACTGCAGCCACAACCTTGCTTTGGAAGAAAATGTACAGCTTGGGTTTCCCCGCTTAGCAATGCTATTTAGCAACTCGGTACGTTGTTGTACTTCCGGAGGGCACGGGGCGGTCCTGACACAGATGATCGTAAACGGCTTTGGGGAGCGACGCATACTGAACTGGAGTAGGCAGGTTTCATTTGCTGACTGAATATTTTCTTCATACTGTGTACACATATTTTTATCAACATGTTAATGCTTAATTACATGTTCATGTTTCTACATCTATAAATATTGATCCTGTATTCTACATCGTAGTTAGCGGCCATTTCAACGGTTACAGCAAATTACCCGAATAAAGGAGAGATTAGTTATGTCCCTGGAGGTACGTTGTAATGAGGTTCAATTACTGTATCCTGGTATGTTAACTAGTTGCCGGAGCACTACAAACAGGAATGAGTGTCAATCAAGAGCATTACCATCCGGAACCGAGGCAGCTTTTCTGTGACATCTCTTGAGCTTGTCCCGTTGTGCCTAATATTGTGGCCTTTCCCTCATCCCCGTCAGGACTGGCTGTAGTAAATTTGGGGAAACTTTATCGTACTTACTGGACACCAAATTAGGTACACCTAATGCCTGTCAATCCAGGAGTTGCACTTTGTCATTCCGAGATATCGGTGCATTTATGATATAGCGCGTGTATTGGATCTCCTCAGATTGTGTTCCTGATGAAGTGTCCAGTGAATACACTCACTGACAGGGAGTTTGAAATGCACTTACCAGGCAGGGAGGGGGGGCTTGGGTCTTCTCCTCCTCCCTGCGGTGGACCGCTTTGGCAGCTTGACAGCTTTGAGGTTGAAACAGCTGTGTGGTCACCATCTTTGTTCACCTCCACAGACAACAACGACAACAGAACAAGAAGTTAAATGCCAACAGTATTGTGTGTGTGTGTGTGTGTATTGGACACCGTATTTAATGTTCTCACTGTTTGGATGTTGTGTCATGTGTGGGCGTTCAGTCTCGAAGCAAATACTGTCACTTAAACTGGACTAACAGTTGATTGCAACATGGAAAATAAACATGTTTTAAAAGAGAGCCACTTGGAGATATCTCGACACTGCACTGGCCATCAACCCCTAATTGGAACATGGCTCAATATTTGGTTGTATTCCATCCAAAAGGTTGATGGGCTTCTTGCCCCTTTCATATTGCACATAACCACTTTGTATGATGCTTTTCCATTTGTCGTACCGTATTTTCAGCACCAGAAGGCGCACCGAAAAGCCTTCCATTTTCTTAAAAGCTCACAGCGCGCCTTAAAATTCGATACGCCTTGTGTATGGTTATTACGGAAATATTTCAACCCCAAAATGGCTCCTTGCTCGAGACATGCTGACGAAGCTTAAGGCGATCGGGTTACGCAGTTGAACACGGAAATTGAACGGCGGCTAGAGAGTTCAACGTTACGAGTCAATGTTCTAGCTTGCTGTTGGTTAAGTGAACTGTGTCGCTGCTTTATTAAATACGATTTACTGACATGTGATCGTTCTGTTGGTGTTTCCTTGAGCATAGCTCCATCTAGTGGATGCATTGTAGATTGCGTCTTACAATGTATAAGAAAATTACAAAATAGACCATTCATTGAAGGTGCGCCTCATAATCCAGTGAGCCTTTTAGTGCGGAAAATACGGTCGTACATTGGTTACCCATAGGTTGATTAATCATCTCTGTGTTTGTGGCTAGATGGCAAGTAGGGGCAACTGTGCCTTTAGAGGTAGACACTGCGGTTTTGTACACTGCAATCTCCACTTAGCTGCACTTTAGGGTGTAAAAAAAAGAAACTTTCAAAAGTTAACATGCCCGATCTCCTCAATCGCTGTCACTCTGTTAGTGTGTCTCGTCTCTAACTGCTAACATACCGCAGCATCATACTCCGTAGTCTCGACATGGCTGCAGTGCTCCTTTCGGTTGCTGCGGCCTTGAATAATTGTTTCCTCGTTGGCCTTCCTTTTACCAACAAGTAAATAGAGGAGACTCTCGTTATCCTCCAATGTTTTGTCAGCGAGCTCCACAAGCTCCATTTGCTGCTGCCCGGAACCTGTCAGATACAGCGAGCGATAGGGACCGGCACCGGCTTAAAAAATTGCTCATAAAAACTGAATATGAGTTTCTCATGAAAAACGGAGTGGAAATGCTCCTAATCCTAGAATACATCTACTAGATCTAATGTTGGTTGTCGTCATAAAGATGAATTGTTGTAAATAAAGTACACTAGAAAAGCTGTTTCCAAAAAAGCAAATTGCAATCGCAATTATGAGGAAAATAAAACCACAATCGGAAGCCTGTCCATAATTGTGGTGAGAATTAAAAGATTGAGGTGGAACTAAGGAGTGCAGTCTGACTCCTGACTGTCTAATTTATTGATTAAACAGAAGCCTCTGGCTTTTTGTCACGTACAATGTCTGGTGCCACTTTATCAGTGTATGTATCAATAATTTGAAAAAAGTCATCGATGTCAAGGACTCTTTTTGAGCCCCCTCCTCTTCCTGCAGCCTTGTTGACTTTCTCTTTCAACGTCGCCAAGAGGATGGAACAGAACGAGGGGAGGAATAAAAGAGTAGCACTTTCCTTGAGATTATCCAAAGACATCTTTTGTGTTTGTCGCAATGGGCGTGGGGGCAGTGTCGGCCAGGAACCTGGGGCGGTGAGGGGAGGGGATGTCGGGGGCGGGGTGGGACACACATCGCTTTTGGGCACCAATCTCTCTGCTTGCCGTGTGAATAAACACAACCTTTCGTTCTCCTTCTCGCTTGGTGTGCTTGAAGGTGATAAAGACATTTTTCCTGGCTGTTTTGTTGCTTCTTTTCTCCAAACAAAAGTGAAGCGTTGACATGTGCCTTTAAATCCCAGAGATTGATGTCTGTGCTTGTGTGTGCCCGTTGATTAATGATCGGAAGGTACCCACGTAGCAAATGTGGAATTGAAAAACAGAGTTGAGTGAAACACTGAGGAAACCGAGTAAGGTTACGTACAGTGGGGGACACTTGACACTGCGTTTGTGTTTCGGTCGGACACAAACACATCCATCACTGGGATGCCACCTGTCAAGCAGAAAAACTACAAACGAAGGACTTGTCTCCGGGTGGTGTGCTCATTAGCATGCCTAGTGCAGCTTCATTCCTAAAGCCTTACACAAGGAAGGGTAGCTGAATGAAGATTGTTGTGTGTAGTGCTCAATCCTCTCGGGTGGGAGCTTCGGATGCTTCTGCACAGATGACAACTGCTTTAGTTACATTCGTTGTGAACGTGAATGGTTGTTTCGAGGAAGACTATTGTTTGATAAGTCTTTCTTGGCGTTCTAATAAATTCTAATAAAATAACGGCGTAAACATTCTTAAGGTGGCCCGGTGGTCCTGTGGTTAGCGCGTTGACCGCACAGTGCAGAGGAAGTTCAGTTCCAGCCACGGTCTCCCTGTGTGGAGTTTGCATGTTTTCCCCGGGCCTGTGTGGGTTTTCTCCGGGTACTCCGGTTTCCTCCCACATTCCAAAAACATGCATGGGTGTCTGATTGAACACTTCAGATTGTCCCTCAGTGTAAGTGTGTGCACGGATGGTTGTTTGTCTCTGTGTGCCCTGCGATTGGCTGGCAACCGGTTCAGGGCGTCCCCCGCCTACAGCCCGAAGACAGTTGGGATGGGCTCCAGCACCCCCCGCAACCCTTGTGAGGATAAAGCGGGTCGGAAAATGGATGGATGGATATTCTTAAGTCGCACAAAACTTTGATTTGAGACTATGAAATCTCAGTTCACAAGCGCTGGGTACGTGACTTTTATTTTTCTTGCCTTTTTGTGATACACATTTCTCCCAAAAATAAATGATTGAAAGTAACTCCAACGTTGTTACTCATTGCCCATGCTTGCAGGTTATATAGGCAGCAAATGTTATTCATGCCTGGTTTTATGCAGTACTGGATATCATGCTGGGTACAGATTTCCGATAAAAAAACAAATAATAATAATAATAATCATAATTTATGGTCCAGATGAAGTGCATTTCCATTTACCTCAATGTAGAAAGATGATTTGAGCTACAAATGTTTTGCAACATCATCACAGAACAAATTTAACTTGTATATCAAGTTGCCACTGTATTTGGAAGCAAATGTAAGGTTGATAGGTCGGTAGGTCATGATACAAGTATTCTTTTGCTGATCTCACAGACTCTCGTTTTTAGAGTTACAGTTTGAATATGTTACCTAAAAGATCGCAACACTCAAACGTTAAAAGTGATGATTTCACCAATTTCTAATGTGAATTTTTTTTGCGGGTGTTCTTGGTAGGATTGAGTTTTCTGTTCATGACAACTTCATGACAGTTCTGTGATAAAACTGCATGTGTATCGATGCCCCCCAGGTCCTGTTGTGATTGTTGTAACCGTGACAACTGGGTGGCAACGTTTGCCCTGACAGATGCTTTTTGTGAGCGTGCCAAAGCGGGGAAATGCTACTATGGGAACCTTACAAAAAAACATCTTGCATTTCCTGTGGTGGAAGCCACAACTCCCGGTTACACAATGGGATTTACGCACTCCACCACACAGCACGCCAACAATGAGTTCCCATGTAAATGACAATTGCGGGCTGTTTTGGGACATTTCTTTTGAGGAAGTATTTACTGTCGAAAAGATTTGCCAGCTTGGCATATCTCACACCTCACTGACAGTCAATGAACTAAGCAGCCAATGACTCAGACTGTGTGAGTCATTGACTCTGGTGTGTGTCCATGCGATTCTTAACATTTTTTTAAAAAACGGTAGCTTGTCCTTCGCTTTGAACAATGTTTTATTTTTCAGTGCTTTCCCTTGTTTAGGATAATGATCCAATAAAACTGTGACATGACACGATATAATGTGATTCCATACAGAAGGCCATGTTATAATTTGATATGATATAATTTATTCGCCAATAGGCCGTTTTCAAAACAAAACTCACTCTCAATTGCTTGCCATTTTAGAGCACTTTAACTGATCTTTCAAAAGGCTCTGAATATTTTGTTCGGTGACGATATTAGCGCCAAACCTAACAAAAGAAAATGTAGATTCTCTATTCTCTTATTTCATCATCAACACTTGCAATTGTGAGAAAATTCAGAGAGAGTTGTTTCATCGTGCTTCATAGATTTTATTTAATTTGAATGAATGAGCCATCGATCGGCAATATGCAAAATGGCAGTGGCCATCGGCGACAATTGATCACACTGATTGGGTGCAAGCGAGCAAATCAGTACATGGGATAGAAGTGACGCAAAAAAAAAAAAAGAGCAGGAACTCGTACATTAAAACTCATTCATACCCAAAGACGTTTTTAAACGTCTTTTCAGACTTGGTCTAGAATTGGCCTAGTACTGAATGAGTTAAGCTAACCAAAATTTAAGGGGGAGGTTTTTCAAAATTATGTTTTTTGGGTTTTTTTGGGGGGGCGGGGGACTATTTTACCATCATTCAAAGAAAACAGGTCACAATGAAAAGAAATAGCAACAGTGAGAACTAGTCCCAGTTTAAAAATAAATAAATAAAAAGCACTTTTGGACACGAGTATTAAAAAAAACAAAAAAGCAATCCATCCATCACGTTGCCATTCAATGTGAGCACCTACTGTATGTTGTCACATTGTCCACAATAAGGGTGCCAGGGTGATGAACAACATATGGCTGCACCACCAGAGCGATGCTATCGGGGGACCACCAGAGGCAGTTACTTTCCACAGCGTCAGCCCAGTGAGTATGCAGAATGTCCTTGGGGCCCTGTGCTGAGAGCTCACTTTTGACTTCAACACTTCCATCATGTTGACAGCAGTTTGAGTACAAACGGGGGCATGGGATCGGGGGGGCGAACAGTCCTGCATGGACTCGGGAACGCTGCCGGACAACAAGCTGCAAATGAGGTAAGGTAATATTTTAACGTTGTCATTATGCAGCTGATCGATCTGCATTCTTCCATATGGCAATGCCACGGCTAAGGCGCCATCTTGACTTCCCACTGATGTCCTGCCGCACCGTAGTGCCGCTATGCATCACCTTGAAAGGTCAGAGCGTTGTCATCCATTCACACAGCAGTTTCTAGCTACACCGGTAGGTTGACAGAAGCTCAGTCAAGAAAGGACGAAAAAAAAGTTGCAGATTTATGACGAAATTACATATTTTTGGTGTGTGGTTCATTTGCTTCCAAGTAGTGACTTAATGTACACATAATGTAATGTACCAGCTCAGGGTGTGGCACATCCAATGCTTGAATTTTTCCCTTTTGTATTTATGGTACAGCTGGAAGATGGCTTTATGATCAAGTGAACAGCTGACCGCCTACGGCAAACAGACTGATGTGACAGTTGAGTGGGTGTTGATGAGAGACGTGCAAGCCGACCCTCCTGTCTCATAAGCGCTGTAGGGTGGGACTTGTACTTTTGTGGACACCAGGGGTTAAGTACAAAAAAAAATGTGGAGGAGGGAGGATTTGAGGAGGAGGGGAGCTATGAGATAAGGAAGGTGTGAGTCAAGAAGCCGAGAGCCAACGTGAAAGCAAATACGCTGTTGGCTTAGCGAGGGGTGACAGAGGGGAGAGGAAACATAAGATGAACGCCATATCAACTTATATAGACCCGCTGTACACTTTATTTGGTACATCTGCACCACTTCATGGGGGGATCTTTTCACATCTAAAAACACCAAAGCTAATTGTTCTTTTTTTTAAGATATGCGAATGCTGCTATACATTAAAATGCAGGGGATTTTTTTATACTTTAGAATACGATGCTGTGCAATACAGTAAAATGCAAAACAATACAATACGGTGAGATACCATACCACACAAGACATGCATCACGATATGAGATAAGACCTTCGATACGGTATGATATGGTGTGCAATGCAATATGATAAGATGTAATCCAGAATAATACCGTACAATAACATGCTATTCAACACAACAGTGGTCTCAAACCTTTTTTTTGTCATGGACCAGTTGAGACGAGTACTGTATATGCTGTTCGTGGACTGCCAACCATTTTTTTTTTCATTGCTTTTAAATTGCCAACTTTAAAGCACCGGTACTGACTAAAAAGATAAATATAGAGTCATTAAAAATATCAATAACCTTGATTTTTTTCATTAATTTCCTAAAGTATTATTCTATTTTTCAACAAATGTGGAATAAAATAACACAGTCAACTACAAAGAAATGGACGAGTCAGAAATAATAAATATGCTTGATCATGTAAACATAATTTTTAAGTTAGGATCCTAAATACGGCGTTGGCATCACTGCTATACTTGCAAATGCGACTGATCAACAGATGACACGATTGATTGCTGCTTTCATCCGGTGGCTGCCGGCTTGTTATTGCGTGATGGCTCAAGGAGCAGCTGGTACACAAAACAACGGGTTGGAGTGCTCAAACAGACTGCGTGAAACCATTTCAAGGTTTGAAAACAAATAGCAGAATATAAAGTGGACTGCGGATAGATACGGGAACAGGGATTATGATCCAGTGTTCCTGCTACGAGGTGAACAGCAGCATTTTGAACCAACTGGCTGACTCTAAAGTTAAGTGCAGAACAGTACAATGCGGTACGATACCATACAATACAATAGAATTAAAATATGGTAATCCGAGAGTGGCGTGGAGTATAAAATCAAAGTGTTTTTACTCAATGGATTTTTTTTTACATCCCTTGATACTCGAGCGCGGGTAGTAGCTTGTGTACACTACAAGCTGTGCGGCCAGCTGTGTGTTGTGTATACACAGAAAATGGAGCGACACACTCAAAGAACATTCGGTTCTAATTCCAATGCAAGAAACGAATACAAAATACAAGTGAGTGCACACATTATGATTTTTTGTTTTCAGGAGAAACACACATTTTTTTGGAGGATTAATACAATGAAACATCTACTGGTACTTGTCCTTGAGGCACAATGGTGACTTTGTTCCACTGTGTGCTTTAATGAGTCAGCCATTCATCCACCGCAATCACTTTCCCTATATAACCCATCTAACTTTCATTGCACTGATGAAAACTTTCTGTTTATGTTTACCCACTGTCTCCACAGCGTGGAGGCTGAATATTTAATAAGCATGCTCAAACATTGATGATGGAGGCCAACGTTAACCACAATCATTTCTTGAATCTGTGCCAAACAGCCACAAGCCAGCATTGTCTGGTAATTGTCTTGCAACAACACTAATACATTTAACAGTATGTCACCTGTTCCAAGACCCTGGATCAAATTACTTTTTTATTAATTCAGCAATTTGGAACAAAAAACATTGGTCTAGCACCTATTAAATTGTAAATGCAAATTACTGAGTAAAAAAAATCTTCAAATATATATGGGAATTTCTCCATTGTGAGACAAATAAAGGTTTTTCTTATCATATATATATATATATACTCAACTGTATTTATCGAGCACTTTCAAACAGCCATCACTGCACACAAAGTGCTGTACATGGAGCAACTAACATATACAACAGTAAAGCAACAAATCAGTAACAAAGACACAAAGCAACGAACAGTAAAACCAAGAACAAATTTGAGTCATGTTGAGTCAAATGCCTAAGAATACAAGTGAGTTTTGAGGCGGGTTTTAAAGATGGGCATATATATATATATATATATATATATATATATATATATATACACACACACAGAGAGAGTGAGAGAGGCAGGGGGAATGAAGAGAAAGAGAGAGATCGATTGTTCAGAAGTGTGGAGGCTAATTCTACTGATAGCGTGGATCTTGTCAGTAAAAATCCATCAATAAATCGCATGACATTAAAAACCACATGGTTCAACGCAAGTAGCAAATTATAGTACAAATCTGTGCGTCCCTGTCTTTTTTAATATTTATTTTTCTTTTTCAGTACTGTATAGATCAGGTGTCACCAACATTTTTGAGGGTGAGAGCAACTTCATGTGTACCGATTGTGTGAAGGGCTACCAAATTGATACACGTCTGAAATAACATATTTGTCCAAAATACCTTCAATAATATGAGGATGTGTTATTTTTAATACTTGATGATTTAAATTGTCAGACTTTGATCGTGTTTCGAAATGTCTCACAGTACTGCCAATGTTTGCATTTTTAAATCATAATTTCTACTAGCAAATCACAATGTCCAGGCACTGGCGGGCTACTCAAGTGGTCTTCACGGGCTACCTGGTGCCCGCGGGCACCATGTTGGTGACCACTGGTATAGATCATCCTCCAACCTATCATCTGATGTTGGAAAAATAACTAGTAGAGACAATTTGTAAAGAGATAGCATTTTAGCTAGTAACTAGGGTTCACCATTCGATCTACTAGCTAGTTACTCAATTTTTTATTTATGATTAAGAGTAGAATTTTATCTAAACGCAATAGTAATATCCAGTGTCGAGGTTTAAGAATGACACATTAAACGGTGTTTGTGCACACTGAGGATAATCACCACATGTAGCCAGCATGTCATCAACATTTTTGATCTCAAGAAACGCTATATTATCACCTTCACTGTCCTGCTATGACCTACGAGTATGAATGATCTACCCAAACTATCTATCCAGCCGCTCTGTGTGTTTTCGCAAGTATATTCATGTATCATGACATCTTGCATGCTTAGCAGCTGACTCCCCACTGTTGTTTTTCTTATCGCCTGCTGTTCTTGTTTATTTTGGTGTGTATGAAGCTGTCGATCTCCCAAGGCAGATCTTAGCAAAGCAGAAAAATGAGAACATGTTCACGTTTTGCTCTCTCCTTGCACTTTAATCGTTTTAATGCATCATTCCCTCTGTGAACGGGCATTCATAACATATCTGTATACAGATTTGTATTAAATAAGACAATTTATCATTTTTTTCCCATACAATCAGAGTTTGGAGCACACGTAAAGTGCTTCTCGGAACATTCACGGGTGATGCGCAAACAGATTTCATATTTTTTCAGACAACTGTGGTTGCACTCCAAATTGTACCAATACTGGAATATTTCGAGGATTCAGTCTCCCAACCAGAGACGTTTTCTGCAAATTTAAATGTCTGTAATTTCTTAATTTTTATGTATTTGTTGTCACTGTGTGGACATTTACTTGAGTGTCGCTGGGTGTGAAAGACAAGCCAGTTGTTCTGGATTCCGGGCTAAACTTAGCTGTTGCTCCTTGACGATAGCCAAGCACTTTTTTTTCTCAGCCTACGGACCTGTTTCATTTTACCCAGTGCACATCAAGTCACCAATCAAGAATATATCGATCGGGTGAGCGTGAGCGTGGGCAAGGTAGCTGCTAGCCGTTGCCGAAATCTTCAAGGTCAACTCAACACCAATCTTTGAACAACTACAACAACAGTGGTTCAAACTCCTCAGATAGAGACTATTCAAGAAAAATAACTATTTCCCGAAATTCACAAAACAGCACACCCCTTGTGCCAATTGAAGTACGGAGCGGTGACGTCAAACGCTACATGTGCTGGACGATTCCTCTGTTCCGTCGTCATTGCTACAGCAACCTGTCAGATGGGTCAGTTATGTGGCCCAGTCTGAACGGGGCCAAATTCCATTTGGAGACTTGCTAAAAACAGTGTGGACAGTCAACCCATGCTTGGATCTACTAGATTAGTTAGTTAGTTAGTTAGTTAGTTAGTTAGTTAGTTAGTTAGTTAGTTAGTTAGTTAGTTAGTTAGTTAGTTAGTTAGTTGGTTAGTTAGTTAGTTTGACAGAGTCGTGCTATCTTAACCACGTTTCCCTCATACCCTTTGTCGTTTAAAGAAGTTCTAGAGCAGGGGTCACCAACGTTTTTGAGAGTGAGAGCTACTTCATATGTCCTGATTGTGTGAAGGGCTACCAAATTGATACACGTCTGAAATAACATTTATACAAATTACATTTAATATTAGAATGTGTTATTTTTAATACTTAATGATTTTAATTTTCAGGCTCTGATCATCTTAAAGATGTCTCACAATATTGCCCGTGTTTCCATTTTTAAATTATAATTTCCACTAGCAAATCACAATCCTAGCACTGGTGGGCTATTGGTGTGGTCCTCACGGGCCACCTGGTGCCCGCGTGTAACAACGTTGGTGACCACTGTTCTAAATGAAAGAGGAGAGAATCAAAGTATCTTGCCAGTCATCATAAAACTCTACAAGAGGAAATCTGACCTATCTACTATTCTAATGAATCCTAAAATCAGGTTTTACATAAATGAACACAAATTAACACAAGCAAAAACACTTCTGAATCATGACCAATAACTGTCAATCATAGATAGATATTCCAGAATTGGAGGACAATTTGGCTTCAAAATTCTTGAAAAATATTCTTTCACTTTTCTGGGCAATAAAGAGACAAATGGCATTTTATTCTGTACTCTGGGTTTATTAGGTATTTTTTAAAACTATTTTAAAGCATTATTTTCTGTGTTTTTATTTATTTATTTATTTTTAGATTTGGTCTCAGGAGAAGTAAATGTACCGGTACCCAGAAACTGCACGCTTTAATATTTTGTATGTGGATCATTTAAAATTTGATGGTTGGGCTATAAAATGTCCTCCAATTCTGGAATGACCCGTAGATAGAGAGAACTTCATCAACAACAACAAAAAAGAAATTGTCGCTCCAAGGACATTTCACCCCTGAGCTCTGACCCCTTCACTGTAGTGCACTGTATGCCTTCTTAATGTGGGCCACATAAAGTCTGAAAGCTGCTATTGTGGACCCACTGAAAGATGCTGTGTCTTCTTACTATCTATCTAGCAACTGTGCTCTCCGACCATATGAATTCTCACACACATTCCAACATCTAAGCGCACATCCAAGGTTGAAAGGTACTCTGCTGCCCCCTGCTGGACACAACTTTGCTTTTGCATAATACTCAAATGCTGCTCCGCACAGACTGTTCGCGTTCTCGCATCCTCGGTTCTATCACCAAGGACCTCAAGGTTAATCAATACATTGCAACTCCGTATTTGTTCCATTAGTCATCCGTCCATCAATTTTCCAGAGCACTTGCCCTTCGTCGGTGAGCTGCTGCCAATCACAGATAAAGTGGCACGGTACACCCTGGCCTTGTCACAATTAGTTTTGGGCAATGTAAATACAAAATAGGGCAAAATATTTTTATATGCTCACATTCTGACCACAATTGCAGATTTATAACAATAAAGCCATGTCACAAGATGCTACTGGACGGGTGGGGGGCGGGGGGTATTTTTTTTCTTCGCATTTACAATATAACTCTACAGCAGGGGTGTCAAACTAATTCTTGCCGCGGGCCACTTTGGAGTTACGTCTTCCCTCAGAGGGCCATTAAGTCAGTGAAACCGAATAAATGTTAGAATCATCACATCGTATTATTACTTGTACACATAAAAATGATGGCTCACTAGTTTTGAAATCAGTTAAGCATTTTTTCAATTGTTGCTCAAGTGAATATAAACAGGGTAACAAAATTATTGCAAAATCTCACCGTTATTTACGAAGTATGACAATTTAAGATTTCGGTGCAGATTTAAGCAAGGATCATGGAAGTTGACAAAGATGACTTGCTTTCACGGACCACATAAAATGATGTGGCGGGCTGGATTTGGCCCCCGGGCCTTGACTTTGACACATTCTCTACAGGAATGAAAAATGGCTGCCTGAATAATTCATGAATCAAAGACACACGCAAGCAATGCCTGCCAGCTGTGGGCAAACACAAACTAAAATTGAGTAATTAATTCAGGATTTGGACGGCTATAAACACAACATAATAACATCCAGCGAGTGCGCGCACGCGAGTGCGCGCACACACACACACACTGCCATTGAAATCTCAGAGTCTAGAACACATTGTTTGAAAGGCCTCTCAACTGGCAGGACAAACGAATAATCCCCTTAATTAATTAGCTCAATTGTTTCAGACATTTTAATTAGTCTAAAGTCTCTCTCACAGGGATGAGAGTGAAGATTAAAAGAAAACGTCTGGGTGTATCTTTTATGTATCTTCTTGTGTTCTTCTGACAAAGTTTACCTTTTACGGGATCACGTGGGGTCAGTGTACTTGAATTTTCAATTACAACATGCTGGAGGTGATAGGAGATATAAATGGACGCGAGCCAGGGGTATAAAAATTGCCTCTTGGTGGAATTTCGATGCTGATTTATGGCTGTGAAAAAAAAGTTTTTAATTAAAGAACTTTTGCTTGTTTGTTTTTTCTGATTTTTTTTAATGCATCGGACTGTACTTTTTTCATGACAGCCACTCTTGTTGTTTGTTTGTGTGTTGTTGGTCTATGAAATGAAACGTTAAGTCTGAGGCACACCTGGCTAAATTGTATGGTCCATTACTATATAAAGAGCATATTAGGCAGGAATTGTGGAAGAAAGTTCAAGTCAGGCAGACTTGTTACACGAGGGGCTTGGCCTATATGTTTGGCCACTTAAGCTGTTAAACTGGATTTAAACCAAATAAATCATTGTAAAAAAGGTTCATTACATCCTTTTTTAATACACTTTGTTCTCATTTAGGGTCAAACTGAGCAATAGCCTTGTTGGGTTTTGAACCCTTTAAATTTGCTGCATAACAACATATATTCTAACGAAACTCTGTGATCCAAATGACTTTTTTACACCCCTTCATGAGAAATTTCAAGTAAAAAAAAAACAGATTATTTCTGTAATGGTCAAACAAGGTCTGTCTCCATGACACAATTCTTTCATCTCTTTGCTTTGTTAAGCATTTGGCACAATTGTGCGACAACGCCGCGACCCGATCAGACGGTTGAGTCTATCTAATTATCGGAGTGGCGTGAAAATACGCGCCACTTCCACCTGATAGGGGCGCGCGATCATAACCAATCCACATCACAGAGGTCTGATTAGTCAGTCAAAATGTTTGACCCAGCGTGAATGTCATTAACAACAGTTGTGCTTGTGCGTGTGACTTGTATGGAAATGCGTGAAACATCTTGGCGCCTTGGTGACTCACACTCATGATTCCGGCTGATGCGTGTGTTTGAGTTTGTATGTGTGCGTGTGTGCTCTGTTGTTGATTAGTGGACAAATTAAAACACTATTGATCCAGCGGCCTTCTCCGGAGGTGACTAAGTTATGGCGGCTGGGCTTTTCATCGCCATTGATGGGAAGCGTGTGGCTGTTTCGCAACCGACTTTACCCAACGTGAAAATGCGACGACGTCACGCTTGACAGTCGATTGTGAAATAATAAATAACTAAATAACCTTCCATGCGACGGCCGGGTCTTGATCTTGATCTTACAGTGCATATTGCCCAATTCAATGAGCAGAGGAAATTAAGACAACTGCCGTGTTGCATTATTCCCAAACATTTTTTAGATGACAACAAAGCCTACTGTGTCACACACTGCAGTCACGAGAGTGATAATGGTCATTTGATTTGAATGGAATTTTTCTCCACACTGTTTTCATGTTATTTTGTGTCTTTACGGTGAAAAGGCCACCATGTATGGCATACGGTTGTACCAATTAGTCTCTGAGAAGTAAATTTTCTCTAATAAGGTATATCTGTGAGTGTTACTCAAAGATTTTTCCGCATCATGTTGTTAGGACCATCAACAACTAAATGAACAGATGACTTTTGTGTCGAGTGTATCACAGGAGACTTGTGAAGAGAAATTTCAAGTCACAAAGGTGAAGGCAGTCACTTCCTGTAGTAGTGGCCGAGACTGGCTTTGAACCTCTCACTGCTTATGTGTCGAATCTCACAAGTTTGTAAAGTGCCTCATATGACAACACGGAAGGTGAAAATGTCGTGAGTCAAGCAGTAGTAAACCATGTCGAAACTTCAAGGTGGGGCAGCAGCAACAGGGGGTCTCGTGAGGTTAGAGCGTACTGTACCTTTAAATGACGGCAATCGTTCGTTTTGAGTCTCGTCAGACGCACGCTTGCGTAGTCAGGAAGCCCGACGCCGTAGCTAAAGTTAAAATACGTTAGCAAGTGTGATGCCGGAAGTTGTAATATTAACTCAAACTAGCGTTCATGGTATGTGATAGTCGGTCACATTTGGAGATGCTATGCTTTTATTTGGGAAAGTCCTAACAGGAAGTAGCAGGCGTGTTACGTACAGATGACTGTACCAAAGTAAGGGGAAGACCAGCGCGGTGTGTCTACTTGAACGAACAGCGAAGAGGAGAGGGGGGCTAGTCCAAAAACAGGGCTGTTGTGTGATCGCTGACTCGACATGTCACGACATTAGCGCTAAGTGTGGCTCGGAAACAACCGTGTTTACCCCCCTCCCGCCACATACGTACACACACACACACACGGAGCGGCGGTAGTTACGCAGCCACGCCCCGTACGCCGCGACTTGCGTGCCCCCTCCCTCCAAATACAACTGCTGGCGGCGACGAAGCGAGGCTGCTCTCTCGGGGAACCATGAGGGAGTACAAAGTGGTGGTCCTCGGCTCCGGCGGCGTCGGCAAATCCGCGCTGACCGTTCAGTTCGTGACAGGGTCCTTCATCGAAAAGTACGACCCCACGATAGAGGATTTTTACCGGAAGGAGATCGAGGTGGACTCGTCGCCGTCCGTGCTGGAGATCCTGGACACCGCCGGCACTGAGCAGTTCGCCTCCATGCGGGACTTGTACATCAAAAACGGCCAGGGCTTCATTCTGGTCTACAGCCTGGTCAACCAGCAGAGCTTCCAGGACATCAAGCCTATGCGGGACCAGATCATTCGGGTGAAACGGTACGAGAGGGTGCCCATGATCTTGGTGGGCAACAAAGTAGACCTGGAGGGCGAACGGGAAGTGTCGTCCGGCGAGGGCAAGGCGCTGGCGGACGAATGGAACTGTCCCTTCATGGAGACCTCGGCCAAGAACAAGACTTCGGTGGACGACCTGTTCGCCGAGATAGTCCGCCAGATGAACTTTGCGTCCACGCCGAGTGGCGACGATCAGTGTTGTTCGTCTTGTGTCATTCTGTAAAGGAAACATCGGCTCCTTGCTCGCTTTTATTTTTTGCCATGGTAAGTCGAGTTGACTGCTACGTTGCTAAGAAGCGCTCTTTAAAACTATTTACTTCACATTCCTATAAGTTAACGCTGATGCTTTTATCGCCCTTTGTTTGTTTGATGGCCGCATAGGGTTGACAAATTAAAAGGAAAAGTTTGTGGAAGGGTGGGGCGGTCGCAAAGACAGAAACCACCACATTCTTGGTGAGGGTCCGTTTAGACATGCAAACCATGTCGTTTGTACGTGTCAGCATATGATTACAGTCCGATGGTATTCTCAACAGTTTCATTCACGTCTTGGTGAATGTGTTGTGTTACCACACACTAAAACTACCCGATGTGTCTTCAAAATAGTAATAACATCTTGCCTACCAATGTCAGTGTCATGATTCGTATGTTCAACCACAAGCGTAGCGGGTCCATTGTAAAACTTTACAACCTGTTGCTAGCTAGTTCAACGGAACTGCGCTTTTTTTGTGGTCACATGGCATCACTTGTTGTTCGGCAGAGTACAAAAGGCTCAGTCATGACTGCCCCATTGGCCAATGAGAAATAGGCAAACGCCATTTACTAGGAAATTGGCACCTAATGCACAATTTTGTGGCCTCCCTTTATTGATATTAGACCCCAAAATACAAACTCAAACGGTAAACGGTAAGCATGGTCTTGTGCCATTAGACCATCGATTCTTACAGCCCCCAGCAAACTACATCGCGAATCGCTCTATGTCAGGACTACGGTAAGCCAAAGGCCCCCCCCCCCCCCCACCATAACTGATGTTAGGCTGGGCTATATTGTCCTTGCTCGACTGTGTATGAATTCAACAATCAAATCGATTTGTGGTTGACTCGATATCATTTATGCCTCCTAAGTTCTGAACTCCTGTTTGAAAGCTGCCCATTAGTCATAGCTGATGGCACAATGTCCTCCTTAAGACGGACGTCAAACACCTTGAGACTCTGTCAATACCGCACAATAGACCGACTTCCCACCAATCAATCCCATCACTTATTTGCGCAATACGGGGCGGAGGGGTCCTCAATATTTTACGGTTCTGACTTGCGGTTCAGATTGTCACGCAATAAACTAGTTAGCGCAGTAGAATGACGATATGCCATCATGCGGCACAAGGAGGCACGTTTAGCTCCTACTACGTGCTTTGGGTTTTTCAGTTAATTGTTTGATATTCAGAGTCCTTCAATAGATATTGTGTTAAGTAATTAGTCAGACTGTAGAATGTTCCACCTAAATCATTTGGGTTCTGTCACTAATATAGAAACTGAACTCGGTCATAGACCGAGAACCCCATGTACACCGAGTCCAATGTGCATGCGACTAAATATACGAATGAAGACTTTTATAATGAGCGTGTAAGGTAACTTGGGGAGTCCAGTGGCTTGCTCAGTGGGACACTGGCAGCACAACCTCCTGACCTTGTGACTTTTTGGTCCAGTTTTCTGCGAACCTCTGACCTCGGAGTCTTGAAACCAGCTCCTTCCGGACTGAGCCACACTTTTGTTAGTTTTTTTGGGGCGCGGGGGTTCATTCTGATCGCATTGAGGAAGTGTCTGACTCGTTTGCAGAACTGGAGAGACAAGTTCTTGCAACTCTGAGCTTTAAAAAAAAAAAAAAAAAAAACTTAGCCGTTGTTTGTCTCACACAACACTGCATCGGCTTGTTTCACTTTCTCTGAGCTTCTCCCGGAGTTCCTGTTTTGGCCCGCATCCTTGGAGTCCTTTGTGGTCCTGGCGTGATTGGTGACCATTGTTTTTGTTATTTGTGGCAGTGTGTTGCAGCAAGTGTGTCTTGTTGGCGTCTCAGCCTGGCCTCGGAGGAAAAATGAAGAGGAGTGCTGCAGGGAAACAAGAGGAGGAGGAGGAGGAAGAGGGGAGCAACTGAGGCAGAGGGGAGGGGTCCGTCCACTCTTCAGGAATTCTGCTGGGTCGGAGAATCTTTGCGGTGCGGTCCGTGCCCACAGTTGAGGTTGGATCGCACTGGTCCCAGCCCACCAAGGAACTCATATTTCTCCTTCAAGGAAATGGCGCGGTGAACATTCAAAGGAGATTAAGACTCTAAAGTATATTTTGTTCATAACCATACTCAATCCTTGGACGGGTACAAACTTAGAGGTTCTTTTAAGGTTTTGTTTTTGCTCCAAAGTCTAACAAGTTGGTGGTGGAATAACGCAACTACTGTCTTTTTCTCTGGGTTACAAGGAGATTTGACGTGAGGACCACCGCCTCGTGTCCAGTGCCTTTTTTTGTTTTCTTGTTTTTTTGTTTTTTTGTTTTGGTCACCCTCATTCAACACACTTCAACTGTTCCTGTTTAGTGCCAACACACCCCAAGGTGGCTTCAGAGGTGTTCTGTCCAAGGAATGGTGCTCTTCTCTACGTTTGGGTCTTTTCATTGATTTTGTTTTTGGTCCCTCCCGTAAGATGACGGCGTTTAGCGTTGCAGCCAGTGTTGAAACGCACAGGTACTGGAATCATTACGACAATGCCACCAAACCACTTGCGGACCTCTTCAATCAATGTTTGACTTTGTCGGACAAGTGATGATGATGATGTACATGTGTGGACCAATCTAATCCTGATTGTAATTTCAATTTTGGACCAGCCTTTTAACGTTGAGCGGTCTGTTTAAAAAAAAAAAATCTTTTAATACAGATGGCATTTTTTTAAAAAACAAAACCACCAGGCTGTGTTCTTTTTTTTTTTGTTCGCTTCTTTGTTCCGGTTTTATCATGTCCCAATTTGTTTAAAAAAATAAATAAAATAGAAACAAGCTTTTTTTTAACATGTTCAAATTTGACAGGTATTAATAATCTTATCTGTCGTGTCAAATTTAGAATACTAAATTAATATTATTTAGAATATTTTTACGTTACAGGGACGTTAGAAGAACGCAGGATCCTCAGTTTTTGGCGGTCCCAGGTTACGACTTTTCCAGGTTAAGAACGTCACACAATTAACTAATTTGGTGCATCTCGTAAGATTACGTGGTGTTCGGCTCAGTTAAAGCCTTCCTATTCTCCCATTTGAATGTTTTATATTTCTGGCGTAGAAGTTTTTTTTTTAATGCAAATATTTATTGTAATTATGATTTTACCCGAGAGCAGGTTAGCTATCTCACATTGGGACTTGCATATAAACTGGGATGACATATTAAACTGAAGACCGGCTGTATATTAAAATGTAATTCAGGAAACAGCTTTCAAAAAACATGTTGACTCACACAGCTGTCATGGCTGAAACTAGTCCTTGATCGGGAATGTTCACCCAAAAGAACCCCCAAAAAACTTACTTCTCATATAATATGCTGAGGTTTCGTGCGACATGCTGACATTTTGCGTAACGGCGTTGAGGCGATCGGCCCGTCTTTTGGAATATGAGTCCTTTATAGAGTGTTAACGTGAGATCTGGTGGTACGCTGACTTCGATGCCTATCACCCTAGTCTAGGCTTGTCCTTTTGGCAAAATTGCCAAACACCAAAAAATAATAATAAATAATAGCACAATGTGCAAATGTGGTCATTTCTGTTCCCCGAATAGTTGGTCAAATTGCAAAATGTACAATGATTGGACTCCGAGGCGGTTCCTCTGCTTAGCTTCATGCGGCTAGGCTAGTTTGCAAATCCATAAACACCGCTTTGACGATGCTCTGACAAGTCACAATACTTCCTCCCTCAACTCGGAAACGATGCGGTTGTCGTTTGTGCAACATAACAGGAAATAAGGCGACCAACGGTATCATACTTGCGCTGAAACTTTCCGTTCCGTGCAAAAACAGAAGTCTCCCGAGTGATTGCCACCTTGAAAATGCACCCACTCTTGCCCGTGATCCTCTTTTTCACGATACTTGGACTCATCGTGTCATGCCAATTCCCGAGCTGTATCACAAAAGGCAAAGAACACAGAATTTGGATTGGCACTGTCAAGACAGGTATTAAATTCCATATCTGTACTGTATTTACGTGTGTGTCGATATTTCAGTCATGCGAATCGGCGGGTTGTGTTACACCCGCGAAAGCTCGGCGTCTTTGCTTTGGCCGACGCGACCGCGGAGCTGATCACCGCCATCTATAAGGTGAGGACGCCATTAATGGAGGACCTCCACTCCACAATAGAGCGGAACCTATGAAATTATTTGAGAATGACAGTTTCTTCCTGGCTTTTTATACAACAGTAATTCCAAAAGTAGGAGCAACCTCAGCAAAACACACCAGAAATAATAAAAGTTGAGATCAACTGTTGTAGTTCATATTTTACAGTGGTCAACTCCTGTTTGCACTTTTTGTTGGGGGGGGGGGGGGCACTTCGCCCAAAATCGAGATCTGCACATCATTTTTTTGCTGTGTTTTTCTTTACACGTGCAAGTTAATGTTAAAAAAATGAGACGCACGAGACAGGAATCATCTTCACGATTTATGCTCGGTCATTAAAAATGACAACCCAGACCATTGGGAGCATGAACACGATATCTGTTTCACACCTCGCTTTTTTTGGGTGAGGCAGAGAAGGACGGATGACATTGTGCAAGCCGTCAGCGTATTGCGCAAAACCCCAGCATGCCTCATGACAGCTCATTGCATCAATGGCTGTGGCTCAGTTTTTTTTTCCGTTTGTTTTTGTTTTTTAAGTCACACTATCTGTTAAGACTGTTAAAATGGATGCGCTTCACATGTGGCGATATCTTTGGCTTTTTTGGCAACACATAAGTGAACAAAGTGTTGGGTTTTTTTCCACGATCATGACAGTTTGGCCCTGGAGCCATTTTGCTTGTTTTCATTGTTGCAAAACCCAAACAGCTTCCCTGAGTTGCTTGTGTTGGAACTTAGTAATCGTGCGGTGTGCACAGTGTAGGCTCTTAGAAAGCCAACTAAAAGTAATAATAAGTGGTATAGAAAGTAGACAATATGTTTAAAATAATTTGGTAAACTCCAACCTTACAGGTGTCAAACTCAAGGCCCGGGGGCCAGATCTGGCCCGCCACATCATTTTATGTGGCCCGCGAAAGCAAATCAATCATGTCAAGTTCCATGATGCTTGCTAAAGTCTGAACCATAATTTGAAATTGTCAGAGGTAATCCACAATAACAGTCCTTATTGTAGACTTCTGATATTTAAACTAGTTATTCATCAATTTGTTGTGCGCTGCGTATGTAATATGTGTAGGGAATTAAACAATTATATGGTTTCCCAAAATTCATAACGGCCCTACAAGGGAAATCGTAACTAACTGAGTTACACCCCTGTCCTACTGTGTTAAATGACTTCAGTCTTTTTTTTTTTTTTCCGTCGGTCGCAGTGAAGGCGAGCCTAATGTTTGCATGACGTCCTGACACACACGTGGTGGAAATTGAACTCTACTTCAAACTATTGCTTGATAAGAGCGTTTATTGCTCCTCATAAACCAGAGTGTGTGAGCGTGGACCCCCACCCCCGCCATCTTTTGACTGTTTCAATCAGAGGCCGTGGAGTAAACATCTGATAGCTGAAGAATTTGCCCTTTGGTAGAAAACAGCAGTGCAGCGAGCTCTTCTTTCTTTTCATCTCTGTTGGAGGGTGTCACTTCCTGCCTTCAACCTCGTATTTGCTGACTTAGGTATCGCAAAGTGGTTTATTTTATTTTTTTTAAATGTCATCGGAGGTGGTCACGTGATGTGGTTGCCTTGGTTAAGGGGGAGTTGAGATGCGGTATGGCTGCTGGTGGTGGTGGTGGGAGGGGGGGGTATGGCCTCGTGACCTCGCTACCGCGATGGTGGTGATGTCAAGGGGGTCGGCCATTTTGACCGCATATCTACTGTCAGCGTGGCATTAAAACTGCTTTTTGATCTCATGATGATCAATCGGACTTTTCTGCTGGAGTCGGAGTGTTGCTAGCATGAGTGGGTGGGTTCAACATTTTTTTTTTACACAAGACTTAATCACTATATAGACTCCTCACTGAATTACAGGCTGCCTCTGCTCCCCGAGCGCCAGAGTGCTATTTCGGAGGCTGTGTTGTGTACAAGCTTGCGGTTTTCTTTTTTCCTTCGCTGTAGCTTGCTGGCATTCCTCCTAACGGTATTAGCCTCCTTTTATCAAGTTACTCAATGCTCGCTAATCAAGTCCCTAAAAAAGTGCCGGGGCAGCAACTGTGTTAAATCTTAAGCGACAACAAGATGATTTAGCCCGCGCATCGCGGTCAACGAGATTCCGAGTGCAGAAGTGCAACGTGAACTGTTGTCTGTCGAATAATTGTTAACATTCAACTTTAACATTCAATTTATTCAACTTTCTTTTTATTTAATGTGAGGTCATACACAAGCAAAGAAATGCCAAGCGCGCGGTAACAGCTCTTGCCGTATTTTGTCAAAGTTAAGATGAGCAACGTAGCTAGCATACCACACATCCTGTATCTTCTTTGACATTGTGATGACCACGCGCAAAAGGATGACGACGGGTTCTATTTCAAAACACTCAAAACTACTATTGAGGTGTTATACAAAATATTTTAATAGTTAAAACATCTATATTGTGATTGTGTGTATGGGTGCATTCTTATTTTACTACTGTTGCTTTGTTGATGCTTTGGCTATATTGCAATGAGCAGCAAAAACACAGCTTGCCAAGGCATAATAACGATTTGAAGTCGGAATTTGCTTTTGACTCTTTAGGCACAGTTTTCCAGAAAAGTAGAGTTAATCCTTTCTGATGCTCACTCAGGAGATTTGCAAAGGTCTCCGGATATTGGTCTAAATCCCGTGTGATTTGCTGAGGTCATGCTGAATTCTTCTTTTTAACTTCTTTTTAAAGTTGTTTAACTTCCAGTGCAAGATGTCAAGTATTCCATCAGCAAGTCTTTTCAACCGGAAGCATAATTGCCTCTTTGTAAATGAGAATAATGATAACGATCAAAGATATAGCGCAACAGCTCTGATCACAAGCCGGTATTGCAGACTGCTGACCACTAACAACTTCCGGTGATGCAGGTCACACGCCATCATAAGTTAAAAATGTACCCGCTTTATTTTATTTTATTATTATTTTTTAAATACTTTTTGTGAAAATGAGACTGATAGGATGATTAGGGTGCAGTGAACGTTAACGCAAAAAACTATATGACTAACATGCACAAAGACACACAAATGGTTTGGGTTTTTTTCTCCTCTCGCCCTCGCGATCAACTTGGGAACAGTCCGCGATCTACCGGGAGATCGCGATCGACGGAATGGGCACCCCTGCTGCATACTAAAATTTTCCGCACAATCAACTGCAGCGTCAAGTCCGATTCCTAGGTCGGTGGTGGACATCCCGTGCATCTTTTCCCCAAAGAAAATTGTCCTATTCAGAATTTCTCACACGCTACTTTCCGCAAAGAAGCCAACACTTTTTTAGACCGACTGTCAGGTGTGTAAGAGCTGATTGTCGCTCCGTCTTTTTTTACCTCCGCGAGTCAGGGAGCGGCCTTCTCCCCGTGGAGCTTGCTGCACCGCAGATGGCAATGCCCCAGAATTCCTCCCATTCCCAGCATTCCTTGCACCGGAATGCCTGGACATGTTTTCACCCGGTAGCCGTGAAGCAACGGGAAAGGGAGCCGGTGTTTACGGATGCGACTCGCTTGTTTTGCGTAGCTGTGATATCTCTGCTTCTGAATCGATTCATAGGCTCACTTAATTTCGGTTGATCGAGTCCAGCCGTCAGGGAAAGAATCGCAAAGGTTGCGAAAGCCTAAAAGCAACGGAGCGGTTCATTATCGCCGATGTGTCGCAAGATGTATCCCGACAGTTGGAATTATGCCCATTTGGAGATCGTCACAGAAAACCCAACAAAGAAAGTGGGCCAAAGGATCCAGTCAGACCGGACCGGTTGCTTATGCCATGCGCGTGCGGATGAGTACTTTTTGTTAGGTGACTTTGCGACTACATTTGTAATGATGACCGGTTTGGCAGAATGCGGTGAAGGTATAATAAGGAAGCGTGCTTTCACGCAAGTCGTGAGCTCTCTCTGCTCTGAATCAGTTCGTGTTTTTTTTTTTATGCAGTGTCCTTTTCACTCCTCGGTTCGGTTCCGCATACCAAAATGGCAACACACCACACTCTTTTCTTATCGTTGAGTCAGTAAAGAAGAAGGTTTGTTGGAGAAACCCCGATACAGTAATTCATCGTTTATTGCAGTTAATGGGGACCGAAACCACCCGCGATGAACGAAAATCCGCAAAGTAGCGACCAATTAACGTATACAGGAAAAAAAAGGCCGCAAACAGTCCGCGAGAAGCTGCAAAACGCATGCAAAACACAAAAAACATGTTCAGTTCTGTACTCCATGTATATGAAAATTATTTATTATTATTATAATTTTTTTATGAATATGTTTGAAAAAATCCGCGATGCACTGAATCCGCGATAAACAAACCGCGAAATAGCGAGGGATCACTGTACCGCAAACCAGCGAATAGGTAAGTGTACTTTCAAAGCATGACGCAAGCAGCACACTTGTTCAGGCGTACGAAAAAGACGGCTCTATTCGGTCAACCGTCCAATGTGCTGATGTCACCATTTTGACTTTCAAGCATGGTCAGAGCTTGTCAAGCACGCGTGACTTCATCCTGCCTCACAGAATACAAACAAGAGCCGGCTACAAAGATGTTTAGGGTATAAATAAATAAATAAAGAATGGAGGTTGTGTGGAGCTACGCTAGAATGCATTTGGAACCATACCATGACCACCTCTTTCTGCGAGACCGGTTAGTTTGGTCCACACCAGTTTGCTCTGTTCACACCTGTTCAAATGAACCACACAAAGTTTTTGAAAGAAGAAAAAAAAACACCCCAAAAGTGACTCTGTCATTTAGGTCTGTCGTAAATTCTGCGCAAGCATCAGACTGACTGGCAGAGTTCCTGAGGTTTGGGTGTGGTTTCACTCTCCGCCACAAGACTTATGGTTTGGAACAAGTCCTTGTCGTTTATTGAGTACAGTATAAGCTCCATGCGCAAGGCCTGCCTTCAGACGGCCATACGTAACCACTTTAGCGCATACGTGCATTGAGAGAAGAGTCAGATGAGTTTCTGCCATTTGCGTAATTGCGCACGATCGTGGGGCGAAAACTGCATACGGGCCTACGTTGCGTGATACTTTGGTGGGAACCTCTCTTCAGGAACATAATGACAGGCACACTCCCCTAACTTGTGGCTCCGCTACAATGGCCGGGAGCATTCTGGGACCAGGCGACAGAAGAATAGAATCCTCATGTCTGGGATGGTTTGGTCGACGCCTTCAGTGACCGATCTCTTCGTTTGTCTCCACCGAAATGCACGGTGCATTTCAGGATCTGGGATGTAGCCACTGTAAGGGGGTTGTCAAATATGCAAATGACGCATGGAATCTTTGTCTTTTTCGCCCTGGGTTCAATGTGCCCTTCTATCAAAAGCCCTGGCCCCAGCCAGGCCCCCCTCAGTAAAATTAATTTAGAACCGCCACTGACAATTAGGCTTTTGTAGCGTGGCGATAAATAGGGTACTGTCCATTGATTTCTTGACAGACAATTTTCACCTTCTTGTTACAATGGGGGTGAATGCAAAGCACAGTTGTCAAAGTCAAGGCCCGGGGGCCAGATCTGGCCTGTCATATCATTTTATGCGGCCCGCGAAAGCAAATCAAGTATGTCAAGTTCCATGATGCTTACTAAAGTATGAACCAAAATTTCAAATTGTCATTCTTGATTTAAAAAGTAGTGTCAATCCATCCATTTGTTGTGCGTTGTGTATGTAATATGTGAAGGTGATAAAACACTGATATGATTTCCCCAAAATTCATAACGGCCCCCCAAGGGAAACCGTAACTACAATGTGGCCCACGACAAAAATTAGTTTGACACCCGTGCATTAAAGGTATGCATTAAATGTGTCTTGGTTTTTGCAAACCCGACCACCCTAAACTGAATTAGAGCTCGAATGGAAATTGTGACATGAACTATAATAATTAAGTATTATTTTTTTACTTATTTTTTTATTTTTATTTTTTGTGAGAAATTAATAAAGAGGTGCAGGTGATTGTTGACTTCCATGCAGGCAGCCTGGTATCAGATCCTACTGAAGCGTATGAATGGGAAAATCTATGAATGTCTTTATGTCCTGTGATTGACTGTCACCCAGTAGTCGGCACGAAGGAGAATGAGCTCCAGCTACTTGAAACTCTGAATAGGACGAGCGGTGTGGAAAATGGAGGAAAGTTACAAGCATGGTCACGGAACACCACCATTGCATTTGTCATCCACATCATCACAGCACAAGAGTGGCTGGAGTTAGGCTTTGCGGCATCCTCCTCCAGAGCCCGGCGCTGGGTCATGTGAGGGTTTCCCACCACCCCCATCTATACCCTGCTCTGTCATCGCAGCACTCCCCTCCCCCACCCCGCATTCTGATGCCGCGACATCCCTGACCTTCCTACCCGGTCACCCCCGGCCTCCTCTTTCCATCATTTTCCATCGCCTCCTTACTTCCCCGCATTCCATCGGCTGTCATATTGCTCCTGAGGTGTGTTTGATTGTCTCTGCGCACTCTCCTTCCTTCACCCCCCCCCCCCCAACTCCCCTCCTCCCAGCAACTACCAGTCAGGAGTTGTGATTCATCATCAAATTTTGTTCCTCTGGCGCATTTTATGCAACATCTCTTGCGTAACCTGAGCAGCAGGCAGGCCCGAGAAAACCAGGTGGGAACAAAATAAATAACGCGAAACCTTTCCTGTGTAGTTATAGAAACAATATGGATGCGTCTTTACTGACTCAGTTTAGGAGGAAGAATAGCAGGCTGCGGAATTTTGGTGAAGAATCTTTACGTTTATTTAACTTCCCCTTCAATCTGTAACAACAGCCGCCACACTTTTCGGCAGGGTTCGAGTTTTTCCAGCGGCTCCGTTAACATAACATTAACGTTTAAGGTATCAGCCAGGCCTTTTCATTGTTATTTTTACAGTTAATGCAACAGTAAGGAAGAATGATTTTGATGTTTTTATTGCTCGCACTCTTTTATTCCCTCCCAGGGACAAATCTGAACGATAAAATGCAGCTTGAGAGGTGTGCTGGAAAAATTAAAATGGAACACATTCGAAATGGAAATCAAAACTAAATTCTATAGGTGAGAGTAAAATTACTCAAAAAAAAACAACAACAACACTAAAACCATCTGCTAAATTCTCAACCCAAACTATTTTGAAACCTCCAGCTCTTGTTTATTTTCTTTTCACGCACCGCTGGGAGTGCACTGCTATTTGTCTCTCCTATGTTAATAGTTTGCCAAACATGGGCCTTGGCAGGAAATGCCTTTCCGTGTGGCAAAGGTGACTCATTGGCACTGATCGACACACCACCTCCACCCACAATGCCAAAGTAACTTCACCTACGTACTGTCGGAAGCGAGTCGTGCTTTTTCCTCTGCAAACCGCACCGTTTTGGCAAACAATAGAAAGTCATTCAGAACATTGTGTGGTTGTTTATGCATTTAAAAAATGAAAAAGCTGTGCATGACGTTCCAAACTTTGACAATGTTTGTTGGTATGGAAGCTATTTACCATATGATTATTTTTCGTGATAGGTTATCTTTAAAAATGTCCCGGCGATGACTCTTTTGGGGAATTTTGGAGCGTCAAAGCCCGCAGGAAATTGCTCATATCCCGTGTGGAGCGGTGGAAGAGGAAGTCTCCTGTGACACTGGGAATCTGTGGCCTCGTGACCCACATTAGCGCCACTGGGTACCCACATTTTTTTTTTTTCATGCAGCTGCTGTTTTCCCAAGTCTCTTTGTTTATGGGACTGCAAAGTATACATTGTGCATTTTAAGTGCAATGAAGCTGTATAATAATGCTGCCAAATCATTTTACCGTTATGGACAAAAGAATCGGGACAGTTCTCGCAATCAAACCAATCAGACCTTATCATATCTCTTCCTTTGTTTTTGAACTGTTTTTGTTTTGGACCACATGTCCATATTACCGCCCCCCCCCCCCCCCGCCCATACAATATTATCATCAATAATAATAATAATAATAATATAGTTATACATTTAGTTTTTGGGAGAAATTAATTGTTTACCCATACACACACACATCATATATATAAAATCATATACATTTCATTTTTTTGTGTAATAAAATAATTTAAATTAAAAACAAATTTGCATTCTTTCATAATTAATGATAAATGTTATATTTAGTAGTGCTGTTTTTACTTTTCAATATTTACATTCCCCACGTTTGTACAAAACAATCAGAATTTTTGAAAAAAGAACACATATGTTACATTATTTCAAATGCTTACATTTTTGTTTCCCAAGTTGTGAAAATGAATTTAAATTACTTTTTCATAAGGTTTACTTTCATTTTTACTGGTATGTGCATTTTGTTGTAAATTTCACTCGCATACAGTATGTTTTCAGAATTTTCAGAGCAGTGGTTGCTTTCTTTGCAAGGAATAATACGGAAATATAATTCAAATTAATTTACAAATTATGAAAAATGAATGAGCGCGTTTCAATTTTTGCTGGAATCTTATTCAAATGTGACGGGTTTTTTTGTGTTTGTTTTTTAATCCGGTATTAGTCCAGTATTTATAATGTCACCTTAATCCATTTTTCATTTTTTAAAGAAATCTGTAGAAAATTGTTTGCTTTCTTTCTGCAATGGCCAACTGTCCCAATTCCTTTGCCCACTTGTCATATTGGGAAATTCCCTCCACACCAATTATTCTCAGTGCGCACATTCTGTCGCGGACCACTTAAACTGTGAGCACGCACGAAACAAGCACTCCAGCATAACTGTCACATGTGAATATGACACTGAATAGCTTCTATAGTGTCAAGTGACGACCACAGCACTGACAGGAAGGAAGGGTGGATCCACAATTCCTGTGCCCAGACCATGACTGGGACTTCTCATGCTCACGTTCTTCTTTGTTGCCAGTTCGCCGTCTAGTGTGTGGAAAGTCAACATGCTCCAGAAATTACGTTACTTTTAAAAGAGTACAGTGCAAAAGTAATAAAATTAGAAAACCTACAGTATGTCTTCTTTTAAAAAGTTAAATATTTTTTGGGGAATATTTACAATCATATTTTGAAGTCTATTTTTAAGAATAGTTCAAATCATGTTGTTAACATATTTCTAATCATATGTTTGAGTTTATCCATCCATCCATTTTCTGAACCGCTTAATCCTCACCAGGGTCGCGGGGGTGGTGGAGCCTATCCCAGCCGTCTTAGGGCAGTAGGCGGGGAACACCCTGAATTCGTTGCCAGCCAATCGCAGGGCACACAGAGACGAACAACCATCCACGCTCACATTCACACCTAGGGACAATTTAGAGCGTCCAATCAGCCTGCCCTGCATGTTTTTGGAATGTGGGAGGAAACCGAAGCACCCGGAGAAAACCCACATAGGCCACATGCAAACTCCACACAGGGAGGCTGGAGCTGGAATCAAACCCGGTACCTCTGCACTGTGAAGCCGACGTGCTACCCACCGGACTACCTCCAAAAACATGCATGGCAGGCTGATTGAACACTCTAAAAATTGTCCCTAGGTGTGAGTGTGAGCGTGGATGGTTGTTCGTCTCTGTGTGCCCTGCGATTGGCTGGCAACCGATTCAGGGTGTCCCCCGCCTACTGCCCGAAGACAGCTGGGATAGGCTCCAGCACCCCCCGCGACCCTAGTGAGGATCAAGCGGCTCGGAAGATGAATGAATGAATGTTTTCAGCCATAATTGTGTTGGATATTACCGGTATATATTTTTCTTTATCATTTTAGTAAACATTGAATATAATTTCAAATTATAAATTACATTTAATTAAATAATTTAATTTCAACACTATTCACAACATTTTTTCCCAAATGAAAATAACCAACGGATTCTTCCAATCCTTAATTATGAAACTAATATTAGCAGTTTTATATTTATTTTAATATTAACACAGCTTCACACCTCAAGTATTGGTGAAACCGCGGCTGCTTTCTTTCTCAAAGATGGGTTTCATCTTCCCCTCCATTGAACAAACACTCAATCATAGTATTTTGTTCACATTCATAAATTCGCTTTAGAGCCGCGTTGGCCATTGTTTTGTCTGGTTTGCCCCCCTATTAGCTGCTCAACATAAATCAGCAAACTCGCCTCTTGAGTTTGTGTTCCGTATTCATTTGACAGAAGGACAAATGTTGACTAAATCAGATTTCCAAGCCGCCAAATGCCTCCCTTGAGATTTGTTTTCCTTTTGCGAGCGTGATTAGACTCAGGTTGATTGATATTGAATGTGTGAAATGTCAGCTGGAATGACTTGTGCACCAATTAGAGCTGGGGCGGGGGTGGTGATCAATATCAAGACTGAGCATATCAATGAGGCTGGAAGGGAGAAAATCAAGGTCAGAGGATTTGAGTTGATTGAATGTCATGAGGAGCCAAAAAAAAAAAAAAGTATGCGTGTGTTATTATCATAATATTTTTCTGTGTGCGTACACTGCACTCGAGGCATCCTATCAGTTTCACGTCCACACAAAAGTTTTTTTTAATTACATTAAAAAGCAGGTCACTTTTAACCTACAGTAGCACATGACCTACATCACAGGAAGTTGTGAGCAGTCTGTAATTGCAGCTAGATCAGAGCCATTGAGATATATCTTTTTTTTAATTAATTTATATTTTAATGGCATCCTGGCCATATGGACCTTGAGGGGCTTAGTAAACCCCTCGGCTGGTCAACTCCCAACTCCCCCCCTTCCTAAATAAAAGGGTCTACTGTTCAACGGGTCTCTTTTCTCAAAATTCCTGTCAGGAGTGACTTATCTTTCGTTTTACGTCCCGCATGGACCTTTTCATTCAAATAATGATTTTTTTTTTACTCCATTTGATTAACTCTCTGTTACCCTTCTTCCCTATCGTGCTCTCTTTTTTTTTCATAATGTGCGCGTTGTTTTGAGGAAGTCTACACTTTAGACCATATGGTGCCTGCTGAGCAAAGATAAATCCCCACAGGACACACGCGCGCACCCACACACACGCCACATAACGAACCCACCTACGTTATCACATTTAGCACCTTCGCGTCTGCGGTTGTGTAACAGCAATAGGCAACCTCAGTGTTTTCATGTCAGCGAGTCTTCTTCCTCCTCCTCCTCCTCAGTTGATGTGATGTCTGCCTACCAGCCTGTGCTTGTCAACGTGTACTGTGTACCTATCCATACACACATATGGGCTCTCAAAGAACTTGTCTGAGTCGTTCACTCGTATCCTCCGCATTGTTTCAAGGAGAAGTCAGGTCAAAAATGGTCTTGACACTAGCGCGTTGGTGGAATATACACATGAAGCAGCTGTTTCATTATGTGTGTGAGTGGTTATTTTTGTAGTTTATTTTACAAGTGCTAACCTGAAGCATTTTTGGGATTGGGCCACATAAAAAGCAAAACATCTGCCAATAAGATCCAATACAAGTGTACTAAATATCAGGCCTTTCAGAACAGCACATCCTGTACACAAAACGAGAACCAGTCGAGTGCAAAAAAAAAAAGGCAACAGAAGGCACATTGAGTTTCAAAATCGCTGACGCAGGCCAACTAATTGCTTCACTTTGCACGTCTGACCTGCAAAGACTTGCATCACCTTGAAACTTAAAAAAAAAAAAAGGGGGAAGGCCATTGGGATCAAAGAGTGTCACACTTCCTCTTTCTCCTTCTCTGTGTTAACAATGTAAGACTGCCATTTTGTAAGAAATATGGTGGTGGTGTGTGGGGCTGGACGGCGAGGGGCAGATTGTAAACCCCTCAGGCACCAACCTCCTCCCCTCCCGCCTCTTGTGCCCAAGTGCCTATGCTGCGCTGTCACGGACGAGGGCACAGCTGGGCGAGAAAGAACAGAAAGGTTTGCTGAATGCTGCTTTGATTGCTAGTGCAGCAGTTGAGGTAACAAAAATGTGGACAAGAACAGAAAGCAAAAAGGCATTTTCAAAAGACAGCTCAACTTCAGACGTGGTCTGCTCGACCCGTCGCCATGACGACGCCACACTTGAAACCACTGTTTAATTGGTGCGAACTGTACTTCTATCCCGTCCCACTGTGAATATTACAATTACATAACCTGCATCATTATGCAAACAAGGTCGGTAAATATGCTCTTGGGCTTTGTTATGAGGGAATATCCTTACTGGAATATCCGAATCAAAATGTAGAATGAAGTGTATCTACATCGGAATTTTTTTATGTATGAAATAAAGTTATAACATTAAAATTAAATATCATTTATTTATGTCATTATTTTAAAATTGATACTGAACAAAAAAAGTGCATCATTCTTGTTTTTGCTCCATTTTTCCTGAAATGAAGATTTTTTTTCGATGTAGAAAAAGTATTTTATTTTCTATTGTGGACGGACAGCCGAAGGCACACCTGGGTAATCATCAAGCGGTGAAATCTGCACCTTGATATGCCACAACCGTAAAGTAGATGGAAAGGAGGTGCAAGAGCCGGAATTGAACCCTGCACCTCTTCACCGTGAGGCTGACGTGCTAACCAGTGGACAACCGGGCCACCCTAAATGAATGGATGGATGGATGGATAGAGAGATAGATAGTTTTCTCTGGGTCCTCCGGTTTCCTCCCACATTCCAAAAACATGCATGGCAGGCTGAATGAACACAAAAATGTCTTAAGGCGAGAGTGTGAGCGCGGATGGTTGTCTATGTGTGCACTGCTATTGGCTGGCAACCAGTTCAGGGTGTACCCCCCCCCCCCCCCACAACCTACTGCCCGAAGACAGCTGGAATAGGCTCCAGCAGGCCACGCGACCCTCATGAGGATAAGCAGATCAGGAAATGGATGGATAAATATATTTAACTACATGTTTAGTTTTGTGGCTGTAATTTGCATTGGTTTGCGGCATTACAGCACACTCACATTTGGTCTTCCAAGTGAGCCACAAGAAAGGAATAATTTTGTGATTTTACATATTGCTGGCGGCAATGCAAAAACAATGTCATAATTTTGTAAATGTCACATTTTCACAAATATTAAGTATTGGTCAATCCACACGGGTGCTGTTATTTTTGACTGATTATTGACCCATCTGAATTGTTGAACATGGGCTGCTCTCTATAACAGTGCAATTTTTAACGGCTGAACAAAAATGCAATACCTGGGATCTCCGAAAAGATTTTGAGAAGATTTCGGAGCTACGAAGATTCCACCCAATGCCAAAATCGTCTAATATGCTCTCTGACAGGGCCAATCAAAACAGAGCATGAGTATGTTTGTGGAGGCACCATTTGTGCTTTTGAAAGTGGATGTCAATCTTCCCTGCAGGTTCTCAGGCTAATTCTAGCAAAATGAAAATGCACTTGGTGTGATGCGATTAAACGCTGGCTGTCAAATGGCAGTTTTACTGCCTTGTCAAGGTGCACGGCTCCTTCAATGTGTCTGTTACGCTTTACCTATTTCTGGAAACAAGTGTAGGCGGCTGAGAGTGTTCTAGCCAGAAGGACATGATGGGAGATGTTCTAGTGAGGATGCGTTTTCTGGCCATAATATTAGGAACACCTGCACAAATTTCTGTCTTGACACTAGAAAACACTACTTGATTTTGAGTCATGACGTCTGGAGGTATTCATTTCAGAATAAAGTTTTTATTGTGACTACTTCAGGTGGCTGAACGAGAGAGGCGATGTATTAGAAGTACGCAACGCAAACACCGATGATTATTTATCATTGCTGAGATTGCTGTTTAGCTGTGAATTATGACAACTTCTGTGCCATCAGAGAGCGTTTTCTCTAAAACGGGACAAATATTCTCTGAGAGGAGAAACCGCCTCAAGCCTGAAAAAGTGCACGTCTTTGTCAAAGCGAATTTGCCTATTTGGAGGCCTGAGTGGCAGAAGAAAAGTGGACCTGATGTCTCATGATTGCTTTCAGAGTTCATTTGTTTGTTTCGCATGTTATTCGCTGATGTTGAGAGCGACCATTTTGGAGCCGTTTACCAGTTTTAAGGTCGTTTTATTTAGTCTAATCGCGTTTGTCATCACAGGTGCACTGTACATATGTGGTGGTCAATGTGTGCAAAGTGTTTTGCATATTTATATTTTCCCATCACGTTAAAAACAAAGCATGACATGATTAAAAAAAATAAACATGCGTAAAAATATCAAAGCCAGTATTTTGAACAGCTCTTTTTGGTGAACGGCTCCTTTTAAAGAGACTTAAGTCCCATCACTACAGGGCTGGACATGCTATTGTTTGCTTAACTTTGCTGCTAGCTGACCTTTTTCTTGTCCTGTTAAATGAAATAAACTTGTTAGCTTGGATCATTCTCTCATGAGGTATTCAGTGTGTGTGTGTGTGTGTGTGTTTTCCTGCCTGTCCACTATCAAGTGTTTTTCCAACATTAGCCTGTGAAGAGAACATATATGTAGACCCAATAGATACCCCCCCCCAAAAAAAGTAATAATGCAATAGGTACATTTAAAGGCTATTTTGGCGCGTGGCTCACACACACACACGAGTGGCTCAATCGGACAAGGCAAGCAACCGAGTGGCAACGCGGTGCGACGGTAGCGAGTTATTACCAAAAACAGTTACAGAAGGTGTTTTGATGAAAATCAGCTCCACTCGGCTGCGCATTTCTGTGAAGTGAATTCCCTCCCCCAGCCTCCAGGGAGCATGCAAATACAAACCAACACACATCAACAGACACGGACTTTTGTATCTGCGCCGGCTTATGATAAGATGAGGTTTGGGTTACACGGCTCGTGGGAAGATATCATTGTAGCGCTGTAATTGATGACAGGAGTCAGTTGGGACGTTAGGGCTTTATATCGGCATGCCTCTTTTTTTATTCATTCATTTATTTTTAACAGTTGACGATTGCATTCCCTGTGATGCATGTCCTAATTATGGTGGCGGGTGAGCTTGCGTCTATCCCAGCTGACCTTGAGTAGCATAAGCAAAAACAAACATTCACCCTCGCCATCACATCTCTGGTCAACAAGTGTTGAGTGTTCAAGAAACGAAATATGGATACTTTTGTAATGTGGGAAGTCAGAGCAGCCGGAGAACACCAAAATCAATCTACACGGGAAGTCAAGATTTGAACCCTGAACCTGCACTAACTCACCAAGCTGTCTGGGTTCTTTCCCATTGAAAGAACACAAATGGGAGGGGAGAGGAGCCAGATAGCGCAGCTGGTTACACGGTGGTACCACTGTGTTGGGCTCAAGACGGGCCCTATCGTAGCCCCGTAAACACACTGACAGGTTTTCTGGCAAAACCTTCAAGTGTTGTCTTGTCTTTCATCACGACAGCTGCGCCCGTGCGACTTTCACATTTTGACAGTTTGTCAAGCGCGAAAAGTGATTTCGCCCGGCATGAATGCACAAAGGCAACCGGAGAGTACTTTCCTATGGAGGGTCAGTCCCTGGTGTAAGTTCAAAAGGCATAACTAATGTGTCACCTCATGTTGGCTTGGTCACAGGACCAACCGTTTTTTTTTTTTTTTTTTTTTTTTCGTCTGCCGTTACTTTAAAATGACTGCGAGCAGCTTGTGTTCCAGTACATCCCCATGCAAGCTTTACTCCAGCATCAGCAGGCCAAGTGAACCTTGTGCTTTTGTTGCGCACGTCTTATTTTTCTTAATTTATTTTCTCATGGCCAAGTGTTGCATTCGCCCGTGTGGGCTCGCAGCTCGTCCGTCTGAGAGAGGACGGATGAGTCAACGTGTAGGAGCGAGAGAAAATACACGTGCGGCTCTCTGACAATCACCATTGTTTTCTCAACTCGCACTGCAAAACACTCGAGCCATGTATGTGGATGGCTACACACATTCTCCGTCTGTCTGCTTGTCTAGTTGCTTCTGCCAAGGAAGCAATATTTTATCCGTCCGCCCTCCCGCTCATTCATTCTGTTCATCCATGCATTTATCCATCCATCCACTTATGTCTCTCAGTCCATCCCTTCATTTAATAGGCAATCTCTGTCTGGCCTGCCACGTATCTTTCTATTGGGTTTACCGCCCTCATTTTCCATCTATTAAAATGTTTGATAATAAATCAGCACTTTGGGGAGAATTTGGAGGGTTTCCATTTTTATTTTTTTTCTCGCAGCGCGATTCAATGAGTGTCACATGTTAAATCTGGGGGCCGGGCTAGCCTCATTCCCGTGCGAATATTGGGGATCACCTGGAAAATAAACAAGATTGGATAGCTTGGTTCATCTTTTGATCAGATCGATAATCAGTTATGGGGTTTTTTTCCAGCTCCAAAATTCTGATTGTCTGAAGCAGGGGTGCCCAAACCAGTCGCGATCACCCGAAGCCTGTCGACTGGTCCCAAGTAGATGGCGAGGAGATAGGAGGAAATGGGCGGGGGGGGGGGTTGTGGACAGTGTATTAATATTATATATGTTAGTGTATACCGCACATGCTAAACAAACTATCAGTTTCACCCCCCCCCCCACACCCTGCCCCCAAAAAATTAATACTAATAAAGGTCAACTTACGATGACGCTTGACCTTCATCCCCGGATGTTGTTTGCCAGTCAGCAGTCTGCAATTGCAGCTTGCGATATATCTATTATTATTATTCTCCTTCAAAGTTTGTTTCATCTGCAATTCACTGATGGCGTTGACAAAAAAAAAAAAAAAAAAATTGGGAATCTGGAGCGCCTTAGCATTTTAAAACGGTACACATACGTACAATTGTTTCTGCACTTAACGCATTGCAAAAGTGCGTCCCATGCCTCCGCGTCAGATCTCTACTAAAATAGGCATTTATTTACTTTTCACAAACTTTATCTACTTTATTTTTCAGTTTCGTTGTCGCCGTCTAAAGTATTCATCCAGCCATACAAATAAATTACATTACAGCAATACAATACAGAGGAAAATTGAAAGGTTCTTGTGAAGATCACTTATTCCTGCATAATTGAATGCGACGCCGAGACACGTCGCACTTTTGACCACGGACTTGCCAAGCCACCATCGCCAGACTTCCTCTTTAACGGCAGGCAGAAGATATGAGCTCACCTATTTCACAGATGAGCTCATACTGCAGTGCCTTTTGTTCGCTCATGGCCAACACACCCCCTCGTGTCTGCCCACCGCGCACATTAAAATATTAAACGTCTTCAGAAACATGCGTGTACATCACCGTTAGGCGCACCGGTACATAAATGTGGTTGGTGAAATGATCCGTTTGCCGAATTTTTCCATCATCCCTCTAGCGACAGAGTTCAAAATGTCAACTTTGGTCACGCCACAGAGAAAAGCGTACATTTTGCCTGTGATGCCATCCTGATCCTCATCGATACCTTGGGGAGGACAAGGTCTGCGAACCGATTTATTGTGAATATGTTTGTGACTTTCTGGCGTGCGTCCACACATTTTCAGTAAGTACCACTTGCGCTGTGTCGCGTCCATCGTGTGTCATGCATGGCAACATTGTTGTCTGAAAAGACACACCATGCTTAGTTTGCAGGAATGAAAGACAAGAAAATATATGGATCAAAAGCAAAAAAAAAAGGGGGGTTTGTTGTGTCATCTCAAGGCGAAACTGTCATTCAACGGCAATGCGGGCCGCTCAGGCGGGGAAAACTGCATGCGCAAGCTGAGCGGTGTGGTGTGGGAGGAAAGAGTGAGAGGCAAGAGAGGCGGGAGCTATTCAGAGCATACGATGCCACCCTGACAAGACGGCGAGACGCATGACATGCTTGCGTTTACGCATCACTTTTGAACACAACTCAGCTGGGAGCACTGACAACATGTTTGCGCTCTGGCATGTCTGAAAAGTACTCATTTAAATAGAATGCAACATGATTCCTTGATTAAACCGTATTGCGAACTGAAATATCAGAACGTATAGCTTGCACCCATTTCTTTTGCCCAAAACATTCTAAGGAACGTCACACACCCATCGACGCGGACAATCACGACTGAACACACGGCAACTCTAGTTTGCATGAGTGGCCAATCACGTGTCGAAAAGCAAAGCACAGAACGTCTGTCGCCAAAATGCACCAGTGCAGTCAATGGATGGGGCAGTCACTGCCAACAATCTCTCAATTAGCCAATCTACACCAGGGTTGCCCAAATCCAGTCCTCAAGAGCCTGTTTTAGATGTCTCCGTCATCCGACACACCCGATTCAAAAGATCAGCTCATTCGCAAGCTTTGCAGAAGCCTGATAACGATCCGGACGATCGCATGGCATCAACATGCCAACTCCAAAGGAAGGCCAGGTCGGATAATCCTTCAGCAAAAATAAATAATGGACCTCTAACAAAGATAATATTGCTGCTCCATTTTTTATTGACAGATTAAGTCAATAACCGCGAACGTCAAATAGAGTCACAACCTTGGCCGCAAATGAAAATTGCAGAATTGAAAAGAGCAACATCAAGTATAACTGCTGGAGATGTGCATCTGTCCGTTCATGTTTATCTCTAATACAATGATTATTCCAGTCGCATAGTTATGGAGTAAAGGAGTCCTCTCAGAGTTCATTCTTTGATGCTGCCATCAGCTGCTACCAAATGCGTGTGTGAGAAAACCCAACGGGTGTGTCTTCTGGTTAACACCCAGAAGGGCTAAATTGCTGTTTGTCCACCTCCCTTCCAAACACACACACGCAAACAAAGTCTCTACAGAATGAAGCAACATTCCTGCCGCTTGTCTTTCCAAGACATTTTGCTATATAAATAAATTTCACAGATGTTATCTTTGCCCCGAACGAGCATCCGCTCATGCTAATTTGCTAATGAGATCCAGGAAAAGATATTGACAAAATGTTGTAAACTCTGGTGACTAAAATGATTCATAAAATAACATTTTCACAAAGGCCACCTTATGGTGATATTGCTACGCAGCTCATTAGGTTGCTCACGTGCCCCTAATAAAGTGGCCTGCCCGTGTATACCGTCTTTGTGCTGTCTTATAAATCATACTTTCCACCTCCAAGTGAGTCATGCACACTCTGTGTGTGTGTGTGTGTGTGTGTGTGTGTGTGTATGAAAGGTGAGTCCAGAAACCAAAGAGGAAGCGATTACATTTTCCTGTCAATTTGTGTACGTGTTCAACTCGGTAGATTTTTCTCAGTGAGATTAGAGACGCGTCTTACGGATAACTTGCTTGTCGACTTCCAGTCATAAACCTTTAAGTAACATTGTCACTCTCTTAACTGGCATACGTGTGCAAAGTTCAGTCTTTTGGGGAATTTGACAAGCAACATAACAAGAATGTTTGGGATATTAAATTTAAAAAATATACATGAATAATATATTTGAAATGAGGTTAGCTGGAAAAGTGTCAGCCATTTTTTTCAATTTATTTAACTTTCTTTAATTGGTCAATTTCACTTGCAAAGTAGCATGTAGGTTAGGGGAATGTAAATGGGTGAAATAAACAGGAAAAAAATAAGGCTGGCAGAAGAGTTTAAAAAACAGTTTTAAGCTTTAAAATGGGCCAATTTGACTTGCAGTATCGTAGGGATAGTTAGGGGAAGGTTTGCAAATAATCGAGAGGAAATTAAATTCTAACATAGGTCAAATGAGGCCAAGAAAAGCATTTTTATCTCCATGTTATTGAAATGTTGTTCTACATTTTTTTTTTAAACAGGCCAACTTGTCATAATCGTTTAAAAAAAGACATACCTTCTACTTGTTGTAATGTGGCCCTCTGGTGGCATGATGATGAAGCTCGACAATCCTCACACAATTCTGTTTCAATCCATCTCAAGCATTTCGACACCCATCTCACTTCCAGGTGTGATTTGGCTCATTCCTCCATTCGCTCACCAGTGCTGCAAGGCGCCACAAACGATGACCTCATCGTCCTGCCCGGGCAAGTTGGCAAAGAGAACACACAGGAGAGGGGGGGGGGGGGGGAGTCAATCACAGGTCATCTAATCGGTGCTAGCAAGATGCCCCGTAACCATGGCGACGAGCCAGAGTGCCAACAGTGTGTGTGATGTACGCCCCCGCTCCCAGCCTCCCCCGTTGTTGTTTCCACATTCACTTTTGTGTACATCAAGAGGCTCAGTGAGTTCATCAGTGGCCCACACCGCCGACACATTTACAGTCATTAGCTGTTGTTGAGCAACATATGGCTCATGCATACGTAATGTGTCACGGGGGAGACGACAGCAGGGGGTGGGGGACGACGGGGGGGGGGGGGGTGCGTCGACGACCCTCAGCTGATAGGAGGCCGGCAGAGACGTGGAGAAGAGGGGGGGGCGAGGGCTCCCAACGAGTAGCAATGAGTCGAACGGAGGCTTAGAAAAGGTCAGCTTTACAGTGGGGCTTTCACGAATGCCTCAAGACGAAGAAAACAAAGTCGTCGGAAAGTGTTCGCTGAAAACAAATGACCTATTAGCGTATTTTACGTTCTTAATGTGTAATGTCTTGTTGCCACCTACTGGTGAGGTAATCAAAAATGAACGTGCACGTCGAAGTCAGAGTTTGGCCCGGTAGTGAATAAATTAGAACGGCAGATCTACCAACAGCATGAACTTCGACACCACCTTGAGAGTTCCACCCAAGGAATTAAAGTGTGACGTACGCTAAAGTTAAACGCTACACAAGTTCGGTTGTAAGAAAAGGGGAGCAGACACGTGCTTCGCAAGATACATTTGTTTTTAATTAAAGCTCTACCTATGATTCAGACTAGGCAGGTTGAAACAGACATCATAATTTAGAGTTAAAATCTTCATCCAACCTGGATAGACAGTCCCCAAGTCTAAAATGTCACTCATTAAACACTAAGTGAGTTAAAAGCACGCTGCAAACCACACAAAATATCATGCAGCGAATGAGGGGGACAAAGTAAATGGATGGAAGACAAAATAAAAGAGAATTCTAAAACGAGACAAAAGGGGCAAAGGGTGCATTTGCTTTCAAATAAAATAAAACAGTGGCCTCCAGTCCTCCACAATAAACCCATACATGAAGTATACATGATTAAAATACATGATTTGTTTCACCTCAACTTTCAAGGGCTATGGGAGAGCATAGCTGCAGGAGATACAAAATGGCAGCCAGGGTACATGCAGGTCACAGGTGAGGTGGTTTGGTCATACTTCCTGAGATGTGAGGCAGTGAGGCGGGTGCTTTCCTCAGACAAGCCAGTGCATAGTGAGAGAGAGAAAGGTGGCCACCAAGCTTAATATGAGGGAGGAGAAGGTAATCAGCAATTAGTTGCACCTGCGTGAAAGGGGCGGAGTCACAAACACGTGAGTGGAGGCACGCCTCCCCGTGACAACCGGTTAGTGCAGGGGTGTCCAAACTTTTTGCCAAGGGGGCCAGATTTTATGTGGTAAAATGTCGGGGGGCCGACCTCGGCTGACATTCTTTACATTGAACAACAATATTGTTCAACAAATTTTAGTAAGCCAGTCTGTTTCACATTTCCATTTTTATTTTAATTTCCACAATCTTAAGAATTTCTTTTGGTTCATTTGAAATAGGTATAACACATGCAACTGCTTATTCACTTGACTTTTTCTTAAACAGAAGTCTCCTGAGTGCAAATTTATTAATTTGAAACATAAAATGTATCACCATGACTTTTCAATAGTCACAAAACCTTTGACTCGAACAACAGGGAAATGAACAAGCAATACACATATCCACAACTGCAAGGATCATTTGAAATATGACATATCAGTCAATATAAACACGGAGTGATCTCTTGTTAACTCGTGAGTGATGTCTCGTAGAGTGCTACTGCCCTCTAGTGTCTAAATGCTATTACTCATTTAGTGAATGCTATTACTCATTTAGCCACTAGAGGGAAGCAGTACTCTATAAAACATCACTCACCAGTGTACGAGACCTCAGTCAATGCAACACGTGTTCCATTGCGCCCAACCTGCGGGCCAGACGGCACTGATTTTATGACAGGGGCCGAGGGCCGGATGAAATTCGACCGCGGGCCGGATTTGGCCCCCGGGCCGGACTTTGGACATGCCTGGGTTAGTGAAACTGTGTTGAGCAATTTAGCATCACTTTTCTTTTTTCTTTTTTTGCATAAGCCAAAACAACTACACCAGAATATTTATGGAATAGTAACTCTAAAAAGTGTTTAAAAACGCAATTCAACTGTATTTATAGAGCACTTTAAAACAACCACAGCTATAAATAAAGTGCTGTACACAGAGCAAAAATAATTCATAAAACAATATATTAATAACAGAGACTGTAGAAAGGAGAAAAACTGAAAATTCATGGAGAGAGGAGCTTGGAAAGAATAATCACATGTTAAAATGCAATTGCGATGTTGAGGGGGGAAAAGAATCAACGTTTTTTTAAAAATTCATATTCGTTCAGTCTTCCTCCAAGCTGTATGTATCGTGGTAATAAACATAGTTCCATAATATGCTAATAAGAATTACAAATACGCAATATTAAAAGGCCTTCTCAATTTTCACAGAAAACTACATAGGAGTCGTCGTGTCCGACAAGGCTCGGCGCGCACAACTCTCGAGGTTAAACCTGAACGGAGCTAAGCAGCTTAGAGACAAAAGCATGAAGGCTAGTGCTGTAATCCCCACCAAAAATTGATTCTTGTGTACATACAGCAATACTTCCAGTGTTTGGAATGTGAGAACTAGTCTGACATCTGATAAAGCTCAAGTGGAGCATAAAGTGAAACGTCTCAACTGTTTTTAGTATTCTTTTAAAATGAACTCTGATGGACTGGACTTTTTTTCTGTGTGAGGTTGCCATATTGGAACACCGGCAGCAGCGAGCTGGGGTGACTCGAGCTCATCATCATCTCTCTGTTATGTTGATCATGTGAACAATTTGCTAATTCTTCAATCTTTCCATTTGGGCCATTTAAGATCCTTACATTTCAAATGTGCTGCTCTAAAATACGGATATTAATTCCAAGGATTCTGCACATTCATTCTGATATCTGGCAGCGTCTTTTCACCTTTGAAAGAATTCAAGTTACTGTGATCCTATATTGTACCAGGAAACACTTAAAATACTCCAAGTCCCAGGACCCAAAACTTGGCCACTGCCTGTTTAAAGCTGTTTATTGCTCTCCCAGTTGAGTTAAATTTAAAGAGAATTAGACGTGTATTTAACCACATTACTTTGTTTTATCAAAGTATGTTGGCATAATGCTGACAGGATATCCTCAATTAATATTACTGTAGGTTACTGAAGTCATCGGTTGCGGCAGGGTTCGGTCTGCATGTACAGTGTGTGTGTGTGTATAAATAAATAGAGAGAGAGAGAGAGAGAGAGAGAGAGAGAGAGAGAGAGAGAGAGAGAGGTGCGTGCGTGTGTGTCTAGAGTGCTACTGTATTTAAAAATACTGTACTGAAGTGCATGGTGCAACTCCACCAATCGTCACACGGCGGCGGACTACAGCCACAAATCTGAGCACCAGCGCTCGTTATTGTACACCTAACAGCAGATTAAATTAAAAAAAAAAAAACACAGAGGTACATCTCCGACAGTGAGAAACATTCGGGTTGTGTAATTAATGTAATTCATATAATAATTATGAGTTAATTTAATTGTTAACATGTTCTTCTATTATTCCAGCCAATAGATGTTTAATAAATATGAATAATATATAAATCAATAGAATCGTAATTTTCGCTTTAAGCGTGAAAGCACGAAATGTGAAATCACCAGATTGTTCTGTTTGAGACTCGTGAGATTGTCGATACTGGCCATTTGGGGGTCAGTATGTGAGAACCGGACGAGTGGTGTCTCCTTTCTGCTCCTATCCCCGCCCCCCTGGCCCAGAGAGACCTTAGCTCCACGTCCCGTCGAAACCCGCCCCGCCTCAGAAGCGCACTTTGTCGCGCACTGCGCTGAACTACTCTGTGCACATTCCGCGCCGTTTCGCCTCCAAATCCGCCTTCACTCACTTGTTGTGCGTGTGTTCCCATACGATGTTGGATTAACTCCTTGGAATTTAGGAGGACTATTGAGAGAACATGGTCGACCTGCGGCACGTCAATTGACTGCACGTTTCTGCTTCAGGTGAATATGAAACTTTCAAATAAATGATTGCATTGTATAGGGTTGCACTTTCAGTTTTCCACGGTTTACTTCTGAGGTGTTGTTGTTCTCGTTTATTACAGTACAAATTAAGAAATAGGGTTTACGTTTGAGTTACAGTGGTCACTTATATGATCCCAGACTGCGAATTAAAGACTTCATGTACCTGTTTGAAGGTTTTACACTGTTGACCTACAGTGTTTACGTACTGTATGTGCATATCCAAATTCCCCACATTGTACCATATGGCCTTGTATTGTTGTTTGGTACACATCATATCAATAAACACAATTCTGATGTTCAAAGTTACGAAAGCCCACCCCACTGACAGGAGCCTGCACCCCAAAAAAAGGACAATGATGTACATGTGTCTGCCAATTCTTTACAGTTTCGATTGTCGGCGGACCGCATATTATTGCCAAGATTAAAACACCGCCCCTTTCGAGATCCTATTGGTTTTAGTTACAAGTTCCATCTGTTAATAAGTAAACGATAGGAATCTGGACCTGCACTGCTATTCTCTTCTTTGTTTGCCCTAAGGGTTGAGCTCGGCTCTCCGCGGAGCGGTGGTGTTTGCACCGCAACCTTCCGGCTGTGAGGCAGATAGAGAAGAGGACACCCGCGGACCATGGATTTCGGCAATGACGTGGACCTGTCCAACAACAACATTATGCCCCTGTGGAAGCGACGTACGGACAACCACAGAAGCCCGCCGGACTCGAGGAAACCGCGGCCGTGTAGTTACCACGCCAACGGGGTCATGATGACGGACTTCCCAGCCGAGGATAAGTGCGCTTTCACATTGAGCCAGCCGGCAGAGAAACTTGTGGTTACATCTCAGTGTGTGGGCAAGAACACGGCGGTGCTGAAGCATGTTTTACACAAACCTTCCAAAAAGTCCAGAGTTGTTCGGAGTATTAGTATCGGGCACATCTCCAATGGACGCTTCTCTTTGTCTAAGTTCAAGTCAGATGGCGGTAGAACGACTTCGTTGGACCACAAAGTGAGTAACGGAGTGTACAACACAGCAAATCGTAGCAATGGACCAACAATCTGGCCCGACAAGTGCGGTCGCTCTCCTCAAGCCCTCATTTCCAGTGTGTTTAGCCTGAACTTGCCGAAAGAGAAGACCCCGTCCTATCATAACATACCCTCACCTGAAACGGTTCGACACGCCTCGAACAATAACCACCTTGAACGGTCCTCATCACCGTCCAGCCCGCATCCTCCCGCTAGACGGACTCCCTCTCACAGTTCCACTTCGAGCATCCCCTCCCTCTCCTCCCTCACCTCGTCGGACCCCCCGACACCACGCTCCTCCTCGCCGACCGACAGTCGGCCGCCCCTCCACAGACACTCTCCGCCTTCGCCCGCAATCTCCCAAGACGGCGGGCAGGCTTCTTCTTCGTCGCCCCCCACTTCGATTTCCCCGTGCGTGTCACCCGTTCCCTCGATCGTACTCAGCACAAACAGCCCCGCCGCCCTGAAGATGGGCACCCAGCAGCTCATCCCGAAGGGCTTAGCCTCAGGTAGTCGGCAGAGCAAGGCACCCGCATCCAGCCCGCAGGGCCAAGGGTTGGCAGGGCTGCTGGGTTTGGATGCTCCCAAGCGGGCTTTAAAAACACTCAGCATGGTGGAAACGGGGGCCTACTTTTCCACGGGAACGGGGCACGGCGAAGGGACCGATGGGGAAAATGAAAGCCCCGGGAACCTCAGGAGGGGGCTGAGGAGTACATCCTACCGGAAGGCTGTTGTCACCGGAGTCGATATGGAGGCCCAGGCACTTTCCCAGCCCGCCGTGAAGGGATTAGATAGCGATAATAAAACTCCCCCAGTCAACCCCGGCAGTCCTCGCATTGTAAAGCCCACCAGCCCAGGGGCACCCAAGCCTGACAGCCCGACAACTCCTACTGGCATGAAAAAGAGCAAGGTAAGCTGAGCAAGCCCTATAAAGATAACCGTATCGTCAATCAAGATAAGCAGTCAATAACACAAATCAAGCACATGAGCAGGCTCTTGTGCGTTCCTCAAAGTGGACATTACGTATGGGAGGGCAGGGGGTGGGGGGGTGTTCTTGTACTTCCACCAGAAATCAGAACAAAGCCTTACAAGGACATCTATTATTTGATGGTTGGCAGACCTGACGTAATGCTAGTCACGCTAGCACACAGTGGCTTTGTTTTCGCGAAAGAGGTCAACAGACAGTTCAGGGCCAGGTGCCAAAGTTTACGTGACATGTCGTATGCTATTTTCAGACTCCTGACAAGAAGAACATTCTGACCCCTCAACGCACCTTTGACAGCGAAGGTGAGAGCGGGGCTCCACGATTGCATTTCTCCCGTAACCACCGCCCGTGTCGTCATGTTCGATTCTTTTCTTAAAGGATTAGTATCCTTTCCTTCTCGAAAAATGTCTTTCAGAGGAGGAACTGTACCAGAACTATCAGGAAAAGGCGTTACATAACGATTCGGATGAGGATGCTGATTCCAGAGAAGCTCCATCCGATAACGGCATCGTGCTGCAATACAGACCGATCCGGACTTCCTGGAGCCAACTTACTGTGGTTAGACATCACAGACACTCCATATTACAAACACGTTGGCATTTTTGTCGACTTTCAGGAGATTTAGTCACGAGGACATCCTTCACCTTTCAATTTCAAGGTTTACAAAGTTATGGAGATTATGTTTGCGGCATCGGATGCCGTAGGATGTGTGATTAATGTTTTATAAGTATTCATTTGTAAAAATGTTAGTACCTCGTGCTTGCCTAACCCTTAAGTTGACATTTTCATCATTGACTCATAATGACCGAGTCTTGCGACTACTTAATCCACCCCCCCTCCCCCACCCGCCTTCATTCTTCTGTCTCCTTAATTGAACACAGTATAGAGTACTTGGAATGTGCGCATTCTCAAGAATGCCGTCATATCCAGTTCAGCGAGTGTCGGCGACTGCGCTCAGCCAAGAGTGCAGGCGCACTTTTTTAAGAACAGGAGGAGGCCTTCAGTCAGCCAGACCTCTTTTGGGAGCACTGCGTATTCTCATGCCAACGCGTTGGCAAGTTCCTCTTAATTTGTTAGACTGAAGCTATGTATAAAATGTTGCCTTTAGAGCGACGCACGGCCGCCGAAGTTGCATAATACAGTTCGAAATAGGAATGGAGGGAATGTAGTCGAGGAAGTGATGAGTGAGTTTGTTTATTCCCGGGCGTCCTCGGTGGCTTGTTTACTTGGTGAGACGTGGTCAAACATGCGAAAGGATCGACAGAAAGTGACCAGCAGAGATTAAAGGGCAACAATAACATCCTGTACTGATGTGAAAGTGACGTCCCGTACATCATCAGCAGTCTGTTAAACTCGGCTGTAGGCGTGTCTGACAGACCGCAACATTGTTTGGCTTTGGGATCCAATGTTGTTTTAGCATTTCAGAAGAAGCGCAGGTACACCGCTGTCGCCGTCCTGTCCTGACAATACGAAACTCGAGAGAAGTACGGAACCAGTATTACCAGTTGTCTCCATTTTATCTCCTCCTTGCACTACTTTTGCCAATGTTACAGATGATCTTCACAATTGAAGTGTTATCTTGAACGAAAAAAAATTAAATTGGTTATGGGTGTGTCGGGCAAGATTTGATTCATCAACAATCAATTCCATCCAGTCAACTTCATTTTAAGGCTCTATTTCATCGGTTCTTTTTTCATACTTCAAAAATGACGAACAATACTCCACAAAATGTATCGGAATTTCATTTTGGACTGATTAAAGGCCCCAGGGGTCTACCAAAATGTTTTTAGACCATTTATAGATCAAATTAATTTTTTTTACTTCCGTTAAACAAAAGAACAAATTCTCCTCATGACCTTGACTAAATACCTCGCAATCCTATCACATTCAGGCAGGAATGGGCAAGCTGTGTCGGCACCAGATCGTAAAAACGCTGCGTTTCAATGTTTCGTTGAAAACGTGCTGCATTTGTTCAGCATTCAACGAGAAGATTAGATTGTGTGCATGGTAAAGCCTCAAGAGGTTATTTGCTGGTTTGATGTTGGTTTGTTTGTTCCCACTTGGGCGTTAGGCCAGATACTAGAGATGAAGCAGGACCACTTCCTGGTCTCTTTCCAGTATAAGGAGCAGCCTTGGAACTTGGCCATAAAGAGAGTGTTCTCGCGTGTTAAATTTGAAGTAGAAGGTGCCCGAGGAGCCTTACCGGTGTAATAATGTGCAATTCAAGTCTTAGGCGGGTTTCACTTCAGGCCTGATTCCTTCCCGACAAAGATGCTGGCAGAATGAGTTAAGCACATTTTACAGGTCACACCCAGTACGATCCAAAAGATCATTTTGGCTTCGATTGTATTCAAACACATTTTACTGTACAGTGGAAACTTTACTAATGAAATTAATTGGTTCTGGAAGAAATTTCTTAACTGGAAAGATTTGGAAGTAGAAACGCGTTTTCCATGTAAATGCCCTAATCCGTTCCAAGCCCCGCCCCCCCCAAAAAAATCTGACATAAATGTTTTCTGAAGCATTAAAAAAAACATAGATATGTAACAAATACATGTTACAATTAGGTTATTGCACAATAAATGAGAGTTGTTGTGCATAAAATAAAAAAAATAGAATAAAGAATAAAAGTTACTGTCATTTCACTTTGAACTGCTTCCTCATCGTTTTTTTGCCCCCTTGAAAGTTCTCTCTCTGAAGTGGATTTTGCCTGGCGTTTTGTAAAGAACTAATCCAAGCACATTTGCTTTTGTCGGCTTTTAACAATCCTTCGAAAATGTCCAAGGCAAACATCAGCATAGTGGGCGATCGCCCGCTTGGTCAACACCTTTTCTGGGTTATTCACATTTAAGTAAAACGATCGGAATGCCTCATGGCACGAGGGGCAAGTGACAAGGATGCTGCATTGACACAGATCTATATATTTATCACACGCATAGACACATACGGTAGAGGTCCCTCTTAGCCAATGGATGGTTGGATGATGCTCGTGCAATAGCCAATGTTGCGTTCAGGAAACTCGGAGCTGCGAGTAAGAGCCCATACGGTATCGTATCTTGAAATTTATTTCTTAATAAGAGGCAATGTTTTCCTGTTGAGGCGTATCGTAACTTTAACATTTTGTATGAAGAGACGTTCGTAAGTAAAGGAACCACTGTATGTTCCTCCCCCATGCTTAGAGCTGAACGATACTCACCGAACAGAGCGGCAGGCCACTTGTTGTCTTCATGTCGTCACCATGTCATCCGTCGCCAAGGGCATGCAATGAGGATCTCTTGTCCCGCTTCCGACAACAGCTTTGCTGTCCAACCCCCCACCCCCCTTACCCCCCACACACACAGAGTGCGGTATGTTAAGTGCTCCAGCCAATGTGCCCAGCGCACAATGACAACAGATGCATTTGCACCACACACTTGCAATGAATGCAGAGGAGAACCCCTGTGAAGCAAGTTGAAAATGTGACTCTTGATTCCAACAGTATTTCACTGACTGAAATGTTTTCTCTCCAAAGGTCAAGAAAAGTGGTCTGTTTGATCGGATGAGTCAGGAGGAGCGCAAAAGACAAGAGGTACCGATTATATTTTCCATTGATTTTGGATCCTAGAGGAAAGCCAACCATCACTAGAAACCTTTTTCAGGTCTCATTCATGCCAACTCACACATCACTCAATTGAGTCTCTGAAATGATACGAAAAAGCCCAATCAAAGGCGAGCGATTAATTTGTGGTCTTCCTCTATCTTTTGTACACACATTTGCCTTTGAGACACGTTCATCAGTTCCAAATTGAGAAACACTGTTTTGAGTGACGCACAAGTCTTGGGACACGGCTCAGTTAACTCATTCACTCCCAAAGACGTATTTAGATGTCTTTTCAGACGCCACACGTTTCATCCCAGCTCCTCATTTTACATTGACTGTACTTGAAAAGGGTCTGAAGGGTCTGAAAATAGCCATTTATAGCCTAAAATGAGAAGCTGGGATTAAATGTGTCGCGTGTTTTTAAGTGTTGAACCAATCTGATGTTCTATTCGTTATTTTGGTTCGTTCTCTCAGTGCGGGAAAGGTCCGTTTACCTGTTCCAAGTGCACAGAGCACAAAGTCAACCAAGGCGTGGTTGGATGGAAGAACCTGAACATAACCCTGACCTCAACCCCAACACATTCAATTGGGATGACCGACGACGGAGATTGATTGTGGTTCAGAACTCCCTCAGACACACGCTAAAGTCCATAGTTCATTCATTTGCAGATCTGTACACCCCTCGCCCCAGGGTAACCGCTTCGGCAAAATTTTCAGAGACATCCCATAATCAGACCATTGTTGACTTTAATCGCATTTGTCCCAGTTATCGGTTTGTTATTACCCTGCTTGACCAAGTGTTGACGAATCAAGTCGTACTTCTCTTCAGGCAATCTTTGAGGTGATCTCCTCCGAGCACTCGTACCTCCACAGTCTGGAGATCCTCATCCGCATGTTCAAGAACTCGCCGGAGCTCAGCGAGGCCATGACTAAGACGGAACACCACCACCTCTTTTCCAACATCACAGATGTCCGCGAAGCCAGCAAAAAGTAAGGAATTCAAACATCCACGTTTTTTTGGCTACCCCCGTGTGCCTCATAAAAGCTTTGTGGTATTTGCTTTCGGGCCAATGAGCCGGATAATTCCGTATTTAGTAGCACTTCAACACTTTTGGGCAACGCGCTCGCTTCCATTTGCGGCGTGTCTAAAAGCACAGCGACATTTGCCTTCTTTTTATACTCGCAGCCTGCCTTGGAGCTTGACAGTGGTCTCTGCTGCCCGACACAAAACAGACTCAGATTGAGACTAAAAGAAGTCAAAAGTTGAGTTTTTTTTTTAAATGTATTTGGGTTGGCAGTGGTTCAAGAAACCCTCTGACTGCATCTGTCCGTCGTGCTTTAGCCAAGAGCCGGTAAATGTCTGGTAACAACAGACTTCTATAAGCAGCCTAGTTGGTGAAAATAGTCTTCCCCACTTAGAACTGATACAAGATTATGCGATCCACAACGAGCAGAGAGCGGCACGTCCATTCAGATTCCTGGCGCCAGAATGTGTTTACCCTGGAATGCCGTTTAAATATTATTACACTCTAACCAGGGATTCCTCACACCCATTCCTGACAATGATACTGAAAATTTACTGACATTTTTGTCCCTAATGGCACTCAATAAAAAATATTTGTGTGGGTGTAAGGATTGCAAAAGGGTGGAACATTTACAGTAAATTCCACGGGACGTTTACAAAGTGTAGGAACTTGGTTTTCACGGGAATTAATAGCAATTAATGGGTAGGAACTAAGACTGTTGCCTTTGTTTATATACAAATATAATGATACAGATTGTGTATTGTGAGAAGCAGACACACAAACTAATTAGCGTTTTTTAATTTTGGTTGACCTCATCTTAATCTGGACCTCAACATTCCGGCGGCGTCCTCAAAGTCTTAATTTTAACTACAATTGTGCCAAAGCAGATACTGCGGGGACCAAGATTCTTGTGGCATTTCAGTCGAACTCAACCAAATGTACAATGTAGCAAATTTCTAATCTACTCGCATTCATTTCTATGACATAATACTTAAGTGAAACTGCCATGCAAAAGAACATTCATTCCATTTTTGAGGCATGTCAAATTTACTGTAACCCGTCTCCGGTGTGATTTTGGAATTACTCCAAGCGTCGTTCAGAGTGGTGGATTTCGACCCTTTAACCGGATTTATGGCCCCTTAACTTGGTTCAGCAGTTCGTCGCATTGGGGGATTACAATCCTATGGTAGAGGCCCTTGAAAGACTATAAACATAGTCTTGAAAGACTATTTGTGGCAGCTTTTTCATGGTTGACCTTGTCCAGATGCGTGCGTGCATCAATGCAGGGTTCAAAAAGCATCAATAACTGTTTCTTGTTCTTGTTTACAAATTTCGTTATCTGGTGGTCTCAGCTAGAGCACTTACAGGCATCTTCACTTTATCTTTCACCCGATGGTTTTGATGTACATTATGCCAATTCGCCCTGTGCTCATCTATGCGCAAATTCCTTCACTCTGTTGAGACTTGCCGTGACCCCTTGTAAATGTCACTTCACACTCGCCTCCTTCTGCCATTCCCTCCACACCGACACACTGGGCAGCTAAGATACTCAAATGGCTCCGTAGCACCCGTCAAACAAAAGGGCCCGGGAGAAGTCGGAATTTGGGTTTACAATGTGAAAGAAAGCTGTGCGAACGTGCATCACGCCTCCAGGCATCCGGTGATCAGTGCAGTAATGTGACAGCTAGTGGGAGGGGGCTTTAAGGGTTATTACATGCAGGTGTGTGACTGATTGTATTTCAGTCGACGCCTCGGGTGATGAGATAGCTCATTTACTGGCATTCCTTCTTACATTCTCATCAAAGACTGTGTCACAGTTCAGCCTAGTTTGGCAAAGTGTCATTGTAAAGAGGCCGAAGTCAAATAATATGCCAAGTTAAACTGGAGTTAAAAAAAAAATCATAAGAAAAAGATTATTAAAGAGAAAAGCAGACCGGTTGCAAAGGATAACACAACATTGTTGCGCACCAATGTCAGATTCTACCCGAATGACAACGGGTGGAGAATATGACATCATCACATGAAATAAGATTGTCTTTAACACAACGCAGGGAATTTGTCCATCTAAGAGACTGTTGACCTGCGCCAGTATGCGCTGCTGTTTTGGTTAGCAGCAAAGTTGAAACGGGTTTAGCAGTTAAATGTCCTTATGTTGCATTAGAGGTCGTTTGTTCATCGTATTCAGCGCAAAGGCAGTGTAAATTCAGCCGTATCAGGGAAGCTGCAGTTAGCGTAAGCACATTATTTTGAGTTTGACTGTATCGTAATTGGGGAGTTCGCTTATGGCGTAGCGGTACACTAGCCTGACTTGTGAGCGGGCAGCGTGCGATCGGTTCCCACTCAGTGATGGTGTGGATGTGGGTGTGAACGGTCGTTTGTCTCTATACGTGCCTTGCAACTGACTGGCGACCATTTCAGGGGGGTAGTCTGCCTTCTGCCCAAAGTTGGCTTGGATAGGCTCCAGCAAATCCCCCTCGACCGTGTTCAGAATAAGAGGCGTTAAAAATTGATTTATTGTAACTGCTTTTACACTTTTCTTGGACATCTCCCAAATGTCCCAAATGTCAATGTAATGTTGTCACATTCCCGCATGGTAACATCAAGCCCCAGAGGTCGGGTCAGTGAGTTTTTGCCCACATCCTTGACCTGGAAGAGGCTAAAATAGATGCTTCGGATAGCTCACGCAGCCTTGGATCCTGTGCGGACATGTCCTCGTTAGGAAAGAGGGGTGCTGTAAAGCATTGTCTCATTGGCACGGTTGAAGGAGGATAATAGTGCGCAGGTCAAGTTCAGAGTTTGTTGCCTTGCCCTTTGCCACCTTGACATGACAAGCTAAGGCCTGTTTTTTTTTCGTTGTTGCCTGCTGTTAAACAGACCATCTGCTGCTCCTCGGGAAGAGGAAAAGCCTCTGTTGTCATATGTTGATGTTGGAAGGTGTCTCTATTTTAAGAGGTGCAGAGTTCCTCTTCTGTGATCTTACAAGAGAAAGGTGTAAGGGGGGATGTTTCCTGCTTTGCGGACTCCTGCGTGTGCTGCATGTTCCCCCTGACGCCGCTGGCCTCACAGTTCTATTGTGTTGTCAGTTGTCAGTGGCAGATGTACTGCCGGCATCCCGAGTTTAGCGATCCAATATTCTGTGGCTAAACCACCTGTTGCTATGCCTTCATTTTGGACGCTGCAATACTGTACCCCGCATTTCTATTGCCTCTATGTCCTCAAAACTCATTCAGGACCAGCCAATTCTAGACCAAGTCTGAAAAGACGTTTAAAAACGTCTTTGGGAGTGAATGAGTTAAGGTCCCGAGCACGATACCAAAAATCTTCTGCACCTCCGCGACCACCGTCAAGCAAACAAGTGGAGTTTGGATAAGATGAAGGGCAACAGCTCTGCATTCCCCGCCATTGTTGGTGATTGATTGCGTGGGCGGCATGGCTCGGGTGGTCGGCAACATTCTATCACACGCAAGCGCCATCCTGCCTGGGATACGACCCCAAAGGCTGAATAGTTGAGAGATGACTTCATCCTGCCCGTTTAGCTTCACAGGAGCGATTGGGGAGAACCTTTACAGGCCATGTAAAAGGGGCTAATGGCAATGTGACCGTGTCCCTTTTTTGAGGTTCTTTAAACAGTTGGAGGAGAAACACCAGCACATCGCGATCGACAGCATCAGCGACGTCGTTTGCAAGCACGCCGAATCCAACTTTGATCCTTACGTGACGTATTGCTCCAACGAGGTCTACCAGCAGAGAACCCTGCAAAGGCTGTTGTGAGTGGCCGCACGCACACACGCGTTATCTCCTACGCCTTTCATCCAGAATGTACTACTCTCACAATTTGACCGTGGCAATTTACAAAAGCTACTTTTTCTTCCTCCTCCTCATGGTGCAGATCCAAGAATCCGGTTTTTAAGGAGGTGCTGAGCAGGATCGAGGGCCACCCTGACTGCAGGAACCTCCCCATGATCTCCTTCCTCATCTTGCCCATGCAGAGGGTCACGCGCCTGCCCTTGCTCATGGACGTGAGTGTGCCTGAGCTTTGGAATTAGCAGACTTTGGCTCTTATGTAACTGCCTCTGAATCGTTCTCGCACAGCAAACAACATGTAGGGCGTGTGCTTTGACTCACAAGCCACAAACTTTCAGTTCAGGTGACTTTACGTCATGGGCCGGTCCACCATATCGCTCACTATGCTTATTCCTCAGTGACACCTCCTCCCCGCCCCCCTTCCCTTCTCGTGCTCCATTTTCACGCCCTTTGCTTCAAAATGTTGTGAGTGTCTCCCAAGAGTCTCTGGGGTTTAGTCCACATGGAGGCCTCGAGATCCTGAGAAAGTTTGGTTTCACTTCACTTTCTTCCCACAGCTGCTCTTGAGTTTCGACACGCTATCAGGCATTGATAAGGCGCTGTGTGCTTTTATAGGCACAATGAACTGATCCTGTTCTTGTTTTTTTGTCGTGTGCGTTCCCTGCCTCCTGCAGACAATTTGCCAGAAGACTCCAAAAGACTTGGTGCAGTATGAAGAATGTAAGAAGGCTTTACATGCCGTCAGCAAGGTCAGTGAGTGAACAGGGGCCAACATCCTCATTGTACAGAATGCCTGAATAACCCTTCTTCTTATATGTCAAAAACTGAAACACTTAATTTAAGCGGTGTTGAAAATAGATGGATGGATAAATAGTAATAATAAATGCATAAATCTAAATCATTCAAGTTGCCTCAAAAATAACATAAAAAATGTAATTCAATGCATTTAATTTATTACTACTCTGCATAAACACGTGTGGAAAAGGGAGTTCAGGACATTCCTTAATCCCATTGAAATAATTATTTAAATAATTATTGATTTTAAAAATTGAAATGCTTTATAAGGATACGAATATGAATCAATTCATTGATTACATTTACCGCCCTAAAAAAATCAAATTAATAAAACTTTTTTTTAAAAGGACAATAAATTCTAGGGAAGGGTATAATAGCCCACAAATTAAATTAGCCCCAGCTATCCAACTCCTACAGGAAACTTTTCCTCAGCCAAACGTGCATTGAAACAGAAGCTCAAAATCATCAGTGATGCCATTTTTAAATCATTAAAAATAAATAAATGAATGGATTAATTCTGTTATGGAATTAATGCCTAATAATTGCTGATTGACGAGTGATAAAACACAGATTTTAGTATTGGATTTATGTAGATACTCACACGTGGTACCGCTTCACAAAAAGTTTTTTTTACATTTAATTTATTTTTGTGCTCTTGTCGGTTCAAACAATTCAATTCAATTGTATTTATAGAGCACTTTGGAACAGCCATCGCTGCATACAAAGTGCTGTACATGGAGCAATTTAACATATACAATAAACAGTCAAGCAAATCGGTAACAAAGATGGTAGAAAGCAACGAATAGTAAAACCAAGAACAAATCCAAGTCATGCTGAGTCGAATGCCAGTGATAGAAACGTCCTCCTTTCAGGCAAAACTATATTTAACATCTGTGTCTGTACATGCAGGTGGTGAGGAAATGCAACGAGGGTGCGCGCACCATGGAGAGAACCGAGATGATGTACACCATTAACTCCCAGCTAGACTTTTTTAAGATTAAGGTAGCGTGGATGCAGTTGTATCACGACCTCATATGAAATATTGAAGACGTTTTAAGACTCCTCTTACCAATTCGAGGTCCTGTCTCACCCCGCAGCCGTTCCCGCTGGTTTCGTCATCCCGGTGGATGGTGAAAAGAGGCGAGCTAACGGCCTTTGTGGAGGACAACGGCATCTTCCTCAAGCGGACATCGAGGCAACAGGTCTACTTCTTCCTCTTCAACGATGTCCTCATCGTCACCCGGAAAAAGAGGTAAGCGCCGTTGAGGGCGTCAAGTTTGAACTATTTGGTTTGAACTACTTTGTCAACCTACATCATGAGGATGCGAGTATTTACACAGCTTGAGAAGGAAGTCAGTTTTTCTATTCTGAGTAGCGATTGTTCTAATTATGGTCGGAGGTGAGCCGACTTTGGGCGAGTGGTGGGGGTACGCTGTGAACTGGTCGCCAGCCGAATCGCAGGGTACATACATATTCAAACCTCGGGGCAATTTAGAGCAGGAGTCGGCAAGCATTTCTGCCTGAGGCCACATTTGATTCTTAAAACAAACACATAGGACAAGTAAAATGGCAATTTCAGTGCAATAAAAATGACAAGACTCTCGATAATGTTTGATTGGGCTGTGGATTAAAGAATGAAGCAAGTCGGATGAGCCCATACTTTATCTGAGGCTACATTTATACTTTTATAAAAATGTGTACTAATCGATTTGACTTTGCCACTGAATTGTGATTCCAGTGGGTCGAACTAAATCAAATTGTTACATTTAAAATCGGTGCATCCTTGACTCGTATATGAATATATAAATATTTTGGGTGCAGAAATGCCCCGTCCGACTCTGTCACACTCGCTGATGCCGACTCTAGAGCCAGACTCAGCGGGGGGAGCTCTATCCGATTCTGCCAGCATCACAAACATGCCCCAAATCTGCCAAGTGGTCCTACTTCATCTGTAGTAAGCCTTGACCGAATTTGAGAAATGTTAAAGACCTCATCCAAAACATGATAGGTCAGGAGGGAACGGACGGAAATCGCAGGCTAAAAAGTGTGCCTTTGAGCCTCCTGGTCTCAGCAACCCCTCGCCCTCCCGGCTGTATAGTTGCAGGTGTCTGAACCTGCAACGTTTCTACTTTACTCGGATATTATTTTTTTATTTTTATTTTTTCCCCCAGTGTCATCAACTGTTGTTGAGTCATCAAAACTATTTATAAAATTCCAGCTCAAGGCTAAGTACTTCCTGGAAATGATGTGCTTTTCATTAGCGTGGGTGTGGGTTTTTTTGTCTTTTTTTTTTCTTTTGCCCCTCAAAACATCGCCCTAAAGCACTTTCACTCATTTGGTCTCTGGAATCGATTGTCCCCTGACTGGCGCGCTCAAAATTCCTAAGAGTCATCGAGAAGGGCGAGGAGAAAAAGAAACATTCCAGATGATGTTTTTCTCGAAATGGAACCTGGATGAAACAGATCGCTTTGGTGCGTGTATCTACCCCAGTTAACGATGCCTCAAACAGAATATCTCAAAACTTTTTATTCGTGGAACACTGTGAATACTAAACGACATTTCAACATCAACTATCAATAATCAGTTTGCCAAGACATTAAATAAATAAGCAAAAAATAACATACCATGTGGACCTCGTTAAACTGAAAGTAGATAATCCAAAATAAAGTTGACCAGACGGTATCGTTTTGGCTCTCTCTCGATTTCTCTCCCCCGCCATTTGCCACACGTGACCCTGAACCGGAAGCGATCCTTGAGAAAACATTCCAAATAACATCTTGAAAAGACTTAAAGATAAACATACAGTAAATATGAAGGTTCACAAGGAAACCAAACACACCTGAACAAACAACAACCTCAAGTATATGATATTTTAGTTGTCATGGCAACCGATCGACTCAATATTGGCACCAGCTGCGGTGCGTGGTGCGATCCAGCTTTCGTTTGGAACCAGACGGCTTTTGAAAAACGGGAGTGTGAATGATAGTAACTGTTGTAACTGTTAAAATGTAACGGCTAAACTGCTCACGTTTACGTGGGCAGGCTGTGGAAATTCTGCTTGCATGGTCACATTTTCCAATTCATATCTTGCTGCTACTTGTTCAAATGTTTCAAGACGTTTGGTTTATTTCCTTTTTTATTTTTTGACGACATACAGTACGTTGCAAAAGGAAGGAACACATTTGCACGTTTGCTGGTAGCGACACGTTCGGTTACTTTCTGTTTAGTGCTCGTTTTTTCATTTATTGGTGGATTTTGTTGACGTGTTCAATTTGAACCAAAGTTGGAAGGAAAAGATGGACTCTGACTGGTGGCAGTAACGCACATGTCTGATGGATTAAATATGATCACACCTCGCAGTTGGTCACGTAATATTACGACCATCAGTCATATTATCACCGAGCCATACTTGCATTGCGCTTCAGAAAGTAATCGATGGAGGGTCCTCCACTCATTGGTCCACGGAGCCATACCGTTTAGTCTTAAGACACCTGGGAATTCTTTTAAATGATCACTTTTACATAAGGTGGAAGCTTGTGTCACTCACACTGGGTGAGAAGGGAACATCTCACATTAACTCAAGTTAGATCGTTCGGTATGCTTTGCTGTTCGCCGAAGAAGGCTGATTTTCTAACCGGTCATTTGGGGGTCGTGTTCAATCCACGAATTTATCGATTCCTGCGCATGCAGGACCAAATGATGGCTCATTATTGAAGTGAACGGATTCCCGGATCCAAAGTGGGAAGATGAAGTGGAAAGCAAGCCCTATCAAATTTGGCTGTCACGCAACACGCGAGTGTCGAGTTGCTGGACTGTGCGGTAACTTGCATAACGCCCAAGGGTCCACAGCAGCTGGCTTCTCTCTCATTTCCATTTCCCTCAACTGTATTGTTTTTTTTAAAACCTTTTAAGCAGTCATTGTTGTCAAAGTGCTTTCTTCTTGTTCTTTTAGCCCTCATGGTTCTAACATTTTGGGTGAGCCTCCCATAATCCCAAACAATGTGCCCTACTTTTTTCTCAGTATTTTTTTAATGATGTACCCTCAATATCCATTTCGACACAAAAGTGATTTGCACATGTATTTAAAACAAACAAACACTACTAAGTTAACAATGGCCTGCTAGCTTAATGCTAACATATACAATCAACCTATGTGTCGCTAGTAGCGCGGTTTGCCGATGAAGGCTGATCACGTTTAATTTGGACATTGAACAATCTTTAATTGATTTAATCTATTTATTTCAGCTCCTATTTTTAAAAATACAATTCCGGTACGGGCAAACACATTTTTTTCCAATTAGCCTGCTGTTCAGTTCAAAGATAGTGTGAGCCTTTGTGCGTTGCTACCGACTAGGGGTGTCCCTGTCTGATGTTGGTATGAAATATCAGTCAGATATCAGCCAAAAAGCCAGTATCGGATTATAGATCTCCGATATTCGCAGTAATATACAAGCAGTCGATTTCAGACTCTGTTCCCACCATATACTACATGTAAAAAAACTGATTGTAAATGTACTGAAGGAAACGAACTGTTATTTTTCCACTTACTTTATTGACTTTATAGGGTTATTGCACATGGTCCTTTATTTTGTATTTCTTTAAGTGCAGTACATTCTCATGTTGGAGGTTGAATTTATGTCAGCCAAATGTTTAAAATAATGGGTCATATATTCTCATACGCACTGTTGCTGACTAGTGTCCTTTGATTGGTATCGCTTGATCAAGTCATTTCATTCTAAAAAAAATAAAAGTGTGGAGCATTCATGCGGATATCATAGCGGATCGATATCGGTATCAGTTCTCAAGGCTGCAATATAGGTACAGTATATTATCGGAAGTGAAAAAGGTGTATCGGAACACCCCTACTCTCCGTTCCTGGAGGGCCGCCGTCCTGCATGTTTTTTCATCTTTCCCTGTGGCAACACACCAGATTCAAATAAACAGGATTGATATCAGGCTTCTGCAGAGCTTGTTGATGAGCTGATCATTTGAATCAGGTGTGGTGCCACAGGGAGAGATGGGAAATCATGCAGGATGGCGGACCCTCAGGTCCGCTGTTTGACACCTATGCTCGACAGTATGTAACAGTATGCTAATCAGGTTCTGCATCATTGTTCTCCCCTTTGTAGAAGTCCTACTTATTTGGCGTGGTTGATTTGCAAACAATGGGTAGGGGTCAAAGCGTGGGGGTGGTCTTCAACAGCTGCCCGTGGTTGAGCAACACTCATAGCTTGTTGAGACCCTCCAGACCGTGACTGAATCCCCTGACCGGCCATGACTCCAATAGTTCATATTTTTTTTAAGTAAGGGTGCAAAAACAGAAGCATTTCGACACTTACGCCCTCCTGTTTGTTTTGGAGCGTAATCCCTAATGGACACGTCGGCTCACGTGACGCCGCTTCCCCTCGCCAGCTCAGCTGCCGTTCCAGTCTCGAGTTGATAAAACCCACATGGGCTCGCCTTAAGCTCCTGTTCTTGGGTGCACTACGTAAACACGCTTCGCATGTAAGGTTGCACAATTGGCTCCAGATGTTTCCAAAAGAGTCTGTGCGCTCGCCGGCAAAAGCTTACACTAAGGGACAGGTACTTGTGGGAAATACAGGCTGAAGAAACAGGTTAAGTTTTTCTTTTAACTGCTGTAAAGTGAGACCGAAAACGTCGCTGCTGATTTATGAGCCTCTCTAGGTGATCATTATTAACTTGACAGTCTCAGAGGGGTTTAAAATATTATGGGATGAGAAACCTGAGCTTAATTTAATGTTTGGGTGAGAAGGGGTTGAATAAAATAACCAGCTGGAATTTCCGCCCTTTTTTCATGTCGCTATTCTGGGTCCTGACATGGAAAAAGTGGACATGGCAATTTTGCCATAGGCGGTAGTATCAGAGCTGTAACAGATGCAGAACGACCGCGTTTTAAGGAATTCCACACAACACAGAATTCATCCATCTAGTTATGATGAACATGGATGTGAAGTTTAACACGGATAATCATTTCTACTGCCCAGTGTTTGATTTCCAAAAAGTATTTTCAACAATAATCACCTGCATATTCACAGTTTACAATTCACAACTTTTCCTTTTCACATCTTTTGTGGTCTCTCAGTTCTATATCTCAACAAAGAGACTAATTTTGACTCATGACAGACACATTTGGGCAGAACGTCTCAGTAAAATGCCGTCAACAGTGAATGTCACATGAGGCACCGTCGATGTCATGTATTTTTGGGGGGGGGGGGGCGGTAAGGGGGTGGGGGGGTTGGCAGAAAAAAAAATATTGGCCAACTTTGGTTTGTTTGACCATTAAGACGGGGAAGTTGAAAATGGTAAACCCTTGGAAATGTGACAGTTACAACAGCTTGTGATTGATCAAAAGGTGTGTCATGTTAAATAAAGTACAAAGTGTGTACAAAGAAGAGAAAAGATGATCAGGATTATTTAAATTTAGAAGTATATGCGATGATGTAATGTGCATATACACACACACACATGGCAGACATATATGCACACACACTACTAAATACTACGACTACTACAACTACTACAACAACAACATGGGCTGCAAATAGTTTGTAACGTTTGTCAAATGTAAAATTGTTAGATTGGTGATTCATTGTACATCCGATATTCTGCCATAAAAAGCATTATTTTCATTGTTGTTGGTATTTTACAGAAAAAGACTGTTCAGATGTTTCAGGTGCCACTACAATAAAATGATTGGCATAAAAGTCACTGTTGCCATTTTTCACAAAAAGCTTATTTTCTGTGGGCTTGGTCCAAAATAAGTGATTAGGTGAAACCAACCCATGTTTTACGATGCAACTCATAAACAAAACAAATAAAAACGTAATAAGGTAGATGCCCTTTTTTGTGTGATGAAAGAAGAGTTTCTGTGTTTACATAAACAATATTCTGTGAGCCTTGAAAGAACATCCAGAGTTCTCTAAATTGGCTGGCAGTCAAGAGATTTTCTCCTAAAAATGGCTGCCATTGAACGAGTCCTCTCTTCTCTTTCCCAGCGAGGAGAGCTACTTTGTGATCGACTACGCCCTGAGGGACGAGATCTGGGTTGGCCCCTGCCAGCCAGAGGAGATCAACCTGTCGCCAGTCCGCGGCACCCCCGCTGTGCTCAGCTCACGGCAGGCCGGCGCCAACCACCTCTTCCGACTGAGTTTCTTGAGCAACCACTGCGGCGAAAAAGTGGCCATGATTTTGGGGACGGAGTTACTGTGAGTACATTTCTAATTCATTCACGATAGTGTTTCCGTCTTCTTCTGTTCTCTCTTCTTGCTCGGTGTGTTACATAATTCACTTCTCACTCCTCACACTCCTCATCCTCCTCTAGTGTTCACAATATTTGTCAGGATTGTAGCTTATTCGCCACCAAGAGCAAATGTGGGTGTTACTTAATTTTTTTTTCAATGGATGGCTTTAGAAACATTTGAGTTCTTCCCAGGTTTAAAAAAAATCAACTGTTAAGGGTTTTTTTCCACAATGACAGAGACCACCTGTCAGTGCTACTTTTAACATTTGAATTTAGAGTTATTACAGACTATGATTACAGAGGTTTGAGATGAGTTATAGTTCCATTATTTCCGATGGGGAAAAATTAGTTGGTGTTCAACCTGAACGGCAACACTTTATTTAGTAGGTTCACAGCCAGCATCCAGTGTACTTTTCAATCCGTCTGAAAGCATATTTCTGGATAACCTAAGACAACTAACAACGTGTCCACTTCTATCTTTTCCGGCCTATTTTGGGTTCGCAGGGATATTTTGTTACACTTCCATTGTTGCACAATGACATTTGACTTTTACTGCCTCTTGTTAAAGATACCTCGGAAATAAAGTTTATTAGGCGCAATCAGTTGTTTTGTCTTCGCTTGTACTGTGAGGCAAGACGGCTGCACCGCTTTATTGTTTTGTTGATGGCTTTCCAACCCCGTGGTTTGAAGAATATGCAAAAAGACACGTGCGGCTTAAGTCGTTCCATTACTGCGTACATCTGAGGAGTACTTTTATTTGGATGAGTTTTATCTCGGTTAGGAAACACTTTGCCCACCAGATCCATCTCCCTTTTGTACAGTAAATAGAGTCAGGAGGGTTTGTTTGGAGGGATTACGTAACGCACACATAAACAAAGGGGGCCTGTCATACATTTGGCTTCATATGCGGTTTATTTGTTCCAGCCCGTGTTTGAGAATGAACAGTTGCACGTGGCGTGCGCGCGCACACTACAGTCTATTTCTCACGAGAATTTTGTAGGATTCCCAACTGAAAGTGAGCATTTTCATGAATGTCTGGCCAAAGCAGTTCGAAAGGCTGGTCCACCTAAAATAATTTTTCCCATTAAAATAATAAAAATGTATTGTATTTGATCTTAAAACATTTATTTATTGTGGAGGGAGCATAAGTGATATTTGATTTTAAATTTGTAATTGTGTAAAAAAAAAAAGTGTAAAGTGACGCTAAATATTGTCAGTGTTCTCATTGTTAGTATTATCATCAATCTCGATTTAAATGGTGAGTCAGTTTGTGCGTTCTTGTCTATTAAAAAAAAAGCTTAGATATTTTTATATATACTGTATCTGTCGACTGCTGGCTTTTAGGTATTTGACAAAGTGACGGGAGAGGAGCTTATAACTGTGTGGGGCCAAAAGAAGGGGGGCTATTGTGATGAGCATTACATGTGTTGGCCATGTCTACATGAAGGGTTACTGCCCGCTCTGTGCACTGTGATGGACACCTACCACCCCTAGCCCCCTTCATCTTTTGATAACTTGGGAGTTTGGGGGCCTCGGCTGGGATGTCACAGATTGTGTGGGTGCGTGTTCACTGTAGTACTCTGGCAAGTGTCCATTCTTACAGTGGTTGCATAGCAGCGCGCCATTGTTAATCGGGCCATTTCCCACGACCACCATCCCCCATTCACACGTGCACGCAAGCACGCACGTTGGTTCACTCCCTCAACCCGTCTCGATCACCCTGTCTGTGCCTGTGCCATCTTTTGTCTTTGGTCGGAAAATAGCTTCCACTTCCGATGTCCATTCTTTCCGAGTTAGTGACTCAAGCCCACGTGACACATGGAAGTGGTCACCATTTAGTCAGTCTAATTAAATTGGAATGAACTATTGAAAATCAACGTGGGCCTTACGCATCGGTAAGTTGATTTCGATTTTGTAAACGTACATGTAAAAGTACATAGTAAATGATACGGTTACAAAAAAATCTGTGAAATAAGCCCAACGGGGAGCAAATACAACTTCCAAGAAAAATAAAGTTGCATTTAAGAGACCATATCAGCAGTCCTACTTGTCCGTTTTGTAGCTACGAGTGATTCTCACTCACCAAGCCCGCATATTATATGGCTACAAATTCATAAATGGAAACATAAAACCTTAAAACACTGCCGAAAAAGCACTGATGACCCTGCTTCCATTTCCCACATCCTATCTTTGGGGAGCAGGATTTTCCGCAATGACGCAAACCAAAACTAAATTACAGAGAAGACTGGATAAAAGTATCAGAACGCACTTTGGGTGTCATTTTCTCTACGCCAAGATGGGAGCAACTCATTCAAGAGAACCTTCTTTGTTTTTTATTTGTTTCCATGTTGTTCGTCAAAAATATTGGTCAATGAGAAAATGGTCAATGGCGCCAAAAACATTGCGGACGGCTGTTGAGACGGAATGATGAGAGTGGCGGAGTTGTTTTAGGGGGGTTCGATTTGCCCATTGTCCAGCCTCTGTACTCTTTTGTTTTGCTGCCATGCACACGTTCGCGTGACCCCCATTCTACGGTCAGTGAATAACTGTCACAGTTACAGCAAAATAACAAACTTGTTAGTCAGATGTGCACCTCCAATACACAACTGCAGCGCTGACGCCGTAGGCTACATCGGAGAAAGGCATTGTGGCGCTACAGTTGCACCCTTCTTGATTTTCACCCAGACGGGATTACAGTTTTGCAATTGTGATTTTTTTTTTTTCCACTCGATGGGAGGGAGCACGGGCCAAGGAAGAACCTGATGAATTTTAGTGCAGTGAATCCAGTGGCCATTCTAGAGTCGCTTTGACCTTGTACACATGTCCTCTAAAGGTGGACTTATCTCAGAAATTTGGTCTAATTGCTACCAATATAAATTATTTTAAAATTCTGCTACTGGTCTATAAAGCACTGAATGGTTTGGATACTCAATACATAAAGAACTGATGATTGAATCTCGATCAATTGGATCTCTGAGATCTGCAGACTTCGGGCAATTAGAGGAGCCCTGAGTTCAAAGTAAACATGGTGAAGCTGTTGTGCTACACGCAAATGGAATAAGATTCCAAATGAAGTTAGCTCAGGCCTGCGTGTTAATGCTTTTAATTCCACGTTAAAGCTGGCGGTGTCCCAATGCGATATTGATATCAAGTTTCGGTCCGACAGCAACAAAAAAACAGGATAGGATTATATCAGTCTACATCCACAATCTCCGATATTTGCACTATTATACAAGTACTTGATTCCAAACTCCGTTCCCACCATATACTGAATGAAAAAAAAGAATTCTGAATGTACTGAAGTAAACTTCAATTGTTATTTTTCAGTTCAGAGTATAATTCACTTTTCTTTCCTATATTAGGGTCATTACTCAGGGCCCTTTAATTCATTATGTATTAATTGTATACGAGTGCAGAACATTCTCACGTTTGAGGTTGAATTGATGCAACCCAAATATTTGGAGTAAATGGGTCTCATCCATACTGTTGCTGACTCATAAGATCAAGTCTCTTCCAACATAAAAAAAAAGAAATAAATAAAAGCATGTAAGCACTCGTGGCGGTATCGGATCGATATGGGACAGTGCTCTAGGCTGCAATATCGGTATGGTATCGGAAGTGGAAAAAGTTGTATCGTGACAGCCCGAGTTCAAACGCCAAGAAAAGGCATCGCTGATGGAAATCAGCCCTGCACCCCACCATGAGAGTTTCTCTTCACGCCAAGAAACAAGTCATGTTTCTGTCAAGCTCAAGGAAAACGGGTTTTGACCTTTGCTTTGGGTTGTGGAACTGTTCTGAGGGTCAGGCAAACATACTGATAGGAGGGAAGGAAGGAAGGATACAAGTAAGACTGTCATCGCTCTTTATCTAGACGGGAGAGCACATAGACGGGGCGTGTAAGAAGATCCACTGACAATGGATTTATGATGCTTCACATTCTCTCGTCCTTCATTTCACCTCACCAGCAGCCTTGCACCTGTCTGCATGTAAACACACGCACATATATTCTCCTTGGGTACGTACATTCCACAGATAACCATTAAAAGCGCCTGTCAGACACATGCGCCGCATCCGCACACGACGACTGTGCATCCGCTGCGCCTATAGATTTGTTCAGCTGTGTCCTGGTGGCATATGTGAAAATGTGCCACGATCACAATCTTAAAAAGCAGCTGTCTTTCCCATACCCGGCCATCGAAATCAAGTTACGCTTACGAGACGTTTGTTGATTCTTCTAGGGTGTCCTGTTTGTAAGGTAAGATTGTTCTCAAAAGTTGTTGGATAATGAGTCACAAAGCCGCCATCTTGTGATAAGCAGTTGAGTAGTTGGAGACAGTGCGATGGTTAAAATGCGTCGACTTGAGTCACACTAGTAGGCCACCTTAGAGACACAAGTTCGCAAGATGTGGGTCACCTATACTTACAGGGGTATTTATCTCATGCTAGGCTGACTGTTTTACCTAGCAACTTATGGTAGTCTTCAGAAAAATTATCTCAAGACCCAAAGCACTTGGGAAGTCTGCCGTTTTGAAGTAGTCATTTTAGAGTCAATTTGCTCATTTCCAGGTGTGCTTCATTGACAATTTGTTTTTGAGAGTTTATTTCCAAATTTAAACCATGACTATGGCAATGCTAATTTGCAAAACATTCAAAATGAGGCCTCTAACGACAGGCACACTCAAAACAGAAATCGCTCCAAGAAACAAATCTGTGTTGCCTTAGAAATGTCAGAACCACACCACGAGCCCTTTCCAACGGCCACAATTTGTGCTTCCAATCAAGATCAGAATCAAGGTCATCTTTACTGACCAAGTATGTAAAAACACAGATTGAATTAGCAGTATGAGCTACACTAATATTGGCAGTAACAAGCAACTTTGACAGCCAAAGGCGTGACGTCGAAGTATGTAGTCTTACCAGATGCAAAAAAGCAGAATAATTCAAATCATTTAAAGCAGCATCATGATTAAAAATCTATTTCTTCTCATTCTTTTTAAAAACAAACGTTTCATATTCAAATAATGACCCCCCACCCCCCGCTTTCCTTCCTGAGAGCATGGAAAAGATGGTTAAACGTCAGCACAAATACTTCTGTTGATGCTCTGTAAACAGTACATACATATATGCTTTGAAGAAGTCATCTAAATTGATATTTTGCACCTTCTTGTGATCAGATCAATGATTGGTTTATTTCAACTCACTGATCCCCTCCCCAAAAAAATCCTGATTGGGTGAAGTCCAATTTTTACGACATCTAATGACCGTTAAAGAGGACAACGTGAGCCACCATGTGTCCTAGATTGGATCAAAAGGCCAGATGCACGACTGGAAAACAATAATCCTTGCTGAGTCACAGTCTTTGCATGTTTGAGAGTGCAAGCTTTACTTGTATCAGCATGTTCCTTCATGTTTTATGAGTCAGCCCCAGAAAACACTCATTTTATCCCTTCAAATCCATTCACTCTCGAGATCCAAACCCTCAGCTCAGTGGGATGTGGGAACAGGTGAAACCCACGGATAAAGTTACGTGGAAATTGACCTGCGTGGCTCCGCCCACCGTGGGTGTGTGCATTTTCTTCCCACGGATCGGACAAGAACGACAGAGAACAGTGGCCTCTTGAGACTTTTGCCTTTGTGCCGCTTTCTCTTCAACTTGTCAGCCTGACAACACACCGCTGTTGTGTCCAAACCTGCTGAGCCGTTCAAATCCACTCAATGAGGCCAATTCTGTGGAACCTCTCACTGCTCCCCATGCACACCTGCACCATCTAAGATGAGAGTAAAATCTTTTTTAACAGTGATAGCACTCTTTTCTACACTGTCAGTAAAAAAAATAATGTCCTGGATTTTTTTTTTTAATCTGAGTGTAAATGACAAAGTAACGCACGGATGAATATATATATTTTTAGTTGCAGCCCTAATTGCATAAATATTTTTAGTAATTTGTACATATGCTGTGTAATAAATGGCAAAAGATTAAAACTAGACTATTTTGAATGTAATTTGCAATTCGCTATTTTGATATTTAAGAATTAATTTTCATGATAATTGCGTGTGAATATTTTGTAATAAACATAAAAATACATATTGGGATGAAACCTCTTCTGCAGAATGTCTTGGGAATTGTTTAAAGCATATTTTTACAAAATTTGATTTTTTTTGGTCATGATTATTCAATGGAAAAGGTAACAGTGACCCATGAAACAAACAAAAAAGATGTCTGCAATGGGGCAAAAATGATGCCAGTCACATGACGTGCGCCTAATGTTGTGTCCACTTGGTGAGTGACACAAAGTGTTTTTGGTGTGTTTTTAGGAATGAGCGTGCTCGGTGGATCAGCGCGTTGGGGCACAATGTTAACAAAGACAAGAGTCAGGACAGGGCCAGTAAGTCAATTGCGCCCCCGTGTGGTCGTTGAATAAAACAACCGCGTTTACGTGTGATGTCCAAAAGGAGTCCTTAAAAATAAAGTACGTGTTGCTGTTTTAGACGCCATGCAGGTGGAGGTGATCAGAACGTATACCGCCAAACAGCCGGATGAGTTGTCCCTGCAGGTGGCTGACGTGGTGCTCGTCTCACAGAGGGTAGAAGATGGTAAGAAACTAACATTTTCATGTATTTATGTGTCTGATACTTTTGTCGGTCTGAACGATGACATAAGCGTTGAAAAAAGGTAAAAAGAAATACTACAAAAACAATAATAACGAAAACCTGCAGATAATAATTATCTTCTATGCCCACTGAACTTGAGGTTTCTCCCTGTCTTTGTGTCAGGCTGGTACGAGGGCGAGCGTGTACGTGACGGCGAGCGCGGCTGGTTCCTGGCAGAGTGCGCCCAGCCCATCACGTGTCAGGCCACCATTGAGCGCAACATGCAGAGGATGGACCGCCTGCAGGGCCTGGAGACCAATGTGTGACATGGACACTGATGTCTTCAGGGGCCGAAGGGACTTAAGCCTGAGCCGTTGTCCACATTTGTTGGTGACCATGAATAACAGGGAGAACATCAAGATGGCGGACATCTTATGAAAAACTCATAGGTCCTTGAGTAGGTGCTATCAACTTGATGGCTTCAAGATCTCTTAAAAAAACAAAACAAAACAAACTTAAGTTATTGGGACACCAGGTAATTGCACCAACATTGAAGACACAACCCTGTAAAGCAACCCTAAAATGGCCGCTTCAAAGCAAAATGGCTGTCCTGCTGTCTCTTCTTGGGTTCTTGAGACTGTGGGTCTACAATAAACATACCGACCTATTTCTATGTTGCTCAGTGAAACAAGCCTTTTAGGTAGAATGATTTCCTCAAGAGGGCGCTACTGAGCCAATTTTGGAGATGGGGTGCTCATGCCCAGAACTCCTACACAACTTGAAATTTGTGACCATATTTCTTTAATAGTGGCCCCCTCTCTAATGGAGTTCCTGGGTGAGTCAGAAAAAAACAAAACCCTCTCTCAAATATTCATCCATCCATTTTCTGTAGCGCTTGCCCTCATTAAGGTCACAGGTGACCTGGAGCCAATCGCAGCCTGCCTCAAATATGCACCTCCTAACTATGCACAACAGACCCAGGTAATAATTGAAGTACATTTTAATGGTAGTGACTGAATTGACCTCTGTTAATACAACCGCTGCTGCTCAAGTTTAAATTCTGTTGCTTCGCAAAACAGCAACAATGACTGAGGCATATGCTAGATGTGTTGAACACTACTTTTGTCTAAATGAAGTTCCTCAACTTCATCAGAGTTCCTTGACACCAAGTCGCTACAAGATGGTGGCAAAACACTACTTTTGTCAAAACGGAGTTCCTCAATTTACATCATCGCAGTTCCTTGGCACCAAGATGCTGTTGAGTCTTTCAGCTAATGACGATCGTTCAATAGAAAAATTAGCAAAAAATATGAATTTGCGAACAGAAAATATGTGGGCGTTCAACATATAATGTCTTAAGCCAAAAAAGCCTCCCATATCTGCAGTTAAGTAAATAATTGATTCGAAGGTGTGTTCTATGACGCATGAACTTGTGTGAGGTTGTTCACTCGCGACTGGAGGCGCTAACATGACCATCTGCCACAGCCATGGGGAGGGTCTGGCAAAGTCCTTTGCACCCACTCCCCTGAGATCTATACTTGCGAGCATGAATTACAGTAACATGTAAATTTGTTTCCTACTATGTGTAAATATGTAAAGAAGTCTCAATTTGTTGTTTTCGCGATACAATACAATGTAGATACTTGCCTATTCGCCGTCAAAATTTCAGAACCACTTTTGACAAAGTATCTCTAAACTTGTGACTTCTACTGTAAATGCTGTTAAAGAAATTTTTGTTACGGCTCCTGGTACTGGGTGTTTTAGCTGGTACAGGTGTACCTAATGAAGTGTCTGGTGATTTTACGCATGTCACGTCAAGCGTATACAATAAAAGCTACATTTTTGACTCAATGAGGATATGAATTATTACACACACAACAGACACACAACTTTTTGGTTCTGTCGTGCATTCCTGTTCATCATGAGTTGGTGTTTTCCGACCACTCTGGTGACTATTTTTCAAAAAGACAACTCAGACTTTAATTGTTGACAAGTGGAACCATTTTCACTATGTGTTTTGGCGAAAGAGAAAGCCCAGTGGAAGGCAATGACAAAGTCAGTCGTGCGGAAGACGTGCTATTTTTAAAAAATATATATATATTGCAAAATAAGTGTTTTATTGACATGTCGGCAAATTTTGTGCTTCTAAGCAGCAAATATATGCGGAGGTTGCCTTGCCCAACATGAAGACAACAGCTAATCTTATGATGTGGTAAATTGTTGATTTATTAAGGAGCATCTTAACATTGTACATTTTTCAGAAAAGGAACGCATGTCATTTGAAAAGCAACATGAGGTGTAAAATTGATTTGTACTACTTTGGGGGAGTTGATAAAAGTTAATACTTAGAAAAAAAATATCGTGAAAAAAAAAACAACAACAACAAACATCTGAAGCTTGTTTACTATTGTAAGTATAAAACCAAATCCTATTTTTATGAGAAAAGCTTGTCCATTGCTGTCAGGTATATATTTCTCCAAATTTGGACTGTTTCATTTTTTTTTCATTTTGTTTCAAAAATCAAAATGAATAGTTTCTCCCCACGGTCGTCCTTTATTTCTATGCATTATAAATCAATTTAAAGTGTTGAAAAAAGCTTAAAAACCAATATATTAACAATCTTAAACAAATTAGTGATTTTTTTAGCATATATTCGAGATATAGTCGGTGTCCGACGGTAGAAGATAACAATATGAGGTATGATGCGTTTTTTTGTTTTTATTTCCTGAAAAACAGTGATTCTTGAAAATGCAAGTTTTCCACCAGAGAGCAATGATGTGCGGATGTTATGGCAATGCGTCATGTATTTTGTGATCCCAGGGAGGAGTTGGATCAAATTAAGGTAAGACAAACACTGAAGAAGTTTTTATTTCATAACTCACAACCTTTCATTTACATACTAAATGAAAGGTCTTAGCAATTCTGTTCGTGTTTAAGGTGACTGTTGAGGAGACGCAGGCTGTAACATGATGTGCTATGAAAACAGTGATGCAAGGTGAGCGTTCCAATCGAAAACAAAAACCCTGCTTCCACTTTCGAGAATCCAGCTTGTAAGAAATGACCAAAAGGTTTCTAATAAATGCGGTGACTAACCTGCAATTATTTTACTCAGGTCTCACCCCAAGCTAATTGTCGTCATCATCGCCATCTTCATTGAAGTAAATGTGTTGTCCTCTGGGGGCCCACGTTCGTTCGTGGCCTCTGGCGCCACCCTCAGGCCCCGCCGCTGTTGCGGTCATCTCCTGGGTGGTGATGAGGTCAATGATGGCCGTGATGACGGCGCAATCTTTAGAATTATGGTTCTGCCAGTCCACAGGTGCCGGCTTGCGGATCTTGTCCTCTAGCAGGGAGTCCAGCTCTCGCTTTAGATTCTGCGGGAAGGATGACGAGAATGAAAGGCTGCAAAAAGCGACGAACAACCCCTTGAACCTCGTTTTTCACGGTGACATGTAAATTAATAAAAATGAATAAATGCATTTCAATGAAGTATTATTAGGGTAAAACGTCCAAAGTAATTGAACAAAAAAAAATGCTTGTCAGGACGGATTTACAAAAAAAAAAAAAGATAGCAATTCTTAATGATTGTATGTAATTTTATGTGCTTATCTGTCTTACCTTGACGAGGTGAGCTGTGCGTGCCGGCGACCTGAAGACGATCCACTGGTCCACGGCGATGGTCTCCTGGTCGTCGTCCTTCTGTATGGTGATGTCGCCTCCGAAGAACAGCAGCGAGAAGGGTGACACTTCGGTGCAGTCGTACAGGAAGATCTGAGGAGCCGCAGAAAAGTGTGACACACAGCCTGACTGGGTCTCTGACAGCGGCCCATTAGAGAGACATGAAAAGTGTCTGCCCGTTGTAAGAAGAAATGTCATCTTGTCCTCCCTTGCTTGTGGGGGGAGGAGGGGGGACACTTGAAAAGGTGGAAAAGTGAAGACGTGTGATGCAAGAGAGTCAAGATAAACGTTTAGGACTAAAAAGAAGAAAAATTGGTGCACCATTTGCCATCATGAAAATCGACCACCCAAGTAAAGCCTTTACCAAATGAACTGTGCAAGCATCTTTGAAGTCACATTTTCTTATCCATATTGGTGTTTATATTGCACTTAATTGAACGGCGTTTGGTTTTTTTTTCTTCTTTCTACCCACAATCTTGCTGCTGTAGACTGTACATTTCCCCCAGTGGAGCTGAGGCGTTACTAATGGGGCAAAGCTGTTGGTTGGGTGTTATCTTGTGGCACCGATATTCAATTATAAACCTCTTGGGGGGGGGGGGGTGGAGTAGTTGAGACAAAATAGACTCAGGTTAGGGTTTCGGGTTGGGGATGAACATTTGGGCAGTGGTTCAGGTTTATGGGTTGAGGCTTAAGTGTTAGTGTTCAGGATTAGGTCAGAAGGTTAGGGATTGTCTTAGTGTTTAAGGTTACCAGTTGGACTTTAGAGTTGAGTGGATTGGGGTAGGGTCGAGTTAAATTACAGTTCGAATTAGGGTTTAGTGGTAGGAGTTTGTGCTCGAGATTAGGGTTCAGAATTAGGGGTTGGAATTAATGGTACAATAAAATCTTGGAGGTTAGGAGTAAATCTGTCTTGGGTTTTGGGTGTTGGGTTTGGGCTAGAAGGCTGTGGATGAAACAGGGTGTTAAAGGGCGTGGAGGTTAGGAGAGAGGTGACATTTGGGCTAGGGTTTAGGTTTGAGTTTGGGGTGGTTCAGACTCGGGGTTGAGTTAAAGTTGAGGCTGGTTAGGGCTGGATTTGGGTGTAGGTTTTGGGTTAAGTGTTTACAAACTTGCTTGGGTCTAGAGATTTGGGATTGGGAGGTTAAAGCTTTCGGGGTTTTGATTAGAGTTAGGGCTTCATGATTGGAATTAGTTTCAAGAGAAGGGTATACCTGTATTTATGTGTGTATTCTCAACAAAAGGTCGTGGCTTTTCAAATCCACGGTGAAATCTATCAAAAAAGCCCAGGACATTGCAGAGGTTCCGCTTGGCGCAGGTAATAAATAAATCCTAAAAAGGCTGCTGAAGAGGCAGTCAGCATTAAGAAGCACATTTCTTCTTGGAAGCTACATTGACAATTACAATGCAGTAACATCACCAAAAAAAAAAGGAGGAAGAAAGTGGAGACAACCGCCGGGGCCCTGTGAAAAAGGAACGTGACAGCCCGCCACGGATGAAAGCATCACAGCACCTTAACGTCATCGCCACCCTTCTCTGACTCCCTACGGCTCTGTATGCGAGAGTGTGTGTGTGTGTGTGTGTGTGTGTGTGCGTGTGTGTGTGTGTGTACGCCGCTGCCGCTTCTGGCGCTATCTCAGATGGGTGAGCGGTGAAAGGTCGGCAGTTTTAGCCCGAATGAATATTTGATTAAAAGGCTCCCTTTCAACTGCCTTTCAAACGTTCTCATGCTTGAAAGACCCCCCCCCCCCCCCCCCACACAGTATCACTGTGTGAAAATGTAGTTGTAGCAAAATCCCACCTTTGCTGGGTTTTGTATAAAAAGCAAAGGTAGATTAAAAGTGCCCCTTACACTGCTGGTTCTCATTTTGAGGTGATAGATGAGCCATGTGTAGTTGAAGTTGGTCTCCTCATAGTTGACGGATTTGGGGTGGATGCACACCTTCCCGTCGTGCTTCGTGTACACTTTCACCCTGCAACAGAGAATGTGTGCCTTGTTATGAAAAAAATTAAGAACACTACAAATCAGTCAACTCTTGTGTCGGCTGAGGTGAAACTGAAGTTCTATCTAATATAGGGGTGAGTCACATTGACTGGGAAGCAAAACACGTGTCCCTCCTGGGTCACAATGTTCACCGCTGCCGCCTCGTTTTAAACAAGGCAATCTTCCAAACCAATTCAAAGCGAAACATTGATAGTAACAAAAAAATTTTAAGAGAGTTATATACAGGTATGATTCCTCTCCCATCTTTGTTACTGATTTGTTGCTTTGCGTTACTGTTGTATTCTTTAGTTGCTCCATGTACAGCACTTTGTGTGCAGCGATGGCTGTTTGAAAGTGCTCTATAAATACATTTGAGTTGAGTTCTGATGGCTAACTATTACAATTGTTTATTTAAACACAGAAAAATAAATACTAATGCTTTGGGATGCACGATAACTTTCTGGAGCTCTACATATGAAATCAAATAACCCAAAAATAATTTAAAGTTTACATACCCAGGCAGAATTTGTAAGATTGTAGTGGTGCTATTCCAAGTTATGCTTATCAAGCCAAACTTGGAGTAACTGTAGATTTCATTACAATGCTGCTGCACCACTAATCTGTTGTGGTTGTTTTTTTGTTTTGTTTTGTTTCGTTTTGTTTTGAGCTTTTAGCTCTGCCAGGGCGGCTCAGAGGGCAGCACAACTGTTGTGAGCATTGTAGACAGCCACGTTCCAAATGGCACGGCATGAGTCTGACGAAACCCTCACATTGACTACAGGGAACAAATCTGCTCCTGGCCTGACCGTCTGGTTTGGTCATGAAATAAACAACAAAAGTGAAAGAAAGTGTGAACATGTCACAACTTTTTTTGTATGGACATTAATGTTCATGATTTTGCTCACCCGGGCCTCTTTTTGCTGTGTGATGGTCGGATCATGGCGACTTTAGGATACAGACCGGCTACAATCACGGCTTTGATCAGCTTCTCATTATCTAAGGGAGGAAAGAAGATGGCCTCTTTATGTAAAACTGATCACACAAACACTTCAATCAATATTATTATTATTCGACAGCTCCTCCTATCTATCCACCTGAGTTGACATTCGAGTTGGGGTCTTTTGGGTCCTTGCTGCTGACGAAGCCTGTGTGCATGAGATGTTCGGCAAACTGACCCTTCATGTTGTGTAACATCTAAATGAGAAAGAAAGGAATGACATCACAGATAAAATGTACACGTGCTAACGAGGTGCACACATAAGCATGCCATGTTCAAAAAAGTGCATGATAAACCAACATTAAAATGCAAGTAGCGTAGTAGACCTAACAAAAATGACAATTGTTTTTTTTCTTGGTTAAAAAAAACATTTGATATCATAAGCCACTGTAACATTATGCTGAGTTTGAACATTAACGCTCTCACACATATAGGGAAATCTAAATAAAAGAGCAATAAAATAATGGTTCAATTAAAAAATATATTGAACATAAAAGGAACAAAAACTGTGCCTTCATAAAAGTTTAAAAACAAACAATACGATACATAAAAATGTACAAAAAAGTCGAACGCAATCAAACTATAGAGGCAGCGATTATCTTTGCATACCAAGCGAGGGAGCCTGTCACGACAATACGCAGTCCAAAGTGCTCACAATAATAATCAAATAAATACCAATTTTTAAAAGAAAAGTAATTACGGTCATTAAAATGTCACACCATGCAAATATCTCGATCCTCCCCCAAATATACAAAAATAATCAGTATGTTATCAATCCTTTATAATTAATACAGAAAAATACATTGTAGAAGTCTAAGCTACAAGATAAAACTGAGAAATATTTTATATGAGTGTGAAGAAGAAAAAAAGGTGTGGCAATGTGCTTTATTTATTTACTGGGATCACCTGGAGTGTGTTAGCAGACAGGAAGTTGTCCCAGCAGAACTCCCGCTCGTATCGGCCGCCATGCTGTTTCGCTTCCTGCCAGCCCTTACCAATCGTTGGATGACAAATGAAGACTGATTGATTTCTGGATAACGCACCACAAAAGGAGATGTGATTAGCTCTACTACCTGGAAAGCATTGACCACAGTGAGGTGATCACTTTTGGAGTTCCTGGACAGCACTTTGCGCCTCTTGTCTGCCATCTGCTCTTTGCCCTGAGAAGCAGCGAGTCACGAGATACAGTGAGGATATCACGTGACCATGCATGTACTGTATTGTTTCTGCTGCTGCCGCTTTCATGTGACGGTTGGAGACCGACCAGGGGTATGAAGAAAGGGTCTTTGAAGCTGAGGGAGGCGGCGATGGTAAGTACGGGGTCGAGGCAGCCAAGCAGAGCTCCGAACAGGATAAGCTTTCCGATGTGAGGTTCCACGGGAAGGCGAGCCAGGTGGAAACCCAGCGCCGTCAGGTTCTCCGAATGGTCCAAGGCGTTCTGACACACACGGAGATTAGACTTCGGCGAGGTGCTCATAGGTTTTATAAAGCGCTCGTATACCTTTTTCAAAGGAGACATATGCATTTTTTTCTCCACATTCAAACAGTTCCCCACACACATCTTACTGCTTGGCCAAAGCTGAGGACTGCTTAAGTTGCCATGACGACCAGGGGCAGAGTTAGGGCTATATCCCAGAGGAAAAACAGCAAGGGTTCATAAAAGCCATAAGAGGCAAAGACTAAAAGAAATTTGTTCATTTACTGCAAAAATAAATAGGACACACTCAAATTGGAATATCTCACAATACTTAAATCGGTCTTACTTGCAGAGGTTCTTGAATATACCCAAAAAGCTTTTTCAGCTACAACCTCATTCTCAGTTTTTTTTTCTTTCTTTCTCGAAAGTATAACGTCATTTCAAGCTGCAATAGTTCCTACTCAAAAGAAGGCAAACAGCGCGAAGCATATTGCCAACACTGTGCGCCAGAAATTTGCCAACTGATGAGACTGCACCTTCTTCAGCTTGTTATCATGCTCAGCTTTTTTACCCGACTTGTTCCAGCAGTCTTGTAGGTGCCTGTTAACTCGTCTCAGTTTCCAGAGCCAGTCTACTTGTGACCTCGTTATTGTTTGCAGATGAACTTATTTGTTACCTCTTCACATTCTACTACTGTATATGCAAAACATTTCTTTGCTTCACACTGTTGAATGAATAGTTCATTTTTAGAAAGCTTCCAAATTTGTTTACTATTCCAAAACCCAACAAAATGTTACTGGTAGTCTGGTGTGCTGAATTAAACATGCTTAACACACTTGGCTCTTTCTTACCAGGTCTTTGAGGTTCTTTATGGCCAGATTCACCGCCTTTTCAGTGGGAGGGTCCAAAGCTTTCTGTAGGAAGTGAGCGATGCCTCCGAGCTTTAATATCTAAACACAGAGTATAAAACCCATCACACACCAATACATCTGACAGACACAAATAGAAGAACGGTGGTTATAGTTCACCTGCTCAGCGAGCAAACCGATGAATTAAGTTCACCTCTCACCGGCTGGCTTCACTGTGAAAATGTATTCAAATGCCTCAAAGCTGAACCTCTGGAGCAACGTTGAAAACACACTCAATAAAGCTGCCGGTGCAAACACTCGACGGGAGTGAACTTTGCCTTTGTGTTCCATTAGTATGCACTGAGCCTGAGAGTGAGTGGATTGGGAGGCTTTAAACAGAGGATGGCAGAAATAAATGGCAATCCATCGCTGAAGAGGCGATGGCTTCGCCTCCTCCAGAGGGCGCCGCGTGAACAGTAAGTTCTTTGGGCTAAGTGCAGTTATTTAGATAAAAGAAAAATCTCTGCAGGAAAAAAACATTAATAATAAAAAAAACATTAAACAGGCTCTCCAAAAACTGGAAGGTCGATTGAGCCGATGCCTGACAAAAGGTTCTTTATGGAAAAGCCACACAAATTCAACGTCATTGAATCGACTGTATCAACAAGGAATGCAACATTAAATATCGTGACACAATATTATCACAACATGAATGTCACAATACTATTATTAGCACGATACTGTGCGCAGGTTGGAGACCCCACAAAATAAAATAACACCTAACAGCAGTGACAAAGAAATAGGCTTAGTCAGTCATATTATTATGGTCATGGTCTGTGCAGTTCACAAAGCAGAGTTCGGCTGAAGCAGGCAAATGTCCTGATTATAAGACGACCCCCTCTTTTTCAAGACTTCAGAAGGTTTGAAAAAATACTTTTTGAACACCAAATAAATTTTTATACAGAAAATATCTGAAACAAATGATTATAACAATATATTTGAGAGGAAAAGCATGTTATTTTGCCTCATTCAGATAATCTTAATATCTGAACATTTAAATATGTAAACTAAAGTGCAATCACATTGTAAATGAATGGCTTCTGGATTTTGAAATGTAAATGACATCATAACTTCTGCCGGTTGACCTGGCCAACCTTCGACCCACTTTTCTCCAGATTGTCTCTACGTTTCTCCATTTTCTGTTATCTCTTCTATTATTTTCTTCTCTTACCGCAATTTTTTATTTTTCTTCTTCGTGCTACCGATATTTTTCATTCTTCGCGAGAGGGATTCACTTTGGCCTGGGGAGTCAATGTGTCACACTGCTGAAAAATGTGGCTTTCCAACAACTCGGCGCATCCCAGAAGATGTGTGCTTTTGAGCTGTCCGCCTATGATTGGACCGCACGTTACGAGCAAACAGACCTTGATCTGCAGGCACAGCTCCTCCAGCGGAGTCCTCATAATTTCTGGTAATTGGTAGGCATCCAGAAGGCTGGCTCGGAGACCGTTGTACAGATGATAGCACTTCCCCGGGCACACTCTATGCATATGAATGATGACGAGAGGGAAAATAAAAGTTATGACAGGGAAGAAAAAAAAAGTTCAAATGAGAATCAATGACATGAAACTGCATTCAGCAAGCAACTTGTGCCAATTAGGCCTAGTTACACTCTGATGTTGGAAAGAGCCAACAGAAGCTAGTAACATTCTGGCCCTGACATCCATAAAATGGCCCCGGTGAGTAAACAAAGGCAAATACATACGCACCTGCCAGCACGCCCTTTCCTCTGCTTGGCGTTGGCCAGGCTCACCCACTCGGCCGTCATGGTGCTGATGTTGTTGTTGGTGTCGAAGTTGGTTTCCTTGATCTTGCCTCCATCGATCACAAAAACCACATCATCAATGGTGATGCTGAAAGAGATGAGAAGAGAAGAGGCGCGGGGAGTGAAAATTAGATTGGGATGAAATCAGCCGGAAAACCATTTCAAAGCAAGCGGTTCGAAAATGCGAAGTTTTGACTCAGAATCATGCTGCCCTCGGGGGGGAATTTAGTATCTATTTTTAGAGAAGTAATAGAGAGCGCGGACAGCTTCTTTAATTTGTGAGTGAGCACATTAATAAATCCCCAGTGAGCCAGCCCCGTTCAAGCCACTATCACATTTCTGAATCATTAACCGCTGCTTTGCAGACACTCAAGTGAAGCTGGAAAAAGCCTCGAGCGAAAATAAACTTTTGTCCTGGCAAGCTAGTTTACACTTACCTCGTCTCCGCTATATTGGTAGCGATCACAATCTTCCGCACACCAGGTGGTGGACGTTTGAATACCTGGGAGGGGCGGAGGATACGTCTGAGATTGGATTGCGGCAAAATTAAGGAGAAAACAAAATGGATGTTCGCTTGAGGGGTCAGAAGAGAGATGGAGGCGGCAAATACTGACCAGCGTCTGATTCACCGTTGGCATGAGTGAGTGCAGCGGAATGATGATAAAACGATCTATAACAACAGGAAGCACAAACAAGACAGTGTTGATGCTGGCAGAATACAAGTTCCTGCTGTGTTGAGCTGCTGCAACATGATAGAGCAGGGGTCTCAAAATCAATTGGAGATCAAGGCTGGGTGTGTCCGGGCCGCATCAAGTACTCCACAAAAAAGCGGCCCAAGTATTTAACCACCACGTCGCTGGGGAAACATTTTGATAGGTAACCAGAATCAAAGGAACTGAAGACAAGAGATTTTGGGATTATTGATTGAAACTTTGATGCTTGAACCATACAGAGTAAATGTTGTGTTCAATCTCAGCATCACTTATTCAGTTTATTGCGTTCGTCCGAGGCTAAGGTGTGGGTTAAAAAAAAAAAACTAAAATACACATTTGATAAAAATCTTTATTCTTAAAGTTGCAATAAGGAAAAACAGTTTGGGTTTGTTTTTGCTGAAATGCGCCCCCTACAGTGGCGAAGGATAGCTACCTTTTGAGTAACAATGCAAATTTTTGAAAATACATTTGATGATATCATCTTGGTGCGCAAGAACAGACTTTAGCACCAACGCGGGTGGCTGTGAGTGGTCCATGAGCGTGTTCTGGCTGGTCTAGTAATAATATTGACAAATGGTAAAGTAAATTATTCATGGTTGCCATTGTAATACCAGAAATGAAAAGCACATCTTTATAGCTTTTTGATGTTCCAATTATGGCATATAGTTGCTGTTATGATGATGCGTGATAAATCATCTTGAAAACGTGTATGTGTTTCATGTGTGCATGTGTGTGCATGCATCCACCTGATCTGAACATCTGTTGTGCCATCAGCAAGTCATTGAGGCTGCTGATGTTGTCCCAGCCTGGCAGGAAGACCAAGATGGCTCCTTCCTATTGGACAGAACAATGCGTCACATAGGAGTATCCAAACTAAGAAGAAATGAAGAAACTCTCATATTCTAGTTTGGCTTGGTCTTTGTCAAAAACACTTATTTCCTCCAAGCTTCTTATCTAGCACACTTTATCGCACAGGTTGGCATTTGCTGCCAAATTTATTGCAACGGCGTGTTGGGAGACAACTTGCGCCGGTCTATTTTTATTTTGTTATTGATGGCTTTTCATCATTTCAAAGCACCGCTTTTAGATATGAGAAAAAAATACACCCGGGGATGAAATTAAATTGGTTGGAAAATAACTATGCAATTCATCTTCTCAATAGGAGCAGACACGAAGAGCTGATTCTTGTCCGCGAGCATCGCTGTGTTTAAATTACAGCTCGTTATTTGCATTAGTCTCCAGATTCTTTTATTAGCATACGGAGGAATTAGAACGGCAATGTCTGTCATTTTGACTTACTATTTCCCCCCAACTGTCCGTTAACAGCTGCCCGAGTGTCTTATTGTGGAGCGCTGCAGTCATAATTAACCACTCACACAGGGCAGTTGGCCGCTTAGTCTATTAACCACCCTGTCATGGCCGATCAGTCGCATTCCTTTTCGGCCAGCTGACATACGCCGCCGTCAATCGGTTGCTCAGACTGACGGTCACGACGGCTTCTTATGGGACTCATGACACCGTCTCTCTGCGTTACTCACTTGTGCTTAATAGTCCTGCCGTCAAAACATCCCGACTATATTCCGCGGGCTATCCAATTGCTTATGATAATAAGTTCTTGGTTCTCCTCTTCTTCTTTTATATTTCTTTCAATATTACAAACCTGATGGTTTTGACCTTTTCCTCTGTCCGTTTATAATATATACCTACATTATAGCACACCACACCACACACACACCACAATATAGCACCTACATTACTCCACTGGATGTTACAAATGTTTGTACATCCATTATAATCAGCTTCCTTGTTTCAGTTGATTGTGATAGTGTGCCTAATATCAGCCAGGTTGCCTAGCAGTTTGTCTGTGCATTTATATTTTATCTAAAACAACAGAACTAAAGTCTTTGCAGCCACTGCCAATTAATATGCATGGCAACAGTAACAAAGGATGTTGGATGCAGAGCTGGAAAGAGACAAAAATAACGTGCGATGAACATGCACTGGGAGAGCATCTGTGCAATCGCTCATTAGCGCTGATCGCCTGCCCAGTTGTCGTGTCATTTTGTCTGACCTTATGTCACTGTGTGCTTGGATGCTGCCCGTGCTGTTGCTCCCATCTGCCCGATCTCCACACATACGTTCAGCAAGGATAATCACGCCGAGATTGGATTTGCTTATGCACGACCTGATTATGCGCAAGTGTACCTTCTGAAGTGTATTCAGGCAAAATCACCTCATCGTTGAGCACAATGTGGCGGATAAGTGCCAAGATGAGGTCCAAGTCAATCTTGTCATCGCCATCCAGCATCTCAAGAGCAGCGATGGTGCTCTCAGAGTATCTAGGGGAAAACAAATGAGATGCATGTCATATTACTAGAGATCAGCGTGACCACTCAAACATGATGGACAGGCAATTGGCACATGTCCATGCAGCAATGACCATACGTAATTTCCACTAATAACCCAAACTTCATTTGGCTATATGTAAAGACGTTAAGCTCATAATTGAGATATATCACTTCAACATACTCCCTTAAATCCATAAAGCACAGGTGTCAAACTCAAGGCTCGGGGCTAAAATGTGGCATGTCACATAATTTTAGGCAAATTCTGCACCTTCATGTTGGGCGGCTCGGTGGCCTATTGGTTAGTGCATCGACCTCACAGTGCAGAGGTACATTCCAGTCCCGGCCTCACTGTGTGGAGTTTGCATGTTCTCCCCGGGCCTGCGTGGGTTTTCTCTGGGTACTCCGGTTTCCTCCCACATTCCAAAAACATGCAAGTCAGGCGGATTGAACACTCTAAATTGTCCCTACGTGTGAGTGTGAGCGCGAGCGCGGATGGTTGTTTGTCTCTGTGTGCCCTGCGATTGGCTGGCAACCGGTTCAGGGTGTCCCCTGCCTATTGCCCGAAGACAGCTGCGATAGGCTCCAGCACGACCCTGGCGACCCTTGTGGGGATAAAGTGGTTCAGAAAATTGATGGATGGACTTCATGTCGCTTGCTTAAATACAAAATTACCAAGAATTTGAATTGAACTTTTTTAAATAAATAGATTTGTAGTTGAACAAACAACATTTTCCTGGATCCAGATTTTAAAAATGAGGTATCCATCAATTTGTTGAGTCTATGCAATAATATGTAAAAATACATCTATATGGGTTCACTGTCATGAGGGTCCTTCAAGAGAAACCAGAATTATGACTTGGCCCGTGATAAAAATGAGTTTGACACCCATGGCTAGAACATTACAGAAGGAGCACCAAAAGCATGAAGAGGTGAGTTTTCGGCAAGTTGCTGAGAATAGATTCCAAATTAAAAAACAACCCCCCCCCAAAAAAAAAAAACAACCAGGTAAATTTGTGGATAGCAAATATGTGAGGGTGAACCTAACCTTCAAACCTACAAACAACAAGTGAACCAAAGCTACTCATTCAAATTTGGCGTTCTTCAACCCACTTGGCCTGGAGTGTGCGAGCATAAGAAGACCAGCTCTCCTTATATTCAGCCTCCTTCTCCTCCTTCTCGGGTCTGGAGTGGCGCCCCTGCCAGAAGCCTCTTTTCCAGGCGGGTCGGCGGTCCTGGTTCTTGGGACGATACCTGGTGGGGGGAAAAAATGACATACAGGTTCAACGGTTACGTCTCACGGCTACGCGTAAATCAAATATTCTACCTGGTCATCTCCACAACGTCCTCGAGGAGGAACTCCTCCACTGGGAATGTCAAGCCTGGGATGTGAATCATGGGGCAACCGTCTAAAGCATGTGACCCAGAAAGAGCACAATTATGTACTAAGTTTAAAACATAAGCGCTGGAAGTTAAGACTTGTCATTTCGGAGGAAATACCAAAGTACTTGGAGAATTTCTCTGCATTGAGCGTGGCACTCATCAGAACAACCTTGAGGTCGTGTCGCACATCGAGTAAGTCCTTGACGATGGTGAGCAACACGTCTGAGTGCAGGCTTCTCTCGTGGATCTCATCAAGAACCAAGTGGCTAATACTTGATAACTGCCTGACAAGAAATAACAAAGTACAAGTTTTACGCATTTCATTTGATTTTTTTTCCACGGTGCTGTAACGGCTATGGTTTGAATGATGAGGTACTTTCATTTTCATTCTTGCTTGACTCGCGACGAAGGCGGAAACTTTTGCTTTCTGCTCCTGTCCCCCCCAACCCCACCCCCACCCTTCCCTGCTCGCCACTCAGTCCATGTGCTGTCTTTTGTGACTTTTCCTAGCCTCCTGTCATATTTTCATCCTAAAAACAAACATGGAATTGGTTGGCTGGTCTCTCGATGCCATCGACAAAATTTTCTCGATGAGAAGAGCAGGCAATTGGGAGCCTACTTGCCCCTCAGGGACTTTTGCTGCTGGGTACACCCTGATCCTTGGAAGAAGCGGAGAATGGTGTGCCTGTCAACACTGTCCGTTGAGGATGTGGATGACATCTATATTATTTGCCTTCTGATAACAGGTATGCTGCTGTTTGGTGTTGGCAGTTTCCTGATCTATCGCAAAATTCAACCGACGGGAGCGGCTCTATTGGAAGTGAAGAGGCTGCCGGTCTAAGGATGGCATAGTGCGGATGTGCGGAAACACTCAGACTGTGCTCAGCCACAAACTTGGAGCGTCTCTACAAGATGGTCAAGAATTTGGAGAAACTGGAATACGTGCTCAAATATTGACTGAAATCACGGATTTGGCTGATCGACGCGACTAAAGAGACATAAGCCACGGACTCAAGGCTGTCTTAAATTCTTGGGCAGCCTGCTACCAAAACAACATCAGCTATCTCGACCTTCCCCTGATGTAAGTATGCACGGAAGCTAGTCCCCCACCATCACCCCCTCCTTCATACATTCCCTTGTTTCACCGTCTTCATTGTTTATTATCTTGTGGCCTGTTGTAACTGTCAAATGCTTGTGCAGGAGTTTTTTGCCTAACTCAAATTATTCTCAAAATGAGGGTAGTTCGAGCGTGGTTTTTTTTCTCCCCCTCTCCCTCCCTTGTGGTTTCTTTCTGACTTCCGTGTTGAGTGAACGCTGGCGCGTTTTGGCTGCCGCTGCTCAACCCGTATTGTTTTGTGTTTTTTGTTATTGTAAAGTGTCCTTGGGTGTCTTGAAAGGCACTTATAAATAAAATGTATTATTATTATTATTATTATTATTAATGTGTTCACATTTGCCAGCTTGCACATGCTAATTGGCTACAATGATATGGTATGCAGTTCCAACATGAAATCAACATTGACCAAGACATTTTGCTTGAAATTTGACGGTTTGTTCGAGATTACTTTTTTCCATTTTCATTATTTACTGTGTAAATGTGTTTTTTTAATAGGTGTTATATAAATAGCCTTATAAGTAATAACCTAATAAGTTGCCTGTACAGATAATGGTGTTTAGGATGGCAACAACTATTGAGTGTGCATTGACCAGCGTTAACATGGAAGGTAAGAAAATAAGAATATTCTGATCAAGGCGAGGCTTTACCCCCATGATAATTAACTAGTTAGAGCCAGCATCTTGTGCAAATGTATCTCTAGGATTGTGCAGAGGTACCGGGTTCAATTCCAGCTCCAGCCTCCCTGGGTGGAGTTTGCATGTTCTCCCCTGGGTGGGTTTTCTTCGGGTACTCCGGTTTCCTCTCACATTCCAAAAACATGCATGGCGGCTGATTGAACACTCTAAATTGTCCCTCGGTGTGAGTGCGAGCGTGCATGGTTGTTCGTCTCTGTGTGCCCTGCGATTGGCTGGCAAGCAATTCGGGGTGTCCCCTGCCTACTGCCCGAAGCTAGCTGGGATAGGCTCCAGCACCCCCCGCGACCCTTGTGAGGATAAGCGGATCGGAGAATGGATGGATGGATGGATTCAAACTGATGCGATCTCTGTTTGGTACCATCGGTGCTCATCTGTAATTAAGTTATTGGGTTCTCCAAACTTAAAAGTATCAAAGTACTGTACCAACCTCTGGGCACAGTGCTGTGCAAACATGAGGAATAATAGTTGCAGTGTTTTTGTCAGGCTGCCCGTGGTCTTAAAATGACTCACAGGGGTCAAGTCGTGCCAACTTCGGGATGAGCACAGTTGAGATAACAAAAGTTGGCACTCTCGCTCCCGAGCGAGGTTACTTGTGATGCGAGCAAGAGCAGGCGGGGATGACTCAACTGTGTTTGTGTGTGTTTTACTCTGCCTAAGAGGATGTGGGGTCCATACTAATGTGTCTGGCACTGACAGCAAGCACAAATCAATGAAGTCGAGTGACACAGAGGGAAGAACGAGCAGCCGAAATAGTCGAAAACGAAATGCTGCAAGGAGGGACACTCACGGGTCAGAGCGAAGCCACTGAAGAATAATGCCCGTGGTACAGTACAGGACCGAACCTTGTCTCCGTGGTAACTGGCTGGGGAAAGACACAAATAAAGAAAAAAAGCATTTTCCAAATTAGGTTTTAATAAAATTTACAGCCAACCGAGTCGAAAATAAAGTTTGGCATTTTGCAAAACCATCTCTGTTCTTTAAATGTGTAGAAAAGACCAAGACAGGAGACCATGATGTTTGTTCCTCATATTCTGACAGGTGGTGTTCATTATTATCGACTATCTTTCTTGCTTTCATCTCCTCTATCATTCATCACGCACCAGCTGTCTCCAGCACAACTCCAATTTATGGAGTTTTCATTTTGTACACTGATCCACTTACAATAATAAGCCACAGCCTTAGTGGCACCTGCCCAAAATAATGAAATCCAAAACATGAGTGGATCATATTCAGACTTTTTTCTAACACATTGATTCACCGTCATTTGTACCGCTGCAGAGCAATTCTGGTCTATAGTCATACCTAGAGTCAAGCTTTATCAATAGAGTTACATAGAAAACACAAACTTCCTTTAAAAATTAACCTAAAGAAAAAAAATAATGATTTGAGATAAAAGAGGAGAGAGTGAAGTCTAAGTACCGTAAGTTCCAAAGGGTATCATTTTGTACATCATGAAGTCAGGCATTTGAACAGGGGTGCGTAGTCTTATTATATTCTCTGTATTGGTCATCTCAAATGCACGATATACAACATCAGCAGCAACAACACATGCCTTCTTTGCTTGTCATTTGTGAGCTGTCCAATCAAGAAAAAAGATAAGAACTTGGAAACGCGTGCCATGTTGAATGTACAATTTACCTCTGCAAGCGAATTTGGTAACCACACGAATTCCCACCGCCAACCTTTTCCGCCCTCTCAGCAGCCACACGCTCTGCGACCTGCGCGAGGCACAAATGGGCAAATTAAGCAGAACGTCGAGCAGAAGCGACGACATGAGCTACAGTGCGGAGACGCCGTACCGAGATGGCGCTGATGCGACGAGGCTGCGTGCAAACCACGCGGCACATCGAGCCCATGCCGCGCTTGATGTGGTCATCCAGGATGAACTGAGTCACCTGGGTGGTTTTTCCGCAGCCCGTTTCGCCGCTCACCACCAACACTTGGTTGGAGTTAATGAGCCGGACCAGCTCCTGATGGCACGTGATCGGATTGAGAAGACAGGAAAGTACGGTATCAACGTTTGTCCAGTGGTGCCTTGAGATACAAGTCACCCAACTTAATTTTGGGAGATTCGAGCTGTCATTGGGGAGATATTTCGCCGAGACTTGCAAGCACAATCACGAGAACGAATCAATTCGCAATCAGCAGCTTTCTGGCAAATAATGAACAATTCTTGAAAATTAAGGCTGCTGTTTAAGACCACATTTAGTTAACGTTTACTGTCAGACCAAAACAAAACATTGTGGTTTTAGAGCAAACACGTATCTGAACACAAACGGTGGAGCAACACATAGACCTAATAAAACAACTCTGACTACAAAAAAGGACAATGTAATCCAGCATCTTTCCGAGACACTTACAGCAGCAGTACAAGTACTATTCTTTCGGGGTTTGGTGGATTTTTTTCATGTTGATGACTATTCTGATCGTACTATTCTTTGTGTTTGGCAGAAGGAGTTGTGCTAAAATGGATTGCAGCATTAAGTCATGACACACAAAATGCTTAATTCTTTACATTCTATTGTTGTTGTTAATACGCGATAGTTGAGAAGTGTTTTTAGCGGAGGCGGCTTTAACAAACCAATGGCATTTCCACTCATTTCAATGGGGAAAGTTGATTTGAGTGTCGAGCAGCGTCAAAGCACAAATTAAACTCGATGTAACTCGATACACCACTGCATTCAAAATGAATGAACCTCTTTCTTTCCATACGATGGCAGCTTCTCTCTGAACATCTATGGAAAGGGACAGAGATGCATTACTAAGCATTGAATAGCAAGGAGAGGAACACCAAATGCTCACAAAAACTCACCAGCATTTCCTTGTACTTTGGGTGTGTTTTTTTACTTTGCAGATCCCTCTTCAATGACTCATCCAGCGAAACGTCTCTGGCTATTTTCTGGAGTAAGAACTCTAGATCTTTGTCTTTCTCCCTGTCTTCACCCCCCTTCATTTGCTGCTGCTGCTGCTGCTGCTCCACATCACCATCATCATCATCATCATCACGATGGTCATTGATGTCATCATCAGCATCATCGTCATCATCATCATCCCAAGTGTCAGGGATCTCATCTTTAACAACTGCCTGAGAGATTGAACTAATGGGACAAAATGTGAAAATAAAATGAGATAGCATGCAGACTCATCAATCATTTGTAATTAGGAAATAATGTCAGTTGGTATTCGGTGTGCTTGAATGCCACATATGTACATAAATAGTAGTCACAGCTCCAAAACACACCATGCCTCAATTAATCATCCACTGACAGAGATAAATCGGTATTATGCATTAGTTTTCTCCCGCCAATTTACAATATTCACAGGTCTCATAAAATGTCTGTGACAAGGCAAGCGTAGGGAAAGAATTTGCAAGAAGCACTGAATTATAGAACCACGAGGCAGATATTCTAATTAGCCCACCATTCTGCCCTTACTGTGACATTCTTTCATTAAATTACCCTAACGAAGATGAATTACAGCACCTTCTATTTTTTTAGCCTCATTCAACTCAGCCTATTTTGAGGGGACGCATGTCTCATGCAAATAAGGCACTGCTCACCCTATTCTCCTCGAATCTGGGCGTGGTGCCAACATGATTTATGTGTGCCCTGCAAATAGCTGGCAAGCAGTTCAGGGTGTACCCCGCTAACTGCCCGAAGACAGAACTCTAACAAACACCTGGTACTCTCTGCAGTTGAGTAAGTAAAAGACCATCTGAGGAAATGCAGTGGGTACCGGTTTTTGTGTGTTGTGTCAATGTCTTACCCCTGCTCCTCAAATTTGATTCTGCCTTTTTCCTCTTCAGTCATGTCTCCGTCAAAGTAGCTGCAAATAGTACATTGGTCACAGTCATGCCTATGTCAACATCACACCTTTTAACCAGACATCTATAGCCTACTTTCCATGTTCATCACAGTCTTTTTAATTCGATTTTACAAGGGGACAGTTAATGTCACATTCCCTCAAGTTTGTACTGTACTGTCTATCTCTGCCTAAAATCCATCATGTTAAAACTTCTCACCAGTGACTACTTTTACTGGGAGTTGCACGCCAGCCGTCCAATGCAGAGCCTCCCACACCTCTGTTTGGTCTTTCCAGAGCTGACTGGTCATTCTGGACAGAGTCGAGCAGCTTGATAATGTGCTGCTCTCTGGCCTCATCCATCTGGACCACTGCCCTCTGCACACATGCAGGCAAAAACGGAGCATTAATGCGGTAAATGCAAGTTCTACACGTCATCCGAGCACAGTATGTATGCTCCGAGCAAATCCAGACAAATGGACCCTACACTGAGAGGGGAAAAAACATACATACCGATCGTCGGTCTGCTTGTTTCTTTTTCACGGCTCCGAATTTTGCATACCACAAGCCAATCTCTCGGCCCTTCAAATGTGAAGGATGGCGACCACTGGCGTTGTCCAGGTCGAAGCTGCCACCATTCCCACCTCCCCGGCCGGCTCTTTCTCTGCTACCATCACGGTAGCCTCTACTACTACCTCCTCTTCTGCCTCGACCACCGCCTCCGTATTTAGAACTCATACCGCCGCTAGAAACACAAAATAACAGAACTTGTCAACGCCACTGTATGCAAGCAGCATTAGCATTAGCTTGGGACTATGCGGTGCAGCGGCACGAACGGAAGCTAAGATTCAAAATGAAACAACACTAACATTAACGTTTACGAAACACTTGTCTAATCTTCCTAATATGTCGATTGGAAATAACGCAATAAACCAGCCGTTAGCTATTCATGCGCTTGGTACTATCTGGCGTGTCGCACATTTTGACGTCACTGTTCGTTGTAGTTTGGAAATGAAAATGACGTCAGGGTCTGTGATTGGTTAAAGCAGGCAAGGGTGGGAGGACGGATAGAGAGATAGATCGCTTGATCGATAGCTAGATTGACTAATACCTAACAAAAATAATTAATTTAAGCAGAACTAATATTCACCTGACAAAATGAATAAAAATCAACGACTTGCAACATATCGACTTATCATACTGCTTATACATGGCTTGCTTTTTCTGTTCAAGGCACTACACTATGCATTTCAACCCCACAATTTCAAAAAGTTCTCAAGTGCGCCCCCCTCCCCCTTTTTGTATGTGTACTGTTTGGCTAAAAATAATTTAGATTTGAAATCAAGATTATGTCCTTAAAGTACTTAATTTTTGAAGTAACTCATTCAATCTTTCAAGGTAATTTTGGCAAAACTGTCAATAAGAAAGTTGGCATGATTATGCTCCTGATAATTTTCATTTTTTGATGCTGCTTATTCTCAGTTGCAACCAGTGGACAGCTCTCAAGACTTTCTTTGTTGAATTCAGCTGGAATATGGCAAATTTATAAGAAATGAAGCACCCGTTGCTTTTTATCTCACTGACACTTTACAACCTAATGGTGTACATTTTACATGTGTAAAAACATGAGGAGGAGAGATGGAAGTTGTGACTGAGTCATTTGTGCCATATGATGAAAACCTTGCACCCAACGTTCACCTCCTCCTCATCCTCCTCCACCTTGCTGCTAATTAATTAGTTCCTGCTAATTGCTGCACGAGATCCTTTCACACAAAACCCAATGCAGTGTCATGGCAATCCCACTGCAAGCATCAGCTTTACAGATGCTCCGACTGAAGATCTGTGTTGCAGTAAAGACCTCAAAAGAACACATGCTGGTATCAGTCAATGAATCAAAGTAACCGCAGCCACCTAGTGGAACTAATAAATAAATAAATAAATAAAAATAAAAAACAAGGTGTCTCTTTATTTACTACTATTACTATTTACGCACCCGATGATTAATTGGAGGCATGGCAGTTAAGATAGTAGAAGCCGCTATTTGAGGACATCCATTATATTGCTTTGTGCTCTGGAAAATAAAAATTAGTGTTTTCCAAGAGCAAGTTAATATGTCTGTGGTGTTATTTCAAACTCCCGATTTCCCTACCCCGACTATTCGGTCAGAGAGAAAATGTCAAGAGCTGAAACTAAATGAGTGAGCGTCACAAGAAGTGGAAGAAAACTAACGAGAGCTTTTTGAATCGTGAAGACTGTGAGGAATGAGGATGTGTATTTTTCTCCCCTTTGCTCACTGAAGATGCCAAGTATGCACACCTCGTTTTGTTTGCCTCGCGGCGACCGGCAATGCACACAAATCATCTGTGGGCCCACTGAATAAATAAAAAAGCCTTTGGTGAGAAATATTTTTTTTGCATAAATATTTAGCAATGTATCGAATAAAGCAGTTGAGCTATAGTCTACCTATTGCAACATATGCTGGTTTATTTCTGATGATTCTGTGAAGTTGTGAGTGGGATGGAGATGTCCCTTGATGAGACAGAGGAAAGAGGCCAGAGGAATTGTTTTTCAGTGCCAAATTCACCATTTCTACATTTTTGTTATTGTTTAGCTCTTCTTGAACTACACATCACACTCACACTTTAAAAATGTAGTTGCCAAGGGGAGATATTTTTGGGGGAAAAATTGTTCCGATTCCTTGTCGACAAATAGTTGGCTCTCTGGAGTGCCTGGCCAGCCATCACATGTGAAATTAAACAATCAAGTACGCTCGAATTGTGCTCCACTGTGATGTAGCAGTGGGGTAAATGTGCATAATGCAACTCTGACTCAGAAGCGCTGCTTGGTGTAGATCAGCCATTCGACCACCAGACTACACTGAGGCACTCGGATGCTCGGTTTTGCATTTGCCGATATGTATGCTGCATGCACCACATGTGCAGAGCGGAACACAAATTGACTACGTAATGTAATTGAGTCACGCAATCCACCAACGAGGACATCTCGCTTTCCTGACTGATTTTCTGATTGCCTTTCTCTTCCGACATTGACAACGCCTTAGCTCTGCCCCAGGTCGTCATGGTAACAAATGCCCATTGGCCCCGTAGAACAGCGAGCGGGTGGGCAGAGTGATTTCAAGTGTATGTTAATCATAATTTTACCAATAAACATTGATTTATATAGCAACTCAGAAGGGACCCAAGGAGGCTGAAGTAGGGCGCGATTCTTTATCTTGTGTTATGACCAAAGAATGTCAGAGAACCTTTATTCTGTTTTAAATTGTGGAGAACATTGCATTTAGTGTCCCTAAGGAATAAAAAAACAACAATATACTCATCTAAAGAGCACAAATGAATGAGTGTGTCATTAAGCTTTTGTGGAATAATCACAGCATTGCAAAAAATGAAAGCCTAAATAGATGCCCCCCCACCCCTGCCCCTCCTTATTTGTAATTCTTCTCATAGGTAATCCCAGTTGCGTGTACTGAACCAGATGACACACATAAATCAACATGTAGACGCTTATGCGCCTGATGTGCAAACTCTGAAATCCCACTGCCAGAAGCAGAACCGTGTATTGATCAATTAAACGCAAAGATGGCTAATTGGATAATTGAGTGAGAGTATTTCTGTTCGCATCTGCTGAGCCTGGAAGCTTCACTCAGAACCTTTGGCACCATTAAGAGCTGAAATGGTCAAATTCAACTTTTCATTTTAACTGCTGCAATTCTCATAGCCGTCTTGGCTGGCATCGCTGGAAATAGAAATTCTCCGCAGTCGAGTCGTATAGTTTCCTCATAATGCATGTTTGGCGACAACATTCTTTACAATACAATACAATACAATACATTCTGATTTATATAGCGCTTTCACAACAGCGGCAGCTGTAACAAAGCGCTTTACAAAACAGTTAACATAAAGTAAAATAATAAACACAACACATAACATAAAACACAAACAGTCGTGCAGTCCTAACCACTTTTCCGTCACACGCTTTGTTGTTTGAAGCGGTTTGAGATGAAAGAGGAGAGAATCAAAGTGTCCTTTAACCAGTGGATCAGAGACGTCATGCTCAAAATGAGCACACGTCGGCTACAAGCTAAGTTTCAAAGTCAACAAGAAGCTGTAGCATCCATTGACGAAAAAAGAGATTGGTTCACTTCTCCTGTCCCATGGAAATCCACTTCAATTCCAAGCGGCGACTCACGGTTCCAAATACGCATCGGTGCTCTTCGCCAACGCTCCTCTCTCCTCATCCTCAACTTCAGCGGCCATCCATCCAGCCGCACCGACGCCAACTGTCCAACAGCGCTGACATAGCCACTGAACAAATCGGGGTTGTGAAAAATGCTGCCCATTACTGGCGCAAAAAACACAAGCGCCCCAGGTCTGTCCAGCACCGACAGTCAATGGCGCCGACATTCGTCCCAATCAAAATCTGTGCTGGTACAGGCGTGCTGCCGAGAAGGCGCAACCACCAAGCACAGATACTGCTCCTTTGACGAATGTCGTGGCCAAAAAGCGCTGAAAACAGTCCATATCAGGTCCACACGATCAAACAACAAACAACATGTGACTTTAGGGGGAAGTAACACATTGCAGTCGATAAGGTGCCATTTTGAAGCCTGCAAATGGCTTGCATTAAAGATGATGTATCCAAGAGCAACTCCACACTATCAAAAACATCACATAAACAGGTATTTTCAAATTGGTCTGGAATGCCACAATTTCACACTCACACACACGCGTGCGCGCGCACACACAAACACACACACACACACACACACACGTAATTTCACATCATTATTTTGGAAAATGAAGACATATTTGGTTCTGATGGATGCTCGCCAGCAATATACAGTAAGCATTCAAAAATTGATGTTAAAATGCACAAAATGTCTTCTGGAATCCTAGTTATGGATTTATGAATGTATGCATGCGCACCCCGTTTTGGCTCACTGATTGGATGGGAAGTCGGGCCCAAATTGTTCTGGTGATTGGGGGTTCCGTACATTCTTGTGCACAGTAAAAAAAAAAAAAAAAACACACACACACGCACACACACATACGCTGTGTAACTGCACTGGCATCCTGTAAGAGTCCATACATTGTGAGAAACCTATGAGCAGAACTGTGTGTAGTCTGCCTTTTGCCCACAGTCAGCAGGGAGACTCCGGCTCATCTATGACCCTGAGCAGGATGAGCGTTGGATGGATTGGGGACAAAGATGGCAAAAGGGGCATAAAATTTACAAATGAATTGATGGGGCTGTCAAATTACCCGTCACTTTATGTCCCCGCTCTCAGCTATGCTCTTAAACTCTGATTTTATGAATGAAATAAGAACCAGTTCAGGTGTCTGGAGCATCTATTATGGATGATTTCCGGATGCCTCACTGAGAATGTCTGTTCGGGCATGTCAAGTTTAGAACAGGCCTTGGGGCACACCAAGGACATGTTGGCGGGATTATGTCTCACCGGCTGGTCTGGCCGTGCACCTGGAGGAGGTGGGACAGGACATGGAAGTATTCCCCACGAAACCTAAATTCTGGACCAGAAAATAAGAATTTTGAGAGGTAGGTGATGATCAGTCATTGTGCTTTCAATGGTGTTGTTCAACGCCCGAATCAAAATAGCACCGTCCATTCATTGGTTACCTCTGTTAATTTTAAATACTGCATCTAAGCTCGAGAGCAGACTATTTTAAAATGAAGACTACACTCTTGCCTAGTCACCCATAACAGGCAAATATACGGTTCCTATTTTGATGTGTCAATTTTGCCTGATAGTTGAGTAAAAGTTAATGAAGAGACGGTTGCAAATGGGCACTGGGCAGTGAAAAGGAATCAAGTAGAAGACAAAAACAAGTTATGTGATCAACTACACACCTAAAGGCCTTTTATTTTTACTGGGGGCTCTCCATTTATGACATGTTGTGTTGGAACAGAACTCTGGTGTAAACCGTCGACTTCTGGCACTGCCTTTCCTGTTCAGGTAAGTGGGGCGGCTGGAATCCATCCTATCTGGCTACATTTATTTTACTGCTTGACTGTTTGTTTTTAAAGTAATATTTTTCTGAGCTGATTGCACCCAATATGCTGCTTCACCAGTGTCTGTAAAAAGGGCTCATGAATAAATGAAAGATTTTAACGATGCAATTTTTTTGTGTCTCTTTCTAAAAACGGGGTACAGTATTGTGAATGTGCCATTGACTGGGAATTGAATATGAAAATGAAGGTCAGCTGTGGGAACCACTGCACTACCAATGGCCCTCCATGTAATCTGTAATGGAACTGGCAACCAACAAACAAATGTATGGACAGTTAAATTAAATAAATACAAGTCATGCTTGTCAACAGCTGGCTATGGCAGAGGTTGTTCTAGTCCGTATCTCCAGCCTGTTTTCTGTAGGCCTCGTTGAGCAGTTGTATTTCTTCTTGATATCCCGTGCTTGCTTGCGTCTGTCTCAGACTGTTTTGCCGATGGGCCTCCACCGTGTCGGGTATCGTGATGCTCATGGCCTCAGCCTCGGCGTTACCGGTGGTGGGGATGAGCAGGGAGTAAGAGGCCGTCTCGCCCAAGTCATAGGACACAAAGCGGTTTTCCCTGCGTGAGTAGCGCAATGATGGCGAGCGGGCGTGGGTGGACGACTGGCTGATGTTGGACACGATGGAGACGCTGTCCATGGCCTCCTCATTATCGCAAATTTCCAGGACCTCTAGGTGGATCTTAACGTTGGTGTCCCCGATTGCAGTTCCAATGTCCATTCCGATGTCTAGTCCCATACTGACGCCAGTGAGGTTCACATCGTCTTTCTGGCCACCTGACGCTTTGTCATCAGCACTGGGCTCATGGCCCACCGATTTGGAGCGGTACACCTCCACCTGTAGGCCAGGAGGAGATTAGCATAGCTACATAAGCGTCCATCCAGCTATTTTATATGCATGTCCTTTCTAGGTCAAGGGTGAGCTACATCATCTGCCAGTGGGCATTGGTTGGTCCACCCATTCATACATCTTTTATGACAAATGCTGCAAGGTCGGTTTTTTTTGTGTTTTTTTAAAGGGGTATCTGCACTTTTTGGAATCACAAATAAAATAATGTAGTTGCTGTGAGCGTGAGAGACATAAGGACCAGTTATTATCCTTTAAACCAGTCTTCTTTGTTTTTAATAGTTGTATGTACAGTATATGTAGAATAATTTTCCGATTTCCCTTTGGTAAGTATATACAGTACATTGGTTTCAAGAATCTCCTCATATAATTAAATCAGTGAAGAAGTAAATCCAAGTTGGTTAAAATGTGCAAAGTGCATATACATGTGTCTTATTTAATGTGATGATGCAGTTCGTGTGCACAACACAAACGACAGTAATAATTAAAGCAGTCAATGAAAAACGATCCCGAGGTCAAGCAAAAACATATTGCTTTCAAAGCAGTCCTGTTAAAATTGTCAAACATTCTAGTGAGTGAACAACTACCTTATCAGTGACACAAAAATCACTGAAATTCAACAAAATGTGATGTGAATAAATAAATCATTTATTGAATCGTAATCTATAATAAAACAAGAGAGTTGTGCATACCCTCTTGGAATTTTGCGGGGAGATTCTCAGTCCATCGCTGCTGACCTCGTAGGTGGACAGAGAGAGGGTCTTCCCAGTGGGGGCCTGCAGGGACACAGTTCCCTGGAAGGCGCACAGCGGGATGGACAGACCAGTTGTTGACCTCTGCATTGAAAGAAGAGTCCATCGAAAATGATTTCATTCAGGAAAGTGTATAAAAGTGATTGTACAAACAAATGAACTCAATCGATAAAAATTGATGAACTGTTAGGACCAAGATATTTGCGATAAAAACTGAAGTGATGTGTGTGAAAATGCTATAATTTTAACCATATTATATGCTCCAACGGCGATGTTCCGTTAGTGAAGTTTCTGTACTGATTTGCCCTTAATAGCCCAACCAGGATGACAGTCGTGCTCTCCATCATCTTTGTTTCCACTCTAATAATGTAATTGCTTAATTGCAGCGCAGGCAGTGGCTCCTTTCTGCCACACGAAACAATTGAGCTGTGGCTACTCTGTTTGCAAAGGAGACAGTGGCGGATGTCATTAAGGCCTCTACATTATTTACATTAGTAGCCTCTGCTGTAATGATTGTGGAGATGGAGCACATTAGAGACAAAAGAGGATGTCAACGCCTGGCTCCATTACCTTGTCAGTGTCTCCGTATCCGTGTGAACGAGCGGGGAAACGGAGGGGAAAGGGTGAGGCAGACTCGAATGCCGAGGACACATTGTCAACTAAATCAAATAATCCTTAGAAGCCATCGGCGTGATGAGCACACAGATGGAAGGGAGTGTGTTGTGGTAGCATAAATCTATTTAGGCGGGTTCCGCCTGAAATCAAATGTTGAGTGATTATGTTTAAGGGTGCAGCCTTGGATGAAGGTTATCCTGCGTCTCTAATAAATGAATGTAAGTCAGGGCAGTGTCATCTGATGGAGCCAAGTGTATGAAGTCAGCAGACACATTAGTTAGCAACCCAAATAAACACCTCTCGGTATGATAGTCCACCAAACTACCTGCAAACTACCCCCAGAGTAAACACATAGAACAAGTAATTCTTCAAAAGCTTTTCAGCTCTTAATATAGTGAGTTCTAATACTTTGAGTCAAGCAAAAGCAGGCTTCTTTCATATGGACCAGCAAGCAAAATGTAAGCATTTTCCCTCCCTTGCGCTCAAAAATCAGCTAAGGTCCGATTATCTCTGAGTGATTATCCTGTGGTGTGGGGTGTGTTAAGGATATATTTTTTTCCCTCCAGGAACTGCTCATAAAACATTCAGGGGAAAAGAACATTGGCTTTAAATCAAAACAAACTTTATTAATCACGTTGTGTTTAGATGTTTTGGGGCCATTGCTTGTGTTTTGAATACTGGTCAGTCCACCCTTGTGAGGCAGAATGCTGTCTGCCTCACCTCATCTCAAAAGAAAGCATAGATGAGAGAACTACATCATTATTTTCATTGTTTTCCTCTTCACAATGCAGATGAATGTCCAGAAATCCCTGGCTTTTTCTTTTTTTACATAGCATGTGTGAGACAACCTGATCTGAAGCTGAACTGCAACCACACCGGTGGACTTACTACTCGTTTTTCCTTCCAAATATCAAATTCTCAAAATGTACATTTCAGTGGAATACTACTTTGACAATGTTGAAAGTCTTGAAAGATAAGCCTTTCTGTGTGTTAAATGACTCCGCCGGGTACACTATACCTACGTTGTTACCTGTGAGACTCATTCTCGAGTCTGCCTCGATCAATGACAGCATTTTCTGCGATGTTTGCAGCGTATCGATTTTGGTTTTGCCCCGTCTCGCCACATTCAATACAAACTTATGTTTCATTGCGCACCCTGTAACCACATAACAGTATCTATTTACATGAATGGATGTGCTCCCAGAAGGCTGAAAGCATTCCAGTTTTGCTCCATCTGAACCCGCAATAAAGCCTCCCGGGGAGCAACAAAGCAAACGCGCTCGGCAACGGAGTCTGAAGTCACCGTGAGGCTAAAGATGTCTTTAAACTCTAATTCCGCCTCTCTCTGCGGAGGCTGGAGGCCACAGGGCTGACAGTATGCAGCTTTGACAATGGATAATAACATCTAGCCTGCAAATGAGCAGCAAAACACAGCCAGGCTCACCATAAATCACAAACCTTTTTTTGTTGATATAAAGCTTTGTTGAGTCTCGGCAGCTTGCGTGCTTGGATTAATAGGCTGCGTTTCATTCACCATGGGGGTGCATGAAGGGGAGGTACTGTCATTATCCCATTTTTCAGTCTGACCTTACTTCTTCATATCGTTGATGGCGGTGTTTATTTACTCATCTGAGAGCGCCAGGCATCGAAAAGGCAAGGTCCTTTATATTTTTGCCAAATACATGTTTAAAATGACTTGAAATAGTAATCTATATAAGGCATATTTGAATTATTTTTTTCACAAATAATGGTACATTCCATACTGTAGCATGCATAATGATGCAATATCAATATCCGACGTTGGTTTAAAAATATTGCATCCTCTTAGCTAGCTACCCAAATGGACGTAGCTGGTCCCTGTCAATGAGGATTTATGGCACCGACAGGCACAAAACAAGTCCTACCTTATCTTTGCAATGCGTTACGAAGAAAAAAAAGAGTGCATCCAAATTGTCTTATTAATTTTATTTATTTATTTTCAAATAAAAGTATCCCAACATGATAACTTTTGATATGGCTGTAAGTCTGTCATAGTTCAAATCAAATAAAAATGTTATTCTTGACTTTAGAAATGTGGCAAATTCACAAATCCGATCTTTTTCAGCTGATCACATGAAAATCACATGATCGGCTCGGGTCAAATGCAAAAAAAGACAAAGTACGCCGGTAACTGACTGTGCCGTCTCGTGTCACAGGACCACATAATCGAACATCACGCATCGGCCGTAACCTTGCCACTGTCGTAAACCGGAGACCCCTGCACAGCTACGAACATACACCACCTAAAAAGGAAATATCTATTTGAGGGGCGGCGTTAATTCCAGTGGAAAATGCACCTGCCGATAACATGGGCATGGCACATCTATTGGAAAGCAGGTCACTATAGGAAAAAATGTAATATTACATAGTAAAAACAAGGGCGGTCTGAAATGTTTGTGGACATCTACTGACACAAATCAGTGCAAGAGACCTACACAAGCATACGCAGGAATAGAGTGGAAAAACCAGGGCGCACCAGTCGCATGTACACAAGGCGGCAGTGATCGTCTTTGACTTAAACTTGATGCAAAATGTAAGTGAGCCAAAACCAAACTGTGGCTGCACACTCTGTGAATTTGTCACCCTTTGGTGATTTTCGAGCCATAATGCTTTCCGACTTTTAAGTGGAGCAGAGATACATTGTGTGTGAATGTGTGTGTGTGTATGACTTTAATGCATAATATTTTGCGGGTATTTCACATTTACACTCCCTCATTTTAACTCTTTAATCTCATTTCAAAGGGGTTGGGAAATAGAGCAAAAAAAAAAAGAAAAAACTAAAATGGTTATCATGCTAAGTTCAGTTGTAGATTCCCTTCACAATGCCCTTGTACCGAGCAAACACAATTTCCAAAATATGTTAGCCTCTATCTATCTGATAAATCCAATTACCCGTAATGTAGACATGAGTACACAAACGTGCCTCCCTAAGAAGTCAATAAATAGATCTGAGCCCAACTGTGAGCTCAACTCAGTGGAGCTGCATGCAAGGATTATTTCTTTATGGCTGACAGGCTGACATTCTCAGCCTCAAGGACAACTGACAGCATCTCGCTTGATTGCCCAACTGGTCCTCGATCCATTTGAGGTACAGACCAGATCTAGATGTATCAATGAGACAGTTCGAGGTATAACTCGAAAATAAACCACACCCAAAACAAAGACGACAAACAGACCTTGCTAAGCAGCTGTACAGCTGAGAAAACAATTTTTATCTTGCATGTTGATTCCGATTAGCGTGGATGTAGACAAAGCAGCAGTTTTATCAGAACGGGTACATGTCTTGGTGAAGGGAAGAATGGCTTCTCCGTATTGACCTGGCTGAACTTGAGGTGATTTGAGACACCCATTCAGAAAGTATCCATATTTGATGCCATTGTATCAAAACTGTATCAAGTGAATAGATACATTGCACGAGTTGAGCGTTACTTTAAATTTGTTGCCTGTGGAATGAATAAAGTAACTTGGATAGCTTGTCCATTTGAGTCTCAACTCAACTCAGCTAAACTGTATTCATAGAGCACTTTAATATGTACAACAATAAAACAATCAATCAATAACAAAGACGATAAAAAGCACCAAACAGTAAAACTGAGATCAAGTCTGGGTCATGCTGAGTCAAATGCCAAAGAATGCAAATGAGTTTTGAGACGAGTTTTAAAGATGGGCCGCGAGGGGGTTTGCCGAATGTTCAGTGGGAGGCCATTCCATAGAGAGGGACCAGCAACGGAAAAGGCTCAATCCCCTCTGAGTAGTTTTTGGTACTTCTAATAATGTCTGGTCCGCAGACCTGAGGTGCCGGGCAGGTGTGTAGGGGCAGATGAGCTCAGAGATTAATAGAGTCCATCAGACTCACTGTCATCAGAAGTAGAGAATCCATAAAAGTGTGAAAGCCTCTTCTACCTGTAACTTATCACAACCGAGCAAATGTGCACAGACATAAAACTGGCTCATTTCCCTTTGGAGCAAATGTAAACAAATGAGGGGAGATTAAATGCCAACCATTTTACAGTCCCGGGTTTCTAATCGCTCCTAGTCAATGGTCTTTATCGTCAAAAGTGTACACAACGTGCTAATGCGGCAATTATTTGGCTAGCATACAAAAGCTGTGGAGAATTGAGTGACGGGGGGGAAAATCAATTCTCACCGAGCATAAACTGCAAAACGACAGCTACAAATTGCTTCACGAAGTGGTTCGGTGTCAGAATTACAAATTGTGCGCGTGGAGAGTGGCGTACCTGTCTTTGCGTTCGCTCGGATTTGCTCCTGCACCACTCCCAGTCTGTTAGCTCAATTTTGCGGCCCTCTTCATGCGACAGCCTCCTCTCCGAGTCCTCGAACACAGACGAGGTGTCTGTGAAATCACGTTCCTTCTCCTGGTGATTAAGAGGTAAGGAGGGAATGCCGTGGAAGCCCTCCTCACCTCCGTGGTTCTCGCGGGACGGCGAAGGACAATCAGCCGGTGCCTCTCCGCCGCTGCCGACGTCCTCTAACAAGAGGTCTGAATGAAAGGAGCCGTCCACGGGCAGTGTTGCACTGGAATTTGGGCCCAAGCGGCAGAGCCCACCAGTCTCCGGCGCATCCAGCCGGCTGTTTGGGAACTCGCTATTGAAGAGGCTGTGGTAGGCCCGCTTCTCGGCCGGCGCGGTGCCGTGAGACATGGCGGCGTGGGACAGCTTGAACACTCCACAGCTTTTCTGGAGGGAAAGGTTGAACTCCAGTCTTCTTTTCATTGCTGTGAATAAAAGATTTGATTTTCTGTTGTAGTCTCACCTAGAGCTACATTAGTATGCAATTTAGGAGTGTGACAAAAAATGATTTGAATCAGATAATGGTTTTGGTTTGACAAACCGAATCGTTACATTTTTAAATTGTTGCGTCCTTGAATTATATCGCAGCCCATATTGCTTTCGCGGGCCACATAAAATAATGTGGCAGGCCAGATCTGGCCCCCGCTCCTTGACTTTGACACCTGTGAATTAGAGCCAGGAAAGCTAATACCAAAGCAGGCGAAAGCACAACTTCTGGGAATTATATTTTGAACGTGATTTGATTATCCATTTGCTACATTTATTGTTTGTTAGTTTCATGTTAGGAATTCCTGCCCCTCTTCTACATACAACAGCGTAAAATTCTTCACACTTTACATTCAGCTTACCGATGCCATGTCTGCTATGCAGGCTCTGTGGGTTGTGGTGAAAACTGTGACATATGATGCTTTCAGCTCACTAGTAGTAGCACTTTAACTACTTTGTATTTTTTTTTATGGGAGAATAAATGGCGCTTATTCCACTTATTTGTTCTGCATCACAGCAACTAGAACAAACCCCTCCAATGTTATGAAAAACGATATCTAGGCCTACTAAGTCTATTTATGCTTGTTTCGTTTGGATCATCAGTCAGTACCGGTATGATCTGATCACTGGCTACCTGAGGGTTCCGGTGTGGGCTCACGGTTGCAGTTAATGAAGCAGCCGCAGGGCAAATGGATCCAGCGCTTGGACAGTACGAATAGCGGCGTGACGGCAGGCGCGAGCAACGTGAGAAAGAAGCCGAGCGTCTCTAGGGACGAGCTGCGTGCATTGGCGGCGTGGCGCACCAGCATCAGAGTCTGTGAATAAAAGATGCAGAGGAACGTGAGGGGAATCACTCATGTTGTTTATCGGGGCTACATACGTAATGTTTTAATTGATTAACAATAGGCAAATATCAACCTTTTGGCCGATTATTGATTATTTTGTGAATAGCCATCAAAAGCGACTATTCGAACAATTATGTTTGAAGGACCATAATCGGCCAGTTTAATCGGTCAGCCAATTAATCGCTCTATTTTCTACTGTATATAAAAACTAAGGAAACTGGCCTGGGTAAAAATGATGGTAACCTTCATATTTTGTTGCACAACCTTCTACAATAAAACAATTCCCCTGCAAAACTCAATGGGACTCGTTCACCCGTTGACAGGTATTCTCTCCACTCCTTGTGAGCAAACGTTTTGCTGTATACGTTTTGAATATTTCAGTTTCAGATTCTGACTTTAATAGGATTTAGGTGAGGACTCTTCAGAACTGTCTTCTTTCGCTTGCAGCCATTCTGTTTTTAGCTGTGGACCTCTTATTGCATCCTATACAGATTCACGATAACCTATGCTGGTTATAGCACAGCAGCCCCATTTTCGATCCGTAAATATAGAGCTCAGATAACTCTCCCAAAAAGTTTTTTGGGGGGGTCATTACCAATTGAAGTATTTCATTATTCATTGGCAAATTCCGCTCATCCATTTTATTCATTTATTTATTGGTGACATTTGTGTGTTTCTCTTATTTCAATGGAAGGGTCCAATCGACTTGTTTGAATGCTTTGTACTGTTACTGACTGTTGCAGACCTTGAGCTTTAAATGGACTAAATCAAGACACACGGCACATTTATTCAGCTGTTGCTAGAAAGAATTATCCTCATGCACAAAATCCCTGAACTCACCAATTTGAATATTAATGGCCTTCCTGAAGGAATACTTAAGAATAAAAGTGCTGTCTTGTCAAGTCCAAAAGGGACTCATTGATATACTGTGTGCTAAGAAGAACATGTTCTTCCTTGGTCTGTCCTACATTTTCTTCAGTTAATATTGCAGGACCACGTTAATACACAAATGGGCGGACACAGATTCATAAGCAAAAAGGTCACGACCAAATCATTTGGTAACCACTGTACTTGACTTGTACCTTTTTTTAGGGGTAGGGGGTGGAGGAGGTGCATATTTTAGGAGAATGCATCATATGTCGTCAAACTGAGTATTTTATCTTATATTTATATGATTTCAGGAAAATATTTTTTTAGCGCTGCAACTAGAGTAGACATTTTCTAGACGTATAATACGGCACTTTTCAACCGTCTTACTATTGTAATGATTATTGCAAGCACATATTTAACTATGCATTCATCCTTGTTTTACTGCATAACTGATTTCCACTTAACTATGACAGCGGGTGCAAAGGAAGTATTTACCCCCCCCCCCCCCCCCCCCCCAATTTCACGTTTTGATATTAGGGCCTGCTTGCATCAGGGACAAATCGGGCAGCGACCCTCTGTGCCAGCATTGTGGCTGCGGGAGAAACCGTTTGCTTTGTACCACTGAATACTGCAATAGAAAATGCAGTCGTTTTGAAAATCTCCACAAATGAACATTCGCTTGAATTTGCTAAATAGATGCAAGTAACATCAACAAACTAGTCTAGCATACTCTGTAAACAGTAAAGCCGCAAATTGGTATTAAAAATCCATTCATTTTCTACAAGGCTTTCCGTCATTAAAGTCACAGTTGAGCTTGTGATAACGACTAAAAACATGTAGTTTAATATCTCATCTTAATGTTTTTTTTAATCGAACGAATTAAACCAGTATCTCAACGCACCACTGTACCAGCAATTGACATTTGTTTGCTAAAGCAAAATGATCATTTACAATAGAAATCTGCATTCAGAATTTCATGTTGAAATATGTTGCGCGTGTGTGTTGTTACTCATCATCATTGGCATCCATAAAGTAACCCTGACAACCGCAAGGACCATGGAGAAGCGCTTTTGGGCAAACACCACCGGCGGGTCCCCAGCAGTCGGCGACTTTTGCCGGCGGACGACCCCGGGGCAGCCCCCGACAGCCTCCTTCCCTTCCTTGAGCTCGCACGTGGTCCCGCACGAACTCGGGCTCAATTCGTTGTAGGTTCCGAAACTTTTGTCCAGGCTGTCCAGAGAGATGGAGCGGACGTCGCCCATATAAGCCGCACACTGCACGCTCCTCTGCCGCTCTCCTGAGCACAGGAGCTGGTAGGTGAGCGGCAAGAAGAAGAAAAGCAAGCCGCAGAAGCACAGCGAATACAAAAGGAAGAGCAGCAACGTGTAGAAGCTTTCACTCTCCGGGAAGCAACCGAGGGGAGCCTGCGCGAAGCTGCCCCAGCCGCACAAAGGCAACACGCTGACGACGAGGCTGACCGCCCACACGCCGGCGATGGCCCACATCACTCGCAGGGGCCGGCGGACGGAGCGCAGTAGCCCGAACCTCTTGGTCACGTAAAAAGTGTAGCCGGCGATCAGACAGGCTTTCATGTTACTCGAAACTCCTTGGAAGATGTACAAGAGCCCGGCTAGGGTGCACAAGCTGGCCGAGCCTCCGTCGCGCTCCCACTGTAGGAGAATGAAGAGGGAGAGCGGCACCACGCTGAGCAGGTCGTCCACGGACATGGAAGCCACGATGAGACACAGAGAGGTCTTCTTTCTCATCCGCAGCAGGGACAGCAGCGAGTACACGCCGCCGACGAAGGTGGCGGCGGCGATCGTTACGCACAAAGCGAAAAGTAGCAGGCGGATGCGCCCCTCCGAGGCGTCCGGCCGGTCGGTGGTGGCGGTCGCTGCCGGGGGGTGACTGTGGTTGGGCGGCGAGGAGCTCAGGTGCTGCGTGGACATCTTCCCGGCGATTAAGTCACACCAAGCTGAAGTTTGCACGAAAAGCAAAGAGAGGCATAAAGCACATCATGACATTTTTTTGGGGGGGGGGAGTCGAGTTGACGGATCCAAGCTCGCCAGCGCGGGATGGTGGGGGGCCCACGCAGCCTCTCGTCCAGCTGTAGATGTGCACACGTTGTCGACCCCCACCTATTTTTCTCTCTCAGTCACAATTGGAATGAGCTTTACATTCAGACTACTACAGCTCGAGTAGCACACGTGCGCCAAAGTGCTCCCACGCAGCACACTATTCATTTCATACACCCGCTCTACCTGAATACCAATGAGCAAAAACACAATTCATTCTAATTTGTGATACTCCGAGCAATTCCCTTTAGATAAGCAAAATTCAACGACAGAGAGAGAAAGAGAGAGAGAGAGATTATTGTAAAGTGGAAGAATACGCCGGCCTCACAACAGTTTTGATTAACGACCTTCAGATGAAGAGTTGGCTGAAGATCCTGTGGCTTCACCCTCATAACAAAATCGTTTTTTGTGGAGGGTTCATTCAAACCTGAAGGGCCTTTCTCCTCTGCCAACGCACCTGATTCAAATGATCAGCTCATCTGCAGCAGCCCGAAAACGATTTACTGTGCTTTTGTTCAAGCAATAAATGTTTATTAGGTAACATTGGGAACCAAGCCAGTTATACAGAGCAGTCACTGGTTGCAACGTTAGGTACTCTTGTGGAGTCCAATCCAAGAAAACAATAAAAAAGCTATTAAAAAGGTGCTTTTGATGCCAAATCCTCAATATGATCATTAAAATCTGACGCCATGTACCGCCTTTATTATCGGAGGCAAAATAGTCTGATTCGGCATGACATGAAATGTGTTGTAGAAATATGTACAGTATATAATTCTTGATCTTTGATGAAAGCATTCACAGTTATCATATAAGACAGAATTGTCAAACTTTAACTTGCATAGTGTGTATGTGCGCGTGTGTGTGTGTATGTGTGCGCCAATCCCACCCCACTGTGTCCTTGTTTTGTCCCTACATGAGCTTTTCAAGGATTTTCAACGACAAAGGGCCACTATGTTTGGTCATAAGGATCACATCCTTTAATTGAAACAAATATTCCGCTTTTGTTTGACACTTGGAAAGTCTACTACCTCACTTCACTGATGTCACTATGGCCGCTACAGTGCAGCAAGGATCCTCACTGGAGACGTACACATGAGTGTAAACATCTCTGACTCGTGGTCGGCTAATTGAGTTTGGGCTAAGTGACTTTGAGGCCCCGCCTAATGACTCTGCTCTCTCAGGAGCCACGGGGATGCAGTGGGGAACATTAGAGGACAAAATGCAACTCTCGTGGGTGTACAGTACACACGAACACATGCAAACGCACGGACCAGTTTAGCCCAGAGTTACACTGCAATGTGACCTAGTTAGTGTTTTTGTGCATGGGTGTGCAATGGGAGCAAGTGAAATACTTCCAATTAATTGGTATGTACTGGAACTAAATCTTGAAAAAAAATGGCAACCAATAATTCCCAATTTATTGAGTAAGACAAAAATGTAGTTTAAAAGGACTGAGGGAGCCAAAGTAACTTTTACTCTTCTTTTTTTAAGTGTCAGTAAAGAAGATGATGTTCAACCCTGTTACAAAAAGCCAAATCAATCAAACAAGATACATTAGTGCCTCAAGATACATGCAGTCGATCGGACAATATTTTACTTTACGTTGGGACTGTAAAATTTTAGGTATGAACGCTGTATCGTGGTGAATAAACACACTTCACAATAAATAAAAGCTGAAATAATAAGAAAATAGTCTTAAAAAAGAGGCTTTAATTTGTTTACTGCCAGTCTTAAATGAAGGGTACCGTCAAAGTAAAAATAAAACAAAGAGAATTATAAACCACAGGACGTTTCTGCAACCAGAATGCAAATATCCATCCATCCATTTTCAACACCACTTATCCTGAAGACGGTTGCGGGGAGTTGCTGGAGCCATTCCTGCTGCAGACTTTGGGGGGAAGGCAGACTCCAAGCACATAAGGAGACAAACACCCATTCACCCCTACATCCACACCGTCACTGAATAGGAACTGATCCCACGAGACGAGTGTCCTACTACGCCATCAACGACTTCATTATGTCAATTAAACAAGCTAAAATGAGATGAACTAACATCATGAAAACCAACCACTATATGACAAGGTAGAAAATACACATTAATTTCTTATGATTTCGTTTTACCTCAAGTGCAGTACAAAAAAAAACAGTCAAATATGCTGCAATGAAATGAATACATTGCATAAAGTTCATTCAATGAAATGTAATTGTCAATCTGCAACTTGAAATATATCCAGATGTTCTTTCACGCCACCTAGAATTGCTCCACGTATGTCAAATTATTTCCTTAACGTCTCATTGCAGGTTTTTATAATGCCATATTAAATCAAGCCGAAGGCTCAAAACTAACGTCTTCATTATTATCTACTTCAATCAACTCTGACAGAGTGGAATCCAATAAAAACTTACAATTAATGTGTGAAGACTTTTGAATTCACAACTCCCGACATTCTATGCTGACACATCTCATGAATCTTACGACAATAAATAGGGCTTTAGAAGTGAAGTCAAATGCATGTCGAAGACAGCAAGTAAAAACTCCAGAGTCTTGCAATGGCAGCACAGTGTCGTCGTGATTAGCACGTCTGCTTCACAATTGGCAGGTTCTGGGTTTCAATCTTATCTGTTTTTCTCAGGTACTGCGGCTGCGCACCGCCCCGACCCCCACATTCGGAAAATGCACATTAGGTTCAGTGAAAATTAATTACCGTAGCCTTTCATGAAAAGTAGGGGGTAAATGGTTGCTTGTCCATAGATACCCAACGATCAGATGGCGACTCCAATTCACTCATGACCCAACTTAGGACAAGAAGTAAATTCCAGTCTTATGTCACATCAAAGAATAAATAATATATTATATTATATAATATAATATATATAATATTATATATTATATAATAATAATACACGTATAGTACAGAATACGATTTACATCAGAGAACGAGAGCAGCAGTCTTACTGGCAACCGCACCTGAATAAAACATACTGTACGGTATACGGATGTAAATGGCAACCTGTACATGAATAAAGAGATACAGTATGTAGACAGAATTGAACGTGAACAGCAGCATATAGCAGAAAACATATGTGGAAGTATACAGACATTCTTAGCTCATTTAATAAAGCCTACCACTGCAAGTTAGAGGGACCTGTCATCCCTCCAAGAGTGGTCAAGGAGAGACACAGCCAACGGTGTACTTTCATCCTTGAACAAACTGTAACCAGAATGAATACATAACAAGCACCTTCAAACACTAGCTGCAACCGCCACAACTGACGCCCACAGACTCAAAGCAAGATAAGATAACCTCCGAACACAACAGCCAACAGCACTCTCATTCGCTACCTCAACAAGTCAGGGCTTGCTTTTTAAAGCCACACACATTCAAAATCACAAATGCTGTCACGAGGATGGCAACCCCAAGAAGACTATACAAACATGGATATTTTGTGTTGTATAATTTATAATGTATGTATTGTATAATGCAAAGATTTTATATTACACAAAGCTCTCAAATAAATATTTTTTTAAAAAGCTCATGTAAATATATGCTTGCTGCTTTGTGAAATTTTGTCTGTCTAGCTAAACGAGGGACGACTATGCATGAATACTGTGATGCGAATCTGAAGACATGAATGCGAAAACAGATCGCAAAAACAATCAGCAGCATTTTATGAGGTCTAAAAACGATACTGTATCGTCATCAATGAATCGTCAAATAATAAGCACCAGCAATACTAACCATCAGCAGGGAGTAGACAACTACAGTACTTTAAATGGCAATAACACAATACTACACTATACATAATACATACAAAGATGTGGACAAAGATTAGTATCCGTTTCATTTTTTGTGATGACAACATGAATTACAATAGCTATTGGTTTGCTTCAGCTTCATAAATACTGATTTAAAGTTAAAAATTGCAGGTAATATTGAGTGAATTGCATATTTATATCAGTCCAAGGCTTCCTGTCAAACTTAGAATCAACTTCAAAATACTTCTCTATACATTCAAAGCCATCCATAACCTTGCGCCCCCCTATCTGTCAGATCTTCTTCAAATCTCCATTCCCTCTCGCTCACTCAGGTCCTCATCCTCTCTCCACCTTCTTCTACCCTCTGCCCGTCTCAGTACAATGGGTTGCAGAGCCTTCAGTCGCTCTGCCCCCAAACTCTGGAACTCACTTCCTCCCAACATTCGTAATATTGACTCTCTTTCCTTATTCAAAACCCACCTATTCAGACTTGCCTGCCCGCCTTAAATATTTCTTTCTTTATTTATTATTTTATCTGTGTTTTATTATTGGTCTTGGCTGTACAGTGTCCTTGAGTGTTGTGAAAGGCGCTTACACATGTGATGTATTATTATTATTATTATTATTAGCATCATGGATTACTTAAATTATTATAAGATCATCCCATGTTTCATTTTTCTCAGTGTAAGTCAAGCAAATGTACCAGAACACCATGAGTGACTCACGAGGCCTTGTCTCAAAATATTCGAAGCATCTCTCAGTATAAAAGTACTGACTAAAGCAATATCAAAACTACATTTTAAAGGCAGATTTAAAAATGGTGTAAAGAATGAAGTATCTGGTGAGTGCTGAATTAAAATTTGCAGTACAAGTCATTTCACAAGTCACAAGCCATTTTACGTGGAAGAAGTTGGACAAGCAATGACACAAATTGGCCACCAGGTGGCCTTGTTGCACTGTGGGATAATTGCAAGCGAGCCTCAAACCCGTTGGTCTTCTCGTTGTTAATTGAGCATAATCCACGTTTTTGCTTCCAACGACTCCAAATCAAACTGCCACAAGATGTTAGGCAAGAACGAACGAGATGAGGCCCTCCAGCCGAGTCACAGCTGTACTTTGGTGTGAGGAACAATCAACAAGATGTGACGAAATGTGGCAAATTAGTTCAAGTTTTTGGTGGTGGAGGAGGGCCTGGGGGGTGCTCACCTCCATCTGCGAACTGTGAGCCTTCATCGCCACAGCCTTCATCACACTAATAATCTCTATGAATTCCTTCGAGTCGTCCCGGCATAATGGAATCAATTACGAAGAAAGGAGGAGGCCAAGCAGAAGGCTCGTCAAAGTATAACTATGAAGACTGGTGGAAAACATTTACACAGGAAAATGATGACAAACGCTGAGTGTGGTCAGGAAAACAACCGACATCTGTCCATTGTGTATCACAGGATCCGTAGAAAAACGTTTAATCTTAATTAAAGGAAAAATGTTGCTTTTATTTTCATTTGTCAGTATATTGACGCGACTGTTCAAACGATGACATTTAGGAGTTCATGGCTAAGGCTTCAACGTTCAACTATTGCTAACCAAAACAGCAGCTCGTAGGTAGTCTCCAAATGATAGTGGCTTATGGCATGTTGTAAACAAGCGCCACTGTATACAAGCGTATTAAAGATGATCTAACGGGGTGATGATGATTAGCATTCCAAAAGTTACTTATGCAGTCGCTTACTTAACATTTTGCCATAATAGTCATTTCTACATGGTGTTTAAACTCCAGTTTCACTTCACATAAATTGCAATAGTAATCAGCATGATTTTTTTGCTATAACAAAAACTGTGAGTGTACAAATAATTAATAGAAACTTTCATTTGCAATTGAGCAAACAAATGACTCAGACTACTAGTTTCTAAAACCGTGTAGGGGTACATTAACTTATAAATGACACGATTTTTATGTTTTTGGAGATTTTTGCTTGGACTTGTGAGCATAAACGTGTTATACAATCTCCAGATTGTGGCCACACACTCAATTCACCTCAATTCTCAACAAGTGCGAGTGAACAATTTTTCAAAAAAGAGGCTTCAAGTTGTTGACTGCCCCTCCCAGTTGAACATACATAAAACAATCAGTACATAAATACATAAAACATTCTGTATTTAAGACAACCACAGGAAAGTGATCTTAGCGTTATGCTACCAAACAAAGCAAAACACCATAGATGTGCTAAACCTTGGCTAACGTTTCGTGTCTGTCCATATGTGTTGCTCCATCATTTGTTTCTTAAAGGGTGCTAACATGATGAGACCAGAGCTTTTTGTTTAGCCACTAAAGAAAAGCCCTGGTCTTACCAGGTTATCACCTTTTAAGAAACAAGTGATGGAGCAACACATATAGACAGACACCGTAGCATCACATACGGCCTTGTATTCTTTATCCTTTCTGAAAGACAAATCTTACTCCAGATTACAAAGCAGCTTTCTCTCTGCCAGTGTGAATTCAAATTGAATATTACATTAATTATTATTTTTCATGCAGCTCTGCTATTGAATCCCATTGACTTGTACAAGTGTACCCAATGAAGTGGCCAGTGAGTGTGGAGATAAATGCACGAGTAACAGATCATCTTTTTTTTGTTTTTGTTTTGTTTGTTTTTTTAAATCAGCACCTAGAGTCAAAAGAATACACACAGGTAGGGTGATAGTTCCAAAAATAGCACAACAAATGACCCCTGGTTGGAATCCTATCCACATCAAAGTTGCTTCCAGCCATGGATGCTTTTTCACAAGTTGCCATAGCGACCGCCTCAGTTGGATCCTTACTATCCTGTGACAGGACGTGCTAAAGTGGAGTTGATGAAAGGAGAGCACAAAACAGCTTGCCCGACAAACACATTGGCTGTGCATGTCCTCTGTATGTTTTCCTTCTAGATATGTGTGTGTGTGTGTGTGTGTGTGTGCGCGTGCGCTTTAATGAGCAGGGTGGGTGTTTTCAGGTTTTCATTAAGGCCCCATTAGCACTCCTCCTGGGCTCATTTAAATGTTTCTCTGTGGACTGAGCTAACCAAGGCTGATAGAAATTGTCCTTTTAAATGCTGGCACCGTTTTGGTGCAAATTGTCACATTAGTTAGAAGAAGAAAGGCAACATTATGTCACGTGACATTTGCATTTCAGCTTGTATTTCTTTCTTTCTTTTTTGGTCCATATATTTCTCCAAAATACATGTCTAAATGATCGGTTTCTTGGCAGCCATCTGTGCACCGTCTTGGCTCTTGTCCACCCTCCCAACACAGACACACACACACACACATACACACACACGCACACACATACACACACACACACACGCACGCACACACACACACACACACACACACACACAGAGCATCTGATGTGCAACATCTCCTCTTCAAACCTCATCTCGTGTGTTTCGAATGGTCCCATCCAACTGGTTCTGAAATGAGTAGTTTGGCTTCTTTAAAAAGAAAAGTCTTCCCTCCTTTTGAACTTCACTATAAATAGCAAACGCGCTTCGCCACCGGGGGGGTTAGAAAGCAAAGAGTAAATGTCGCTGGGCTTCCATTACTCAACATCATACGCTCCCCATTCTGTATAATGTTGAAAGTAATGCCGAATTGCCCTCTCCGCCTTCATAGATTGCCATCTACCACGTCTGAATTTTGACATTAAGCTTCATGTATTATTCACTAAGAAATGAAGGAAAATGTGAGGAATGATCATAATGTTAAAAGCAACAACCATGACAGAAAACTTTTTTCCCTCTGGTTTCATGCTCTTCAAGTTAAATCACGTTAGCAGGAAATAGTTGTTTTTAATCCTGGTCACAAAAAAAAAAAGAGCTTGTACTTATTATGGTTACAGGTGAGTTGGGACTAACTTTAGCCAATGGGCACGTTGTTGGAGTATGGGATGATTAGTACACCAAAGCAAGGTTAATTCAAAAATCTTCAAAAAAGGTATTAATTTGAAATGTTTATTCTTCTTCCCTTGCGGGTGCAGCACTTTTCTGACGTGTGCTGGGAATGTGGGTGTGAATGGTTGTTCGTCTCGACGTGTGCCCTGCGACTATCTGGGGACCAGTTCAGGGAGCAGTCCGCCTTCTGCCCGAAATCAGCTGGGAAAGCTCCAGCACCTCTCCGCTGAGTAAATATCCCTCCCAACCCGATTTTTCAAATGACAGAAGTTGGATAGTTGGATAGAATATCGACCCAGAGTCGAATTCACATTCAACACGATAGGTTGTTGAAAGTACAGACATTTTGGCAAGAGAGACAGCTGGTCCCAAGCTGGAAAACGAAATTGTTCAAGAGACATAGAGACATGCGGTAAGACCCTACAGGCACCGATGATGTCTTATGGGAGGAGAAGCAGAAGAGCGTTGAAGTGCAAAGTACTGATCAACGATTGAAGTGTTACTACACAGAGTGCAAGTCAATATGGAGGTCCGGCGGTCTCTTATCAGTGTCGGAATTCTTGGGTGTTGACACTGTCTGCTGTCGAAGCGCCAACGATCGTGTGACAAAAGAAGCTTGAGTGACCTTGGCAGACACTGGGAGAAACACTTGTAATATCTTGTACCAGTGTGAAGTTAGCTTTGTCATTTGGCACAATAGCAAGTCATTAGTTACACTCTGAGTGAACTGGAATCGTAAAATTTCGACGAGACTCGAAATCATCATCCTGCTGAGCTAGTCTAGGAGTAATCACATTGACCTGCTTGACATCCATGCGGACATCGGCATTATCTGACGGCGAGAAAACGAGCTGCTGGTTAAGCAGGTGCCCGACTCTTGTAGAGAAAAGGATTTTGAATGTTGAACTTTATTAGGTGCAAAGGGTGGCTCATGTTGCAAGTCAGAGGTTCAAATCTTGGCCCGGGCATTATTGGAGAGGGTTTGCCTGTTCTGCCCACATTTGCCTAATTAGGGTTACCCTAACCCCAACCCCCATACCAGGTATAGAAACGATCAGTGTGCCACTATTTTGTGTGATGGGCAATAACAGAACGGAATGGAATAACAGGATGAAGGCAACGTGGCAATTTCTCTGTTTCTAAAACAGTAGCAAGGCCATAAGGCAAAAGACAGAATGAGGGTGTGAAATTCAAACACCTGGAAGTCACTTGTCTCCCCTCCCTCTTTTGTGATGAATGCATTTAACGCTGTTCAAGAAGTATTTTGAAAGCCATGCCAGACGACGAGGTTTCATCAGCACAGAAACCAGAAGGATGAATGTCAACACCAAGGTAAGTCTAATCTTTCGACGGTAGCCACGGTTATACCACACACAGATGCAGGGCTATTTATTTTGGGGAATGAGGTGGGGACGGGGGGGGGGGGGTGAATTATCATGACTTTACATTCCGAGCTGACTATCGGCCACCTCCAAATTGCTGCACTACCGTCTCATCACGGGAGAGCGAGTGCGGGTAAGGGATTAAATCAAGTCTCTCGTATATATATATATATATATATATGGATAGAATGAGTGAAGTGTCTTATATCAGTCAGGGAATTACAGAGGATGTTGGCACTTCGAAGCGTTTCTTGTTCCCTCCATCTTCCATATTTCTTGCAGCCTCAAGACCAGCACGAGGCGCAATCTCAGAGTTCCTCCCTCTGACTGACAGAAGCGAGCTCATTAAAGTGCGTGTGCGTGTGTGGTTGTGTGCCAACGTCAGAACCAGGCAGCCCATCTGTTGCTGATAGCGGAACCTCTCCCCTGATGGTTTCCCAGTGAGAAGGGGCTGATAAAACAAACCACTGGAGTGAACCTGATCCAAGCAAACACGCTCACACCTCACCAGCAGCACGCTCACCTCACACAGTTCTCCCGTTGTGGGAAGTGAAAATAAGTGGGATGTAAAATGTGAAACAGTCTAGACTAGAATGGAATTTAGGGAAGGGGAAACCAAGATTGAGCTGTTAACAGAAATGTTTGACGATCTATATTTGTCATTGTCTGTTCGAATGTCAGGATGTTGGTTACTCCTCGTTTTCAAGGGGACAGGAGTGTACCATTTTGGACGATGGGGTGAGGGGAAAACTTCTATTATGAGTCAAACAGCAAAAGGAGTAGATTTGTGTAAAAGTAAAAAAAAAAGTCGCTTTGTATTTGTCTGTTTGTTAAATAGCGGGATAGTACAGTGATCCCTCGCTATTCTGCGATTCACTTATTGCGGATTCAGTGCATCGTGGATTTTTCAAAGATATTAAAAAAAAAAAATAGCGAAAATGCCACAAAAGGTCCATGAGAGGCAACGAACGTCGGCAAAACAACAGCGAGTCACATCGAGCAACATATACAGTACTACGTGTATATTTCATGTTTAGTGTCTTTTGTTATTCATACACTAACCTAACCAAACTTATATATCACATACATGTATATATAATTAGTATATAGCATTAAGTAGTGTACATGCATGTATACCATTAAACTTGGCCTTATAAATATTATATATACTCATACACATGTACATATACCTGTACGATAGCGGGGGGGGGGGGTACCTATTTTGTGAATTTTCCCTCTTTCACGGGGGGTTCTGGTCCCCATTAACCGTGATAATCGAGGGATCACTGTATATCATTTAATCGGATATAACGCTATTGTGAGTCATGATAAAAAAAAAGAAAAGAGGTTACTTGATGGTTCAAGCAGAAACATTTTAGTTTTTGGTGAAGATCAACTTCTATCGTCACTGAGACGGCAAATTGAAAATGGGAATTCATGAAGAAAAGGACTGGTAGACTTGAAAGACTCTGGAGCAGAGGAAAGGCTTCTATTGTAACACAAATGGCAAAAGGGAAACCAAATCATAAAAAAACCCCATAATTTCTTGAGTTTGTTATTGTTAATAATCAATTCGCTGATGACTTGTGAGGGTGTTCCCAACTCTGTGACGGTGTAGATGTGGGTGTCAATGGTTGTTTGTCTTTATAGGTGTGCGGTGACTGACGACCAGTTCAGGGTGGAGTCCGCCCTATCTATCGAAATCAGCTGGGATTGGCTCCATCACCCCCCCCCCCCACCCCCAAACCCGCAACCCTGTTCAGGATAAGGGTTGTTAAAAATGGATGGGTGGATGTTAGTTAGCAGGAGAATAATGGAAGCTGTTCGGAATGAACGAACAGATCTCTACCATTTGTATTCTGGTGGCAAGGGGGGTACATTGCCGACAGTCACCTGAACAAATTATGATCAAAATCAATACCAAAAAGACAAATGAAGGACCATAGATTTCTCACTACAAAAGACAGGAATGTTTTTTTTTTTGAGGGGGGGGGGGGGTCCACTCATGGCAAAACACAATTGCAATGTGATAAAACGTCAGAGATCAGAGCTCAGATGGCCAACTGTGACAGGGTGGCGAGGGCTATAATTTATGGCACGCTGCAGCAAAATGATGAAGAGTTGGATTATAGCTTTCGCACAGCTGTGAACGAATTTTCATGTGTTGACGCTCAACTCCTTTGAAAGCTGTCAGTGGTGCTTCACAGACTTTATCGTACGCTTTGCACATGGATGGAAATTTTATGTGTGTGTGTGGGGGTGGGTGAGAGAGAGAGAGAGAGAAGGAGTGAGAGAGGGTGTGTTTGTATGTACACTTTAGAAGCAATAAAATAGAGACTGTGGTGATGGGGTGACACAAGACGAGGCTTGCGTAAGTGCTCCATTTTTCTCAGGGAGGATTGACAATGCAAAACACCCATGTTGGGAATAATGAACAATTTGATCTCAATTAGAACATAACGTGCTTGCCATGCGGCATGTGACTGTGTCGACGGCCACAGTAGGTGACCTAACTTACTAACGTTCCGTTTTTGCGAGAAGATAAGGCCAAGTCAGTAATGATTTGCAGTTAATTGCTCAGTTGTCCTCTGGTTGACCTTGGTTAAAAGGACTGGATACCAAAGACCACATGGGGCAAAACGTGTAAACAGAACAAATGGAATGCAGTTACCATCTTGGTGTACTTAAAAAAAAAAAAAGGTACATTTACACAAAGCGAGCAATGCCAACAGCATTCAGGCATTCCAGGCTCAAAGTGTTGCCTATGGAGGCAATGTTTTTAGTAACACTATACTGCACGTAAATAGAAGTTCATTAAAACTGAAATATAGTCAGTAGGGTAACTATACACTTTCGAACCCAAAGCCTAACATTTGCGATGTTTGTTTTCTAGCCGTTGAAGCTATCTTGCAATTTTTTTTTCTGTCAATGCAGTTCAGCGCCGGTTCAGTCCAGTGCTGCCCAAACAGATAGAGTTTCGACGGCGTCACTCATATGCCCGTTTTAGAAGTTTGGTATGTTCGTCAGTGGAGGTAGTAGCAGGCCATACGCCACGCAGTATATCAAGAACAGATCCGGTTTCGAAACGTTTGTAATGGATATCATCAATTCGTCTTCTCAAGCCGGTGCTGCACGACTTCTTGTAGTAATTTTGCAGTGCCGTTCCAATTGTTTTCCTATGCTTCGAAAAAAATGTAAAGGCCAAAGTTCTTCAAATGTCATGGCCTCAATTCTGTCTGAATGATACCGCGAGTGAAATTGAAAATCCTATTTGGAATTTGCAGACACCTGTTATTTACCCCTCAAAGGCCCTCGGTACACGACGGAGAGGAATGAAAAAACATGCCGTTTGGGCATTCACTCATGACTGAATTACACTATTGTAAATGTAATTTGGGTAAGTATGTACTTGATTTCTTGCACTCATCAAAGTGTACTGAGCAGCCATATGATTTCCACTGTTGCAAAATGGTCTCAATGATCGAACCCAGGACCGCTGCACTGTGAGGTCGACGCGCCAAGCACTGGACCACCCATATATATATATATATATATATATATATATATATATATATATATATATATATATATATATATATATAAAGCAGGGCGGCCTGGTAGTCCAGTGGTTAGCACGTCAGCTTCACAGTGCAGAGGTACCGGGTTCGATTCCAGCTCCGGCCTCCCTGTGTGGAGTTTGCATGTTCTCCCCGGGCCTGCGTGGGTTTTCGCCGGGTGCTCCGGTTTCCTCCCACATTCCAAAAATATGCATGGCAGGCTGATTGAACACTCTAAATTGTCCCTAGGTGTGAGTGTGAGCGTGCATGGTTGTTCGTCTATGTGTGCCCTGCGATTGGCTGGCAACCGATTCAGGGTGTCCCCCACCTACTGCCCGGAGACGGCTGGGATGGGCTCCAGCACCCCCCGCGACCCTAGTGAGGATCAAGCGGTACGGAAGATGAATGAATGAATGAATATATAAAAATCCTCATCTCACCCCTCGGGTGGTGTCCGTCCCTCATTCAGCTCGGGTCCTCTACCAGAGGCCAGGAAGCTTGAGGGTTCTGCGCAGTATCCTTGCTGTTCCCAGCACTGCACATTTCTGGACTGAGATGTCCGATGTTGTTCCCGGGATCTGTTGCAACCACTCATCTAGTTTGGGGGTCACTGCCCCGAGTGCTCCGACCACCACAGGCACGACTGTCACCTTTACCTTCCAGGCTCTCTCCAGCTCCTCTCTGAGCCCTTGGTATTTCTCGAGTTTCTCATGTTCCTTCTTCCTGATGTTTCCATCACTTGGGACCGCTACATACACTACAACGGCTTTCCTCTGCCCTTTATCTATGATCACGATATCTGGTTGGTTCGCCATTACCATCTTGTCAGTCTGGATCTGGAAGTCCCACAGGATCTTCGCTCTGTCATTCTCCACCACCTTCGGAGGTGTTTCCCATTTTGACCTTGGGGTTTCCAGTCCATACTCCGCACAGATGTTTCGGTAGACTATGCCAGCCACCTGGTTATGGCGTTCCATGTAGGCTTTCCCTGCCAGCATCTTACACCCTGCAGTTATGTGTTGGATCGTCTCAGGTGCCTCTTTGCACAACCTACACCTTGGGTCTTGTCTGGTGTGGTATATCTGGGCCTCGATGGCTCTGGTGCTCAAGGCCTGCTCCTGAGCAGCCAGGATGAGTGCCTCTGTGCTGTCCTTCAGGCCAGCCCTCTCTAGCCACTGATAGGACTTCTTGAGATCAGCCACTTCAGTTATGGTCCGGTGGTACATCCCGTGTAGGGGCTTGTCCTCCCATGATGGTCCCTCTTCCAGCGCCTCATCTTCTGTTCCCCATTGTCTGAGACATTCTCTGAGTATGTCATCCGTTGAAGCCTTCTCCTTGATGTATTCATGGAGCTTGGATGTTTCATCCTGGACAGTGGCTCTCACACTCACTAGTCCCCGGCCTCCTTCCTTTCGGCTTGCGTACAGTCTCAGGGTGCTGGATTTGGGATGGAACCCTCCATGCATGGTTAGGAGCTTTCGGGTCTTAACGTCCGTGGTCTGAATCTCTTCCTTTGGCCACCTTATTATTCCTGCAGGGAATCTGATCACTGGCAGGGCATAGCTGTTTATTGCCCGGGTCTTATTCTTGCCATTGAGCTGGCTTCTTAGGACTTGCCTCACTCGTTGGAGGTATTTGGCCGTAGCCGCTTTCCTTGTTGCCAGTTCGAGGTTGCCATTGGCTTGTGGTATACCAAGGTACTTGTAGCTGTCCTCAATGTCTGCTATTGTTCCTTCAGGGAGTGAGACCCCTTCAGTGCGGACTACCCTTCCTCTCTTAGTCACCATCCGACTACATTTCTCAAGATGTCGCTGCTGTAGATCCTGGTTGTGTGGATCAGGGAATCTATGTCCCTTTCGCTCTTAGCATACAGCTTTATGTCATCCATGTAGAGGAGGTGACTGATTGTAGCTCCATTTCTGAGGTGGTATCCATAGCCTGTCTTGGTGATTACTTGGCTTCGGGGGTTCAGTCCTATGCAGAACAGCAGTGGGGAGAGTGCATCACCTTGGTATATGCCACATTTGATGGACACTTGGGTAAGTGGCTTGCCATTGGCTTCAAGTGTGGTTTTCCACATCCTCATCGAGTTCGCAACGAAGGCGATTAGGGTCCTGTTCACCTTATACAACTCCAAGCATTCAGTGATCCATGTATGTGGCATCGAGTCAAAGGCTTTCTTGTAATCAATCCAAGCTGTGCACAGGTTGGTACGTCGGGACCTGCAGTCTTGTGCGACTGTTCTGTCAACCAGGAGCTGATGTTTGGCTCCTCTGTTATCTCTACCAATGCCCTTCTGTGCTTCGCTCATGTATTGATCCATGTGTCCACTTATCTTAGCCGCAATGATGCCTGACATGAGCTTCCATGTTGTGGAGAGACAGGTTATTGGCCGATAGTTGGATGGGGCTGCACCCTTCGAGGGATCCTTCATGATCAGGATCGTTCGCCCTTCGGTTAGCCATTCTGGGTGAGTCCCATCCCTCAGCAGCTGGTTCATTTGTACTGCTCGGCGCTCATGGAGTGCTGTGAGTTTCTTTAGCCAGTAGGTGTGGACCATGTCCGGGCCTGGTGCTGTCCAGTTCTTCATATCTGAGACTCGTTCCTGTATGTCTGCCACTGTTATGGTAACGGGGTTCTGTTCAGGTAGGTTGCTGTGATCCTCTCTCAGGGTCACCAGCCATTGTGCACTGCTGTTAGGTGCAACCTCCTTCTCCCATATGCCTTTCCAGTACCTTTCAGTTTCCAGTCTTGGTGGGTCAGCTCTGTTGTTAGGACCCTGCCACTGAGCGTACACTTTCGCAGGTTGTGTTGCGAACAGCCTGTTTATTCGTCTGGCCTCATTCTCTTTCGTGTACCGCTTTAGGCGACTGGACAAGGCTTGGAGCCTTTGTTTGGCAGTTTCGAGTGCTTCAGGTATGGTCATCTGGATGTACCTCTCGGGTATCGGCCTTTTCATCACACCTCTCTGGGCCTCCGTCAATTGACTCACATCTTTCCGGGCCGCCTTGATCTTAGCCTCCAACCGTCTTTTCCATGGTGGGTAACGTCAAGTCAAGTCAACAGTATTTATAGAGCACTTTCAAACAGCCATCGCTGCATACAAAGTGCTGTACATGGAGCGATTTAACATATACACTAAACAGTAAGACGAATCAGTAATAAGTAATAAGTAATAAGGCGGTAGAAAGCACCAAGCAGTAAAATCAAGAGCAAATCTAAGTCATGCTGAGTCAAACGCCAAAGAATACAAGTGAGTTTTGAGGAGGGCTTTAAAGATGGGCAGCGAGGAGGCTTGCCGAATGTTCAGTGGGAGGTCATTCCAGAGAGATGGACCAGCAACAGAAAAGGCTCGATCCCCTCTGAGCCTCAGTTTAGTTCTTGGTACGTCTAGCAAAGACTGGTCCACAGACCTGAGGCGCCGGGCAGGGGTGTAGGGGCGTATGAGCTCAGAGAGGTAAGGTGGCGCGAGATTATTCAGAGATTTGAAAACAAAGAGGAGGATCTTAAAAATAATTCTAAAATGAATGGGGAGCCAGTGAAGGGATGCCAAAGTAGGAGTTATATGCTCCCTCTTACGAGTACCAGTCAAGAGGCGAGCAGCGGCATTCTGTACCAGCTGAAGGCGCTTGATGGAGGACTGGCTGACTCCAAAGTACAGGGCGTTGCAGTAATCGAGCCGGGATGTGACAAAGGCATGAATTACTGTCTCAAAGTGTTCACGTGAGAGGAAAGGTTTTATTTTGGCCAGCTGTCTAAGGTGAAAGAAGCTGGATTTAACAACGGCACCAATTTGCCGATCGAGTTTGAAATCACTGTCCAGTTTAAGTCCCAAGTTTGAGACTGTTGATTTCAGATAAGGAGATAGGGGGCCCAAGTCTACAGGATGGAATGTACAAGGTCCACTGGGGCCAAACAATATCACCTCTGTCTTCTTTTCGTTGAACTTCAAGAAATTTTGTGCCATCCAGGTTTTGATTTCTTCCAGACAGGATAGGAGTGGCCTTAATGAGAAGGTGTCTTTCTTGCTCAGTGGGACATAGATCTGGCAGTCATCTGCATAGCAGTGGAAAGGAATACCATGTTTCCTTAAGATGGAACCCAATGGGAGCAGATACAGCGAGAACAGCAGAGGCCCCAGAATTGAGCCCTGTGGAACACCACATGACAGGGGAGCAGTGCGTGATTCAGAGCAGCCAAGGCTGACACAAAAGGTCCTGTCAGCTAGATAGGACCTAAACCAATCAAGAGCACTCCCGCCAATGCCCACCAAGTGCTGCAAACGAGTCAGCAGAATACTGTGATCCACTGTATCAAATGCTGCAGTTAAGTCCAATAAGACCAGACACACGTGGTCTCCAGAGTCATTTGCCAGGAGGATGTCATTAGAAACGCGTAACAGGGCTGACTCCGTGCTATGCATCGTCTTGAAACCTGACTGGAAGACCTCCAAGATGTTATGTTCATCCAAGAAAAGTTTCAACTGCATGTGCACCACTTTTTCCAGAATTTTGGAAATGAAAGGCAGTTTGGAAATGGGTCTGTAACTTGACAGCTCATCTGGATCAAGAACAGGTTTCTTGATCAAGGGTTGGACCACAGCATGTTTAAACTGTTGGGGAACTACACCAGAAGAAAGGCTGCTGTTGATGATATCCAAGACCGATGCACCAACACTCGGGAGAACCTCCTGAAAGAAGCGTGGGGGAAGAGAGTCGCAAGGGGAGCCAGATGGCTTCGTCTGGCGAACTACATCCTCCAAAAGCGCCAAGGACACAGTATCAAAAGAATTTAGGACAGCTGAACATGGAACAGCTCATGGCTTCCATGGTTGCTCTTATAGCCCAGAGTCTCCAGGATCACTGATGCTGAAGCGTATATCAGCTCATTGGTTTCTGTGATCGTTACGGTAGGGATCGCCCTCAGTGCTGCATTCACACTTTCTATGAGACTTTCAGATGGTACTTCACATAGCCGTTGTAATCGGTTTCTAGGTTGCCCAGCTTTCATTCTCGCCATGATCTTAGCTTTCAGGTCAGTTGCTGCCTCACTCAGCATTTCATTCATTGGGGCTGGCCACCCAATCTCATCATCTGCATTCATTGTGGCTTGCCTCCCAATCTCTTGTATGACCTCCTCCTCTGATCTGGCAGCCTGGGGCCCTTCACCATGGAACCTGCGTTGTACCTCATCAATCTCAAGTTGTGACAGCAGTTGCCGTTTGTGGATGTTGGAACACTGAACTACTAGTTGTTTCGCGGTCAACCGTGACTGTGGGTTTCGAAGTAACCATTTAGCCCACATTCTCTGCATGTACCCCCTCTGACTCGGGTTGCTTTAGTAGTAGCATTCCAACAGAGCCATGTTATCGCGTCTCGCCCATCTCCGCTTTGTTCCAGTAGCCCATTTTTCATCAAGGTGCTCTGGTTCCCCAGCACCTGACGCAGACCTTGTTTGGCCGGGCGACGTCTGAGCCGGCATGTCATTCGTTTTATTGTCTCTCATCATTGTATGAGGTCGGCATTAGCGTGAAGGATCTTGCCCAAGGACCCACACTGGATGGTGTTATGTGCTCATTTTTGCCCCAAGCGGGATTAGAACCACCGTCTCCATATATACATATATATACATACATATATATACACACACATACATACACGCACACACAACACATTCATGTACACACAACATAAATACACACACACACGTGCGCACACACACAAACACACAGACTCACACACACTGGTTGCCAGCGAAGCGCAGGACACACATAGCATCCATTTCCTATTGTGCTCTTCATTCGGAATGCTGGTGAGCTGATGAGTTTAGGTGAGAGCTACCCTGGATTGGTTCCCAGGGCATCGCAAGGCACAAATGGACAAAACAACTATTCACGCTTCTCACACCTATAGCCAATTTTGTCTGCAGGGAAACTAACACACGTGTGTTTGGAAAGTGGGAGGAAGCCCGCACAAGCACAGAGACAACATGCAAACACCACACGAGAGATTCGAACCCTGGACGTTGGAATGGTGAGGCGGCAGATGTGCAAACCACTGAATTCACGATGCTGGCCTACTGTCTGAAAGCTTATTATTTGGACTGAGTTTGCAGTATAGTGTTGTACGCATTTCGTCCTTTACTGAATACATCTGGTCCCCCGCACTTCCCAGCCTTTGAGCGCTTCACCAGTTTCGGGAGGGGTGCGGGGCTTCACAGTGGAACACGGCGCCATGTGCACCTCACACCTGACCACTTGCACCGCATAGGCAAGAGCGTGATGGCTCATTCCCATGTATTGGGCGATTCTCCCACTTTCTCCTGGCCGGCTGCATGACGTACTCGTAAGGTAGTGGAGAATTTGAGCGTTCGTGTGCGTGAATTCGCGTGTGCCTGTGCGTGCGCGCGTGTGCACGTGTGTGCGTGCGAAGGAAGGAAAGGGAGAGAGGCGGGATTTTGTGCCTCGTGGACATTTCCAGACGGAGACGAGCAAAACTGCACTTTGCGCCTCCTTCTCCCGAGTGGATTTGATGGATGTGTAAGGAGCGGATGGGATGCCAGTTTATAGCATCGCCGCCAAATTCCCCGACACGTCCGGTAAGTTGTGCCGCCGCCGATTATTTTTGCATGCGTGGGGGTATTGGCGTGCACGCTCTGTGACACCAGGCGGCATGTGTGTGTGCACCAGTTGATTCATGCAAAAAACCGCACTGGAGTTGACGACGTGCAACAGGAGTGTCACCATCTGTGCGCCAGCCGAGTGGTTTTGAACCACTCCACTTATGTGTGCTTTTATTTGATTTGCATGAGCGAGTCTCCCTGCGCATGCACAAACTTTTCATCTTTGTGATTTCAAGCTTTACTGGAAATTTCAAAGTGAGTGTGCCCAGCTCTATTTTTCAAGATATTCTGTCAAAGGTTGCGAGGGCATATTGAAAGTTTTATAGGACGGAAGAGCTGCTGATCCAGTGGGACTTGGCTGTGGAATTGGGATGTGGCCAAAGTGTGGCCTGTGGGCAAAATGCAGCCCGATTTGCACTTTCATCCATTCCATTGAGCATTTACATTATAAACAGATCTTTAATATTTATTTAATATTAATTTAGCCCAACAAAAAAAAGGCTCATCAAAAAAATTTCGGTAATGTAATAACATTATTAGTTCGTTTTTTTTCAAGACACAATCATTTGAAAACGAGTGAACGTGCATTTGATATTTTTCATTCCATTCAATAATCGGAACATTGTCATCAAATATTTTTACATGAAGCAATTGAAATCCGGGTGGCACGGTAGAGGATTCATAGTTCTGAGATTGGCGTCAGCGAGTCGGCGCTACTTTCTAATCTACGTTCGGGGGCGGGGGCACAGAGGGTTCCAGAATCAGTGCTCCAGGGGCATTGGCCCCTATTGGCCCCTCCCCAGAACCAGCACAGGGGTGCAAGTCTAGCCTTCCTGGTGCAGTTTACATGTTGTCTATATACTTGTATGATTTTTTCTTTTCTCCAAGTGCTCTGCTTTCTACCACATTGCAAAAATATTCTTAGTGGCTTCAGTAAAGTATCTTAATTGTCCTTATGTGAGTGGGATTGTTGTTTGTCTATATGTGATAGGCTTGCTATACTAATGAGGATACATGGTGTTAAAAAAATTGATAAAATTTAAATTAGAATTATGAATTTATTGTTAAAATTCGACCGTTTTGAATTCCATTTATTTTTCATCTTTATTATTTCAAGTTTTGTGAAAATGTCAAATTTAGTGTACAGTCCAATGTGTGACTGAGATATTCTGTCAGGTGTCAGAGCATATTGAAAGTTTTATAAAACGGCAGAGCTGCTATTCCAGTGGAAATGACTTGTACAAAGGGCAGTGAGCATTCCCAAACTGGTGTGCACACACTTTGGGGTGCACGACACTAAGATTAAAAGTGTAACGGCAAAAAAAAAAATGTTCCCATAGTGTCTTTTTCTTATAAAATTAACATTCCAGTGCCCTCATGGGGTGCACAAGATTAAAAGTGTAAGGGGGCGTAAAGATATATTAAAAGTTTTATAGGGCCACAGAAGTGCCATTCTAGTGGAAATTACTCGTCGAACGAGGCAGTAGGTATCTCTTAAAAGCTACAGCATGGATTCCCAGCACACACACTCTTGGGGTGCGCCAGTGCTCTGGCAGAGGTATCAGACTTTTAAAGTGTGAATTTTCCTCCACCCAAATTAACATGACATTGCCATCATGTAGGCTTGCGAGATTAAAAGTGCATCGGCTCGCCACACTCAGCATCTAAGTATCGCTCTTTTTCTCCTTTTATATCATTCATTGCTTCTCCTAATGGCAGTTTGGTTTTTCCTTGACAATCACACCATGTTTTTACGGTTTAAAAAAAAATGCAGTCCAGTCGGTCAATATTTTATGTGGAGCTGATACAGGGTCAGAGTTTTTCTGTTGCAGATTGGCGAAGAGTCACAAACATTTTTTTTTCCACAATGGTACAATCATTAGTGGATTTTTGTTCTTCTTGGGTTGGCCCAGGCCACTGTACTGATGACATGCTTTTCGAGTCATGACACACTCTGTCTCCAGCGTGTGGCAGTGTACGGATAGGGGTGTCCGAGATTAATTGTGTCATCACCCAATTACTTCATTGTTTTCCCCAAAGTGTGACTTTAGAGAAGAAAATAACTGTGCCTGCATTGGGGTGCATGTTTTTAAAGTGTCGGGGGTGTGAAGATTTATTAAAAGTATCATAGAGCGGCAGGCTGCTGAGTTGTTGTTCTCAAGCAAATTAAAATGGTGCATTTGGAATCCCCCTGGGCATGGATTCCCAAACTGTGATGAGCATGCTGTTGGGGATGTGCAAGATCTGATTTGGTCTGGTATAGTAACTACACATTTAAATGTTTCATCTATATTACCGGTATTTACATTTTTGTGGAAATGCTAAAGTATGAATTTCCATTTTTCAACTGAGATATTCTGTCAGATGGTGCAAAGACTTTTTTTTGTGGACGTTTTTTGGGGCTTCTGGAAATTACTTTTAGAAGTGGTCAGCGGGCATCACTGACACTAACAATGTAGATACGCTATTTTCGTAGACGCGCACGTGCGCTCAGCATAAAAACTAGCAGATCTTTTTTTTTTTGTGCCGTGCAAGTCTTGATTACCGCGTTTGTGAATTTGGCAGACTACACTATGCCTCGCAATAGACATTCTGACAGGCCAAGTGTTTATTCTATTACACGTCCACGCCATACCTAACAATTTGATGAGAGAACAGAAGAAACTGTAGAACAGGTAAAACCAGGTCTAAATTGTGGGGTAGGTTGTGTAATGTGATTTTGGTGGATTTGATCCAGGAGCAGGCAGACGAATTCTATTCTCCGATGATGTGTGGTGGATGTTATCGTATTTCGTTCATAAATATGACAACCATGTGCTTCAAGTCTTCAGAATGATTGGACAAATGAATTAATAGAATGCATTATTATTATTATTATTATTATCCTTTACATTCTATTTAAAACCCCCCTTGACCACAGCAAAACGTGTGTGTGGGTGTGTGTGTGTGTGTGTTGTATGTGCATCTTTACACTTTCAGCATGGATTCCCACTCTGTCACACACCTGTGCCCAGGAGGTGTGAATGAGATTTTGTCGGGTATGACAACAGCTCATTTACATGTCCACCCCCCCTGCCCCCTAAAGTGTGATTGGGGGTAAAAAAACAAAACAAAACTAATGGTATGGTGCACTGATTGAAGTACACTAGATTTTAAGTAAATGCCTTTTTGTCATATTGTAATTTCATATTTGATATATTTATTTATTTCTTCCCAAATTAACGTCACAGTACTTAGCGGGATTATACAGTTTAAATTGGAAAGGCCGGCATGGTATAGTATTTACGTCGAGCTTTCCCTCACGATTCCCTCCACACTTTTTTTTCAGTTTATGTCACTGGAGAGGGGTCCGGCCACTTTCAGAATTGAGAGAGAAAGGCTAGCCTCGTGAAATGCCTTGAAGAATGGTGCCAATGCAGGTAGACCAATTAAAAAAAAAAATATATATATATATATATATATATATATATATATATATATATATATATATACACTGTAGATATTCTGATTTTAGTTATACGTTAATATATCAGCAACATTCTTGGCCTTCAGAGTCCGATTTTAGTGCAGAGGTAAACCCCAACACAAAGCACAGTCTAACTGTATGCATAGGTGGCATTTTCTTTCTGTTGGTATTTTCCCCAAATTTTACACAGGCAGAATTGAGTGTAATGAGATGTGTTGTGGGATGGAACTGTTTTTCACCCTTTTACGTTTTCCTGATTTTTTTTGGCATGGCTGAAATGTGCCAAAACTGATACACTTGAGAAGGGAGAACAACAAGGCCTTCGTTTGCATTGGTGGTTATCCAACACAGTAAGCTAGCTGGCTAGCTAGTGTGCAATGCCTGCATCCTGAAATAGCATCTTACCGATCAGGTCGCCACTCCATGGCACTTTGTTGTTTGTCCTGAGTGTGGGCACATGTTGTGACAAAGTAGGAAGCACAAGGAGTGGAGAGAATCGCTTGATTTTTCATTTTCTGAACTTGTCATACCGTGGTACCTCTACTTACGAACATCTCTCCATACGAAATTTTTATGTTATGAAACATCTCAACAGGAAAATCTTGCCTCTTGTTACGAAAGAAATTTCAAGACACGAAAGGTAAAAATACAGTGTGAGCCGCTACTCACAGCGAAAAACGGCAAAACGGCAGGTAAAAAAACACTTTTTAGAGGGAACATGAACTCAAGAGGGCAAAAATGAGGAGGACATTTTTATGCTTTAGAAAACATTTATGTCTGAATTTTGTTGGGGCTTGGAATGGATTAGGGCACTTACGCAGAAAACACGTCTCTACTTGCGAAAACATTTTCTAGTTCAGAAATTTCTCTTTTGTGTTTTGTGTCAAACTTGGACCCACAATTTACTTTACAGGGAATTAAAGTTTTCATCTCATCTGTAAATGGGAGGAGCCATACGTTGGAGAGCTCTTCCATCGAATTGAAACTGCGGTCACAAGCCGCATTCTTGGCCACATATTCACAAAATTGCCTGTTTGTGGCATCCCGCCAGTAACTTGACTCAAGTAAAACCATCGCTTTCTTGGGGGTTTACCGCATATTTTCCACCCTGCTAATGCGACAAACATCACGTGACTAAACTTCCTGAAGTGTTCTCATTCGTGTTTGTTGGTTGATGCGATTCATATCAGTCACCAGCAGCAACCGGACACATGTCCCACAGAACATTTCAAGTTAAAGTAGGGCACATTCCTGTGCTTATTAGAACACCTCAATTAAGTGTATGACATGTGGATGGCTCCTATGGATGTGGCGCCTATAAAACGGACTATGTTTTGTGTGTGTGTGTGTGTGTGTGTGTGTGTGTGTGTGTGTATAGGGACATGTGGGTGTTTTTCAGGTGTCTTGATAAATAATGGCTTTCATTTTGAAGGGGTTGCTTTGGTCCCAAGAGACACACGGAGTGATTATGTTTTGGATATTTTGGCAGAGACTGCCATAGAAAAGAGAGACGGGGGAGCATGGAAACTTTGGGGTCTCCTCAAATAAAACCAACAGCGTGATAAAAAATAAGTTGTCGTAAAGTTTGCTGTTCTGTTCTCTATGTCTTGTTATGCTGCCCTCCTCATTGATTGGTTGTTTTCCCCTTCCGTGCCTCGGTAACAGGATTAACTTTACCTGATCGTGGCTGAGTCCAAGACCAGCATGGCCATTTTCACACTCTCTTTCTCACCCCCTCTTTTGAGTAGCTTGGTAAATTACGTTTGTTGCTAGTGTCTTGCTAGTGGTTTAAACTTTTAAACTGGACTACTTGGAAATTTAAAATCTACAGTACATGAATACAATTATATTACGAGTGGGGTTTTTCTTCTCTTCAAGTAAAATTAATTTCTCTGACAGTTGTGCTTGAATACCAAGAGATCCCCGTGCCAAAGGAAAGAATGTAACACTAGATGCCAAGCTACAAGATTCACTCGTGCATGCCATACATAGAAGTAATCATACACTTGCTGTTGAAAAAAACTTTTGGGGGGGGGAGGTGTTAATTGATCACCTCATTCGCAGACTGCACCTGTTGACTCACACACTTTGCTTTCTCGCCACAATTACAAAAAAAAAATAAATATACTGTATATATAAAATACATTTTTTGGTGTGGGGGGTGTGAAAGCTCATCTGTGAAAAGTCTTTCGAAATTAGAACTCGACCAGCGTCTCAGATGATTACATTGTGTTCCACTTTGGAGGCTCCAACATATACAGTTCCTATGTAAAAACACACTTGCAATCTTGGTGATGGCCACTGAGTGACATGCTCTGATTGGCTCACCAGACCCATACCCTACATGCCTCAGCTCAGTGTGAGGCAGTCGCCTTTAAACATGATTTAGTACCCGTCAGCGTCCCACTTGGTTTGTACACCTCCATTCTTGTCTTTCTTTCTGCACATTCCCTCGCCTGGTCTTCTCTGTTTGTATAAACTTCATTGCATCTGCATTTCATTTCTTGGCACGCAATGAATCAGGATGGAGAGGTGGAACAATGCGCACTAAGGTCGACACACACGCACACACACACACAGTTTCACTGCAGCAGCGGGAGGCCTGGCTGTCACCGTTGTATGTTTTGCCTCCCGACGAGAAAATCAAGTCGAAAGCATCGGACGGCCACATCCTCCACCTCCTCCTTGTCGGTGGGGCAGATTGCACCAAATGTTTCATTTACGTGTTTGTCTTTCTTTTATTCAATGCGAGCGCTGCCAAAAAAGAACAACGGGCTTTGAGTGAAAAGCCTCTAGTCAGGTGTGCGCGGAGTGAAGCGATGCATGCTCAAGTGGGAAACGAACCCCGTGGCTTGATGGGGCGGGCGATCTGTGGGCTGTATCTGGACTGTCCGAATTTGATGTGGCCCATCTGTCAATTCGTCACTCATCATTCATTAGCAAAATGACCATCGGTGACGGACTGTCGGATCGTCCGTCAGAACTGACAGAATGCCCACCTCTAGTTAGAACTACTGTGCTCATTTGACAAACAAATTCCAAAATATCCCATCACATGTAAACAGGTGATCATCGATCTTCATTTCAATAAGACAGACCAAAAATGATGAACCTGGCTAATAACTTCTCAACAATGTTGTTTGCTTGTTATAATTTAAAAGTAGTGATTTGGATTGACATTGACTGTAAGATTGAAATGTTCACTCAAAAAGACAGTTCCTTTTAATTTGCATTCAGAACATGCATCCATCCGTTTTCTAATCTGTTTATCCTCACGAGTGTCGCGGGTGTGCTGGAGCCTATCCCAGCTGTCTTTGGGCACAATCATCCCCGCTCACAATCACACCGAGGGACAATTTTGAGTGTTCAATTAACTCACCGTGAATGCACCTCTGCACTGTAAGGCAGACGTTCTAACCAGTCGATCACCGCCACTGCTTTCAGAACATATATAAATTTATTCTTTATATAAATAGAATATAAATGATTACATAAAAATAAATACTAAATGAAGAAATCAATAATATAAATGAAATGTGGCAGAATATCAACGGATTTAAGATTGAGGGAGCCCTGTTGAAAATAGCGGAAATGTCACAACAAAGGAATCAATGTTTTCTCCTGAATTGTGGGGTGGCCAGGAGGTGGCCAAAGAGTGACTTGACCACCACGTAGTGCCGTCCCTGTCAGTAAGTATGGCACTAACTTCATCTATCTTCTTGCATAAAGTAGCTCATTGTGCAGAATCTCGAAACCTCATATGTTCGGACCACCCTAGACCAAGAACCCCCTTGAATATGAAATACAGTAATAAACATAATAGTATAGAATGTAATTAAAAACCAAACTTTGATTCATTTGCCTGTCATAAACTGCATTTCCATTGTATTTCCAAGTATTTAACTATATGGCTAAATTGATGTACCCATATAAAGGTTTTTGGACCTGTTCAAAGTACAGGCCACTTGGCTGTGTCTTTTTTAAAAATCCTTGATAAATGACCATGGGATGGCCTACCAAACGTTCCTGCCTTATTAATGGTCCATAATCTGTGTGGCTAACGATGTTGGCTTTCCACTGATTGGTAGTGTCGTCAAAAGTACAACGTATGATTTAAAATGCATAAGATTAGGAATATAGCATGCGTGCGAACATGTGTGCGTGTGTGTGTGCATGCGTCTTTCTATTCATTCGAAGAATGCCATGAGGCCTTTATCCCCTGGTTGTGTGATGCTCTCATCACAGCCAACACAGGGAAAGACCGACCATGTGCATGGGCTCCTCATGACAACGGTTTATAAAAGTATGTGAGAGAAAGAAAAACACCATGGCTTTGAGGCCTGAGTGTGTGTGTGTGTGTGTGTGTGTGTGTGTGTGTATGCAGCGATTACGTGAATCCATGCTGGGGGATTACAGATTAATTGCCTTCAGGGATACTTTCTTGCTTGTTACATTAACTTTTCAAAGTTTTCACTTTGGCCCCAGAGAGGAAAACAAAGCTGTTTGGTGAGCGTCAGGCTCATATCATTGACAGAACTATCTGTTGTTTTCCCATCGCTTTCTTGGTTCTTTATGCCATCAGTGTCCAGGAAGTTGGACCGTGCCAACTTTTAAACCTTTTTTTTTTCTTTTCCAGGCCTGGTCCGAATTATACACACAGGCAAGTACTGTGTACCCAAATGAGGAGAAAATGCTTGTTTGTCAAAATGACTGTATCTATCGAGCCATAGATATGCATCTAGCCAGCTAGCAAGCAAGCCAGCTCACAAGGCCAGAAGGAATCTACTAACATACAAACTGAGTTGTTAATTAAAATAGATTGGGCCGCAAGTACAGCAAGTTATTAGGGTTCCGTTTAAAACATCCATCCATCCATCCATCCATCCATCTTCTACCGCTTATCCGGGGCCGGGTCGCGGGGGCAACAGCTTTAGCAGGGAAGCCCAGACTTCCCTCTCCCTAGCTACTTCTTCCAGCTCTCCCCGGGGGATCCCGAGGCGTTCCCAGGCCAGCTGGGTGACAGTCTCTCCAGCGTGTCCTGGGTCTTCCTCGGGGTCTCCTCCCGGTGGGACATGCCCGGAACACCTCACCAGGGAGGCGTTCAGGAGGCATCCGAATCAGATGCCCAAGCCACCTCATCTGGCTGCTCTCGATGTGGAGGAGAAGCGGCTCGACTCGGAGCCCCTCCCGGATGACCGAGCTTCTCACCTTATCTCTAAGGGAGAGCCCGGACACCCTGCGGAGAAAACTCATTTCGGCCGCTTGTATCCGGGATCTCGTTCTTTCGGTCACGACCCATAGCTCGTGACCATAGATGAGGGTTGGAACGTAGATCGACCGGTAAATTGAGAGCTTCGCCCTTTGGCTCAGCTCCTTCTTCACCACGACAGACCGATACAACGTCCGCATCACAGCAGACGCTGCACCGATCCGCCTGTCGATCTCTCGCTCCCTCCTGCCCTCACTCGTGAACAAGACCCCAAGATACTTAAACTCCTCCACTTGGGGCAAGATCTCCCCCCCCCGACCTGGAGGGGGCACTCCACCCTTTTCCGACTGAGGACCATGGTTTCAGATTTGGAGGTGCTGATTTTCATCCCAACCGCTTCACACTCGGCTGCGAAACAGTGAGAGTTGGAGAGCCCTGTTTGAAGGAGCCAACAGCACCACATCATCTGCAAAAAGCAGGGATGCAATACTGAGGCCACCAAAACGGACCCCCTCAACGCTTCGGCTGTGCCTAGAGATTCTGTCCATGAAGGTTATGAACAGAATCAGTGACAAAGGGCCGCCTTGGCGGAGTCCTACCCTCATTGGAAACGATTCCGACTTACTGCCGGCAATGCGAACCAAACTCTGACATCGGTGGTAATAGTGACCGAACAGCCCGTTCCGTTTAACATGGACCCCTTCTCATGGTCTCACCACCCGTGGGAGGGGTCAAAGGGGTCGGGTGCAATGCGAGCTGGGCGGCAGCCAAAGGCGGGGGCCCTGGCGGTCCGATCCTCGGCTGCAGAAGCTAGCTCTTGGGACATGGAATGTCACCTCTCCGTTTAACACACTGAATGAAAAATATATCTGTCAACCTATCCAGTACCGTATTTTCCACACTAAAAGGCGTACTGGATTATGAGGCGCACCTTCAATGAATGGCCTATTTTGCAATTTTGTTCATATATTGGACGCACCGCGTTATAAGACGCAATCTACAATGCATCCCCTAGATGGAGCTATTCTTAAGGAAATGGCAACAGAATGCTAAACTGCACTACACCGATTTATATAACGGCGATCAGATGTCAGTAAAACTTATTTAATAAAGCATCGACGTACTGTCGTTCACTTAACCGACAGCAAGTTATAACATTGACTCATTAACGTTGAACTCTCTTGCCACTGCTCTATTTCCAAGTTCAACTGCGAAATCGATCGCCTTTAGTTTGAACTCTGTGTTGTAAGCTTGTCTCTAACAAGAAGCCATTTTGGGGTTGACATATTACCGTAATGACCATACACAAGGCGCATTGGATTTTAAGGTGCGCTGTGAGCTTTTAGACAAATGGAAGGCTTTTAGCTGCTCCTTTTAGTGCGGAAAATACCGTATATCGATGGCACAAGCAGAAGCTAGCTCCTACTTTGGAATATAACTTGAGAATTAAAATAACATATTGTCAAATCAGCAGTTATTTAGAATTCTGCTTAATACAATAAATGTAAACGAAATGTTATCTATCGCTATTTATGGAGCTAGCTAGCTTGTTCCCGAACATGGGCAAATGCAGAGGTGGGAAAACTGTCAGATCGGCAAAAGGTCTGTCTGTCTGTCACTTTTTGTGTCAGTGTTTCATGCTGACCCACATGAGCCCAGTGCACACACATATACATGGCGTGCTGATTGGTGAAATACTGTTTTATATTTTGCTGCGTGTTAGGTGGCACCTGACACGAAGTGACTTAGTAGAAGTCAATCCGTTCTCGATGCCGGACAGGCTGGTGACGGGTTAAAATACTGACCGAAGCTCGCTGACGGACTCACCGGACTGACAATGTCCACCTATGCGTAAATTCTATGTACTACCTATGGACGAACTCAATGAATATAGCATCGGTTGTTACTTGTTTTGATATGCAATTGACGTATTTTTAACAAGGCTGCTAGCAGGGGGCTCTCCGACCGCCCCTTCCGTGTCATATATCGCTGGGTTGGTGGGTAGGTCAGTTATTCACTGGATGGGTGGTCGGTCGCTAGTTTGGTCGGTCTGTCCGTCTATCCATCCATCCATATGTCTGTCCGTTTGTCTAAGTCAGTTGATAGTGCGTGTACATGCTTTTCAGGTGATTCCATACAATTGGCAGCACAAGGCGAAGTACTGACCATGACCGACAACAGCACACCCAAATCGGCCAAAAAACCCCGCTGGACCCCCCTAGAGGTTGCCCTGATTGCAGTCGTTTCCTTGCTCTTCATCATCGTTGTGGCCCTCGTCATCCTCTTTGCTACTCAGCAGACTGGTGAGTGCCCCCTCACCCCTCCACCTCTAAAACCCTCAACTGGACTCACATGAGAAACCACCAGGAGAGGTGGGCTTTTTTTGAGAGCATTTCACCAAACGATGTGTGCACGGACCTCAACTTTACACGATGCTTGAAGGAGCATGCTTAAGAGCAGCGACACGTTCTGCTGAGCAGAGGCTGCTGTAAAAACACAGAACAAACGTTTTAGCACCGGTGTAGAATGCAGGAATTCCCAGTACAAGTCTCATTACGTCCGACTTCACTTTGAATTACTCTGTCTCCATGGCATTTCCTTACCAGAGCACACCAACAAAAACTCAGAATGGTGTCGCGCCATTTGTCACTTTTTTTAAGTGAGTTTCAAAACATACTGTACAATGAGGCATATACTGTACTATGTACCATCAGATTTCATATCGATAACTGCTGACCAGATGTGAAATGTACACACTTGGTGGAATAAAAAGCAAACAACAGTGCCACTCTAACGATTGACATCTATACTGTCCCACGTTTTTGGTCATTTTAAGTATAAAAAAATGCACACAGTCATATTCTCATACATACATACATGCATGCAAAAAACAATCATAATAATGAATAATTGAATCAAATCAAAATTTTTTTTCACAGTACTTATTTAGAGGGAAATAAAATGGGACCATATTTTCTTAAAAATAATAAATGCATAAAAAAATCCATATTAAATATGTTAACAAAAATATTAATTACTTTTAAATTTTTTTTTGTAAATCATTGCCAAAAAGTTTTTTTAAATGAAAATAAGCCAAGTCAAGTCAACAGTATTTATAGAGCACTTTCAAACAGCCATCGCTGCATACAAAGTGCTGTACATTGAGCAATTTAACATGCACAATAAACAGTAAGCCAAATCGCTAATAAAGGCGGTAGAAAGCACCAAACAGTAAAACCAAGAACAAATCTCAGTCATGCTGAGTCGAATGCCAAAGAATACAAGTGAGTTTTGAGGAGGGTTTTGAAGATGGGCAGCGAGGAGGCTTGCCGAATGTTCAGTGGGAGGTCATTCCAGAGAGAGGGACCAGCAACAGAAAAGGCTCGAAATAAGTAATAAATACAAACTGAAAAAAAGCAAATGAAAATCCACAATAAAAGCCAAAGAATACCTGTCATGTTGGGAGGTGGTGGACTCCAAAAAGCAGGCAGAAGGGAGGAGTACCGTAGGTTGTACTTGAAGACGTGTCTTGATAAAACACAGAAAACTAAATCCAAAACAAAGTCCGAAGAACAAAACAAATCCAAAGTAGCAAACAAAACCGTGACTTAAGCAAAAAACTATCAATAACAGAAACATGACCAAAAACATGACAAACATAAATGAGAGCAACAAATAGACAAACATGACAGGACAAGCAAACAAACAATGACCTGACACCGAGAGTGCTTTTAAAGCAATAATTAGATAACGACCAACAGGTGTGCAGCTGCAGGGAGAGCCCTACAGTGCCACCTGTTGGTCACAAACACAATCATGACAATACCTACATTTGTAATTTTAAATCTGAATTATAGAGCTACCAAATGGTAGCAATTTGTTATCCAAATGAGTCCAGTTTTGGCCAAGTGTGGAAATGTTCAATTTCAGGTATTTCTATGTATTTCAAAATGTGGATCCAAATCAGAATCTTCGCAAACAAGCCGTCTTGGTGTGAGCGTGAGACACGTTTTGAGTTCATGACAGCGTGTGGAATCATAGTTTGTGTGGCTCGCGAGGGGATGTCGATTTCCATTGTGACATGATGACAGCAAATATTCACCGTGATTTGTTCCGTTTCCCCGCAGTCGATATCTGCACAACAGCTGACTGCACTCGGTCGGGTAAGCGCTTCTTCTTCCGTATGTCTCATTCCTCTGTACATCACAAATGATGGAGCACAAACGCAGAGCAGATGTCTCCTCAATCAACAGCTCGATCTTGACAAAAAACATGACATGCTACTGCTTGATTGTGCAAACTTTTCTGCGTTTATCATCTTTAGCGTTCTGTTTAACATTTAACGGATGCCCCCATAGAGTCTCCCTTGCAAAATAAATCAATAAATCTTTAAATACGTCAATGAAATCCACATCCAAAGAATCCCACAACAAAAAGATGTTAGTCATGTGTGTGTTTTTATTTGTGTATTTGTCTCTGACAGGCAAAAAATAAAAAAAATAAAAAGTGGTTTGTTTTCAAGGGGACTTGTGTATATGTACATTATTCACTGTACCAGCGGAGCGTGAAACATTGTGTTTGTGTGCCAGGCGGTCAAGGGAAAGGCCGGTGGTCCACATCAGCGAGTCTTCTGCTCTGTCCCTCAAGACTATTGTAGGCGGCGTGTTTGATGATGAGGAGGGTCGCTCTTTCCTCTTGTCTCCTTTGTTTCTTGCCCGCAAAAGGCTCCTGCCAACATCCTGCTCGCTTTTATTTTGTAGTATAAACAGAGACATAGAGGCAAAAGCTTTGACTGGTTCCAGACAAGAAAACAAATCAAGCGGATTTAGCCCGCTGTGCTGTGTTTATTTAGCACTGGCTCTTCAAATCCATTCAAGTGCCTCACGTCGATAGGCGAATGTTTACTTCTCCGTTCGGAGCACATTTTTGGATGATGCACAATAATCAGGTTTAGAAAAGCCTTCATAATTGAATCATTGGATTCATGATTATTTTGTTGAAGTCAAATTTTATGTGGTTCAAGTCGCAACATGAAGTAGACTAAAAATCGGGAATATTGAATTCAAATTCTCATGTTATTTTTTATTTACCAAAAAATAACAGCTGTAAAATGGTCAAATCATGTTGATTGTGCTATCTTGAGAAAAACTTGTGATAAATTATTACTCGAGTGGTCTATGAAGGCTTGACACTTACTCCCAGTCGGAAGAGATTTAAAAATTCTGCTGCTGGTCTATGAATCACTGAATGGTTTGGGTTCTGAATACATGAAAGAAATGCTGATAGAATAGAAACCCAGTAGGGCTCTGATGTCTGTGGACACAGGTCAATTAGTGGAGCTCAGGTTTCAAAGCAAACATGATGAAGGGGCATTTAGCTGTTATGCTGCAGGCAAATTGAATAAGCTATGCTCTCCCCGCCAGACACACACACACACATGCACGCACACACACACACACACACACACACACACACACACACACTCAAACACCATTGATTAAAATCATTTCAGCATCTTCAGTTGTTTGTAAATTCTTTTCGCTGTTTTGTTATGCACATTGTGCTGCCAGTGTATTGAGCAGATGTCATTCCTTGCTGGGTTTTTTGTGTTCATTTTCATGACTGACTGATTCACACATTTTCTCTTTGCCATGCAGCGGCTCGTCTGATTGAGAACATGGACGCCAGTGTGGATCCTTGTGACAACTTCTACCAATACGCCTGCGGTGGGTGGCTCAAAAAGAACATTATCCCTGAGACCAGCTCGAGATACAGCACCTTTGGCATCCTCCAAGATGAACTGACAGTCGTTCTCAAAGGTCAGCGTCTCTTCACACACGCACGCGTCCGCACGCACACACACAAACACACACACACACACAAAGGGCACAGTACAAATCACGTAGTCAGTTCTTCTTAATGGCCAACAGTGTTTATTGTTTATCCATCCATCGATTTTCTTTCCTGCTTATCCTCATTAGGGTTAGCTAAAGCCCATCAGAGCAGATTTAGGGGATTTGAGAATTCTCACCCATTGACAATTTAGAATTTTCACTGATCCCAGCATGCATGCTTTTGGAACCCACTTCCTGTCCCCACCAATCGAGGCACAAAGGCATTGATCCATAGTTTTTCAAACTAACAACAAGCAGCAAATTATTTTACATGACCACGAAATCAATGAATCAAGGGCAGCATGAGCAACTAGTGGTTAGCACGTCAGACAGTATGATTATTACAGTTTGATGGTCGAGCCGATTATCCCGCCCCACTCACATAAAACCACCAATGATTAGATCACATGCAACATGGGAGAAACGTAGTGCCGCTGTGGCCTAACGTTAACCAGGAAGTGGCAGGATTTATGTTCAAGTAACATAATTCTGAGATTTGCTCGCAAGTGGCATAATTGCGATATGCATCATGGCAGTGTCGATCGAAGAAAAAAAACAACAACAACAACGCGGAATGGCATCACTACAGATCAGAATCAGCTCCTTTCCAAATATGGAAAACATATCATCCCTGCGTGTGAAGCAATAACGACGTAACCTCTCAATCCGAGCATCGTCAACATCCACCCAATGGTGACGTTTACACTTTCTGCCCAAACAACACAAATAAAAACATGAAAATAAACACCTACTGTAAGTCTAAAATGACGAAACAAGGTAAATAACTGCCACTGGCTACCACAAATATTAATACTTGTGTTGTTTTATTATTTCGTTTCTTTTTCATGTCATGATGACAGGGGAGGCTGTGCCTCACCTGCCTCCCCTCACTGCACGTCACTGCTCTGCGAGATATAAACCACTCACAAAAAGTAAAGAATAGTCCGCTTTTTGGTGAAAACAAACTGAGGTGAGAGGTTGACAGGTTCCTGCTGCTTGAAATCGACCACAGTATGTCAAAGTCTTCCATTTCAATGCCTTTCTGCGTCTCTTCCAGTCTCTCTTGCAACCCGCTGTTAACATTTCTGTGACATTTGAAGGTCACCGATCAAATTTTTTCTGAGATTATCCTCTTTAAAATCCTCTTGATGCGCTGCTGCTCCATTGTGAGGTGTCGTCTCGCTCGCATGATGTCGCAATGTGAACAGGACATTTTTGGCCCAATTCATGTTTTCAAACGTGCTGTGAATTTTGCCGTTCAGCTGCTTATTCGAGAAAAGCAAATTTTGCAAATATTAAACAGTCGGACATGTGTAACGAAAAAGATTAGAGGTCAATTAACATTGGTCAAAAGCAAATGTAAGTCAGATGTGGCATTATGCATTGGTCAATGTTTTTTTTTTTTTTAATGCTGATTTTTTTCTAGCACATCAAGTTTTTGGAGATATTTGAATTGATTGGTTTTTAGTTTTTTGTTTTTATTTTTACATGTTATATACTTTTTAGTATTTTATAATAAAACTTTGATGTGCGAGAGAAAAAAAAGGGCAGGATCTGAGCAAAATAAAAATCATCAAGAAAGATTGCATATTTATGGAAAACGGGAGTCAACCCACTCTGTAACTAAAGCGGATGTTAAATGATGATGTGAAACCTCCGTAGCAGTCACAAATGCTTGGAGGCTTTGGCTGATCTGCTGAGTGAGCGATTGGTGCTCCACCACAGGCTGGATCAACGCATGTCTTTTGCAAGAAGGCAATGTTACATTCTTTCTCACCTTATGACGCGCAATACTTGTAAGTGAGAGTGTCATTTGAGTGGCATTGAGGTCACTGCTGTCATTTAGGAGTCAATGTGGAGCCAACCGTCTAAACGACTTAACTGTTATTTCCCTGCTGAAGCTCAAAGTACACGACCAATACGATTCATTTCTGGCTGCTCAGAAATTTGGCTACTGGTCAAAACACATATAATCAACAGAAGTGCGATTGGTGGTTAGCGTTATTTTTCAGAGGAGCATTCCCAAATCCTCAAGTGGCTGACCTCACCAAATATTCTTTATCCTCTGCAGGGGACGGGCAATATTAGAGCAGTTTATTCAGCAAATCTGGCCTGCCTATTTCATGTATATTCGTGCCTGTATTATATTTCTTGAAGCTGGCCAAGGCGCACACACCAGAAAGAGCAGCACAATGTCCATTGAATTGAAGCAAAAATAATAATAATAATAATGATGGCAGTACAGTAACTGTTTAATTGTTGACATTCGAATAAAACTTGGCATTACTATATGTTTTGACAAAGTACAACATTACAGAGTTCCATTTTTCAGAATGTGTGTGTTAAAATACACATAATAGACATTTTTGTTGGGAGACTGGAATGGTTTACTGCTATTTCCATTCATTTGAGTAGGGAAAGCTGATATGAAGTACAACTGTGTTGAAGTACGACTGCGGTCTCGGAACGAATTGAACTCTAATCTCAAGGCACCACTGTATATTCTTATTTAAAAAAAAAGAATAATAATAAATCAACGCTTTTGTACCACAGCTCAGCATAACATTTCAAAAACGGTTTAAGGACATTCATTCAGACCATTTTAATGGTTGCCTCCTTTCCTCGGTGGGCGCTCTTAATGGTAAAAAGCACGTATTGATGATTTGTAGTGTCTTTATTAAAGTGCTCAAATGATATTCCGGCTTCTGCTCATGCTCACTAATTTGCCGCGGGATGAGATGCAACGGCTCAACAGGCCAATCTTTTTAGTGGAGTAAATGTGTACAAATGGCGCACATGAACTCGTTAAGCATTTTGTTTTCATATTAAACAAACTCAATCTGTTGTTCTTCTCCGCATGGCTGCCTTAACTCGCATAAAACCAGACGGGGAGGGAGGGGAATAAGCAAAAAGTAAACATTGCTCAACATAGGTCTTGTTCGAGTTATCTTGCGCATTTGCGCATGTGGCCTGGCTTAAATTGCCGCGGTTGTGCGTATTTTTCGTATTAGCTGTCAGCCTGCGGGGAGAAAAAAATACTTGAGGGGAGGGGAAGATACAGTGAAGTGTGTTGAAATCCTGTCCGTATTTTACATGTATTGTATTTCTGCTATACAGTACATGGAACTCATCAACACCTTAAAGTGATATCGCAAGCATCATTCCGTCATGCTGTCGGCCTCAGCAGACATGATGCACACATACACACACGCACACACGTTCATGATTTGTTTTGTGTGTGGAAATTGGCAAAGGAGCTGTTTTGAAGATAAATTCTACCCTGTCTATCAACAAATAGAGGTATCCCCCATGAACGCTTTACAAGCGCTTTAAAAATTCATCGTTGATATGTTTATTGAGACTGATGAGCGTGACCCCATCTTCTTGCCAAATAGTCATCCCTCCTTGCACCGCTGCTTTGCTCGTTTGGTCATCACTTGTGATAAAATGATGATGTCTTACACTTCTTTTTGGTGCCATCGTGGCTGTCGGCGTGGACATTTGACAGAATAAGTATTCATAAGGTGCCACACACAAACAGCTGTAGGTAGTTGATTCGTGCTTTAACCTAACCATTGTTCAGGAATAAATGATGAACAATGAACCCATTAATGGTGTGCCCTTACTGTAGATTATAATAACCAAAAAGTGGCAATTTAATTTCATTTTGCCCAAAGGTTTGACTAAATGTATTGGTGACACCTACTTATTAGAAATGAATGTTATAACATGATATATTTTATTCATCATAGTTTAAAATGTCAGCACCATTATAAACAAACATTTTATCAGCACACCCTGAAAGTGATAACTAGCCTTGATGTCTATTAAACCTTTGTGAATGGATTATAATGTCACGAGATTGTAAATTTCCCCAGTTTGGGACAAATACAGGATATAAATAGTTGAGTCACATAAACACATTATAAGCAAGCTTTATTGTAAACTAGATCACTGCTACGGTAAGCGCATTGGGCTCACCAAATGATTAGCCTCCTTATTGTGGAACATGTTTATGAGTTCAATGTTTATTTATCATTTACGGACTGTTTCAAATACATTCTTGATAAATTAGTTTTGATAACTAAAAAAAAAACAAAAAAACTCGGCTGTCTTTGGGCAGTAGGCAAGGGACACCCTGAACGGGTTGCCAGCCCAATTTGGAGTGTTCCATTAACTTCTCATGCATGTTTTTAGAATGTGGGAGGAAACCGGAGTACCCGGAGAAAACCCACGCAGGCCCGGGGACAACATGCAAACTCCACACAGGGAGGCCGGAGATGGAATTGAACCTCTGCAGTGTGAGGTCGACGGGCTGATCACTCGACCACCGGGCCGCCCGGTTCCGTATTTTACCAACCATTATCGCTGTAACCGGTTTAAATGCATTCAGCCCATTTTCTGACATATACAGTATCCTAATTGTGGAAGATATGAAAGTGAAAATATCTTGACCTTTACAAAACAGTGAGCGTTTTCTGCTGGCCACATCCCTTCCTTGCTGCGGTGGTGCTTGGAAAAGAGCACCCGAATCGCAAAGTGCTTTGCTTGTAAATGCCTGGCATTATTCTCCCAGCAGGCTAAAAGGCCGGCAAAGAGTTAGTTTGGTGGCACGACGGTTAACCTCTCAGCACGTGGCCATTAAGTGCAAACGTACCAAAGTGACAAACGTAATAGGTGATCAAGTAGCGGATTAGAATGTATCAGCTGAAAAACAAAGTCCTTTTATCTCCTCTTTAAGGGGACATCTTGTGGAGAATTAACTTTTTAATTGCTCGCACAGGGATTGAGCTCTGGCATGAATACCGAAAAAATGCAAGTAATTGACAGCCCCCCCTAGAAATATTTATGACAGAATATAGTCAGGCCAAACAGTAAACATATGTTCCCAAAACACGTATTAACATCATTTAATTCTCATCTTCGAAACATTACCATTAAAAATAAATGAATGTCAAAAGACTGTAAAAAAATATATAACAAAACAGACTACAACAAAAACAGAACTCAAAATGTCGAGGCGACAAACTAAAGTTTTAACTTGGGCAAGTTAACTTTAAGAAACTGCTTTGGAGCAAAACAACTTGCTTGTTTTGTCGTGCTAACAGTGTTGCCATGAATGTCAAACATTTATTTGAAAGTTTTGCCATCTTAAATGACTGTTTTAGCCACCAATTTTTTTTTATAATGTACTAGCCCAGGCTAAACTTCACTCTGCATACACTTGCCGGTGAGATTAAGGTCAATGTTATACGTACAGTTGCCGGAGAGATGGCAAGAGGTAACACATACTCCACAAAGATTACTTTTTTTATTTGCTGGAGGACGTTCCAGTCATTTGGGGGCAGAGAAAAGACGATCAACCAAATGTTGATCGTAGTGCGGCGAAAAGAGATTTAGAAAACTGCTGAAAGTGAGAGTGCGGGTGGTGGTATGCATGGTGAGCAGGGAGCAAAGATTGGGTCGGATCTTGCCACTGAGCGTTGTATAGATACACATGGACCAGCAAATGTGTCTGTGTGAGCAACGAGAGGGTCGATTCAAATGGGAGTACGGTGAAGTACAGATACTTAACCAAAATCTGTTTTCTGGACTTCTCAACACAGCAGAAAGGTGAAAAGGGGAACCAAAGAACTCTTTTAAACTGCGGGGGGTAGACAACACATATTTCTCTTTTCGTGAGACTTGTCAAAACGCACGTCATTGTTTCTGTTTTGTCAAACTCAAGGGCCGTTGGCTATATCCAGCCCGCCGCATGATTATATGAGACGCGCCAAATTCTGGAACTAACACCGTGTTGATGCTGACAAATATTGCTTTAGTGGCATATTTTTTAGAGGGTCATATATAACCTTCCCCTGTGCTCGCGGCCTTTCTGCCAACACTGTACTGGCTACAATACAGGACATTTTATAACACGGCGAACGCTCCAAAATCAATGTTTTCCTCTTTGCAGCGAATACAAAACAACGAAAGCCGAGGTGGAGCAAATCCACACTTCAGGGTTGAGACACGCCGTCACCTTGACACTCGGCAGCCATTTTACCAAATGCTTCATGTCTTCTGGCAGCAGCAATACAAGGAACAGCGTCACAAGTTTACGTTCGATGGGTGCTGAGGGTTCAGTGATAATTGCCTGCGACATCAACTATTCATGCTGCGATGGAACTGATGCACGTTTAATGAGCTATTGCGCTGACATATTACAAATATGTCAAAGTTATTGAAGAACCGTAACACTATTTTGATTTAAGACATTTAAAGGAGACAGATTCTGCATGTTACGCTCACAATTTTAAACGGCTCCTAGTTTGTCTGTGGCAGTCAGCTTTTGATACCCTAAGGATCAAGAATTATACACACTAGGCAAAAACATGTATATAATTGACTCCAATTATAAATGCAGACAAAAAAAGCTTTAAAAAATCCAAATAGTATTGAAAATATTGCGTATTCCATTGTTCCACCACAAAAAAAAAACAGTTAACTGATGTTTCTATTTTTTTTCTCATTGAAATAAATGGTAATACCATTAATCCGTTCCATCGACACCCCCCTCCCCCACCATAAAATGGGTTGGAATGTTTTTAAATAGCACACAATAATATTTGATTTGATAAAAGCATACTGTAATGATATAATTGAATTTACACTACATCAATCAAATGGACATTGTACAGATAGGCATTCTGTTCATTGAGAGCGCTCAACTCCTCTCAGCTCACCATTGCAGCACTAATATTAAATTGTTCTTCCCAGAGGACTATATGACGGTACGGTACTGTTATATTGTCCGTGTTGCTCACCATTTGTGTTCAATCTGCCGTTTAGAAAGTTATAGCACCACAATCAAACAATGTAGCCTTAGTATCAATTGTTAGCTAATGCTAATGTGCATACAAAAAAACTCAATGCAGCTCCTGCTTACCTTTTGGATTGAAAAAGATGCACCCTTTGAGAATGTGTGTGTTTCAGAACAAAAGTGGTTCTGGATCTTTGTCCATCCAAGTCGATCAAATCATGGGAAGAGAAAGTCAGTTTGGGTCCTCTATGCTGCAAATTAGTTCACTGTTGTTTAATTGGAACACTTGACGGAGGGGCAGGCACTCCAAAGACATATTATTTTGTAAATAAGCCTTTAAAAAGTCAGTTTTATGTCACCTTAGAGTCGTGCCATTTTCAATTTTATTGACTGTTTCTGCGCACAGTCCGTCGTCATAAAAACAGAACGAAACAATCAATCACATTTAAATCAACATTGTAACATAGTATAATGGAATGTTCAAATCTCAAATGGTGCAATTTGAAAAAGAAAAACAACCTCTGCTTCATTTTGGTCGGTGAGTAAACCTGATTGGGTTTTTTTAACGTAATATGTTGAATGTATTCATTCATGTAGTGTCCAGATAAGTTCAGTGCCATCCACTTACATGGTTCGTGACACATGAAAAGTTGAAGTGAGAAAGCCACTGATTTGTTTGCATTATTGCATATATTATATGACCGTCTGACTGAGATTCAAACCACACTACACCACATTTTGTGCAGCTGCCATAGCGAACGCTGTAAAGACTGCAGTGCAAAGACCAAAAGTGCTTTGTAAGTGAGCTCTAATTGAAGTGGATGAATAAACTGTCTTTCATATTGATTAATGGATAGTTTTCCTTTGTTTTAAGGTAAACCAGAATGATAAAACCCAAACAGTTTTGTGGTATACAGTATATCTGATATTCTTTATCTTAACAGAGATTATTGCTTGTAGGCTATCCATCCAACCATCCATTTTCAAAACCGCTTCATCCTCACAAGGGTCGTGGGGCATACTTGAGCCTATGCCAGCCGTCTTTGGGCAGTAGGCGGGGAACACCCTGAACCGGTTGCTAGCCAATCGCAGGGCACACAGAGATGAACAACCAGCCGCGCTCACACTAAGGGACAATTTAGAGTTTTCAATCAGCCTGCCATGCATGTTTCTGGAATGTGGGAGGAAACTGGAGTACCCAGAGAAAACCCACGCAGGCCCGAAGAGAACATGCAAACTCCACACAGGGAGGCCGGAACTGGGATCGGACTCACGACCTCTGCACTGTGAGGTCGACGTGCTAACCACCGGACCACCGGGACGCCCGCTTGTGGGCTATTTGGTCAAAAAGACATGGAAACAAGACCTTGAAAAAAAAATCACATTTTCAATTACAATTGCAATATTGATCGGGTGATGGAGAGGATCGTATTAGCTTTCAAAATAGTTCAGACCTCGACAAAACGCCATTGTGATTTAAAATCACCAGGGTTAATCCCAATCGCCCGGAACAAACATAAAATCCATTCTCAGATAAAAGCACACCCGTAAGGATAAGATGTATGTGTGTGTGTGTTGGAATTATACTACCGACTTGCAGTAGTTAAACGCTTGTACTAAGGCAGTCGCTGATCCGATCACACACTCGATGTGCTTGCCCTTTAGCTGCGCGGCCCGGCAAAGACGCCCTCTTGATTAGCATTTAACGAGCACATAAATAGCGCAAATGAAAATGGAATGAGTAAAAAGAAGTGCACCGGAGGCTTGCAAACGTAAAGCAAAAGGAAATAATGAAGCTCTTGATTGGATATTGAATTCAATTTCGACTGTTTTGGGTGCCGCGAAGGCAAATGAGTGCAGAGTGGAGAAATGACACACTTTGAGAGGCGATGTGTGGATCCATTTTTTCTTCATCTTCACGTCGGCTTTTCCTGAGCACCGCAGACGTAGACAGCGGTTGCACACCGAGGCGGCCTCACCGTGAGTTCTGTTCAGTCTTGTCACTTAGCTGCGTCATTGACAGGCTGTCCTTCGTGAATTGTTAATGCCATAGAATAGTATAGTGCTAATGAATAGTATTGTTGTTGAGGTGTTATGTCACCGTTTAAGCAAGATAAAAGCTATGTGAACGCAAATGGTGCCGCAACACATGTAGAGAGAAAACATACCTACTCACTGCCATGTTTACATTGTTCATTGCAGAAAAGAACTAACAAAACTGCTGATTAACAAACAAGTCAGTTCGGAAATTCTTCGTCACGTGTGTCTGCTCTTGGTATCAGCCAGTGCGCAAAGAAATTCATCCATCTGATGTAGTTCTCAGTGACCTTGTGAAATTAATACATTTAATTTTATTTTTAAATTTAAATTATTTCGTTTTCAAATGTCATTTTAAATTTTTAAATTATTTTCTCCATTCAAAATGTGCATCAGAGCAGCACAGTGTTCGACTGGTTAGTACATTGGCCTTACAGCGCAGAGGTAAAGGGTTCGATTCTGTGTGGAGTTTGCATGTTCTCGCTGTGCCAGGTTTTCTCCGGGTATTCCTGTTTCCTCCCACATTCCAAAAACATGCATGGCAGGTTAATTGATCACTCTAAATTGTCCTTAGTTGTGATTGCGAATGGTTGTTTGTCTATGTGCCCTGCGGCTGGCAACCAGTTCAGGGTGTCCCAACCTACTGCTTACACCCAGGATAGGCTGCAGCACGCCCCACGACCCTTGTGAGGATAAAACAGATCAGAAAATGGGTGGATGGATGGATGGATGGATGGATGGATGGATGGATGGATGGATGGATGGATGGATGGATGGATGGATGGATGGATGGGCAATTGAAGTTGACAGCTGACTGCATGTGCCACATGCAATAAAATGATGATGGAACACAGAAGACTGCATTTCGGGATCATTTAAATTTGGCTTTAATTCCATGAACACGAGAAGGACTTAAAAAGACTATTGACAGTTTTTTATGTATGCTACAACCACTCGAAATAAATCTTTGTGTGCCCTGTAGCTGTTCATTGATTTTATAAATGGAACACACTCTGGTTATTTTTTTATACATACAGGATTAAAAAAAATCTCTTACAGTCCTGTTGTAGTACATCGGAAAAAAAGTGGATATTTCTGTTTGAATATGATATATTAATATTAATCAATTAATATTAATTTCCATACTGAAAAATTTCCAATCAAGAGTAGTTACAACATTTCCTAGCCTAACTTCCCATGGAAATTAATGGAAAGCTTTTGTAAATTTACCAATATCGCAACTTTTTACCCCTCTTTTTTTAACCCACTTTTTGGAGGGTAATGGAAATGGATGCATGGGCTAATGGATACCTGGAGGTTAGCTCAAAATATTAAAAAAATCTTTAAATGGCGCTTTTCGGATTGCTACATCTATGGCAGGGGTGCCCAAACTTTTTGGATCGAAGATCTACTTTTCGATCAACTAACCTCCCGGGATCTACTCTTACTGGCACGCGTGCACACACACACACGCGCACGCTCGCCATGATGAGAAACAGCCTGAAACCTTTGGTGAAAATGAGACTGATAAGATGATTGGGGTGCAGTGTACATTAACAGAAAAAATATATTACTAACATGTACAAAGATACACAAATGGTTGTTGTTTTTTTTTCTCCTCAACACTCCTCGGATCTACTTGGGACCTGTCTCAGATCTACTGATAGATCAGGATCGACCTAATGGGCACCCCTGATCTATGGTATCCCTGCTGATTTGCCTCACTTTTGTCTTTTGTCTTTTTTTTTTTTTTTTTTTAAAGGTGTCCTTGAAAAAAATGTGGAGAGCGAAGCGGAAGCGCTCAGCAAGGCAAAGACCCTCTACAAGTCCTGCACCAATGACAGTGAGTGGGCCACCAATCGCTACTCTACATGTTTTGTTGTTCTTTTTTTGGCCAATGAGTAGTGCTATCAGGAAAAAACACCGTCATAAACTGTCATTAAATTTATTCATAAACAAAGACATTTAAGAATAAACTGACGGCTCAGCATCCCATTTGAACTCAGCTGTCAACCAAAAACTGCAAAAACCCTACTTTGAAAATCTAACAAGTTTGAAACACAATTTCATCCTTTAAAAAAAAAAAACAAACAAAAAAACCTTTGAAATCCTATTTTAAAACTCTAACTGTCAAGTTTTTCATATTGGTAGAGGGCCCAGAAAGCAGGGAGGCAGGAGGAGCAGGGTAGACTGAACAAAATACATTAAAAAAACCCTGCAGAAGTACACTGGAGAAACTAACTCAAATACATGAACAAAGTCCTGAAAACCACATGAAACTGGCAGAACTCAGGGAACTAAATGCAAGTAAAGTGACGAGATAAGAAGAAACACCAGGACAAGAAACCAAGGGTTGAGAGAGCTGATTGGTTAACGCAAGGGACCCGGATAACGAGAACAGGTGAAGACAAAAAAGGCACGAGGGAAGAAAACCAAGTGTAACCTGAACAAACACTAACCCAAATTGGAAATTGCTAACATTTGTTGAAAACTTTAAATCTTGAACTTAGTTTAAAACCCCAATTTAAAATGCTAATCCTCATCTAAATCCCAACCTTGAAGTTTGATATCCTACTTTGAATCCCTAAACCCGAATTTAAAACCTTGCTCAAATTTAAAACACTACTTTCAAATCCAAATCCGAGTTTAGAACCCTACTTTAAAACCCTGACCCTTATGCCAACCTTGAAGCAAGACTTAACTTTGGTTTGAAATCTTACTTTGAAACCTGAACCCCAGTTTAAAACCCCACTTAGAAACCCTAACCCTAGTTTAAAGACCCACTTTAAAACGCTAACCCTCGTTTGAAACCCTAACCCTAGTTTAAATCCCTTGTTTAAAACCCTGCTTTAAAACTTTAACCTATGTTTAGCTCCGGGCCTGGAGGGCCACTGCCCTGCCTGTTTTCCAGCTCTCCTGGCTGCAACGCCCCTGATTCAGAAGATCAGGTCATCAACCAGCTGTGAAGCAGCATGAGAACGATCCTGATTATTTAAATCAGGTGTGTTGCCAATGGGAGAGCTGGAAAACAGGCAGGACGGCGGCTCTTGAGGACCGACTTTGGACACCCCCGCCTTAACTCTAGTTCAAATGCCAAATTTAAAACCCTAACCCAAATTTAAAACCCTCATTTTAAATTCTTACCTTCATTCGAAAGCCCAATTTGAAATCCTGTGTGAATGTGACCAATTGGAGTTGATGCTCCTCAACCCTTAGCTGGATTCTCCTTCCACACGCCCGTAAATACACAAGCAGAATGCTGTGCTGTAGAAACCCCAACTCAGGTGGATGCCCGGGGCTACCGCCGCATCGGACTCACCCTCTGCATGCCCCGTCTTCCTAGTTGGAAATCACAGCAGTTAATAAACCATACTGTACAGGTATATACCCAGTTAAAAAAAAACACATCAATTTTAAGATTTCTGAAATTGAACAGGGAGATCCATGACAGATAAGAAGATACATTCCACAAAGTCTTCGATGTCACGGGCTCGTAGTCGGTGACCAACAATCTTGTCGTCACTCTGAAATGATCATTTTAAAGGACTGATTCATGTGCTTTTCCCCCCCCCAAAGGTTTAACTGAGCAAAAGGGAGGCACTCCTTTGCTCATGACACTACCTGATGTCTTTGATTGGCCCATGGCCGTGGACAACTGGGACACCGACTATGGTGGAGTACCTTGTGTTCTCTTCTTTGGCCGTATGCATGTTCTTATTGATTGTCTTTTGCCAGGTCAAACGTGGCGGGCGGAGGATGTCCTAGCTAAGTTGAACGCAAAATATCAAAGTCTACTCCTGGTCTCCATGTACGTTGACGTTGATGAAAGAGATTCCAAATCACACATCATTCATGTACGTGTGATATAATCCAAGCAACCACTGACTATTGACTCGCTCCCCGTCCGCACATCCATAAAAAATTGGGGTCAATTTTTTATAAATCAAAATGTCATCATTTTGGCAGTTTGAGCAGCAGCACAGTATGGGCGTCTGGTCCAAAGGTGCTTGCAATGGATCAAACGAAGAGGTGGGTGAAAAATGTTTGTTTCCTTTTTTCCATTTATCATTGTGTTCACTGATACGTAACCCGCCCCTAAAAAAAAAAAAACAGCTCCATGGTCAATGAGTCTGGCTTTCAGGACTCTGTGGGACCTAGGACTAAGAGTTCAACACCGCAGTGTAGTAGAATGCAATTTTCAAATCGCAAAGGCTGCAATTTAAAACCATTTTTTAAAAGCTTCAGATTGGTCAGTCTTAAGCTTTAATTTTCATACGTATGTACAGTTTATTGATGTATTATCTAGATAAGATCAGTACTTAATTCATTCAGTGCCATCCATTTTCACACCCTTTTGTTTGTCAGGCACCAGCTTCGGCCGACCTGCTAATTTGCCAGCTTTCATTAATGCTGATGGAAGGTCCGTTTCGCAGATGAAAAAAAAAGAAAAAAAAGATGATGCAGTCTAAGCAACTGCTAAAAAGTGACTGTAATCCGCCAACAAACTCAGGAAAGAAGAAGAAAAAGCACTGACAGCCACAGTAACTTGGTTTAGGTTTTACACAATTTACGGGGCACATCAATCCACCGGGGTCCGACAAGGTCAGCCCTGAGTCAGTTTTGTCTCAAAGGCACAAGCGCAGGACTGCCGATGCTCCCGTTACGTCAATGATCCGAGGTCATGCTTCAATCCAGACTATATGTGTGTGTGATGAGCACTGACAAGCTTTGCGCTGTTTAACTTGGGGTCATCTTTTAATGTTCTTTCTTTTCTGATCGCGACTCAGACAGAAACTATCGAGCTCATTCCCAGCTTCTGACTGGCCGCGGGTTTGGTTTGCCGCAACTCGCACTGCTCGATCGCCGTCTGGTCCATGACACTTCAGATTCAGATTCAGAAAACTTTATTTTTTTCTCCTGGGGTAATTTGGATTTAACAGGCACGCTCTGCACAAGAAACATGAAAAACAATGACGAACATGGGATAAAGTGCAAAGGGACTGTCGGTACTTGCCGTATGCACACCGCCCCGAGATCTAACATGTACACTAGGGAAGGAGAGGGAAAAAAAACATGCTCAAACTATTCTCTTCTGAGGATAATTTACGTCTTGGAGAAAAAAAAATCCCTGCACGTCAAGCACATAACTTGAACGTAAATCAGTGAGATCGCCTCGTTCACTCCTGCTCATCACGAATGTGATCACTCGACAGGCATGCCGGCTGTACGAGCTCTTTGCGATTGACCTGGTGAAGCTGATCCGCACGGACCGAGGTCTGTCCGTCAACGAGACGCTGATCAGAGAGGAAATAACACGGGTAATGGAGTTGGAGAGGGGCATTGCAGAGGTAAATCAGACTCCTGGCCGTGGGTCCAGTCAAAGATAATGTTCCAGCAGAAAGGCTCACGACATACGTGTGAGGAAGTCAGAATTTGACAGCTTTTTGAAAGCCCATCATTCCCTTATTCATGGTTTGGCAATTGATATTGGAGCAGTATTGCAAAATTTCAAGCTGGCAAGGGGTCTTTTCTGTCCCCAATTGCAGTTCAGCACACTGCTCCAATGCATAGTAAAATTGATGTAATCCATGCCAAGTTTCTCAAAGCAGGATCTGATCTTTCCCATCTGGTCATCAAGTAAATTGTTAACCTCTCTAATGTTTTTGTTCAGTGTACTTTACCTCCCCCAAAAAACAACATCAAACCGGTAACATTTCGTTCGGATCTTTTATGGTGGGTGGGCAGGGAAGTGAGACATTTGTTAGGTTCACACCAAACCGAATAATGTTTTTAGGATTCCAAATATGGTGGCCCGGTGGGGGCAAGTGGTTAGCGCATCGACCTCACAGTGCAGAGGTTCGATTCCAGCTATGGCCTTCCTGTGTGCAGTTTCCCCGTGTCTGCGAAGGGTTTTCTCCGGGTACTCCAGTTTCCTCCCACTTCGCAAAACCATGCATGGCAGGTTAACTGAGCACTCTAAATTGTCCCGAGATGTGGGTGTGAGCGCGGATTGTTGTTTGTCTATGTGTGCCCTGCGATTGGTTGTCAACCAGTTCAGGGTGTCGCACGCCTACTGCTGTAAGACAGCTGGGATAGGCTCAAGCACGCCCGCGACCCATGTGAGGATAAAGCGAATCACAAAATGGAGGGATGGATGGATGGATTGATTCCAAATATGCAGGCTCTGACAAAGTGTGATTACAAAAAAATGTTGATTCAAGAAAATCGCACCGACAAAGTATAAACTGAAATCGCTGGTCACAAGGAGCCAAGAATGACAAATGCACGAAACCAAAAACGCTCACAAAGGCAAGGTTAAATGGAACAGAGTAAACGCAAAACAAAATGTCAAAAATCCAATTTACACGAAAACAATCATGAGTAATAGTAAAACAACAAACTACTACTACAAACGAGAATCTATGAGCAAGTGAAATCGACTATGAATGCATTGTGAGTGTCGAAAACCACACTTGAAGCATCACAGTGAGCAAGGTCAATAATCCAACATGGAGAAGCAGAAGTCGGACTCCTTAAATACCCAGCCGAGCTTGATGGGGTAACGAGGCGCAGGTGCACCTGCTGGAGGGAAACACCCTTCACTCCAGATTACGTTCCAGCTGGAACACAATCAATCAAGATAGCCGTGACTAGCAACATTTAGATCTTGCTAGCAGGTTCAAGACGACACACTCCAAGCTTAAATCATAATGCACATACTGTTAAGGGCAATGAGTCTTCTTAAAGCACAAAATTATAGAAAGCTATTTTTCCTCATTAAAAATGACAAACACAATGAGTGTGTTTTGGGGGGAAGGAGACCAGAAAGGATTCATGGCATTTCCATTCATTTCACCGGGGAAGGAGTTTGACATGAGTGTCAGGTTTTGTGAAACTCGTCTCGTATCTCAAGGCACCGCTGGCTCACACACTTCACCTGACCTGCTCTCCACTACACCGCTCATATTCACAGGGCCGTCACGACTCCTATGCAGCCCTGACATTTACACAACTCAAGGGCGCCAGAGATGTTTGTTGTTCCTGGAACGGCACTGCAGCCAAGCTCATAGTTCAGAGGGACCAGGGAGTGGATAAATGGAAGAATGAGTTGACTTTCAACCGCTATCTCTCTTTCTCCCCGAAGGCTAACGATTCCCCGAGCATCTCTAATGATCGAGAGTTGCGTTACAACAGGATGGAACTCGGCGATCTCAATGCCAATTTCACCCTTGAAGTGGAATCGAGGGTAAACCGTTTACCTGGGACTGGCAATGTATCATTTCGTAGACCTTTTCATCCAATACGTTCTCCTTTTTGCTGCTAATGCTGGCGGATTTGTCCTGAAGCTGTTCAACTGGAGTTATTTCACCGCCCAGATAATGAATACCGTCAACATCACTGTCACAGACACAGAGGAGGTTATAAACTTAAGCCCCAACTATTTCAAAAAGCTCAACCCACTCCTGGCCAGATATACAAAGAGGTATGTGATTTGGAATAAAGACGATCACACATAATTGTCGTTCTCGGTGTTTTGGCGGAGGTTATTGACTGATGGTGGCTCTTTTGAATTCCTTCCTTCTCCTCACAGGGATGTGCAGAACTACCTGATGTGGCGTTTCGCTTCGCAGATGGTGGATCACCTGAGCAAAGCCTACAGAGACACGGGCAAATCCTTCAAAAAGGTACGGCGCCGGGATATCGGCAGAAAAATCCAAAGGATCTGATGTTGAATCTACATAGATCACTGCTCTGAGCGATTGCCTTTGCATGTTTAAGCGGCGTGTTGTATTCCTCGGCAGGCGATGCACGGCATGACGGCAGAGGAACCGGTGTGGCGTCAGTGCGCAGTATTTGTCAGTGGCGCCATGTACAATGCCGTAGGGCGACTGTACGTGCAGGAGGCCTTCTCCGATAACAGCAAAAAGATGGTCAGTCAGTCTGGGGTTTGATTTCACTCATCATCTACGGGCAAAATGAATGCTTAGAGAAAGGTCAATTGTATCGAGGGTTAAAAAAAACAAGTCTTAGATCTGAAATTACCGTTTTAAGACGGTGTTGGGTTTTGTAAGCAAAGGTTAAGACTATCTGAGCCACAAAGTAAGGCAATCTTGAGTTCAGGTTTAATATCAGGGTTTCAAGCCTTAGCTTGGGTTTCAAAATTAGAATTTTTCAATTTCAATTTCAAGTCTGGGTGAGGATTGTACATTTTGAATTTCAAGCCAGAATTACACCTTCAGTGTCGGGATTTCAAATGAAAATTTAATTCCAGTGTTAGGTTTTCAAGCCCCGAATTCAAACTTTGCAAAGTCTTAAAATTCATCTCTCGAGTCTCTTTGGGGTTCCAAGTTAGGATTTTAAATAACGTGTTGAACCAGAGGTCAGGGTTTTAAATGAGGCTTCAAAACCTGGGTTAGGGTTTGAACTTACATTTGGCCAGTAACGTGGTAAGATGTTAAATTGTACTTTATAGCATGTCAAGTTTCAATAGTTTTGATATATAAAAGGAAAAAATGTCAAACGCATCTTTGAAAGGTATCTCAAAAAACAAACACTCATACCCGCTGAGATCCACATGCTTGAGTGGGATGCGATGCACGAGATGACAGACAGAAAGATTTCCAATGTGCGTCATTATTGAGAAATGCGCAAGCACGCACCACCACTAAAAAGCACACCGTAAGATGATTTACAATTCGGGTGCTGGTGGCGGCTCGATTCCCCGAACCACTATTTCATACTTTCAGTCAGTTTCCCATTGCTCAAGACGTCGTTTTTCAGTATGTATTGTCATCATGACATTTTATTACATGTGTATGGCTTTTCATGTGATTCATGTTTTATTTTTGTTTTTTTTACTATGTTCCATTTTAATCAGAAACTTGACTGTGCTCGGCTGCCCCAAATCAGACATTCGAGATTGTTTTGACTTTGTTGCAAAATATGGCCCGAGTGAGAACACTTATCTGCTTGGCAATGAACGTGTGACAAATCAGAGACTTCTTTGACTGTCTCTTTCGGTCCAAGATGGAAGAGATGATCAGAGATATCCGAGAAGTCTTTATCAGTAACCTCAAGGAACTACCCTGGATGGATGCTGTCACCAAAAAAGCAGCGGAGGAAAAGGTATTGGGAACTATATATACACACACACACGATTTCATTTTTTAACTTTGGGATGAGTTGCAGAATTATTTCCAAAAAATCAATTCCTCTCATCAGGTTCGAGCTATCCGGGAACAAATCGGCTACTCTGACAACATCATGGACGACAAATACCTGAACGACGAGTACAAGGATGTGAGTGTGTGCCAAGATTTGTCAGCTTGCTGTAATTTTGACGCGCAATGGCTTCATCGTGGCTGCACGTTGATTTTCCTAAATTCTGATAGCTGCGCTCTGGCTTGTGTGTTGACGTTAGCTCAACTACAGCGCAGACGAGTTCTTTGAAAACATTTTGCACACGACAGCCTACAACAAGAAGAAAGTCCTCCAGAAACTCAGAGTGGAAGTCAACAAAAATGAGTAAGACGGAATTAATTCTGGATGCTTTCGTACAACCATTGGCAATGTTCCGTTTTTACACAAAGAACTGGACTACTACTTCTACTGCTAAGACTATTGTTGCCGGACATGTTCTTTCTTTTATTTTATTTTTTTTAAAGCACCCAAAGAATTAAAAACAACTGAGAAATGAATTCCAATGCTTGGAAGGTTTTTTTTTCATATTATATAGAGTGTCTATATCTAAATATTTGCTGTAATTCCGCCTTTACTACGACTACATTAGAAGCGTTTGAGTAGGTTAATTATAAACGACAATGTGTTCTCACTTTTGTACTGTCACAGAATTTGGGAAATGGAGCTCCCAAAACTGATTTAATAACAAAAAAGGGAACTCAAGGTTCATGGGAAAATCCAAATACCTGTACTAAATTCACAAAGTCGCCCCCGCACTTCCCCAAATGAAAAAAAAAAAATATAGATAAATAAATATGACATTACTAATATATGGAGGAACAACGACAAAACATACCATAGGTGTCAAACTCAGATCCTGGAGGGCCGCTGTCTTGCATGTTTTCCAAGTCTGCCTGTTGCACCACACCTGATTCAAATGAACAGGTTCAATGTCAGGCTTCCGCAGACCTTGCTTGATGATCTGATCTGATCTGATGACTGATAAAGTGAATCTGGATATTCATTTTTTTTGTTTGTTTTCTTAAATGTCAATAACGAAACAGTGTTAGGCAAAGGTGTACAAACATTTTTTTTCATAGAAAAATGATACTATTGATACAACGAGGCGCAAACTATTTTGTTCGTCTTTGGCCGAAACAACAAGTACAGTAGTTGAAAAACTGCATGAATGTGAAACGAAACTCAACATTTTTTTTGGAACAAAGCTATGGATCATGACAAAAGTTTGGGTTACTGTAGTAATCGCATTATAGCAGTGCTTCCTGTATTTTTTTCCCTTTTATGTATTTTAATTAAAGGCAGTAAGCGTACTCTCGTACCTTTTGATTACTTGACAGTCCTTTAACTTGTGCTCGTCCCCAGGTGGTTGTCGGGAGCAGCAGTCATTAACGCTTTCTACTCGTGGAGAAAAAACATCATAAGTATGCTTTGCCACTTTCACAAATACAGTCGAGAGCAAAAGTCTACACACCTGTATCAGATGTCTGTTTTTTCTGGAAGGTTACCTTGAAAAATGAACAAAAAAAATGTGAGAACAAAATGAATCATTTCAAATCTTTTTCCACCAGTGATGTGACCTGTAATGTGTCGAACTCAAGTGAAAACAATTAATTCCAACTCAGTTAGTGATTGCACACCTGTGCACAACCTCCTATGAGTAGTAATTTGGCTACTATATTTTGAATTAACCAGTGCCTCCGAATAACCTCAATTATTTGTTTGCACCAAATGTAGCTTTTAAGACTGAAGGTTCATGACACAATTTTCCATGTGCATTTGACATGTGTGTTTTGACAAGATGTAGTCAGTCTTGGATACAAGATGTGACTACAAAAATGTCAGGAAAAGCTTACTAGACCATCTGAAATGCGGTAATTGAAAAGGTGGCAGACAGGCGCTGACTTCCGTTGAATGGGAGTTTGAATGTGAGCTGTTTTTTCTAAACACAGCCGCATCCCCGGTTAGAAGATGGTGTCCTCATTAATGCAAGAAAATTAACAATTTTCTTCTGTTTTACTTCTGATTTATTATTTTTCAATTGACGTGTACGGTTTATAGGTCACGTTATAGGTGAAAATTAAGAATCTTAGTGTCATTTTTTAATTAATCGTAAAAGCATTTGAACAGCAGTGCATAGACTTTTTATATCCACTGTACCATGATTGAAATTGTCCATGTTGTTGTTTCTGCAAGTCTCTCTGTCTGTGTCTTTTCGGTTAGTCTTCCCTGCCGGAATCTTGCAGCCGCCGTTCTTCAGTAAAGGTCAGGCCAAATCTCTCAATTACGGAGGAATCGGCATGGTCATCGGCCACGAGATCATGCACGGCTTTGACAACATCGGTAGGTTGCTGTCCTTTGTTTGTTTTTCATTTTCGATCCACCTGTATTACTTTTTCCTGCTTAAGACATTTGTTGGACCACCTGTCGTGAAAGCTATCATGGTATTTATTAACTGAGGAGTCGATCACCTGTGTCATCTATATTTTCAGAGCAAAGTAGTATTAAAAAAAATAAAAAAAAAATAAACAAAGCAGTTGAATAACGTATTACCCGGTTCTAGTTATTCATTCATTTATTCATCTTCCAAACCGCTTTATCCTCACTAGGGTCGCGGGGGGTGCTGGAGCCAATCCCAACAGTCTTCGGGAACTAGGCAGGGGACACCCAGTATTGTTTGCCAGCCAATCACAGGGCACACAGAGACGAACAACCATGCACGCGCAATTTAGGGTGTCCAATCAGCCTGCCATGCATGTCTTTGGAACGTGGGAGGAAACCGGAGCACCCGGAGAAAACCCACGCAGGCCCGGAGAAAACATGCAAACTCCACACAGGGAGACTGGAGCTGGAATTGAACCCGGTACCGCTACACTGTGAAGTCGACGTGCAAACCACTGGACTACCGGGCCGCCCCTGGTTCTAGTTAGCAGATGATTGGCATTTAGTTTACAACCATGTTGTCTAGCGTCTGTATGCGACGTTGTCATGTTAAAGTTACATGTTCCTTTTTAAGACCGCGGATAGTACAGTAGGTTGGCGTCTCTCCCTCACATTTCTCATTTTCTGTTTCTGGTTGGACTGAACGACACAGAAAAATTAACGAATTGCATTTTTTTCCGCTCAATATTGCGATTCCAATTTAATGTGCGATTATTATTATTATTATTATTATTATTTTGCCTCACCCAAAGTTAGCTGGAATAGGCTCCAGCTCACACATGACCTTAATAAGGACAAGCCCTATAAAAACTGGTGGAACTGAATTTTTGAAATAAATCTACTTGTGCTCTGACTTACTCTCATCAATTCCTTCTCTCAAAGCTATGTGTTGTAATACCAACCAGGCATCTGGCTATGTGGCCTTCCTTGTACCCACGGGACGGAGCACGGGACCCGTACGTGTCTGCATGACCTTGTGGACCTTTAAGAAGGAACAATACTAAAATTTAAACATTATAAAAAGGAAAATCAATGGAATGAATGAATTTTCAGAGGGGCCTCGGTTTGTGCCTGAGTTGCTATCGCGGTGATCGGAACACCAATTAGGATGTAAATTGAGACGTGAGCCACACTGACAACTTGCGTTGATGCGGGTTTTATTTTGTCGAATGGCTGCACACGATGGAATAATCTGGATTTAGATGCTTGTTTTCATTAGATGTACAATATATTCGATTTAAAAACATTTATTTGGATCCAGGTGATTTTATTTCATGCACTTGATGAAACAACAGGCCCATTTTTCTTTCAGCGTGACACTAATTAACTCCTAATTACTTTAAATATTTGTATGAGGGAAAAAAACACGAATCAATGAGTGTAAAAAGAAAAAAGTAAGTACATCTATACATACTTTGTATGTAATTGAGGGGTAACATGTATTTTATGCCATTGCGTTTTTTTTTTCATTGCGTTTTTTTTTTCATGTGCATCTTAACCCTGGAGAAGCCACGGGGTCAAATTTGGCCCCTATAAATTCTGCTACTCAAATGCTACCTTTAAATCCCAAAGGGTCAAATTTGGCCCTAATCCTAAATTAGGATTAAAGCATAAAATATTTGAAAAAACATATTTGGGTATTCAGTGAACATATAGCAGTCAATGTAAAATTCATCACTTTCCAAAGAAGAAAAGGGTTCTTGGGTTCTCCAGGGTTAAAATGTCGTTTTTCAAGACCGCTGTAAACCAAAGACTCCCCTGAAGTATAAAAGTAAATAACATAATTCTGATTGAAATGCAAGAGAGCATCCAACATTGTGAAGTGCATTCATGCGGTATCTTTTGATTTTCGTCAGCTCTTGACTTTTTTCCATTTCTTGTCAACGTGATGTTTTTTGGTCTGTTTTGCCAGGTCGTAAATACGATAAAAATGGTGACCTGAAGGACTGGTGGACGGAGGACTCGGCTCAAAGGTTCTTGGAGCTGTCGGCATGCATCGTCGATCAGTACGCCAACTTCTCTTGGGACCTGGCCAATGGACTTAATGTACAGCCTCCCGAAAGTCTTGACTTCTCCCTTTTACTTCCAGCAGACGTTCCATTTCACATTTCATGTTTCTTCACACATTTACTTGCTGCCTCACGACGCTTCCATATTTTTCTGTTGACAGATTGCTAACTCCCCCGCGGTTGTTTTTTTTTTTTTCCTTGCCCGGCACGGTTTCCTTTTTAAAAACATTTCTTCCATCCCAAAGAAAGAAATCTGTTAAGCTGTCTGCTGAGTGAGGAAACAATTCTAGTCTGTTTACGCTGCGATCTCTGTGTTGCCCCTCCTCTAGCTGAAAGGTAACAATACCCTTGGGGAGAACATTGCTGATAACGGAGGAGTGCGGCAGGCCTATCAGGTAATGAGCCTGAAAACAAGGAATACTTTTGGGACACAATTGGGAATGTCTACTTCCCAATGTTAACTGAACATATCATACTTTTCAACTACTGCGTTATCTGGAGTCGAAAGTCAGATTCACACGTTCACATATTGATGCAAATTGGGACAAAATGCCAGCCTTTATTTGTAAAAATTTATTTTTCGGCATACGGAGGAACCTCGGTTTTCGTTTGCCCAAGTTTTGTTTTGTTTTGTTTTTTTCCCTGGTTTCGTTCAGCTGAAAATGGTCTGTTGCAAACTCATCTGCCCGCCCGCCTGATTCGGCTGCTCATTTCTTGGAATAGAGATCCACAAAAGGAATGTCATATGCATATGTGCCTTCTAAACAATAACCTCTCCTTCAAATTTCTGCCCGCTTCACCGTCATTCATACGCATCTACTTCTAGAGCAGTGGTTCTTAACCTGGGTTCGATTGAACCCGAGAGGTTCGCTGAAACAATCTCAGGGGTTTGACAGAGCCTCTGCCATGGAGGCTAAGACATACCCTACTCAACATGTCATTTAGTTATGACGTGCCTGCTTGGCCATCACTGGTTGGTTCATTTTGTGCACAAATAAAAAATTATACTTTATACTTACCGTATTTTCCATATTAAAAGCTGCACCTAAAAAGCCTTCCATTTTCTTAAAAGCTCACAGCACGCCTTAAAATCCGATGCGCCTTGTTATGGTTATTACGGTAATATGTCAACCCCAAAATGGCTCCTTGCTAGAGAAATGCTTACAACGCAGAGTTCAAACTTATGGTGATCGGGTTACGCAGTAATATGGATATAGAGCAGCGGCAAGAGAATTCAACATTAACGAGTCAATGTTATAACTTGCTGTTGGTTAAGTGAACTGTGTCACTGCTTCATTAAATAAGGTTACTGACATCCAATCGTTCTATTGGTGTTTCTATGAACGTAGCTTCACCGAGTGGATGCATTGTAGATTGCGTCTTATAACGGTGCGTCCAATATATGGGAAAAAATTACAAAATAGGCCATTCATTGAAGGTGCGCCTCATAATCCAGTGCGCCTTTTAGCGTGGAAAATCTGGTATACTAATTGTGTTTACTTTTTTCTGTTTTTCATAAATGTGCTTTTTTATGTCTTGAATTTGTAAATAAATAAATAAAAATCTGTTTGTTTGTTTTTTCAGTCATGAAGGATTCGGTGAATATGCGAATGAACTGGTTGGGTCTTGTACCTATAACGAGGTTAAGAACTACAGTTGTAGAGTCTTCAGTCAAATGTTAAAGTGATGGTGACAAAAAAGAAAACGAATACTAAAATGAATACAACTAAACTAAAGCAAAACCTTTTCGAAAATGAAAATCAATAATAGAAACAAGCAAATCCACTCTAAAAACTTCTTCAGAACTAACTGAATTTAAAAAAAAAAAAGTTGAAATAAAAAGTAACTATAGCGGAAACCCTGAATTATTATCACCCTACACTGGAACGGATTCATTGGATTTGCAATAGTTCCTGTGTGAAATATTGCTTCAGTTTTAGTATGATTTGGTTTTAGTCCGATTTTTGGAATTGGACTAATCATACAAACCAAGGTTCCACCGTACAGTATTCCCGTAACTTTATCGCGGGTCATTGTTTGTGCAACCAATATAACGCTGACTCTTTTTTGGTGGGTGCATCTGTCTATCTCCGAAATTATTACATTGCCAAAGTCTGTGGTATATTGTCTTTTTGGGGGGATTTTACTGGATGCTTACTTCCTGTAATGACCTCACATGTGAGCGCCACTATTTTTGGCCATTTATTGAAGGCTATGACTTGAGAAAATGCCATAAGTGTGATGTTTCGAGTTGTATTAGATAACGTACATATTTTGTGTGGTGTGTGCAGGCCTATAAGAACTACGTGAAAAAACACGGGGAGGAGCCTCTGCTGCCAGGACTCGACCTTAACCATGATCAACTCTTCTTCCTCAACTTTGCTCAGGTAGCAGACGATGAATTATTTGGTGGCTGATTTGATAAATCATTAGCATCATCATCATTATTATTATTATTATTATTATTATTATTATTGTTATTGATTCCCTATATTTAATCAAATACATTTCATCCAATAGAAAATGGATGGATGGATTATGAATGTGAAAAATGCATTCAATGTTTATGAGTAGCGGCCCGGTAGTCCAGTGGTTAGCACGTCGGCTTCACAGTGCAGAGGTACCGGGTTCGATTCCAGCTCCGGCCTCCCTGTGTGGAGTTTGCATGTTCTCCCCGGGCCTGCGTGGGTTTTCTCCGGGTGCTCCGGTTTCCTCCCACGTTCCAAAAACATGCATGGTAGGCTGATTGGACGCTCTAAATTGTCCCTAGGTGTGAATGTGAGTGTGGATGGTTGTTCGTCTCTGTGTGCCCTGCGATTGGCTGGCAACTGATCCAGGGTGTCCCCCGCCTACTGCCCGAAGACGGCTGGGATAGGCTCCAGCACCCCCCGCGACCCTAGTGACGATTAAGCGGTTCAGAAAATGGATGGATGGATGAATGTTTATGAGTATTTTCTGACCATTTATCCATTTTCTATACTGCGTATCCCCACTAGTCTCATGAACACAGCCTGGATTTGAAGACCAGAGCAGATGTGTTAACCAGTCAACCACTGTGCCGCCTGAAATTATAGTGACATTTTTAAAGTTCAATTACATATATACTATTTGAAAGTATAATTTGTAAATGTTTTCCCATGGACTCAGATAAGTAAAGGAGCATGGATAAACCCCCATTGCAAAAAGAGAGCTTGGCATGTAAGGTTAAGTGACCAAATGACTTGATTACTGTGAATAAAAAGGTCAATCAAGCAATAAAATATTGTAATTACAGCATTTAAACATATAGTGATGTCTAGGATTAAATGTACTCTTTAATGATTAGAATTAAAACATGAATTAGTCTATAGTACATGTTTTAAAAAAGTTTTTTCTGTCATCTTCCATATACGAGTAAAAATTTTAAGAAGCCCATCCCAAATAGATGTATTCTTAACATTTTCAGGGACAGTGGTTACTGCAGTGGACAGTTTATCAGGTTACAGGAAAGGGTTAATGTTTCTGTCTGTGTCAGGTGTGGTGTGGAACGCGGCGACCAGAAGATGCTTTGAGCTCCATCCAAGTCGATCAGCACAGTCCAGGGAAATTCAGGTACATGTCAAGGTTATCGGAGTTAACTAAAAAAACTCACCAACAATAACTGAAATTGAAAAAAAAAGAGAAAATATTTGTTCACGAAATAAAATAAATATGCAAATGTTTAAAAAAAATAAAAACAAATACAAACGAAATGTTACATTTTTAAAACAAACTAAAGCTAACTATAATTACAGCGAAAATATATCTATGTTGTCTTTGGTTGTTTATATCATACACGAGCTTTCAGGGTTCACATTAAGTGTATTTATTTTCGTATCACTGTACATCTTTCCAGAAGAAGGAACCTTAAAGAGTCGCGTGGGAATTATGGTTTACTTTCTTACATGACACTCATTTGATTTTTTTAAAATCTTGCACTCAACAGATATTCCTTACTAGTCTCACACTAAAACAAATTTTTAAAATTTAAAAATTATCAGGTGTGCCACGGTAAATTAGCCAAATATCCGTTTTTTTGTTGTTGTTTTTTTACCAAATATAGTTTCTCCAAAAAACAACGATGCGTTAATTGATCTATGTCATCCACGTAATGTACATAACGAACCTGTTTATCGAATTTTTTCTTTTTTTTTATGAAACGTTTTGCTCAGTGATGTGCCGTGAATTTTTCTCCAATGTAAAATCTGTGCCTTGGTTTAAAAAAAAAGTGACACACTGCAATAGAAAATGAACAGAAAAAGACAAGAACTCACCAACCCATAAATATTACACGCGTGTGTGTTTGTGTGTGTGTGTCTGTCTGTCTCAGGGTGTTGGGCTCCCTTCAGAACTTCCCAGAGTTTGCCAATGTGTACAACTGCAACAAAAGCAGCTACATGGTCTCGGAGAAGGTGTGCCGCGTGTGGTGATCCACCAACCTCGGTGGGCCTGTGCAGACTTCCTCCTCGGTCCTTGGATCTCACACGGGAAGTCAAAGCTGCCCCATCTGGCCGGAGCGTGGCTGCCACGTGTGCAATTCCTCGGAGAATAGCAGCACTGACTGGAAAGCTCCTCAAACAAACGGAACACTGACACCTCTGCGTTTCATCAAGTGAGCGTCACTGCGGTCCGCACTGGATACATCCAACAATCTGTCTTATTTTTGATTGCATTTAAAGAATTTTTTTGTCTTCTGTACTATACAGGGGTTAATGTATTCCAACCCACTGGCTTCTAAATACACCAAACGCCCACTTACACTCATAGAAGAGGGCTGAACCACTCTGCTGTTATGTAGGACTATCTTCGGGCTTCATCTCGTGTACCTTCTCTGTTAGTACACACTGTGTTTTAGCTAAATTATTAGAGGACAATATGATTATATTTTGGCAAAAGGAGCCTCAAATATGTAACCTGCTATCTACTCTTCCTGAATTGTGAGGTGAGCAATGAGTAGGCGTACGACGTTTATTACCAGTACAGTCCTGTATCTGCAGTACATTCGACGATGGCGAAGACCCTCTCACCTGTCAACTGAAATGACAATCGACATGTTCAGTTTCAACGGTTCCATGGGTGGTTTTGTCACCACGACGACTGCCTGCTGTATGTCACACAAATCACAATGCCTTATATGACCTGTGGTGCCACTCTTAGGGGGAAAAATCAGTTGTTAGGAGAGCTCACGTTCCAGAGTCAGCAAGCGTTGTTGTGACTTCTATGGAACCAAACATACCAAGAACATTTCCGTGAAATTTTAGAGAATGGGATTTTGGTTAGGATAAGATTAGATGGTTAGGAACAAGGTTAAGTTTTAGGAGTATGCTCCGGGCATTGAATCAATCACCACTGTTTGAAGATGTTTCCTTTCTCAACCAAACATACTTCGTTAGGTCATGAGCCAATAGTGGATGCCTGGTAAAAAAGTATTTATCCAGAACGTTCGAAGCACACCCCGGCTGGCCAAGAATACTTTCACTCTTTTGGGAGACAAAATAACTGCGGCGACAATACCTCTGCATCCTTAGGTTCCCACTCCGATACTTTGTCGAAAGCTGTCTTTGATGCATTTACTGATGAAGCCAGAATCGTCTCCTAAAACAACCAAAGCGGTCCAGTTGGGATAAATTCACTCCCTTGAGAGTTCGACGACCTGGATGATTGAGAATATTCACAGGTGAGTTAAGGAGGAGTTATGGAGTAGGGCTAAGCGGTTAGGAGTAGGTTAGGGTTCAGGGCTTGGATTAGCGGATCCGACCGAACCTTCCCAACCAGAATGCGTCGCTTGCAGTGAGACTGAATTTGTCTGAAAAGTACAAATATATCTTTGTTTGTCTGTTTATGCCAGTCACCTAAGGCATAGTTTTGCTTCATTTTAATTTCATCACCCGGGGGTTTCATATCACAGTTTGACAGGCAGAACAATTTCAATGTTCTTGCTTCAGATGGCAGATATTAGAATAAAACTGCGGTGCCATTCATACGACAGAATAAAGGCATGGATTCCTGCGAGTATATCCGCTCTGTGCGCAATTAAATCAATTTATAAGCGATTTGAGATAAGATTGTCATTTAAGAATTCGCCACAGGGCTTAGTTACTGGGTTAGGGTTTTGAGTCAAGTTAGGGTCAGCATTATTAATTTGATGGATTTATGTGTTCATAACAGAGCAAGAAAATATGTTTTTCAGAGGCTCTTTCATCATATCGACAAAATATTTTATTACCTAACGGCAATCCAAGAGGAGGACTTTAACAGCATTGTAACGCATTTACTATTTTTCTTGTTAAAAACAAACAAACAAACGAATAAGCGCATAACTTTCTTTCATGAACTTGGTGATGGTTTTGTTGCCTGTGGGGAGAGGGGCTTGTGTTTAAAAGGTCACAACATTAGGTACACTTGCAAGGTGGAAGAGGATCAAATATGAGCTGATGTTCAAAACAGAGCATTATAACCACCGCAAAGGCCAAATATTTGCGGCATTTCTTGTGTAGTGTCTGACTTATCTACCATTTAAAGGTGAGGAAAAGAGAGTGAAGGATTATTTTAGACATGGAAAAAATGTGTGTACCGTAATATCCAATTTGTTGGATTTTCCATTTGTGTATCTGTTGGCAACTTGGAATCTCTTCTAAGATGCATGCCATTATTTGTGGAAGTGTTTTTTTTTCGGGGTTGGGGTGCGACTTTTCTTATTCACATGTAATTGCAGGTTGCAATACAATAACACAAAGTCCTTTGCCTTTTGTAAAGAAATCATTCTAGACATTTCAATGTTTTTTTCTTTTATCCGTTCACAAAATCGTTCACTCAGGCTTTCTTTCTCTGAGCCCTGTTTCGCCGGTAGAAAGATATACCTCAGTTGCCTGTATTTCCATATTTTATACAAACATAACCATCGTCTTGTAGAGCATTTTCTTCCCATTTCAAAATAAAATATTTCAACGATTGTGGGTGAGGTCAGTTATTACTGTGTGTGTAGTCTGTGCTGGTAAGCATCCATCCATTTTCTGAGCCGCTTTAGCCTCACAAGGATTGCGGGGCATGCTGGAGCCTATCCCAACTGTCTTCGGACAATAGGCAGGGGACACCCTGAACCGGATGCCAGCCAATCGCAGGGCACACGTCAACGAACAACCATCCACACTCACAGCGAGAGACAATATTGAGTGTTCCACTAACCTGCCATGCATATTTTTGGAATGTGAGAGGAAACCGCAGTACCCGGAGAAAACCCACGCAGGCACGGGGACAACATGTAAACTCCACACAGGAAGGCCGGAGCCGGAATTGAACCCGGTACCCCTGCACTGTAAAGGGTGAGCAAACACCTTGAGCTTCCTTTCAAAAGAAGTCAAAAGGCATGAAAATGATTAATGCTTTTTGGAGTGATAACCAGCAGATGATTCATTTTGGTCAATGTCGAAAAAAAAGTTAGTCCATCCATCGATCCATCTGGAATGTAGTGATTCTTGTTTCTGCTAAGCCTACAAGCTGGTATGTTAGAAAATATGAGCTGATTTGCATTGGGCTCTTTGCACTAAATGCCGTGACATCATGTCTGCTGGAGATTTTTTTTGCGAAGGTATATTCACACCAAAATTGAAGCATACTGCATAACAGCTATGTACCTGTGAAGTGTCAATGGTGAATTCACATGAGCTGTCGCAGCTGCAATCTGCCCTGCTCATCAACACGCCAGCCGCTAATCAAACTTTGACTGTCAGGCGGTGTGACATCGTCGCTGGCTTAGCCCAGGGCCGTAGCTCGTCACTCATTAACGTAATCGTTTATATAAACTTCAAATGCAATATTGTACATTGTACATGACATAATCCATATTCGCAGAGCACACATAGACAAACAACCATTTGCTCTCATAATCACCCTTAGAAATCATTGAGAGCATTCAATCAACCAACCGGACATCTTTTTGGAATGTGGGAGGAAACCGGAGTACCTGGCATAGATAGACACACACACGCACACACACATAAGCAACATGCAGTGCAATACAATTCATCATCAGTAGTTTCAACCATGAGCCAGATGAGCGCTACTGTACATGCATACAGTAGTCGTAGTGCTCAAGTCAAGATATGTTTAGCATGCAAACACTGATGGTGACCTCCTGTCATGAGTGTGCAGAAACATTGACATCCGCTGTGAGAATTCTCACTACCCACACAATCCTGCTGTCAGTAGACATACACACATATGCACACACACACACGCATACCCACACACACACACACACACACACACACACACACACACACACACACACACACACACACACACACACACACACACACACACACACACACACACACACACACACACACACACACACAAACGTGCATGCATGGGTTTGCGTATTTGTGCGTGGGATACTGAGTATTCCAATAGGCAATTCTCACTCTGTTTTATGCATTTATCACTGACACACACACACAAACACACACACACAGATGCCAATAATACACACGGGGTTGGAATTCTCCTGAGTGCTTCATGTGAGATGAAACCACACTGATGCACTCTTGACCCAAAGTGGAGGGTTTTCACTGTCAAAGGCTGATGATAAACACCAATTCTGCTTTTATGTCTCTTCGCAGCCACACATCTATCTATGTAAAATGTTCTGCTTACTCTTTATTATGACGGTGTTATGAGTGGGCAAGCCTCCAGTGGGGCTCAGCACTGATTCCAAGATGTTGGGTAGATTGGTTGGGACAAATCAAGTCAAAATTGGCGATGATAAAGTAATCTTGTTTTTATGTCATTGCCTTAATGAAAAATGTTTTTTTTCATTTAATACTTTAGTTTCGTGAACTACCTTGGCCAAAAGATGTCTAAAGCTCAACTTCTCATTTCTGACACACAAATTTTAAAAAAAATTGTCTAGATTTCAAGAAATTGATGATTCACTGACTGACTGGAACAAGGACTCATTTTTGAAGGCTGACTCTTAACGACAGCAGAATTACCCAAGACTTATCACAGTATTTTTTGTGGTATTTTATGCCTTTTTGGGGGGAGGGGAAGGGGAGAATTTAACCGCCCAAGTTTCCATGAAGCAATAACGTTTGTCTTGGAACACTAAAGCCAGAGCAAGCTTGTGTTGTGCCAATGAACTCAAAAGATGAGCAAGAGGACATAATTATCTCACAATTTGCGTTCTTACTTCTCAGTTTGTGGATCTCCTTGCCCAGAACATGATTTTCTCCAAAGTAAACCTTCTCGTTGAAACACCTTTTAACTCCACTTGGGAAGTTCGGTAACGTGTCAGGAATAGCGTTCCGGACACGAACTACTACTTTGTGCGCATGGACGACTACATCGTGGGCAAAAATAATTAGGAAGTTGAAAGTAGTTAACGCATGCGCACCAATTAGCCGTGACTTCTTGTGGGTCACTTGAATAAGAAAATCGAACGCACCTTCTCTCAAAGTTGAAAGGATGAATTAAAGCTATGAACATTGTGGAAAAAGACAGCATAATCAAATTTTATTCTAGGCCTGGGATGAGTTACGACGACTTCATTTGATATCTGAACGCTTACAACAAAAGTATGAATTACAAGCGCAACATTTGACTCTTTTATAGTACGTTGACCTTTTGTATTTGAGAAATTGTACAACAAAGGAATTTTCAAGTGTAAAAAAAGTTATATTTTGATAGTTGCCCATATCTTTTTGTATGCATTGATAGAAAACAGTACTTATTGTGCAAAATACGTGATCACCAGTGATTAATTCAAATTAAATCACTTCTTTTGTAAGCAAGTGACTTGACTTGGCTGAGATTTAATTCCTTTGCAGTTTTGTCAACAGAAGCACATAAAACCCAACCAAACATCTTATGACGTGAGGGCTTATTAACATTCTCGTTAAACTAATGCTGAGGGGGATAAGGGAAGGAGAACAAAGAAATGAGGAAAGATGAGGGGGAGAAGTGAGGAAGTATGGCGTAAATGGGCCAACGCTTTGCTCTTGTAAGAATGACAGTTCTTGCCTCCTTCTTGTCTCTCTCATGCCTCACATCCTAATTTGTCCCAATAATCAATCCCGCCTGGTAATTGCACAGAAGCAACACGCCCGTCCTCGTTTCCACGCACCAATACCTCAGCAGCCAATCAACCGCATTAGCATGTGCATTATACTGCAGAAGGAGAAATTTTGAATGGAGAAAAGTAAACTGGTGGGGGGGAGTCGACACACCCCTGTTCAAATGCCAGGTTTTAGTGAGCCTTCATCCCCTAATGAACACCAGGCAGCATGACTGAACACTGCCTTCTGGGTCATCAATAGAAGTTGACAGTAGCTGCAGCAAGTCACATGACCTAAGATCACTTGATTCGTTTATCGGCAAAACAAAAAATGAATTTTAAGTTGAAACTTAATTCGCTCACCTTCCAGTTTGTTTATTTATTTATTTATTTATTTATTACCCGTACGTTCTAAAAATACGGATTCTTCTGCAGCAGTAAGGCAGACAACTACTATATCTCTACATAATTAGTGTAACATACAAAAGATGCTTTCTCACTGAAGCCGCTTTCATCCTGTCTCGAGGAAATTGAGACCTTGGATGGTAGTAAATTACTTCAATTTCAATAAAAAGACGACAAGCGAGAGTGTTTGGTACCAGTGGCCCTTGTACATCCCATCCTGCGGACTTATCTGAAGCTAACAGTCTCGAACTTGGGTCTTACACTGGACAGTGACTTTAAATTAGTGCCGTTGTTCAATCCAGCTTCTTTCATCTTCGTCAGCTGGCTAAAGTAAAGCTTCTCCTTTCTTAAGAGCGCTTTGCAACAGTCATTCATGCCTTCGTCAGATCTCGGCTGGATTTCTGGAATGCACTTTACTTTGGAGTCAACCAGTCCTCCATGAAGCATCTCCAGTTGGTCCAGAATGCTGCTGCTCGCCTCTTGACTGGTACACGTTAAGAGGGAGCATGTAACGCCTACTCTGGCATCACTTCACTGGCTCCCTATACATTTTAGAGTTCTTTTTAAGATCCTAATATTTGTTTTCAAGTCTTTTAATGGCCTTCCCCCATTTTACTGAGCTCCTCTGCCCCGACACACCTGCCCCATGCGTTAGGTCTGCAGACCAGACACTATTAGAGGTGCAGAGAACTAAGCAGAGGCTCAGAGGGGTCGATACTTTTCCGTTGCTCGTCCTTCTCTTTGGAATGACCTCCGGCAAAATGTTCGGCAAGCTTCCCCACTGCGCATCTTTAAAACTTGTCTAAAAAAATCTAACACATTTTTATTCTTTGGCTTTTGACTCAGCATGAGACTTGATTTCTAGTTTTACTGTCTTTTTTATTAATTTATTGTTTTATTGTATGAATTATCTTTGCTCCATTTACAGCGCTTTGTATACAGCGGTGGTTGTTTTCAAGTGTTCGATGAATACAGGTGAGTTTAGTGTAAAATATTTCATGTCTTTATAATATTACCTATTTCTGCTGGCAAGTGTGCTCCAAATGGTAGTATCTAAATATAATGTATTGTCTAAATGTGTATTCAAGTCACCTGTCAGTTTCTTTTTCCATACGTAGATATTTAGTAAGTGTTTACCTTGTCGATATGCTGCTGTGACAATAAGTCTTACCTCACTTTATGTTGCGGTGTGGTGAGTTTAATATATCTTTATTTATACAACGCTTTCACAAATGTTACATGGATGAATATCAATAAATCTAAAAACATTCTATAAGAATAAAATGCCTCTTTGAAAATAGATTTGCATACAATTGTTAAAAAAAACTTTTTTTTTAAAGCTGCATATGGCTGAAGGCAGTCCATCACTAGCTTCTGCTGCCACCAAGTGGTAAAATAAAAAGCAAGCATGATTTTTAATTATTAGGCAACATTGAGAAGATAATCCTCTCAATGCATCCAGAATGCCCCTTTTGTGGCACTAATAAAAGGCTTAAACGGCGGATTCTAATCCAGTTGTATTATGAATTGCAACATATTAGACCAGCAACCATTGTAAGGTATTTTGCCAAAGCTGCCCTGCATACAAAGTATTGTTAATTTCCAGTATTATTTTTTTCAGGATTCTATCATAATCCTGTTATTACATCCGTATGTTGAAGCTCCAACCAAAATGACAACATATAGCTATCGATGGACTTTTGAAATGTACTCACACTATTTTTTTATTAAGTTGTCATATTCATTCATTGTATTTCTGAGCAGGAAAAAAAATATTTTGAAATCGAAAACAAGATCACTTCACAAGAAAGTGTCTACACTAAAGCACTTTCTATTACCAATCACCATTCAGCGGTTCATCTTTTGTCATCTCACTTTCTTAAAACCTATCCATTCTGGACATGACGTGCTTCCTGGTGTTCTTTTCGGGCTTGAAGAGAATTAAGTAGCACTTTGGTGCAAAGATACAGCCCAGCAGGCCATAACTGGAGGCCAGGATGGCAAATACCTCAGTGACTGTGGAATACTTTCCTGGGGAGCTGATGTAGGCGGGAACAAACGCCACCCACACGGCGCAGAAGATGAGCATGCTAAAAGTGATGAAGCGTGCCTCGTTAAAGTTGTCTGGAAGTTTCCGGGCCAGGAAGGCCAGCAGGAGGCAGAGACAGGCCAATAGGCCGATGTAGCCCAGGACCAAACCGAAGGCCACAGGCGAGCCTTCATCGCAAAGCAGAATGACAACGGCGCTCTCACGAGGAATCAGCTGGCGAGGGGTCGGGGGCGCCATGATGAGCCATGCCGTGCAGATGAGCACCTGTATGAATGAAAAGTTTCATTAAGAAACAAGAAACACCCCCTGTCAAGGTCATTAGCGTTACCCAAAGCTTACAAAGTCACCAAAACAATAACTGATAACTTTTTGCTGAATGACAACAATAACAAAACCCAAAACCCGAGCTTTTCTGAAAATTATAAATAACTAAAACTGCATTATTTTTGTATTACTGTCTGTGTGCTCCTTTTGGGGCTTATTTCAAATATAATTATTTTGGTACTACCGCAAGGCCATACAGTACAAAAGCTGTTGGAGAACTGTTTACTCTCCTTTATTACTTAACAACCTTTTTTTTATTTTTCCACAAATACTCAATGTCATCAGAAAAACTCAAAATAAAACAAATTTGAAGAAGTAAAAATAAATAAAAACTAGAAAAACGAATTAAAAACGAATTAAAACTCAATTTTAAAAAATCACGATGAAAAAATCCTCCTCAAACCACAGAATAGCAACAAGCTGTGCATAATTGATGCCCATTGAAATCTATTTGGGGAATGATTTTTTTTCTTTTTTTTAATTACAACCCCCGCCAAAAAGTTTACAAAAACACAGCTAAACAGTCAATATACATTTTCCACAAAAAATAGGGGCGGGGATAAATGTGGAAAAGAAAATCCTGGAAAAAAAAACACCAAAATTGGGAGAAAAATCTGTGAATAAGCCAATACGCGGGCACCCAACAGCAGCTGTGCTCCAGGGAAGCTTTATCATTACCAACCTAAATGTAGTCTATGAATCACCCTCACCTGCACCAGTGTACAAAGACTAATAATGGCTTTTTGCTGTGTGGGCCCAAACCACTTCATGACTCTACTCCCAGGAAGTGAAGCCTTGAATGCCATCAGCACCACGATGGTCTTCCCCAGGATACAAGAGATGCAGAGCACAAATGTGATGCCGAACGCCGTACGGCGCAGCATGCAGGACCACTCGGAAGGCCGGCCGATGAAAGTGAGCGAGCAAAGGAAACACAAAGTTAAAGAGAAGAGCAGAAGGACGCTCAGCTCTGAGTTGTTGGCTCTGACCACAGGGGTGGTCCTGTGGAAGGAGAAGACAACGAACACGGCGCAGGTGCAGAGGGAGCCAATGAGGGATATGGCCATCAGCGTGATGCCCATGGTGTCGCTGAATGAAAGGAATTCCATCTGTTTGGGGATGCAGGCGGTCCTCTCGCCATTAGACCAGAACTCGGGTAGGCAACGCACACACTCTATGGCATCTAGAAAGCAGAACAGGAGCCCGTTAGCACACTCACCAGAGTCTTGTCACGTACGAATAGGGAGTATCCTCACCGCTCTGATTGCTAATCTCCCCTGCTGTACAAACCACGCAATCATAGCAGCAGATAGGGAAGTTAGGTCGGATCGCCTTGCGGGTGCCGGGAGGACAAACCTTGCTGCATACTGATAGCGGGACCTGTGCAAAAGGGGCAACACAACCTACACTGGTTCTTATATAGCAGGGGTGTCAAACTCATTTTTGTCGTGGGCCACATTGTAGTTACGGTTTCCTTTGGAGGGCCGTTATGAATTTTGGGAAACCATATCAATGTTTAATCACCTGCACATATTACATTTACAGCGCACAACAAATTGATGAATAAGTAATTTTAAAATCAAAAGTCAAGAATTATGACTGATATTGTAAATTATATATGACAATTACAAATTGTGGTTCAGACTTTAGCAAGCATCATGGAACTTGCCATGCTTGATTTGCTTTTGCGGGCCACATAAAATGAGGTGGGGGGCCAAATCTGGCCCCCGTGCCTTGACTTTGACACCGGTGCTATGTAGTCAACAAAACTGACAAAGTCACAAGATGCTTCATTAGGTACGCACACGCGCCCAAGCTAAAGATAAGCAAGACAAGAGGTGGATCCAAAATTCAAAAACTTGCATGAAAATGGCTGACCAAAGCAGAAGTCATGTCAAAAATGCTCTTTATGTGCCTTCTGATTAATATTATGTAATCAGGATTATGCAGAAAACCCCAATCGTTCTTGTATCCAACCGCCACCTGCTGTGGACTGAAATTGATATCTCAGCACTCAAGGGCTCACCTTGCGATGCGCATGGTAAACTGAGATCTCAAGACGACTCAAAAATGTTCCGCCCACTGTTGGAAAGTTTCATCTTAGTTGCAGTGATGGAACATTCTTGTTGCCATTTTTGATCCAGCTCTTGTGTTGGATGGTGTACATAATGTTGTGTTTCAACCAGTATTTCAATGCCATCTCTACTTGGGTCTGGTTGCCGTTCCACACGATGTCCTCGCTTTGGATTTGGAGCTTCTGCCGTCTGTCTCCGACCGTCACGTCAAACTTTCCGATGGTGACGAACTGGATCCCTCCGCTTGGTTTCAGCTGCCAGTTGACCAGGTCGTACATGGCCGCTGGGTCGCCATTCTTGTCAAATGTGATTTCATCCCCAAAGGAGTTGAAGTACTCCACTTGTTTTATGTAGTGAAGCAGCTAAGGACAAAGAGTAGTGGTGAGATGATTCAGAACCAAAACTCGTCAGAAATTATGAAAATGATCAGTCTTTACATAGATGAATAATGTCAATCATTAAGAATAACAATGAACTAAATTTTGAGCATTCTTTTTTCGTCTCAGAAATTTACTGGTAGTCCTTTGCATGGATCAGTACCAAAGAAGTGTGTATAGGTTTAAAGGAGTGAAGTTCACATGGAAAAGTTCCAGCGCATCCATCCATTTTCCAATCTGCCTATCTCACGGGGGTTGGGGGGTGGTCTGGAGCCTATCCCAGCTGTCTTCGGGCAGTAGAGGGGGGACACCCTGAACTGATTGCCAGCCAATCGCAGGGAAGACAGAGACAAACAACCATCCGCGCTCACACTCCCACCTAGGGAAAATTTGGAGTGTTCAATCTGCCCGCCATGCATGTTTTTGGAATGTGGGAGAAAACCAGAGTACCCGGAAAAAACCCACGCAGGCCCGGGGAGAACATGCAAACTCCACACAGGAAGGCTGCACAGCTGGAACCCCGTACCTCTGCACTGTGAGGTCGACGCGCTAACATCTTGACCACCAGGCCGCCAGTTCTACCGCATTTTAGGTTACCAGTAATTCTGGAAAACCCCTAATTTATTGTGAGTGGTGTATTTGGTAAAAACAAAATACCTGCCATGGCTGGATGCTATGTGTATCTGGACACGCCTGAAGAGCAAAAGGACCTTTCCCATCTTCACAGCCTCCCAAACTCCTCAGTGCATACACTATAGCATACACCGCTTTATAGACATTGTAAGATATCCTCAGCTGGGACACATCCGAGTAGATATTTGCCACCGTCCTCAGATCTTCTGCGCCAGTGCATGGCAGTTTTACGTTCCTCTCACCCAGGCTGCATTGGAAAACCTCTTCCCAAAATGGTATCAGAAATGGGTCTTCACTCGCATCGGGGCTAGATGGATGCAGACGGAGCAGGAAGTCCTGCAGGCCGGGGATGTGCACTCGATGGATGGCAAAGCCCATGGAGCCTTGCAGGATGGCACGGTACTTCTTGGGAGTAGAGAGAACAGCCGCTGTGCTCCAAGCCTCGCTGGCCAGCCACTGGATCCCATCCAGACCCTCCCTGCAACAATATAATGATACTGTATTTCAGAGAATGTTAAACGACGTGATTTAAAAATAACAAAATATCGCACCGGAGAGCTTCATCGAAGAGCGCTGCGGCATCCTGTTCCACGGCAAACACCAGGATCACACGTGCCCCGGAGGAGCGGATGTTGGAAATGATAGATGAAATTGCCTTGCGTGCTCGGTTTTTGGGGATGATTTCATGAAGGGCTACACAGGCGCCTAGTTGTCTGACCTGAGATGTACGGTGTTATATTGAGTCAAGAAAATACTGAAAAACTAGATACATTTCACGGCACACCACTCAACAAACGTGCCACAAATAGTATATTCAGTACCCTGTCTTAAATTCACTCACTCAGTGTGACATGTACTGTTGGTGACCACATTGAGATGGTGCCATTGTTGATGACTCACTTCATTAACAAAGATGTTCGCACCACCACGACCGTACGCATCGTCCCCTGCAATCACACCCACCCAGCTCCAGCCGAAATGTTTGACCAGTTGGACCAGTGCATTCACCTAAAATAAAAAATACACCATGAGCACGTCACCCCACATTGAATCTGGCAGAAGAATTCACACCACGATCACAATGATCAACTTTATCACAACATTCACAGATACACGTGTGAAAGCAATTTAAAACACCTGGGATTTTAAAACAACAACAGCAACATGAAATAACTTTTCATCGTGAGAAATTGTCGATAGCAGCACCCAAAGTTAACTGATATCCATACAAAACCCCACAAAATGTCAAATTATGACGATAGTGATACATTTTATCGTGGTTGGGCTTACTATGTAGTACATTTTCTTTATGAAGGAAATACAACTATTCCAAAAAATCCACACTGTTTCTCAACTGAAACAGCTTTTGGTCCAGGAATATAGATGAACATTTCAACAACGACAACAAAAATCATTAAAAATGTAACATTTCCATCAGGCTACTACCTACACAGGCAAATGGTACCATTCACCACAAAGCGTGATTGTACAGTTTCAAGCTGCATTTTGAGCTGACAATATTCAGAAGGCTTAAACTCCTGAATTCAAACAGGCTTTATTCAAGGATTTGTTTTTCTAACTCGAGAGCCTTCAGACAGTTGTTTGTCACTCCTGCTTGCGGCTGTCTACTATTTGAAGGCTAAAGTCAAGCATACCAAGCTAGTTCCCATTTTTTCCTTTTTTTTGTAATCCTCTGTTCTCCACTACACAATACTCTATCCATCCATCCATCCATTCTACTTTGAAATAATTTTTTCAGTTTATAAAACTTTCAAACGTCTGGCCAAAGACATCTGGACCGTGAGCGTCACTCACCTGGAAGAAGTCACTGGGCATAGTCCTGAGAAAAGCAGGAAACTCCTTTTTGTCACTCAGACAAGCACAGCTAGAAAAGTAGCTGACCTAACAGAAAATAAAGAACACACAGTGCTGGGAAGATTCCTTTCGAAACGTACGGTAATTACAGTTTCAAGTTACCCTGTTGAAAATATCATCATAGTTTTATTTAATTTGTCAAGGTAATCTAGCTAATTACATTTGATTGCTTATTTATTTCAAATGAAAGACTTAACTGCAGGAACTATTTTTCCTCGAGGTCCAGCAGCAACAGCATAACGTAAACGTGTTCTAACATTTCTGTAAGATGTCCTTTTTTTATTGGGTAGTTTTCATTTGTAAATAAAAATTTGAATGAATCAAATTTTCCAAAAAGCAACTGTGATTTAAGTACCGGTACATATTTTCTCCCAGGAATATAATGGACTTGTTACCGACATTTTGTAATTACATTACAAATTATGACATGCAATTCATTATTCACCAAACCTGCGTCAACCTTCTGCATAAAAATCCATTTTGACTCAAAAATGTTCCAAATTTCTTGGCTTTGGAACAAATTAAATTACAAAAAAAAAAAAAAAAAGAGAGAGAGAGAGAACTAAATTGGATATGCCTCTCACCTGCGGCACGTGGAAGACCCCCAAGAAACGGGCCACAACCAGAGACTGGGTGGAGCCTCCATCCCCTATCACGGCAGGTACGGTCCCCCTGCAGATACTTTGGCCCCGCAGCCGCCCTTCAGGCATGGAAGCGTCCTCGCTACCCATCAGCTCCATGGCGGCCTTGAGAGCCTGGTGAGGGCTACTGCACGAGTCATAGATCTTATATCCCAGTGTGATGTTGGGAAGCAGTTTCCCGTCCCTGTTGATCTCTTCAATGGCAAAAATCATGGTCTGCATCCAGCGGAATGTCCGGAAGTTAAATCTATGGGGAAAATGGGATTCAAATAAAATATGCTGACTTGATATCATGTCCTCAAAGTGATTACCTGGTGCACTGTGTGGGTGGGGGCTTGGTGGTGAACGTCAGATGGGGCTCCATCACCATATCGTGAAGGGAGAAGAGCCCCCCTAAGATGATGTCCCCTCTTTTCTCCAGCACTGGCAGGCTCATAGAACCTGGGATGATGTCACAATGTTGGTTCTGGTCTTGGAAGGATTTGTCAGGGAACAACATTGACACCCACAGGATGCTGCAGACCACCTGTGCTGTCCTCCACCAACACCTGGGCATACTCCAAACCTGTAACATGTCTTTCCAAAAATCCTGCTTAAAAAAAAATTGCTTTCAAAGGCTACAAGTTATTTTACTTTCCTCTCTAGTTGACACCATACGCAGCGTTTTATTGTAACATTGTAAGCGCTCCACAGATAAGCCACAAGCATTTATAGCCTTGAATGTACACCGACTGTGTATGCCTCCTGTCACATAACATCACTGTCAAATTGAGCTGATTTCCCCTGAGTCAGCAAATCAATGGAAAAGGAAACCTGCTTTCCACGTAAATAAACGACCATAACAAGGAAGCACTTCAGCCCAAACGGACACCAGACATTAGCGATGTCATGTCTGCTTGTCACGCCTGAGCAGGCCTAAGTCAACCTTTAGTGATACGGCGAGACGGATGGATGCGCACACGGTACACAGGCACATTTGCAACACACACGCACACACACACACACACACACACACACACACACACACACACACACACACACACGCACATATATATATTTGAACAATTTGCAGTTTTAATTTCTAAAGTCGTAATAGTTTCTAAGAATACATTTTCATGATTTGCAACATGTTTTTACAATGACACTAAATGCATTTTGGAATATTTCATGACTGCATGTGGTCAAAACACATTTCAGTCGGGCCATTCTGATTGTTTCTGTGGTGTTTGGAAGAGCTTATCAGCGTGTGCGAGAGCTTTTTAGTTGTGCGTGTATGTGATGTCAGTTGCCAAAGTGTGGGAGCCTTTCAACAGTGTGTATGACAGGTTTTAATTGTTTGCTCTTTAGTTGAGTATGAGATCATTCATTGTGAATTAGTCTGACTGTCTCATGATTCTTGCTGCTGTTCACATTCGGATCTGAACTATGTACACTATTCGCATGGCTTCTGCACAAATGCAGAGTGGACTGATGAAGAAATAATGACGAAGAATTGAATGGATCACTTCAGAGTTTGTACGTCCAACTTGAACAAATTGACAGGTTGAAGGTATCAGCTGTAAGGATGCCTTGGGATTGGAATTGTTTTTCATTTGAATCAGTCAGCAGCAATAAGGTGCTGCCTGAGCACATCATAACACACACATGGGATGCACTTAAACGTGTTATTCTGTCTATTCGGATGCTGGCCGACTTGAATCCCAGTGGGCAGCCAGGCAAGCAAAGACAAGCAAGAGTTTCCAGGAAGACTGATGCCATGTGGGCCACAGGCTGTATGGGAGACACACATGCTCATCAGGTGCAGCGTGGCAAATTAATTAATTTTAACTCTTAATTGAAGGAGCACTGGAAAAGTTCAAAACTAGCTAATTGCCTGCCTTTGACTTTCCAATAACAGCGAATATTTACACAAATAAAATACTGGTAGAAGTCTAACATACATAGTAATTATTTTTTTATTTAAGGTTCATCCATATTTTTGTGTGTTAGATTTCATAGATTAACCCTGCAGAGAACAATCCAAACACCTTTAAAGCAACCCCCCACCCCCCACCTCCCCCCACACACTGTATATATATATATAATATTAATATTTACAGTGATCCTTTGCTATTTCGCGGTTAGTTTATCGCGGCTTCAGTGCATCGCGGATTTTTTCAAACATATTCATTAAAGAAAAATAAGAATTTTAAGTCCGCAAAAGTCTGCAAACGGTCCGCCAGAAGCAGCAAAAGTCAACAGCGAGTCACACAGAGCAACAGCTACAGTACTACATGTATACTGTATGTTTACTGTATTTTGTTATTCATACACTAACCTAACCGAACTTACTATACATGACTAGCTGGTTCGCCGCCCTCCGGGCGGCTCATCAGCTAGTTCCTGCGGAAGGCTGGTAAGGTGGGCCTTCGGCCCACTAAAGTGTTGTTGCTTGGTTCAACTTTTTGTTCATCTTCATTGCTTATCGCGAAAATAAAGAGATGTTTAGCTCTACTAAATAACTAACAATTTCATTGCAATGCTTGTGGGTAGACAACATTTTTTCGCTAAGATGCCCGCGCGATCGTAGTGAGCCGCCACTGCGCGCCGCTGCGCGCAGTGGCGGCGCGGTGAAGTAGGTACGTTTTGAAAAGGGACAGACGGAAGGACAGACCGCGTGCGGGACGACGCGCAATATATATATAGATTAAATCTACTAGTGTACAACATTAAGTAATGTTAATTACTACAGCATGTACTTCTACATGCATATATACCATTAAATTTGCCCTTATATTTTTATAGTCCTCCACATGTATATGTACCTACTTCGCAGATTTTCGTTTATCGCGGGTGGTTTTGGTCCCCATTAACCCCGATAAACGAGGAATTACTGTATATGTTTTTCTCAATGCCCAGCCTGCCTACCAGTAAGTTCTTTTAAACATAAAAAAAACTCAGCAGAAGTAGTTGCAAAATAAAGCCAGGAGATGGCAAAATAGTCCACGGTGTGCTTGCGTGTGTGTATGTGTGTGTGTGTGTGTGTGTGTGTGTGTGTGTGTGTGTGTGTGTGTGTGTGTGTGTGTGTGTGTGTGCGCGCGCGCATCATCTCAAAGTGTTCTTCATGTTCCAGTTTCAGAGAATGTTTGGAGTGTCTAAATCTGGTTCTCATCGGCCACCATTTGCGTGTTTTAGATATTTTCATCCTTGACACACGATTCAAATGATCAAACCTGAAAAAAAAACGATTATTTGAATCAGGTATGCTGGAGGAAAGAGAGGTCTAACACACAAAGGGTTGCAGCGCTCGAGGACCAGATTCGAACAACCCAGCCCGAAGTCATGTTTCTCTAAATTCTGAAAAATTCTAATTATGTTGAGCAGAGCAGCAAGACTGACAGTCAGGTACAAGGCTGAGTTGGATGTGGAAGCTGGTGGGGGGAAAGGTCAAAGCAGTGTAATGTGTTGAACATCAAGGTCAAATACAAGTGATATTCTTGTTCAAGGTTTCCTGTCTATCATAAGACTCTTTTGGGAGGTCATGTTGCAATATTTTCCAAAGCGGTTTGTGACAGAAGGTAAGAGACACTAAATTCCTGAGGGACTTCTTAGCTTGTTAGTGTGTACGTGTGCCTGCGTGTCAGTGTTTGTGCTTGTGTACCTCAGGTGCAAGTCAAGGTCAAGCCCCAGGCATCAGGCCTTTATCACATCCCAAATGGCTGACACTCGGAAGAGGTGTTGGATCCACTAACATCGCTGCAAATACACTAACATGTTTTGTTATTTTTTTCTTTAATTGTGACCCTTGGACGCACATCAGCTGATTTTCTCTGGAAAATAACAATAACAGCAAAATAAGGATGACACGGGCCAATGCTCTGCTTAATAAGTTCTGTGTGGAAATGTTTACTTTGACCACCTGTCAAAAGATGGATAAATATTAATATGGTTGTATTTTTGTGACCAACGGCTACACTTCTTCTTGAAGGGCTGATTTTTTTGTGTGTGTGTGTTGACCATCAATGTTCCATCTGACTTTTTCAGATTCTGTCACATGCACGCTATGCCACCCTGAGCTCTGGTCAAATGAGAGGAGAGACACCTGCACGAAGAAGGAAGAGTTCTTGTCGTACGAAGAAGTCATGGGAGCTCTGCTCACTGTGGCATCTTTATTGGGCTCATGCTTTGGGCCTCTTCAGTAAAGTCTCAGTGTCCTGGCATTCTCTCTCATCCAAGTGTTCATATGTGTCCGCTGGCTCGTAATCGCACCACCGTTTCCGTTCAAAAATTTCAAGGAGTTCAAGGATAAGATCATCTTGGGGTGTGCTGTGGGTTCTGCTTTGGGCTTCTGGGCTGTGCTGGGCTACATAGGAATCTTGGCTATGTTATGTTTCGTTCCATCCTTTCACCTTCAGCATGCTGATACTTCCTGCGGCATGGATCACTTTTATCCCAGTTTACGTAAGCTCCCCTGGCAAGGTAAGTGTTGCAGTGGAGATCTTTGCAATATTGGCCTCCAGTTTTGGACTGCTCATTTGCATATTTATCCCTACATGTGAAATTATACTCATGCAACCCAAGAAGAATACAAAGAAGAGCATCAGAAGTAAAGGGACAGTAAAATCCTTCTGAAAATCCTTCGAAACACAGTTTAGATTTCTATCACCAGTGATAGTTACAGGAATCAACCGCTTATAGACTCACACCTTAATGAATTCATTGGTAGGCCTCTTCAGTTACCTCTGATCCTTAATTATTAATGCAAAGTAATTCCATTCAATTCCTCCATTTTACCTAACTACTAACCATGCATGAATTGTCTTCTGAGATCAGGCAAGACTTCTCAAGATAGACTTGCCGCAAGGATTTAGGGCAGTTCCTGGCTTCCAGTTATTTCACATTTCAAACCTTTATTAAATCTGAAAAGATGAAGGAGGGAGAGCCCTCATTTTAACTGATGTTGGAAGGACATGAGATAAACAAGAAACAAGAACAGAGCAAACATTCTTCCATCCAAAAAATCTTCCATCTTCCATAAAATCTTTACTGGATAGTTTTGGTGGGTAACAAATCCTTGACCTGATGAATGCAACAAAATTGACTGCAGAATGCATCCCCAGAGAAGTGGACATTCTTTTAGCTGCCAAAATGCAGACAAACATAATCTTTTCTTCATGTTCACACATGTGCCCCAATACGTTAAAATAATTTCATCCGACAGAACATGAGAAAGTAATGTCCAGTACTTCACAACTTTTCTCGGATCTCTTATTGATGCTTCTTCTGCTTTGTCGAAATAAAATCCACATTTCCACTTCCAACACTTTTTTACTTGTTTGGTTTCTTCGGGTCTCCTGAGGTATGAGCTGAACCATGACAACTTCTCCCTCCTTGGTGTATAAAGCCATGCTGCTTGCTAGCAGGGCTGGCCTGGTCTGCGCAGGACACTATGTTGCTGTTGAGCCTGCTGATCTTGGTGCTGCTCACAGAGGAGAGGGCGGAGGGTGTGTGCCGCATGCAAGGACCACCGCTCCCGCCTGAGCTGGCGCAGGATGGGGATCTTGTCATCGGAGGCATTTTTTCATTCCGCACAGGGCAGGATTATGTGGTTAATACATTTCAAGCGATTCCAGAGGTGCGAAAGTGTAAAAAGTATGTAAAACTGAAATCTGTTTGTCTGTTACTGCATCGATTGCTTCCATTTGACAGGAGTGAAATTTGCATTTATTGCTGTCTCAGCTTCAATTTCAGGGAATTTAAATTTGCTCAGGCCATGATATTTGCCATCAATGAGATCAACGAAAACCCTGACATGCTTCCTGGTGTCAAGCTGGGTTATAGGATCTATGACGACTGCGGAACCATGGACATTCTGAGAGCGGCACTAGCGTTGGTGAGTGGGCTTGGGGGAGAAGTCAGTGATGAAAACTGCACCAAAATTGAATCGGTGCAAGCCATTCTGGGACATTCTGGATCCAGACCAACTATTGCATTAGCACCAGTTGTTGGACGTTTCCATGTTCCAGTGGTAAGATCTGTTTTGATGCAATATAGATTCAATACAAATGTGTTTTCTGAGAATGTCACCACCACATGTTTTATCCTTGTGATTGCAGGTCAGCCATTTTGCTACTTGTGCCTGTCTCAGCAACAGAAAAGAGTACCCGACCTTTTTCAGAACCATTCCCAGTGACTACTACCAGAGCCAAGCCCTGGCAAAACTAGTCAAGCACTTGGGCTGGACCTGGATCGGAGTCATAGCCGTGGAGAACGAATATGGCCTCAATGGCATCGCTGCCTTCATCCAGGCTGCACAAGAATACGGAGTGTGCATCGAGTACTCGGATGCCTTCTCATCTTCTGGTCCGCCTGCGGATCTGCAGAGGATAACGTCCAAAATCCAAAGTGCTTCTTCCAAAGTGATTTTGGCCTTTATGTCTCACAGAGAAATTAAGTTGCTGGCAAAGCAGCTGTTCGAGCAGAATGTTACAGGTGTGCAGTGGGTGGGCAGCGACGCCTGGATCACGGATCACTCCCTGGCTGAAAGTGAGGGGCATGGCATCCTCGTGGGCTCGCTGGGCTTCACCGTCAGCAGGGTTCAGATCCCCGGGCTGGAGGAACATCTGAGGGGGCTCCACCCCTCGCTGTTCCCTCACAGCCACAGCGTGCGAGACTTCTGGGAAGATGTGTTCGACTGCTCCCTGAAAGCAACTGCGACGGGACGAAGAAAGCCATGCAGTGGCCTGGAGAGCTTGCGAGATGTGGAGTCACCATTCACAGACGTGTCTGAGCTGAGGTTTACCAACAATGTCTATAAGTCCGTCTATTCGGTGGCCTACGCTCTCGATGCGCTACTCAAGTGTGAAGAAGGGAGAGGGCCCTTTTCCAATGGGAGTTGTGCTAATCCTGCACAAATCCAGCCATGGCAGGTAACGACTGCTTGAGTCATAATTGAAGGCATAATTATATTCATAATATCACTAATCTATTTTATCTGTACAGCACTTCTGAGTACTCAGTTGTTATACATTAAAGAAAAACAAAAACAACAACTATCGAAATAAGATGAAGTCAAGTTTGAACTGAGGGGTGTTTTAAAGGTGATTTAAAGGATTCCAGGACTGCTCATTTCCACTGATGCGTCGGGAAAGTGTGTTCCAGAAGTCACAGGGTAGCTATGGGGAAGGTTTTGTGAGCCTCCTCACCCTCCATTTTTGAAAATGCAGATATTAGGAGACTAAAGGGCACCTATGATGGGGTGGTGTTAAGGTTAGGGCTCATGACAAAAAGCCTTTTATGAAAGTTGTTGAAATACTGCCTTAACAGTGACCAGAGCAAATACAAATTGTTGTGGCTAAATATGTTTTGTTTTGTTTGTTTTTATGGTGTTGTAGCCAGATTCAACACCATAAAAGCAATCCTTTTTTTGTGGATTGCTCTGGAATTTTGCATGGTAGTTGGTGGATATCAAACAAGTTCAAATGCACGTTGTACTGTATTAAGTATATGTTGCACCTTTTGTCAGGTCCTGGAATATATTAGCATGGTGAACTTCACTACTTCAGAAGGGGAAAGAGTATATTTTGACAGCAACGGCGACTCGCCAGCCAGATATGAACTGGTCAACTTGCAGATAACAAACAGAGGCACCATGGAAGAAGTGACGGTGGGCATTTATGATGCTTCCCAGCCTGGGAGCCAACAGTTCATAATGAGTGACACTCCACTGGTGTGGGGTACCGGACACTCTGAGGTGAAGCGGGTTGTTGCTGAGACTCACTTGTGTACTCAGTATGAATTATGGAAGTTATGTGTTCTGGTAGCAGGTGCCTGTGTCAGTGTGCAGTGAGAGCTGTCCTCCGGGGAGCCACAAGGTCCTTCAGAAAGGACTTCCAGTGTGTTGTTATGACTGCATCAGGTGTCCCGCAGGAGAGATCAGTAACTCAACAGGTAATTCAATCAGAGGTGGTAAAAGTACTCGCACTACATACTAAAATAGAATTACACATACTTACATAAAGAAGTGATTCAACTCCTGTACTTGAGCAGACGTGGAGTAAAAGCACAGTATGAATAGATTTTTACTGAGAATTATATACAATCGCCGTTTGGCATGCAAAATAAAAACCTCCCCTTCAAACGAAATCGATTCCCTTTTCTATCAATCATGATAGAGCTGATATTGGGAAGAAAAAGAAAAATCACATTACACGTTTTGTAAAAACAAGACCTACAGGAGCTAGCATCGTCTTGACTTTTATGCTCGTGCTAATGTTGTGAACTGATTAACAAAAAAAATGCTTAGTTAACTAATGATGACTGAAAAGATACACCTTGTATGTCCTGTTTTCAAAATAATTCCAGATAGCCACAAGATGGTAGTTTATAAGATGGTCCATGACACAAAGCATTGGCCATGAATCATTGCTTTAGCCGACAACATCAAACCATGGATGGGAAATATCTTGCTTCTCTGAGTCTGTTGTAGAGGTCGTTAAAGCTCCTGGTACACGTTCGTCCATGTTGCTGTCCCAAGCATCTCAATTAGTCGACATCTAAACTGTGACTGACTTTACCTCTATGTACTGCCGTCTTTTTTACTCTGTGTGCTCATCGGTGGAAGTTTAAAAATGTATCAAGCTATTTCGATAAAGTAAAGAGTAAAAGTCTTGATATCTTGTATCACATGCCTGGAGTAAAACCCCAAAATAATCATGAATACGCAAGCACAGAGATCTTACATGTAAAAATAATTTCAGTCAATGATGTCATTATGAGAGTGCAACATAGCTCAGACCATTAAAATGACAGCACTGGTCTAGTCGTTTTACAAATCTGCTTGTCCGAGTGTTAAAACAAACTACCGGTAAATTGAAAAAACAAATCAAAACCAAATAAAAGCTAACTATAGTAAAAAATCCAAAACTCTTTTTATCTTGAACTCTGAATGGTTGATTTTCCTCAGGCGCGGTGGTTTCTGTATATCAAATTAGAGGCACAGGACAGGGCCAGAAATGCTTTATTTCACAGGTCTTATTTATCGCCTGTACTAGTACTGTCAAAGGCATAATGACAGCTTGACCAACACTGTAATTTTGATATCAAAGTAATCAAACTCTGTTTACAGATTCTATACACTGCATGAAATGCGCACCAGAGTTCTGGTCCAACGAGCGCAGAGACGCCTGCATACCAAAAGAAATAGAGTTCCTAACATATGGAGAAATCCTGGGAACTCTTCTAGCCTCGTTTTCTTTGCTAGGAGTGTTCTTGACCACATTGACCACGATAGTCTTTTACTGCCACAAAGAAACGCCGCTGGTGCGTGCCAACAACTCGGAGCTGAGCTTCCTGCTTCTCTTCTCCTTAACTTTGTGCTTCCTGTGCTCTCTGACCTTCATCGGCCGGCCCACCCGGTGGTCCTGCATGCTGCGGCACACGGCCTTCGGCATCACCTTTGTGCTTTGCATCTCCTGCGTTCTGGGGAAGACCATATTGGTGTTGATGGCCTTTAAAGCCTCACTCCCAGGAAGTAATCTCATGAAGTGGTTCGGACCCACGCAGCAGAGACTCTGCGTGGTGGCGTTCACTCTCATCCAGGTGGTCATCTGTATACTTTGGCTCACCATCAGCCCCCCTTTTCCATTTAAGAATATGATACTCTATCGAGATAAAATCATCTTAGAGTGTCAACTGGGCTCTGCTCTGGGGTTCTGGGCTGTGCTGGGCTATGTTGGAGTCCTGGCCGGTTTGTGTTTCGTCATTGCTTTTTTAGGCCGAAAGCTACCTGATAATTTCAACGAAGCCAAGATCATCACTTTCAGTATGTTGATATTCTGTGCTGTTTGGATTGCCTTCATACCTGCTTATATCAGCTCTCCGGGCAAGTTCACTGTGGCTGTGGAGATATTTGCTATTCTGGCCTCTAGTTATGGATTGCTTTTTTGCATTTTTATGCCCAAATGCTTCATAATATTGTTTATGCCGGAGAAGAACACAAAGAAACACATGTTTCGAAAGTCAAATAATAGATAACACACTTATTTTAAGATATGGAGCAGAGTGTACTACCCGCGCTTTTGTTTCGGAGCAAATATTCTGCTTGTATGCCATTGATTCTGTCATTCAAAATAAATTAAATGAGCCACCAGGATCAAAGTACAGATTGTTTTTTAATCCTTCCTTTGTAAAAAGCCCCCTTGATGAATAAAAATGTTAACATAAAAAAAGTTGAGTGTGGTGAAAATAAAGCTATCAAAGAAAGTGAATTTATCATCATTATTATTGTACTTCTGTGCTCACCCTTATAAGTTCATTTTTTGCTGAATACTGTAGTAAAAAAATGTAGGACATGTAAGCATACAATAAAATTACTTTTACTATTAATTATTTATGACTAAAGTAATAGATCCTTTGTCCAGTGATTTCATAAAAAATATATTTTTTCAAAAACACCAAATACAATGAACTAATCCCCAGGACCAATTTCCTCCATTTTTTAAATCCTACAGTGATAAAAAGTTCAAGATCGTCCTTGTTGAATTCACGACATTATTATCCATCCATTTTCAGATCTGCTTTATCCTCACAAAGTTCGCAAACTCCACACAGGAAGGCCGAAGCTGCACCTCTGCACTGTGAGGCAGATATGCTAACCAGTAATAATTTCTTCCAAGCATGTCATGTCCTTGGAACTTTTTTTTTTTAATTAAAAAAAAAAGTAATGACAGTATGTACTTGGAAGCTACTACACTCACTCTCAACAACAACAAAAATGTACAGGAGAGCCCCAAAACAGCATGTTGAACATTGCAATATCAACGATAGCAGGAAATGTTCAAGACTTTTGATTGTAAAAATGACATCCACACTTTTGGACTGACCAATACTATAAATTTGGGGAAATAATATGAAATTCACTAAATCGTTAACAGGTGGTTTCCGCCAGTTGACAGCGATATGAAAAAGGAGAGCATACGCTGAATATTTCAAAGGTTTAAAATGACAGCCAGTATATCAAATGGAACTCAGAGTGCATTTAAGCCACAATGTTTCTGATTTCCTGCAGCATCAACACAAGATTTCGGAAGAAGTAAGGAATTACTGGAGTTGGAGTTGCTCTCATTATGTACACTAGGAATTATTTATCTAGATTACATAACTGGGAAGAAAAGAAAAGGTAGCACTGTTTGAATATGGCTGAGACCTGTGCATCGGCCCCAGAATCCCTGGAGAGCTCTTCTCAAGTTCAAATAAATGATGATGCAACAAGACACTTGTACATAATGCAAAAACAACACGGCAGGAGAAGACCAGTGGGAGATGAATACGTCCCCATCTGTGGCACGTGGAAACTTTTTACCCCAAGGTGCCAGCCCATGGGGAAGAGGGGAAAAGGCGGGGGAGGCAAGAAATGAAACAATGTTGCTTCATCCTTTTGCAACAACTTGAACAACACGTGGCATGTTACCTCAAGCAGAAACCAAAGAGTCTTAGTTCATTAACACCCAAGTCACAACATGCCTGTCCGCATTACGCAATTACTTCACTTTTAATTACCCGTAGGTGTAAATCTATGTATCCAAATAGGCTAGGCTGGAATACCACATTTTAAATAAACACTTTAGTCTGAGTCAGAATAAATAATCCCATTAATGTGGGAACACTTTTTGTTTGGATGCATTTCTGCTGTTTCACTTGAATTTTCACTGTCTGTTGGTGTAATGGCAAGGTGCCCCGATCGCCTCGTCCATACAGCGCACCCGAAACAGAAGAGAAAATTTAGCTGACTTCAGTAAAGACCTTAAAATATCTTCTACACTGATTTTGTTGTTGTTGTTGTTGAATTTACTCAATTTTATTTCATCAAGTGGTTGCATGAAATAAAATTGGCCCGGATGAAGATGATTCTATTATGTGCAACCACCACGATAAAATTATGGAATTTCAATGCATTATTTTTTTGCAAGGTATGAATCAAAAACAGAATAGCTTTCAAACTCATCATCAGTATCCTTTAAAATAAATGGCTGACAGATTTGTTAAACAAGGAAGCCTTCACTACTAACGTCTAAGTAAGGTTTCACCTGGTATCCTTGAAAATAAATGGCTGACAGATTTGGCGGGGGGGGGGGGGGGGGGGGGGGAAGCACCCGAAGTGCATGTCACCACTTTGCAAACCAGGAAAAGTACCAATTATTACATCCTGTACATTCTTGACTCGATGATGTGTTAGGCAAGTTCCAGAACTGATGCCTATGACCATGAGAGATACTATACTATACATTTCAAAGCCAAACCAAAATTACTAGTCCTTCAAATTAACTCCACTGGGGTTTAATGCCCTTACCAGCCGTCTCTTCCACACCTTCGCACACACTCCTGTAGGCATACGTCACAGCTATCTTGATATTGCTGAGGCCTTCAAAACTGTTCCCCTTGATGATGCCTTTGAGCTTGGGAAAGAGGGAAACAAATTGTGTGGTAGCAGGTTGGATGAGTGGGGAGGTTGCTCCAGCATGTTCTTCTTGGCCAGGAACTGTAGGACGCTCCGCTAATTGTGATCAGGCATGTTAATATGGCAAAGCAGCTGCAGGTAGTCCTGAAACAGCCATTTCTTACTCACTGGGCCGTGTTTGGAAATACAATACAATACAATACAATACATGCTGATTTATATAGCGCTTTCACAACAGCGGCAGCTGTAACAAAGCGCTTAACAAAACAGTTAACATCATGTTAAACAATAAACACAACACATAACATAAAACACAGACAGTCATGCAGGCATAACCACTTTTCCATCACACGCTTTGTTGTTTGAAGCAGTTTGAAGAGGAGAGAATCAAAGTTTCCTTTAACCAGTGGATCAGAGGCGTCATGCTCAAAATGTGCACACGTCAGCTACAAGCTAAGTTGCAAAGTCAACAAGAAGCTGTAGCATCCATTGACGAAAAGAGATTGGTTCAATTCTCCTGTCCCATGGAAATCCATTTCAATTCCAAGCGACGACTCACGGTTCCAAATGCGCATCAGCGCCCTGCGCCAACGCTCCTCTCTCCTCATCCTCAACTTCAGCAGCCATCCATTCAGCTGCACCAACGCCGACTGTCCAACAGCGTCGACATAGCCACTGAACAAAACGGGGTTGTGAAAAATGCTGCCCATTACTGGCGCAAAAAACACAAGCGCCCCAGGTCTGTCCAGCATCGACAGTCAATGGCGCCGACATTCCTCCCAACCAAAATCTGTGCTGGTACAGGCGTGCTGCCGACAAGGCGCAGCCACCAACCACAAGCTACAAGCGTACACTGCTTGACACCAAGCGTTCCAAAATACATAGAGTGTTGTTCAAATATGAAAACTAAAACTAAAAACTGAGTGCTCTAGGCCAGTGTTTTTCAACCCGTGAGACATTGTCAAGTGTGCCGGGGGAAAATATCCAATTTGTATGCCTGTGCGGTCTTTCGCCCAGAAAGTAATCATGTAGTACCCTCCCATACCGCTCGGGAACAGCAACAGCTAGCCAATTGCCTTGTGTTTCGACGAGAGACGAGCGAATTTGTGACGCATGAATACAGGATGATGGTGAAACAATAAATATGAAAGATGATAAAATACTGTTTTCTTTGTGTTCATTTGATTCCAATTCAAGCTGTTATAACGTCATTCTTCAATGTTAAAAACGGTTAGAGTAACAATATAACACGTTAATTGTTAAAATAAGCTGAGGGGGTGGGGTTCACATTTTCAGCTAATGGTGTGCCGCGAGATTTTTTTCAGTGAAAGAAGCGTACCTTGGCTCAAAAAAGTTTGAAAAACACTGCTCTAGGCTAGTGGTTCTTAACCTGGGTTCAATCGAAACCTAGGGGTTCAGGGAATCGGTCTCAGGGGTTCGACAGAGCCTTCTGGAATCTTCCATTTCTTTGCTTTTTTTGCTGCCAAGCTGGCTGCATATCAGCTGTTGTCAATCGAGAGCTATTCCACCGCCATTTTCTTGTGACAAACATATCGAGGTATGTCCAACACCATGAGTGTTTTGCTGTCACGGGATTTCCTCAAGCTTGGTGTTTGGAGAAAGGCAAGCAAAGTTGCCTCCTACTCTTGGGTTGCAGAAAGGGTGCTATAAAAAGTCAGCCCCCCTCGCAAGAAGGCTGACTGTGCCAAAGGCAAAGCTTTGAGATGACATCAGTGGTGTTGGTCTTTTTGGCACTGCTCACTTGGAAGGTGTCAACTGGCTGCTGTTATCAGCTCTGTCATGTCCATTGTGAGGGCTCAAACATGTCGCCTCAAGTTCTCCAGAAAACTAAGCTAACCTGTGACAGGTGAGTGACATTCTGTGTTCAACGGTATTCGCTGCAAGACCTCTGATTGTTTGTTTTGAATCTCACCTCCTTTGAAAATAAATAGCTACTGCTATTTTGCACTAAATGAAAGCTTCCGCTTTTACTCACCTGTTTCGATTTCTTCTGAGGAGTTCTGTCCCGCATAGGATCTTCTCAGGGAGCAATGCCATTTTGAATGACACACACTTTGATGGGCCTCCGATGCACAAAGATCAAGTGGAAATGCCTGCAAGGAAGCAAAAAGGTTTGCGATTATTGTGTTTCCAGTGGTGTCAGGTCAAATATCGCCTCTTGAGGATGCAGGTGAGTCACATGCAGAAGTCGCTATATTCTGCTTCTATACGAATCTTCCATATAAACAAGATGAAGTTGTCAAGAGTACGAATTGCTGTGCATTGTGGCCTCTGTGCAGATATATGGTGAACATCGCCACGCACATCAGATTCGCAGCAACTTTGACGTCTCCCACATCACTGCTCTTGCTCGATCGGACTTCCAATATGTGGACGCCAACCCGGATCTCATAATCGAGCAAATATTGTGGAATGGAACTCACATGTCGTCAGTTTTATACTGCAGCCTGGGGACAGAGGGATTCCGATGTTGTCGGTGGCAGCAGAGAGGAGGAATCTGCTGTGAGCAGGTTTTGCCTCTAAAATTTCCTACAGATGAGAAAATGATTTCACATTTGCAGCATGGTCAACACAAGAACTGTATTGAAAATATTCCCTTTTTATAGGTTTGTCAATTTTTAATAAACAGTTTGCTTGTTGTATCTCAGCTATCCGTGTCATAATTCAACACAAATAACAGGCAGGACACACTAGTTATACTTTGACGGTTAGTGCCATTGTACAAATTAAGTGATTTTATTGCTCAGGGGACAAATGAATATTTGGTTCTATCCGTTCTTTATAACGGGACTATCAGTCGTCTTAAATTGTGGCGGGTGCCATTTTTTTTTCCTGGATGAAATTGAAATGTTTTCTCAAATGCAGATCCCGACCCTGACAACGCGCTCTCCAAAAGGTTCCTTTCCCACAAGAGCAGGTAATAACAGATGGGAAGAGAAAGGCAAAATGCTACAAAAAACCCAGTTTTTTTGTAACGGTATACGTCTTACTTTCTTCTCCACAGACACCACCAAATTCAGCCCAGCCAGGGAGGAAGGTTGGCTGCCCGCCCACAGCAGCAGATGGGTCGGGAGAGTGTTTCTGGCCGCCGTCTTGCTGGCGTGGGTTCGCATGACCAGGATGAAAATGTCAGCGATCAGAGTTGGCGGCACCACCATTGTGACGGTTTTTTCTTTCAATCTGTGCTGGATTCTGCCACCAGTCACCATGTGCCCATGGTTGATAACCTTGGCCGCCTGCCTCAAGTATTTTCTGGGCACAAGTTCACTTCTCGTCATCTCCCGGAAGGCTGTTCTTTGTGCCATTAAGTGGTTCAGATCCACTTGGCAGCAATGTCGAGAGCTCCCGGTCACTGTGCTCATTCTCTGCTTAATGCTCTGCCTTCATTTTCCAGCCAAAAATGAGAAGCACTGGTTTGATGATGTGTTTCCTGGGTTGACGATGCCCGTGTTGGACCACTTGAAATTTGCGTCTCACTTGTATCGTTTGTTTACGCCACTTTCCACATGGCTACTGTGCATTTGGACTCAGCCGACTCCCATAAGCATTCTCTTGCACGCTCAGCTGGTAGCCTGTGTGCACAGCTCAAGGGTGCCGACAAAGTATGTGCTGGTCATTAAGATAAATCAAATTATATGACTGTCAGCAGATGCAACGTCACAAAACAATTTCACCCTGAAGACGTGGATATTTAACACCATTCGGTCCTCTCTGTTTGTTAAACTTTTATACGGTGTATGATTACAATACATGCTGATTTATATAGCGCTTTCACAACAGCGGCGGTGTATGCCGTGTATGTCTAAAATATTTCGAAATACCAGTGCTGTGAGCTACAATATTTGCGTAAAGCAAAAAGATAAAATAAGTGTAAGAGTCCTTCTTAAAACCCACCAGATGGTGCTTTTTTTCCCTATATGTTGATGTGCGATATTTCAATTTAAAGTCATGAATTAAAAAAAAAGAAAACAATAAAATAATTAAATGTTGTGTTTGTTGAGTGTCTCATTGAAAACTATGAATTAACACGCTTTTATTCAGTGATGTGTTCAAACCCCTAATAATTTCCATGGCACTTTTACACTTTGTGCCTCTGACAATTAGGCTTGAAATAAATGGTTTTGCATGAATTATAATGGCAGGCAAAACAAAAAAAAAATTAAGATTAATTGAAACATCACATGGCCTTTCGAATAATTGTCAATGTGATATTGACAATGACAGGACATAATCAGACATAATGAATGTCAGAAATTAAATGTCCATCCCCTTTCAGTTGTTTGGAGGAACTCAAGTTTGTATTTCACAGACACACTTTAAACTCACGACAATTTAATATTTTCCACTTGTTCCAGGTCACAAAAATTTGATTACTGGTACTGTAATATTTTTGCCATGAATTTCAAACATAATTTCAAAAACGAAGCTTTGTGGTTGTTGTTGTTGTTTTTTTTTTTTGAAGGGGTCAAGTCCAAAATGTTCACCTCCTCTAGTCTAACGCCCGTTACCAGAGCCTGGAACCACTGTGATTTCATTTTCAGTCGACAGAATTAGCTAAATGACAGGCCCTTAAATAGATGAAAAATTCAGATTTTGCTGCCATTTCATAATTCACAAACTTGATATTAATCAGAATTTCATGTGAAGACTAGTGGGGGTGCACAAAAGATTTCATTGAAATGAAAAAGGATTGACTTGACATCCCCTTTAAGTGGGGGGTGGCCACTGGTAATTTTGGTCATACGGTATATGTTCATTTCCCCAAACGGCCACTATACACGGCCCAATGCTAGGCATCACAGCCACCTCCACCCGTCAATTATTTTTCGGTTTTGCTGTATGACGGCACGTCACAACTTTTCAACACATTATGGCCGCACCGCACCAAACCCACCCCCATCCCAGGCCTACAATGATTACTTTTCGGCAAGTGACGGAGGCCATCGACGCACATTCCCAGACTGATATTTGTTCCCACACGTTCCTGCATTTAAGTAAAATAAATACAAAGATTTGTGCGAGTGGTCAGTGGAATGGAAATGTGCTTTTGTATCTTCACATATATTGTTCTGAATTACGACACACATACAAAACTAAATATCAATATGCACACACAGTTATATAGGTTTTGCGTACAATATTTAAATACATATATTTACAAGCAATAGAAAACTACAAAGACAATGTAAAATAGATTTTTTTGACATTGTACATTAGGAGTACATTAAACTAAATAATAATTATACTAATAATGCAGTACAGACATTTGATGAGAAACGTGCTGGATTATTGAAAAGGTGTGTCCCTTGTTATTTTATTTGAAAACAATGAGCTATAATATGAACCCCAAATCATTAAAATCAATGGAAAAAAAAAAACATTTTCTGTACTTCCGGTCTGCCATGGCACTGCAACAATATACTACATTTTAGGGATTTTGTGTGATCAAATTCATGACATTTGACGGGTTCATTAGGATAAGCGATTTGTATAAGCGATTATATAAGCGAAATATTAAAGTCTGTCTGAGCAGCATTTAGAAAAAGATAACCACTGAAAACCATGCAGTATCATTTGGGAATTGGCAGAGCGCGCACATTGGCTGCTGTCGTCGTTATAAGAGGTCAGCACCCAGGGTCAGTGTTGCAACAAGGAAGAGGAGGGTGGCTGAAAATGGGATGGTTCATTGTGATCCTCATCAGCTCGCTGGCAACGACCAAGGCAGAGAGCCAAACGTGCAAGCTGATTGGGCAGACAGGCTTCTTGGAGTTCTCCAAGGAAGGAGATCTCCTGATAGGAGGGATATTCTCAATGGCAAGCACTCGAAAACTAAATGATAACGACTATGAGGCGGTACCTCACTCATACTGCATCAAGTGAGTTAATCTGTCAAGCTCCATTTTAAATCCACAGTTTTTAACCTACTTACAATGCTTTGCAGATGGAATGACAGAGAGCTGAAGTTTGCCCGCACAGTTATGTTCACGGTGGAGGAGATCAACAGGAACGCACAGTTCCTTCCGGGAGTCAGTCTGGGCTATCGACTCTACAACGGCTGCGGGAGCGAGAACCTGATACGAGCGGCGATAGAAGCCATAAGCCAGGAGGGGCCCGCATGCAGTGCTCGAATCCAGGCCCTCCTTGGTCACTCATCCTCAGGAGTTAGCAAGGATATCAACACCCTTCTGAGTCCATTGTCCATTCCGCAGGTGAGTTGCTTCTCTTGGCTCAGAACAGTGTTAAAGTTTAAGAAAATGGATGGATGGTGGAATTAATGGCCGTTTCTTGATTTCACATGAAGGTCAGCCATCTTTCAACATGTGCGTGTTTGTCAGATAAGAACCTCTACTCCACCTTCTTCAGAACGGTGCCGAGCGACCGCTTTCAGGCGCTGGCCCTGGTACAGCTCATGAAGAATTTCGACTGGCGCTGGGTGGGGATCATTTATTCTCCAACCACGTATGCCGACAAAGGCACAGCTGAATTTGTGGTGGAGGCAATGAAGGAGCACATTTGTGTTGAATATCGGCTAGCGTACTCAACGGCCTCGACCGAAAATCATGAGGCCATTGTGAAAATGCTGAGGGAATCGTCATCCAAGGTGGTCCTGCTCTTCATGTCCTTATCTTACACAAAGTCCTTCTTATCTAAAATGGCCGGTTACAACATTAGTGGCAAGCAGTGGGTCGGCAGTGAGGCTTGGATCACACAACAGGACCTTGCTTCCGTAGAGAGGCAGAACATACTACAAGGGGCAATGGGCTTTGCGCTCCCGGAGGCGTCTATTCCCGGGCTGGGCAACTTTCTGCTGGACTTGAAACCATCTGATGAGCCTCAGAGTGGAACAATTAAGGCTTTCTGGGAGAAGTTCTTTGACTGCAGTTTTTTTCCCTCCAACACCTCAACCCTGTGCACTGGTGGTGAGGACATGAAGGCCATCTCCAATGACTACACGGATGTGACCCGCTTCAGAGCTGAGAACAACGTGTATAAAGCAGTCTATTTGGTTGCATATGCACTTCATGCATTGTTGCAATGTGAAAATGGCACCAATCCAACCACAGGAAAACCCTGTGTCATCAAAAGTGAGGTCCAGCCCAAGATGGTAAAGAGAAAACACACGGTTATCTGTCCTTGCATGTGAGAATGTTTTGTGTAGCTTTTCTGTTTGCTGAAACGTCTTAGGTGTTGGAGCACATCAAGTACGTGAATTTCACGGCTCCGAATGGGGCCAAGATATTTGTCAATGATGATGGCCTAATCAACTGGCACATGAGAGACGACGGTTCGGTGGAGCTCGTGAACATTGGCCGGTACGACACCTCTTTTTCAGAGTACCGAAAGCTGAAGCTGAAAGGAGACGCCAAAATAGTTTGGGGAGGAAACAGCACAGAGGTAAAGTAATGCTCTGTGTTTGTTTGAAATGGATGTGACTGGAGTACAGTTTCCTATTCCCGCTTTGTTTTGCCTTTCCAGGTGCTGCGGTCTGTGTGCAAGGAACCGTGTCCTCCTGGGACCCGCAAGGCCAACGACAAGAACAAGCCCGTGTGCTGCTTTGATTGCTTTGAATGCCCCGAGGGAACGATAAGTAATCAGACAGGTGAGGGAATCAAAGTGGAATCTGTTGTTTGGAGCATGCTTAAATAATTCGATAACTTGTGTCACTGTGTGTTTCCAGACTCTCCTGACTGTTTGGCTTGCCCACCGGAATTCTGGCCCAATGCCAAGAAAGACCATTGCCTTCCTAAACCCACTGAGTATCTCTCTCATAAGGAGATCATGGGTGCGCTTTTAACGGCATTAAGCTGCCTTGGTGTGTTTTTAGCTTTTCTGACATTCCTCATATTTCTGACCCACAAAGAGACTCCCATCGTCAAAGCCAACAACTCGGAGCTGAGCTTCCTGTTGCTCATCTCCTTGAAACTCTGCTTCCTATGCTCGCTGACCTTCATCGGTCGTCCGACCGAGTGGTCCTGCATGCTGCGGCACGCGGCCTTCGGCATCACCTTTGTGCTCTGCATTTCTTGTGTGCTGGGGAAAACTGTAGTGGTGCTAATGGCTTTTCGAGCCACGTTACCTGGCAAAAATATGAAACTGTTTGGGCATGTCCAGCAGAGGCTCAGTGTTCTGGCTCTCACTCTGGTTCAGGTTCTGTTCTGTATCATTTGGCTGTGTACAAATCCTCCATTCCCTGCTACCAATCTGAACTACTACAAGGAGAAGATCATCCTAGAATGTGCACTGGGTTCAGCGATTGGGTTCTGGGGTATGTTGGGTTACATCGGACTTCTCGCCCTCCTGTGTTTTACTCTTGCTTTTATGGCCAGGAAGCTTCCAGACAGTTTCAATGAAGCGAAGTTGATCACTTTCAGCATGCTGATATTCTGTGCAGTGTGGATGGCCTTCATCCCGGCCTATGTAAGTTCCCCTGGCAAGTTTACAGTGGCCGTCGAGATTTTTGCCATTCTGGCCTCCAGTTTTGGATTGCTGGTTTGCATATTTGTTCCAAAGTGCTACATTATCATCTTCAGGCCGGAGAACAACACCAAAAAACATCTCATGGGAAGAATACCACCAAGAACCCTTTAAAAGTGTCCCTCAATTCACATACTGTAGATGTATATTAAAGGTGGATTGACTCCTAACGTGTACTGTGTATTGTATTCATTCAGTGAATGAAGTGATTTGATGACACGGGGTCCGTGTTTTCATGGAAAACATGTCTGACCTCAGGATGGTGAAGACCAGGTGTCCAAAGTTAGAAATGAAATTGCACCAAAAAGCTAAGCATGCTGTAACATTCGACCCGGACCATCCTCGCCAATGGGCAAGTTTTGTGCATGAGCACAAACCTGCCAACAAATGACCAGTCCTCCACAAAGTGAACTGAAAATCATCACATTTTCTTCTTTTTCTTTTTAATAAGGTGATGGTCAATGGGTTAGGATTACAGTTTATTCATTTCAAGAAAGATTAAATTTTTTGAGAGCAGGCTCCACATACCGTATGCTGCCATAAGCGTTTTTTGCACATAAAGCTATCGCAGCATTATATCATCATAGTATATATATTGCACTCTCATTTTTCCTCTGTATTCTATGAGGACACACCGATATCAAGATAACACCTGACGTCTGGCCCCTATGGGGATTATGACCCCCGTTTGATGAAGAGAACAGGTTCATTGGCAGCATATAATAACCCAGTCCTCATCACTCTTAAATAACAGCGCAAACATGCTGGGAAGAACGCACCTCCTGTCCTCGCTTTTGTCTCTTTTGCTCTTTGACACGGCGAGTGGCTGTGAGTTGTTTGGAAAGTTCCACATGCCCAGTCTTTTACAGAGAGGAGACATCATGATTGGGGGCATTTTCCCGATTTTTAACAAAGAGCTAGGCAGCACCTCAACATTTCGGCAAAACCCTCCTGGAATCAAATGCGCAGGGTGAGTTTAATAACAACTGAATAGTACATCAACAAGTCACTGATTTATCGCTGTTGGTGGGGTGGGGGTTGTTGCTTGTTTTGTTTTTTAATTTTAGGTTTGACCTGCGAGCTTTTCGATGGACTCAAGTGATGGCATTCACAATTGAAGAGATCAACAAAGATACAGCCCTCCTGCCAAACATATCTCTTGGGTACAGGATCCTCAACTCATGCGCATCTTCCACCAACACTTTACGAGCGGCTCTAACACTTGCCGGTGGAAAAGAAGAAACAGAACGTGGCTCATCTTGTCTGCCGGTGATATCTGCCCTCGTAGCTGAGTCCGGATCTTCCCAGTCTCTTGCTGTAGCCAGCACGCTTGGACCTTTTCAAGTACCAATCGTGAGAGCTCTTACTCCATTATGATGTCTTATTTGAATTGAATATTTTTCAGTTTGATCTTTTTTGTTGCCGTTTTTGTCTCATAGGTGAGTTACTTCTCAACATGTGCCTGCTTAAGTGACAGATCAAAGTATCCTACATTTTTTCGAACCATTCCCAGTGACTATTTCCAGGCAAAAGCTTTGGCGGCCCTGGTCAAACGCTTTGGCTGGCGGTGGATCGGAGCCATACAGTCCGACAACGACTACGGGCGTCACGGGGTCCTCGCCTTCAAAGAAGAAGTTAAAAAGTTTGGGGTTTGTGTGGCATTCGTCGGAACAATTTTGCGTAGACATTCAATGGACAGGCTCCAAGCTGTTGTGGAAATGATCAAGCGATCGAGCGTTAAAGTTGTTCTTGCGTTTACACCCGAGGGTGACTTTTATCCTTTGATGAAGGAGATTGTGAAACAGAACATCACAGGGATCCAGTGGATCGCCAGTGAGGCCTGGATAACAGCCCTTCGACCGTCCAACCCGGAAATTTACCAAGCTTTCGGTGGGGCCCTCGGCTTTGTGATGCCCAAGATGGCGATTCCAAAGTTGAAGCCTTTCCTAGCGGGCATCACTCCTTACGCAGACGCGGGTGCTGCATTTGTGAGGGAATTCTGGGAGATAATGGTCGGCTGCAAGGCTGTTCTACCAGGGGAGCAAGCCGACACCTCACATGAAATGTGCAGCGGCAACGAGACGTTAATGAAATCCCAGGATGATTTCTTCAATGTCACTCAGCTCAGAGTCTCTTACAATGTGTACAAAGCTGTTTATGCCATTGCACACGCTCTGCACCATCTGCTTTTCTGTAAACCAGCTGGTGAAAAACCAGGAAGACCGTGTATGAATGTGTTAGACATTCACCCAAAACAGGTGAGACATTACATTCTTTTTTGGTTTCTGATGAACAAAAACTGCTTCATTGTGACCCAATGAGCAGGAAGTTAGTAGATTGTGATACGTTCTGCTACGTCCCCTTGTTCCATAGTTGAAAAAGTATCAATGTATATGAGGTTAGACCTCAATCTGAGTTTAGATGTAGGTGCAGTCATTTTTCAGGAAATCACTCCAGCATCATCCCTGGGGGGTTTTTTTTTGTCTTTTTTTTTACAGTGCATACAATGAAAAAAGCATGATTAGCGCAACAAATTAAATTAAAAGCTGTCGTTTTTGCTTTTTTTTTCCTTAGGTGACCCATCACCTCCAAAGGGTAAAATTTAAGAACCAATTTGGTGATTATGTCTTCTTTGACGAAAATGGTGATCCACCGGCTTCATATGACCTGATCAACTGGCAGCTGATAGACGGGAAAGTGAAACACGTAACACTGGGTCACTTTGCCATGGCTGATAACGGCGACTATGACCTTAGCATCGACGAGGAGCAGATAGTGTGGCGGACGGGCAAAATGGTGAGTTGTACATTTTTATTCTCTTGTGCTAAAAGTAGTTACACTGTGTACATACATTGAGTCTAAGTACAGAATTCGGGGGGAGTGGGAGCAGCAGGGCTACCCTGAACTCAACTCCTCTACTTACCGGTACATAAAAGAAGTATCGACAGAAATGGACAAACATGACAATGACAGATTCAATCGCTCGTCAGAAGGGGGGGGGGGGACATCTCTACACCCTCTTAATAATGTATACCATGCTCATAGTGGGTGAAAGCAAAATAAGGCCTCATGGGGTTTTTTTGTTTTGTTTTGTTTTTTTTAAGCAGGAAGTTGCTAACATCAGCTTATTTTTGATGCAATCCGAGCAAGTTTCCACAGCTTTGCCAGTGTTGTGATGGCTAATTTTGTTAAGGCAAGATGAGAACAAATAAAAAAATGAATGAAAAATGACACCTTGTATGTTCAGATCTGATGGAGAATATTTGAACGCCACAAGCCTCCAGTCCCTGTTGTCCCCTCAACCATAATTGACTTTCCCGCTCTCGATTTCCGTCACGTCTTCCGATGAGATTGAAAACAAAAAAACGAGCCCGTTTTGGACATATTGGTATGTTACTTCCGATCACTGCATTTAAGTGTACTTTTTTCACTTCTTCAGGTTCCAATCTCAGTGTGCTCGGTGGAATGTCCAGCGGGGACCAGGAAAGCTCAAAAAAAGGGAGAACCCATTTGCTGTTTTGACTGTATCCCGTGTGCTGATGGTACTGTAGCCAACACGACAGGTATTCGCGTCAACATTCGTCATACCCAAGATGCACCGTTTCAAATACGACAGCTCAACTTTGCCACACAACAGGTGCGGCAGACTGCACGCCATGTCCACAAGAATTCTGGTCCAATGAGAGGAGGGATGAGTGTATTCCAAAAACCATTGAGTTCCTGACCTATTACGAGCCGATGGGCATCGCTCTGACTGCTGTGTCGCTGCTGGGGGCATCGCTGTCGCTGGTCACCATGCTCATCTTCATCTACTTCAGGCACACTCCGGTGATCAAGGCCAGCAACTCGGAACTGAGCATCTTTTTGCTGTTTTCTCTCCTTTTGTGCTTCCTATGCCCCCTCACGTTCATCGGCAGACCCACGGCGTGGGTGTGCATGCTGCGCCATACGGCGTTCGGATTGACGTTCGCTCTTTGCATCTCCTGCGTCTTGGGCAAGACGATTGTGGTCGTGACGGCTTTCAAGGCCTCATTCCCCGGCGCCAAGGGTGCTGGAACGTTCGGGCCGACACGGCAGCGGATTATTGTTTGCTCGTGCACTCTGGTGCAAATACTAATATGTGCTCTTTGGCTCAAATTAAACCCACCCTTCCCAGCCATGGTTTTCAGATACAGCAATAAGATCATTTTGGAATGCAACACTGGCTCTGAAGCGGCGTTCTACGCGGTGCTGGGTTACATAGGCTTTCTTTCAATTATATGTTTGGTGCTAGCATTTCTCGCAAGAAAGCTGCCGGATAACTTTAACGAGGCCAAATTGATCTCATTTAGCATGCTGATATTTTGCGCAGTCTGGATCACTTTCATCCCGGCCTACGTCAGCTCTCCTGGTAAGCTGACCGTCGCTGTGGAGATATTTGCCATTTTGTCTTCAGCTTTTGGTTTGCTAGTTAGCATTTTTGCACCTAAATGTTTCATCATATTAATAAAGCCAGAAAAGAATACCAAAAAGCATGTCATGGGTAAAATGTTTAATACTGGTCCTTGAGATGATTGTACTTGCTGTTTATTATTACCAGTTTATTTGTACCAGTTTATTATGTAAAATGACAGTAATGGTATATGAATGTATTGTGGTTTAATGAAAATATGTACTGTAGAACCGAATGGACATTTTACTGGGAGCAAAAAAGAAAAACAATCTGATTTTCTACGTTGTTGCTTTCCCAGCATGCATTGTTTCAGAGTGCGTCAAGGACAAGCTGCAGTCAAGTGACCAGGGTTCAGGTTAGGCTAACCCTGACTCTAACTATTAAGTAAAGGTATATCGAGTGTATACATTATAGCCGACTGCATATTGTATATAGTGTGTAGACTCGCTCGAATAAGATCCAATACAAAACATGGTTTGCATTAAAGACCACCGCGTCACACTGAGTGCTGTTTCTAATATTTTGGTGAACATATTTAGCTAAAGTAAGGATACATAATGGAAATAAAACTTGTTCGATTCAATGCAGCTTTTATGCATTTTTAAATAAGAATCATTTTCAACATTTTCACGTTTGAAAGGTGACAATATTTTTTTTTGTAAAGGTCATTGCCCACTTCATTCCAACTACATCAAAATAAATCAATGTGCGTCTGCCTCCCAGTGGACAGTCCATGGAAAAATCCAATCTGACTGTAAAAGGGGCCATATGATGGGAAAGTGATTATTTTTTATAGCTTGTATAGAGTGTAGTTGGGGCCAGGAACATTCTGGCTAAACTTGCAATGCCTCAAGTTCAAGATCTGGACGAAGTGGTTTGGGGCAATGCAGCAGAGAGGCACAATTATGGCTTGCATTCAGGCGATTGTTTGCACCGCTTGGATTGTCTCTGCCTCACCAAGTCCTTATAAAAACATTCAATACTACAAAGATAAGATTGTTTATGAGTGTGCGGTTGGGTCCACTGTCGGTTTTGCTGTGTTGCTGGGCTACATTGCTTTACTTGCCATCCTCAGCTTCCTGCTAGCATTCATGGTAAGAAATCTGCCCGATAACTTCAATGAGGCCAAACTGATTACCTTCAGTATGTTGATCTTTGGTGCGGTGTGGGTCGCATTTGTCCCGGCATACATCAACTCTCCGGGAAATTACGCAGACGCAGTGGAAGTCTTTGCCATCCTGGCCTCTAGTTTTGGCCTCTTGGTGGCGCTGTTTGGACCCAAATGCTACATAATCCTGCTGAGACCAGAAAGAAACAAAGAAAGCTGTCATGCGCTGAGGGACTGACAAGTCGCACAAGCAGCGTTAGAAGAGAACGCCGTTTTCTGACTAAACATATGAATGCTACAGTGTGCATTTGTTATATTTTTTAATGTCTGAGCTCTAATAAATGAATAATTTCGAGGCTGGCAAACATCATATTCCAAAATGTGTCTTAGGGTGTGTCTTGGTTAAGAATTATGTCTGACGTAACACCAAGATTGACTTATGAGCGGCAGCAAGGTTCCTCAGGTCATCCAGATTGATGTACTCAACACTCAAACAACAGCATTTGTAGTAGAAGAAGAAATTGAACAGCTAAATGTTTGCTTACTTTAACCTTGCGTCCTCAAACCCTTCTTTTTTCCCATTTTTGGGGGGATGTGAGGGTTGTGAATGACTTGCAAGTTTTACTCAACGCAAACAGTGGCATCACTTTCTTTGGTGTCTAGCAACAACTTCAGGTTACTGCCTAGTTGGCACTTGTTGCATGTCACATTACAATAATGGAATTTGTGATTTGCCATCAAAAATATTGCATTGGTTTAACATTTGAAAATGTCGGTTAGAACAGGTATATTTTTTTAAAACTCAGCTTAATTATTGCTTTTAATTTTAATTTCTGGATTCATACAGAGGCCTCTATTAGTGTACCGGGTAAGTGTAGTATAGTCTGTCATTCAACTGTCTTTAAAAAATGGCACAAAATGCCATATTTTTTATTTCGCAAATGTATATTAACAATTCGAAGAGAAAATGGATGGATGCTTTGGGATTTTATCCTGACAAACATTTATGGTCTTCAAAAGTCCCCAAACATTTCTTCTATAATAAATAAACAGAGCAACAATAGTACAAATATACAGTACAATAAAAAGGGAGTATCGATGGGCATTTATTACTGTTTTTTTAATATGCATAGGCATGACAAACACTGTATTCTCTACAGTGTAGTACTTTGTACATTTTTTTCTTTTAAAATATAACCTAAACATTTATTTCCACCATTTTACCAAAGAAAGGTCGGAATGAGTATCCAATAAAAGGTGGTGTACACTCTTTAGAAACTAGTTTGCCTTTAGTTTTATGACAAAATAAAAGCCATATTAGATTGCTGACAAAATTGGGGTAAATATAACGATAAATAAAATTGCATTTATCTACAAAAAAAAAACAAAGTATCAAACTTTGTGCTACGGTGAACTATACATTTGATCATAACCATACAAATCAGTAAGAACGAATCACATATTTCATACATAGTTCATTCAAATAATCGATAACCTGGCTGTAATTTGCTACCTGGCCATCAAGTGTTTCTTGGTGTTTCTCTCCGGCCTCACGAGAATGATAAAACACTTGGGAGCAAAAATACAAATGAGCAAGCCATAGCTGGAAGCCAGGATGGCAAAGATCTCCACAGCGACGGTGTACTTCCCAGGCGAGCTGACGTAAGCGGGCACGAAGGCCACCCACACGGCGCAGAAGATGAGCATGCTGAAAGTGATCAGCTTGGCCTCGTTAAAGTTGTCGGGCAGTTTCCTGGCGAGGAAGGCCAGCAGGAGGCAAGTGCAGGCCATCAGGCCGATGTAGCCCAACACCAGAGCAAAGCCCACTGCGGAGGCCATGTGACACTTTAGGGTCACCTTTAACCCTGGAGTATCCAACTCTGGTTTAGGTTCAGGGGGGCTGAGGGACAGCCAAATTATACAAATGATGATCTGATTGGAAAGAGAGAGCACAAATCTTCAGGTTAATTCTGTACTCACAGACTGTTTTGTCAGGATGAACCTAAAAAAACACAACAGTTATTTTGAAAGTACTTGTCCAAAAAAAATATATATATATATATATATATATATATATATATACACACACACCTGTATATATATTTGCCAGTCTAAAATCTTTACTCCACATTGACAGTACCACACCTTTGTACATTATAAAATTAAGCACGTGTCATCTGAGTGTCTCCGCCCCTACACACCTGCCTCAGGTCTGCGGACCAGACATTATTAGAGGTACCAAGAACTAAGCGGGGGCTCAGAGGGGATTGAGCCTTTTCCGTTGCTGGTCCCTCTCTATGGAATGGCCTCCCACTGAACATTCGGCGAGCCCCCTCGCTGCCCATCTTTAAAACTCGTCTCAAAACTCATTTGTATTCTTTGGCTTTTGACTCAGTATGACTCAGACTTGATTTTAGTTTTACTGTTTTTGTGCTTTCTACTGTCTTCGTTCATAATTTATTATTTATTGTTTATTGTCGTATACAGTACATGATATTTGCCCCATACAGCACTTTGTAGACAGCCGTGGTTGTTTTAAAGTGCTCTATAAATACAGTTGAGCTGAATCACTTTCTGTATTTATAAAAAGCAGGATTCAAGAGGAACGAGAAAAATCTCTCCCTGATCTCTTCAGCATGAGCAAGGCTGGCACTTCGTTTTCGCTTGGTCTTGCAAATTTAGACAATGCTTTGCCGCTTCCTCGTGGCTGAATGAAGAATAATGCACCAAAACGAACAAAATAGAGTTAGAGCTGGACAAAAAGTCTCCATTTGCAAACTGACCTGGATGCCGGTGAACACACAGACACTCCCTCTCTGTTGGACCGGACCAAACCATTTCATCAAGGCTTCAGTGCCAGGCCGGGCAGAGCGGAAGGCCGCCAGGACCACAATGGTCTTTACTTGCAGGCAGGACAGTGAGAGCACAAAACTGATGCCGAAGGCGGCCTGCTGGAAGCGACAAGACCACAAGGTGGGGCGGCCAATGAACAGCAGCGAGCACAGGAAGCAGAATTTGAGAGACAAGAGGAGGAGGAAGCTCAGTTCGGAATTGTTGGCTCGGACCTGAAAGGAGAAAAGGGGATGCATCTCGTCATGTCTCCATTGCCGCCGTTATTACGTTCGGATAATTGCTACGTTTTATTCAGAAGTTATGATCACATACAGTAAGTAATAAAAAATAAAAATTATGGATACAACAACTGTGTAAGATCACATGAACCAATAATCTAGTGAGCTCCAACTGTCTGCCGTCAAAGTGTCCTTGGGCAAGACACTGAACCCTAAATGGCTCGCAGGTCTTCACTGTGAATGGAAAAACTGTTCTCGATTACCCTTCCTGGTAAAATAAAAAAATAACAATAATAAAAAACAAAATCAGATAAAACTCTTAGTCAATGCTATGATTTGTGTAAAATGCTATTAAAGCATTTAAAGCAAGGTCAACTTTGCTTCACCCCCTTCCTTGGATTCATTGAACATTTTTTTTCATTTTAGAAAACCTACCCTCATTTTTTACTTTACTTTTACATCCTTTTAAAGTTGTGTTAAGGTGTTTACATTTTGTCAATGCACGTTCTTTTACTCATTTCTGTAAGCGACTGTTTTTTTTTCTTTGCCTCTGAATGCCGTTGACTGTTGTGTTTGTAAAAGCTATTTAGATGTCGTGTCTTTGCTTGTGGGAAGCACATTGAATTGGCTTGTGTTCAAAATTTACCTTGGCTTGCCTAAAGGGATGAAAAATGAGCAGTTTGTGAAACATGAGCTTACAGGTCAATTGGAATGTCATTCAATGACGCCTTACCACGGGTGTGTGTCTGTAGTAGACAAAGACCACAAAAACGGTGATGGTCACCATGGTGCCGGAGACGGCGACCGCAGTTAGGGTGATGCCTAAGGTCTCATTGAAGTCCAGGAAGTCCAGCTGGCGGAGGATGCAGACCGTATGCTCCGTGTTGGACCAGAACTCAAGTGGACAGCGTTCACAATTGGGCGAATCTGAAATATTTCAAGACAAGGGATCAGCAAATAAATTCAACATGTGAACGACATGTGATCGCTCACCAGTCATGTTGCTAATCTCTCCTTCAGCACACGCGATGCAGTCAAAGCAACATACCGGTTCGCCTTTCCTGGTTGCCACCCTGGTTCCAGGAGGGCAACTCTCACTGCACACCGAAACTGGCACCTATAAAGTCAAATGGTATGCTCATGTAAGGTGTGCAACAAAATGTTATGAAATGAGCTTCTTTTTGGCACCTGACTAGATCCTGAGTGCCACTGCACAGCTGTGTCGTTCATGAAAATTTCGTTGCCGTCCACTCGGCCGATGAGAACAAGTTCCAGGGAGCCATCGGGGCGCTTCTTCCAGTTGACCAGGTCATACTTGGCGGGGATGTCGGCCCCTTGAAAATAAAGTCTTTCCCTTTGCGGTGTGGTGAAGTTCACGTCATTTAAGTGCCGCAGCAGCTGAAAAGGAGACATGATCACGTTTTGCCATATATTTAAAACATTTAACCAAGTGTATGTGCTGTGTGTATGCATGTTGTCTAAAAAAACATGGAATACAGACTACAAACAACACTTATATTGGGTATATTATATATTATATAATAACACTTATTTGCAACTAATTGATGTCCTGTGAGGTAAAGATAATTGATAATAGAATAAGTCCAGTAAATTACTGTATTGATTAGAGTAACAAGGAGGTTAAATCAATTCAGCCACCGACGACGTTGAATCTGAATATTTGAATTGTTCTTCATGCATCCATCCATCCATCCATCCATCCATTTTCTCCCACTTATCCGGGGTCAGGTCGTGGGGGCAGCAGCTTTAGCAGGTAAGCCCAGACTTCCCTCCCCCCCCAGCCACTTCTTCCAGCTCTTCCTGGGGAATCCCGAGGCGTTCCCAGGCCATCTGGAAGATATAGTGTCTCCAGCATGTCTTCGGTCTTCCTCGGGGTCTCCTCCCGGTGGGGCATGACCGGAACACCTCACCGGGGAGGCGCTCAGGAGGCATCCTAATCAGATGCCCGAGCCACCTCATCTGGTTCCTCTTAACGTGGAGGAGAAGCGGCTCGACTCTGATCCCCTCCCGGATGACCAAGCTTCTCACCTCATCTCTAAGGGAGAGCAGCTTGTATCTGGGATCTGGGTCTTTCGGTCACAACCCATAGCTCGTGACCATAGGTGAGGGTTGGAATGTAGATCGATCTGTAAATTGAGAGCTTCGCCTTTTGGCTCAGCTCCTTCTTCATCACGACAGACAGATACAAAGTCTGCATCACGGCAGACGCTGTACCGATCCGCCTGGCGATCTCTCACTCCCTCCTGCCCTCACTCTTGAACAAGACCCTCAGATATTTAAACACTTGGGGCAAGATCTCCTCCCCGACCTAGAGAAGGTAATCCACTTTTTCGACTGAGGAACATTGTTTCAGATGATTTAGATTTCCATTTTCCAATTTTTTTGTCTTCTTTGTTTGTTACAGTTATTATTATTTAGTATTTTGTATTCCCATTTCAATTTCAATCAAAAACTGCAAATTAAAAAGAGAAATTGAAAGATACAAGGTCATACTACTGATAATGTTTGGGATGCGGGGTATTGAGAAAACAATAAGAGTAAAGGATACTCCTATTCCAAACACAAACGCGCACAATGTCAGTACGGCTCAGATGTTTCACCATCAACGTAATGTCAAATACATCTCATCACAAACTGTTGCTGTTTACCTCAGCAGGTTTGACATTTGTCGGGGAGGAGCAGTTGGAGCTGCCGTCCCTGGAGGAGGTGTGTGCGTCGGGGCAGCCGAGGCGGTCGTGAAGGGCGTGAGCAGCGGCGTAAACGGCCAAGTAGACGTTGTAAGCCTGTCGGAGCTGCGAGGTGTCGGTGAAGAGATTGTCCACCCCCTGCAGGGACTCGTCACCTCGGCACAGGGGCAGGGGGGTGCTCCGGTCAGGCGTGGTTGTGCCGTTGGAAAGCCGAGGCCTGCATGCAAACTGCATCTCCCAGAACTCCCTCAAGATGTCATCACCCGGGCGACGAGAGGGAGTCAAACTTCGGAGGTAATCTCGGAGTCCGAGGATGGGCGAGCTGCGAATGGCCGTGCCCAGGACTCCGCTCGCCACTCGCGAGGTGACAGGGTGTTGGAGAAGACTGGCACTGGTGCTCCAGGCCTCGCTGGCAAGAAACTGCCTGTCTGTCACCTGGCGACAGCATACATAAGGATCACATGACCATTCGGAAAGATCTTGTATCGAACGACTGTTTGCTTCTCACGTTCAGGTCGGCCAGCTGCAGAAAGAGTTCCCTGACGTCTGTGTACCACGTAAAGATCAATATCACTCTGGCGCTTGATGCCTGAATAGCGAGGGCTGCTCTCCTGGCATCATTCACAATGTTTTGTCTGTTTAGAGTCTCCACAAAGGCCAGACACACGCCGGAACCCCGGGTCTCCTCCTGGAACACCTACTGGCCCATAATATGACAATAATGGTATCAGAACTTCCTGGGCTGATGAAGGACACCAGTCCACCGGCACAAAATGATACTAAATGAGTAATAATAATAATAATACATTTTATTTATAAGCGCCTTTCAAGACACCCAAGGACACTTTACAATAACAAAAAACACAAAACAATACAGGTTGTACCTCACAAAACATTATTATTAGAATTTCTGAAACAATTCCGATATTGGATTGTGATTTTACCTTGACAGCCATCAGACCGTAGTCATTGTTTGCAATCACGGTGCCGATCCAGGTCCACTTGAAGTATATGGCGAGCCTAGCAATGGCCCGCACCTGGTAAATGTCGCTGGGGATGGTTCGGAAGAAGTTGGGAAACTGACGCCTGTCACTCAAACAAGGGCAGCTCGACTGGTAGCTCATCTAATAGGGAAAATACATTCATGAATGAAATGTAATTTCACCATTCCAAAAAAATAGAAAATCAGACACCACTCTTCTGCAAGTAAATGTGTTTCGTGTAATAACTCAGGTAGGGCAAGCAATGTTTGATCTTAATACTGGGTGTTGACATGTTTCTTTACTCATTTTGGATCATTTGCACATTTGACAATAAAGTTGTATTCAATTCAATTTAATCTAATTAGCTTTTTTTTCCTAAATATTTTTAAGTGTATAATTTTGGGAAAAAAGGGGCATTTGTCCCATATTTGGTTATTTTATTTTTCCTTTGTGAAATGTTCTAGTATTTTCCAATTTTTTAATCGTATTTAATAATTTAATTATCCCATACATCGCTCTTCGCTCTTCTCATTTGACTGACCAACTAAATTCAAATATTGTCAAAGAACAGCTCCCAATATTACACAATATTGTTGTACTGTATGGTATAAATCTACTCACAACAAAACCAGAAATGTAATGCTATTAGATGTTGTGAAATTAACTGAGCCATTCAAAACAAAGCATCCTTGCCTTTTAAAAGGTCATCGATAAAGTATTTCAATGAACTTACTAAAGGTACAGAGAGGGGCCCCAGCACTCTGGAAAGTATCATGGCCGTTTTGGATGAAGCACCACCGATGATCAACGGAACACCTGATAAGACATATTTGTGCAGAATAAAATGTGTTCAAATTAATAGTCTGGTGTTTTATTGATACCATTGGATGATACCTTTCCCATCGCCTCCTCCAGAATCGTCCTGCGGGGTTGCAGCAATGTTGCAGGTGGTGCTGTCTCCGCTCACCAGCGAGAGGGCTGCTTGCGTGGCCCACGGGTGCAAAGCGCAACTGTCGCGGATGTGATAGCCCAACCTCACGCCCGGCAACAGGCGAGGACTCCGGTTGATCTCCTCCACGGCAAACACCATCGAGTAAATGTACTGTAAGGGGAGTTCCTCTAAACTGGGTTGGAGGGACAAGACAGCAAAAGAATTGACCTGAACGTACAAAATTTGACGCGTGTTGTTGTCAATCAAACTTGAGCCTTATTCACGTTGTACAGACAGAATGTTTATCCAGTTCTGAAATGCAGTCTGTTTGATTTCGTTCAAAAAGAATCAACATGATGGAACTGAGGCCCCAAATGAAGGTCAGAATAATTAACAAATAAGTTATACCCAGTACATTCTCTATAGACTGGTTCGCGAGCAAAGTCGTTGTCTATGGCAGGAGGCGTGTAATGGAGATGAAAAAGTCCACCGATGACGACATCTCCATTTTGGAAAAGCCCGCGGCTTGCTGGCGCTCCCCACCGAGGACAAGTCAGTGCTCGAGCCGCCTGCGGACCCGCCATAAGGCCCGGCTGCCTGCTCACCAGGCCGACCAGGATCACCAGTGGGGCTGAGCAAGGCCACCGGTGAGTGGAGAACAAGGACAGCCAAGACATGGATGAACTGTGGATCAGAAGACACTTATGAGGCATTTTCATGAAAACACCAGCGATTATTGCAGTTCAACGACAGGGTATGATACGAACGACACCTGAGAAGTACTTTGCCTCAGTGGCAGTCTCCTGCACATGTTGTGCTGCTATTTCTTGGTGTCACAAACTGCCCGGGGGGAAATGACGCCCAAACCAACGCCTTTCTCCCAACGCGAAGCAAAAACAAAGACAGGCAAACAACTGTGTTTTGCTCAAGCAAAACAACAAGGCCAGAGAAACAACAGGCTCCGTGGTCCACGTGTTGAAAGGAGGCCAGTCTGCATCACCACTGTAGTTTTTTAAAAGCGAACTATCATCTCACTGGCAGCTATGAATATACAAATCTAAAGTGTGTATACCGAGCAGCTTTGGGCAGAAATCAAAAGGACAAGGTGTGCGGCTGAAGTTATCTCATCAGTTTTCTTCACCGGGTGGCTGGACTCACCATTACAAATGAAGCAAGGAGCTCAATCATCCATGTTGGACTCATAGTAGAGCCACTGAAGGAGCCGATGAGGTGGCTTGGGCATCTGTTTTGGATGGTGTGGGGCAGGCAGACCGAGGATGTACAGGAGGGATCATTTCACGGGTGGTCTGCGTGGAAAAGTTAGTGTATCCCTCATTCTAAATTGGAGGAGAAGGCCTAACACAGGATAAGGTGTAGGGACTGTAAATAATGAAAATATTTGAAAGGGCACCTGGTACAATACGGAGCAGTTTTGCATCACTCCAGTTATCGTTTTGGGTCCAGTAATGGGTTCCTTTGGATTGTTTACGGAACACTGTTCTGTTTAGGAAATCTCAAGTCTTAAAGCCACAACAAGCCAAGAAGAGGAAAAGCGCAATTGCAATGGTATGACACCGCCATCTAGTGGTTATCCTTGGGTGTGTACGCCTTAAGAAGCCATAACTTGCCACACAACTCCAAAAACTTGAACTTCAGTTGTAATAATGGTTTGCATAATAGAATGTCAACTGTTTGCCTATCACCTGAACACACAAGATACAAGAAATAAACAGTGTCAGCCTTGCATATCTAAACCCAGAAATCTTGAGAATTACCCCGGTTGTGGTTGCTTGGATGGTGGTCATAGCAGGTCAGTTATCAGCCTGGCTGTAATCTCCATGGACGGTCTGTATGAATTCCAGACACACACCTCTAACTTTCTTTTGGAAAAATTCCAAAGACGTTGAATTAAGTTGAGATATGTCTCCTTATGGTTTGCTTGCCTGCCGTGTAATTTTTGTTTTTACAACACATATTAAAATCTGTATTCCACTCCGTTTCCGACTGAGGGCCATTGTTTCAGATTTGCAGGTACTGATATTCATCCCAACCACTTCACACTCGGCTGCAAACTGCTCCAGTGAGAAATTCTGGCTTCAAGAAACCAACAGCACCACAAATTCTCCCCACAGAACTCCCCGAAGGACACGGTCAAACGGCTTCTCCATGTCCACAAAGCACATGAAGACAAATTGGGCGAAATCACACGCACCCTCGGGGACCCTGCCAAGAGGGTAGAGCTGGTCCACTGTTCCACAGCCGGGGGGTAAACCACACTGCTCCTTTATACTCGTCGCGAGGCCTTTGGAAGAAAAATAATGATTCCGGCCGGGATTGAAAATGACTCCTCTCTTGAGTGGTGGTGATGGAAAAACAATCCACCAACAAAGTAGAATACACCAAGTTAGCACATATGGCGTGTTTTCACGCCAGTGCTTCTCATCTATTTTAACTCCCAATGTAGTGCATTTAGAAAATATTACATTGAATTTTATGGAAGATCCCATCAACTGAAGGCTAACGGGAAACTAATTCCAAAGGCCAGGTGCCGTGTTCATTCAGGTATTGGCTTTCTGTGCCACGAACATTAATAATAATGACAAAGTGTAGCAGGTTAACTGGGGACGTACTTGCACAAGGCAACAGGTGTGCCATTTGGCAGCTGCATTACAGCCATTTCACGAGCAATTACACCTCATTGTGTTTAATTGGCCTTATTGGGACTGTTTATGACTTTTTGCACATTAATTATTGAATAAATGTGAGGCTTGGTTACGCGAAGGAGAGCTAATTTCGTAGATCACAGAGATCTTTGTGACCACTTGAAAAAGCTGCATGACCTCAGCAAAATAAAGTCCTATATACCATCCATCTTTTATCCCACTCACACTCTCTGTTACACTCACCCACCCACACACACATATACAGATACACAGATAACCCCCCCCCTCCCCACACACACACACACACGGATGGTTGTTTGTCTCTGTGTGCCCTGCAATTGGCTGGCAACAATATGTGTATATATATATATATATATATATATATATATATATATATACACACACACACACACACACAATATATTAATATTATATATAAATCATACCTGTCAACTTTTCGGAGCGCCAACCTGTAAACTACCAAAAAAATCCGTATAAAGAGAAATTTTCCGAATCCCCATGATTTGTGCGATACGGCCATACACGTAAGATTCACCACAAAATCCGTATGAACTATGGCTAAACCGTATGAGTTGACAGGTATGATAAATGCACACACACACAAACACACACACTAACTCTTTTAAAACACTTAAAGAAACCTTTCATCGACGTTTTGCACAACAACATTTCAACTAAATTCCCAAATTCGTGAAGAGAACAGACAAAAACAGAATTAGTGGAAACCAAATACGTCATTGTTTTTATTGCATTGGTAGGAAAATGCTCAGTCTTCAGATGAGCACCCATATAAAGAAAGTGGTGGTTTAACACTGGAAAATAAAAAGAATATAATTCCAACTATGCTACGCTCATTTCCTCTGCCTCACCGCTGTACACTTATTTGCATTCCGTTTTGAGTTGTACAAAATAATAATCACCAGAATTGACAAGAGCTTGTATTCTGTATCAAAGCAATTTAAAAAAATAAAACCCTTTTCGTTCTGATTAGGTTTTTCGTCTGCAGACCATAGACGCCAACAAGTCCAGAAGCACAGATTTTGATATACTAGATTGCAGCCCCGTGTGAGCCTTCATCTTTCACTCTATTTTCTGTCCAAGAGTTGTCGAGCGCTGCAACATCTATTGTGTAAACGGGTGCATAGTCATGCTCGACATGTTCACATGCACGAACATACGATCGGTGCACAGTTAAGACCATCCAAAGATCCAAGACAACAGCAGAATAATTTACATGTCAATGAAAATACTCACGTGAACGAGAAACGAGACTTTCATGGTGGTGACCTTCACTTGTTTATACATGACATATTCCGGTAATACAAAGAAACACATTCTGCTTCATCATCCAATCTTATTTTTTTTATCAGTATTTAAGTTTTGACATCACAGGGACAACGATCACACATCTGTCTTATTTAGACATGAGTACACCGCCAGTCCACAGAACTGTAGAACAACTTTTAACTTTTAAAACCATTAACATTTCATACATGAATCTCATGCTGCAACAATGCTGTTTGTATGGCATCATTTTGAATCCTTGGCAGACAGTGTGAAAATCGACCTCTCCCTTTGAAGGTGATGTCCACCATATCAAAGTGACGCAGGGAAATCATGCAAAGCAAACCAAGATGGAGTACGTTAGCGTTTTGGTTAATAAGCTAACAACAGCATACCGTGATTGTACGACTATTCCTAGTATATTGCTGACCTTACCTTTTATTTTTTTGACCAGATTCAACTGAATATGCAGACAATCGCAGAGCTTTATCTCGAGTCTGCCTTCGCGTGTAGACAAGGAGATTGTGCAAAGCAAATCATCAATATGGAAGCTAAGATGTAAAACACATAGAACTCAAGGTAACCATAAATGAGAAAGGAAAACGATATGAAGGAACAACAGAGTTCCTGTAAAAGCAGGCCATCTCTTTGTTTACTATTACAATCATTCAAATGCTTCAGACCTAAAGAAACGTTGCAACTCGGAGCTTGCAGCTAGCCTCAATAGCATAGCTGGTTTAGCCTGCTAGCAGCCACGGACGGATATTAACGAGACCTCACATTCATAGCACTATTGTACCAATAATAAAAGTACATTGGTTACCTTGGAGCAGATAAGAGTGACCCGTTGGATTTTGGAATGATTGAAATAACTATGCGGTCGACCGTTTAGCTTTATACGACTTCAAAGGTTAAAAACTTATTTTCCCTTTAACCTTTCTCACATCATTTAACCAAAATTACCTTTAAGGAGCAAAAATGTTTTCCAAAACCAAAGTCATACAATGTATTACTGAATCTTTTGTGATGGTAGCTGACAAATACAAATGGCAGAACTGTGAGACACAGGTCAACAATATTAATTAGCCAACACCCCCCTTTCCCCGCCTCAAAAAATGCCTGCAAGCTATTTCACATCATATAACCATTACTATCTTATAAAGGGTCCAATTTATCTTATAAAAGAGCAAATATCTATTCAAATTGAAGGATTAAACTGGTTTACTGGATTCCTTCAGAGTGTCACAGACAAAATGTCAAATCTGTTCTGTGTTGTGATTGACCTATCGGCATTTCCGGCATATGGCTTCGCAAAAGTAAATTTCGATTGACTCACTAATAAAATGGGGCTGATTTAAAGGCCTTTCTTTTCTTTAAACATGAGAGGACAAGGACCAACTGAGAGACACTAAACGGTCGTGCAACGATCAAATTTTAAACATTGTCGGCTGAAATGGTGTTGTCACACAGGCTTTTCCAAGCCCTGAGCCCTTTTCTGTTATTGTGCTACTGACACCTTATGGGACTTGTGTGGAACAGCAACAGAGCAGGCAGTCCAGGTCCAGCTTTAGCCATCATTGGTTAGCATTGTCTTTTCCAGTCGCAGGTGAGAAACTTGAAGAGTGATTTGAAATGTAAACAAAACAATAGTAAGCTGTTTCAGTGTACTCGATGTCTAGCTTCATGGAAAAGCTTCAGATTTGCAGGGGGAAAAAAGTTTATAATTCCTTGATCAACCAGTGCAGAGTCACACTGTCCTTTACCAAGTTTTAGGTCAAAGCTAAAGTCTAAGCAGGAAGTAGACCTCTGGCTCTGATGAGAAGTGGGAGGAGTCTGATTGTGGAAATGAGTCACTGGTGCAGTAGTGATCTGCACGTTGATCCCCATTTCCGTACCGGGATGATGTACAAGCTCCCTCAGGAAGTCCCCTGTCCTCCAGCTGGCCTAAATAACCTGCAATATAAGAGCCAGTAGAGTGTCTGTTCACAGGTGAATTTTGTGAGGCTGGTTTATTCCTTAAAACAACCCCGTTGTTGACCATTCCACCTGAACGTGGTTTCAGGGCCTCCTGCTGCCTTTCGCGGGCGCGGCTGTTGATGTGGCGCACTCGGCTTTGGCTACGGGAGGATAAGCGACGGGTGAGTGGTAGAAGGGACTCGTCAATATCCTGCGAAGGAGATGGCTCTGCGCTCAATGTCTCTGCGGACTGCACTTCCTGATCACATTGAGGAGACTGACACATTTCTCTTTCATTATCCTCAATCTCAAAACTGACTAGTTTACGCAACTGTTCTGTAAGGGAATCACGAGATTTGGACTGGAAAGATCCTCCGCCCATGGTTCCCAGACCTTTTTGCTTCCTCATGTGTGGAGTGATGAAACTGCGACTAATGATGTGGTATTTGCTCTGAAAATTACACAGTATGTCTTCAGATGTCAGATCGCCCAGAGACTTCGACTTGCACGGAGTGTTGACCTTGGAATCAACGGTCATTGACTGGGGACCGGTTGATAAAGACCGTGGAATTGAGATCTTTGGAGCTTTGATGTCGGACTGTACATTGGACACAGGTACCTTTTGGTTCCAAGAAAGCTTTGGAGTGGGCACTTGGACTTGACTTTGAGAGCTTGGTAGCAAGACTGAAGGGGCTGCAGACTGTGATGAGGCTGTAACGTCATTGTAAAAATCAATAGGTGGCGAGTAAAGGCCTCGACCACAACAGTTATTTGCTGACAGTGTAGAGTGAACATGAAGACCTTCTGAAGAGGAAAACCCATTTTGCAAGCATCTTTCTTGCTCCACGACTCTATATCCTTGTGTTCTCTTGTCAAAATGTTTGGAGATCGGGCTGACTTGCTTTCCTTGGTGAAAACCATTTGCGATCAGGCTGTTGTTGGACCCTCTCTGTTGTATAAAGTCTTGATTATAATGAAAATGATTTTTTTGAGGAGTTGGGTAGCCGTTGTGGCTTAGTGGTAGTGGTTTGGAAAGTTTTGAGTCTATGAGTCTATGCATTGGAGAAGATTGCACGCTGGACTGTTGATTCGGTCGCTGATACAAAGGTTTGCTGTACGGGGAGGGACACGGTGTTGAAAACGTTGGGTAGTGCTGAGGCTCCCAATATGGCAGAGGATGTCTTTGATGAGCGTATTCTGGGGTGGTCTCGTTTTGATAAATAGCACTCTGTGGCGATGGACTACTGGGGGCCTCCCATGCTTGTTTTGGTGAGGTCAACCTCACTTCCGTTGGATCCTCATCAACATTCACCTCCACCTCTGCAAAAGCATTGCCGATGTGGTCATGGGACAACTGGAAAGACGTCAGAGGTGATAGCGTGTATCTTTGAGTAGAACTTCTCTGTTGTTCTGTTGTGGGTGCCGGTGGATCAAATACTTCCTCATACACACTCTCCTCTACCTCCTCTGGCTCTCCATTCCTCCCGCAATTTGTGGTAATCCCCTCATTCCAACACTGATTACGCAGGCTCCCTTGAGCCATTTTTACCGGAGAAGAAGCCAAACCGCTTGATGGTATGCTGTTCAGAGTACTTGCCTGAACACGGACTGACTGATTTTTCTGGTTGTACACCGATACCGGAGGTGATAGCATTTCCTCATCTAGAATGGTATAGACCTCTTCAAGATCAGCGGTTTCTGGACTGGAGAAGAGAGCAGGGCTGGTTGAGTCTGGCAGGTGAATTGTGCATGGTGAAAGGGTTGTTCTTTGAGTGGCAATTTGGGGAGCTTTTGGATTATTGACCGACATTGTTGGAGTAGACTTGACATCTTGAAGCTCCCCTGGAGGAGAAAGCACATGATTGCGAGAGGAGTTTAACTCGTTTTGGTCACCAGTGCTTTCAAATTGACCAATCAGAGCTGATATGGAGCCTCGTGTATCTTGCTCATTGCCTAAGGACATAGCATCAATGAGTCTGGAAATAGTGCTGTCATGTAGTGAGCTAGGACTCTTCAGGTCACGGTTCATCTTGACAGGGGAAAAAGGGGTAACAGAGGACGGGCCAGAGGAAGAGGAGGATGAGGACACAGAAGGAGCAACTGTGAACGCTGTGCTGGTTGAAAAGGTTTCTGGTTCATCTGATCTACACAGTTTGTTGGTAGAAGGTGCTGGGGGCATCTTAGACTGGCTGCCTTGATTGTTACCTGCTTGGTAATTGACATAGTCATCTTCATTTCTAACGCTACTATCACCAACAACCAGATAAGAGGCCTCCTGTGGCTTATTGAAATCTTTTTTCCAGTTGAAGTCCATCTTAGAGGGGGATTGGACGCTTTCTTTAATGCAAGCAGATGTTTTCATGAGAAGATCCACAGAGGAAGACCTGGCTCGGTCAAAGGTGTACATTCCTGTGAACACATATTGTTGCACATGAACAAATTGACAGAAATTGAGTGTATAATGCAAGACATCAAGCCACCCAACAAGCGCAATGATGACAACGAACAGTCCAGCCAATACAACGTAAACCACAGACAAATGGATCACCAAGTACAACTGTGAGGGAGAAGCTGGAGAATGAGGCTTTGGAGTCCATGTTTTCAAACATCATATCGGGAAAAGAGATGGTCAGATGGGACTGATTAAATGGGATCGAATGGTACAGCGATAGAGTTCTCATATCATTTTCAATAGCCCCTTTTCCAGTGCATATCACCGTCTTGGGAATGGCTTATGTATTTCGGTTTGGGTTGGTCTGTTTTGTACTTCAATAGTAAAGCAGGAAACTGCAAAAAGCACATTGCATTGACCACATCAGTCAGAATGAGATGCGCTGCTAAACGGCAATGTAGGACAGTTGAGCCTCCTGTAGCTGTTCACCATATTAGACTTTGGGCAGAAAGAAAATGGGCCACTGCAGCAGAGGGGCGACTTTGAAGTAAAATACTAAAATATCCAAAGCTAAATCTAGATGCTAATGTTAGCGTGAGCGGCAGTGTCTTCAGGTTGCCATTTGCGATCAGCTTGGGACTCAGAACCCACGATGTCCACAAACTAGAAATAGTACCTGGAAGTACCCGATTGTACGAGCCGTGTTGAGCCGAGTAGGTACCATGCAGTGGAAAAGGGATCAAATAGAACACACTGGGAGGACGCAATACTGGCACGTTGATTGAACGATGCAACCTTCAGACAAGCGGCACTTAAGTCTGATTTACCTGCAGGAACATCCTAGTCACTTCTCTACTATCAAAAAGCAGAACAAATGAAGACGGGACAGAAAAGGCATGTTAAGGTATCATGGAGAGCAGGCTGCAGTCTGTCAGTTAACATGTTTTACACCACAATAGTCCTTAAAGTTGTTTATAGCACAGCAAGTAAGCAAAGGAGCTGGATTAGGCATACCGCATGTTAAAGGAAGAATTTCAAATGTTGCTTTCAGACATAGCATGCAGTTTAGAGTACAGTAGAACCTCCGAAGTCCAGGAGTTGGTCACCCTCCAATTTGTTTGTATTCCAAAAAGAATAAACAACACCGGTGTGATCATATAAACGGCAATACTTGTAGAGGCACCGTTTAAGAGAGTGGCTGCCGTTACAGCAGCTCCTATATTTTGTTCTTCTAATTCTTCCTATCATAACTTTGCTGCTGTGAATTGGGAATTTCTCCATTGTGAGACGAATAAAGGTTTTCTTATCTAAGTTTTTAGTAAAAATAGAACTTTCAAAATCCTAATTCAACTGTCCAAAAGAAGTTCACAATTGTATGATAAGAAAAAAATAGTGGAATAAAAGTCCACAAAGAAATGTAAGGAGGTTTTTTTTACAAGTGTACAGTAAAATTGTGCAGCGGGAGGTGTGTGTTGGTGTCACGGAGGTGAACGTCTTCACATAAACGGTAATGTACTGAGTAGCCAGGACATTCAAGCAAGTCTCGCTTTGCTCTGTTGTGCAAAGTTGATTTCCAGTTCTGTGATAAAAATCATTTTTCCTACTGGCCATGGCTGGTGGCCTGAGGAATGCCACAGAAAATGCAAAAGATAACTTTAGAAGTATCAAGTCAAGTTAAACTCACAGAGTTTAACTTGGGACAGAGGTGTCCAAACCTTTTCTTCCAAGGGCCGCATACAAATCAAAGAACGCAGGAGCCACTTTGACATTCGTCACCTTGAATTGATTTCGATGGAATTTTAGTATATGCCAAGGGCTGTTAAAAATTGGGACAGCGGGCTGCAAATGGTCCCCGGGCCATAGTTCAGACACCATTAATTTAGGAAGTTCCACTGTGTTCTAACAAAAAAACTGAATCGCAATGGTTTGTTTAGTTGGATTATAAAGCGGAATGATTATAAACTTGAATGTTGATTATTCAAAAATGTAAAAAAAAACCCAACAACGACAAAAGAACATTTTTTTAGTGTTAGGTGAGAGACTTGATACCCACCAATGACTGCATTTGCACCCATTTCATGCTCCTTGTCTCCAGAGCACAGAGTTAGCTGCCCCTGTAGAAGCCTGTCTAAAGGCATGGAGGTGGGTCTGTGGGTGAGGGGGGGCCGGGGCTGGAGCCTCTTTTCCCCCCCTGGCTCCTTCCCAGAGACGCCCTCCCCGATCGTCTCGACGCCCGCACCGTTCTTGTGCTCTGACATGAAGGCCGCCGATTCAGACAGAGACATCTTGGTTTTCTTGCGGCCCTTGGCTGGGGCGCTGGCGGTGCGGCGCAGGAGATGGTCACTGATGGAGCGTTTCCGAATGCCTGCCGAGGTCGTATCCACAGAGGACTTGGAAGTGCGGTTGAACAAACCGCGGATGCCTCGAAACTGATTTCCCTGAAAAAGAAACGCAGTGAGTACAAACGGGATGAAAATGTTTTCTGATGTAGCCTTTACATGCCTTTATCGGTGTTGCCTTTATGAAGCCCTTGTGTTTTTAGATACCACAGCAAAAAGTGTAAAACGCCATTGTGATTTACGCAAGCATGCATAAAGTACAAGGTTAAAAAAGAATCTGTTGGCGCACTGCTTGAAGAAGAACATTTTTCAGAGCCGTGACAGAGGCAGTTTGCAAAGTCAAACACCTGAATCTTGACACTTAAGACTGCCGCTCATCAGATCTTCTAAATGCAAAATGAGGTGCATGGGGCTACACGAGCCTAAACAATTGTGATAAAATGTAATTGCACCCCCGCCCCATATTGCAATTCTGATTTAATATCCAAAGATTTTTTTCAAGGTCATCCTCCCATGTAATTTTTGTTCACAAACACAAGCCATAAATTAAATATGAATTACAATCAACAATATTAGACCGGAATAATGCACACTGTAATTGTAATATAGTACGCTGGGTTTATGCTAAAGGAGAATGAACCATTAATTAATAAGAAAGACAGTTTTTTTAAATATATATACAGTACTTCAATTACAGTTGTTCACTTAGTCACTGTGACTTCCAATCTTTTAAATGTTCACTACAACAGCTTCACAGCATTCTACCAAGCAAATGTGGCGTAAACATAAATCATGACAACAGACAGATTACAATAACAGTGCAAATCATTTCCGGACTCCAGCCCGCTCCAGTGGGCTTCTGGCCAGAAAATTTGTCGCTGTAAGTAGATTTGTCTGTCCTGGTCTTTTGTCTTGTAATTGAGTACTGCAACTGCTTGTCTTGTCTGTTTTATGATGTTTCACATATTTGGTTCTTATTTCTGCCATCATGGTTTTAAAGTCGTATGTGTCCAACTGTGCTATTTTAGAAATCTGCCTTGGGACTATGGCTGAAAACTAGCATTTATGCTAAATTCTGTGCATTTACGCAGTTTATTCTTATGTTGATTCATGTGCACCGTCCCAATGAAATATATTTAAAAAAACAAAGAATCTATGGCTTTATGGCTTCAATAGAGGGTATTGCTAATGCTATATTTTATATTGCACTTATACTGAAATGTGTACAGTTGTTTTCTGAAACATTTATTTTGTGCAATGAAACACTTTGGGTTTTTTCTCTCTCTTCCCCCACCCCCACCCCTCAATTTTGCTGCTGTCGACTGCAAATTTCCCCAGTGTGGGACAAATAAAGGTTTTCTTATCTACTATTCATTGTTTCAAGAAACAAAATGTACAGTAAATATGTGTGTAAAGCAGTTAATTTATCTATGCACTATACAGTGATCCCTCCCCTATTATTTTACTTTATGTTAACCGTTTTGTTAAGCGCTTTGTTAGAGCTGCCGCTGTTGTGAAAGCACTATATAAATCAGCATGTATTGTATTGTATTGTATTGTATTGTATTGTATTGTATTGTATTGTATTGTATTTTGTTAGTGAAGGTCAAGGTCATCTTTCTTGTCAAATATGCTTTACGTATGACATGCAGCATAGATGAAATTTCTTCCTTTCAGTCCTCCTCAGTGCAAACATGCTGTGCATTAAACACACAGCTAAGACAAGATAGCAGCTAATGTAATGTAATGTGAACATGAGCTATTATTATATTCATAAACTAACCTAACTTATACATCCTCTTGTTTCTTGTTTTATGTTGAGAGGGATGAAATTTAACCTGTGCTGTATGTGTAACAGACAGCACATTTGACAATAAAGTTGTATCCGATCCAATCCAATCCAATCCAATCCAATGTTTAAATCTATTAGTATACAGCATTCATGTTAGTTACTTCAAAATTTGCTTCTACATGCATGTATACCATTAAATTTGGCCTTATAAATATTATGTAAATGTACCTATATGGGGGGGGGGGGGGCGCTGCTTCGCGGATTTTCGTTTATCGCGGGTGATTTTGGTCCCCATCAACCCTGATAAATGAGGGATTACTGTACATAGTGCATATATGAAAAAAAGAAAGACTACCGACTGAGTGAATGAGATGACACCCCCCTTCTCCGAAATGCAGCCTTTGTTATTTGAAAATTGAATTCTCAGACACTGTGATGTCAATTTGAATCCCATGAATTGTTCGACCTGAGCGAAAAGGCAAAGTAAATGTGTAAAAAGATAAAAAGGTTCTGTTACGGCTCTGAGGTGACAAAAAATACGGTATCTGTGTGACGTGGGTGTTTCGTGTCACACGCAAACAGTGTCCATTTTCTATTTGATATATATATATACATATATTTTTTTGCATTCATGCATTTTCCTACAGTTCATGCAGAACCACACAGAGCTTTCACAAAGGCATCCGGATACCTTGCTGGATCCTAGAAAGTGCATTATGGTAAAGCTGGGATTCAGGACTAGAGGACTCCACTAGAAAGACAAAAGGATTGGCAGAGAAGCGGATAAAGAGTGGTTGAAGAAAAGCGCATTTCCTCAGGCCCTCTTCCAAAATAGATTCCCACTGGCATCAAGCGCTTCACGCTGCAGTCAGACAAGGGCAGCGGGATACTCACTTTGCCGTAGACGTCGTGCACTGACACGTGCACAAAGATGGACGCCTCGGTCAGGCCCTCGAGGTAGACGTGTCTGTAACCTGGTGAGAGATTTTTATAAGAAGCGAGAGTCAAAGCCGACTTGACACAAAAAAAAAAAATGCTGTCAAGATGTAACAAGAAACTTGAATTCAAATGTGACAGCGTGTGATGTCGGGTGTGTCCAATTTTTATTCTATATTAACTCATTCAGTACCAGCCAATTCTGTACCAAGTCTGAAAAGACGTTTAAAAACGTCGTTGGGAGTGAATGAGTGAAAGACGGGGCGAGGAAATGTGCACACGAACCGGGCATGAGGCTGTTGAAGGCAACTGTCCGTTGACCGATAAAGTCTCGTCCGATGGGGTCATGATCCCACACCAGGAAGCGCACAAGAGCCACCTCGGCCATGTGCAGCGTGAAGGACAGCGTCTCCTCCCACACCGGATTGAAACCTCGGTAGAGTCACACGAATTAGTCAATAGAAAGTCTTTCTCAAATGCCATGTAAGGCCGACTTAATGAGGGAGTTACGCCATCAGTCCGCCCCTCTCCTCTGCTTCATTAGCTCATCTGACTTTTTGATGCCATAAGGCTTATGGCAAAAGCACTTCACAGATACTCTACCGTCTGGCTGTTTTACCATTGTCATCAACAACGCGCGTTTGCTCCTTGCAGCAGTCGATAGGCAGACCGATAATCTCTACTTCAACGAATGGATCAATAATCTGGAAAAGAAAAAAAAGACAGTATGTCATGTGATGGAATCAACGATCACTGTTTATTTTTGTCTGCCCCCCAGCCCCCGTACCTCTCCGCGGTCCCCCAGCATGGAATCTGGCGGTTTGGGCAAATGCTGTCCGCTAATGATCTTAAGAACGAGCTGCTTCTTGGGACATGCTGGAAGTGGGTCATCACTAAATGGGTTGAAAGTGCCTGCAGGGGATGTGAAACATAATAGCTTTGATGTGAATGCCATCACTCAACAATACCCAAATACTCTGGATGCTAAGATTATTTCTCCGGGGTTTCAAGAGAGAAAAGTGCAAACACACACGCACAAAAGCAGACCGCTATAATGCAGGAAAGTTATGAGGCAGTAAATACTGCATCATGAACCAGCCATCGAAGGTTCACCACCCCTCTGTTTTGTTGTCAAGTGAAGATTAAATGCCACATTAGCTGCTATTTCCTCCTGCAAGTTTGATGGGCATCATAACCCGTTCACTCGTCAAAAGGAATTCTGACGTTTGTATTGAATTGACTGATTGCTTAGTCGCATCTTGAAATGACCGAGGCATAAGGTGAGCTATTCTTCATACAAAGACACACAGTATGTTGAAAAACATACTTTTCTCAGAATTCTCGGCACCTAACTTGAACATACGTCAAATAAATATGACAAATGATGAACATCTATCATAATATTGACTAACCATTTTGAAGGTACTGTATTTGGAAATGGAAAGATTTTAGTTTTGGAACAAAGTTTTATGGACTGATGAGACCAAGATTAACCTCTCCTAAAATGGTGGAAAGGCCAAAGCATGGAGAAAGAAAGCATCTGCTGATGATCCAAGACACACAAGCTCATCTGTGAAGCATGGTGGAGGTCATGTCATGGCTTGGGCTTGCAAGGCTACTTCCGAAACGGGCAGCCTGGTCTTTATTGATGATGTACTGTAACTCATGATGGTAGCAGCAGAAGGAATTCTAAAATCTACACTTTTCAGAACAATGCATTTAAACTAATCAGGAGAAGCTTTATCACGCAACAAGACAATGATTTAAAACACACTCCCAACACAACATAAGACTTCATCAAGGGGCATAGTGGAAGGTCAATCACCAAACCTTCACCCAATAGAGCATATATTTTATTTTTTTACTCCAGGAGAGAAGAATGAAGGGAGAAACGCCCAGAAACAAACAAGAACTGAAAGAGGCTGCAGTAAAGGCCTGGAAAAGCAGTTCAAATGAAGATCGGATCATGCCAGTGAAGTCAATGGGTCACTGGCTTGATGCAGTTTTTGCAAGTAATGGATGACATAATATTAAATGATATTCGTTTTCTGTTAATTTATTCATGCCTGTTTCCAATGCTTTTGCTCACTTGAAAAGTGGGTGGCTTCAAACAACTCGGGACTGTTCTGTCCCGAGTAGTTTAACACATCTAGATGTAAAATTCCATGAAATAAAAACTGGAATTCTGAACTATTTGATCAGAAACCCAAATGTCTTCAGAGCACAACAAAGACAAAGGAATTGATTGTGTCGTTCCAATACTTTTGGAGGGGACAGTATATAGTTCTCAGTGTTTTCTTTATGTTTAACTGCAATCATTCTCTACATAATGTTTTTATTGGTTCACAATTTTGTGTCTAGAACGGATTAGTTAGATTTCCATTATGCTTCAGTTTCCATACAATTTGGTTTTGGTCCAACTTGGATAAGGCTCATTCCAAAAACCGAAGCGACAGTATATTGCTGTACCTTTACACATGGGCGGGGGCTTGAGGACGTATCCGCTGCCTCCATTCACCATGAACTTGGCCCTGTTGAGCTGCATCATTCGGCCTTCCGTCTGATAGTTGAGCGCCACTGAAAGGCAAATGTGAAACTTGAATGAGATTCATCTGGAAGAACACCATAAAAAAATCATTTAGGATGAACTCGATGACAGTTGGCTCAAAAATGCATTTTCAGGAACGGGCGGGGATTGCGGCACGTATTGATTTCATTGTCGCCGGATGCGCAGAAAGGCGGAAGACGAGCTTACCCAGCTGACAGCCGACATTCCAGTAGAATTGGGGATTGAAATTGGACGAGTCGATGCGGTATGCCGAGGGATAAATCCGTGAAAGCTGCCTCTGATTGAAAGCCAGGAAGTGCTCAGCTCTGTGATGGACCAGCGACTGGGCCCTGGTCTCGCTGAATGACAGAACATCGCCCGGCGTACCTGAAGACAAACACGGACCAGGCATGTTTCCAAAAATGAGATTTGAAATTGCAGCGGCACTATATTTGAGCTGGCAGGCGCTTTTTCCGCAACCTTCGTTGAGACACTCCTGCGAGGCCACGGAGTTGGTGAAAACCACCAAGTTTGACAGATCCCGACTCAGCTTCATCGTCTTCCTCTTCCTTCCTCCCCTACCACAAGAAAACAGAAGACAGTCACAGCATGGACGACTATTAGTTGATTAAGTGGCACAATTAACGATGACTTAGCTTGTATTAAAAAGCAGTTTTAAGACTCCAGTCATTGGCGATGAAATGGTTTATGGTGCTTGGAAACGCGATGAAAAGCAGCCAATGTGACATTATTTAATTCCAGTTCTAATTCATAGAATTAGAGTCAAGTATATTACTGTTTTGTAAATACACTACCTGTCATATTTATTCATTCATTTTCCGATCCGCTTATCCTCACAAGGGGAGGGTGGGTGCTGGAGCCTATCCCAGCCATCTTCGGGCAGTAGGCAGGGGGCACCCTGAACTGGTTGCCAGCCAATCGCAGGGCACACAGAAAAGAACAAACATTCGCGCTCACACTCACACCTCGGGACGATTTGGAGTGTTCAATCAGCTTGCCATGTATGTTTTTGGAATGTTGGAGGAAACCGGACTACCCGGAGAAACCCCACACAGGAAGGCCGGAGCTGGAATTGAACCCGGTACCTCTGCACTGTGAAGTCAACGCACTAATCACCCGACGACCGGGCCGCCCCCGTGATTATGTAATCACTTGGATTATTTTGCGGCTCATACAAATTAGTAATGCATAATTTCTGGTGCAGTAAACTTCATTAACACTACTGACACCTGGCCACCGTGGAAACCTTGCACACTGCACACCCTCCACACACACATAAGCAGCATGCTCCGGCTACATTATCATCCGGGCTAAGCTTGTCTATATCAAACTATGAACAACATTTGAACCTGTCACCCCGATATAACTTTTGTTACTTTAGGGAAAGTCTTCACATTTCAAGATGAAAGAATGGCATTGAGAGCTTTTTTTGTTTTTTGTTTTTTTGGGGGGGTCAAAAAGGGTCAAATTTGACACCAAGTATGTAACTGTTAAAAGCAGCAGTCAGTGGTCATCATCCTCATCATGAATGTGAGAGTGTTTTTGCAAATCTACCTGTACTGTACTCCGGCTTCCCGGGTGGACGTTTCCTGCTCGTCGTCCTCCTCCCCGCTTTGGCAGGTCAGCCGAGATTTGGAGTGCCTCTGGACAAATCACGCAAAACAAATGACAAACGATACATCGGGCGGATATATTTCCGATGTGCATGCCTCACGAGTGTCACCTACAGTATAGCATATAAGTGGCTGATGAAGTTAATACCACGGGAGTAAGTGTGTGACCTGAAGAGTCCAATTCAGAAGAGTTCACAGCAATTACGACAGGGTGGAAGCACCTTGCCAGCACATTATGTGTGCTGATCCGTGCACGCACACTCGTGATCTCGTGGCGCAGGATGCAAATGATGTAACTCGAGTGGAGACTAGAACAAAAAACTAAAATTTAATTTTAAAAAAATCTAAAGATCTGAGCTATTAAGCAGAAAATAATGGAAACGAGGGTATAAAAGAGAATGGATTGTATTAGATAAAATATAATACAATAAAATGGAGCGTAGCTGCCTCATGAAAAAAATAAAAATGCATATTCTGTTAAAAATGAATGAAAAATTATACATACCAGTAATAATAAATAGGTAGCGCGTAGAAACTTCAGTAATAAAAATCAAATTCCAAAAAAAATTAAAGAGAAGAAATAAAATATCACACGTCCTTAGAGAAAGTGCAGCCTGTTAGCTATAACAATACCTTAAAAAATAAAAATAAAGTTCAAGTGAAGCCCGGTTGCTCCAGTAATCAATAAGTGTATGAAAAATAAATTTAAAAAAACAAATATATGATGCTATTAATGGCTCTTGACGCCAATCAAAAATGTGCAAATCAGGTCTTCACATGGCCTCAACAAGGTTTATGTGAAGCAAATGCTCCCACCTTCTGTTTGATTGTGGTGATGAAGGATCGGCTTTGAGATTTCTTCAAAACCCCTTTGGAGCTCTACAACACACAGCGGGAGCAACAATGTAACTACTATATACCCACCAAGTTTGGAAATGAAGCAATGTAAACGGATGGTAAAATGTGCTCTGCGGTCTGACACATTTGCTTTTGATGACAGTAACCTTTGGCCTTGCTATTGAATTTGCGTCGTGTGAAAATGTGTTCAATAGACGGACCTACTTGATGGAAAGCAAGCGCTTCTGTGCTGTGAGCATGAAATTGTGAAGCTGCTTGTCGAAAAAAAGTCGGAAAATAACCCGCTCTTATCTTCAAACAGCATTCGGGAAACACTAGCCTCTAAAAATAGCCCAAGATCCAAAGTGGGCTAGTGAAATATTAAGCAATGCCACTTCAGACTTGTAGTTTTTCATCACTTTGGAGCCATTTTGATGTGTTACATGGCACACCACATCTGCAATGGGCATGTGTGTGTGTGTGGTTGGGAAGGGGGTGGGGGGACGTGGGGGGATTCTCGTCTCCTCATTCCCGTAGATGACTGTTCCCGCAGTACCTGGCGAAGGTTCTTCTGCAGGCCTTGGTGCGTGGCCCTCAGCAGAGCTCTGATGCTGAAGCTGTCTGTGTCTTCCTTGTCGCCGATACGAGACTCCTTCAGGAGAGAGTCCAGCTTCTTCCTGATGTGACACTCCACTTGGTGATGGTGACCATTCCCCTGTAAGGAAGAGGAGAGTGGATGATGAAATCATGCGGAACAGATTACTGATTCATCCTAAAGCAATTGAGTGGCTGACCCATACGTTGGGCCACTATTGTCTCAACACAGCAGTCTATGTTGTTTCGGTCGGAACAAAATAACTCAAGTTCTTCACTATGATATAATGTTCATCATAATTTGTTTACAGCAGTTGCTCCTGACTCAACTCCCCTAAAAACGCTCCCCTATAGGCACCCCCACAATTTATTGGCATCATCCAAATCCATTTCAGCGCTTGCCCAACAGTGCACTGGGAAGCAATTTAAAATACAGTTTTGTTGCACAGGAAGGAAGGAAGGAAGCAATTATCACGCATTGCAGACTGCTGGCTTCAAATTTTCGTCTTCAGCCAAAGATGCTTGTCTGGTTGCGGTTTTAATGAGCTCCCTATATTAAAAATAAAAGAAATATAAAACTCGTCGATAGAAGCCTGCTCCCGCCCTTTTTAAAAAGGACTAGGCTCATCCAAAGTGGCATCTGCGGCCCACGCGCCTCCAGCTAGATATGGGGAGAACGTGGCCGTATTTAGTCACACAGGGGAACCATGTGACAAATGATTGGAGTGCTGTCCTGCTTTATGTCATATTAATAAGGAGAACACATGCGGGCATCATCTGATAAAAATATGGAGAGACTGTCGAGAAAGATGAGCCACTTTCACACAATACTTGCATTGTCCTCATCGATGTGCGTCGCCATTTTTAAACAATAAGTGTTTCGAGGGACATTTGGTGCCATTTGTTTTGGTAGTTTCAAGCCATTTTAGCTGTGTAGTATGAATATCCTGTCATTTAAATGTGCTTCAATGTCCATGCCTGTGTAGGTTTTCTCCGGGTATTCTAGTTTCCACCCACATTTCAAAACCGTGCATGGCAGGTTGATTGGGCACTCCAAATTGTCTCTCGGTGTGATCGTGAGTGTGAATGGTTGTTTGTCTGTGTGTGCCCTGCAATTGACTGGCAACCGGTTCATCAAATCGAAATAGTGGCACACTGTGTGTTGTGTTTTATTGTTTGTTATTGTAAAGTGTCCTTGGGTATCTTGAAAGGCGCCTGTAAATACAATATATTATTATTATTATTATTATTATTATTATTATTATTACTTGTCAGGCATATTCTGTCAATGCTCACTGAGCAGGCGCCTAACAAGGTTTTCTGTCATTTCTTTCCTGGAAAATGTCAAAGTGAACCATCATTCTATTCAAAAGCAGCATTGAAATATCAACATTTTAAGGTCTGCGGTGTCTCACATTGCTGTTCTTGAGCTTGAAATCGTCCTCAATCTCGTCTGCACTGTCGTCGTCGGACACCTCGCCTTCCTCAGCATCCGCAGACAGATATGCAGGGAGACTCTTGCCCTGCACGGTGTGAAAGCGATAAAAAGTCATCACCCGTGAATAGTATGTCTCAAACACAGCATTGATTGCTGCATATTGTTTCGTGCTATTTTGAGCAACCAAAGTACGGAAGGGCCAGAATCGTTTAATCAATACTGTCATGAATCATTCAACTGCTCACCCCAAATTAAATTGTATCAACTTTGATTGAAAGTTGATACAATCAATACACCATCCATTATTGAAAAATAATCGTGCTTGGTTTGACTTCTAATAAAGTGGGTGGTGACATGACCTTGGCTTCCGGTTGACCCCTGCTCTAAAGAGACCAGCAAAAAAAAAAAAAAAAAAAAAACACTACAATGGCAACCAAAAAAAAACCCTACTCTACGCTTAAAGAGGAGGCGTACTTCTCCAAATGACTCATGTGGTTCTTTTCCCAATGTTGGCACATTCCCACACACATACGCAAATATACAATCTGCTGCCGACTCTCGGAAAAGCTCCCCAGGAGAGGATCATCCGGTCGAGCCGGAGCACATTAGCGAGGGTGTGAGTGGGAGTAGGTAGATTTTCTGAGCTTCTCTGTGAAAAAAAAAAAATCCAAAAATCAATGGCCAACTCTCAGCCCTCTGTAGTCTCTTGGTTAACATTGCAGCCCCCTCATTTCAAAAAGCCGCCGCACATTTTACCACCACTCGTTTGCTCCTTATTTGCCTTTTTTTTATGTGTCCGTACTCTTGGAGGCTGCTGAGGAGCTGAAAGAGGACTAAAAGGCTTTGTGGGAAAATCAATGAAGCTTTTTGACTTTTTGGGGGGGATCTTCACTCGGAAGAGACAAAAGCTTTTTACCATGGGAACAATGCATGCCGCAGAGGGCACCCATAATACTAAACACGCTAGAAAAGCCCTCTCCCTGTCTTTGTGTCTAGCAGCAAAAAGCGGCCCCTATGCTGTTAAACATGGATAACTAAGCCTCCACCGCCTTACGTCACTGCTAAAATCAATTATTCTTTTCGTAACGCAAGAACAGAAAAGAGAAATGGAGATCATTCTCAAAGGTTTAACGATTGCTTCAACAATGCTAGCTGGAGAAGTATTGGATCTCCTGCACTGGTTTGGAATCAATTGCTGAGGTCTCTTTTTCGATAGCGGACAGGAAAGTTATAAGAGTCATACGACTCACGGCTTTTCATTTCATTGCTTATCTTCATTTTTTTTTACACAAATACAATATTGAACGTGATTATGAATTTAGAGCCGTGGTAGTGTGTACGCTTAAAGGCATAGCAGCAAAATTCACCCGTTTTATCCATATTGGGGTGGGGGGGGGGGCAGCAATTTTGCCACTTGCGGTTGACTGAAAATGGCATCACACCTGCTCAGGGTTCAGGTAACAACCAAGCAACATCTTCAGTCCTCTGTGAAAATCAATCGGTTTCTTGTTGCGACCCAGAGGAAAGACGTCTAAAATGGCGACTTGCAGCATCAACATCTTGCGATGTGACGTCAAGCTAAAACGGCCGTCGTGAGTCGGACAGCAATCAAAACGATGGTATCAAAACATTGCTGAATTAACGAGCGCTGAGAAGAAGCACTTTTGCGGCAGCGGCGGCACGTCAATGGGCATCAGCGGGATTTTGACAACTGAATCTTTAATTTCCACTCAATGAACAGTTCTATTATTTATGCAATGCTCACATTAAGGACAGTTTTTTCCCCCGCACCACACAAATATTGCTGCTTGTCCTCTGAATGTGGCAGCGTCGTAAAAACAGATGATACCGTCATGAGACGTCTTTAAATATTGAAACCATCCTGTGGTCCGTAATACCAATTGTTCTGCATTTCTTTTTGCAAGAAATCTCTTGTGAGAACAGGCCCTCTTAGTTTGACCATTACTGTCTCTTTTTCTTCTTCTTATGAGGTACATTGAGCGCGGCCAATTGAGATGTCATCTTAAATTTGATCATTTTGTTGAATATTTAGTTCAATTAGCATTTGAAACATTGCCAAAGCGGAACAATCGGGTAAATGTGAGATCATCTGCGCTAATGCTATTAACTGCGTTAATTGAATAGGTTTTATACTTCAAAAGGGTCTTTACTATTTTCATCAAAATGCATTTACCGGTACATTGGGCGGAACTGTGTTAAACGTCCACCTTACAGTGCAGAGGTGCAGGGTTCGATTCCGGCTCTGCCGGCCTTCCTGTGTGGAGTTTGCATGTTCTCCCCCCGCTTGTGTGGGTTTTCTCCGGGTACTCCGGTTTCCTCCCACATTCCAAAAACATGCATGGGCCAGTGATTAGCGCGTCGACCTCACAGTGCAGAGGTCGTGGGTTTGATGCCATCTCTGGCCTTGCTGTGTGGAGTTTGCATTTTCACCCTGGGCCTTTGTGGGTTTTCCCTGGGTACTCCGGTTTCCTCCCAGATTCCAAAAACATGCATGGCAGGTTAATGGAAAAACTATAAATCAGGGGTCAGAAACCTACGGCTTTTTCATCCTTATGTTGCGGCTTTGCATGGCTTGGGAAAAGAAATTGTAAGTGTCCGAAAAAAGTGCTATTTTTCTTAAAAAGGTGCATCACTGCTGTTATGTTCTATGACTGTACACTATGGGGCAGTGTTGCTATGAAAATGTTGAGATGAAAAAGGAAGGATAGGCGTTCTGCAATGGCAACTATTTGAGTTGTACAAACTAATGGTGTGCTGTTAATAGCCTGTTTATAGAATGCCATGTTTGGCTACACTCTGGCCTTGTTATTTTACCTCCCGACATCACAACTTCTTCCTTTAGACCATGTGCAATTTCGGTGATTGGCCTTCGCCTTCTTCAAAGACGTTTGCGAGCACCCGGCATGTCAGAAGGCAGATTTGACAAGCGGCATTATTTTATTTGTGCTTGTTTGTTTGTTCAATTGTCATTGTAAATCATAAGATTATTGTGATCTCCAAATATTAAAATACATTAATTTCTATTTTGTGTTATTTTTTTGTCGCACTTTTCGACAACATGAAGACTTTCAACCCAAGGTAGACCAAACGATGGAGAAATCTTTGAAAGAAAATGCAAATATCTGAAGAAAATGAAATATTCCATGATGCCTGCGCAGAAATGGTTCTTTGAGTGTAAAAGGTTGCCGACCCCAGCTCAAACTTGTCCCAAGGTGCAATAGTGAGCGCGGATGGTTGTTTGTCTATTTGTGTCCTTGGATTTAGGTCTGGGCCCTGGTTAAGCACTTCCAAAATCCTGAAATTCATACTTTTCCATTTTGAACATATTTCTTTTCATTCCAAACTCGTGCCACGTTCACTTTCTCCAGCATGGTTTTGCCGCTTGGATCCCATATATCGTCTTGGTTTTGACTTACTTTAATGAGAATCTTGCCCTGCAGGCTCTGAGGGCTCGGTAACGTCTTGGACTCTCTGCTGAGCACGTGCCCGACGTCCAGCTTGTCAGCAAACACTTCTCTCAGATACTGGGCAATCTTCTTTTGCTGCTGGATGCTGCAGTGATTCTCAATGGACAGAAGCACCGGGTACCTGCCACACACCACACATGCGGTTTACGTCAACAGAGCGTTAGGGTGAGCAACAAAGAAACGGTCTCGTCTCTTCGTGTCCCTAAGTTCACGTCCAACAGACAACAAGTGAACGTTTCAAAGAGGAAATCGAATCTGTTGTGACAACTATTCACCTCTACGTCTCGTGTGTGTGTGTGTGTGTGTGTGAGTGTGTGTGAGAAAGGTTCTATGTGAGACGGTGTTTTCAATTAGAAAAGTGACTTTTGGCCACGCGGTAGCAGAAATGTCAGCTTTGTCAGAGTGACAGCTTCGCCTTGGGCGGGGAAGCAAGCCTGCCTTCACCTCTTCACACACCCGCATATAAACACACGGGCGCACACAAAACAGACACACACACACACACACACACACACACACACACACACACAAACAGGTGCTGTGCTTGTGACAAAAAAGGGCCAACTGAGCGAGATACATCAAGTTATTTCATTTCACTTATAGTGACAAGCTGAGATTCTCTCGGTTGAATCATGAGGGTGTGTGCGTGTGCGGCGCTTTGCCACTTCCACACAGCCAGGGGCCCTTCATCATACTAAGAGATGACACGATGGATAAGAAGCGTGTAAAAGGAGAACAGACGTGACAATAAAGAAAAACGTGATATATAAATATGAAAAATAAAATGCGTCTGCAACATATGGAATGTCAAGAAGGTGGTGCCTTGAATTATGCGTTTGATTCATTCAGTCACCATGCTTGTAACTCAAATCACGCGACGGCAAGGACAGTGTTTCAAACGCACTGCGACACAGCTAACAAATCCATGTATGGACAAATACGAGGCATAGCAGCCAATATAAACAATGTTTAAAGAGGGAGAAAGTGACAATAGAGGAGTCACTTGGACCGTGACGCACCACCACCACTTTTCCCGCTTTGAGAGCTTTAGCTTCATATGTCATGAGCTACAAGCAAAACAAACCTTGACATCTATTAATTGGGCACGCAACGCATTGTAAAGCCACCGAGCAAACAAAACAAGCTGAGAGTTTAACTAAATAACAGCTAAACGGGCGCACAAACTCAATGCAATTCTATTTTTGTTCCAACAAGCTGCTGCCAAATTGAAACTCCACTTCAGAGTTAATTACACCGCTTGAATCCGCTGCCTTGCTGCCACTGCCCTGAAAGGAAATAAACGGCTTTATAACCAGAGCCACTGGCTTCAAATGGTAAAGGAAAAGAGTCTGGATCACTTCGTTGAGGTGGTATTGGACTCTGTGGAGACAAATGGTCACTCCTGTGGGGATTGTCAGGAAACACTGATCAGCAGATGGTGCGCTTAGATGCTAATGATGGCCAAAAATAACGGCGTTGCTTTAGAAAGCCAATGTTGGCTGTTTAAACGTTAAACCTGTTTTCAAATCGATGACGGCTGACCGGTGCATTTTGTTTCTTATTGAATAAAATGCAGAGTTCTGCTGATTTTTTTGGTATTTCTGTTTCATTAAGTGAACTGTTTGCAGGTACTCAATAACGCAATTAACCACATGTAGAATTTTTGCGGACAGAATGTCATTGATGTTTGCCACGGAGGAAGTCAATGAACGGCATCGGCGAGCTCACTGGTTATTGATGAAGGCGTATTTGTTGATGGTCTCGATGACTGACTTGAAGGTGATCTTGGAGGTCAGCGTGTAGCCGTGCTGGACCATTGGCTCGCCATCTGGACCGTCCCAACAGTCCACTGCGAGAGACAGAGAGAGAGATGAGGAAAAACACACCTTGTGTGTCATTCTCGTAAGAAGAGGGCCTCTTGTCCTCTTAACGCTGCTTCTCATTGCTTATCGTGAAGGTGAAGTGATACTTGGGGGCTTGAGGACACATTATCGCAACTTGGACAGACTTGACTTTGGATTTTCTAAATGACCCCGATTTAACACTGAAAGCTTTAATCTTGCCAGAAAGAGAAGAATTTATTCGGTAAGGACCAAACATGCGGAATGCAGTATACATGGTATTCTGACTAGCACTGAAGTACCGTATTGGCCCGAATATAAGACTGGCCTGAATATAAGACGACCCCTTCTTTTTCAAAACTCAAGTTTGAAAAAAAGACTTTTTGAACACCAAATGAATTTTTATACAGAAAGGAATTAAAGTACATCTCAAACAAATAATTATAATATATTTATTTTACCTCATTCAAATCTTAATATCTTAACATTTAAATATGTAAACTAAAGTGAAATCACATTCGTAAATGAATGGCTTCTGGTTTTTTAAATGTAAATGACAGCATAACTTCTCCTTAGCAGCAGTGTTTAAGATTGAATGATTGTGTCTTATGTGTCGTGTTGTATTATGTTGGATTATGTTATTATGGCTTCAAGATGGCGCCAGCAAGAGTGGCTGCCCTTATATCAGCTCCTATACTTTTTGTTCGTCTCCTTTCATAACTTTGCTGCTGGAAATTGGAATTTCTTCATTGTGAGACAAATAAAGGTTTTCTTATTCTTATACAAATACGTGGACTGCACTTCCTAAGCACTGAATTGAGACTATAACAATTAATAAATAAATGTTACAACCATGCATCCTGTCTGAAAAATAATACCAACACATCAACTGAAACGAAGCATTGACGGAACTAGCCCAACTCATCATTCATCAATAAAGTGATTGGTTCACAAAGACTTTACCTCTATAGTGTATAGTGTGGCTTTATTGTTCAGTTTTGATAAAACTGCTCCTTCTGAGTCCATGCTGACACGTTTAATAAGATAAGATAAGATAACCTTTATTTGTACCACACTAGGGAAATTTGCAAAAAAATTAATGAATGCATGTTGGCCTGTTCTGTTTCTGTGACATCACGAGCGAACGTCCACTGACCTTCGACGCAGCGACAGCCGGACTGGAGAACCCAGGCATACATGTCGGTCTTGGAGTGCGACAGCAGCTGGTCTCCGGTCAGGTACGTGTTGTGAGAGGAGGCGATGAAATAATTGCACAGAGGTTGATCCATGTCCTGGTTCACGTCATTGTGCAGCGGGTTGAAAATATCGCACGTTGGACTGCGCATGAAGCTTGTAAAACCTGGAAGGAGACAAAGAACACATGAAGACATACTGCCCAGTTGTGATAAAACTGCCATTTTTGCAACATCCTGAAAAATACTGTACGGTACTTTGAAAGAGGATATACTGTAATTTGGACAAAGGTGCTTCGACAACAGCATGCTTCATGCAATAATACAGTAATACTAGTTGTTTTGAGAGTTTTCAATTTAATATTAAAACATTTTCTCACAGCTTATGATCTTTGAAAAAAGAAAAAAAAAGTATTTCAACTTCAGTTATTTCCCGCAAAAAGTTTGAATTTCGTGTTGTTAAAATGTTTCTTAGAATTTTGTTTGAATGAACAACAATAATAATAATAATAATAATAATTTCTGTTCTTTTTGTAATGTCAAAACTGGTTTGTAAAAGTAAAAGGTAAATGTCTAATATTTCATGCTGTTCAAAAAAAAAAAATTTTTAATATGACATTATTCTCATGAGATTTTGATTTCATTTTTATTTTATTCATCCATTCATTCATCTTCCATACCGCTTGACTTGGATTTTTTTCCCTTGAGAAGTATTTTTTAATTCTCATGTGTACAATTTAACATTTTTAAATCATATTAAGGCTTGAAGATTATTATTATAATTTTGGTCATTTCAAAACATAATTATCACACCAATATTCTTTTTCTCAATATTAATGTTTTTTTTTTAAAGTAATTTTTCCAGACTATGAAAAATGTAAACCTCATAACTTATTTATTTTAATCTCAATGTATCACAATCTAAGGTGTACAGTATATCAATCCGCGGGCCGCTGGTTGGTGACCGCTGCAGTAACAGTCACTTCATGTCATGCAACAGTCACATGATCACATGACATCAGTAAGCTGATCATCCAGTATTTAAAAAAAAAAAATATATATATATATATATATAATTGAGGGGCAAGTTTTTAACGGTAACGGATGAGGAATCACAAGTCCATTTATCCATCAAGGGAAGAGGACGGAATGAGACAAGGGAGGGGGTGGGGGTGGGGGGGGGGGGGTCTTGCTGTGGAAACGCAGTTATGCGAGTGGACATCCATCTTGTCATGCTTGTATCAAATTCTTGAAAATATTTGCCGTCTATGTGAGAAAAAGGTTATTTCTGTCACAAAGGATCATGTTGCAGGCCCACAGGCTTTAAGCCAGCGTCATGCCGTGATCCTCCCACGACGGTAACAATGACATTAGTCTCGCTCCTACACCTCCTCGCGTCAGCCTCGCGTTCGCTGCCGCGCACTGACTTCCCAATTTTCTCACGCCTCCTCGCTCTGTCGCCTGCCTTAAGTGGAGTCTTCAGCTGGGAATGATCATGACGTTGAGGGAGAGTGAGTGCTCGCTAAAAAACTTTTTTATGAAAATTATTTATGGGCAAACGTATTGGCACAACGGCGACATGAAACGACTGAAAGGGATCGGGGAAGAAAGGTCTGCTTGGTAATTCACTTTGAATGTGTTTGATTGGGTTTTCTCCGGGTACTCCGGTTTCCTCAAATCAAGATGCACTAATTTTTATGCCGAGCGGAGGGGCGCTGTCTATAAAAATGGAGCCATTTTTCAAGCAGTGTCTGGATACATTATTATTAATGCATCAACAGAACGCTATACCCAACACAGCAAGGCTCACCTTCAATCCCCATGACACCATGTTGTTTGTTCTCATCGGACACCTCAAACTTGTCAATAATTTCTGCCACATATTCTGGAGTTATGTTGACCATCTGCAGAGACAAAACAAAAGCTATAATATTTTGGATGGTATCATTTTATTAGCATTTCGTTCAGTGTATGTAGATTTTAAAAGAAATTGAAAAGATCTAATATGGAGAGAGTGAGGAAAATGGCAGGATGTGGGTGCTGCTGTTTTGGTTAGCAACAGGTTTCAACTAGCTCAACTCTTTATCCGCTGGTGAAGAAGTGCGTCGATGAACTGAAATAATTACACTCCCTTCCAAGCAACTCATTTAGAACATGTAGTAATGTTTAAATTCACCCGAGAGTTCATAAGAGCCTCTCAGTCTCTGATTGTGAACAAGAGCGTCTGACGTGCGGTCAGTGTAGGCAAGTGAGGCACTCCCGCCGCCCCCTGGTGGCCATTCCATTCAACTGCTGTCATTATTCGTGGTAAAATAGTAATTCACAGTTACCGTGCACAGAACACGTTTACAATGTGCTGTAAAATTTCAATTCAATGATGACTGTTTACGTAACTCGATAATTGCTGCTACTTCGGTTAGCAACATCAACAAGCTAATGTTTTGCTTTTAAACAACAGAATCTATGAATAGAAATGAAAAGTCGCAGGTTGAGATACACTGCAGTTGCACCGCAACTTCAAGTGACCCGATTTAGTCGTTCTTTGAGATGAAAGTTGTCACATTGCCTATTTATTGAATTGTGAGCACAAAAAAAATTTGGGTACTAGATGATGCCAGCAAACTTCACAACAAGCAGCAGATCAAACAACATTTCATGTACTTGCTACAAGCTGCTTTTTGCCACTCCCAGGACATATTGGGACATAAAAACGAGTGGCTAGTGGACTGTAGCTAAAACTGAAGTTTAAAAGACAAAATGCCGTGGACTGACTTACGAAGTCATCGATGGTGAGTTAGTACAGGTCTAATTTTTAGTTTTCTTGTGAAGGCTACAGTGCTTTTCGGTTCAACTTGAAATTGAACTTGAAGGCCAAGCAAGCCGAACTTTGCGTGAGTAATCTCTGTAAATCAAACAGCATGTTGGAGAGGCAGTACCACAAGATCTCAACAACCTTTTGCTCGCAGCGCAGCATGTTGGCCAGATCGTCGGCCGTCAGGTGGTCCTTCCTGTCGCTGTAGGCCATCATCAGCAGGAAGAGATCCCGCCGCATGGACATCATCTTGTAGAAGACGGCAAACTCATCATACGTAAGCGTACCCTGCTGATCATCCGTGTCTGCTTCCTGAGGGAGTGGGTGTGGGGTGGGGGGGTACTCAGGTTAGCCAGTCTGACGCTCCATAAATGCTGCAAGGCATGACATATTAATGACCGCACTTCATTTTTCACCGTGTGAGCAAAGCAGACTTCTGACAGCACTCAATATCCATGAAGATCATAAACCTCGACAAAGTTGGTCAAGATTCTAATACGGGTATGGGTTACACATCAACAGCGTCTCGTTTTGTTTGCTTATGTGTTTGTTTGACGGCAACACACAAATCAGCAACAACCATATTTTCCATCAAGCTTTTTTTTGTTGTTGTTAGAATTTTTGGTTTCAGGTCAAACTTCAAAATCTTAGTATGGTCAAAGAGGAAAATAATTGATTGAAATGATTTGGGGGCAATTCGCGATTTTCGACAACGATTGTCAGCAAGCTTGGTTGACCTGTAGCACCGATAACTGATAGCTCCTCTGCTGTTGTGTTTTTGATGGTGATTAACCTTTATGTTAAGGAGAGTCAAAAGTGAATTTGCAACAAACCACAAGGGATCAGCAATCCAATTTAAGGCCTTGGTGAGTGCTTTCCAGCTTTCATTTGCCGTGCTGCTTGCTAAAGGTCCTTTTTTCTTTTGTCAAATAGGTCAACCCGTAAGGTGTGGTCTCTTTTTCTTTGGTCCTTGTATGAACAAATAGAAGATGTGCAACTGAGTCTAAAACTTGAATTAAGAGAATTTTCATTTTTGTGCGGACAAGTATTTCTGCCTTTCATCTTTTTCACTCCAGTGTACGAATCTGAAATGTTACATTTCGTCATCCAAAACCAAGCCAATTGAACATGGCTTTCGTATCTCAGAATCAACTTTGCCGTCTATGTGTGACCTTAAAAAAAAAGATGATTTTTTTAAAAATCTATTTGACAGCACCATTCTGTAAATTACGTAAACATCCCCGATTTCTGGTGACGTGATTAGAGCATGACAGCTCTAGTCATAAATTTAAAAAATGCACTTTTTGATGAAGAGGGTCGCAAACCCTCATCTCTCACTCAACTTTCTAATGAACTAAAAACACCTGATAATCAGATTCTTTGCCGTCTGAGCTTTTAACAGATCCAAACTTCAAGGTAATGGTCCATGGTCAAGGTCAAAAAAGTGAAAAAAGGTACCGGTACATGAATTAAAATAATAATAATAACTTTAATCTTGATTATCCACCATTAACATCCAAAATTGCAACAAATCACACAGCCACACATCAAATAAAGTCCTTGCGGATTTTCCTGATCCCAAACATATCTCACTATTTTACAGTACTGTACTTTCCTCACACGATGGATGGCATACGAACCACAATCTTCATTGCTTGAAAAGCTCACCAATCTCACACATTTACTCAACTCAGAAATCAACTCAAAACACACGACTTCCACCAAATGTGTTCTATGGATCCTGAGCTTTTAAAAAGGTCAAGTCTTAAAGGTTACGATTCAGGCTTGCAGCAAGGCCAGACATTTCAGGCAACAGAAACCTCATGTTGCTGCGATTTTTATCTGATTAGCCACAAGCTCCACAATCAAAAAGGTATTAGAACAAACCACATTGACTAACATATCAAATCAAAGGACTTGAGAAAGGCTTTACAGGAAAGTCATCACGTTTGCAATGAGAATGTAATCACCTAAAAACGTTTTCAGCAGAAAATCAGTTTGTATGCCCGAGGCTCTATAAAATAGCTTGCAGAATTTTGGGGCCCCAACTCTCTGTTTGGGAAACCTTCCTGTATCTGATAAGAAATCAGTGATGCCATTTTGACATTTCGCCGTGATTACGTCATCATTTCAACTATTGGACCACAGAGAATGTGCTTTTTCTGTGTTCAATGGCTATTTGAGTCAAACTTTCCTTTCATATCATCACACACGTTGTCTGAGGAGACGCTCAGCACGCCTCGCTGCTCGTTCCAGTCCACCACCTCGCACAGACAGCTCATCGCCACCGCCTCATATCACCTGGATCTCACAGGGACCAATTCCCACTGATGCCCAATCTAATAATGGCGACTAATCCCTCCATCGGACGACAACCCTGAATGAGAGAATCCTCATGCAAACTCCCTGATGGCCGTCGACAGAAATGTTTAGGCTTCCTGCATGCCGTACTTACCGAGCTTTATCTGAAAATAGATCAACAGGGTTGTTTGTTGCACAAAGCACATCAAGTATGGCAAAAGTGTGGTTATATAAATAGCGTTTTATCTGGTTTCCGTGATATAAAAATCATTTTGCGGGGATATAAATGGAACTGCGCTCATTCTCGTCATTTCTGGGCACTCAATTCTTTTTAGGGCTCTTCTTTTTTTTCCCCAGGCAAGAAGCAAGGCTTTTAAATCACCAGTCCAAAGTGAAGACACAAATCATTGAAGACTATCAAAACCACGCCCCCTCCTCAGCCACCCCCCCACCAAAAAAAAAATCGAGGACTGAAAGTGCTACGATCTGTTAGCTGTTCGTCTTTGGTTCCTAATAAAGTGAGACAGTGATGCTCATTAGCATTGCACCGCAGCACTGCGTGACCCTCCTCAGAAACATCACTCATGTCCTGTGTGCAGCTTTGACATTAGCCCAGTGTGACTTCTCCGTTAAAAATTAAGGCTCTTCTCCTCGTTTTACCCTTTTCCCCAAAATTTTCATCGCGCCTCGTACCATATAACTGCTCATGCGTGTTGAAAAAGCCAGTACTGTTAAATAAAAGAAAAATATGAGCATATTGATATAGAAGTGTCATTATTTTTTTATGATGGTATGGAGTCAGAACATTTCATTAGGTAGACAGGCAGCTCTGACTCCAACAATGGTTCCTAATCAGTGTGCTGCAGGAAATGATATAATTCCACCTCAATGGTCCCAAATTATTTGTTGACAACAAATCATGTGTCTTTGTTCATCTGTCAATGCCTGTGACAGAATGAACAATTAAATACTTTACCACTAGGTGGCAGAAAATACAACCTCTGTATCCACTTGTTGCCATTCATATCGATGAATAGATTCAATCCTATTTCTTATTGTGATGTACAAGCTCAGGGCAGTACACTGAGAGCTTTTTCTTATATTTTGCCACATCATAAGTAAATAATCATAATCTTAATAATAAAGCTTTCTGATCATGTCGATCAAGCTCAAAGTGTTTATTCACTCACCAGATTTTATTATGCATGCACTGATGCCTCCTTCGGTATAACTCAACTCAAAATAAAACTTGTGCTCAGTTGAGGGTACCTGATGAAGTGTGTATTAAACATATACCCGGATAACACCGTGGACTCAGTAGTTGACGTTTTTAATTTGATTTTTTTTTCCCGCACCTGGAACATTTGTTTGACCTTCCTCCGTGGGAGATTGACGTTGAGCTTGTGGAGGAGTTGGTAGATCTCATCTATGTTCAGCAAGCCGTCGCCATTTTTATCTGCTTCCTCAAATGTTTGCTTCATCCACGTCACCACATCACACGTTAAGGATATTTGTCTGAAGTACCTAAGATTGATTCATCACTCGATTTGAGCTGTTTGGGGGTGGGGGAGGGGGGGGACACACTGCCTTGAACACATCAGTCAAAAAAAACACAAACAGCTAAGGAGAGTGTACCTCTCCTTTATTTACCTCCACACCAATAAGGAAGTATTTTACTCAAGAGAAGTGGAGATTGTGGAACATAATACAGTCGCATATAAGCGCTAACTGTAATGTTACCATTCCTGCAAAAATGGCAAATAAAGGCAACCAACAGTGGTTTACGTCATAGTGTCAGCTCGGGACAATTTGAACACCAACTGATGAGCTAATACAAAATAAACAGCATCTCGGAGTACCTTAATTTGCAAATGGAAAAGCACCAATATTGAGTGTAGCTACAGGTATGTCAAGACTAGTCGTACGATGCAGTGTTAAAGAAGCATACACAGGCCACAAAGAGTCTCAGATAAATTGATCACATTATAAATGAATTCCCTGCACAATAATTGAGGCTGAGGCTTTTAGACACTATGAAAATATGAAGTGCCAAGTCCATTGCTAACCAAATTAGCAGCGCCACTCAGATGATGTGTGACGATTATTATAAGCAGGTTCCCTAACAAGTAACTCGGGACTCGCCGGTGCCCCTCGCCAAGCACCCTGCGTTAATGACCAAAGCAGCAAGCTGTTCGCCACTAGCCGCTAACGGCAGCGAGTGATGCCTGACGAGAACGGCTGCTGCGAGTTAGCGTGTAGGCCAGGGGTCTCCAACGTGGTGCCCGCGAGCACCAGGTAGCCCGTGAGGACCACACCAGTAGCCCGCCAGTGCTAGGATTGTGATTTGCTCGTAGAAATTATGATTTAAAAATGCAAACATGGGCAGTATTATAGATTCTATAGCTACCTATTTAGCTATCTAACTAGCTAGCTACAGTATACGTCTAGCTAGCTAATGTTCTAATATTATTAAATTTAATTTGTACAAATGTTATTTCAGACGCGTATCAATTTGGTAGCCCTTCACACAATCAGGACACATGAAGTAGCTCTCACTCTCAAAAAGTTTGGTGACCCCTGGTGTAGGCTATTAGTTAGCTCGAAAAGCGCCCTGACCCATGTGTAGCTTGTCAGTGCTGAATAATTAGCAACCCTGTCTTGTTTTGTCAGCATATCAGGAAGGAAAGGCTGTAGACGTTACATTCCAGCGACTTTGGACACATGACTTCATTGCATGAGTTTCCATCGTTAATCGCAATGATGTAATCACATGTTTCTATTTGATAGATGAATTTACCAAGGGACCAATTCTCAAAACTTCTGGATCACAGGTTTAGTTCTGCCCACGAGCACCACAGCGATAACATGAGCAGGCTATTTTGCTCTGAGATGATACGCTAAAGATGCACAAACCAAGATGGAATTTGAATTTGGTTTCGCAAAATGGAAATGATAAGGGGTACATAATGGCACTGGGATGGATAGCATTGTATGCCATGATTTGCATGTGAAAAGGATATTGGTCGTGTGTCCGCTGCCGTTTGGCCAAAGAGTCCTCGTCGCTGATGCCGGCCATCAGGTATCGGAGGCCCGTGACCCAGGTTCGAGCTTCATCCGAGTTGGACGTAACCAGATCCAGCGACTCCATGTGGTTGCCATGGTAAACGGTGAAGCAGCACGCCGGGTCCAAGCTGCCCTCGGGATGCCGATGGAAGATGTCTGACTGGACGCCCTCCGTCACTTTGTACAGCGAGTCGATGGTGACTGACGGGGATGGAAAATTAGAAGTTTACTCTGAAGTACCTCAAGATGCTCCACCCATCGAATACGGAATGTAAGTACTTACTAGGTCTCAAATATCTTTTGAAGCTAGAGCCAAGAACATTTTCATGTCAACTAGAAACAAGAAGCGGAAGAATGTGTGTGCATGTGTCGCTGCTGTGAATTGATTCTAAAAAGATTAATTCATAAAAAAAACTATACTGAACATATTGAGTAATTGAATTGCATTACATTGAAGTTTGGGGTGTAATTACGTAATCGATGTGCCCGACAGTGAGGAAGAGATTTTCAGAACAAAGCGATGCATTCATTGGCGTCGATACACTTTGGATTTTGCAAGAAAGGAGATTGTCTTGCCGTGTTTAACCTTTGCAAGTGCAGAGTGAAATGCAACGGGGTCATGACAATTTGTCAACCCATCTCGATGCAATATAAATGGCAACAAACGTGTGAAGAATCAAGAGTGGCGGTTGCCGTGCAAGGAAGTGGGAAAGGCCAAAAAGGTGCTGCTGCTTTTTTTCTTTTTTTATCCTCGTGCGCACAGTATGACATTTTTGTTACCCCCCCTAATTATAGTGCGTTACATTCATAATCCCCATTCGTGTAACTCTACCCTGCACTAGGCCTAAATATTAAGAAAAAAAACCCTCAAATTTAAATGCAGTCAAGCCTTTTTAGTTATTTATTTTTACTATTGCGCCATATCGGATGTACTCAATAAAGCAACCCTGACAGAGCAACTTGATTTGATTTTGAGGCAAAATGTTTTGGTCACTATACGTTGTTGGAATGATCCATTTCCCTCCCTTTGAATAATCTTATCTCTTAAATTCCATTTTGTCTGACAGGAAAAATATGGTCGCATCGTTTTACATCCCACACATATACATTTTTGGAAAGGACAGGGCACGCACGTGTATTTCACAATTGCGGCTCGTGAACATACTTAAGAGGCTTATCTCATGCTGACAGTGGCAAACAGTCATTTTTAAACATGTTTGTACACATCTATAGGCGTCTCAGTGGGTTGATGCTGAAAAAACTGAATAATCCTCTAAGTGGCAGCAGCGGTAAACAACACACACACGCGCGCGCACACACACACACACACACACGCACACACACACACACACACACAAACACACACAAAACACATCAGCCATTTAACTTATTCACTCCCAAAGACGTTTTTAAACGTCTTTTCAGACTTGGTCTAAAATTGGCTGGTACTAAATGAGTTAAGGTGAAATAGGAGGATCACATAAATCTCTCCGTATCATGACATTTGACTTTTGTTGTTGCGGTATTAATTCTGGTGTGTTTTGAGAAATTTGTTGGCAACACCGCAGTTAAAGACCCGTTTGTGGTAGTTGCTGAATGCTAAATATCACCATTATATTATTGTTTTATATTATTATAATATAGGGCGGCCCGGTAGTCCAGTGGTTAGCACGTCGGCTTCACAGTGCAGAGGTACCGGGTTCGATTCCAGCTCCGGCCTCCCTGTGTGGAGTTTGCATGTTCTCCCCGGGCCTGCGTGGGTTTTCTCCGGGTGCTCCGGTTTCCTCCCACATTCCAAAAACATGCGTGGCAGGCTGATTGGACGCTCTAAATTGTCCCAAGGTGTGAGTGTGAGTGTGAGTGCGAATGCTTGTTCGTTTCTGTGTGCCCTGCGATTGGCTGGCAACCGATTCAGGGTGTCACCCGCCGAGTGCCCGAAGACAGCTGGGATGGGCTCCAGCACCCCCCGCGACCCTAGTGAGGATCAAGTGGCTCGGAAGATGAATGAATGAATGAATGAATGAATTATTATAATATATATTGATCTTTTTGTTTTTGTATTATTTTCACTTTATTTCTTCTCTTTTATTCCTTTTATTCATGGTTCAATTTTTGTTGTATCATTTGTACCGGTGTTATTTTTTATTTGAAATTTTAACCCCGATAATGACAAACCTCTATTATGACTTGTCAATGCATGCGTACCAAATGAAGTGGTTGTTGTCTTCAGCGTGTATGCTGTTGTGCCACGTGCGCGGGCGTTTGTTCGAGTGTGCGTGCAAACGTACTCTTGGCCTTCTCGCTCTTGCGTGATGGCTTCCAGCGGATGCAGGAGCGATGCTCATCCAGGTAAAAGAGTCTCACTAGCCCTTTGGATCCCGCCTTGAGCTTCACCATCTGTGTCCCCGACTGCATTACGCTCATGCATCGCTCCACTGAGAAGAAACACACGCACAGGCACACACATATATATAGATATATATATACTGTATATATATATACTGCATAAAGAAAGAAAGAAAAAAACATCATTAGAGTGTGACTGCTTGTAAGACACAAAAGGAGCAGGTGTGTGTTCTTTATTTATCGTTGTAATTTGTCTCGCTGGATGTGGGCAAGGTCAGAGTGTAAAGCGCACACAGAGATGCTGCTGTTTGCGAACACGAGGCTATCTGTCTGCTGAGAGAGAGAGAGCCCTAAAAGAAGCTGAAAGAGCGGAGACACTAAGTCATTGATGCACAGGAAGAACATCTCAGCCTCGCCGGGAAGGAGGATGCAAACGTCTCGGCTTCATTCAACACATTGGAAGAAGCCAACGTCCTTTAGGTACACCTGCGCATCCAACACACAATTCTGTGGAAGATGTTACTCTATTATAACTGTTTCTGACCAAAACAGAAACCCTGAAACATTACAGGGATCTAAAGCACCCTGTTGTACTCTTAAGGTATGCACTGGTGCACAATCAAATCAAAAGAAATCGCAGCGGCAAGTCAAAACACATCATTTCCCACAGAAAAAAAAACAAATGGCATACAGTAGTGGCTCTGTTGTCGTCCGGCGGCTGGAAAGATTGATTGTTTCATTCCCCAGCTGGATTATGTTTGTGTTTCCGCATTCAAGACCACAGTCCTCTTTTTTTGTTTCAATTCACCTATCTTATATCATGACACTGACCGTGATTTCTCACAATAAAAATGAAGCAAAATATCCAACAATTACGATTATTACATTCAAGCGATTCCAAAATTGGCATAATTGTAAATGTACATTCATACAAGGAAACCATTCTTGGAATGATACATTTGCACCTTTTTTTATTTTAAAAGAACACATTTTACTGTGTTTGGCTGGTAACCGGTTCAGGGTGTCCCCCGCCTATTGTCCCCCCCCCCCCCCCCCCACTCCTCCGCGACGCTTGTGAGGATTAAGTGGATCAGAAAAATGGATGGATGGATAACACATTTTATAAAATGTGTTTTTGACGTTTTCAATATTTAATATTCTTTTCAGAATCAACCAACCCTAGTGCGAACAATGAAGCCCTCTTATGTTACACCGCCTTCTTCACAGTAACATGAGCAAGCTGACGTCTACTGCGGTGGACCACAACAAGGATTCTGCCCTCATTCTCTAGCATCCGCTGAGCATGTGCACACAGACAGACACACACACACCAATACACTATATGCAACCACATGTATATTTTATCATGAGCAAGTTGTATATCCTCAGGAAAAGCTTCGCAAAGAAACACATTCTGCTCTTCATGTTCCACCATACCACAGCTAACGCCCAACAGTAAACATTTCAAGGCTCTAACGGACCAAATGAACAATTCTTGTCGACCCGAGTATCTTGTGCTTTCCCATTGTTGTGAGTACTGATCGCTCCAAAGTAGTGCTGTCAAACAATTCTTAGGACAGGTCTAATAAATGATTAAAAGACCCAAATTCATATATTTTCATTCCCATGATGAGTGCAGTGACCCCCCGCTCCCTGCAATTGGTGGTGACAGGGATCGAGCCCTGCCGAAAAAACAATCTGCCAAAGGGGGTTGTAATTGCATATTAATGCCCCAAAGTGAAAGCAACACACTTAAACAAGAAAGAATGATAAAACATAAACGCCATGTGTCTTACATGTCGACAATCATGAACCCATTACATAACAAATGTATTTAGTATTGAAATTATTCAAACACAAACAAACTCCACATCAGGTTCATCAATAGTATCAGCTAGCGTACTAGCCTAAATTACAGGCAAACTGGAAGTTTTAGTTTCACTTTTGATTACGCACCAGGTGCATTCAAGGACCACCAATAAAAACGGACATCTCACACGCTCACAAAAAAACATTATCCAAGAATTAAACAGAACAACAACAAGATTCCACCAGTGGGCGCCAAAGTGATACTGTTATCGCGTTGGCCTGAGCAAAAAAACGAAGAAAAGACATTTTCGGTGACGAACGGAGAAGTTCCAAAAAAAAAAGATACCAAACAGCAGAATGCACTGGGGAAACTCGAGACTGACAAGAGTACTAAAGAGTACTACTAGAGTACTCGTTTACTAATTTTTACATTGTATTTTCTTATTGTCTGTACAGTGTCCTTGGGTGGCATGAAAGGCGCTTTTAAATAAAATGCATTATTATAATTATTACAGACATACTTCACCATCTTGACAAAAGAACACTTCAGCTCGAATGTTTGCCCTAGCGGTATGAAGTGGCCAGGCCACGAAGAGCCATCCGGTCTGCATTATGTAACTGTGATGCGTCTCGTTCTTCTCATGAATAATTATTACTCCTTGGTGGTTTAAATGGACTTGATCTTGGGTGGAAACAATGTGGTGGGCCACCAACTACTTTGGTGGACTATTCATCGCACACAGATCATATTTTATTCAATATATTTTGCCAAACATCCAAATCGGCATCAGCCCTAAAAATTAAATAAATAAATAAAAAAATAGGTATTTTCCGCACTAAAGGCGCACTGGATTATGAGGTGCACCTTCAATGAATGGCCTATTTTGTAATTTGTTTCATACAGTGGACACACTGGATTACAAAACGCAATCTACACTGCATCCACTAGATGGAGCTATGCTCCTTCCATTCGACTCGAGAGGTGTTCAAGGCCGCCTCCTAAAAACTACAGCCCCCGTACAGAATTTATTTGGGCATTTTCTTGAGCGTAGAAACAACAGAACGATCAGATGTCAGTAAAATGTAGGAGACTGGACTGTCTCAGAAGTGTTTGTTATTTATTCCTTTGTTGTGTGCTGTATTCACAAACAAGTAAATCACAAAATAAATTCTGTAGTGGGGGGTTGCTATAGAATTTAATTTGTGATTTCCTCGCTTGATTTTCTGTTTTGATGTATGATTTTCAATTTTCGTAGTTTCATTGAAGGACTCATTAATTTACGTTTTTCTGAGGCAGTCATGAACGCCTCTCAAGTCGAACAAGAGAAGGCACGGAGACGGACAAAACGTGCCTGTATTTGTTGAGACCGTGAAAACCATTAATAAAGTGTGCGTTTTAAAAAACAACACCACAGCTCTTTTTTTCGGAGCTGCAACAAAAACGTATTTAATAAAGCAGCGACACAGTTCACTGAACCAACAGCAAGTTATAACATTGGAAGCATGTCTTCAGCAAGGAGCCATCTTGGGGTCGACATATTACCGTAATGACCATACACAAGGCGCGCCAGATTTTAAGACGCGCTGTGAGCTTTTAACTCATTCACTCCCAATGGCGTTTATAAATGTCTTTTCAGACTTTGTCCAGAATTGGCTGGTACTGAATGAGTTAAGAAAATTTAAGACTTTTCGGTGCGCCTTATAGTGCGGAAAATATGATATATCGTTCAGAACCTAGTTAGAAACATTCAGTGCTTCAACAAAAATAATAGTATGCTGAAGACTTAGTTCATGTCTGGTAGGAAAAAAAAGAATCAGAGACAAAGAAACAGGCAGAGTGTGCATTATTTATCCCACCCAATCTTCTGAAGCCGACTTCTTCATTAACGGATAGCTCTTAACTGTGCCAATGTGGGAATGTCATGCTGATGATCTACAATCGACAGTTGCGGTTCCAGAGCGAGAAAACATATTCTTCTGGGTGTCGTATCTTAATCTGCCATAACAAAACTTCTAGCAAGCCGTTCAATTATATAACACCATAAATATGGCCCAGAGGGAGGGAAACGGCAGCCACATCGTCGCCACTGGAATACTGCACAATTTTCTCAGCGTGTAAATACGTGAGGTGTTTTTTTTTTACCACCGCAGAAAAATTGAGGAGGAGGGAAAATGAGCTAAAAGAGAATACGCAAGTAGGCATTGATTTATTTATTATTAACCTATCAAGCACAAGGCGGCCTTCTTTAAATAGAAGGCGTACATGTGCAGCCAGTTTACCATCTTGTCTGGATGTGTAATGAAGACATCATACACCCCTTTAGCATCTTTTAAATAAGAGAGATTGAAAGTAGATGAGGAGTGAGCATGTTGGCTTTGAAGTTCTGAGGTTCAGGCTTTGAATCCTGTCTACTCCAGGTACAGCGCCTTCCTTAGGTATAATCCTAAGGAAGACAATTGCTATCGAAAGATGACAGCTGGACTTTAGGGAACGAGTCCACATTTAAGGACTTTATGATGTTGGATGTTCTCTTTATAATGAATATGCCGCACAGTGTTTTGTTTTGTTTTTAAATCCATATTAGAAATCCCAATTCCGCAGAAGGTCTACAGGATTTCAGTCAAACAGTATTAACTGAGAAACCAGCACTGGGGCATGCACTTTCCTATATCACAATAGGGTTTTGTTTTGTTTTTAATTTAAATTTTATTGTTTTTGCTGTCGAGCAAAAACAGCAAAATACAAAATTAATTCAGATTTGTTTTGTTGGTCACCTGTTGCGAGGCACAGTTCATAGGGCTAATTGGAAGTGATATTTGAGTTCAATGGCAAATTCCCTCTTGCGTGTCCTCCATGCATGCACGGCACCACCTTGCCCTTAAGAGGCCAGCGCGTATTGGCCTTTGTCTTTGACAAAGACAAAGGTCAAGATTAAAGTGTTTGACGTGCGGGGATGAGTTGGCATCAGACTCCGATGGTCGTTTGTGTAGTTGAGTTTTGGTAGCTGAAAATTTCCAATTGCTACAATACAAGGTCATTTTGCACTTGACAACATGAACGCAGTGTTCAAGGATAAAGCATACCATGTGCAGGGATGAATGGGCATGAGGATAGGTTTTGAGGAGTTGAGTTTTAATAGTTGAAAACACAGTCCATGTTGAAAGCAATGAATAATTGTTTTTATCATTCTGATTTCAATCTCAAGCCAAACATTTGTGATTATAATTTACACAATCATCCAGCCCTCCTCCTTGGTTGCGGTCTTCCATCAACTGATTTGTGCAGGCACAATCAGGCTAAAATTCTCGTTGGCACATTCCACTTTGCAATATTGTGTTAGGAAAAATCAATTTTCTATCGGTCATATTTAAGGCTCCAACCACTCAGAGAAGATTTCAAATAGGATCAAATATGACCAAATTATTTTTTTTCGCTTAGTAGACCAAAAACATTTTTTGCATCTTTAACCTTATTTCAGGGAGACACACATGGAAGCTCCGAGCCCTTGGAGTAAATAGCATATGAAAGCTTTGAAGCGGCAAATTCAAACATATTTTAATAGAAGAGCTCATAACAGTGGCGTGATTGAACAAAGCTTGTCTTCTCTCTGATGCACACAATTAAGATCAAGTCAGGACACAGTGAACACTCACCAACCCCGTGTCACATTAGCGCACATACTTAGCATTTCAGATCAAAAGGGACACTTCTATGCATTTTTCAATTTGAAACTTCAAAAGGGACATTCATTTTGCAAACCAACCGCAGGATTATTGATGGAACTAGGCTTCAAAAGTCGCACAAAAAAATACAAGAGGCCATCTCGCCGGATCACCATCAATAAATTTTATCTGATATCTTCCTTCTCTTTTTTCCAACACTGGAGCTGAATTTACCATGCATGGTTCAAGTGGCACAATTCAAATTTGTTGCTCTGAAATGGCACAATTGGGATACGTGCCAGGGCAGCATTAATGGAATCGGATATCATGAATCATTCCTCTTCCAAATATGGATACAAATTTGATGCATATTAGGTATGTGCTAAAGCGAGTGACATCGTCAGAATACACCAAATTTGATTTCATCAAACCCTGACTGGGGATGATATGTGAAATTACCTCTTAGTTACAGAGAAGGTTACAAGCATGCGCGGTTGCACGCGTGCCTGCGGTGTTAAGGGTGGCCACCCCACTGAAAGAGTTTTAACTACGCCCCTGGTTGACCCAATTAGCCGACTAGTCAACTTTTCCACTCTACATTAACATTAAAACTCAGTTCATATCTAATGCCACGTTGCATTTCTGTAGAGAAACAAAATGTGTGGTCGACAAGGTGACACGGTCTTCATATGTGCGTGCAGGTACAAGAATACGCAAATAAGCTAGTGGATGACAATATCGGTTAGTATCACTAGCTTATCGATCGCTGCTAACCTTAAAATATTCATACCAGCCATACAACGGGGCGGGCTGCGAGAAACGAAGGTGTCTGTATGAAGTGAAGCTCCATTTGTATTGCCCAAATTATGTACAATAATGCGCGGAAAATGACTGTATGCTAACGTTAACTTGATTTTGTCGTAGAAGTTGTATGACACAAAACACACTGGCATCATCACAACAATTGTGCCATTTTATAGTTCAGTATCCCCCAAAAAGTGAAACAACCAAAAGTAAAACACACTTGTAAGTTAATCTTTTAGATGCTCACGAAGATGACATCTCACATGATGCCGGCTCCACTGTACATTTTTCATAACGTGACATAAATCCTCCCACAGCCACATTTGAATGGAGGCTTGCTGTCAAAGTTTGGCCTTCCCATACAACTTCAAGTTTTGCCACCTTGTTTTTCCATCAAGCCGCTCATCCACTTTGATTGACGGACAAACAAACCTCTAAAAACGTGTCAGTGACAGACGGTAGAATCTACGTCAGATCAGACAGCACAAATAATGAGCGTCCCCTCACCTCACGCAGCATCAAAGATGGTGGGAAGTGCGAGCGCCGCAGCGGCGCCAGGATTCTGCCAATGTATAAACATGAGCTTCTGCTCCTTTCTTTACTGCTTCAAATAGCGGCGGCGGCGGCAGCAGCAGCATGCCAAATACATGATCAATATGCAACATGTCTGCCCACGAAACACACATACTGTATAAGTCATCAGACCAGAGCTCACTTTGACATCAACAAAACATACAGCGAGTGGCGGTGTAGAACGGCCTAGTGCTCGTCTTGTTATGCACTTGGACAGTGCGACACAATCCAATGCAAAAGACATATATTATTGTAAATTTGAAATTTTGTAATAATCCCTGATGCCTCAGAAATGTAGAGCTGCTTTTATCTTTAGCTTCTTGGTGCCTTTCGTTTGCCTTACATGGGCTGTTAAATGGGCTGTCTCTTACTTAGCACCTCAGGTACTCAAAGCGCTTTACTGTTACCTCATCCACCTACTGATGACGCAGCATCAGGAGCAACTGGAGGTTCAGTATCTTGCCCAAGGACACTTCAACAAGGTCGCAATGGGAGCAAATTACCAACCTCAGGGTTAGGAAACGACCACTCTACTACTGAGCCATGCTGCCCTTTATTAGGTCCACAAAGGCTCACAAAATTATCCAAATACACCAAAAACAAGCATTTCCCCACTGGACTTAAGTTCACAACACTATACTGTATTACAATCTACAGTCATATAACTATAAGACTGTTATTGCGCAACTCAGTTGGAGGAGGACTAGCGGCGATTGTGCTGAGACATTGAAAAAAAATGTCCATAAACATTGACCATTGAAAAAAATATTGTTGTTAGTTACTTACTTTGTAATGATGTAAAAAAAATACAGACTGTTTAATGTTCCACAATTTTCAGTTTGCTGCATGCACTCTGGGTCAAAAAGGGTCCAAATGTACTTCAGAGACAACCGGTGCGTACAACATGTCGAGAAACAAGATGAGATTTCAGCATACAAACACATGCTCACCTATGAGTGTTAGTCTGCATTTTGGTGGTGCAACAAGGGTGCCGCCAACGTGCTCAACGTTGCGGGCCAACAAGGTCGCAACAGCTAACACCGCTGATTTCTCCCCAGACCCTTGAATTAAAGTGGCTGGCGCTTTGGGTGCGGTGAGACCAAAGATTGACAAATAGATTTCTTCCATTTTTTTTCCTCCCCGGGAAAAAGAAAAAGTTTATTTAAAAAAAAAAAAAAAAGTTGTCCAAAGAGTAGCTCCAGCCGTCAGTTGTGCCGCCTGTGGCTATTACACTCTTGATAGACACTTCACAGGAGCCTCCTCGCTGCAAAGCACAAACAGCGGCTGAGGAGCTCCCACTGCTTATCCTCGTCCTCTGATGTGTGTCAGCACCTTCATCTCCTTCCCGGAAAACACACAGACAATCGCGCACGTACATGCGCACACACCTTCCTTCTGGTCATCCATTCTATTCTCCATCCTCCCACCTCCTTGACTGATGCAGATGTTGAGCCTCTTCAATTGCTATAGTTCAGCACATGATGATAAAGTGAAGCAGATGCGCACATGGACGAATCTCCCATTACTCGCTGCACTTAGAGGGTCAGCGGGCGGGATGCGAGGGGGATGACAGCTCATGTGACATAACAGGAATGATAATGTACCGGCGTAATCACGTGCCGTGTGGGATATCTGAGGCCATCCATCTGTCCGTTACGCACTCAAATGCTTTCAAATTGCGGTCAAATTCTCTCAGTATTATCATACGTCAATAAACATGGGGAACACCAACTCAGTGTTTCCCAATCTTTTTTTTTTTTTTTCCGCCAAAGCCCATACAGTATGTGACCTGGCACAGCAAAATGAGTCCGAAGTCATGGTAGATTTTGAGATCGGAAAGTAGGTTAAACGTCAACCGCTTTTATTTAAGAAGGTTTTCATGTTCATGAACTAAACATCATAAAATGTTTTTTTTTTAATTTGTGAAAAGTACTCAACAAAGAAGTCAGTAATGACCTCATAATACAGTTGTTGACATCCCAAAGTAACCCAAATTGGATGAAATCGCTATCCCAGCGCTAAGTCCAAAATGTACTGAGCCAATGCTGGGCTATGTATACTCTGCGTATTGGGTTGAAGATTTGACCCAGCATTTCGGATGAAAATTCTGATCCAACAAGGGGCAATCAGAAATTCAAGCAACTACCAGTACCTTTGTCGCAATCTTTAAATCTCAACTGATGACTATTTCAAAACACACACATTTGGTTCCACCACAACTCATGTGTCTCAACTAGTGTCTTGCACTGCCTCAACCCTCGACATCTAGATTTTGGCCTGTTTTACTGCCATATGACTGCATCATATCATGTGATAAATATTGCCCATTCGGTATCGCCTGCAGCCTGGATGGGGAATTCCTCCATCTGTTGGCCGTTTTCAAGGTTTCATCCTTTTTTTTCCCAAAGATAAAAAAACATTTCATGAGGATGAGGGGAAAATATATGAAACTAGAACAAGAAAAAAAATTGAACATTTTCCTCTTAATAGGGATGGTTTGGTGAAAACACAATCTATTTTAGCATACCGACTAAAGCAATCAGATTTCATGAGTACAGTTGAATATGACTCAACCGGGTTAATTTTGTACATTTGTATATGGCCTAGGTCTGATAAATGAGTAGAATTGAACTCAATATTCCAATTTTTGTGCAAGAATGAAAGATTCCATTGTTCAAGAAAATATTTAAAACTTGACAAAGTTCTACACCCAAATACAAAATCTGTTGATGCCTCTCGTCAAGATTTCTTATCAATGATTATATTACACTTATTTTTAAATTCATTTAAAATGTTATGTCCAATTGAAATTTACCAGAACATTTCCATCCCTTTGCAACTCCAATGTTGACCCAATTATAATGTACAGAACTGTGCAGTCTGGGATGTTGACAGAATGGCAGAGTTACTAAACCATATGATGAAAGCAGATTCAACATTTCTTGTTTTCATAAGAGTTATGTTGATGCCTTATTTCCATTGAATAAATGAGGTGGTGCACAGCTGTGGGAATGATGAAGCGTAGCTGGAATAAACCGCAAGTGTGATATTAATGAACGGCAACGCTGAACTCCATCGGCAGCCAAAAGAGGTGAGACATATATGGCTACATTCCATCACACAATGCCAAAGCCGGATAGACGCCTTAATGAAGACATGAAGTGCAGAGTCATGGAGGCCTTGCACAGAACACCGCGGAGAAGCCATAACATACAATTAGAATGCCCCCGAATATGTGTTGGTATTTCAGGCTCAGCTCTTTGCTGGCTTAGGTCTTACCTCTCAGAGAAGACACACCGTGTAATTTATGGTAATACGACTTCTGAGTTTTGTAATGTTACATGTGGTGTCCCACAGGGATGAGAACTTGGCCCGCTCTTGTTCAGCATTTACATGCTTCATTCCGCTCTGTGACATCATACATAAATATAACATTAGTTTTCAATATTATGCTGATGATACCCAACTACATATGTCGTTCGAAAAAAACTAACCTGTGCAGTTGCTTTGACACGTGCCTCGCTGAGACTCAACAATGGATGACTTAATTTTTTTGGCTCTTTAACCCCGATAAAACCCAAGATGATGATTATTGGTCCTGCTCAGCATCTGCATCTATTCAAGGACACTACTTTCAGCTTCGATAAATGTACTATTACCCAAAGTTGATTCAATGCTCGCCTTTCAAATGCACATTAAGAATATAAACTGACTTTTTTTCACTTCCACAATATCGCTAAAATACGTCCCATTTTATCTCCTGGTGATGCAGAAATCATAATTCACGCGTTTACGTCTCACCTCGATTATTGCAACGTATTGCTCGCTGGGCCTTCCATCTCCAGTGTTAAAAGCTTACCGTTAGTACAAAATGCTGCAGCTAGACTCCTGATGAGGAAGTTCGATCATATTACCCCGATGCTAGCCAACCTGCATTGTCTTCCTGTTGGTTTGAGATGTGATTTCAAGGTTTTACTCCTTATAAAATATTACACGGCCAGTTGTTTTCTATAAGGAGTTTCATCCAAGTCCATTATTTGCTCGAGGGAACAATACAAAACATGATCCCGCGTCAACAAATACCAACTTGATCTGATTATATGTGACGGCGTTAACAGAAAATTGAACACGCAATTTGGATAAAATGGGTTAAATTACACCAAACCCCAGATGGATACAGATTTACGCCCTTCCATTAGTTTGGCATGAAAACTTGCCTCACCATTTTTAGGTGCGATTTTTTGGCAAATTTCCAGCTTGGCCTGCCTATTCTTTCCTCAAACATCTCTACTTGGTTCAAAATGCTCCTGCCCGCTTCTAAAACTGGAACATGTAGGAGGGAGCACAAGACTTCTATTCGGGCCACTCTCCACTAGACGCCGTTACATCTTTTACTGTAGTCTTCACAGGCAAACCACAAATCAGAAACGAAACCATGACCATGGAGCATTTTTATTGTTTGAATAATCAATGTAAAGGGCAATAAGACACGCCTGTCAGTTATACATACCAATCGCTAACAAGCAGAATGTGAGCACCTTTAGTCCCAAACCTTTTGAAGGAAAAATAAAACCAAAAAAAAGAAAAAATATGCTATCCCATTGGCAACATGAAAGGTTGAGAAACATTGGGAAATGACTAAAAGACAAACACGCTCTTATCTCACAGTCACTCTCCTCTGCTAATTAGGAAGCGCTCAAGGCGGCGCTTAAGTCGCGAGTGGAGGAATTGAGTTCCGACATCAAAGCGGGGGAACTGAAGTCTTCATTAAGGCATGCGTGCATGTGCGCGTACATGTCAGCACATCCTGATGTGGATTTCCCCCTGTGTGGTTTAAGATGGCCCTTTCGTCTTCGCAAAGGCTGCATGACTGTGAGCAGATTGAGATTCAGCATCTTTGGCAGCGCAGCTACTCAGTCAAACAAACCAACTGATCTCCAGGAGCCTCGGAAGAAGCATGGATGCTCATCCGGACGCACCGGATGGGTGCGAGATGTGTTAATAAACAGGACAAGCTTCTGGGTGGGTTATTAAGAAGTGAGGGGGATGTTAAGAGCAGAAGTGTACCCACTCAAACAGGAGGCGAGCACAATCTGCAATTAGTTCGGTTGAGTTTTACAAGATGATTTGTACCACCTCATCAGTGAAGCATGATGGTTGGCAGTGCTGTGGTCAAGCGGGCATGTGTGGCTGCCAATGGAACTGGTCCACTTGTATGTATTGATGATGAAGCAGCAGGATGAATTCTTAAGTGTTTTTGGCAATATTAGCTGATCAGAGTCAGCCAAATGCTTCAGAATTCATTGGACGGCGCTCCACAGTACAGATGGACAATGTCCAGAAGCGTACTGCAAAAGCAACCCGAGTATTTCCTCAGGCAAGAATTGGAATGTGTGCTGAATTTACTAACTCCAGTCCAATTCATTCATCCATTTCACTTGGTGAATAAAAAAAAAAAACTCAAGGGAAAATGCCCCAAGAACAAGCAGGAACTTAAGACCATTGAAGCAGAAGGCCTGGCAGAGCATCACCTGGGATGAAATGCAACGTCTGCTCAAATCTATGCATTTCCGACTTCAGTCTGTAATTGACTACAGAATATTTGCAACCAAATATTAAACTGTGAAAGTCAGAATTCCGATTGTTTTTTTTTTGTCCCATCACTTTTGGTCCCTTAAAAAGTGAGTGGCATGGAAACAAACTGTTGTAATTCCTGCATCATTTAACTAATTTGGACCTAAGTAACCAAGACTAAAAGTTTGCAGTTTATGTATGCAAAGTAACTCGGTGCGCCCACAACATAAAAGTTAAGACTGACTGTTTTTATGTCCTAATAGTACAGCGGTTAACTTATTTTTACACTTGAAAATAAAGAATGTTGAAACATTGCTTAAAATTGTGTTCCTACTCTTTACTGAGCCAAGGCACATATTTTACATGACCAAACATGTAATAAAATGTATTGTAGATGCACATGTTGACTACAGACATTCTGTCATCTCGTCCAATGTGACATGACACACTGGTTGGGAATCCACTGGCTTAAAAATTCACCTGTGCGGTCAACAAAGGTAACGGTGGATGATTCCATTATTTCCTATTAGGACAAATTGTCGACCAGCAATCCCTTAATGCCATTGAGTTCAAAACTAAGCGCTTCCACTGTCGACATAAAATAGCCTGACTGATATTAAATGCCAGCTGTTGGTTGTTCCTTGTATGATTCAGCACATGTTTTCCATACAAAGCAGAGCAGAAGCAGAACAGAAGGAAATTCACTCGAAAGAGGATGCACAGGGCGAGGATGCGAGCGCTCCCCTGGTGATTTTTTTGCTGTCTCCTCTGGCCCGGGGCAACGCAGAGCAAGACGGGAGAGAGTGGCAACGTGCTGAGATCCATCATCATCATCATCATCATCATGGGGCATCAGCACGGAGGAGGAGACACATTTTACAATCACATTTATCAAGGGAAAGCCATTTCCCACGCGTGGGGGATGAAAAGATTTTCTACTTGTATTCGTACAACAAATTGAATGAAAACTCGGGCAGAAAACAAAAGACAAGCCAAGAAAAAAACCCTATATTATTGTCCAAAAAGAGGATGGAAATGTCTCACGTGACAGCCTTTTTCACCCAAAATGCAGCAAAAGAGTCTTGGGCATCTCAGACACGTTCACTGCTTTCAGTGGGCTGACAAGTTGAGGCTTTCCTGCCCCCTAGTGACACGGACCAAAGGGACGTTCCCGACATACATTTTGCAGTCACTGACCAAGCGGTTCACGTTGCATTATTGCATGTTATGTAATTCAACTCCCAGCCACAGTCAAAAACAGCGGAAGGCGCCATCGGGTTGAGTGCGCTATGGAGAGTTTACACACATCTGGAAGAGCATGACTCACTTGAATATTATAAATCATCATCACAAGACTCTTACTTACCTCTCTCCAAACTGAGATTCCTGCAAACTTCAAGTTCTGCCATTGAGTTATCTCACAAGCTCCCTCCATGCGCTTTAAGGTCCATGATGCACCGGTCACGAAAAACACACACGACTAACCCACATGTCCAGTCATGATTCAAATTAGGAATTGGTCATTTTTTTTCCACCAGAATGAAATCATAGAAACACTAAAGAAAGCAAGCTGCTCGACACCTGGCTCCTGTGCGCGTTGTGGGTTCACATCCACAGGCGGCGCGCGCACATCCGCTCCTCGCTGTCTTCAGCGTGTAAGCCGATTTCTCACACGCGCCACGATACCACCAAGTGACTGACTGGGCGCTCGAGGGTGAGAATCAGTATGTCTGTGCGTGTCTGTGTGCGCGTGATAAGGACGACAGAAGATGCGCAAGCATACACACTTGAGTGCAAAGGGTCCAGCCTGTGTGTGTGTGTGTGTGTGTGTGTGTGTGTGTGTGTTGAAAGAAACACCAATGCACCAAAACAGTGACCCATTTTACATTATGTTGAATCCAGGCATGCTTCCTCTATTTGGCTTTCTGGAAGCGCGTGTGCGGTGAGTGCATATGTGTGTGTGTGTGTGTGTGTGTGTGTGTGTGCAGCCTAGAGACATTACCCTGATGAAAGTCCCCCCATTTGTGTCCCCTCCACATTAGTCTCCTTCACGGCATTGTTCACATTAAAGGCATTTAATTTAGGATTGCATGCAGGAGGACAATTACAAATGTACATAGAAACACATATTACAGCACACAGAGTAGTGTTTAAACACAAAAAGTCAGCCGCAGAGGTCATCACCAAATCAATTAGTGCAATGTATCACTTGGATGTGTGTGTGTGTGTGTGTGTGCTGCTTGCTTTCCCCTAATTAGCCATTTTGATTTAGGCCGACACCTCTGACACTGCACACTTTGTGACACCCTCTTCCTTCAATCTTCTTTTGTGGTCGATTTATTATGTTCCCTGAGCCGCCACTCCTTTATTGCCATAGTCACTCTACGCTCAAAAGGAAAAAAAAAAGAAAGATGGAGTGAGGAGTGGCTAACAGGAAGATATACACACATTGAAAGAAAGCGAGGTCGAATCTAAAATACCTCCATTATATTTGTAAGCTACTCCATTTTTCACAATAAAAGACCAGCACACGCTACGACATTAGCAATGTGTTATCTTTGTGTGCAGCAAGCATCACAAATTTGCAAGGGATTTGTGTGCAAGGCTCACCAATCAAACAAAATAGCTTCAAGTGATGCCGATTTATCGTCATGATGTGTCTGGATTGGACCTGCCATTAGGCAGAGATGCACACACACAATAGTGGTGAGGAGTCTCCCTCTACTGTTCATTGCTATGTGCACCACGTCGTCGTTCCACATGAACTTGTGACAATTTAGTTGGATTTTATAACAGAACCGAGGCGCTTGAAAGGATTAATTTTTTTTTTTAACTATCTCAATTTGGGTTGGAAAATATGCTCAAGTGTGTCATAGGCTGAGATTTTTAACTGCACCGTGATGCGGGTGACCCAACTTGGCTAGTTGGCATTTCATTGCAAAGGGGGGGAAGATGATTGGAGACAGTGTGAGGAGTGTTGTAAGGCACCACCACATGGTATTGATAAAATCCTACATAATCATCAGAACAGTCGCAAATTCTGGTAAAATTAAACAAAGTTAGCCTAAGAAGATGAATGTTGCTGTTACTTACCTTGTTCCCGACACATCAAAATATCGATAATAACTTTTACTACTACATTTGTGACATTTTACCTTGTGAGACACTATTGTTGGTGAGAAAGTGACGGCGGTACTGCGGCTCCCCTTTTCTGTTCACCATCCAGGCACTCATGACGAGAGGATCTGAAAAGGACAATAAATTAGCCCATGTCACCTTTTTAGTCACACTACTGATACAATATCTGGCAGTACTGGCACAAAGAACACGATGCGTACATATAAAATATGACTGACAGGGACAGCTAACTCATCGGGCCGACATGTTCTTGATTGACGCCGATTTTCCACGTCGCTCTGAGCACATGTTGTCCTTGACGTCAACTCTCATGTTGCTCCCGCTTTCCACCACTGTACATCCTCCTGATCACTTTTCATTCGCCACCTGTTGCCTGTCTGTCCCACTGTGATGTACGACGTCCCCCATTCACACACCGAACACAAACACGCACTATAGATCTAAAAGGGAACCGAGTCTCCGAGTGAGTTATTGGCGCCTGGAGGCTGCTGAATCGAGGGGATGTCTGCTCTGAGAGGTCAGTGGTCAAGTGCTTTCCCTTGGCCGTCCAAAGAACTGCCATAAGCACTCTGTGTGTGTGTGCGTGTGTGTGTGTGTGTGTGTGTCAGGGTTATAATAGTTTGGGGTTTTGAACAGTCTTAGATGCTAGGGCCCATCAATAGAAAAGAATAGAACGCATTGGCCCTGATTATAAGACGACCCCCTCTTTTTCAAGACTCAAGTTTGAAAAAAGACTTTTTAAACACCAAATTAATTTTTATACAGAAAAAAATTACGGTACATCTGAAACAAATGATGAAAACAATATATTTGATAGAAAAAGCATGTTATTTTGCCTCATTTAAATCTTAATATCTGAAGATTTAAATATGTAAACTAAAGTGCAATCACATTCGTAACTGAATGGCTTCTGGCTTTTGAAATGTAAATGACATCGTAACTTCTCCTCAGCTGCAGGTTAACCTGGCCGATCTTTGACCCAATTTTCTCCAGATTATCGCTACGTTTCTCCATTTTCTTTTGTCTCTTCTATCATTTTCTTCTCTTTTCTTTCTTACCGCTATTTTTTATTTTTCTTCTTTGTGCTACCGCTATTTTTTATTTTTATTCTTCGTGACAGGGGTTCACTTTGGCCTGTGGAGTCAAGTTCAGCATTCGCTTCAATGATATCTGGCGCCATCTAGCATCGTGAATGGGTATAATGTCTAGACCCCGAAAAAAGACGACCCCCATTTTTTCAGTCTTATTCCAATGCATAAAGCACCGTCTTATATTCGGGCCAATACGGTACATTAGATTCCAGATAGAGAGAGAGAGAGAATATTTGTCAAGTAGAGCCACAGGGACGGACGCTGGAAAATGACTCGGGTGATAGGTGTCACACCTTGCTTGGATTGGTTTAGCAGATATTTAGCATTTTAGGCTTTTTTTTAATTTGGCTTCTTTTTGTTTTTTTAATTCTCATTGATCGGTGACTTTTTCAGAGTCATCGCACCCATGTTTTTGGTGAAAGTGATCCCCACCCATACTTTTATCACAATGGTGTCGTCCCCATGAAGGAAGCTTTCAACACCCACATTTTCCCTTGTGAAAACCTTTCTGAAACACTTTGAAAATTCCTATTAAGTTCATTCTTTCATGTTGGACAAAGTGAAGAAGCTTTCATGTCTAATAGCTGCTTGGAGCCCTCTGCGGCGCACACTCCCCTCATGTGGCCCTCTGCTTAATTATACCAGCATGTTTCCAAATTACCGTTTGTTTTCATAGCACCACCTCATTAAGACCCTAAAAAAGCTAATGACAGGGTACTTTCTTCTTTATTTTGTTTGGATCAGGCACGTGGCATGGCAGCTTTTACATAAATGACAGCTTGATTGTACAGTACGATTACAATTGTGAAGCCAAAAAGGCAGAAAGTCAACGGAGTGCCCAAATTAGTGTAACATTATTATTATTATTATGTCAATTATTAAAGGGGACATAAAGGAAAACTGACGTTTGAATACCTCGTATACAAATACAGTAGTTGGGTCTATTGAGTGACCCATTGCTGCATAACTGAGGGGATAACTAACGAAATAAACACTCGGATATCATTTTTTTTCACCCATGGCATGACCAACTCAGGTGGGCAAAGATCCAGACTTTCAAACGACAGCCTGACTTTCTATGTAAAACACTGTCACACAGAGGTACCATCAAGCAGAAGCTCCCCCTACCCCATACCACATGGGTGCACCATCCCTCAATTAATCTAATACATTGTATTTTGCATTCAAATGTAATCCAAAATATTTTTTGATTGTTTAATAACGAATAGTTTTTTTTTTTCATTTTGATCATAGGAGGGAACAGTGTGGCCAAAACGCTCATTCAATGACATCAGAATTGAAAGAGCAACAGGTTAGCAATTGTGATGCATTTAAACGGCTTGCTCTTAGTCGAAGTCTAATTTGTGAATTATCTTGTGACAAGCAAGGTTTTTTTTTTTCCAAACACCAGTTAATCAGCCAATTCTTCAATATCAACGTGCAGTTGCATTGAGTCAGTACACGAGCATATTTTTAGACACCTGGAAACAGGTTTAAAATGTGTACAGTGTGTGTCCACTTTCACATTCACATCACTAGGAAGAATACAAATCACCTTCCTGCTCTCCTGCATATAAGTGCAAGTAACCCGAGGAGGCTTCTCATCTGTCATTGGGGTCTCAAACCTTACGGAAAACTACTCAGTTCTCCCTCCTGGGAAAGCAAGCCAGCTTGAAAATAATAACATTTTTGCCGCAACACACTTGCTGTTGCACGCCATCGCTCATGACCCTGACAGGAAATAGGTTGATGATGCCCCCGAGTGAGCGTTTTACTGAGGTGGACATTCAAGATAAAGTGAAGTCACACAACTGAATCAAACACGCCTGCCTATATTCCAATCAGCATGCATGTAATTGACGACTAAACCGTCCATAGGTGTGGATGAGAGTGGGAATGGTTATTTGTCTGGGGCTGGATTGACAAACGACCGGATATAATGAATCCAGACAGATTATCAATCCATCCATCCATCCAATTTCTGATCCGCTTATCCTCACAAGGGTTGCGGGGGGTGCTGGAGCCTATCCCAGCCCTGTTCGGGCAGGAGGTGGGGGACACCCTGAACCGGTTGCCAACCAATCGCAGGGCACACAGAGAAGAACAACCATCCGCGCTTACATTCACACCTAGGGACAATTTTGAGCGTTCAATCAGCATGCCATGCATGTTTTTGGAATGTGGGAGGAAATCGGATTACCCGGAGAAAACCCACACAGGACCCGGGAGAACATACAAACTCCACACAGGGAAGCAGGAGCTGGAATTGAACCCGGTACCCCTGTACTGTGAAGTTGACGTGCTAACCACCACGCCCAGATAGATCAAAAAGATGCAAAACCAAAAGTGTTTGTATCTTACGATTAACATTCATAGTGGATGTTTGGCCTCATCAAAGTACCGGTTTACCACTTATCACTGTCTTTGACCTGTTTGAAGTAGCCATTGTCTTGCTAGCACATGGCTATGAGAAATCTAAGTTTGCATGTCACATCCACATGGGCCAAATGACCCATTACATTCACGTAATAAGACAATGACCTGATAACTCCGGGAACAAAAGGAGCAGCATCTGTCCCACCCATATTGACACATGTCACATAGCACACTATTTTAATGCCACCAGCTGTCATTTGCAAATTAAGCAAATGTCAGTCATTTTCCACTCAAATGTTACTAAATATACATCATAAATCAGTAGAGTAATATAAAATGGGGAAAAAATGGTGCAGTGCCAACCACTTATGTCATATCAACACAATTGTTGGGATTCTTTTTACTGGTCACATTTGAGCAGTTCATTAGAATGTTGACTATTTGACAGAAATGATTGAAGAAGAGTGAAGAATAATTAACAATATTCACAAAGATACAGTATATATATATAGATATATATTTTTCTGACAGTTTAATTGATAAATAACTGCTCTGTATTAAATATAAAATACAGGATAATAATAAAAAGAAAAATGGCTACATTTTCTGAATCTGGTAGGGCACTGCCCCTCCTGTCTTGAATGCAGAGTCAGCGCTGTTGCAAATACATGGAACAGTTGCACACAGCCTGTTGATACAAAAAACAATCATGGAAAAAAAAAATAATCTTATCTGAGAGGAAACTGAGGGTTGCAAGAAATTGTGAGTTTGAAAGGGGACAGGAGGCAGCAAAAAAAGCTTGCATTGGGCATTGTGGACGTCAGAGGTACAGAATATACTCTAAGTGTCTTTACTTTTGCCAATTTCTAGCTGCGCATGTTACAATTAGGGGGAAATTATTAATCTTTTAGACAAGCAATGCCAGCCATTAGAAATAGTACCAACTCGCATCAAGTGAGTACAACCGTTTCGGTCCTGAGCAGCGCAAAGGACGGAAAAATGTCTCAATCGACATCCTCCTGCAGCAAAAGTAAACAATGAGAGACATAATGAGCGAGATGGCCATGCTGTTGCGCACAGTGAAGGAGTGACCTGACCTGTAATAGCTTGTTAAACAGTTATCAGAAGAGAGAGCAAACAGTCTGTTGGCGGCTACACACACAGACGCACAGGCTGAGTGGCTTTGGCGGAAAACAGAGGTCAAGTCAATGACATAAAGTCTGATTTATCTTGATGCAGTTTATAAAATCAAATCATTTGGTACATCTGAAAAAGTCTTCTTAGGTATTCTGCAATAGGATACTGCTCCCCTTTTAAGAACACTGCAAATTAATACATCTGTGCCTGTGTCAGTCAAAGCTCAGCATCAATTTTCCTTTCAAATGTAATTTAATTTAAAGTAACAGTAGTAAGAATATGGACACGTGTATTTCACTAGGAGGCTTTTCCCTAGATTTCTGTTTGAAGCTCCTGAGCGCAAATATGAAGTGGATTCAGAGGATTCGTTTCTAAAAACATTATGCATGTTTGACGGTAATTGCTGAAACATGCAAATGCTGAGAACTATCTAGTACGCAACTGTGGAGATTGAAAATTTAATAGTTTTTCACTATTTTAGCTTTTTGCAATTTGGGGGGCATGGCTAAACCGGCACCCCATCACACACTTTGCAGTGCGACAAAAGTGAACCCTCCCCAACTACACAAGAACTTGAGCGCCTTTGTTCACATAAGCAATTGTGACATGCAGTGTGCTGATTGGCTACGACTACACCCCGAAAATGAGTCTTCCCTTTGGATAGCCTGCTGGCATGCCTGCTTTAGAGAGCCTCGAGTGAGTGCGTGTACATCATGGAGAGAAGGGAGTGTGTGATGAACAGGAAAAAAAAGTCTGACTTGAAAGCCAGCATGTGCGCCAAGGCTCTGGACTGACAGGGCCACTTTAGAGCGCCTCATAGTCACAGCGTCAAAAAGATCTGCGAGGGTCTGCTGCAATTCATTTTCAGCCACTGGAGGCTTTAAGCAGCTACGTTTTCAATCACGTCACGATGTGGAAGCCGATGAAAGATGCAATACAAGGTAGCATCCAGTGTTCCACGTCGAAGTAGAGGTAGACTGTATGATTGACAGTTGACAGCTGAACGAGGCTTGGTTTCAATGAATTCAGTGTTTCAGTCATTTCTGTTACTTGTTTTACATATTTGACATTGTTTTTTAAATCCATCCATCCATCTATTTTCTAATCTGCTTGTCCTCACGAGTGTCACGGGCATCGTTTTTTCCATCACTCAAATTTGGCGGGGCTGTTCGCAACACTTCTTTGTGGTGTGTCAAATTTAGAGGTAATTTTCATCTATTTTGGTAGAACCCGTTATCATCAGTAAATGCTTTCTCGTTCAATCCAATTTTAAGTGCAGTCTAGGAAAACTGTGTAGTCTACAAGGCTTTCTGCGATGCTGCTCATTCAATTTAAGGGACCAATTCAGTACAAGGTTCGTAACCATTTTGAGGATCCTTTTGTAAACCTGTATGAGATAGGACAGCGAGAAAGAATGAAAATGGTCAAGCAAGGTCTGCTTCCCAGAGGTCTTTGACCTGATAAGACCGCCTGGAAGAAACAGAGAGGTTACTGAGGGGTCAGAGTCACGTTACGGTGGGGGGGGGGGGGGGGGGGGGTCGCAGATAGTCATGCGGGATATCTCACGAGCTTTGCAGTCGTAAAACCACAAAAATGTGGATCTGTCGCGCTCTCTTTCCATATACATCTTGGAATTGTTGAAAACAAGGTAATTAAATGAATAATAAATGAAGTACATGGATCATATGTGTGTGGTCCTGTCTTGCTTTATGGAAGAAATGAGATGTGTGTCAGGTTTCAGATCTATTTCAAATACTCTCAACTTTCACGTCTATTCCTCCAGAACTGGGAGGAACACACTGTAAGTGTGACATAAATTCAAGTCACAAGGAAGTACGGCAGGAATAAAGTCAGTGTTAAATTACCGGGTCCAAAGTTCGACATTTGGAGCCGTTGAAACGTGACAAAAGTGGTGGTACAATTTGAAGTTGAAGCAAACTTTTCTAGAAGAAAATTCCTCAAAAAATAAACTTGGAGTTCAAACCATGTGTGACATCATGCAAATTTCATCAGACATCAGATCAGTAAGCATTTGAATCATGAACTTGTATGTACTGAGACCTAGAACAAATGAAGCAGCTTGAAATTCGATCACATAATCATTTCTATGTGGAACATCGATTGTAATGAGAACAGCTTGGAAGGTAACCAGCATTATAGCTCAGATTGTGTTCAACTTTGGAGTTACCACTGTAATTGACTGATCTTTAGTTCTAGTATCAAAGCTCATGTTACACCAGGTACAATATGAAGTGCATAATCTAACACAAGTGCACACAACTCAATTGTTTATTTTTACTTTCCCCCTCAAAATAAAGATTTTTTTTTCCCATCAGAGTCATGCAGGTTATAATGGTCAATATTCTTAACCATCAGATCAACGCTCACATCTGTCCAACATTGCTTGTGGAAGCTTCAGTTATTCATGAGAGTTCAGAGCGCCCACATGGAGCGGCTCGCGTTACCCCGTCCTACAACTCTACACTAGCAAACTGGTACACTGCTCACAATAGTTTACTCTCGTCACAACAAGGGAGTCACTTTGTGACTGAAACATTCCATCTCACGCGCGCGCACACACACACGCACACACACACACATGCACGAATAAGAACTCCATGGCAGAGGTGGAGGATACAAAATACGGCCATGAAAAAATATGATCCATCCATTTTCTGAAAGGGGCGGAGGGGTGTCCCCCGCCTACTGCCGGAAGACGCCCCCCCCCCCCCCCGCGACCCTTGTGAGGATAAAGCAGATCATATGTGTGTATACATAAAACAAATTTTTTAAAACTGCAGCCTATGTGAAATGCAAATGCATTCTACAACATCCCAATGTTGATTGGAGTTTGATTGATTTTACTAATCATCACCAACATAACTATACATTCAATGCATTAGTAAAATAATTATGCAATAAAAGTATTTCACATGTTAAAATGAAATTGGATCAAAATAAATGCTTGAAATCAAACACTTCGAAAAGATCAAATGTAACTGCATGAAAAGTTACATGATCCTCACCAAATGCATTGCACTTGATAAAAATCAAAATAAACGTTTCGAACACTGTCACATTATGCACGTTATTATTTTCACTATTATATCACTTCATTATTTCAGTGATTCTTCGCAAATAAGTGGTACCCAACATGAACTATGTCAGCTAATGAGCGTTGAAAACTTTGATGCCCATTCTTCGGATGTGCCATGAAAAAGCATGCTCTCACTGACCATACATAGTCCATGCATAGGTTCCATCGCCCTACTCGCCAATGCACGTTGCCGCATGATGGCACTGGCTCACTTATTAAATAATATTAAAAACAAATAATACACTGGGCTTGATGTTTGGATGACGTAACATCCCCCCCCCAATTCCGCCCCAAATTGCCTCCTGTCTCTTTAATTCACTTTATCCTCCTCATTATCCAACTACAGAGAGCCACTCAATTCAAATTGTAGAAAAATCCCCAAGGAATCGGGTCTCTCTAGCTGGGGGGTGGGTGCCCCCATGTCTGGGATGACTACCGGCTTGAGTGTAGTAAAGGTCTTTGTTAAGCTGTCCTGCTGCTGAAAATATCTGCTGTTGAGGCACAATGGCGACAAACAGCCACATGTGAGCTCAGCACTGAGCAGTCAATCTTTAATTAGTGATTGCATTTAAAAAAAAGAGGGGTGGGGGGTGGAAGATGGCAGGCCTCTTTTAGGGCTGCTAAACTGTTCCAAAAGTGCAGGAAAAAAACTGAACCATGTATCAAATGTACTTTATTCTGATTTACTCCATAAAACAGTCCCACCCGGCCCCAAACTAATTATGTGTGTCGATTACTGACAAACATTAACTTGATTACAGTGTCCAAATGGCCACTAATAAAGCAGATGCCATGCAGTGTTTTGTTCTTTTCTCAGCTTACTTACCTTTTCAGCTCTTGACAGCTCCCTCACAAAGTCCTGACATCCTCAGCAGAATTCTCCTTCTTTCGGGTATCCATCCATAGTGTGTCCAAGACAACTGTCTACTATATATGTCGCAGAAGTCATGGATGCTGCCACTGGTTTTGCTTTCACATGTGAAGAGAAACCCAACAGGACTTTTGTGGTGTGTGTGTGTGTGTGGGCAAGGTAGCAGCCACCAACAACACCACCACCACCTCAATCAAGCATGGTGCCTTATTCAAACAGTGCTCCTGGTGTGGAAACACTCGTGACCTGGAAAACATGGAGTGGATTCACTAGAGTGGATTCAGTCACTTCACAGTATCAGAGAAGGAGAGCCCCGTTTCGCAAAAAAAAAACATATTTATGGGAAAGTTGTTCATTCGGTTACTGTTCTTGTTCATTAAAAGTGTCAGTTACAAGGTAATTTATGTGAGAAAAAAATATTTAGAGACCCATCTTTAACTTGGAAGGTTGGGGGATGCAAAGATTGGGTAATTCGTAAATGAGGTAAACTAAATGTTTATATGTGTATATGGAAGGTATGGGAAATTGTTAATTATAAATAGTGAATGTTCATTGTTAAAATCCATTATTTATAATTAATACAATTATAATCAACAAATGGCACGGTGGGAAAACTGGTTCGCGCGTCGGCCTCACAGTGCAGAGGTGCAGGGTTCGATTGCGGCTCAGGCCTTCCTGTGTGTAGTTTGCACGTTCTCCCCGTGTTTGCGTGGGTTTGCTGCGGGTACTCTGGTTTCCTCCCATATTCCAAAAACTTGAGGACTTGCCTTAGTGCAACTCGGCCATGGTTTCCTTCCCACTCCTCTCAGTGTGACAGTACAAAGTCTGGCAGCCCACAGATGCACCTTACAATTTAAACCAGACATCCAATAGCGAGCCTCCTCGGCCTTAACAGTCACTCGTGACATTTGCACAACAAAGGAAGGCCCTGGTTGATTCATCAACGCCCCCCACACTCCCTCTGTCCATGCTCTTCACACACACGCACACCCCCTTTCACCTCCTTTCGCTTACCCTGGTGACTCCTCCTCCTCTTGTCTTTTGTGCTTGGTGACCAAAAATCCGCCTGTGACCCTCCTCCTCCTCCTCCTCCGCCTTCTCCTCCTCGGCCGCCACTAATCTCCTTGTGTGCCCGTTGGGATTGAGTGCTTCAGTGCACCCTCACGGGACACAACACGCTCTGGTCTCATTTGCAGAAAAGCCTCTGTGTGGTGTCATTTTGGTCCGCATGTAAACACAGATGCAGGGAATTTGCTCTGTTTGACAGTGATCACTCATTAGGTAAAACATATTTTGCTTTGTGGGCAATTGACATAATTTTCTTCTCGTATTTCGACGCTAATGCATCCATTAGGATCCCAACCCTACGTCCCCACAGACACACATACAAGGTTCCCATGGGGTCGCAGTAGGCTTTGTATTTCACATTGAGTGGCTCTCTAGCAACAGTGATCTCACAGGAGGGGCAAGTGGACCATGCGGTATCCAGAGGCACACATACACACTGATTTTTTTTGCTCTGACTTGTGAACACAAATTTGGCATGCAAAAGTATAATGGCAAGTGACTCCGCAGTTTGCAGATGAGTAAATAGCAGTAAATATTCTTCCAAAAAAAAAAAAAAGATTGCCACCCTCAGATGAAGTTACTATCAAACTAACCATAAACATTTAGTTTTTTCAAACATTTTTCTTTTCTGATTGGTATAAAAATGATTTAGTAGATATAAACACATAACGGGGTAGGACTAGATAAGTTTTTTACTTCATCCTACTCCTTGAACATAATAACTGTGTTGAATGAAGACTGATTTCTTTCTTTTTACTTTTTTATCTACCTTATTTTCTGTCAAATTATTACTGTATATGTTTTATGTTCAATAAAACATAGAGAACTGCGTGTTTTATTCCGCTAGCATTATTAACATCCGTTGGGAAACACGGTAAGCACGTAGGCTAACAATTAGCATGTTTGTGTTGGTGTTGTTACCCTTTAAACAATGGATATATTTACACAAACTGGGTACTAAGAGGCATATATTATTTACCCTCTGCGAAGATTGACGAATATTACTTCCGTATTGAGAAGGTGAGAGAGGAGCTGGCCAAGTCAGGCCCAACTGAATGAGCAGCACAGGAAGCACCGAAGAAGGAAGAGTGATAACAAAATGTTTAAACTGGATTCTTTTATTTGCACCAGTATACGTACCAGTATATATGTTTTTATAAGCATAATTTTATAGAATGCTAGAAGTTCCTTTTGGCTTTTTCTTTATTTTGATGTTAGCTAAATGTCTGAATGCACAGAGTGGTTGCTTTCCAACCTAGAGTTTGGTGATTTGATCCCCGGCCATTGCGACCATGTCCAAGTGTCCTTGAGCAAGCTACTGAATCCCCAAGTGCAAAAAGTTAATAATTAATTCCCTCAAGGATGGTATGGTGGTAGATTGGTTAGCACGTCCACCTCACAGTGCACAGGTGCAGGATCCGATTCCGGCTTCGGCCTTCCTCAGTGGAGTTTGCATGTTCTCGCCGTGCCTGCGCGGGTTTTCTCCGCGTACTCCGCTTTCCTCCCACATTCCAAAAACATGCATGACAGGTTATTGGGACAGTCTAAATTGTCCCTAGATGTGATTCTGAGTGCGAATGATTGTTCATTTATGTGTGCCCTGCGATTGGCTGGCAACCAGTTCAGGGTGTCCCCCGCCTACTGCCCGAAGACAGATGGGATGGGCTCCAGCACGCCACGCGACCCTCGTGAGGATAAGCGGATTAGAAAATGGATGAATGGATAATTCAGTCAACCATTGCACTGAATGTTTGATGTTTCTCATTCGCTGGCATTATTAACTGCGACCAAAATTTGACATGGATTGTATTTACTTTAAATGGAAATTAATTCACAAAAGAAAAACAAAACAAAGAGGTTGTATCTACTCATCAGGTCTTCCGAAAGATCCTCCGTATCAGTCGGAATAATGCATTGTCCCGCAAAGTCTTGACGACCCTCTTCCATTGGCTCTCCTCCTTCCACAGACCCAAACGCTTCTTCTCAGCTTTGACCTCTGCCCTGTGCAGCCGCTTGTGCAGACGCCAGTAGAAGCGAGTGTCTGGCGAGAGGCCAGTGACCGGAGCAGTGCGGGCGAGACCCAGACTCAGGGCCTGTTCGTTCACTGAGCGGCGCCATGACGACCCCTGCTGGACAACAGAGGGAGCACAAGTAGAATAAACATTGTTTGGGTTATTTGATGGGAGAAAAGAAAAGTTCACCTTGTTGAGAGTCACAAAACAGTGCAGCGTGTCGTCTTGTCGACTAATTAGCTTCAACCACACCGTCTGAGTGGGAAGTACGCTCCTCTGGAGCCATAACTTGCCATCTGCTGTCAGATCCACGCCGGCCAGGTTCACAAGCAAGGATGTGGAGGGTCCACCTGGCCACACAAATGAACACAATATTTAAGTACAGAAACTGGACACACACACCAAAGGGTCCACACCACAATGTTTACTGTTCTATTTTTTTTTAATTTACTGGGAATGTAACAAAATATATTAATAGTGTAGATATCAATCTCATCTATCTATCCAGCCATCCATCCATCCATTCATGCCAACGCAGCGCATTTATTGCACTTCAAAGTCTGTGAACTGTTATATCCTACCAGTATTTGATTTGAATAGGGTTCTTCATCTGCTTATTCCTTTCAATTACCGGTAATCCATTTTTGTAGTTATTATGACACTGTGACCTTTTGTAAAACAGACAGACAAGGAATATCCCATCTTAAAAAACAATAAAATAAAACGAATATAAACAATAATAAAAACTTAACTAAAACAAAGCATTTAAAATTACATGATAAAAATTTACAAATTTAAGAATTTAAAAATAACTAATTAATGTTATTATGACTTCAAGATGGCGCAGCGAGAGTGGCTGTCTTTACAGCAGCTCCTGTACCTTTTGTTCTTCTACTTTCTTCCTTTTATAACTTTGCTGCTGTAAATTGGGAATGTCTCCATTGTGAGAGAAAATAAAGGTTTATTATTATTATAACTGAATTTGAACAAGTAAAAATGAAATCAAAAAATAAAATGATAAACCCAAAAGTATAGTAGCCCTGCTTACAACTGGAGTAACCTTATTTGGGGTCAATCAGGAGCACTTTACATGAATTAAAAACTATATCAAGTTAAGTGCAGGCACTCATATGTCAAGTCACCACCATATTTGTGGATTGTCATTATTTGCGACAGGGTTCGGTCGCTCTCCCTGGTGCATAGCGGAGGTTTCACTGTAGTAGTCATAGTTGCAACTGGTATATAAGGAACACATGTGAAGTCTCGTGCAGTTCGTCCTGGTTGCGGTGCATGACAGGGACATCTGAACAAGCCAGCAGTTTTTACGGCGTGATAGTCCAGTTTGTCCTTCACGATGCTGATGGAGCGCATTCGTAAATAAAGACACTCACACACAAACACACACACACACACACACACACACACAAAATGACACTAGCCATGATTTGGTAATTGAACTAATGTGCTGAATACACACTAGAAATGTCACAGTGACATGAGAAGAGGAAGCTGATGTTCCTACATTAGGCAATCATACTGAGAGACAAAAGGAGTCTGCGGATTTAATGCTTTGCATTTACCAGTGTTTCTGGCACATTAAATTGATGGAGTTGGTGTCGTGTCATGTCATACGGATGACCTTTGTGTTTGGTGAGTAAAGGTGACAACAGAGGCAGAGAAATAGGCACGTGTTCCACTTGGAGGCTTTGCTCCTTGACGGAATGAACTATCCCGCGGAGGCTGACGTTGTTCTCTATGAAACGAGCGGGAATCTCAGACGCTGCTTGAAATTTGGTGATCTGAGGAAGAGACCATTACAGGAGATATAAAACATTTACACACCTTACATGTTTTTGTGATATAAAAAGATGAGACTAATATCAATCATTTCAAAATGTTTTCCGCCAATTATTGTGAGCTACAGCCTGTACAGATCAATTGAAAAAAAAAGTAACTTTTTGTGAGGGGAAGCAAAATTAAACAGAGATGATGTGGTTGCAGAAGTGTGTACACGCTCTTAGAACTAGGAATGTGGCTGTCTTCAGAATTAACACAGACATTCAAGCTTATGTTAAATGGGAGTCAGCACAAACCTGCCAACATTTAAAGCCCCACCGATTAACCTGTAATTTTTAGATGTTCTAGTAGGCTTTTCCTGTCAGGAATTTAATTGAAGGAAGTTAGGCTTCCCAGTCAATGACTTCCTTTTTGAAATGGATGCAATCAATTATAGCGGAATCTCAAAAGTTGAACTCAATCTGGTCCATGATTTTGGTTAATTTCCAAGTTGTTCTCATTTTAAAAACATGTATCCATTGGAAACAATTTAAAGTGGATTCATTTGCTTCAGCTTTAGTCCTTATATGTTCATCCTTTATATATGGGCTAGGTGTGTATTGTGACAAGTCGGCCAGGTTGCTCGATTTGCATAATGTCCCACTTGGTCTGCACTCGAAGTAAATTTCTTTGTCACGTTTTTCCATAAATTCTGGTTGGACCGTAAATGTTACCACCACTTGTGGACTGTTTGACTGTGTGTGTGAAGCTGCTGTGTGAACTCTTGTGACAGGTTGAACTCTTACCAGTTTGATGCGCCTTGCAATTAGAATCACCCCAGCAAGAGCAAGCCCGCCACTTATGCTCTGTTTGTGAGACAAGAGATGTGTTATGATCATGACATTGTCACAAAAAACAGAATGCATAAAGCTGTGTACAAATGGTTCGAATGTGTGGAGCTTGCATGTTGTCCACAACCCCAATATGGACAAGCGACACACAGAAAATTGATGGACTGATAAGCATTTGGATGACACCATTCAGACACGATATATACAAATATATTCATTCATTCATTCATCTTCCAAACCGCTTGATCCTCACTAGCGTCACAGGGGGGTGCTGGAGCCTATCCCAGCTGTCTCCGGGCAGTAGGCAGGGGACACCCTGAATCGGTTGCCAGGCAATCGCAGGGCACACAGAGACTAACAACCATCCACGCTCACACTCACACCTAGGGACAATTTAGAGCGTGCAATCAGCCTGCCACGCATGTCTTTGGAATGTGGGAGGAAACCGAATCACCCGGGGAAAACCCACGCAGGACCGGGGAGAACATGCAAAATCCACACAAGGAGGCCGGAGCTGGAATCGAACCCGGTACCTCTGCACTGTGAAGCCGACGTGCTAACCACTGGACTACCGGTCGCCCTATACAAAAAAAATTAAAATAAAAAAAAATATATATATATATAGCGGCCCGGTAGTCCAGTGGTTAGCACGTCGGCTTCATAGTGCAGAGGTACCGGGTTCGATTCCAGCTCCGGCCTCCCTGTGTGGAGTTTGCATGTTCTCCCCGGGCCTGCGTGGGTTTTCTCCGGGTGCTCCGGTTTCCTCCCACATTCCAAAAACATGCGTGGGAGGCTGATTGAACACTCTAAATTGTCCCTAGGTGTGAGTGTGAGTGCGAATGGTTGTTCGTCTCTGTGTGCCCTGCGATTGGCTGGCAACCGATTCAGGGTGTCCCCCGCCTACTGCCCGGAGACAGCTGGGATAGGCTCCAGCACCCCCCGCAACCCTAGTGAGGATCAAGCGGCTCGGAAGATGAATGAATGAATGAATATATATATATATATATATATATATATATATATATATATATATATATATATATATATATATATATATATACATAGAGAGAGAGAGAGAGAGAGAGAGAGAGAGAGAGAGAGAGAGAGAGATTTGTGAGATTTGCAATTCTCCGAACTGCAATAAAACAGGTTAAATTCCAGAATTATTTTTGCTGTAATCCATCTGTTGGATTACCGATGTGTTAGTAATTACGGGTGACACGGTGGAAAAGTAGTTAGCATGTCCGCCTCACGGTACATAGGTCTAAAGTTTGATTACGGCCTCCAACCTTCCTGTGTGTTCGCATGTAATCCCTGTGGGTTTTCTCCGGATACTCCGGTTTCCTCCCACATTACAAAAACATGCATGGTAGATCAATGGAACACTCTAAATGTGTCCAAATGTTTGATTTTGAGTGTGAATAGTTGCTGTTTGTCTATCTGTACCCTACGATTAGCTGGCAATCACTTCAGGGTGTCCTTGCCTACTGCCTGCTGCCCACTGCCAGCTGGGATAGGCTCCAGCACGCCCGCGACCGTTGTGAAGACAAACAACTCGGATAATAGATGGATGGATATTATAACACCGTATAAGTGTGCCTAAGGTTGTGTTCACATCAGTGGAAGAACCATATTGTTGTACGACGTCCGCGTTCAGGAGGTTCCTACCCGCACGAGTGTGAGGTTGTCATCTACCAACCAAGAGATAGTAGACACGATGTTGTGTGACGCCCTGTTTTGTCGCTGTGTTTGTGGCTCGTGCCTTCTCCCATCCTCAGTTTGTGTTTCTCTGCTGGACTCTCGCATGTTGTTGACATGTCGGTTGTAAAGTTGCGGTCGCCGGAAGTCCCGCCCTTTCTTCTTTCTCCGCCCACGTCAGTCTCCGCCCTGTGGACTCATTTGCAAATGACAGGCTGACGTCCAAGTGCACGAAAAGGCGTCATTAAACACGTAAAATATTGTAATATTTTTCTTCTGTATTTATTACAAGAATACTTCTGTCCAGGTAAAGAGGCGGGTGCATATGCTCAGACATATTTTTACTCACGTGTTTTTAATCCCCAGACTAAGCGACAGGATATTTGGATTTGGTGTTTTGCAAATCATGTCATCGATTTGACAAAGAGCATATGTTTAGAATTTTTTTTAATGGAAAAATGTAATGGCCCAAAAAAATGTATAGTTACAGGAATAATTTTGCATCTCAGATTAAAATATGTAGCAAATAAATTTTTATGTATTTGTTTTTGCATTTATATATTTTTTTCATTATCACATACTCATCATTATTTTGTTGCAACTCCCTTTAAAATTTGTGGTGAACAGATATAAGAAATGTGAATGCTGTAGCACAAAATTTTATTTTAAATCTGACATTATTTGCTACTACAGGTATGAGTCATTGCACAATGAATGACACGTGTGCCCCCCACCAAAAACCAAAACTAGACAATGTTGAAAAACTGAAGCTTAACTTTGAAATGCTGAGAAACTAATGTTGAAATATACAATTTGAGACTTCTAATGCCTTAATCTGTTCAGAAAAGTGTTAACACGAGTGAATAATAAACGTTTAGTAGCCTATATATAATATCCTTTTCAATTTGGACATTTTGTTTCTGTTTTTTAATATACATTTCGGAAATGCAAATAATTCCTCAGATGGCCTGAATGAGGTCAATTTTTGAATTTGCAATGGTTTTAATTGGGCAAGAAATGGAACGCGTGGTGTTAGTATCTCTTAAATTTGGGTTTTTATTGAGAACAGTTGGGAATTTGATTAGATTTTTTTTTCTAGCTGTTCCGAGTAAGTTTAATAATTTGAACCTGAAAGTGTTTAATTTGGTAAAGAAATGTGGAAGGGGGATTATGTAAAACATCATTGAATTGTGTGAACAGTGAAATTGTGGGAATTGTACTGTGAAAAGTGTAGAATTTAGGGAACGTGAGAATTCTCAGAATATAGAATAGTTTGAATTGGTCACGAAATATGGAAGTGGGAAAGAGTTCAGCAAAATATCTCTGAAACGTGGGAATTCTAATGTGAAAGTTTGACATTTGGTGAATTTTATAGTGAGACGTGGAATTGGGGAAATGCATGATTTTTGGGACAGAATTATGTATTATGAATTTTATTGTGAAAATATGTGAAGGGGGACATTCTTGGAATACGGAAAATTGATCTCAGCGTGTTCCGAATGATCTGAATAGGATTGGATTTGGAATGAGAATAATGTGGAACATTTTTGACTGTTTCGCTGTGAATGAATGATGTGTGGGGGGAAGAATGTAGAATTCTAGGACTGGAAACTTTTGGAATGTGAAAACAGGTCCTGCTTTGTTATTTGAAATAATTCAATAATTTCGAATTATTTGACTTGGTGGAGAAATTTTAGCAAGAGTAATGGAAAACTGTGTGAATAACTGATAGAAACAAAGTTTTGTGTGCGTGCGTGTGTGTGTGTGTGTGTAAAGTAGCCTATGCACATCGACACAATGCTATTCGAACGTGTTGAAGTGAGTATCGTGTCGGCCGGAGACATCATCGAGGGGGTAAGCACCAGTGACAGTAGTATGACAGATGCAAGTGGAGCTTTCATCTTGTAAACTGTGAAGTGCGACTTGAAGCCTGATGACGCCCCCATTAGCGGCAAATGGCCAATCAGAGCCGAGAGGCAGACTTGTCCTCCTGGCCGCCATTAAAGAATTCAATCCATGAGCTGAAATAATGGAAATCTGCTGGAGCCAAGGAGCTCAAGCAGGGGGGCGCGCAAGCCGATGAGTAGCCTCGCCGTTTCGCCCTTTACTTCCTTTTCTCGGGGGGCCGTTTTCTGTGGGATCGCTCGGGGAGCAACATGGTGCTTGCTAGCGAAACGGCGGGGCGGCTGAGCTAATTGTTTTATGGAAGCTAGCGTTGTTGGACCTCTGGTATGTTAGCTCGTCTGCTAGCAGGCTAGTAGAGACCAGGGGGAGGGGAGAGACAGACACACAGACAAGACAGACACACAGAGTTCCTGTGCCTTGAAATTGTTTCAGATCAGCTAGCAACCATTAGCATTAGCGCTTCGGGGGCTGAAGTTTCTCTCTGTCTTTCTCACTCTTTTTTTGGGGGGGTGGGTGACTTTCGGAGCTCCCCGTTTTTTTGCACCGCGAATATCACTTAGTCAGCGGTAGTCAATCCGGGTCATGTTAACTCGTGCTATTTTAGTATTTACGGTAATGTAGCCCCCGCCAGCTCACTCACTGGAAGCCCACGGAACAATACATTTTAAATCGGATCGATGAATCGTTTAGCTCGATGCTTGTCTTTGCGATCCATGACGTTGGCTTAGCTTTCGGGCTAGCGGCTGCGGCTAGCGCCGGCTGGAAGTTCCCTGGCTGAGGAGCGGCGGCTGGTCGTAGAAGCGCTACCCCCCACCACCACCCCGAACGAGCAGTTCTTGTGTGAGACCATGGACTTAAAGGTTCCGACGACGCAGTGACAAGGATGACTTCGTGCTTTGTACCAAACGGGGCCAGTTTGGAGGACTGCCATTCCAACCTATTCTGCCTGGTAAGAGAGAGAGAGAGAGAGAGAGCGCGAGAGAGTTGTGTGTGTTTGTGTGTGTGTGTGACTGTGTATGTGTCTGTGTGGCTAGCCCGGCTCGTTAGCTGCGCCCGCTGAGGCCACAGAAAGCCATTTTGGCTAATCAGGCTGCCGAGCTTTGTAACGTCACTTGCAGACTGGCGTGAAGGCATCGGGGCCTGCAATTTGCAAATAGTGATCTCGGCCAACTTCCATAATAGGAGCAGTACACACACTGCGGGGCCAAGTGGTGCCCACTCGCCTTGTGAATCGGGTTAGTACGCCGCGTAGTGTGCACACAATACGCTGACATTAGCAGTAATTACGAGCAAGTCTTACTACAAACAGTGTTAGACGTGCCCGTCAGCTGTTAACTGCTTTACCTACTAATCGGGTTCGACTGACGTGCGCTCCTGCGTTGCCAACTTGACCCATTAGTCAAGATTGTGTGTCATTTTTCCAAGCAAGCCTGTTTCTTTTGTGACTTTCACTCACAGCTGCTCATTATGCGTGTTGACTGTGTTTAGTCAATGTAATATTGTGCATGAAGCAAAAGAGAGCACGTTTAGCCTTTCTGTATGAAGTTTGCATGTTCTACTTTGTGGTACTCTGGCTTCTTCCCACATTGCTGGAACATGCATGTCAGGTTAATTAAAAACTCTATATCAGTAGTGCGCACACTTTAACAATAAGGGAGCTACTTAAGAAATGATCAAATGATCTATCTACAATAGAAATGCAAAAAATTTATCAATGTATTGAGAATTCTCCATATCCAGTACAATATATTTTGATGTAGCTTGCATAAGTCATATTGCACTGCAGAGTGCAACTAGTGCACATTTTCTGTCCTTACTTTCTTCTCATGACTTGCACTGAATGAAATGGGCCAGGGATGCATAGTTCGAACAGTCGCTACTGATAGCGAGCCGCAAGCACACTTCCAAATAATCATCAGTCATGGTGGAACAGTACTGCTCTGTAACTTGTTTTTAACAACAGCCTAAAATGTCGCCTCAGATTTTCCTTCTTTGGGGTCGCCATAGTGCACTGGCAGATGAGGCAAACACACTTCAAAAATGACGTGAGAGAAGTAAAAGTCCTCCTCCCACTCAGTGCATGGAGATGTTTGGCTTGCTTTGTCCCAAAATCATTTTTCTAATTATATATATTAAATATGTTATGTGTAGAATAGACAAATCATATTGGAGGCTAATAAGGCAACTTCTTAGTTTGATAGAAGATAGCAGATAGCGCTGTTGAATGTGAAGTGTACGACAGGTGTATGACTAGCTGCCTTTATGTCAGTGACAACGTTCATAAATGGATGATGATGATGGTTGACAAACGTCTACTTGCTTTTTTTTGCCTCTTCTGTTGACAAATAATTTTATTAGAATAGTGTAAAACTGGGAGAGCTAGCAATGGGTAAACGAATGTTATCACACAGCACTTGGATGAATGGAGTAATAGTGCCATTTCACAACAGAATGAATCGGGTCTCCATGCAAACACCTCACACGTTTATGATAAAACACTTGGCCTCCTATGCAAGGAAAGACTCCCACTAATGAGAAAAAAAACACCTAAGAGTATTGTGGGCAGCCTTCTGCCTTGACCAGTTGTTTTGAGATGGAGTGAGAGAAGTCAGGGACAGAGAGACAGAAGAGAGAGAGAGAGAGAGAGGACTGCAACTAGGGTAAGGGCTTGTATTATTTGTCTTCAGCCTCACATCAATCCTTTTATTTTTTTCTCCTCAAGGCTGATTTGACCGGAATCAAATGGCGACGCTTTGTGTGGGAAGGGCCCACCTCGTCGCCCATCCTCTTCCCCGTGACCGAGGAGGACCCCATCTTGTGCAGCTTCAGCCGGTGCATGGCAGCAGACGTGCTGAGCGTGTGGCGGCGGCACCACACGCCCGGGCGCCGGGAGCTCTGGCTCTTCTGGTGGGGCGATGACCCCAGCTTTGCCGAGCTCATCCACAACGAGCTATTGAGTGAGTGCGCAATAAGATAGATAAGTAAGATATATTCGGTCAAATGTAACAACGCACAGGTAGAATAAAAGCAAGGGGGGGGGGGGGAAAGTGCTTCAATTTACCATTTCAAAAGCAAGACATTTTTTTTCCCATTGCCGTTTGGATTATACAACATCTGATGTGTTGTGAGTCAGTCCTCCAAAGCTGTGTGGAATCTGCTGGCTTTCGGCCACTGGAAATTCAGGACGGTATGTAGCAGCTTTCCTCAAAAACGCGAGTGGAAATTTGATTTTCGGCGAGCCATTCAAGATGACCTGTTTTGGGGTTTTAAAACTAATTTCTTTATGACTGGGATACGCCTTCCTGGAGAGGGGTCGGCGCAGATGAGGGTTGACATGATCCTGAGCCTGACACTCAGCAAATGAGCCAAAAACAACAGAGTTTTGTTGTTTACTTTCAGGCCACTGCATTAGGCACACCTGGAGAATTTTAACACAGGCCTTCCACAACACTTCATGACAATTATTATTATGTGACACCGCCCCCAAAATATGTTTTCCTACAGTTCAAGTCCAGACTTACCCACTCACGCTCTTGAAATACAGTCTATACACATAAGGGCATGAATAAATATACATGCTTTGACTTATTTTGAAGTCATTGGACTTGTCAGTGAAGATAAGAAAAAATCTTGAGCGAAGGCAGGTGCAAGGCTAGACGATGTGGCGGTTACTGTGCGCTTGTACGGAGGCCGACGGTGACTGTTCGACACACTACCCAGCCATAGGAGCTGAAGTCCGTCTCCAGGTACTGCCTAGGAAAGCAGTGCATCTACAACTCTTCAAAATAATTAAGGGGGGGGGGGGCGTTAGGCTTCAGATACTTGGATATAATCCTCAAATAACAATAAATGTGTTCCAATTGCTTTGGACATAAAGTTTTACCCGCAATTTGGCACAGGATTACTGTATTCTATGTAAACAAGAAGTTCTGACATCGTCTTTCAAAAGATATTTCACCCGTGCCGCCCATACAGTTGAAACCTGACAGACAACTTTTCTCGCGGTTAAGTACACAGTATGAGCATACCTGTTGGGATAAGTGCTTGTGCATTTCCAGTTTTCTAACATCTGCGGCTCCCTCTAGGCGAGGAGGACGGCGAGTGGGAAAGCGGCCTGTCGTATGAGTGTCGCACGCTCTTGTTCAAAGCCATCCACAACCTGCTGGAGCGCTGCCTCATGAACCGCGGTTTCGTACGCATCGGCAAGTGGTTTGTGAAGCCCTATCGGAAGGATGAAAAAGTCATCAACAAAAGGTAGCCTTTCCTGTTCCCTCGTTGCTGCATTCAGATGGTGGTCTCTCTCTCTCTCTCTCTCTCTCTCTCTTTCTCTCTCTGTCTCTGTCTCTCTCTCTCTCTGTCTCTCTCCCCCTTTTTTTTTTTTTTTTTTAAACCAAAGCTATTCCCTTCCTCTTCCATTAAATGCTCAAGGCCCCTAAACATGCCTCAGGGCAAATGAAAATTAGGGTAGTAAAATTGCACACTTTGTTGCTGAGTGACGAACCACTTGTCTGTTTGCTGCTTTTTCAAATCAAGCTGTATCTACAAAGTGCTTTTAAAGCAGGGAACTCAAGAGCAGGGCTTGGCGATTTAGCAAATATATCATAAAGGCTTTTCTTTCGCTTCGCGGATTCCGTTGTCACGCACTGTTCCCGTTAATAAGATGGTGGTGAACAGAGAAGAACTAGTATCCTAAAGAGGTACCGCTTTGGCAGTCATTTGAGATTGGTTCAGATTTACAGCATCAGTCGATGAGCAGCAAAGATTCCACTGTAAAGTAAAGACTGTTGAAACTCAAGCGTGAAATATGAGCTGAAGTATTTGATGTAATTTTATGTGCGACAAAGGAGAGCCCCGTGGAAGACGAGCAATGACTCGATCTTGCTGAACATTGTCATGAATCCGGCACGCGTTTCCGTGTTGCAAAAGCAGTCCTTCATCCGCACATTGATCCACATCAATGGTGGTAAATGGCATACAATCTGTACTACGGCTGCACGATATATTGAAAAAATATATACTTATTTGCGATAATGGTCTGTGCGGTATGCGTATTGAAACCATCTGAAATAAGTTTCATATGGACTTGCATGGTTTTTATCTGACTTGGACCATTCAGATGCAACCTTAAATGCAAATCTCCATCCAATAAGTGATCAGCATGCAGGGGCATCACTAAGAAATAACTACGCGCTGTACAGGCAGATGTTCTCATTCGTAGTACTGTTTAGGGGCTTCCCACCCCACGACGTTTTTCACTTGTTCGCAGTGGGGATTATCTGGAAAAGCGGCACTTGCAGATGTTCATGTTTGCTGCTTTGGGAGCTTGAAGTGTCACACTCGTTAGCAAATAACAGATTGCGATGCCGTAGTTGGTCGGCGGGTTGAGGTTGCTTGATAATTTTCCAGAGTTGCTTTGTCATCAGCAGATGTGTGCCATAATTAAGTGCATTAAATCACCGTTGTCATAAATTGTGAACCTCCTCTGCCGTGAGACTGTCTTCTATGTGCGCCAATCCATGACGGAAGGAAACACGCCTTTTGGAGAGCAACCCGGCCGGCAGTTCAGTTAGCAAAGCTGGCCTTCTTGTCTTGTCTATATTTCTGCGCACTCTGCCAAAACATGTTGACTGCACCACCCTGATCAGACTACACTGGATCCGGGCCAGGCCTAATTAAAAGAAATGCGATCAAAAGTAGCTGACAATGTGTTCAGTCCGCATGCTTGTTTTACCGCAGCCGGGGCTCTTAGCACATTGCGCTGTATAGTTGACTTCCATATTTCTCAGATGATGTTGAACAAGTTCACTCAAATGATCAAGAGAGTCAGTATTCAGTTGAGCTCTCTTTAATCTTTTTCAATGATTGTCACTCTTTCATGGTAGAAATGACCAACAGCGTCGTGGGGGGTGTTAAAATAGCTGCCAAAGTCTTACAGTACGTTAAAGTTTTTGTTTTTTAATAAAGGAAAGAAGCTTCACGTGGTTGCAAATGTAAAGTGGATTGAATTAGTTTTGGGGTTTTTTTCCCTTTCTGACAAACACCGAATCAATCATGTCTGGCCAAGATTCAGTATAGTGTAGCAGTAAATGTATATTGCCTTTTATTTATTTTATTTTAAGGCCTTTTTTAAGACCATTTTCGGCCCTTGTTGGCCAATAAACAGGGTCAGCCTTTGGAAAATGCTGAGCATGCACTGTGGTTTTACAGCAACTATGTCAACAAGTACTATCTGAGGGCACTTGGCCGCTTCGAGAAATGAAAGCTACTGATGGCTTTTGTCGTATTATTTCAAGGCCGTACACATTTTTTCCCCGGCCTTTTTCTTTTTATGCTTTTATTCAAGAAATTGCCTGATAAAAGGACTGATGGTCTTATTGGAACACATTTGAAGCAGTCAGATGGAAGCTATTGAGAATATGATTCCTCATCGTTTGTTCATGATTTCAAATGCCCCCCGCTACAAGAGATTCACTTGACACCTCGTTCCAAACTGTCATTGTGCTGTTTCAAAGCCCTAATCCTACTGTATTAAATGTGGCACTGTGTGTCTCTCACCCCATCACAGCGAGCACCTGTCCTGCACATTCACATTTTTTGTGCACGGTGACAGCAGTGTGTGCACGAGTGTGGAGATTGCGCAACACCAGCCTCTGCAATGGCTGAGTGAGGATCACCTGAGCCTTGCCCAGCAGAGCTCCAGCCCGTTGCAAGGTAGGTCTGTGCGGATCACACTCATGTTTTGACACAATGATTCTTTGTTTACATGTACTTTGTGTTCCAGTCATCTTAAGCCCGTACGGCTTGAACGGGACTCTCACGGGCCAGGGCTTCAAAATGTCGGATCAACCCACTCAGAAGCTCATTGAAGAGTGGCGGCAGTTTTATCCCATCGGCCCCAATCCCAAGGAGATCCAAGAGGAAAAGATGGACGACGGCGACTGGGAGAATGACTCCCTGGCGGCCGTGAAGGTCCTTGTTGGTGAGGCATCACACATTTGAAATAGCTGAACAATCAATCAAATTCAAATAGACATTGAAATGTAATAGAACTGGATTTTCCAACTGCGAGGCTGAAAATTGGTTTAAAAAAAAAGACAGAGACTTGCTTCATTTCGATCAGTTGGTAAGCTTTGTATTATGCTATTGATGGATATGGAATCGAAATAAGTAAAGCGCTTAAGACGTGCAGTCCACATGTTTACATATCACTCTTTCATGACTTGAAAAGTTGAAGTGATAAAGCCATAGATTTGTTTGCATACAAGACCAAATCATTAATAAATTCAAGTTGTGATTAATTTCTTGCTTATGTTAAAAATATGGAAATAAGACCTAAAAATAATTGCTTAATAAATCACACTCACAATATTGACGAAAAGAAAATCGCAGTTAATTTTTTTTTTTTCCAAACCAGCCATCATTCATTTGAAGCATTTTACTTGTCCGCGTTGTGAGTTTTTGGACGTGTGTGTTTCTCTTCCAGCCGGGGTGAGGATGGTGTACCCTTCCTGCCTGGTGCTCCTCCCCCTGACGGACCTCCCCCCAGTCGTCCCTCAAGGCGCATCCAACACCTCAGGAAGCATGTCCAACGCCCAACCAGGCCAGGCCTCTCACAGAGATCCCGCCATGTCCTCTGTCACGCTGACACCACCAACATCACCAGAAGAAGCTCAGACTGGTTCGACTTCACCGATTTTTCCCAAATATATACGACAAAAATAGCACGATACATTTTCAATGGGAAAATTGATTTCACATCCAAGTAAATTGGTCACAGCATGCATTGAATTGATACATTGACTTACCACTGTTGCAAATGATTTGTAAGTGAATACACTCCAAAGACACAGAAATGTACCACCTGTCCCAGCTTTTTGGGGAAAGTGTCGCAGCCATAAAAGTCAAATGAATATTTCCTCAAAACAAAGAAGTATATCAGTTTGAACATTAAAGATCTTGTCTTTGGAGTGTAATCAATTAAATATACCTTTTGAGAATGCTTTCCAAATCATTGTACGTTTTTTTAACAACATGCCAACTTCCTTGGAATTGGTTTTGTATCAGTGTATAACATATTTGTCTTGCCTCTATTGTAGACTATCAGCCAGCACAGAGGTGGCATAAATTGTCCTCTGCATCCGACGGCTACAGTTCAAACAACACTTTTCACGGAGGGAAAATTCCTCGCAGGCTGGCCAGCCACATGGTGGAGTCCGTTTGGCAGGAGTATAACATAAACCGCACTGGGAACAAGTACATCAAAGCATTTCTTTCAATCAAAAAAAAAAAGAAACATGACAGGAATTTCTTGTTAAATGTAATTTCTGACATTGATAGGAGGAAGTTTACAAACTTGACCAACGGGACCTGTGAGGAGGAGGCAGACAAAACTGTGCTGTGGGATTTCGTGGAGCCCGTCCACAGGCCACATTGCAATTGTTCAAGGTATACCCATCAAATATTGTGGTTCTGGTATTTCCTCAAATCGTGTCATCTGTGATTTCCAACCACGGTGCCGTGGCAGCAAATTAACGTCTGCGGGATTTATTAATGACAAATACTGTATATCTTTGTTCATCTATCTTTGCCAGCGTCTTATTATGACCTGTAGAACAATCTAATGCTCTTACATTAGATGGCAGAAGGTACAAGAAAAACTGTAAGCGATGACTTCCTGTTAGTACCTGTACTTTCTGTTTAAACAGGCCCAGACTTCACACTGAGTCAATTGGGAAAAAAAACATTAATCAACTAATGAACGCTGAAAAGAGCGCAAGCAAGTTAATCAGAGAGAAGTATCATTTAGTTATAGAAGGAAAAAAGATTTGAAAATGCATTTGTATTGGAAAAAGGTCTTCCCACTAATGATCTCCTAATCCCCAAGAAACGCCCAATTCTCATAAGAGTAAATTAATATCCTGGTCAGTATATGAGTAAACACCATACAGAATTTTGTTACTAGATTTTATATGAGAGAATGCCTGAAGTTATGTCTTTTTTTTTCTTCACCCCCCTCCTCACTTAGACATAAAAATCAGAAGCAGCGACCCAACAACACCTCAGGACACCCGCCGTTGTCAGGCCAGCCCACCCCGCCAGCCCCAAAGCACAAGCTGGCCGAGAAGCTGGAGAAGGGCGAGAAGCAGCAGAAGAGGCCGCAGACTCCCTTTCACCACCGTAACTCTGTGAGCGACGAGCAGCTGCTGGACCCTCAGACCCAGAGGCTTTGTCTGCGAGGGCAGGAAGAGGGCTCCTCTTACCCAAGCCTGCACCACGTGGACACCACGGCGCCCCCCAAAGCACCCACGCTGCTCACCCACGGTCTCCCCACCGACCTCGTCGGCTCGCCGCCACCTCCGCCGCTCAGCCCGCACCCCTGTGACCACGCTGATGGCGACCTGACCCCGGGCGGCATGAAGAACTCATCGCCCATTCACCAGCCCTTTTACCCGCCTTCAGTGGAGCCTTGCGTGCTGCCACAGAAGAGCTCATCGGAGGAGCCCCCTCCAGAAAACATGGCCATGCCTTTACCCTTACCCCCACCCTTTAACGATACGTTGGAGCCCACGGTTTTCATCGGTTCCGCCGTCAACCCTAACGAAGACCCCGGACACAACCCCTGGAAGTATTTCAACCTACCGAGGAAGAAGGCATCCATCTTTCACACGCCTCTCCTACCTGTGGATAAAGTACGAGATGATGCTGGAAGCGGCACGGGAGCAGAAAGTGTCGTGTCGGTTACAGAGTAAGCACTTTACCAGCACAGATGAGAAAAGTATTCACATTCTGTACTTGAGTAGAAGTACAATTTCTTTTGTTAAAAAAACAAACAAATATTTTATTCATGTAAAAGTATAGGCTCTGAAAATGTACTTTAAAACTCATTCAGTGCCAGCCAATTCTGGACCACGCCCGAAAAGACGTTTAAAAACGTCTTTGGGAGTGAATCAGTTAAAGAGTAAAAATACGTATCTTCACTGGTCACATCAAATGTCCCCTCTCCCCATCAGATAATTTGAAGACTATTAAAGTTGAAAGATTGGCAGTAAATGATTGTGCATTTTAAACGCTACGGGCATTACTCTATTTTACTCAATGCAAATTATGTTATGGCATTCTGAATAGTGTGAGATACTACCCTTCATCATAAATTCCTCTGTGCCGTGTCTTATCCCAGAGTTGAGAGGTGATTAGTTCAAGCTACGTTTTACCTTGACATTTTCAATTGAAATGTCTTCTGTGTGCTGGTGAGGAGCACTGCACGCTTCTGAGTTTTTCTAGCCAATTGCATGTCATCTTATAGCATTGACATTGAGCCAATAACAAAGTGGGCGTGCGGTAAAAGCAGTAAAACTTGAGATGATTGGCAGAGCCGAAAGCCAGCTATGTTAGTTGTTTCTTCAAGGCGTAATCCATTAATTCTTGTGATGCTTTAAAAGCTTTTTTAAAATATTAAAAAAAAGAACATTCCTGTTTTGAAAATGTACTCATTAAAAAGCCCAAATACTGGAAAATGAATACAAATCAATATACACGTTACAGGAAAAAAGCTACTCGGATACTGTAATGAAGTATTTGTATGCCATTACTTCCCATATCTCTTTACCAGCAATATGCTGTACATTGGAATGTAGACGCCAAGCAAAAATGACATCAAATCTCCTTTTCAGGTTGATGGCAGGCTCCATGCAGCCTCTTAAAGTGTCCCAGGAACTGGTGAAGACCTACACCCAGCGGAGGAACACAAACCTGTCCTGTATCATTGCGGAGGGCGACCATAACGAGGAGCCAGACCCTTACGCCTTTAATGAAGGGGACGAGGAGTTTAGTTTCAAGGAAAAGAGGGACAAGGCTGCAGCCGACAGGGACGGGAGCAAGAAACACAAGGTGGGTATCTTCACAAGTCCGGTTGGGTTTTACTGTTTTCATCAACAATTTCTTGTGTCTCTTAAGACCTGGGTGTCTGCTACTGTGAACGATTGATGAATTGGCTAAATTTACTCGATTGACTTTGGGGGAAATTCCTGGATTATTATTATTTATTTTTTTTAAACTAACTTTATATGGCAGATAATACTAAACATTGGATAAACAGTAACATCTTCACAGATCTTGGTTGATGCTTTGTGACCTGGAATGAATTTTAGCTCACAGTTGTCCATGTGTTTCCAAACCTTTGAGTGATACCGTTTACAGTACATCATTCAAAAATCTTGTATTTAGCCTATTTAAAGGTTTGCTCTGCAATTATCAACATTATGACATCTTTAAAATACAAAAATGTACTGTAACAGATAAGCCGAGGGCAACTTTGCCGAAAACGGAGCACCCAAAGTCAATTTTTAGCTATTCTTGAACTATTTGGATTATCAGCATCTTTTTGCTCACTTTTTGAATCTTTCAAAATGTCACATTATGAATATTTCTCCCATACTGTAAATATTTGTGAAAGTGTTACTGTCTTTGAACTAAGGATATTTTGAAACAGAAGGAAAAGGCGAATCTTATGTTCGTCTAATTTATTTTCAAAATATCTGCCTTGAAAATGGATTTAGAATTTTGATTAGGACTTGAAAACACTACAGAATCAAAGCTTCAGTCTCCCCAAGCTTCGGTTCAAATTTGACAATTGTAACATGTAGGTTACCATTCAAATCTCCAGAAACTCGGCTTTTAAAAGATGTATAACATGTTCACACATGACGACGTGCATCAGCGATTTGTTTTGACAGATGACGGACGTCCCTCAGGTCCGTCCTAACTTGAAGGGTTTAAAATCAATGTTAAAAGGCAATATGCATAGCTACAAGCTTCATCCTAATGTTGTAAATTTGGTTGGTATTTAATTCAGCAGTTCTTCTGCATACCTTTTAACAAAGCCCATGTCTCAATCGTGGCACTTTGTACTTTACTCTGAGAATCACTGCAATCAATGAAGAAAAATTATACGGCTGTGTTTATTTTCTATGATTGTTGAGTTTTGATCTGTTCTTCTTCCAAACTTAGCTGGATGATGGATCGGGGGCTTCAGCTGATGGTGAGTGCCTACTGTAGTTCATTGCGTAAATCCGAAGTGAGTGCATTCTCACTCTGCTTTGTGTCAACGTGTTGCAGAAGGTCAAGGTTCATCGGGCAGTAAGCCAACCACCTCCACCAGCCTCATCCATGAGAATGATTTGGCCGTGTCCTACAGCGACTTGGATAAAATCTTCAATTCGGATGAAGATGAATTAACGGTAAGTGTGCACATGACGATTCTCACAGCACCGATTCATTTTGCACTGTTATTTGACTTGATGATGTGTCGCAAAGCCTGGATCCAAAAGAGCTGGCGCAGGTGTCGATGACAAGTTTGTCTCGAAAGAAGCAAAGGCCACTTCTTTGGACCCTCTATCTTGTATAAGTAAGATCATCGATCCGATCTTTTACGGTTGGGAATGTTTTCAACGGGGAAGTAACACCCTCCTTTCCTTGGACAGGCACAGCAGATCTGCACAAGATGTTTCCCACCCCACCCTCGCTGGAACAGCAGGGTTACTCCCCCATGAACTCTGGCAGCAAGGACAGCTTGGAAGCGGGGGCGGGCCTCACCCTGCTGGACGGCAGCCAACTCGGCAACCACTTCAAGATGGAGGTGGAGGAGGGTTTCTGTAGCCCCAAGCCTTCTGAAGTGAAGGTACGCGACACCTACATTCGAGCTCGGAACACATAGACACGACACCATCTTTGAAATTCTGGCCTGCATCTTGTCTTGTAGGACTTTTCTTTCGTGTACAAGCCGGAGACGAGTCAGCCATTTACTGGCTGCTCCATGTACGCCCCCCTGAAGACGCTGCCCAGTCAGTGTCTGTTGCCGATCAAGCTGCCAGAGCACAAGTGTGTGTACATGCGCAGCTGGACCATCGGCAAAATGGAGCTGATGCCACCTGTGGTGAACAAAGACAGGTGAGAAATGTAACATGTGAATCCCACGTTCATCTAATACAGTACAGTTAAATCCAAAACATTTGTGGAAAAAGAAAACCTCGAAAAAACGTAAAACTGCGAACCTCTGCGGGTGATGTTGCAAAAAGAGAGGAACTACAAAAGTGATGTCAAATTTGGTATCACTTCACTGCCACTATAAATGTCATCTATTTGTTTTTTTTAATGAAAGTTAATTCATAATGGTTTGTTTTTCAGGCGTATGACTCTTGAAAATGTTGATGTTGAAAACTGTTTCATTGTAACAGTTTGACCGAGTAACCGATCACAGGGTGCCCAAAATATGACATCATCGTGACTATGAATTTCTGAGTATCCACATGTCTGAGTCAAGAAAGTAGCCTTTATGTTGACAAATAAAAGAAATAGTTATAAAACCCCAGGTGACAGTTGTAGATCGTCGAACCAATTTTGCCAAGCTCCAAAAATGTTCAATATATGCACTTGAATGGATGCGACTCGAGAGGTGTTCAAAGACAGCCTCTGAAAAACGGAAATTAATGATCACTTCACTGACATTAAGAAAAGCGAAAATAAGGCACCAAAACAAAAAATAAATTCTATGGGGGCGTTTGTGAACACACAACAAAGGAATGAATAACAAACAATTCTGAGACAGTCCAGTCTCCTACATGCATACAGCATGTGTTTCCTTCATTGTAAGTTTTATAGAGGCTATTATTTTTTTGTGGCTCCAGACATATTTGTTGTTTTTTATATTTATTTTATGTATTTTTTATCCTATGTGGGTCTTTCTACATTTTGGGTTGCCGACCCCTGCACTAGCCTCATACCCGGTGGTCCGGGGAACAAAAATTCTGTTGCAATGGCTCATTTGCATAAGAGCCGACTGATCCCTCAAAACAGTACTTTTCTATGCGTGGAGTATTTAAATGCAAGCATGTGTCACAGACAAATGTGAAGCCACATCAGAACTGTTTTCAGTTGCGTGGGGGAAAAAAATCCACGTCATTCAACTTTTAACATCTGAGGAAAATCGGAGATGATTTGAGCAAGAATTGGCAATGTTTTTCAATGACAAAACTGTCGTCATTTTTGGGAGACTGTCTTTTTAATTCCTGTGGAAACTGTTTCCAAAGAAAGTTGGAGTCCGGCTAACAATCTAAGGACAGAATGTGCTCGCCTTATTCGTATCTATGTAATCCTTTGAAACTGTTGAATCGTCCAACAACAGCGTAACACCGTTTCCCCTTTATCTTCTGAAAGTAACATCCCAAGTGTGGAGCCCGATGACATCCAGACCCACACCCCTCAGACCCACACGCCTGTCATGTCCAGCAGCGCCCCTCCCAGCAACAGCGGCGCTGGCATCCTCCCCTCTCCGGCCACTCCCCGCTTTTCCGTGCCCACGCCTCGCACTCCGCGCACCCCCAGAACGCCTCGCGGACCCTCCAGCGTCCAAGGCTCGCTCAAATACGACAACTCGGACCTCTACTCGCCCGCTTCCACTTCCTCTACCTGCCGGCCGCTCAGCTCGGTGGAGCCGGCCACCGTCCCCTCCGTCCCGGAGGCCCACAGTCTCTATGTCACGCTCATCCTCTCCGAATCGGTCATGAACCTCTTCAAGGACTGCAATTTTGACAGCTGCTGCGTGTGCGTGTGCAACATGAACATCCGAGGGGCCGACGTGGGCGTGTACCTGAAGGATAACGGCGAGGCCCAGTACCCCTGCACGTGCGGCTTCAGCGCCGTCGCCAATCGCCGCTTCGGCCAGTCCGCCGGGCTCTTCTTGGAGGACGAGCTGGACGTGGTCGGCCGGGGCTCGGACGCCGGCCGCGATACGGAGCGCTGCTTTGAAGAGCTGCGGGCGTCTGCGAAACACAAGTCCTGCGGTCTGAAGGAGAAACCACCCGATGAGCTCATTCTCCTGCTCCAAGACCAATGCACCAACCCATTTGCGCCGATGGCAGGCGTGGAGTACCCCAAACTGAGCGCTAACCCCAGCTCTTTTGTGAGGGTGGAGGAGAGAGACTGTCACAATGACTGCTACATGGCACTGGAGCACGGCAGGCAGTTTATGGACAACATGTCGGGAGGCAAAGTGGATGAAACGCTCGTCAAAAGCACCTGTCTTCATCAGTGGCCAAAATGCAAATGTAAGTATCCATTCCCTCCCTTCCTTGCTTCCTTCCTTCCCTCTTTTCTTGTTTGCATTCACTTTTTTTAGGTTTGTGAAGTTAAGCTTTTGTTTGTGTCCCCCTCGCGAAGCAGCGGACATGAACAAGCTGTTCTCTCAGGATGTGCTGCGCGTGCTGTTGTCCCTCCAGCCCGTCTTGCAGGACGCCATTCAGAAGAAGAGAAGCGTGCGCTCGTGGGGGGTGCAAGGACCCCTCACCTGGCAGCAGTTTCACAAGATGGCCGGGAGGGGGTCTTACGGTACGGCTGCGGAGAACAATACTTGAAAGTTGAGTTCACTTTGCGTCTGCGGCTTCTCAAGCTTTTCCTCTTCCTCTGCGCCACAGGTACAGACGAGTCTCCCGAGCCACTGCCCATCCCTACGTTTCTGGTCGGCTACGAGTACGATTTTATGGTTCTGTCCCCCTTTGGCTTGCCCTACTGGGAAAAGCTGCTCCTGGATCCCTTTGGCTCCCAGAGGGATGTCGGCTTTGTCGTCATCTGCCCAGAAAGTGAAACACTCCTCTGCCGGGCCAAGACTTTCTTCAAAGACTTGAGCGCCATGTATGAGGTGTGTGCGCTTCGCTCCCATCTTCTTCTGCTCATATTGCCACCAAAAAAAGTTTCATAATCCAAAGATGTGATTTGATTTCCCCGCGACAGGCGTGCCAGCTCGGGCAGCACAGGCCCATCTGCAAAAGTCATCCCGAGGGCATCCTGAAGGTTGGCAGCGCAGAAGACAGGAGCATGGCCGAGCAGCCCCTCAGCGACTGGTTCCTCAAAATGGCCGCCAGAGATCCCAACAGCGAGGCCTTCAAAAAACTAAAAGTCTTTGCTCAAGTGTGCCGCTATGATCTAGGTACTTGACTTCAATTTTAATGCCGTGGCGGGAGGAAACGATATCACCCGGTTTGTGACTGAGTCCTGCTCCAATATGTCGTAGTCTTGCGCAGTAGTGAAGTCATACAACAAATCCCTTTTTATCACCGGGGGTAACTTATCGTTCCAGACCCAGGTGATTTGGTGAAAAGTGTAATGTTAGAGAGATAAAAATGTTCCCCTTAAAACATTTTCACTCATTAGAGCAATAGTCGTGAGTGGTTATTCTTACTCTCACGAGCACACTTCTCCAATAACAGGCAAGTCATGATTGCTTCAAGCTGTTTGGAACTCCCAGTTCAGGTTCCACTGTAAAACTGACACATAAAATCAAATAGAAGCAAGCATTATATTGAACATATAAGACTGAGCAGCAACACATGGAAATGGGCCATCCAACAATGCTATCTCTGCTCTGTGTGACAGACTAGAATTGAAACTCAGACTAATGCTGCAGTTTCATTCAGATTTTTTGGGGGGCGAGGGTACATATGTGTTGTCAGATGTTTTTTTTTCTTTTGCGCTCCGCAAACTACCTCATCACACTGTTTATAACCTTGAAATCTTCAAATGGCGCGATCAACTTTGACCAAGAACCCCTTATGTATTATGAGCTTTTGTGGGTTATTTCCTTTGAGGTTTTGCCTTTATGTCTTGCTCTTGTTCTAATCATCCAATCAGTGCTGAGAACATTTATCTCCTCCCTCAGCTCCCTATCTATCGGAGCAGTCTCTGGACAGATCGCTCCTCTCCCAACGGAACCCCGTCGCTGCGTCCTCTCCGAAATCTGCCTCTTCTAGCGCTGCCTCAGGACACTCGAACGCCACCAGCACGACACAGAGAAACAGTGCCCCTCCGTCCGCCCCCTCCGGCCCCCAGGCCATGGGTGGGTTGTCGTCATCCAAGCCAGGTGCCTACACCCAGTTTGGGACCGGCGGGTTGCAGGGCGCCACGTCACATAACGGGCCCCAGTCGATCTCGCAGGGCCCGGGTGCGGAAAATGGTGTCACTTCCCAATGCTCAAGTGAACCACCTGAGAGGTGAGTCATTACTGTGTGTGCATCGTTTGTTGTTGTTGTTATTACTACTACTGCTACCTTTAACGATAAGTGGGGTAACGTCAGGACTCGATTGGTTCAAATATATGAAAGATCAACAAGGTAATGACTTGGCTTGCTTGAAATTTAGTGGGGACCTGTTCCCTCCCCTACCCCCATTTGAACTTGGGACTTGCTGACAGCATGAATATTGAGGTTTAACAATTGAGACTTCTGACTTGGGCGTTTGTGACTTCCTCCGAGCTTGGTTTTGAACAAGACGTTGCTTCTATATTGAGCATGTAAACGGGAGATCTTTTTCATCTCCACAGCACAATGGAAAGAGACAAAGTGGGCAAGCCGACAGACGGAGAGTCCCACGCCATCTCCTACCCACCTGCCATCGTGGTGTACATCGTGGACCCGTTCAGTTACACGGACGCTGACCGCGAGGTCCATTCCAGCGCTTACACGCTCGGCCTCCTGCGCTGCTACATGGAGATGCTCCAGTTCCTTCCCGCTCGAATCAGAAATGCCGTCTCCGTGCAGGTAGGCCTCGCAAATGCCATGGGAAAAAAAAGTGTGTTTTTGGATTTACTGTGACCATTTATTCAGTGTGATGCACTGAGCGTCTCGGTCCCACAGGGGAGACGAGAATGAGCATGGGACTGATTAACGGAATAGTTCTGGTGCAAAGTGATAGACTGGCTGACACAAGGTTGCGTCAATGTGTCAAAGAGAATTAGGGCTAATGGTGGTGGTGGTGGTGTTGCTGCTGCAATAATAGAACATGATCCAGTTACAAGTATTTACTGGAGAAGATGGATGGATGGAATGCAACACTACAGTAATTATAGGGGGCGCGGGGGGAGCACCTTTAAAGTTTTGTTGCTGAAATAAGTAAAAACTTTATTGAAAAAGTGTTAGCTTACCAACATTTTTATCATACAATTTAGATATAACTTTATAATTAGACATCTAATTTGGGATATGGCTGTTTAGCCATAGATTTTCCAATCTTGATGATGTTACATTTCGGAGGCCTCATTCACGCTCATTGGATCTCGAGTGGGCCCAAGAGGCTGTATTAAATACATCCAAAATGTGACGCTGCATGGATACCCTCCCCGCCCCCCAAAAGGCTTCCAACAAACTTCTAACATTTGAACTGAAGCTGTTGACTGATATTTTCCAATATTCTGTTTCTTTAAATATTTCTCCACAGTGCAAAGGTGGCACAGCATTTCACATGGAGGGGGCTGAATTTGCTCCTCAAGTTTTACCCTTTACAAGTGCATCGACACCAGGCGTCAAATCCAGAGTAACAGATGATTTCAAAATGTCGATTGCAATTTTGTCAGTGGGGAAAAAAATGGCAAATACTTTAAAAAAAAAATCTTGCAACATAATTTTTTTGTTTTAAGTATTTTACAGAAAATGTATGTGTACGGTGTTTTGTGTATTTCTAGTCCTCATTATTTACCATCATCTTGGTTCGGACTCCCCTCCTCCCCCCGCAAAACCGTTCTGTATACAAGTGTGTTAACATCATTCATCTGCTTGTGTTTTGTCAGATTGTCCCATGCCAGTACCTCCTGCAGCCGGTGCACAGCGGCGAGCGTCACCTGTACGGACAGCACCTCAAGTCACTCGCCTTCTCCGTCTTCACGCAGTGTCGGCGGCCCCTGCCAAACTCCACCAACTTTAAATCTCTCACGGGCTTCGGTCCTGGGCTTGCCATCGACATGGCGCTCAAAAACCCAGAGGTAGGATCATGAAAGTGGGACTGGGCGACCGCTTTCAAAAGAAAATCTCACATTTCTTGGTCACAGAAATCTTTTTTTATGTTTAAAAGTTGCTGAATTCCTTACTTTTGACCTTGGAAATGGAAACAAATTTGCATCCTACATACGTTTTTATAAGCCGGTCGACAACGAATGCTTCCATGTTTGAAGTGTCCTATATTATAGTCTGAGAAATGCACCATCTTAGGAACGGATGTGATGTTCAGTTCAGGCGTTGACTGCCCTTACCAGTTGCCATCGAGTGAGACGCCAGATAGTTTGCCTGTGGATTAAAATCGCTCTTGTCTCATTTTTTTTTCTTTCCGTTGAACGTGGCATCCAGATACGGAGAGAGAGATTTATTTATTTGTTGGGCAGAAAGAATGTAACCTGACCCACATCACAGACAGGCTGTCACTTCCGCATGCAATAGCTGATTTATTACGTGCCGCGCACTGGCCTCACCTGACACAGGATCAGCAAAACAAGCGTCCATCAGTGACGATTGACAGACATTCCGTCAGTCCAGATGGAGTGCCCAACTCTGTAAAATGGCGAGACTAACTCAGATTTGTCAGAATCTGTCCAAGAAAATGCCATGTTGAATTCCAAGATGCTACGTCAAGGCTCTGCCTCTTGCGAGCAACTATCTCTGCGCACGTTAGCTGCCATGGCATCTCGACATCTCGGTTCTGCTAGTTACCATTAGCTTGCTTTATTACAACCAGTGTAAAGAATAACAGGTTTAGATGATGTTTCTCTGAATAAACCATGTATCATATTGGCCCAAATATAAGACTGCCCTGATTATAAGACGACCCCCTCTTTTTCAAGACTCAAGTTGGAAAAAAGACTTTTTGAACACCAAATTAATTTTTATACAGAAAATAATTACAGTACATCTGAAACAAATGATAATAACAATATATTTGAGAGAAAAAGCGTGTTATTTTGCCTCATTTTAATCTGAATATCTGCACATTTAAATATGTAAACCAAAGTGCAATCACATTCGTAAATGAATGGCTTCTGGTTTTTGAAATGTAAATGACATCATAACTTCTCCTCAGCTGCCGGTTATCCTGACCGATCTTTGACCCACTTTTCTCCAGATTGTCGCTACGTTTCTCCATTTTCTGTTATCTCTTCTATTAGTTTCTTCTTTTCTTTCTTACTGTTATTTTTCTTTTTCGTGCTACCGCTATTTTTATTTTTATTCTTCGTGACGGGTTCGCTTTGGCCTGGGGAGTCAAGTTCAGCATTCGCTTCAATATCTGGCGCCATCTAGCGTCGCGAATGGGTATAATATCTAGACCCCGAATATAAGACGACACCCACTTTTTCTTTCCTTTGTCTTATTTCAATGCAAAAAAACTCCACCGTCTTATATTCGGGCCAATACGGTATATTTTCCCTTCTTGCCACCACAGGTACACTAAGCATTTATATCTTTTAATGGCCCAGCCTTATCTGAAAGGCTTTTGGCATCGTGAGCTTCTTAAACTAACCTTTTCCCCTGTCCATGCAGAGGCCGGAGTGTCTGCGTCTATACACACCACCTTTTATTCTGGCACCGGTGAAAGATAAGCAGACGGAGCTTGGCGAGACTTTCGGGGAGGCGTCGCAGAAGTACAACATCCTGTTTGTAGGCTACTGCCTATCTCACGACCAGCGCTGGCTGCTGGCCTCTTGCACCGACCAGCACGGCGAGCTGCTGGAGAGCTGCATCATCAGCATCGACGTGCCTAACAGGTGAGCCCGGCGCACCTGCCCGGTCGACGATCTCTTTTGGCCTTTGCTCAAAATGATCTTGTGCGTTGGGTTGCAGGGCTCGCAGGAAAATGGGCTCCGCCCGGCGGCTGGGTCTGCAGAAGCTGTGGGATTGGTGCCTGGGCCTGGTGCAGGTGACGTCGCTGCCGTGGAGGGTGGTGATTGGTCGCCTGGGGAGGATGGGCCACGGTGAACTAAGAGGCAAGTCCAAAAAGACGGCATTCCTAAATGACATTTGAACTCGAGTGCAACCTCAATTTAACAGAAAAAAAAATCTGCGCTCTGATTTCAAGTGCTGTCTTCTCATGCAGTGGTTGTCAGTGCGGTACGAGGTCTCCCTCTAGTGGTTAGCGAGAAAACCGCTGAATTAGATGTTCAAACTGCACTACGTAACAGTGGCGTATGCATTTTTTTAACCTAGTACAGTACATTTGTTGAGTGCAGTTCAGTTGTATTTAACTTACGTATACATTTGCATGTACTACTGTTTGTTTTAAAACATGTACATTAGGTACATTTATATTACGAATACAAATGTATTACTTCAGAAGAGCGTATCAAACTGGTACTCAAGAAGTAGCTACCAGTTTTTAAAAAAAGTTGGTGACCTCTGCCTTAAATGTCTGAAAATAAATTAAAATGAGACTGCAGAGTGTTTGTTCTAAAGAATGAAGAAAAACACTTAATGTGTCACGGTTGTTCCAGACTGGAGTATTCTGCTGAGCAGAAGGAACCTTCAGTCCCTCAGCAAGCGCCTGAAGGAGACGTGTAGGATGTGCGGCATCTCTGCCGCAGACACTCCCAGCATCCTTAGCGCCTGCCTGGTCGCCATGGAGCCGCAGGGTTCTTTTGTGGTCATGCCAGGTAAAACTCAGTACAGAACTGAATCAAGCAACCCTCCCCTCCAAATCTCGTTCTGTCAGTGATTTGTTTGAATTTGCGCATGATGCAGATTCCGTGTCAACGGGCTCAGTGTTCGGCCGCAGCACCACGCTCAACATGCAGACGTCGCAGCTGAGTACGCCGCAGGACACGTCGTGCACGCACATCTTGGTGTTCCCCACCTCGGCCATGGTGCAAGTCAACACCAACACGTCGGAACCCATCGACATCAACTTTAACCCGATCAATCCAGGTGAGTGTCGGCAACGCGCCGGGTCGCATCATTAGCAAGCGGTTGAACGTAGCAAACTGGTTGCCTCTCGCCCCGTCGCAGACGGCTCTGACGGAATGGGCATCTTTGACCTGTTTGACAACGACATGGTGGATCCAGACATTATCAGCATCCTGCCCAACTCGCCCACCACGTCCCCTGTTCACTCGCCTAGCTCGCATTACCACCACGGCGGCGACGGAAGCAAGGTTTGTACTGGCGACACGGTAGTGGTTAGCTCAAATTGTCGGCGGAGTTCAAATGGCTATTCCATATCCTGTTTCCCGTACGGCACGAAACACAAGCAAGGGGCGAATGCCTGTTTGCTGCAACATCAACAAACCTGTTTTTTGTTGTTTATTTTAACTGTTGCCATCGCCCATTTGTGCAGTACGATATTTGTGTATTTTATATTACAACATCCCACCAAATCAAAATGTTGCGGGAAAATATATACAATATATCGTAATGAATGATTATCTTGTGTCTTTACGGACAAATTAATTGTTTGTATGAAAGTCAACAGGCGGAAAAATACACAGCCTAATTTGGACATATATGTAATTAATAGACGCCAATTGATTAAAATGTCATTTTAATCATTTGAAGTAATTTAGTTAGATAAGCCATTTGTTAAATCAGGGGGTGTCATACCCATTTTTTGTAGCGAGCCGCATTTTAGTTAGTTTCCCTTGGAGTGCTGTGTTGACCGAAACCCAAGAAAAGGCATTGTTCTTGATGCCATCTCACTCTTATTTATTACATACGAGAATATGAAATTTTGGTACAAATTTTAGTAAGCATCATGAAAGTTGAAGTGCTTTCGTGGGCCACATAAAATGATGTGGTGAGCCACATCTGGCCCCTGGCCCTTAAGTTTGACACCTGTGATTTAAAGTAAATCGAAATTGATGAATGTACATGTCCAATTGTACTAATGTCACTATAATGTTAATGAACCAATTATTTGTTGAATATCCATTTTAAAAATGAACACAAAGAAGAAGAATGTACATTTGAATAAACGCTGACCCACCACCTTTTTCATGAAGTCTGTCGCTTACTAGCAGGTCTTTTTCACTGGCAATGTGCTCAATGGGGTGTAGACTTTTAGCATTTTTCTGCAGTATTATCCACCCTCCACTCCCACCCCCCAAACATTTTTTAGAATGGGGACGCCCTGTTGGACAGTTGATCCGTGTTATAGTCTGTGTGGCATTTCATTGAACGTGATCTTGATGATGTTTTTTTGGGTCCGTGTGTCCCCCATTTTGCGTTGTAGGGTCAGAGCGCGGATCGCATGGAGTCTCACGAGGAGGCCTTGAACATCCTGCAGCAGCCAATGGCGCTGGGCTACTTTGTGTCCACCGCCAAGGCCGGACCGCTGCCCGACTGGTTCTGGTCAGCCTGTCCTCAAGCTCAGAACCAGTGTCCTCTCTTCCTCAAGGTACAGGACTGACCTCTTTTTAAACTTTTTTTTTCACGCTCTTGGTGATGTGACCGTTGTCTCCATCAGGCTTCTCTGCACCTCCACGTGTCCTCTGTCCAATCTGACGAGCTGCTGCACAGTAAACACTCCCACCCCCTTGACTCCAACCACACCTCAGATGTCCTCAGGTCAGTCAGTTCTCAACTCAACTGTATTTATCGAGCACTTTCAAAGAGTCATTGCTGCATACAAAGTGCTGTACATGGAGCAATTAACATATACAACAAACAGGAAAGCAAACTGGTAACAAAGACGGTAGAAAGCACTGAACAGCAAAACCAAAAACAAATCTAAATCATGCTAAGTCAAATGCCAAAGAATACAAGTGAGTTTTGAGGCGGGTTTTAAAGATGGGCAGCGAGGAGGCTTGCCGAATTTCTATTCTTTGCAGTGCAAGTTGTTGTGAATGGCCTGGATCGGAGCAATCAACTTACTTTGCAGTGTGGCACATTTTTAGTGTGTGCTTCTTGTATTTCTATTGTGCAAAGTTTTCATTAACTTGATGGAGGAGTGCGAGACGGCGGGATTTTGTTTTTTAAACTGTAGATAATTTTTTTGTGATGTTTATTTGTTATTCTGCAAGGTGTAGGTTGTCATTACCCAGCACAAGGAGCAATTGCATGAGAATAGAGGGGATCGTAAAAGTCACTATGCACTTTCCGATGCATGCTGATGACAAGGCTAAACTTCTGGAGTAGGCGGTAACAGAGTTGGGAAAAGTATATCCAGACGTGATTGTGCTCGAGTTTTGCATCCACTAAAGCTCGATGTAGCGGATCCTTACAGCGATGTGCTTAAATCAGGTTGACTTCAAAGCAGACCGTGATGATGCTCAGCAACCTGGAGTTAGTTTCATAATCATCTTGAACATATTCCACGTGAAATTTCTGTCCAGCCTATCATGGGTTAGAAGCCTCTGAAGGATTTTAAACAGTTATCTCGTTTTTTTTTCTCCTCCCTCATTCAATATTGGGATTTTATATGCGATTATTATTTCAAGTATCTCATGCCAACCAATAAATAAATCTGTATTACAATAAACAATGACATTTATGATGCATAAATGTTCTTATTGGTTGAGATTACAATCCAAAGGCAATTGAATCATGAGTTAATACAAAGTACATCAATTTGAGTTGTGAGGAAACATTGTGACTTACTGAGCAGATGTAAACGTGCCTGTTTTTTTTAAATTGTTTTTTTTCTCCTCAGATTTGTCCTGGAGCAGTACAACGCCCTCTCCTGGTTGACTTGTGACCCCGCCACTCAGGACCGCCGCTCCTGCCTGCCAGTTCACTTTGTGGTGCTGACGCAGATGTACAACTTCATCATGAACATGATCTGATGCTCACAAGCAGTCACGTGACCCGCCAGGAACAGGAAGAAGCCTCTCGGCGCTCCCGCCAGCGTCCAATCAGATGCCAAGAATCCATTTTGGATGATCAAGGGAGGTTTCGTAAAAAGGTGTTTTTAAATGACTGTAGATTGCAATCGAAATTTTATCCTAATGAAATGCCTGCATATATTATTTATTGTAAGTTTTTAAATGTGGAATTTTTAACGCTTACTGTCTTTTATATATGACAAAACCTAGCGGGTGTGTACATCTCAGTGTAAAGGAAGTGGCTTTGGAACAAGTGGTGAACTTTTTTGCTGTAGATGACTTTTAGAATCTTATTTTTTCAAAGAAGGGTACACGCCTTTTTATCGCCACGCTGTAAACATGAAGTGGACGCCTGGTCCCGCGGCGAGCGGGCAGGAAGCGTTGCGTCTTGTCTCGTGGGTGCACACGCACGCTCGCCCGCCATTTGGGGCCCCAGACGCTCTTGCACACTTTTAACTCAATGAGCTCTGAAGATGAATTCAAAAGGTACATTGTCAGATGATATATTTTATATAACAGATTTAGGTAATCTTATGTGCGTGCGTGCGCGTGTGTGTGTGTGTGTGTGTGTGTGTGTGTGTGTGTGTGTGTGTGTGTGTGTGCGTGCGTGCGCGTGTGTGTGTGTGTGCGTGTATATGTGTACATATATTTGTGTGCCGCTACTGATGGTGCAGCTTCTGTTTTAGGAATAAAGTGCGTCTACATGATACCTCCTCCTTGACTGAATTCTTATCATTTCTTTTTAAATGGGGAACTCAAAAGGTTTTAGCCGGAAAAAAAGACCATGTATCGTCAGGCATTTTTTGCTGGAAAAAACCCCAACCATATATAGTAAGGCATTTTTTAGCACAGAAATAAGAAACCATGTAAGGCGTTTTTTTGCCGAAAAAAATTACCATGAATAATAAGGCATTTTAACCCCCCCCCCCCCAAAAAATGATCATTTTCACCAGTAAAGCGTTTTTTGCTGAAAAAAAAACCCAACCATGTATAGTAGGCATTTTATTTATTTATTTTTTGCCGATAAAACGTCCCATGTACTGTATAGTAAAGCATTTTTAGCCCCAAAAAACGACCATGTATAGTAAGGCGTTTATAGCCGAAAAATCTATAGTCAGGCGTTTTTTGCTGGGAAAAAACCCAACCATGTGTAGTAAGGGGTTTTTAGACCCCCAAAAATGACCATTTATAGTCAGCCGTTTTTGGCCGAAAAAACCCCAAACATGTATAGTAGGCATTTTATTTATTTTTTGCCGAAAAAACGCCCCTCTGTCCCATGTATAGTAAAGCATTTTTAGCCCCAAAAAAACGACCATCTATAGTAAGGCGTTATTTGCTGGGGAAAAAAATGACCATGTATAGTTAGGTGTTTTTGTCAGAAAAAAACGACCACGGATAGTAAGCCGTTTTTAGCTGAAAAAAACGACCATGTATAGTAAGGTGTTTTTTGCCCCAAAAAAACACCATGTATTGGAAAGGCGTTTTTTGGCTGAAAAAAACAACCATGTATGGTAAAGGGTTTTTAGCCCCCCAAAAATGACCATGCACAGGAGGGTGTTTTTCGCCAAAAAAAATGCCTACGTATTGGAAAGCGTTTTTCACCGAAAAAAAAAAGACCATGTACAGTAATATTTGTTTGTTCAGCGTTTTTTGATTAAAAAAATGACAATGTATAGTAAGGCGTTTTTAGCACCCCCACCCAAAAATGACCATGTAAGGCGTTTTTAGCGCAAAAAGAACGACCAATTATAGTAAAGCGTTTTTCACCCAAAAAAGACGACCATGTATAGTAAAGCTTTTTTTGCTGGAAAAAAAAACAAGCACGTATAGTGATGCATTTTTTAACTCCAAAAAAACGACCATGTATAGTAAGGCGTTTTTAGAACGCAAAAAAACAACCGTGTATAGTAAGGCGTTTTTTTGCCGAAAAAAAAACGACCATGTATAGCATAGGTGTTAGGTACTGGAGGGCCGCTGTCCTGCATGTTTTCCAAGTCTCCCTGTTGCAACACACCTGTTTCAAATGATCAGATCATCAGCAAGTGCTGCAGAAGCCTAACATTGAACCTGTTCATTCGAATCAGGTGTGTTGCAACAAGGAGACTTGGAAAACATGCAGGGCAGAGTTTGACACCTATGATGTATAGGAAAGGCGTTTTTTTTTTGGCTGAAAAAAAAAAACAACCATGTATAGTAAAGCGTTTTTAGCCCCCAAAAATACAACCATGCATAGGAGGGCGTTTTTAGCTGAAAAAAAACACCTATGTATCGTAATAAGTTTTTCGCTGAAAAAAAAGACCATGTACAGTATTGTTTGGCATTTTTCGGTTAAAAAAAAACGACTATGTATAGTAAGGCGTTTTTAGCCCCCCCTCCCAAAAAAGACCATATAAGGCGTTTTTAGCCCCCCCTCCCAAAAAAGACCATATAAGGCGTTTTTAGCGCAAAAAAGACGACCACGTGTAGTAAAGCGTTTTTTGCTGAAAAAAAAACGAGCATGTATAGTAAGGCGTTTTTATCCCCAATGAAAAACGACCATGTATCATCAGGCTTTTTAGCACCCCCAAAAGACGACCATGTATGTATCGTGAGATATTTTTTGGGGTGAAAAAAAACCCCGACCATGTATAGTCAGGCGTTTTCTGCTAAAAAACAACCATGTTTTAGCCGAAAAAATTGCATGACAAAGTATCTCTTGTCCTGCTGTTTGCTTGTTTTGTTTGGTTTTTGAAATCTCAAAGTTGTGAAGCAAACTGAAGAAGCGCTGATTGGCTGTGAGGCGTTTAAAAATTCCCATGTTTATTAAACGAGATATGATAAGTCAACCACATTACATGTGCTTATAAAAGGCGGAAATCTAAAAGACGCATACTTCTATGTTTAAATTTCATTTCATTTCTCATTTCAAATCTAAAACGATTCAAATTCAAGTCAACATATGAAAACAAAAAAATGAGGTTCCACTAAAAATGCTATTTTTCACACTACATCCATGCCGAGGCCCCTGGCCACCATGGTGAGGGCCCGCACGGCTCCTGACGTCCCGCTTGGGTTGGCCTCCTGCTCGGTGCTTCCGCCAGGTTCATCCTCGATGTGCGGAATGGTGCTCATCACGCAGTAGACGGGGGAGTCATCGCCTTGCTGGGGGCTAGACTGAGCCGACGGCTCCTCCGAGGAGGAGCAAGAGGACGATGAAGAGGTGGACAACGGCGGGGTGCAGTGTCCGCTGTCGGGCGCGACTGGGGCCCTCTCGCCGCGGCTTCGTTGACTCTTGCGAAGGCTGACGGCTTTCTTGTTCATGTTCTTCATGATTTCTTTGGTCACCTCCTCCGTCTCCACGCGCACCATGTTCAGCTTCAGGTAGCCGTCCACGTCCTTCCTATATCTGCAAAAAAAAAAAAAAGCCACGATTTTTCGATTTGTGATTGAATCGTTGATGACGAATCTGACACACATGAATGGCAAAGGTGACACTGGATAGTAGAGCTATGCTTTGTCGGTCTCCATTTTGACCCGTTTACATGACCAAATATGGTTTCTGGTGATGTCACCGACCTGAATCGCGAATGTCCTGAAGGCCACTTGAGTTCATGTTTCTTTCGGAGGTGAAGAGTGAGCGTGTAACACCAGGAGAACACCTTGTCACAAAGGTGACATTTATACTTGGACATGCCCCCCGCCTGCACATGAAACACGACATCACTCGTCTCATCGGAGTCAACAAATAGATGCCAATTGCCGTCCGACTGTCCGACCGACCTCGTGCACCCGCTTGAAGTGTTGGTTCATGGTCGGGAAAGTCTGACAGGAATACGCGCAGCCTTCCACGGAGCAATGGAACACCGAACCCTCGTTGTGGACGTCCGTGTGCTTCTGGAGGTCTCGCTGGTTCTTGAACCTGCCGTGAAAAATGACCATTGACGACTTTGGGTCACGTCTGTGTCGTTTACTGTATTGCCGCGTCGAAGCGCGTGCGTGCGAACGGACCTTTTATCGCAGAAGTCGCAAGGGAAGGGGCGCTCGTCGCAGTGTCGGAACCTGATGTGGATCTTCAGGGCGGGCAGTGTGGTGCACGTCATGTCGCAGAAAGGACACTTGACCTGATTCACTGTAACACACAACATGACAATTGTCACTAAGCATTCATTCCCACATTCGTTCTGCTACTTGCCGTCTTTTTCGCATTCACCGCAATTCGACAAACATCTCCCAATCAAGTCAGACGTCAGTTTACAATGCAAACTAATCTGTGGCTTCATCACTTCGACGTGGAATGCACCATGAAACAATGACATGTAAACATGCGGACTGAACATCTTAGGCACTCAACTTATCTCGACACTACATCAATAAAAAATATACTGTATTTTCCGCACTATAACGCACGCCTGAAAACATTCAATTTTCTCAAAAACCATCAGTGCGCCTAATCGCCCAAAGTGCCTTATATATGGATCAACATTCTAATTTCTCGGACGTAGTATTTTAAACGTCCGTAAAGCGCTTTGTTACACCTGCAGCGGAAGTGAGAGCACTAAATAAATAATGCTGTATTGGATTGTATTATTTTCCTTTTAGCATAGCTCCATCTGGTGGATGCATAACGCAACCGCAACCACTACTGTAGCTTCTATTCTACGCGCCTTATAATAGGGTGCACCCTATGTATGAAAACAGTTTTAAAATAGGTCATTTATGAAAAGGTACGTCTTATACTCCGAAGTGCCTTACAGTGCGGAAAATACGGTACATATACAGGATATGAAGCCTTCCGACGACCAAGATGAAGCAGTCAATTATTTCCGCCTTGAAAACTACATTTTCTACTATGTTGCAATGTCGATTTGCAGTTTGACTCGTCACGATGAATGAATTTAGAATGTGACGATAAACACTGCGCGTAGTTTCATTTCAGGCTTTCTGAACAGTGACAGTTTTGTTTCTAAATGCAAAATCGATCTCAATGCATGAGTGCGTATGCGAGCGTAAACGCTTACCGTGCTGTCGTACGTGATCCCTCAACAGTCTCTCGCTGGAAAAGGCTTTGCCGCAGTGCTCGCAAACCAACGATTCTATGAGTCGGAATATCAGAAGAGTAAAGAATCAGGTCGGATGTCGAAATACCGCTTTGCGGCGTCGACTCACCCACGGGCTGGGCCTGCCTGTGCAGGTGGTCGTAGAGCTTGGTGTTGCTGGAGAACATGCTGCCGCAGGTGGGGCAGGCCACCAGTCTTTCTTGCGTGTGGCTGCGCATGTGTTCTCTCAGACGGTAGCGGATCTTGAAGTAGGCGTCGCAGCCTGGGGGTAACCGCTGAAAGTAAAACGGGGTCCGCAGAGCTAAAGCTTTGACCTCAAAGTCCTTACCTGACCAGCGGCATAGGAGAGCCTGCTGTTGAGACGAGAGCGACTGCTGCTCGGCACTTTCAATGTGATTATCCACGTGGCGGTAGAACCACTCGGGATTGAGAAATGAGCTCTGTGGAAAGACCAATGTGTGAATTAGCGAGTGCAGTGCTCTCCCGTTGCAGTTTATCATTCGAGCTCCAGAATTTGGTCTTTAAAAAGCCCTTCCAGTGGAGTTACTTGTTGGAATGCCCTTGCAGATGGGAAAGGAGAGCCGCAGACGCCAATGCATTTTTAATGCATTTATCAAAAACCAGGAGAGCAGTATAAAACAAGCACACTCATACCGGAACTGCTGTCACCCACAGATCATACCCAGAATTAGTTTTTAGTCACATACGTCACAGTTCTCCCATTGGCAGATGTGTCTGTTGGAGCCGTCGGGCAGCTGGTTGTTGCTGTGCACGGCCTGGCTGCAGGCGGGCAGGTCCGGGCGGGACTGGAGCAGCTGCGAGCCCGCGTACTTGAGCTTGGCATGGTAGTTGTGGAAGTACGCGTGCGCCTCCAACTCTGCCGGGCTGCCCATGGAGACAAACAAACAACCTTTCCACAGGCAAGCGTACTCGTCTGGGAAACACAAACAACATGGTCACTGCGATGCGTGGATCACACAATGCAAATGAATGTGCTCTCATGAGAGTTTGGCTCAAGTATCACCAGCCTCACCCAGCTCCTCCAGGGCGTCCTTGTCGCCCAAATACTCTGTCAGATGAGCGGCCATGTGGTCACTCAGCTCCTCCATGCCGCGCCCTCTGAAACTGCACGACGCCCATTCACAGAACACCTCAAAGCCGTCTAGTCTCTTGGTGGTCATCGTGCATTTAGACGCTGTATAAAAAAGACATAATATGTAATCTGAACAGTATAAGCAGTGTAGACGATATAAACAGCATAAACAACAACGTAAACAATGGCACTTGTGGGTAAAGTGAGTTTGGTGAAACACACAAATAGAACAGATGTTGATGAATGATGATGAATTCCGATGTTAATGTGTAAAAGCTGGTATTAAACGGCCAACATCCTTGCTACGTTCGTACGTCGTTCAACATGTGTCAGACAATTTTTAAAGACTTATTGTTCGCTAATTGTGAAAGACGTGGTACATATTTTCAGTTGATATTTGTTACATGAAAGTTTCCGACGATATGGGAAATGTTTCTTACAAATATTTATGTGACGCCAACCATCGAGACACCGGTCCCCTCCTTGTTCGCAGTTGTTTACTTCCGGATTTCCTTGGTATCAACCCGGAAGTGTCTTTATCTTCTTCGTGAGTTTTTTTTTTTAAAGTAGAACGTTTTCACGTCCTGAAAGAGAGCCCTCTGTCGCTTTTTGAATTTTTTTTTTTGCACTCTCCACATTTTGACGTAGTTAATTCCAATGAGGTAGCAAAACATTCTTATTGATACCATGAATAAATTACAAATATTATTGACTCACTCGTGGAGCAAATACGATCTTAAAAATGGAGCAGAACTGCCAGTGGTCTTTAAAGTGCCCTCACTAATCATTGATTCACTGTCTCATGCTGCACTGGAAGCACACCAGACTTAACCATTGAATAATTTATGCACTTTTATATCAGCATGACTGCTTCAGAGAAAAATGGATGACAACACCCCAACGAGTAAATAAAATGAAACAAAATATAGATGGGCATACAGCTGGCATTTCAGTCAGTATGTTGTATGCGTTGCTGTCACCATTTCATAGTTTGATTTTTTTCAGCATAAGCAAACTATTTTTTTCAAATTGATCTTATTATCTTACTAAACAATGTGCTCATTCCAGGCGTATTTTCTGCTTCACTAACATGAGATGTGTCGATGTCACCCAAGTCTTCAATTTCCTCCAGGGGCCGATACCGCTGTTGTCTCACCTGTTGACACACGGATGTTTACCCCCTTTTTTTTTACCTGAAAACATGATTTACTTATGACGTTACATTATGATTAAACCTAAAAGTATTTAAGTCATAAACACACAAAATAATTAAGTCAAAAGAGTTGACATTCATTTTTTGTTCTTTAATCTGAGTTAATTCTGAACAAACTGAGAAAGAAGCGCGCACACACACACTCGCAGACACACAAAAAAAGATTACAGCAAACACATCGTCATCTGTTTCCGTTTGTCTTTTTGTCCCTTTAGAGCTTTTTTTCACTGATGAGTTAATGCGACGCAAGCCATAATAAAGCAGACCACTCAATCCAAAAAATAAAATAAAAAAACATGGTGGCCTTCAGCACCAGGGAGTGGGAGTGGACATGGTGGCACTTGGTTGACTTCCTTGTAGTGATGGTGGTGGCATGGACACACACACACACACACACACACACACACACACACACACACACACACACACACACACACACACACGCACACACACACACACACACGCACACACACACTCAAGTAACGAAATGTTTTTGTCTGTATTTTTCCGCAAAGTATGATGACATTGTTCTCGTAACAATTTGGCTTTTTTCTTGCAGTCCATAATATTCCGACTGCTTTTCTGGTCACTGTATTTTTGCATTTCATTGTGGCCTGAAGACTCCCACTCAAAATGTAAGTTATTGGCCTCATGCGGATTGTTTCTTTACATAGCAAAGTGAAAGTCAAAGGTGAGGCTAACAAGAGTGCAATTTCCTTTCAAAACCACAGTTGTGTTAATAGTGTAACAGTAAGGTTGCAGCAGGAACCACCTCGCTGGTGTCTGTTTACTTCATCGCTTGTACAGCCATGACGAGACTACTTTTTTTTGTGTGTTACTACTAGACATGCATATATTTCAAACAGCACAGCATATATGGACCCTAAAAGGCTCAATGTACAAGCTACAATGCATACTGTAAATCGGGGTGGAAAAAAGGAGGGCCTTGCATGCGAGCTACGAGGAATTCTAGTCCAATTGATTTGGTATCTTAGCAACAAAACGGATGAAAGCCACTGATGGGAGGCGGGGGCAACAGCAGAGGCACTGTGACAAGAAAGTGGGCCCTTTTTTTCCCCTCCTCACAAAATGAGTTTTTACAATCACTGGATGTGGAGTGCACGTGTAAAATGCCCTTTTGTACACATAACCATGGCTCTTCGGGAATAATGTGCAAATTAAGTGCTTAATTAATCATAATAACAATAGCAGAAAATGCAATTGGGATTCTGGGAAAAATTGTAGGTAAATCCTGGAAAGTGGAATGAAAAAAAATCTCAAATTATGTGCAATGATATGAAATGATGTGGAAAGTTACTGAATACTCTTTGATGATTCTGAATAGTTTCAAACGATATGCAATGAATGATATGGAATGATTTGTTTGATAAAAGTGCTTGGTGTTGGTGAAAAAATGTGGAGTGATGTGCAATGATATTGAAAGACAGAGAATGACATGGAATGATTTTAAATGTGTCACGTTGGAATGAAAAATGTGGTGAAAGTGTGGAAGGATGCTGAGTTACATTCAAAGTGACAGAATTATATTTGTGAAAAATGAAATTCATTTCCAAGGGGAATTCAATGAGCTGAACATTGAGAACAGGGGTAGCCAACCAGTCGAAACTGGTCCAGAGTCGATCGCGGGAGATGTAGGGGAGAAATGAGGCAGGGGGGGGGGGGGTGTTGTCTGCATGCGTGTTGCTAATATTCTATATTATTGTTTTCGTGTACACTTCAACTTCAGCATTCTATCAGTTTCCCTTTCACAAAAAAAGTATTTACAAACTAAAATTAAAACGCAGGTCGCCTTTAATCTACGATGGCGCGTCACCTCCATCACCGGATGTTGTTTGCGATCAGCAGTCTGCAATTGCAGCTTGCGGTCAGAGCTGTTGCGATACATCTATACTTTTAAAATTATTAGCGTCATTCAATTTGTTACATCTGCAGCGATGGCGCTGGCAAATAATGGGAATGTGGAGGACCGGGAGAAAGATAAAACGGTACACGTGAGCTACGATCATGACGTTCATGCACTTAATGCGCTGCAAATAATGCGTCCGAGCCTCCGCGTCTGGCGTCCCTACTAAGGTAGGCAGAGATTTCCTTTTCACAAACTCACAATTTCTTGTATCTGCTTTAGTTTTCTGTTTCATTCATGTTAGGGGCCGTTATGGCGGCTGCTCATCATGGCATACGTGTGTGTGGGTACACGCATGCTCGTGCGGTAATGGTTGATCGAACGGTGGAAGATTGGTTGGCTAGAAATGTAGATCTTCAGTCTAAAAAGGTTGGCGACCCCTGGTTTTAGAATTTCGAATAGGAATTACGGGAAACGGTTCTAGTGACTGCGCCAGAAGGAATAAATGGGCAATTTTTGAATGAAAAATGTGGAATTGTGGGAAAACGGAGGTCAAAATAATTTTGGAATATGTTGAGGTTGGAACGGTGCGAATCGGTCAAGAAAGGTGGATGGAGAATAAAATATAATAAAGTTAAATGGTGTCGAACAACATATGCGTTACGCTTCCAAAACTCACTCGAGAACTCAGCCCTGAGCACACGAACATTTGCTCTCCCTTGCGCATACACACTTAGACACGCGTTGTACAAGTACATGAGCCCAAGGTGAAATGAGGAAAAAGGGGGCGTGCAGCGAGTGCACGTTCACATTGCAAAGAGGCTGACGGAGATACGTGTGTTACTGTTTGGCCTCGGCCAGTCTATTGCTGATCTCTTTGTTCTTCTTGGTGACGCCCGCCTCCGCTGCGGCGGCTTCTTCTTCCTTTTTGGCGGACGCGGAAGCAGCCAGCACCTTCTTCTCCTTAATCTTCTTTCCAGCCTTCCCCGCCGTCGTTTTCTTCGGCCGGATGCGAGATGCCGGCTTGTCCGCCTGTGGGCGGGAAAAAAAACAAAAAACATTAGAGAATGTAAGTTAAAAAAAAAAAAGCTGAGTGAATTCAACTCTATGATTTGAGCATGCATAGCCTTAAGGTGTGCTTTAGGAGTGAATGGGGGTCAGTGTCATGACAATTAAACTGCACAAAAAGGGTCTTTGTGCTTTTTCTTGCGATGAGAGAAAGTGATCAGTTTTTACACATTCTATTAGTTTTGGTTCGTGCACATTATGACTTTTGTACATCGGATGTAAAAACTCTACACATCCCTGTTCGTATGGGCAGGTTTTTGTCAATAATTTCAAAACTACGCCTTTAATGTGACCTTTAACCTGTACAACGCATTTATTTTTCCCTTGTCTTTTCGAGAAGAGAAATAAAAATAAACAACTGAAAAATGCTGCTGGCCAAGTGTTCCTACACTCTGATACAATAACGGTGATATAGCTGTGCTTAGAATATTAATTCATTCATTCATCTTCCGAGCCGCTTGATCCTCACTAGGGTCGCGGGGGGTGCTGGAGCCTATCCCAGCTGTCTTCGGGCAGTAGGCGGGGGACACCCTGAATCGGTTGCCAGCCAATCGCAGGGCACACAGAAACGAACAACCATTCGCACTCACACTCACACCTAGGGACAATTTAGAGTGTTCAATCAGCCTGCCACGCATGTTTTTGGAACGTGGGAGGATACCAGAGCACCCGGAGAAAACCCACGCAGGCCCGGGGAGAACATGCAAAGTCCACACAGGGAGGCCGGAGCTGGAATCGAACCCGGTACCTCTGCACTGTGAAGCCGACGTGCTAACCACTGGACTCCCGGGCCGCCCCGTGCTTAGAATAGTCCGATCAAAATTCAAACTCATTCAAATGAGAGTTTGTTTGACCTGACCCATAATCTCGTTCACCTCAAATAAAGTTCAGCTCTTCTTAGTTTTGACTTTTCCTGACAATCGTTTTGCTTTCCACAGAAGTCAGACGGATTTGGGCTAACACAGACTGCTATTTGGCTTTTTGGGGGGGGGGGGGAGTCCCTCGCAGTAATAACATGCTTATATTTTTCCTAAAAATATTTAGAATAAATAAATAAATACATTACTACGCATTTTCTCCATCAAATTTGTGACTGTCTTCTCATTATTTATTTTTTGGGGGAAAAAAAAACACAAATGTTGTCTGATCACATGAAGACCATAAACTAGAATTTAGGTCTTGGAATGAATTTGTTTGGGGGTCAAAGTGTGTGCCCTCATAAAACGTTTACAATTTTAGCTCTACATTGTCAACATCTTAAATTGTAAAAACAACAATCATGACAAAGGGAATGGAACATGATAGTCCGCCGACATTGCCATGCGACAAATGTCAATCAATTGTTGCGTGTTGCGTAAAACCAAGTAAAAAAATAATAATCGTGAGACACATTAAACAGGCAAAAAAAAAAAGGCCCCAAAAAAATGTCCGCAGGACCAATCTGTGAGGCACGATCTACACAGTCTCACCGAGACCGAGAGGAGGCCCCGTGGAAAACAATGTGGTAATCTGCAACTGTGCGTTTGTCGTATGAATCCACAGAATTCTCATGAATGACTGACGGGATTAATGAAAAGAAACGAGGTGACGCAGGCAAAGAGTGAAGAAGAGATCTTTCATACTAAGAGGAAGGTAGTGTGTTGTGCGGTTGTGTGGCGTATAGTCTGAGGTGAGCCTCCATGCTTTCTAGTGGAAACACACCTGACTACAGCAGATTTAGAAGAGAGCTGCTGTCAGCCTCTGACACGTCCTACGAAAATGAGAGAGGGAGGGAAGGGCTACAATGAACACATGTTGACTGGCGCACGTGCACACGCGTGCACACAATATGGGGCGACCATTACCGTCGCGGGTGGAAAAAACTGAAACAGCAACAGATTGGATACCCTAAACAGGGGGTTGGCAACACGCGGCTCTTTGGCGACATCTAGTGGCTCCCTGGAGCTTTCTAAAACATGTTGAAAATAGAAAAATATTTTGATAGTTGGCCAATATACAGTAGCTCTAATAGATATAGATACATGTTGCAGCTCCGAAAAAGGAGAGCTGTGATGTTGTTTTTTTAAAACGTACACTTTACTTTTGCTTTTAACAGTCTCGACAAACACAGACAAGTCTGCGTCCGACTCGGTGCCTTCTCTCTTCTCGTTCGACTCGAGGGGCGTTTAAAGACTGCCTTAGAAAAACGGAAATTAATGATCACTTAACTGACACTAAGAAAAGGGAAAATAATGCACCACAAAATCAAGCGAGGAAATCACAAAATAAATTCTATGGGGGCGTTTGTGAACACACAACAATGGAATGAATAACAAAGAATTTTGAGACAATCCAGTCCCCTACATGCATACAGCATGAGCTTCCTTCATTGTAAGTTTTATAGAAGGCTTTTTTTTTTTTTTTGCGGCTCCACACATATTTGTTTTTTTTTTGTCCTATATGGCTCTTTGAACATTTTGGGTTGATAACCCCTGCCCTAAGCCTAACCCTAATACCTTTTTTTTAACAATGCATTGTGTTTTGCATCGTGATTGGCTGAGGTACTGTAGACCAATGCCAACAGTCTGCGCGCTTCATCTCTGTGCAGCTTGGCAAATGTACGTTTGCAACAAAAACAGGTTTGGTTTTCATTCTATAGAAGAGTATTGCATTGTATAATAATTATCAAAAATAAAGCTGACTGTGCTGTGTGTGTGTGTGTGTGTGTGTGTGTGTGTGTTTGTGTGTGTGTGTGTGTCTGTGTCTGTGTGCGTGGCTTCGCGCGCGGATGTGTGCTCACCTTAGGGGGCTCCTGGCCGGGCTCGCTGTACAGACTGCGTATCCTCCTGCGCTCCAGCAGTTTGTTGTCGGCCGGCTGGGCCTTGACTTGCTCGCCCTTAAAAGTGGCACTGTAGCTGGTTTCCAGGCTGGTCTCCTTCTCGGCCGAGGGTTTGTATTGGGCCGCCGCCTTGATGGGCTTGACCGGTTTCACGTCCTTGTAGGCCTTGAACTCACTTCTGCAAGACAGCAACAACACAACGTTTAATTGTATCGAGTGGAAGCTGTTTGCTTTGGTAAAGGCTTCGATGTCCCCGGGGGAGCACTTTGCTTTATGGTCTCAGCTGCTCATTTGGCTAATAGCAACTACATGAGTCTAAAAATACAACGTACGCTGTGGAACCTCTGAAGGCGAACACCCCAAAAGTGGTACACATGTGCACAAAGTTAAACAAACTTGGGAGTTCAAACTTGGGCTGCAATATCTTTAAATTCTATTATATTGAGTACTTTCGCATGTGTTCGAGTCTTCTGTCAACTCATCCTATTGATGAATTTTGGCCATTGAATAAAAATTAATTTTGCATGATGAAACACAATAATGTGGGTGCCATGGTACAGCAACGTGAGTCCACGTGGAAAATTTGATCTGAGCAAAGTTCGGATTTAGCTTTAGTTTTTTTCTTTCCTTTTTGTTTTTAATCCAATATTCGTTGTTGCAGTCCTTGTTCAAATGAAGGCCGAACGATTTATTTAACCAGGGCTGGGTTTAGGAAGGAGCAAGAGGGGGCCTGGCCCCCTCAAATAAATATTTTGCCCCTACCCCAACCAAATCCCCTAAGTATATTATATTTCACATATTTTTATTATCTCATGCCACTTTCTTTTGCTCCACTTATCACTGTCTTTATCTCTTACTTGCTAATTGCAGGATACCATGGTGCCTGGGCCTTTGTTGTGGACATGCCGAATGGTCTCATTCAGTACAACTACATTACGTAACTGTTAAGTTGTTTGTTAGGCTAATAGGTTTTGTTTTATTTCTTGATTTTTTTTTAATTTCCAAAGGGTACTATAGAATTTTTTATGCCATTTTTTTTCTCAAAAACATCCCCCTATAGGTACAGCGGATACATTGGTAGGAGAATGTTAGAGATGGGGCTACCAGGTAGGAGACAGAGAGGAAGGCCAAAGAGGAGATCCATGGATGCCGTGAGGGAAGACATGCAGGTAGTTGGAGTCAGAGTAGAGGATGCAGAGAACAGGGAAAGATGGAAATTAATGACTCGCTGTGGCAACCCCTGAGAAGGGACAAGCCAAAAGGAGAAGAAGAAGAAGAAGATCCTCCTAAAGGTATAACAATAAATAAATAGATTAAAAAAAACTTCTGATGGATGGCCACGTTATCGCGGTCAGGAGGTTTGAGTGCCTCTGTGACTCTCAGAGCGACACCAACAAATAGCTAGTCTTCATTGGGCCTGATAAAGTGCAGTCAGTTTAGGTTGAGGGGTAGGACATACAACTAACCCGAACCAAAGTTTATTTATGGTTCCTCTAATAACAATAACCATAATAAAATAAGTGTACCGAGCATTTGAGAACACATTTGAGGCTCTTGTTTCGTGTACTCCCATCCAAGCGAGTGAATTTGCTCGTGGTAAAAGGTGCTTGAGCACAATGCCCCCTCGAGATTTGTGGCCGCCCCTTCATACACGCCTGTCTAGTCCCGGGTCTTGTTTTAACACTAAAAACATCCTAATTAAATCCCATCAAATAGTGCCACTTTTGGAATGTTCAACTTTAGCGGTTCCACCGAATTAATATTTGCAGCCTAAGGTGAGAACGGGCCACCGAAGCAATACGGCATAAATATTCATCTGGTCTCTGCTAATGAGCGTCATATTGACTGTCCAACTGTGTAAAGTGCATCAGCCTGGCCATAATAGTCTTTCCACCTAATAAAGCTTAACTGCTCATCACACCATATTCTTATTCATGTCTTAAGTGGAAAGAGAAAAATCTCAAGACTTGATTGAATTATTCAGTTTTGGCCTACATCATGTTCATTACAATGTGGATGCAGGAAGCCAGCAGGCATAAAGTGATTATAGAGAGCAGCATGAGCGATTGCTGCACAAACACGGTCTTTTTGCTAGCTTCATTGGGTAGCACTGGAAGAAAGGCCAAGCGGGAGTGGTGGATCAATACATTTGCCCTATCTTTACGGAAATATCACTCACAGAGGTCACGGGGTCTTGTAACAGGAGAGTGTACAATAAGTCACGTCACTGCGCTACTGTTTCCGGCTTACATGTTGCACATACAAAAGCATTTCAAAAACACAAGGATCCTGTCATGTACTGTACTGGTGAATCCAGTTATTTAGAGCTATGATTGATTCATAATCGACAGTACATTTATATTGCCCAATAATGGGCGCAATGTAACTAAAGCGCAGTAAAATGTGATTGATTATTCATGGCCAAAATAAATAACAATGAATGCTGCGCTCACAGAATGGCTCCTACTCTTCCGTTAATCCCAGGTATGTTGTCAAACACACACACACAGAAAAAAAATGCATATACAGTGGTGCCACTCGATGGCCCTTACTAGAATTGATACATCACTGAGGCTGAAATTTACGTCGTTTGGTGTTTAAAGGGAGAACGCTGTTGAAAATTTAGAAATCTATACACTGCAATCCATCAAAATATACATATTATTGTTGTCATAGTAAATTATTGGAAATAAATGCATATATTATTAAATACAGTCATATGTATCATTAAATAGCCTTTACTGATTGAACATGTATTCTGGAATATTTAAAAAATGGACTAGACAATTAAATTGTCGCTTCTTATACTTTAAGAATAAACACCCAGTGTGATCTGCTTTCGACAAAACTGTTTCAATGGGAAATGCATTTCATATTTGAATATAAGTCTGTACTATTACAATGATATACATTGGACCCCCGCTATTTGCAGGAAATAGGGACTGGGCTGGCCCACGCAAGTTTTTGACACTCATTGAAATAAATGCATTGAGGAAAAAATAATTGTAACCCCCCTCCCCTCGAATTTTCTGATAAAGCGCTGATAAACCTCCAATATGAATTTCTGCAAAAATGCGGGGAATTAATTTTTTTAGTATTAAAATAGGTTGACCAGTAGGTGTCGAACTGCGAGTAAGTGGGGTCCACTCCAATATTAGTATTAAAATGCTCATAATAATGGTTTATAATGCAAGATTATTGTTATATGGTGGAAATCATTATTAAATTGACAAATAAAGGTTTACATCCCAGGTACTCTGAATAGGTGAGTAAATAAATACCCGAGGAAATGTGGTATGAAATTAAAAATAACAAATAGTATTGTAATGGTACAACATGATCACAAATATTGTAAAACGCCGTTTGATAAGAAAGTAATGTGGCGTTCATGGACCATCTGTCAAAAAAAAGCATGTCATGATGACATGTGTAACTTTCCAACATCCTCCGAGTCTTAAAAGAGAATAAAAACGTTCGAAAGAAATGTAAAAATGTCTAGTCGACGTGACCTGTAGCTGCTGCTGGAAGTGCTCATGGTCTGCTTAATGTGTCTGTTGAGAGCGTCGGCGGCCGCCCTGCCTTGCGCACTGCCGGCGGGCGCCTTTTGGTCCTTCCTCTCGGCGGATTTGTCCCTCTTGGCCGGCTCCTTTGTCTCCTTCTCCTGGAGCTTCTCCTCGATCTCGCTCTTCTCCATGCCGGTCTCCATTTCGGCGGCCACTTGCTCCGGCTTCCCCGCGGTGGTGGTGTTAGCGCCGGCTTTGGGGATCCACGGGTGGTCGTGCTTCTTGGGAATGGGCCACGCTTTGTAGTCCTTCTGGTACTGGGTCTCCGGGATGAAGTGGCTGGCCGTTGGCTGGTACTCGTTCCGGGGCTTACAGCTGGGCTCCGGACGCACTTTCCACGCCTTAAAATCTTGCCGCATGACGGAGGCGGCGTCCGAGGCGGCGGCGACTGCGCCGGCCGGTGGTGCCTTGCCGGCCTCCGACTGGCTCTCCGCAGCAGGCCCCTTCGGCTGCTTATGCTGAACGTCCGAATATTTGGTGAAGACCATGGGCACGGCGATGTCCGCCTTGTCCAGGTCGCTCCAGAATCGGTTGATGCAGCAAGCCCGCGTGATGCACGGCCAGGCCATGGTGCTTTTTGTCCACGGTGGTGCTGATGCGGGCTCGTTAGCGAGTTTCCCTGCTGGCTGCTTTCCTCCTTCTGCAGGACGTCGGAGGGTTCGACGGACGTGCTGCACGCGTCAAGGCGACCCCACCCACGATTTGCACCTGAACGCAACTGCTAGTGTAAACCAGCAGAGGGAGGAAGTAGCACTTTGCTTTATTGTGGGGCGGGGAGAGGGTGGGGGGCATAGTAGAATTGGAGTACACTCTTACAGACACGCACACAATACAGAAACATGTACCTGCTGTGCAAATTACAATTAAATGACTATAAATATTTGCTATGTCTAAGGCAGCTATTTCGGCACATCAGTGTGTGTGTGGGGGAGGGGGGCCGCATACTCGCAGAACCCCCAGCACTCCCGCGATATTTTCGTTGTATTTGGGGGCGTCACCCCGTTTACTGGAGGCTTGTTTTTATTTTTTTTCCTACGGTCAAAAAATGGTATACCCCAAATGTATTTCAATGGACGTCAATTAAACGTGGGATTTCAGTATTGGTACGGTGTATCTATTACCCGCAGATACAGAGCATTGTAATTGGTCCAAAATTTGTTTATATACAGTAACGTTTAGCAACAAGAACAAGAAATAAATGCCACTGAATGACAAAGGGTACAATGAACACAGATGTCACTCAGCAACCTTTTTGAAACGGGGCTAATTCTTGGCTCGTGAGTAATGCTAAGGGATACAACTTTGTCGCTGCTGAAATAAGATAATTGTTCAAATTACTTTGATGCACTTAACATCTGTGATTTCTCAGAATTATTAAGGTAGGAAATACCAATGTGACTTTATTTCTACATAGCCCTACATGGGTTCACATTTCAAACATTTTTGGAAATCACATGGCCTTATTACTATTCATCTTTTTTTCTTTTTAAGAACAGGCCTGCAGCCCACTCGTGCGGTGATGAGGGATTGAACAAAGGTTGGGCAACACAAACCAAGTGTTTAGTCAGTTTCTCTCAAACAGGTCCAAGGTTCGTGGTTCAAGTCTTGCCTTGGGCATTCCTGTGTGGAGTTTGCCTGTTCTCCCTGTGGTCGCATGGGCTATTCACATGCCAAACGTAAGTTAGGGGACTCTAAATTGTCTATTAGTGTGAATACCCTATGATTGGCTGGCAACCAATCTGGGGTGTCCCCGCCTCTCGCCTGAAGTCAGAGTGAAAAGCTCCAGCTCCTTTGCAAACTTAACTTTAACAGAAAATTGAGGGATAAATTGTGCACATTCATACAGCAATAAAATCAACATTGCTCGTAAAAGTATAACATAATTAGCAATGATGATATCCGAGTCAGGAGTTGATTGAGAATTTTTTTTTCAACCTAAAACAACTAAATATCAGCGATCAAACGTGACTCATCATGAGGGGAAATGTTGAGGCAAGAACATCAATACAATCTTTACGCGAAACACAAATCAAATGCTTTGTTCAGGTAATATTCAAAGTCATTGAAGCTTGGCATTAACAACAAGCCAGACTTTGGTTTATGGATCAAATAAACTGGCTGGCAAGTGTGTAATTGGTGCAGCAGCACCTTCTTGCGGTCTCGTTTGCTCTTCAACTGCGATGAAGTCCCACGTTCACAGGGACGGCGGGCTAAATCCCACGGACTGTTGTCTCATGTCTTTATCTGAACAAGTCCATTTTTTCAGATTCGTTTACACCATAAACTCCACGCCACAAGATTTCACATGTTAATAAATGCAAAGGCAGACTGTTATGATATGTGCATAAACAGAAAATGATGCCTGTACAAAAATAAAACTGCTCACGTTTGATTGGATGTCATGACGTGGTGCGGTCGTTTTGAATGTCGCTTGAAGGCCTCGCGCACTACATACAAAAAGATGATATAAAAGCGCCAGTCCGGACACAAAATGGAGGACGTAGTTCATTTGGCGGCAACCTCTTCCTCTGGCTCAGGCTCCAGCTCCAGCTCGGGCTCCTCCTCGGGATAAAGTCTGCAGTACTTGTCCACCATGACGTCCAGGTCGGGCTTGACGTGGCCGTTGACGTTGAGCACAGCGAGACTGCGGTTCCACAACTTGGCGGGCACGGCGTCCAGGTAGGCCCGCAGCCGCTCGCCAGCGGCGGCGCCCCGCTGCTCCTCCATCCTCAGCACAGGCAGCGTGGAGAGCACCTTCAGAAAAGCGTTGACATTGGGGAAGAACTTGATGTCGGGCAGCTGCAGCGTCTCGTGGATGGTGGCGGGCAGGCGCACCTCCTTGCCACGGTGTTTCCACTTGATGCGCCAGCAGTGCAGCTCGGCCGCCAGCGTCTCGGGGCTGGGCAGGTCGGCGCGGTACATGTCGGCCGAGTTCTCCTCCGTGGTGTTGAATTTCATCTGGCCCATGATGGCCGGAACCAGCGACAGACACTTGAGGACTTTGAGGTTGACCTCGGAGAACATCTCCTCCACCTCCTGCATGACGCTGTGGATGATGGGCAGCGTGACGTACTCGCGGAAGTAGGCCTCCGCTTGGATCTCGCCCATGTCGGCGGCGCGCTGCCTCTGAACAAAGAGCCGGGGCACGCGGACGGGGATCTCCAGGGAGGCGGCCAAGTTGGTGGCCTCCTCGTACCAGAACTCGTGGTACACGTCGATGTTGTCGTTGACCTCGACGAGCGAGTGCATGACGGCCGTCAGGCTGTTGGCGGCGCAGAAGGCGTCCAGCGTCTCGCCTTGGAGGTTCCGGCCGAACGCTCGGGTGAAGGTGAGGACGCTTTTGAGGACCACGGCGGTCATCACCATCTCAAAGTCGGCCAGCGTCTCGGCGAGGGAGTAGGCGCCGGCCATGGCCGCGCCGTCGAAGGCGCCGTCGGCATTCCGGTGGATGGTGTCCAGGCAGGCAATGAGCGGCGGCAGGATGTCGAGGAGCACGTCGAAGACGTTGTGGCGCTCGGTCCAACCTTCGCCGCAGGCTTGATGGAGCGCCGCCGCCTTTTCGTCACTTTTCGGCGAGTGAGCGGAGATGCACGTGGCAAGCAGGGCCTGCGCCGGAGCGCTCTTGAAGAAGGCGGCCAACCTCCGCAGGGTCTCCATGAGCACCTGCACGTTGGGGAAGGGCAGACTGTTGGCCAGGTGGATGTTGAGCGCCATGCGGGAGCAGGGCATGTAAAGGGCCAGCGGGTACTTCTCCATCAGGTGCACGGCCACCGCCTTCATCTTGGTGGCCGACGCCCCGGTCACTTTGTGCGCCTGCCCGCGGCAATCCTCCATGATGAGCCCCCAGCGCTCGGTCAGCTGCGCCTCCAGACGCTCCACCAGCGCCAATTCGTCGCCGTCGAACGGCACAAAGTCCAAAAATTCCTCGCGCAGGACGTTGTGCTGGTTGACGAAGCGAAGAAAGAGCGGGAGGTGCTTGTCGCCGCCGAAGTCCACCAAGTCGTCGGTGACCAGCGAGAAGAAGCGGCCCTCCCTGGCCTCCATCAGCACCTCCTCCCTCACCGTGTTCTCACACACGTCCAGGAGCTGGCACAGCTGCGCCGAGGAGAGGAACTCGCCGTTTACCGGCGTGGCCTCGAAGCGCTTCCTCAGGGCCTCGTCTCCGGCGTGCATGCGGTACTCCAACAGCGCTTGGAAGTTGTTGGGCGCGTTCTCGCCGTCGAGATCTTTGAAGGTCTGAAAGGGGATGCGCTGCTTGGCCAGAGTCAGGACCACCTCAAACAGGGAGCGCAGGTAGTCGCGCAGCTGTTTCTCCTCCGCGGACATCTGCGGCTCTTCTACGATCTGGTCTTCGGGGGCCGCGTCTTTTTGGGACTTCTCAGCAGAGGACGCCACTAAGGAGAGTCAAGAGGGGATGTCAAATCCATTGATAGTGAAGTGGTTAGGACATGACGTGACTTTCAACGAGCAACTTATTTATTGCATCACATGCTCTCAAGCTGAGCAGCATCTTTCGCATAGAATCGTTCCACTTTAAAAGGGACTGTCCTCGCATTGTATTGCAACCCGCGGATCAGACTTTCCTTTCCAATGTCGTGCCAATTTACTCACATCTTCTTTCCTTGATTCGTCTTAGGTCCTCCTCTGTCTGAAACCAAAAGAAGAAGTTTAGCTTACAGAAGCTGCACTTAAGAGACACAATGTTTTTTTTTTCCCGCCTCACAAGTTCTTTGATCTGCTTGCGGTGTTTGACGCGAGGATTCGCCAAGTGGCTGGTCAGATCGAAGATGGTGGGAATGGCCGTATCCTTGAGTACCGTCCTGTAGGGGCTCTGACACAGACACACAACTTTTAGACCTTTCCACTATGATGTCACACGTACTTCAACCCATCTCTAACTATACCAGAAGAAGACAAACGCTTGAGAAATTGATCTAGGAAACAGGGTCAATGGCTTGAATGAAGATTTAGCCGCATTCTCGTGCGCTGTAGTGTGAACGTGTGCAGTCCGTCTAAAGTCATCAGAAGCACCCACCCTCTTGTCTAAAGACTTGGACAACTGAATACGGGCGCGAGGTACTCACAGTTCTGTATACTAGGGCCGGGTCAAAGTGTTTGGCACACAATCTGTAGTGCTTGTTCAACTGGTCGGCAGTTTTGGCCTCCAGGTCCGCTCTGCGGCAGTTCTCAACCCAGATTCGACATCTGCAAACACACAACACACACTTTGTTGGCATAATTTCAAACACACAATACATTCTGGGGCGGCCCGTCGGTTAGCGCGTCGACATCACAGTGCGGAGGTCCTGGGTTCGATCTCGGCTCCGGCCTCCCCGTGTGGAGTTTGCATGTTCTCCCCGGGCCTGCGTAGGTTTTCTCCGGGTACTCCGGTTTCCTCCCACATTCCAAAAACATGCATGGCAGGCTGAATGAACACTCAAAATTGTCCCTGGGTGTGAGTGTGAGCGCTGATGGTTGTTTGTCTCCGTGTGCCCTGCGATTGGCTGGCAACCGGTTCAGGGTGTCCCCTACGTACTACCCGGAGATGGCTGGGATAGGCTCCAGCACGCACTGGGACCCTTGCGAGGATAAAGCGGATCAGAAAATGGATGGATGGACAATACCTTCTTGGATTAGCGTGTTCCAGACACAGGGCCTTAACCTCAAAAGGTTAAAACAGGGATGGAGGACAATAACAATAACGACATACTGTACATTGTTACTCTCATGAAATTGACGTAGCTGTTCATTGACGCGGTGGATCAAGCATTTATGGGTCATGAATCCTACATGATTTTCATCCAGGAAATAGAACACTAAATTGTCCCTAGCGGTGACTGTGAGTATGAATGGTTGTTCATCTATCGGAGTCCTGCGATTGGCTGGCAGCCAGTTCAGGGTGTGCCCCGTCTACTGCCCAAAGACAGCCGGGAAGGCTCGACCCTCATGAGAATAAGTGGTTCAGAGAGTGGATGGATGGATGTATAAAGTACACAGTGGTTATTTTCGTGGTCAACAACTCACCACTTTACGATGTTGCTATGAATTGCAGAAGAACTATAAGTATAAATTCTATGGCAGTTCAAGTGTGCCAGCTCATGCCAGAGTGGGTTGAGCGGTCGCGCTGAAGGTGCCGCTTCATTCCTTTTGCGTCACGGGTTCAAATCACATCCTGTACACTTTTCTTTTGTTTATTCTCTTTATTTATTTATACATACTATGCTTACAGTGTCTTCTACCCCACCGGGAGTTTTAAACGAGACATGTATTTATTACAATACAATATGACTTAATTTATATAGTGTATTTCATAAGAGCCGCAGGTGTAACAAAGCACTTTACAAATAATATAAAATCACAAAAATACCGCAACAAAAGAAAGTGCAAACATTCAATTAAAACACAAATTCAGAGTAACAGACTCGTATTGGGTCAAAAGAATCAAGGTGTGTCTTGTAACATTCTTTACAAGTTGTAAAAAATGGACAGAAAGGGAGCTTGCCGAACATTTAATGAGAGGTCCTTTAAGGAAGAACAAGACGAAAAAAAAAGTCTCGATCCCCTCCGAGGCTGCGCTTAGCGCTCAGCACCTCCAGTAGTGTCTAGTCCTCAGATCATAGGCACCAGGCAGGTGCTTAGGGGTGGAGGAGCTCAGAGAGATAAACTGCGGAAAGTCCATTTAAATATTCGAACAGAAAGTGAAGTATCTAATAATGACCTTTAAAATGAACTGGGACACAATGAAGGGGAGCCAAAATTTGAGTTTTGTGCTCCCTCTTACGAGTTACAGTTAAGAGGCAAGCGGCAGCATTTTGGATCATCTGGAGACGCTTAAGGAAGGACTAGCAGATTACAAAATAAAACGCATTACAGTAATCTAACCAAGACGTAACGAAGGCATAGATGACTGTTTTCAGTGCTGCTGGGAAATGAAGGGCTTTACCTTAGCCAGTTGCCTAAAATACTGTCAAAGAAATTGATTTCACAACAGCACCGATGTGCCTGTCCAATGTAAAAGTCAAGTTCGAGAACGTTTGCTTCCAGTTACCTGTACTGTATAAAATATTATATCTTACCTTTCGGGGTCCCTGGGAAAGCGGAAAAATGCCAAATCCGACTGTGTACTCTTCCGTGTGCAGTTCGGGGCCGCACAAAAATTCGGCATTTTTCAAGCTAACTCGTTAGCAAACTTGGCTACACCTCCGTTCGACTAACCTTGCTATTGTTTTAAAAGTCGTTTTGTTTCTCAGCTCCAGCAAACCAGACAGAGCGAGCCTAACTGCGTCTCAAAGGACAGTGTTCAATAAATAAGACAACAGCTCAAAAGCGTTCCATTTGACGGTTACTGAATTTCGCGAAGCGCCAAACAAAATGACCATTTTCAGTAACTGCGGCTCATATCTCGGCTATTGATTGGAGCGAGCCAAAATAAAAGCTACAATAATTGGTTGATTCCATGGGCTGTTGACCAATCACATTACACCCAAAGCCTCTTCCCCACGTAAAATGTACGTCACAGAATCACATGGTTTGTCAATGCTCCCTCTGCCAGCGATCAAATCTATGACAATGACATGCTTATGTTTTTGGCTATTTGTTCGAGCCATTATAGATATGCGTAATCGCTTACAAGAAACACTTCACAGGTCATTTCTACCTAATCTATTTTTTAAATACTACGAGGAATGTTACGGGTGCGTGGCTCGTTGGTCTAGGGGTATGATTCTCGCTTAGGGTGCGAGAGGTCCCGGGTTCAAATCCCGGACGAGCCCTCAATTTTACCGCCTTGATGCAAGTTCGTTTCATAGAACAATACAAAGGAACCTTCGTGCGCTTTAGGAACATCCAGGTACCAAGACGACGTCATTAAAACACGAACTCGCGAGGAACGAAGTAATACAAGAAAGCCTCTTTCAAGCTATTTTCGTTGTTGAACACACATTTAAGAGTAATTCTGAATAGAATATGACGTAAGAGCGCAAAATTAACAGTGGGCTCGTCCGGGATTTGAACCCGGGACCTCTCGCACCCGAAGCGAGAATCATACCCCTAGACCAACGAGCCAAGTAGAAAATGAAGTCCTCACTTGGGTTTATAAGTCTCCAAAACGTCCGCAATTGCCCTGAAAAATGATATATTCCGAAAATATATGAAAACACTTACTACAGTAAAAGCTAAATCCCAAGAATCGCAGGTCTGCGGTAAAATAACAGTAAAATAGCTTCCATGGCAAAGCATGGACGGGCATGAGTATATTTTGTGAATGAGACTCAAAGAAGACACAGACCATTTCAATTAACTTCTTTTTATATATCATACATAAGACTGTCTTAATATAATACAAAGGGCATTGTCATAAACACAGCAAAGTCTTGACTAGATCTTACAATCTGTGGATACATGGACTTATCCTCCCCCCGCCCCCCCCCCCCCCCATGCTGTTCAATTCTCTAGTGCATGTTTCATGTACAAAAAAAAAGTGAAAAAAATGTGAAGTATAAAATGGAAAAAGAAAAGGATCAATCCAAATCAAATAAGAGGATTTCCACTTCTGCTGGGTGTCCAGATATGTCAACAAGAATGTTTTGTGTCTAACCCACAAACGGAACAGGCGTATGAAAGATGGAACCTTATTTTAACGTATATAAAGATAGTTTTTTTAATTCACCATGTGCTTCTCGTAGAACCAAAAAAGTAAGATTTGTGATGTACATGCACTTACAATATACCCTGTGAAAATTATTAAGGTTTGAGGATCTAGCGTTCCCTGTTTGATTCAAACCCTTCCTCATAGTGTTGTCCTGATGCAGTCAAGTTTTTGCCACTAAGAAGAAACAGGAGTTCCTGCCCCAATGGATGGTCACCCAATTTGACAAACATAATCAACATACCAGCAGGAGCAAGGTAGTGAGTTCTATACTTCCTTTATTAAAAAAATATAAATATATACATAAATTCTATTTCAACTATTAAAAAGGGGCTGCATTTCATGACAACTGCTCTAAATAAGAGGTCAATCTGCATGATCAGAAATATAGGCGCACACTTACGAGTCACTGCAGTCAATTTTTTTGTCTTTTCACTCTTTATTTTTGGAATGTTTAGTACCAGTACGAGCGCCGGCGGCGATCAAAACGGCCGGCCAACGTGTCGAAAGATCTCAAATTCGGCGAGGGTGTTAACAAAAATGATTGCAAATTTGCAATTAACCTTGACATCCAGATAACCCCCCCAGTCTCAATATAGGTAGCTTTACATTGGTGTTTAATGAGAGCGTGATTTGGTGTATGGGCATTTTTCCTTCTAAAATGACATAACAGCATGACTTTGTGTGTGCGGCATGTAGTCAATTTTGACAGGTGGCCACGGGCAGGTTATCTCCTCTCTGATTTCAAAACTGGTCAAAATAAGCAAACAGAAGAGAAAGGAAAAGGAAAGAAGAAAAGCACTTCAAAATCCCTGATGTCAAAGGAAAACAAAAATGAAAGAAAAACCCAAAACAAGAAATTAATGTTTCGAGAACATGCGTGTCTGCCCAGGCAAAAAAATGAGATGGCGGGCTTCCCTTTGAACATGACAACAACCAAGGGGATATGCCCTTCGCCAACTACATCAGAACATCCAACACAATTTTTCCAAGCCACGTTGACCAAATGTATGAAAGGCAGCAAAACCCTTTGAAATAGGTATGTAGGATGGGACAAAATAAAATAAAAAATCTAAGTGGTGGGAAAAAAACAAAACAGAAGAACCGACTACGCAGAAGAAGAACGCATTCGCCTCCTTTTTTTTTTTAAACCATCATCCGCTATCTTGCTACTCCGGAGCCTGCAGAGTAACTACCAGATTCTCTAAACATAACAACATTTTTTTAAATCTTTAAAAGACTCCCAAAATAATCTACCAATTATGGAAACAGGTTTTGGTAAAAGGTGGCAAACAAATGTGGCCAAAGCGTACACAATAGCCCAAACAATGCTCTCCAGTTTTGCTAACACACACACACACACGTATGTATGTGCGTGTATATATGTGTGCATATATACGCGTATATATGCACACATATGTATATACACACACGTATATTCATATACATATGTATATACACACACACATATATATGCACACATGTATATATATATATATATCTATATATATATACAGTACATATATATATGCATATATACACAGTACATACATATACATATATATACATATATATGTATATATATATATATATATATTGCAGCTGTTTGTGTTGACATGCCAATAAGATCTCATCAACACATGGTGAACTGCTACATTATTGGTTACAGACACCTAATATGCTATAAAACAACTGCTTTGGTATAAAAACATATCCAAAGGGAAAATAAATTCTTGTAAAATTCACAGCATACATTGAGGACAAAAAAAAGGCAGTCACTTTTTTCTTTTCAGTTTCCATGTGGGGTTTTTTTTGGGGGGGGGGGGGGTCGGGAGGGTGGCGGGACGAGACCTGTGCAGGTGGTTCTGATGAGGAACAACATGCAAAATCATGAGCAAACAAAAGAAAAGAAAAAACAACAACAAAAAAGGGGTCAACTCTGGGATAAGTTCTTTCCACTGCAAAAAGCCTTAACTGGTGACTAAGATATATTTTTTTAAGGAAGTCATGTTTAGGAGGTTGTTGTGTACAATAAGACCCTGTTATGTGGGGCCCTGCTGAAGAAGAAATCTTTGTCGAGAAAGGCCTCAAATTACCATTCTTAATTAGCTTTTTTTCTTCTAAAACGTTTTCAAGAATTAAGGGCTGTCGAGAGAAAAATAGAGAAAAGCCATCTTAATTCAAAATGATAATGTCCATCTCCATCCCCAGTCGTAGTCCATGAGTCATAAGGCCAAAGGGTTATTTCAAATCAGCCACCGACTGTATTCCTTCCGCTGCGCTCGTGTTGCTGCAGCTCGCGCCGCCATTTTTTTTTAGGCATCTTGGCGTGAGGGACGGACGGATGCCTTCCCTCTCCTCCGACCAGCTCTGCATCTGAATCCGCCTGCACCCGGCCAGCACACGCTTATAGGGAACTCCGCTGTCATGTCGAGTTACACAACACCAACTGAGCCACCAACAAGAAGTATCACCGCAAAAAAAAAACAAAAAAAATAAACACTCGCCCTTTTCGTGAAGCTAAGGGATTTACAAGCAGCTTCTTCGTGTGACATTTTGCTTGGGGATGGTGGGGGGTCAAATTAATGACGAACGAGTGGAACAGTAATGTCAGGCAAGCATTTCACGGCCTCAACTTTGCTCTGAAATGCTCCTCTTTGCCACATAATATCGTACGTTGGTGAAATGGTTAAATGGATGTCTCAATCTCACTATGGTTATTCCGCAGTATAACTTTGTGGCTAATGGTCGCAAAAGAATAAACGGATGACAATTACATATATACTTCTTCTTCAGAAAGGTTTTTTTCCCCCCTCTGTAGTAGCGGTTCAGTGATATCTCCCTTCTGACGTGAGCAGCTTTGATTCTCAACACACCTTGTAGTAAAAAACACCACCTTAAAAATGACGCACAGGGGGGAACACACAGCCAAAAACGTCAGCGCAGTCACGAGCTTGCCATGGAACTCTGCTGCACACACACTCCAGTCATTGGAGACTCCTCCCGGTCCATGCCCTGCCTCATGCTCAGGTGGCCCTCTGCCAGGTAGTGGCCAGGCCCAGTGTTCGTGCCCATGGAGAAAGCAGGGTGCGCAGCCATGCCGGTCTCCTGCCGTGGGTTCGAGAAGGCACCTAGCCCCATGCTCAGCCCGCCGTTCTGACCAAAGTCGAGGGCTCCGGCGGGCAAATGGCGGAGCTGGTAGGCCTGGTTGCCATGATTCCCGGTGGAAGAGGAAGATGTCGATGAAGAGGAGGCAGAGGAAGACAGGGAGGTCATAGACAGATGGCCGTGGACCACCTCCATGGAGTCCTGGGTCGACGAGCTGTGCGTCGGGGAGGTGTAGTGACGCGGGCGCGGCCGCGTGGCCATCATGGGCCCGTGGTGGTGATGAGCGTGTGAGTGGGGATGCAGAGCCTTCGGGTGCTGTGGGGGAACATGGAAGGTGGTCTCCTGGACTGGGTGGGTCTCGCCGGTGACTGATTCCGGTACGACGCCGCCTCCCCACACCAGTGGAGGTGGGTAAGGCTGTCGAGCCTGCCAACAAACAATTATCGACAGCGTCATGTGATGTCCTTGTCAAAAAGATCGTGGTACCTTGACTTAAGCTTTTAAATCATCAAACGAATTAGGGCTCAACAATTACCAGTCATCAAATTCAAGTCAACACCACAATGTACGAGAATGCAGTGTTCAAATCACTAAGGCTACAATTGTGTGTGGGTGTATGTGTATGAGCGTGTGTGTGGGGTACGTCATTTCGGTTACAGGGTACACTTAAACAAAAAAAAATAATAATAATAATAATTTGCATTATTGTTTAAATCTGACATATGACTTGTGTATTGCATACATATTCAGTAGAATTTTGTAAAGTTGTAACTTGTTTAACCTGTACGTTGGGACACTATAAAGTCAAAACATCTCTACAGGTTCGGTGATTGATGGAGTTTGGGGTAGGACCTGTGGGCAGAGGTTGTCTCCATCAATGGCTGGCATGGCAGTTCCAAAATGTCCCCCACTGTGTAAGTGGTGATGGGTTGGGTCTGATCTCGCTCTCCCACTGGTGCTTGTTCCAGAGGAGCCTCCTAAAGAAGTCATTATGAGTGTTACCGTGATATCACCTTACCAAATGCTTTTTATTTCAAAGTATTCCTTCCCGATATTCACGTACCAGAACTAGAGGAGGTGCTGGAGGTGGTTCCTGAAGACTGGGACTGCTCCAAGGCGGGGCTGGTCGACACGCTGCTGCTAGTATTGGTCCCCTCGTCCGCCGTCTTCTTGAAGAAGCTGTGCTGCAGGGCGTAGTAGGGCTGGATGCGGCTCTTGGGGTCGTAATCCAGCATCCGCAGGATCAGGTCCTTGAACTTCAAGTAGTCTGCAACGGCGTGGCCAGACTCGCCTGCCCGACGGCCGCCCGGACCCCCGGTCTCCACGCCCAGGATGGAGTGGAGCTTCCGTGAAGCTGGAGGTTTATACTATCACACATATGAAACAAACAGTTACTTTTTTTAGTTGGGTTCAGAGCATGGGTAAAGACAGTGCCTTACCCTTTTGCCATCTTTGGTCTTTTTGACACTCCATGTACCATCCGAAAGCTTCTCAAAGAACTTTCTGGCTTTTGGGGCTAGGTCCATTATGTGATTCGGTGGGATTCCGAGAACCTCCACTATTTTGTTCATCTGGTCCACCTGAGAAAGTAATCACAAATCAAGTTAAACACATTTCAAGAAAGGCTAAGAAAGTGTGCACATGTACTTGGTGTTCAGGTTCTTTTAATGGGGAACTTATGGCAATAACTACTACTCTGACATGCAAACAGCAAAATATGGGGCTAACAGGGCGGATGATGACGGGATCAACTTTTCTGGCTAATGGTAGCATTTAGTGAGCATATGGGTGGATCTTTACTTTGCAACATAATTTATCTGGCAGTCTGATTGTGTCCTATGAAATAGATGTCAGATTTCAGAAAAGGTTTTTATATCACTTGGGCTGGGCGCCATGACTGAAAACGTTGAAAAACATTTTTAAAAATGGTCAATATAAAGATTAAATAAACACCATCTGTGAACATAATGTGCTTGGATGGGTGAGATGGCTGAAAATATGCTCCACCATTTAAGTGTTGCATATCAGTCAATATTGATATGTGTATATAGATATTTTTTAATAAATACAATTAACTGTTTTTGGGTACATTGCAATTTTGATCTTCCACCACAGCATTGTAAATGCTTTTACGTGAGATGCTACCCCAAAGCAATATCGGCGATTGTTACATTAACCTTCATTCAATGTTTATACAATGTCAGTGTAGTGAACTAATACTCTCTTGCGGTGTATGCGTTGTTGATCAACTGTCTTTAGGACAAATTATTGCCATTGTCCATTTATACTTGCCCGATTTTGACTGGTGCGATGCAGAGGGTCGGACACTGGCGCTAGCACGTCAAAGACTAAGAACACCTTTACACGTACACCACGTATCCGTCCGGAGGTATTTAATCGGGGGAGTTTGGGCAAGTTGTACATTTTATCGAATGCATTTTCTATTGTTATCAATCAACTGTCTATCAGGATACATAGATAGTAAATTATCGCCCAGCCCTAATATCACTTGATATGTGACAATGACAGAGTGGACAACATGATATGATGGAAATTATGAAACAAGAGTTAATATGTACCGTCTGCAACTATCCACTGTTTCATACTTGAAGAATGACAAAATGCTCGTTGTAAAGTTAGTTGAAAACAAGATTTCATAAGGGTCAAGTGTGAAGTAATTTTAGAAAATCCTCAATGAGACATTTTTTATGTCACAGGTAATTAAACAAAATACATTATATAAAGCATGAAAAAAATATTGTCTATTTTGTAAATTCAACAATCTTTCCCGAAGCGTGATCCTGGCAAGCGACAAAACCGGGAATGTGATGTCACTTCTAGGACTACAATCGGGTCCAATATGCAGAGTGTAAAAAGCCAGTCAGAAATGGATTCAGAAAGCGACGTTTCAAACTTATTTGAGGAGATCCAGGGGTTTGAAGAGTTGTAGGAAGGGGAGGTTGTTGGCAAGACCTAGGTTGGGCTATACATGTACGAGCCAGATGCTCAGGATGCGGAACAAGCTGTCCCCAAACGACTGTACGTGGAGTAGAGACGAGACCCATCGAAATTGAAAGAACGGTAAGCTACATTGGCCGCAGTTATTAGCCTAGCGTTATTGTTTGAAATTCGATGCTGTTCCGTGCTATAAATTGCACACGATGGGATTACTGGTTGGTCCATGTAGTCCAGCTACCAGTGAGAGAGCACACGTCATAGTGGGTTGTTGTCCTACATTGTCATTGGTAAAGGAATTCTGTTGCATTGTAGGCCACTCCGCACAATATATCGGCTGTCCTTCCACAGCATTGTTAACTGCAAACCGTTGCAGGATTCCATCCATGCACACTCATATTCTGAGAATGTTTTTGTACAGGATTCCATCCATGTCGATGTCTAATATTTTGAATCAAATGTTTTCATAAACCAGCCAGGGTTAGTGATTATCACACTGACCTTTTTACAAACCCTTTATCATTAGCAAAACGGTTCAGAAAACAGAGGTCTTCAAAGTGCTGGTAACAAAGAACACCCGTCGAGACCGGCACGAAATTCATTCGCTGTGCGACAACGAAACTAGTCCTCAACGTACACTATTCTTTTCTTTTGGCCACTCAAACAACCGTTTGCCTGAATGTGAACAGTGCATCGCCACACAGCGCCGAGGCATTTTGCCGATAACTTGATAACAATGGCAAAGAGCAGTTAACGGGACAATCAAGAATGTAGTACAATGGCGGAATGGTGACTCTGCATTCTTTGAATGACGTCACTTACTGGGGATTGACGGACAAAAGCATTTTCGTTGTTAAATGCGTTGCTATCGGTCTAACCGTGAATCTTGGTTGGTTGAGTTAAAAGAAAAAAAAACCAAAAACAAACAAAAGTATGCTTAAAATACTTTTCGCGCCTAAGTATTACTCAAAATATGGTTATTCAAATTTACTTCACACTTGAAGGGATAGTTAACCTACAATGACAGACTGGGCGGCAATTTCAGGGAATGTTCCATGTGAGTGTGAAAACAGAATTATCACCCCAAAATGACTCCTTTTATCAAATGAATTGAGGAAAATAAAACCATGTACACCCAACTGGCATAAAAGTAGACATTCTGCCTCTGTCTAGTGGGTGTGTGTGAAAATATTTGGCCACATATAAACTTGAAAGAAGCCTTATTATTATTATTATTATTATCGTTTTCTGCCACATTTTCATGACAACTGAGTGAGGGAGTTTGATCACGAAATCAAAAGCAGCCGATAGTGATTCTGATAGATGTAAAAAAATAAGTGCATGGACATGAAATAGTACGTTGGATAATTGGCCTCAGTATACCTCATTGGCTCCACTAAAGAGTGGCTCTCCTGTATGCATCTCCACCAAAATGCAACCCAAGGACCACATGTCGATGGCCAGGTCATAGGGCATTCCCAGAAGCACTTCTGGGGAGCGGTAGAAGCGACTCTGGATATACTGGTATATCTGCACGAAGGAAAGAAGGCAATTCGTACTTTCTTTACATTTGGACATCATGCACTCCTATTTAGCATACGGTCATGACAAAGAGCATTTGGTACCCTTTGTCCCAGCTGGCACGAGCTGCCAAAGTCCACTATTTTGATGGCACTCCTCTTAGGGTTGCAGAGGAGGATGTTCTCGGGCTTCAGGTCACAGTGGATGATGCTGAGCTCGGGCGTGGCCAGGAACAGCAGCGCCGTGCATAATTGCTGGGCAAACTTCCGGGTGAGGTTGAGTGAGACGCCGCGGAAGTTGGTATTCCGGAGCAGGTCATACAGGTTATATGAAAGCATCTCAAACACGAGGCAGAGGTGGTTCCGAAACATGAAGTGACGCTTCAGGTGAACTGTGGGAGTAACCAAGTTATATCCCGGTTAGTTGCGTTAGAAGCATTTTTATTGTGTGACTGAACAAATCAGAAGAGAGTGTTAAGTACCAATGTAGTATTTCATCTCGGTGTCATGTTTGTTCATAAGCTCTAGGAGGCGCACTTCAATCTGGGCTTGATTGAGGAAAGCTTTCTTGTTCTTGATGATCTTAATGGCAACCCATTCTTGCTCTGCTCGGTCGTATGCTTTCACAACCTAAAAAAGGCCCATTCAATGGTCGGCTAAAGTTAGATTTCCATGACGACAGTTTAAAAATATTAAAAATAGCTTGTGATTTATGGTTAGGTAACAGACGCACTGTTAAATACTGTACTCATATGTTCCGCAGCAGTACCCACCTGTCCAAATGAACCTTTTCCTATCAAGGAATCAATCTCATATCGGTCCATCCATTTCTCCCCATTCTTGACGATGTAGTCATAGTTATCATCGTCATAGCCATCATTGAAGACCTTCCTTTCTTTTTTGTGACTGGAGTCTTCACCCTGACCCTGTTGGTGCCGTCGCTTCTTTTTTGCATAATACACCTGAAACGATGATCGAAAAGAACACTTAGGAAAAAAAGAGGGCGACAAAAACTGATAATCAAGATTCATGCCATCGTTTCAGAATGTTCTCACTGACCTCATTGATGTGTTTGTATGTTTTGATAAGGTCAATGGAGAGCTTCCTCAGGGGAGCCGAAGTTGGGTCACGAAAGCACTGGGGCATGTGCCTCTGAAGTGTCAAAAATATTACATAACAGATAATGAAAGACACGTTTGTCCTCTTGTCAACAATTCAAACACTACTGTTGTCAAATGGCTTCTTAAAGTGTACCTGATTGGCAGTGAGCTGTGTCGCCTGGTCGCTGTACGGTAAGACCGTAACAGATTGGTCAGTGCTTGGCTGGTGGCGCTCACTGTACTGCTGGTGCGTATGGGGCATTGGAGCAGCCATCTGAAGACCAGCAGTGTGTAAAGAAAAAGAGGGCGCAAGCCGGACAGACGAAGGTTTGCATGCTGAAGTCTCTCCTCCTACAAGACATTAGCACAATGACTTGAACAGCGCCAGCAAGATATACGATCAAAACAAAGAGACTAATCCTCACAGTGTAGAGGTGTAGCATTTACTTTTCACACACGATATGCAGAACAATGTGTCTTGTTTTAATTTAGCAATTATTATTTTGCTTTTCCAACAGGTCAACAAAGATATTCACTTGTGATCAGATGATAACAATATGCAAAAATGTAAATGTATGCAAACTGATATTTACATGTGTATTGAAATGATCAGTTTGATACAACTAAAGTGACAAATAGGCTGGGAAAATGTAAAATATGCCAGCTATAGTAAAACGTGTACAAAGCATCAAATTGAATGAGTAAATTAAATCCTATTGTTTGTATGAGTAATATGTGAGGAGAAAAGGGGAGAACATATGAGCAGGCTTGAGTGGAAAAGGGGATGAAAAGAAAGGCCCGGCAAACTGTACAGTGAATCATACTTCATTTTAAGGCAGCAGGAATGGTGAGGGGAAAAAAAGTGAAATAGCATGTTGAGCTATCAGCATCTCTCAGCACACAACACAATCCACCAGCGCTACACAGTAACCACTTTTCAGAATCCCAGCAACAGCACCTAATTAGCATAGCCTATCACCACAGAGATACAGCGTGATTTGGCAAGCCCATCAACGCACAGGCCAATCACAACGCAGTATGCAAATAGCCTACTTTTGTTGCCAGGGCAGAGCGGCTCCCATTTTCCAATGAGAAAAACAAGAAATAAACACATCAAATTGAACTTTGGCACAATTCGACGCCGCTTTCGACACGAGAGGCTGACGGCAAAATAGCTACACAATCCAAAAAGCTACACTCGCGACGAGAGCGTTCGAAAGCTGAGCCAGCTCGGGGAGCGCCAAAAAACACAGCCACTGACAGCAATAAAGGCGGCCGACGGCAAGACGAGGAGAGCACAGGCAAAGACTGTATTTAAAGGAACACACAAGATGTAACACAAGACGCCTTTGCTGCACTTATAAATACATGTATTACACGCTACATTCGTCTCCTTTAAAAGGAACATTCTAACGTTTATTTGGAATAGCTGGACATGTAAGATTTCATTTCCCAGTTTTGAAAAAAACGGTATTGTATCACCTAAAGCACTCAAACTTCAACTGCACTGAATCTTTGCCCCACATAACAGCGTGATGCAAATTTGGGGAAGAGGACAGCGACAAGGAGGAACTTGACTTCATCGCTTCCCATTCAGTAGAAGAAGATAGAGAGAGGGAAAGGGAGCCGGGGGTGGGAGGGAGGGAAGGAGGGAGAGGGAGAGAGAGAGAGAGAGAGAGAGAGAGAGCGAGAGCGAACTATAAACACGCATATAAACACGCTAACCTGGATGCATCTTGTGCAAACATGTCATATCATCCTGGCAGGAGAGTCCAGCAGACAACGAACTACAAAGAATGAAAGCACATTATTGTCACTATTTTTTATTTTATTTTATGAGACTTCCACGAAGAGTTTCAGCTGTTTAAGACTTGCATAGTGGACTGTATGTGCGTTGTGAGATGCGTAGCAAGTTGAGTTCAAACTTTAAAAAGTCTAATTTAGAGGTATGCATGAACTACTAAATTCTGTAGATTTTCCTGCATGCATGCACTTTCATCCCCAGATTAGTTAACATCCGATTAATGATTTTTTTTCTTTTTCAACTAGTATCAGACCTACACAAAGTCATCAGCACATGACTCCTTATTTTAGGGGCGGTAGGTGGAAATTAACTTCATTATATTGTTCAGAACTGGCTGCATCTGAACAGTTCCTTCTCTGGCTCAGCAACCCACAAGAGGCCTTGAGAGTGCACAAAATAACGGCGGCTAGCTGTCACACTCACACTCACACACACACATATTTATTTATATTTATTAGTGACCGTATAAGGAACCTTAAATCAGCCTGCTAATAGCCATCTATATGTATGTGTAATAACGACCGCGGAGGTGGCTGCTCGTGGGTAGCGGTGTACTTACAGACGAAGGGGCAGATTTCGTCATAGATTGAAATTATTAGAACATATATCCATTACTAGTCCGGTTCCCATGTAAAGGCATATCGTCCTTCCGAGAGGTTCGCCTCCCAATCCGAAGCGATTCATCCCTCCAGCGCTGGTGACAAGGATGGCTAGTGCTCAATCGAGCCAGCGGGTTGTTAGGGCCCACTCAGCTGGTCCGTCAACAAGTCAACGTTCACCATTAGCCAAGGGCTTCGTTGAATTAGCTCTCGGGCAATAGCAATGTTAAGGCTCGGCGAGATCTCGTACACGCATAGATAATTCAATCAAATTAGATTTAAAATAAAGATGTGTGGATGTGTGTGTGCGTGAGTGTACTAAAACCAGATCGCACAATGACACGATAATACCGCAGGGTTAATGTTAGCGGCACCAGCATGACTCTTCACACACACCCGACCCCTTTTTTTCCAGAACACCGTCGAAATGAAAAAAGACCTCATTTGACATTTCGACTTTCAGCCCGACAAATGGGTTAGCTCGCCCCGCCATGTACCGCGGCAGGGCTGCCATTCACGGCTCCATCATCGATTTTGATTTATACGCACAAAGACAACCCACAAGAAACACAAGGCTGCATCCCGTCGAAAAGAAATACAGGATAAATGTAGTAGCCGCTCACCTCTGATGGCACGATCTTCATTTAAAGTCCAATAACCTGTATGATGAGGAAACTTATCCAGTTTGAGATTCTCCCCTCCCTTTGCACGGTTAGCGAGGAACGATCACGTTAAATCCGAACCGGCGTCCGTCTTCCGACTGGCAAATGAGAAAATTATTTGCCAGCCAGTTCTAATAAACTCTCCATTTCAGACGGGAGATCGACGTTACCATCAGCTGATGACTAGCAACATGCTAGCGTTGAGTAGCACGCCTAAGTTAGTGGCTAAGGTCTAGCGAATAGGGGCTACTGCTAGTGGACAAAATGAACGCGGCTAACGTTAGCGACCTGTCCCGTGCTAGCCTCGAGCTAACAATCGTTAGCCCCCGCCGCTAAATAAATGCTACGTCAAAGCGATTTTTACGCAGTCTTTTATCAAATTGGCGACGACCTCCTCGAGCGATGCGATGGCAACGTTGAATTCTGCGTGTTTGGAAGCCCAAACGGACCCCGCGTCCTCCGGTAATTCAGCTTTGGAATTTTGTGTCAATTTTCACAAAATGGCGCGCGGTCCAAACCTGCGCAGTGAACCGGCCCGGTGGACCACAGACGCGGACAAGCCGACTTTCGTGGCGGCGCCGCCTAATTATTTTACCGCGTTAAAACCTCGGCCTCTAGACCATCTTCACCCGATCCATTAGACGAATCTCGCTATCCGAAAACGTCAAATGTATATCCACTGACAGCATTATTCCGGCGGGAAGGGAGAAACATTTGAAAAAGACTGAAGCTGGAAAGGGGGGGAGGAAAAAAACCTCCTAACAAAATGGCGATGCTCTCGCTTGTTGCCATGGCAACTGTCAATCAAAAACCGAAATTACCCGGATGCGCCAATGACGAAGAAAATGTAACTGGCCAGAGAGAACACATATAAACTCCTTCGCAGCGCCGTCTGCATTCTTTATTGGATTTTTGGAGACTTGTTTCTAAAGCTCAGAAGACATATCCGGCCCATATGTACAAAAAAGAACTGTAATGTCAACTTTATGCAATCATTTTGGCGTTTATACTGGAAAAGGTGATTGTTTTGGCGATCACTACATACAGTGAACTCTAGTTGATGCTAGTCTTGATTTAATGTTTTTTTTTCTACAAATATCGGACTTGACACTATCGTTTTTTTTTACATGACCTTGTTTACATACCGGTTGCTCGGAAAGTCACTGTGTACTTGTTTCTATTAAAAGAAAATTATGTCCAAACAGAATACAAACGGGTTTTACATCCTGTATTATATAATAAAACGTGGCTTTAAAAAAAGAATTGATTTGTTTGACTGAAATTATCAGGGCTGCAACTAATGATGATTTTCACGATCAATTAATGTGTCAATTATTTTGGCAATTCATGAACCTGATGAATAAAAGTTTTATTGCAATCCCTTTATTCAAAAACAGGATATTATTTCAAATTGACAGTGCAGGATACATACAGTTGGGACCATAATTAGCAGGCCCTCTTGTGAAATTCAACCAAACTCTTGATTTCTCCATGGAAATGGCCTTTCACGACCTGTGTCATTTGAGGATCAAATAAGGAAAAAGAAAGACAAAAGTGATGAGCTTGATGATGATATTAATACAGAGTAATACAACGAGTTTCAAGAAAAAGGGCAATGTATAGTATAATAAAGTAAAGTAAAGGCAAATGTATAGTCAATAAAGTAACCTTTCTGAACCGCAACTGCCAACAAGCTCCAAGAGTAGTTCTTCACCAGGTTGGCACAGGTCTGCAGATATTATAAACAGGTACTAGTTTTTTTCAGCGTTCCTCAACTCTCCCAATCTTTTGTTGCCCCTGTGCCATCAAAATGAGACACGATTTGAGGAAAAAGCAATACATTAATCAGTTTCTTATCTTGCATTTGGAGAGTATTCGCAATTGAATAAAGGTTCAAATTGGGTTGCAAAACTCTGTATTTTGTTTTTATTTAGATTTTACACAACGTCCCAGCGTCATCTTTATTTTGCAGCCCTGCTTGGCAAGTGTGACAATGCACAATGGTACAAACTATGATGGAGCTTCTAACTATTACAATGCTCTGCAACTAACCAAATGTTTACCGTTGATATTCATGCTTGCAGCTATTCCAAGACAAGTTCTCTTGTCGAACTACCCAGGTTCTTAAAGGAAGTTCTGTTTTCTTTCAGGGCACCCATTAAATCATTCTCAAGCCTGTGTTAAAAGAAAAGCTAATGTATGCCTTCTTGTTGATTGGTGTTTAATAAAAAAGTATCTGAGCAAATTACTAATTGCTTAATTCTATTTGGTACAGGCATGTACAGGTATTGCTGTATTGCTATAGAACAGCTTAATCCAGGAAGCGAGAGGCGGAGTAAAGAGGTGAGGGTAGATAGGATTGCTTTGAATGGCTATTTGGGAAAAAAAAATATGTAGCCCACAAAACTGCTCAAAACATAGAACAATAAATCACATTTTCTCATACATTTTATATGGTCAAAAGGGAAATTAAATGATTCCTTATTTGGAGGAGGGTAGCCCACCCTCGCTTTAAACTTAATTTAATTGAGGGTGGCGGCACGGTGATCGACTAGTTAACACGTCCACCTCAAAATGTAGAAGTGCAGGGTTCGATTCCGGCCTTCCTGTCTGGAGTTTGCATGTTGGGTTATCTCCGGGTACTACGGTTTCCTCCCGCATTCCAAAAACATACATGGCAGGTTAATGAAATACTCAAAATTGTCCCTCGTTGTGAGTGTGAGCGCTGATGGTTGTTCGTCTATGTGTGCTCTACCATTGGCTGGCAACCAGTTCAGGGTGGACCCTGCCTCCTACCCGAAGACAGCTGGGATCGACCTGTGACCCTGGTGAGGATCAGTGGATTAGAAAATGGATGACGGATGGAGCATCATGTGTTTATGGTAAAGTTTACAATTTGATCACAAGATGGCAGCAGATGTTCACATTGGGCGAAGACTAAATCACTGGCCATGACAGTCGGTATACCTGGAAAAAATTCTAATAGGATAAAAATATATTAAATTAAATCATGAATAAATTCTATCTATCTATCTATCTATCTATCTATCTATCTATCTATCTATCTATCTATCTATCATTGTGTGTGTGTGTATAATTTAATGTCTCTTTTCATACTGTAAAGAATCGTTGAGAGTCCAGAAAAGTGCTTAAAAACTAAGTTTATCCATTATTTTAATTTGTAGTTTATATTGTACGTCAGCAACAAACTAGCTCGAGTTGATTGTGCAAATGATTCGTTTTTTTAAAGACTACATAACCCGACATAATGATCATGCACCTCTAATAACCTTTCTTCATGTGGTATGACACTAATTGCTGATTCTGAATTCAGATTCCAGATATCGGTACTCATTACGCTTATTAGCTTCAGTAACACAAAGGACGTCGCAGAGCTCAGACCTCCACCAAGGATGCAATAGTTACGAATTAATGATTGTCAGGGCATTCTGATCATAAGTGAAACGTTAGAACGGATTAAACACGTTAGTGCATTGTATTCAGATCATCCATCCATCCATTTTCTATTCCGCTTATCGTCACAAGGGTTACGGGGCGTGCTGGAGTCTAGCCCAGCGGTCTTCGGGCAGTAGGCGGGGGACACCCTGAACTGGTTGCCAGCCAATCGTAGGGCACACAGATGAACAACCATCCGTGCTCACATTCATAACTAGCAACAATTTTGAGTGTTCCATTAACCGGCCACGCATGTTTTGGGAATGTGGGAGGAAACCGGAGTACTCAGAGAAAACCCAGTGCAGAGAATGTGCTAACTCCACATAGGAAGGCCGGCGCTGGAATCAAACCCTGCACCTCTGCACTGTGAGGTGCAGATCAGAGCAGATTATTATTTTTCACTAGTATTCTTTTAAACCGTATTCCCTCGCATAGTAGACGAGGACAATTACGTACTCAGGTACAGAAATTCATAAACGTAGGGCCCATGGGCACTAGGTGGCCCCAACAACAATTATTTCCGTTGTAGATTGACATGCAGGTGTATTAAACATTACAGATTTTTTTTTTGGGGGGGGGGGTAATACAATACATTTCAACAATCACGACTAAAAGTAACCAATTCAAGTCATTTCAGTTCAACATCTAAAAATGTGTGGATTAAACATCTGAGAAATATTTTCCGCTGTGTTTTTATTTCCAGTAAAACAACCCAATTCATATAACTTCGGTTACATACCGGTTTAACCAATTATGGGAATAAAAACAAAATGCTGCTAAATTAAAATATTTGAGGGAAGATGTGGCATAAACCCTTGAATAGGGAGCTGATGTGCATTTGTGAAGCCACGGCAATGAAAAGTCCACTGACAACAATAGAAAAGGAAAAAAAGACAGTGAGCAAATGTTTTCCAAATGACCACTTTATTTTAAACAAAAGTACAAAAAAACAAAACAGATATTTACAGTACTTGCATGGCAATGTTCACTTTCTTTGGTCATTCTTCTAATTGGATGCTTTCAATTCCGAAATTATCAACTACGTATCTCAAGCCTGTAATCGTGTTTTCATCTATAATTCAAATTACCGGACGTTCATCTTGTCCAACATAAATAGCAACAGCAACAACAAAATAATATTCATACTTCACAATGGCATTGTCCCATTTTGAGAACCAGCTGTGGGAACTCAACAACTCAAACATGAATCATTGAATGCAGACACGAGCAGGAAGATTTCCTTGTAAAGGATGCGAAATGGACATCAAATCCATCCAAATCACTTGCTCGGTCAATCTACCCGGTCATTGACGTTCGATGCCATACAGTACATTTGGAAAAAAAAAATCATAAATGGTGCATTCTCGCCAACCTCAGTACTAACCCTTTAGCCATTCTCGATGTAAATGCACACATACACAAGTACCGTATTTTCCGCACTAAAAGGCGCACCTAAAAGCCTTTTTATTAAAAGCTCACAGTGCGCCTTAAAATCCGATGGGCCTTGTGTATGGTCATTACGGTAATATTTTGACTCCAAAATGGTTCCTGGCTCGAGACATGCTGACAATGCAGAGTTTAAACTTAAGGCGATCTATGCAGCTGAACACAGAAATAGAGCAGCGTCAAGAGAGTTCAACGTTAATGAGTCAATGTTATAGCTTGCTGTTGGTTAAGTGAACTTTGTCGCTGCTTTATTAAATAAGTTTTACTGACATCTGATCGTTCTGTTAGTGTTTGCTAGAGCGTAGCTCCATCTAGTGGATGCATTCTAGATTGAGTCTAATAACGCGGGGCTCCCAACGTATAAAAAAAAGATTAAATAGGCCATTCATTGAAGGTGCGCCTCATAATCCAGTGCGCCTTTTAGTGTGGAAAATACGGTATGTACATTTAAAAAAAAAAAAAAACCACCCCCCCCGCCCCCCCAAAGAATAGATGACATAAGCCACGAAGCACTTCGTACACATCTTTACAGCAAAGACAAACCTGGACTAGAAGTTATTTCACTGGCAGCAGCTAACTAAAAAAATGCTCTTTTCTAACAACCTTGATTGCTAACATAAGACGGAGCTACACTGTGTACATATATGAGCGTGTCAAGTAGTGCATGTATATCACATATAGTATCCAATTATTGTTGTTGTTTTTTTCCAGCGTGTGATTGGATTTGTAGTCAAATTCTCCCTGAAATCAAATCCAAGTTGTCTTCATTGTAATGTACACTTTTTTTTCTTCGTTTCCCAAAAGATGAAGTGAGGAGGAGAAACGTGAAATGTTCTATGTTCTCACTGCAAAGGACCACAATGTTAGTTAGAATTCACATTGATATGATCGTGTGCAAATGTATGCGGATGCAACCTTTTCACATTCCCAAAGGATTGTAGGTGGCTTTCGCGTTCCTCTACACTTCAGCTTTTTGGCTGTTCTCCTCCACCTTTTCCTCGAGCTTTCTCTCCTCATCAGAGGAGCCGTTCTCCTTCTCGCCAGTCTTCCAGCTGCCTTGCCTGTGGAGGACGGTACATGTTTCACAATGACGAGAGCTGGGACGATTAATCTAATAACTCAATTACAAAAAATAGTCAAAGCAAGAGATCTGTTTTGAAGCTTCGCTGGGATAATTTTTTCCCACGTGGCCGAACGTTTCTGCACTATGCGCTTCACCCAGTGTATTTGCATTCTCCTCCACTGACACCCACGTCACTCACCAAGCCAGGACCCCAAACATTTAAAGCCACACACACAGAGGCGGAATGTCATTTTATCCAATTATTTGATGAATCAATGGGATAATCTATATTCCAGCCCTAAGTGCTAATCATTACAGTGAACCTTTTTGGGGGAACCTATCCTCAGTTACTGAAGATCTTCTCGATTGGCTGTTTTTAGAATTAGGACAAAGCAAAGTCTTACTTTTGTGTCTTCTTTAAGTTTAATGCATTGATACTGTTTTTTGTTGTTGTTGTTGACTTGAATGCACCTCGTGCAGCCAAAAGTAAAAGTATGTTTCTACTTCTCCTATGATGCAGCTCCAAATGACCACGTAATCTACAATTTGCTTGTATTCCCAAATATCTATTATTGTTTGCATAGGTCTGCAAGTTTAATGACTAAAGACTGTTTGTTTGGTGCTAGTCCGCATATTTGTTTGGCCATAGGCGATGTTGAGTTTGTGCTAGTGTCTTATTCAGGCTAGTATGCTGGCTAATGTGAGAATGGCAAGGTTGTGTTGAAAATTTCAACTGGAGAATTCTGTTTATGTGACAGGGGTTCATGATTGCGTCCCTTCTAGTTGCATGGTGTTAACGTTAATTGAGGCCTTATTCCCCTCTATTCCACTGTACTGTCTAGTAGTCTCTATTCTGACTCACTTGGATTTCTTCTGGCAGATTCCATAAGCCAGCCCAATGACCACGGTGGCGATAAAAAGGCCGACCACCACTCCAACCACCAACTTGGTTTGATCGACGTCCTCCGATTCGTCTGCACGACAAAAGACAAACACAACCGTCACACGCCTGACGGTCACGCACAAGTGTGGACCTCCTGACCACAAACAGGAAGTTGTACCATTAACAAATCGGCTGGATGGACACACTGCCCCTGTACATGATTATGAATCGCTGTGGTAAATGTTCATGACAGAAATCCCGTTTACGACGTCATTTGTTCAGCCAGCAGGAGAATGGGTCATGTTTGCCAGGATGCTGGTGGCACTGTTCCTCCTGTGTATTTATCTACCGGTAATTCTTTCAAAGAACATTTGATTTCCAGCCGCTTCCCCCAATTCTCACAAGCAAGAACACTTACCTCGTTTATCCACTCTCACCTCCTCAAATACTGAAATCAGATACGAAATAAAAAATAAAAATTAACGTCCAACCAAGGCAAAAATGACATCTAACGCTATGTCTAGTCTACTGTTTGCGTGCAGGAGGTTCAGATCAGAGTGAGGACAGATCGAGTCCCAGCATCCCAACACACACACACGCATGCGCAGACATGACTCAGTAAGAAAGAATGTGACCGTGACACGGCGAACCGTTGAGACGAGACTGTTGTCATGCCAGCATCAGTCATTTGTGATGAATGACAAAAGTATTCAGACATGCCTTCATGACGTTATCAATTAAGCAGTGTGGAAGAAGCCGATCAACCCTCCTCTTATGTTGTGGAAAGCTTTGTTATTTTAGTCTTTTTATTGTACAGTGGACTCCTGCTATGAATTGCGAAAATGAATATCTGTATATTATTCACGCTTGCACGATTATTGCGTTGACATTTTATTTTAAACCCACAAATTCTTGTGGAGGGTGGCACAATGGAGGACTGGTTAGCACGTCGACTTCACAGTGCAGTGGTGCAGGGTTCGATTCCAGCTGCGCCCTTCCTGAGTGGAGTTTGCATGTTCTCCCCGTGCCTGCCTGGGTTTTCTCCGGGCACTCCAGTTTCCTCCCACATACCGCTCTAAATTGTCCCTAGATGTGATTGTGGGCACGAAGGTTTTTTTTTTTGGTCTATGCATATTCACCAATAGGTAAACCCGCCGGAGTCCGTTGTTTAGATTTTAGATTATAATTCTCGGGGGCGGCATGGTCGAGTGGTTGTCTCGCAACCCAGAGGTTGGGTGATCAGTCCCCCGGTCATTGCGACTTTATCGAAGTGTCCTTGATCAAAACACTGAACCACCAGTTACTCCTGATGCCGCATCATCAGGAGGTAAACGAAACAGTGTCAAGCGCTTTGAGTACTGAAGGTAGAAAAGCGCTGTACACTTAGCCCATTTATAGTTGATGTAGTAGATAGGGCTGCATGTATTGTTTTTTTAATTTGGACTACAATTGTATCGATAAACACACCAATTAATCAAGTAATCAGATAAAAATGATTTGGCATATTAAATACGTGCAGTACAGTGATTCCCAACAATTAATGTGCTGTGTGAAATTCTCCATTTTCAATTTATCATCTCCCTCCCACCCCCACTAACAACAACAAAACTATCATTGGACATTTATCTCTGCCAGTGACGTATCGTGACAGGCTAAATTAAATACTGTTTCACTAGATGGCAGAAGGTACATAAATGCTCTCTGTGATCTTTCTGTTTTGTTGGTGTGCCATTTTGTTCTTCTGTAAAATATGTGCCTTGGCTCAATAAATGGTGGGAGACACTGTCAACGTAATATCTCCAATTTTCACATTTCTTACATTATGTGAAAGAAGCTAAAACAATTATTGAAATTCATTCATTCTTTTTCCACATTTTCTTCCCCAGTTGTGTCCTGTTTTTGCAAAGGCTAAGTGACCAAATACTTTTGTCCATTTATTTATTTTTTACCTGGAAAGGAAAAACAAACAAACAGTAAGGTGATCGTTAATAAGAGTGAATATGATTCGTGTTGTGATTTCATGCGAGCAGAGTTGAAGAGCTGTGTCGGTGGGCGGGGAGGTGGAACGACACACCTTAGCGGTTGACACCGCCAGGGAGGATGAATACTTACGAGAAGACACATCGATGGTCCATGTGTCCTCGCCAAACTCATTGGACACGGTGCACGAGACAGTCAGGTTGATGGTGGGGACCACCGTGATTTTGTGCGTGACCTTGCCATTGAGGAAGGGACTTTCTTCAAGCTGGAGGACAAAATCCAGCACAGTTCATTTGCCTTTTCTGAGCACTGATTGTGTGTGTGTTTTTTTTTTAACAGCAGCATACAATTTCTTGAATATTTCCCCAAATCCTCACCAATAAAACCTGCCGTCCACTTCATTTATTTTTTCCTGAAACGTCTTAGCCATAAATTGCACCACATGGTAAAATCTGCATTGCGCAAACTTTTATAGGTCAAATTTAACAATAAATGAAAATATCTCCAAAAACCCGAAATGCTTGGGGGAAAAAATTGAAGTCAGTCAAAAATGCATTTAGGCCATCTCTGATTAAAAGTTGTTGCTTTGAGCTCAATAATCAACAATAATACACAGTTTTGATCAGGGTTGGAATAGTTGTGGATCCCCACCTAAAATTCAATTAGTTTTAGTTAGTTTTTAGTGTGGGTTTATTCGTTTTCATCAGTTTGATGTCTCAAAAAGTCTATGTTTTACTTTTACTATTGTTGAATATTTTAGTTTTTTTTAATATGGAGTATTGTGGAGTGTGACATAAAAAAACAACAACAACAACAACAACTGAATCAGGTGTGTTGGAAGATGGAAACATCTAAAACATGTTGGATGGCCAGCCCGCCTGCCCAGGACTGGAGTTGGTGACTCCTGGCTCGATACTTTTGTAACACAGGAAAGTCACAGAATGGAAAGTGCTTGTAGACACCACTAGGAGGCAATGTTCAACTAGTTTGAGTTTCTTAAAAATATATTTTTTTAAACACGCGCGCGCACACACACACACAAACGCGCACGCACACACACGCAGTCGAAGACATGACTCAGTAAGTAAGAATGAGACCGTGACACGGCGAACCGTTAAGACGAGAAGGTTGTCATGCCAGCATCAGTTATTTGTGACATGCCTTCATGACTTCATCAATTAAGCAGTGTGGAAGAAGTCCATCAACCCTCCTCTTATGCTGTGGAAAGCGTTGCCATTTTATTCTTTTTATGGTACAGTGGACCCCTGCTCTGAATTGAGAAGATGAATACATGCGTATTACTGACACTATTATTACTATTATTGCGTTGACACTTTATTTTAAACCCACAAATTCTTGGGGTGGGTGGCCTGGTTAGCATGTCCACCTCACAGTGCAGAGGTGCAGGGTTCGATTCCGGGCTCCAGCCTTCATGAGTGGAGTTTACATGTTCTCCCCATGCCTGTGTGGGTTTTCTTTGGGTACTCCGATTATGAGAGGTTTTTCGTCCTTGTGTGCGTGTGTGTGTGTGTGTTACATTGTTTCTTTGTCTCAGAAAAATGAAACTTGATTGAATGAAATTCTTATCAAAAACAATATTTGATAAATCAAGTTTTGGTCACACAATATTTTTTTTCCTCTTAGTCCCTGCCCAAAATTCAACTTCATACATAGAAGTTCATTAGCATTGTCAAGGCAGACTATTCCTTTTAGTTTTTTACATCTCATTTGGGGACGCATCGTGAATGCTAATGTGACGAACAGATGAAAAGAACACTCTTTCATTTCAATGCAAGGTGTTAAAGCTTAATTTGCTTAATTTGCTAAAAGGGAGAACACAGGGATACGCTGTGGTGCGTCTTAGGTAAAAGAAGAAAAACAAAACACACACACACACACACATTTACTTATATATGCACAAATACAGAAAACCATTTGTGACACCCTTTTTGCTACTGCTTGTATATTTTTCTAAGAAAGGCAATTAATAATTTCCAAGTGCTGCCACTGCTATGGCAGTGCGCGTGTAGGTGTGTGTGTGTGTGTGTGTGTGTGTGTGTGTGTGTGTGTGTGTGTTAATACATACCAAGGTGCCATTGATGCTCCAGGAAACAGATGGCTTTGGAGAGCCCTCTGCCTCACAAATCAAGACTTTATGTTGACCGTCTTCACTACGCTGTTTGGACAGCTGTTTGATCACTGGAGCGCCTGCAACGGGATGCTGTTGTTGTGATGTTCTTTTTTTTTCATTTACAAAAATGCACACATCCAAAATAAAGTGCAGACCTCAAATACAATAGCCAGAATTGTTCTCTTTCTTTTTGCCGAGATGATTAAAACTGCCATCTTCTCACTTGTGGGAAACAGTTCACCCCATTTTGCAGAAAACAATGAAACAGCAGTGATATAAACTATGCAAAGCTGACTACCGGTAATTAGTCAAAAGGACATAATTTGACTAATATCACGGTGTGTGTTTGCAAATATATATATATATATATATATATATTTACATAAACTGTATATATATTTTTTTATGTGCGCGCGTACACACAGTTGTACATTTTCTACATTCTACAAAGTGTACAGCTGTCTGGGACTTTGTGGAGTCTCAGATAGTTGCCTGGCAACAGGTCCTGGACAGCTGGGCACAGAAATGCAGAAAAATCACAAAGGGTTTTTACACTGCATTTTTTTGTATGCAAAAAAAAAAGGGCATGCTAATTTATGCTTATTGAGCGTAACATTTGCTCGCAATGCTCATAAAATGTGCATCCCTCAGGGTTAAGCTGAAATTGGAGCCATGGAGGGGTTTGCTTGACTTGCTGAGTTCAGCTTGACTGATATGACAATCGAAGGAATTTAGGTCATATTTAGTGATAGCTGATCACCACTTATTGTCAGTGGATAACATGTAATTATACAAATGACTTCACCTAGAAAAATAAGAAAACAAATGCACCCTTTTTTTTTATCCTGGACTTAAATTATCCTCAGAAGAGTTCGAGCGCATTTTTTTTTTCCCTCTCTCTACCCAGCATTTTCCTTTCTGAATTCTGATTGTAATTTCCCCATTGCGGGACAAATAAAGGATATCTTAATCTTAATGACTTAAAAACAAACAAACCCTAAAGTGAAATTTTAAATATGATGTAAATATAGTACACTCAAGGTACACAGAAAATGTATTATGTTGTGTTACGAAAGTTGGTCAAAAACCATTACACATGATATCAAAAGAGTACTAAAGAGCTGCCTGGACCATGAAATATTGTCCAAAATAGAGCTACACATATGATGTGAATGAGTTTCATTTGAGGTGCAAAGTCCATTCAATATGGTCTAAATATGGTACATCGGATGCACTTTGATGATTACCGGTACATACGGTATATTAGAGGTGTGCAGAACATTAAATACAATTTTACTGTGGTAGAGTAGAGGTGCACAGTCCATTAAATATGATATAAAAACACAAAATTGGAGTGGTGTCAACCATAAGTAAGATATAAATTCAAAAGCAATGACTTGAGTCAATTTGAATGAAGCAAACAAACGAACGAAAAAAAATGGAAGACTTAAGGCGGAACCTCCGAACAGAACCTCGGTTCCAGAACAGATCAATTTGCCACATTTTTGGGGGGACAAATTTCGCTTGGGTACACAAAGTATGCTATGCAGTAACAATTCTGGATTGTTTTCTCGACTGACTTTAGCATGTTTCAAAACACTGAAGAATTTTAAAGTGGCCCTTTCATCTTTCCGTTTTTATGTATGCGGCCCTCAAACGAAAACGTTTGGACACCCCTGGCATCCACATACAGTACATGTCAGTACGAGGTCAGTGCATATCAGGGCTCTTGACTAACCTTTTGCACTGGTACACCCAATGTTTTTATTTTGGTGCAGCAGCACACAAGTTAGGTGCAGCCACATTTTCCACTGCATCACATTCAACAATGAGGTATTACAGGTTCACTTTTTTGTTTTTAATATATAACATTGCTGCCTGTCTTTTTAGGCAATATTGTCTGGTATATGATCAACTACAATCTGGTCATCATAAAGTTATTTATTTGAATCACAAGTCCACCAGACTGCTAATTTACTCAAGTTTGCTTGAAGTGATCTGCGTCAGGGTGTTTCTTCGAACTTTTGAACATATCAGGCCGTAACTTACCATTTAAGGCGTTTTCAGTTGTTCTTATAATCTTATATGCAACTTTTTACACTTTACATTTGATGGGCATAGGTCACTTACCAAGACCGGTCCCAATAACACATTTTTCGAACAATCCATTTCATCATTGTTTTTCTACACTGCGGACACCGTGATAAACCATCGGAAATTGAGTTTTTTTTTTTTCAAAGAGAAAATAACTTTCTTCTCAGGAACATTGAACATTGGCATTGAAATGCAGAACAAGAACAAACTCAATATTGAACATTGGCATTGAAATGCAGAACAATAAATAAAATGTCTTGGATAAATTTAATAAATAGACGTACAACAGACTCACGCAAATTGCACGTAAGCAAATCTTAACCATTTGGTACAGAGGTATTGTGAGTCACAAACACCTTCTTCTCCAACCGCTCAAAAGGCTGGTCGCACCGGTGCAACCAGTAGCACATGATCACAAACTCTGAAACCTTATCTTTATATAAGATAAGATAAGATAAGATAAGATATCCTTTATTCGTCCCACACTGGGGAAATTTACAACCTCCAGCAGCAAGAATGTATGTAGAAAGAAGAAAGGAGAAAGAGAAAAAAAAATAGTAGATCAATGTTGCATTGACTATTATTTTATGCCCACCAGAAGTGAGTGAGTGTGCTTTTTCTAAGGCCCTTACCTTCAACAACCAGGTCAAAAAAAACCTTCTTGCTAAGTGCTCCCATCTTCACGTCACTCTCATAGCGGCCAGAATCGGAGTACTTGAGCTCGGTAAACGTTGGCTCTTTGTCCAGCTTGACATTGTCCTGATGAGAACGAAACGATATATTTCATTTCAAGAACAAATTCATTCTTTGAGGCAGACACTTTCAGCAGTGGAAGTTGTCGAGTGTTTTTTTTTTTTTTACCTTGGTCCAAGAGACCTTTGATTGTCCTGAAGAGTTGATCTGGAAAGATAGCTCCAAGGCCTCCCCAGCTGGCTTGACGACGCTCCCAGTGGGACTTAATTTGATGTCAAGGTCTAAGAGAAAAAGAAGTGAGAGGATAAGCGAAACGTCTCACAGCTCTGACAAGCTCAGAGATATTTCTATTATTGTTACACTCCTCTTGCTGCGCCGCAGCTTTTTAGCAGAGGATGACACAACAAAGTGAAGACAGCAAGAAATCTGAAAGCTACGGGGCCAACACGCTTCAGTCTCGACAGCAAGTCCGGCGGCTTCAAAAGAGGAGAAAAATGACATCTCTGATGGGATAATCTTTCAGAGAAAGGCAGCGTGGTGTCTTACAATTGACTGTGACGTCCTTGGAAGCCATCATGGCGGAGTTGTCAATTAGGGAGCATTGATATTCACCGGTGTCGTCACGCGAGACATGAGTGAGTGTGTATGTATCCATATTTTTCACAGGAATGACATCGCCCTGCAAAGACACACAACAGCTGCTGATTAGCTCGCGATGCTCTGCTGATTGACGACACAATAGGGGACTACAGACTCATCAGTGTACCTTCACGTGGAAGTTGAAGCTGGTCGGGGCCGGGTTGCCGTCTGCCATGCACTTAAGGGTCACGTTGTCACCTTCCACCAGAGGTTCTGGGGCAATCACCTGTAGGACGATGTTCTCTGTGGAGTCTGGTGAGAGAAAAGGGGCAGAAAGTCCAAGCGCTCAAATGGGAGAACTGGTCTACAGTTTAGAAATGCACGGCATCGTATGGAGTGGTGATTCGAATATTGTGGTATCTTCATTGAAAGTCTCTGTAAAGTGAAAAAACATCTTCTAAATTTAACACAGCACAGAGAAGACTGTGTTAGCCTCCCCACGTGAAACTGCACCTGCTTATTTGGAGGCTACGCAGGGCAAAGTGGCTCAATACTTCATGCGGCTTCTCCATTAACCCCATTTTGCACTAAAGACCAAAAGTCTGGAGGCTTTTTTTTCAGACAATTTGCACAACGGAGCTGGGATGTAAAAAAGAAAGGAAAAAAATCCATTTGCCAAGTGAGGTAAACACACGTCAAAAGGATTATTTCATAGTCCGTGATGATGAAACTCAAAGAAACAATCACAATGTTGCGTCCAAATGGAAAGAAAGCGTTCGGCTCACATGTGATGGTGAAAGTGAGCGCCGACGATGCCAGCTCCTTCCCCACGATGTGCTGAGCGCTGCATGAGAACCGGGCGTCCGTGTCCTCCTTTGTAGCCGAGTACTCCAGTGTGGACGAGGTGCTCGACAGGCCGCTCACCGGGTCCACCTGCACCGAGGCTCGGATGGAAACGCCTGCGCCGAAAAACAAACAACAAGCTGGAGCTCGCCAGACACAAACATAAATTCACGGCAACTTCAGACCCATCCAAGAATGTCTGTTGACTCATACTCTTTCAACGTACACTACAAATAGACTGCACTAGGAATTCCGGACTAGGACGAACAGACTTTAGGGTGGTCACTTTTCCATGCAGCATTGAATCATCAGTCTATTTTATTTTTATTTTTATTCATTTATTTCATTGGGACAGTGCACTTTAATCAACACAACAGTGTAAATGTGCCGGACTGAGCATAAATGCAAATATTCAGCCGGAGTCTCAAGGTAGGTTTCTTAACATAAAGAGGACAGTAAACAGGACAGTTAGCAGAACAAAATAATATAACAGCACAAGTCAAGTCAATGATATACAGTACCCTAAAAAACAACAATTTATATATTTAATACTGGATGGCATTTATTGTCTCCTCCGCCGATTGAAGTTTCTCCCTGGGGAATTAATGAGCTCTTGATGAATCATTTTTGTGCACAACTCGCTGTATTTAATACTGAATACAATTTAACAGGAGAATGAGAGCAGCAAAGTACAGTAGCAGACCACTGCAGTAATGTGGTGACTGAGCAGTATAAATACTGCATGTCTCAGCTAAGCTAACGTCAACACGCGTGGTTATTTGAGTAATTTCTCACTGGGTTTCCTTCACTATTACAATGACAGAGCAAAGATGAAAATATTGAACAATTAGTGAACTGAAATGGTTGCTATCACCCATATGGTGTCTGCTTGGAAACCTTTGAACAGGTAACAAAACTCTTCAGAGAGTAAAAGGGGGGACACGGTATTAAGAAATTGGTATTGTGATCCACGTAGTTGTTTTTTACGCAGGTAATGTGGGATGAATTCTCAATCAATGCCCCGGTTCGCAATAGCCCCGCAACTTAACACGTGACTATGAGACTTGAACTCCATGGTGATGATGTATAAAGGCAAAGGCCATACAAACTAAAGACAAACCCGATACTCACATGTGTTTTCATGACATTTATAATGAGCACATCCTACTACGATGATGAGTTTTGTAACACAATAACACACCTTTCCCGCCATCCACCAGGGGTTTGTTGTTCTTGAGCCATGTGATGTTGGCTGCCGGATTGGCATCCTTTGTGATACATGTGGCCAGCTGCGGGACAGAAAGACAAAAATCCATTTAAAACACTTCCAAAGTCATTGTTTACACTGAGTGACAGTCAAACCAGCCCCGGCGACGCCTTCTGATGATTTGAGGATATTCTAGGCAACAGACCATGAAATGCCCAAAGACTCCTTTCCGGTACTTTGCGTATTCTAATTGCAGCAGCGACGAATGTGCTTGTTACTAATTCATGAGCACCGCTTCAAAAGGACTCTTTATTGTAGTAAAATGGTTGCTGCCACGCCGCACGAGTGGGGGTTCCCTTGATGTGTGTGTGTGTATGTGTTTTTTTTTATGTCGATATAGGAAATGTTTGTCACACACAGGTAATAAAAAAATAAAATAAAAATCATACCTTTGTAAGTTTGCCAATGGCCAGCTCTTGTGCCTTGTCAGAAACCTCCACCCCTGCAGGCGCCTCTGCAATGCACACAATTATGAATATATTAATAATCCAAATGCGATCATAAAGTGCAGCAGGAATCAGCCAGAGGTTAAGTATTTCTCTAAATTTCCAGTACATTTCAATGTGAATTTAAAATGGGTGACATTTTGGATATATTCCACATTGGAAACTTCCCACGGGAATTAAGGGTCATTGAATGGAAGCGGGTCACATTTGTGCTTTAATATAAACATTTTGTTTTGTCATTTTTTTAAGTGTGAGATGATCCAAAACTTTGTACATTCGCTCTCTTTTACACATTCACCACTCCTCTTGGCTCGCTGCCATCGCACCAATTTCTTTCTTCCACTGAGTGGTGCGCGAATCTGCAATTTAATCATCTGGAAAAATGGTCACCACTAGAAGGTGAATTTTTGGCTTCGACTTTCGCACTGTAATCAAATGATTCCAGCTAATTAATGGATTATCCATCTCAGCCCTAATTTAAGTTCCCCACCAAGAACTGAGCTTCATTTTTCTAAATTAATTCTCATGGAAAATTTCCAATTTGGAATTTCGCAACCCGACACTCCACTCCACTCACTATAGACGACCACGTTGACTGGGTACTCGTCAATGTCTAAGCCGACCACCACCATGCAGGTGAAAGTGCGCTGGTCGCTCAGCTTAAGGGCAGAAAGCAGCAGACTGGAATTGGCGGCCATGTTGATGCGACCCTTGTATTCATCGGTGGTGTTAATGGAGACGCTTTCAGTTTTCTTTCTGACCAGCAGGTCTCCCGAGAGTCCATCCCCTTTGTCCTGGAAAGGATTTGTTGCAGAAGACACACGAGGAATGAACCCATGAACACACACACAGACACACACACACACACACACACACAGACACACACACAGTGAGGAACAGATGCACGCTCCGTTGTGCAGCAAATGCACTCAGACCGGGTGTGGCTCAGACATGATAAATGGGTGTCAAACGCTCGGTGTCATACAGACTTCTGCATTTTGAATCCATTGACCTCTGCTTTGACTTACATATTTCCACTTTGTGATCAGCGCGTCTTCCGCTTTCACGGCTCCTTTGTTGCACGGAATCTCCAGTGTTTGGTCGTACAGGCCCATCACCGTCTCCAGGCCGCTCACTGTGAAGACAAATCAGCAAAGGGAATGTTATTCCACTTATAAACGAATCATTAAAAAGCACATCATTATGATATTGATGTCTAATGAGCGATGAGAATTCAAGTATGTGCATGTATAAACCTACACATCTATCTTTCCCCATGACCACCACTTTCTCTCCATATTTTAACAATTAATACCACTTCACTTAATGTGTGGATCAAAGGAATAATTTCAAACAAGTCCCCCAGACAAAGAAACAAACAAAAATAACCCTCTTGGCCTAAGTTTCATTCTCAACATTGCCATGGAGACAAAGTGCTGGTAAGGAGGGTGGGAGGAGGTGCCTTCGGTGGGATGCGGTGAGGGTTGAATAGGGAGAAGGCTGCAGGGAAGGAGAGGCTACCATGTCCCTACTGGTAATGAGCTGTTTTTCTATTGAACTTTTTCATGTGGACCATGTGGGGACATGCGCACAAGTCGCTGTCAACACTCAGCCAGCAAACTGACAACTAAAGCTTGAATATGAAAAGAGCTCATCAGCACTTAAGTCAAATCTAAGAGGGCAGAGTAGTCCCCAAACGTGGTCTGGCAGAAGAGTAATGTCCTTTCGCTAAGGGGAAATTAAAGGCACATTCAAGAGTGGCTGTTATTCATCATGTCGCGTCGTATTCCAGTCACAAAGAAAGAGACGCCGAACGCCTTTACTCTTCCCCTTCCTGTGTTGTAAACGAGCACAATAGATGAAAAAGTTGAATTTCCCTACTTTAAATTTGCTTCACAATTCAACTCGCTTTTGAGACTTGCTTGAATCGACATCATCATTACAGCTACTGTTGTGTGCAAGGACGTCACAGCAACTACCTTGCTGGCGTATTTGTCTGTGAAGAGGACAGACACATCAAAGCTTGCACCCTTCACTTAATTGGATGCCATCAGCACACAAGTCAATTCGACTCAGTTAACGGTTTTTACTCGTCTGGAGAAATATGTGAGCGGTCTACTAGCAGGCAAGCATGTTTAATGCTACTGTGGTGTGGACACAAGCAACGCTGCAAGTAGAAATAAATTGGCGTGAGGGCGGCAAGCCGGGAGAAAACAGTGGACGAAAAACAGAATGTTTGGGATCACTTCAGACTTAAAAAAGAAGATACAGTGAAAGATCGATTGAATGATCGTCAATACAAGATTTTTAATGATCTTATCGCATTTAATAGAGCGCTCATCCGAACGCGTGTTAATCACTTTTTATCAGATTACTCAATTAATTGAAATTAGTCAATGGGATAATCTGACTCATAACTGATTAGTCATTTATTATTTATAGCCATAGCCGTATACATTTTTTTATGTTAAGAGACAAACGGAATGTTATCACAAGACCGTATTTTTTTGCAGGGGAAAAAGTAGTAATGTTTCAAGAAACATGAGTAGTTGGAGATGTTTGGAGATGCAAGTCAAAATGTGAATTAAGTAATATTGGGAAGAATAATTTTTGGGGTAATTTTTTTTGGTCAGAATAGGACAAAAAAAAAGTTGTGAAAAATTAAGTTGAAATAAAATTTGTAAATGTATTCTTGTATCATTACATTTCTAATCAAATCAAGAATTTTGTAAAATGCCAACATATTTATAAAGTGGCAACTGTATTATCCTATTTGTGTTATTGTCAAACACATTGTCATATTACACGGTGATTCATAATGGTGATTCATGATTGTAGTTTTATTTTTCGATTCAGCAAGGCCAGAGTAATCCAACCGTCCATTTTACGCAATATTCATAAGAGGCGTGCAATGTTTCCAAAGTGTTGCTGACATTTAAAGTGAAATATAAGCGTTGGCAGAAACCTTCCAGCAACATGGTGCATATCGAGATACAATACCTGCATTTATAATGAGGCTTGGTGTCATTTAAGCGCATGGACAAAAACTAATCCTTTCACAATTTAATACACTGAGAGCTGCGTGGAGTCGAGTCGATTATACTGTAGGTCTGCAGCGATTCAGACGTAAGGTAACAAAAATAAATAAATAAAATCCTAAGGAAGTAAAACCTGCCTGAGTTCACATTTGAACATTAAGGAAGCCGACTGAGCAGACCACCACATAGAACAAAGGGAAGAAGGCACTAAACTGAAGATGAGAGCGGTCGAGGAGAAGAAGCTGATTGACTGCAGTACCGCGGGGCGGGGCTGATGAGCCCGATAAGACGCAGGTGTGAAGACAAAAAGGTGGGAAATGCAAACACAGGGTACGAAGGTGAGATATGCGGGTAAAAAAAACAACAACAATAAAACGAGACAAAAGACTCCAGGCGCGCTGCATTTTAACCCGAAGTTTCACAGAGTTGAGGTTTAAACTGGGGGTGCGCATGAAGCTGCTGCCAGACGACACTTTTATTTTTGTGCTGTGCTGATGCAAACGCAACGAAAACCGACTCGAAGGCTTCAAGGGGCATTTCGAGTCAAAAGCACATCCTACGCATATGGATGCTATGCTGCCACGCTTTGAAATAGTTATGCATTGTCGAGATGAGGGAAGTGCTGTCTATACTTTTCCCAAAGCCAAATTCAAGCAAACCATGTCAGTGTGTCAAGTCAAACTGGGGTTTTAAAAGAAAGGACGTTTTTAGAAGAAGCAAGGCAGACTGGGGCAGAAGGGGGAAATGAACCACATCACACTGTGGAGCAAATACATCAACACTTCCTGTGTGTAAAGACAGCATTTCCGCATATTGTAAGATCAACTTTAATACTGTGCAGAAAATGTGTTTACATGCTCTAATGCTGCTGTTTTGGTTAGCAAAGAAGATTGCTAGAACAGAGATTATACTGTTTTTTTTACTGATGGGAAAAGGGAGGCATCTATTTGTTTTACCCCCCCTCCCCTTCTTACCTGAAGTTAACTTAGATAGGCTGCGGCTAATATGCGACCCGATTGTGAAAAAGTAGTTTAAAAGATGGATTGATTGATGGATGTATAGACTCACTATGTAAACGTTGGTTAGTGGTAGACAACAATGTGTTGTGATGTGTGTTTTACATCTCCTTTGTATCCTTAGGTCCCCGCTGTAATTAACGGTTCATATTCCCCATAGTTGTTACACCCTTGGCAATCTTGCAATAGTCAGTTACACCTGCCACGGCATATAAAAGATCCTTTGAGTTAAAAAGACAGTTTCTTTTCTTTTTTTAAAGTGTAAAATGTGTCTGAGGTTTAGAAAGTGAATTTAAGAAACTGGTCCTTATCTGCACCGATTGCATTGTTATACACTGACAGCTAATTGCACGTTGGAGACGACAGAGCCGCCGCTGCCGGCATTGACTGAGATAAGGTAATCCTTCTCAACTAAAGTAGGCGACGTCCGGGACTTCACTTTGACAAACACACGCAAAGGCATGAGCAGCTGTCCCAAGTTTAAATCAAACCGCATTCCTTCGAGTGTCATCAAGTACAATTTATGAAACACATTAGCCCTATGAACTCGAAAGGGAGTTCTCAGCTCTGGTGGGAATGTTCAGAGTGGACAAGGAGACGGCGACAAGAGATAAATCAATGAGTCGACAGCTGAGAGATATTGACAGGAGGCGGCGCCACAGGAGATGCTTTCATGTTCCTGATTAAGGTGCCTCCGTAACAGGCGGGAGACGGGGTGGGGTGGCAGCGAAGCTATACACTCACCGGGGGAAATCAGCAGTCTCCCTCCACACACACTCTTCGAAGCATCCCTCCATAGCCACTTGAAGCCCTCTCTCCCCCCACTGGTGCAAGTGCTTGTCATTCAGCGGCACAAGAAAGAGCGGGTCCAAACTTATTAAGCACTGAAAATGAGGGCTGCGCATTGAATGGAGGTCCCGTGGCGCCCGTCCACAAAGACAGGATGGCAAATAGCCTCGTTCCAGCAGCGAATCAGTGCTGAGAGGGCAACTTTAGTTGGATCGATACCACTTGGGAAAAGGCTTCTGATAAGGAGCCTTCAGTAAATGCCTTTTGACTTTTGTAAATAAACTCACTGGCCTAGACAGTGAACACCACCTGAGATGAAATACAAATTGCTTGACTGTACATAATCTGGAGGAAGTTTGAACCCACACGAGCAAAGACACAGCCGCTAACCAGTTACAAACACAACAGCGACCATAACAATTAAAAAATAAAATAAAATAAAGTATTGTTCTCCCCCGGGCCTGTGTGGGTTTTCTCCGGGTACTCCGGTTTCCTCCCACATTCCAAAAACATGCGTGGCAGGCTGAGTGAGCACTCTAAAATTGTCCTGAGGTGTGAGTGTGAGCGTGGACGGTTGTTCGTCTCTGTGTGCCCTGCGATTGGCTGGTAACCAGTTCAGGGTGTCCCCCGCCTACTGCCTGAAGACGGCTGGGATAGGCTCCAGCACCCCCCGCGACCCTTGTGAGGATAAACCACAGAAAATGGATGGATGGATAGTTGCAAAGAATATCTGACGGATTGTTACTGTTATCTAGAGCAATGTACTCGTAGAGAAAGACACACTCTTGCTAAATACATTCATGTGCAGGGAAATAAAAAGGAGGCAAATTATGTAAAAGGGATTGTACAGTGTGAGAATTTCAGCTGCGCCATCTGTTTCAGGTCAGAGTGACCCTTGCCTCAAAAAGATGTTGCCCCACATCTCCGTGGATCTTCAAAGGGGTCCTTTTAGAGGAAATTGTGTGATAATAGGTCCGTTTGTGTGTTAAGAGGTGAAAGACAAAGGTTCCATTTACTGAGGGCGTTAGCCCCCACAGGCTCTGTCTGAAGACCGGCTCAACTAAGTCATGCTATTCTTTCCTCTAATAAGTGAGCCGCTTTATGCCACTTCTTATCTACAAGTTCCATGAGATTTATTGTCAAAAGTCACACACATATATTAGCTTTATGACGAAAACGTCTGATATGGTCTGACATGGGTATCATGCCGAACTGATGCACAGCCATCCAATGCCAAAAATATATCACAAGTGATAAATTAGTCTCTCTTTTCTGGATTTTGATCAACTTAACAATTGTATTCAAGAAATGCTAATTATAATGAATATCAGAAAATTGAAATACAAAAGAAGAAAGAATAACTATATATATATACAAACCAAAAGGTGTATAAATAGAATAGTATAGTATACACAAGGGTAAAAGTATTTGATGATATGTAGATTTTTCATTTCTTCTTTGTTTTGAAAAAAAAAGATCAATTCAGCTACATAATAAGGGATAGGGCAAGATAAGTTATGTACTTCTTCCTAATCCTTTGAGCATACAACTGTGATGATGTGTGTTTTCTTCTTTTCACGACTTTCTAATTTTCTTTTCATAATTTTTGTTTGACCTTTGTCAACCTGTTATTGTGTGTACTATATATGTTCAATAAACAAAATAAAGAAAGAAAAGAAAGAAAGAAGTTCTTTCACACTTTGGAACACATTGTCTTCTCCACTGCCACTCATAATGTGCAGGAGATATTCCGCTGGGGGATCCAATGTGAAAATGAATGAATCATTTGCATAGCAAAGTTTCAATCAACAATAATAAACAACCACGAGACTTTCGAGACTCGAGCCGCCAATCATCTGATTTTATTGCCTTGACTTGTGAGCATAAATTTGCGATACCAGCGCTGTGCAGTGGCAGTCAACTAAACTCACCACGAAGCAAGCAGCAATTTGGCAGATGGCAAACAACTGTCCACATTGCATATCAATGGCGGACACTTGCGAGCATGTATTCTTTATTCTCTGTGAAGAACAGCAAACATTAGGCCAGTTTACAAAGAAGCTGTGAGCCTCTCCAGTTTTATAACTAAGAGCAGCACAATGCCAAGTGAAATTAAGTAAAAAGTATGGCAAAAACTTTTTACACTGTGTTGAATTACACCAAGACTGTGTCTTTCAAATGAAGTACAATACAATGCGGAGTGATGTTTTTTCCGATCAATAACAGCGGACGAAATGTTAATTCCTTTCAGTTTGTGGTCCACAGAAAGGACAACTTGAGCTACATCTGGAATGCAAACAAGTTAAAAACATCCCGCCATCTCTACCAAGTCAATTATATCACAAGAACTCTGTTCGGTGTTTTGGTTGACAAAGTAAAAAGACCCACAGCAGCCTGCAATGGAGTTGTATGAATGTCAATGATGTCAGTTTGGCATCATGGGTCAATGTCCACTGAGCATAATGGCTCCTCTCTGTCACCAGGCAACGTGCATTTTTTTTTCTTTAAACATTGTGCTGTCGAGTCGGCGATGGCTTGGCAAACAAAACCCCCAATCATATCGTTTTTAATACAGCATGTCATTTGGGAAAAATACGCCAAAACTTTTATGATGAAGTGAGAGGCTTTACAAGCTTTTCATGCTTCTCTGTGCTTCATTGTAATTGAAGACTGAAGCCTGGCTATGATTAAATGGCCAGTGTGAAATAGAGGTTTTCTGAGGAGACATTTTAATGGCTGCCACCCCCTCAGGCAAAGAAAACAATTTTCATTTGCTGCATCATGTGTGGTCACCAGACACTCACGGAGGGTAGCAGGTGGGAATCCCGCTAATGCATCACTTGCAATCTCACTTTGTCCGGTTTCTATTGTTCCTTTGTGTCTGCAAATGTTTCCTCGGTTTCTGTACCTGTTCTGGCCTGTCGCTGTGGTATCAGGTTTCTGTTTCCCGCCAAGACAGGAGGGCCGAAGGTAGGACAAAGGATAATTTTACCCTCTGGGTTTTAGAATGTACCGGTACTTGTTTCAATGATACCATGACCCAAAAGTTAATTTCCTGAAATATTTTTTGGTTCAGGCGGCGAATGAATCTGTTCCACTAACCTTTGCGCAATGTGGGTTTTGAATGATCTAATGAAGGATCCTTTTTTTATATTTTCATCGCATGAGACAGGCAATATATTGTGGTCTGATGAACACTTTGTATTGGTAATTATGACAATGATGACTTTGTGTATTATTGCGATGATGTTTTTGCTACTCTTTGTTTTTCCATTAGTGACCACAATTGTGCTTCCGAAAAAAAAAAAATCTTTCCATACAGTCCACACTTTGCCGATGACTTTGGTTTGGAGAATCAAGACTCTCACCATTGTCAAGACAAAAGCCATCCGCTGCTAGCTACTTTGTTTTAACAAACCACTCGCTATCGTTGGTTGATGAACGTAATATTCTAGCATATGCTCTGGTTCAGACATAGATATCTCAGCTTGAATATTCTAAAAAATGAAATGCTGGGAAAGCCCTACACAATACGGTGCCCTCAACAACTACCATGATATGGTAGGTGGGGCAACGTGCTTACAAAAGAAGTAAAATTTCATTGTTTTTACCAGTCTTTAATTTATAAAATAACATGCCAGCTGTCCGTTGCTTATCCAATGAGTGAAGAAACAATAAGCCCAGAGAAAAGTGAGTCCTGTTTTTTTGCCAAATGGTCCATCACAAAGACAGTCTCGGGCTTGCCGTTGTGTTGTGTTGGTTTAAACAATGAGGAACAATCCTGGAGATTCCGTATTATGTGCATGTTGCTGAAAGTTCTGCCATTTTTTCCTCAGCGTGATGCCTGATTGTTTCTGCGCAGATGAACTTGAGCAAAATACGGCACCACATAACAACCAGGTATCTTGTTGTGAGCGGTGCTTCTATTCATGTACTGCAATCTCACAGAAGAAATCGAATTGCTTGTCTTGGAGCCAACATTCAAGCTTTGATGCCGCATGGAAGGGAAACATGCTCAATTTACAAAACACAGAAAACGGCAACACATTCTCTCACATTTATCCCTTTTGATTAGGAAGTAGGCTGGAGATGGTTTTTTTTCTTTTTCTTCCAATTGATTAACATCTAACTCTGAAGGGACTCGCAGCACAATCAAAGCAATCGATCTGGATTTAATTTCAATGGTTCCGAAATCATGTTTTTGCGTGCAGTCTCTCACGTTTCCCCTGGCGTTGTCTTCCGCTGTTTTGATGAGGAAGATAAAATGCATATTACCCAAGAAAAGAGGATTATCACTATTTTAATGATGTGCCAAAAGGTAGAGAAATTGATCTCGCGAGTACGATCATTATTCTTTGAAATGATTTCCTCCGCGTACTCGACCACACAAGCATCCTCTTTAAAATCACGCAATAAATTGCGTCTGCAGATGAGCTGCTCTTAAAGACTCCATCCGGCTGTAGTGGTTGAGCGGTGAGTGCACTCAGAAATCATGTCCATTATGTTGTGAATTATGTATTTAAAGGGGTCCAGGCTGTGGAGGTGGGGGGCGTAAGGCAATCAAGACCATTGGAGAGGTCACTGTCATGACTTAAAAGACCTCCCATTAATGGCATGCCATTAAAGGGAACAGAAGGCCATTAAGCAGGAACAGCCATTAACTCCACCTTATCCATTATACATTCCTGATATAAGCCAATGTTTCTGGGATTTTTTTTTTTAAACAGATCTAGTTTCCTGGTAAACCAGCGCGTTGACCTCACAATGCAAAGGTACCAGGTTCAATTTCAGCTCCGACCTTCATGCGTGGAGTTTGCATGTTCACCCCGGACCTGCGTGGGTTTTCTCCGGGTGCTCCGGTTTTCATCCCACATTCCAAAAACATGCATGGCAGGCTGATTGAACACTCTAAATTGTCCCTCGGTGTGAGTGTGAGCGCGAATGGTTGTTCGTGTCCGTGTGCCTTGCGATTGGCTGGCAACCAGTTCAGGGTGTCCCCCGCCTACTGCCCGAAGACGGCTGGGACAGGCTCCAGCATGCCCCGCGACCCTAGTGAGGATAAAGCTGTTCAGAAAATGGATGGCTGGATGGACGCTTTCCTGGAAGTGCTGATCTCAAACCCAGTCACAAGAGGGAGCAAATGGACTTAACGTGTCACAAGAAAGATGTTTCATACGTGATCATTCACACATGACTGACTGCAGGGATATTAAACTCTGAAAGTAATCACACTGTGGACTCAGTCAAAGGTTTAACAGCGCAAATGGGATTAGCAAATAATTTCCAGATATTAAAAAGCAACAAGCGGGTCCTGCCATCCTGATTCCCAAAGCAACGCTGATAAAACTCATTCTATTTCGCGCGGTAACGTGCGGAAAATGATGTGCAACATATTTACGATCGCTCAAAAATTCCACATGGGGCATTGTTGGTATATGAATCAAGTATGTGGAAGCCATTCTCACTCCAGTAAAATTGACTTCAAGTGCAAGTAACATTCACTCTCAATGTATCTTCTATAGAAGTAAATCCAGTCCATGACAAACAGTGACATGCTCTATGGTGGACCCCCATTCGCTCCTCTAAAACCAAACCAACGACCTCAGGAAATGGGGGCAACAGGAGCAGGATTATTGCATCGATACGTTTCTTCTGGCAGAGAGCATCTATTAATCTTTTCACCAGACATTGGGGTCAAGCTCTGACCTTTATGAAGCTGAAGTGTTATTTGACTTCCGTGTTTTACAGCGAGTCATCGTTCTTTCTTGCCCACGGGATGAACCAAACCTCAAATGCTTCCCAATTTAGTGTCACCAATCTGTGATTCACGTTCTCTCGGACAAGGTAGGTTTCGAAGGATCCCCGATCATGGTTAAAATGACTTTGGCTTTCAACCAAAATGGCTGACTTAGTGTGTATTTTCCGGCATGGGTTCATAAGACTGTGGGTTTGCTTTTGATAGAAGTCAAACTGCCTTCCCAAAATGAGATGAGTTTTCCAAGACTCCAGAGCGGGGCTCTATGGAGCCAGGTTTTCGGGGTTGCAATCAGGCATGCATTTTGACCAGGACGAACATGCCTGAAAGTGAAGGCAAGTTTTCTGGTATGAGAAACCCCTGAAAAGGGCCATGTATTTGGCTTAGCTATAAAGAGAGAAGAGCAAAACAATTTAAAAAATCATTAAGGGGACCATTAGAAGACCCCCAAAACATTCAACGCATAAATGCTCATAATACATCGTTGCATAATATGTTTTCATAAATGTACTCTGGCCCTCAGAGGGCGTTATACTTTACGTAAATACTGAACCGGCCCCTGATCGGAAATGTTTCCCCACCTCTGCTCTCATTACGGAAAAACAGCAATCAAAGCATGCCTATTAAAAATAATAGTGCGTTGCTCATGGGCAATGGGCAACAATGTGAGGTTTATAACGCTCCAGTAAAAGAAGCTGTGCACAATTTATGAAATGTTTCACCTGCCTTTCAATTTCCCTGGCAGGATCCTACAAGCTTTCTTGTTGCCTTGCTGCTCTTTGTTGATTCATTCTTCCTGCAGTATATGAAACAGCTCTTGGAGTCACATTTGGTTACCGAAGTTGAACAATAGCTTCCATTCAAAAGACTTTTCCCTGGTCCTTCTTGACTCAGGGGTGCAGATTAAATCCATTCGATCCATTTCTACATTCCGCAGAGAAACCGTGGTTTTTGCCACAGGCGTGTAAAAGGAGAGAGAGGCAGAAGAGTCGAAAACATCATTTGGCAGCATGGCCCGTCTTTCCTTGCACATATTGCACGGATTTGAGCGGATCTATAAGGTTTTGCTCGCAATACGTCTTGAACCGACGGTGGAGAAAAGAGCTTGCGGCGCAGTGCAAGGAAGGCAAGGCTGGACTTGTTTACAAAGTATATCGTTTAGTCAGGGTAATTAAAACTACAGCCTGAAATCACAGAGAGGCATCCTCAACTCAAGGAGGGTTTTAAATGGCAGTCAAACTGTTCTCTTTAAGAGGCATCGCATTAGCCGTCGAGGGTTGACTCCTTGTCCTGACTGTATATGAGTCATCACTCCTAATGACTTTTGTTCATCACCTAAAAGGCTCCACTTGTGCCATAAAGCGGAAGAAAGCCTGAAACAGCTAATCAATGAAAATGATTCATCTTCAAGCCCAAAATTGATTTCGTTATCAATCAGTCTGCCCTGTTTCACCGAGAAGTGTGTTCAAATATAGAAATATTATGCAAACGTGTCTATATGAAACTTTTGGAAGACAGGCAGGATGAAAAAACGGGAAGCTGGGATGGGACCTGTGTAAAAATGGGACAAAACAATGGAGGTGGCAAAGTCCGCCGGGACTCCAGACTCGGGGCTCAAAACAGTGACTGACCCAATGAAACCGGGATGTCTGGTCACCATATTTCAGTGGCGTCTTACAGCACAGTTCAATGTCCACAGAGAGCTTCCAGAGCAGAAGGATTTCACCGTTCAAAATTACCAGTCAGGACAAGGGAACAAAAGAAAATTTCCTGCAAAACGGGAGTTAACCAAATTGAAGCAGTTTCAGGAATTTGATGCAAGTATTGGATGTTTAATACATGTGACAATTATCTTCTGTTTTCTTCTTGTCTGGGCAATGGTGAAGCGTGGCACGACGGAAGCTTGATCTTACAAAAAATAACATTAAATTAAAAAAATCTCGAAATAAAAACTCATATGGGACAATATGTTATGGTCAATGCCGTGTAAAGATTTGGGGCGAGAAAAGACGCCACAGCCAGGCGTCGACTTGAAGGGGGCACAACATTGCTCATCACCAAAAGCACACCATACCGACAGTGACTCATGGTTATGCTTTGGGGTGGTTTTTATTCAGCTGCAACTGAAGCCTGACTCAAGGTGGACGGAATTACGAACACTTCCACATGCATGAGTGTTAACACAAAACCTTTGGCCCTCTGCTAGAAAGCGAACAAAACATAACGATCTAAGGAAAAGCCTACGAGAACAGCGGCCGTGTATTTGGGGTTCATCAGAGGCACTTGCAAGGGTAGCAGTTGTGTGCTGCCATTTAACTTGAGTTTGACTGTGAGGAGTAAATTCTGAATGCAGTCACGTTCCCGTTTAGAAGATAATATGTGCAACCTCAGGTGTTCATCTTTACTCCTACCTTTTATTTTCAATTGAGTTGGACAAGTAGTTGTTTTGAAATTATGTATGGTCTCATCGTTTTAATCAGCATGCCCTGGCATTTGAAAAGGGGCTTGTTGATTTTTCCTAACCGTTGTACGTGTGCTCTAATTATTAACGCCTGATTTACATGCACTACGTCGACCGTGCTTTATATCTTGACGGTCTGTAAACGGCTCACATTATTAAGAGGCAATATCATTCACTCAGCGGATGGTTTTGTGCTGCTGATTGTCACTGCGAGTCGGATACAGTACTTTCACATGAAGCCAAGATGAAGTGCTGCATGTTGCGATACACTCATAAGGCAACGGCAGACCTCCTGACCCTCTCTCGCTGAGGACCGCAGTGGGCCCTGCCTGCCATCCCAATAAGCCCGGCAGTCTGGTTGATATTAAGAGGGCAGGACGCTTTCAAAGTGCACTCTAATTCACGCTCTTAGGGGGGATATGCGGAATGCAGAAAATGCACACAAAGGATTATGTACATGTTTTCAGAATACAATCTCCGGCTTTTCCACGTTACACATCTACCAGTGGAGTGTAGGCTTATATCTTTGATCAAACCACTAACCAGATTTCTTTTGATTCGTTAAACGTCATAAAAAGTGCAGCAAAATGCCTTAAATCTGTTTTATCACTCGCAACATCCGCATATCAGCACTCCCCACGGGACCTAATTTTCACCTACATAAAAGGATTAACTCCACATACGTGTGGCTTTTTGGTTTTATGGCTTTCAGTGATGCTTTTTTTTCCCTGAAAGACAGACAGTGGTTAAGAGAAGTCTGTGAGAATTTTAGACAGCTATCCCCAGAAAGTCACTGTGAGCTCAGCTCAAGCAGTACCGTAAGTGTTTCCGTGTCACGACAGTCCGAGACGCACCCGGTTTAAGCCTGTCAACGACCCCCACTCGTCCACATTCCCCAGGATCCTGTGTCCATTTTCATGGGGGTCCATAGTCCAAACTACACCGGTAACCAAGTATGGAAGTACTCTTCACTCGTTTACAGCTGGGCATTTTTCAAAGCATATTGGCAGCCATTTTCAAGCATTCCCAATGATCATTCGAGATGCACAAAACTGTAAACACGACAAATCTAATGAAGGAAAGAAGAGCGTCCACCTCTTCTTTTACCAGCTTAAAAAAAGTGTTTCTAGATTTCTCCATTCTTTAGCAGAACATCATGGTATTGTCACCCAAAAAAAAACAAACATTGGTTTCTGACTAATAGATGGAGAAAACCACAACATGGCAGGCCATAATTATTTTGTTCTTCTACTTCTTCCTCTCATATCTTTGCTGCTGTGAAGTGGGAATTTCTCCATTGTGAGACGATTTATAGTTTTCTTATCTTATCTTATAACTGCCACCTCAAACTATAAAATAACGAAACAAGAATGGGCAGAATCATTTCTTTATGGATGAACAACTCAGAAAAACCCTTTTAGCCATCGCTAAAGGTATATTTCTTAGTTCACCCACAAAGGTGAGAGACTCTCCCCCACCTACCTGTTGAAAAACACACTTAACAGTAAACAGTTTGATACCAGTTGACGCATGTCCACTGCAACGAATGAGTTAAATTATTTGCACATTTTGGTGAAGGATTCCATATTCAAGGGGCGGGGTCATTATTCTGCAGCAGTAAATGGACCATGCTGGTAAAGACTGCAGCATGAGCTGCTGTACAACAACAAAAAGCTTATTTTATGGGTGTTATAGTTTCAGCTTTACAATACATCAGTCATTTATTTTCTCTTGTACTTTTGTGATAGTTAAACTCATTCAATCCCAGCCATTTTCACTGGAGAAACCCCCTCAATCCCAGCGTTTGACTGGATTTTGACTGATCTTGCAAGGCCCACTGAGTATTTGGTTCTAATGCTATATAAACATGGAGCCTACCAAAATAAAGGTGTGGATTAATACAATTGATCTCAATGCATCCATTTCCGATAGAGCAATTCGAAGAACCACCGGATCACATGAATGTGTTTTCTTGAATGAGATTCAATCCAATTAAGCAGAACATTTGTCTTTTGGCCAAGATAACAAGGTCAGTAATGGTGTTATCTTGTTTTCTTCCAACAATGCGTAACAGATCAAAATGTCACAACAAACCCAAGTTGGCTTTTTGGGGTCTGCTTCTTTTGTTTGGGCAGGAAGAGATAACCATTCTGCACTTGATGCACTTCAGCATATGTCGCTGGCGTCATGGGTCCAAATGTCCTTTAAGGCATAATAATTTCATTAGGAGTGGCCATTACATTTTCTTCTTCCATCAGGACATGAAGGGAAGCCATACATCAAGATAAGTGCTTTAAACCATCAGCCTTGCACGGCTGCTGCTGTTCCTGTGTGGAACAATTGGAAGACTTTTGTGTGCGGCGTGAGCCCTGCAGATCTACTGACTGATGAGCTTTACAGACGACGAGGGAAACATTGCTCCGCAAAAAAAAAAAGAAAGTAATAATAATAAAAAAAAAGAAAAACTGTCTGTCAATACAAAAAGAATGTGCCACCCCCACCTTCCCTTCCATATCAAATACAGGGCCCAAAGAGAAGAAAAACAAATCTCTGCACATATTATTCCCTTCAAGCAAACTGAGCCTACATTGTCTCAGAAGGTCTCTGGAGGAATCTTCTCCTGCAAGGTCGGACGAGCGCAGACGCCTTCAGGCAAATGCTCCAGCAGGAGGAAAAAAAAAAACGTTTGTTTAAAAGGTGCACCGTTACTGTTTCCAAACTGAAATTCTCCAAATTCACTCTGCCACAAATATCACACATTTCTCATCAAAGGCAATGTGGAGGTGTGTGTTCAAAGTATGTTTATTATTTTATTAAAATAACACAACTGTCAAAAATTCACACATTCATGCAAGGGAAAAATACTTTGATGAACGGTGTTTATGGAAAGTAGCTAACATTAAACAGTGTAGCAAAACTCCATGTAGATTTAACTGAGCAATTGCTTTGTCATTGTGTACATGTTAAAGCACATTCAATGGTTTATACAATTGGTAGCGTAGCATCTCGCTCGCTTCAACACCATGACCACATTTTCCAAACTTATGATGTGACGTGAGCCATGGAACAACGACACCAAAAATAATGTCGTCTTCAGTTTTCGTCATGTTAAATATAATGACACAAGATGGGAACATTTTCAGCAGCAAGAGATAGAAAATGAAAGTAATCATTCAAGTTTAACATGGGAGAAAATGGCCCTAGCTGAAATTTAACAAAATGATCTCATGATCAAAAATCCGGCTGGGAGCCGTTACTGTCTTAAATGTTTAAAGAACAAATAATGGAGGCTCTCCTCCTTTTGTGTGTGCTCTGTTTTTAGAGTGTGATATGGCAATCCGTCGAACATCCGTAGACTGGCAGACTTGACATTTCCTCTGTCAGACTGTTCCCGACTGACATTCAAGTTTTTCACGGCGACTTTATGGTATGACACTGCACATTCATATCAAAGTGTCTTTTTGTGAAAATGAAAATAACAAAAAGCTTAATTGGCTCCATATATGCACCGCAAAAGCTAATTTAACAAAGACCTCATTCTCTAAAGTGTCCAGACATGGCAATAATGCTGCACGCAACACGGGCCTTCCAAAAGAAATATTACACACGTTGATTTGTTTGCACCGAGGGGATACATCATCTTAAAAAGTCTGCATTAAAATGGCAGCGAGGGGACGACGTGTAATACTTAACAATTCACGCCAGGGATCACAAGGCCACTTGACCTCTTCAGACATCCCATTAGTAAATGAAGTATCACTCCCAATTAGCAGACAAGCCTCTCTTCACCTTCCCCGTGAGGTCTGCCAGTGGAGCTGAAGAATACTCAACAGCAAAGGAAAGCGTTTTATCATTAAAAAAAAAAAACATCTTAAGCACCGGCCATATTCGCTTTTGGGAGTAATTGCCATGCAAACAGTTGCCACTTGACTTATTTAACTACATTACATTTGGGCACATAGAAGAACTTTTTACACTGCCCAAATTATGAACAAATAAACAAATTGTTAGTTGAAATTGTTTAAATGGTGGGCCTGAATCTATAATCTAGGAAACGTTATCTTTTTCAAAGGAATTATGAACAAAAAACATTTTTGAAATCCATGATCTTCAAATATTTTGGAACGCGTCTGTAGCTGGAGCTAGTAAGGCTAACAGCTATTCTCCAGCCACAACTGCAGCAGTCGTAGAAGACCGACTGGACAGGCAAGTCGGCTGATTAGATGGCGAGATACCACTAAGACATGTAACATTTTGTCGACTTCATACCGTTAACTTCAACACGAGTAAATAAATACCGATTCTTTTGTCACAGCTCAGTCATTTTGTGGGATTTTCCGTTGCATCCACAAGTCCGTTACATTCCACTACATCTTTTTTTTCCCTGGTAACCAAGAAGTCACACATTAGGAAGTATGAGCCCCGCAGTGGGGAATGAACTTTAAAGTCCCTCTTGCACACGAGGAGTGTAACTCGTGAATTCTGTACTGTGTAAAAGCAACAAACATTCCCGGAAAGAACAAAGTTAGCAGGAGGATGCAACATCGATAAACGCAACAGAAAACTTTGGGCTTTAATGTCATGATTTCAACACCCATGACATTTAATGTTGTTTTGCCTGGGTTTGGATTGAAAGAAGTGTAGGTGTTTTTCCAGATGGATCTTTGCTTTCAATATAATAACTGGTTGAGTGACGGTGGTGCCATCAGCATGTCTATGCATTTTTTCCCCTTAACATTGTAATGCTACTTCCCCTACTACCCAACTCCCACAGCAGCTGTATCATGGCTTTCAAGCAAAAACGAGGGTCATTGCATTAAGCAGAAAGTTCCCCCATATGCAGAGATCCACCCATCCATTTTCTGATCCGCTTTATCCTCACAAGGGTCGCGGGCGTCCTGGAGCCTATCCTTAGCTATCTTCGGGCAGTAAGCGGGGTAACACCCTGAACTGGTTGCCAGCCAAACGCAGGGCTTATATAGACAAAGGACCATTCGCGCTCAAAATCGCAGCTAGGAACGATTTAGAGTGTTCCATTACCCTGCCATGCGTGTTTTTGGAATGTGGGAGAAAACTGTAGTACCCGGAGAAAACCCACGCAGGCACTGGGAGAACTTGCAAACGCCACACAGGAACTCTGGACCTCTGCACTGTGAGGCGGACGTGCGAACCGCTCGATCACTGTGCCGGTCGTATCCAGAGACTTGCACACGTTCACAGATGCCCCGAGCACAAGCGGCTTGATGACCCTGGAACACGGCCCTGCTTTTCCATCTTTCATCTCCGTTCTCACTTAGCCAGGAACTGAATGCTTTTAATTCCAACCTCTGATAAATGCTGCGCTGTAAAAGAGGCTGAATTAGGGCTGCTGTCTGCTACAGGGTCACGCCCAGCAGCATGCCATTGAAGATGGCTTCGGGCTGTCGATGTGCTGGACTGAAGCGCTAAACAAAGACACAGCCTTCAAAATGGCAAGAATGTGAGGTCAGCGATTGACACAGAGCACTTCTGTTGGCCGCCAAATGAAGCACCGTCATGTAGCTAGCAATGAAAAAGAGAAGCAATCCTGTGTAGTAGCGTGTGCGTCAAAGTCCAAGGCTGACTTCATTTATAGTACGAATTTGGTGGGTCGAGAGATATACAGGAAGCTTCATTGGAATATTTTCTTCTTTCTTCTTTCTTTCTTGGAACCAAAGAGTAAAAAGCACCCAGTCACATCCTGATTGGAGTTTGACATATTGTGCCACCAAAATGCTGTCCGCTAGGTCACATACATTTGTTGTTTTATGTGCTTCTGTTGCATGTGCTGGATTTTACTGCTAAAAAAATCGGAATTCCAATGCCTGTCCTTGGCTTTGATCTGTGCAGTGTTTCTGCTGGAGGTGAAGTCAACTATCACAAACAGACCAGATCACTCAAATAATTCGATAACAAAAAGTCAAAGCTTCGCACCGATCATTTTCCCACACAGACTTTGTATAGAACTTAGTTGGCGCATTCATGTAACACTGAAAAAAGAAGACAAATTGCACTAACACATCACAACAGCACATCTAATCCTCAACACAATATAATTAATAGCCTACCACCCCTAGTAGAATGCATTGTAATTTCCCCGCAATTGAACAAAGATAGACACAACTGCCAGTGCACATTCATCTGCTTAGCTGAAAAACCGGGAACAAAATACACAAGTCATGGTCACATTCATAAACGAGTTGCTAATCATTTGCCTACCAGTTAATTGCCAGTCGCTCACCTATGCTGACAACAGCCAACTTTACACGGTTATTCGTCGACTCCAACATCACTCACCAGGCCAGATCCAACCATTAAATCGACACACATTCAAAGTCACGGATATTATAGTATGGAATGTGAGGATGGCGACCCCATATGGACAACAACTATACATGCATCTCACGTGTGTATTGTTATGTATCGTCTATTTGGGCAAAAATAAATTCAGATGATAGTGACCAGAACGAATCACAAAACTCGTACCATTAAATGAACCAGATGTGGCAAAAGCGAACACAGCCTTAAAACCCAAATGGAGCTGCTTTGGAAATGAATGCAACATCCCGAAATCCGTGTTTCATTTACGGGCCAGAGGCTTTGAATGAAAGCTTCACTTTCAGCACAAAAGCCTTGTTGACCCAAGTGACTTCCCTAAAGCCCGGACAAACCCCAAATAAAAGTCTAATACAATAGCCCTACCATTGGACTCAATGACTTTATGGGATTGCATGCATAAATATCAGCCACAGAGCACTCTTTATGAGTCAATTCCCCCTTTTTCACTCAAAGAAAAAAAAAAACTTGGTGCTCTTTCGGCGCCGGGACCAGTGCTGTGCTTTTAGTTGGTGTGGAACAAGTTCTTACGATGAACATGTTTGGTTTTCTACCCAAAAGCGCTTGCGCTATTCATAATAATAATAATAATAATCATAATGTGCTGTAAGCATCTGCGAGGCAACTTGGCATAACATTGATTATACTTGTATGTGGTGTATATTCCTCTATGTTTACAATCATCATGATAATACCCCCCCCCCTCCCCCCCCCCGCGACCCCTGATGGAGTTGGTTCCGGAGTCTGGCCCAGCAAATAATTGGGGCCAGCTTAAGCACCAGATCTAGAGCCAGTTTCGGTGGTGGAAAAAGAAAGAACTGGTGCTAGCCTGGGTACTGGCCCGGAACTAGCACTAGCTCAAGCGTGATGGAAAAGGGACGAATAACAGCCACCTGCTGCACACCAGTTAATGTTAACGACAAAAAGACGCTCAGTAAGTGTCATTTAAACAAACAAAAGCACATGTCCTTGCAGTTATTCTCCAAGGTGGCTTACTTCTCATCACAGCTAATGGAGCCATCTTACAGAATTCATTAAAGCGCTACAAAGACTGTAAGGGAGAATTTGAACAAAGGTCCGGTTAGAAAGTGCGCGTGGCAACTAGCTTTTCATTTGGAGGAGTAATCCTACACTTTCTGGATCATAAAAAAAGTCAGGTTAGGCATGAAGTTCAGTAACACACAGCGGTGGCCGCGTGCGCCCTCTCTGAGGAATGTGTGCTGTTCCAAAGACAGAAGGGGCAGCAAGAAGTCGCCATCATAAACTCATTTGCTTGAAAAGAGGTGCCTTCACAATACAGTCGGCAGGAGTCCGCAGGAATCCAGTGAAAGCTGAGGGGGGGCTGTGTCAATGACAAAAGATGACGCAACCTCAGTTTTTGTTTGAGTTTTTTTTTGTCTCTAGAACAAGGCCTGCCCAATTTCTTGGTTTTCACCAGAAGCCCAGCCTTCTACCTTAATACATGTCAATGGAGGAGTTCCTGCATAAAGAAGGCAGCGCTACAGGCAGGGCAGCGTGAAGCCTCTGCCTTTATTTCAGAAACAATGACACTCTGGTCCCCTCCCGCCGATAACAAATAAACCATTATTTTTGCACAACACACAGAAGAAGAGCCTGTGGCCAAAATAAAGTGAGATAGCAAGCACGCTGTAATCTGACTTGGTTTGGTGCCACGATACAGAATGTAGCTCAAGTTGGGTTTAAGCTTTTAAAACTTTGGAATTCGAAACAGAACAATTATTCTTGTGTACCGATACCGCTCTTTACAGACCGAGTGCAAGTACTTACATTTGAGAACTCGCCGATCCAGATAAGGATACCTGGAAAATGCCATTTTGATGAAAATATATTTAATTAAAAAAAAAATTCAAAAACTTTGAACTGTTACAAGAAAAAAATTTTAATTTAATGTATAGTATCTGAAAGCGCCACATAATCATCATTCAATATATTTTGGTGCACCGTTGAAGTTTGAATGGTCATTTAAAAGTTTATCAACGCTATTCCTTATTCCGTCTGTCGCATGTTGGATTGTGTGTCCGCGTTAGGCTAGCGGAGACCAACTTGTTTGTTCGACAAAGTATATGTTTGGTAAAATATACAGTACAATATGTGTAGTGGTAATTCTCTCAATTGTGTGTTCATTTTTTATTGGATATTTCACCTGGGGTGTCAATAAAGAGCTTGAAGCAAATATGTTTGACCTCCTTTTCATGAAATGTTATCTGACAACCGCACACCCAGGGCAGGCAGACTAATTTAGTAAGTATATAACAGGATGGTATTGGGTATGATAGTATTGGAGTGTTTTTACAAGTCAGAGTTTGAAGACGAATGTAAATTATCAGCACCGATACAGATATCAATGCTTCGCTAGTTTATAGCAGTGGCGCCCAAGCCCAAAATAGGTTAGTTTGTCATGGGTAAGAGTGAAATAGGATTTTAATGCTCATCATGCAAGCTTTGTAGGGAAAGTCGGCTGTGTTCTTATTTTGACTTCATGAAGAATCTGTATCGATGTTATACACTCCTCACAAAAAGTTCGGGAAATTTGGCTTTCGGGTGAAATTCCAGGATGAGCCTAAAATGCATTCAAAACTTTACAAGTGAACTTAATGTGAGCTTCTCTCAGCTTTTGAATGCACATGTCCAACTATGAAATGTTTCTTTCAGTCCTTTTTGCACACATTACTCTTCCCTTACTAGGAGCTTCTCAGCAAAATTCACAACAGACGTTTGATGTGTTTAAGCAATTGTCCTCATCATGCTATTCACATTTTCACATCAGAAATGATGGCCGCCAACTATGATGGAGACGTCAAGAAGAGCTCCATACATCAGCCATTTTTGTCACCAATGAACTTTAGTGATTGCGGTGTTACAGTGTGGGCGGGTGAGTCCAGTTGGTACAGAACTGAATCCTACTGAAAGCCTGTGGGAACAGCTGAGTCGCCGTGGAGTGGCTCAAATCCCTGCCCCCCGGAACCACAAAGACCTGAGGGCTGCCCTTCAAAAAGAGTGGGATGCCATGCCTCAGCAGACAAGACGTCAACTTGTGAACAGCATGAGACGTCGCTCAAGAGCACATCACGAGTTACTGAGACGTTGACCTATTTTTGTAGTGGTATAGCCACCCATCGTTGTTAACTTTAGTTTCAATGATTTGTTTGAGATGAGGAAATGGCCTTCTACTGAAATGTCCTACTTTCATGATATGATATCACTGGAGCGTGAACTTTTTACATGTTCCTTAAATTTCACCTGAAAGGCACATATGCCTAACTTTTTGTGAGGATTGTATATTTTCACAAGATCTGCAAGAAAATGACAAATGTGTGTCTTGAGCAAAAAAATTTTGGGGAAACAGGTAGTGAAGCATGAGGCAACCCTTAGTCCCCCAACATGGATTTCCAACACAATTCTAAATGGATTAACCAAAAATTCCACCGCATTACAGGTGCCACTGTAAAGCAGCACATCTTCACCTGCCTGAAAAATTAAAGCAAAATTAGACACCTGATGAGGCTATTGCAACGGGAATTAAATGGGGGCCCGGGGGTGGGGGTGGGGGGCATGGTCGCAGCAGCAACACTATAAAAACCGGTTGGTGTAATTAAGAGTCACTTGTCGTTTTACTGACAATCGTGACTGTATAACTGTCACGATTGACTGGTTAACAAAAGATGATTCGCAGGGAAACAATTTGTGTTTTCATTCTCTCAAGGCAACGTTAGTTATAGATCTCCTTCCCTGCTCTGACACAGAATGAGTTCAGCGTTTGCTTGCAGGAAGCTAATTTTCCTCCAACCCGTCTGTGACCAGCGGCGACCAATACCATTTCATTGCTGTTGGCAGAGTTGTAATCAAATAATAAACAAAAAAAGGTTGAAAGCTGAGAGTCATGTATCTCACGGTGAGTGATGGCAACAGAGCGTTTTGCTTCCAACAACTGCACACACAAAACAGGAACCATAAAGAGACACTCCACTCGTGGCACGCCTTAGTTCCAAATCAAACACACACACACACACACGCACGCGCACACACACACACACAGAAGCAGAGTACGGCTGCAACAAGACACATTTTGACACATTCCTAATTCAACATTGAACCAAGGGAAGTCTACTTATTTCAATATTTGAGTTTAAGAATACTAAAAAAGTGACTTAAAACATTGCGTGTAAAGTAATAATCCCAATCAGAAAACTGCTGGTCTAATGTGGTAATTTCCCCATTGCAGGACTAATATAATCTTATTTATGGTCATGTGGTGAATCAATTTACCCTGGAAAATATCAATTCAGTTGCCATGACTTCTCTGGGATGGATTTTTGTTTGTTTGTTTTTGCGTGAGGACCAAATAGTATAACTATTCAGTAAAAGGACCAGTTTGTCTTTTAAGGTTCACCTGTATCTAGTCACAGAGCCAATTATTTGTTGGCTGAGGCAGCCAAGCAGACAGACTAGCAGGCTGATATCCACAGCCTATTTAAAGAGCAGGAATGGCAAAAAGTAAAGTACAGAAGCAGCATTTCTTTTATTCAAAGACCAGACGGATTTGTCAGGACTGAAGTTTCCACTAAGGGATAGTTTTCATGTCTTTCAAGGGAGGAGGAAGGCAGATTTGAGGAGGGGGGCCATCTGCTTTCTTGTGGAGAGAAGACAAGATGTGACACGCAAGCACAGCCGCAGACAACTTGTCCACCTTGCTATGAAGCCTTCAATTAACAGGAACCCCCGACATCCTGGCGTGCAAGTCTGGACGAGACCTGGCACAGGATGAAAGAGTGGACCCATCTCAGGTGAAACTGGGTGGGTGTGTGAGACGCATGCAACCACAACTCACCGCCAGGCGTTCATCCCAACCATCCCCTCCCCACTCACAAAGCCCATTAGTGGTGGAAGAGCCCCACTTGCTTGACAAGTAATACCAGCTGTGACACCGAGCGCAGGATGGCTGTGTGTTCTGTGGTAAGGGAGGGGAAGGGTGGGTTTAGCGTGTTGGGGGTAGGGCGGAATTGAGGGAGTGAACAAAAAAATACATCTTTCCAGACTGTTCCTGGAGAGATTTAAGGCTGAGTTTGTCTTTTTATGGGGGCCTTATACACAGAGACTCGAGATCAGCGGTGAGCCAACATATGGCCCGTGTGCCAGATAACGTCCACCACAGCATTTGATATGGCCTGCCAGTCAAGTCTAGATACAAATAAAACCACACTTAAACCCCAAAATGTTGTCCAATTGTTGATTCATGATTTTTACACACAAAAATTTAGCACAGCCCTGAGGACTTCACAAAAACTCAAATGGGCCCAGTTCTGATCTGTTCACTCGCAATTGGTGCATTTATGTTTATCGCTATATCAAGTACCGATGCACTTATTAAAATTAGGTCTGGCAGTCCACTGACACTCATCACTTTGATCACTCTAAAGCATAGGTGTCAAACCTATGCTTCAGCTTACACTGCATGTTTTCCATCTCTCTTTGTTGCAACACACCTGATTCAAACATTAGCTTCTGAAGAGCTTGCTGATGAGGTGATTATTTCAATCGGTTGTGTTGCAACAGAGAGAGATGGAAAGCTTGCAGGATGGCAGCCCTTGAGGACCGGAGTTTGACACCTATGTCTAAAGAAACCTCAAGCTGGACTGAGGGGGCCATCTGTTGTGTGCACATATTTACACCATCACTCCTAAATACAAACACAGAGCAGCAGGTGGGACAGTAAAAGTCTGACCTCGACCCAGTGCGCTTGACCATGTGAAGAAGGGAGTAATGGCACAGCGGTGTAAAAAAATAATTTGTTTCTTCTTAAATAAATGGAGTGATAGGTGAACATGGGGGTTAATTTCTAGGACAGGGGTGGGCAATTATTTTTTGCATAGGGCCACATGAAAACCAGAAAATATGATGGAGGGCCGGATCAAAAGGGTGAACTAAATTCCACATCATATCAATTGGATTTCTTGATTTAAAAAGCAGTATTTTGCATTTTTGGCACGTTTTTCAGACTTTAAGAGTACATTATTCCGTCGTATCGAACAGGATTTGCTTGACTTGGCGCAACTGCGGGCTTCCGTATCGTCTCCCCCTTCTTCCCTATGCTCTGCAACTTCAAGTAACTGTGCCACCTGGCGTTCGTTGAAATGCCTGTCATTACAATTCCAAATGAAATGAATGCAGTCATTGACATCAACCTTCGGCGGGCCGCATTAAAAAGGCCAATGAGCCGGATTTGGCCCGCGGGCCGTAGTTTGTTCTAGGAAAAACAGCTGTGACGTGACTGAAGCTGAGGTCAGAACAGCGAGTGCACCCCCTGAGTTTCTGCAGTTTTTGCTTTTTAATGGCCAGCCACGAGGGCCAGAACATATGAAGCTTGCTACCTATTGGCCTACAGGCAAAGAACTGGTTTCGAAAGAAACAACTGATGCTGTCGAGCCAGTCCCTGTATCCATAACCATGTGCTGCAATTCCCAGCACATGAGAACCTGTGCAAGAGGAGCCTTCTGACCTTTAGGCAAAATTATCAAAACCAGCCTCGTCAAAGCCTCTGGATCATAATCCCAGTAATTCAAGACGTGTAAGACGTCAAGATGTGTAAGAAGCTCTATCCTGCTGCATTAAATACGAGTGGAACGACTTGAAACTGAAAGGCGCCAGAGGTGAAATCATAGACTGAACTCATGCTCATACAGTACAATGGGAACCACAAATGAGAGACGTCACATGATGGTAGGTATTGACAAAAACAAGTCATGTACTATCTATCAAGTCATCCAATAGTCATACACAATAAAAAAATGAAGTACATGTTGATTTATTCAAGTGTTCTTTTGCCTGTCATGCCACTCCGTGATGGTGTGTGAGCTGTGTATTAAGTCTATCCTCATACCTCAAGAAAAGAAAAAAGGTCCAATAATTTACCTCCTGAATTGGATAATTGATGCGTGCAGCGGCCATGAAGCCAACCACAAACCAAATGAATCACAAAACGGATGAGTGGGTGGAGGAGAAACCTAAATTTTATTCAAGCGGTTTTGAATTCAAGTTAGTAATATACACAAACCACTAGAGACAATATACCATATATTATTAATATTATATAAATGGAGGGCTAAAAAATATATACGTTTAACATGCTAAAACGGATTGCAAATTAAGTTTTCGTCAGCACCTGCGCAGCGCGACAGGCGGGACATTGTCCTCTCGGGAGGCGAGCGGGACCACACGGAAGTCGAGACAGACATCTCGTAGCCAGTCGAGGACACGATTTGATGACTTAAAATGTCAAAATGTGACTTACCTTGGCCGAAAAAAGTGGGGAGGAGAAGGAAAAGGGAGCCCAGGCAGTCGGCGGACAACAAGTGCATGGTGGCGAATCTCACGCAGGGGGGTCTTCGAGTGGCAGGGAATAAAGAAAGATGTTGGGTTCCCACGACGAGTTATTGTTGAAGAAAATGTCGTTTGGTGTTCTTTTAGTGATCCTGGAAAGCGTTGAAAGCAGTTCAAGTGAGGTTTTAGTGTTTGTGCGCGCGTGTATGTGTGTGTGTATCTTGGGCGGGGGTGACGTGGCTCACGAACTCGAGGGCTGTAGCCAGTTGCGCTGGAACAGGTAATAGTGGAGAACGGAGCGAGAGAGGAATGGGCGGGGAAGGGAGAGGGAGTGTTCCTGGAAAAGGGGGGCACAGTGTGAGTGTGTGTTTGTGCGTGTGTGTGTGAGAGCCACGCCCCATCCCCCCCAGGTCCCATCCCCCCCAGTTACCCCCCACCCTCCACACGCATATTCCCACTTCAAACAAGTGCTCTTCTTCGACATCGCCCTCCAACCCACACACACCCTCTTACCTCCACCCCTCACCATGCCCCTCTCGTACCCTCCTTGCAACCCCTTTACACTTATCTCATACATTTCCCTCTTTCTCTTTATCGACATCTGCAACACACACACACACACACACACATGCACACTTTTAATGGCGGGAATGCAAACCTCCAGAATATGAAATTCAACGAGGTAGTGGTATTCAAGTTGTCCCCCGCAGCCGCCACCACCACCACTTGTCATTTCAATGTCAAAAATATACTATGCTGCATCTTCAAGATAAGTGAGTCGGCGAGGTGCTTTGAGGTTATGTACTCGTTAATTTTGCCAACAAAAGTGAAGTGATCCGAATCTCTTCACTGCTGGGTAGGGCGTAATAAAAGTTATTAAAAATACTGTTGGGGCGGCCCGGTCGTCCAGTGATTAAGCGCGTCGGCCTCACAGTGCAGAGGTACCGTGTTTGATTCCAGCTCGGGTCTTCCTGTGTGGAGTTTGCATGTTCTCGCCGTGCTTGCGTGGGTTTTCTCTGGGTACTCAGGTTTCCTCCCACATTCCAAAAACATGGCAGGCTGAATGAACACTCTAAAATTGTCTCTAGGTGTGAGTGTGAGCGCAGATGGTTGGTCAGCTGGAATGGGCTCCAGCACCCCCCGCAACCCTTGCGATGACAAAGCGGTTCAGAAAATGGATGGATAGATGAAAAAGAAGGGTGACAGTCTGAAAATGGAATGAAAAGGAGAAAAAAATCAAGAATTAAAAGCTATCAAAGCAATAAAGGGACTTAGACACCGTACTTATTTTTTGAGGCTCCCACTGCGGGGTGGGGATCAGAGACTGCAACTCAGCACAAACTTGCTCATATGTATAGCCAGTTGCTAAATGACCGAACAAGTTGTAGCCTGGTGCCTTTTTTTTCAATTCTTTTTTTATTGTGAATTCACAGGTCCATACAGTCAATGAAAGAACAAAGCATACAAGTCCTTTATACATCTGATCTTACATAAGATTAGCTCATTTTAAAATAACCAGGACTGAGTAAGCAATACATAACGTGTAAGGACCAATTTAAGGGCCATTTTTTAGCTATAGTAAAATGAAAACAGAAAATAATACAACAAACAAAAAAAATGCCTGGCGCCTTTTATTGTTGTTTATTATATGTCTTCACTGTCGAGCACAAAACTCACATGCTCAATTTTATATATTTTTTTCATATGATAGTCATTTGTTATTTTTAATAAGTTGGTCATTTTCTGTAGAAGCCACTTGCCTCGACTTATCCCACCCCAAAAAACTCTGACACATCTGGTTTACAGTAACATTTGTTGCTCCCTTCCTGCTCCTCCGACATTGCACAAGGAGAAAAAAGGAGAAAAAAATATACTGTATGAAATTATCTTCATAATCGTCGCTCATTCACTCAACTCTGCAAGCAGCCATTCATGCCCTCAAAAAAAGAAAAGAAGACAACATTACCGGTGGCAACCAGTATTGGCGGTTATCGAAACATTGATTTTTAAAACCACGGCAAACTCACCGAAAATCTGGTAAAAAAAACAAAAAACAAAAAACAACTAAATTCGAGAAAAACAGAATAATTTCATTTTTTGTCATCATATCTTGTCAAACGTTTCATCTGCTACTTCTTTGACAAGCCTCAGGAGCGGGTCTCTAAGTTGACGAGTCAAAATTACCGTGACACTCCAAGTGGCGTCACTTGCCACAAAGAACTCGAGTTAAGTAGCGCAAATTTGAGAAGATTCATAAAAAGAGCAATGTGTTCAGGAGAATCCGTCATTCACTTTAGTCATCAATTTTATTTTCTCAACCGTTTCTTTTCGACTGCTACTTCTTTAATTCACTGACGTGTCTCAGGTGCGGTTCTCTAAGTTGACGAGTCAAAATTACCTTGACACTTCAAGTGGCGTCGCTTGCCACAAAGAACTCGAGTGAAGTAGCGCAAATTCGAGAAGATTCGTGAGAAGAGCTTTGATGGCAGTAGAATCAATCGTGCACTTTCGTAATCAATTGTTGTTTCCTGATTTTTTAAAAATGTATTTTATGTTAATCATTTTCTTACTTAGTTTGCTTATTCCAGATGACCATGAAGTCGGAAATATCCCACTGACAGCAACATCAAAGCACTCCAGTGAAACAGGGAAAAAAAACATGGATCCGAACAACGATAAGCTCACTCGTGATTTCTTTGTGAAATATTATGTCATTATGTCATTTGGCCCAGTTATGGTCAGAATTTAGAAAGTCGTTCCACTGTACATTTTTGCTCATCTTTGGATGGAAATTCCAACTTACCAATGACCAAGTGTGCTCAGATTCATTTAGCATTTGGCCCCTTGATCAGGCTCGAATTAATAGCAACAGCCCTCAGTTTGAAGCAGTACAGAGAGACCACTGCAACTTATTTGATAGAATGTTTGATAACGTTCGTGTGGTGGGTGCCGCTGATTCTCTGGTTGTAGTTCATGTTGTGGCTGGTGACTGTATCTTAGGAATGATGTCATCGGGGATTTCTTTTGTTTCCGAAGAGTAGGCGTGGCATGTGTGCGTGGATGAGCACCTGGTGTGCGGAGATGCACATCCTAACTCTCACTCTCACACACACACACACACACACACACACACACACACACACACACACACACACACACACACACAGTTGGAAACAGGGCCGTAGCATCACATAACCGCTTTGTGCCTACAGGCAGCTTACAGAAGTTTCATGGTAATGAGGCTGTATAGGATGTGAGTTCAACGTTAATCATTATGAAGACATTTTCATGTTAATAATTCAGAGCCAATTAATTATTGAGCACACCAGTCATATCTTCTGACAGTTTCTTTGGGAGAGCACATTCATATCTGGCAACCAATGATTATTTCCCATATACCATATTGCATACTGCACCTTTTTTTAGAGTTCTTTTTTTTTCATAAGACAAATAGAGCACTTATTCCAATTGATCTTCTTGGGGAATTTAGTTTTGAGTTGGGTCGGCATCTTGGAACCAGCGGTGTTTGACTTTGGAGGTTCCGCTTTTTATGTGCAATCTGTGTCAGCATTTCTCATGTCAAACAACAATCGACAATGCTTTCCTGTAAAAGTAAAACGGTTCTATTTTAGAAGTTGCGAAAATGTTTAGTCTGCGACTGCGGGATCATGCTAGTCTAGTCACACCGTGTGTGTGTGTGGGGGGGGGGGGGGGGGCGGACAGACGGGTGAGTCAGTGTTCCTCACCCTGGCTGTGAAATTCATCTTGTTTCATGATGGTTTGTGCAAATGGAGTAAAGGCACTGGCTGTGAAAAGTTAATGCAGCTTGATTAGAAGTTAACTGAAAAGCTATATTTCTTGCCTGGCTGCACTGTGAGAGGGAGGGGGTGAAAAAAAACTGGGAAAAAAAGAGAACTATTTAGTTGTTTTCTGTTTGGGTGAAAACGAATGACTGATGTGTTCAATAACTAAACATCTTGCTCATAATTGTGAATCCAGGACGAAGGACTAAATGTGAAAACAAAACATCTTCACCAGTGAATCAATCAGGCTGTTGTGTTCAAACTTCCCAAGACAGGGGCAAATGCGGCTGCAGGTTTTGTATTCAAAGGTTTTGTATTCACAGGAGAGCATTCCCCTCCGACCCCCCCAACTTTCTCCCCTGTGCCTGTTGGAGGAGATTACCCACGGAATAATGAATTCTAATACGTCATGTCATGTTGCAGAAAGTGCCGGTGCCCCTGCTGTCTGTTATTTGATGAAAGAGTGAGCGCTCTTATTTTGACAGGTTGCGAGGCATCTTGTGACATGACTTCGGCTAGCACACAAACAAACGCGGCGTTGTCACGGACAAGGAGAGAGGGGGAATGACAACACATATATTTTTTGACATTCTAGTGCCATACCTTCACGAAGGAAATAAGCAACAACACCCCCCCCCCCCCTCCACTCCACACACACACACACATACATACAGACACACACAGGCTCATGTTACGTATCCAGTTTGCATAAAGTATGTGTTCTCCAGGTTGAGAAATAACACAGTTTTAATGCTTCTGCAAACTTGAACTGGCAGCAGGGAGAATGATCCAGTTAGAACCACAATAAGTGCACAACAACAGAAAAATGTCTACGGCTGTCTGTCTGTATGTCTCTCTGTTGAGCCTCCAACCTTTTTGAACATGAGCTCCTCCTTGGGCCCTGATGAATGCAAAAGGCAAGCCGTTTGGTACACAATTTTACAGTGCAAATTAATAATAGGGCGGCCCGGTAGTCCAGTTGTTAGCACGTCGACTTCACATTGCAGAGGTACCGGGTTCAATTCATCTGCGGCCTTCCTGTGTGGAGTTTGTATGTTCTCCCAATTCAATCATTTTCTGAACCGCTTTCTCCTCACGAGGGTCGTGGTGGGTGCTGGAACCTATCCCAGCTGTCTTCGGGCAGTAGGCGGGGGACACCCTGAACCGGTTGCCAGACAATCGCGGGGCACACAGAGACAAACAACCATCTGTTCACACACTCAAACCTAGGGATAGATTTTGAGTGTTTAATCAGCCTGCCATGAATGTTTTTTTTGGAATGTGGGAGGAATCCCGAGTACCCGGAGAAAACCCACGCAGGCCCGGGGAGAACATGTAAACTCCACACAGGAAAGCCGGAGCTGGACTTGAACCCGGTACCTCTGCACTGTGAGGTTGACGTGCGAACCACTGGAACCCCGGCCCGCCATCTTTTAATCAATGAATATATTTCAGACAAATGAAGTGACATTGGACTGTTTCCTGCGTCACCACAAAAAGCTCTTTCACAGCATGTTCGTGTGCTATGGCACGTTGACTGGGAATCGCTGATTTAGAGTCTTGAGTTGACCTTTGGTATGGGGGAGGAAGCGGGAGTACCTAGAGAAAGGCGTTGTAAAACATGTGAAACTAAAATAAAACACGACAACTGCGAGCATAGTGTTTAAGGAAGTAGAGTGCAGGGTAGGTAAGAGAGGGCTTTCTTTTAACTTTCTTAACTGTCATCCAAATATTTAATATTATTATTTTTTTATTATTTTATTATTTTTATTATTATTATTTAATAAATATTTGCATGCAAAACTCACCCCCGACCTCCCGTCAGGACTTATATCATTGATATCCCTTCATCCACGTAGCATCGAGTAGGCACAAGTTCACAACGTGGATGTGCCGCTTATCTGCATTATTCCCCCTTTACCCTTTCTTTTGCCTGATCAGTCCCACCGACACCCCATTGAATGGATTTTGGTCTCAAGAAGTGAAGAGCGAGTAACCCTGACATTTTGAGTGTGTGTCAGGGAGGGTAAGATCCACTTAATGGCCACTCCTGCTCTCTGGCCCGCAGCCCTGACTGGGTCGATAATTGCTTCATTTGTTAATCCGATTGAGTGTGGGATCGGGCTGCTGTCGATGCGGACTTGCCTCCCGTTCTGCAAAGAGTATTTCTTTTATTGATTTCATTGTTCTCTCGCAGAGCCTAACTTTTCCTTCTCAACTAATCCTCACATTTGCACCAAGAGAAGCTAAATGGGTTTCTTTGTTTGAACCCCTCCCCCGCTCTCATTCTCTGCATCCACGGTGTTCTTATTTCAAACGTGGATGAAAGTGAGAAAATGCAGCCTTTACAATGACATGCACACTTTTGATTGGCACTGGCGGAGGTAGTACAGTACATTTACATTTACCATCTCCGGGTGGGTTGATCGACTGAATGCCTTCCATTTTTCTCCCTGAGGGAAAAGTGAATCGAAAGTACAGTTGACAACGGTCCCGCATGATATTTCGTGGTTTGTGTTGAAGGGGAAGAAAATGTGGCATACAAAGTCAGGTGCGGTCATCTCCATAGCTAATATTTTTCATTTATGGCATAAAAGTGTTTTTCATCTTTCAAATATTGACGGCATTTAACGTATTGGCCCGAATATAAGACGGCCCTGATTATAAGACGACTCCTTCTTTTTCAAGAATCGAGTTTGAATAAAGACTTTTTGGACACCAAATTAGTTTTTATACAGGAAACAATTACAGTACATCTGAAACAAATGATGAAAACAATATATTTGAGAGAAAAAGCATTTTATTTTGCCTAACTTTAATCTTAATATCTGAACATTTAAATATGTAAACTAAAGTGCAATCACATTCGTAACTGAATGGCTTCTGGCTTTTGAAATGTAAATGACATCAAAACTTCTCCTCACTTGTCGGTTAACCTGGCCGATCTTCGACCCACTTTTCTCCAGATTGTTGCTACGTCTCTCCATTTTCTGTTATTTCTTCTATTATTTTCTTTTCTTTCTTACCGCTAATTTTTATTTTTCTTCTTCGTGCTACCGCTATTTTTATTTTTATACTTTGTGGCAGGGGTTCACTTTGGCCTGGAGAGTCAAGTTCAGGATTCGCTTCAATGATTTCTGGTGCCACCTAGCGTCGTGAATAGGTATAATGTCTAGACCCCGAATATAAGACGACCCCCACTTTTTCAGTCTTATATCAATGCAAAAAACACCGTCTTATATTCGGCACTATTACTTTGGCACTGTGTGAGGTTACGTCAGGAATAGACTACGGCACGTTGAGTACATCAGGTTATGTTGCCGTTCTGTCGACGGCATTCAGTTGTAAATAGAAGACGCCATGTTCCTCAATTCGAGCTATTCCTCACACACGCAAGCATTGAGTTAACTACTGAGCACATTGCTACTCAGTCACAAAAACAACTGCACCTACAGTGCCGAGGTCCAAAAACAACATAATATGAATGAGCTCCCTGCGCTCAGAAGCATCATTTTACATTGTGCATCTTTGACGACATTTCCAGTCGACTCTGACATCTGATCACGCCGCAATGTAGTGTGTGGCCCAGTCTGCCTTGCAGTCCTTTCTACTTCGTTGAAACTCTACTTAAATACAAATATTATTACAAATAAAGTCCAAACACCTAGCAAATGCCTGTATGGGGCTTGTCTTCATGATGGTCAGAGGTGATCTTGGGCGTATACTTTGCCCCCTTTAGGTGAGAGGTGGAGTCCACCCTGGTCTGTTCATCAGCAATTGCAGGCCGCATAGAGTGAAACGAGCATTCAGACTCACATCCACACCTCTGGATATTTTATTTTTTTACTGACCTTAACCCGCTTGTACTTTGGAATATGGGAGGAAAGAAAACTCACGCAAGCATGTGGAGATCATGAAAAATCCAAACAGGGGCCGATAGTCAGTTCCTAATCCTCAGAGGCGTGAGGCAGATGTTCTAACCACGAATGCTCCGTGCTGCCTCCTCAACCCTTCTGCATTTATCGGGGATGTACTCCGTTATTCTGACCTTGTTTCCGTACATAATTGGAGCGTGTTATCAAAACCATCATGACAGATACTTGTCTTCTTGCACAAACCAAAGGGCTAGCTTGGCCTCCCTTTTTTTTTTTTTTTGAGAGCATGAAAACAGTTTAAAGGAAGGTGTCAAGGGTGTAATCTTTGGAAACGGCAACCTTATCAGCCTCCTGCAAATGGGCCAGCATGCTGTTGCTCCGAGGCATCTGTCAATGATTCCCTTGTCTGCTTTATATCTCCATTGTCTGCATTTCACCGGTCCTGCTACTGTACGTCCCGTCTTATCAGCTCCCTGCATTCTACTCACGCTCTCCCAGCGGTGTCGTTTTACACCGTTAGTCCTTCTTGTGATAACTACGTTCAGTTTCTTCGAGGATCATTTGCTCAGTCCTGCTCCGACTCCCCCCAGCGATTTGTTGAGTCTCACCGGTCCCATTCATGATCCTAAACCCGCCGGCCTCCTTCTAAATCACGAAGGTGTTTGTGCTATTGGTGATGAGCCACTGCGCACAATAGATTCATAGTGAAATTCGACTTGCCAAGACAAGGATGTTCCTGTGAATGATCACATTCTAAAACAACAATTTAGAATCATAACCAACAGTTTATAGAAAAAGGTTATACCTATTAAGCTGCGCCAAAAGTTGACCCCGCAAAAAATGATTTCTTTCTATTTATTTTACACACCCTGCAGTAAGAAAAATTCAGAAATCCAAACAAATTGAATGTATCGGAAAGAAAATCACGTTTTGTGCAAATCAACAATAACGTGTCCACAGAGACAGTTACTTGCATGTAAAAATTCGGCCCTTATGGAAATAAATGACTGGGTTTATGTGCTCAGACATATTGTCATATAGGACCATGAAATGAACTATAAAGAGAGATCTCGGTGATACCTTCAAGACCCATCTCATTTTATTTCATTCTCTGCCATTGCTAATTATGCCATTATTATTATCGCTATTACATGACACACAGAGAGCCGACATGAGCATGCACCTGTAACTTGCCGTGGTTTATTGTTAAAAACCGTCTTGTTTCCCTTGGACTGGGCTTTATAATCCTTGTATTGAGGGTGCATGTCGGTATAAATTTGCCATGACAAATTTCCTGTGAATCGGTTGTGCTCGGCAAAGGAAAGTGATTTCATCAACTCTGAAACCATCCTGGAAAATTGGTTTCCTCTGAAGGCTTTTACTTGTAATGGTTCCAATTGCCCTTGTACTTTTGATGAGAGGCATTTCCAGCCCAAAACATGAAATATGATGCGTGCCGTGTTTGACTCATTCAAAAGATTCAGAGTCATATTTGCATGTAGCGTGGATGAGGTGATGCACAATTTGATACAACCAACAGCGATGTGGCTGAAATATCACATGGCGAATCTTATTTGTTTTTGCCCTGTTCCACATTGGGGAGTATGGTGGCCCCAAAGAGATGAAAGACGTGCAAAGTGCTCCCCGGTGACAGCTGTGGTGAGTAGCTGACTGGTACTGACTGACTGAACTGGTATGGTTACGGTAGTCAAGGTAGTCTCGCATGGCAATGTGTGATCTTGACAACTTTATGTAGTCTGCAATATAAGACTAGTTTTGGAAACAGAACCCAAAACAAAATAGTTTTTTTTTAAAAATAGAGTTACAATACTACTTGGGCATTCAAATCCGCTCAAATACAGTCAACCTACTGGTTGACTACGCTGTCATATTTTTCAGAAAAGGTCATTGTAAATTTGCAAGAATAGTCCGAATATTCCTTAAATTTCGGTTGTTGTTCCCCCCATAACAAATGTATTGTGTGCATGTTTTAAGATGAGGATGAACAAGAATTTGGTCATGTGACACTTTGGTAGATATGTTTCACGAACCAGAAAATCCATCCATCCATCCATTTTCTGATCCACTTTATCTTCCCAAGGGTTGCGGGTGGGTGCTGGCGCCTATCACAGCTGTCTTCGGGGAGTATGTGGGGGACACCCTGAACCGGTTGCGAGGCAATCGCGGGCACACAGAGACAAACAACCATCCACGCTCACACTCACACTCACACTTGGGACAATTTCGAGTGTTCAATCAGCCTGCCATGCATGTTTTTGGAATGTGGGAGGAAACCGGAGCACCCGGAGAAAACCCACACAGGCACATGGAGAGAATGCAAACTCCACACAGGAATTTTGGAGCAGGGATCGAACCCACAACCTCCGCATTGTGAGGTCGACGCGCTAACCACTGGACCTCCCTGCCACCGAACAAGAAAATAGTCTTCAAAAGTAAGAAAATTATGTCACGACAGTAATTATGACCATTTTCCTAATGTGAGAATATAACACCTAAAATTTACCTTGAGAACAAGGATGTCGTCTCATGAAAATAACGTCTTATTACTTGAATAAAGACGACAGCTGTGATCGTCTTTATTGTTCAATGACCATAGATCCAATGTGATGATCAAGCAAAATCCGGTGTGCTTAAATATTAGACGTGTTTTGGGTTATGGTTGGGGTGTTCAAATTACTGGACTCGCTCTGAGCCATGGCCGCCTACACTGCGCCACTGCACAAAACCATTCGTCAAAGAAGCAAGCGTCAGCTGTCTGAAAGTCGATTCAGAGGCACAATAAGGCGAAATGTTCTCAGCCCGTCCGCAATTTGTCATCTGCGTGGGATGTACAGTGTAGCCGCTGTCATGTGATCTGCTCGACCCGTCGTGGGGTGCTTTGCCGCCGCCACCTGCTGTATCCACTGAGCAAAATTACCTGGCTCCATCAATGTAATTCCCTGGCAACATGAAAGGCTGCTTCCTCCGTCTGCAACATGTCGACCGAGCGACTCTACATCTGTCAGCTGCCAGCATTGTTTATTTCTCACCTCGGCTTGAAACTATTTGTTGGCTTGTCACTTAATGGTGAGAGGGGGCCGTTGCCTGCTGCCGGCTGCGGCTTTGAACAACTACCCCAAAGTAAACCACAAACCAAGCATACAGATACTTGTTACTCCTCTTTTAACATGTCAGCAAATATTCTGGGGAAAAACTTCAAGCACTTTCTCTTGATTATCTGCAACTCCCGAATGCTCCATGAAATTCTCACTTAAATGAAAGGACAGTCATTGTTATTGCGATTCTTTATATGAACAAAAAAAAGTGTATAAAATGTTCAGCACACTGCTGTTTCCAAGGTGAAAATACAGCAGACTTTTCTTCAATCAAATAAAGAAAAGTACCTGTCTTTCCCTTTTTGAAAAAAAATCCAAAGGATGACGAAGTGAAAATGGGTTCTCTTGCGCATTCTGTGAAGTTTTTCTTCCACCAGACATTTTCAATGGTATTTAGAATATTGTGGATATTTGTGTGTGTGTGTGTGAGTGAATGAGTGAGTGAGTGAGTGAGTGAGTGAGTGAGTGAGTGAGTGAGTGAGTGAGTGAGTGAGTGAGTGAGTGAGTGAGTGAGTGAGTGAGTGAGTGAGTGAGTGAGTGTGTGTGTGTGTGTGTATGAGAAGATTTTCTCTTATCTTTTTTTTCACTTTCTTTTGTGGTCGATATAATTGCCAGGCAACCTGGCGGTTCAGTGGTTAGTGTGTTGACCTCACAGCACAGAGGTCGTGGATTCGATTGCAGCTCCTACGTGTGTGGAGTTTGCATGTTCTCCCCAGGCCTGCGTGGGTTTTCTCCGGGTGCTCCGGTTTCCTCCCACATTCCAAAAACATGCATGGCAGGCTCATTGAACACTCAAAATTGTCCTTTGGTGTGAGCGCAGATGGTTGTTCGTCTCTGTGTGCCCTGCGATTGGCTGGCAACCGGTTCAGGGTGTCCCCCGCCTACATCCCGAAGATAGCTGGGATAGGCTCAAGCAGCCCCCCCAGCCCCCACCCGACCCTTGTGAGGATAAAACGGATCGGAAAATGGATGGATATAATTGCCAATAATTTCATGTGTTCATATTTAAGGAAGATCACCATCATTATTCCACCTCCACACCCCGCGGTGGGAACACAAGCCTCAGTCGTTCCTAACCGTACCATACACGTCCCCAGCTAAGTGAAACACTGAGTGGCTTTTGTTCCCATTCGGCAGCACAGCGTGACTGAAAGTGCCACCTGCAGCAAACACATCTCAGACAAGGTGCAGCAACCTCAGGCACCGCTTGCAAACTGGCATCATAGTTCAAAATTCAGACTCCAGCCCAGATGTAAGATATGAACTCTTTTTGTGATCCCTGGCCTCAGGCAAGATTCAGGGGCCATCTGCATTGTAAAACAGCTTTACCAAAGCCCTCCGCCGTGTCTTCTGTGCCCAGATGTCTCTCCGGAAGCATTGTCATGGGCACGGCATGAAGCTGAAGAGGAGACGAGGGCCTAAAGAGAGCTGACTGTTATGCTAACGAAGGTGTGGTTGGGTGGGTGTGGCTAATTGCAGTGTTCTGTGGAAGGTCAGTGGCGTGTACGAACTCAGTGTCTTCATTGAGTTCAACCCTGAGGCCTCTAGAAGATAATGTCGGCCAATATTCGAAGCAGCAAACAAGACCAGACCTTCGGGGCAAAGACGGTCGAATCCAGATACTGTACATTCCAAAGTCAGGGGGAGGGGGGTTCTTCAGAAAGCGGGGGCTCCTGTGTCTTGCAATGGGGCGTGTTTAAAAAGTCTTAATCAGATTTGAGTCAGTTGAAGGCCGGGCTCGGTCTGTATTGTTGCCTCGAACAATGACTGGCTCAAGATGACATCAGGGAGGAACCCTCTTTCATACCCGGCAAATAAGACGACTAAGTAAGCAATGTCATGTATAGCTAAGAGGCTAAGCTTAATAATAGCCACAGGAAATGTTTTTTTTGCCCCCAAGTCATAATTTCATGTTGACTTACAACAAAATATAAATTTATTGTTGTCATTTATATTATTGTTATTATTTTTAACTAAAGTGTAGTCGTGATGTCAGTTTTCGAGTCTGAATCTGAATGAAAACTTGAGTTAAGATGCCAGCCTGCAGCAAAATTCTTTTTAAATTCAAAATAATCCCACACAAAATAGTCAAATCAAACAGGTCAAAGTTCAAAAGAAGCACATGTCGAATGGAAGCCGTCTGGCTGTCGAGGCAGTCGACGTTGCTAAGTGACCTGCTCCCAGGAGAGCATATCTGACCGGAGTAGCACACACATCGCAGGTTATGAAAGTACACACATGACATTCCCTGCTCATGTGCCTTGACGGAATTCCAAACATCCATCAGGGTTTAAATGACAACATTAACCTGAGCAAGATTATTTGGTAATTTGAGGGGGAGAAGAAAGCAAGATTTGTTTCAAATTATAATCCGATCGTTGAATAAAATAAATTGAACATTTCTAGAACAAAGCCTTTTAAAATTGCTTGTTACTGTACAATTTGCATTTTAAAATTTACAGGAATTAAATCTTCTTTTTCAATAATTCTTAATTCTACAACAATACAATCGATGAATCTGACAAAAAAATGAATCTGACAAAATAAAATACGGTGTCATTCAACCATGATCACTTGTTGTTTTTTTGACAAGAATCTCAACTAACTTTTTTTTCCAACAAAACTGAATCTTTTATCTGTTATGAATAGGTTCATGTTCTATTGACCCATATGTGCAACAGGATATCTCCTTGCATGTGCAACATATAGATTCTCGTGATCAGGTCTCCTCTCCTCAGGCAGTGGCACGTGGAATCGAAGCCATTGCCAACTGACACTTGCGGAAATTGTTTCTCTGTGTTGAGGGGGTGAAAATGTCAAAAGTCTGTGCAATCTTAGAAATTGGATCACAAGGAAGTTGTGGAAAGTGTCTGACAACATCCCATATAGGCTTGACCCTGACACCTGAGCTGCATTTTCCTAAACCCCAGTGCCCCAAAAAACAGGTCTCGGAGATGAAAGTTAATCTGGCTTGTGTGTTGAGTTTCTAACTGGAAAACTCTCCTCTAAGTCAGGTAAGGGAGTTAAAATTTGCTATTTTACAGCGGCGTGAATGTCGGCAGGTGGGCCGTGAAGCCGCCGCTCAAGCGTTACTTGAGACTACTCATCTGGTTTATTCTCCAAACACATTTCAACTAGGGGCGTAATTTCCCCGGTGGTGCCCTAACTCGTAAGTGGATCAAAATACACATTTGAGTGATTGTTTATGACCTGCGATGAATTGGAGGGTCACGTGATTAGATGACACACTCCGCAATTCCATTAGGAAATTGTGATCATCGCACAAACAGCAGCAGTCGTGGCCGTCTGCGCCAAACCAGGCATGAGATCATCACATGCACATTTGACGGATATCATCACTCAATCAATCAATCAATCAAACTTTATTGATATAGCACTTATATATAATATAATATATATATATATATATATATATATATATATATATATATATATATATAGCTGTACAAAGCTTTAAAACATTCCAAATGTACAACATAATAAATAAATAAACATTCATTCATTCATTCATCTTCCGAACCGCTTGATCCTCACTAGGGTCACGGGGGGTGCTGCAGCCTATCCCAGCCGTCTTCGGGCAGCAGGCGGGGGACACCCTGAATCAGTTGCCAGCCAATCGCAGGGCACACAGAGACGAACAACCATCCACGCCCACACTCACACCTAGGGACAATTTAGAGAGTCCAATCAGCCTGCCATGCATGTTTTTGGAATGTGGGAGGAAACCGGACCACCCGGAGAAAACCCACGCAAGCCCGGGGAGAACATGCAAACTCCATACACGTAGGAGCTGGGATCGAACCCACGACCACTGTGCTGTGAAGTCAACACACTAAACACTCGACCGCCAGATCGCCTGGCAATTATATCGACCACCAAATAAAGTAAAAAAAAAAAAATGATACAACTTCACACACACACTAACACACACACACACACACACATACACACACACGTAGGGACAAATTTGAGTGTTCAATCAGCCTGCAATGCATGCTTTTGGAATGTGGGAGGAAACCGGAGAACCCGGAGAAAACCCACACAAGCACGGGGAGAACACGCAAACTCCACACAGGGAGGCCGGAGCAGGAATTGAAGCCAATACGTCTTTACTGTGAGGTTGATGCGATAACCACTGGCCCACCGGGCAGCCTTTATTTTATTTATTTAGTTTTAAATATCATGTTTGTTTCGCAATTGGAAGTGTTCTTCATTCATTGCGCACTTTTTGGGCATGCGTACATTCATTGCGGGTTGGTTCACAGAAAGCTCCAACTGTAAATGTACGGCCCGCCATTGTAAGTGTGTTTCATTTCTTACCTGTTAATGTTGAAAAAGTCTCCTAGCGTGAGGCGAACACTTCAGCTGTTATTTTGGCTTCACGAGCACCGTCAAACTAACTCTTTTCAATTCGTTCTCATCGAAGAGATCCAATTACCTGAGCGCCTGCCATCCTGGAAGAGTTCAACATGTGCAAAAATCTCACAACAAAACTTTTCAATGAGTTGTTTGATTACCCTTGGCAAGATGAAGTTTTTTTTTTTTGGTGGGTTGCAAGTGTGATGTTCTTTCTTTGCAGACAGCCAGGGTACGTGAGCTTCACCCTGCAGCTGACAAAAGTGGTGCCTGATTGCGACATCACAATGTCTTAAGATAAGATAAGATAAGATAGGAAAACCCTTATTTGTCTCACAATGGAGAAATTCCCAATTTACAGCAGCAAATTTACGAAAGGGAGAAAGTAGAAGACCAAAAAGTATATAAATATAAATATAAAATATAAATCCGCGACCCTAGTGAGGATCAAGCGGTACGGAAGATGAATGAATGAATGAATAAAATATAAATATAAGCATATTAAAAATGGGCGAGTGGGGGGGAGTCCAGGTTTTCAGGACCATCTATTCAATAGCCTTACAGCAGTCTGCAGGAACGACCGTCGGTACCTCTCCTTCTTGCAGTGCAGGTGTATCAGTCTCTGGCCTGGAAGGGGTGGGAGGGTCTGTCCATCATAGCTGTTAGCTTAGCTAACATTCTCCTGTTGCCCACCTCCTCCAGAGTGTCCAGGGAGGAGCCCAGGACAGAGCTGGCCCGCCTGACCAGTCGGTCAGGCTCCTGTTCTCGCCATAACCACGGTCGCAGTGCTTCTTGCCCCTCCCTGGTTGTTTTTTTTTTTTTTCGGGACGAGAAAAGTGTCTGCAACGTTTTTGTTTTTCAATTCTTTGATTAATGTTTGAGGATGTCTTTGAGCGATCATTTTAGAGAAACACGCGCTTAAATGTACTCTTGTTTGTTTCCAGCTGCTTATTTCCCTATTTTTTAATAGGAGTCAGCTGCATACATACATTTAAAAACAGTTGACTACATTGTTCATGTGATCTGACATTTTTTTTTTTAACTAACTAAGCGACGAGGGATGATGGATACTTAACGACAGAGCCAACCTGCTCACACTGCTCATTAAAACATCACAAAATCCAATAATAAGGAAAAAAATGTGTGGTGGATGTGTGGATATTCTGAATTTACATGACATTGTTTAAGTGAAGGTGGGACTCTTGCATACCAGGGTGGAGGAAATTAAGGTGGCTGGGATCAGACTTTGCATTTTTGACATGGAGACCAAATAACGGCGAGGCTGCAGGGCACAATCTGACTGACATCCTCTGGAGAAGCAGGTTTCTGAGAACCTGTCAGCGTTAAAGCATCCCTGCTTATGCTGCTTCTTTCGAGCTTGAGGGGGTTTTCACACCAGCCCTTAAAAAAAGAAAATGGAGAACAATGATGGAAAATGACATGATTTTTTTCCCCTTCATTTTGTTTTTCTGCCGACGACATCATGTTCTTCATTGTTGCAATGTACTTACTGGTATTCAAAAAAAAAACTAAATGGAAGTGCATTACAGCGTTCCAGTGTATCGAGAGTCATCTGGCTGTGACGTCATTTGTTCTTTAAGCAATAAATTACCGGTAGTATGAGTCCACATTGACAAGGAAAACAAACCCTCCCATGAATTAGTTGGTTCACGTTTGTCTATTTCAATATGTTTTGTGGGAGTACAATCATTTCACCGTGTAATGATGATCTCTTATTCCACATATTATTTGACTTGATGAAAAAGTGTCCATTTATTAATATTGGACTGTGATTTACAGCAAGTGCAGTAAATGTCTCCAGTTTGAATGCAAATGCGTCTGAATGGCAGTTTTTATACGGTTTGCCAAAAACGACAAGTGAGTGAAGTTCACTCATGCATTCCCCGGCGACAAACAAAACGGCTGGAAATGTATGCAAGCATGCAAATATTGTAACCTGCTGTGATATCATCACTTCTTGATCGTGAAAAATCCGCACTGAGACAGCGCAAATGGGAGCCACTTCCTTACCCTAAACATGCTCTCTGCCAATGGCAGGAGATAGCTTTTTCCTCCCCAAAAAGAGAGAAAACATGTCTGAAAGACTATAAATCTTTAATCACACACCGGTGATCTGCTTGGCTTCCAGCGCTCTCCTCTGCATAGCAGCAGAGCAGATGCTGAGATCTCGCATCCCTACGGATAAATTCTCATTCCCCGCCACTAAGGTCTTGTGGGAGCTGCTCTCTAAGGATACCACCTCTCAGTTTACGAGTTCCCTTCTTTTTTTAACAGTATATATATATATATTTTGCCTCTAGCTAGAAAAGCATAATCTGTAATGTAAATAGCACTGGCGGATGCACTTCATAAGGTAATAAAATAATCCACTGATGGTCTTACTAAAAATTTCCCTTTCCCGCGGCCATTCATCTCTTTCATTCATAAATAATCACTTCCTGTTTCTATCACCATCATGCACATTTTGCAAGACGGCACTTAGCATAAAATCAATATGGGGTCAGAGATGTCGAATGTAAACTACTCAAAGAAGAAAAACACTTTTGTGGCGTGTGATGCAGGAAATAACCCATGACGAATGACTCAACTAATGACTTATCACTGCAGCAATCGAGCACAAAAGGTTGAGGGAAGAGCGTCACCTCCAATGCTTTGGAAACCAGCTGCACTCACTAAGAAATGTAAAATGTCAAATGAAAAACACCAGTTCTGAGGGTGATTGAGTTTGCCTGGTTCATGGAGAATAATGTATTACATTTCGCTGCTCCACAGTTCATAGTTCAGCTTCCACCAGTGAAGGCAACACACAGGCAAACTGTTACATCAGTACGCCCAGAGCTGGACAATTTACCAAATTTTGCCTGTCCGTCATTCGTCAGCGCCTTGGGAACCCATCTGGCATTGTCAGTCCATCAGGTTTTTTTTTCAAACCGATAGATGCCTCGACCCATCTGCAGTTGAGTAAATAAACCCGCCTGGCCAATGAGTTACTGTACATGACTCCGGGGACAGAAAATTGCACCCAGTTTGGACATTTAGCGTCATGTTCTGACTTTTGTCAGTGCAGTGTGGATGTGGGTGTGAATGGTCGTTTGTCTCCATATGTGCCCTGCGACTGACTGCCGACCAGTCCAGGGTGTAGTTTACCCTCTGCCCAAAGTCAGCTGGGATAGGCTCCAGCAACTCCACGCGACCCTGTCCAGGATAAGCGGTGTTGAAAATGGATGGGTGGGTGTACTCGCTTTTGTGAGCGACTGCCTCCTGTACATTTTTACTTAGCCATTGCTTTTGATTATGTTCAAGCATTAGCCGTGCTATTGCTTTGCATCACGCTACGGCTTTCCATTTTGTATCACCCTCCATAAAGCGCAATAAAATGCCAAACAAAAAGTTACTGCATGTAAACAAGGGGCAAAAAAAAAATGTTGACGACGAAGTTGCAATAATTGAAATGTTTAGAGTGACACCTCAAAGCGTGCGACGCAGCTAAACAACGGCGCTTGGCAACATCATAATTCACAGCTAAGAAGTTAGCACTCCCGAGTATGTGGAGTAATTTAATTCATCTCCTGCCTCCCGTTAGCATTCGTTGCCGCATCAAAGTCTTGCAAATGCGGCTCGGCGGGGATTTAACGGGAGGAGTGTGGCTACACTGAGGGATTTATCAAAAAAACCTTTACTGCTGCTGTTTGTCGCAGCCGTTTTTGTATTTTTATTTTTTTGCATTCCGAGAATTTGTCAACGCATGCCGCTTAATCACTGAACTCTGCAAAATGTTTTCTTGAGAACAACCAAGAATGTTGTATTGTTGTCAGACGTGGCTCAACGAAGAGCTCATATTCAGACTCAGTGCTGATGTTTGCTATTTGTTGCAGCTTCCGCAAAATGATTATTAACGGGGCAGGCAGGTTTCTCTTATTTATTTTTTTCATTTTTTTAATAACATCCATCCATTTTCTATACTGTTGTCCTCAATAGGGTGATGGGTGAGCGACAGCCGGTCTCAGCAGACTTTGGGGCAATAGGTGGGAGAACACCCAAGACTAGTTGCCAGCCAATCACAATTTTAACTTTTTTTTTTTTAAGGTCATATGAGGACCTCCAAAATCAAATGTTACGGTAATGACTTCATATTTTTATATTAATGGATGGATGAATGATAGATGATAGAATTGAAAATTGGTGGCATGGTGGTGGACTGTTTAGTAGTCCGCCATACAGTGCAGTGGCTCTGGCCTTCCTGTATGGGTTTTCTCCGGGTACTCCGGTTTCCTTCCATACTCCAAAAACATGTGTGGTAGGTTAATGGAATACTCTAAATTGTCCCTCGACGCAATTGTCAGTCTGAATGCTTGTTTGTCTATGTGTGACCTATGATTGACAACCCTGTCTACTGCCCAAAGACAGCTGGGATATTCTCCCGCATGCCTGCTACCCTATAGAATATAACCGGCCCGTATATTGGATGAATGAAATAAAAAAGACTAACACTGCTTTAATTTTAATGTGGCTCTTTGTGGTGCTCCTGCATTGGCCACATAGTTGCAATATCAGACGGACAGATATACTGTTCATTCAGACATCTCAACTCCTCATAGCTTGTCAGTACGGCACTAATATTAGTCGTTCATCACAGACTATAAATAATATATTACTCAGGGCTGTTATTGTCATGTAACATGTTACTGTACCTTTTGTTTTCAATTTGTTGCTTAAAGGGTTATACCCAGTGGCGTTCCGTCAGGTCCAGCAAGGCCTTCTCTGCTGGCCTAAACATTCTCAGAAAAGTAAATTTATGAAATTTACTTTTCTGAGAATACCATAAATTTAATTTGTTATTTTATTTTCATAAATATGTCAACAAAATTATTCTCTGTATTCTTTACGTCATATTATTTCCACTTAGCTTGGCTTGCAATGTAACATTTGAATGTAACAAAAAATAACATTTCTGCCATCTTTCAATGTTATAACATTGAAAGCCATTCGATAAATAACTTATTATGGTAGAGTTTTTAACCAATCATATTTCAAATAGCTTGTGTTGCCAGGTAAACTAAACTTGCTCCGGCCCCTGTGCGCTGTAAATGAACCGGCACAGTCAGCTTGCAATAGCCAATCAGATCACGAGTCTGCGTACTAGGGCCAGCGAGAAGGGCTTATGTCGACACTGGACGTGCGCGTTCGGTGATTGGATTAGCGCCTGCTAGAGGGAGCTGTTGCTGCATTTTGACCCAAAATGGCTGAAGGAGAAGACTTGATCTGGTTGCAGGACTACTTTCCACACAATTGTCAAGACGGACCTTCCACTGGGTTTCCCAATTTAAGTTGTTTTACCAAGGCGGCAAGGAAACATCAGAGCACGGCTGGGCACTTACAAGCTACGGTGCGTTTAAAAACGTTTGGGGACACTCGCGTAGATCTGCAGCTCAGTGAACAGGCGGTTGGTGAGTAAATGAATTTTATTTTACATTTCTTCTTGTTATTTTATTTCGTTAGTATTGATGGTCACGAAATAAAATGACAAAGATACAAAAATGTATCAAATAAATCAGCTCACCTGCAATTTATAATGGCGCCTTGTAGTCAGCTTCGTGCACTAAAATTCGTTCAATCTCAGCTGCTCAACATTTTCAGTTATTTGCTGTTGTATAGCCTATTCTCAAAATGCAAATGATCTGTTAATTTTATTTTCAAAGAATAGTTTGTTTTGTTATTGTGTGGTTGGTGTCTTATGTGAAACTGCGACATTGCGCAATTTATTGGACAGACTTGTTTATGATCACACAGCGTAATTTCGGTGGCATTCTATTTAGTATTTTTTAAATCTTTTTATTTTTGACAATATCTGTAAATTTAGTTTCCTGCTCTTAATTGTGAATGCATACTTGATGGTTTTAAATGCTCCTGAAATTAAGTGCTGCCTGATGAGCCTATATTGTGTTAATGTATGTGACGTCACTGAAGGTCTAAGGTTGAAATGCACGGCCCGCCACTGGTTATATATAGCACTGCAACATACATACTAATTTGCCTGACTATTAGGCTAGGAGACTGAAAGGCAAATCTACTGTATGTAACTTTTTAACCTCATCTGTGAATAGCCTTGCCCATGTGATCATATTAAAATGAAAACGTCCTTTACCATTGAGTTCTATAGCTGTCAAATATCTATGTTAAGTGGTAGCGCTGGCAGTGAATGAGTCATATGAGGTCCATGAGCTCAAATGTTTGTTCTCCCCTGACCTAAATGCAAACTTAACTCAGATACATCTTTTTTTTTTCAGAAAAATGTTAAGTGAACTCTGAATTGGCCAGCTTTTGATGTAATGTTCTTTCGAGTTTCCTCTTTAGCTGACAAAAAAAAAAGGGACTGTTTCACCTTAGCCCAGCCTGAGGCTTGTCTCTTTACGGGTGTCTGCCTTCCATGAATTATGAAAGATAATCCCCGCAGGATCCCCGGTGGCCACCAACAAATTGGGGGCGCACATCTCAGCCAGCTGTTTATATGTGTTCCCATGTCCCTCTGGTGTCTGCAAACCATGCTGGCATCACGATATAAAAAAAGACAAAGGGACACTGGAAGTATACATGCACGTGAGCGCGAGCAGGAAATAACTTTTTGGAGTCACGAGTGTCCCCATGATGAATGAGGTCAAAGCAGCGAAAGACAAATTATCATGAACGTTGATAGGTAGCCAAAATAAGGATCCACATCGCTGGAACTGTAAATGTTTGAGGCAAGCCATTTGCAACACACTAACTTAGGGGTGGACGACTTTTGTGCTCCGAAGGACAGTATGTGATTTTTAAATCCACAAATGGGTCAAGTCAATTAGAGATCCGGTAAAAAAAGAAGAAGAAGAAGAAGAAAAAAAAAATGTGTCTATGTAAAATAGTTTAACAAAGTACATATAATTTTTATTTAATTATAATTATTATTGCAATTAATTCAATCATAATTAAATCACAGAGGATTTCTAAGGTAAATTACAGTACAAATTTAAAAACACATTTTTTAAATTTACAGTAAATGAGGTAAATTAGTACAAAAGTATTTTAACATAAAACAAAGCTTTTGGAGCTTGTTCAGCTCTTGATGTATATACCGGTACATATATAGTATTTATATACTTCACTCAGCTTTTGAATTGCATTTTCCAATTCAGAAACGAGGCAGAAAGCGGCATTATTGTTTTTAGTGAACACCCCCCCAAAAAAGTTTAAAATATTTTAGAACAATGTGGCGAGTGCTAGTTTTAACTCTTGGAAAATCTAAAGTGAATATAAATATTATTTTCCCTTTTCATTTCAATTCTTTAGCAGACAATTGTTGAACTGGGTCAGAGCGATATGTTAACCCATCTGCCATATGGTATATGACTTTTATATGAGATATAAATTCGGCAAATGAGATCGTAAAACTGAGCTAGGATAACATCATACAATCATAAGCAACAATTCCATATTAACCCAGTGAGTTTTTGCTAGATGATACATCTCCAAGGAGGAAGCATAGTCAGAGTTTGCTTCACCTTGCTACATCCAATATGACTGCGGCGTCAACGTACTCAAGGCGGAGTCTTTGTATCCTGTTATTTAATGTTGTTTATGATTAAAATGTGTTTACATTTAGCTTAAAAGGCACTCTACAAGATAGAATCAGCAGTGTTACGCGAATGAATGGAGCAAAGTAAGTGCTGTCTCGTCTGTAGGGTATTACTTGACCCCCCCCCCCCCACCCCCTCCCCCATGTTTCTCTCCCACGGTGTCATGCACGGATGCTTTTTTTAGGAGGTGGGGTGGACTGGGACAGAAACGCTTTAAAAGGATGAGGCTACAGGACGATTATTATATGAATGGACGGAGGGACGATGACGGAAGTGTCCCCAGGTCGCGGACGGAGAACGGACCGGCAAAATAAGGTAAAGTGCCAGTCTCGACTTAAAACTTCACTGCAACAGTACCACTGTTTTTACCCCGGCTCCTCCAGTAAAAGGCCCCCAAATGCTTCCCTTACTGGCAGCGCCGACCCTTCAGCTCTACATTATTGATGGGGCTTCTGTTGAATGTGCCTTTTGTTCCTGCATCAGCGGACGCAAAGCGCATCTCCCCTGCACAGGGAGGGGCGTCGAGTGGCCGCGAGCAGAGTTGGAGGAAGGGGGGAGTTAGGTTGAGTGGGTAACCCAAGCCACTCGCATCCTGCAGCGGTCTGTTGATCCATCACGTTAAGAGGTGATGCATCAATCATTAACAAGTAGCCCAGTTCTGAAAGAATGATGGAAAGCTAGACAAATAAGTCAAGATGATGCTAGCATTTATATCCCTCGCCCCACCCCTCCCACCCCCACCACAATTTATTCACAGCAAGGCAATTTTTCAAAATCAACATGAAAATGTGAACATTGTAAGTTTTTCTATTTTAGACTGCATGATTAAACTTGATTATCGACTGTGTTTCGCCTTTTGTTTTGTTTTGTTTTGTTTTTTAAATTCAGAGTGTGTGCGGCAGAGAGAGGGCGTGCCGGTTCCCTTTGAATGCTGATGGTGACATGTGACTTAAAAAGTGCATGATAAACTGATCTAAGACAGGAATTTCTGAACTGACAGCTGTAAGTAGGCTTTCTTTTGACCTTTTTTAAAGGGTCTTTGACTGTGTGGAGGGTGCACCCCCACACGATAAAAACAAATAAAACAAGAGTTGTTGTAATTTGTATGTTCATGAAGAAAAAAATAGCACCCCATAACATTGTACTTTATGAAAACCTACTATAATGACATAATTAAATAGAATTAAAAAGACTAAAACAGTTCTGGACGCACTGCATTAATTGAATGTTGCTCATTGGTGGTCGTGTTGTGCTTAACTTGGCCACCTGACCCGAACCGACACGACCAGATACTGCAACATAGACGATAATAAGCATTAGCATCAAGCTAGCGGATTGACATGTGAAGTTACCCTGTGTGTTTTCAATAAGGTGTAATTGTCTTTGTTTAATGAAGGGGTGCCAACTCTAACAGGGTGTTAAAAGCGGTGCATATTTTAAACTTTTTTTTCTTCATCCAACTATATAGTGTGTGGAGGCCTGAGAAAGCCTTTGAGAGAATTTGAAGTGCAGGTACAGTATGTTGTAGAGTGGCTCAACATTCTAGTGCTCTGTGCCCCACCTCCCCCAAGAGCTCCAGGTTGTTTATCACAACAGCCTGAAGAAGACACACGACTATGGGCAAGGGATGTCATCACCTGTAGAAGCAAGGCACAACCGATCAATATGTTTAAAACCGTAATCAATAAATACAATTACATTGTCATGGGTCGTACTGAAGATGAACCCGCAAGGTATGCAGCACTTGGGCAATTCAAAGGACCAAATAGTGAAAGCAATCAAAGTCGTTATACATTTAAATACTTATCAATATTTATGACTACATTCCACTCTATCAATGCTAAGTTTACATGGACTGATTGGAGTCTAGGTATTTCTAAACCACCTGGAAAAGCTGAATTTGTTCCTTTTTAATTTTCCTTTATTATTTTTTTTTTACTGGGTCGCTGTTTGGCCACAAAATCTGTTGACTCTGCAGGATTCTGTTTGCCCTGCAAATTGGCTGGCACACATGACGAGTTCATCGACGATGTGCTGTGGCTGTGTGCTTCCCGTGATGACTTCAACGTAACATTTTGCTTTACCCACAGCCGTCCACTTTCTCTGCCTTATTACTAAATATGAATGGAATAACTAGACTTCCTCCACAGTGTGTCGTAACACTTTCACACCTCTCTCTATCCACACAAGACTTTTCATCCTATTATTTTATCTGATGCACCGTCATCACGGCAAATGTTTATTCAAAGTCATGGCCCTCTATGTGTTCGCGTGCCGGTCTTAAACTAGGCTACAGCTGCTTCATCCATTTTTCATGAAAGCTGTCTGCTCAAGCTACACCGTAGCCTACAGACACACTAGTGTGCCTTTTAATTAGAGTGGAAATGACAGAACAATTATTCATCCATCTGATCGAAAGGAACAAAAGAACCTAAGAAGCACCGAGAAAAGAGATTTTTGTCTTTCCACCCTTGTCTGACAGTATGAAAGCGACAGTTTAAATGGCGTCCATTAAAATACCGTTCACGATCACAAGACAGCATGACGGGCTGCTAAGATATCATAAAATATGGCCTGTCATTTTGCAACACGGGCGGCAGGTTCCCGACAAATTCTGAAGGCCCTAAACACTTTTAGAGGGCAAAGCCACTGAGTTCTCAAGGTCAGTGTCCATCCCTGTTGTTTTAATTAAATTACATGGAAGTCATAAAAGGAAGGCTTCATTGCAAGCGCACATTTACCAATTACATTAATGGAGCGAGCTCAGCTGGTCGTCTCCCCTCCATTCACGTTACAAAGTGGCTCATCTCGCCTCTCACACACAGACACACACCCACCCACCCACCCACACACATGTAAAATGCTGCAGACATAGTAAATAACAAGACTACATTATCTTTGGCGAACCTTGTTAAAAATTCTAATTAGTCTGCAATTATGCGTGTTTAACGCTTATTTTAAATCACCCATATAATTGCAATTTCTTTTGTGAGAAAACACAGAGTGCATATCTCTCCTAGTGGTAATATATAGAGAATGAGAGATCTTCAATTGGATTTAAGTGGTCTTTAAATGTCTTAAATATGACTTTGTTCAATGATTTAACTGATCTGTTGCTTAGCGTGTCATCACACCAGCTAAAATCGCTTGTGATCAAGTGAACTGAGGTGGTGGTGGTGGATGGTCTTAAAAATGTTTTTTAATGAAGTTAAAAATGATGATTGGACCCCCTCCGGTGGAGAGTCATCACAAAAACTGCATGACTGTAAATACAGTACAGATTCTTCCCTGTAAATGCTCATACTGGACTACCGGTAGTTATTGTTAGGAGGCAGTGTGTGATTTGAGTTCGTTTGAGTCTGTCACTGGAATATGCTCTGTATTTTTGTACATTTTGCAAGTTTTAATAGTCAATGTGCGTCTTGCCCAACAACAACAACAAAAAAACCCCACAAATGTACACAGCAGCAAGGCTTGTACAATTTTTTGTTTGCCACAAGATTGTTACCTTTTGAGGAGCATTCAGACTCATGATGTCGAGCATGCACCATGAAAGGACGCCCACGATGAAAATAAATAAAGAAATAAGATAAGATAACCTTTATTTGTCCCACACTGGGGAAATTTGCAGTCTGCAGCAGCAAAGTTGTGGGGAGGGGCGGGATAGTGTTTCATTACACAAAATAAATGTTTCAGAAAAGAACTGTACACAGTTCAATATAAGTGCAATATAAAATAAAGCATTAGCAATATATTTGTAGAATAAATTTGCAATAGCATAGGAAACACAGCATAGGTGGCTGTGCTAAATGACTGTATTAGTTTAGTGTATCGTCTCCTGCTTTATGTGAAACATTGTTACAACATGCGTGCGACACAATGCAAGTCAAGAGCATGCATCTAGTTGATTAAATACACATGCAAAGTGCTTTTTCGGATTTCGAACGGACTAATGCGAACGAGTCAACTCCGGCTCGTATGAAATACCTCAACAAATAGATGCAGGCTGTTAGGAAGCACTCTTGATAAAGGTTCATGCAGATAATCTCGTGATCCGTGCATTGTGATCCATCCATTATCCAGGAAACAAGCTTTTTAAGTGCTTCCGCATACGCCATGTATCACCGCCAATTCTGCTCCGTTTTGCATGCTGAACCATTGCATCAGCTTTTGATTAAAAAAAAGTAGCCGCCAGTCAAAATGGCCATTACACCTATCACAAAGAGGATGACCACAGCAATCCCCAGGCCCACCGGCATGCCCTTGCCATCAGACTGGCCGTCGCCGGACCGGGCTGTGTGCAGAAGGAAAGGAACGTAATACTTCACAGAGACACGGTTGCAACACAGGAAATTGTGGAATGTGATAATGAAAAAAGTTGCTTTTGTTTGCATAGCGGTGGGATGAGGGGGTCGGGGGGGGGGGGGGGGCGGGATACTTACCCTGTCTTTTAGATTGAGTGGCTGCTGGAAAGATAGGGAGAGTATTTCGATATGAAAAATGAACATTTGAATCGTCGCCATATGAGAACAATCGTTGATGGCAAGCTGACGTTAGTTTTTTTTTCTTTCATAGGCGCTAAAGAAGACACACCACAAGCGACTGCGGCTTTAGCACCGCACATTCATCTTTTTCCAATCATCAGGTTGGAAGCTTTAAAAATCTTTCTTTTCTTCTGTTGTGGCTGTTTCTCAGCAACAGCGATTTCCTGGCTCCGGAGCAATTTGACCTCCTGCGGATTAATAAGTCTTATCACAAACCATTTCAACTGATGTTTAATGCAACCGTGTCCCGCGCCTCACAGATAATGCTCCACTGAGTACAATTCACATTAAAATAAAAATATAGTTTACATTTTAATGGATGGTGCATGTCAATTCAGAGTGAAAATGACTCACTAATTTAAAAATGAGATCCACCATGTGAATTTCTGTGAATAAAATAAGACATTAGCTAAATGGATACATTGTCTCTGTATACGTATGTATACAGTAATTCTTAACCTTGTTATATGTACCGAACCCAACCGTTTTATATGCAGATTCACCGAACCCTGAGTGAAAAATAAAAATATGATTTGAGAAGTGCTCCTTCAGTTTTATTGGTGCGACACTAGAGTTGCTCAACTTGGTATGACACATTATGCAGATAGGACGCTGAGTCCCATCACGTTCCGTGATGCATGGGAATCCATGTTATACATATTCGTCTGACCAGTTTCTCTTTTTGCTCGACATGGCATGTGTTAAAACACTTTTTAAAAATTGTAAAAATCACACGACGTACAATCACGAATGTCACACGTAGACTACGGAGCGAACTAAATTTCCCACAGCACAGTGGACACATTGGTAGGAGAATGTTACAGATGGAGCTACCAGGTAGGAGACAGAGAGGAAGATCAAAGAGGTGATTCATGGATGCCGTGAGGCAAGACTTGCAGGTAGTTGGAGTCAGAGTAGAGGATGCAGAGAACAGGGAAAGATGGAAAATAATGACTCGCTGTGGCAACCTCTGAAAAGGGACAAGCCGAAAGGAGAAGAAGAAGACTGATTAGACAAGCAATGTCATGTGACCATCTGCAGCAGAGATGGCCAAGTGGGCGTGTCATAACTAAATTACATGTTGAGTCGGCCGTGTCTTAATTAACCTCCATGGCAGAGTCTCCGTTTCAAATAAAGTGAAGATGATCTTGTCAGCTGAGCCAGCTGGGAAGAGAAAACTCAGATGTCAAAATGAAGGATAGGAGTCTCCGTCAGCAGGACGTGACTCCAAGCAGGGCATCTTCTTATCCATTCTTACTTTTGTGAAACAAGATATTAGTCACCCGAGGCAGGGGACCCCTTAGGCCTCGCTCCACTTCTTCCATTGTTCCTTGTGTGTGATGGAGACATACACGCACGTGAGGTCTAGACTTTTATCACACGGGTCATCGCGAAGGAGAATAAATTCAGTGGAAATTGGAAAGTTAATTTCCGGCAATAATACTGAAGCCGTTGGGAAAAGTTTTAAAAAATATAAAATAAGAAAAACCAATCAATCCACATTACCTCTCCCGAAGTGAGGACTGAAAATGTTGAGATGGGCTGTTTGTTCAACAGAAAAATATTGAACATTAACTTAACACATATTTTATGCAAGTTTTAATAATAATACAATGATGTGGAACTGGCTGACATGAAAATATCAAACCACGTACCTATTTCTCATTAATTTTTTTTTTTTTTTAATGAATGACTTCTGTATAAAATAATGCACCACAAAAGTTGATGGATTTTCTCTGTATTAAATAATATTGTGTTAAAAACACATTGGATATAAAAGTATACGAGTGTATAATATTATTTTTCTTCAGCTGGACCTGGGGCCAAGTGGGAAGGAATGTTTAACAATTCCAAATACCACTCAGAGTTAGCTCAAAACCTTCAGGCAACTGCGAGTAAACAAAATTGTTGTCAAGAAAAGCCAAGGAGAACAGCTGCACTTTATTTTCCGTTCATCAGCCGCATCTCGATGTAGAGGATGGGTTGCATACGTGTGTAACCATATTATCTCAGTTTGGTTGCACTTCCCCTTGGAACAACTTTTTTTTTAATTAATTTTTTGCACTGGTAATAGGTTACGTTAAGGCCAAGAAGAAAATGTTTAGAAATGATTTCGCTCGGTCTCAGTAGTTTCCAGATCACAAGAGCTGACTTTTGAACAGTGGTGTGTAAACGTTTTTTTAATATCCACTCTATCTATATATATATTGCGCGTCGTCCCGCACGCGGTCTGTCCTTCCGTCTGTCCCTTTTCAAAACGTACCTACTTCACCGCGCCGCTCAGGCAGTGGCTCACTACGATCGCGCGGGCATCTTAGCGAAAAAATGTTGTCTACCCACAAGCATTGCAATGAAATTGTTAGTTATTTAGTAGAGCTAAACATCTCTTTATTTTCGCGATAAGAAATGAAGATAAACAAAACGTTGAACTAAGCAACAACACTTTTGTGGGCCGAAGGCCCACCTTAACAGCCTTCCGCAGGAACTAGCTGATGAGCCGCCCGGAGGGCGGCGAACCAGCTAGTGTAAATATATGTATGTTACACGTCGTGATGGGTGATTATAATAATTGTATTCATTTTCCAAATACAGTGATCCCTCGCTATTTCGCAGTTCCTTTATCGCGGATTCAGTGCATCGCGGATTTTTTCAAACATATTCATTAAAATTATATATACTGTATATATATATATATATATAATATGCTGTACAATACAATACTTGCTGATTTATATAGCGCTTTCACAACAGGGGCAGCTGTAACAAAGCGCTTAACAAAACAGTTAATATAAAGTAAAATAATAAACACTACTGTATATATTTTTTTCAAATGCATGGAGTACAGTACTGTATATGTTGCTCTATGTGACTTGCTGTTATTTTGCAGCTTCTCACGGACTGTTTGCGGACTTAAAAAATATATATATATTTTTTTTTTACCAGGATATGTTAATTGGGGGCGGCCCGGTAGTCCAGTGGTTAGCACGTCGGCTTCACAGTGCAGAGGTACCGGGTTCGATTCCAGCTCCGGCCTCCCTGTGTGGAGTTTGCATGTTCTCCCCGGGCCTGCGTGGGTTTTCTCCGGGTGCTCCGGCTTCCTCCCACATTCCAAAAATATGCATGGCAGGCTGATTGAACACTCTAAATTGTCCCGAGGTGTGAGTGTGAGTGCGAATGGTTGTTCGTCTCTGTGTGCCCTGCGATTGGCTGGCAACCGATTCAGGGTGTCCCCCGCCTACTGCCCGAAGACAGCTGGGATAGGCTCCAGCACCCCCCGCGACCCTAGTGAGGATCAAGCGGTTAGGAAGATGAATGAATGAATGAATGAATGAATGAATGAATGAATGAATGAACGAATGAATGAATGAATGTTAATTGGTCGCTACTTCGCAGATTTTCGTTTATCGCAGGTGGTTTTGGTCCCCATTAACCGCAATAAATGAGGGATTACTGTAGTATCATATAATCATCATCATTACCATAACCAAAATGGTATGTACTGTTATATAACAGCTTTACATACAGAACTGAACAACAAAAATAGTTTCTATTATGTATTATATTATTAATGTTGCGCTGTTTTAACATACATACACATTAACATTTTTTATTTAAAGCATTCAACAGTTACAACAGAAATCTAAGTTGTTTGAAGGTGTTTTTAGAAAGTCTAGTTTAATTTGTTTTAAAGAATCTCAAAAAATTATATTATCGATTGATAATAAGAAAACAAACCAAAAACAAAACAACAACCTATTTTTGATCATGCTTCTTCTACACTTTATGGTTGGTCAGCATCATAATAACGGCATGGATCCACCCATCTGAATAGTTCTTAATAGTTATAAAAATCCAAACTATCTAACCTGAAGATCCATTTTCTTCTTTTCTTTTTTTCTGGTATGTATTGAAAATATAATCCTTCATCAGATGTCAATAATGTAGGCGGCACACAACACCTGAAACACACATTTAATGATGTGTGTGCAAATTAATTCACTACAGTGTGTTTATAATTTAATGTGTTCATTTAAAAGCAGGGTTCCAAGCTCCTGAGGCTGCAGCAGCCGAGGAGGATGTTGGGAGGCGTGCCTTCTGCAGGAGGTGCAGCGACAGCAGCACGAAGCCGACGCTAATCCCGCCCAGGATGACCACGCCTGAGATCAGCGCCATGGTCATCGGATTCATCGGCTGTGAGGGGTCGCCTGCCACTGTAAGGTAAAACGTAATGTGTGGCCAATAGAAGAAACTTGAAACAGATGCTTTGACATGAAACTTATCAGGACGTCGCTTTGTTGTTTTTCTGCCAGAAAACCATGGGAAAAACAAACAAAACCTAAAATTTTCCTAATAGTCCCTTGTTGTCAATCCCAGCATCTCAAAAAGGTCTCACACTTTTGTGTGTGTTTTTTCATCAATATTGTGGAAGCCTGCTTACCAAGCTGACTGTTGTTGGTGGGGGTATCATCTGGAATTAAAAACACAATTGGTTATATTTTAAATTCAGGTAGTTTGTGTAGCATAAAATAACACCAAAATAAACATGAACGGTAAAAAAAAATTATTTGAAGACAGATTGTAATAGGGTGAACTCTTGCTATTAGCAAGGGTTAGGAACCAAGCCTGCCCCCCACCCCCGACCCCCATGTTAGTCTGCCAAAAATTAGACGCCCTCCTAAAAATGAATTGATTAAAGCGGATCAGAAAATGAATAGATAGATCTAGTTTATTGAATCTGCGATCTGCATTTTATTCCACCAAATGACAGAATCAACTTCGTCCTCAGAAAACCCATTTCAGTTGGGCTCTACTGTTCACACAGTCAGTATGTTACATTTTACAATCTCACTCGGCTATATTTATCATTTCTGATGTACCGATGGCACAAACGAAAAGAAAGGAGAGTGCGTGGGTGCAGTCATTGAATGGGGTGACCGATCATTCCATGTCAATGTGGCCACATTTCTGCCTCATTAGCAAACGATTCCTCTCTTTGTGGCAATGCGCTTTGTCCTTCTTGTTGTGGTGCAGTGAAAAGAGAACGAGAAGCATTTGGAGCTTAAAAACACGATACGGGGTGATTCTTTTTCCTTTGCAGTGTGTCAGTCGAATGATCTACTTCAGTCGCAGAGACCACGCAGACCTCTGCTGTGACAGTAATATTAAGAACAATATGAAACAGGCACAGCAACAAAGGTTCAGCACATCCATAGATACCAAAACATCAGTGAATGAATGAATCGTCTTACGGGTTGGTTCTGCTGGCACTGCATACCGTAGTTTCCGGACTATAATTCACAGTTTTTTTCATAGTTTGGCTGGTGGTGCGACTTATACTCTGGAGCGATTTATGAGTGAAATTATTAACACATTATCATATTATTTCACATGTTATTTTCACATTAAACCACAAGAGGCCGCTCTCGGCCTGTATTGTTAAAACCACGATAAGTCTGACGTAATCGACGTAGAAGAGGAAGCGCTGCATCTTCTACCTCCAGAGGTGGTGGAGTTGCTTTAAAGTGACACAGAGGATGAAGATTCCATTGAATTGAGTGATTTGGGGTGACATTGATGGTTTGGTGAACTTGTTAACATGTTCTTTTATGCTATAGTTATCTGAATAACTCTTAATATGTTACTTGAACATACCAGGCACGTTCTCAGTTCGTTGTTTCAGCGTGTTGTTTTCTATTTTATTTTTATTTGCCTTTCAAGATGGCATGTATGTTCTTGGTGTTGGATTTTATCAAATAAATTTCCCCCCGAAATGCGATTTATACTCCAGTGCGACTTATATATGTTTTTTCCTCCTTAATAATGCATTTTTTGGTTGGTGCGATTTATAATCCGGAGCGATATAATCTGAAAAATACGGTACATACCGAATATGTTGGACCTTATTTCTAAACATCAGTCAAAAGAGTGAGTTCGTACCACTCCTGGTGATGATCGGTCCGGCGCTAAGAACGGCGTTGCCACTGGCAGCCGGAGGCGAACCGAGGCCGGCCCGTTCGTCTCGCTTTCTTCGCCGCCCGCAGATCTGCCAAACACAAAATCGGTCATCCCGGGATGGTAATGTAAGGCCCGGCGGCATCGGAGGCGATGACGACATACCGGCATTAGCATTATGCAGTCGTCACTTTTACACAGTTTGGTGACGCAGTGCAAGAACACCGTGGACATCTTCTGGTGCCGGTGCTTCACAAAGCGGAAAACCTCAAAGGAAAAACGTCCCATCTGACTCTTGCCATTCTCAAAAACGGTGGTCTGAGGGTCTTTGTAGCAGCTGCGCCGAGACAGAGAGAAAGCCACGCATATGCGATATGACGTTCTGACATTGTTGCATTCAGCGGAGGCGGCCATGAATGGCTAATAGCTCCCCCTTTTGTGGTGCGCGGACAAGTCACATTACCCCAGGAAAAGGTCGTAGCGGAGTTCATCATTAGGATTCCCTGAGGGGGTGGTGTAACAGTAGTCCATCAAGATGTTCCAACTGCAGGGAGACAAAACTATGAGATTGGGATGCCAGATAGCCATCAGACTACACATGGGAAAGCACACACGAGCCTTTCTCCGTCTGTCACGGCCTGGCGCCTCGGTGTCGTATAATATCATAATGGCTGCGCGTCAATGCCGTCGGCCATTGACTTATTTTCATTCACGTCACATCTTTAGAATTTTGTCGGCGTTAAATAACACCATCGCGGTACCGTTTGTCCAGGTTTGTGGCCTTGACTGCGGCAAACACTCTGGTCTTCAAAGCCAGACCGGCCATGGGGATGGAGAGCAGTTGATTGTATGTTGAATCCTACACAAAAAGATATTTTGAATGAGACATAATTTGCATTTGCTTCCCTGAAGTGTTTGTAAAAATGTCAGTATTGACTATTTTTACCTGTTTGTACATTTCAGTTGTAAGTAAATATGCAGTACAGGGTCTCGGCCTAACTGTTTATTTATTACTTATTTTTTTTAACGAGTAGCATAGTAGCCCCAAACTCCCTGCAAATTGAATTGTCGAAGTGTTCACATTCCCACTGTCCTTTACTATATTACTCATAAATGTGCTGCAGCGTGGAGCAGGAGTTTGTCAGCAACAACAACAACAAACTACTCAAGAACAAAAAAAATCAGCAAATGTACTGGTTGCACATGCGTGACAAGATGACATTTTTACTTGAACTGTCACAAATTTTAGGGGCAGTCTGAAGCCCTGCTAAGTAAGATAAGACAAGATAAGAAAATTTTTATTAGTCTCGCAATGGAGAAATTCCCAATTCACAGCAGCAAAGTTATGAAAGGAAGAAGTAGAACAACAAAATATAGGTAGATGGCATTACCCTAATTTATTGCAATTGAAATAATATTTTAGTAAATAATACTAATGATGACAATAGGGATCCTGCTTCTGAGATATTTGTAATACTTCACATCAAAGAAAAACAATATTTGATTTTGGGGGACATAAGAAATAATCGTGTAGACTTAAATTCAATGTTCAATTTTTAATCGGGTGTATTTTTTTGTTGTTGTTGTTATCAATTTTCACTGTAGCATTTTTCATATGAGACTACAATAGAAAAAAATTAATTACGGGTAGTTATAAAATGAGAGATTTGATGTTTTTTTTTTAACTAGAATAGCAATTGCCAGACACATTTTCTGTTTGTATTACTCGTCCTGCCGTTGCAAAAAAAAAAGATACAATAAGCTTCAGCTTTTCAGAGGTAATTAAAAATTAATGACAGAAAAAAAAGAATGAAATATGTGACAAAATGTGTTTTTTTCCATGATTGATTTTTTAACATAGTTTAAACATCATTCTAAAAGTAATTGTACTTTTTATGACTTAATTAGCTAATAATCATAATCATCATATTTTTAGCTGTCTATAGTGTTGTCATAGTTATGAGCCTCCAAAGGTATAAATGGACTTCCAATGGTCAACTATTTTATTGATCCCGGGGCAGACATACAATTTCTTTTCAAATGGCTTTTTCAATTCATGTTCATTGTAACAATCTTGTTAATGTTTCTTCATTACGCATTCACATCTATATATCAATGTTATGGCAAAACATGATGGAAATAAAAAATTTAGGGGTGTGGGGGTGAATTCTTGCTGCAAACCAAAGAGAAATAAGGTGATCTACACCTGTAGGAAATAGGTCTGCACTCGGGCAAATATTGATTCTTTTGCAAACACAACAAAAGTCTCGACTGGAAGTCAAAGTTTTTGTGCAAAAAAAGCAACGCAAGCTCTCTCACTCACGTTGTACAGCATGAGACTCAGCGTGCTCACAAACGTGCCGTTGCTGTCTTTGACGGATATTGCGACTGACGAGCTGTGAAAAGATAAGGCGGTGGGATAAGTGTTGGAAATTAACAAAAAGCCTTCATGGCTTCATCTCACCTCAAGGTTTTACACCGCAGCTCTTGTATTACTGGTACTCCAGAAATCGTGTTGAACGACATCAACATGTTTGTCAACTAAAGGTAATGTTTGAATCATAATACGACTTATAAAAAGTTAGGCAGATTGGGCAGAGCAGGTCGTGCAGCGGACGACTTCAAATGATCTTTAAACATTGCACAGAGAAGTTAGCAATTGGTCTGCCACACACAATTATTTCGGGGTTTTTTCCTTTTTTTTTTTTTTAAAGCATCAGCGTCACGGGCAGGGTGGAGCCAATTGCAGCTGACTTTGAGCGAGAGGCGGGGTATACCCTGAATTGGTCCCCAGCCAATTGCAGGTACACTGAGACAAGCAGCCATTCACACTGGCATTCATATCCAAGGTCATATAAGTTCAAGTTCAAGTCAACTTTATTGTCGAATGTGCTACATGTGCAACATACAGCACAGATAAATTTGATTCCTCCCAACCACAGGAGAGAGAGAGGAGCCACAGCGGGTGCCCGCGCCACCATCAGATTCTCAAAGCATGTCACGTGTGCTACTCTCTTTATGTGGGCTCCCCCTGGTGGCATGTGAAAGTATCACTGAATGAATCAAAATGTGTTACGGTGGCTCTTCAACTTTTTTTTTTTCAATTCATTTGACTCCAATCCATTTGATACACTTCACTTCTATTTAACTTTTTTTTAATCCATTTGCAACTCACCATTTGCTTTATTTCAAGGTAACTTCTACTTAACGTTTATGTGCAATACATTTTAATTAAATCATTTTTAAGTAGATTTTTTTTCCTCCATATGTTAATGTGAATGCAGTGTTAATGGTCAAACTGCTTAATGTTCCAGTGGCTGTCATTGATATCGTATTATATTCTAATGTTGGTCACTTTGGAAATATTGTGCGAGGTTGGTACAAAAAGTTTGAGAACCATAGATTTAGAGTCGTCAATGAAAATACGTGCATGTTTTCGGGTGGTGGAAACAAGCCGGCGTGCCTGGGAGAAATCCAAGCAAGCTACAAGCAAAGAAAAATATTGTTTTCCAAAGTAAAAGCAGATGTTTGCAAATGTCTTATTTTCATCAAACACAATCAGTCTGGTGTTGTGGAAGACAGAAATTGGAGAATATTTGTTGTTGCGAGGCTGAAATATAAGGATTTGGACAATTTGATGTTAAACAATAGCTCTAAACAATTAAATGATCAGCAACATCGTTGATTAATCGAATAACTGTTGCCCCTCTCATGGACTAGCACATAGAGTTTGTATCCTATCCATAGGTATCCATAGTTTTCTTTCCACACCACATTCTGAGTCGACGACGGTCCACAATGTCTTCATTTGATGAAGAATTTAACATTCCTATAGTTATAAATCCAGATTGATGAAAACATAAGAATTACAGAAAAAAAGTCCAACTTACGATGCCAACTCTGAGTTATTGACCAAGTACTCCAGTGGGTAGCTGCAGCTGAATTTGTATAACAAACCAGGGAGGTAGCTGATGATTGTCGGCGGGTCGGGGGAGTCTACAAAGCCGGAGATGTTCCCGATTTGTACCAGCGACATGTTCCCGTAAGCGTTGGGCCCGAGCGCTGTGATCACCTGCATACATAGCGAGAGTCGTGTCGCTTGTGGCCATGACAATAAACAACATAATGAAGTGTCTGCGTGTGTGTGTGTGTGTGTGTGTGTACGTGTGTGTGTTTGTGTGTGTGTGGGCGTGCACGCTGTCTACCTCCAGGCTGTTGCCACAAGCTTCCAGGGTGCTGAGTCCGATGGTGAACAGCACAACCGTGGGGAAGGTGTTGTTGTTGATGAAGCCACGGCACTGGGTGTCGCCATGGTGACCGTTGAGGGCCAGGTCCGTGTCAGTGTAGCCGGAGAACAGCACGGGGCAGAAGTTAATCTTCACCGTAATGGTCTGCACGCCGCAGTACACGCTGATGTCCTGCTCGCCTTACAAACAACAAAAGCTCTTTTTACTGTGAGTATTACTTGATGCTGCGATTGGCTGGCAACCGGTTCAGGGTGTCCCCCGCCTACTGCCCGAAGACGGCTGGGGTAGGCTCCAGCAACCCCCCCGCTACCCTTGTGAGCTTTAAGTGGATCAGAAAAACGCATGAATGGATGGATATTGCTTAATGAACACGTCTTCAAGCTCCCAGGAGCACAAATCTACCCAAATACATCATGTATGACCATAACATTAACATATACTGTACTGTATAAAACAAGTTTGAGACGATAGATATGAAGTTTCGCCAGCAAACATATTGACTGGAACAGTCTTTAGCCAAGACACTATGTGAAGCCAAATAAGATTTCATCATTAGACTCCCAGAATAAATAAAAGAAGCACTCATTTATTGTAAACTGCAAAATCAGTTCATTCAACGTCTGGGGATTAAAATGTGTACATATTTTGTAATTGGAGAGTGGTGTAATTCTTGTTCCAATTTATTCCGCACTCCGACACCACTGAAAGAATAATCAATTCTGCTTGATGTGATTTATTTATTTATCCATCCATCCATCCATTTTCTGGACCGCTTAATCCTCACTAGGGTCGCGGGGGGTGCTGGAGCCTATCCCAGCCGTCTTCGGGCAGTAGGCGGGGGACACCCTGGATCAGTTGCCAGCCAATCGCAGGGCACACAGAGACGAACAACCATCCACGCTCACATTCACACCTAGGGACAATTTAGAGCGTCCAATCAGCCTACCATGCATGTTTTTTGGAATGTGGGAGGAAACCGGAGCACCCGGAGAAAACCCACGCAGGCCCGGGGAGAACATGCAAACTCCACACAGGGAGGCCGGAGCTGGAATCGAACCCGGTACCTCTGCACTGTGAAGCCGACGTGCTAACCACTGGACTACCGGGCCGCCTTTATTTATTTATTTATTTATTTATTGCTTTTTCAAACATATCACAACCTCGCAATGTATAAATGCCTTCGTTTGTTTGAAACAGGTTCTGACTATTCATTGGAAATATACAATATTTTTATAATATAATATACTGTATTACTTAACATGTAAAATGAGTTATGAATAAGTATATGACTTAAAAATACATGAAAAGATACATGATACAGAGTTTTGAAAAGTGAGGTTCAGGAGCCGAACATAATTGTATATTTTCATGATTTGTTTTTCTTTTATCCATTAAAGTGTATTAATTTAATATGGTCAAGCACCCCTCCTTATTAAAATATTCAAAATGATGAGGTATACTTGCAAGAGTGATGGAGTGCACACTCTTGTTGCAGCGATTGCCTGATAACCGATTTATTGAAATGCACTCTTTATAGAATAACATTTTTTAAAATCATATTTTCCAACAGACGCTGGGAGATATAGAATACGGTATTTACATTTCTGTACATTTTCAAGTGGTTTTGTCTTAGCAGTAGTACGGCACCATCTCCTAATATCCGGTACGAGAGCTGTATCTAATATTCTGCCTCTACCAAGGTAGATTCACAAGGAAGATTTTCACTTTTGATTGATACTGTCAGAGCACTGTCAATAGTTTATAACACGCAATAGTTTATAACTCAGGTGTCAAACTCAAGGCCCGAGGGCCATATCTGGCCCTACACATCATTTTATGTGGCCCGTGAAAACAAATCAAACATGTCAACTTCCATGATGCTTGCTAAAATCTCTCCCAAAATGTAAATTTCTCATGTAATAAATAACAGACATATTGTAAGCATTTTCTTGTGACCAATCCCCTCATGACAGTAACGTCAACAATAGTGGAATAAACCGTAATTATTGAACTTTTATATGGTTTCAGTCTTAATGGCCCTCCAAGGGAAACTGTAATGCTAAACTAAAATGCGGCCTACGACAAAAATTAGCTGGTTTATTACATTAGCAAATATAGTGGCTGTACAGTGGAACGTTATGGTACTGTAATTTAATTCAGAAAGTGAAGATCGTATACTAGGTTCGTTAAACTCAAAAGAAAATCGCCACCTAATTTTTGAAAGATACATTTTAGATTGATTCACGATTATATTACATCTCTTTCTCTCTCGTTCTCTCTCTTCAATACAGTATACTCTTGTGAGGATAAGCCAATTCGAAAATAGTTGGATGTTTTCAATATTTTCTAAAAAGACAGCTCATTAAGTATAAAGATGTTCCTCACGTACTTGTGTCACTTTGTAGTCAAACAAAAATCAGGCAAATCATGAAATATTTGGCTGTGTGTGGTGAATCTACATAATCCAGATTCCACTTTTTTAATTCAACCGTGAACATAAAAGAACGTATGAATAAACTTCACAAGATCCACTGAGTGGCACAGCACACCTCGACAATACCGCAATCAACAACAATCAAAATTTGACAGAATTCTGTGTAAAAGGCGGCATATTTGATATGTAACGCGGTCGTGATGCTGCGGCGGAGGGGCGCATGTCATCCTCACCAGGAAACCTGCTGTGGTGGCTGGCGTCACAATTGTATCCGTTAAACTGCGCCGACACCGACGCGACGCCGCTCATCAGGAGTAGGACGAGGAAGCACGATGGCGTCATTTGGGCACCCGCGAAACGTTTGGCCGCCATCATTTTCAGAGGGTCAACATGGCGTGCCTCGCGTTCCCCCCGGGCGGACGCTTAAATGTGGCGTTGATCTCCCGAGCGCGACAGGGAGTCCGGAGGCTAATGCCCTCTGTGACCTCGATCAAAGTAGTGCCACTGTCTGTCTCCCGCTTCTCGGTTCCACTTCTGCCCTCCCCCTCGCCTCACTCGCTCAACATGGCCGCCAACCTCCCCATTTTTCGGGGCCTTTTTAAGCCAGGTCGCGCCTCATTACACCCCTACTGCTCTCTTTTCTACACCTGTTTAACCGTTTCCTGATGCCTTCAAAGCGACCCCACAAGGGAGAAGGCGAGCTCGCCTGCATTTTGTTGTGTGCGCGCAGATATGAAAGATAGCGCCGCCCATTATCCAAACACAGCCTCGGTGACGGACATGGGAACCTCCATCAGATCTCAACAAATCTTTTCACAGAGCCCCGAAACCGGAGCTGTCTGCGCCGTTTCCCACTCGCTCCTCCACCGTTTCTGATCATCACCTGTCAGCTGGCACAAACGCCGGGCCTCACTAGGGGAGGAGGAGTCGTATTTGAGTTGGGGGGTGCAGTGGGGGGTGAAACCCAGGAATTAAGCTGTCATCGGCCACTGCGGCGGCCCACATTCACATCCAGATAATCGTCGACTCATGGTCCGATGCGGAGCAGTCTTGAGGTGATTGGGATGCACAAAGTCTCGCGAAAAGCCTCTGCGAGATCCACGCTTGGCTGTAAATTCAGTACATTACAAGGAAAAGTGGGAATGTGGACTTCATTTTACACTGTTGTCCTCTGCGCCTCAAGCTACTGCGCCAACTGCGTATGAAAACTGCATTGTGAAAGAACTACCGTATTTTCCGGACTATAAATCGCAGTTTCTTTTTTGGTTTGGCTGGGGGTGCGACTTATACTCTGGAGCGATTTATGGGTGAAATTATTAACACATTATTATATCATTTTAAATGTTATTTTCACATTAAACCACAAGAGGCCGCTCTAGCCCTGTATTGATAAAACCACGATGAGTCTGATGTAAGCAACGTAGAAGAGGAAGCACTGCATCTTCTACCTCCAGAGGTGGTGGAGTTGCTTTAAAGCAGGGGTGCCCATTAGGTAGATCCTGATCTACCGGTAGATCTAAGACAGGTCCCAAGTAGATCCGAGGAGTGTTGAGAAGAAAAAAAACAAACAACCATTTGTGTGTCTTTGTACATGTTAGTAATATATTTTTTGTGTTAATATACACTGCACACTAATCATCTTATCAGTCTCATTTTCACGAAAAAAATATTTAAAAAATAAAATAAAGCAGATAAATCTCAAATTTGTGTGTGTGTGTGCGTGCGCGCGCCGGTAGATCCCGGGAGATTAGTTGATCGATCCAAAAAGTTTAGGCACCCTGCTTTAAAGTGACACAGAGGATGAAGATTTCATTGAATTTGGTGATTTGGAGTGACAGTGATGGTTTAGTGAACTTATTAGCATGTTCTTTATGCCATAGTTATCTGAATAACTCTTAATATGTTACTTGAACATACCAGGCATGTTCTCAGTTCGTCGTTTATGCGTCATGTAACGTTAGCATATTATACACTTATTCATTTTTTTTTTTTAATTGCCGGGATGATGACATGTCTGTTCTTGGGGTTGGATTTTATCCCAGAAATTTCCCCCCAAAATGCGACTTATACTCCAGTGCGACTTCTGTATGTATTTTTTTTGTTCTTTATTTTGCATTTTATGGCTGGTGCGCCTTATAGTCCGGAAAATATGGTACAATACACTCAACTCATTTTTCTGCAACAAAAGACGCATATGGTTTATTATAACACTTCAGAACTTTGCAATAAAATTTATTCCTTTGCATATGAATTTCGTTTCATGTCGATATACTACCCCGTACCCTCAACCACCCGTCGTTGAGGACTTGCACAGAGCAGGAAACAAGACACCCCCCCCCCCTTGCCCCACCACCACCACCACACACACACACACACACACACACACACAATAGCTATCCAGCTCCTCCCCTCAGGTAGCCGTTATCGAACCGTGCACACCAAAACCAGCAAACATTCAAAGAGCTTCTGGCCCTCTTGCCATCAACTCCCGAGACAGTTGAGTCAAATACCCTGTGTCTATTTTGTTATGTCTTATGTTGCGTGTTCTGTTTTTGCTTCCACACGCTTCTTGTCAGCCTGGCCTTTGCCTACGACACCAAGAACATATCTTTCCGCATTCTGACTCATAGAGACAGCAAAGGCTTTATTTGCTTGCAGTGCTTGCCTCTTCCACCTGCTTCGGGCCAGTGTCAGTGTTGACCTCCTCTTCTAAACAGGTCTTCCCTCCTCTGAGTCGTCCTGGACATCGGCTTCGCGTGTCGGCCTTTGATCACGTTTGGAATTCCTGATGAAGCCCGTGGCTGTTGACGATGAGGTTGAGCTGAAAACAAATATAGGGCGCTTCCAAACAAACAAGTGGCAGTGAGACCCGGACGCGATCAGATGGCCGTAAACACATGAAATGGATTTGTGCCTAGTTAACCCATTGCATATTTTTATTTTACTTTTTTTTTACTCTGCTGTCTGCCACCAGGTCAGCCATTCAAACGATAATTTTCTGTTTGCTTATTAATTGAATGGAGGTTAAATATAAAATCCCAATTGAAAAAGAAATCAATAGAATAACCACATAACTTTAACTTAAAGTTGGCTTTAATGGGAAATGCCAGAGACAGGATAACAAATAGCATCTCCATGGCTGTTACAATACTACAATGTGCATTTCAAATGAACGGTGCAGCAACATTTGACAATTTAGTCATACTTGCAGGCATGTGTTCTTTAAACCTTTACAAAAAGCGACTGTAATATACTGCCGCCTGGTGGCCAAGGGGTGCACACCAGAAGGAGGCACAATGAATGAATCAAGATGCAGTGATCCATCGTTATTTCGCGGTTCGTTTATCGCGGCTTATGTGCATCGCAGATTTTTTCAAACATATTCATAAAAAAATCATATACATGGAATACAGTGCTGTATATGACTCGTTGTTATTTTGCAGCTTCTCGCGGACCGTTTGCAGACTTAAAAAAATTAATATGTTTATCGGTCGCTACTTTGCGGATTTTCGTTTATCGCGGGTGGTTTTGGTCCCCATTAACCGCGATAAACACGGGATTACTGTATACAAACTGTTTAATAACTGTACATGGTCAATTATTCACATTCCCACAAAGATACTTACAATCCTCATTTATGTACTTTTCGTTTGATTTTATTTTACAATGATTAACTTCTTTCTGGAGCAGTATTTCCTGCAACCTTTCTTGAGCCCGTTTTGTAGACAAAAAATAAAAAATAAAAATCTCAGCACGGGAAAACGAATTATGATTTTGTCTTAATTTACTCACAAATTTAGTTAACTCTTACGGAAAAATCACTGTAGAGTTGATGCTTTTTTTGGCTCAACTGTTTGACCAAGGAATATTTTCCATTACTGCTGTGTCCAGTAGCAATTTGATTTCCACTTCAGTCATGATCTGCATCTTCAACCATCCTCATGTTTGGCACGGGAGATTGCAGTGATTTTCTTCTCATTGTGCATCTCGGACCACGCTCTGTTGAACAAGACTATGTGCACCCTTGCACTCTGAGACATTTAAAGGCCCACGAGTCATGACCCACTGCCGCTTTCAAGATCTCCCAGATAGAGCTGCTGCTATCTGATGCAGCTGAAACATCCACACTCGTCTAAAGCGCACAGTGGTGCTGGCATCACGAAACCCGTGAGAGGGAGGCGGTAATCTGACGCGCCAGTTTGAGCACATGTGGGAAAGTGAAGCCCTCATCAAAGGCTCTACTGGGATTCAACCCTCAGTAAACGGTGATTACAAAAGCCAGAAAACTTGTTTTGGGGTTAGGGGATTGTTTTGTTGCACCTCAACAAAAGAGAAGTGTTTGGAGGTATTTGGGTCGAAATATTTTCTATGTTTTGTAGAGCTCAAATGAGCACACACAAAAGCACAAAGATTTGACATGTTGCTGACATAAAACCCTTCCATGTTCATTAGGGTGGTGTCTAACATTCTAAAATGCAAATAAACAACAACTGAGATGATGATTGAGTCCAAAATAAGGCATAAAGTAGAGGCATGTTTTTGGAAAGTTGGAGGAAGCCGAAGTACTGGATTAAAAAAAGACGCATGAGCAAGGCGAACGTGACTTCCATAGAAAATTTCAAGATTCAAACCCGGAACTTTGTGATATTTCTGCTCACGAAGATACTGTTCTACCTGCAATTAAAAAGGTGTCGATACATTTGTTGTGGCCCAGCTCAGCATTTGAATGCCCCTTTTCACTTATTGTTGTTTCTGAAATGATGAAAAATATATTTTTATAAAACGGTCTCCTGCAACTAATCTAAGTGGATCAGGGAAAACATAATAGCACGTCATTGTTTATGAATGTAACCCAATACTTTCTCCTTGTCTACAGATGTCTACGTGTGTGCATATGAGTCAAGGATCATGTGGACATAGTAATGATTTCTCCTCAAGCATGTAATCTCTTTCTCTTCCTCTGTCTCACTTTTTAAGATTCCTTTATGTTTTAAAGAGTTTTGCTAAAGCTTGCCGTTCATTTCTTTCTTTCTTTTTTTTAGCTTGCCATTAAAATCATTTAATCATCCATCATCAATCCTTTATTTAGTCGACAAGAGACAGGAGACATGGCTATGTGCTGCCCTCGTGTGGTCACTATTTCTCACTGCACCGCAGGTGCAGACTCCACTCTTCCCGTTCTGGCTTCCGAGGCTGGAACAAAAGCAGGAGGTTCGAGAAAAAAATCGGTGGCTTTATTAGTCTTAATTATGCGATTGTACTCTGTTGTTCATCTTGTCTTCATCTTTAAGGAAGACTTGATGTCCCCCGACCACCCACAGGTCTTTTTTATATATATTGATCCCTCCATGGGGTGAAATTGAAACCATGTTGGTTCCTGAGGAGCTTCTTATGATTTCCACCACTTGTCGTATTGTCTAATGATATTATCCTGTTTAAATTATCCATCCATCCATTTTCTAATCCCCTTATCCTCACGGGGGCCGCAGGCGTGCTGGAACTAAAATGTGAAAATTTCAAACTAAAATGATTTTAAAACTACCAGACCAAAAATTGACTGAGATTAAGCTGATCAAAAACAACAGCATGTCAAAGTGTTTTACTTGTGTGCATGAAGGCAAGAACTACAACTGCTTGAGAGCTTTTCAATTGCGTGTATGAAAACATTTTAGTCATGTGTGAGAGCGTGTTTAAAAGTGTACACGGACAAACATCAGTAATGTAATCCTTGTCGTTCCATTTATATTTTCAATAATTATATGCTTGTGCACGGGTAACTGTTTTGTTCAGCGCTTTGTTACAGCTGCAGCTGTTGTGTAACCGATATATAAATCAGGATGCATTGTATTGTAATAGGGGCGGCCCGGTAGCACATCGACTTCACAGTGCAGAGGTACTGGGTTCAATTCCAGTTTCGGCATCCCTGTGTGGAGTTTACATGTTCTCCCCGGGTCTGCGTGGGTCTGATTGATCACTAGAAATTGTCCCGAGGTGTGAGTGAGGGCGTGCATGGTTGTTCATCTCGGTGTGCCCTGTGATTGGCTGGCTACCAATTCGGCCTACTGCCCGAAGACAGCTGGGATAGGCGACAGCACCCCCGCGAACCTAGTGAGGGTGAAGCGGTTCGGAAGATGAATGAATGTAATGTATTATATATGCTGTCCACGTATGTATGCAATAGCAAGAGCTAACTGAGCTCTAGTACATGTGATCAAAATAATATTCTGTGTTTATAAATGCATTTCAGTCGTTTGGATGATTATTTCAGTCGTGTATGGGAGTGTGGAGTGTGTGTGTGTGTGGGGGGGGGGGGGGGGTCAGCGCGTATGAATGTTTTTATGTTTTTAAGTAGGAGTGTGAGAGTGTTTTGTTGGGGCATGTCGGTCAAAACATAGTATGTGTGTGTGTGTGTGTGTGTGTGTGTGCGTGCGTGCGTGCGTGCTTGCGTGTGTGCGTGCGTATGAATGAATGGATGAAAACGTTTCAATAGTATATCAGAAATATAAAAATAATAATAAAAGGTATTCGGGAATTATGTCCCTGACGGCTCCTCATACCCCTCCTCAACTAGACTGAGGTCAGTTTATCCCGCACCTGCGTCACCGCACTCAAAAAGCCAGGCGGTGATCCATCTGACTCCGGGTCAGCGGGACGTCGTGTTCTCCCGACAAGTTCCGCCATTTCCCCCCACTTGAGGCCTTTTCTGTCCTTCCTTCCCACCATTGCGCTACATCGGCGACGGCGGCACCGGGAGGCGGAGCGGCGCGAGGCGAGCTCACAGACAGCGGGCAGGCAGGCGGGGATCCGGTGTGCCACAGCGGCATGAGAGCGAGACCCGCGGCGGAGGAGTGCAAACACTGCAACCTGTATGTGCGACGGCCAGCTATGCGGCGCCACGACACATTGTGAACGTGTGTTGTTGATTGTCGCCACATTCCGCCCCCTTATTATAATAGCCGACTAGCTTAGCTCTGATTTCATACCGACCAACGCCGTGGGAGAGGCAAGGAGGAGTCCGGCCAGGTTTCGCTAGGAGGTGGACGTTTTATTCTCCCTCCGCTAGGGCTCGCTGACGACGATAAACGCCAGCAAGTGCTCTTTCCCCCCATCCCCAGATTTCTTTTTGTGTGTTGTACCGAGTGAGCGAAGATGTCCGGGCAGAGCATTACGGATCGGATAACGGCAGCCCAGCACAGCGTAACGGGATGCGCCGTGTCCAAAACAGTATGCAAGGCCACCACTCACGAAGTAATGGGCCCGAAGAAGAAACATTTAGACTGTAAGTATGCCCACTTTTCTCTTTTGTTATTTATTTAAGAGCCAAGTGTCGAGGCTAAAAGACCCCCACTAGCTCGGTTATGGCGGCTGTCGGAACGACTAGGCCTCAAAGCCCGAGGCGCCGCTAACACGCTAACGCTATCGCAAGTCACGGAGATGGACGTTGAGCATAGCGAATGAAGCTGCGTTCCTTCACCTTCGTGTTTTTTAACCAACTACTGAATCTGACTTTGGAGCTGTCTGGTGTCGATAAATGACGTTTCTTGTCGTCGTAGGTCGTTTTTCGCTCTCAGCCTGTACTTGAAGGCGACTCTACTAGTAATGGTAGTCGAAGTAGTAAATGCGATGCTAACAGTATGAGCCAGGACCCCATTTGACATTTAATGTATTTGTTGCCACATTAACACCTTCACTCTCCGTTCAGTAGGCGAATATTCAAACTTGAATACATTCGCAACAATGAATATCATTTATTTTTGAGGAACAAGTTTGTATCACATTTTGTGTCGTTGGCAGGTGATACACCTGTTGTGTTGTTGTTCAGGTGACTCCTCACAGGTGTCATGAATTAAAGAAATTGACTGGGAGGCGACGTGCAGGCCGAGGAACATTTTTTTAGCCAGTTGAACAATCATCAAAAGAAAAAGATGTGACATAAAAGTGTAGCGCTAGAAACATTCTAATCACAAGTGCACATGTAAACAGTGCAAGGTAGCCCCACACGGAGGTATACTATTTTTTTTAAATTAACTTGTTGAAGTAAAGGCAGGCAGTAAGGGAGGGAAAGATGTATGGATGGAAAAAAATACGTTAAGACAGCTCACCACCACTTTTAGGATCTGTCTCTACTAGGCCAACATAACTACAAACCGTAACTTGAAACTTTGACCCTGGTTACAGACCCTGCTTAGAACTCTTAACCCTAGCTTGAAACCCTCAACCTTACGTGAAACACTGTTTTGCATCCCTGATCCCTGCTTAAAACTCTAGCTACAAACCTTCATCAAGGATAGAAACCCCAATTTGAAAACTTAAATCCTTTAAATGCTATTCTAGAACATTGCTTTGAAATGCTCAAGCTAGCTAGAAACACTGACTTACTTCCTGAACACTAATCTTGTCTTGAAACGAGGCTTTACGCGATCAGGATTTTGGGGTCGATCAGCGATCAGTTTTAAATATAAACAGTTTTCTCTCGCGTTCGATCAGAATATGAAGCAATATTTCTGTTTAAACAACTTCTATATTTACTCAGCAGTTGACCCGCACCATCGCGAAACTGCACTGGAGAAAATAATTTAACCCCCCTCAATTCTGAAAAAAATGCTCATAAACATTAAATACAATAAAATGTTAATTAACATCAACTCTGCACATTAAGGGAAAGAAATCCATTCACATCACCAGACATTAAAGTTGCCAGGACTTTTGCTGAAGCGATTGCCGTCTTGGTTCAACAGCTGTAAATAAGTCAATTCACTTCCTGAAGAACTATGCTAAGTAGCCAACCCTTGCTCCTTTTTGACTTTTATTGGAAACTGGCAGTGTTGTATAAGTCCTGTCTCGCACAAACATCAGTGATTATTATTATTATTTCCCCAGTGTGGGACGAATAAAGGATATCTTTTCTTATTATTTCACCCTATTTTTTGCTGACATTTTACCACCTCGTGTATATGTTCCTTGTATGTGTTAAAATAGCACATTCTCAAAGCCACGTGTGTGTGTGTGTTCATGCAGTTATTCAAGGTGCACAAGTATATATCGCGCATATTAAGAATTAGGACAGTATCATTTTGAATACGTAAAGTGGGAAGATCATTTGGACTTTTATTCACATTTCATTCGTAGCTCACATGCTGAAAAAGATGCGGGCACCCCTGGTCTAGTGGCGAGCAGCTAGCCACTAGCCGCTAAGCTGTTGCTCAATATTGGCTTGCAATGGACTACTTTTCAAAGGCAATTTAAAAATCTTGACATTCCATTACTCCCCTCACACTTAAGAATCTTAATTTGAAACCCAAAACCATTGCTTGATACTACTATAATTAGTCTCTGAAGCTTATTTAAATTGATGCGATTGTGTGGTACTCTGTGTTGCAATAAAATGTTTGTTCCATTGAGTGTGACCCTCGCTTACACTTTGAACTTTGAGCCCACACGTAACATGATTATTTCCCTCCGAGTTATCTTTGTCACGCTGACGCAAGGCAAGTTATTCCACTCAGTAGGAATCATCACTACTGTCACACGAGTGCGATTATATCACAAGCCCCCCAAAACCCGGAGTATTCACTGTGACATGGCACTGCTTCCACCATATTCATCCTCCTCCTCTTCTTCATTTGGCCCTCCAGTCAGTCATCCATGCTCACTAGCGTCCGCTTCTTGCGAAGGTTACCCTGCCCTATTTTGAAGAGTCAAATATAGGACGGGGGGTGTGGAGGGGGGGGAGGGGGGGGTTGTAAGGAGGACCAACTACTTTGTAATAATCTACGCTGTCGTTTGCCGGGTTTGTTGGTGTTAAATAGATTTTAAAATATTTCTTTTTAAAAGTGGGTCGAACAGCTTTGATATGTATCCCTTGGCCAGCACTGTGGATGTGAAAAATGATATGAGCCGCAAGCAAGTGGGACAGCACATGTATGATTTACTGATAGCTGGCAGCGGTCATTATCAGTGAACAGAAAACTGAATGAATTCAGCACACCATTCGGTCATTACTATTAAAAGGACATTTTATTAAATCCAACTGATTGATCAGCCATTCCTAAATTGAGTGAAGAGCCAGTTAACATCATCACATTATTAGAAAGGTAAGCTTGGAACCTGGGGGGGGGGGCTCCTAGCCAGTAATACTACAACACGGGGGTCCCTTCCAACAAACCCAGTGAAGCTGGGGCGTTGTGTTAAACATAAATAAAAACGGAATACAAGGATTTGCAAATCATATTCAACCTTTATTTAATTTAATACACCGCAAACACAAGAGCTTTCATGTTAAAACAGATAAACTTTTATATAATAATAAAAATTTAGTTTTTAGTAAATGCCCATGAATTTTATGGCTGCGCTATGTCCCACTTGACTGGGTCAGGCATGACAAACGCTGCTTGTTCATCACCGCCGCGGTCACTTCTGTTTATTCATAGCCAGCAGCGGCAGGTGTTGGTCTGCTCATGGACTTAACGTGTGCGCGAATGCATAACATCACCTAACTACTTTATTGTCGATGAAGACGCATATATGACCCTAACATGAGTCACCCTCGGGTACCAACGTGGCATCGTTTTCACCGCATGGAAATCCTACCGTGTGTTATTTTTAGGCAGCATATGGACAATTGTCACGAATCATTGCAACAGCACAGTTAATGCGATTTTATTTTTCATCCATTCGTTTTCTAACGCTTATCCGGGGTCGGGCCACGAGGGCATCAACTTTTTCAGGGAAGCCCTGACTTCCCTCTCCCCAGCCACTTGTTCCAGGTCTTCCCGGGCTTATCCCGGGACGTTCCTATTTGTGTAATTGGATTTTCTTTTTGATATTAAAAGAAAAAAAGAGTGAAACAGAATGTACAACATTGCATTTCACCATCGTTGGTTCCCATTTCAGATTTGATCCACTGCACCAATGAGATGAACGTGAACATTCCCCAACTGGCCGACTCGTTGTTTGAACGGACCACCAACACAAGCTGGGTGGTCGTGTTCAAGTCTCTGATCACCACACACCACCTTATGGTCTATGGTAACGAGGTGAGTCTCGCACACGTGCACATGCACACACGCTGTGTCAGATAATCTCACTACAACTCAGGCAACTGATGTCATGCAGATTACGATTGCATGTATGATTTAATATCTTTTAGTGATGTATCTCCTCCCCCCCACTTCCATTTGCAGCGTTTTGTGCAGTACCTTGCTTCGAGGAACACATTATTCAACCTCAGTAATTTCTTGGACAAAAGTGGCCTGCAAGGTAACCTCAGCACTTCACACTGCAAACTTTCATTTTGTATGACGTGACGCATGTCCATTTTTTTCCTCCAGGTTATGACATGTCCACGTTCATCCGGAGGTACAGTCGATACCTGAACGAGAAGGCCGTTTCGTACAGACAGGTTGCCTTTGACTTCACCAAAGTTAAGCGAGGGTAAGACATTCAATGTGATGTTCTTCTGTCCTGCAATTTGGAGGTGTCCTTTTTTCTTGAAAAGTAGCAGCATTGCATACAAACAGCAGTAAACTGCAAAGTAGAGAAAACATTATAATGTGCACTTGTTCATAACACAGAAGCTTCCCATTTGTTTAACTATCTTGATCGCAATGTTGCCAAGCTATAAATCATATTTTCTTGAGGTAGCCATGGGATGATGTGGATAAATGTGCTCATGTGTTTATTTTTGACTGTTTGTTCAATAGCGATTTTTGCTTCAACATTTTTTGTAGTCAAATTATTTGAGTTGGATCATTTAAACCCAAGCATAATGTTGTGATGTTTTTTTATTGTCAGCTGCCATTTTCAACTGCCAATCCAGCATATCGCAATGTCTAACTTAGACGACACTAACCATCACATCTGCTCTGCAGACACACAGCGCTATTTCAGACTTCATAAACCCTTTTTACGCATCAATTTTGCAAATTTGGCAGTATTGGCCTGGTGTTAAACAGGTATTGTGCATTCAGGCAACAGCTAGCTGAAAATTCCGTCTCCCGCACATTCCATTCTGATGCTGTTGAAACACAACAGCGACATGGAAAAATGCCACCTCTTACATGCAGCGTAAAAGGGGCTCCAGTAAAGCAATATCTTACAAGGGTGCCTATTTGAAGTGCATTGTTTATCTGTTCAAGCCGACAACACACATGGCAACTATTCAAAGCAGAAGATACTTGTCGCTGTCTTACGGTGTCTGCTGATGGTACCCCTGTGTCGTGACAGAGTGGACGGCATCATGCGGACCATGAATACAGAGAAGCTGCTGAAGACCATCCCCATTATTCAGAACCAGATGGACGCCCTCCTTGATTTCAATGTGAGTTGGAGGTGAAGCCCCCTATGGTGTTGCAGCTTTAAAAAAAGTTAAGGCTTGGGGGTTGTGTATGAGGCTGCTGCATAGATGCATTCTCTCGGCCACAAAAAGATAAATGTCAGGCGTGTGTGCAAACCATGGCTGATTGCTTTCCCGCAGGTCAATGCCAACGAGTTGACTAATGGGGTCATCAATGCAGCCTTCATGCTCCTTTTCAAAGACTCCATCAGACTCTTTGCCGCCTATAATGAAGGAATCATCAACCTGCTTGGTAAGAAAAAGCCTCTCCTTCCCCTCCAGATAGTCACACCAACATTTGATCCTCACCTTTTTCACTGAATAGAGAAATACTTTGACATGAAGAAAACCCAGTGCAAAGAAGGGCTGGATATCTACAAGAAGTTCCTCACCCGAATGACCCGGATATCAGAGTTCCTCAAAGTAGCTGAGGTACATTGGTGGTTTTACAGTCTGGTTGTTGGTTCTCATGCAGGATGGGGGGAAAAAAAACAACTAATTTGGCTTACTCTGTGCTCAAACAGCAAGTGGGCATTGACCGAGGAGACATTCCAGACCTTTCCCAGGTAATCTTGCAAGCTTCTCGCACTCTCTCTTGTTCGGTCTCTGTCTCTCGACCGCTGTCTTTCTTGTTTTGTCTATCTCTCTCTCGCTCTCTCTCTGTCTGTATGTCCCTCCCTTCCTCCCTTTTCTGAAAACAACTGAGATAAATAAAATTACCTACTAATGTATACACTCACTGGTCACAATGTTCGGGACTTATGCATAAAGGAGATCCAGTCCAAATGCTGTATCAGAAAAAGTGACTTCACAAGAGCAGTGTCCCATTTTGTTTGATGCTGTCAGAGTGGTATTTTTGTTTACAGTTTTAGTGGCACTGCACTTTGTCACTGAGGGCTCTTTCTAATACCAGGTTTTTCCTGCTGAAAATTCAACCGAAGTTACTTTCTTTTACGGGAAACATACCTTAATCTAAGAGTTCCAATTAGAATAATACTACTACAGTGTTAAAGCATTTGGTTATTAAAACAAGCATAATAAAGGCCTCTTCTCAAATCCGCAAACTCTTGGGTAAGGATTCATAAGTGCACTCACAAGTACTGCAAGGTGAAAAGTGCAGTGTAAAAATAAAAATAAAAAAGCAATAGAGTAAATGCACAAGTTAGCCCTGCAGTGGATGACTTGAAGCGAGCTAGCAAAATTAACGGTGCTAACAGCACCAGGCCATAAGTCAGAAGTGAGGCTCGTGTTCTTATTTCCTTTTGTATTGATATGCAGAAGCATGAAACCTTTTGTTCCAGAAGATAGCGGCGCCTCGGAAGCCTGAACCGTACGCGGCCAGTGGTCGAGTCTCACACAAAAGTCAATGGTGCTAAAAGATTGGTCGCCAAGCGCCCATGACACTTCAATAGTGAAATCAGATCACATCGTTTGAACCCTTGGGTCCTCTCTGGCAAAATATGGCATCATCCTCAAGTTCCACTTTTCCCTTCTTGGTCAGCGAAGCCGTCTTCGTTGGCTTTCAGAACGCAGTCGTATCTGTGCCATTCGAGATGCTTCTTTTAATACTAACCAACTATTTTGGTTACATGTGAGCAAAATGGCCACCATCGGTAGTGCTCTCTTCTCTCTACACTTGGCATGCTTCCTCCTTGAGCCCATGCGTCCACCGGAGGTGCTCTCTTACATGTTTTTTCTTATTCCTTAAGCGTTCGTTTCTCTCTTCTTCTGCTGCTTTTTCTTCAGCATCCCCTTTTACAGTACAGTAAATAAAGGTGTCAGGTACACTCAAAGGTTGCAGTCTAGTCACAGTCGCACATTGACGGTGAAGGTTATACACAATACGTGTACCGTAATGCTGTGCTGTTGGCCGTTGATTTGCTGTGTAGCTCAAAAGGATCCATCCCCTGACTATCACCACCTTTATATTCTGTATTCTCCCCTTATCTTTCCACTTCAGTTCACAGTCTGTGTAAGTACTATCATTTCACTCTTCCATGTGTGTGACTTGCTTTGCCGGTGTTGTCTTTTTGCATGCCTCTGCGCCGTCTCACACGTCCGTCCATCCATTTTCCGATCCGCTTTATCCTCACAAGGATCGCGGGGGCTGCTGGAGCTTATCCCAGCCGTCTTCGAGCAGTAGGCGGGGGGGACACCCTGAAGTGGTTGTCTATGTGGTGACTTTTCTAATAATGAGGTGTACAATCAGAGTAGCTCATTTACTGTAAAATGGCTGCCCTGTTGTGCTTAGTTGTGGCCCATTTCAACAACCTCCCGCAAGTTGTTGAACATCCTTTGGTATAGTGAATCATCCCATACATATGTTGCTCCAATGCAGAGTAAGTGTATGGCAGTCATTGATGCATCAGTGGTGGGCAACTACAGGTCTATGTTGAACCCTCAAGTCACAGAAATTAACATATACAGTGGTACTACAAAGGTTGACTCAAAACAAAATTTCACATTGAGATCAATTATTTTTTGAATATTTATTAAAGTCCAAACTGTCGCCATCATCAAACATTTACTAATGGTACCTTTGCTTTTATTTTAGGTAAAATGTTGACGGGTGTATATTTCTATAGTGCTTGTCTACCTTAGGGTCGCTGGTGAGTTGGTGCCTATCCCAGCTAACTTTGGGCAAGAGGTGGGATACACCCTGGACAAGTGGCCAGTCAGTAGCAGCGCATATACACTTTATGGGCAAGCAACCACTTAGACTCACGTTCAATTTGGTCTTCAGTTAACATAAATGCATTTTTTTAAGAGGGGGGGGGGGGATACCGGGAGAAAGCCTACAAGTAGAGGGAAAATAGACATGATTCAAACCCTGAACTTCATAACTGTGAGGCAGACATGCCAACCATAACCCACTATGCTACTCTGATGAAAGTTTTATCGGACAAAGTTACTTGGCGATTGTGTGAGTCAACTTACCTCACGGAAAATTCCAGTTAGTCTTTCGGTGCTGGCTGTGAAATAAGCTCTTTTGAGGTGCCCAGGCAGGTTATGTTAATTCAATGTTAGAATTATTTTTTCTTTCAGTGCAAACATTTGAGGGCTATTGTTCCCAAAAAATTTTCAATCTACAAATTGTATACAATTGAAGTTGTTTGACTTTGGAGGTCCGTCCCATTGTATAAAAAGGATGGTTTATCTCGCTTGGTCAAGTCAACAGTATTTATAGAGCACTTTCAAACAGCCATCGCTGCATACAAAGTGCTGTACATGAAGCAATTTAACATGCACAATAAACAGTAACACAAATCGGTAATAAAGGCGATAGAAAGCACCAAACAGTAAAACCAAGAACAAATCTAAGTCATGCTGCCAAAGAATAGAAGTGAGTTTTGAAAATGGGCAGCGAGGAGGCTTGCCGAATGTTCAGTGGGAGGTCATTCCAGAGAGAGGGACCAGCAACAGAAAAGGCTCGATCCCCTCTGAGCCTCAGTTTAGTTCTTGGTACTTCTAATAATGTCTGGTCCACAGAACCTGAGCTTGGTTGCCCACCACTTTCCTTCATGGTGTCAATGTCACACGCACACGCATACACACACTCACAGCCATGCAGTGTATGAGCAGAGTGCTGACTTTGTGTTTCTTGCCGTGACAGGCTCCCAGCAGCCTCCTGGAAGCTCTAGAGCAGCACTTGGCCTCTTTAGAGGGCAAAAAGGTGAAAGACTCCACAGCAGCCAGCAGGTATGTTAATTTGGCCATCGCAGTCCGTTTCCTCGGGACCGCCATGGTGTGTCGCCCGCACCCCAGCATGACTCTGTCCGTCCCACAGGGCAAGCACTTTGTCCAATGCCGTGTCGTCGCTGGCGAGCACGGGAATGTCTTTCACGAAAGTGGATGAGCGGGAAAAGCAAGCGGCACTGGAAGAAGAACAGGCCCGACTCAAAGCACTGAAGGTGATTCAATTTCGGTGACCTCATCTCAAGAATTGTTTTCCAGCCTCTCTGCTTTATACCTGATGCGCGTCATTTCTCGTGCAGGAACAAAGACTCAAGGAGCTCTCCAAGAGGCCCTCCTTTGCCACCACTGATACGTCGCCCATTTCCACCGCAGGGGGAACTATTAACACGGCTCCGGCCATCGACCTATTCTCCACACCGAGCTGTTCTAACGGGTAACTTAAAATAAATTGTAGATGGAGCTGCAGACGGGAAATGACGGTTAAAGTGCAGTTAATTCAAATATGCCGCGACTTTTGCACTTTGCATTTCATCAATATTCTATGAACAGCCTCCACCTCAAATCGTCTTTTCATTGAACAGGGACAGTAGATATTTTATACTGTACTTTGTCTTGGAGCAACGCAAAAAAACCCAAAACATTTTTGTATTCCTAAAAATCTGACTTTGTGGACATGCATTATTTTCATTAAAATGACTTGGTGTTATCTATGTCAATACCACAGTATGATTTTCATGTATTTTGTGCATACTGTTCTCACTGTCCACGGTAATAGTATCTCCAAAGTTTCCTTTGTAATGCATAAAACAAACAAATTTCCTCCATGTTTTGAATTAAAAAGAGGGACTCATAATTTAATACACAGGTAAAATCATCGCACCCCGTCCGTACTAATGTGCCTTTCCTGTATTATCTTTTATCACACAAGGAGGTAGAATGTTCTTTAGTTTTTATAACTGTATGGATAATTCATTATTTTATGTTTCCAGTGCAGTGAAAATGGAGAGCGACCTATTTGACCTTCAGTCCACGTTCCAGCCACCCATGCAGTCCGCCTCGTCAGGGCTCCCCGTGGCGACGGCGTGGGCAGGTAGAGAGCGCCACCGACGCAGCTCTTGATCGCTACATGCGTCTTTTTATTATTTTTTTAACTGCTCTGCATGCTCTCTCTTCTGATGTCCACCAGTTTCTCTCCACTTGTTTTTGGTCTGTTTCATTTTCTCCTCTCTTTCTCTCTTTGGCTCTTCCGCTGTTTCTCTTTGCCTGCCTTTAGATCCTTTCACCTCTACTGAAGCTGGAGATGACTCCATGCCAAACCTTAACCCTTTCCTGTCAAAACTCGTTGTCGATGCCTCTCACTTACCTGCCGTGTCTTCAGACGGTGTTAGCTTTTCCACTAGGACATCTGCTCATGAAATGTTTGGTGGTAATGACTCATTTTGTTTTTCCCCCCATTGTCCTCACTCATGTGCTGTTGATGTAGAAGCATGATGTAGTTTGCTTGTCCTCTATGGTGCTGTTGTCTTAATGTTACCAGTGTACTTGTTGTCTTTGAAGCTGAAATCGCACCGTTTCCAGTGAAAACTTGTTCCTCCTCTTTATCAAGATTTCATCCAAGGCCTAATACTCGCCTGATTTAAAATTATCCCTCCCATCCACCCAATTCTATTTTTTAATTTAAAAAAAGTTTTGTCTGTGGTGTGTTGCTGTAGTGTAGAGCTTTTAAGTATTTTTTTTTCTTTTACTAATACTATGTTTGATTCCCTAGATCGTTACACTCCCTTTATTGACACAAACTCGTCAGTTTCAGCCAATAATAAATGCACAGTCCGGCTAGAACACTCTATCTCAGGTACTACAATGGTTCTGAGTCCTGCAAACATTCGGTCCTATACAATAAATTTTAGTATTCAGTCACACCTTCCCATTTCTAATAACATTCGCTAATATTTCACACTTTTGGGAACATTAAAATGTTAACTGCATTTTTTTCCTGCCTGCTTGTTTGGCTAGTTCCTGAGACACATTTCTTTCCCCCCCACCCTCTGGTTCTTTCTCTCCTTCTTATTCTTAACGCTTCCTGTGGCGTGTCAGACTCCTTCTGTGGCCCAGTGTCCATTGCCCAGCACCTCCCACACCAGGCTCCCTTCCCCACAGAGCCCTCTACTGTAGCAGGTCTATTCAGAGGTATTGAAGGCTCTCTCTGTATCGATGTGTGAATCCCGCTCCACTGTTAGCTGAGCCCCCTCACCCCATGCTTGTAGAACTGAGTCCCATTTTGAGAGGCATCACTTGTCTTAACCGCAGCTGCCTTCTTTTCATCTTTAAGGATACTCAGCGCCTCAGCCCCCTCCCCAGCCACCTGCAGGAGGTCTCCAAGTGGACTTTGAGTCTGTGTTTGGAGCCAAAGCTGCTGGCAGCAACAGCCTCAACGCTGAAGGTTTGTACTTAATGTCGCCAATGGATTTGCCTCATGCATTTAAACCAATGTATGTAAGCATCTTGTGTGGGTTTGTCCTACTGTTTCTACCAACTGCTTTAGTTAGCGGGATGCTATGAAAAACACAACCAGCTTCCATGACGAGTAACAACTCATTCAAGTTCAGTTCACATCCAAATAAAAATGTTCATGTCCCGTCATTTGCTACTTCGTTCCTGCGATTTTTCTTGACGCAGGCTGTTCCCTAATAAATGGACATCTGACAACAACAATACAGGGAATTTCCTTTTTATATCATGATGCCAATTCATCCTCACTGTGGTACATTACAGTCGGATTGGTATGATTCACGTTCCAACTTGACTTCATACACCTGTAATGTGTGCAGGTGTTTGGCAGGAAACAGAATAGCCATGAGGGGATTGTGTCCTCATGCAATTTTATGTCCATTTGCCGCCATCTTGTGATCACATAATATTACTACGTTGAGAGAGAGAGAGCACTCGCAGGACATCCTAATATGTAATGCCTACCCTGATGAGGTTGTGCTGTTTCGGTGGGTGTGAGTATTTATCGTGCTCCTAACAACCAACACAGTTTTACGTTGTATATATGATTTATAGGGTAGCAAAAAAGTGACTTTGTTTTTAGCCTGTCTGCTTTACAATTGTGATGTGCGCATTTCCATCCCTGCTCTGGGCTACCTGTGTAGAGTTTGCCAATTTTTCTCATGCCTTCGTAATTTAATCTCCAGGTACTCTATCCCACGTGTCAAAACAAGCATTGCAGAATTATTGGAGAGAGTCCAGCTCACCTGTGACCCAAATGAGGAAAAGCGTGATAGAAAATTAATGAATGGATAATATGACAGCCGATTTTAGAGGTGTCGGTCAGTATTTTCCATGTAATTTACTGTATATATTTCACAAGAAGCATAATTTATAACAAGTTGGTGACAGGTGTTGGTTGTCAACAGAATTTCATGTCATGGTCAACAGTTTGTTTAATCTTTGCATTATGCAAATTTCATCAAAACATTGTCATAGTGACTGAAAGGAATCCTACCTGCATACGAACAAAGCCATTGCCCTCATTAAACCCAGCGTTGTTGTCAATGAACCACAACACAATCTCTTAATTTATAAATTTGATCCTGCAATCTCTTGTCAGATATTGCCGGGGGTATCCTGAAACCCACTCTTGCTGCTTCCAACCTACCGTCCAATCAGCAGCCAGAGAAGCTGGTGTCGGACGACCTTGAGTCCTCCCTTGCCAACCTTGTTGGGAGTACGTATGCAATTTTTTGAATATTGGTCACATAAAATGTTACGGGATGTAGTACCGGTATGTTCTGAAAAAAAATTCAAATCACCTTTGTATCAAAATAGAACATATCATTGAATGGAAATGTATGACACAAATACAATGGGCCCATGTTACTTTTATTGTAGGACACAGGTTATCCTAAGCATAAATCATTAAGTCAATGTGTCCAAATATGGTCCCACATTATTCAATCATAAATAATGGAAAACGTGTCATTTAATAAAACACCCAAATTTGAGTCACCTGCCTTTAAAATGTATCAAAGAGCCTCATTCACGAGGCTCGTAAACTATGTCAATGTTTGGGCTTGCTAAATGGAGCTGTCCATGTGTCGCCTGCGCCGTCTCTTCAGTAGGCAGCGTGAGCGTTTGTGTCAATGTATTCTTCCAACTGTCGTTGAACTGTTGGGTGCACACCCTGGAAGTGGTAATCGTCCTGTTTGTAGATTAAAGTGGGGTGGAAATGAATAAATGTATTTTGTCCGTGGTGAGAGAAGTGCACAATTGCTAATGGGTGCAGTTTAGAAGGGAATATTGGTTGCAACGTAATTGTTGTGTCGAGGATTTTTAATGTTTGTTCTATGTGTTCCTCAGACCTTGGCATTGGAAATGGGACCATGAAAAAGTAAGTGGCGCACAGATACTCACCGTCGTTGCAACAGTGATAGAAAGGCTTAATTCGAGCTGCCTTAATTCACAGTGACATCCACTGGAGTCAGCCCGGCGAGAAGAGGATGACAGGCGGCACAAACTGGCAACCTAAAGCTGCTCCGACGACGACTTGGAACCCCGTCTCCATGGTGGTTAATATATATTTTGGTCGATGAACATATGGCCCATGCACAACATGCGTCCCGGCAGAGCATTTTATCAGGCCTGCCATACAATTCTAAAAACCAATAAAACCTCAAAAAGCCCATCTGAGAAGACTTCCTAAAATCTGAAATGATTTCTGATAACTGTGGTGGTTCAATCCTCGGCCATTGCGACCATGTTGAAGTGTCCATGAGCAAGACACTGAAACCCCAGTTCCTCCTGGTGCTGCATCACTAGTAGGTGAATGACAACGTGAAGCGCTTTGAGGTAGACAAGCCCTACAAAAGTGGCATGGCTCATGGCTTCCAGTAAGTGTGTAATATGGACAAAAATGTATATCCCGAGACATTGATATTCCTTAAAATTAAATTAATGGCAATATTCTTAGTATGGCAAATTGGCGGCCCCCTGAGATGGATCGAAGCGGGTGGATTTCGCTGAGTAATTCATATTCCGCCATCCATCTGTTAAACTTAAACAACTTTTTGTGTCCCTGCAGCCACCATCCACCATGGCCTTCCCTGCCACCACACCCACAGGCATGATGGGCTATGGCATGGTGAGTAATGTGAGTGTAAAATCCATGTTACAGTGGTGCCTCAACTTCTGAGTTTAATATGTTACAAGACTACACTTAATCAAAACATTTGTATCTCAAATATTCTTTCTCCATTGAAGTGAAAACAAACACCATTTGTTCTGGCCCACCAGAATATGAAATACTTGTTGTGTTTTTAATAAGAAGTATTCTACAATATTGTCTTTTATAGATATGATAAAACATTTAAATAGAATGAAACAATTGATGCATAACGATACATGTGCAGCAACTTGTGGTGTGCGGGCCACGGCCACTAGTGGGCAGCTTCTCCTTCCGGCTTGTCCCTTTTCAGGGGTTGCCACAGCGAGTCGTTAATTTCCATCTTTCCCTGTTCTCTGCATCCTCTACTCTGACTCCAACTACCTGCATGTCTTCCCTCACGGCATCCATGGATCTCCTCTTTGGCCTTCCTCTCTGTCTCCTACCTGGTAGCTCCATCTCTAACATTCCCCTACTAATGTATCCACTGTCCCTCCTCTGTACATGTCCACACCATCTCAGTCTGGCTTCTCTAACTTTTCTCCAAACTTTCCTGTCTGAGTTGTCCCTCTGATTACCTCATTTCTGATCCTGTCCATCCTTGTCACTCCTAAGGAGGACAGCATTATACATAAATGGGCAAGTAAATCGAAGCATTTCACAACTACTCAGTGGGTTTCAGTGATCGTCCTTTTTCACAGAGGATAGAGAATTTATGCCCTTGGTTATCATGTTGAATGTTTTGGTGGATCCTTTGTTTTCAGATAGTCTTTGGTTAAAGGATTATTGACCTTGCAACGAGGATGTAAGTTGTTAGCCCATATATGGCGTTTTGCCCTATGCATTATGCTGATGGGTTTTTGTATAAGACAGTTTTGTGGTGATTTTAAATTCCTGAAGTGTAATGCTTCAAAAGCACTCCTGACAACCCGCTGCTTGTTGTGAAGTTCGCTACGAGCATTTAGTGCTCGTATCTCAAAGCCTCCCAAGACAAATAGTCAGAGTGACGACTTGTATCTTAAAAACTCTGTGATGGGTTTCTTGGTGCCACTGTTCATACTTTTGGTACCAGTAATTAGGCGACAGTATTTGACAAATAATCCTCCGTGTCTCCTTTGCAAGCCTCCACACATGAGTTCCATGGGCATGATGAATCCTCCCACCTTGATGTACAGTCAACCCGTGATGAGGCCGCCCAACCCTTTTGGCTCGGTTTCCAGCACACAGGTGGGTGCGCCTCGTCTCCCTCGTTCTGCCAGGTGTCAGTGTGTGTGGAATCATCTTGATGTGTTACATTCCCAAGTTGGCACAAACACCGATCATGGCGGTTTAAGCGAGCCTCGGTTCTCATCTTGAACTGTGCATCATCTCCTTTATCTATTTATTTATTTATTTTAAATCCTCCATTTAACAAACGCATTCAATTCAACACGATGCTTGCCCAAACTAATCTCATCCCCCCTCTTCCTTCATCTCTGCGATGACTCTGGCCCTCCTATTTCCTGCGTGTGTGTGTGTGTGTGTGTGCGCGCGTCTGCGTGTGTTCCTTCCTATCATAGCCCTCGGCAGCCTCTAGTCCTTCCAGCCAGAGTCCTCTCCGAGCCCCTGGACAGGACCCGTTTGCACATCTATCGCTCAAGGATTTCTTGTAGAGCGTCTCTTTAGGTACAGCATGCCTCTTCTGCTGGCGGCTGTGACTGTGTGTGTCTACTTGTCTTCTCTCATACCATCTTCATGCTTGTCTTCATTTGACATAGATGCCACATGCGTTTTTATTTGCTTGATCTTGTTTTGCTCCTCTCACCGTCCTGATTGTAATGAGGCTTACGCTGCCTGTTTGAGCCTGACACTCATCGCATACGGCTGCGAACTGATTTGTTGTCTTATTTTTTTGTTTGTTTTTAAACATATGATTGAACTTAATCAGCTGACAGTTCTGCACACCACGCCCACAAGATAGTCTCACTCTGCAAGCTTTGCATGGCATCTCTTGGAGAGGGACACACAGCAGTACTCAAATGTTCCAAAATTACATTTTAGAACACTTGAATACTACTGTCTGAACGACCTTTCAGGTACAGCGGTTGTGGACAACTTGTCATGTTATGGTGCGCATGAAAAGGTTAATATAACTCTTTTGGATATGTTTTGTATGCAAGTTTGATGCAAGCCAGCATCACTAACCTATCCAAACATACTATGAACTGTATGCACGGCATTTGTGTGGTCGACACATTTAACTGGGAACTATGACATAAACGACAATGGATAAATGGAAAGTAAAAAACTGTTTCAAAAAAATAATAATAATCCTCACTCCGAACAAACAATTCCTCACTCTTGTCATGTTGGCTTGCTTGTAAGGGGGTCAAATGCCACATGACGACATTTTCATAAGCTGCTCCACAAAGTACTTCATTGTGCGCTGCTCGTGGATCTATAACTAAAAGTCGACAGTCGTTTTTCTAAATGTACACTACACAGAAGAAGTTTTGGTTCATGCGGTGTTTCAGATTGAAGCCAAAATGCCTTATACCCTTTAGATCAGGGGTGCCCATTAGGTAGATCCTGATCTACCGGTAGATCCGAGGAGTGTCGAGGAGAAAAAACAAAAAAACAACCATTTGTGTGTCTTTGTACATGTTAGTAATATATATATATATATATATATATATATATATATATATATATGTTTTGTGTTAATGTATGCTGCACCCTAATCATCCTATCGGTCTCATTTTCACCCAACATTTTTTAAAAAATAAAATAAAGAGGGTAAATCTTGAATTTACGGTGGTGCGTGATTACGTCACCGGAAGTTGTTTGCACTCAGCAGCCTGCAAATTGCAGCTTGTAATCAGAGCTGTTGCGCTCTATCTTTTATCGTCATTATTCTCATTCAGAGTTTGCTCCGTGTACAATTCACCGAGGGCAAAGAATAGGAATCTCGGAGAGCCCAGGGAAGCACTTTAAAACTGTACATGTGAGCTACGATAGTTAACGGGCTGCAAAAGTGCATCGCATGCCTCCGTTTTAGGCTGTTTCTCATCATGGCGTGCATGTGCGCGTGTGCCGGTAAGGGTAGATCCCGGGAGGTTAGTTGATCGAAAAGTAGATCTTCTGTCCAAAAAGTTTGGGCGCCCCTGCTTTAGATGAACTTAATTTGTCGTTATCTAAGCGTTTGAATCTCCATCCCTTCAATATGTTCCAGGACTTTTCACACAACTTGCTGTTCTATAATGGGGTGTAAGACTGCAAAATCCCTGCTCGCTCAACTTGAGTTGCTTCTGGCGCCTTCTGGGAGAAGCCTTTAGTTGTAAAACATTTTTGGAAGCTTAATAAACAAATGTACATGCAGCTACATTGACCTCTTTTAGTGGTTTTAAGCCATTAATTCATTTGTATAATGACAATTACATACGTGCATGAACAGACACAGCCGGTATGCATCTCTCCGGACTGTATTTTTCATTTGCCCCATTTGGTTGAAAACACAAATAGCAGAGCTCCACCTAGTGGCAAGGTTGGTGTATCACAGCAAGTAATCATGCACAGATGTGGCAAACGGCTCTTGAGATGTGTGGGACATCATACTATTTAAAGAAAATGTCTTTTTTTCCCACCTTTGAACAATCTTGAGGTTTCTAGTCACTTTCATTTAGGACATTGGTTATGCTTATATTGAGAATTTAGTGATTGTTTCGGATTGTTTTTTGCCAAAATGTAAAAAAAAAGCCAATTGTTTTGAGCATGGAATATTTGGCAAATTGTCCCCAAAAAATGGCAATTGTTTGACATGCTTGTTAAGTAATGTAAAGTGAACAGAGTATGTACAATATTTGGCTGAATTGTACCTTTTTTAATGCCATTATTGAAGCTCATTTTAAAACTGCATTATAAATTGTCAGAGAGTAAGTTAGTTTAGCAAAATGAATAAATGTTAGTCTAGTGAGGGAAGATGTTGAGCTCACTGTGAGGCGGGGTTTACCAAAGAGTCGCACTCAAATGATGTGGTCATTTTAACTTGTGTCATTCTCCCTTGCAGACGCCGTTCATGTAACTTTGAAGAGGTCATCTCTCTTGGAAAGGTGAAGCACTTAGCAGCAAAAAGCCTTGTCCTCGTCAAGGTCTCCGGAGAGACATTCACGTACCCCCACCCTGCCCTTGCCCTCTTAGACCCCCACCACTCACTCACACATGCACCCTCACAAAATATCAATTGTCTTTGAGAGTTGCGGCGGCTTCCAGGCGGCTTCCAGGCGGCTTCCAGTAACCTTGGTAACAGAGGGTTCCCTCTCCGTTTTACAGTGTCATCTGTAAAAGTAGTTCTGGCTGCTGAAAAACTTTGATGTTCTGTATTTGGGTAAAAAGGAAAAAAAAAACTGAAAACTACGGTTGGGTTTTGAGTGAGCGGAGAGGTGCGTTCGTTGTAGGGCGATGGCGACCCCCCCCCCCCCCCCAAATGCCACAAAATCACCCGTCACGGTGTAGTGATGCTAACGACGTTTACGCCCGTTTAGTTTGTCTTTTTTACCGTGTTTACAGTAGACATTCCCTGTGTGTCGTTTGTATTTATTTATGATTGTCAGTCGAAGGAGCTCGAGTGGGGGTTTCTTGTAAAATCAACAGCGCATAATAATGGGGCATCGAACATGCGTGGGAGTGCTTGAGCTATCATCAAGTGGTAGAGTGACAAATTAGCTATTGTATAAATGACACCTATTAAGCTGAATGATAGAGCACTAAATATTGACTTTTTTTTTAACTATTGTTAGATGAAAATTTAAAAACTTATTATAAATTCACAGCTGCCACTGTGCTGAGAGTGCAGATGTTTCCACTAAAGCTCGGGTGGGAAACCAATGCGGTCCACCAAGCAATCATAAAAAATGCGAATAATATATGGTTACAACAAACAAATGAAAACCCTAACCACCCCCCCGCCCCCAAAGTTTGTCATATTTTTTGTCCACTTAGTATAGCCCTTGGAGGACTTGATAGGAAATGGTTGACCCACCCCGGAGCTAAACAATACATAGTGCATTCTGTGCCTATATCGGGGTCTTTCTTTTGTTGTTGTTGTTGTCTGTAACTTGAGTAACACTTCACACACAATCCCAGCGGCAGTGGCGGCGGACTCGATTTTGCTTTAATAGCTTGGCACACCATCGACTCGGTGAGCGCGCTCGAGGCTGCCTTTACTCTCTGAATGTGAAGAGTTGTCTTCATGTTGCACACATCTTTCTTTCCACACCGCACGCGCAGCCACTCACCCGCCGCCCCACTTGTCAAAACATGCTTGAGTGGCATGTTTGATGTACAGGAATTGTACAGGAGATCAAGATGACCGCTTGATGGTGAGGGACGGTGGGCAGGTGATGTCAGCGGAGGTGCAGGACGAGGGACGAGCGCTGTTGATCGGCACTCACTGTAAATATAATAATTAAGACAAAAAAAGTGACTGTTCTTTGATTTGCAAGAGTGAAAGATGTATGAAATATGAACATGATTCAAATCCAATTAGACTCTACCTATCAAGTCTTGATTCAGGATGATCCTCTCTGCAGATCTCTTGTCTGTCATTAGAACCTGTAGCAGGCGACCACTCAAATCTTGTTTTTCTTTTTCAAATAAAGAGCAGCTTACACAAAAAACACACAGTCCCTTTCTCTCACTTTCTCTTATTTTTCCCTCTTAAACAAAAACAACTGCTAATGACCAAACATTTGCTCTGGCCACAAACTCGCTTGAAAACTCAACAGTGTATATAATTCAACAGCGCTGTGGCAAATCTTAATTTCATTGGCAAAAATGTGAGTTGATGCCTAAAGCTTTTGTTTGGATTTATTTGGAATTTGTGCTTTGATTTTTCATATTTGTGCTTCTCGTGACTTTTAAATGTTTGAAATGGGCAACAATAAGGTCAGGTTTGGCTCAATCTTATTTAGTCAGCCCCAGGGACCAATTTATTATTGAATTGTAAGCTTTAAAAAAAAAAAAAAAATTCAACTTTGGTACTTCTTGTTTTTCAGAATTTAATAAAAGCATATAAAAATAATTAAAAAAATTAAATGCCAAGAAATATCAGTTTTTAAAAAAATGGTTCCACCAAAACAAATCAACCTCAAATTTGAGTCGCTGTGAAGCAACTTGACTGTGATAGGTTTTCATATTTAAAAGTATATATTGAGCTCTCGAAAACACAATTTGAGTCACTGCTGAAACATGACAGTTTTTTTTTGTATTTCAAAGATTCACAATCTGTTTTTCCGAAAACATTGACATTTGTCATTTTTTTCACATTTGATCCATTGTTCCAAATACCAAATTTAAGTCGCTGCAAAAAAAAAATCCCATGATGGGTTTACCTAAAAAAACAAAAGTAAATATAGTTCATACAAAAAAAGTTCATTTCTGCTTGAAATTGTTCCCTTGACAGTTGCACTGATTAGATTTTATTTTTATCGTAATTTTATAGGTTTATACTACTCAGGGTTGAGGGGGACCTTACTACTTTTATCTATAGCTATTTGTTCTAGGATTATTTTTGGAACTTCCAACAGGTGAACAGGATAATTGGGAACAGGTGAGTGCCATGATTGGGTGTAAAAGGAGCTTCACTGAATTGTTCAGTAGCTCACAAGTAAAGATGGGATGAGAATCACCACTTTGTGAACAACTGCGCGAGAAAATAGATGAACAATGTTAATGTACAATTGCAAGGGAATGTAGGGATTTCCTTTTCTACGGTCCTTAATATCATGGGTTCAGGGAATCTGGAGAAATCACTGCATGTAAGCGTCAAGGCCGAAAACCAACACTGAATGCCCGTGAACTTTGTCCCATCAGGCGGCACCGACATCGCTGTATAAAAGCATATCGCCACCTGAGCTCAGGAAACTTCAGAAAACCACTGTGAGTAAATACAGTTTGGCGCTTCATCCTTACGTGTAACTCAAAACGCTACAATTCAAAGCAAAAGCCATTTCTCAACAACACCCGGAAACGCCGCCGCCCTCCCTGGGCGCGAGCTCATTTAAGATTGACTGATGCAAAGTGGGCGGCCTGGTGGGCCAGTGGTTAGCGCATCAGCCTCACAGTGCGCAGGTTGTGGGTTCAATCCCCGCTTCAGCCTCCCTGTGTGGAGTTTGCATGTTCTCCCCGGACATGCGTGTTGTTTTCTCCGGGTTCTCTGGTTTCCTCTCACAATCCAAAAACTTACACGGCAGGCTGATGAAACACTCTAAATTGTACCTAGGTGTGAGTGCGGATGGTTGTCTGTGTGCCCTGTGATTGTCTGCCAACCGGTTCAGGGTGTCCTACTGCCTGAAGACCCTTGCGAGGATAAAGCAGATCCGAAATGGATGGATGGATGATTGCAAATCATTGTATTCTGTTTTTATGTTTAACGCAGCGTCCCAACATCATTGGAATTGGATTTTGTGTGTGAGTGTGTCTGTCGATCGATCGATTGATGTTTAAAATGTTTTTTGTGTATGTTTTGGGTATTATGCATAAGGACGACAACCCAAATGAAAAACTTGCCAAACAAGTGAAGGTGTTTTACACGCCCTTTTGGTAAACACTGACGACACCTTCAGGCCGGCAAGTGCTATTACAACAGGTACACGATTTGATCGCAATTTATTTTTTTTATGAACCGTTACAAGTGCTGTCACCAGCTGCAAGCCACAAGCTGCAAGCACACTTGTGCTTGAGTGAGGAGGTGGTCTGCCTGCACATGCTCACGTTGGTCCAACCCATCTCCAGTGAGTCCTGCCCCTTCTCTTAGCTGCACACTCAAGGTTTTGAGTTCATCCAAGCAGAAGCGGCGGATCAGCGGTGGCTGAACTACTTTTTTGCACTCCCAAGAGGCAAACCAAAGCTTCAAGGTAGGAGACATATTCACTATTGACAGTGCACTCAGAGCTGTTCCTAACCAAAATATTAAAAACTGCTTTCAGTGTGAGGCAGTGCTGTTCCTCATAGGGCACCAAAACAATATTGTTAAATTACACCTTAATACGAAAGTGGGTATTCTTGTCATTGTAAATGCAACATTTACAACACAGCTAATTGGGTAGCAAGTGCCAAGGGAACCAATAAATGAATTTCAGAATATTTAAGTCTCTTAATGTAAACGTTTTCATAAATGTCGATAAAAAACATAAAACGTTACTAAAAAGTATTTATTATATAAAACTAATAATCCTAAATGAAAATTTAGCTTAGTCCTTGTGGAGGCAGATTTTAAAAAGTAGGACACAGCTCCTGTATTGGATTTTACGTTGTGACTTACGTGAGTATATTGACTAAATACAAATAGTCATAAAGATTGATTTAAAATTCATTTTTATTTTGTATTCATGTAGACAAAATATTTTTCTATTGTCTTTTTTTATTTGCCTAAATTTAATGAATTGGATATCTTCAGGAAAGAAGCAAACAACAAAATAGTTTTTAAAATGTGTTGTATTGTTATCTTTAGCCAATTTAAAATACAATCAACACAATATAAAGAAACGTTTTGGTTAAAGTTTATGAAATATTCTAACATAAACTAACACATTTTGATTTTGTTTCTCGGTTATCTATTTCATTTCCTTTCTTCAACAAATATCCTTTTCATATCTGTCTTTCTGACACGTCATTGTGCACTCCACCATATCTTGCCTGAAATTACATATTCAAATGTTCTTGTCAGTGTAAATATTTGAAAAAGCTCCGGACCGGGCTCTATCCGCAGCCAGGCATGGATAAATGAAATAGAAATACACCAATAGATTCACCGGAGCGAGAAGGCTTTTGTGTCAGAATGTAGAAATACGCACGCACGCACGCACGCACGCACGCAAAAGCTCTTTTTCCTCATTTGTGTTCACTGTGAAAAAATACAAAAATAATGTTCAATTACACTTGCACTGAAACTTCAGCCTGAGTGTCAAAGTTTACATTTTGGTATGTTTGAAATTCATCTGCAATTTACCTGGCTTGCCAATGGGCATGAAGAGTAAGTTAGCAAGTACATTTAGTGGCTGGCAGCTCTTCTCAAAGCCTCATTTGTCATGTACTAGAAGAACTGGACGTGTGCTATGCTTGTTCACTGTTCTTGGTTTCATCTAGGGCTGCTGAAAATTGTTGAGAAAGCTCAAATGTCAATGATATCATTGATTGCTTAACAGCCAAAGAAAAACAAATGAAGAAATCAAAGCACATTTTAGTGTGTGACATGTGAGTAAGTTGACATGTTTGCTGAAGAAATCAAATTAAGTGACCGTTGCAAAATGTCTCTGGTTGACACAGGTTGTGGATGAACTAAATGGTGATGGGGTACCACAAACATAGATACAAATCAAGCCTGTTACAAAAATATTTAAGGAAAAAAAAAAACGAAGGTCAGACAAAGTACGACCAGAAATTGCTGGCGAAAAAAAGCCAGGAAATAGAAACGTGAACATAAAGCGCTTGCAAAAGGGGAATGTAACGGCAAAACCTGAAAAAACAAAACAAAATGGCAAGAGTCCAAACACGTGTCTTATCAACTTCACTGCCCGTACTTCTCCAGGTGTTTTCCAATCGGTCTCCCACTGTCGGAGGGAGAAAAGGACAACACGGAAGGATGATCGACCTGAGCTTCCTGACGGAGGAGGAGCATGGCGTCATTATGACCGTGCTGAGGAGGGACGCCCAACTCAAGCGGGCAGAGGAGCAGAGAATCAGGTTCATCATCATATACTGCCAGCATTAGGATGCTTTTGAAACCTTCCTTTTGAGCTTTTCACGGCCCGCCAGCCTTTTGTTCAAGACCCCTGGGATAGACTCACACGCTAATAAGGTGGTGCCTGGGAATGTGACATGAAGAATTCCGTTCATGAACACGTGGGCTCACGGTCTGGTACACACAAGAATGTCAAACATTGCCTTTAATAGCCAGTCACAGCTAAGGGGGAGGTGGCAAAGCACCCGTGCACTGGCCACAGGATTAGGTACACCTGCTTTCTGGTGCCAGATTTAGAGTAAAACAAGTACAACTGAAAAAGCCAAGCACAACAAATGTTTATCTATCTGTCTAAATGAAAGTTATGAAACTTTCATTTAGGTTGACTCATTTTCAATGCAAGCTTCTGTTAAGTGCATCTCAAATTTCAGAATTTGGGAGGAAATTCATTTTTTTCCCAGTAGTTCAATTCCAAGAATAAAGCTTATACAGATTAAGGAGAAAGTCAAGTCAAAAATGTTCTTTACAACAATAGGTGAAATGCATCCAGGCTAGTCTAAACACGGCAATTGTGTTTTGTGGAATATGAATCAAGCAACAAAATCTGCCCATTTTTATCCATCTCAAGGGTTGGCCATTTTGCTACTTGGTGTCGACTGAAAATGTCATCACTGTGCCAAAGGACTCTGGTAACGAGCAATTACAGCTCACCCGTTTTTCTGGGTTTAGTCATGTGACGTTTGCAAGCTAAGCCACGATTGGTCGTTACCTGAGCCCCGAGCAGCTGCGATATCATTTTCTGTCGACAGCAAGTGGCAAAATGGCCACCCCCTGAGATGGATTGGAAACGGACGGATTTTGCTGCTTGAATCAAATTTTGCAAATGTACTAACAATCACAATGCACTGTGTTTAGACTACTGGAGTTGGGGCACATTGAAGATCGTATTGTCAAGAACATTTTGGAGTTGACTTCCCCTTTAAATGTGTCGGAAAATGCTTTTCAGTTTGACACCTCCTAATTTCTATGTTCAAATTAATTTGGCTTGTTTCTTAAATTGTCAATTTCTTGAGATTGTGTGTTTGTTTGTTTTTTTTAGCTTTCTTTTGCTCTGTGTATTGTCAAGCTCAATCAGTGATTGTCAAGGCGCGTCAAGTAATACGGGAAAGAATCACAAAATTACATGTTCAAACTGTGCAAAATGGTACAGTAGGTTAACATTTTTTCAAATCCAATACACCACATGTGTTAAGTACACTTTTTATTGGAATCTTTTTTTTTTTTCTTTGCGATGGTTCTCAAACTGGGGTCGCCCCAGGCGACCGGGGACCCCAGTTTAAGAACCACTGCCTTAATGGATCGTGGACCCAATTGGGCCTCCACGATCAAAGAACTGTGTTTCACTTTAAAGGCGAAAATATTTCCATGAAATATTTTTTTTAACCGTTTTTAAATGTTTATTTATGAAGAATTTATTAAACTGGTGTGCAACACATTTCAACCGTATCATTATTACAGTACAGAATTACATTTTCCTATATTTAATCACAGTGTTAATTTGAGAACTGTAAGTGTTTTTGACCAGAAGTTCGGTTTCAAGCCGTTTTTAGGTCCCTATGGTGGAACTCTTGAGATCCGAGCATTCTTTTTTTGGGGGGGGGGGGGGTGCTACTTGGTGTAAGACGTTTGACAACAACTGAATATAAATTTTACTTTTGGAATTTAATTGCTGAGAAATTTTACACAATGTTCTCCCATTTTGGAGAACTGAATTAAAAAAAAAAAAAAAGTTTATCCTTTAATGCTTGCGGAAATGAGTGATATGCATGACAATAGTGACTTTAAGAAGCATATTTCTAATAGATTATGAATGGTAAATTGTTATGGTAATCAACCCTTTCGTGCACCCTGTAACCTGATAAACATGATCAGCTGTCCACTGTAGTAACCGCTGTCCCCGAAAGGGTTAAAACTCTGAGTCAAGTTTGATCCAGCATTGGATCCGTGCAGCTGTACCTAATGTTGTGGCCTTGGAATGTTTTTCACTCCAAATGGGGTTCAAAGTTCATCGAGCGCCCAACTTGAAAGCCTTTTTAAGACGAGCATCGGTGAAGAATGCGAGCAGGCAATATGCTCTTCATCAGGATTTAAGTGGAGTCGGCTGGCCAGCGGAATCTCTAAATGTGCATGCGTGCGTGTAAGAGGATTGACAACATCCCATAATAATTGCCCTGCCTTTTCATCACATGACACCGTCTTTTGTTGATTCGATTTCCACTCGATGGAGATGTTTGCCTCTTTCACTCATCCCGATCATGTGCTGATTAGTGAACTATCACATTTCTGTCGGCTGTCGGCACGTAGCTTTGTTGCTCGTGGGGGGAAAAAGCGGCTTCGTCGAAAGTTTAAATTTTAGCGTTGGGTATCTGCGACGAGCGACTAGAGCACAGTGCAGAAGTGACCCCCTCCCACACACACACACACACACACACACACACGTTGCAAATTTTCTCAGATTGTCATTTCATCAGTAGATTTCGAATTTTCAACCTAAGCTAAAAAGAATGGCCACAAACCACATTGAGTCTTAACCCATATTAACCCTTTCAACGCCAGCGGTTACTACAGTGGACACCTTATCTGGTGACTGGGTGCATAAAAGGATTAAAGGTTTGGATGGAGGCTTTTCAGATCTGTCATGTTGTTGTTGTGTTTTCAGATGGCGGTGTAGTGACCAAAATAAAATTCCATTGGCTTGAAATGAAACTACAACAAGTTGACCGATAACAAGCTTACAGAACCACAGGGAGTCATAAGACATACGAAAGGTCTCTTATGAGGGCTTCCAAATTCTGTAATGATCTTGTCACCAACATATGATGATTCCGACTATTAAAAAAATTGTTGTTGTTGCCGTTTTTGCTTGGAAATCTCACCATGCTCCACAAAAAAAAAAAAAAAAAACGCGCCCAAAAATCAAGTGGCCCCCATCCACACCTCATCTTAAAGGTCTCCACAAAGGCTTTCCAAATCTGTTCTTATGTTGTCACTATACTAGTATGTGATGACATGACCAAAAACATGTCATTCATTATCTTGTGCATGTGTGTATATATTAATATTCTCTGTGCTATGTATCATTGAAATTGATAATGCATGAATTCAAGTATTCCCCCGCCGCCGCCACCAGGAAGCTGGAGAGCATCCTGAGCGAAGGTTCATCATCAGACTCCAAGTTGAAGTACCTGACAGGCCAGTGGTTCTACGAAGCCAAGTCTCGTAGACATATGGACAAGATCCATGGCTCCGAAATCATCCTGGCCTCCATGAAGCAGAGGAGCACTTCAGGTAGGTGCACCTCAAAACATCTAGGTTTTTTTTCCTCGTATTTGTCTTCAAAAAAAAAATCATGGAAATAATTCAATGCACCCTGTGGATGAGGAGGATGCATCGAGTGGATATTGCGAATAGTTGGACATAAAGAAGATGGCAAGACTCCCTCACCCTAAAGTGTGTCTGATAATCCCTAAGAGGCTTCATATGTTTTCGTCCTGTTGCAGAGGGCTCTTATAGATCGGAAAGACTGAGAGCAGCCAGCAGTCAGAGTTGTGATGTTGAGGTGCCACAGAAACCTGCCAGATGTTTGGACATCCCACTGGAATTAAAGTACAATTTCTCTTCTTTGAATTTACACTTTGACAACAGTCGACACAAATATTAGTTTTCCTGGTCATGGGTTGCTTACGCGGATACAATAGGAGTCAAAACTTGGAATTGAGCGGAGAAAGTAGTCATTTTAATAGGAACATTCAAATCCATTGTGTGAAAATTTTGATGTCTTTTTAAAATAATATATATATATATATATATATATATAACTTTTGTCATCGTCACCTTTTTTTGTGTTTTAATATGACATTTTCACTGTTAAAAAACAACTAGCCCTTTTATTCTTTCAACTTAACGATAAAAACAATACAACTTTTTTTTTCTTTTTTTTTGTAGGATTCCAAAATTTTTCCCGTCAAAGTGTGAACTTGTCTCAAAAGAGCATGACTTTATTCTGGGAACAAAATTATTTGACTATTTTTCCCCCCTGTAACAGTAAAACGTTCTCTCCAGAAAGAAACATTACTACTGCAGCTCTTTTTCAACACACCACCGTTTTTTCCTCCTAATGTAACAATTTCGTTTTTCCATGTGGAAATCTCTTAAAGTCTCAAACAAAGAATAAGTCCTCTGCTTGAAGCTTCCCCCACACTACCTGTGTGTGGTAATGTGTCCGTGTGTGTTTGTCTTGTGACTTGCCGCATGTAAACAAAGGTGCGCCAAGAAGGAATATGTGACTTTTTACAAAGCCGGTAGCCTGCACGGGTGCTCTGAATACTGTACTTTAAGTCCATGAGTGTTGGACTGTGGCATGCGTGTTAAGCAAAGTGTTTAACGCAATAAACCTCTTTGCGTCATTGCCCCTGAAGGAGAAATGGCTGCTCATTTTAGCACTTGGAATTCCATGAAAGGGAATGTGATGTTTTCTGATATTGTGATTATTTTTGGTTGGATCTAAATTGGATAGTTTATTGATTTCTTGTGAAATGTTTTGGAGGGGAAGTTGACTTATTGGGTTCACTTCCAACAGATCTTTCAGTGTGCTTTCCTGACTCAGGAAATATTGGGTTTTTTTTCAGCCTTGTGCTCAGAGGAGTCCTGGTGGTTTCTCAAACTTCTTCCATCTACCGATGGCTAAGCTCATTAGGGTCTTTACAGTAGAAATAAAATCAGTACCCTTGAGACAATCCTCTCACACAGGTCTCTTATATGCACTTTCATCTATGTCAAGTCAAGTCAACAGTATTTATAGAGCACTTTCAAACAGCCATCGCTGCATACAAAGTGCTGTACATGGAGCAATTTGGGACCATCATGATGTACTGTAGTCAGGCGTGTACTTTTCCAAGTCACATGGTGGTTGGACAACGACGCCAGAGACCTAACTGCTTATTTTAAAGTCAATTTTCTGTGATTTCTTGTTCATAGTTAATATTTATTTTATTTTCTCTGTAGTAATGCAGAGAAAGACGATATGACGTCAGCAGTCCATTCTCCAAGAATGGTAGGCATGTTTGTTTTGGAAGAATAAACATTTGCTCCTTGTGCGTCAGGATGTTTTCGACAGTAATTTTCTTGTTGGTCCTACTGTGTTTGTTTTCCCTTCCAGACGAGACACAACCCTTTCAATCGACCTTCCCTCATTGTAGTGGAGCCAGCCGAAGGGCTCTCTGAGATAGGCGAGCAAAAATTATTCAGTGATACAAATCCCAACGCAATGTTTCCAAATGGTATTTCACCTTCCTTAGAGGCTAGCTTCCCCCCGAAGAGCCAGCAACACAGTGGGAGCAGTCAAACATCGGGGACCTCCATGACATCTGAGGGCTCCACTGCAGGGTTCAGGCCCGTCCCCAAAAAGAGGACATGCACGTCAAAACAAACCTCAAGCGTGTCGGGCAGCAGCGGCACAGCCCCGGACCCTCAGTTGGTTTCGGTCGGGTTCCTGCCCGCCCTGAGACGAAGCCTCAATCAGGGCTCAAATGGAAGCTCAACCCGATCCATGGGTGAAGTCGCTGGCTCGGCCCACTCATCTGTTTCTACGGAGATTCCTCAGCAGCTCTCATGTGACGCTTCTCAGGTTTTATCTCATTCCAGTCTGGAGGGAGGCAGAAAGCCATCTTTGGTTACAGCTGACAGGTAAGTGGAAACATCCCTATTATGACGCAGCAAGCGCTTCTACGAGCCCCGAGTGTGGAAAAAAAATTCATCACTCATAAGATCGTAAAAGAATCCACTGTATTTTCACTCATGGAGTCAGCACTTCACCACGAAGCTGCTGAATTACACTTGACATTTAGTGTAGCAGATCTGTGCATGTGGCGCTTGCAGTGGACACATCGCCAAATCGTGAATGCCACCTGCCTCGCGTCGATGACCTTGCCAAATATTTGAATGCTTTTTATCCGAAGCGAACACTGACAACGCCTTTGGCGAATGCTAATCTGTGCTCGCACTGCAGCTCTACTTACCTTTTGAATTTGACATGATAGTCTGACCATTGCTTGAAGATGTTGGATCACAGAGAAAATTCCGAATGACCCACTCAGAGGCACATTTGCAGAACTCTTACAAGCTTACAAAAGACAGAATTTTAGACATACACATTGTGTCATTTCACATTTGATGAGTGGGCAGCCAATGTAGCATGACATAATGTCCTTGTCCCACTGGTAAAGATGTTTTCTTTAAGTTCTACTTTGTAAGAAATTATTTTTTTTCTTCTAAAAAGTATCAGATCAAAATTTAAAAGAATAGATAAAATAGGAACATTCAACCTTGAATTCAAATGCATTTATTGAGTGGGAAAAAAAATCCCACAATAAGAAGTTACTCTTTTCCATGATGCTAATACTTTACAACCATCATTTGCAAGAAGACAGCATCTAATTTGTCTACATGCAAAATGTGTGTAACGTTATTGAAAACTAACATTTGCTGCTGCTATTGCACCCTTTGTGGAACTGACTCGCTTCTGTCTTCTGATTACAACATGCAGTTGAAACTTTTCTTGGATGAACATAACATCTTGGAGGTCTTCCAGTCAGGTTTCAAGACGATGCATAGCACGGAGTCAGCCCTGTTACGCATTTCTAATGACATCCTCCTGGCAAATGACTCTGGAGACCACGTGTGTCTAGTTTTATTGGACTTAACTGCAGCATTTGATACAGTGGATCACAGTATTCTGCTGACTCGTTTGCAGCACTTGGTGGGCATTGGCGGCAGTGCTCTTGAGTGGTTTAGGTCCTATCTAGCTGACAGAACCTTTTGTGTCAGCCTTGGCTGCTCTGAGGCACACACTGCTCCCCTGTCATGTGGTGTTCCACAGGGCTCAATTCTGGGGCCTCTGCTGTTATCGCTGTATCTGCTCCCATTGGGTTCCATCTTAAGGAAACATGGTATTCCCTTCCACTGCTATGCAGATGACTGCCAGATCTATGTCCCACTGAGCAAGAAAGACACCTTATCATTAAGGCCACTCCTATCCTGTCTGGAAGAAATCAAAACCTGGATGGCACAAAATTTCTTGAATTTCAACGAAAAGACAGAGGTGATATTGTTTGGTCCCAGTGGCCCTTGTACATTCCATCCTGTAGACTTGGGCCCCCTGTCTCCTTATCTGAAATCAACGGTCTCAAACTTGGGCCTTAAACTGGACAGTGATTTCAAACTCGATCTGCAAATTGGTGCCGTTGTTAAATCCAGCTTCTTTCACGTTAGACAGCTGGCCAAAATAAAACCTCTCCTCTCACATGAACACTTTGAGACAGTAATTCATGCCTTTGTCACATCCCGGCTCGATTACTGCAATGCCCTTTACTTTGGAGTCAGCCAGTCCTCCATTAAGCGCCTTCAGCTGGTCCAGAATGCCGCTGCTCGCCTCTTGACTGGTACTCGTAAGAGGGAGCACATAACTCCTACTCTGGCATCCCTTCTCTGACTCCCCATTCATTTTAGAGTTCTTTTCACGATCCTCCTCTTTGTATTCAAATCTCTGAATAATCTCGCGCCACCTTACCTCTCTGAGCTCATCCGCCCCTACACACCTGCCTGGCGCCTCAGGTCTGTGGACCAGACTTTGTTAGAAGGAGCAAGAACTATGTTTATGTTGCTGGTCCCTCTCTCTGGAATGACCTCCCACTGAACATTCGGCAAGCCTCCTCGCTGCCCATCTTCAAAGCCCTCCTCAAAACTCACTTGTATTCTTTGGCATTCGACTCAGCATGACTTGGATTTGTTCTTGATTTTACTGTTTGGTGCTTTCTACCGCCTTTTATTACCGATTTGTCTTACTGTTTATTGTGCATGTTAAATTGCTCCATGTACAGTACTTTGTATGCAGCGATTGCTGTTTGAAAGTGCTCTATAAATACTGTTGACTTGATTGGCTGAAGTCCTGATGGTTCTTGGTTATCACACCTGTTGCTAGCGCAGACTTTTTTCTGGCTTCATTTGGCCATACAAGTATGTTTAGATTTTTAAACACCATTGTACATTTGGCTCTAAAAAAAACTATTCGTTTATTCATCACATGTACTAGAGGTGACGCATTACTTGATGGAGACACGGCACAGATGATCGAAGACAGTTCCACCCACCGAGAGCGTCTAACTGTCGGAAGAATGCAGGATTCTGATCCAGTGATTGGCAGCAGTGTGATATCTTCGGTGAAGGAGCCAGAATGGCAAAGAACTGCCGGTAAGTCTCGATCTGTGCGGTCAGTAGTCAATGACTGTTTTGTTAAGCGCTTTGTTACAGCTGCCGCTGTTGTGAAAGCGCTATATAAATTGTCATGTATTGTATTGTAATGAACGAAAATGTGTTGTCTCGTAAGACTTGCAGCCTGTGTTCGGGAAAGGCAGATGCTACCTTGCTACTAGAGCTCATGTTCCTCTTACGGGTTATTTTCTTTACTTTTAGACCCTCCAATATCCTATGACATCAACTTTATTGAGCCCTCCCATCAGAAGAGATCTCAACAGAAACGCTCATTCAAGTTGACCACGCAGATCTCCAGTCCCACAGGCAACGACGAGGATTCCATCTCAAAAGTGCTCGACTGGTTTAACCGCAGCACTGACGGCAGCGATTGGCTGAATGGCAAAATTCACAGAAACCGTGAGACGCATGTGCTGGGAAGTGAGAAGATCTTAAAGAAAGACGTTGCAAGTATTCGAGAGAAGGAATCAGTTGAAATCACGACAGGTCAGTCAGAAGGACCGGCCAACGAGATGTTGATCGATGCGAAAAATGTTGACGGAGAAAGCCACGACACCTCTGAAATGAAATCATTTGGGGAGAACACGAAAAAATACCCCCAAACCATGACATCCACAACACCCGGAGACATCGCCGTGACAAGAGAAGGAAACGAGAAGACGCCAAACATTCATTCTGGCGTATTCGATGATAAGGTAACCTACGTTGCAAATGTGGTGAATGGAAGTCAGCATGTGGGATTGAAACATGACCAAGAGTTGGAGAGTTTTGACTTGGGGAACCCTGATAGTATGACTGCTCATCCCCAAGTAGCGGAGAGAAAAGGTTCAGATGTTGAGCTTTTATTTGTTGAGCAACTAGCGCCAAAATCAACTCTGTGGTCTAGTCCAGAGTCCCAGATCTCTTTAGGTCAACCAGAAACGCTTCACCAGTCTATAGATCTCCCAAGTCCACAGTCAGAGAAGATCCATTTGTCTCAAAGCCGCCATTTTCAAGACCTCAAGACTTGTGGAAACGATGGAGAGAACATCTGCACAACACCCGGGAATTCCAGCGAAGACCATGCGCAGTCACCCAAAACCAGAGACGCAGATAGTCCTCATTCCCCCAAAAGACAAAACCATCCTCGGCAAGAAAGCACAGCAGCGAAGATCAAGCAGCTCAAAATGTTCTGGGAGCAGGAGGCAAGCAAGCCCTCGTTTAATGGTAGTAAACCCAAAGGGATGCGGGGCGCAAAGCTGAACAAGAGGTTCACGAAATCAGAGTTTGACTTGCGGGCCATTGCCAACAATTCAGGCAGTGACGGGGAAGACTCCAATAGAGGTGATTCGACTGGTCTGCCTCTAAATCAGAGAATAGATAAAATTTCGCCCACACTTGACAGGAGCCGGGCACAGTTTAGCAGTCTGCTGGAGTTCTGGGATGACGCCACCACAGACTCAAAGCCCAAAGGCCTCAAAAGACAAGTCAATACTCCGCCACAACCTCAAGAGTTACATGATTCTGAGCCCGAGCCACGCCACTTGTCTCCCGTTGAAACAACTCGTGTTGCAGTCAATGACAACAAAAAGAACCTGCCAGAGTCGGGTCTGCCGAAAGAACCTAAAAAGACCTTGAAAGACTCAAGCAGGCAAGAAAGAGATGCAAGACCACCACCAACTCCAACTAAGGAAGCTCGTTCTTCCAGGAAACGAAAGGATAGTTTCAGTCATTCCAGCAGTCGCGGTAGGTCTATGCGTCGAGCCGCCAGCATGTTCTCACTCGTTGATCCGGAAGAATCGACGCTCAAGATCCATGTCAGCCCCGTCGACTCCCAAAGCAGGAAGCAGAGCGGCGATCGCGCTCGGGGCATCAAGCGGGCCTCTGATGGACCAAAGACACCCCTCGCCAGGGCCTTCGTGCCCCAAGACTACAGCCACTACTTGGGGCTGGCCAACGAGCCGGGTACCCTGCCACCAGAGGAGGAAGGTTTTGGTGGACCTATGAGGACCAGCACTCCAACAGGCTCAGAGGAGCGAAGATTCAATCAGAGCACCAGAATGAGTCCGCCTTACGCGTCGATAAATAACAAAAGCACAGATGCTGATAACGAGTCACCTATAACCAGCACGTCCGAATCCTGGTCCAACTCGAGGAACATTTTTAAATGTAAGCGATATCCATCGATCCGTGTTCTATTCTGCTTATTTTATCAAGTCCTGTCAAAGGAAAGAATCTGTCAATGACGGGGCACGTGCTGTCTCTTCCAAAAGTATTGGAACGGCGAGGACAATCCCTTTGTTTTGTTTTTTGTATACTGAAGACATTTAGATGTTAGATTAAAAGATGAATATGAGAGAGCAGTTCAAAGGTCCAGCTTTTATTTCATGGTATTTGCATGTAGAGGTTTTAAACACCTCAGGGTGGAGCACCTTTTGTTAGACGCCACCCACTTTTCAAGTGAGCATAAGTATGGGAACGGACATTATTAGATGGATTTGAAATGAATGAGATTTAATATCTGGTGGCATAACCCTTACTTGTGTGAACTTCATCCAGCCTGTGACAAATTAACTTCACCAGACTGTTGCATTCTTCTTTTGAAATGCATTTCAACGTGCCTCATGTACAAAGACTTGGGTGGCTTTCATATTAAAACAGCATACGACCCAAATCCAGAAAAAGTCGCATGCACCCACAAAGAAAAATCCAGATGCATTTATCTGTATGTGCGGATGAATCAAATCAATTTCCTCTCATACATCTCAATCGATGCAGAATCGTTGGAGTAGGAGACTCCTCGCTCTCCACGCCCCATATGAATATGCAAATTAATACAAGTCGATGTTTTAACTGAAAACATCCACATGTAAAATCAAACTATATCCCCCGTTGTGTTGGTAGTGTTGTTTTGAGTAATTGTCTTTATTGCTTGATGAAGATTCTTCCGATGAGATGTATTTTTCTGTAAATGACCAGACAAAACGGTTTTGTAGACTTTAGAACTCATTCTGCTACAGCCATCGTGAGTTACATCGCCATAAAGACTAGTGTGCCCGTTCCAGAAGCATCCATGTAAGCCCAAGTCACGACTTGATCTCCACCATGCCTCACAGATGAACTGGTGTGTTTTGGATCATTCCAAAACGTTTGTGTGTCATATCTGTACTTGTCTGACAAATCCTATCTGGCCTTCCAATTCGTTTTTCCCCCTGTTCTAATTGACAAAAACATAAGAGAAGCAATATGAAAACTGAGTTGTCATGAAAATGAAGCTACAATATCTCTGTTGAAACATTTGTTAAACAAACACATGGCACTTTACTGTATCCGTGTCTGTGTTATCTTTGTTTGCCAAGGTTAGTCTCTTGTCAAAACTCTTTGATGTTTGGCTTGAGGGTTGGGAAAGTTCTTCAGGCACACCAGTAATGCTAACATTTTCTTTCTTTCACTCTGTTGTTTTACAACATTAAGCACAGTTGTCATTTCTTTATTACTTGTCCAGTATGATCGAAGCAACTGCAAAGGACTTCATCCGCGCTGGCTCTGACAATTCCTAATAACACAGTCGGATGTTATTCACTTCACCTGCTTTATGGAGACCTGCCTCTTGTTTCAGTTTTTCCAAATGAGTGACTTCCAAATGAGTGACTTCCTTGCATTAACATAATCCCGTAACAAATTGTGCACTGTCGAAACAACTGCTGTGAACAAGCTAGCTGGCAGTGAACTAAGCACAATCGAATCAAGCTCGTCCTATATTTGAAATCACTGCTTCGAGTCATACATTTGCACGACCTTTTTACCATTGCCAGGCAAAAATGATGAGGAGGAGGAGAACCCGGTGAGGAAAGCGCTGCGGCGAGCAGAGGCCCGGCCTAAAGGTCTAGCTAAAAGTATGGAGGACCTGGCAGGATCTTTATCACCAAGTGAGCATCATCATCATCATCATCCTCACTGTTTTTTTCTTCCATTTAATTACACTTGCATAACTTAATCTTCTCTGACAGGACAAGAGAGAAGACCAAAGCTGAAGACTGACACGAGGCAAATCGGTGACGGTAACCATCTCATATATCGTAAATATTTAGGGCTTGTGTTTAATTTCTTCACCTTGCTCTACCTTTTTACTGTGTCGTAGGTGCCACGGTGCTCCCTCCTTCTCGCTTGTTTTTAGGCCACGCGCACCTAAAGAAGATGAGCAAGTCTGTCCCCTCGTTCTTGCAGAGGCAGGTAAAAAGAAGCGCGGTGTTGGCATGCTCCTTGCACATCCCTGCATGCATGACTCTCCATGCATGATGCACCACGTGTATGTTGCAGGATGACAGCCCCATTTACGAGGACATTTTCCACCCGATGGACTACTCCTTTGACTTGGCTTCTGTGTCATCTGTATGTCTCACTCACTGCTCCATGAAACGCTTACACTAACTGTGCTTGCTATTATGCTTAACTGTATTTTCCGCACTAAAAGGTGCACCTAAAAGCCTTCCATTTTCTTAAAACCTCACAGCGCGCCTTAAAATCTGATTCTCCTTGTTTATGGTCGTTCTGGCAATTTTTTGACCCCAAAATTGCTCCTTGCTCGAGACATGCTGACAATGCAGAGTTCCAAACTGAAGGCGATTGGGTTGCGCAATTGAACACGGAAATAGAGCAGCGGCAGGAGAGTTCAATGTTAACCAGTCAATGTTATGACTTGCTGTTGGTTAAGTGAACTGTGTCGCTGCTTTATTAAATCCGTTTTACTGACATCTGATCGTTCCGTTAGTGTTTCCTTGAGCGTAGCGCCATCTGGTGTGTCTCATAAAGCGGTGCGCTCCAATGTATGGAAAAACCCTACAAAATAGGCCATTCATTGAAGGTGCGCCTCATAATCCAGTGCGCCTTTTAGTGGGGAAAATACGGGACAAGTTCTGCCGAATGTGATGTTCACAGGCGGAGTTCACTGTTGCTAACAGAAACTGCAAACTCACCCAAAAACCGAAACTCACTACTAGTTGCAAAGATGATCTTGTGTTACTTCACCCAGTCTGCATCAGACCCTTTTTTTTATTTTTATTTTGTCTGAAACTTGTCTTCCCTTGAAATGAAATTGTCACATACAGAGAGCTGAAATTCTCTTGTGTGTGCTGGCTGGCAGTTCAGCGGCAGTGTGATGACCATGGAGAGCGGTGACTTTGGCAGCGTGGACGTGCAAGGGAGCATCCAGTTCTCCATCAACTATGTGCAAAAGCTCCGAGAGTTCCACATCTTTGTGGCCCAGTGCCGAGACTTGGCGGCAGCTGACCCCAAGAAAGGCCGCTCAGACCCGTGAGTCCTGTCGAGGAAGCATTTTTAACGTAGACTCTTATCTCAGAGTCTCGGAAGTCTGGGGTCCACATTGTACAGTATATGGCTGTTTTTGATTGGTCCCAACCACAGCGGTATTCACAAGCGGGTGTTGTGCAATTTCGCAACTGGCAAAATGAGCTATAAACCACCAGCATAGCAGACAATATCACATTTGATTGGATATTTCTTATCATCATCTGAAACTAAATTAAGGCTTCACTGCGGCCGGGTAGCAAATTACATTGGAGTCTTGATGGATTTGAGTGTAAAATGAAAAACAACTTTTATCTTTCATGTGCAATGTCATGAGGGAATATAATTAAGTTTTAAACCCATTTGCCAACAGAATAGTGCTTGATGTGTTGTCACATCACCAAAGAGTTTAAATGGAAACCCAGAGAGCTTCCTTATGAACTTTCTAGATTGTGGCTCTCCAAAGTGAAATCATGTTTGAAGCAGTTGATTATATGCCAACGTTGGACTCCGTCAGCCGAACTATTTTCCAATTGTCATCGATTCTGTATATTTGAAACTAAATACCTTTTCGGGAGGCACAATGGTCGACAGCCTAGCACGTCCGCCTCACAGTGCAGAGGTGCAGGGTTCGATTCCGGCACTGGCCTTCCTGTGTGGAGTTTGCATGTTCTCCCCGGAACTGAGAGGGTTTTGTCCGGGTACTCCAGTTTCCTCCCACATTCCAAAAACATGCATGGCAGGCTGATTGAACGCTCTAATTTGTCCCCAAGTGTGAATGTGACTGCAACTGGTTGCTCGTCTATGTGTGCCTTGCGATTGGCTGGCAACCAGGTCAGGGTGTCCCTCGCCTCTTGCCCGAAGACAGCTGGCATCGGCTCCAGTATGCCCCCGACCCTTGTGGGGATAAAGCGGATTAGAAAATGGATAGATTAAAAAAATTCAATAAAATTCAAAAACATGAAACATATTTTTTTTAAAAAACAAGAATTTTTCAACGGTGAAAATGAATATTTTACAGCAGTTCAAAATGGTGGGGGACACGGGTACCTGATGGTAGCCAGCTGCTATTCCTCATGTGATAAAGAATTTTAGCTCCCAACCAAATTTGTGTGCGTGTGTGCTTTTCCCAGCTATGTCAAAAGTTACCTTGTTCCTGACAAAATTCACCTTGGCAAAAAGAAAACATCTGTCAAGAAAAAGACACTTAATCCGACTTTCAATGAGATCCTCAGGGTAAGTGGACACAGAAACGCACTTTTCCCATATTTAATCTCCACAACGTAATAATATCTACAGCACATTATTATTGTTATTGTCATTCATTTGCCCCCACGTGGTTTTTCAGTATCACGTGAGCAGCGAGTATCTCAGGACCCAGACGCTGGTTCTGTCTGTGTGGCACCATGATACGTTTGGCCGAAACAACTTCTTGGGGGAGGTGGACACGGACCTCTCCAAGTGGGACTTTGACCACACCCACATGAACGACTTGCCGCTCAGAGCCAGGGTAGAATGCACACACAAGCACACGTATATCCACAGACGCAGTGGAAGCTTGCCCATTTCGAAAGAATTATTTTAAATAATTGTTATTTCTGGTCTGAAAGCTAACTCAAAATGTCTAAACTCGTATGGCCGCAACACAGTTTAAAAAACAAACAAACTATATGCAGTCAGTCCCCTTCAGCCGCTTGGTGCTCATGACCAGGATCTTACGTTGATCCCTTCTCCGGTACTTGTGCGCGATCTTGTGTTGAGACCCAAAAGTACACGTCACAAATAGAAAATCTTTTAATATAGCTCCAACAATTTTCAGGAATCTTGCAGTCTCGTGCTTGTTTTGTCTTCTGTTTTAGACAAGAAGAACTCTGACGCCTTCAAGTGGGCGAGGAGAGATGAGAGTGGCTGTACGCTTCCTGCCCAAGGTCATTCACAGTGAAGGTACCGGTATTATAAAATCATCATAAAAAGTAAAGTTTTCCTTAAAATGAGACATCAGATTTTTTTTTTCCCCTCGTCCATTTAGGTTTTGTCATGATTTTCCCCCCCCATCTTGCTTGCTGGACATGACATTGTCCTATGTCCAAATTTAGTCAATTTTTCCCCCCCACATCTATACTCGGTCCCCCACGTGGGTCTGATATTTTTACAAATTGTTGACCAATCTGAAGTGTTTAGAACAGCTACCCAACTTTCATGATGCACTGTTAAATGACAATGACGGCTACTGGTTATTTGATATCCAAAATTTGACCCTGTGGGTTCTCCAGGGTTCTATTGTATTTTTCTTAGACTACCGGTAATCTATTTTGTTCTAAGATTTTGACAGGCTCTGCAGTTTGGTGTCATCAAAATGTTGTGACATCTCATTAAATTTTGTACAGTCGACCAGACCGAGGAAAGCTCGCTCACAAAATGATCAAACCTAGCTTTCATCTGAACACTGATGTTGTCCATAATCTTGTCGAACATTTGTTTTCTCTCATCTCTGACCGACTGATTTCTTCCGCTGTCGTTTCGGCCAAGTGTGCTGCATTTCTGCTCAAATCGCTCATACAGTGTGTTAAAGTCCCGTCTCATGGTGTCGTGGGTTCGCGCACAACAATATCCAATGTCCGTGACTTTGTTGTGCAGCACTCTAAAAAGTGCATCGGTTTCACTGAAAATGCCATCATTAAAAAGCATGTCGATGCTTTTGACAGCCATCGATCATATCCAGTGACCATCATTTGAGTATCATTGTCCCAGCGATTCTGTTCATAACCTTTATGGACAGAATTTCTAGGTGCAGCCGAAGCGTTGAGGGGGTCCGTTTTGGGGGCCTCAGTATTGCATCCCTGCTTTTTGCAGATGATGTGGTGCTGTTGGCTCCTTCAAACAGGGCTCTCCAACTCTCACTGGAGCATTTCGCAGCCGAGTGTGAAGCGGTTGCGATGAAGATCAGCACCTCCAAATCTGAAACCATGGTCCTCAGTCGGAAAAGGGTGGAGTGCCCCCTCCGGGTCGGGGAGGAGATCTTGCCCCAAGTGGAGGAGTTCAAGTATCTTGGGGTCTTGTTCACGAGTGGGAGCAGGAGGGAGCAGGAGATCGACAGGCGGATCGGTGCAGCGTCTGCTGTGATGCGGACGTTGTATCGGTCTGTCGTGGTGAAGAAGGAGCTGAGCCAAAGGGCGAAGCTCTCAATTTACCGGTCGATCTACGTTCCAACCCTCATCTATGGTCACGAGCTATGGGTTGTGACCGAAAGAACGAGATCCCGGTTACAAGCGGCCAAAATGAGTTTTCTCCGCAGGGTGTCCGGGCTCTCCCTTAGAGATGGGGTGAGAAGCTCGGTCATCCGGGCGGGGCTCAGAGTCGAGCCGCTTCTCCTCCACATCGAGAGGAGCCAGATGAGGTGGCTTGGGCATCTGATTCGGATGCCTCCTGAACGCCTCTCTGGTGAGGTGTTCGGGTCATGCCCCACCGGGAGGAGACCCCGAGGAAGACCCAGGACACGCTGGAGAGACTATGTCACCCAGCTTGCCTGGGAACGACTCGGGATCCCCCGGGGAGAGCTGGGCGAAGTAGCTAGGGAGAGGGAAGTCTGGGCTTCCCTGCTAAAGCTGTTGCCCCCGTGACCCGGCCCCGGATAAGCGGTAGATGATGGATGGATAGATGGATGTCCCAGCGATCGGGATCATATGTTTGTGCTACTAGTTTTTTAACACCGCCGTTTTCTCCAACACTTCCAAGACATACGCAGCTACAGCAGGGGCTCGCCTATCATCACTTACGTCATCAAATCCTAAGAATGCTTCCATCACCACAGTCCACTTCACTTTTGGCTACATAGCGCAAAATAACAGAGATCTGTGCTTTGTTTGTGATATCCGTAGTCTCGTCCAACTCTGTGGCAACAAATGGGGCAGCATTGATCTCCCTTTTTAGATCATTTATTATCAAGCATATCAAGATATCCTTTATTTGTCCCACACTGGGGAAATTTACATTGTTCTGTATTCTATTTGACAAGCCAGAAAACACAGTGGATGAGTCCAAATGTCTAGCTAACCTCTCATCTTTCTCAGCAAAAGCATGTCATAGTTCTACATAATCGCCACGATTAGAAGAGCTTGCCCTCTCGTCGTGACCACGAAGTGCCAACTCCCGTTTAGCGAAAAAGCAGGTTGCATGAATGATGTCTTTCACAATCTCTCGGTTTTCCCTTACCTTGGCATTGCGGATGCTAACGTTGAGCCTCCGCTGTTCGTTCAATGCCAAATCGATCCTTGCGCTTTTCATGTCACAATATCCCGTGTTAGTCCAGACATTGTCACAAGTTGAGAACAAAAGGCAGGGAAAACGGTAAAGACGGGTTTTCGAAGGACAGCCACATCACCGTTCTTTTCGGCTGTACCACTCCGTTTGAAAAGTTGTCCGGGCTGTCCCGTAGTTTGAAGCAAACCTTTTCGCTCCGGCGTTGGTCTACCCGTGTTAATCACGTCCACTTTTGACTGAAAGTCCAGTTTTGAGAAGTTTTTAAGCTTCGATATATAATCATTTTCTTCCATTCTGGCTGTCCGACGTAGCAAATTTTAAAAAGAATCGCACAGAAGAAGAGCGCAACGTACCCGTTTGCTCACGTACGCCCTCTTAATTGCGGCAGAGAACGATCTGCCGCAACCTGTGCCTTTTCACTGCGGTTTTATTTCCCAATCAGCAAATCTAAATATGTCACAAAAACATTTAACTTTTGGTTTAAAAACATTAGCCAGACTTGGGAAAAGCAGGTCAAATAAATGTATCTGCAAACGTTATAGTGGCGACGTGCAGACGTACGGCAAGCAGCACGTGCCAGTTGCATGTATCAACCCAGTTTGTGATGATTGCGCATTCAGAGGTGCGGTTACTACAGTGGACAGCTTATCAGGTTACGGGTTATCATTATTTGTGCATGAAAGGGTTCAAATAGTGTCTCCCTCTCTCGCTTTAGCTAACGACGCTCCCACCACAGGAGAGATTCATATCTGGGTGAAAGAATGCAAGAGACTGCCCTTAATCAGAGCCACCATCGACCCTTACGTGAAATGGTACGCACTGCACAAGTTGGAAATCTTTAGCGCTGATGTCCAAATGTATTGACTCCTTTCTGGCGCCCATTCCAGCTTTGTGCTGCCCGACACGAGCCGCAAGAGTCGTCAGAAGACGCGCGTGCTGAGGAAAACGGCGGATCCAGTGTTCAACCACACCATGGTATACGACGGCATTAGGGAAGTGGACCTCGCCGAGGCCTGTGTGGAACTCAGCGTCTGGGACCGGGACAAGCTGGCCAGCAGCCTGCTGGGCGGAGTCAGGCTCGGAGCTGGCACGGGTACTGCACTTGAACACAGTCGAGTACATGGAGGCGAGGTTATTTTGATGAACAAAAACTACAGAGAGAACTTAAACTAACATTGAAAAACTATTTTGTGAATGAAATAAAACTAAAAAAATGCTTTTTAAAAAACGTACAATAACTGAAACTACATAGCTATTACCATGCTAACAAAATGGCATCAGATTTCAGGAAAACGATTACTTTGTCGAATGTACGAAATACCAAATGTTTTTTTTCATGCTTTTAAAAAAAATTATTTTGTTGAATTGTGACATAAAATATTTCATTTCAGATTTTCTAAATTTACTTTAGGGTGGACCGTTGGCCCAGTGGTTAGCACATCGACCTCACAGTGCAGAGGTCGTGGGTTTGATCCCGGCGTCGGCCTTCCTGTGTGGAGTTTGCATGTTTTCCCCAGGCCTGCATGGGTTTTCTCCGGGTGCTCCGGTTTCCTCCCACATTCCAAAAACATGCATGGCAGGCTGGTTGAACACTCTAAATTGTCCCGCAGTGTGAGTGTGAGTGCGAATGGTTGTTCGTTTCTGTGTGCCCTGCAATTGGCTGGCAACCAGTTCAGGGTGTCTCCTGCCTACTGCCCGAAGAAGGCTGGAATAGGCTCCAGCACCCTCCGCAACCCTTGTGAGGAGAAAATGGATGGATAGATTAACCTTTAACCATGCACTTGGAAGTCCATGTTTTTAACCCCCTGGGACAAACACAAGCCAGACAGGCAAGGGCGTGTTTCCATCGGTCGTCGGTGAAATGGGTGTCCGTCAGTGACGGACTAAAAGCTCTGTTGGCACACCCACAGACGAAAATCCACCTCCATCAGTGCTTCGTCCAACATTTTTTTTTTGGAAGTTTGCCCTCATTCGTCAGAAAAACGGGCATCCGTCAGTGACGGGTTGATGGAATGTTCACCTCTGGAAGTTATTTTTATTCTTAACATAGTTATTTGTTGTTACCTAGTCACAGAAGGAATAATGGTGCTAGTAGTACTTATACCCGTCGTAATTTGTGGTTAGTATTGTCTTTAGTGACCACCTCCAGTGTGCAGTGCGAAGAATGGAAACAACATATTTTTTGACTGTACTGAATCATGAAATTCATCTTACAAAAAAGATTCAATCTCTCTTCAGGAAGGAGTTACGGCTCGGCGGTGGACTGGATGGACTCCACTCCTGAGGAGGTGGCGCTCTGGGCGCGCATGGCGGCGTGGCCCAATGAATGGGCAGAGGCCGTGTTGCCGTTGCGTATGATGAGCTCGGCCAAAACGGCCTTCAGATAAGTTGACGTCGACATTTTGCTTGCAACGCAGCTTTCCAAAGTAACATTTGAAAATCCTTAAGCCAAAAGCCATCACGACTTCTTGATGGGATTCCTTTTCGATCATTTTTCAGCGGGGCCAAAGATGAACAAACGAGAACCAGGGAGCTTAAAAAAATGTTTAACACAACTCCCTCATTTTAATGTGTGAAAGTCATTCACTCCCAACAAGAGGCCCATTTGTCGATCACGTGTTAAATCGTTGAATGAATGTGTCATTGTCGCCTGTGTATTACTGCAATTTTCACCTTGGACACGCACTGATGCAACTCTTGCATGAAAGCATCCTTTCAACTCGGCACACAAGTTGCTTTTTACAAGCGCGGCCGTAGCCCGGGATAAAGTCCCCACTTTTTGTGTATGCAAATGGATAACCGGTTGTGCAAAGTGGCAAACAAATACGGTCCACATTGTAAAAGTTGTAATGACCACGACTCTGGATGGATGTCTTCTGCTTTCATGACGACTCCTGAAGCTTCTTTCAACTACAAGTACAGAGACATAAACCAAACTGGAAAACCATGATTTTCTGTCCTAACACTGTCCATTATTTTAAGGGATTAAAAAAAAAATAATACACATACGAAGAAACAAGAAAAGTTTTGCTTGTAAAAATCATCACAAGATAAAATCAACCATAAAAAGTGTATGTTACTGAAAATCGTTTTTTGGAGCACAACCCAAACTTGTGCACTTAGAATAATTTGGTAAGGGGCAAGGGGGGTTAAAAAGTTGTATGTTACTTGGAATTATTTATTTTAGAAAATAACCAAAAGTTGTTTGTCTCATATAATCAAGTTGCAAGTCAAGAAAAAAAATAGCAAAAGTTGCACACTACTTAGATTTGGTGAAAATAAATAAGTTGTAAATGACATGTTTTTGTTTTTTTTAAGTTGTATGTCACTAAGAGTAATTCATTCATTATTATTATTATTATTATTATTATTATTATTATTTATTTTCCAAAGGAACAAAACCTATGTAAGAATAATTACAGGAAAAAAAGTGGGTTATTACTTTTGTTTGAAGATTGAACACAAGTTGTAAAATTCGAATAATTTCCCCAATTTGTTAAAAAATATAACTAATTTTTAGGCAAAAGCTGGATCGAATATTTTTAAAAAAAGAATTAACAAATATAATCATAAAGTTTCAAACCTTTGTACTTTTACCCCTCTGGCGCTTGTTTAATATTTTCCCTGGCTACGGCCCTGTTTACAAGCTATCCAACTTCTGTAGCTCATTGTAACATGACTACATATTATTGCTTTAATATATTGATAGATGTATTGGTTACTGTGAAGCATGGACTATATATAATACAATACATCTATATTGATATGGCGATTTTACAACAGCTGTAGCTGGAACAGAAATTCAGAACCTTTTGCAATTTACTAAAAATAGTCGACACTCTTGGCATTTCTTCAAAACACTTTTTCCAATCGCAGTATTTTCACTTCAATGGTTGCATTTTGACTGCATGCATGTGATGAAAAACATGAATAAAACTTCAACTGACTTTAATTTCTACGTATATATTAGTCATTCTGTACTGTCATCACTTCTTATGTGACACCAAGTATATTTTTGTTGATGTTCACACTAAACTACAGACGTACAAAACATTTCTTCAATTTGCATCTGTTAAAGTTTGCATTTACAAATAAGGTGCTTTTGAATAACCCTGGGGGGGAAGCTAAACATGGTAAATATTCAGAAAAAAAAATATTTAGAATCTAAAATCAGCCAAGATGACGATATTGATGATGACCGCCACCACAAGGTCTCTGTAGGGTCTCGCTGATACACCTGAAAAATGAAAAAATATACACATTGATTAGAATCATCTATACATCCATTTTCTAATCCGTTGATCCTCACGAGGGTCACGGGTGTGCTGGAGCCTTATCCCAGCCGTCTTCGGGCAGTAGGCGGGTTGCCAGCCGGTCGCAGGGCACACAGAGACAGACGAACAACCACCCACGCTCACACTTACACCTAGGGACAATTCTGAGTGTTCAATCAGCCTGCCATACATGTTTCTGGAATGTGGGAGGAAACTGGAGTACCGGGACAAAACCCTCTCAGGCCCGGGGAGAACATGCAAACTCCACACAGGAAGGCCATTGCCGTAATCAAACCCTGCACCTTTGCACTGTGAGGCGGACGTGCTAAGCAGTTGTCCACTATACTTGGTATGTAAGGGCCAAATATGGAAAACATGCAAGGAATTTAGTTTCCCAGTTTCAACCCGTCCAGAGGATCGTAAACAGAGAGGGAGACAGAACGAAAAGCCGACATCTTAGATGTGCAAGGAAAAGAATAAGGCACAAATTCAGTTACTGACGACTTCATACCAATGGCTTTTTTTTTCTAAATAAAGATGCATACATTCTTACCATGAGAAGCTGTGTTAGTTTGAAAATCTGAAAAGAAAAATATTTAAAAAAAAGACATGAACTCAAACACAATGTGGGTGAATAAAAAGACGTTCTATTCCAGTCGCCATTTGTGGCCAACTTCCCTTTTTTTTTTTTTTTAATGTTTAATTAGCCTGCTGCACATTCCCTGACAGTATTCCCTCACTATTTAATTTACTTAACTGCTGTCACACGCATAATAATAATTTGGTACTTAATCACCTACCACGGCAAGCTGGAATTTAGACTTTTTCTTTCTTTAAATGTTTACCCGCTTAGCATATGTTAACCATCACAAGGTGAAGTGAGGCCTTCCATACATTTTCCTGTCTGTGATTCTCAGTGGAAAAGGTTTGGTCATCCCTGGTTTATATGGAGTGCGTGTGTGTGTGTGTGTTGGGTGTCAACATATATTTAAAATACACACCTCTGTTCTTTTTGGCCACCATAATGGGCAGCGAGGTCACTGTCGCGTTAGCCAACACGTCCTCAACCTCTCTTCTTTTTCTGCGGCTACCTGAACAGACCTGTTCAAACCAAACGGAACAAATATGTGTTGTTTTTTTCCTCCAGGGCTTCCCAATTCTGATTTTCAATGTTACGTCCCAGCCTTTGTAGGAACAAAGGTTATTATTTTGCCGGACGGCAAACTAACCATTTGCACCTGTTGAAACCCGTTGCAGCTCCTGTAAAGCGTGTAGTCCTGTATCTATTTAATTAAGCGATGTTCTTCTAAAATGGACGTAGCTTGCTGTGCGGTCGGAAGTACTCGTGGTGTCGATTAAACTTGGCTTTTCTTCACATACAAGATTTTTTAAAAAACGACGACGGATAGCTGGGCGCAAATGTGGCAGGATGGAATGTGTAAAAATCAAATATATCATAAGTAAGTTTCCCTTTGCCATGACAAGTTGCACGATATTTTTCATTTGTCTACTTTGAGTTGGACTCCCATTTTCATTCTGGGTCAAAAGGAACATCTCATTGTAACTTCAAAGAAAATAAATTCTTCATTATTCATACTCATTGGCCCATCCGTACAGTATGTTAGCCAGCAGGCTAAATTCCTCCTTCAAGGAAAATGACGTAAGACAGGACTGAAATTGGAAAATTCCTCAAACAATGTAAAAAAAAAAATTGGAATAATAATCAGCATGTTCGCTATTTTGTCGGACCATGTTAGCTAGAACAGCGGTCCCCAACCTTTTTTGCCCCACGGACCGGTTTAATGCCAGACGATATTTTCAAGGACCAGCCTTTGAGGCCGGATAAATACAACAAAATGATGTGTAATGACCGCCATGAAAACTGGTATTTTCGAAACGTAATCAACACAAATCCTGACCCGAAGAACGTCCTATCTGGCCGTAACGCTGTCTCGTCACTGTGGTAACGTTTAAACGTGCCTTCAAAATAAGATGCTGTACACCGCAGATAAAAAGTGCATGAAAAATACGGGCTAGGTGCGTAGGAACCTCCCGTTGAAATAGATCCATAATTTAGGTGGGACTCCTGATACTGTCTATTAAATGTGGCCTTTTTTCTTGAAAGTTGTAGTCGTTCTGTCTCCTGGCTGGGCCTTTTCCCCTTCCCCCCCAAAAAAACTTTCCAAGACCTTTGTTTTTAACTCATTTTGCGAGCACCTGGGTTTCATTTTAGCGGTAAATTTCCTCAGTGGGGGACAAATAAAGGATATCTTATCGTAACCTATCACCTGACCGAGAAATGCGCCTCAACCCGCGTCAAGAGTGATATACTGTAGTTGTATGTAACAGAGAAGTCGGTAAATTTTCAAAATAATACATCGTTCAGATTCCGAAATGAATAAAACGGAAGTAATGTAAGTTATTTATCCTTTCTCTGCGGCCCCGTACCAAAAGACCTACGGACCGGTACCGATCGGCGACCCGGTGGTTAGGGACCACTGAGCTCGAAGGCCACCGACTGATTAATGGAAATGAAGCCATCAGAGGCTAGCATTCGGGAGGAAAGGGAACAGCTCCATTGTCACGGAAGAGAAGATCAACGCGTGTAACAAAAGGGAAAGAAACATGAACCGCACGCCATGCGTGTCTGCTCATTTGTCGATATGTTACCTAACAGGCTTCAGGGTGAAGTTTCATTCGGAGGCTCACCGGTTTTAGAGCCTCACAGGCGGACACTTCACACAGCCTCGTGACACAGTGTAGGTAGAAAGTGGACACGGTTCGATTCTTGTGCTCCACGAATCGAAAGGCCTCAAAGGAAAAGTGCGCCTCCTGGGATTCACCATTAAGGATGATCTCGGTCTGGTCGTCACGTGTGCAGCTGGGGGAGGACATAGCGGGTGTGTATGTGTGTGAGAACGGCGAGATCATAATGCGTACCACTCTTTAAGCGCAAAGCCATCGTCCGCTCACCCGATAAAAAGGTCGTAGAAGGAATCGAAAGCTGGGTAGGGGCTTGTGGTGGCGTAGCATCGATCCAGCAGCACGTTGAATCTTTCAAACAGATCCGAGAGCACTTGTCTTTTTAGTTGTCTTTCGAGACGACATGAAAGCTTTGAGAAGATGACGGGCACCTGTCTGTTAAATTGGAGGCTCGGACGGCGACGTAGATTTTGGTCTTCAGTTGGAGTCCCGTTGTTGGTATGGTCAGAGCGTTTTGGAATTGATCGTCCTGACCAATCAGAAAAGGATCCAGTTAGAGTTAAAAAGTACCAAAGGTTAAAATATGACGGCAAGAATGGATCAGAAAAGTGATTGTGAGTTTCACACACAGATTGGACAATATGGTCAGTGCTTGAACCCGGAAGCTTCCGGAATGCCTTTCATAAGCAAAGTGTTAGGGCTTCACTCTCTTCTCGACACCGCATTCAAAAGGAACCAGTTGGGTTGGCACTATTTCAAATGATTCCCTGCCAAGTTGTCCGACGGGGCAGAGACTAAAGCTGAGCTCACACCTCACAATTTTCAGTCTCGGGCTGAAAAGCAAAAGTCTTAAGGACGTGTTAGAGTTTGACATATTCTCCATCGCTGAATGCAAGCCGTTTTAGACGTCTCTTTTTTTTCCCTAGTCTTGGGTTTACGACGACATCAAACATGTCTGATATCATCACAACTATTTCTGGCCTTGTGGTGACATGAAACAACCGATAGATGAGCTCAAACAAAACCAGAAACCTTGCAAACAATCCGAGAGCAACGTGGGCGAAGGGGGGAAACGCCATCAAAAACGTTTTTCGTTGCAGCCAAAAGCTTTTCCTCCATTTTGCGGGTTTCCAGTATCTCCCCGGTGCAACAAGGAAGTCCCTTGGTTTGTTTTTCAAATTGGTCTCATTTGTCTTCTCATGGGGCACTTCTTACCGTCGTCAAATTTTGACAGGATTATCGTTAGTTTCACGTGTTATCTTCTTGTCAATGTACCCTGCATTTGTCGGCAGTGTTCCTTGACTTCTCGCGCCCGAAGTCAACTCAAATAGGCTGCAGTTCCTCGCGACCGAGTGCTACGGAAAATGGACGGACGGATTTGATCCTGACAAGGCGAGCATTCGGGCACGTCGCCTGACTTTCCCCACCGGGCTCCAGCTTGCCCCACGACCCGAACACGGTCACGAGCGCAGCAAACGGATGAGTCAGCTGTAAAATCCAGATCCGCTCTTACTTCATATAACTCCAAGCTCAACGTGCTGATGAAGCTGCCGTTGTTGTCTTTAATGGCCACATTCACACCAGCTCTGTATATAATTAAAAAAAAACAAAAGAGAGAGAGGGGTTTGTGACATAGAGACCCACAAAAGCGGCACGGTGCCACGACGCACCCCCACTCACACGCCCAGCTCAGTGTTGTTGATGATATATTGCATGGGGTAGAGGCAGGAGAACATGTAGATGAGCTGTGGCCTGTAGCTGATCATGCTGACCGACGGGTCGATGGAGTTGACGGTGCCGGAGATATTGACATATTGGACGTTGGAGAAGTCGGCGAATGCTCCGGTGCCCACTTGATTGATGATCTTCAGAGAAAGGCTTCAGTCAGATCATTGAGCTCGCAAAGTTAAACGACGCGATAACCTACATTAAAGTCATTCCCGCACGACGACGTGGCGCTTTCGTTGATGGGGAAGCTGAATTTCAAGACGGGCGGGTCGACGGCGAAGTCTGCCACGCCGAAACATTCGCCGTTGTTCAACTCGTTATTGAGCACCATGAGGGACTCGTTGTAGAGAGCTTGGTACACGGGGCAAAGGTAGACGCTCAGGTCCATGTGCTCGGTGCCGCAGTACACCATGATGTCGGAGTTTTCTGAAACAAACGCATGTAAGGCTTGGACCTCCTCAACGCACAAAGAAAAAGTGAACAAAGTATACATCCGTGTCGACATACAGTACCTGGCGGTCTGTTTGTGTCACTCGTAACGCACTCAGCTGGTATCTGACCCCGGGCACCTAAGAGACTAAGTTGGCACACAAGCAGCGCCAGCCACATTTTTCTGGACACACGAGACATTACAGCGGAGTGGAGTGCAAACCTCAGTACCCACCTGCTGGGGAAAAGTCATCATTTATGAAAAAAAGAACATTTACTTGGGGTGGGGGGGGGGGGCTAATATTATGAGAAAAACATTCTAACAGCAATTATAGGAGATAAAAGATGCATTTATGAGAAAATGTTTGCAGTTATGGAAAAAAATCTATTTTTATGAGATATCTTAATATCATTAATTCATATCATTTTAAAAATGAACAGGAATTGAATTCTATGAGAGGAAACAAAGCCTTAATTTTTTTCAAGAATAAACTTTTACGAGTCTCAAGTTTGACTGTATTTGTGTAAGGCATATTAGAATGAAGTGAAGAACAAAGTCGCCAGTACAAAATCAGCATTGAAATCGTATAGGTTGTAATTTCACAAGAACAATGTCATGAGAATTTAATTAAAAACGTATACAGTAATACATTGACAGAAAGTAAGGTAAGTAAAATAGTAAAAGGAAAGAGAAATCAGTCATCATTCAACACAATTATGTTCAAGGGAGTAGGAAGAAGTTGATATGACTATTTTCCAAAACTATTTTAATGTTATAAATAATTTTATGATGACTAATAATAATAATTTTAAAAATCATGATGCGTTCTCACCTGTGAATCATTTTGTGCCTTCCAGTCGTCACGCGTATGACTCCATTTATAAAGTCACTCAAAGAGGGCGTGTGAGGGGAATGCACCGAACAATAGTGCAACATGAGCCCCGACTTCCACAGCTTGAATGCATTTTAGTTTTGTTTTTCAATTTCTAAATTTCACCTTTTCTTTCTGGTCAAGGGTGAGAACGACACTGCAAATATACCAGCGCTTTTATACCAGAACACCAATTATACTGCAGGTATTCAACATTTATTTATAAATGGTGTAATTTCAATAACAATCAAAAAGGTGAGTGTCTTTCATAATTGTCCAAAATGCATCCTGTATTTGATTGTTTGTAAGGTGCTATATGTTTAGATCACTTTTTTCCAAGCTTTAATAAGCCAAGGTACATTTTTGATGTGAGCAAAATCTTACAGGATGCCACCAAGCAAAAAGAGAGGTGAAGCGGCAGTCAAACAGGCCAAAATCCAGATGGAAGTCACAGCAAAAAAAAAAAAAGCCTATCATTTGTGGTTCAACCAATTACATTTTTAAAAAATCAGTTTTGATATCACTATTTCCAAAGTTTGAAGCTTGAAAATTGAGATAAAGGCATACTGTAAATGTTGCTTTGGCTTTCAAAGGATTAAGTTGAGGTATAAACATTTCTGCAGAGGGTGCCATTCTGATTTCCATAGTGAGGGCACTCCAGAGTATTCTAGCCTTAACCGAGAATGCTCTAGAACTTGCTTGTTTTTTATTTTTTATTTTTTTCAAGCTATCAGAGTCACCAAAAGACCAAAACGTTACTGGCGTAAGGCTTGCTATGTAGTCATTTCTAAATGTATCATTTCTTCTTCTGGATACAGCAACGTGCCACAGCACGGCGATTTTGGGAAAACGGCTATTCCTCTCTTGTGAGAATGCCTGGGGAAAGGTATGGGCAGTGCAAGCGTTGCATAGCAAAACAACAGCCGCAAACAACGTGATGTGAGAAGGCCATGTCCTCACAACTCTTTTGATGGCGCTTGGCACTTCTCAAAGTTTCGTAACCGACACTCTTTTGTTGCTGCCTCGAGGCTATGCTGATAACTGTAAAGAGAGGAAAGGAAAAAAAAGCAAAATAGAGACTGTTGTGGCTGTTAGGAAAGGCCACACCCATGCGGGAGAGATCCTGTTTTTGGTCTTTGCATCAAGGGCCGTCTAGCTTTACTGCTCCCCTGCGACTGTTGCCACAATGCGCCACTGTGTGAAGAAGGAAGGACGTCTTACAACACATGAGACGGCTCGCCTTGCAAATGCCATTTTTAATGACCTTTGTCATCCATTATCTTTTAGCCCTGCCTTTGGCGTAAGTACGTAACCAAATGTCCCAGAGCAGTAAATCTTGTACCCCTGGGGAACTACAGCTTGCATGTATACATTGAAGGCAATTGAGCAAAAGCACATTTTGTCAAAGAACTCAGAATAGCAACTGTGACCTCATTTTACATGAAGACAAAAGTTTTGGACGACGCCCTGTTTAGGTGCCACGTGGTATCTGGACCACTTGGGAACAAGTCATCCGTTATTTCTAATGATTCCGGGTTTGGTCATCGCTGATTTTCTGGATTTTTTTTTCCTAATTGATTTTGCAGCTATCGATCTCTTACTTTGATATTCATTTTTCTGATGATTTTTTTTGTCCCACCGCCCAAAAATGTCAAAATGCTTCTTTTTTTTCAACCTCTGCAGATTACGACACAATGTTGAGATGTTGGAGACTTACCGTATAAGGTGGTTCATAAAATGAATAAAAATAATTTGCAGCGACATGGACTAACATGAATCGGGGAGCAATAATAACTGTAACGCAACAGATGTGGAGAAACGAGATATTTCCCAGCCATGGTCTTATTGAAAACAAAACTGTATCAGAGATGTAAAGAGTTCTTTTTTTAAGTGTGCATATCTTATTTACTTCATATTTATTGTAAAATAAATACATCCTGATTTAAAATTGAGTGTCTACACAGTTATGCAAGCCCTCATTTTTAGGTCTTTATCTCTTGGGAGAGTGAGACCCCCCCCCCCCCCCCCCCCCATCATGTGATAAAGTGAAAATTGGAAACGATACACAATGAATAAACCAAGAAGGAAGTGTGGTCAAATGAAAAGATAATTTTAAGAAACAATCATTTAATACTGTGATTGGCTGACAGCCTGTTCAGGGTGTACCCCGCCAACTGCCCGTAGACAGCTGACACGCCCCGTGACCCTTGTGAGGATAAGCGGATCAGAAAATGGATGCAATGGATATCATTTAATAAAAGGGGAGATAAAATAACTACGACAGAAGTTTTATCCTTCTTTAAAATTCCATTATTGATACACTTTATTTCAGACAGAATGTGAGGTATTGTTGAATAACTCGTGTCAGTTAGTGTGACTTCCATAAATGAAGGCACGTGACAATAAAGGAATGCACGGATGTTTACAGGGTGCAACATAAATGGACATCTCGAGGGGGACAAACACGCCTCTTCACTGGTGGCACTCGAGGCATGTCCACTCGTCGTCTGTACACTGCATTACGTAACACACAAAACACATAATGCACAAATGGAATGGGAAATATTTAGACTTCAGCCAGGAGATATGAATCATATTGTCAGAACCATAAACAGTGAAACGAAAGAAAAGCCGTTGAGGAAAAAGTGGAGTGCGAAATGTAAACGTAGCCTTTGTAAGTCATGATTCACTTCGCGATGTTGAGATAATACTCTGAATGATCGATGCAAACAGTGAAGTTCGTTTTTTGGGAGGCTCTCATTCCCATGGTGTAAAAGACACACTGATTACTGCGATTTCAGAAACAAAATCTTAAATTGATCGAACGTAAGATGGTAGTCCACTGGCTTCTGTAAATCCGTGTATCCATCCCAAATACACGAGATGCCCCCTCTCTCCCACTCGTTCTGTCTCTCTTGCCACACAAAAAGTTATCGCATTGTAATATGTTATTTTATCATGATGTGATGTGATAGTGGTGTGAAGAGGTGGATTAGGTCACTTTCTACACGTCCCCGATGAAGACCAATATCATATTCATCATGTACTTCTGTCAATCATAGTGACAGAGTGAGCTGTCGAGTTACGGCGAACCTGTGATGAGTAGTTTTCCACAGTTGTGTAACAACGTGACTGCAACGTCATATTATTCCGCCGCCGTTTTGGGGGCGGGTATTTTTAAACCAAAGAAAAGCCTCCCTTGCAAAATGTCCTTCCTCCTTGCGGAAGCAACAGAGAATTACTTTTTTTTCATTGGACCGTCGACGGACACGCATGCGTCGGTGGCCCTGCCTTTCCTTCTCGAGACTTCTGTGGCGGATGTGCTGCGACGTTAAAGGCTACAGAACAAACCAGCTCGTTCTTTTTCCTCTTGGCCATCCAGTCGACGACTCGAAAGTGGGCCCGTCCAGCAACACACCGCAAAGGCCTCAAAGTACGACGACACTTAGTGAAAAGAGGTGAGCACGACCAATTGCATTTATCTTTACTGTTGGCGAGAGTAACTTTCTAAAAGGGAACAAGTTGACGTTATAGAAGTTAAGGTAGTCGACCACGAAGGTTAATAACGGACGAAAATGGCAATTTTGGTCTCATATGTTAAAACTGCGTCGGGGCAAATTGCAATTCGATGGCTACTATTGTTATACTTTAAATGTAGCAACGCACACGTATTGCAATTAATCAATTTTTGTTGCGTACCTGAGTCACCTATGTCTAGCAGTTTTTTTTTTTTTTGCGTGAATGGCGCACGTAATACCCGACTATGGGTCACGTCCTTTCTTGAAAAGTGTCGTTTTGATAAGAATTTTACAAGAATTCTCTTGTATAACAAAGTTTTGTAAGGAAAAGGAATGCTCAAGAATGTTCGCCTCGAGGAAGTGAGGAGTCACACCCTATTGACGAGTTTTGAGGGCGTAGTCCAAGAAACGCGCATGCGCGCTTTGTCACCATTAGCTCAATTTTTGATCAACTCTTCCGTTTGGTTTATGTAACACATGTGGCGTGCATCTGTTTTCGAGAGTCCTTCGCAAAGTAAAATTAGTCATACATATATAAACACAAATGCATTCCGTTCTTCAGTCTATGTATGGGGAAGATGTTTTGCTAGATCGCAATGGATGGCAAGGATCCATATCACCTTGTGAGGAAATTAAGAAAAATACATTAACCTAATGGGATAAGAAAATGACGACCTTTTTTTCGTTTGTAAATTGCTAGCTGTCAAATGATGATCCCATGTATCTTTAAAGTGTCCAAAAAACGGTTTAGTTAAGTTAAAGGATGTATACATATATCCTTGCTTGAATACTTTTTTGTTCTAATTACGATACATTTAAACCAGATTTAATCAAACTCAACAGGAATTAAAAGCGAATTTCAATTTGTCCATTTCTTTGCGGCAGTGCTTGATCCATTACAGGATTTTTGATTTAAATCTTTGCTAGGCCTGATCATAGAATTGTGTGGGGCCACGATCCGAACTTTGCTCTCCTGTAATCTTTTTCAGAGTGGTTTAATTGAAAGAAGGCAGTGCAATTTCACAAAATGCATGATTAAAATGCATTTACAAGGAATAGTAAGACACTAAGTACTATAGTGGCGTTTTTGTGGTAATTGCTGTCGCGCAAATGAACAATTTGTCAACTTCCTCTTATGTGGTTTGCATAGTTACAAGCATCATACTGCTTTTTTGAGTTGCACAATCTTGACCACATGATCAGCATTCGAACAGACTGGCTGTGTTGCCACAATAAAGGCATCAGAAGTGGCAAGCCTTGAAAACAAGTGCTGCGGACCTCCAAGTGCACATTTTTATTTTCTCTTCTCAGACTCTTAAGTTTTTTTGGGCCCAAACTTTGATGTTTCGGACAGCATTTGATCTGTCACTCTGAAACCCACCCAGGGGACTGTTAGGAAAAGGCTGAAAATGAAAGTCTAGTACGGCTTTGAAATTGAAACGGAAATGATTCCGAATGATTGGGCGCATTATCATAACAGAGCTTTTTTCTCATCGCCATCTTTTCAGAAGTCATGGCCAAGGCACCAGCAGTTGGTATTGATCTGGGCACCACCTACTCTTGTGTAGGCGTGTTCCAGCACGGCAAAGTGGAGATCATTGCCAATGACCAGGGCAACAGGACCACGCCCAGCTATGTTGCCTTCACAGACACGGAGAGGCTGATTGGCGACGCAGCTAGGAACCAAGTCGCCCTGAATCCTAGCAACACCGTGTTTGGTACGAAATGCTTGTGTTAACCAATGACCTTGTGTGTTTATTTGCTTTTTTAAAATTATGATTGTCCCCCTCAGATGCCAAGCGACTCATTGGCCGGCACTTTAAAGATGAGGTGGTTCAGTCCGATATGAAGCACTGGCCCTTCACTGTCGTTGACGATAACTCGCGTCCCAAAGTCCAGGTGGAGTTCAAGGGCGAGACCAAGACCTTCTACCCCGAGGAGATCTCCTCCATGGTTCTCCTTAAAATGAAGGAGATTGCAGAGGCGTACCTTGGCAAGGTATGGCGGCGGCATGTACACATTTTAGATTAATTCATTTGGCAGCTAACCCGATCAGTTTCCTCCTCTCTGAAAACGAGTTAATGTGATGTAAAATGTCAAGGCAATTGGCAGCAACCTCACTATGTTGAATTTAGGGAATAAAAAAGGCCGGCGTCGGGCACTGTGACAGTTGGTCCCAAACGTTGCTGCCGTTTGTGTGGCACGTTGACTGGCGCAGTTATAGAGTAAGCGTTGCACCGTTTTCCCTCGCAGTCCATAACCAGCGCCGTGGTGACCGTGCCAGCCTACTTCAATGACTCTCAGCGTCAGGCTACCAAAGATGCTGGAACCATCTCCGGACTCAATGTCCTTCGTATCATCAACGAGCCCACCGCAGCAGCCATCGCTTATGGCCTGGACAAGAAGGTGAGGCTATATTGACGAAGCTTGACTGTCATTCTTTCCTTCAAGTCCAACCTCGGTGCCACGTGTGTCTGATGGCAGGTCGGCAGCGAAAAAAATGTCCTCATCTTTGACCTGGGCGGCGGCACCTTTGATGTGTCCATTTTGGCCATCGAGGACGGCATTTTTGAGGTCAAGTCAACGGCAGGTGACACTCATCTGGGTGGCGAGGACTTCGACAACCGCTTGGTCAACTTCTTCATCACCGAGTTCAAGCGCAAGCACAAGAAGGACATCAGCGACAACAAACGAGCCGTGCGGCGCCTGCGCACGGCGTGCGAGCGGGCCAAGCGCACGTTGTCTTCCAGCTCGCAGGCCAGCGTCGAGATCGACTCGCTCTTCGAGGGCATCGACTTCTACACCTCGATCACCAGGGCCCGCTTTGAGGAGCTCAACGGAGATCTGTTCCGCGGCACCCTGGGTCCCGTGGAGAGAGCGCTCCAGGACGCCAAGCTGGATAAGTCGGCCATCCACGAAATCGTCCTAGTGGGCGGCTCCACTCGCATTCCCAGGATCCAGAAGCTGCTGAAGGACTTTTTCCACGGGAAGGAATTGAACAAGAGCATCAATCCCGACGAGGCAGTGGCCTACGGCGCAGGTATTGTGAGAAAAATGTGCAAACCAAAGTCCAATAAAATCCCACGTAATACTGGTTGAATTGCACATTTCAGAACATAGTTTCCACATACGAAATGACGTGAAGTCCATTTAATCATCATCAGGGCGTTAAAGGGACAGTGTTTTATTTTCATTCAATGTTTCGAAAACCCACGATTAATTTTAATAACGTGCAAAATAACTATTATATGGCACCAATATTTATTTATTTACTTACTTACTCAATTAATTGTCGGTGAAGGGATTGCTAATCACATCGGGCACGCCATCCCGACAGGAGGCTGCCATATTTCATCGCCATCTTTCTTTGATGGATCCCCAAAAGACACAAACACGAGAGCTCGAGGGAATACTAGAAGTTCTTGAAATGAATTGCACTTGAGTGAACTGTCTACATTGAAGTTAAAAAAAAGTCCTTAAATGCAACTAAACTGCACATGCACCCTTTTTAAAAATCATTGCTTTCGATGTTGACTGAGCAGTCTTGCTATATTTTGTAATGCCACACAAGTTTTGTGCAACATTATCCCCCCCCCCCCAAGTGTGAGGTTCCGTTATGCAAGTCTGTCTGAACACATTTTTGACGTTTCAGCCGTGCAGGCTGCCATCTTGTCCGGTGACAAGTCTGAGCAAGTTCAGGACCTGCTGCTGCTGGACGTGACTCCCTTGTCTCTTGGTATTGAGACGGCCGGCGGCGTTATGACGGCACTTATCAAGAGGAACACCACCATCCCAACCAAACAAAATCAAATCTTCACCACCTACTCTGACAACCAGCCCGGCGTGCTCATTCAGGTACAGCTCACCGACGCTGCTCTCCCCGCTCGGAACCATGCGTGATAAATGAAATAAGGTTCCGTGAATTACCCGCAGGTGTATGAGGGCGAAAGAGCCCTGACCAGAGACAACAACATTCTGGGGAAATTTGAGCTTGGCGGGATCCCCCCAGCACCCCGCGGCGTTCCTCAAATCGAGGTGACCTTCGACATTGACGCCAATGGCATCTTGAACGTCAGCGCGGCCGACAAGAGCACCGGCAAGGAGAACAAGATCACCATCACAAATGACAAAGGTGCACATGACACTACACTCGCCAAAACAAGCCATGTTGGAGGACAAATTGAAACTGGTGTTACGAATAAGCTCCCAACCCCCTTTTAAGAACTATGTTGGGGGGGGGGGGGGTTACCCCAAAAGGTCTTTAGAAAATGTTCTGAGTAAAAGCACTCATGATTAATTTGAATGAAAAAAGTTGCATTGCAACGAGGAACGGTCTGTTTTTTTTTGTTTTTGTTTTTTTTGCATTCAGAAGGCGAATGTTGTGGGTTACAATAGTTCAACAAAAACATTGTAATAATACTCAATTTTTATTTCCGGAGAAACGCATTTAAGATTCCCCCCCACCAAAGCATGGCGAGTTCCCACTGTAAGAGTACAGCTGCCATGTTTTGAGAAAAAGTTTCTTTTAGCATTAGTTTGGGATATGCCCAAATTAGGGCAGAAATGGAAACTGAAGAAAATCGGGCCAAAAACGAATAGAAATTTATATTTGAGGTTTTTGAAAAATTAAGCGTTTGTAAGGATACAACATTGCAACTGGAAATCCCACACGCAATCTCCAGTTTGTAGAAGTTGTACTCAAGTTAGTCGTTTGCATTTCTGCTTTTAACTAGAAGTGAACATTTCGTCACGTTGACTTTGCAAACATCAGGTCGCCTGAGCAAGGAGGATATTGAACGCATGGTGCAAGAAGCGGAGCAGTATAAGGAGGAGGATGACCTGCAGAGAGAAAAGGTGGCTGCCAAGAACGCCCTGGAGTCATACGCCTTCAACATGAAGAGCACCATCGAGGATGAAAAGCTGAAGGACAAGATTAGCGAGGAAGACAAGCAGAAGATTCTGGACAAGTGCAACGATGTCATCAAGTGGCTGGATGGGAACCAGGTACCATAACTTAATGTCTAAAGTTGTGAAGTTTTGTTTTTCAGTTTTACTTTTTGTGGCGCGTTTTTATTTTTTAAAACCCTTCTCTTACTCCTCACTCAGTCTGCAGAGAAAGAAGAGTTTGATCACCAGCAGAAGGAACTGGAGAAGGTGTGCAACCCTGTCATGACCAAGCTGTACCAGGGGGCAGGCGGCATGCCAGGTGGAATGCCGGGTGGAATGCCGGGAGGCGGAGCTTTTCCAGGGGGTGCTCCCGGAGGAGGCTCGGGCTCTTCAGGACCCACCATTGAGGAGGTGGACTAAATCCAACTCCAGTCCGCCATGACAGATGTTGTATGCCTTACCATTTGTCAGCAGCTTCTTTTGACTCACTCTTTGTCTGTCATGGCTTTTGAGGTACTTTCTTTGGCTTTGGGCTTTCTTTGCACACAAACCAACTCTTTGGTGTTGCACTTTTATTCCATTCTGTCTTTTTGCCTCTAAAACTTTTCCTTAATAAAATTGTACAAAACTCATCGTTGTTTGCCAACTAATTCCTGTTTGATTAGAGGTGGCTTAAGTTGTGTACATTTTTTGATGGCTTATGCTCATCAGACTAGTTTTAAGTCTCCAAACTTATTACTGTATTTTTAATATAACATTTCTGTAAGAGCAGAATGACTGACTACACGCTATTCATGATCTGCTAAATGATGGATAAACCAAGGTCAAACTTCATGTAAAAAGTTTGTATACATTGCTTTGGAGCACCACCCAATTTAAGATGGAAAACAGATTACCGGTACTTACGGTAAATCCCGTGCCTTTTTAAAGTTGGTATTGGATTAGTTGGAGATGAGAAACTGCGAAGTTTAACAAACAAAATTGGGGACGGGGGACTCATTTCTTTAGAGGACAATCCCCGTCTGCGTCATCATAAATTGCGCACGCAAAAGAACGAGAGATCCTTTATCAGGCTATGGAGGTGTGGGTGGGCAAACGTGAGTTTTTGAGTAGTTTAAGTGTGTGTGGCGCAGGCAAGCGTTATACAATACATTACATGCTGATTTAGATAGCGCTTTCACAATATGCTTTTTTAAAGGGTTTTTGAATAGTTAAAAAAATATTTGTGTAGCGTTGTTAAAATAGTCTAAAAAACTTCCTAGCCGTTCTCTTAATCCTAAAAGGAAACCGCCCTTCAAAAACGTCGAAGGAGGCTGTGGCTCCATGCTATTTACCGTACAGACTGTACCGAGTATATCATCAGGAATGCCCGCGTTTGGCGTGCTCATGTCATTTCTGGTAAGTTATCGTGGCTATAACTTGATCTCTGTCTTTAAACGTGTAAGTGGTCAGGAATCTTGGAATAAATGGCTAGCTAGCACCTCTAAGTGGTCGCTAACTCATTTAGCTATGAGCTTCCTTGCACACTCGCTCAAAGTAACCAAGGCTCTCAATTCGTTGGCATGACGGTGATTATTTTAGCAGTTTCCCCTTGGGCATCCGGAAACAACCCAGCAAAGTGGTTCGCTGTTGATGTTTGTCACAATTGTCTCGTTTCCGCAATTTTCGTGTGAACACGTGCTAGTATGTTGTGCGCTCTGCTTTGTTAAAAATGTGGTTTCCGCGTCCATTTTTATATAAGATGTAACAGTGAAATCTCCTCTGTCGCCTCGTTTTCAATTTAATTCTCACTAGGGCACTGATGCCTATACTTAAGAAATTTCTTCCAGAACCAGTTAATTTAGTAACTTGAACATTTTGGAAGCAGAGCCGCGTTTTCCATGTAAATGCCCTAATCAGTTCCAAGCCCCTCCAAAATTCTGAAATGTTTTCTAAAGCATCAAAATATGTAACAAATGCACGTTACAATTACATTATTGCACATTAAATGAGAGTTGCGCATAATATAAAAACAAAGAGTAAAGAATGTAATAATGGTCATTTAACGTATAACTCCATCCTCTTTTTTTTGTTGTTGTTGCCCTCTTTAGTTCATGTTCTCTCCCAGAAGTGTTTTTTGCCTGGTGTCAGCCTATTTAAATGATTTTATTTTAGCCTTAAGCATCTCAAGTTTTCTTGCCATCTCTGCTAAAATCGGCTCCATCCTCAGATAAACGAGTCATACAATTCAACCCTTGAAATGAAATTATGAAATAGTATTTGTTCCGTTTTTCTTGTTCTATGACAAATGAAGTTGGCCATCATTTTAGGAGACTGACAAAATGTAGATAAAGATATCGGTGGGGTGCAGTCTGGGGATTCCAAAAGTTTTGCTGGCCCCAGCGCCATCGGACGCACAGTCCGACATTTACAACTTGAATGGGACAACATTAAATGGGAATCATATACTGTATTCCCAAACATCTTTTGACTTAACTTCATGTCGTTTGCCGTTGTTTGTGGCTAATTTATTTTCCAGTTAACTTTCGGGTGAGTTGCTAACATGGTGCAATGCCTTCAGAATTCCAAGTGCACCAGGAAGCATGTTGACTCAATGACACTCTGTATTGATACTCTGTCACTGACACCTGCTGGACTTTAAAAATCTTTGCAGGCAACCCATTTGACAGACTGAACTGACACCGATTTGATGACCAAGTGTATACAATATTATTCAAGTCTTTGCATTCATATTGTACTATTCCATACCTGGAAATATTGTGAACATGTATCATAATATGAAAATCTAAGTGAAAATGATGTGAATGCTTGTGGACTTTTTGTAAGAGGTTCTACTGTGTTGTTGGGAACAAAAGTTGGAAACACCCGAGTGACGTCGAGTACAGTTTTTCTCAAATTATTTTTTGAGAAAAATATTTTTTTAATAAATAACAATGGCCATTTTTCAGAGAATTAAACATAAAGATTATTTTGAATACTTGAATCTAATTAGGATCCAGAAATAAAGACAAATTCCCAAATTTGTCATGAGGCTTTAAAGGGCGTCATATGGATTTTTCAAATATATTAACACTATTTACCTTCTTTTTACAAGCAATCAATAAAAAGAAAGAACTGTTTATTTGAAAACAACGTGGCAACCAGGCAGATGCACTCAGTGATTTATTGACCTTGCTTATGAATATTCACGAGGGTTGAAGAGGAAATGAAGTTGGCAGTTGGCACGGGCATCTCGACGATGTCAGCGCGAGTTTGAATTCCGTGGGCATTCGTGCATGCGGTAGGCGCACATGTAGAAGATACCTGCGACGAGCAACAAGGACTTCTCAAAACTGCGAATGCATGTCATGATGATGATGATGATGATGTTGAAGGGGAGCAGGAGAAGTACCTGAGAAGAAGGTGAGCACCACTGCCACCCAGCCCATGATGTAGGACCAGGAGAAGCGCCAGCTCCCATAGCGTTTACCGTAATAGTTGACCGTCACGCCTGTGTACACTGCCATGGCCAGCAGCACAAAGAAACCTAGGCGCATACAAATTAGGACCCAAAAAAACAATAGTATCAAAACCGAATGTAAGATGTATTATTTTAAAATTTCAATTTTCTTTTTAAAATTAGTAAACATTTAGCATTTTTTCCCCCAGTGAAAATGGTGAATATTTTCAGAAAGCTGTATTCCTTTTGGGGGGGGGGGAATATTTTGAGACAGAACTTGTTTTGGTGAGGTGCTTTTTTTTTGATATCTTGACAAAACATTTTTGTGAGAATCTGAAAAATTTGGTGTATTTCTGGGGGGAAAAACAAATCAGAATATATTTGAGAAAAGGATGCATTTTCTCCACAACCGATAATAACATAATCCAAGAAATGTAGATGGCGACTAAATGGCAAAAAGTGAGGCTGGATGGAATGCGGAAGTGCTGTTTTGGCGCTCACAGGAGATGAAGAAGAGGATGCCGGCAGCGAAGGTCTTGTCGAAGCCGTCAAAGGAAGAATAGTGGATAAAGGCCATGACGCCGATGACGATGCCGATGAAGCACGCCAGCAGGGACAGGATCATGAAAGCCCGCGTGGCGTCCCAGTATGCTACCGACCGAAGGGATGCAAGCAAGCGCAGTCAAAATGCTGCAACTTCTCACTTTCCTCTCACGCTTCATTCACCAGCAAACAAACCTCCATGGATGGCCCATTTCAAAGTGGAATCAATAACTTCATTTTCCAATTCAAATCATCTTCCATTTTACCCCGGAAAAAAGTGTATATATACACACAGACACACACACACACACACACACACCATATACAGTATGAAATGTTCATGGCTGATGCAGTGTATTGGGTTTCATGACACAGTCTACCAAATAAATGCTAAATTCATATGGAATTCAAATGCTCTTGTGCGTGTGTGTTTTGGTCTTACCGATGCTGTCCGTGTGTGTCATGCACTTGCCGGGCACACAGTAGCGCCACAGGCCTTGATGCATGTAGTTGCTGGAGTGGCGGTATTGCATCCAATAGTCGGTTGCCGTGGAGACGATCAGGAGGATGTTGCCTACCCCGGCGCAGAACAAGCCGCCTCCCATGAAGCTGTACATACTGACCCCCCCCCAACACACACACAGACACACACACACAAAACATGCATGAGCTCGTGCTTTCATGTCAACCGAATGAGCTGCCTCGTAGGTGGGCCGTTGTCGTTTATAAGGGGAAACAAAAGTGGGATTGTTTAAAAAAACACTGGTAAGAAATTCATCTTTCCAAAGAATTTTAATGAACAACAATCAAAATGGACTATAACATTTGTAAAATTGTGAAAAATCAGTGGGGAAAAAAGCTACTTTTTATTGAGAAATAATCCCATTAATTCAAGTTGAAAGTGTTAATTTATAAAGAAAAAAAGTCCAAATATGACAAAGAAGTGACCATTTTCAGTCAAAAATTGGAACATGGTGAGACAAATAGTAAACATTTTCTAAGAAATAATTGAAAAAAACGTTTTAAAAGAGAGGAAAGTCCTAATTTAAAAAAAATATCAGAAAAAAACCCTAATGTTAAAGGAAAAAAAGTTAAAATTTTCTGAGACACAAATTGGAATTTGGAAAAATTTAACAAAAAGTACCAATCTTCAGAAAAATTAATCTGTTTTGAGAAACGTGTTTCCAAAGATTACAATTGTGCAAAAAACGTTTTACTTTGTATTAATGCATGGAGTGAAAAAACAGCATTTTTGGAAAGAAAACAATCAAATTTTTTCTTTAAATAAAAATGGGATACTTAAATGGGGTGGGAGGACGATATTTTGGGAAGAAATGCATTAATTTTCTAGAAATAAAAACCAAGGCAAAGTTCAGATGAAATGACAATATTACGAGTTTTACCCCCCCCCCCCCCCCCCATGTTTTGAGGAATTGTTCCCCCCCAAAAAAAATTTCAGACAAAGACTGAATGAGAAACTACGATGATGAAGATTAATGCTCTGCTTTTCTCACCTGGCCGGCGTGCTTTCCTTTCCCAAAGCAAAGTGTAAGCGCCGCTCTGATGAGTCCACGCGCATGCAGACAAGGCCGAGTGTTGCTGCAAACGTCGGGAAAGTTTTGTTTGCCGCAGGGAAACGCCGAACAGTGGGGGTGTGACCAATCGTGGGGCGCTGCTCGCTTGTGCTGTTTTGTTGTTGGAGGGAATCTGCTGAAAACACAAAACCCTGAAAGCCCTAAGTGATGACTGCGCGCTTTCCTTTCAAAATGCTGAAAATGCCACCAAAACTTTAAAGGACAATTGCTGGCCAGTCAACCAAACCTATTTACGGGTGACACTCGGACGTTTGGAATAAGGTTTCAAACTAGGGTTAAAGTTGCTAGGAAATACGTTTTTGGAGTTAGGGTTTCAGATTTATGTTTGAAGTTAGAGTTAGGGTTTCAAATTCCAGTTTAAAATTTGGGATATATTTTCAAATTAGAGCTTCAAGGTAGGGTTGGGGCTTCAAATCAACGTTTCAAGTTAGAGTTTCAAATAAACAGTTCAAGTTGTGGTTCCAAATTAGGTTTACGGTTTCAAGTTAGGCTTTCCAGTTATCTTCATGGTTTGGTAGGGTTTCAAATTATGTTAAGGGGTATCGTTTTTATCGACATTAGAGTTAGGCCAGCATTAGTGTTCCAAATGTGGGTTTTACTTTAGGGCAAAGGTGTCAAACTCAGGTCCTGGAGGGCCGCTGTCTTGCATGTTTTCCAAGTCTCAGGAAGAACAGGTTCAATGTCAGGCTTCCGCAGAGCTTGCTGATGATCTGATCATTTGAATCAGGTGTGGTGCAACAGGGAGACTTGGAAAACATGCAGAACAGTGGCCCTCCAGGACCTCAGTTTGACACCTATGCTTAAGGGCCTCAAATGAGGGCTTTGAGTTTGTGTAAGGATTTTAAATGAGGAGTTTCAGGTTAGGGTTTCAAATTAGTGCAAGGGCTTGATGGTTGGAGTGTGGTTTCAAGCTAGGGTTAGGGTTGCTTGCAAATTATAGGTATTGGGTTTCAAATTCATCTTTCAAGTGAGGGTTAGGGTTACAATTTTGACGTTAGTTTCAAGTGAGAGTTTTGATCTAAAGCAAGGTTACAAATTACGGTTGTGAGTTAGGGTGAAGTCAGTAAAATTGGACATCCAAAAAATAATAATGGTTATTGTTTCCAAGGGCAAGCAAGATGACCAGACCAGGCATTGGTTAGGTTTTCAAATAAGCGATTTGAGTTAGAAGTAGGGTTACAAATTAGGATAAATGTACTAATCCAGGGTTATGGTTTCAACGTAGGGTTATAATCTAGGATTAGGGTTTCAAAGTAGGGTTTTAAATCAAGGTTGTGGTTTCTAAGTAGGGTTTAAAACCTGGGTTAGGGTTTTAAAGTTTGATTAGGAATTCAAAGTTTCAAAAAATCAGTTTCAAAGTAGGGGTTTGAACTCTGATTAGGGTTTAAAATAGAGGTAGGATCTAAAGGAGGGTTTTGAATTACAGTTAGGGTTTCAAGGTAGGGTTTGAAATGAGGGTTAGGGTCTCAGTCGGGTTTTAAATGAGCATTAGGGTTTTAATATTGAATGTGAAACTAAGGTTCGGGTTTCAAAGCAGGAGATTCAACGTTAGTGAGCAAGTGGAGCAAAAGACTGTGGCAGATGTCACTCAAGGTATGAATCTGAAACCATGTAATGATGAGCTCGTCATAATTTAGTCCCAAACTGACATTGTCAGTATGACTCCATTGTGGGGACGACATCCAAATTGTGAAAATTGAAACCTTTGGAAATGAAATGTATCTCTTGTCGAGCAGTCCTGGAACCTTTCCGACACACCATGCAATCACCCGGTATTTTAAAAATGGATTTATTAAAAAATAATGAATGGATCAAAGCCAGTGGCGATGTACAGGGGTGTCACAGAACAGTGCAGTATTCACAGACACGCAGATCAATAAGTACACACGTGCACTGACACTTTATGATTCAAATGTAATATTCACATCATTTTCTCAGCGATACATTCAAAAATATTCTATCCGAGATCCAAAACGACTTTTGGCTCTCCCACACACGTTTTTCTGTAGCTGATACAACAAAAGTGGAAGGAATTGCATTCACACAAAATAGGGGCAACGTTTTAATAAGATCAAATATAAACGACCACAAGTAAGGGACATACACATCCACTTTATTGTCAGGTTGCATCCTTGTCAAAGCAACAAAAATAAACTATCTATTATTTTAAGGATAATGAATGATTTTTGATACCTTTAAAAGGGAATTGCTGTGTGAAATAGTTAATCCATTATTTTATTGGGGAACCTGAAGTAACATTTATTACATAAGATTTATTGAACATTTGTTTCGATATATTATTTTATTTTCCATAAATCAAATGGAAAATTTCAGCTATATTGATAATGTTTATTAATTTCAAATAATGTGTATTATATTCAAAATGTAGATCCACATCTTGGATATTCTATGAATGAACAAATAATACATTGAAAATTAAAATGTGAAAAATAGCAACTCTATAAAACACTTAAGTGTTTTATAGAGTTGGGAAGTCTTTATATAAAATTATACAATGAGAAAATATGTAATGAATTGAACTTTAAAATATAATCGAAAAATAACTGCTTGTTTCACAAACAGTGTTAATTCATATACTTTATATTTAAAACGGACTAATGAATTGAAGTGTTCTCAAATTAACCAATACAAAATAAAAATGGACTAAAGAAATATGAAAAGTCTTACATAAACAAATCTATTTGTTACTATATGAGTTTAGAATACCGGTTTATTTCACAAGCATTTGCTATTGATTAATTTTCATTGTCCCAGTCATTTGCATGTGGTCCAATTCCCATCTGGGCCACCAGTGGGCGCTGTTGCATGCAAATGGTTTGATAGTGTTGCCCACAGGTCAAGTAGAGTGTGTGTGTGTGTGTGTGTGTGTGTGTGTGTGTGTGTATGTGTGTGTGTGTGTATGTGTGTGTGTGTGTGTGTGTGTGTGCGCGCGCGCGTGTGCGTTTTAATAGCAGCAGAGAATTACAAAAGCAAATACCTCTTAGACAGCACACCATCACTGTTGTGGCCTCCTGACTTTGGCACACAGTCAATGCAAACATTAAACACAGATGCACACGCTTGTCACCGTGTCATAGATGTGCACAATTTAATGGTAGCTATGGATTAGCATGAGCTAATATGTACACTTTATTTTTATTTCAATAATCCAGGATGACAAAACACTGTAGGAATTGTGAAAAGGTCCCATGGATTGAGTCTGGACATTTTACAGACAGCTTGGATGTGAAGTTCTTCATTTATTTTTCACACTTTTTTAAATGGATGGCTCACAAAGAAGGAAATTGAGAAGATGTCGGCTCACATAAGGTTCTGGAAGGAAACAAAAGTAGCACAGTCAGCGGTGCTAAGATGCGATATGTGGCTATGCAATGGAAGCAGCTTGCTTAAGTTATCCCCATCTCCAAATGCAGATGAACAGGAATGTTTTAATTAATAGTTTTTCCTAGCGCTTCTTGTTTGTTGTAAAAGAAAATCAAGATTTAATTAAAACTGACAGCACTTGGTAGCTCCTTCAGCCAGAGACTGTTACACCCGCGCTGCAATAAGGAGAGATACCGACGCTCGTTCCTACCGACTGCTGTCAGGCTGCTGAATAAAAATAACAATAATAATAATAATGATTAAATGATGTGAAAGACAATTGTAAATAGCACTGCGATTTATCCATTTTGTGTTTATATTGCACTTAATTGAACAGTGTTTGTTGTTTTTTTTCTTCTGTCTTCTTTCTACCTACATTCTTGCTGCTGGAGGCTGTAAATTCCCCCAGTGTGGGACAAATAAAGGATATCTTATCTTAATTATGATTTTTTTGTTAGCTAGCTTGTTGGCAGATGCAAAAATAGATGAAAATTGCTATACGAAAATTTTAATTACGATTTTATGTTGCAAGAATTTGCAGTAATCTGAATAATTGTAAGAAGCTATAATTTTTGGGGTCTTTGTTACTACTCAGAAACATCAATTTAATTAAAATGTAAGCTAAATAGAGGGCGCAACCTAACTGAACAGATCATGTTTTCTGGTCTGTGATAAGGCAGAAAAGTTGGTGCAGCAATGTAGATCTACAGAAGTGTTGGATTCTTCTTCATGGTCCTGCTTGTTAGGCATAAATGTCAGGATTTAATTAATAAACAGTGGTACCTCTACTTATGAACATCTCTACATACAAAATGTTCAAGTAACAAAACGCATCAGCAGGAAAATATTGCATCTTGTTACGAAAGAAATGTCAAGATACGAAAGGTAAAAATACAGTATGGGCTGCTAATAGCAGATGCGAGGTTCCTGAACGCAACACACTCATAGCTGCTCTGCCACCAGCTAGTACTGAGCATTATCCTGGTATCCCATTGGCTAAGAGGGGCCTTTACCGAATGTGTCTATGTGTGTAGATGCAGCGTCCTCGTCATTCGCCACTCGGGCCATGAGATGTTCCGATAGTTTTACGTAAATGTGAATCACTCAGTTAGTGCTCACCAGTCGGGCGATCGCTCACTATGGTGATGTTTGCCTTGGAGATTTTAATTGTAACATGTATTTGTTACATATTTTGATGCATTGTTATACTTTAGGAAACATTTATGTCTGAATTTTGGTGGGGCTTGGAACAAATTAAGGCAATTACCGGTACATGGAAAACACGTCTCTACTTACAACATTTTCTAGTTAAGAAATTTCTTCCAGAATCAATTAATTTTATAAGTAGAGGTACCACTGTATTGGCAAATAAAAAATATTTTTATCATTGTTTTTCCTGGTCCTTGTCGCTAGGCAGAAACCTGAGTTAGAATTTTGGCTATTATGCTGTTCGGATAAGCATAACGTAATAATGCAACAGCAGGACTACACATGGATTTCCCAACTGAATCAGTGGTGTGTATGACTAGCAGCTAGATGGTTCGCCCATCACCTGTCCAGAAGCTGGGGATTGGGTAAAGACGCCGACCAGTGACCCACAGCCGGACATCTGGTTGGACGACCCGTACTGGATTACATTCTCATCTGTAAATGACAAGCGGATCACATGAATCTATTTCAACATCTTCTATATATATATATTGCGCGTCGTCCCGCACGCGGTCTGTCTTTCCGTCTGTCCCTTTTCAAAACGTACCTACTTCACCGCGCCACTGCGCGCCGCCACTGCGCCGCTCACTACGATCGCGCGGGCATCTTGGCGAAAAAATGTTGTCTACCCACAAGCATTGCAATGAAATTGTTAGTTATTTAGTAGAGCTAAACATCTCTTTATTTTCGCGATAAGCAATGAAGATGAACAAAAAGTTGAACCAAGCAACAACACTTTTGTGGGCCAAAGGCCCACCTTACCAGCCTTCCGCAGGAACTAGCTGATGAGCCGCCCGGAGGGCGGCGAACCAGCTAGTACTGTGTATAGGTCAAACGCTAAACCTGATGTGACGGTACAGGATATGGTCATCGCATTAAAAGTCATCCAGCTGTTATTATCTTTACATCCACCTACCCTGTGATGACCATTTTGCGGCTGCTCTCGGGTGGGAGGAGACATGGTTGTCGCTTGCGAGGGTCACAACATCGGCAAGAGGCTGCAGGGAGTTCTCAGGCGGTGGGGGGGCCGGAAGAGGGGGCAGATCTGTGGCCATGTGGGAAATAAACACCCTGCTTAGTTACCACTCGTATTAGGGGGGAAAATAGGCATAAAGGTTTGACCGCTTGAGGCAGATGGGTGCCCCCATGGCCACAGATGCCTTTAAATATCACCTACTTTAGGCATACCATACCGAAGAAAGAGGGAGCGAGTAATGACCATGGAAGGGAAAGTGATATGTATCTGATTAAACGAAGCGGGTAACAAAGTACGAAACATTCAGGAGACGCCTGGAGTTGGAAAGACTCAAATCTACGAGACTTTGAAAAACAAGGAAGCGATTCTTACTCAGTCCGATTCTGGCAATTTCCATGCACAGAGTGAATTGCTTGTGGCTCGAGTAAATTAACATTTCCGAGAATGATTTGATTGTTATCATGTTAAAAACTTTCCGCAAACTGGACCGCTAATAAGAGTCGGAGAGCAGTCAAATGTGTAGAGCGTGAACAACAGGGGGCTCAGTACACATCTTTGAGGAGAACCTGTGCTAAATGTGTTGGTGGAGGAGAATGTCTATCTTCTTTATTTTCTATTTCTGTTTCTAACTTTTGGCCCAGCCCTCCACAATATTTTCTGCTTCTCATTTGCCCCCTCCCCCCCGGGAAAATAATTGCCCACCCCTGCTCTAGAGACACTTTAATCTCATCTGGTTCATTCAATACTACTTATTTTTCATTATATTGTATGCAATTTCATTCTCAAAGTGCATTTCAAAACACATTAACAGGATGAATACGGAAACAACTTGTTCAAACATGAATATGGTAAAATAAAATGAACGTTGCCACAGAATGATCAAATGTCAGTAAAACTGACAGTTATAACATTGACTCCTTAAAGTTGAACTCTCTTGCCTCTACTCTATTTCCGTGTTCAACTGCGAAACCGATCGCCTTAAGTTTGAACTCTGCATTGGAAATAGGTCTCCAGCAAGGAGCCGTTTTGGGGTCGACATATTACCGTTCCTCCTTGCTGCGCTGCACGGCCCGAAATACCAAGCAATGCTCTGTGACATTACTTTTAGGTCTGATCATTTTTGTGGTTTAAACATTAGAGATTCGTCGACTATCCAGTCATTTGATTAGTCCAAGGTTGTGTTGTCTTTGGTTTGGTAGTGCGACATAATGTTATTAAAGCCACGGTCTTGCAACTCATGACACAACAGGTTTGAGCTGGCATCATGAAGAACAGAGGTACGGTTCTGTCTGTGCATTTTGGAAAAACTGTTTGAAACAGTTTAATTGGCTCACGATTGCCAGATGATCGCACGACAGTCAAACTTACTGACAAAAAAAAAATCGGATTGTTTAGCCATTCACGAGTTACCCTGAATTTCCCGATTGCTACCCCAAAATGATGTCATTTGATTGACACGTGAGCTTGGTGTGGTTCCAGTGTGTAGAGCAGACGCGGCGAGGCAGAGAACAGCTTCATTTCTCACCATTTTGAAGCCTTATTTTATATACTTTGACAGGGTTGTGAACAACACTCTTCTCTGTAGTGTGTCAAAGTCTCTTTATGTTTGCTTTACGGGGATTTTAAACGATTATTGGGTGTGTGGGTTTTTTTTTACATAAAAAGGCATTTTTTTTAACATAAAAAAATACATTCACCTCTTCAACCTCCTAATGCTCTGACTTGGCTATTATTGCAGTGTTTCATACTACATTTTAAAAAAATGTTTTTATGACATGAGACTTACTTTGATACATTGGCCTACATTTCAGTGTCATGTGGCGCAAAAGCACAGACAATGCTACAGGGTCTGTGATACCTGCTTGGGTATGTGGCTCCCGCCTGAGTGTTCCATCCTTCGGGGATTTCTTCTTGTTCCTGCATCTGTGCGCCAGAGCCGCAGGGCTCAAATTGCCAGGCGCGGCATGAGATTGTCCTGACAAGCATGTGTGGTTATCAGCCTTGAGGATCCAAAGAGCTTGAAAAATAAATGGGATCTGATTTTTGCCTCACATAACACTCGGTTTCCACTGACCTTTGGAAAAGCCGTTGCCCCTCAAGGTTTCTGCCCAGCGGCTGCTACCATGGTGCATCTCAGCGGTCTTGGTGAACAGATCCGGGTTGGACTGGGAAAAGTAAGAGTGCTGACTAGCCAGCAGGTCCACGTGCTGCGGACGGGGACTGTCGGTGGGGTTCAACGGGTCTCGCTGAGGGGAGGACGTAGCAGAGTGGAACTGCTGGAGGGCTGTGGAAGGTTCGTCCATCAGATAGGTTCTGGCGGGCAGCGGGGGACACCAGTCATCGTCTTCCTCACTGGAGCTACAAGACCACAAAGATAAGACACTGCAGTCCAAGTGGTTGTCTTCAAGGCAAGGGCTACATATTCAGAACATCTCACGACTCTTTTTCTTTCTTGTTTGTTTGGGTTTGGGTTAGTAATGGTAGGAAAATGCATTGTAAATGATTTCATCGACCTCACTGTTCCAGAATGTTGATGGACAAGCCAGGACATACATTGTGTTCCGCGAGGATTAGCATACGGTAGCCTAGGTGCTAACAGTTTTTTTATGGTGAAGTGTTACCTCCTACTCGACTTGTCCCCCAGTTACATAGTACAGTGCATAGCAGACCTTTTGGGAGCACACATTGCGCTAGAGCAGTGGTGTCAAACATACGGCCCACGGGTCGGAACCGGCCCCCAAGGAGGTTCGATCTGGCCCGCGGGATCATTTAAAAGTGAAAAAAAAATGCATTAAAGAGACAGAATGAATATTTTAAATAAAATGCCATTTGTGGATTATCCGCTAGGGGGCCCACTGTTTTGATCACAGTAGAAGACAACATTGTTTTGATCGGGGAAGAAAACGGCAGTCTCAGTCTGTCACCGAGGTAGACCCAACGCAGCAAATGATATGAAAGCGCCAATCAATACTTCTTGAGACCAAAACAAAGGAAAGGGATGATATTTTGGCGATTCATAGTACAGTATGGTATAATGTTAATGGTTCGGCCCACTGGACATCTACCGAGTCCGTATGTGGCCCACAATGTGAAAAGAGTTTGACACCCCTGCACATTGAACCCTTCCCAGTCATGGCCCAGACACATGTAGCTCAACCTCTAAAAACAGGAAAATTTCATAGAACCACCTCATACATATACAGTGGTGCCTTAAGGATAGAAGTTCACATTTAAATAAAAATCTGTAATGTATTTTCTAAAATGAAAGCAGCTGCTATAATTTTTATCAATAACCGCAGGTGGGTAGAGTGGCCAAAAATGGTTACGGAAGAATATCACTCAAATAAAAAGCAGCCCTTCATAAAAAGAATTTCATAAGAGTAAAAAAGTACTCTGGGGAAAAAAGTGGTGAGTAATTTCGGGGGATTTTTTCTCCAGAAAACGAATGTCATATAAAATATGAATTGGCAAATAAACAAATAAGATGTGTATAAAATAAAGGCAAATTCAATCAAATCAATTCAAAATCCCGGCGATATCACATATACCTGTGATTTATAGCGATTGTTTTTTAATGATGTTTTCAACACATGAGGGAAGCGTAACGAACTAAATATCTATATAACATGGCAGTCTCCAAACAGCATTTCCTGAGAGTTGCTTTCATTTCAAAGTACCAGGAGCACTTTTGTGACTAACATTGTCAGTGCCAACAGGCTCAATTAAATGTCGCACATGCCACTGCAAAACACAATGAGTTAATTCATTTTGTCAGATTACGGCTAATGCCATCAGTAAAGACACGGCACGGTCAGAGCAACCCTGCCATGCCACGTCGTTCTGTCTGCAATCCAACCTGTCACAATTAGTTAGAAGAGACGCAAAACACTCGGGAACCACAGAGCGCCGACTGCAGACACCTATGCATTTGCTCAAGCCACACTCAGATCAAAAGTTTGCTTTGAATAAGTTAGACAGGAAACTGCTGCAATCTTCAATAAAACTGCAGCCCCCACCCAAATCATGATATTTATACATATACAAAAAAAAAGACTAATCTCCTGCGAGGTAAGCACAGTATGGATTAAAAAAAAGACACCTCAGCAAACAGGCAATTACACATCCAGGCACAACACAGACTTACACATGTAAAGGTCGGGTGGAGAACGCGAGGTGAGGGGCACGGGGGCATTACAACTGAAATACAGTGGGCAGGTTAGGTAGAAAGCACTGATGGGTAGGCTTGCGTATTGCATTACAGTAATCCCTCGTTTATCGCGGTTAATGGGGACCAAAACCACCCGCGATAAACGAAAATCCGCAAAGTAGTGACCACCCCCCCTCCATATAGGTACATGTACATAATATTTATAAGGCCAAATTTAATGGTATACATACATGTAGAAGTAAATTTTGAAGTAATTAACAAAACGTAATGCTGTATACGAATAGATTTAAACATGTATAAGTTAGGTTAGTTTATACAATACAGTACAATATATGCTGATTTATATGGCACTTTCACAACAGCGGCAGCTGTAACAAAGCGCTGAACAAAACAGTTAACATAAAGTAAAATAATAATTATGAATAACAAAATACAGTAAACATACATGTAGTACTGTATATGTTGCTCAATGTGACTCGCTGTTGTTTTGCTGACTTTCGCTGCTTCTCGACGACCTTTTGCGGGCTTTTTGCGGACTTAAAATTATTTTTATATGAATGTTTGAAAAAAATCCACGATGCACTGAAGCCGCGATAAACGAACCGCGAGGGATCACTGTAGTGGGATTAGGAGTTTGTATGCATTTAACTCTGTGTCCTCTTGAATCCTGGTAGAAATGATCAAAAATTTGACGGGGTGCTATTTTGCTGTTCAATAGGGCCTTGCTGCGAATATCCGCCCCCAAAACTATCAATAAATAAATGAATAAATACATTTAGATTACAGGTATTTCCCACAGCACACCTGATAGTCTCACAGGGCAACCCAGTGAAGGATCACTGCACTGCACTGTGTGCAGCATATGAATTCCCAACAAACTCCTCTCCGGAAGTGCCGGTCATGTCATGCATTGGTGGCGATACTCATTGTAAGGTGGATATTATGCAAATGAGCCCCTCTGTTCCTGTATGTCCTTGTCCTTTAAAAAAGGAAGAGGAAGGTTGATAGCCGTCTTACCTGCACTGGCCCCCGCCGTCCACCTCTGGGCGATGTTCGTTCTTGTTGGCAGGAAGAGGAAGAGACAGCACGTCCACCCAGGTGAGAGGCGCTGGCGTGCACACCGACCCGCTGGATCTCTGCTTGACCAGTTTCTCTGTCAAGAGCACAATCATGACAGCATGCTTCAATGACTACTTCAGGCCACTTGCTCAACCTGTTCGGGCATGAAGAACACTCATCTCTCTGTGACAATTTATTTTTCTAGCTTCAAGGGCATCAAGTATGTAAGGCATGTTTGTCCAGCAATACTGAGCTCAGTGCATTAACTATTTTTTTTTTATTTCTTTATTTTTATAGATTTTTAAATTTTTTTGCAATTATTATCCCAAATTATGGACTGTTGCAATGAATGACATCATGCAATCAGCTCCTATCATGCGAGACCTCAGTTCAGCGAGCGTCGCATGCAGATTCAAATGAATGGGCTCTGCTTTGTGTTATTTTAATTTTTTTTTTTTTTTTGCAACACTAATCAATCTTAAGGTGGGCTGTTTTGACAATTGGTTTTTAATCCGGGTATGTGTGACACCTACATGACCAACACTAAGACTGAGAAATTTACTGTTTCATTTGAATTTAGTTATCAACAACTTATTTTCGCACAAGAGTGCGAGTTAAGAATGTGAAAATGCTTTTTTTACTCACAGAAAATTTATTGGGAAATGGCAACAAAAAAAGTCAACTCTTCTCTATCATGACCAGTCTTTTTTATTTTATTTTTGCAGCTATTTGTGGATATGCAAATCGAAACAAAAGTCATGTGTTTCAACTCAAAAACGTTTTTTATATTACTTGACTTTCATGCAGCTCGAGACTGTTCTTGTTGAATTGTTTCTAAATAATGTTCATTTGTCTTCATTTTTATTTTTTATTTACGCCAGCGTCTTGTTTCAACTGCGGTTGTTCTTCGAGTGCCTTATAAATAAATTGAATTGAGTTTAGTGTTTAGACATGGAATGGAATTCACGGAGCAAGGACATCTTATTGTTATGCCTCTCGGGCTTCGATGTCCTGGTGGTTGCCAGGACAGCAGCAGATGTTGAACCAATACATTCTGCAACCTTGTTAGGGCTGCATGAAGAAAAAAAAACAGCAATCCATTCACCGTTGCTCTTCTTGGTGTAGTGCAGCTTGGCGTATTCTGAGGTGGAGTTTCCCGACTGGGCAGTCCACTGGTCCAAGTCCTGCTCCAGAGCCACCAGGCCACTGTTGGACAGTGCCGGGCTGCTGCTATACGGGTCGGGCCCCTGTTTGTAGGAGGCACTGGAGTAGGTGTCGTAATAGCTCAGCAGGTCCTCCTCGGCCGCCGCGTTGATGGTGCTGTAGATGGGACTGTCGCCGGATGCCATGTTGCGCTTCTCCGGGTGGTAGTTGGCCATACCGACAGCTGTACAGAAATGTGGAACACAATACACACCCACCCAAAAAAAAAGTGTTTACTCCCACACTTTCTTACCGTTGTAATATTTCTCCGAGTTTAGTTTGTCGGAACAGGAGTTGATGGAGTCTTTGCTGTTGTGCATCAGATTAGGAGCGGGCCACGAGTCGGCAAGCCACGGGAAGTTGCCCATGTTTGATCCCAACATGCCCGGCCTGGAAGAAATGAAAAGGTGAATTTATATCAATAAGCAAACTTGGGAATCCTCATCATGTTTACTAATGTGGTTGTGATTTGCTTTGGTATTGAATGTGCAAATGGGTTGTGTTCTCATCGTGAAGGCAAAATTAGTTGAAGGAGTACAAGCGATGAATTTGAATCTGGTCAAAAAGTTTCGTTATTGCAGTAGTTCAGCCAAATTACACAGACTCAATAAACATAAAGGTGATAAAAAAACATTCGAAAAAGTCATAGAGTACCTTGTTTCTATATCAAAATTAATTTGGATTATTTTAAAAGTAATATTCACATTTATTGAAAAAGTGAGTATGGGATTTTTGTTTGGCGCAAGCTGTAATTTACATCATGAAATTGTTTCCTCCACGGAGAGTACATGAGTTTCACTTTTTTTTCTTTTTAAATCGAACTAACTGAAATAAACGCTTTTCTCATCTATCGACTTGCATTTGTATATGACAACACGAACATGAAAACAGTCATCAGAGCTCAATTTGAAAGCATATTCTTTACCCTCCATTGATGATTTCAGTTCCTTCACCGTGAGCAAAGCCAACTAAAGGAAGGGAAGGGAAAAAAAAGTATGATGCATAAGTCATGTTTTAAAAACATGAAGTTGGAAAAAAATGACAATATTTTAAAACAATTTCAACAGCATTAAAGGGATTTCAACTGAATTTGGGACTCAAAACGAGTCTGGTCAATTTTTCAGTGAGTCGCCATTAAATTTCAATTATCGCACGCGCACAAATTTGGGTCTTTCTATGGATGAAAGTGATTCTAACGGTTCGGGTAGGAAATAATGTTTCAGAATTGGGCCTTGAGTTGTAAAAGTTTGAGAATTGATACAGAGTTACAACTGTTATAAGCAAAACAAAGACAAGACAATCCGGTGACCTTTCAAAATGATGATGGAAAGAATAGTTTTTCTTGGTTTTCGGTTGTGGCGTTTACTGAAGCATACAACACAATTCCAACGCAGAAAGTCTTTCTTAACATCAAACAGATGAGCTCATGCACCAGAGGGCTTGTTCTAAATTAAAGTTGTCACAGTTTGCTTCAGTACTATTTGTTTTGCTACCTCAATGAAACAAATACACTTGAATCAGCCAACAATGACATGATGCTTTGAGCATGTCCCATGAGGTCTAATAAAAACTTTTCCACTAGCTGTTTTGATGAAAATGTGTCACATTGGGGGTGGGGGCTCTTTTGAACAGAAGTGACACCTGAAGCCACAGACATCCTTTAGACTTTGAACGACACACCACACCTTGAAATAGAAATTGTCAAATTGTAGAAGTTCAACCCGAGTTCACTTTGGCTGCATTTAAACTGCATGGTTCAAGTGACACGTTGTTTTTTTTTTGGGGGGGGGGGGCACGGGGGGGGTTACACACATGGGATTTGTGTCATGACAGCGTAATTAGGGAAAAAAAACTGTGTGGAAACTGCTTTCTTCACATTCAGGTCTTTTACAAATGTGAATAAAAACCTTTTAAATGTGCCAGTGCAAAAATTGAGTAAACACAGATCGGATATACTAAATGTAAGCCAGTGTCGTTTGTGATATACGCTACTAAAAAAAAAGCCTCTTCTCTAAGGTGGTACAAAACACAGCAACATATCTAAACACAAGAGCAAACCCCCTCCCAAAATAAAAAACAAAAGTAAAAAAATATATAAATATCCGCAAATTCCATCCATCTATTATCCAAGCCGCTTTTCCTGATGAGTGTTGCAGGTGTGCAAATTAAAAAAAAAAAAAAACAACAACACCGAACTAAAATGAAAGGAACAGCCAATCAAAAAATACAAGAGTAAAACTCATCACCAGAGCTTATCAAAGCTTGCTTTGATTTTGTTTTGTTGTCTTCAGAATGTTTTTGCACTTTTCAACACGCAGGCACACATTGTTCACTTTCTTCCATTCACGACACGACTGACTGGAATGATAATTTTCTCATCATCTCAGCAACAGTTCAGATTCACGCTTCTGCTTGGCCTTGCAGAAAACCTCAATCGACAAAGGACTGTGTGTTATTGCTTTTCTTGGGTAGGAGGAATTGTTTTTTTTTTTATGTTTAGTCCATATTGCATTAACTTAGGCAAAAAACTTGGAAAAGTGCTGCCTATGCTCTTTGCTCAAGCTAGCTGCCAAATGACAACAACAGTGAAGTCTATTTAGTTTAACTACCGCATGAAATATGAGTTTTTCTCGACAAATTTAAATGTTTGGGGGCATCCATGACCAAAAAAAAAAGCTATTGACGTTGAAGCTTTGTAAACGTGGCCTTTGCTATCTGTGGTTTGATTGCAAATTTCTCCATTGTGAGAGAAATAAATGTTTTTCTTCTTCTTCTTACCAGCTGGTGTGTATGCGAAGGACGTGGTGTAGTGGCCCAGCTGCTTCCTGCGGCGATGGCGACAGTAGAACCACCCGCTGAGGCCCATCAGAGCCAGCCAGGCGGCCATACCCAGCCCGGCGATGAAGGCCGGCTGCCGCACCACCACGGTGATCTGCTCCGAGATGCTCACGTCGTCCCCGGCGCCTTTCCTCACGGGCGTGGAGGTGTAGCCCACCGGCGGAGCTGAGGGATGAGCACACAGATAGAGTCGAGGTCCTGCAACCTGTCCAAGCTTAAGGTGGACAACACTCAACTGTTTACCAGTCAATCGCAAGGCCACTGAGTGGGAATCAATCCCTTGCCAGCTGCATGAAAGTAAGCAGTAAGTGTGAACCGCAACAACAATAAAACTATTGTATTAATTTTAGAAATGAGCATAAAAAAGAAAATAAATTCAAGGCACACAGCTGGAGATGATGCATTTTGAAAATAATGAGTAAAGAACAACAAATAAATAATAAATATGATGAAAAATGGGTAAATATAGAGAAATAATGAAAACTAGTTCTAAAGATGGAGAGACGGTCATATAGACAGATACAGACAGACAGACAGACAGACAGGTATGTAGGTAGAAAGATAGGTGTGTGTGTGGAACATATATATATGTATACAGTACGTGTGTGTGAAATATATTACACATACACGCAAGCACACATTCATAGAAAGCGCTAACGACTGTAGATAGATGGCTAGCCAACTAGCTGGATAGCTAGCTAGCTAACTAGATTTTCAAAAAATGAAATATAATAAAGCAATTTAAAACGATGATTCGAGAACTAAATACATGAAAATAATAAGTAAAAATAGTTGTATAAAAAAATCAATGCAAATAAAATAGAAATGAAATATAAAGAGATGTATTTTTATAATGTATATATTTACAAGTACAGTAGATAGATCATAAAATGGAAATATTAAAAATAAATACAATAAGGGTGTTCTAAAATAAATCAATATAAGTAATAACATTTAAAAGAGGATTGTCAATAAATGCAATAAAATAAAAAAAAACAAAGGGATTGTAAATAAATAAAAAAATCAAAAATAAAAAATAAATGAATCAAGAGCTAGACAATGGTGATAATGAAATGGATGAATAAAATTAAAACTGTTCATAAATCAGAAACATAAAAATTAGAAACACCAATCATACTGATCCTATAAAATAACGACAGTATAAGAGAGTTAATTAGTCGAGCCGATGGGTGTGACTCACTGAGGACAAGGTTGACAGGTGAGCTGGGGGTGCCGACGCCCAGGCTGGTGACGGCAGCCACGGTGACGGCGTAGCGCACGTCAGGTAGCAAGCCGGTGAGCAGGATGGACACGACGGCTGCGTCCACTGTTCGGTTGACGTGCTTCTCCTGGTCCAAGCTGCTGCTCACACACCACACCTGAACACAACCCACGCACACAATTTAAAAAAAATAATTAAAAAATCAGTTTGTTACTTCGGTTGAAAAAAAAACTGAACAAAACAAATATTCTTTTTGGAAAGTTTCTTGAGAATTGTGCCGGGTGAAGCAATAGTGTGACTAATGAGCACACTGCTTGTCTTGACGTTACTGTGGTGACTATACAAAATAGAGAAGAAAATGTAGTTATATATGCAAAAGAGTTCTACCCGAATCAATATTTAGAGTATACATTTAAACTAGTTGGAGCAAACATGGCGAGTAGTTTAAGGGGATTAAAAGTGATCCTTGCCTGAGGCAGATCACAATCGCACTTCTTCTCATTTCAATATCACAGACAGACGTGGACAAGGAATTGAAACAATACAAGTCTGTGCTCTGCTTTAATGTTCTTTTTTTTCTTTTCTTCTCAGAAATGAGGTCTCAAGTCTGAGTCATCGGCATGGCGCTCACACTGGGAGAGAGTAGATAATCAGAACGCTGCCTTTTTATTTTTTTATCAGCGTGCTGAGAGTAGATGACAGGCACAGTGGAGCCGAGAATGCGATGACAACAGCATGTACTGGCAGCAGATAAAAGGACGTGAGTAATCACCAATTTCAAAATGCAAATGTTGAGATACAAAGCAAAGGTGGATTTAAAAAAAACGTCGGCTCCATTTTCATCCCGCCACGCCCAGCTGCTCCCAAAGACTTAAATGCATGAATTAAAGCTGCGGTCAGGGAGAACTGCGCTGCTTCCCCATACTGCATTGCTACGATGAATGCGAACAGGCAGGGGCACAAATGTCAACACGCTGACCAAGTTGGTTATATAACAAGTAGTGGGAAGCAAAAGAAACCGTGACAATAACAGGCTCTGAAGTCATTCCAGTCAATGTACATGCTAAATGCTAAGAAGTCATCCGACCATTGAATGACCGTTACTATGGACAGCGACGTCAGCACGAATGCAATCACAAATTACGACAGTGTGCTGCCTGGTTAAAAACGATTATAAACCATTATAATTGAAGGAGGTCAAGTCCAGGAAAATGTGCACTCGTCAAGGTCAGGAGCGTCAAAGCTGGCCACCTTACAGTATTTATTTCTTCAGCTATGAATATACAAGTCTTATTTTACATATTGCTCAGTGGTTTTATGGGAGGCCTTAAATTGATAAGATTTGCTTCTGCTCTTTCATTTTTAGCCTGAATATATTTCCTTTTTTTTATTATTTGTTTGTATTTTTTAATCTCCCTTCGTTCTATGACTGAAAATAAATCCCACTTCAAATTTACTGGTCGCGCTTGTACAAGTAGATAAAAAAAACATTTACTTGCACTGTCTCAAATTTCAGGGGAAAAATGCCACCATTTAGGGGCAGTCATTTGATAAAATCATAAACTCTGTGTGTGTGTGTGTGTGCGCGCATGTGTGTGTGTGTGCGTGCGTGCGTGGATATGTATGATTATATACAGTATTTACCTATAGACATTTTTATTAGGGGTGTGACGAAAAAAACCAAATTGAATCCGAAAACCGTTTTTGATGACAAATATGTGAGCGCACCTACTAAGGTTTTGGTTGTCTAAACACACACGAGTACTGACTTGGGTTGAGGACAACTTAACCGAGACACACGCAACACTATACCTCTCAGTTGAGCAACCTTCCCAAAACCGAACGCCTCAGTGCGACCGGCGAATTAAGTGAACAAATGAACCAAAGCTAGTTATAGCGAAGGTCCTAGAACAGGGGTGTCAAACTCATTTTTGTCGAGGGCCACATTGCTGTTACAGTTTCCCTTAGAGGGCCATTATGATTGATGAACATTATTATGTTTAATCCCCTCCACATATTACATACAGAGCGCACAACAAATTGATGAATAACTAGTTTTAAAATCAGAAATCAAGAATAATGACCGTTATTATGGCTTACATATGACAATTTGAAATTTTGGTTCAGACTTCAGCAAGCATCATGGACTTTGACATGCTTGATTTGCTTTCGCGGGCCACATAAAAGGATGTGGCGGGCCAGATCTGGCCCCCAGCCCTTGACTTTGACACCAGTGTCCTAGAACACACAAAAAATTTATGTGGCTAAACGAGTGAATAGCTATGGCAAAGAACAAACACGATGCACTCAGCAAAAGACAGCGGCACAATTACACAGGGACTGGCGAACACGCACAACAAGACAACACGCGCGCGACACAGCCAGCCACCTCTGAAAGCAAGTCATTTGCGGTGGTTTAATGAGCGTACTTGGTGGCACAACAGAAACCAACAACTAATGAGGCCACTTGTATTCTTTGGCGTTCGACTCAGCATGACTTAGATTTGTTCTTGATTTTACTGTTTGGTGCTTTGTCTTACTGTTTATTGTGCATGCTAAATCGCTCCATGTACAGCACTTTGTATGCAGCGATGGCTGTTTGAAAGTGCTCTATAAATACTGTTGACTTGACTTGACTTGACTCTCCCCTACACTGATTGGTGGGCTGAGTTGGGGACGAGGGCCACCAATCAGGAGGTTGTGGAGAGCACAAAGATTAATCCTCATAACCAAAAAAAAAAAAATGCAATCAACGGCCACGAAATGTCCTGGGCCATAACAGACAAGTTCATTCATGCGTACATGTATGTCAAGTGACAAGAAACACATTCTAATCCTGAAGCGTAAGCCCACTGAATTGAACTGAACAGAATCACTTTACTTCAAAAACAGTATTGAATCAACTTTTATTGCAGAGAATGTTAATGATTAACCAAGTGTCTCAAATTGGTGATTCAAGGTTCTGTTTTTCGGCCAGATTGTCGCTTTAACAACGGAAACCGTAAAGTCCTCACCTTGTACTCTCGAACGACGCCGCTATTAGCGCTACGAGGCGGCGGCTCCCAGGATACGCTGATACTGGAGCTGTTGGTGAGCTGCACCACCGACACCGCTTGCGGCGCCGCGCTCAACACTGCAGAGTGAGAATAAAAGAACGTCACTGAAATAGTAATTTATCGTCGCGATCAAGCATGCACATTCTCCATTAGCGGCAGTTTTTCCTCTGCGCCAGACCTGCTCCACATGTAAAGAGCCCTGAGACATCCTTCTGTTGTGATTTGAATTGTGTTGAATTCTTGCCCGTGGTGTCATATTTACCTTCCTCCGGGGTGCGCAGCAACACCATGAGGCTGTCGTGTCCCTGCAGCTCATTGAAGTAAGGCCTTATCTTCACCTCATATTCAGTGTTGCGGAGCAAATCCTCTAAGACGGCGCTGTGCTCTGACGCGGCCTCCACATCCTGGACCAGCCAGGAGCTGCCGATGGTACGGTAAAACACGCGGTAACCCTGAACGTTTTGGGAATGACGGGCCACCTGCAGGGAGTTGGTGCGGAAGAAGCAGAAATTTCATGATGCAACGATGGAGGCGCTTTTGGGGAAGATAAGCGCATCTTTTACACTCTGCCTGTAGACTCACGGTCCAAGAAATCTTGGCACTGGTGGGAGACAGAACGACAGGCTTTGAAAGGTAAAGCAACACCTCGCCAAGTTCCCGCTGCACCTGTCTGTGGTCCACGCCTGTTTCTGGAGGACTCCCATCTGGAACACACAATTCTGTAAGTACCCGACCACAGCGAATTAGCAGAAAATGGTGAACTTTAGTTGACATTCAACCCGGGTTGAAAAAGTTTAGGGGTTTTATTGTTAGTTTTGTTTTTGTTTTGACTTGTGCTTTTGAAATGTTCAGTCAAATAAAGTTTTATCCAATTCAATCCAAAAACCTTATTTTTCGAATGTTTCTGTTCTCGACCAAATCGGTTTTCAACCAGAAAATTTGAGGCTTGTACGACCAAAAACTGTTTTTTGACCAAACTGAGCAAACTCAAATATGCCACTTGTCTCCTCTAGGCTTCCTTATTCCTTGTGTAGCGCTCATTGTGAGCAGACGTGTTTGTTGTCATTTACGCAAATCTGACATTTCTTTTAATTTTATTTCTGCATAATGTGTTCGCCCCTAATCATGGGCTGATAAAATACATTCGGATTTCGTACAAATCACTTTTCGAACAGCCTTCTGGAACGGATTATGATTGAAAACCGAGGTATGACTGTAGTTTCTTTTGAGAGCTGGTTTGTTTGTTCGAATACGGTTGAGATGGGTTTTGTCAGAATCTAAGGAGGGGTTTTTTTTGGGGGGGTGGTGGTTATGTTCGGTGAACTGCTGATTTTGGTGGAAATGTGTGGGACAGGTAGTTTTGGTGGGCATAAAATTGTTTTGGTGGACTTGTTGCTTTGGGGCAAGATCACCTTTGTTCAGTATTTTTGAAACTCGTAAAACGTGGCTTCAACAAAGGAGATTTTGATTGGTTTTGGTGGAAATGTGCGATGTAGATTGATTTGGTGGATACAATGTGGGTGAAAATTGTTTTTTGATGACTGGTGGTCCTGGTGGAAATGTGGATGAAAAATATTTTTGGTGGAAATGTGGCTCACAACTGCATTTTTTGGGGGGGCGGGGGATATGGCATAAGGGTGATTTAGGGTTTTGGATCTCACCTTGTGTCCTGACAGGCTCCGAGATGGGGCTGGGGTCGCTCAGGCCGTAAGAGTTGAGGGCTCTGACGATGAAGAGGTACACGGTGTTGGGCAAGAGCCCCACGACGGTGTGCCGCTCATGCCTCACGTGGTCGGCCACCGTCTGCCAGGTGCTTCCCACCGATTGGCTGCGGGTGACAATCAATCAAGCCGTCAAACAAAATGCCTTCACCGCGCTTGTGAATTTGCCAAACAAATGAGCGAATTCGCTGACGGCGGACAAAACGAGACGTCATGTCACACCTAAAGGTGAACCCGAAAGGATGCCTGCGGATGCTGATAATAAAACGCACAACGTTGGAAACTGGCTGCCCTTTGTGTGCTCATGTTCTAGCATTGTTATCACGCTATCTGCTGATAACAAGGTAATCCGAGTAGAATGATGAGCGGGATGAAAGTTGCGGAGGCAATGACATTTGAAATCGCACGCCAACAAATGTTATTACAGTAATAAACTACAGCTACCGTATTAACAAATAGGAAGTCTTTTCCACCAGTGGTGGAAAGTAATGAAATATAAATCCCATCTGTTTACACAAATATTTATTGATGTGATGCCTTTTTACTTTTATCACTTATTAGGTGGTACTTGTTTTTAACCGTCAGTGCGGATACAATTATTTTTGCACTTGGTGGTTTTTACTTTTTTACTTTTGCTTAGGTGTCGAAGTTGACTCTGTCGTTTTTTTGTTGTTGTTATTATTTTTTGTGTTAATAACAGCCAAAATCAATCACTTGAACGGAAAAATATAGGAAAAAAATCCAAATAGGTAAGTCCCCAATAATTGTCGCGATAATTTGGTCACGCCTTTCTCCTCTTCCGCAATAAACTTCCCACTCTTGCTTTTGAATCTCTTTCCCGGCGCAGCCAATGTCGCTTCATGTCACTGAACAGAAGCAGAACGCCCTTTGGCACCGATGAGTCATTGGTGAAATGCAAATGGTTTGAGATGAATAGGCCAGGCTTCAATAGGTTGGGAAAAAAAAAAGTCACAGATTAAAACAGACAGCAAGACAGCGCCGGGCGCATTAAAAATAACTGGCAATCTTTTCTTTGAAGAAAAAAAAGGGTGGAAAGTGCTGAAGCCGAATGTCTGGACTGATAATACCCACTGGCGAACCACCCCGAAAACTTTGTAAACATTTATTTGTCTGTCTGGAGTACCACTGAAAAGACAATGTTTACAATTGTTGCACCAGAAAATTATTTTGACTTCATGATAATATCATATAATCATGCAAAATCTTAACTGACATGGCCAGAAATATATCGAGCGCTTCTTTCTTTTTCGACCACTGCAGGAGGTGGCGGAGGTGTACAGATCGGTGCCGCCCATACCTGAAGGCCTCGAGGACGTAGGAGGTGACGGCGGCCCCGCCCTCGTGCGGGTTGGACTGCCAGGTAAGGGTAACGCTGTTCCTGGTCACGTCGGTCACCACAGGCTTCTGCGGTGGTCCCGGCAGCTGGATGAACTCGGAAATTCTTGACGGGGACGAGACGGCGCCTTCTGTTGAGGATTGGGACAGTGAGAGGTCTTGCAAATGATGTGTTCAGCAACGCAAAGACCAAGTACCTATGACAGTTAGCATCCCGCTCCAACTCGACTCCCCGGTGGGGCTGGATGCCACACATGTGTACATGCCCGAGTCCGCTTCCTGTTGGGCCAAAGTCAGCATTTGAGGACGACAAGTGACATAAATTGGGAAAAGGACATCAATCTACAGAGACTACAAACATATGGAACATATAAAACTGCTGACCGGGTACCACCAAATTCATGATAACAATTTCATGGTTTGGGGCTCTCGTGAGGGGCCTTCACAGACAGCTAAAGCTGAGAGATCTTTCACCACCTTAATCTGGCCGCAGGCAGAGCAAAGCATTTTCCCGTGCTGCCTTATAAGTAATCATCCATCCATCCATTTTCCGATCCGCTTTCTCCTCACAAGGGTCGCAGGGGGTGCTGGAGGCTGTCTTCGGGCAGTAGGCGGGGGACACCCTGAACTGGTTGCGCGTCAATCGCAGGGCACACAGAGACGAACAACCATCCACGCCCACACTCACACCTAGGGACAATTTAGAGCGTCCAATCAGCCTGCCATGCGTGTTTTTGGAATGTGGGACGAAACCGGATTACCCGGAGAAAACCCACACAGACACTAATCCCTTTTCATTCAATTCGGGGGTGCAAAATTACAGCACCAGAAATCACAATCGAAGGAAAAAATAGTCGTTATGCTCATAGTTGGAAATAAACAAAACAAAAAAAGTTTTAATGTTACATAGTCCTGAAACTCTTCAAGATTGAGCAGTGACGGCATGGAGCTGATCAAAGGTTCACTTTGTTTGAATAAAAAAAACAAAAAAAACAACCATCTTTAGAAATCAAATTAGTTGAGCTGTGTCATAATGTAAGGTATGGCAAGGCCGGTGGGTGCCCTTGTGGCCCTAGTGGACAGAGGTTAGGGATGGGAATCGAAAAAAAAAGATAAATAATGGAGCAGTTCACACAAACAATTCCTAGCAATTTTGCTCATCCATTTCTCTTACATTGCAAATGAGTGATGGCGTCAAACGCAAATAGAGTACATTTTTTGTGGTGCTACTGTGCAATATAATCCTCTATCATTTGTATTCTTACTGTATTATATAAATATTTGTAAACCTCTTCACCTGACTGTTTTCTATTTGTATTTCAAAAAGTAATCCTGTGTGTCACGAGGGCAGCACATTCTGTAGCAGTTAGGCTGCCGCACTGCACTGCAGCAAAGATCAAGAGACCTCATGAGATCATGCTCCAGAGTGTTGACCTTGGCGGTATGCAAACGGGTGAACATCTCCAGATGACTTCAGCTCCTCAATGAAATATTGATGGCACGCTGTCGGTGCACCGGCGGGGTAAATATTTTTAGTCCTGACGCGTCATCTTCATTTCTACTCCTTTTTTTAGTACTCCCTTGACGCCCACACGATGCTCCACTAATGCATCGCTTTTGTTCCATTGAGCACATTGCCGCGGCAGATCAACCACTTCCTCTTCCTCTCAGTGGTGCACTGGAGCAAAACCTAATGTTAAGTTTACGAGAGCAGACAAAAAGTAGGCCTTTTAATTAAAAGCGAGTTAAGATGATTAATAGGCTATCTCTAGTCAATTAAGGATAAAGGATGCCGCCTCGCCACGCTCCAGGTGGGGGTTATGGCACCCTTAGCGCGCTCCTTCATCAAAGCACAGTGCATTAGCATGTGCAAACAGGAGCATTCATTAACATTACAATTATACACCGCTTGAGCACCTAATTGCAACGGAGAGAGATAAGAGCCACCTCAGAAACATCGCTCTTGGAAACGCACTCTGAATGTTATGAACCAAAGGAGGTTGGTTGATCGAAAAGTAGATCTTCGATCAAAAAAGGTTGGGCATCCCAGCTTTATAGGATGCACTGTAGGAAAAAAAATTAATAAAGAAGGCTCATTGTGTATTTGTAGCCAATTTAGTCATTTTGATGGGAGGGTAATATAGATACATATGGCGTGTGTTGCCTTCATTATAGGGTTAAAAAGGCCTAATATACAATATATATATACTGTATATATACAGTATACATACATACATATATATGTATATGTATACTGTATATATATATACAGTATATGTATATATATATATATATATATATATATATATATTATATATATTATATATATATTATATAATATATATATATTATATAATATATTATATATATTATATATATATATATATTATATATATATATAATATATATATATATATATATATATATATATATATATATATATATTCATTCATTCATTCATCTTCCTAACCACTTGATCCTCACTAGGGTCGCGGGGGGTGCTGGAGCCTATCCCAGCTGTCTCCGGGCAGTAGGCGCGGGACACCCTGAATCGGTTGCCAGCCAATCGCAGGGCACACAGAGACGAACAACCATTCGCACTCACACTCACACCTAGGGACAATTTAGAGTGTTCAATCAGCCTGCCATGCATATTTTTGGAATGTGGGAGGAAACCGGAGCACCCGGAGAAAACATATATATATATATTAGAGCTGTCAAACGATTAAAATATTTAATCTAATTAAAAACGCAACTGTAATAATTAAATCATAATAACTCATAATGAATTGTGATTACTCACAATTTCCTTTTTCACTAACTTCCTTTTTAATTTTTTTCCCTATTTTATCCCATTTTAATGCTCTCATCAACATGGAATCATGGATCAGTTTTCTAAGTGCAAAATGCAAATATTTACTGAAACAACAATTTCGATTTTCTATTTTAGGTGAACATTTTTCACTTGGAGCAGTTATTCACACATAATCTCTCACACAATATCACTCTCCATCAACAACAGTGAAAAAAATGTTGTCACACAACAGCTCCTTTGACAGCTCTTTATAGGGAATCAAAAAATAGAAATATAAAATTATAAAGTGCACATCTAAGGTAAACTAGTACTCAGCCAATAGTGGATTTAAGCCATGGTTGCATACTTCGTTATAACATCTGATGCTAACGAATGGTGTCTGCATTAACAGCAAGTCACTGTGTGGACTCCGACCACTTGGCAATGACGATAGCAGCTTGAAGCAGACTTGTTGGGCCTTGAAAGATAAGTCGGAATGCTCAAAATTGGCAGGCTCTCAATATGGCAGGCATTTAAATTCAATTGGCAATCACATGACTTGGTTTTACGTGTTCCGACTGTCTGCGAGTCCACAATTTTTTCAGAATGCTAATTGACTGAGCGCCGGTCTGAATGTGTTTGAATGAACGAGTTGGGGTGGGGCCCAGTGCAAGCATGGGGGTGAAAGCGTGTTTGGAGAGCAAAAAGTGCACTCCGTGAGTTGATGCCTGGAAAAAAAATATCAATTACATCAGCGATTAATCAATGGAAACTGCTCTATCATCATTTTAGCGTTGACGAGAAAAAAATTGTAAGTCATTCAAATACTGGAGTGGTCTGTGCAGAGGTTGTCAACATAATCGTAAAGCAAGTCTAAAAAAATCAATTTGGCTTTTTTAGCTTTCAGTTCACCCGACTGTCACTCACCTTTATGTCTCTTATTTCCAACGTGCCGTTCGCCGCCACCGTCAAGCGAGCATCGTTCGCCTCAATCGTGTCTCCGTCCTTCTCCCAAGAAATCCTGACCGAGGGTCCTCCAATGACTCGGCAGTGCAGGCGGGCTGTGGCGCCCTGGGACATCGTTTGATTGGCAGGGCCTTGGCGGATGATTGGGGGGATCTGGCCTGAAGGTCCTACCGTGGAGGGATTGATCAGAATGACCTCTATCATCCGGTTTGTGAAAGGCATTTTCTTACATTCATTCATTCATTCATTCATTCATCTTCCGAGCCGCTTGATCCTCACTAGGGTCGCGGGGGGTGCTGGAGCCTATCCCAGCTGTCTTCGGGCAGTAGGCGGGGGACACCCTGAATTGGTTGCCAGCCAATCACAGGGCACACAGAGACGAACAACCGTCCACGCTCACACTCACACCTAGGGACAATTTAGAGTGTTCAATCAGCCTGCCACGCATGTTTTTTGGAATGTGGGAGGAAACCGGAGCACCCGGAGAAAACCCACGCAGGCCCGGGGAGAACATGCAAACTCCACACAGGGAGGCCGGAGCTGGAATCGAACCCACGACCTCTGTACTGTGAAGCCGACGTGCTAACCACTGGACTACCGGGCCGCCCATTTTCTTACATCTCTGTATAAAATTTTGATTTGGCTTGTCTGAGTAATTTAGCGAAAAATAATGGCTAGCCTGTCAGCTAATATGAGTTAATTTCAACGGAAAAAGAAGCCCCTCTGCTCCATTAGTCCGAACAATAGAGAGGCCACTGCAGTAATTAGACAGTCCCTCAGTGAGTATGTCAGAATTTTTTACTGAACTGTTGCCAATTTCGACTGGCTAACAATTTACCCTGTCTTCTGGATATTTCTGCCTTTGTCAGACAACATGTAAGGGTTTATTTACCGGTGGTGCCAAAGAGTCTGCCACCCATCAAGAATGATCGCTCACTACAAACTTATATGATGAGGTGAAAGGTCAAGATGGTTCAACCAGATCCGGTAAATCGTACCTCCTTCCACCTCCAGTAAGGCCTTGCTGAGCACGCTTCCCGCCACGCTGATGGCCTGGCAGATGTAGAATCCAGAGTCCTCCGGATGGACGTCAGTGATGGTCAACTCGCCTTTCATGGACACGGTGTAACGACCTGACTGGGATGGCGGCTGGCCAGGGAACAGCAACATCTAAAAACACACAACAGCGAGACTGTCATATAACAGTAAGTTTGATCTGCCCTCGCAAATAAGAAAGGACAAATAATTACGTTGATGAGATAATTGGATTGGCCTCGATTCTTAAGTGGGGAAAAGTGAGGAGCATCTTCGATGGATGGCCGTTATTTGAGGAAATAGCTAAGTGCTTCTGTTTTGGCTAGCAACAGAGCTGAAATGGTCTCGGTATGCAACGGCGCCTATGACGTAATATAATTATAGTTTTCACCATCTTTTGAAATGGGTATAAGGAGATGGCGATTAGACGGAGTGCTACTATTTGAGTAGAATACGGGTAGGCACTGCTGTTTTGGTTAGCAACCAGCAGTTAATTAAACTAGGCTCGGTAGACAATTGTGTTTAGAACTGAGGTGATTACAGTCAGAATTAAAAAAAATATATATATAAAGTGCACTAGTTGGACAGCCACTATATGAGATAATTTCTTGTGGGGTGGTTTTGATTCGCAGCAGAGTTCAAGTAGGCTCAGGTGACAAAAGTATTCATGAACTGATGTCAATACTGTTACTACACTTTTGGGAAAACAGAGGAGTTTGTCTGCGAAAATGTGGTATAATAAAACTAGGTTAGCAGGAGCTCTTTTGATGTTTTCCACATGATGGCCACTTAAATGTTTTACAGTTTTTTTTCCATTTTCCAGAGTGGAAATAGCATAGATGTGTTTGCACCCCCATGCATGTTATTCCTGTAAGAGGCTTAGAGTTGAGTGGAAGTACCAGGGTTAGATAATCCCCACAAACAGACCCCCCTGTGACCCAGTCCAACCTCCCCCCCCAAAAAAAACAAAAACAAAAAACAATAATAAAAAAAATAACAGACCAAGTTCCTAGTTGGCTTGAGGCAGAGAAAAGAAACAAACAAACATTTGAAGCAGCTTCCTGTTGCTGATTATTTGCAGCCGCCATGTGGAAGGAGGACACTGTTTGTCTTCAAGTCATGCCCGCAGAGGAACTTCACACACCTGCTGTACTTCCTCCTGCACCTTTCCTTCCATCCGCTCAACACAAGTTCCTTCCACCTTATGCCGCAATGTCTTCCACGAAAGGTGTCATAAGTTTTGCCTCGAGTCACCGTGTCATTCAAGCGACTATTTAAATTCCTCACCTGACTGCCCTCTTTCTGCCAAAAGATGGCAGGCGGGGGGTTACCCGTGGTGCCGCACTGAAAGGCGACGCTCCTCCCCTGGGAGGCGATCTGGTCCCGGGGCTTGGTTGCGATCTGAGGTGACACTGCAGAGAAGAAGACAAGAACTAAGGAACAGAAGACGAGCTTGTTAAGCATATTCGTTTTCTCACTGTCATCATTTCCCGTAACGCGCATAAGATTGCACAACTCATCAATGATGAATAGGCCATTAAACCTCTCATGGCTTTTAGTCCGGCCTTATGTTTGCAGGCACATTTTGAGCATCTAACACGGGGGTCGGCATGCGGCTTTTTAGCTTGCCCTAGTGTAACCCCCTTGAGCTTTTTCAAAAATGTTTGAAAATGGAAAAAGATGGGAAAGGGAAATATATATTTTTTGTTTTAATGTGGTTTCTTTCGGAGGACAAACATGGCGCAAACATTCTTAACCTTTTCCAGTGCTGTAAAATGTGTAGAAAAAATTTCAACATTCCTGTCGATTGAAGATATGCGCCATAGCCTGTGACATGTTTCTATCAGCAGGGCGGGATGTCAGGCAGGTGGCTGTTGTAAAAGTGCGTACATATGCGTGGTAACGGGTCGATCACGGGAGGTTGGTTGATCGAAAAGTAGATCTTCGATCAAAAGAGGTTGGGCATCCTAGCTTCACAGGATGCACTGGAGGAAAAAAAACAACCAAGAAGGCTCATTGTGTATTTGTAGCCAATTTAGTCATTTTGATGGGAGGGTAATACATACAGCATTTTAATTTTTTGCGAGTCCTGACACACACATCCATATGTGTGTATATATCTATATATATCTATATATATATCTATCTATATATATCTATATATATATCTATATATCTATATATCTATATATATATATATATCTATCTATCCATCCATCCATCCATTTTCTGAACCGCTTAATCCTCACTAGGGTCGCGGGGGGTGCAGGAGCCTATCCCAGCCGTCTTCGGGCAGTAGGCGGGGGACACCCTGAACCGGTTGCCAGCCAATCGCAGGGCACACAGAGACGAACAACCATCCACGCTCACATTCACACCTAGGGACAATTTAGAGCGTCCAATCAGCCTGCCAAGCATGTTTTTGGAATGTGGGAGGAAACCGGAGCACCCGGAGAAAACCCACGCAGGCCCGGGGAGAACATGCAAACTCCACACAGGGAGGCCGGAGCTGGAATCGAACCCGGTACCTCTGCACTGTGAAGCCGACGTGCTAACCACTGGACTACCGGGCCGCCCTATATATATATATATATATATATATATATATATATATATGTGTGTGTGTGTGTATAGAGAGAGAGAGAGATAAATATACACAGGGCGGCCCAGTGTACCATTGGTTCGCGCATCGGCCTCACAGTGCAGAGGTCGTGGGTTAGATCCCGGCTCCAGGCTTCCTGTGTGGAGTTTGCGTGTTCTCCCTGGGCCTGTGTGGGTTTTCTCCGGGTACTCCGGTTTCCTCCCACATTCCAAAAACATGCATGGCAGGCTGATTGAAGACTCTGAATTGTATTGAGGTGTGAGTGTGAGCACGGATTGTTGTTTGTCTCTGTGTACCCCGTGATTGGCTGGGTAACGGTTCAGGGTGTCCCCCGCCTACTGCCCGAAGATGGCTGGGATAGTTTCCAGCACCCCCCGCGACTGTTGTGAGGATCAAGCGGATCAGAAAACGGATGGATGGATGTATATACAGTATATATATAGAGATAGAGTGGGGGGGGGGGGGGGGGTTAGATCCAATTTGGCTCTTACAGCATTTTAGGTTGCCAACCCCTGATCTAACACTATCAGATCATGGATAGTGGAACCTCCAAAGCCCTAAAAGAGCTACACTTTGGTGTTAACAAAAAAAAAGTTTTGAAAAAAATATGCATCAGCAGTAGACTTTTAGTGAGTAAGTGAGTGGGTGGTTTTCGTTGCTATAGTTGAGTTAGTTAGGCACACTGCAGCAGAGATTTGAGTCAGAAAAAAAATTAACACAATGCGCACTGATGTGCTCAAAGCTAAGAGAGAGGCAAGGACAGCAAGTAATGTTAAGGGTTCGTTCAGAAAGACTCTCCAAGCTCGCTCTACTTCACGCCGACCATTTGGAAACTCAGAGTGTTGTTCAAATATACTGTTCAGTTATTCAGAGTATCTCAAGAAGGGCGTGCCGGAGCGTGTGCTTGGCACTCCAACTGGGGACAGAGCTCGCTCAAGAGTGTCAGGCAGAACAGACAGAAACACTTCAAGCAGAAGCTGCTGATTGATTTATATCATACAGCAGGGGTGCCCAACCATTCGATTGTAATCAACCGGTAGCCCCAAAACTAGTCCCAAGTCGATTGACATAAAAATAACACACTGCACCCTAAGCAACCTCCCAGTCAGTTTCACTTTCACAAAAAAGTATTCAAAAAATAAAATAATACAACAATGCAGGTCACCCGTAACCGACGGCGACACGCTTTCGACCTGCATCACCGGAAGTTGTTACCGTTCAGCTGTCTGCAATTGCAGCTTGCGATCAGAGCTGTTGCCTTCTATCTTTTTTTATTTTTATTTTCCACATTCAGTTTGTTTCATGAACAATTCACCGATGGCAATGGCAATGAATGGGAATTTGGAGCACCAGGAGAAGCATCTTCAAACGGTACACGTAAGCTACGATAGTGACGTTGCACTCAAGACGCTGCCAAAGGGCCCCCCGTGCCGCCGCGTCTGGTCTCGACCAAGGTAGGCACTGATTCCTTTTTACAAACTCACAAAATCTTATATTGATTTTATTTTTCTGTTTCGTTCATGTTTGGGGCCTGTTATGGCTGTTGCTCATCATGGGCACGCGTCTGTGTATGCGTGCACGCGCGATTAGCGCAGGGGTGGGCAAACCTTTTGGCTTGGGGGCCGCATTGACTTTTAAAATTTGACAGAAGGGCCAGGTCAGCACGAGCTATGGTACATAAAAGAAATGCAGATGGGTTATGATCAGACCAGTAGAAGTAGAGCGATACAGAGGTACTAGGTGGTCGAAAAGATTGCCCCCCCCATGTTCTGCAACTTCAAGTCAATGCGCCACCTGGCGGTAAAATGCCTGCCATTACAAGTCCAATTGAAATGAATGCAATGATTCACATCGAACCTTAATTGTGGACCAACCTTCGGCGGCCCGGATTAAAAAGACCAACGGGTCGGATTCGGCCCGCGGGCCGTAGTTTGCCCACCACTGGGTTAGCGGGTCGATTGCAGTGGGTCGGTTGCTTGAAAAGTCGATCCTCGGTCAAAACAGGTTGGGCACCCCTATCATATAAATTGCATGCGCTCCCTCTCCGAACGCACCCACTCTGTCGTGTTAGGGCACCAGAATGAATTTTTGAACACACCCTAAAACGCATTGGCTGTGACACATCCTAAACCTTGTCGTACTGGCAGAGAACAAAGAACGACAAAATTGCATTTGCTTCTACTTGACAGTTATGTGGTAAAAAATGAATGCATGGACATTTTGGTGGAGAATCGCCAACTTGAAATGAAATGAAAGGGGGTGTCAAGATTGTTTATTTGGAGTATGGTGTGAAACATTGAGTTCCGTGAGTCACATGAGGCCATCTCATCATGTTGATTTCCACCGCCTGTATTTTTTATTTTTTTTTGGCAAACACACTCGCCTCTGAGCGCAGAGCTTCTCCTGCGTCACCTGCTCTTGTCCACATATGCACGCAAACACAACGCTGCTGCCTCAACACACACACACACACACACACACACACACACACACACACACACATGCACACACACACACTATGCCTGTGTGTATTATTAACACCTTGTCAAGAGCACGACACATTTTTAACATTAGAGAAGATTAAGGCTAAAATGTGCAAGTTCTGTGTTCTATGCTACCAGTCATGTTTCCCCACCCAAAATAGATTTTAAGGCTTTCCGAGGTAGTTTTGTAAGAAATATAACAACCAAAATAATTGGGGGTCCAGTCCATGGATGACATGATTGCACTAGCGGTCACGATTTTCTCCTCCTCCTTTATTATTCTTTCAAGGATTGTTATTTTGAATGCGGGATCCACACAAAACACAGTTTCAAAGAATTTGGGACCTGGTGTGAAACATAAATACAATGACATGCGTCCATTTGTGGTCAGTGATTGTGATGTGAAATGAAACCATAGTAAATTAGGACGCGATCTGAAGATTGCACTTAATAATCACTGCAGTTGTCATTTCAAGTACACGACACATTGTCACCTATCGACAATCATGCCTAATTTGAGGATTATTATTATTTTTTTTATCCCCCTCAAATCAATCAGCAACGGTCCTATGCATAGTATTAGATATCTTTGAAAGATGTCCTTGAGTGATTATTCTGTGTTGTGGGGTGTGTTAAAAACAAATTGTCCTCCGCAATCTGCTCGGAGAACAGCCGCGGCCGACAATCATAAATGTTAAACCTGTTCAACAACAATCGAAAATCCTTATGTTGGCCATCCGGAGTATATACCACACAGATTGCAAGAGCAGGAGTAACTTTTTCCCCATTTTGTCATCCTCTCATGGGTGCCACATGAGCTGATTTTTAAACTGTTTTGTTACACATTAAAAAAAAAAAAAAAAAATATATATATATACTGTATATATATATATATATATATATATATATATTCATTCATTCATCTTCCGTACCGCTTGATCCTCACTAGGGTCGCGGGGGGTGCTGGAGCCCATCCCAGCCGTCTCCGGGCAGTAGGCGGGGGACACCCTGAATCGGTTGCGCAATCGCAGGGCACACATAGACGAACAACCATCCGCGCTCACACTCACACCTAGGGACAATTTAGAGTGTTCAATCAGCCTGCCATGCATATTTTTGGAATGTGGGAGGAAACCGGAGCACCCGGAGAAAACCCACGGAGGCCCGGGGAGAACATGCAAACTCCACACAGGGAGGCCGGAGCTGGAATCGAACCCGGTACCTCTGCACTGTGAAGCCGACGTGCTAACCAAGGACTACCGGGCCGCCCCTATATATATATATATATATATATATATATATATCAGGGAAAATATCACTGTTTATATTGTACCCTGTATAAATCAAAACAATAATATTGCTTATAAAGTATATGAGACCACTTTTGAGTCAAATGTTGCTCGTCTCTGTTATAAGAGACTACCTGTAATTGGATGCTAAGAAATGCTACGAGGGAAGAGTCCAGAGTGAGATTTAATTCAAGCAATAGAAGAACAAACGGAGACATGGGAGGATTTCTGAGCCCGTGATGTTTCAATTTGGTCTTGTGCTTATCTTGAGGTTTTGTGTTTTTTTTCCTGTGCCCCTGAAAGCGAAGGAAGGGGCGCTGTCTGTCAAACAGGAAAATAAGAATACGAAACGAGACAGCATGGGGGTGGAAAAGGGGAGTGGAAGTTACACAGCCGGCCAACTGGAATGATGCTCGCGTTTGAAACAAGACGGAGCAAGATGGAAAATTAATGAGATGGATGAAACACACGGCTACATCACAAAAGCGCTGATAATATGGAGAAAAGAAAAAACACACAGTGAATAGGCGAGAATGGCAATTTGCCAGGATTGGATTTCATGTAGACTGATAAAAGCATTAGTGGAGGAACGCGTTTAAATCAAGACACAGGGAGAAAAAGCTCGGAAAGTGAGGAAGACTGGGCAGGAGCGGAGGAAGAAGAGTCATGTTTTATTAATGCAACGACTGCTCGCCAGCAGTGAGTTCGAGTGCACGTCCAGCAAACATCTGTCAAATGACATAATCCCAACAGTTTAGCGTAATCCCGATTGACGCACTGGACACTAGCCCCAAACAAGCACTGGACAGCAAATGACCAGATTTTTTTTTCTTTTTCAATGTGTGAAGAAGCTGTAGATGTGAACAGAGTATTAGTGCTACACTAAAAACATGCCCCCGCCGCTATCCCCACAAATCAAACAAAAGAGATTTAAATTGTAGTGTTGATAGAAATAGGCGGCCCGGTAGTCCAGTGGTTAGCACGTCGGCTTCACAGTGCAGAGGTACCGGGTTCAATTCCAGCTCCGGCCTCCCTGTGTGGAGTTTGCATGTTCTCCCCGGGCCTGCGTGGGTTTTCCCCGGGTGCTCCGGTTTCCTCCTACATTCCAAAAACATGCGTGGCAGGCTGATTGAACACTCTAAATTGTCCCTAGGTGCGAGTGTGAGTGCGAATGGTTGTTCGTTTCCGTGTGCCCTGCGATTGGCTGGCAACCGATTCAGGGTGTCCCCCGCCTACTGCCCGGAGACAGCTGGGATAGGCTCCAGCACCCCCCGCGACCCTAGTGAGGATCAAGCGGCTTGGAAGATGAATGAATGAATGAATGTTGATAGAAATAGAAAAACACAAAAAAATGAGAAGATAACAACAAAGTCAAATTTACTCTTTATATATATATATATATATATATATATATATATATATATAGAGAGAGAGAGAGAGAGAGAGAGAGAGAGAGAGAGAGAGAGAGAGAGAGAGAGAGAGAGAGAGAGAGAGAGAGAGAGGGAGAGAGAGAGAATATTTGTTTATTTTTTTAATTTATAATCCAACTGTCATGTTTCTCTTTGTTTTGGTTTCAGTTTCTGGCAGGACTGGAGGGCGTTCTGTCCAGCGCCGCACCTGTCATGCATTATAATCAGTGGACGACTTGAAGACTGCCACGCCTACAATTTGCTGTCGGATTACAGTATTCGTCTTGCTCACGATTCTCATACCAATTGCTTATTCTCGAGGGGCAAGTGCTTTTTGTTCCTTATGCTTTTTCCTGGTTCTATGTTCCAGCGACCTAAATTGATCTGGTTTATTCCACAACATCACACTTACAAAAATTAAGGTATATTGAGGAAAAAAAACGCTTTTGAAACAAACATTCGTATTGCATTTCGAAAAAATCGAATCAGTTTGTATTTTTCGATGGGAAAAAAAATTACAAGATTAATTCCGAGGAAAAAGACATGAAAAAAAGCTATATTTTATATTTTTATTTTCCAGAAAATATATATTTTGGAGGGGATAAAAAAAATTTTAATGAAAAAAAAAGCCATAGCCTTGGTAGAATAACTTAAAAATATATATATATTTTATATAGACTCAGTCATTCTTTACAGAATTTTAAAAGACAAGATTAAGGTCATAATTGAAAGAAATGTTTTATAATCTTGATAAAAAATAAAAATATGAGTGAACTGCACCACGTTTTCATGCATTTTCAGCCGGCATACAAAGTGCACGGCGTGCTGCTTACCGTGCACCTGCAGCATGGCCGAGGCCTCCGTCTTGCCCACGCTGTTTTCTGACGTGCAGGTGTACGTTCCTTCATCGTGCTCTTTCACGTGGACTAAACGCAGGCTGTTCCCATTGCGGATCTCAAACCTAACAAACGGAGAGAGGAAGCTATGCTATCATTTGGAGAATGATTTGCACTGATTTAAAAGGGAAGTCAACCCCCAAATTTTCTTGAAAAATGTGCCTCCACTAGCCTAAACACGGCATTATGCTTACAATTGAGTGTTTGTGGAATATGAATGAAGCAGCAAAATCCACCCATTTGCATCCAACTCAGGGCGCGGCCATTTTGCCACCTTCTGTCAACTGAAAACGACATCACGGCTCCTCAAAGCTCACCTGTTTTCTGAAACTGAGTCATGGTGGTTGTTACCTGAGCTGAGAGCAACTGTGATGTCATTTTCAGTCAACAACAAGTGGCAAAATGACCGTCCTCCTGAGATGGACAAAAACGGGTAGATTTTCCCGCTTCACTCCTATTTTCCACAAATGCAATACTAATCACAATGCTGTGCTTAGACTATGAAGGCTGCATAGGACTTATTATTGCGGAGAACATTTTTGGGTTGACTTCCCCTTGAAGAACCCAAGCTGGTATTAATGTGCGTAATAAGCTCAAGCGGTTGCCTGTGTTGCAAAGTGTGGATAGTCATTCCAATAAGACATTAAACTAATCCTCAGGAATGAATCTCAGATATGAACAAAACTTGAAAGCGAGCAAATGCAGAATTATTTAATAGCCTTCGCTAAGTATACTACATACTGAGTCGGAAGAAGAAGGGGGAAAGAAAATCGGTCACAGGATAATTCAGCCAGCTAATGAATCCTTTTATGGTCCCTTCTTTATTAAGTTATGTCAACCCACCGATCCACACACTCATATTCATCCACGAGTAATTGAGTACACATCTTCTCGGTCACATGTGGAACATTCCTTCCGATAAATTCCTAAACCCTGCCTGAACTGAGCCTCACCTATAAAACCAAAACAATGCATGATCAATCTGAAATTATTAATTACAATGGAGATTAATTTATTGCTTGTGTTGGTTAAGAAATATAAAAGAAGAGGACCTTGAAAAAAATCACTGCATATTAAATCGCAATACTGAGATAAAAAAAAATCGGAATTAAATGATTTTTCAAAATCACTCATCCCCCACCTCTCTCGGGGGAGTTCCCCATCCTCTCGCCGCCATCGCACAGTCGGAGGAGGATCGCCGTGGACCTCGCACAAGAAGTCGACAGTGTCATCCTCCATGACCACCTGGTTGACCGGTCTGCGCACCAGCACGGGTCGCTCGTACACCACCAACTCAGCGGGGTCGCTGTCGCGCTCGCCCACCATGTTGGTGCCCACGCACACGTACATGCCCGCGTCACCCTTCCTGGTGTGCGAGATCATCAGCTTGCCCCCGCGCACCTAAAAATAACCGCATCACTGTTAATTCGCAACGGCAGCTTTTTTTTTCATATTCCAGCAGAATTTTTGAAAGAAAAAAAAAACATTTGTGGGTTTTCTCCAGTTCAGGGTTTACTTGACCTACTGGCCCCAGCGCGCCTGCAACCGTCGTGAGGATAAAGCGGTTCAAATGGTGCACGGATGGATGGCTCAAACAATACAACTAAATCAGCATGTTGAAATTGAAATAATTCAACAAAGTCGATTTTATGAAATAATAACATAACAAAAATACCATATAGGCCCGAATATAAGACGGCCCTGATTATAAGACGACCCCCTCTTTTTCAAGACTCAAGTTTGAAAAAAGACTTTTTGAACACCAAATTGATTTTTATACAGAAAATAAATATACAGTGCATCTGAAACCAATGATTATAACAAAATGTTTGAGAGAAAAAGTGTGTTATTTTGCCTCGTTCAAATCTAACGTGCAATCACATTCGTAAATGAATGGCTTCTGGTTTTTGAAACGTAAATGACATCATAACTTCTCCTCAGCTGCCGGTTAACCTGGCTGATCTTCGACCCACTTTCACTTTCCAGATTGTCACTAAGTTTCTCCATTTTCTGTTATCTCTTCCATTATTTTCTTCTCTTTTTATTCTTACCGCTATTTTTTATTTTTCTTCATCTTGGCAGGAGTTCACTTTGGCCTGAAGAGTCAAGTTCAGCATTTGCCTTAATATCTGGCATCATTTACCGTTGTGAATTGGTATAACGTATGGACCCCGAAAAAAAGACGACACCCACTTTATCTTATTTCATTTTAAAAAACACTTAAACTCTTATATGCGGGCCAATACGGTAATAAGGATTGAAGGACAAAATTGTATTTCAGTCTTGTGGAAAAGGTCACACTCAACAGAAAAAATGTCAATATTTCAAGAGCAAAGCCTGAGATCGATAAAAACCTTTTGCGCCTCAATTCATATTCCACAAATGCAAAATTCATCAGAGTGCCATGTTTAGACGAGTTGGGGAAACATAGAAGCTAATATTGGAAAGACGTTTTTGGAGGTGACTTCTCCTTCATGGTGGGGCTTCAATATTTGGCCATCACTCACTGAGATACGTTCATCTTTCGTGTTGACCCTGACGTTGTTGCGCTTCCAGGACACCAGGGGTTCCGGGTGACCGCGCGGCGGCACGCACTCCAGGACGGCGGGTTCGCCGGCGGCCACCACCACGTCACTCGGGGCTTGACGGAAATCATCTCGGAGGACTGCGGACGAAAAAAAACGCAAGAGTGAGTTAATTCAGGGTTGGCTGTCAGTGGGCGAGAAGCAGGTTGCCATATTGCTGGGGAAACATTTGAATTGTTTAGTCTTGATTTTCGTGACTTCTCTTTTCGCGTTTTCCTCTGTTGTCCACCCTGGCGGAGCTAATGAATAATGCAGATCTTCCCGTCCAACTCTGAGTAAACAAATAACATTGCAGATTCATAATTCATAGGGACGGGAGGGGGGGCAGCCCTGTGTGTATTTACAAAAGCATTGAGTTATCTTTCCAAATAAATCAGTAATATACTGCAGCTTTGGACGTGACTAAATCGAGAGTTTGCATCTGTGTATATGGGAGAAGTTTGACTTTGGAAAGTCTTGATATCGTTTAATTTCCTGCTGTGATTGACAGACCAACGCTCAAGTGTCAAGCCACGCTGTCTCCTCCATGGCAGAATCCATCATTGTAATCTCGCTCAGCAGATCAACTTGGAAAACTTTGATCAGGCGGTTTAAAGTACCCCAAAGTACCCTTTTGAAAAATACTTCAGTCTGCTTCAACATGGAGGTAGCTCGTTAGCATCATCGCTTCAAGTGAAATGTCTTGTGTGTGTGTGCGTGTGTGTGTGTGTGTGTGTGTGTGTGTGTGTGTGTGTGTGTGTGTGAGACGTTTGTATGAAAAAGTGGGCGCGGTTTGGTTACTTACACAATGTTATCATGAAAAGTTGTTCTTGAATAGATGATTAAATCCCAAGCGATAGGGTTCTTACACATCTCTTCCTGATCATCTTAATTTTTCAGATGATACAAAATTTCAATCTGAATAAGAGGGAGTGAATGTGAGCTCTCCCAATGATACATGTGTGCCTACGAGCTCAACGGAAATGATAACAATTGTCGTGCGGCATCAAGATTCAAACCCGCCGGGCTCCTGCAAAGCTCATTTGAAATTAAATGATGGCAGGGTTGTAAAAATGGAACATTCTCATCTAGTGTCTTGGGTAAACGGCTATGAATATTCCAACAACTTTGCATGAGTTCTGCCGAGGCACCTCAAAATATTTTCGACGGAGGAAAAGTGACCTTTTCCAGAAATGAGGCCTCATTAGAGATGACGGTAAGTATGCATACGCATTTATATTCATTCACCTAACGTAGATGGGTTTGACCAAGCAGCAACACCGCTGCAATCAACATCTCAGTTGAAAGCAGATGAACCAATTGAAATTCTATTCTTGTGATGTTGATTTCAGCAGTCGTTTGTATAATGTAGAAGATCAGTTTTGAAATATCATGTTTAAATTCCTCACGCTAACCACTTTGCATTTTCGCCTTTGTCTGTGTAACATGCACGCACTCGCAGCCACGCCAGTGGATTAGCCGAACATTTTCATCGGGCAGGCGTACCTAGCGGGCTACCTACCATGGAGAGCCGCTGATGTGAATGAAGACGTTCAAGCTCTAATACAATGGCAGAGGAAGACTCGGGCTCACTGGGGTCAGTCCCAACCCCCCCCCCCCCCCCCCCCCCCAATAAGCTAATGCTATATCTCCACAATTGAGCATTACGACATTTTCGATCTTTGCACATTTCCAGAAATTATGTTCAAACATATACAGCGAAATGTATTTAGAAACTAATCTCTGCATCCATTGCAGTGTTTTAAACCACAAAGAGCATCCAGCATTTCTCCATTGTGCTTTGAATAAAAGGGGCATCCAAATTGTGATTTCCCCCTCCTCCCCCATCATTGAAATTTAACTTGATTATATTACCGTATTTTGCGCTCTATAAGGCGCACCCAAAAGCATTCCGTTTTCTCAAAAGCCGACAGTGCGCCTTATAATCCAATGCGGTTTATATATGGATCAATATTCTGATTTCTTGGACATATTTTAAATGCTCTGTCATGCGCTTTGTTACGGCTGCAGCGGTTGTGAAAGCTCTATATAAATGAAGCTATATTCCCTTTAGCAGAACTCCATCTGGTGGATGCATAACGCAACCACAGCCACTATTGTAACTTCTATGTGTTTTATAATGTGCTGCGCCCTATATATGAAAAGAATTTCAAAATAGGCCATTCAGTGCGGAAAATACAGTAATAAACTGTAAATAATAAATTCATTTGTATTACAATAAACATTAGATTTACTATTCATTAATGTTTGGGTCTGATACTCTAGGTTCGGCTTATGCTTCAATAAAGGCAAATGAACCATGAATGATTGAGGGCCTTTTTTTCATCAACTTTAATTACAGCTGATGGCATCTTAAAAACCTTGACTTGCAGTCTCTCAAGTGTTCACCATGACAACTGTACAAAATTCTACCAAACGAGTGTGACATAAACATCAGTAGGAAAGTCATAAATTAGATCATAACAATATTGGTTGCCAGCCAATAGCAAGGCATGCATAGACGAACAACCATCTGCACTCACCCTCACACTGAGGTACAATTTCAAGTGTTCTGTTCACCTGCCTTGCATGTTTTTGGAATGTGGGAGGAAACCGGAGTACCCGCAGAAAACCCACTCAGGCACGGGGAGATCATGCGAACTACACACAGGGAAGCCGGAGTTTAAATCGAACCCTGCACCTCTGCACTGCGAGGCAGACGCTCTAACCAGTCGACCGTTATACTAATGATAATGCAAAAAAATGTGGTTTGAGCACTTCACCTTTTTTTTCCCAATAAACAGTAATATGAAAATGGGGACTGCACTTCATTAATGAATTTATGTAGACACTGTCAGAATTAAGAAAAACTCAAAAATCTACTCCATTCTATTTTGTGTTCTCCGGCACTATAGTGCAATGAAGAGTTATTGCCGTCACCCACTCTTAAGTCCTGGGATGCGAAAACAGAAAAGGGCTCCATTTTGGCTCCTGTTGTGAGCACTGTTCTGAACGCTAAAAGAGAAAATACGATGATCCCTTTCCAAATAAACCCGCATGACATTTGCTCTGTACGCAAACGGTCTCTGATGCAGCTATCAATCCAACGCCTTGGATCAAAACCTTTAAAGCGGGCACTAAATAAGAGGGCGTTCACTTAACTCTGCCTGAGGGCTTCGACAGACAGATGGTACTTGAGAGAGGAGAAAGTTCCACTGGGTGACAAATGAAACTTTTCCTAGGCTGCATTCTTAAGCGCTTGTCCAAAGATGACGAATGGTGGTTCCATTGTTTCCCTTAAAGTGCAGCTAATGAGATCCTTCCGGGTGGCACTTCAAACTTTCACTGTGACAGAACTGGACGCCCGGGCCTCCCTCCCATCCCAAAGCTTAACTTCTCCGACAAATGATCCTCTTCAAATGCTCGCTGTGTCCGTGCTCGCTTGCGGGGGGTGGCAGCTAAGACTTTGACCCTGCCTCTTTGCAGCAAGACTAATCGTCCCACGAAAAGTACCCGAGGCGCTTCCTGTGCACTTAAATAAAAGACAAAATGGGGCTAAACGAGTGTTGCATCATCATTCCTCACAGGGAGCCGACTCTCACTGGAAAGATGTTGATACCCCCACTGAGCTTTGCAGAAGGGCCTTCATTTTGAATATGATGACAAATAGAGGGAGGTAGACTCAACCCCCCCTCCCCCGCCAAAAATAAATAAATAAAACGCCCATGCACAATTTCAATTGATGGCTCCTTTTTATGCTCATCGATTGTGAGCGTGGAAAAAAAACAGCTGCGGGGCGATTTAGTCAACAGGCGATAAGCTATTTACATAAGTGACACACTGAAGGCATCATGATGCTCCTCTGTCACATTGTGAAGGGGAAAATGTGCAGCCATGGGGAAGCGTTTTCCCATCAAGTCTTCTCAAGGACATGTGAGCACATATCAGCTATATATAATTTATTATTATGCATTATGAACACGTGAAACGACTATGATTTCATTTTAATATATTTTTGTTGTTGTTATTGTTGGTATTATCGATTTCCCATTGCACTAATGCTACATCATACCATACAAGGCTCCGTACTATTATACGGAACAATACGACACACCAGGGATGGCCAACCCGCGGTTCGCGAGCCGCATACAGCTCTTTGGCTGGTTGAATGCGGGCTTTCACATGACCAGCGTTGAAAACGACTCAGCAATGGCAGTGCCATTCAAACAACTGCACTAAGTACAGCAGCACTTAGACGTCAGCCTATTGAATAAACAGACCGGATCCTGCCCCCACTCACCCATTCTGAATATGCTTATATTTATATTTTATCATTTATATTTACTGATATTTTGTTTGTTTGTTTTTATTGAACATACAAACATAGACGTAATACATTGACAGAAAGTGAGGTAAGTAAAATAGTAACAGGAAAGAGAAATCAATCATTATTCAACACAATTATTAAGAAGAAAATAACTTATCGAGTCCTACTCCGATATACTTTTTGTTCTACGACTTCCACCTTTTAGGGCAACCCGTCAGATGTCAATTGAAATTATGAACGTTACGTCATCGCGCATGCGCAAAGAACGGCGCTAAGCGCTAAGCTAGCCAAAGAATTACGTCTGATTTTAAGGCAGGGATGCCCAATACGTCGATCGTGATTGACCGGGGCCCAACGGACTGGTCCCAAGTTAACCGCGAGAGGTCGGAGGAGGAAATGAGGTGGAAAACATATTTTTGTGTCTCTGTGTTTCGGTTTTGTTGATGTGTACGTCATCGTAGCGTGCGTGCGTCCATACGCTTGTGCATGATTGGGCGCCTGCGTACGCGCGCGATCGGGTCGATAACGGGAGGTTGGTCGTTTCAAAAGTCGATCTTCGGTTAGAAAAGTTTGCGCCATGTGGCAAGCAGACCCGAGTAGTACGTAACCGCTGAAGCTCGCGTACAGACAGCGCTTGCTTCGAGTGGCAACAACGGAACACAAGCCCGATTTGAAGAGGATTGTTCAAGAGAAGGAATGCCGGATGTCCCTGCACTAAGGCGCTAAGCAACATCCATAGTAAGAGAAAAACGTTGTTATATTTTTGTTTGTGGACTTGGTTGAACTGAGAGTGTGTGTGAGAGAGTGCACACAATATTCATTGTTGAACATCACAGGCCTGTGGTCTGAGTCATGTAGGAGTCCATTTCTGTCATTATCATGTTGGTTCGTGAGATTGACAATCAATCTGGTTGAGCAGAGGTCTGGGTTTGTGTGAGTGTTATTAGCTGAGGGAGATCTGTCGCAAAGCCAGTTCTGTTGACTTGAATTTCTAAAGTGCTGACTGCAGGATCATTGGGATGCATTTGAAACATGTACCCCACCTGTGTTTCACTGGTATGTTATTCATGACATTATTTCAGATGATATATCAATTGGATTTATAAAATCCAACAGGTAAGAAACCTATCATTTAGTCCACATTACTGTTGAAGTGGCCTCCGTTTGTGTTTTGCATTGAAAACTCATGAATCGCTGCGGACTGTAGCCCTGCTCATGATGATGAACTTTCCTACACTGGTGTGTGTGTGTGTTACTGTTTAAAAGATAAAAGGAACAAGTGGGTCTTATGGGGCTGGTGGGGGCTCCTTTGAACATTTCATTTGGCAGTAAGGCCATTAGGAGATGTGGTCTGATTCCAGTGGCCCGTCACACCGAATGAAGACATCTGCGGCTGAGGCGAAGGCGATTGCTTTAATCCTCGCATTGTCTCATTGTGCGGGTGGAGGACGACACTTGTAAACCCGTAATGTTCTCCGCCTCTCAGCCACACTACAATTACACAGGTGCTTCTTATACCCAAGTGCGGGGCGGTCAAACTCCCCGCTGGGGGCTTCCGTGCAACGTCTGACAATTAATTTATCTCTGCGCACATTGCTGCTTTTTAAAAAATGATCATTGCACTCTCCTTGTATGCATATCATTAAAATATCAGCCCTGCTTAACAAGCTGATGTGACTAATTCTCGGCTCATGGTAGGACATTAATTTTGCCTATAGTTTAAAAATGTTGTTTTCCTTATTTTTCCCCAAACAGATGTTTCAACTCTCTTATTCATCTATGTAATGACTTATGAACACATTTCCTTGAATTATAGCGGAAATAACGGTCATTTGAAACATTTCCAATTGAATGAGAGAATCTCTCTGTATGAGCTGATCCCCTGTTGCAATCCCCGTGTTGTGTTGAGCACAACCATGCCATAGCATCAATGTAGTTCAGTGTCTGACAGCTGGCGCCTGGTTGTACAGCGAACTTCCATATGCTCATGGATTGGCATACACTCGGATTAAAAAAAAAAATGTTGTTTTTGGCAGAGGCTTGTTAGATTTTCATAGCAAATGCATGTTGTATGTATCTTGAGGTTTTCTGAAGAATTTTTTTGGGAGGGGGTTAAAAAAGGTTTTTTTTTTAAATTACACCTGGATTTTTGCTAACCCGGTCCCTATCATTATTTAGTGCACTGCAGTTAATCAGCCATCAATTCAATCAATAAAGCTAAGATAGCAGTTTCAAAAAAATGCTTCACTTCATTTCTCAAGCTCCTGCTCCCCATCGTTATGATTTCTTTGTTACCGATTTGTTGCTTTACTGTTGTATGTGTTAGTTGCTCTGTATACAGCACTTTGTATGCAGCGATAACTGTTTGAATATGCTCTGTAAATACAGTTGCGTTGTCCATGCAAGGACGTGCAGCTGAATAAAAAAAATAGCAACACTCAGTATTGTATTTTTATTTAAATAATAACATTCACTCATAATAATTAAGTGATATAATCGGCTGGAAGAATTTTTTTATGCGTCACATGACTGTGTTCCAAAGCCGATTGCTACTCCACTATATTGTGCTGCTTCTGGCGCGTGGCCACGAGGGTGCAGTATAATAGTAACATCATATGTAAATCCACGAAGAGGGCGATTTATAACCCTAGCAGTCCCCAGCCTTTTTTTTTCCGGCCGTAATCGGTTCATGTTAGCACTGATTTTTCGCGGACCTGCAGCCATTTATAGACGTTAAGTTGGAGGCGGGTGAGTGTTGACGTATATTCCAGTTCAGGATGTATATGTTCTGAAAGAAATAAAAAAAATCCCAATTTATCTGTACGATTCAATAGGTACCAGTCCATGGTTGGACAGCACAAGTTAAAGCTCAGCAAATGTTTTTGTTTGATTCCAGCAATTGCCCTGCCATAAAATGGCAGCCGGTCCTCTGTGAGCAACAGATGGGCTAGGCTCAAGAAAATGAGCAATTTGCCTCAGTTGCTTCAAGATAAGATGCATCAATATTCTATTTCTATCAATTGGCACTGGAGGAACGATTTCCACTTATAACCTTTATCCAAACTATGAGCTTGTAGCGTGTCAGAATGAGGCATTCGCGTCCAAACGGGAGAAAACGGCTCCGCCCAGCACTTGTTAGGCTCCTTCCTAATCACTCATCAGGAGTAACAGGAACATCTGGATGCAGAGCCTTTTAAAGCAACTTTTCTTTTTTATTTGTCCTACTTTACTCTAATCCTCCCACGCCATGTGACCGTCTCTTCACTGACGCCTTAGCATCGCCGATGCCGCAGTATGCCGTGTGTCGCAATGAGGCAAAGGAGGAAAGAGGCACTTGTGTCTGCCCCCTTATTGTCTCAGTATTTTCTTGTTCTTGTTTTTTTTCTTCTTTTTTTTTCTTCAAAGATTTGGAGGCTTACAGAAAGAGAATAATGACACTGGCTGTCATCAAAGAGCAAAAAAACCCCACTAAATACAAGGTACTTACTGGCTGGAAGACACAGGAGGCAAATGTAACATAAAATACTGAAATAAAATCTTACTTGGCCATTTTAGGTACAATTAGAACAGGGGTCGGCAAAGCAAAATGTTGAAAGAGCCACATTGGACCGCCCCCCCAAACAAACGAACATGTCTGAAGCCACAAAAAATTAAAAGCCTTATATAAGCCTCATAATGAAGGCAGCACACACCGTATGTATCTATATTAGCCTACTATCAAAATGACTATGTTGGCTACAAATACACAATGAGCCTTCACGATTAAATGATTTTTTTTTTTTTACCTGCAGTTCATCCACACAATCCAAAAAACAAAACAAAAAGCAAACATGTCTGAAGCCACAAAAACTTAAATGCCTTATATAAGCCTCATAATGAAGGCAACACACACCATATGTATCTATATTAGCCTACTGTCAAAATGACTAAGTTGGCTACAAATACACAATGAGCCTTCACGATTAAATGTTTTTTTTTACCTGCAGTTCATCCACACAATCCAAAAAACAAAACAAAAAACAAACATGTCTGAAGACACAAAAAATTAAATGCCTTATATAAGCCTCATAATGAAGGCAACACACACCATATGTATCTATATTAGCCTACTGTCAAAATGACTAAGTTGGCTACAAATACACAATGAGCCTTCACGATTACATGTTTCCCCCCGCCCTCCTGCAGTTCATCCACAATCCAACATGGATCAAATTAGGAGAGTTGACTTGTCGCCTTGCTAATGAATGTCAAGCTCGCTGAAATCTGTCAGCGGGTTGTAAAGTCATCCACTGAGCCTCACAGACCGCTAAGAGTGAAACAGATGTCTGGCTATTCATTAGCGCTCCTGAGACTTGGACGGGAGTCCTTTCCACCACCTGTTGTTGTGCCACACGCCCATGTGTGCGCGCACACGCACACACTTATGCAAGACCACCACCTTAAAACTGGCCTCTCATTAACACACTCCCACACACTTCCATCCTTGTCTACTCTGCCAGAGCTAATTGGGTCACATTTTAGCCCACAGTCAGCACAACCACCCTCATAGGGGAGGGGGCAAGGGGGTCTAAAACCGCCACCACCACCATGCCGGTTTAGCATATGCTCCTCTACTCTAGAGGAAGCCAGATTAGAAGCAGACATGCATGGTGAGACTCAGTGCGTGGCTGCAAGAGAAGTCTGCCTTTTCTATTACATCTGCTATTACCTTGCTGACAGAATGCGCTCCATGCATTGAATCTGGAAAGTATTCTTCAAGTTTCCCCTCTTCCACATTTTGTCGATATTGTTTTGGTTTTTACTTTAAAGGATATCCCCTTTGACGTGCATGTCCTCATTTTCGAATGGAGGTCCTAAATACTTTTTAAAAAACACAATGTAAAACATTTGAACACAAAACACCTGAGCAAGCACACTCGCACTCAATGCTGCCTTAAGACGAGCCTCCCACCAGCCGCCATATTTCCTAAAATTAACTTATACATACAACAATATTAATAATACCTATATTCCATATATGGCATGCACAACCTAAGGCACAAGACACACGGTAAATACATTATTACATACAGTAAATGACTGCAAACAAGTCGAGTGTATGTCCAAATAAAATGAATCCAGCAAAAAAATTGAAGAAGAGGAACTTTTATTTCAGTCCGATGGGGCTTTGAACTTGAAGGCCCGCCGACCAATTTCTTTTCTTATTCTTTGGGAAGACGCGCTTCAAAATATCAAAGGAACGGCTTCGGGACAATTGTGAATGGCCTTGAGTGGCTCATCAGGAGCCCAACCTTGAATGTGACTCTAGATCTCTAAGAGAGATCTAAAGAATGCACAGATGCTATCCATCTAACCTGATGACACTTAAGACATGCGGTCAAGACAAAATGGGATGAAACTGGCCGAAAGGGGTGAAAAGCTTGTCGCATCACATTTAGAAACCCTTGAGGCTGTCAGGCAGCCCAAAGCTCATTAATAAAGTATTATGGATAGAACATAGGAGTTACACTTTTTTTTTGTGAGGGGGGGGGGGGGGTAGCTCCGAGAATACTTTCTGGATTCATTGTATCACTTTGAGAGTCACGTAATGTATCTGAGGAGGCAGCAGGCTGTGTGTGTGTGTGTGTGTGTGTGTGTGTGTGGGGCTGTGTGGGTTGTTGTTTTCTTTGTTTTTTTTTTTTTAAATGCGGATGCGAGATGCAGAAGAGGCCAGCCGCGCAGAACACAGCGTCAGTCGGGAAGCCTCAACACAAGATAAGAGTCCAACTGCTGTTTTTGCATCTCCCCAACCGGGGGGACGATCCGACCTTGCTAATCTTTGCCGCAGCTTCCCTAATCAAGGCGCCGACTAATCCATTTCCTCGCGCCAAGCCGACTGGCGGTTCAGCCGGGGGCCGAGCCACACTGGCGCAATTAAGCGGAGGGAATACAATGGCGCATGTCCCGGGTCGACGGGAAAGAATAATAGCCGAGCGAGCGTGTTGTGTGCCCTCTCCCCTGCTTTACTCCTCAGTTGCACAACCAAGACAAAACGCACACTCTCGCGCGCGCGCAGTCAAATCTCAAATGATGCAATTAAAGAGGAAGTCCGCCACAGTTCAGCAACAATCAATGTGATTTGTTCCAACCCGGCGGACCGGAATAAAAGACTGCTGTTTCTGTGCAACAGTAAAATATGCACGGATGTGACCCCCCTAGCTACCACAACAACAGTGCCCTCCATAATTATTGGCACCAGTGGTCAAGATGTTTTCCTTAGTTTTGAGGAAATTCCGTTTTTTTCTTTGTTGTTTTTTTTCTAAATAAGACAGGACCACAATTTAAAAACATGTATTTCAAGTACATTTATTCAGTACAAATTGACATCAAATCATGGGTGGTACAATTAATTAACAACCGCTTTTTGCCAAGAAAAAGGCACCGAATCTTTTGGTGTTTAGCTCATTCCACAGGTTTTCAATGGGGTTGAGGGCTGGGGACTGACATGTGTTTGCAAGGAATTTGATTCTGTGCTTGGTGAGCCATGTCTACAATTTTCAGTATAAGAGTACGCTTCTTCAATAAAAAAAAGAAGTTATTTTAACGCTTTTCACACATCTTAACCAGAGGTGTCAATAATTATGGAGGGCTTTGTGTGTCAAAATCAATAGAAATCTTGTACCAGTGGGATCTGCGCATGCAGTATGAGAAAAGTTGGGAAAGGAAAACATGACCGGCAGAGGGTATACCAGATGGGTTTTAAAACCAATTCTGCATTTGTGTTGGAGCGGGGCCATACAAAGGAAGGAGAATGGTGGAAAGATTGTCAGCAGAGCACTGACAGCAAGGATGGGCAACTGGTGGCTCGTGACCTCATGAGTGGCCTGCTTGATTAATTCAAAAACATCTTAAGATTTTTAAGCATTTTATTTTTTGTCTTACAAACCCAAGATATTTTCCCAAAACAAAGATAGACATTCAATACCCCTGTTTCAAGAAAAAATGAGGGTTAAAAACGTCCCTGTAAAACTCACACAGCATCACTATACTGCCTTACACTATTTAAGTGGTATTTTCTGTTGCGTATTTAAAGGACAAACGCAATACTTCAATAATGAAAAAATAAATAATAATAAATACAAACATCATAACATTTATTCTTGTGCTGAATTTTGCTTTGCTGTTCAGCAGTTTTATGCCACCCTTTAATGGCAATTATTATGAACAAGAGCCCCTTGGATTGGGAGAGTCAAAAAAATAAAATAAAATCAGAATATCTGGTTAATGTTTTCATTGCTCAAACCCTTTGTTGTTAATGGGTGTTTTTTTTTTCATGCATGCATTGAGAAATGTACTATGAAAAATGAAATATCGAAAGAGCACATATTTTGCACATAAGTACGTACTGTATTGTGTCCATGTCTAAAAAAGCATTTTTGTCATGAATCTAGTTGGGAAGTGAACGGTCAACCTTTGCTGTCGCCTCCATCATGTAACCTTGACGCCCATCAAATGATTAAACTCTAGAGAGTTGGAACTTTGACTACAGTTCCTCGAGAATTCAATGAAGAAGAAAAAAAGCAGGCAGTCCTATTCAAACCTTCATGGCCAATCTTGCACACATCACCAAGAGAATGACTAATATGTATATTATGTGTTTAATGTTGACATAAACCATTTTAAAATGATGTCGCTTTACCTGAATAGTGTGTTCATATCAATGCAAACAAAAGTCTGCACACCCCTATTCAAATGACAGATTCATGTGAAATACAAAAAAAATTGAGACCAAGAGAAATCATTTCCAAACTTTTTTTCCATCATTAATTTGAACTGTAGCCCGTAAAATGTGTGAGGGGAAGCAAGAATAACCAACTGAAATAATTCAGTTGCACAGGCTTTTATAACTGGAGATGTGGCTGTATTCAGAATCAACCAATAACATTGAAACTTGCCAAATGGGAGTCAGTACAGACCTGCCACCAGTGCATCTGATTAACCCTGGTGGTCTGGTCGACTTTTCCTGACAGATTTGTAGCAGAAGCCTGAAGGTTTCGCGCCAGCACTGACAGCTATTATTCATCAGTCCCTCCACCAAGGCTAAATACCCAGTTCCACCTGGGACCAAAAAAAATAAAATACACAGAACAATACCGCTACCATCAGGCTTCACTGTCTGTATATTGTTATTTTGGTTCCGAACGGTGTTGTGTTTGTGCCAAACCTCCTTTTTGGAATTATGGCCAAAGCGTTCAACATTGGTTACATCAGACCACATTTTACAACATGCGTACGGAAAATTTCAAATGTGTTTTTACTTTCTTTGAAGATAAGGTGGACGACCCGGTGGTCCAGTGGTTAACGCGTCGAGCTCACAGTGCAGAGGTACCGGGTTCAATTCCAGCTCCAGCCTTCCTGTGTGGAGTTTGCATGTTCTCCCTGCGTGGGTTTTCTCTGGGTACTTCGGTTTCCTCCCACATTCCAAAAACATGCATGGTAGGCTGATTGAACACTTGAAATCTAGGTGTGAATGTGAGCGTGGATGGTTGTTCGTCTCTGTATGCCCTGCGATTAGCTGGCTACCAGTTCAGGGTGTCCCCTGCCTACTGTTCGAAGACGGCTGGGATAGTCTCCAGCACCTCCCGCGACCCTTGTGAGGAAAAGCGGATTGGAAAATGGATGAATGAACGAAGATAAGGTTTTGGTCCAGCCACGCTACCCCTTACACCGGACATGCTGAATGAAAAAGACAGTAGATTGTTGTCACATGTACTAAACAGCCAGTAATGGACAGAAATTCCTGCAGCTACATCAACGATGCTGTCGGCCTCTCTGTAACCTCCCTGGCCAGATTATTTATGATCTTTTCGTCATTATGGAGGTACATCCAGTTCTTGGCAACCACCTCAGTGAGTTCGCGTTAAAAAAAACAAAACGTAAAAGTTGTTCTGAACTTAGCATTGACAACTTTGAATGTTTAAAAAAATATTATGGGGAGCAGGGGATGGGTGGGGGGCGGGGGGGGTTAACTACAGTATGTGTAATAATTTCACACTCAATGATGAATAATCAAATAAGCTTACTAGCAACTTCCAGCGAAGCATTGCGACTGACGGCCTCTCCCAGGTAGTTGCGTGCCACGCAGGTGTACACGCCCTCGTCGGGTTTGCTGCGACGACCGTGGACAATGCGCAGGAAGAAAAGCGAGCCGCTGGGCAGGAGCATGCGGTGCGAGCGGGGGTCGTCCTTATCCGTCTCCACCCGCTCGCCGTCCTTGTACCACTCCACGGTAGGAGGCGGGCGGCCCTCTGCTTTGCAGTTGAGGGTGGCCGGCTCCCCTTTGGAGACGATCAAATCGGACGGGTCCTCCGTGATCCAGGGGGCGCTGTCTTCGAACCGCACTCGTGACCCTGAGAGATAGAATGTTGTTTTGAGACATTTTGAACAAAAATCCATGGAAAAAGTACGGTGATAACCGAGCATGCCTTCCTGTGTGCCAGCTAGCAAAGAAATTAAAAATTATTCACAATTAAAATGTTTCAAAATTGTTCCGCCCTAGTGTCCTGTGAACCCCAGAGGACAAGGTCAGCGCCAAGTATTTAAAATGTCGGGCTGTTGCAGTAGAATGAGATTGGCGGTTGGGCCAAAAGCTGGAAATTGAGAGAATGAGAGGAGAGCTATGGTGATGAAGATAACTCTCTCTCTCTGTCTCTGCATCTCCCTGGGGATCCATTACTAGCTTTTCCTTGCCGCTGAGGGAGGGTGGGGGGGGGGGCAGCAGATTTACGCTAAGCTTTTAGAGGCAGACCCCACGTCCCTAACAACGTGTTACTCTTCGCCATGAATAATTCAAAACGCCGGTGCTTTTAGGTTGATTCTGATGAACAGATGGTCTCCTCCGCGCGGAATTAACCCAAAAAGAAAAAGAAAATGAAATGGTCATTGCACCGCTTTTACAGGCATTACTTCCAGCACGTAATCTGGCCCAAAAGAAAAAAAACATCCATTAAGACTACATACAGATGAACAGTCTAGAGTAACCGAATGACTCACATTATAATGTTAAATTCGACTTAAAGGGCTGCAAAAGCTCCTTTTTATTTTATTTAATTTTTTTTTTTTGCCATAAGCAGATTGACATTTTTGATGAACCTTGGCCGCTGCCATCCCCGAAGTCCCGCACTGCTCCAAGCACTTCATGCAACCGTTTATCGAGCCATTAGAAACGAAGCATCGGCGCCCTCGCTGGGTCACCGTAAAACACACACGGCTGTTTATAAAAAATAGATTATTTCATGCGTGACCCTCAAGCCAATGCATTGGCACCACGACGACCTTTTCTGTTAGTTTCGCCAGTGCGCTACTTTGACACAGTTTGCAAAGCACATTTTTCAGGCCCAGGGAGGCTAACCAAGTCCTCAAATAAGTATAAAACCTTTTGGAAGGCCCAAACTCCCTTTTCTTTGCCACTGTAACCAGATTACATCACAAAAACAAACACATGCTGGGAGAATGTGACTTTTTATGGCAGATGCGAATGCACATTTACGACTCACAATGACTTAGTAAAATGCTTACAATATGACACCGCATTTGATCAGCGCATCTGAAAGCAACCGCATCTTACTTTTCTCTCAACTAAGATGACGAAGAGTCATCGCACAAGTCCATCACAGAGAATTAAAAACATGTTTTCACTGCATCTTATTTAATTAATTTAATGATAGTATGAGACTTAAATTATTGTTTGCCTGAGCTTTTTCCCAAAACCTTTTTATGTCTTCATGTGTTCTTTATCTAATTTATTTTGGGGTGTAGTTTCACATTTAGCCACTAGATGACCGCAAACTATTGTGTTTATCCATCCAAACATCCATCCATTCTAACAACCGTCTAAAAAAAAAAAAAAATATATATATATATATATATTTTTTTTTAACACAAAAAACAAACTAGAAAATGCTTCAAATTCAACCTCGCGTTTGCTCAAGAGATTAGAAAGAGATTACGGAATGTCTCAATCCTCTCTCATCCTGCATTTTATGCCGATAGAAAGTAATGGCCATAGATTAATTTTATAATGTACATCGTTGAGCATTATTGGTGTATCTGGTGAAGTTGTCTTCAAAGCAGCCCTCGCTTAGCAGCCAGCTGGTCTCAAATCAAACTCCTGCAATGCAGGAGGAATTATTGGGAGCCACGCTGTGGGGGCAAAAAGTCATTAAAAAAAGTGTGAGTATCAAGTTATAATGTGAGAAAAGAATTGGTAATGATTCAGAAAAAAAACCTTTTGGGGAAAATATCGTTTATAATATTAGGGACATTCTATTGAAAAAAAATAAATCAAAGGTTGGATGATAAAGTAAAAATGATGTAAAAAATGTTTTTTAAATGTTGACGTAATTTTCAAGATTAGAATTTAATTATGGATTTTTTTTAGTGATGGGAAAAATGTTAAAAATATATATATATTTGTATTATGACTATCATTCGATTTGTTTTCTTCACACAGGAGTATTGTGGGCACAATGAAAGAAGATATAATTACATTAAAAGTTTTAACATGAGAATCAAGTGATAATATGACAAGCTTTTAGATAATTTAATTATTTGGTATTTAGATTTTTTTTATTTTTTTTTTAATAGCAGGGGGAAAAAAGCCTTTGAAACCGACTAATTATAACACCACATCTGCAAAACAGCCTTTTCAGCATCGCTGTGTTTGTGGGAAATAAAAGTGCGTTGCAGTAGGACTCGATAGCCGATTTCTTCCGGAGCACATGCACGTGCAGCTCACAAAGGTTGCACATTTCACATTCATGCTGCGTGAAAACAAAATGTAATTTAGTGCATAACTAGTTGTACAATGGCGGTGTGAACACATTGTGCTACTCGGCAGAAGTTGGAGGCCCCTGCCAATAAGAACAGTGGTTTAAACAAGGGAGCACATTCAACACCCTCCAAACCTAATTACAATTTTCAGAGAATGGTAGCAATTCAATTAGAAAAACATCTCTGGAGACCATTCAAGGGAGACGGAGAGGCCGTTCAGGGAAGCACAATAATGACGTTGAATAAATCATATCCAACACGAAAGGTAGCGACTCATTAGGTGACCATGATGCTTTTAGACTATTTAATTCAAGATAGGTTGAACAACTTTCACAAATCAATGTATTCTGTTTTAATTTAAAGCAACAAATTACAGTCTTTAACAGAGATTTAAAAAAAAAGAAATGAGCGTCATAAGCCATTTTCTTATATTCTGAGACTGCATATTGTTGAGCAATAATCAGCGCCCCACAATCAATAGCCCTCTTAGGGTAGAGGCTAAATATTCTGTGATTAACTTTGAATAAAATACATGCAAATCCGCTTGTCATTTTGATGTTGGGACCGAGTTTGCAGGTGCTGTATGTAACTTGCAAAGTAACTTTACCATTTCAAAACGAAGTCACCAGGAAAGTAACGCAGGTTATTTTTAATAAAGTAATCAAACAAGTGACTACTCTACATTTTCCAGGTAGCTGTGGCAACACCGAGTACGCCATTATAGAGTGCTTTTATTTTTTCCTTTTGAAAACGCACTCAGAAAAAATATTTGGTTTGGTTTTGGAGGATGAAACTGATGAATTTAATTTGTGTTCATTTCAATGTGGAATCATGAGATAGATATGAGATAGAGTTGACTTAAGAATATAGTCACAGAACAAATTCTTAGCCCGAGGCACATTGTACACGAGCAAGCCCCGCCACAAACCGAGAAATCATCTGTGAAAAGAATTTGCCGATAGCAAATCGCGAACATGCAGGCGAACGCTGTACTCTGTGACCTCCCCGTCGTAAGCTGTCGATGACCTCCACACAACATTGAAGAAGCACAAGCAAGAAAAGCTATTCATTATTTTAGCAACACTCTCTGAAGCATGAAACCCGCCAATTCCGCTCTCTACGCATAGACTAATAACTCAATTGACCATCAGGAGAACTGAGGAACTAACTCACAGACAAATGACTTTAAATGAACGAAATTAATGACACGCCGCGGCGGCACAAACGAGCAGGCTTCTCATTCACAAGCAGTCATTTGAAACATTGTGCCGCTTCAGCCAGCATGGAGCTGACAACCGTGTGTGTACACTACACCATTTGCCAATGTGTCACTGTGACACCACTCTAGCATATTCACTTCGTGCGACTCCCGAGCTTCCTCTAGTGACAAACCTGCAATTCGGGACATGCCTACGCCACAATGAGTAACCATGCCGACACATTTTCCTCGGAAGAAAGATAAATTTGGCTCACTAATGTTTAAATGGTGACAGGATGATTGCTTGAAAACATCTTTGAAGAGGAACAGTCCAACGTCACCTCCTGCTTGATATGCGCCGCAATCTTCCCAGTTCCAAAGAAGTCAACAACCCGCCAGCGACCTGAGTGATGACAGTATTGTTGCCCTTCCGCCTGGGATCATGAAGTGCTTCGAGAAACTGGCGGCACATCATATCAGGTGCTCTCTTCCACCCTCAGTTGATCCCCACCATTTCACTTCCAGAGAAAATCGATCTACTGAGGACGCCATTCAAAAAGCTCTCCATAACATACTGAACCGCCCGGAGCATCCAGGGAACGATGTGAGGATGCTTTTCATCGACTTCGTCGCTGCTTTCAACACAATCATACTGGACATACTGACAGACAAAATCTCCCCCCTTGGAAAATCCACTTCCACAATCAGTTGTATGAAGGATTTTTTTTTAAACAAACCGACCACAAACTGTCAGGCCCGGCCACCACCTTTCCATACAGCTATCACGCTCAGCACAGGCTACCCCCAAGGTTGTGTACAGAGTCGTCTCTTTTACTCACTCTCCAACTTTGACTGGTCACCAACCAATCCCAGCAACTCCACTGGAAAACACTGTTGCTTCCCAGCTCCATTCCCACCTTGCCTCCAATAACCTCCATAAAGATTTTTTATCTGGTTTCCTCCTGGTCCACAGAGTGTACGGAAACAACACTCATCAAGATCAACAACAACCTCCTCCAAGGCTCTGTCTTAGGCCCACTGCTCTTTATGTCCTCCTCCTTGACAAACTCAACATACAATGTTATGCCGATGATGCTTTCCTCCTTTTGACTGCTTCTCCATACCTATACGTTTGCTCTCATCCAATTTTCTAAAACTCAACAGTGATAAAACCAAAATCTTATTGAGAGGAACCAAGTCCTCTCTAGCCAAAACTTTCCATGACACTTGACAACACCACCCCTCGGGTTAAGCGTCTCGTGACAGCGCACTGTCCTTTCAATCACAGGTAAATGCAATTACTCGATCTGCATACTCTCTCATACAAAACATTAAGTAACTCTGTCCATCCCTCATCCCCCCACAACATTGTCTTTCTTGTTCATAGCCTCGTCGCTTACCGCCTGAAATACTGCGGCTCTCTTCAGTCACCACAAAAATGACAACTTCTCCAGAACCCTTTTTACCCACCACATTACTCCAGTCTTACAACAACTCCACTGGCTTCATGTCTGGTACCACATTCAAGGCAAAATACTATCCTGCACCTTCCTCAGATCTTTGTCCTCCCTCCACCTCTCCATTCCTTCTGCCCGTCTAACCACTGTTGAGGACACAGCCTTTGGCCGCTCTGACCCTCATCTTTGGAATTTATTATCACCTGGCGTCCGTAACGCAGACTCATTGTCACTCTTTAAAATTTGTCTCAAAGCACAGCTATTTCGGATTGCTTATTTGCTTTAATGTTGCCCAGATCATTTACTATGTTAACCCTTTCATGTGCACCCTGTAACCTGATAACATGATAAGCTGTCAACTAATAACCGCCGTCCCTGAAAGGGTTGATAGATTTTTTTTAATGTTCTGTTATTTTATTGCGCTGCTTTTCAATTATGTTGTACCTTGAATGCCCTGGAAGGCACCAATGAATAAAATGTTTCTAATTATTATCATTCTGCATCAAAGCGAGGACTGTAGTATTCTAAACAATAGATTTCCCAGTAGTACATTTCAATCTGGCAACAAAGATACCCGTTGCATTTGCCTTCTTCTTTGAAGTCAAAGGTATGTTGTTAAAGGGAAGGCGCAAAAATACATCTAGTCAATGTTTGCTTGCTGGTTTCATCAATCCAGCAAACAGGCCTTGTGAGAGGCGCAATGAGCTTCATTGGCAAAAACACTGCAATTTTGTCTTTCATGTGATTTGAAAACAGATATTTATTCTCCTTCCTTCAAAACAGACCACTTCTGTGATTTATTAACAGCGCAGTTGATTTCTCACTCACCGTGACCCGACTGTGAGGAGGATTAGACGGCACTAATCACCTCGATTGTATCTAAGCCGTGAGGATTTATTCATCTTCTCCCGGCGTACAAATACATCAAGGCGGGAACGGGATGCGGGACACAAACCATTAGCGAGTCTGACAGACAAGCTCTTAATTGCAAAGTGAAAGACCGTCTCCTGATATGTTTACGGCACATCAAACACACAAGGTTCTCAGACAAAATAATAGCTGGAGGGAGGCCTGTTTGGTGTCCCGTCATCTAGCCTCAGGGCCGCTTACCGATGTACTATCTGGCCACCTGTAACACTTTCTAGCTCGAGGAAAACCTCAGCGTGGTCCCAATAAACAACATAAACTGACGAATGGCTAAATGCAGCAAAATTAGGCCTGGTAGTGACGATAATGTGTTGCTATTGTGTGGTACAAGTTGCCATGTATCCTGATTTTTAAGCATGATGGCTATCTATGCCTCCAAACCTTTTGACTGGAACGTATAGTTTGGTATAGAGCAAAGGGGGTGGTGTGGGTGAGTGCATGTTTATACCTTAAGGATTCAACAATTTTTTAAACTTGTTTAAAAAAAAAATTAAAAAGACAATGAAAAAAAACCTGTGCCCGACAGGAAGATCAAATCATGGAAGTCATTTATTGTCAAGTGAAATGGAAGAGGAGTTTGAAATGATCAAGTGTTTTAGATCATAGTTTGGGGTATGAAAATGGTCCTAACTATTAATATAAGCAAAAATGACCCATTGCTTGTGGGCTTTGTTAGTCACGTTGGCGGGTTCAGTGTACAGTAATTTTGTATTTATTTTTTTGGGGGGGTGGGGGGGGGGGAAGACCGGGTACCTTTCGCAAGCTTTTGGCTTTGTGATCTTTATGAACAAAAAAAAAAAAGACTCCACAAAAGGCTGCCAAAGCCCCATCTAAGCAGGAAAGTAGCACAGTTACTGTCATGGTAGCATGTTGAAGGAATATTTAATCTGGAAGACAAATTTGATACTTTATGCCAGGCAGGTGCTGGTTTAATATGGGTTGTTAGTGAATTTATGGAGAGTCTTCACCATTTATGTAGATAGATGCAGACTTTTGCTGTCCTTTTTCCCCCGCAAATATTCAGAAAAAAACTGTTTTGGGTGGGGGAGGGGATAAATCATACTTTATATATTGAATAAAGTTGGCAGTTTTAGATTTTAGGGAACATCGATTATGTGACTCAATATCTGCAGGCCCTGATTATTGTCATTATATCTCAGAAGAGGGGACGTTTGAGATGCTTCAACAGACCAGCGACACAAGTCATGAAAAGGACATCTTAGATGGGCCGTGTAAAAGGGACTAAGGCCAAGGTGTGAGATTAAAAATGTTATGGCGCTCCGGTATGATAATGAAACATTTAACAGGGAAATTGATGACGCATAAAGTTGATTTTATAAGTCACAAAGGATGAGATGAATTGATAATGAGTAGAGAATATGAAGTGACTGATGAGGAGGGATGCGTTGGACCAGGAGAAGGAGTGCCTTATGGACATTTTCAAAAAGTCAAAGGTTTGGCATTCACAAACATGTAAATTCATGTTTTTGGCCTTGGACAATGATCTTTTTGATAACTCCAGCCTGGTTAAAGACTGTCTTGAGCTTTTTTTGGGGGAGGGCTTTCATCATGAAGCATGTAGGTGGAGGGGGTGGGTTGTGCAACAACTCGTGTGGCTTAAATGTTTTAGTTTGGCTGTCTAAAGCCATTCTTGGCCCTGAGCTGAATAAATACAATAGAATTACAACATAGTGCCTCCTTTGGCACACTTTTTAAGACAAGCAACCCCTTCAACATTCCAACAGTTGGCACACGTCCCTCAAACACCCTTTACAAAACCTTTTTAATGTAAAAAAATATTTTTTTTAAATCCAAGAAAAAGCAAATTGATTTTTTTTTTCAAAGTCGCTAGTTTTTTTTTCAGTAGTGTCTTTCACTTTCTGAAGTCATTTATTCAGTGGCCACATCTGAACCACAAAACAACAACATTTCAAAGCATCTCTCTCCAAGTAAACATGGTGAAGCGGCATTTAGCTGTTATGCTGCACACAAGTGGGATCCTTCTGCTGTCAGCAAAAAGACCACTGGTACTGTCTTTGTCATGCAGACAAAGTAGAATTTTAAAATTATGGTAAGTGACTGAATAAACAGTTTTAATAGTTTTGTGTTGTTGTTTTTTTTTGCAGATCATGAAGAACGAGTGTGTGTGTGTGTGTGTGTGTGTGTGTGTGTGTGTGTGTGTGTGTGTGTGTGTGTGTGTGTGTGCGTGTGTGTGTGTGCGTGTGTGTGTGTGCGTGTGTGTGTGTGTGTGTGTGTGTGTGTGTGTGTGTGTGTGTGTGTGTGTGTGTGTGTGCGTATGTCTAGATGTGTTGCTGCACCATTTGTGTGAAGATAGCCATCCAACCATTATCTGATCCGCTTATCCTTACGAGGATTGTTCAAACATCCATTACTTAAACAGTGCAATAGTGGAAAAGTGGAGTTATACTAGTTCGCGACTACACTTAATAAACACCTTAATTTGGGAATCCCACTTGTATGCCTATGATGCCACCCTAGTGACAGTCCTGGGGTATGCCTTGAGCCGGGGGTCGACGGCCCGCCCGCATGCGGCTCTTTAGCGCCCCCTAGTGGCTCCCTGGAGTTTTTTCAAATATGTTTGAACATGGAAAAAGTTGGGGGAGGGAAATACATTTTTTGTTTTAATTTGGTTTCTGTAGGAGGACAGACACGACAAACATTCTTAACATTTTCTAATGCTGTAAAATGTGTTGAATAAATATTACATCTCAACATTTCTGTCAACAAACATATGCGTCATAGTCTGTGACACACGTTTCTATTAGCTTGGCGGGTTCCCAGGCAGGTGGCTATTGTAAAAACAAAAAACAGCATTTCAGGTACAATTCACCGAGGGTTCTGGCAAAGAATGGGAATGTGAAGGGCCGAGAGAAGCATTTTAAAACGGTGCACGTGAGCTACAATAGTTAACGCCGCAAAAGTGCGCCCCATGCCTCCGCATCAGGTCTCTGAGAAGGAGGTAGGCAGTGATTTTCACAAACTCTTGTGTATACTTAATTTTTTTTGTTTCGTTCACCTTAGGGGCCGTTGTGGCTGTTGCTCACTATGGCATGCGTGTGTAAGTAAGTGGGTGCGTGGTGTGTATTGTAGCCAACATGGTCATTTTGATAGTAGGCTAATAGAGCGAATATAATACATACAGTGTGTGTTGCCTTCATTATAAGGCTTATATAAGGCTTTTAATTTTGGGTGGCTCCCGACATATTTGTTTTTTTCCCCTTTCAACATTTTAGTTTGCCGACCCCTGCCTCAAGCCAATTTTTGCCTGGACTTCACCCAATTGTTTACAACTCGCATAACGAAGTAAACTTTGGCCAATTCAAACTCATTTAATCAATTTTCAGTCATTTACATACTCCAAAGGCCAATATAAAGGCAGGCGTAGTTCTGTAGCACTCCAAGTATTCTCTGCAGGAGGGCGATAATGTTTTTGATGGAGAAATTTAAAGCAAAGTCTGGTTTGATTCTATTCTGGCCTTGCTGCGAGCCATCTGAGCCATTGTTTGCCTCCTCTCGGTCCCTCAAATCATCTGCTGGTGATGTCATCACCGGCTGCACCCGAAAGAGGGACATCATGAGCCTCCATCAGCGTGACTCAGGAGACAGCATATGAGACGACCGACCACTTTCTGCTCAGCCTTTATCAAGAATAGTCTTCATTTTGTGCGTGCGTGTGCTGGGAGATGCTTTACCGAGACTGTCACCATGCAACCACAAGCAGTGGACACAAACGATCAGGCCAGATTTGTTTGTCACCACCATTCAGCGCAACAGGCGACAACGGAGCTCCCATCGTAATGGGATCTAATGAATTAACAGATTTGTGTCCCCCGCATAAGAATCAACTGCGGGGATCAATGAAGTCAGTCACCTTACCACTATGCATGCTAAACATAGTCGGCGTCTAATACGGTCATGCCAATTTTTTTGTTTTGTTTTAATATGTGAGCAGAAATTCGAGATACAAGCGCCTCATTCATCCAAAAGAAACAATTTATAAATAAGTAAGTCGGACTGAATGTCAAGACTTTGTGAAGACATAGGTCTTAAGTACCTCCTGGGAATTGAATGGAATTTATCACTACCTTCTATACAATACTACTGTCCAACTTCAATTGATTCTGCCATGCAGCTAGGGATGAGGCTCATAAAGCCACAGGTTGTTTGTTCATGAAAGTAATTTGGAAAAGGTTCCAACGATAATTACAGTTTTTTTTCCGCACTAAAAGGCGCACCTAAAAGCCTTCCATTTTCTATAATGTTTAAAAAATATACACTCATTAAAAAAAAAAAAGCAATACACCTTTTCTTTTTGTCACTATTGGACGGTTAATGAGGCCTAGAAAGCTATAGGAAGTGTGGTTCCACACAAACAGAAATATAATTCCTTATTTATTAGAGAATGGGCAATTCCAAAACCAAATTAGGATATGTATCTTTTTCATTTTATCATCAAGCTAATATTTTGTAGTTAAAGTCCGCAAGCTAGAGATTTTGCATCACTCACGCAATGAAGTCAGTTCGCAAAAGTGGAGTCGGTCATTTGAAACAGTGCCGTCTTTTCCAATGTTAGAAATGAAGCACTTTTTCTCTCTCTCCTTCTCCTGATGACATCATCCAACAAAAGTTGAAGGAAAGATGGCATAAAAATGAAGAGATTTGACTTTCTGAAGAGGCCCCTGGTATAAGGTATATTAACATGTTTATTTTTTTGTCATTTCTCATCATGTGTACTTAAAGGTTGATGAACCTTCCAAACCAATGAGTGACCACCAGTGGTTAATATCACCCACAAATATACTTTTTTTTTTTTTTTTAACACGCAATAGCTTTGACTTTCACCTAACAAGACCAATTTCACACAGCCGCCTACCGAAGAGGTTCTTTGGCTCTCACACTCCTACACAAAACACATCTTTTAACCTCATTTTGTTCGCTCAATACAACAAACCAAATGAGCTCTACCAGCTCCGCTCTTCAAAACCTCTCGGAATCCACTCACGCTTGAGTGCTTTGCAGTCGGACGCAAAGGGAAATATGCAGTTTAAATGAGGCACAGCCATCTCCATACAGTATTAATGGATTTGGGTAGACAAGGAGGTGGTGGGTGTTAGAGAGCACCTGAGATGGTGAGAACCTACACCACTAGAGAAAGCCGCCGTCAAGAAATGTGGACGAGGAGGCGGCACAATGTGAAACATGTCAAATCTTCCCAGAGGAAAATGGGAAAAGGTCGCTAAACAGTAAACACTGAGATGGTTGTGAATGGTAATTCGATGCAAATGTGAACTTCCAAACCAACAGTACTGATTAGTAATGGCCAACAGAGGGCAATTTAAACAGCAGGATAATTAAGCCCCACAGTAAAGAGAGAGCATTTGTTAAGACAGGAGTCACAATCGAAATCAGATTAAAAAAACAAAAAAAAAACGCACAGCCCACTTTGTGTTTACAGTGAAATTTATTGGCAGTTGTTGTCATCCTAAAACCACTTTTTTTTTCTTGAACTAATTAATGTGACTCTTGAGTGTTTATTATGTCTTCCCCCAAAATAATTAGGAACCGGTGTTTTAGCCTATTTAATCCCCAATTTTTTTCCAGATGTATAAACATCAAAATCAATCATAATAATAACAATAATTTTATAAAATGATCGTAATAATAATGATCGGCCCGGTGGAGCAGTGGTTAGCACGTCGACCTCACAGTGCAGACGTATTGGCTTCAATTCCTGTTCCGGCCTCCCTGTGTAGAGTTTGCATGTTCTCCCCGGGCCTGCGTGGGTTTTCTCCGGGTACTCCGGTTTACTCCCACATTCTAAAAACATGCTTGGCAGGCTGATTGAACACTTAAAAAATGTGCCTAGGTGTGAGTGTGAGTGCGAATGGTTGTTCGTTTCTGTGTGCCCTGCGATTGGCTGGCAACCGGTTCAGGGTGTCCCCCGCCTACTGCCCGAAGACCGCTGGGATAGGCTCCACCACCCCAAGCGACACTTATGAGGATAAGCGGATTGGAAAATGGATGGATGGATAATAATGATAAGTACTGTAATTATTGACACATAAGTGAAAAACGTGTTTTATGATTGGTCACAATTCTGACCGGTGCGATAATATGCTGCAATGTCACATAAAAACTAGGAAAGTGCTTTATTTTCATTTTTTAACTACACACGCAGAAGATCATACTGTATATGTCAACAATGAGTTTTGTTTTCTTTGAAAATAAACATGCGGTCATTTGCATATTTTCTACATGTCAATATAACATTCTAGTGCAGAATTCAACAGGTGTACATTCCATTAAGTCCAAGAAGACATTTGTTTGGGAAAAGCAATTTCGAATTATTGTCAGTGAGTCAAACTGTCAATACAGGAAAAGATCATAAACGTAATATTAAATAGAGGCCTGCCATGTTTTCAATTGTGGTGCCTTCTAATTGCATTAAAATTTTGATTGAATCTGGATCATCGGTCGGAATGATTCAATAGAAATGATCAACCAACAATCTGCACAATCCACGAATTGTTTTCCTCAAGATTTAATTTAGGGTTTGGATTAAAGCTTTGTAAATGTAATCTGCTATTAATGCAATGGTTGGAATGCTTTTATAATCCAGCTCGCAACAGTAATAAAAAAATAAGCGTTTAAAAGCATTTTTGGTTTGGATTGGGCGGGGGGGCTAATGGGATGGGGGGGCTATTTTAAGCTAAGACCAATAACTCTACATAGAAAGAGATTTTATTGGAACACTAGTGGTTGTTTATGGACATAAAAGGTCGAGGTTTGGTGTGTCCTTTGGGCCTATACTACCTTTTTTGGTGTCATTTGTCCATCTTTGTCCAATCATCATCGGCAATAACTACAAACCAGTATGAAAACGGTCCAGTTTCTCTTAATTCGCCCAAAAGTCATTTTGCAAAAATAATGTATTTTTGTTAATCTATTTATGCCAGCAACAGACAGTAGGCAGGACAATTAAAATGCTCATCCACAAGATGGCATTTAAGCAGTGCACCCCATTTTTGTATGGGGGTGACCCATACCATTTTTTACCCCCTCATGTTAAATATGTGCCGGGGCTCAAAAATGGTTGGGAAAGTCGTCAAACACAATCTGCGCATGCAACCCATGCCTTTATTGTAGCCATGACTTACCTGATGTTATGGTGCCGGTGAATGTGGCCAACAACCCAAACAGCAAATGTTGAAAGTTCATCTCCAAGCCTCTGTGTCAAAGCTCCAATCCGTGATTTTTTTTCTACCTTCCTTGACACTCCAAGCAGCTCCTGCTTTAGCACTGAAGCAAGCTCTTTAGCCCCAGCTGGATGATTTCAAGCGAGTGAAATCACCCCCAAACAAACTTTACCATCTCTCCCAGAGCGCTTTATCAGCATCATCAACATCAGCATCGTCACCGGCCTGGAAGAACCTACAAGTCGGCAGTGTCACTTGAACCCACCCATAATTTTCCACAAACGTAGGCTGTCTGATTGAACCCTGTCAGCTCACAAAGAAAGGGTCGCTTTAACTCAGTCAAGCTCAGTCGTGAATAAGAAGAGTATATTCTCAGCGTGCGCTCCAGACACCAGTGTGAGGCGAGAGCTGCACTCTGCCGGATGGCTGCAACAAATCCTCACCAAGCTCCACTCTTTAAAGGGACAGACACGACATCTGTGCTCCGTGTTAGTGTGTACGCACGCACAAATCCCCATGCAATGGGGGTGGGGGGGGGGGGGGTGAATACAATGCAATCTCCCTTTGTTTGTTTTCGGTGTAATAGCTGAGTAAAGCTCTGAGCGAATTAACAGTGAGGACATCACAAGGACAAAAATGGAGACTGTGCCAAATTGGAGTGAAAAGATAAGTAATTTTTAGCAGCATAACGGCTCACATCTATTTTCAAATACCGGCTTTAGAATGATCCAAGCAAACAGAACATGAATACAATATTTTGTTTTTAGAGATGGACAAAAAAAGCACACTACAATTAATTTGAGCGAGATGGACATACATAAACACCAATAATCTGATCCATCCATCCATCCACTTGCTGATCCACTTTATCCTCACAAGGGTCACGGGGGTGCTGAAGCCTATCCCAGCTGTCTTCAGGCAGTAGGCGGGGGACACCATGAACTGAACTCATCAAGTCTCAATTATCGGATCAAATATCTAAAAGTTTATTCTGAGCCATTATCATGTGACGTGCGGTGTGTTCACAGTGATTTTTCCTTTATGATCTGCGTGGAAAAGGTTCAGGGCAGACGATTGTAAATGTTCAATATTTCCAATAGGACATCCTTATAATGTATGGCCAACACAGACGGACAAATAGATTTGAATAAGATAAGATAAGAAAAACCTTTATTAGTCTCACAATGGATATAAACAGATAAGATCACTGTAACAAGTCATTCGTCCCAAACGAAATGACAAGAGTCTGAAGTAGCAATCTGGTTACCAGATAAGATAACAAGTAGCCTAGCTTCTTCTCTTGCAACTACTACTTCTTCTTTAGTTGCATGCAGTCTGGATGCCTTCCGGCACCATGTCGCTTATCACAGGTCAGTCTTGGTACGACAAGAGAGACTCAAAATTGGTGGTGGAACACATCTGACATTTTATATTTGGTTGGTTCAAATACGGGTGGGAGCGCATCTTCAGAAATTGATTGGGTACAATTTTTCAAATAAACACACTTGTTGTCTTGTTTGAATGTGTCAACAGGGGATCAATCTGATAAAAGAATACTGGTGAGGCTCAAGCAGTGGCTGACTGATGATCTGAAGCACCTGTGCGCCTAACAAGGTGGTTAAAATTAGGTGTGCGTGGCAACGGAAGCTAATTGAGAAGAACTGCACTCCTGCAAAGTAATACATTTCTCACAAATTCAAAGTAAAAGATTGACGGGATTCATTTAAGGATACTGCTCATAAAAGCTCATTCACTTCAATCTGAGGTGAATTCAATAACCCCATATGGGTAAGCATTTCCAGGACAAGTTCAATGCTAACAGGATAACGCACAAGTGTCTTCTTGGGACTGCGTGTTTTGGATGTTTCCCAACTCCAATGCACCTGATTCAATTCAGGATCTTTATCAGATTTGGTGAACTCAAAAATACCGCAAGAATTCAGCCTGCAGGCAAAGTTAGTTGGTGGTAGTATTTTAACATGTACTGTGTAGCCACAACAATGCCTTTTTGCTTTCTGCGAATACAACATCAACAAGATACATGGAGTTTGCTAGGTCAGCTTGCTGGTGTACAGAAGGAAATGTAGAGACATAAAATCAACAAGCCATGCACCAACCATGAGTTAATCACCCAACATAAAAGCGCCGAATGATTTTGGCGTGTATAACTAATCATCCTGTGGTTCAGAGCAGCGCCACCATGTAGCTAATTTATTCGGCAGCTGTTGTTCCCACCCACAATCTGGCCATGTTGGCGTCTCCACAGGCTTAACTGGGTGTCTCTCTTGTGGAGTGCTGTGGACACACGTCTCCCTGGAGAGGGGACTGGGGAGTGGCGGGGGGGCGGGGGGGGGGGGGGGTACAAGCTCACTTTCACTCAGAGCAAATGGTTCTGCCATCTCATCCCTCTGCCTCATTGTGTCCGTGTCAGACCAGGAGAGACGGTCATGGTGGAGAATGACTTTTGGTTGCCTTTGTTCTCTATGAATGCGACTGAGGAATCGGGCTACTCAAGAGGAGTCCAGATGTCCGTTGCCGAGTGGGACACAAAGAGAGGCCCCACAATTGCTCCGTTTCTGCTTCAGTCGAAGTGTGCAGTTTATTTGTGGGGGCCACAAAGAGCATCGAAGCATGAAATAGAGGTGGATGTCCTGGAGGTGTCACTTGAGGGGATTAGTGTCATTGTCCTCAAAAAGCCCCCAAAATGTGATCAGACACTCGCAAATAGCATCTTCGATGTACAGTGCTGTCTTCTCCATTGTGTGTGTGTGTGTGTGTGTGTGTGTGTGTGTGTGTGTGTGTGTGTGTGTGTGTGTGTTTCAAAAGTATCCTATAACATCTCGAACATGTTGGAAATGCTTCTTGTCATTTTCTTTGTGGCGAATGACTCGTGAGACACGTTATCAAAGGGGTCACCAAACTTTTCGAAACTTGGCTATTGCTTTGGTACTGATTAATGCGAAGGGCTACTAGTTTGATACACACTTCGAAAATAACACATTTGCTGGGATTACCTTTCATAATTAATTCATTTGTGTGAAGACACTGATCACGTTAATGATTTCTTACAATAATTGAGAAACATGTATCAATATGGAGCACTTTAATTCTATAAATCTCGGCCGAAGTTTACATTTCCAAATGATCACTTCATCATTTCAAAAATAAAAAGTTACAATGTTTCATCACTTGTGAGCTATCTTTAGAACAAACTCGCAGACTACTCATTTGATCCTTGCTGGGTACCCTACTGGTGCTTGTGGGCAACATTTGGGTGACCGCTGCATTATGCAAACTCAATCCGGCTGTAAACATTTATGATTCTACGATTTCAACTGTATCTCTGAGCTGATTGATGGATAGAAAAAAATAGGGAAAAAAATCACTCTTAACACACAACCAAACCAAAGATTAATCGCGCGACTTTCGTCACAAAGAGTAAAGCCAAACTCTCAATTGGATGTCTGAGATTTGGGCCTTTGCTGACTTTTGTCGCAAAGAGGGGAGAAAAAAAACCCCAAATGCACATTCAATCAGATTATTGCCATGCATGTGCTTTAAGGAGCACACAATTTTAAAGTTGTATCCGCAATCATTGCAGGTTATGACAACTCAAGCACAGGAACTCAGTTCAGTTAACATGAAAAGGGTACGGGGTAATTACATATTTTTTTTCCATCTGGACCATGAGATGTATGTTTCTTGAATAACTTCTTTTCAGATGTGTACTTCAGTTCATGTTAAATAAATGAATTGACAAATTAGGTTCCACTACAGTATTGCGCACTCATTTGTCATTTTGAATTTTTGGGTGTTTTATTGTTTTAGCATATTAATTTCACAATGTTTAGCTGATTTTAAATTGTATATATGCTTGCTTATAATGTTCATTTGGTTTGAAAATTGATGGTACATTTGAGGGTATCAAAATGGCACAGGTTTTGAACCTGAAACAAATGACTCCGTTTGACATTATTTCCTTTGGTGAATCGTTCAAACAATTCCGTATTTTTTGTAAAGGTAATGGAAAACAGCTTGTAGGTTAATGGAAATGGAAAAATGGATGCCACCTCGCCGACTTGGTCATTTGGATTCAGGAACAAGCGATTCCCTGGACAAAGTGCACGCATCAAAATGTCAAGCGCTCCATTTAAAGCACATGTAATATATTTGGAAAGAGCAAAAAATCCGTTAAACCCCTAAAGCACAATCTATACGGAAGGATTTTGTATTACTGTCATATCAGGGTATGTGCATGTGTGTGATAAGGAATTTAAAGTTGCCACCGCAGGTTATGTTGTGTATGTTGTGACAGAAGGGAGGGGGGAGTGGGGGTCGAGATGGTGAACTGGAACTGCCAATCTGTTTGATGTAGAATGTAAGATTCAGCTGTCCCCTTAAACCTCCCGGACTCTGACCTTATGAGTCTCACTTTAGCTCACTCTGACAAAATGCAACCTCCTATAATATGTTTCCCAAAATAATCACATACACCCAAAAATCATCAAGCAAAGACAAATGCCGTCTATTCTAGGGCCTTCCACTTTAAAGAAACAATGTAAATAAAACATTTACTGAGAACCCCTCATACTTACTGGTGGTGTTATCATTTCCATAAATGTCCCAATGACTTGCCGTTACAGTACAAAACTGGTGGCGTCCCACAAGACTCACTGCTCACTCCACAGATTTTTACAGTATGTAATACTTAACCTGAACATCAAAATTACTTAGCGCTCAAGTAGTAAAGAGCATATAAAGATACAGAGACAGCCTGGGCTTCAACAGGCCTGACATTCGAGGTGATGCATGACATGCAATTAACCAGTTTGCGCAGCAGTTTAAGAATGTACTCTCACTCAGCACAAGGTCGGCAGTTATCGTCGTACAGCACATGTCAAAGGGATGTGTAATATTTATTTCGAGTCCTCTTGGAATTTCTGTTTAATATTATTCATATAGAACAGTTGTGAAGCAACTTTTGGGAGGTCTCGACGCGCCCAAAAGCTCACCAAATTTTTGCAAGCAATTACATCCTGGTGAAAGCTGATGTATTGGAGTGGACAATATGTGTTTTAACGGACACAAACATCAACCACCAATCACCAAACTGATAAAATAAATAAATAAATAAATAAATAAATAAATAGCAAGCCGGGGAGCCTGGTGGTCCAGTGGTTAGTCCGTTGAGCTCACAGTGCATGGGTTGTGGGTTCAATCCTGACTCCGGCCGCCCTGTGTGGAGTTTGCTTGTTCTCCCCGGGCCTGCGTGGAATTTCTCTGGGTACTCCGGTTTCCTTCCACATTCCAAAAACACCCATAGCAGGCTGATTGAGCGCTCCAAAGCGCACCTAGGCGTGAGTGTGAGCGCAGATGGTGCCCTGCGATTGGCTGGCAACCGCTTCAGGGTGCCCCCCGCCTCCTGCCCGAAGACGGCTGGGATAGCACCCCCCACGACCCTTGTGAGGATAAAGTGGGAAGAAAAAAAAAGGATGGATGGATATATAACAAACCTGTAACTCGAGTATTTTACATATTTGAACTTTGTTCCCCCCCTCAAATGTGTCTTGCGTTCAAAAAATAAAATGTGGCCCTCGGGTACCAAAGTTTTCCCACCTCTGCTCTAGTATGGACATTGTATGGTGATGCAATGCAAATTAGCAAATTAGCGCCTGTTAGCACATCATCTGAGTTGTTGACCTGAGCGGACACTTCTTCAGCACATTTCATTCGTGTGTGTCTTTGCATATTGCGCAAACACACACGTATTTGCGTATTGAGACAGTCAAATGAACTACAGGGCTTTATTTAGAGTGCAATCGGGCTGCAGAGAAGTCTTTCTTAAAGCACTCACCACTCAACATTTCGCTTCCAGTCCCTTTTAGCTAGTCCAGTGTGCTCAGCATTGTGTGACTTGTTTGCAGTGAGCCGTGCGCACGCAGGCCCTGCAGGAACACTGCTGCTATCTCTGTGATAAACTGATATAATGAGCCTGAATGAGGCGATTTGCCAGACATCGCACTGTTTCACATTTCATTTGCTCACAATTTCACATTACACTTCCTCTATGAAGTGTCGTTCCTTTGCACGAGAGCCCAGGCTTTGTTCAAAACGTTTTTGATCCATCCATTCCCCAGAGCTTTTTCCTTCATGAAGGTCGTGGGTAAGCTCAAGCCTGTGCAGCAAAAACTCAACTAGTCAAGACGACATTTTCAAATGAAGGAAAATGCTTGTTGTTCGTCACCTGAGATAGTTCTTCTTTCAAGATAGATTTTGTGGAATGTTTAACTTGCCTCAGGCGTTTTTTGACCGGGTCTAATTAGTTTGAAGACATCGGTAGAGGCTTTCAAGGTGAGCTACATTGATTTCTCTAAAGACATGCTGCCGAGTTAAAGTTCTACTGGCAGATAATTCTACTTAAATTAAGTAACACGTTCCTCATTTCATGTCTTTCTTGCTTTTTAAGGCCAGTTTTTGCCCTATGTTCAAATTGAGTTTGGGCAAGAAGGGCACACTCTGGAATGGTCGCTAAAAGTCACATTGCACGTATAGACAACCATTCACGCACAACCACGAACAATTTCGAGAGTGGGAGGAGAAACTGCAAACGCCAAAGCCAAGATGAACAGGTTAATGAATAGGCCCTTCGTGCTGCAGCTTTCTTTCATAAAAAGTCGCATAAATCTTCAGCTCTTGGCAAAATGGAGGCCTAATTAGTTGGTAAAGCACATTCATCATTATTAATTATGCCTTATGGGCCATTGTCTCGCAATGTGGCCTTGAGTAAAACGTCTGGGAAAGTAGGAGTGGAGAAGTTATAGATAACTTTAGAATAATTCTATATTCATTATTAAAAGGTGAGCTCGATAAATATTCATCAAAACAAATGCCTGGAGAGAGACAGGGCAGGAGGAATTTGTGTGTGCGTGTGTGTGTGAGTGTGTGTATTTGTGCGTGCGTGCGCGTTTCTGCTCAACATCCCTAGTGTAGGGGTAACAAAAGAGTCACCAAAAAGAGAAGTTGACTAGGAAAACAAAACACAAACTGCATTTGTGTCTCTGATTTGACAGCTAACAAGAAAGAGGCTCCATCACAGTGAATGCACGTTAAGGGCCAAGAAAGGCTCACAGGTGCTCATTTGCAAGGTTGCATGGCTGGGTCAGAAACACTTAACTAGTGGAGTTTTTACTTAATATTAGACAAATGATACCAAGATAAGAGAGACAGATCATTGCCACTACAACAATCTGCGCCAATTTGCACAGAAAAGGCGTCAGGCCAGCGACGCCAACTTGTTTAGACTATATGAGAAATGAGAATCTGGTCTCACTTGCCACAGAGATAAAATTAAGATTATATATTTAAATAAAATACAAAAATAAATGAGGCAGAAACTAACAGATGCCAACAATAGTCAGAGTCACTGCAAATAAAAGCAACAATTTCCATGGAAGAAACAACACTAACAAGCTTGGACTTATTAATGTTCGAATTGAATAACTTACCGCCAATGCAAAATAAAGCATAACTGAGGCCCATTTACTATTCTTAAAAGCCAATGGCTGCTAATTTGACCAGTGAATATGTTAGCTTAGTCAGGGATGCTAGCTAGCAATATTTCAGACTTTGGCAGCCCGGTGGTCCAGTGGTTAGCGCATTGACCTCGCAGAGCAGAGGTAACGAGTTCAATTACAGCTCCGGCCTCCCTGTGTGGAGTTTGCATGTTCTCCCCGGGCCTGCTTGGGTTTTCTCTGGGTACTCCCACATTCCAAAAGCATGCATGGCAGGCTGATTGAACACTCTAAATTGTCCCTACGTGTGAGTGTGAGCGCGGATGGTTGTTTGTCTCTGTGTGCCCTGCGATTGGCTGGCAACCAGTTCAGGGTGTCCCCCGCCTGGGATAGTCTCCAACACGCCCCTCGCTACCCTGAGGATAAGCGGATTGGAAATTGAATGGGTGGACTTCAGACATCAAGTAGAGGTATCCTGTTGTTGGTTAACAGGTGCTCACTCAAAGGCTGAAACACTAATCATCGGTAATCGGAGCCAAGTTCAGCATTCACTTCATTGATATCTGGCGCTATTTAGCGTCGTGAATGGTTATAATGTCTAGACCCCGAATCTAAGACGCCCCCCACTTTTTCAGTCTTATATCAATGCAAAAAACACAGTCTTACTGTATATTCGGGCCAATACGGTACATACAATGAGGAGAGACACGTATGTCAACTCAATACATACTTAACAGCTCAGTCGAGGCTAAGTCTCCACCAAATTTGAGATTTATCGGTGCTAATTTTCAAAGCTGGGTAATGAAGAATGAACATGAACTCGGCAAGTCTTAGAGAACCCTTAAGTGCTATTTCACTGCAAGCTAACAGTCCTACCCACAAAAAGGCAAAGTGTATCAAAGTGTCACGAAATGAAAGGCAAAATTGTTTTTAATGGTGAAATGATTGCAGGCATAGCTAATTTGTATCTAGGTCAGGAACGCTAATGAGTCTTGATTTCATTAGTATTCGCCGTTTAAGCGACACCAAATCAAGGCTGAACTAGTGCTAATAGCGTAGAGGCCAATTCATTAGGTGAAGCTAACTGAAGCCTTTAGACTCAATTTGTATAGTAACAGAGAAAATGGAGAATATTTTTTCCTTCCAATTTTCAATTGAGTGACAGTTAGCTGAGATGATTTCCACTTAGCAAACGCATCCATCTGGTGTTTACAAAAATTGAAGAGGAGGGAAGGAAAAAACTAGTGACTTTCAGGTCCAAAATGTTCACTCATTGATTGCTTGGTACAAATAGACCTGCTATGTAATTGCCGCTTATCCACGAGAGCCTTTTTTGTTTGTTTGTTTGTTTCACTGGACTATTTCATCACAGGCACAAAGGCTATTGTCTCAGCTTTGTGTTTCCAAAGATGATTTTTCGAAGCATTATTGCTTATGCCTGTTCCTTCATGTCAATTCTACACAAATGTACTCTATTGTGCAAATCGATGCTCTCCCCAGTCCCTTTTCTTCTACCGCGTTCCACGCAGACGGATCAAATTTAAACGGGTAGAAAGCTCAGACCCGTGATTCCAATTGAGGTTGTGGAAGGCCCTCTGCTGACTGGAAGCGTAAGTGCAACCATTACCATTGGAATGTCGGAAGTGTCAATGTCACTTATTGGTATTCAATCAAATGATGACATTATGGTTAGAGATTAACACCCCCCCCCCCTCTAAAAAAGGAGCAAGGGATTTAAAATTCACTATAATACTGGTAGGTTAAATACCATTATTTAATTCTTGTGTGGCGGCCCGGTAGTCCAGTGGTTAGCACGTTGGCTTCACAGTGCAGAGGTACCGGGTTCGATTCCAGCTCTGGCCTCCCTGTGTGGAGTTTGCATGTTCTCCCCGGGTCTGCGTGGGTTTTCTCCGGGTGCTCCAGTTTCCTCCAAAAACATGCGTGGCAGGCTGATTGAACACTCTAAATTGTCCCTAGGTGTGAGTGTGAGCGTGGATGGTTGTTCGTCTCTGTGTGCCCTGCGATTGGCTGGCAACCGATTCAGGGTGTCCCCCGCCTACTGCCCGGAGACAGCTGGGATCGGCTCCAGCACCCCCCGCGAACCTAGTGAGGATCAAGCGGTTCGGAAGATGAATGAATGAATAATTCTTGTGTGAGGCAAAAGCATCCATTTAAAGTGTGTCTATATATTTAACCCCCCTATATATTTAAATCTGTAACATGGTAAAATGTCCACTGTCGCAACCGCTGTCCCTGAAAGGGTTAAAATGAATTTTGTAAAATATTAAAAGAATATTAATTTTCTGTTGGGAGAAACACAATAATTATCTTTTTTTACATTGACGTTGGTCCTGGGTTTGACTATTGAGTTCAAAGGGTGAGCCGTTTTACTTGAGCTTTATTAACCTTCTCTTTACATCTCGACGACAGTTGAAAATGGAACTAAAAAGCGTGCATATCAAGTTAAACGTTTTTATGGTGGCAACGGGTGGAGATTTAGCGTCATGGTGGAGATTGTAAATTTGAAGTAGACACCATTTTAGCATTCATTTCACTGAAATATTTTTTTCCTCAGTGAGTCTCCTGACTGTAAAAACCCATCCATTTTGGGTGAAAACACATTTTCCTGCCAAGAGCGGCCTCTCCGGATGTTTTATTTTTGAGCATGAAAGACAAGAATGAATGAACATGAATTATACTCAGCATGAGATGATGCACGTCCTGATTCAACAAGGTCACAAGTCTTTTTTCTTGCCTAACTGCGACGAAGGCACAATACGAGCATGTCAGCTAGACTTCTACATTTATCTTCAAAGAGGAAGCACAGTACATTCTAATCTTATCGTGACAATAGACCTTTTCAACATGACGTCACGTATTCGTGCCGCAAAAGCTCCAGGGATCTTTGAATTCACCACTGGTATTAAAAAGAAATACTTCCAAGCTTTTTGCCCAGTAACACACGAATAAGTGCGCACCAAGAGCCTCTACAGACTTGGAAAGGCTTCGAGGGTCTGGAACGGTCATCTTCCACAATCCATTGGTAGCAAAACATGGAAGCATTGCAATGAAAGTGTAAGACTAGATGAGCTTCTAATTCTTATAGCCACTTTCAAGCATGTATACTGAAAAAAAATGGTGTGTTGAATGTACCGATACTCAATTTTTTTTAATTTTTCTGTCATGATTCGGTTAAGGGACCAACAGGTGGCACTGTAGGGCTCCCCCGGCAGCTGCACACCTGTTGGTCGTTTGGTAATTAATATAATAATAATAATAATAATAATACATTTTATTTATAAGCGCCTTTCAAGACACCCAAGGACACTTAATTAGTTGTATAAAAGGACTCCTGCCTGAACACTCGGTGTCGGGTCATTGTTTGCTCTTGCTACTGCCATGTGTGCTGTTTGTTTGCTGCAATCAGGTTTGTTTCAGTCATGTTTTGGTTGCTGTTATGTTTTATCTTCAGTCATGATTTTTGTTTGCTACTTTGGACTTTGTTTGCTTAGGATTTAGTTTTCTTTTCTGTGTTTTATCAATACACTTCTTCAAATACACCCTGCTTCTCTCTCCTGCCTGCTTTTTGGGGTCCACCACCACCTCGCAACTTGACATTTTCTTCATCCATATATTTCTTTGGGTAGACTTTGCATTTATTTATTTTTTAATGTCTAGCAACCACTTGTTGAAATTAAATTTAATTTAACAAAATCTCATCTTTTTAAAATGTTGAAGTTTTATATGTATATATATTAAAAACTTTTAAAAAATTACAGGCACTTTCTACACTGAAACATGTTTTATGGAATTTATTCAATGTTATCAAATGGTTGCACAAAATAAAATAATTTGGTTCAAGATACATTTTCTCAGTAGACAATACATCTACTTATAATAAATGACTTGTCGACTAGACATTTAGTTAAAAATTGATCTAGATCCAGATGATTTTGTTTAAACACTTGACCAAATGGAATCAATTCAACACACTTTTTTTCAGTGTAGAAAGTGTCTGCTTAATTTTTCAGTTTTTATTTATTTATTAATTGTTCTTTTTATTTCAAACTACAAGCAGTATCACTTCAACGTTAAAGACTCCTCTTATTGCTTTTCAAGGTGAGTACATTCAACAGTGCGAAAAGACAACTCGGTAGCATGGATTGCGTTCCAACCATCAGTGGACATTACTCATGCTTTTAAATGGCATTGGCACTTAGTCATGAGTTTACAGGATCACTCCTCTGCCGATATTCATGTGTGGGCAATACTTTTGTGATTTTCTTTTTCCATGATTAAATTTTTTTTTTTGCATGAGTGGGCGTCAAAGATTTTACGTTCTAGAAAATGTGTCACTCTGATTTCACGAGAGGATAACCGGTGGCTCTTCCACAGGACATTTAACATGTCACAGAATCTATAAGCTTTTTTTTAAATGTCATCTATCTGCATGAAAGCTTTTAAAAACCTTACACCACTATTACTCCATTTAATTGACTTTTGGAGGCTAACTAGCAGCTTGAGATTATTCGACAGCAGCTTGCGCAAACTGTCAAAGCACTTTCACCGACGTGTTTACAAAATGCTTTTTAGGTTCATGAGTCATAAGTGAGCACATACAAACAAGCATTCACACTCACGTTCACAATTTTAGAGTCTTCATGTGCATTTCAGGGATGAGAGAGGCAGTGAAAACCCATTCTAGATTCAAAACTCTCTAGGCTGTGCGACAAACGTGCAAATATTGTGATGCCGGACACAGAGCTCATGAAATATTTTTGCTGCAATGTCTTGCAGCGATTATTCTCATTCCTCTCTTGTTGGCCAAGTGAGATGGCGAAACATGAGTGTTAGGTTGGAGTGTAGAACAATGGGAATGAGGGAGGAAAACAAAAAAAAAGTGAGACTGTAGTGAGAATCTCTCAAGCAAAATGCTCAGCGTCAAACAACAAAATAAGTTTTGGAACTGAACAGTTAAAAACAGCTTAAGATCCGCTAAGCCCCTTGATTCCATTTTACTCAAATAACCTTTAATATCTTCAAATATTTTGTAAATCTCATTTAAATGGTAAGTTGTTTTAATAAGATGTTTTTTCTCTACTTTGAGATGTACAGAGATAATACCTGTCCGTCTAGGAGCTGTCAAATTTATTGCACAAACCCCTACAGATCAACGATGTGTTGTTACAAGTGATGGCCACTAGATGGCAGACGACATCAACATCACAACGTTCTTTTGCATTGGTCATTGTAACTGTGGAACCACAAAGAGCAACAAGGAGGAAAGTCTCTCTCTCTCTCTGTCTCTCTCTCTCTCTCACTCACTCACTCACTCACTCACTCACTCACTCACTCACTCACTCACTCTCTTGTGGAGTGGACTCCCACCACCTGGCAGCATCACAGATAACTTCAATGTCAACTGAGACAATGGATGCATTCAGGAGCGCATAACACACAGCTATCTGGAATTCGCTTTAGATAAAAGCGCATCTTGCTGGATTTATGACCCAAAACCTGAAAAAATAAGACTATTTTTGTGTTGAGGTGGCCTGAACCAACTTTTCCCAAGCAATCAATTATTGGCTCGCGACAAAAATGAGTTTGACACCGCAGAGCTAAGCTATAGTCTCGTCGCTGCTGTTTTAATGCTTTTTGAGATGTTAATTTACACACAAACAATGCTGGAACATGTGGACAATGTAATTCTTAATCCTCTACAAAAAAATTATTCATCTTTCTACAGGTTACAGAAGCACATAGCGTAATTGCGAAAAAGTTAGAAGCATGGCCACGGAACAAATTTAACCCATATGCGAAGGCACCAAAACACAAAGATTCAAAGATCAAAACAGTAAATACGACAGTTACACATAGCCGTTGCTTATGATCTTTCATTTATCATTGAAGGGTAAGGTTCGAGAGGAATTTAGGGGGAGAGGATAGCTACAAATTACAACGCATGTTAAATCCATGTTAAATACATATTGCACAAGTTTTTACAGGTCAAACTTAAAAACAGAAAATCAAAGTATCTGATGTGGTAGAAAAAAAGTGAAGACGTGTTTTTAATCAGCATAATAATACGTTTAAAGACACGAAATTCATCTCTAATTAAAATTTGCTCTTAACTGGTATTTTGCTCATTAAAAGTGTCAGAATAAAAAAAACAATAACGGCAATTGAGGGTGCATTCTAATGAAGACAATGCATTCTGAATTATTATTTTTAGACCCCTTGATTAATGAGTTTGCTTTGGGAAAATAACGCGAAGCGTAATTGCTTTGAGGTTTCCAGAGGTCAAAAGTTGAACAAGTCTTGATGAGCTGCGGTAGCTTTAGTGCGCGGCAGGGGGCGCCAAAGAAGCGGACAGTCAAGTGGGAAGTAGACTCCACCGCGACGAGAACGCACTCCCACACTCGACTTGGCGGTTGCACTTGTTCTCGTGGTTGTAGTACCCGATAGCACAGTTGAAGGAGCAACTACGAGGCGGAACGTTGCATACACACACACGCGCGCGGGGCTGCAGAGATTGTCGTCACCGTCAAAGTGTTCGTTCGGCGGCGGCGGGGCCAACGTGCCATGTCCGCCGTGACATGAGAGGAAGCTTTCTCCTGCACAACTGCACGCGTCGCTCCAGTCCTGGCTTCTTGTGGAGTTACCTGAGCAAACGAGTCGCAGGTGTGTGTGAGTGTGGTGGACAAGTTTGAAGAGGCTCCCTTGCTTGCTGGATGTGGCGCCATGGAGATGCACTCAAGACTGCGAGCCTTGATGATCATCTGGTGGATTGTTCAAGGTAAGATGAGTAATTAGGAGACGGAGCTTCTCGTCTATTTTGCACGTAAACTGTGGCTGAACCCAAGGTCAAATGATTGCTGTGATCTAAATTGCGCTATTCAAAATCATATCGTTCATACTCCCACGGGTGGGGGCTAACTCGGTTTCACAATTCACAATGTAATGCCGCCACTTTCAATGAGTGGAATATAAAAATTCAAATCATTTCAAGTTCATTTTACAAAGGTCCATAACAATTAACAAATTGCTGTTAATCGATTCAAATGTATTACATTTCCCTGTATGTAAATAACAAACCAACATAAACTATAAAACAAGTCTGCTTCAAATGGACTATGAATTTACAATTTAATATGACAAATTTACATCACCAAGTATAATATTCACTGAACAGTTAGAAGCTACAAATTCACATGATTATAGATTATAGAAATGTACACAAAATAATACAATACTGCAATTTCGTTAAATTTTTATGTTCACTCATTCACTCCCAAAGACATATTTGTCTTTTCACACTCCACACGTTTAACCCCAATATACTTTTATTTTTCATTTTTTCCAAGAAAATGGGGCCTAGAATTGGCTGCTACTGAATGAGTTAATCTTATAAAAACATTAATTTACAATTATATATACAGGTATATGTATACATTTTTAAAAAATCCTCCTCTCATCCCTCGGGTGGTATCCGTCCCCCATTCAGCTTGTGTCCTCTACCAGAGGCCAGGTTCTCAAGCTTCCTGGTCAAGGTTCAAATTGATTTGAAATTATATATATATATACCGGTAAATTCCAAATCAAATGACAAATTTACAATTCAAATCCATTGCTAATATGGGCACACACAGTTGAATCACAATATAAATGACGCATAATACACAAAGAGACAATTTGCCATTCAAAAAAATGTGAATAGAAAAAAGGTAAACCCAATTAAATTTTACACAAACATCAATGAAATACTAAAAGTAAATTAATATGAATTGAAAACTACAATGAGTCTATAATTCCTTCTGACTCCTGAGTCAAGTTCAAGTCAACTTTCTTGTCAAACGTGCTCTATTTGCAACATACAGCACAGATGAAATTTCTTTCCTCTCAACCACAGGAGAGGGAGAGGAGCCGCCGCGGGTGCCCACGCCGCCATCAACAAAACGGTTAACATAAAATGACAAAATGATACAACACAACACAGACAGACAGTCATGCAATCTTAACCACTTTTCTGCGTACGCTTTGTTAGAAGCAGTTATAGATGAAATGTCTTTGAAAGGATCAGGCATGTGTCTCCAGCTGGAGTTTATCATTATGTTGTTGGCGATCCCATTTTGTTTTGGGCCGTGACCCTCAGTTTGGGGAGCTCTTAATCTAGAAATGATTCCATAGGAAGTTCTTTCAGGATAAATTGTCAAATATCAAAGTTGTTTCAGTCCAAAACATGGATTTTCTCTTATTTTTTAATCAGATGATCTAATGTATGGTGTGCATGTCTCTTCAAATGGAGCAATAGTTCCCGGTTTTTGTTAGATGCATCTACTTTCTCTGGCACCTTAAAGGTACACTTCTATGTTTTGGAAAGCCACATGCAGGAACAAGCGTGCTGACAAGTCATAAAATATGTCTTAAAAAAATGTATTCCACTGTGGTTGTGCCACTTGTGTTTTGAACCGAGGGGAGTCTTGCTTTTAAGCACACAGCAGAGGAGCGCTTCTTCATCTTGAGAGGGCATAATGTTGTCTTGGCACGCTTGAACGCTCTAAAAATGAATTTCCACGATGTCGAATGATGTTGCTTTATCGTCCCCGGTGAGCTCTGGAATGACATTAAAAGCAGAGATTTACCTGGGGAAAAAAAGAAGCAGACGTGCTCACATGATGACTATTTATTCAGGAGGACGGACAATAAATGCATTGATTTGATCTGATGAGGTTGTACCTTAGTGTTAATCGTGGCTGCTTTAAAAGTTCATATTTAGCAGAGCAACGTGATATTGTGTCACCAAGCGAATGCAAGCGTTTGCACACATTAAATATGATTAATTTCCCCCTCTTTCTCCAAAGCGGCTCATACTGTGTATAATTCAGACGCTTTTCGGAGAAGCCCCGAAGGCTCCTCAAACGTGTGTGAGTCAAGTGAGCACTGCATCATTTTTGCTTTGCGCTCTTGTTGAACATTTGAATTTAGTGAAGCGCTATCTGTGGATAGGACAACTGCGTGACATGAGTACACACCACCTTCACTGGAGATGCAGATAGTCCGGTCCGTCAACATTGGGACACGGACAATTCTCATCTTTTTGCCTGTAAACACCACCATAAGATGTGCTTCCACTGCAGACTTTCAGTTTTAATTTGAAGGTGTTTAGATCCATATCAAGTGAACTCTGTAAGACTTACAAGTGTACTGTATGCCTCGCACAAAAGTAATGGGGCAAATTAACAATTGTAAAACTATAAATTCAAAATTTTAGTACTTTGTAGTCAATTACAGTCTGAAGTCTGGAATGCATATAGGCAGCACCACAAGTTGATGCTTTGCCAGGCTTCAACCACAACTGTCTTCAGTTTCTACAGCTTTGTTGTCAGCAAGATCAATTGGATTCAGGTCAGGTGATGGACTTGACAATGCAATGGTATATTTAAACAATTATGAAATGAACTTCTGGATATCATGAAGATACTCCTAAAAATCCCTCGTTTATCGCCAATGCTTGAAGCAGAGAATGAAGAAAAGCTGCGCAATCTCGGCAAACCCCCAGCTATGATGATGGAAAGCAGCTTTCTCTTTACATGATGCATTCTGTTTTCACACTCAAGAAGCTGATCCTGCTCGACAGCAACTTTACGAATCCAAAATACTGACACCCGTAGCTAATTAGCCTACAAAATAAATCTTGTAATACTCTGCCGTCGTCATGGTCCCGCTGATGAACTCGAAACGGGGTGCAGAGATTTTTTTTTTAGATGTTTTACAACCATTAACACCTTTGATTATGGCCGCCCATATGCCAGCAATGTCACATGACTGATAGCTCAAAGTGGGGCAAGGACGGTGACAAGGTGACTCTCGCCTCCAGTCTGAATGTGGCGTTAGCTCAATTTTCCCATTACCGCCTCTGAGCAGCACCATTCTTTTTTGGCCACTGCTATGAAGACGTTGACGTGTCCTCAGCTAAGCTGCTCCGCTGTGGCGTAAACCTCATGTTTTCCCGGCCAGCGGAACCACATCACATCGTCACTGAGCTCTGAGGGTCAACTCATCTCATCATGTAGGGCTTCATTAGCTAAAGCAGAAATTAGGCCAGTGTGGGAACAAACCGTATTTCCCAATCATTGTTTCCATTGGGCACAAGCTCAGTCCGTAGTGCTTTATAAAGGGAAAGAAAAGTAACAATCAAAATTAAATCATAATTTTTGATTTGGAAACAACAGTGAACAATAAAGGTTCCAGAAACACTCAATCGGCTTTCACCCAATGATTTCGCGCAAGTCTCATAGGGAAGTATAAGGTCTTCAATATGTTCGGTCCAAGACCGTTTCAATTTGTCGACCAACTTGTCAGACTTAAATACCATTTTTTTTGAGTCACAAAGTCTGGTTAAAGAATTTCATATACTATAGTCGTGATGTGGGCCAATCCAAGCGGCAGCATTCTGGGCCAGTTTCAGCTGTCAGATTGATTATTACGTTTATTTTTTCATTTTTTTAATAGAAGCTATTTACAATAGTGCAGTCTATTGAAAATTAATGTTAGAACCGGCTTTTCTGTGTCTCTTTTTGAAAGTGGAGCAGTAGTGGTCTTCGGTAAGATCTAACATTTTAAAAGAGTGTTATGGTGACCAGTGAAGATATTAACTACAACCACCACGACGTGTTGTTAAAACGTGTTTTCATTTTTGGTTTGTTTTGCTACTTTAAACAATAAACTACAGTGGTGCCTTGAGATACAAGTGACACGCCTTTGTAGTTTTTTGAGATATAAGCCATCATTTGGCATATACTGTCGTGGTGGCAGTGAGATCAATTCAACTCATTTCATAAGTAGCACTTTGGCAAATTGTGAGCAATTCATCAAAAAAGAGGCTTTAAACTGTTTACTGCCACTACCACTTTAAGTTTACTGTCATACTGAACATAAAACAAAGACAACCAAGCAAAGAACGCTGCCTTAAGAATGCCACGTGAGCTTAACATATAATGGATCAAGCAATTGCCATGGTAACAGTTAGCGTCGATAGTTATGTTTTTTAGATAACAACCCCTCAAGTAAGGGATATTTGAATACAAACCTTTAAAATATTTACAAGCCTGTTTTCCATGATCACACAGGTCTTGTGGGGATGTATATAATTTGTTACCGGCAACCTTTTTCTCCCCCCACCTATGCAGTCTAATAGCTTGCAGTAAGTCCCATTTAAATGTAACGCGATGCCCATTATTCTTCCCTGTCACCGACACAATCTCGTGCAGAGACGATACTGCCATGTTGTACATCTTCACTGTCACTTTTTTTGAGCCCAGTCCATCTTGGTAAATTACCCCCCTGACGCCATGCATGGCTGCATTTGTTAGGCTGACACATACCTTAGTCTGGGTGTTCTACAAGGCCGTCTAATTGACCACACACAAACACACAGACCTCTGCAGAGGTTAGAGATTTGCTGACTGCAGGCAGGAAATGCAAAAGTAGACCAGATCAGTTGGTACCTTAGTCGTACAATTTGGAATTCAACCAGTTCAATTCCATCATCATGCTTGGTGATAAATCAGACGTCTGCAAAAGTCATGAAACTTAAACTCTGTGAAAGTGTAAACTAGGATTTGTGTGTTTAAACTTTTATTTCACTTGTTTGTATGCGTGTGTGTTCTATTTGTTTGTTTGTTGTTTATGAGACACCATCGTAGAGGTGCACCAGTGATGGCAGATACCAAAGAGGTCCCATTTCAGCCGGTCATCAGCCTTAACTACATATATGTAAAGCGACCATAGGCTGCTGTGTCAATGGTGCACATGGGAATATTTTAGTTCCAGGAAGCACAAGCAACCAAGAACTACCAGTTACTAGAATTCTAAGGTGGAAAGGAAAGGTGCTATCTTACGACATGCTAGAATGAATTGTGTATTATCAGTTCCATACTAAAACAATACTTTTACCAAGCAGATGCTAAAAGAAATAGGCTAATAGCAATTAGCTAAAATTGTAAGAGCTAGCATGCATGGACATCACCAGAAAGGTTTCTTTAATTGGTCAGTATAGTTCCAGTAGATTGTATAATCAGTTAAATGGTCAACAACCAGCTTCCAGCACTTTGTATTTTTTTTTCCATTCACAACATATCTTCTGCGGATGGAAACATCCAGGTAAGGATTTAGTGACGGCAGCAATTGTGGAAGCAGAGAGGTGTTTATGGGCGATCATGTGACCTTAAGAAGGTGGTCAAAACAGGAACTGTGACGAGTATTAGCAGTGACGCGGCGCAGCTTGTCGTTTAAACGGCATTTGCAGAAGCGCATTTTTAAAAAAGACTTTGTCACTGTCTGCTGGCTCACTTCTGCTCTGTGCTTACAAATATAATACAATTACATTTTGGCCGTAAACATCGGATTCGATGCCCATTAGTTTGTGCATGCACGCTCCATCCCTCCTCCCAACCTTCTCACCACCACCGCTGCCGCCGTTGACTCGGAGGCGAATGTGACTCAAACCGCCGCCATCATTATATTCACACACCAATCAGCATTTTGCGATCGCGAATTGCTCGCTTCGATGCTCGCTACAGTACACCGCATTATCCGTTTTGCCATCCACGGCCCACACGTGATCTAACTGGCCTACAATGCTAATCAGCCAAGAGAATCTTGAGCGAGCGTGGGGCCACCAATGCGAAATATACGAAGGAAGAAAATGAAGGGGTGGCATCACGTGCGCACATCATCACCGTAGCACTTTCCTTCCCTGAGAGAACTTGCATTGAATGAATGCGTTCCTTCACAGATTTAGTTGTGGGAAAAAAAAACTAAATGACCTATGATACTATTCTCCTGTTGCATTTTTGATGGGAATGTTCAGCCCTTCACTAGACCAATTGCCACTCTCCCCAACAACCAATCAGAGATCCATCCATCCATTTTCTATGATGTTAATGTGAAATAGTTGCTGCAGCGAGGGTTACTTATTGATAATTCATTATTATGTGTATGGCTGTAGAGCAGAACTCCTCAATTAATCATTAAAGATGTCCGTTTTTAGGAAAATCTCTCAGGCCGAGGTCCAAAATATCATACGTTTTAGAATGCATTAGTTAGTTCTTAACCAACTAGCCCGTTCTGCAAATGTTGTTTGCCCTCCTGGCACACATCCATTTGCTCCACTCGAAATTGATTGTCTGACTAATCTAACATGGAAGGAGATCGAGTGCACCCAATTGGTACTACAGTGAAACTCCTCTACAACGAAATCATGTTTGCAGCAAGAAATTTTTCACACCAGGTGACTATTCAGTATCGCAATTTGATCTCAGATGTAAACGCACACACATAAATCGTATATGTGTACACTTTATTTTTATTCCAATAGTGCATTAGTGTGAGCATACACTTATTTCACACTTGTAGCCAGTGTAGAAAGAAAAGAAAATGGGAAAGAAATTGCTAAATTTACGATCAGCATTCATTTTCATTTCTTGCCTAATGTCTTTTACTTTGCTTTGCAAGCGTTAAAGCTTTTCTTTTCTTAACTCCTTCGTCCACAAAGGTCCATCTTGTAGCCATTTTAGTAATGCAACGTTCTTGCTGCATCTGAAACTAACAATAACAAATACTCCCTGTACTACTGCGCATGTGTAAACCAGTGTAGTGGTTACTGTTGCCGTTTCGGAGCGAAGCAGTAGGAGTCGCTGTGGCAGGCTGAGGTCGGATTAGACTTTTGCCGAAGGCTTGTTTTTGTTGTAGTGAACCTCGTTGTGAGGCAAGGGCAGAGAAAAAGATTTCATATTACTTAACAGGGGGACTTTTCGTTGTAGGGCGAAGCGGAAAAGACCGAATGGCTTTAATGCATGAAGATTTTTCTCACACTAGGGGGTATTTTTGCACATGTAGGTTTTGTTGTAGAGGAGTTTCACTGAATCCCGTGTGCTTATATTTACCCATGTAATGAGCATAAAAGCTGCCAAAAAGTTGCACAGGTTAAATAAAATAAAACTCCCGTGAACGCTCTAAAAGTTGCGCGGGTAAAAAAAACGACAAAAAAAAACATTAAACCCTCTAAAAGTTGCCCTTGTAAAAATACAGCATCTCATAAAATCCACAAACTGCGCAAGTAAAATGCTTTGAAATATGTGCACGTTCGAATAGGACCAGCAAATAAAAGTTGTGAAAGATAAAAATACGACTAAAAATGTCTCGTGTCTCAGTTGCCCCTGAAAATACCCCAGCTGTTAAAACAACTTTACAATCCCCCAAATTGCAAAAGTAAAAATAAAACTTGTGTAAAGCCATAATACAACAAATGTTGGCTTTCTCAAGAGAACAAGGCTGACTTTGATCGAAATATGAATGTAACTGCATGTTTGTCATTGTGGTGGTTGTTTGCAACGGTGCACAACTGCGCTGAATCGCACTGGGAGCTATTCGTGACATTTTGGTCATCTTATGTACCGGTAGTTGTTCTCTGTATGGTGGCCGAAGCGCAGGCGCTTTATGCTGGTTGCCATGCAGTCGGCTGAGGCGTGATCATTGCCTAATTTTCTTGTTGACAGAACTATGATGCCGAGAAAATCGGCTGATGATGCTGACGCTATTGGTAGAAAATGATTTGGTTTCATCACGTGACTTTAAGCGGGTTTGAGCAGCAGCGTTCTGATCTTATTGTTGACATCATCCACTGACATTCAGCTCATTCAGTTGTCTTGAGTGCCTGACCAATTAATCGACCAGTGTAATAGTCAGCCGAAGTTTAAACGTGCTTTTTCATGAAACGTTAAATCCTGTTCATAGGCGTGGGCGTGCATGACTGACAGAATGCTCTTTTTTGACTAAATTTTAAAGGCCATCATGCCGAAGTCCTTTTTGCTTATTAGTATTATTATGTTTCTTATGTATTCCTTCCATCCAATCACTTGAAACATTTTCTATGTTGTAAAGTTAACAAATACTGGACAAAATGTTGTAAAACCAAACTGTTACGCCTGCAACACACAACTATTTTGTTGTTTGTTCAAAACTCCCCAAAATAAAAAATATATCAGCTGATTAATAGGTTATGTACATTTTTGGGAAGTGTGGGGGGGGGGGGCAAACCTCAAAATTGGCTTCAGCCGAACACAACCCAATCATTTACAGTATATTCACCTGAAAAAAACAATTGGATTTCGTGTACAAGAACTTTGTAGTACAAGCGAGTTCTGCTTCTGCGATGGTGATAAATGTAAAACACACCAATGAAGAACAGTAAGTACGGTGGAAACTGAGCATTCTTTCTTGTGCCACGTGACCACACACACTATTGGATGTGTACCTAAAGTCACGGTAAAACACCTGTAAAAGTATTTCACGGGTATGTGGATTGTACAGGTAGATCCGTTGTAAAATGAAACTCAAACATCGAGATGGCATCATACATGGAACTCCTGCAGGAGTTGAATGTACCGCATTCAAACAATTCGACAACAATGGTGCATGTTTTCCTATTTCCAACCACTCTTTCTCTCTCTGTCTTGTCTCTCTCATCCACGCATGCATGGACAGTGACGGTAATTGGCAATCATTAGTAAAGCTACAGACCACGTCCTCGACGACAGTCCGCATCTCTTTTACTCCTACTTGCTTGCTTACATGTAAAGTCTTTTTATTTATTTATTTGTGTGTGTGTGTGTTAGATGAGTCAATTGGGGTGGGGGCGGGGGAGACGGAACACACATCCTCATATGACTAATAATGCGGCCGCTGCTGGTGGCTCCGCTCGGACCCCCGAAGGAGATGAGACGCTTTACCTCACGTTGCCTCCTTGTCTCCTGCTCAGGGGGAAGGAGGCGAGGACCCGAGGCATGTTGTGGAGACGCCAGAGGTGTCCCGGCTGATTGTGGCCTATGAATCATCTTTATCATCGTCCCCAACCCCCACCGGGTGTGGGTGAGGGTCGTGATGATGCAAATCAGGTGCATCTTTTTGAGCATGACTCACGTGGCCACTTCACTGACAGTTAAGCACACAGATTTTTTTGCCGTTGTTGTCGGATATACGGTTGCTGTCTTATTTTATGTTTTTAAGGGTCACAAGTCGGTCGGTTGGAACTGATCCCAGTTGACTTACTCTACTCTAGGCAACACCTAGACTGGTCACAGGCCAATCGCAGGGTACTTGCAGACAAACAATCATTCACAATTATGTTATTATTGTGTTATTTAAGTTCTTGCAGTTCAGAGCTGAACTTGAAAACTTGGGGGACCAGTAAAAAAAAAAATGTAGTGATAGTGGTGTCTTGATATACGAAGGATCAAATTTCCGATTTTTTGGAGATGGTACTGTCGCAATAAAGCTCAACTCAATTCAGTTCACTTCACAGGAAGGAGCACTTTGACATTGAGCAAGCTTCTCATCCGAAAGCGTCACACTCGCATCATAGACATCACAAAAGCTTTTGAATGCTCACTTTCCACATTGTTTGACCTTTTTCGTCACTTCTACTTTGACGCTCTGTTGTAAGCGCCGTCTCCATCTTGAAAGATCCTGCCGACGCTCGAGGAAACCTGCTGCAGTCGATTTCTCTGCTTCATCCCGGCACAATTATTCTCTTTTAAATGAGACAAGATCCGCATCGACATTTGCTGAGGCAGTCAGAACGTGTTTCCTTTATTATGTTGATTATTATTATTATTATTTCAAAAAAAGATGATACAAGTCTTTGATGTGAAAATGTTTGTCTTTGATCTCGGGAGGAAAATGTATTTTCTAGGGTAAAGAGGTGTGAGAAACGCTGGTGTGTGCAGAAATAAAACACTTTTATTTGATTTATTTATCTATTTATTCCCCTTTGGAAGGAAAATGGGCTGAATGACGGGAGCACGGGAAGATTATTGTCTGGCTATAATGGGCGAGCAATTTTAGGGTTGTTTTCCCGTCTTTCATGCTCGCTAGGATAGTTTCAAAATGTCAGTTGATGGGCAAATGGCGGTTTCCTCCCCGCTGGAATTGTCTTCCTGTTTCTTTCGCTGAGGAGAAAGCTACGATTAGTATTCAACAAGGGGTGCGAGGCAGGTTGCGCCTTTTCACCAGATGGCAGGGGGAGGGATAGCGTGGCCAGATTAATGCCGTCATCTGGCTGCAGGTAACCTGGCATTCCGGGCTCCAGGCATGCTCGCGTGAGGCCAATGAAGGTCCCTGGGGTTACTCATCTACTGCAACACTCAATTAAAACCCTCCTGACAAGGAAGGCTTGCTTGTGTGTCAGGATTATAATAGTGATGCCGTTTTATTATAGTTCATCTGAAGTTTGTTTTGACTTTTGTTTTCCAGCCTTGGCTTGAATTCGTTTTCAGATTAGGTTTATTAGGCTTTTTATTTATTTTTTGGGGACATTTGACAATAAAGTTGTACTTGAATTGAGAACTTTTATGTATCAAAATGTACTCTTACTCAAGAGTTGACTACTTGTGCTGGTATCGATCATAAGAAAAGTGGTATCAAACATCCCAAGTTATTTTCTTCATTAACATTACTTTGACTGTCATTTGTTTGCGTGTTTGCCAATCTAGTGTCCGTCATAAATCATAGCAAGGATTTTTAGTTTTGTTTTAGTTCCTCTGGGTGTGAAGCAAATGGCCTTTGGAATGAATACCTTTGGGGTGTCAATTCTGGCAAAAGAAAGGGAATGAGAGCATTTTTATTCAGCTATCGGTCAAAGGCAGGAATAATTGGCTCCATGGGATCACTGCAACTTGAAGGTGGCCAGAGTAATGACCTGACCGCCGCTGGACGTGAAACTCCTGCTGGCGAGCCTCACCGTATGTCATTAGTGTGCGACCAGCGTCACATTTGATTTAAAAAAACAAAAAAGATGTCTCCTTGGCGACATCGTGACACGGCTGAAATGCGGGATCCATTACGGGGCTGTGTCTTGATTCTCCTGTTAGCAAAGAACAGAAAATGAATGAGCGTACTTAGCATTTACCCAAAAGGTGGTTCCAGTGAACCTGGCTAGAAAATAGAATCCAAACTCATTTCCGGCAAGTGGTGCAGTTCAGCGTCACGTTTCTAAACTCGGGTGAGTAGGCAGTGTAACGCTTGTAATTAATTAAACAAAATGAGCGCAATGTAAATCAAGGAGCATTCATGGAGAAATTTCTGAATTTTGCAAGCTTTGTTTAAAGGAGACATGGAAAAAATAACTTGAATTGTTTGGATACTAATGGTTGGGTCTGACGTACCTGTCCACCCAATCAAGGGTGAAATTAATTTTGTGGCCGGTTTATTTCCCAAAATGTGTCTGAGCAAGCTTTTCTGAATTTTGTGACTGTAGATCATGACGTGTGGAAAATTGACGTAATGACCCCCAGAATTGAGTTCTGATGCCGTTGACTGGCCAGTTTCAAAGTGTCAGGATGAGTCTTAGCAGTAGGGCTCGACTAATATTGAGGATTTTTTATTTTTGGAGGCCGCAATCGATTCCGATCTTTTTCCGTATAAAATTTTGATAACCGACTAAATGGCCGATTAATTAAAAATATATATTGAAAAAAAATTTTGGGGTTCCACTAACGCTTACAACAATAAAGATGTGAATTAAGACACACTTTAACAACAATTTGCCCATGTTTAACTTTACAACAGAGAGAAATTGGGGGCGGGGGGGGGGGGGGGGGGGGATCAGCCGACAGAGTAAGTGCACCAAGTGGTATGCCCACACAGTCAAGATTAATGGCAGTTTTTTTTTCCCCAGACAGCAAAAAGTGTAAGAAATTATGAAAAAAGTCATGGAAATGCAAAGCTGTCCTGATAACAATATTGGTCCCAATAAAAAAATCCCTAACACACTCCAATAAAGCTAATCCGCGTGTCCACATCGGTGATTCAGCCCTGAGAATAGGATTAGTTCCACCACAATATGAAGATTATTTGAATTATCGCTTGATCCATTTTTTTTTTCAGACAAGTCAGATTAACTGTGCCGAGGATTTTCTCTCCATCGCCGCTTATTTTTCTCACCTGCGCCTTTTAGCCGCACTACTCACAACTTCGAAACTTGAATACAGTCCACTCAAGGACACGGGTTGACCAAAGATATGTTTTAAAACCATTGAAAATAATAAAGATGGGGAAACCCAAAGCCTGTCTTGAAACCTTACTTTGAAGCCCTAATCCCTGCCTGAATGCCTTACCTTTGCAAGAAACCTCAATTTGAAATGCTAGCCCTGACTAGAAGGCTGAATTTGAAACCAAAATCCAGGTTTGAAACCAATGTCAAGTGAAATCTTAACCCAGTCTTGAAACCCTCTTAAAACAATTGTTTCTGGCACAAACTGTTGGTTTGCTGTTGTGTTATGTTCGACGCCACAAAAAGAATCACAGTTTGTGGTTACCTCCAACTCTTTGTTGTTAACTCATTCAGTACCAGCCAATTCTAGACCAATTCTGAAAAGACGGTTAAAAACGTCTTTGGGAGTGAATGAGTTTGGTTCTTTTATGCATTTCTGTATATTGTTTCCATTAAAAAAAACCCCAGACATTTGCACAAATTGGATCCTTATTTTAAAAAGTAATTTTGTCATACATCTGGTCAGATAGCGCACTTATACTCTACTGATGAAAGCCGTGGCTTCTCCCATCCCTGATATAAATGCAGTAACGGGTGGACAAATCCAAGAGCTCCATTGGTACTTTAGGTTCAATAACCTAATATTTAGCCGGAATGAAGTGGAGCCACTGGCGTATGACATTGAATACTGCGCACAAGCGGTCCGACCATACGGTATCAATTTATTTATTTTGCTCATTTGTATTTCCATCCAAGAGGTTTTCCGGTATGCTGATTTGGTCGTCTAAATTGCTATGGTGAACACAGCTGCTTCTAGGAGAGCTGCTCATACCCGATAAGAGCCGTAACCATGGTACCTGCCGCAGATGTCATGTCTCTTTCTTTTCTAATGTTCATCTCTATACCATGAACTCGCTCTGGTCTTAAATTTGCCATCAGATGAGGGGATTTGGCTACATGCACTTGATGTCACAACAGTGGTGCCTTGAGATACGAGTGACCCAACATACACATTCTTTTTCTTTGACATGCGAATATAAAACACAGAGTTTAAAGCTGTTTGTTGCTACTCCCAGCTGAAGTTTGCTGTCAACTACACCTCATGTATACAAAAAAAAATACGTAGCCGAGCGTTTCACTTTGCTAACTTATCGCTAACGCAAAATGGCATCTATGTTGCTGTGATAAAACCGGGGGGCTGTTTGCAGGTGCATATGTGTAATGAAAATATTTATGTGCATGCCAGATTCAATTGTCTAAGTGTGCATTTTTTAGGCCAGAGAGTCTTGGTTATTTCGGTCGGAAAAGAAAAAAAAAACAAAAAGCTGATGGTCAGAGGAGATGGGCCAGACTGGTTGGTTGGACTGATAGAAGGCCAACAATTGTCTCATTAGGTGCCAGCTATCAAGCAGCATCTGTGAATGCATAAACAGGTTGAAGACAGAATCCAAAATTCTGCTAAGAACAAGAAAATGAGACTTCAATTTGCACAGGTTCTACAGAGATCAATTGGAAAAGAAAAAGAAAAACATTACCGGATCTGATCAATTGGATGTTAGGCTATAACTTGTCTGATAACAAACACTCAGGCTCAGGCTGAACAATCGAATTCAAATCAACTTCATAAAATAGTAAAAGTCTGCAATTTTAGAAGAAAAAAAGGTATATTTGGTCGGTCAGCCTTATTATTTATGACTTGCTGACTTGTGTACATGATGAACTTCTTTGGTAGAATTTTGTGAAGTTATCCTTGTGAACACTAAAAAACACTCCAAGTCTGTGTTTTTAGTTACCGGTATTTAAGAACTGTAATTGAAGAACATATAAAAAAAATGTATTTTGTATTAATTCGTTTGTTTAGCATTGAGGACACAAAACCAAAAAATGTCTGTATAATAAACCTAATTTGATTTATGATACAGATTAATAATAATTAATTACAGTAGAATACATTGGAAGAGGACCTTGAAAAAATAATCGCATTTTTGATCGTGGTTGAATTAATGAGAAAGGATGCCAATTCATTCATGCTAATTCAACTTGCACCGAAATGTTAGCTTGTAAAAAAAAAAATAAAAATGAAACCCTTCAACAGAACGTCAAGCAATGAAAACTTGACGCAGCTCCAAGAATGTCATTTTGCTCGTTTCTTAAAAAAAAAAAAAGGTTGCCATTATCATACTCTTGCAGGTTGTAAGTGATCAGACCATTTGTGGCGGTTTAACGGGATTTAGGTGTCCTTCATTATTCATCTGTCGGCAGTCACGCAGGCTAATTACCCAAACGAAGACCAACATGGAGACACTTTTGAGTCAAATCCCACAGCAGAGATGAGCGGCATGCCTTTAATCTTCTTCCAATCAACCGAGTGTCAATGCAAGTAGCTTGAAATGAGAAAACAAGCTCGTCTCATTTCAATCAAATGAGAAAGACGTGAAAGGATCGGACTGTGTTTAGTTTTGAAGCAGAAGTGACGTCGCTTTGGGACAGAAACATGCTCTTTTCTGAGGACTGGATGATACTAAAATAAAAAATAAAAAAACTTTCCTTCTTGTCTCCGGGAAATGAATAGACATGAGGATCCAAATATGCAGTTTCACGTGACTCATTAGCGTGTCGTGTCCCTGATTCAATTGGGAGTGTTTATCAGTGACCACGTATGCTTTTTATTAAAGGCAAATGTTTGTAACGTGACAGGAAAATGCAAAATAACACTAGGAAACAGAAAACGGTGACATGGAATGACATAGCTTTGCCTTGGGTCCTTTAAAAAGTGCTTCATAAATCAGAGTTATTATTGTTGTTCTTATTTTGGTCTTGTTGCTTTTTGCATTCCATTCCTTTGTCCTCTGTGATATGGTATGCTTTAGATTAGGGGTGTCAAACTTATTTGACATTGTGGGCCACATACGGCCTCGGAAGATGTCAAGTGGGCCAGACCATTAAAATAACATCACACTCTGCTATAAATAACCAAAATATCATGTATTTTTTTTTTTTTGGCAAAAGCTTGTCACTTCTCGGGACATACAAGTTCAGCCGCCTTCATCATGCATCGCTTAACAAAGTCACTGTCGGAATACGGCCTTGATGCTCATGCTATTTCGCGAGCAATTAGGTAGCTGGCTTTTACTGCTGTGTTGGATCTGTCTCAGTGACAGACTGAGACTGCTGTTGTCTTCTTCTCTGATCAAAACAATGTTGTCTTTTACTCTAATCATAACAGTGTCCCGCACTAGCGGATGATCCATAAATTGAAGCGTATTAAAAATATTCATTCCGTGCCTTTTATGATTTTTTTAAAAATTTAAATTATCCTGTGATGATCGAACCTCATTTGGGGCCAGTTCCGGCCAGCGCGCCGTATGTTTGACACCACTGCTATAGATTATTAAATGCTCATTTCTGTTCTTTCTTTTCGAAAACGTTTTTCCAGTTTGAAATAATGCAAATGAACTTGTGTTCATGACACAAGCTTTCTCTATACAGAAAACCTCTAAAGTCGATTGTAATGAAAAGGTTTTTGAGTGTGGTCGCAGATGGTGCCGTGGTCCACTTGCCTGACTTGTGTGCGGGCAGCGTAGGATCGGTTTGCACTTAGTGACGGTGTGGATGTGGGTGGGAGTGGTTGGTCGTCTCTATTTCCCTGCAACTGACTGGCGACCAGTTCAAAGACAACTGGGATGGGCTCTGTCGATCAATCTATCAATTGATCGATCGTTCTATCTACCATATTTTATTAATTGGATTCTTAACATTGTGCCTGGAGCACATTTTCCTCACAGTTCTGGGTTTGAATCATAGACTTTATGCACCAGATCACCTGTTGCCTTTATGAGCACAATTGTTTTCGAAAATAAATGAATGGATTTGCTTGAGGCAAATTTGTCCTGAAACATTGGGTGATGTTGGACTTCTGCAGCTTCCACTTTATTTCAAATCTATGTTGGTGATATATAAAGGCGTGAACTCATTCATCAGTCATTGTCCAAATATGTCTGGGCACTATTATGATGATGCAATAATTGCAGTATAACATTCCTTTCACACTTCAGCCATCCTGACTGTCCATGCACAGGAGCAGTCTTGTTTGTGCCACGATAGATGAGCTCCCGTGTCAAAGAGCCGTGGTCGTGTTATGAAGTCGCCTTGTCTGCCCTCCCCTCCCCTGCAAAAGCCAGCTTGTGCTGATAATGAGATTAGATGCATCTTAGTCACCTGGCCTTAGAAATAGACATTTTTTTTCCGCCAGGTCGCTTCATCAGGACGTTACTATGGTTTCTGATTGTGACCAAGAGGCTGCCCGGTTCAAAAAGAAACCCGCCAAAAAATTTCTTTTTTTTTAGAAAAACTGCAATAATCCTTTTAGAACCCACTGAACACTGGCGACGAATGAACTTTGCAGATACGTTTACATCTCAATCACCTCCTCTGCAGCGAGAACGGCACGTGAAGAATGGCGTAAAAAGAGACTTTCGCCTCCATTGGTGGCTTCATCCAGCTCCACTAATCAGCGCTCTGTGGAAATGTGGTAGAATTAAAGGCTTAACCCCTTTGCAGCCAACTGGCTCCAAAGATCTTAACACAATCACGGCTTTAGGGAAGGCAATTTAATACGTATTGCAACGCTCCGGGTCACACAGTGTCACGCTGGAGGAAATCCGTCCATTCCCCTTAGCTTGATTTACGCAGTCAAGATGTCCCCTTTGTAAACAGTAATGAATGTATACAAGGAGGAAAACTGCCTTTGTGTCAGGCTCGTGGTTTTGAAAATTTAGATTCAAATTCAGACCCTTAAGTGTTGTTACTAATCTAAAAGCTGGAAATGAATAATTGACTAAAAGCTGATGCGGCTTTTGATGTATATCTGATTAATACATTTTTTCAGTTTTTTTTTTTTTCTGGACACTCACTGTACACATCTTAACTCATTCAATCCCAGCCATTTTCACTGGAGCAACCCCCTCAGTCCCAGCGTTTTACTGGATTTTGACTGATCATGCAAGGCCCACAGAATATTTGCTTCTAATGCTATACAAACATGGAGCCTACCAAATAAAGTTTGGACTCTCTTCTTTCAGCAGAAAAAAGCTGGTATCTTTTACCATTCTTCAGCAATCGGCATTACAAAATGGCCAAGTTTCATGAAAATGGCGATTCCTGAGCAAAAAAATGGAGAAAATGAGCTTTTTGTAAAAGCATGTGAGGCACCACTGCCACCTACTGGTCGCTTTTTTGCATGATTTACAATGCAAAGGGCTTATTCTCATTCACAGATTGCATCAGACCCTCCTCCTCTCTATGATGCAAAAAAAAAAAGAAGAACTAGACGTACAAGTACGTCCTTGGTAGGCGGGGCCTAATTTTAAAAAGACGTGTAAGTACGCCTTGCGGAATGAAAGGGTTAATAACATCAAGCTAGTGGGCTCGTTAGCAATTTAACTTGCTAGCTGGTACATTTTTATGTATCGAAACCTTTGTGGGCACTCAAGTCCACCGGGTGTAGAAAAAGGAGAAGGGATTGGATTTTGAATGTTGTGCATAAGAGGAACTGGTACTCTTTGTTGTCTAGAAAGTTATTGCACGAGCTAGCTTGTGATCATTTTTTATACATTGACACTTTATGTATTAACACAGGTAAAAGGGAATTGATTTTGATTGTTGGGTAGTTTGTTACACTGAATAATGGTACGTTAGCAAAGGACAATGTACAAGTGGAGTTTTGCAGATGTTTGGGTAATTTTGTAGATGTTTGGCACTGGACAGCTACCATGTGTCTTTTTCTTGTTGTTTTTCATGTTCTATGGTGATAAATAGGAAAGTTTCTGATGTAGGGATGTAATGTGGGCTGTGACCTCCTGCTTACACGATGCTTTGAAATATGGAAATTGGATTATGAATTGAAGGGTCTATTAACAACACCAAAATCCTTGTTTGGAAATAGGTCAACATTCACGCTATGACTGTTCCCCTGTTGCTCATGTAATGTAGTCATTGGTTCTGATAAACCTGCATGAGAAGTCATGGATGATAATGTAAAAAGTAACAAGCCCACCCACAGATAAGTGTTTTTACAATCACATCAAATCAGACTTACCCTACTTCGCCACTAACCAGATTGATGCATTGGCTGAATTTCTACATCCAACAGATTAAATGCCAAATCTGTTGCCATTAAGGTGCCAGATTTTTATCAACTTATTGGGGCAGAGAAACGTGCAAAGTAGCTCAAGAGGATTACACAAAAACCAGAATAAAACCTCTTTCATGTGTCTTGGATCATTACGCGGAGACATCACTTGTTCGGCCTCGAGGGAGTCTGCGCCTTAATCTCAGTGCCGAAGGCGAGGCCTGCTTTTAAATGCATTCGCAAAGCGAACCCTTGAGTGGCCTTAAGAGCTTCTACCAGCGCATCTATCATGTCAGGCATGTTGCTGCCATCAAATCCTTTTGCTTTTGAAATAATCCACGGTGATTGTGCTACTCTCACCTCTCTAACGGTTGGCAGGCGAGTCACACGGCAACCCTGTTCTGAGAAACCTTGAAATGATCTGATTAGCCGCGTGGACACAAGTTTATAGTGTGTCGCTTGTCTTTCCAGGAATCATTTTGCGTTCTGAAGATGAGTTACGCTGCCCATTGCACAACAACCCAAATGAACAATAGTGCGCTTGGTGTTCTGATCACAGCCTGTTTGAGCTCCTGCATTGTTTCTGTCCTAAGAGTTTTTACAGCTGTAGAATGGCTAATAAAATGCTTAAGAGTAGCAAATATCCTCGTGAGGCAACTGGTTGCTAGTAAACTCACACAAGGATGAAGGCAGAGTTTGAGTTATAACCTAGCTGAGCCTCAGTGGGGGTCTCTTAAATTTAGACTATCACTGTCAAACCGTATGTGTATACCATCTCACAATTCAATTTGGCCGAGATTGGCAATAGTCAAAATGTTCATATCAGGTTCGGTACTTTTGAAGAGATTGCGCCAGATGTCCCTAAACCGCAAAGCTTGAAACTAAAGACAGCTTCCCATTCCTATCAAAATGATATCAAAATTTCTGGCGCAAAACTACGTAGCAATCATGAATGCAGCACTTGGGGAATCTGTTTTTTTTACCTTGGGACACTTGGAACATTTGTCAGTAAATGTTTCCTAAACTTTGAAAATAATTGTCTGACTCTTAGGTACCACCAGTCGGTATCCAACCAAATTCCAGTCTTAAAACAATCTTCAAATCTGGCATTCTAACACCTGTTGTTGTTGTCAATAATGTCGCATGGATTCATCATCTCTGCTGTTGCCCCCCCATGCATCACTTCACACATTTTGGGAGTTTCACATGCACTACGCTAATTTGTAAGACTGCATTTTCACACTAAGAAAGCCACTCATTAAAAACTGGCCTGAGACCAACATCATCATCGTTGGACTTCTCCGCGCATTTGTTGACACAACGACTGTGACAGTCATTTTCAGCATGAAGCACAGAAGAGAAGGGTGAGAACTCAAGCCCGCGGCGAGCGAGTGGATGACATTAGCAGATAAGACAGCTTCTCATGCATCGGTCTGTCAAGATGGTAGCCTACAATCCTCGGGTCTGCACTCAACCCCCCTCCCCCCTACACATACCCCCCACCCCTCCAAAAAAAACAGACATATTTGAACATTATAACAACGTTTTGCGAAGAAATGGCACTTGTCATTGTGCCAGATTCACTTCCATGCCCTTGTAGCACTTTGGCGGGGGGAAAAAAGTACAGAGGAGAAAAATGCAAGAGATTTGGTCGGGATTTGTTTCCTATTCCCCCACTTTGTTTTTTTTCCCTAGTAAGTTCATCTCTCTCTTCTGGCAAGTAGTCTGTCCTCAGGACAAACTCTGTAGTGCCCAGTGCAAAAGTGCCTGATCCACAAAGTTGGTAGCGAAACCCATTGTAGACCTGCATCACCGACACAAGTTCTTAAAAAGAACTTGATACATCACTGTATTGTCGTCACTATGCCTGGAATTAGTTTGGGCTTCGACTTAAGTACATTATCCCTCCTTGACTGACTTGATCATCAGAGCATCCGACGACAGGAAACCATTAGTAGAATGAATCTGCTGTCATTGCCGTTGAGATAGTCGTCATCACCGTCGCATTGGTTGGCTCACATCAGGGCGCACGTCCTGGCTCAGCAGTCCTGGCTCAGCTATCCTAAGACAACCATCCTGATGGCACACAACCACGCCCCCGGTCGTCATCTTTTTCAGATCAACTTCTCGTGTCATCTCCCATCAGGGAATGCATCTCTGACTGGAGTACTCTGGGATGGGAGAGTGTCGCATGTATCACACACATAAATGCCAGCCACTGTCACTCGCTGTCCCTGAGCAGTGGATCACCTCGAGTATCCGGGATTTCCGCCACTCTTCTGGTGCCTCGTGATGTTCTCCCTTTTATGTTGACTACATTTGATATTACTTTGAAAATTGGAGTTAGAAGCTTTGACAGGGACACTGCTACCCGTGTTTGTTGAGCTGTCGTATGCTGAATAAACCCCGATGAAGCGTATGTTTCCACTGTAGGGTGTTGGCTGGATGGCGAAAGCCGCATAAGCTACACATATAGTGTCAAAGGCCCCCCAGATTTACCAGAAAACTGAGCAATGCAGCATTCTAATACCATCTGTGAACGCCTCAAATTTCATGACTTCCTCTGTCTCTCAAAATTCCTGGAATTAAAAAAATATATATATATATTTGTAGGTTCAAAAACAGTCTAGCTTCACCATATCAAAGAAGACCGTGCCATACAAATCTGATCTGATCACGTAAACGCAAAAAGCATGTTGAAAAGTGGTTTGGTTTGGATATTTTGGTGTGAATATGAGCTATTTGTATTAAATCGAATTTGGCTGCTTGGTCGAAACACAGCCGGACAAACTGTGACCCATCCAGTCTGTTGATTGTGCTGATTTTTAAGAGCAGGGACTTTTTGACTCCTCCTGCTGAGGCGGATTGCATGTCTTGACTTGCAGTCGAATGTCTCTTGACTGTCACTCACGTTGCCCCCCTCCCGAGTGCGAGCGACCCAATTTCCTTGATCAGGTGAGCTGCCATCTTGCTGTATAACAGTGTCTTTAGGGCAGTCTTTTTTTTTTTTACCAATGACCCAATTTGAAGCAGGCGAGACATCTCCTCTGTCTCAGGCAGCGTGTTCGCATTGAGTGAGAACTGTTACCACAAGATGTGGCATGAGGCAAAAAGAGCTGAGGGGGAAGAAAATTGAGGTCTCGCAGTGTGTGCGAGCCGACTGGTATGCTAAACTTTTTTGGGGCGTTCGCCAGCATACTTAACGCAAGCTCCAGAGCAATTGGTTTGTGTAGCAGACACCTCACTTGACTTAACGTTGTTAAAGCGGTGGTGGCGGGGGCTTGGGGGTGGGTATAATAGACCTCTGGTTGGGGGAAGTAAAAGGTTTTAAAGGCAGCGGATCTTTCCCACACCTTCCCGATTGGCCACTTGTACTCTCGAATCAAGGCAAAAGCAGAATCAGAAGGTGTTTAAGATGAATATGATGGACTGCGATCTTGTCGTTTTGGCCTCCCTGCCTGTGGTGTGACTGCTTGTTTGCTGAAGACAGGAGGTGTTGACCAAGCTTGTCAAAGGCTCTGTGTAAGGTGATGCCTTTTGGTGGTGGGGAGTTGGGAAGGTTTGTTAGTTGTTTTTAAAACCATTTTTATTTTATTTTATTTTTTTGCAGGGTTAACAAGGCAACAATGTCTGCCTGTAAACAAGATGAGAAATACTCTTTGTCAAGGCTGCCAACTTCTCTGAAAACATTGGAGTGAGATTTGACGCAAGTGGTGTGTTGCGTAATTGGCCAAATAAATGTATTTTTGTGCCTGCAATTAATAAGCAATTGCTTTTCAACAGCAGACCATGCAGATTAGACGGATTATTGTATATGTTAAATCGCTCCATGTACAGCACTTTGTATGCAGCGATGGCTGTTTGAAAGTGCTCTATAAATACTGTTGACTTGACTTGACTTGACTTGACTTGTATCAATGACAATGACTAATGTTCCCTCTAATTTTCCATGTGAAGTTTGTTTACTCAGAGGCTCCCGTACTCCATACGGGGATACTAGCATGCACTGATAAGTGTTTTCAGTGGGGGAGGGTGGGGGGACAACATAAGTTGTCAGTAACAATGGCAACGTAAAAGGCCCTCGGATAGGAAAGTTGTCTTAATAAACTGGGAAAATATCTTGTCACCTGACGTCTGAAACGTAAGAAAGAGCCTCATTTAAGGCGCTTGGAAACTACGTCCTTCCTGAATGGAGCGATGCGAATGTCGCCTGCAGCATCTTGTCAGTGGTGAGTGCAAGTATATGTGTGAAAACGTATGCTTCGAACTATACTGGATCAACCGGGCGTGCCTCCTCGGCCGCGCCACTGATCCTGTAAGGCAAGTGGGAATGGTGTGGTGTGCTGTTCGTAGATTAAACGAGGGTGGAAATGAAGCAATCAGTGTGGAAATGTAGCGTGTGCGCGTGGTGTGGGCCAACGTCACCGTGTGCTCTGAGCACAGTACTGAATTGATTGCATGCAGCTAAGAGGGAACATTGGTTGATACCTACGCTGTAATTTCACTTGTCTGGTATGTACTGCTTTTATGTGATTGCCTTCTTCTCTCGGGCATCATGAAAATATCGAATACATTCAAACACTTTCTGGACAAATTTCAAGTTAAAAAAATGGAAAATAATTTATTCACCACAGACCTCTGCACAGATCAAACAATCCAAATCTATTGTCTCGGTAATGATCATCTCTGCATAATATCAATATTTTTTTGAGGAGTGTGAAAAAAGAGCTTTCTTACTAGCTAAGTATTTTATAAAAAAACACCCCTAAACTTTTGAGAGAGACCAGAAATGTTGTCTTTTTAGATGCATAAAATATGGATTCATTGAATGTTGAATGAAATGTACGTTCACGTTCGGTGTACGTTCACCTTCTATCTCTTTGAAATAATTTTTTTTGAAATATATTTCGTACATAGTAGTTGGTCACTGTTGGGGAGTGAGTGGCCTTTCTCTTCCTCCGCAGGTTCGTTAATTTTGGATAATGAGGATGTTGGTTCTCCAAATACAGACTGGAGATGATGAACAGTACCTTCGAAGGTTTTATTTTTCTTTTCTGCATTTTACGAATCGATTCGGGCTCCTGACAGATTTTGTCAGGATGACCAGAAAAAAATACAGTCATGAGAAAATATAGAGACAATATCATAATGGAAACAAAGAAGGGTCGATGCAATCCGATCTTAGCTTGTTGGGAAAGTCCAGACCTCTCCAGCTATGCGTAAATCTTGATAAGAGTCCCTCCCCGCGGGAACTTGACGGCCTTCAGGGACTCTCCCAAGGTGGGGGTCAAGGGGCACTAAAGGTGATTGTAATCGCAGTAAGAAAGAAATACCTTCAACAGCATTCAACTTTGTTTCAAATGTTTGAACAGAATCAACAACAGACAGGAGCTAAAAAAATCACAGTAAGGAATAGATAGATTCCTTAACATCATTAATTAGCGTATTGGCCCAAATATAAGACGGTGTTTTTTTTGCATTGAAATAAGACTGAAAAAGTAGGGGTCGTCTTATATTCAGGGTCTAGACATTATACCCATTCACGACGCTAGGCGTCGCCAGAAATCACTGAAGCGATTCCTGAAGTTGACTCTCCAGGCCAAAGTGAACCTCTGTCACAAAGAATAAAAATAAAAATAGCGGTAGCATGAAGAAGAAAAATAAAAAATAGTGGTAAGGAAGAAAAGATACGAAAATAATAGAAGAGATAACAGAAAATGGAGAAACGTAGCGACAATCTGGAGAAAAGTGGGTCGGAGATCGGTCAGGTTAACCGGCAGCTGAGGAGAACTTGTGGTGTAAACTTCAAGATGCTTTTTCTCTCAAATATATTGTTGTAATCATTTGTTTCAGATGTACTGTAATTATTTTCTGTATAAATATTAATTTGGTGTTCAAAAAATCTTTTTTCAAACTTGAGTCTTGAAAAAGAGGGGGTCGTCTTATAATCAGGGCCGTCTTATATTCGGGCCAATACGGTAGTATTGCAAAATGTCAACGAGAAACATTGCGTCATACGCTCTCGAACTGAGCTGTACCTTCGAATCGTGACCCCACTGAGCCAAATCGAACCATTCCACTTTAATATGTCCTCGAATTATATCACCGCGTGTTGAGACGCGTATCAGAATATTTCCACCCCGCCCTGCAAAAAATCCGCAACGTCACTGCTGTTGGCGAAAAGACTGAGATGTCTGATTATTGCGGTTGGAGCAGCGGTCACCAACAAGATATCACCAAGCGCCCTTCAAGCTGCAAGACGGAGGCTTGAAGCATCCTTCAATACCGCACTAAATGCTCAAATGGCTCGCTGCAGGGCCGCTGTCGGTCCGTCTGACCCTGTGCTGAGGCCTCGCTGCCAAAAGAACATTTTCCCTACAGGGATCAATAAAGTGTCCCATTAGTCGGCTAATGTACAACAGGGGAAGCGTGAGCGGCATTACCTGCGCAAATAGCCATGCTAATCATGCCCGTGATTTGTGAGCGTGCCTAACACATGAGTGTGGCTCCCGCTCTGCACTAAATGTCACACGGGCTGCGTGCGACGGTTGGCAACCGCTGCAGAGGCGCATTGAGCTGGTGGACTGAGAACCACTTCAATTTATTCAAATGGCATTGAAAATTACATGTAAAAATCCACAAGGCCTCGACGCCTTTGCTTTGTCCTGCTGGGTGGAACAAAGCCAGCTTGATTAATTCGATTTTTAGTGCACCTCCCTATACTGACAAGTACCTGGCTACAAAAGCAAAAGTCGGAACCATTGTGGGACTGTAGATAGATTGATAATTATACAGGCGAGATGGATCACGATATCATTAGTCGAAATATGTCATGCGTGTGAATTGGCTCTCTTAATGTGTCCCTGCACTTGAAGAGTCCAGACGCTTCTTCGTTTTCATGAAAGATTGACGTCTTGATGGCTCGTATACAAATAGTGGTCTGAATTCAAGAACTCGGCAAATCTTTAGTTGTATACCTACTTCTAAAAATAACACCACTGTTACATAATAGTGGGGTTGATTTACATAATAACCACCCTAAAAAGAGTTTCTTCTCCAGTGATATCAGCAAGGCTGAGCGAAGAAACAAAGCCACTTTCAAGCGGGTCACATTGTGTGAAACACTGTCTGTCAGTGTGATTTATTTAAGACACCTGAGAGCTTTTTCAAATTGTGTTTGAAAAAAAAATGCACGTTTAAAATATGGGCCTTCCTCGATGACGGACCAAGGGGGGTCACTTCATACGTGCAGTGCAAATTAGGCCCATCACTGCTTTGCTTGAGTCACTTTGAAGATTTAAATTTCAATTTTTATTTCATAACCACATTTCCAACTTAGCAGGTGTGTCGTTTTAAGTAGTATCTCTCAAGACTCCGCTTTTTCAATCAACCTCTCTAACCTAACCCACTTTTGCATGTGCTCTCTCTCTCTCTCTCTCTCTCTCTCTCTCTGTCTCTCTGTCTCTCTGTCTCTCTGTCTCTCTGTCTCTCTGTCTCTCTCTCTCTCTCTCTCTCTCTCTCTCTCTCTCTCTCTCTCTCTCTCTCTCTCTCTTCTCTCTCTGTCTCTGTGTGTATATATACATGTATATATATATATATATATATATATATATTAGAGCTGTCAGTTTAGCAGTTTTGTCAGTTTTAACAGGATTAAATGTTTTCTCGCGAGATTAACGCGGCACACGTCACAAGCGGATGTTACTTGTTTGGAACTATTTTGTGTGGACGGTTACAGTGTTCTGCGTCCATATAAATACAGCGGGTGGAGCTTCTCTGTGTTTGTCTGACAGTGGTAGCGACCTAGCGAAAATAAAACTTCTCCAGTGTTGTCATTCGAAATGAGGTCTACACAAAAACTGTAGAGGGACTTCCGCACAAGAAGGACCAACACAATCACATAGCCTGACTGTGTTAGGGGGAGTGACCCCCCCCCCCCCCTCCCTCTTTCAGAATGGTTTGCCCCAGCAGCACGGGAGAAGTGGGTGCGCTTTTTAGTACGGCGGGCAGTTTTGAATACAGCGGCACATAATGAACACTGGTGTCCGGTGTCTCGTTATTCTTCAACAAACATACAGAAACAGACTGCTGTGTTCACAGTAAACTTGAGAAAAACGAAGTATGTAATCATGGTTTAAATCTACTATAGGCTGAGTACTAGTTTACCTTAGATGTGCACTTTATAATGTTATATTGCTCTGTTTTGATTTCATTAAAAAAAACTGTTAAAGCAGCTGTTGTGTGACAAAATATTTTTTCACCGTTATGATGGACAGTAATATTGTGTGAGAGATTATGTGTGAATAACTGCACCAAGTGAAAAATGTTGATGTAAAATTGAAAATCGAAATTGTTATTTCAGTAAATATTTGCATCTGGCACATAGAAAACTGATTCATGATTCCATGTTGATGAGAGCATTAAAATGGGGGAAAAATAGGACAAAAAATGTCAAAGGAAATTCAGAAACGATAAAAAATGTGTGAGTAATCACGATTAATTTTTTAGTCCATTTGAGTTAATTATGACAGTTGCATTTTTAATTAGATTAAATATTTTAATCGTTTGACAGCTCTAATTATATATATATATATATATATATATATATATATAATGTATATATATGTATATGTGTGTATATGTGTGTGTGTGTGATCATAGATAAAGGGCAGAGGAAAGCCGTTGTAGTGGATGTAGCGGTCCCAAGTGATGGAAACATCAGAAAGAAGGAACACGAGAAATTCGAGAAATACCAAGGGCTTAGAGAGGCGCTGGAGAGAGCCTGGAAGGTAAAGGTGACAGTCGTGCCTGTGGTGGTCGGAGCACTCGGGGCAGTGACCCCCAAACTAGATGAGTGATTGCAACAGATCCCGGGAACAACATCGGACATCTCAGTCCAGAAATGTTCAGTGCTGGGAACAGCAAGGATACTGCACAGAACCCTCAAGCTTCCTGGCCTCTGGTAGAGGACCCGAGCTGAATGAGGGACGGACACCACCTGAGAGGGGGTGAGATGAGGATTTTTTATTTATTTATTTATTTATGTATCTGTGTATGTATGTTTATATGCGTGTTTAGTGTTCGGAAGCACTGTGAGCATCAGGGTTGGATAATCTGATTTACTTGTAATATGATGTAATGGGGGAAAAAGGAAAAAAGGCTAAATTCATTAAAACAAAGTACAGTACGGTGATCCGTCGCTATTTCGCGGTTCGTTTATCGCGGATTCGGTGCATCGCGGATTTTTTCAAACATATTCATAATTTTTTTTTTCTCCATATACATGGAGTACAGTACTGTATATGTTGCTCTATGTGACCGGCAGTTGTTTTGCAGCTTCTCACGGTCTGTTTGCGGACAATTTTTGTTACCTGTATATGTTAATTGGTCGCTACTTCGCGGATTTTTGTTTATCGCAGGTGGTTTTGGTCCCCATTATCTGCTATAAACGAGGTATTACTGTCATCCAAGTCATCTGGCTGCTTCACTGTATTGTCAGTCTTCAATTCCATTGGTCATTCAGATCATCTGTGGTGACAAGACACAATGCATTGCAATATTGTCGTATGTGGACACTGTGATTTCCATGTATTCCACCCAAGCACCTCCTCCACAATCAACTTTGGTGGTATTGGATTACTCGGTTCGGCACGGGCAGATTATATCACAAATCATTCTATGAGTTCTCTCTGATCAAGTCCCAGTGGAAAGCTGAAATCAGATCATTATACTTGTTAATTACCAGGAGCAGCGCAATAAAGCCTCCGCCTCCCATTGCATACAGCCAAATGAATGCAATGTGGCCGGTTCATTGGGTGTGGCCTTGTTAAAGCAGCCGAGCGGCGTGCTAATGCCTTATAAATATCTTCTTTCAAGACGCGAGGCGGCTGGTTGTGGACTCTGTTGTCGGGTAACATTGCAGGCCTATTTAAGTCTCTACGTCTTTCATTGCTTGCCCGAAAGCTGGCGAGGTAGGTCAATGTGGGAATGATGGACAGCTGGGATAAAGAGGCCGCTGGCAGCCGCCGGTTCGAGCCCGGCTGACCATTGCTACTTCCAAATTTACTTGCATCAGTGTTGAGAGTACAGTAGCAATCTACTTTTGGCGTATGATTGGAACCCAGCCCTGCCACAAATAAAATCGTGAATAGTTTCTCCCCCACTTCTACAAAGAAGTTTAGAATTATTATTACAGTAATGTCTGCAGTTGTGCTTCTCTTTCTGGTGTGCCTGCTTTGGCCACCTGGGTCCAGTATCAGACGGACAGAGAGATGTACTGTTCATTGACATACAATACAATACAATACAATACAATACAATACAATACAATACATGCTGATACATGTCTCAACTCCTCTCAGCTCAACAGCATGGCACTAACAAGTTTGTCACTAAGTTTGTCTATGCAGAGGATAAAGAATATATGACTTTGAGTACCATGATATGTCTGCCTACATGTTTGCGACACTTTTTGCGTTCCGTTCGTTGCTTAAAGAATTGGAGCACTGCTCCGTGCGTACATGCTATTTAACATTAGCATTAAGTTAGCTATGTGGTTGTTGTACATACACCACGTGAGATTTTTGTTTCATGTTGAGCTTGGCAGTAAACTTAATCAGTATGAAGTCTCTTTTTTGAAGAAGAAGAAAAATCTGCCTAACCGCTAAATTTGGTGAAGTGAGTTGAGTCACCGTGTATGAGCCGGAGCAAAGGCCGTCTCACGTGATATTTGCAAGTCATTTTGTATCTGACAAAAACAATGCAGAGCTCAAGAATAAACTTGTTCAATATTCCCGGATGAATGGGCATGAGGCTAAGATCGTAGTTTTGAGTAGTTGAGTTTTTGGTTGTTGAAAAATTACAACCATTTGGAAATCGTAAATAACCATTTTATTAATCAGAATTCCATTCGCAGTCAAAAGAATTGCGATTATTAGTTTTTTTCCCGTAATCGCCGTCCCAGGTGACGTTGGCCGAGAGGTGGCGTACACCCTGGAAAAGTCATCAGCCAATCGCAGGGTACAAATAAACAAACAATCATTTACATTCACACCTAAGAATACATATTACAGAATTCCACATTTGTTTCAGTGACACAAGGTGAAGTAAAATGATTCGGAGACAGTCATATTGCCATGACTAATGACTGCACTACATAATAGATGACATTTAAAAGTAGATTACCCACCACTGACAAGCGCGCATTCGATTCTCAAACTTGCACACTCCAGCAAAGTTGGGCTACAATAGCAGTCTTTGTTTTTCCCCCCACATAAACACCTACATCCCCAGTGTGTGCTATTTGCATGTGATCAAAGCATCAGCCCACTTTCCCCATGCTCTTCCTCAAACCCAACACACTCGCTGCTCCCCGCCCACCCCCAGAAGAAACTCTCCCCACCTCCCCCGCGCCCATTCCCCATTTGTCTGTCTTGTGTTTCATGTTTGCATCAGCTCTGCGGGCATTGCGTTAAATGTGTTTGCTTGTCAAAAGGCGCTAAGAGACACGCCAGGCATCCGGCATCTCACACACCCTCGCACATGCCGCCACTGCCACTTCTGCACCATCACGCTTGTAAATAAAGATTGCAGAAAAGGTGAAGGACAAAGCAAGAGGACGGGTCCGTGTACTCTATGGTGGAGAAAATAATGGGATAATAATGAGGCGCTGTTGATGAAGATAGAGGCAGTAATGTCTCAAGTCACTTCATGTTCCTGCGCTATAAATAGTTGGTGTAAATAGTTGCATTTGTGTTATACAGAATTCATGCATTATGACAAGAAATCTACCGTATTTCCCATGCCGGGTGCTCTGCCCCAATTAAGCGGATTCATTTAGATTAAACTCTTCCTTCAAATAGGCGTCTCCTTTTTCCCCATCAAGGTGGACGCTGGTGTTCACACCTGGGCATGAAATAGTAAACTGGAAGCCCGTTTGAATTCATTTGGTAACGAGCAGAGTGCCACATGTTGAAAATCTATTAGAGGCATTAAAATGTGTTTTCTGCTGACAAGCTGTCGCTTCATATATATTTTTTTAACTCTGTTGTGAGCCAAAATTGTTACTATGAGCCAGCTTTAGTTACCCCGCAGCTCGAGTCGATTAAAGGGGAAGTCAAAAAATTTCCTGACAATATTATGTTATATGTGGCCCCACTTATTTGAACACGCAATTCCGATTAATGTTGCGTTTGTGGAATATGAATTAAGCACCAAAATACATCCATTTTAAATTCATATCAGGGGGCGGCCTTTTTACCACTTGCTGCCGACTGAAGATGACATCACAGTTGTTCGGGGCTCATTTAACGACCAATTATTAATGATTATATAATTTCTAGACGAGGCTGTCTGCATAGAAGATATTATTGTAAGGAATAAGGCTTTGACTTGACCTCCCCTTCAAGGTACTCTAATGCCCTTGCACGTGGGAAAGGGGAGCCATGTCACGAATGCACTTTGAGGTTCAACCGGACAAATACACACAAACAACAAATAGAAAATGAGAATACTTGAAAATACAAGCAGACACTCACACTGAAACAAACCTGACTAACTCCAGCTTCTGACATCACTCGCTAGGCCACGCCCCCAAAGGCACACATCTCTCACACACACACACATGCACACTAGAAAGCGTGTGCACTTGAATTTCAGTTTCATTGCACTTTGTAATATTCGACTTTATGTTGTAACACCATTCTCGTGTTTTATACAGTAGAACATAGGGCTGTAATTAAGATGATTGAAATGATGAAAAGAATACAAGAAAACGCGTTTAATTTTCATCCCTTTTTTTCAAAAAACAGGACATTATTTAATTTTGACAGTGCAGGTATTTGGATTTCGAGTTCAGGTGTCGTTGATTTGATTGACAAAGCAATGACACTGAAATCGATGTTTAAACTGTATGAAATGTTTTCAAGGCTTTTTTCTTTTTCAATACAAGACAGTAAGACTTGTTAAGTACATTCAGTTGTATTTATCTTGGTTTTGTTCAACATGTATTTGCTGTAGGTTCAATTTGATGGTTGGAAATCGACACAAATTTTCTCACTCATGTACAGTTGTTGATTACATTAGTTGTGCCTTTTTCTATTTATGGAGCGTCTGCTCTGCCCCCAAGCTGTTACAGTGAAGATAATACTATTTATGATATTGAGTGTGTACGTGCATATTTGTTTATATACTTGAGCACGTCTGAGCATCCTTCAAGTATTGTGTGTGCGTGTGTGTGTGTGTGTGTGTGTGTGTGTGTGTGTGTGTGTGTGTGGGTTGCGCGAGCAGAATCAATTTAAAACACAATCAAAAGTTGAGAGGGATTAAAGACAGTGTGCCCGAGATAGTTGAAAATAGCTGCAGAGATTATACTAATGTAATCCAATTTAAAGGCGCCTTCCCCAAATATTTATTATTGAGATGCCATCTGTTTTGAAGCCTGGAGGGTCAGTCCAACATGCCGTTTTGACACCAAATGGGCTATTTTGTTGTCCTATATTCCATACTCCATCCTTCCTTTCTGTCAAAATCTTCCGGAATAACCGATTCGCTCTGTCTGGGACTTTTTGTTCTCCTCTGCAAATCTGGAGCGAGTTTTCAGTTTGGTGAAAGTGAAATTTTAAGGTCATCTCGATTTCTGGGGCGCTCTGGTAAAAGATTATAACAAGGCGAAAGGAATTGAATGCTTGAATAATGTATTATCCCATTGTTTGTTTCTGCGTGACGCTTCCTTTACGGGGTCGTCCGAAGACTTGGTTCGAACTTCTGTGACATACTTTAACGCACAAAGGCTGCCTTAATGAGGCAAAACGCGGCCTCTGGAAAAAGGAAAAAAAAGGGCCAGAACATAGATGTTACACCTTCAGATCACATTGGAGTTCTTTTTTTAGCATTCATAACTGCCAAACAAGTGCAGAAAGGAGTTAAGCTCTGTTAATACTAAAATATTAAAAGCCTTCAATTGTGTAGCTACCCATTGCTTTGATGTGACCTACAAGTGAGTTTTGTCACATAAATTACAAATCTCACTTTGTGGTAGGGGTGGGTGATTATAGAAAAAAATTATTCACGGAGTTGAAAAATTTTATTCAAATACCAAAATTCAACTTATATAATATACTTTGAAAGAACAAAACTATTAAAATGATCCATCCATCTTTGGAACTGCATATCATTATTGTATATTAAAATAATAAATTAAAAAATGGCTGTTACTGTTGTACTCACCTTGGCCACTTTAGGGCGGTGTGGTGTCTGCGTTATTAATAGTAATGATAATCGTAATATTAATAATAATAATGCAATGTTAGCATCTGCTAGGCAGCTTAGCATAGCATTGATTATCCTTATATGTCGTACTGTAGATAACAATCAAGGACATGCAATCAGCAAACGGTTTCTTAATCGTTGTCGGGGATCGCATGCTATCCGGGCACATCCGCAATCGCTCTTCTGGTGGGACGCACCTGTCTTGGAGGTCACGGCTCAACAGTTTGTGCAAAACCTTCGTGTGTCCAGGGTAGTCATTCCTCTACATCTGCGATTGTCATGATAACCCCGCCTCCCGTCCCCTGACATAGTCGGTGCCAGAATCTGGCCCAACAAATAATTGGGGCTATCTTAAGCACCAGAGCTAGAGTGGAAAAATATAATTAGCACTCGCACAAGCGCGGTGGAAAAGGGCCAACGGTAGAAGAATTTACAAAAACGCACCGCACTGTTTGGCTCAATACAATTTTGATTTTAATGTCTTTTGTTTGTTAGTTTTTTCGTACATTGTACACTTTTGTTTTGGTATTATTGTTGCCATATTCTTGCTGCTGGAGGCTGTAAATTTCCCCAGTGTGGGACGAATAAAGGATATCTTATCTTATATTCTGTAGTTGACTTGCACCCATTTCACAGTGTACACCAACTCTTGCCTAAAGTCACTAGGGGTAGAATTATGTCTACACATGATACTAATGTTATCATTTCTGGAAAGAAAAAATGGATGGATGGATCTCCCCATATTGCTCTGAGCAGCCAGGACAGACAGTGAAATTTGATACCGCTTTCAAATGCTGCATTGAATTCAGTGTGAAGGGACGTCGCTACCGTGTTGGCTGTGCATGTAAAATAAGGTCAGAGGTGTGGATGCTAAAGAAGAATGTATGGAGACACTTGCTCAGCTGGGGTTTTGACTCTGTGGAGAAGGGCTGACCACCTAGAGGAGGGGGCTTGGAACCAACAGAGATTACTGTTTGAGATAGAGCAGGCCTGCTTAAAGAGGATCACTTTATCTTCAAGCGGGACTTTAACATGGCTCCCTCGGGGCTTTTGACTGAGCCACGCACTTTTTATCCTCCGCTTGATCTCACACGCACACGCACACGCACACACACGCACGCACACACACACACACACACACACACACACACACACACACACACACACACACACACACACACACACACTAGAGAGTGTGTGAGAGAGAGAGAGAGAGAGAGAGAGAGAGAGAGAGAGAGAGAGAGAGAGAGAGAGAGAGAGAGAGAGAGAGAGAGAGAGAGAGAGAGAGAGAGAGAGAGAGAGAGAGAGAGAGAGAGAGAGAGAGAGAGAGAGAGAGAGAGAGAGAGAGAGAGAGAGAGAGAGAGAGAGAGAGAGAGAGAGAGAGAGAGAGAGAGAGAGAGAGAGAGAGAGAGAGAGAGAGAGAGAGAGATAAATGACACAATGACATACGATTTTATTTGGGGCACTCTTGTTGTTTCACTTAACAGCCATTTATTTGATCCTATCCAGTACAGTACTATCATGCCGTTTTAATGACTATGGGAGCTTATCTCCTCATTAGCCCTCCTAATAGTAATATAGGAATGTGCTGCCCCCTTTGGGCACATCTTGGTTTTACATCAGACTCTAATTAGAGCCCAGGGCGGTTAGGGCTTAACACAAAAAGTTACATATTTACATATTGGTAATGCGAACTAACCAACTTAAAAAAATATATTGTATTTTGTTTTCAAGAAAAACACTTAGTCTAATCATTATCATGTATTTGGATTCATTAAGATAAAAAAATCAATGGTGTGCATTCCATTAGCGATTTTATTTGTTGTCATATATACTGTTGTGTTTCACACAACCCTGTTGCAGAGAGTCAGGGATGTTTTTTGAACGTATTGCTGAATACATTTTTAAATACAATAGTTACTTCTTATTTGAAAACAAACTAAAATTTAGTATTCGCAGTAACTTTCAATGAAAATGCTTTGGTTTTGGCACTCGAGTGCTTGCTAGCTTTGATAGCTGCTGTGCTAACAAATTAAGAACAACCTTAACAATATAAGGGGAAAAAATGCTGTGTTGTTAATAAAGTTAACATAGTTGTGTTGTTTGAGTGACACATTGTCTCAATGCCATACAAAGTTCAATAATGCCATTATGTAGATTAGACAGAATGGCATTGTTGGATTTTAAACGGTTTACCGGTAGATTAAAATTGTCTCCATATAGTGACCAGGAAGAGATTTATCTATGGTAAGGCGTTTTACGCAGGGGGGGGGTGGGGGTCTTAGTTGTACCCTGCGTGAGTGTTCACTGTGCATTTTCAACAACAAATTGATTTGAAATCAAGTCGTTAAAATAGTTACTAGCAAATATAAATACAATCACGACAATTATGTTAAGAAGGGATTTGTTGAAAATAAATGCTTATTTCAATCTGTTAAAAGTGAAGAAAATGTGAACATTTGGAACAGCATTTCTTCTGAAATTAAAATTACAAATCTGTGTAGCAAGACACAAAGTTGACACTATTTGCTTCACTGGGCGACAAAAAAAAACTATGCACTGGACCGATTAAGGCATTCCGAGTCTTGATTCGGTCCCTTTTTTGATCTGACGCAATTGCTTGCAACTGGTGTGCAGACTTATTTTGTTTTTGTGAAGAAAGAGGACATTTCAGCTCTTTACTTACTCTTAAATTTGTTAACCGTCGGCCCTAAACAATGATAGATTTAAAAAATAGGAATCCACTTATTAGACATTATGCATAACTTCCCCCTTTGGGCAAAGTGGAATTTAGGACAATTTTTTTAATGGAGGCTTCGTCAAATCATGTGTGAGTGGCGTTTATTGGCAGATTCCTCTTGAGCTTTAATTCTTCTCATCCCAGATGGAGACGGCCATGGATTAAGTGAAGATTTTCCTCCTTTTCATAAACAATTGAATGACACACTAAACCTGCTCAATGAAGCGGACAACAGAGTATTATCCCTCCCCCCTTTATCATCATCATCATCTCACCGTCAGTCTTCTGCCCACCTGATCATCCGCTCTGATTGGTGGTGCCCTGGCTGCACATTGTTGATTAATCAAAATGAAATATTGCATCACCCCAGGCCACGGATTCCAGACACCCTTGTTCCAAAAACCTTTCAGAGACCTTTTTTTTTAACATTAATTTTGTTTTTGTTACATAATGTTACAGTAGATCTAAGGTGGTTTATTGGTGAGCACTAGCTTGTGCTGGAGATGAAATTGGAGCCCTAACTGGATTTGTGGAAACCGAGGGGGCAGGTTAAAGAAATAAACGCATGCAACAGAAGGTTTAAAAAAAATCCTCTGAATACCAAATTTCCGCGACATTAGGAATTAAAGTATGAAAATGGCCTGGAGGGATAATGGCAGTGAAAGATATGTAGCTAGATACCTACAGTATATAGTAGCCATTTATTGTATTGGTGCTGTCATGGATAATGTCCCAAATGATCTGCAATTTCTTAATTAATTTGTCATATAATATGACCTTTATGATCAAATTCATTTTAATTTTATAGCAAAATTCACAATGTTGCAATTCCCCCAAATGAATAAATTTTAAACCTTTGATTTTTAACAAATATTTTAATTTTATATGACTTTTATGGGATGATCAAAACTTTGTTACCCCTCCTCACCCCATCCTCTGTTGTTATGACGATGAAATAGGATGAGGGCTCCTTCCAAACGGGGCAATGCGGGCGATGGTATGACATGTCATGATTTCATGTCAAGCAAAGTAATTGGCTCCTATTAATTTTTGGTATAATAATTTGTGTGTGTGCAGTGCATGTTACATTCTATCCATGTCGGGTTGAGCTGTTTTCCCTCACGTGAGGTGAGAGGATTGAGCTCGGGATTGTTTGGGGATTAGTCAACAGGATTTGGCAGATTGAGAAATTAAGGAATATGAGCACCACTGAGACGGAGGTCATTTAGCCCTCGGGAGTCGCAAGAAGAAAAAAAAAACAGTCACTGCAAGTAAACTTTTTCAGGTCAAAAAAACAACTTGTCCAAATATTCGCATTCCCACTCAGCCCAACCCAGCCAGCTCCAATCTCCTAATTCCTCTGCTCTGCACATGCACGCCAGAATGAGAAAGACTTTCCCGGTTGAACAGATGTGGATGTTCCAGCTGTCCATCCGACTGTGGATCACAGGGCTGTCCCGCTCTTGATTGACCATTTTCTCTTGAGTGCTAACCTCGTCAAAGCATTCCCGAGGATTTTATTTCGTTGGGTTTTTTTTTTCCCCCCTCTCGGTTGCCTTTCCTCACCCATAACATCCAAACTGGAGACGCACTCCGACTCCGATTGCTGGGATCAGCTGATCCAGCTCCAGCTGTCTGGTTCTGGTGACTGGGCGCCCTGTGAGTCTCTGTCTGTTTGTCTGTCCAGATTTAAATAGAAAATGAAGTGGTGGGACAGTAAACGTTTAGTTGATGTCTTCTGAACTGCAAATTTAATTCGTATTCGAAGTGTTGTTCCCATAATGCTACAAGCATTTGACCATTTTACAATATTCTGTCCTTTACTATTTAATTTCACAAGTGAGAGAAATCTGATAAATTCATTGGTGGCATCTTCGGATTGTATGTTGTAATGGGTAAACGCATAAAACATCCATCGAGCTCTCAATTTTCTGATCCGCTTAGCTTCAGGAGGGTCGCGGGCATGCTGGAACCTAACCCAGCTGACTTCGGGCAGTAGGCGGGGTACACTCTGAACTGGTTACCAACCAATCACAGGGCACACATCGACAAACAATCGTTCAAGTTCAAGTCAACTTATTGTCCAATGTGCTCTATGTGCAACATATAGCAGAGATGAAATTTCTTTCCTCTCAGCCACAGGAGAGGAGCTGCTGCGGGTGCCCGCGCCGCCATCAACAGAACACTTGATGTAGAACAGTTAACATCGAATGACAAAATAATACAACACATAAGACACAGTTCATGGTGCAATCTTAACCACTTTTCTGCATACACGTTGATGTTTGAAAAAGTTATAGATAAAGGAGGAGAGAATCGTTGTTATTGATTATTGCTTTATTGTTGTATATATGTACAGTGCTTTGTATACAGCGATGGCTGTTTTAAAGTGCCCTATAAATACAGTTGATTTGAGTCTAGAATCAAATTGTCTTTTCACCAGTGGATTCGCGATCACAATCACATCTAGGAACAATTTAGACTGTTCCATCAACGTGCCTTGCGTGTTTTTGGAATGTGGAAGGAAACCGGAGAACCCCACGATACACCCACGATAATGGAGGGGTGGCTTATTGAAGTACAGCTGTGCAGATAATATTCCAGTGTTTTACAAGGATATAAAATATAATTTGTAGAAACAATACCTGTATGTTGTTTTTGTTATCACTTGGGCTTAATATCATGCTTTATATATCAAATTCAACATCATTGCACATGCATGAGGACAGAGAAACAAAATTCAATTAAATCCTAATGAACCAGAGGAAATATCATAAAATGAATGCCTTAATCCACTGGTGTCCCTGCACATCTTTATATATGGCCCGCGAAAGCAATTCAAGCACGTCAACTTCCGTGATGCTTGCTGAAGTCTGAACCAAAACTTCAAACTGTTATACGTACTCCAAAATTGCAATCTTGGAACAATCCATTATTCTTGAGTTCTGATTTTAAAATGAGTTATCCATCAGTTTGTTGTTCGCTGTGTATGTAATATGTGGAGGTCCTGAAACATTCATATGGTTTCACAAAATTCGGTCACAACAGCCCTTCGAGGGAAACCATAACGACAATTTGGCCCGTGACTAAAATGAATTTGACACCCCTGCCTTAATCAAAGTTCAGCATTATTATTAAGTTAATATTTTGTATCCGACAACAGTTGAAGTCGTGTACCTAATTTTGTGTTCGGTTAAGCATCCAAGCACGCCAAGCCCTATTTGTGTTAATATAGACAATCCACATTTGTGTCATGGTTGCAGGTGACAGCCAAAAAGTGGAAATCCCACGAGAGGAGATGGAGGTGGTCAAGGGCCAGATGGTGGTGCTGCAAGCCTGGTACAGCCCCAGCTCGGACATTTCCAAAAACACGGTCATTTGGCACTTCATCGGGAATGAGTCCAAGCAGGTGGGATGAAAGCTGAAAAAATACCACACACACACAAATGTGTCTGTCATTTGTCAAAGATAGTACTTCTGAAGTTGACCATGCACTGAACTCCACTTGGATTCATGATCATCTTGAGTGCAATATAACTACAGTATACATGGCACCACTGTAAAGGGATTTCAAATGTATTTTTTTCAGAATCTATATCAGCAGGCACTTTTTTTTTCTTTTTTCTTTTTTTTTTACATTCAATGCTTGTGCCTAAAGCCAAGCAGGAGGACGCCTCACACGGAATGTCCGGAAAGGCCATTTTAGGGTATGTCAGGTCATAACGTTGCTCTTCTGAGATGAAGATTATTGCAACATATCATGTCCAACTCATTCGGAGTGCAAGTGAACCTAATGACATATACCTCTGCTCTGTAAATGTTAGCAAATCCAGTGTGTGTGTGTGTGTGTGTGTGTGTGTGTGTGTGTGTTCGTGTGTGTCTGTGCGTGAGTGAGTGAGTCTTGGCATGATTAATATAATCTAAACAGTTTCAGTGTCTGATGCACGGCGGCTTATCTCGCATGGAAAATCAGAAAAGTCGGCGCTTGCCATCTGCACACATCGGGATTATCTTTATGATGGACATCCATTTCTGTTTATATGATTAATCTGCACAAGCAAATACGTATGCCGTGCAACCAATGCAATTAAAATGTATGATATGCAAAATTCACCTCTGTCATTTGACTAATTACCAGAAGTGCTCAGTAATGCGCTGCGTTTATTCCATTATATTTACTTCAGTGACTTTTTGGATATGATCGACAGACTTGTTTCATGGAACATAATTTTTATTGAAGAGAAATGCTCGTTTCTCAGTCATATTTATTCCACTCGCTCCATTGTGAATCTTTTATGATCACTTGTGCGGTTTGTTTTGGTTTGTCAGAAAACCTTCTGTCACGAGAATGTTTCACCAGTCCAACGAAACAACTTGTGACGTTTGACTCCACTTTACCAATCAAACAGAGCCTAGGCAGTCGCAGGACCGCATACAAAGTCTCGACGGCCCCACACATAAGTAAAGTTTTCAAAGTGACTTCTCTGGACTAAGATTTAATTGATGCTTTATAGACTATGAAAAAATATGTATATAATCAGGAACTCTGTCATCTGTGTGTGCTTAAAAATCTCAACTTTTCAGCCAACGAGAAGTCCAATTTGAAGTAGTGTTGCTTCTTAAGGGGTTAACAAGTTAATTTAAGATCATTTTGTAGTGGTTGAAAGTGAAAGTGTAGGTCGAGTGTCGACCTATGTTATTTTATTAATATTTACTTTTTTCTTCGGGATTGATGTAGAGCAATAGCCAAATTTGCATGTTCCTATTTTCGATGTGTCCTTTTGACTTTCATGCTCTGATTTGAAAAATTATTATTATTATTTATTCATTTATTTATTTAACCAAAAACATAATTTGACCCAGCATGTTGGATCAAGATTTTGATCCAACATCGACCCATACCGACATTAAAAAATGGGTTACCCGGTTATAGCAGTATAGCTGTTTGTATTGACAACAAACGTTGACAAAGAAGAAGCAACTTTTCCCTTTCAGGGTCACCACACCAAGTCACTCCCATGCTATGTTTGTCACAGTTTTTAACAACTCTCCTGATGCAGCCCCTACGATCAACTTGATCTCTTCAGTCTGCACAAACCAAATCTTCAATCCATTCTGCTTAGTCAAAATAAAAAGCGTTTCCCCAACCTTGGGAAAAAGTTACCCAATATGCTCAAAATCCACAGCTACCCAGAGAATGGGTTCTGGAAACAACTTACTATTTTTTTATTTTTCGTCATATGCTTTGAAAATAACAGTACACTTATTTGATTGAAATTTTTGTCTGCCCCGCACACCGCTGCCAATTACCAAATGTCCGTGAAGGTGATCAACTTCAGCTCGGGGGAGGTGGGTCATGGCCAGAATGACTTCAGCAAGCGGGCGGGCTTCAGCGCTGCCATGCCTTCCGCCAACCTCTCCATCTTCATCAACAACACGCAGGAGTCCGACTCGGGGCCCTACGTGTGCGACGTCATCATACCTGGAGGCACTGGCATTTCTGGACAGATGCGCCTTAATGTCAAAGGTAACGCACCCCCAGCATCACCACATAAAGGTTATGTTGGATCAGAAATGCCACACAAAGTAAGCATACCACTACTTCGACGAAGAGAAAATAAAGGCCTCCCTCAAAGAGACGCAGGCCTACCTTTTCCCCAATACTAACAAAATTGTGTATCATGGTCTATGTAGTTCGCTGATCGTCCTAATAACTTGTGAATCAAGTCAATTAATGGAGGTACTGATTGGTGTTACGTCTCTCTTCACCTAGCCATTCGTGTACATTGGCAACCTAAGTGGCCAAAATATGCCCAATACAAAATAAATGGCACGAATAAACTAACCACCATAGGTGGAATTGCAAAAATGAGAACTAACCTGGCTGATTTAACAAATGCGGTGCTTTTGATATCGGGACATGACAATAACACTGTGGCAATTTTACCGATATTGCCGTTATCATTACGTCCTTAGTCGATACCTTCTCTCTCTGTAGTTTTGTAAACATGAATAATTAATGCCCACAATACTGTATTTGAGGGATATGCGCGCGGGTATGTGTGTGTGTTTATTTTTGATTAATGCAAATGGGCACATTAACGTGAACTGCAATGTCACACAGAACCATTCTTGAAAGAACAAATGGGATTTATATGGATAAAAAGCTTGAATTACACATTTGAAGCATGCGTTGTATCCTGGAGTAGCTTATATGCTGACATCTTGTCTTTCAAGTCCCGCCAGCCCCTCCAGTGTGCACTATGACGGGCGAGCCCATCGTCAATGGCAACGTGACTCTGAGCTGCAAGTCCGCTCATGGGAAGCCCGTCCCTCAGTACAAGTGGACCAAGACCGCCCCCATGCAGGAGGTATTCTTCTCACCAATGCAGAGTGAGTACCTGTCAATTATCAACAAAGAAGCAAATCGTCACTGTACGGACAAAAGTATTGGGACACCCGCTATAACCGCTTCAAAAGACTTTTCCGCACTTCACTCACTTTTGGATTCAGTCAGTAGTCGATTTAGTTTAGCAGCTCACAAATGTTTAAATACATGCAGCTGTACATGTACCACCATCATGACAAAGTAGTGTTCATCAAAAATGAGACAGAGGTTTTAATTCCAAAAAGGTACATTCAAAAGGCTCATCCCCAAAAGCCACTTAAATTTATCTGCCACCTTTCAAAACACTTAAAAATAATTCTTGGGGGTCATTAAAATGGCCGGCACATTGGTCGACTGATTAATATGTCCGCTTCACGGTGCAAAGGTCGTGGGTTCGAATCTACCCCTGAGAGTCACATCCGGGGTTGGTCCAGAAAAGGCTGAAATGAAATGTTTATGTACGCTTCAAAATGCCACTGAATAAAAGCGGGTTTGTCGTTAAATTTGAAGTCAAGCTTATATAACATTCAGTGTGTACGAAAGCCACACACTCTGTGAGAGGATTAAACAAATGGACATGGTAATTAGAGAGCTTTAGGCTTGTTTGTTGGCTGACGTCACCGGCTTTCTTTTTATTTACAAATTTGGCTCCTGGGTATTGACAAAAACTTGCAATAACAAAAATATGCCACTAAAAATATTGACCCTAAAATTAAAGAGGTGGTGTTGACTGTATTTTTTTGGATTGTTTGTTTTACACTTGCATACACACTATGCATTGAGCAATGTCGTGAGACAAGTGGAAGTGTACTTAACACATTTTTCCCCCAAATTGTAGAGTGACTGAGAATTATTCTTATATTGCATTTCTCTAACTGAATGTTGTCATCTACATGATGTTACATTAATTAATTTGGGCTGGACCGATTAATCACTGAAATTATCTTTTTTTTTTTTTAACAAACACATTAACTAATCCCAACATAAGACAAGGATAATTAAATTCGAAACCCTTTCATCCCAACAAGTTAAGCAAACACTATAAACTTATTGTAAGAAAAGGTCACATTTTCTGTCTGTAATTCATATTCAGTATTTATTGTTGTAAGCCTTAAGAGACCAAAAAAACCCATTTTTATTCATTATATATATTTTTAATTGATCAATCGATTCATCAGTCATTAAATATTCATTCAGATGAGTAGCTGAATTGTCAGGCTAAAAAAATCCATATTGCATGCACATAAGCAATTAATTATGTGATGCTTTTTATGTTTCAATTTTTTCATATTAGCAATAGGTCTCCTGTTCCTATTTTTTTTTAATCAGCTTTGAGTCAAACCAGTTTCACATGATTGTATTTTTTATAACAATGTGTTGAAGTGGCTAACATTAACATATAAACTCCAAATACCAATCTTCTAAGTGTAAAATATTCTCAATTCAAAAACAGAATGTGGTGACAACATTTTTGTCCGTGAGCCTTTTCGTGGCGATGACATTATTCATGGGTCAAAGCAAAGGCAAGCATGATGTGCAATGCTGTTGCCGTGCTGGCCCAAATGTCATGCACCTCGCTGCAGACCCCAACACAACATAGTTGACTCAGCATCCTTATGTCATCATCATCAACATTATCATCATCATCATGTCCCAGACAAAAAAAAAACGTATTAACAGTGCAGGCAAGGATTTAAGTAATGTTAGTCAGACTGAACCACCTCAACACTTAAACTTAGACCGCCGCACAATGTGACACAGTTGAAAGTCAGCGACCCCTCACCGTACACTCTGCGATTGACCAAACAATTCGCTTCAAGAGAAAAATTGCGCCTCCTGTTTTATCAGGAAGTAGGGCTGTGCACAAATGGGTGGTAACTCAAATTGAGTAGCGAATTGGCCATTCACGAACGGCAAATCTGAATTTTCCCATTAGAGTCAGAACATGTCATAGCATCGCTGTACTTTTACATATTGTCATCAAAGACATTGTTTGGATAGCCCTTATGTCTCCATACGTGTGACTTCTCTAAATGGGTAGATAAGATATCCTTTATTTGTCCCGCAATGGGGAAATTACAAGGACACGTACGTAGAACACTACACATGGTTCATTGAAGCGGATGCCCGTATGTAGTTTTGGCAAGATTTGGCTTGTTAACGCCTTGCTGTTGGCTAGCTAACGCCGTTCTAGCAACAGACAAAAGTGAGTTTGTAAACTTGGATGGCGTATCTGAGAGACGAACTAGCTTCGTGCTAGCTTGGTTGAGGCTAGTAGCAATGAAGTCATTGGCAAGGCTACTCGGTTATTGTATTTAAATGTATAGTGAGTGAAATTATTTTTGTTGTGCGTTTAGTTTTTCTGTGAACACCACCTGGGGTGTCATTAAACTCTCATGGAAGACAGAAGAACATTTATTGTTTTTCTTTAATGAATAAAGTATGCCTCTTTTAAGGTTTTCTAATGGCAAAGTTTTGGCATTGGGAACAGATTATTTTGATTTCCAGTGCGGTTTATTTTTTCCTAAATCCAAACAAGTAGAAGGTGGGGAACAGTTCCAGAGTTGTCGGTTCCGCTACTAGCCCTGAAAGCGGAAATATGGAAAAAATATATATATATATATATATTTAAATCTGTCGTGGGTTGTCCTTTGCGGCCATCTGCTTCTGAACAAAGAGGACTTAGCATCAATTGATGTGCATCAGTCATCTCTTTATGAAAGTCTCTTTATAAAGTCTTTAGATTTTGCAAATGAAAGCTACTCCCTCTGATTGACATTGTTGTTTATTTTGGTTGGCAACTTGCTAACACTTGAGTGCAAATGTCATCCTTTTAGCAGCACTTTAATGTATGCTCTCGTTCTCCTTTCATACTGGAACTTTACTGCTTTTTTTCTTTTAGCCATCTCTCTTTCTTTCTTTTTTATCTCTCTTCTCTCGATCCCCTCTTTTCCTGTTTTGTGCCTAATCTAACATGCCCATGTCATTACTTGATCAGCTGCTCGAAGAGATTTGGGCCTGAGAGGTTCTCTTCCCCTCCTCCTCCCCTCCACCTCATGTGCATCACATTTTGTTCATTTTTGTCTTGTTCTCTCTCTGCCTTTTTTCTTTCCATGATAACATGTAACATACACATACACACAAAAGAATGGAGGCCATGCCCTCAGCCCATACTGGTCTTGGGGTTTATGGGTAAGGGTTTCACCTCATTCCTCCTTTCATCCCAAATCTGATATTTTTGGTTAAGTTTTAAAGGAGAAAAACAAGAGTCAGATGATTATATTGGTATTATTTAATCAGCAATTACGGTAGATGTTTAACATGGCTTATTTACCACCATTAATCAAAGATTTTCTCCTTTAAATCTTTACCTTTATACTCTTATATGTCTTGTGTTAGGTTACCATAGGCATGGAATCACTGCTCTGTATTAAATATAAAATCTTGTGTTAGCTTGTGACCCTGTACACTAGACAGTTGATATCCAACTAGGCTGGATTGGTGATTGGCTGCCAAGTGTTGGATATGGTTTTGTGTGTGTGTGTGTGTGTGCGAGCGTGTGTGTGTGAGACCATTTAACAAGAATGTTTGTGGATGACACCAAAAAAAAAAATTGGACACGAGGCGTTCCGATAGTTTTACGTAAATGTGAATCACCCAGAAAAAATGTTCACCAGTTACGCGATCGCTCACTATGCTGATTTGCCTTGGACATTTTCGAAGGAAAGCCGACAAAATGTATTTGTTACATATTTTGATAAATTTTTATGCCTTAGAAAACACTGATGTCTGAATTTGGGGGAGGGGGGGTTTGAATGGATTTGGGTATTTATGTACATGGAAAACGGGTCTCTACTTTCAAAATTTTCTAGTTAAAAAATTTCTTCCAGAACCCATTAATTTCGTATTATAATTATTTTTAATTGGAAACTCAAACTCCAATCTGTGGTGTGCCTTCAGCAATTGCCGAGGTTGCCTGCCCTGCTGAGGAATCCCTTGTCAAAACCAGAGGCATTTGTTCATTACAATTCCACAAAGCATGTTTTCCAAAAACAACACAAGATGACAACATGCCCCAATGTGTTATCTGAAAATTGAATCCCAGGCAGATTTGTCCTGAATGTTTTTATTTTTTTATTTTTAATGGCACCGTTTTTAAGGCAGCTGCTGCAACAGCCGACAGATTTTGTTGAATGGTAATACTGTGAAAGCACGGCGGCGGACACGCGCTATCCGTAGTGTCGCGACTTTTGTGTGCGTAAATATGAGAAGAAAATCTGGCGAGCGAATATGCTCGTGCGATGGAGAGCGGTGTGTGTTTGCATGCTGCCAAACTGGCTGTTGGAAATCCACCAGCGGTGGATTAAATTACGGATTAATGACAGGAAACTGTAACTAATGAGTCAACATGAGCGTCACAATACTGGTGTCATGACACAGCACTACTATATCGACTGGTTAGCGCACTGACCTCACAGTACAGAGGTGAAGGGTTTGATTCCAGCTCTGGCCTTCCTGTGTGGAGTTTGCGTATTCTCCCCGTGCCTGCGTGGGTTTTTTCAGAGTGCTCTGGTTTCCTCTTACATTCCAAAAACATGCATGGCAGGCTGATTGCACACTCTAAATTGTCCCTAGGCGTGAGTGTGGCGCGGATGGTTGTTCGTCTCTGTGTGCCCTGCGATTGGATGGCAACCGGTTCAGGGTGTACCCCGCCTGCTGCCCAAAGACAGCTGGGACAGGCTCCGGCACACCCGTGACCCTTGTGAGTGTAAGCATATTGGGAAATGGGTGCATTCATGGATAAAATATGATCAAATAAAATCTTGAAATGTAAACTACCCGTATACAAACCAAATAATCCAATACAAAATAATATTAACAGTCAATTCATTAATCATTAGTTTTATTTCTGCAAACTTCACAATAATACCGCCTTGAATGAACAAGTACATGCAGTATGTGTCGTAGTAGCATGAACGCAAGCTGTTTTATCACTGATTGTGTCGGTATGAAGAAGTGGTCGTGACAATGTGTTTGTTGGTGTGCAGACGAGAGACAAGGCACCCTGCGGCTGAGCAACCTGACCAAAAGCATGTCGGGGAAGTACATCTGCCGAGCCAGCAACACAGCCGGCTCCGACAGCTGCTCCATTAACCTGGAGGTTATCACCTGTGTGTACACACACACACACACACACACACACACACACTCTGCAACACTCCAATAACAGGACTCCACCACATGTGATTAACACACTGTGTGTTGTGTTGTTATTGTTGTATAGCTTCCAACGCGGGCATAATTACGGCAGCCACACTGGGCTCCATGGTGGGACTGGTTGCCATGGTGCTCTTCCTCATATTCGTCCTGAGGAGGAGGCGGGACACTGAGGAAGAGACAGCCAATGAGATCAAGTGAGAAGTTTTTAAAATCGGATGCCGATAAGTACCGGGGTCCTTGCGCGGAAAGTGAAAATTAGCTAATATTATGATAGACGTAGCGTCAGTCCCGATTGCCGCAGGTTGCGATGGTCCACTGTATTATATCTATCTGTATGATCTGACACGCTAAATCAGGGGTGCCCAAACTTTTTGGACCAGGAAGATCTACTTTTCAATCAAACCCCCCCACAATTGACCCGTTGTGCGAATGCGCACACACTTACACACGCATGCCATGATAAGCAACAACCATAACGGCTCCTCAGATGAACGAAACAGAAAAATAAAGTCGATTAAATGAGTTTTTTGAAAAGGATATCACTGCCGACCTAAGTGGGAGATCTGACGTGTTGGCAAGCAACTTTTGCAGCCTGTTAGCTATCGTAGCTCACGCGTATTGTTTTCAAATGCTTTTCTCGGCCCTCCAGATTGCCATTCTTTGCGAGTGCCATCAGGAAATTGTCCATGAAACAAACTCTGAATCAGAAACATGATCATGATAAAAGATATAGAGCAACAGCTCTGATCACAGGCTCCAATTGCAGACTGCTGAGCGCAAACATCTGGTAACGCAGGTCACCCGCCACTGTTTAGTTAATGGTGACCGACTTTTTTATTTTTTACATACTTTCTGTGAATGTGAGACTGAAGCTTAAGGTGCAGTGTACACTATCCCCAAAAATATATTACTAACATGCACAGAGACACATAAATGTAATGACATGATGTAATGGCCAACCCTGCTCTAAATTGTCCCTAGTGTGAGTGTGAGCACGAATGGTTGTTCGTCTTTATGCCCTGTGACTGGCTGGCAACCGGTTCATGATGTCCACCGCCTACTGCCCGAAGACAGCTGGGATAGGCTCCAGCACATCCCACGATCCTTGTGAGGATAAGCTGATCAGAAAATGGATGGATCGATGGATGGATGTATTATAGTGCCCACTAACGGCCAAGGCCATTTTGAATCGTTTTTTTGCTGTCCATATACAGGGAGGATGCTCAGGCTCCGAAGCGAGTGTCATGGGCAAAGAGCAACACAGGGTCAGACATTGTCTCCAAAAACGGCACACTGTCATCTATCGCTACCAGCCCTCGGCCCGGAGATCACCACCAACAACACCACCACCACCGCCAACCCGCCTTCCACTACCCCTACTCGCCATCGTCCACCACCGATGCGGGCTCCGTAATAAACGCATACCAGCTGCGTCCGGGCGAGGCCAACACCCTGCGTGGCCTGCCTGGCTACAATGCGGTTGGGACGCCATCACGTAAACACAAGCGGCCCCCCACCACCAATGGGGGTCCGCCCCAGGTGGTCCGCATGTCCCCTGCCAGAACGGAGGGGGCTCAGCCTCAGACGCCGCCCGCCTTCACGGCGTCCCCACGGGCCAGCTCGTCGTCCACATTGACACGGGCGGGCACTGTGGCCGTCATGGTGCCTGCGCAAAGTCAAGCGGGCTCCCTGGTGTAGCCTGCGATTGGACAGGTAGGAGGGGGCGGATTCTAATGTTTTTTCTGCCTTGTAATTGGACTTCTCTGAAACCTCCCGCAAGGACATTCAGTTTGTTCATCTCACTGACTCAGCACATTTTTGATTTTCACTGAAGATGTTTTTAGTTATCTGAAGAGCAAAAAGCTTAGGTTGTGTAGTTGGCACATTCTTGTTGATGTTTCTCAGGCTTAGAAAAAACAAACAAACAAAATGCTCCAAACAAAGTGAAAAAAAACTAAAACTAAAAACTAAAAAAGTTTTTTAAAAAAAACACTAAATGACCATTCAGGTTTTTCTATAGAATTCAGTGGTCATGTAGCATTGGATGTGTTGCCTGTGATGGTAGACAGAATGTAAGTACAATGAAAAATGTGAACATAGTTGATGGTGTTGGACTGTTTTTGGTGATAACTGACAGTTACAGCCTGGAGACATCCCATAATAGGCCATGCTTTCTGCTGGTTGTGTCGTGGAATTTCTACTACTGAACAGTTATGTATTATATACCCTACAGCTGGTATTATTTGCAAAAGTTGAGCAGCTACATGTAGCATTTGAAATGCAGTTTGGACGGCTGGCAGTTGTTTTCCAATTTAAAATAAATACATAAAAATAAACATGTTACATTGGTCATCTCTCTGAGATATGTCCCTGCGACGGACCATTGACCAATCTGGAGTGAAGTCTGCCTTTTTTGTTTCCCCGCAACCCTGCGCAGGATTTATATGTATTGAAAATGGATGGATTTTAGCATTAACTAAACATATTTATAACCTGCGCCCAGCTTTTTCGGATGAGCCAATTTCAGCCATTTTTATTTTTATTTCAGGCATTAGCGAAAGCAGCACGGTCAGTGTAACTCAGATTGAGAGTCACTTTCGGACTTTTGTTAATGTGAGGTTTCCAAGGAAATTTAAATTAAGTCCTCAAAATTTGTTTTCATACACTTTCTATTTGAACGTCATTAATGTTTTCTATTTGAACGTCATTAATGTTAAACGTCATAAAGGTAATTTCGCAAGAATTCAGTGATATTAGCTTTCAGTTTAATGCTGGTCAAGGCCATCCACTTTTTCAGTACACTTGGCTGATTATTCACAGTAGCGATCAGCCCATTATAATTATCACTGTAGAAAATAGTGGCGTCATCTCCAAAAAGAATGAATATTAATATTTGGGATACATTAAAGATGTCATTGATATACTTTGTATCCATTTAAAAAATATTTGGCCATAGCACGGACCCCTGGGCAATCCCACAAGGTTTTGATTTTTTAAAAATGTATCCTGCCCCATTTGACACACTTCTATCGTTTACCAAACTTTTTAACTACAATTCAGCACCACATTGAATTCCATCATTTTCGAGCTTGTTACATAGGATCGAATGATTGCACCAAACCTTATTTAAGATCAACAAAAATTCCAACAGCAAATGTTTTTTGATCAAGTGCATTTGTAATTTCATTTTTTTGCCATTCAAGAACGTCATGGAGTTGTGAATTTGTACTAACCTTCATTTATTATTTGATGCTTATCCAGAAACTTCTCAAGTCGAAAAGTGAAAATGTATTTGACTGCAGTTCCTTCATCTTCAATTGGGAGGATTACAAATTTGTATTGTTACTACTCTTATCGTGTGTGTGGTCCTCTGCCAAAGCTGACGTCTGTTGTAGCACCAAGACTGACAGAGGAGAGGCAGTACTGTGTCATGGCATTCAGACTTCCCAACAAAAAGAAAAGTAAAAAAAAAAAAAAGATCGAGAAGAAGTAAGGTTAACTGTTAGCTTGTCTGGTAACATTTGCATCTGTTGTTTTGCATCTGCATCTTGAACAATTATGCCACTATTTGCACCGGGCAACTTTCTGTTGCTTCCTAGTTTGCTGTCATTCCTTCGTTCGTCCAACTTTCAATGTTGACCACACAAATAATGATTTGCCATCCAAATTATTGAGCAGGTTTAACATCTGTAGCTTGGATGCAGCGCGTCGCTGACCACATCATTCAGTGAAAATTAGGATTTCTCTTATCATAGACTGAGAACTTATTTGATTTGATTTTGATTTGACTTTTTATTTGGAGTGTTTCTATCAAATACCGTATATCTCTTTACCTACAGAATGTACAAATTGTATTGCAATTCATGAACAGAAAAGAAACAATTAAAAAGACTGGACAAGGCCATTTGAAGACAAATGAGGTAACAGTAATGTGATACAAACACATTAGGCACCCTAATCCCCGGGATGCCAAAATACGACAGTAACAGAAATCCACTGCAAAGTGACAACACTTGTTCCATTAGATCGATAGATTCATCAGAGAATATCATCTTTTTGCAAATCGATGGTTCCGGTTCGACCCCACCCTCAAAAGCTCCTGGGCCTTTCCAAAGTACTAGCATGGCAATTTGTGTTCCAAGGACTCTTATCAGGTCTCTGTCAGAAGACTTCGTGAGATGATCATCCTCATCACCTCATTGGTTCCTGTGGACAAATGCACAATTGGGTGTGAGGGAGCACCGGGAACATCAGCGGCATCAATGCTGACGCAATGCCTTCTGACCTTCTAAGATCTGATGCACGCGGATGTCACGCACAAACTGCTGCACGGCGTAGTCCTTCAGGTAACCGTAGCCGCCGTGCATCTGGAGAGCTTGGTTGCAGATCTGAGCGGGTACAGAGGAATGATAAAATGACGACCGGAACATGACACTAATAATTGCTACAGCTACGTTGGAATAGCAAAATACATCTGTAGTAATCTACACACAAGATGAGTTTTTTTTAGAAGCGCCAAATATATTTTCAACGTTTATGGGTAATTTTGGGCTGCTAAGTCCAAAAATGTCATCTGTTCCTTTAAATTGCCTCTAGTTTTTGAAATGTTGACATTTTTGGCATTTCTAATTGATGTGCTTTGACAGTTTACTTTGTGACTAAAAGTAGATCTTGGATTTGATTAAAGCTTAGTTTTCAATTTTTGCTTAATTTTCACGCGAAACATGATTTGCATCTAGAAAGCTCCCTGCGATAACGATTGCCGTATTTTACAATATCGCATCGAAAAATGAAAGACTACTGTATGGACACGCTTAAAAAGACAGCCCCATTAAAGTTGATGCATAAACAGAATACCTTGAATATTCTAAGCACTTTTTTAAACCAAATATATGGAATAACACAAAAAGGAATCATTTTCGGATTCAGTGACATCAAAATACATCCAACCCTCAGATTTTTTTGGGCACCAAAATGTGTCTTGACTATGATAATGATCTCTGTTATGCACAGCATATTATTACAGTAGTTTATTTTTTTGTAACATTATTAGATAAGTATTCACTGTGAACTAATCCAGATGATGTAAATGGCACAGTTGCATACAGTTGTTTTTGTATGATGGCGGCTATAAAGTGTTGGTATTAAAAGGTGAGTCAAGTTGGGTCGGACCCAAAAAAAAAGGTATTTGTGAATTTACCTTTCACTGACAATAACAGATTCTGATCCTGGGTAGGTCCCCACTGAAGGTCCGGGTACCAAATGCACAGCCCGCCACTAATTCGGATCCACTATGTACTCACGTTGAAGCAGTGGTCGGTGGCAAAGAGCTTGGCCATAGAGCACAGCTGCACGGCATCCGCTCGCTCCTCCTGAAGCGCCACGGCAGCCTGGCGTACCAAAAGTCGAGACGCCACCAAATCGGTGGCCATCTCTGCCAATTTGAACTGAAGGAACTGCACATACACGCAGAGTGTGTTCAAATCAGTGTTAACATACATGTTGACAAAAACAGGCCGTTCAAGGGCTTCTGACCTGGTTGTTGGAGAGACTCTCCCCAAACTGCTTCCGTACCAACAGGTGGTCCCTCGCCAGCTGGATGGAGGCATGGGCCGCGCCCAGAGAACATGAAGCTGTTCAAAGGTACATTTCATGTTCATACTGAGTGCCAACAATGTTGACACTGAGCTCAGAATCCACCCTGGGTTATGGTTAAAACATTCATTTTAAATTTTAAAAACTATGGAAGTTCAAGTACCACAGCAAAGTTGGTTTATGTCAATTGAAACTTTCTTGAAAAATAATTTGAGGAAAATATGTGATTAAACTGGCTATTTGACAATTAAAAAACTTTTACTGAGGAAAAAAGTCCTAATTCTACGAGGAAAATGTCATGATACAAAAAAACTTGTAATTGTTCTGAAACGGATTCTGACGTAGTACAAAATAAATGGTCATTTTAGAATAATTTCAAAATATAACCAGAAATACTGTAGGTCAACATTTTTTTAGACTAAAGTAGCAAGAAAAAAAATGTATGTAATATTAGGCAAAAAAAGTTCCAATACTTAAAGAATAAAAGTGTAAAACTCAGAGAAACTTTAAATTTGAAATTTTTAAATACTACAGTAATAAAGGTGGTAGACACTGGTGGGAAAAACAATCAAAATTGTGTCAGAATAAATTAAATATTTTAAGAATACATCCATAATCGTATGAGAGATGAGTCATAATATAATTGTCATGAAACTCATTTGTATTTCACCCAAAAAAGTCATTTCGCAGGAATTCAGTGATATTTGCATCAGTTTAATGATGGTGGTTTGCAAAATACCATTAGAATGCAGAACTGCGCATATACAGTAGTGCGTATAAAAAATAAATGCGACAACCTATTTGCCTCACAATGGAGAACATTTGCAATTTATAGCAGGGATTTTTTTTGAAGGGAAGAAAGTAGAAAAAATTATGAAAAGTTTACACACCCAGGTTCAAATGCCAGGTTTTGCGATACCAGAAAAAAAATGAGACCAAGACAAATGCAAAAGTTACTTCATTTTCATCTGATTAAAGAAAAAAAATAATCTTTCAGATTAACGTCAACGTCAAACTCATGTTAATTTGAAGTAAGCACAGGTGTTCTAGAGTGCCTCAGAGTAACCCTAAATACATTTTAGCGCTTCTAGTAGGCGTCTCCTGACTTATTTATTTGCTTTCAAAGCAAACGCCTCAAGTTTTTGTTCTCTCACTGACTTTGAATTTGGACCTGTTCAGAAGTCCCCGCAACTTCACTGGCAATCAAAGAGGGGTGTGTAAACTTTTTGCTGTCACTGTAGATGAGCTTAATCGGCAGTATGAACTCACCAATATTAATTCTGCCTCCGTTCAGTCCTTTCATGGCAATTGTGAAGCCTTGACCTTCAACTCCCAGCAGGTTGCTCGCAGGAACGGCGCAGTCCTCAAATATGACTGCCCTGGTGGGCTGCGAGTTCCAGCCCACCTGAAGGAACACAACCGAGTCAGCGAGTCCACACTGAACTGTCTGTGATTCCCCTCTGACATCTAGTGGTCTCCGGCAGCTCAAGATAAAATAACAATTGCGGTACCTTTTGTTCTTTTTTGCCAAAACTGAGACCCGGTGTTCCCTTTTCCACTAACAGACACGAGATGCCTTTCGGACCTTTGGCTCCTGTGCGACACATGACAACGTAAATGTCAGACTCGCCACCTCCGCTGATGAAGGCCTGGAATCACACAGGAGGGAGAGGTGGTAAGACACTTAAAGGTCAAGTGTGAAGTAGACTTGGCCAACCATCTTTTGAGTAATACTTTGGGCGAATACTATTTTAAGCAAAACTTCATATTTTTTTAAGCTAACCCTCACAGGTTCATAGCTAAACTCAAAGCAACGAAAATGCTTTTGTTCTGCATTTTTTTTTCCAAGTCAAGTCAACTGTATTGTCAAATATGCTCTATGTCAGGGGTGTCAAACTCATTTTAGTCGCAAGTCAATTTGGAGTTATGTATTCCCTCGGAGGGCTTTCATGATAGTGATAACACAAAAGTATTATTTTTACACAACAAATTAATAGACTGCTGGTTTTGAAATCAGTCAAGTCGATTAAAATAGTTTGTTCAAGTGAAGGAAAACAGGGTAACAAAACGATCGCAAAATCTCTATGTTATTTATTACACATAAGAATTTGACATTTCGATGCAGATTTTAGCAAGTTGACACACATGATTTGCTTTCACGGGCCACATAAAATGACCTGGCGGGCCAGATCTGGACCCGGGCCTTAACTTTGACACATGTGCTCTATGTGAAACATACAGCACCTATGAAATTTCATCCACAGTGCAAACACATCCCCTGTCAGCCATTGTACTGCATTGTTGATTGTCTTGTTAACTGCTTTTTTCTATTGTTACCGAGTTATTCTGCGATGCACTGTTCACATTCAAGCAATTTGTTTGAGTGGCAAAAGAATAGGGCCCGTAAAAGGACCAGAACATTGGAACGATACAGTTTCGCTCTTGCAAAGAGCATTCATTTCACGCCGGTGTCGACGAGCATTCTTTGTTACGAGTACCTAAAAGATGTTTTCTAAACCGGATTTGCAAAAAAAAAAAAAAAAGTAGGTGTGATAAGTTAATCCTTTTAAAACTGGTCACAATAAGTCAATTTTTCACATTTGGAAGTATTTTATTGTTTTGTTTTTAATCACCCATTAGAAATAAGGCAATTAGAAATTGGAATTAATCTGTTCCACGAGTAAATTCACCATAATTTACGTGTTGTTTTTTTCTCCCCTAACATTCAGTTTCTCGCTCTCTCTCTCTCTCTCGCTCTCTTGCTCGCTCTCTCTCTCTCTCTCTTTCCCTCTCTCTCTCTCCATCTCTCTCCAAGTGTTTAAAAAATGAAACTACTAATTTTAAAACTTGTTAAATTAAGTTGGGAAACACTATTCTGGAAAAAAAGAGCGACCCTAAAATGTTTGGGGTTTTTTTTTCCTCGTCTAATGCGGGCACAGCATGGTGTCAGAATGTCATGGAAGCTTTACCTTGGAGCCATTCAAGATGTAATGGTCACCTTGGCGCTGTGCACTCGTCAGGAGCGACGCGGCATCACTCCCGCTGCCTGAAATCAACGAGGACACATTCAAGTCATGGAGTCATGGTGCTGTATTAGTTCGAAGTTGTATTGTAGGTAACAGACCGGGTTCTGTCAGGCAATAGGAGGCAAACTTCTCCATGGAACACAGTTGAGGACAAAATGTTTGCCTCTGCTCCTCGTCGCCAAAGCTGTCAATCATCCAGGCGCACATGCTGCATGCAAAGTACATGTTAGGGCCAGCTGTCCATTTTAACGACATCCAACACAAAAGCGATATCAATAACTGGGCCTTTGCCAAGATAAAAATGCTCACTTTTGATTGAAATCTGTCAGAATGTATTAATGCATCGGGATGTTTATTGTTGTTCATGTAGCTTGCGTCATGAGAACTGTTTCGAATAAGCAAGATTATTTCATTGTTTTATTTACTAAATATGGATTTTGTTTGATTCCTTTTCATATACAGTACTATTCATGCGGTTTGAGAATTTTTTTATTGAGCAATTTTGTAGGCTGCTATTATAAATGTAATTTTCAATTGAATTTTTTATTTTTATAGCGATGATAATCCCTCTTGCTGCGGAATCAATTGTGTTGCAGACCACGCAGAGAACCACATGACCGGCGTGCAAGGAAATACTAATGTGGTGATCGTAGGGGGGAATAGACCATTGCAAAATTATTGATATTTCTAATTTAGCTATTCATGTTTGATTAAATGGACATTGTGTGAGTGTGTGTATTACATTGTATATAAAGGTTAAAGAAGAGGGGAAAAAATGACATGCTTATTCGTATGAAGGACGTTTTATGATACACTGTTGGTGTGTTTTAGTTGCGGCTCTGACTACATCGTACATGTTGTACAGTGACAAGTCACTGTTTTGAATGAAACATACTTATGAATACTGATGTAGGCAGTGGTGCTGACGCATCCGGTGGACAAAGCCTCGAAGATGACAGATGTGTCCAGGCGAGACAGACCAGAACCCCCGACGTCTGGCTGAACATAGATGCCCCCGAAGCCCAGCTGGGCCGCCTTGCGCATGGTCTCCACTGGGAACGTTTCCTTATGGTAAAAGCAGACGGCGATAAACTAGCTTAATTTAGCGTAGTTGTCTAGAAAGGGAGCATATACTGTAGATCTAATGCATTATTTTTATTATTATTAGGCAGCCTTTACGTGCTGCTGCTTTGGTTCGGAACCGAGTTGAAATTGCCTCAGCAGTTACTGTGCAGACATGGTTTCTACTGTATGAAGTGAGATCATTTCAGTTAATACCTTTATTTTGGGAAAAGTGTGGCATTTATTTCAGGAGATTTTTATTTACGGGTGTTTAACCAACCTTCTGGTCCCACTCCGCCATATGCGGAGCCATTTCATTGGCTGCAAAGTCAAAGGCCACTTTCTGGAACTCCTTCTGTTCATCTGTGAGACCGTGAGATGCTGGAATAATAACAATACATAATACAAATTAGTTGCAATATTTAGCACGGCAAGGCGATTCATAAAAAAACAAAGAAATAAAATAAATGTAAGTTCCATACATGCAGAGATTTTGTGTAGTCACGTAATGGTCTTTCCGAGTTTGATTGATGAAATGGAGTCAAACATTGCAAGTATCAAATTCAGAAAATTATCATGTGACGCACTGTAACAAGGAGTCGCTGACAAAACACACAAGCAATAATACATAAACAAGAATTCAGCAGTATAACAGAGTAATAGAGATAATTCTTTAAAAAAATGACTCAAGCAAAGTTAAAAAATGTGATGTACTGCATTTAAACTGAACTACCGGTAGTTCAGTAAAAAATTATGGAGTAAATGTGGCTTGTAACGACTCACCTCCTCTGTTAAATTCGTTGTTATTATTTATTATTAACAATAGTTAATTGACAAACTCTTAACTACTTGAGATGTAACAGCATATGATTTCAATTTCTTTTAAAACCTGGTTGTGTTTTTATCATACTGAAAATGTTGCACTTTTCGGTCCGTTTTATTTTAATAATAATGAATCCGTTTTATATAGTGCTTTACAATGGGTATATATTTCATTCACTCGCACATTCATGCTCTGTTGGTGGGAAACTACATTCTGCAGGCACAGATGTCCTGCTGCAGGCTGAAGGAAGCGGGACTGCCAAGATGCGCCGACAGCACCTCCGCCCACCAATTGACACCGGTGAGAGTGTCACTGGAGGTAATGTGGCTGAACTCTCTCGGCCAAGGACGCGACACATGGCTCCAACAGAGCATGATTCCAAAAGCCAGTTCTTTGGTTACTGGACAATCTGCTCTACCTTCTGAGCCACGGCCGCCTTATTTTTAAGTTGGTTTGTATGACTTAAATATTGGTAATGAAATCGTAAATCAAACATTTTTGGAAATATGTTCTGTGTGCCCCCACTAGCCTAAACGTACTGTCTTCTGATTAATCTTGCGTTCATGGAATAAAAACTAAGCAGATGAGTCCACACGTTCTCAGACATCTGAGGGACTTGACTCGGCTGACATTTTATGCAATACCGCCACCGGTTGTCGAATCTGACGTCAAGCGACCACCGGCTGGAAGTGCCACTGTCACTTGGGCAAACTGGGGGGAATTCTTTTTATCGGGGGAAGGACATAAAAAAGAGAAAGAAAATGGGGGCGATATCAGTGAGGGGTGTATGGCTCTCTGACGAATGAAGGAAGGAGCGCCTCTTGCCAATGACGTTTAAGCTAAAAGTACATTTAAAAATGGCCAAACTGCATTCAGACGTCCCACATTAAAACAGGTCTTAATCGTTGCATAGAAAGTTTTTTGTAAACTCATGTGAAACCAGCCTTGCTTTCTACCATCGGTACACAAGAGTATTTTAATGACGATCGTGACTAAACGTATACGTGCTGTTGTGCGCTGACTTACGATCGATACATGAAGCTACCCCTCGTCTCTGTGCACTTCTACCAGCGAAAAAACGGTGTCTCCTGCAGATATTCGCAGTCAGCCGGGCGACTCTTAATACTCCGCCAGCCGCCATGTTTGTTTTTTCCCCCAATAAACCACATGTGCCGATAGTGCTGATGGGATATGTAGTTCTGGAACAACATCGAACTCGCCGGTGATTTAATGTTAGTATTAATTTTAAATATATTTTTATCTTTATTTTTATTTTGTATCTTCTTATTTTACAGTTACTTGGCACACACTTTACATTGGTTAGTAACGTGCGGATTTTTTCAACACTGTTTATTGAACAAGTCAGGATACAATTCTCAGTAAACAGAAAACAAAACGGGCACGTTATTAATACATGCACATATTACAAACATTTAAAGCAGTGGCATGCGGGTGAGGAAACCAGGACTGCTTCTAGTGACGTCACGCTTTCCGGATTGGCGCCGGTTTCAATGGCCGCTTGTTGATGTGACACACGGCTGACTTTAAGGTATGGTTACCACTCTTGAACTCCTCTATGGACTTAATCAACCTACAACAGATCAACTTTAAACCTAATAAGCATTAATAGTATGTCTTATAGTTTGCCTGGACGCGTTTTTGATTGTTGAAACTAAAACTAATGAAGGAAAAGCACGTTTCTTCATTTTTCAAAAAATGGACGGATTGCCAAACGCTAATTTGGGATTTACGCATTAGAGCAAGATTACACGAGTTGTATTGTTGAAGTAATACTTAACTGATACTACTAATATACTCCGATACCAATGTTGATAAACGTTGAGGTCGCTCTCCACTTGGGCATGTCAATACTTTAAAATGGTGTTTGAGCACATCTATAATGCAGAGGAACTATTACTCATAAAGCCTGAAAAGTTGAACTCATAATTAAAAATAAAACCGTCAGACATCTTCCATTTAATAGCACCAGGTTAAAAAAAAGTCTTTGTTGCCCTTTTCTGCACTAAATGTTGAGTGTATGCTGATGAAATTGGTGGTTAAAGTCTATGTAAGAGTACAGGATTTTACTTGCAGAGAAAAGCAATGCCTCCAAAGAAGAAAGTGAGAAAAAGAACATTAAACTCAAGTAGGTTGAAGCAATTTGTCAAGTACATCCTTTTTGTCTGGTTTGTTTAAAAGTACAACATGTGTAACACAGATGGAGACGCTGACAACGAGGTTGATTCTTCTCCGAAGCCAAGCCTCAAGAGGAAGGCTTCATCTTCAGTGGAGCCTTTGGAGGGGACGAGCGCCACGCAGTATTGTCGCTGGCTCATGAAGTCTGAGCCAGAGAGCCGCTTTGAGAATGGCATTGACGTCAAGGTACAGTGTCAAATGACTCAGGTATGTGATTGTAAACATCTCATCATTGTTAAATTTACAGTTTGGAATTGAGGATCTAAAGACTTTGCCTAATCAGACCAGCTGCTGGGACGGTGTCCGCAACTATCAGGTAGAGCTGCAAAAAAGCGACTTTTGTCATCAAAGTAGGGCTGCAACTAATGATTATTTTAATGATCGATTAATTTGTCATTTATTTTTTCAATGAATCCATGAACCGGATTAAAAAAAACAACAACATTGTTCTAAAATTTCCATCCCTTAATTACCATCAAAAGAACTGGACATAATTTCAAATTGGCAGTTGCTGCATGAACATACCAGAGCTCTTCAAGTAATAAATTATGATTTAAAACATTAAAATAGAGATCAAATTACAATAGGCTAAGGACCAACACACAAAAAAATCGACAGTAGATACTGGGAGTATCGATTCATTGTTGCAGCCCTACATCGAAAGATTAATTTACAGTTTGTATGACGCTACATAAAAAGATGTCACTGCTATCACACAGTCTTGCTCTATCTTGCTCAGGCACGTAACTTCATGTGTCAAATGAAAGAGGGCCAGTTGGCTTTCTTCTACCACAGCAACTGCAAGGAACCTGGCATAGTAGGAATCATGAAAGTAAGATCCCAAGCTAGGATGTATATCACTGTACTTACTGTCATGTTTAATTAATGAGCGGCGATTCTTTTCCCTTTGTCCAGATAGTGAAGGAATCATATGTGGACCACACGCAGTTTGACAAGAAAGACGTTCATTATGACCCTCGCAGCAAGCCAGAGAAGCCCACATGGAGCATGGTAAGAGGACATGCAAAGAGACAGTGTTTGGAAATAATAATAAACATAAAAAAGAATTCTAAACTTGAGAAGATATTACATCCTCTCTGTGATTTTGAGAGGAACCCCCCCCCCCCTTAATGTTCTAATATACACATTGTTGTACTTCTTCAAAGTGAGTCCTGCAAGGGTTAAACAAACTGATCTTTGATTTTTTTAATTTATTTTTTGTTCCTTTGGATGGTACTACATATTATATATGAACAGCGAACCCTCCTTTATCAATGAATAATGTCAATTATAATTCATGTAATCAGATATGGATGTCTCAGTATTTTAATCCATCTCTGGGGGGGGCTATTTTGCCACTTGCTGTCGGCTAAAAATGCCATCAGTTAGTCTGTGCTCAAGTAACGACCAATCACAGCTCAGCTTACGAACGCCACGTGACCAAATTCCGAAAACAGGTGAGCCCTGATTGATCCTTACCTGAGGAACTGTGATTGTCATTGTGAGTAAACAGCTAGTGGCAAAATGACTGATTGATTTCCCCCCTTAATAATGGCTCCTGGGGATTTTTGTTGTTGTTTTCAGTTTAAAGACTCACTCCTAAAAATGAATGAAAACATTCTGAATGAATACCTACCCATCATTCAATGCTCCATCACCCGCATGGGTATCAAGACAAGAACAAGTCCGAATGCAAATGGAATGAGGGTGAAAAGTGAAGGTGGGATGATGCTGATGGTCTTCCTGGCTCATAGGTGGACATCCAGTACCAAAGAATGTTGAAGCGGTTTCTTCCTCTGTCTGAGCTCAAAGAGTACCACCTGCAACATCGGACCAATGGGGGCCCTCTTAAGGACATCATGCTCTTCACCAGACACAGGCTATCAGTGCAGCCTCTAACCACTGGTAATTGATTAGATCATTTAAAATGTAGCATCGGCGTCGTTAAACACACACTTTTATTTATCATCCCTGCAGAGGAATTTGACTTTGTTCTGAGCTTGGAGGACCAAGAACCGCTGTGACTGTGCTGGGCTGAAATCTGTCTCTTTAGTTTATGTAGTAGATCATCGTAATATGTGTTTGTTGTAAAATGTTTGGGGTGATGAGACTAACAATACTACAATGAAAAATAAGTGTGACTTTTTTTTTTCTCATTTGGCATCAATTTATTTGTCAATTTGGGGACAATGAATCAGTCATAAGCGCTTTGCAAAAAGATCTAAATAGCTCTAACTTAACTCTTCTCTGCTTTAAAAGACATAAATTCATGTGTAGAGGCAGGAAGACACTTGCATGTGTCTAACCAAACTAAACACTGTGGCAGGCAAATAATACTGCCGGAATGCTGACTTGAACCGCTCTTATTTACACATCCACACTCCTCGGACAACACCTGCTTGCATTTCACATTTCGGAGTTCTTCATAATTGGAATGTTGCTTGTTCAAAGTTCGAAATTAGTTCGCCATTAAACCATTAAGTACACACTGAATGGCGTTAGCGTGAAAGTCCCAGGAATTATAATAGCTGATTTACTTTGATTTCTGTCGAGAAACAAAAAACAACAAAGCAAGGAGGAATAAATCTAGTCCAGTCTCCCTTAGTCCTCTTCCCTGGGACGGACGTGGCCTCACGGAGACCCCCGGTCCAGTCGAAGGCGAGGCTCATATCCGTTGTCCTCCTTGGCACACTGCTCCAATGCACTCTCCGAGGCAGCCGAGCCCTCGTAGCGCTGGGAGGCGATGGCGGCCTGGTGGGACATGCTCTTCCTCACCACGTCGCCTTTCCGCCATAGTGTAATTTCCTGGGAATACAAGGGGAACGTTGGTACATACTGATGGTGGAGTGTAGGAATTGGCAACCTGCGGCTCTTAAATTCTTCTGCTGGATTTTTAATTTGGTCAATTCGTGCTCTTGTAACATTAAAACTATTTTTGTTTTTTGCTCAAATTAACTTGAGGTTGCCTTTGTACAAATAGAGGCCTCTCCCGTAATAGATGCTTCCCCTCAGCTGTGAGATATAGCTGCCAATTTCAGTGCACGACTCAGTGATGATCTGGCGTCAGCGTCTTCTCCGTAGGAGGGACTGCACATGTGCTGTGTGATATATAAATAGATAAATAACGCGCTAAATTCTGTGACCCAGTTGCCTGGTGAGGCAAGCAAAGTGTTGATCTTAGCTCTTGATGATCACATGGCCAAAACATTCTCCTCATTTGTCAGGGTTGGGGGGCAAAACAGAAACACCTGGCTTGAAGATACTGTAGATACAAGATAAGTACATATGGCCACCTGCTGTTTAAAGTAGCGTCTCTCCTCCTCGTCGATCAGCACCAGATTTAGGTAGTAGCGCACCGAGAACTTCTTGTTGATGTCTCGCATCGTGGGAGTCAGGTCATAGCCAGCCAGGAAGAGCCGGATGGGGATGGACTCGCCTAAAAAGACACACAATTTGAATACAGTATCCATCACACTTAACTGATACAATAAAATCTGTAAATGTGAATGGCCCTTAATTTGAACAATCTGAGGTTCAATATGATGTGAAACGATACCTTAAAAGTCACGCAACATTTGAGCAGTTTAACTTCACTCTGTATTCGGGCTATTTTAAAGTTTGCCCATTTGATTACTTTTTTAGAATTTGTTTGTGACTACATTACACCATAGGTCGAGTGTGCAAAACCGGTCCTTGAGCGGCACTATCCTGCACATGATTTTTTTTTATTTTAACCGATACTCCGTCATCCCCAAAAACAAAGACGAAAGCAATAACGGTATTGCCTTGTCGCCGGTTGATGAGAACATGGTGCCAAGGAAACTTGAAGAAAGTTGAGGAGCTTCATTTACACAAAAGTAATACAGTATTTAGTAACCCTTTTAGGTGATTTGTCAATTCCTCCTAGATTTGTTGTGGCATTTGGTCTCTTTGGATTGTAATGCACTCAAGGTTTCTTTGCATTGATTTTTGCATCTGACAAAACAATATTTACATTATTCCCAGGTAAATTCACATGGAATATTTACAAAACTCCTGGGCAGAAAATGTCTACCCTTTTGCAATGCTTGTAAAACCATTGCACTATTAATGAAGAATTCATAAAAGCTTCATGCTGGGGCAGTTTGAAAAGCCTTGAAAAATCTGAAAACAGACTTAAATTGAAATAAATGTTCCATTGTATTTCATTTTAATAATCACAACACCCATAATAATAATAATAATAATAATAATAATAGTGAGTGAAACTATTTGGGTTTGTTTACCCCTGACTGGTGCTCCGTCCATAATCTCATACTTGGCGATGGTGTCGTTTTCGTGGTACACACTGGGGCCCGTTCCGGTCGTCTCCCGCTTAATAATGTCTATCTCCATGTGCTTTATTTTAATCCTCACCAGCAGGAAGTAGATTTTCCCCACAATGACGTCTTTCAGGTGGTATCTGTTACAGGGAGAAGTAGTAGTATGCAACCACACAATAAAAGGTAATCCGATTTAAGAACTGTTACTCAAATTCTACCTGTACAAAGCCAATCAAGAGGTCTTAATTGCCTTACTTGGACTTATTGTACTCAAACTCAATGTGGAGACAGTCCTCGATGCCGACTTCCATTTTAATGGAGGAGTTGAGTTCGGGATAAGTGCTCAGTGTATGCACCACAATGTCCAACTCTTTGCTGATGTCGTTAAGTCTTCGGATCACAGTCGCACGCAGGAAGTACCTGCACAGAAGGTGTATGTCGGGATGGGCTACTTAAATGATGGAGGGGGCCATAATCTTTCATCAGTGCTACTCGGGGCCACACACAACCATGCCCTTCCTAATCAGATGTACTATATGACAAAAATACCATTAAATATAGACAAAATATGTGCAAAATACAGGCAGGGCACAAGGGTGTGTGGCCGTTTACCTGAGTTTGACATTCTGGCCCGTGTAGGACTCGTACGGCTTTTCCACATGAGTGAACTCAAAGTCGAACGTCTGCGACTGGGTCATCTCACCGGGCCTCGCCAAGTCTTTTACCAGGGACACAAACTCATGGTGGTTCCCTCTGTCGTAATACAGCTCTGAAAACACAAAGTGATCCCTTTGTATTCCTCTTGAAATGCTTGTTTTTGATTAACGCATTTTGGAGCTGAACAAACAGCGATATTTTTTTTAAATCTAAAAAAGAGGTCCTTGCAGAAATGAGAAAATTCAGACCGCAAAGCCAGTTTCATCGGTCGGCACATCATGAGCTGACTCACAAAAAAAGGCTGAAGAGTACATGCTCGAAAAGATACAAAAAGTAATCTATTTTGGCTTGCGGTGGCCATTTTTGGCTGGGTGAAATAGTAGGTAGAATTATACAGTAGTGGGTAGAACAGCATGCAGGGTGGGTCGTACTCGGAGGAGACACGTAATTGTGATGTACAGTGAACACCCGCATATCCACAAATACGCCAATCGAGTTTCTTTTCTTGGAGCATATTCCCGGTTATTTGCTGAAAATCTCATCAATGAGCAGTTTATATGTTCAGTCCAAAGTAATAAAGTTTTCTTTGTCGCTATCTGGTGGAATCTTGGTATTGTCGTTAAAATTCTTAGTTTTACTAAGAATTGGTTACTGTGCGCAAAGGTAAAAAGCTCAGTTCAATTTCTCAATTCATTTTTGAAAAGTGCTCATGCACATGTGTGATCTCATGTCAGTTTGTGCTAACGGGTTATCTAGTACGCAAACGATGACTATTGATGGACCTGTAAATGTGTTTTGTTTTGAGTTCATGACAGTGTGCGTGCTAGAAACATGATGTTGATGCTTTATGATCCTGTTTTAACCGCTATGCCCCCATCTTGTGGCATCTATACAGGTACAACCCCCTTTTGGGAACAACAATTACAGTATTCTCAGGTTTTTGCTGTTTACGGCAAGGTTTGCTAAAAAATAGCGAGGGATCACAGTTTACCTAACCAAGTAGTAGGATAGGGTAGAAGTTGGGCATCTTACCGGATGTGCCATACACGATTTTCTGATTAACTTTTCTCTTTCTATATGTGCTGGATAGATAGATTGATGGGGTGATGTAGGATAAAGCAGCTCCAGGGTGGCTACACAACCGATACATGAGATTGAATGGCAGGATGGATTATTTCTTTACCAATCTGTCCGACAAATTCTATCTTGATGCCCTGGTGCTCCAGCCTCTTTCCGGGGCTCTTGAGTGTGACGTTGACTCTGCCGCTGACGGTCTCTCCGTCGTAGAAGAGGAAATACTTGTCCTTCTTGCCATCCTCCGTCTTGTGCTCTGCTTTCTTCCTCGTCTCTGCGTCGTTGAGCACCACATCGATCTCCGCACTTTGTCCGAAATTGAAGAAGCTCATGTTGTGAGCTTTTTTTTTTTAAACAACGTATACAGTTACAGCACAAGGCCCTGAAGGTTACAATTCCCCCCGCCCGAGGCACGCTCTTTTGATGGACTTATTTGTAATGCAAACACGTTATGTGTCCATGCCCAATTGCGGTAGCGATGGAGTGGAAAACGATAACGGTGCGTGCGGCGCAACAGAAAACAAAATGTCCATCGATTAAAAAAAGCAAGAAGGAAAGGAAAAAGACGTACTTATTGTTTTCTATCCTCAATTTCTCCCCAAATAGATGCTTAGTTTCTGCGTAGTCACGCAAAGCACGCTTGCGACGTGAGTATTTACTATTACATGGTTGTTTTGTTCGGATAAGATAATGTCGCGTTTGTTATCAAATAGTCAGGATGTAAGACATCTGGGTCGACACAACTATTTCCGGGTAAGCGCGGCTACACAATAAGGGCATCAAATGCAATGTTGTTCGCTGACCGGAAAATTTGGCTACACAATAAAAGGGGCATTTTTTGTTCAAAACATGTAAAAAATGGTTCAACCCGTTTACAGAAGGTCCACGGTTTACCGTTTTTATATAAAATCAGTTCCACCAGCCAATTAAATTATTATTTTATCTGAAGGAAATAAGAATATCCACTCATTTTCCAAAACATTTATTTTCACGTGGGGCGTAGTTGTGATGGATAACTGTTTTAAAACTAGAATTTATCCTCTTGGGATTATACTCAATACTATTAAATTAGAAATGAAAACCGTAGGCATAAAGTAAAGTACTAAACTATAAAACACAAAAGACAAGTTCCCTGGTCACGTTATTTATATTCTCATATTTCTCAATCACATGAAACTTGCAGCTAAAAGGACACAAGCCTTCAGGGGTGAACATTTCAAATGTATTTTATTCATAACAAAAATCAACTATGAACATTTTACAACAGTTCCTGAGTTTTTACACCAATCATGAACACAAAAAAAGTTTGAAACAGCACTGGACAGTAACTACTGTACTGTAAAATTACCATTTTGACCAGCGTATTGCCTTATATACAATAAGGTACTGGGGGAAGAAAAAAACATTTGCGCATTAATGTATACAATACTGATGCAAAACTGGACAATATGTCCAATATCTACAACCCAAAAAAGTAGTAACACACAGAAGGTCACTTATACACTAACAGCACTCTAAATGTCATACATTGCCACCTTTTAATAGTAAATACTGAATTTGCAGCAAAGTAGGATAGATAGTATTCAAATCCATTGGGTAACTTGGACGTGTAACGTTATCAATTGTAACTACTCTATGCTCAAGGCAGATAAATTGTGCCTCATGCTATCTGATATCCTCAGTTTTCAGTTCGCTTATTCATTGCCTGTACAACTACGGTATGCACAAATACCTTTCAACTCTTGGCCACTTGGAAGAAGAAAAGAAATAACACAATGTTACTCACATGACACAGGTCTTGTGCAAAACAAGTTCAATGTATTAAAAAAAAAAAAAGAAAAGTTACAAAAGACAATTTGTTCCAAGACTTGTGATGGAATGTTGCTCCAACACATCCCTTGCCATCATTTAGCTAAATGTCACAGCTTGGAAGTGAATGAATGACTTTCCTGTCTAGTAGAAATATGCGGCAAATAAAAATATAAACTCTTCAAGTGAGAGGGGGACAATGAAAGGATTAGTGTTATAAAATTTGTCAACACTATAAAAACATGAGCTAGTGCCATAAAACCATACTGAACATTACTTTGGCAAGTTGTTTTGATTTTGATGTGCATCAGAGAATAGAGTGTGCCATGTTACACTTCGAACGTAACCACCAGAGCCATCGTTGTTACTCCTCCCTGGGTTCAAATGATGAAAGATGACTTATGGCGGAAGTGTCCCTGTAGGGGGGAAAAGAACAACTTGTAACCTTACATGAGATGTATTATGGATTTCTTGCCCACATTTCAAACAGATCCCTGCGAATTCAATTTGTCGAAACACTCAAAATGATCAACAATGTTCACAATCTATTTAAAACCTTGTCTGAAATCATCCTGTTATGAGGGAGTGGTCCTCTATTATATAAAATGACCCACGGGTCGCCCAACCATGCTCTACTGCGAGCCAGCGCAGGGTTCAATTTTGGTAACGCGAGGGCAGTGAGCAGAAATAGAAGGTTGTGACAAAGCAAACAGCTACTGCCCATAAATTATTTTCACTCATAAAGGCAGCACTTCATCACCGAGGTCTGAATTGAGTATGTGGCGCATGCAGCAGAGACACAATGCCAAGTACCAGTCCTCCCTCATCACCCCTTTTCCCTTGTGGATAACTCAGAGGAACATCCAAGTATGTGTATCAGAAGCTAACGCTAACCTGTGCTAACACTGGGGCTCAGTTTAGTTGTTCACGTTACAATCCTTCAGAATTCTAAACAGCTCACTCACAGACTAGTTTTGAGGGGTATAAGAATAAGCAGATTTATTTGATAAGTAGTCAAGCGCAGTGCTCTAAATACTTGTCTGCAAGTAATTAAAAAGCACATTTTCCAGTGGTTAGCACGTCGGCTTCACAGTGCAGAGGTACCGGGTTCGATTCCAGCTCTGGCCTCCCTGTGTGGAGTTTGCATGTTCTCCCCGGGCCTGCGTGGGTTTTCTCCGGGTGCTCCGGTTTCCTCCCACATTCCAAAAATATGCATGGCAGGCTGATAGAACACTCTAAATTGTCCCTAGGTGTGAGTGTGAGCGTGGATGGTTGTTCGTCTATGTGTGCCCTGCGATTGGCTGGCAACCGATTCAGGGTGTCCCCCGCCTACTGCCCGGAGACAGCTGGGATAGGCTCCAGCACCCCCCGCGACCCTGGTGAGGATCAAGCGGTACGGAAGATGAATGAATGAATGAATTTTCCATATCATCCCGCCTCAAACTCTAGTATATGCAAAATGTTTTTACCTCATCTGCATCGCCATAGTCGACAGCATTGTTCTGTGTCGGCCAACTGAATCTGTCGTAGAAGACGACACAATGAATGCATATTTTGTCAGTGCGGGAGTAAATGGATTGCTGTTTGAGACTCACTCGTTTTCATTTTGGCCTTTTTTGGAGGAGAAGGCGCGTGAAACGCAATGCCAAAGGCAGCCGAGCACACAGATGACCGCTATCACGCCGCCGACAGACTTGAGGACGATGTCGAGGATGTCCACATCATCTATTGAAAAAAGGTAAATACACTCTTATCTGAAAACATGTTCCAATATACAAATAATTAATTAGGTACAGTAGCACAGTCTAACAAAATAATGTTTAATGCACTCATTGATGAGTGACACTCAAGTCAACAGTATTTGTAGAGCACTTTCAAACAGCCATCACTGCATACAAAGTGCTGTACATGAAGCAACTAACATATATACAACAATAAATCAGTAACAAGGATGGTAGAAGGCACCAAACGGTTAAACAAAGATCATATCTGAGTCATATGAGTCAAACGCCAAAGGATACAAGTGAGTTTTGAGGCACTCTCACATCCATTTTGGATGTTTATTATTGTGGTTGTAGTTTTGTGGAGCTCTTGTGATAGAGTTGACAAGGCACACCTGTACAATAATCATGCTGTCTCATCAGTTGCGATCTCCTAATTGAAATAATCTAAAAAAAAACATCCTTGAAGATCCTGATGGAGGTTTTCATAATTCAGGTCAGTTCAGGTCATGAAAAAAAACAAAAGTATTTCATTACAGTATATTTTATTGTTTAGTGTATTTTCGCGTTACAATAATTCATTACATGTTGGTGTATTAATTATGACAGAAATCTGAATACTGTGGCATAAACTCCACATCTGTCCTGGGATTAATAATTATGTTCAGCACTGTGTAATAATTAATAACTATTTGTTCGTTAGGTAATATGTTTTGAATGGCCCGAGGAAGACTTTATAAAAATCAAAAGAGATCTTGCAACAAAAGGGCATGTGAACCTACTGAAGTTTCCGGATAGGTGGCAAATCATTTTGTCATCATGTGTGAGACAAATTGCCACGAGAAATACAGTGGATAGTCACAGAAACCCACACATACCCCTTTGAATTTTTGCATACATTCTGGTACAAAGGGTGTGATCTCAGTTACAACTGTCACTGCTCTACTTACCGGTGAACTGTGTTTTCCAATTTAGCAATGAAATCTTCATTCGCAATGTCATATTCTATACCGTTCACGTACTCAAAGGAAAACATTTTCCTCATTGTTGTCAAAAGTGCACACGCAATCGTATGTCACTCACAGACTTCCATCCACTGAGAGGGACACTGGGCGTGGCCGGCGTCATTCTTAGCTTGGCAGAAGTACTCCCCCGCGTCCTCCTTCCTCACCCTGCGGAATTTCTGAGGGGAATTGTCAAGTCAGTCTTGTGACAGTGCACAGTCGGCAAAATGTAAAATATGTCTTGCATCCGGCCTTTACATCTGACGACAAACAAATACAGACAAGGTCTTAGAAGTTTTTTTTGGGGGGGGGGGGGTTGCCCGAATATGCTGAATGGACAAAAGTATTTGGACATGAGAGATTTAGGGAAAGGTACATACAGTATGTGCAAGTCACAAGGTAGTCTCAAGTTGTAACCTTCAAGACTCAAGCATGTCCCGCTTTACCGTAGTGAAAAGAAAATCAAGCAAGCCGAGTCGGCCCCAAATTTGTAAAAGTCTAGTCAAGTCCTTACTTGGTTCAGGCAAGTTATCAGTGAAGTTATACAATCTTGCGCAGTCACAACAAAAAGTGATAATTAAATGTTTTTTCATCAATCCCAACACCAAACAGTTTATTTTTGCCTTAAAAAGGTAAATAAACAACAGACTGAGATTATGATTGTTTTTTTTTAAAATCGTTGACTTGAAAAAAAACATTATGGTGTTGCATTTCAAACTCAGTTCAACTCTACTTTATTTCCAACCAAATTATACAATTAATAATAAAACATCCACTTTAATGTGACCTATAACTTGTAACTCACAAATGTGCTTTCCTTTTGTTTAGCACTTTTCTACTTTCAAGCTACATACTCAAATTGCTCGACACTGTCTCTTCATTCACCTACTGATGTCGTACCAGGCTTCCGGTGTCAGCGTTAATGGTGTACGTGGCATTGATAAACTTGGGGGTGTTCTTGGGGTCTTGGGGAAGCTCCTCGTTGTTTTGGAACCAGCTGTAGACGGGTGCCGGGAAACCTTCGTTCTCCAGACACCGGAGCTCGGTCGACGTGCCCACCGTAACCGCCTCAGGCACGCTGCACCGGGGCACCACGGGTTTCACTGTGCACAACATAACATGTTCTTGATTTGTCTTGAAGACGGACTGCTGTAGACCTTTTTCTTAACAAGTTTAGAACCAATAGAAGCAGGAGTACTTCGGGTGGCAGAACGCAAGTGACTGACCTAAACTGAAACAATGGCAAACACTTTTTGGAATTGTGCTAGCGGCGAGCAGATTTTAAACTGTACGTCCAAAAAGTACAGTAAGTTATGACAGGAAAAACAGTAGGTGAGGAGGATAAATTGAGTGGATGTCGTCAATTGTTGTACAGAGAGCATAGCAAGACTGCTTATGTGCAGTCAAGCTGTTTAGCAGTTTTGAAGATTATAAAACACAATAAAAGGAATCGACTCATCTTCGCTTCTGTTATACATTAACAAAGCTGGATTGTTTTAGGTTTCGTTTTTCTTGATTTCACCCTTGTACAACAGCCATAAATGTCGACGTCTTCTTTAAAACTGGACAGTCTCATTCTACAAAATAACTATTTTATTTCTCTCATTTACTGAGAAATGTTTCTGGTCTTTGTGGCATAACTCCGTGTTGGGCAAAGGTGTCTAAGTCGAGGCCCGGGGGCAAGATCTGGCCTGCCCCCTCATTTTATGCGGCCCGTGAAATCAAATCAAACATGGCAACTTCCATGATGCTTGCTAAAATATGGAGCAAAATGTCAAATTCTTATTGTAATAAGTAAGAGACATATTGTAAGAAAGTTCTTGTTGCCAAACACTTCATTAAAGTAACTTAAACAATAGTTGGATACATTTGTAATTCTTGACTTTTTTTTAATATGATTTCAGTCATAATGGCCCTCCAATGGAAACAGTAAATAAAATGTGGCCCGCGATGAAGATGGGTTTGACACCCCTGGTGTAGGGGAAGTATTGTTTGCGTATATTTGCCCTATTGTGATGTCACAATTCCTCAAATTTCCGAACAACTCCTCACAAGTCATATTTGGGGCATAGGCTGCTTCTTGGTTGTTTAATTTCACACACCTCTCACCGCAAGACTAATAAGAATCTCATCAAAGTCTCTCTGATCGTCGATGGCGGCCACCTCGCAGCGGTACTCGGCCGTATCTGAGCGAGTGGCGTTGAAGATCAGAATGTTGGCCGGCTCTCTGAGCTGTGCCCTGTTCTCCAAGTCGCCTTTTGAGGGAAGACGGAGAAAAAAAAGAAGGAAAAAAAACACTTTACAATGGCTGATTGAATCACACAGTAGGACTCGGGTCAGGATGCAAACGGAATTTAAAGCAGAGTTCTCTCAGAGCGCCATTCATTCCCCTCAGCTTGGCCTGTCAATTTACCTGCTATCTTCCTTTGGAAGTAAACATAGCTTGGAATGCCATTTCTAATCTTCTTCCACTCAATCCTCGGGTTGTTGGTGGAGATGGACTCTATTAAGCAGGTCAGCTCGACGGCTGCAAAGAGGAAGGGAGTAGAAAAAGCGCAATGCAAACCGGGAAGGGAAAGAAAAGCTACTTTTGCGAAAATAGATTGTGGCAACTTACGCTCAAACTCATTTGCCCACACGATTTTGTCTGTGGTTCGGAGGATTACTGCGAGCGATGATGGGATGTGGCCTGTGGAAAGACAGACGAAGAAAAAACACTTAATGCTGAGTCACCCTGATGGAGTTTTCATTAGCAGACATTAGCAGCTGGGCAACTCGCCTTATAAACAGCGGATTATCATGATAAACACCCGCACACACACGCACAAGCTCTCTGCGGCGAGAAGTATTAAACGCTTCCTATTTCTATCCAAGAAGATTAACCCCAAAACCGAGTGAGGGGTACACACCGCATCACCCCCAACACGTCGTTGGCGTCCCTTTATGGTGGTTAATTGGATAATAATGCGGCCGGCGGTAGGTCATGAAAGGGGAAGCGCCGAATGTTCAATTGCCGCTCATAAAAACATGACGATACGGGACCGGAGCATAAATATCCCGGTGGTGACGGCCTTTTATTGTTCTGGCTTTTCTCCAGAAGCAGACTGGAGGTTAGAGTGCTGACTTGGAGCTTTATGGGTGCATGCATTTTTCAATTTATTAGGTATGGACACAGACGCGCTCACAGGCACAATCGAGGAGCGATATCAAAACGTGGTCACTGTATTTAGCCTCAGGAGAGGAACAAAGTTGAAGAAATAGCTGTTAATATGATGATTACCTAAACAAATACGGGAGCCAATGTGTCTGATATTGTATTGAATAGATGTGACAACATTTTAACATGTACAGACATCTATGGTGATATATTATTGTACACTCCAACTGAAACAGGGTTCCGAAACCGGTCTTGAAATAATTTTCCAGGACTTTTTCATCTGCTACAGTACGAGTCAAGCTTTGGAACAGTGTTATGGATAGATGAAAGTCTATAGCTTATATTTTATACTATAACCAAATTACTTCAATATTACCAAATACCATACCAAATTGGCAAAAATAAATAAATACATGAAAAAAAATGAATGGCTCTCTCACAGCTGCGAATCATTTCCTCCTTCACTCCAAAAGAATGACTCGTTGCTGTTCAAAAGAATGACTCGTTCGTGAACGTCACAAGTATAAAAAGCTCTCACTTAGATGTTGACATCTCAATCACGTAAATCAAGACAATGGAATACAGCTGATTTCTACCATCTACTTCATCCATCTGTATTTAGATATTGCTTTTTGAAACATGGCACTCAACAAAAAGCTTCAGACCATGGCTAATTAGCCACATGCTGCTTCATCGGGGAGCTTAGGACTGTTTAGTCAAACCTTGGTTTTCGAACGTCTCACTTTTCAACCTGAAAATTCGCAATTTTTACACCTTGGATTGCGACCAAAAAAACAGTTTTCGACCAAACTGAGCAAGTCCGAATATGCCAGTTGACTCCTCTCGGCTTCCTTCCACAAGGAAGTGACGCTTCCTCGTGTAGCGTTCATTGTGAGCAGATGTGCTTGTTGTGATTTACGCCAATCTGACTGTTTTTATGTTATTTCTGCATTGTGTATTCGCCCCTAATCATGGGCGAATAAAATAGCTACGGATTTCGAACAAATCGCTTTTCGAACAGCCTTCTGGAATGGATTATGGTCGAAAACCGAGGTATGACTGTATGTCTATTTTGTGAAATTGATTGAAAAGCTGTTGATTCACTCTCAACTAGTTTACTGTCTGAGGATGACAGGGCATCTGACGTGACTCCGCTTGATCCTGAACCATTATGGAAACAGGAGTTCAGAACATTCAGACATGAGTGTTTCATAGTTGATCAAAGAAAAACGAGTCCATTGTCAAGTCCTTACTCCACTTTCCAGAGTCTAAACTAGTCATCACAGCTGGCTTGAATGGAACAATATGCCTCAAACAAGCACGATAGAAAACGGGTTGCATAAAATTTTGATAAATGAGCTGGATACAACATTAGAAACAACTAAATAGGCAATTGTTTTCCTTTTAAACTGCCCTCAGTTTCCACAATTTTCAGAATTCAAAATCATGTCCGCACACATGGCAGATCAATGCGGCCGCAATGTTTCACACGACCTTGAGGTTCAAGTTCGCGAGTGCGCCCTACTCTTTATTCACTGGCAACTTTGTGGCACGCAGGAAAGCCGCAGAAAGCATAACTTGGGGCCTGTTAATAGTTAATAGGAAGAAAGCTAGAAGACCACAGAGGAGCCCAAGCCGGATGTTGCAACATGACATGAGGCCACTCCAGACCAGAGCATTATCTCAACCATTATGTGTTGTCACGTTGACAGGCGCGCTCGCTTGACAAACTGAAGCATCGCTGCTAAATTATAAAGTCATGTCAGCTGTTGTTTTGTTACACTCTAAACAATTATAATGGCAGCTTTCCGTGCAGGTAAAAGCCTTCATGTTTGAAATGTATGCAGATTATGAGCAATAAACAAAAAGTGTGGGCGCCGCAAAAAGCAGAAGCGCAAATTACTTAACCGTGCTTAAATGTGCTGCATATTTAATCATCATTCTTGTTTGTCCTGGGGCACACTGAGCATACAGTAACTCTTAAGGTTTAAGCTGTCCTTGCTTGAGTGGACTCCTCAAAGCCATCTGTGTTATTTAAGTAAATGCCAATTTTTTCTTTTTCTCCAAGTAGCCTGGTGTCAAAATTGGAGGGGTAGGGAGAAAAGGTGAATCCACAAACTAGGCTTATTTACATTTAGATATTGCAGTAGTGCACCATTAAGGGCTGTAATAAGATAAGATATCCTTTATTTGTCCCACAATGGTATTTTCGCTAATTTAATACAATACAATACATCCTGATTTATAGAGTGCTTTCACAACAGCTGCAGCTGTAACAAAGTGTTGAACAAAAAAGTTAGCATAAAGTGCGGCAAAATTAGGTAAACCATTTCTCTCACATTACAACTCCTTGTAAAATAAGATAATATATAGAATGTGAAAATAAAGTTTTAATATTTTGATAACCACTTGTAGTCTTTGAGGCACAAAGTCAGAATAATGTTTTAAAAAGCATAATAAATATTATGTGTATTTTTAGGAAATACAGGTATTACATATTCCAAAAAAAACCTATTCATATAGCGCTATCACAACAGCCACGAACAGAAAACAAAATGATGAAAACATTAAAATTCTCATAAAACATTATCAACTTTTTTTTCTCATAAAATTGCAACCCCAAGTTAATTTTTAGGTGAGAATATTTCTACAATAATCCTGTAAAATTACAATAATAGTTATCTACATTAAATAATGATGACTTTCTCTTAATTTTACTATTGTATAACCATTTCTCAAACATTGTTTTCGTCATTGTTGTCACATTTTTATGTAAAATTATAATTTATTTTTTGTGAAATTGGGAATTTGTAAAAATGTAAACATGCAGTCCCACTTTATCCACTGAATAGTTGCTCCTTGTTTTTGTAATTTCATCGTTGTAATTTCCATTTTTAGATTTCAAAAGTGTTTTCATATGAAAAATTTAAGAACATGAATAAAATACGTGAATTCATTTGTAGAAATATTTTCTCATGTAATTGACTTTTATTTAAGTCAAGTTGCGAAAAATATTTTTCAAAATTTACTTTTTTTCTCCACAATTTGACTCTTTTGTGTCAAGTTTAATCTTACAGTAGTTTAACGTCGTTGTTATTAAAAAAATGCATATGGAGAGGCTATTGAATGAGCAGGAAGTGGGAATTCCAACCACAATGACCCCAAAATGTGGGTCATTAAAAAATTTGCTGCGGTGAAATGTTTTCACCATCCACTGGGTCTATATTGTGTCTGTGGTGATTCTCATGTAGTTAATAGCACTGCACAAATGGGACTTAACGACCCCCCTGCTGGGTCATGAAGGAATGTGCATTCCCACTGGGGGTCGGATAAAAGGCAGCAAAATGGAGGCTGAAATTAAGACAAATAAAAGCCTCGCACACGACAAGACATCCCCCTTTCCTTGTTCCCCTGCAGCTTTCTGACTAATTTAGAGGTCTTTATTCAAAACAGCTCACTACCACACGACATCACTCCCCCTCGCCTCCAAGCAGGACACCACGAACATGCTCACACAGACACACAGACACATGCACACGCACACCGAGGGGCCTGTGGGTGTGCTGAAAACACGGCTCCTGCCCCAACATCAAGATGTATCAATGCGCCATCGTGCGCAGATGAGACGTGACTCCCAGGTTTCGGCTTCTGCCTTCCCTCTCTGACTTTTCCCACCCTGAACACGGTGGCGGCGGGTGAGAGCTATTTTTACTCCAGCTGTGACTGGACATCCTGAGAGACACAAGGCGAGCTTGTCCGGCAAACAATCCCATCCCCTCGCTACTTGTGGATTATCCCTTAACAGCTCCGTCCGCTGCGGACAGGCCAGAGGTGTAGCATTATGGCTTAGCAGGAAAGCGGCTGTAAAGACATGAGAGGTTGTTGTCCTGCGGTCCTCAACCCCCCACACCCCCCTCGTGAGGCACTTTTGCAAGGTTGAGAAGAGAAACATGACATTTATGGATTCAGTGCTTTCATAACACTGTGCATTTTGTTATTCTACACATATGACTCACGTTCTCGCTATTGCAGCAATGAAGCGCACTTGACGTTGTCAGAAAGGCTAATAGGTCACATCTGTTGAGAGCTTGTGTAAAGAGGAAATTAAATTATTAATAAAATGATAAGAAAATAAATATGAGGCCGTAATGCGACGACAGCAGTTATAATATTCCAAGATGGATCTTGTAAGAGTACGAGAATTTTGTTGTAAAGTATGTACCAAGAATGACATTATTATATGATGAAAAATTAAAGTCATAACATGTCAAGAATTAAGTTTGATTCTTACAAGAATAAAGTTGTAATGTGACAGCAGTGAAGTGGTATTATTTCGCAAATTAAAGGCACAATTTTACAAAAATGAAAGTCGTAATTTAGGAGTGTGAAGTCATAAGGATCCCTTTTTTTTGTGCCAAATGCAAGTCGAACAGAAAGCGCAGTCTAATTGTGTGCATGGGTGGAGTTTTCTTTCTTTTGGTATATTGCACAGATAGAATTGGGGGTAACTGGGCAGTTGGAGCGATATTTGCGCCGTGGTGGGATGGAAATAGTCCTGTGCTGGCATCCCTGATTTGCATCAAAGTCATGGCGGTTCGGGCGCAGTAGCTCGAGTGCGCCGTTCTTGACCGTGTGGCAACAGGAGGGTCATTGGCAGTTTAACTGCAAGATCACCTCTTGCACGTGATGTGGGTAACTGGAGACCGCCTTCCACCCCGACCGTGCATCTGTTGGGTTGAGGCAACTCTGTGCGTTGGAATGCCAAACGCAGCCCGAAATACAGTCAGTAAGACTTTTATGCTGAGCGCATGGCTGCCACGCTACCAAAATAGGGCCCATAATGTTATATGAATAAAGTCGTGAAAAGTAAGTTGTAATATTATGAGAAAAAGGTTTTAATGCAAGAGGAATAAAATCCTAATGTCATTAGAATGGAAGTTGGAATATTATGAAAATCAAGTCTTAATGTTACAGGAATTAACTTGTAACGAGAATGAAAGTCGTAACATAATGACAATAAAGGCACAATATTTTGAGAATAACAGATGTAATGTGGGCATAAAGTTGGAATATTGCACGAATAGTGGTAACATAAACGAGAATGAATGTCATCATGTGACGACCATAAATGACACAATGTGGTGAAAATGAAAGTTAGAAGAATAAAATCACAAGATTCAAAGAACGGTGACAATACTACAAGAATAAAGTCATATACAGCATATTGTGACCATAAAGTCTGAATTTTACAAGAATACTTTAACATTACAAAAGGTCATCATGGACCAAGAATGAAATCTGAATGCTGGTGGAATGAAAGTGAAAATGAAATTCACAAAGATCATCTCCCACTACTTTGAAAATAAAAATTGAAAGACACGATTGTCAATTTTTCTCCTAGTTCATCAAGGAAATGGGGGGGGGGGTTCAAATGCCTGTCCCCGATCCAGGGAGGAAAACATATTTTCACCCTTTTATTGAGGTTGTCATCCTCAGTAAAATGTAGGCCGTGGGAAACAAGAAGACAATGTAACACTAAATGCTAATAGGAGCTGAGAATAAAAGCACATATGCCACACTGGTGCGTCTGTGGCACAATGTGGGTCGGCGTGAAGACAATATTGGTGAATGCCGACAATCATCTCAGCCATGTCTTAATCCCTGTGTTCTTCCAATGACTCGTCCATTCTGCTGCGTGGGGAAACGTGCGCTCCAATGGTCACGTCCCGCAATCCTCTTCCGCGCCAAAATATGAACGAAGCTATAAAAAGCCCCTTTCCCAGACATTCCACTGCAAACATGCTGCGAGCGACTGGACCATTGGGATCCACCGTGTAAAAACAACTAGCGGAGTTTAGACCGTGAGCATGTTGTCTTAAATTCTTGAGGGAGATGAGAAAGCAAGTGTTACCCAACAGCTTTTATTCTACAATAATGCAAGACTCACTGTTGAAACAATGAAATCATTTTTAAGGTGTAAATGACTCCCTTTTATATCCTCAAGGGGGATGACTTCAGAATTAAGACAACATTATTGATCCCAAGGGATTTTCTATTGATATTCTGCCAAGCACAACCATAATTTCACCACACAACACAACAGATTAATCGGTGCAGTAGAAAAAAGCCTACAATGTTACTGAAGTCACGTTGTTGTTATTTGCATTGTTGCATAGAATGTATGTGTGTGTATGTGTGTATATAATATATATATATATATATATATATATATATATATATATATATAAAACTTTGCTTGTAGCAGACGTGTGCACATTTTCAGCAAGCTCCTATTTTTTTGTTGTTCTACTTCTTCCTTTCATAACTTTGCTGCTGTGAATCTGGAATTTCTCCATTGCGAGACTAATAAAGGTTTTCTTAATATATATATATATATATATATGTATAATGTATATATGTATATATATATGTATATGTATATATGTGTGTGTGTGTGTGTGTGTGTGTATATAAGAAACATACTTTGGCCAGGGAGCAAGTCGGCTGCGTTTACCCCCACAACAGTGCAAATATCCATTTCTATACCCGACGAAAATAGCAAAAGAAAGAAAACGCCACCCATGTGCACGGTTAGACCCGGGCATAAAAATAAGGCCTGAATTAACGATGATATGATCCGTCGTTGCAGCGAATTTGTATGTTTTATCCCACCCCTACTTACTGTCTGGCAAGGTTTACTTTTAGTTATTGTAATTCTCTCCCAAATCCAACTCCCCAGACTATTAGTTTTATTAGTGCATTTACGTCCAATTGACAACAATATAACAAGGGGAAAAAAAACTCAAGTAAGCATATGTTGCATGAAAACGATTACACCTTCAATTCATCAAACAAGTCACATAAGTAAATGTAATTGAGGAAATGCAGCGCGTTACTATCCACTGCTGACAAATGCCACAACGTATATTGAACAATTCATCTGCATAACTCTCGGGCGAAAACTACTCGAAGGGTGCCAGTGAGGAGTAATCTGATAAATGAAATTCGACCTGTCAGCGTGTTGATTCACACTTGGGTCAGGAGTTCAAGCCTCACGGATGCAATATAGCGTTTATAGACACCAGCCAACACACCCGTCAGCTTCCGCTCAGCAAGGTGACCGCACGCACACACACGACACATCATCACAACACCAGCCACATCCATCAGCCCGACTGGTTGTTCTTGGCGTGGTTGATGAGACGTCACCACCCGCCATACCTCTCTGCAATGGTTAGTCACCTTGATGGCCATGACATGCAAAACCAAACATGCGTTGGTGGGTGTGCCCCCCGCATCCCTATGGGTGCCCCCCCCACACACACATAGGGTTGCTTTAAAATATGTTTTTAAGATGACCATGATTATAACCCATTCAAATCGTGATTCAGAGGGATTATGTCATATTTATGAATAAACATAGACTTGACGCCCACCGCTCGCATTTGCGGAGCGCCGATTTGACTGTCTGCTCCTCAAATTAGACGTGCTTTTTTGCGAGTGAGGTGTAATGGGCATACGACATTTACCAACATGCCAAATGAAACCATTGTCTCTGCACGGACATTATGATGCGCTCGCTTTTACGCCAAGCGCAGACTACTTTCTGTCACCAAATTGTCAGGGGCGAGCCTGCTTCTTGTGCCAGATGAGCACAACGCAGTCCCAAACAGATAAACGAGACTTATGCTGGCAAGAAAATGAACTTCCATCTGTTTTTATGCTGAGCGCATGGGCGCCAGTCAACTAAAATAGGACACCATAGCTTTTCTGACTTTTCTGACAATCTGATTCATTGTAATTTTGCCCTGCATGCGTCAGTCTGACTATTTGGCAAAATTAGACGTGCATGGTTTGTGTGAAACGCTACTTCATGGATGGGCGATTTAAATGCCAGAGCGGGCCACAAAAAAGTGCCTACTCGGGGGTCACGCACTTCCTTACCAGATGTATGACCAAAAAAAAGCTTTTTTGTATATGGGAAAAATACGTACATATGTGCAAAATATATGCTTGTAATATATTCATTTGTCATAATACATTTCTCAATGCATCTGTAAAAGGTCCACCAACAACACAGGGTTTGAAACAAACAACAACATTACCGTATCCTGTATTTTTCCCCCAGTACAAAAGGCTCTCTTGCATTAAAAACAAAACAACAACACCAAACAAACAAACAAACAAACACACATACCATTCAAAGACGGCACAAAACTGCTAAACAGCAACATGAAAAATATTCACTAAAGTGTCTGCCTACAACATGTACAATGGCGGTTTATGTGTTTAATTCACGACTTTTTCAATTAAACGCATTTTATGTTTATTCATCGCCTGTCTCTTCCTATACATTAATCTGCACACTAATTTACCTCCATTGTTGACAAGCTTCCTTTTTCAACAAGGAATAAAAGTGACGCATATTTCACAAAACAAAACCCTTAAAAGTAAAAGGAAGATTCATATATGACGGGATACAACTGCTTAAAGATGCTTATCATGGGTGAAAGTTTTCAGAATTGTGCTTCAATGTCAATGCATTTATGTTTGTAATTAGACTCAAACTTTAATTCATCGTAGTTGCTAAATGTGAACGTGTATGACTGGAGGTATTGTTGAATTTTCTGGCTTTCACAGTACTGTATAAGATGTGCACAAGTCTAAAATGGAATTAAAACGAAACTTCAGACCACCAGTAAAGATTTCTTCATTTCAAACGACGCTACAGCATATGCTGTGTAGGTATTTGATTCCCATACATAGCGCTTGAATTATCTCATTCGATTCTTCAAGTGCATTGATAGTTGTGCCTCATTCTGTATCAACAGTAGAACAAAAAGCAGCTCGTCTCAGCCTCCCCCTTAATACATATAAAGCCCTTCTCGCACACACTGCCATGATTTACAGTAGTAGTGAAGTGAAGCAGCATGGACGGTCTACTTACACATGAAAGCACACACAAGACAAAGTGACGCCGCACACAAAGCAGATGTTGTCCTCCTGCTTTTCGCCATCACGACCGACATGGCAGCTGACCAATAACTACGTCACGTGTTATATTTATAACACGAATACTAGTAGAGCACGAGCGTCCGTAAAGGCGACACACGCGTATGTACAGTATAGCTTGAGGTCTTACCGAGGCTGGTGCACAGCACACAACACGCTATCAGTCGCACAATCGCCATCTTGCAGCGTCTCATTTGTCGTTCGCGCTTGCACACACGCTCGCCACCTCGCAGAAGGTACAAGGAGGATGCGGGGACACGGACAGAGAGAAAGAGAGAGCGACTGAGAAAACTGGTGGATGTTGCCATCGACCAGTTTCCATAACTACAGGTCAATAGTAATCCCGGCGTGCTGTCTCGCAGGCCACAAACACCTGCTCAGTCATTAGGCGCTGTAGTCGTACAGTCGGCAATATATTCATCCCGATTTAAGTTGTCACTGTAGTAATATTCTCACATTAGATTCGTGACAGGTAGAATTTGGGACATCAAAGGCCAGTAAAATGCACTAAAATAAATACATTTGGTGGACAGAACTTGACTATGGTATATGCATGATCTACTGCCCACATTGCTCTTCTTACAAATTAACCTTTCATTTGCACGATGTATGTCGAGTTTTTAGGGCAAGGTATTTTTGACCCGTCGACCTGGAGAAGAACTGCTTGGAATTTCGGCCCGTACGAGCTTATTGATGGATACTGTTAACTGAAATGTGTCAGCCAATTAGAGAATGGTTTTCCTGAACAGGAGATGAAACAAAAAGCTCAAGGAGCCATGATGAGGACCTATCACACAATTTTTGTCTGTTCAGTAATAATGCACATCATCATCTGAAGTTTCAATTTCTGCTACTGCCCTTGTTAGTCGCCACTGATGGGAATCTATTAAAACTAGCAGTGATTGGGATGAGCCTCGAACCGTGACCTTTTAGCTTTGGTAGGTCTATGTGCAGTGTAATAGACAACCTAAAATTATTTAAATTTTATATATATATATATATATATATATAATATTGTGTGTGTGTGTGTGTGTGTGTGTGTGTGTGTGTGCGTGCGTGCGTGCGTGCGTGCGTGCGTGCCTCTAAAACCACGATGAGGGATAAATATTCTCACGCCGGGCGAAAGAGAGACGAAACGCATGTTCATCACTTTTGACAATGTGCTTGAAGCTAGGAGCAGTAACCACTGAAAACGATAATTCACATTTTGATAATAATCAAAAAATGCAAATGAACTAAAACTTAAAATTGATCATTTTTTATTCACCAGAGTCTGGATTTAACTGACTTTTAATTGTATTCCACATGTGTGAATTATATGGTTTGCATTAATATCTGACTTTGACATCGGGCTTACAGGTATTTAAATTTGTACTAATTGACCGCTAGGTGTCGATATATACCCAGGCTTTCCTGCTGCTGCGGCATGTTTGTGCCTGCCGTGTCTTGAAGATCATTTAAACAAACAATATACATGTTATAGATTTAAGGAAAAAAAAACATTGTAAATTTTATTTTTACGAAAACTTTTTATCTTGAGGGTTTTTTTCTCACATTGTTACAGACGGACTGTTGGTAACAAGAGCAATTATACAATTGGGGTCATATTCCCGGTCAGCAAGGTTGCAGAGCTCAATACTGAGTTCAAAACGTTTGAAGAGTCAACACGTTTTACAACGAGTACCCCCGTATCATACACAGCAAAGATAATACAGTATTAGTAAATAAAAAGGAACACCGGAGTTGAATTTGCATTTACTCGAAGTGAAATTATAAATTTAATTACAAATTCGAGGTATAAAGATACAGAAAACTACAAAGCTATATATATAATAAAAACCAACTACTGCGACCCTAGTGAGGATCATGCGGTTCGGAAGATGAATGAATGAATGAATGAATGAAAAAAATGTTATTCTCCTCAGTCACATAATTTATGTTCACATTTTTCTCAATCACATGAAGCTTGCAGCTAAAAGGACATACAGAAGCCTTCAAGTGTGTACAGTCTTTGAGTATTTTAATAATGAAAATCAACCAAGAACAGCGGGTATTTTATTTTACAACAGAGTGTTTATATGATCACAAAAGAGAATCATAAAAAAAATTATTTTCTCACGAGCAAAGGCAAAACATGAAGAGAATTTGTTCCAAAACTTGTGATGTTATGTTCATTCAGCGTGTCGATTGCGACCATGTCGTATTTTAAAAAATGCATGAATGAATTTACAGTCAGGTAGAAATATGCAGGACAAAAAAATAATCCGCTTCAAGTGGCATGTGGAGCATGACGTGAATGATGGGCAGTTTCATAATGTAAAATCTGTCAATGCTATAAAAACATGATTCAGTGCCACAAAATCACACTGAACATCACTTTGGTAAGTTACTTTCATGTGTATTAGAAAATAGTGTGCCATGTTACAGCTTGAATGTAACCGCCAGTGCACTTGTTTTGCTTCTCCCTAGGCTCAGATGATGAAAGATGGATTGTGGATGAAATTTCCCTGTGGGGGCAAACAAAATCACCTTTAGCCTTCCAGGAGAAATGTATTGATGAATTTCTTCCCCAACATTTCAAGAAGCTGATTTAATTTGTCGAACTAGACCCCAATATATTACGGTACTTGTACTCCCCCACTTCAGGGTAGCTCTCATCCCCTATTTGCAAAGGGCGCTGCACCACTTTCTGATTGAGGACCCTCATTTTAGATGTATTGGTGCTGCTTTTAATCCCAACCACACACGGCTGCAAACCGTTCCAGAGAGATTTGGCGATAAGTAGTTTTCATGATGGGGCAAAAGTCGAGGTTACTATATTTGGGAATTTGGCAAACCGCATTGCGCCCATTTGTGCATTCTGGCGCACATAAGATTCCGATCCCCCGATGCACCAAACGATTTGGTAACAAGAGTGTATTCGATATATAGTATTTTATTTACTGGACAGTGATTTCAAACTTGATCGGCAAATTGGTGCCGTTGTCAAATCCAGCTTCTTTCACCTTATACAGCTGGCCAAAATAAAACCTCTCCTCTCACATGAACACTTTGAGACAGTAATTCATGTCTTTGTCACATCCCGGCTCGATTACTGCAATGCCCTGTACTTTGGAGTCAGCCGGTCCTCCATTAAGCGCCTTCAGCTGGTCCAGAATGCCGCTGCTCGCCTCTTGACTGGTACTCGTAAGAGGGAGCACTTAACTCCTACTCTGGCATCCCTTCACTCGCTCCCCATACATTTTGGAGTTATTTTCAAGATCCTCTTATTTGTCTTCAAATCTCAGAATAATCTCGCGCCACTTTACCTCTCTGAGCTCATCCGCCCCTACACACCTGCCCGGCGCCTCAGGTCTGTGGACCAGACATTATTAGAAGTACCAAGAACTAAACTGAGGCTCAGAGGGGATCAAGCCGTTTCTGTTGCTGGTCCCTGTCACGTCGCGTGTCCGCCAGCAGGTGGCGGGTTTTCTCACCCGCCATCTGCGCACCTGTCCGTAATTTCGGGCTGATTACTCTCCTATATTAATGAGACTCCGGCAGTTCTCCCACTGCCGGAGAATTCCTCACCGTGCCATTGATCTCTCGTGCTAATTCCTCTATTTGTAGATTACTCGTTGCCTTCTTGCCTTGCGGCCTTGACTCTTGCCATTCGCGTTAGTCACTAAATTGAATACTTCGATATTGCCTAATCAGTAGCTCCTCGCACTTTGTTTTTTCAGCGAGCGTTTTCAGTTGTTTCCTTATTTCTTCCCTGGTCCTTATTTGACCAGCGTTTTGTGTTTCCGTTTTTTCCCTGTCGGGCTCTTTCTGTTTTTGTCATTAAAGACACTCTTTGCTTTGAGAAGATTCTTTCGTTGTCTGTTTTCCGGGGATCCAATCCTTTATTTTTTCGTTCTGCACGGAGCGATCATTATCGCTTCGGGCAGATCGTGACAGAATTCTCCGGCCACCATGGATCCCGCAGACATCGAAAAAAAATTTTCCGCTCTTTCCCGACAAGAGCAACAGATGAGTCAGCAGGGCCAAGCCATTAGGGAACTCCGTGGCGCGGTCTCCATGCTGGCTCATCGGTCCGATGATTTAGAACCTCGGTTGGTCCGGGTGGAAGAGCGGAGACCATCTCCCCCCGGGGTTCATTCTATTATTCCCGAAGCGCCCTCCTCATATCCCATTATGACGAGGGAGCCATCGCTTCCACACCCCCCTCGCTACGGGGGCGAGCACGGGCAGTGTGGACACTTCCTCCACCTGTGCTCTCTCATATTCGACCTACAGCCTTCTGCCTATGCTAATGACGCCGCCAAGGTGGCTTATGTCATGAGTCTGTTAACAGGTCCGGCGGCATCGTGGGCGATTGCGACCAGTGACGCTAAGCCGAATCTCCGTACCTCGTTCCCCGACTTCGTGGCTGCGTTCCGCCGGGTGTTCCATCATCCCGTGCGAGGCAGAGAGGCAGAGGGCCGGCTACTCGCCCTCCACCAGGGAGAGCGATCGGTGGCGGATTACTCCATCGAGTTCCGGATCCTGGCCGCCCAGAGTGGATACGATGATCGGGCGCTGTGTGGCCTGTTTCGCCGCGGGCTAAACCCTCAACTCAAGGACGAGCTGGCGACCCGCGACCACAGCACCAACCTGGAGGAATTAATCGACCTCTCCCTCCTCATGGACAATCGCCTGAGGGAGCGAAGCCGGGAGCGTGGAGGTGATCGGTCCCAGTTCCGACGAACACCCACGGAGGAACAGGTGCAGCTGGGAGGCAGGGACGCTGGTGCGGAGGAAAGAAAGCGTCGTTTCAGCGACCGAGCGACGACTGACGGCGTTCCACCATCTCCTCACGCCGCAACCAGCCATCCGGGGTCGTCACCCCCTGCCCACCAGGAGTACTGTGAGTCACGACCGCGCGCGCCCCCCTTCGAGTCTAGGCGAGTCGACTCGCGGCCTGGACACCCCAACAGACTCGTACTCGAGGGGGAGATATTAACGGGGCCCCGGTCGTGGCGGGTTCGGGCTCTGGTAGACTCGGGGGCTGATGACTGTATAATGGACACCGATCTCGCATCCGAGCTGGGTTGTTCCGTGGAGAGGTTGATAGATAGGAAGCGGGTTTGTGATCTTGATGGGCGCCTCCTGGCGGTAGTTACGCATAGGACGGAGCCGTTGAAACTTCTACTGTCCGGCAACCATGTCGAACATCGCCGTTTTTACCTAATGCCGTCTCGCAATGCCCCGATCGTTCTCGGGTTACCCTGGCTGAAGACACACAATCCCGTGATTTCCTGGGCGCGCCCAGCGATAGACAGCTGGAGCCCATATTGTTACCAGCACTGTCTACAATCGGCCGTCGGGAAGCATGAACGTGTCACGCCCCCCGAGGAGATCTGCCTTGACGGAGTGCCGGATTGCTATCGGGATCTAAAGGAGGTGTTCAGCGAGGATCGTGCAGACTCTTTGCCCCCACACCGCCCCTACGATTGTGCTATAGACCTGCAGGCGGGCGCTCCGTTGCCGACCTCGCGGCTGTATCAGGTGTCCCAACCCGAGCGCGAGGCATTGACGGAGTACATCAACAGCTCGCTCGCCGCAGGTCTTATTAGACCATCGCGTTCACCGTTAGGGGCGGGTTTTTTCTTCGTTGGGAAAAAAGACAAGACCCTGCGACCCTGCGTAGATTATCGGGGATTAAACGAGATAACTATTAAGAATAGGTACCCGCTACCCTTGCTGGACTCCGCCTTCGCCCCATTACAGTCAGCCACCATTTCCTCCAAATTAGACTTGCGCAGCGCTTACCACTTGGTTCGCATCCGGGAGGGTGACGAGTGGAAGACGGCTTTTAAGACCCCTCTGGGTCATTTTGAATACTTGGTTATGCCTTTTGGGCTCACCAACGCCCCTGCCGTTTTCCAAAACCTAATCAATGATGTGCTAAGGGACATGATTAACATCTTTTGTTTCGTTTACCTTGACGATATTTTAATTTTTTCCCGGTCATTACACGAGCACCAGCAACACGTTAGGCTGGTGCTACAACGTCTACTGGAGAACCGGCTCTTCGTCAAGGCAGAAAAGTGTGAATTCCATGTCCCCGTCATCTCCTTCCTAGGGTTCATTATTGAACAGGGCAGGTTAAGGGCGGACCCCATTAAGACGCGTGCCGTCACTAACTGGCCGGTTCCAACCAATCGCAAGGAACTGCAGCGCTTTCTGGGGTTCGCCAACTTCTACCGACGCTTCATCCGCGGTTATAGTCAGAAGGCGCTCCCCTTAACCCGCCTTACGTCCATTAAAACCCCATTTAAGTGGGATCCGACCGCGGATGCGGCGTTCGCAAACCTGAAGGCGGCGTTCACCAGTCCCCCCGTACTACAGCACCCTGATCCTGATCTCCCCTTTATCGTGGAGGTGGACGCCTCGGATTCGGGGGTGGGGGCTGTGCTGTCCCAGCGCTCTCCGGTCGACCAGAAGTTGCACCCCTGCGCCTTCTTCTCCCGTCGACTCAGTGCCGCCGAGTCCAATTACGACGTGGGCAACCGTGAACTGTTGGCAGTTGTGACCGCCTTGCAGGAGTGGCGGCACTGGCTCGAGGGGGCAAAGGAACCCTTTACGGTCTACACAGACCATAAGAACCTCGCCTACCTTCGCTCCGCCAAAAGACTGAACGCCCGTCAGGCCCGGTGGGCCCTCTTCCTCACCAGGTTCGACTTCATCCTCACCTACTCTCCCGGGTCTAAGAACACCAAGCCCGACGCCCTCTCCCGTCTCCACGAGCCTGCGGGGAGGGATCGATCCCCGGAGACCATCCTCCCGAGCCGGTGCGTCGTGGGGGCCGTCCAGTGGGAGGTTGAGCAGCGGATCCAGGCAGCCCTGGAGGGGGTTCAGGTGCCGACGGAGTGCCCAGCAGGGAGGCTATTCGTGCCTCCTCCATTACGATCTGAAGTTCTGCAGTGGGGACATGGGTCCAAGGTGGCGTGTCATCCCGGGGTGAACCGGACTGTGCAACTCGTCGCCCAGCGTTTCTGGTGGCCGGAGCTCCGCAACGACGTGACGGAGTTCATCAGGGCCTGCACCTCCTGCGCCTGCGGCAAGTCGTCCCATCAGCCGCCGGCGGGTCTGCTCCAGCCGTTGCCCATTCCTCCTCGCCCGTGGTCCCACATCGCCCTGGACTTCGTCACGGGTCTCCCGCCTTCCCGGGGTCGAACTGTCGTACTCACGATCGTGGACCGCTTCTCCAAGGCGGCTCATTTTGTTCCTTTGTCCAGGTTGCCGTCGGCGCTGGAGACCGCCGACCTCCTTGTCGAACACGTCTTCCGTCTCCACGGCATTCCACTGGACATTGTCTCGGACCGGGGGCCCCAGTTCGTATCCCGCGTCTGGAAGCAGTTCTGCCGGTCCCTCGGGGCCACGGCCAGTCTGACCTCGGGGTACCACCCCCAGTCCAATGGACAAGCCGAGCGTGCCAACCAGGATCTGGGGGCGGCCCTCCGCTGTGTGTGCCTTCACCGTCCCTCATCCTGGGTCGACCACTTACCCTGGGTGGAGTACGCGCACAACACCCTCGTCTCTTCTGCCACTGGTAGGTCCCCCTTCATGGCCGCCTACGGGTACCAGCCGCCGCTGTTCCCGTCCCAGGAGGGGCAGGTGGAGGTCCCCTCTGTGCAGCACCACCTCAAGCGGGCCCATCGCGTGTGGAAGGAGGCCCGGGCTGCGTTGTCCCGCACGGCGGCCAGGAACCAGCGGATCGCGGATCGTCGCCGGCGCCCGGCTCCTTCATACGTGGTAGGACAGAAGGTGTGGCTGGCGACTAGGGATCTTCGGCTGGCCGGCACGTCTGCGAAACTGGGACCCCGATTTACTGGACCGTTCGAGGTCGAGGCCGTCATCAGTCCGTCTGCAGTCAGGCTCCGGCTGCCGCCCACCATGAAGGTTCACCCCGTCTTCCACGTCTCCCTACTCAAACCCGTGTCTTCCAGTGACTTGGCTCCTCCTCCCACGCCGCCGCCCCCTCCGCGGGTCGTCGACGGTGACCCGGTGTACACGGTTCGTGCCATCCTGGACTCTCGGCGCAGGGGAAAGGGGTTCCAGTATCTGGTCGACTGGGAGGGCTACGGGCCTGAGGAGCGGCAGTGGGTGCCTCGCTCCTGGATCCTTGATCCATCCCTTTTGCGCGACTTCCACGCTGCACATCCATCCAAGCCGGGTAGTCCGCCGGGAGGCGTCCATTGAGGGGGGGGTACTGTCACGTCACGTGTCCGCCAGCAGGTGGCGGGTTTTCTCACCCGCCATCTGCGCACCTGTCCGTAATTTCGGGCTGATTACTCTCCTATATTAATGAGACTCCGGCAGTTCTCCCACTGCCGGAGAATTCCTCACCGTGCCATTGATCTCTCGTGCTAATTCCTCTATTTGTAGATTACTCGTTGCCTTCTTGCCTTGCGGCCTTGACTCTTGCCATTCGCGTTAGTCACTAAATTGAATACTTCGATATTGCCTAATCAGTAGCTCCTCGCACTTTGTTTTTTCAGCGAGCGTTTTCAGTTGTTTCCTTATTTCTTCCCTGGTCCTTATTTGACCAGCGTTTTGTGTTTCCGTTTTTTCCCTGTCGGGCTCTTTCTGTTTTTGTCATTAAAGACACTCTTTGCTTTGAGAAGATTCTTTCGTTGTCTGTTTTCCGGGGATCCAATCCTTTATTTTTTCGTTCTGCACGGAGCGATCATTATCGCTTCGGGCAGATCGTGACAGTCCCTCTCTCTGGAATGACCTCCCACTGAACATTCGGCAAGCCCCCTCGCTGCCCATCTTCAAAACCCTCCTCAAAACTCACTTGTATTCTTTGGCATTCGACTCAGCATGACTTAGATTTAACCAAGAGGTTTTACTGTTTGGTGCTTTCTACCGCCTTTATTACCGATTTGTGTTACTGTTTATTGTGCATGTTAAATTGCTCCATGTACAGCACTTTGTATGCAGCGATGGCTGTTTGAAAGTGCTCTATACTTGACTTGAAGAGTAGACCTGCGCTCTGCATAAAAGAGGCTCATCGTAATTTTTTGGGCAGGGCAGGTGCAACTTAATGGGTTTGTGATTTTGGTAAACCGTGCTACGCCTTGATAAGCATTCCCACCCACCTGTTGCTTGCTGCTCTTCCACTAGTTTACCATTGGTCTTTTATCTGACATCATTGAATCTCTTCCTATGCTGGTAAACTGGTCAGGCGCACAACATTTAAAGGATGGAAAGCAACTTGATTAATTGGGCACGACTGGAGTCGGGTGTTTTGATGCCCAAATGACACAGCCTGCGTCGAACTGCCCCAAACTGTCTATGAAATAGACACACCTTGCACTAGACTTGCACTCAGAATGAAAGTAGAACCCCAAAAGGTTTAATTCGTTCGTTGGAAGGCACAGTGCTCTAAATATTTGCATGTAAGCAATTGAAGATTTTATATATTATCCTCCTCTCACTTGAGGATATGCTACACTTTGTACCTCATCGGCTTTGTCGTCATCAACACCATCGTTCTGCGCTGACAAACCGACTCTGTCAAAGATGACACGATGAATGCATACCTTGTCATTAGAAGACTACCGGTAAATAAATTGGTATGAGATACTCACATGTTTTCATTTTGGCCTTTTTTGAAGAAGATGGCTTTTCTGAAAGGCAACAGCAAATGCAGCCAATCTCAGAATTATCAGTCATTGCATTGAGTAAATGGATTGCTATTTGACTCACTCATTTTCATTTCTGGCTTTTTTGGAGGCGTGGACACGTGAAGCAAAACACCAAATGCTGCTGATCACAAAGAGGGCAGCTATCACGACGCCGACAGACTTGAGAATGATGGCGAGGATGTCAACATCATCTAGAAAACGTACATACAGACATGCTTATGATACATGACACTCGCGCAATTTAATGAAAGATTCATGCACTCATTTAGGACTGATGCTGTCAGCATCCATTTTAGAATGTTTGGTTTTGTGGTTGTATATTTGTGGAGATCCTAATAATAATAATACATTTTATTTGTGGGTGCCTTTCTAGGAACTCAAGGACACCCTACAACAAGCAGTTAAAAACACGAATACAATGTTAAAAACAACAATAAAATAAGAAAACATTACAACAAAAAATTAAAATAATGGCTTTATGGTCCGAGTGACTAGGCTTGTCTAAACAGATGTGTTTTGAGGCTGGATTTGAAGTCTGTATTAAGGTCAGCAGGGAGTGTGTTCTAGAGCTGGGGAGCAGAGCGACTGAAGGCTCTGTTTCCCATGGTGACAATGCGAGCAGGGGGGACAGAGAGGAGAGAGGAGGAGGAAAGAAGGGAGCGGACAGGTGTTGCAATAGTGTGGACACATTGTTGTGGACAACCTAGGCTGTGGAATAATCATGGTGTCTAGTCAGCATCTTGGCGGGGCACACCTGTGACAAATTTGTGAACAATATTTGGGAGAAGACTTTTTCAGTTCTGTACATGGAAAATTATCTCGCGTTCCTTTTTTTTCCAGTGTATTTTAGCATTACAGTAATACATATGTACTGGTGTATTAATGATCAGAAAGATTAACTATATTGGTAATTACTATGGCCTGGCCGGTATTAGCTCTTAAATTAATCTTAATCTTTATTGTTGTAAGCGTTACCAAATCAAGTTATTTCATTCATCATATATGTTTTACATGAATCAGCCATTTTATTACTTATCTGAATTTTTATTCTAACAAATATCTTTTCACGCCAAAAATAATCCCCATCAGTCGGACCGTATTAATTACCACTGCTGTTAATTGAGGGCAACAGTGGCATTAGCCTCACATGACGATCCTGCTTTAATTAGTTTTAAATTAAACCACCGTGTAATAACATTGTTAATATGTTTGTTAAGTAATTTGTTATCATACATTCCGTATGACCCTTGACCCTTGGAGGACTTCATAAAAATCAAAATAGACCTTGCAACAAAAGCCACATGTGAACCTAATCAAGTGCCCGGTGAAGATACCTGGCAAATCCTTTTGTCATCATGTGTAAGACAAATTACCACTAGAAATACAGTACATAATCACACACGGTGACAAATATGCCTTTGAATTTTTGCATACATTCTGGTACACGTGACTGTCAGCACAATTACAAGTGTCGCTGCTCGACTTATTGGGGGACACGGATGTATTCTTCATCCAGAATTTCTGATACTGCTCAGTCCCATCATGTTCTATGCCGTCCCACGTACTCCTCAAGGCCAACATTTTCCTCAGTTGTCAAAAGGTGGACACGCAATCACGTCACTCACGGACTTCCATCAACTTTGCGGGACAATGGGCTTGGCCGGCATCATTCTTGGCCTGGCAGTGGTACTTCCCCGCGTCCTCCTTCCTCACCCTGTGGAATTTCTGAGGGAAACATCAAGTCAATTGAGTGACACTCGGCTGCACAGTCGACAAAATGCAAGTCTTGCGTCCGGTGTTTACTTCCAATGACAAATACACAAGTTCTTGTACGAGCTGTTGCTTTTGCTGACATGCTGGATGGACAAAAGTATTTAACATGTGGAATTTGCTAAATTAGAAAGTGACATTTGTTCAAATGTATTCAGGAATAGGATGTTAAATACCAGGCTTCCAGTGCTGGTGTTCATGGTATAAGTCGCATTCATAAACTTGAGGCTGTTTTTGGGGTCTTGGGGAAGCTCCTCATTGTTTCGGAACCAGCGGTAGACAGGTGCCGGGAAGCCTTCATTCTCCAGACACTGGAGCTCGGCCGCCGTGCCCACCGTGACCGCCTTGGGCACGCTGCATTGGGGCTCCATGGGTTTCACTGTGCGCAACATAACATGTTCCCTATTGACTTGTCTTGAAGAGAGACCTTTTTGTAAGATTTAGAAACAATTGGCTGCAAATGAACTTTGGGGGGCAGAAACCAAGTGATTGTTCTGAACAAAAACAATGGAAAAACTTTGTTTGCGATTGCGCCTAAAAGCTTTTGAGTCTTCATTTTTGAGGTCTTCCAGTCAAGTTTCAAGATGATGCAAAGCACAGAATCGGCCCTGTTACGCGTTTCTAATTACATCCTCCTGCCAAATGACACTGGAGACTACATGTGTCTTGTTTTATTGGATTTAACTGCAGCATTTGAGACAGTGGATCACAGTATTCTGTTGACTCGTTTGCAGCACTTGTGGACATTGGCAGTCGCGCCATTGAGTGGTTTGGGCCCAATTTAGCTGACAGAACCTTTTGAGTTAGCCTTCTGAGTCACGTACTGTCCTACTGCTGGACAGACCTGGGGCGCTTGTGTTTTTTGCGCCAGTAATGGGCAGCATTTTTCACAACCCCGATTTGTTCAGTGGCTATGTCGGCGCTGTTGGACAGTTGGCGTTGGTGCGGCTGGATGGATGGCCGCTGAAGTTGAGGATGAGGAGAGAGGAGCGTTGGCGAAGAGCGCCGATGCGTATTTGGAACCGTGAGTCGCCGCTTGGAATTGAAATGGATTTCCATGGGACAGGAGAAGTGAACCAATCTCTTTTTTCGTCAATGGATGCTACAGCTTCTTGTTGACTTTGAAACTTAGCTTGTAGCCGACGTGTGCACATTTTGAGCATGATGTCTCTGATCCACTGGTTAAAGGACACTTTGATTCTCTCCTCTTTCATCTCAAACTGCTTCAAACAACAAAGCGGAAAAGTGGTTAGGACTGCACGACTGTCTGTGTTTTATGTTATGTGTTGTGTTTATTATTTTACTTTATGTTAACTGTTTTGTAAAGCGCTTTGTTACAGCTGCCGCTGTTGTGAAAGCGCTATATAAATCAGCATGTATTGTATTGTATTGTATTGTATTGTACTGTCGTGTGGTGTTATACAGGGCTCAGTTCTGGGGCCTCTGCTGTTCTCATTGTATCTGCTCCTAGTAAGTTCCACCTTACGGAAACGTGGCATTTCCTTCCCATGTGGATGACTGTCAGATCTATGTCCCACTGAACAAAAAAGACACTTTCTCTTTGAGTCCAGTTTTATCCTGCCTCGAGGAAACCAAGCCCTTAATGGCACTAACTTTCTTGAATTTAAATGAAAAGAAGACAGAAGGGATGGTGTTTGGTCTCAATGGCCCTTGTACATCCCAGACTTGGGCCCCCTGGCTCCTTATCTAAAGCAGTCTCAAACTTGGGTCTTAAACTGGACAGTGATTTTAAATTGGACCGGCAAATTGGTGCCATTGTTCAATCCAGCTTCTTTCATCTTAGGCAGCTGGCTGAAGTAAAACCTCTCCTTTCTCATGAGGACTTCGAAACATTCATTCATGCCTTTGTCACATCCCAGTTGGATTACTGTAATGCTCTTCACTTTGGAGTTAAGCGTCTCTAGTTGGTCCAGAATGCTGCTGCTCGCCTCTTCACTGGTACTTGTAAGAGGGAGCACATCACTCCTACTTTGGCATCCCTTCACTGGCTCCCTATACATTTTAGAGTTATTTTCAAGATCCTATTATTTGTCTATGAGCTTCTCCACCCCTATACACCTGCTCAGCGCCTCAGGTCTGCGGACCAGACATTATTAGAGGTACCAATAATTTGGGGGGTGTGGGGGATCGAGCCTTTTGCCGTTGTTGGTCCCTCTCTTTGGAATGACGTCCCACTGAACATTTGGCAAGGCCCCTCGCTGCCCATCTTGAAAACTCGTTTCAGAACTAATTTCTATTCTTTGGCTTTTGACTCAGCATGACTCACTTTCATTTTTAGTTGTACTGTTTTTGTCCTTTCTACTGTCCTTGCTGTTTAGTTTTATTGTTGTATATACAATATTTGCTCGAAGTACAACACTTTCTATACAGCGATAGCTTATTTTAAAGTGTTAAAAATACAGGTGAATTGAGTAGATTGCGCCTGTCCTCAGTGGGGTTGAGTTGGCATTTATCCCAGCTGACTTCGGACAGTCAGTGAGGTACACCCTGGAGTTATCACGAGGCAATGTGGCAGTGCGTTAACCGTAACATAGAAAATAGAACTTACTGCTGCGTAACCCAAGTGTAGCGACAAAAGTAATGACGCCTCGCGGCTCAGTACATTATAATGACTCAAGGTTGGCCAACTGTTTCGCCTTCATTTGAAGGGCCTGCTCTCTGAAGACCACCTAATAATCTCCTCCATGTTCAGGACTGTTATTGAGTTCTGTCACTTTTTTATAACCGTTTTGAAGCGTTGAAGTGCAATATATGGAGCCGCCTCACTTCGCAGTTCATTTGACGTGTCCCTGTCTCGAGCGAACGAACAAAAGAATGAACCAAAATTTACTTCAACTAAATCAAAACAGGACGGAGGATACCGGTTTTGGAAATTGTTTGTAAATGCCATGAACATTTTTCGATTTAGGATCTTTAGTAATTTTAATGAGCTACTTTTGTTCTCTTTGCTTTGCCTTTGAATGTCTTCAGCGGTTTGTGAATGCTTTCATGTGTTGTGCTTTTGTTTGTGGGAAGCATATTGAGGTCCCTTGTGTATAAAATCCATCAATCAATTTTTTTTTGCAAAAGCATGGATTCTATTTGAGGCAGCACTTCATCACTAACCAGCACATTTGTAAATTCACTGCAGCGGACTTGAGCACAACTGCCCGTTCTGAGAATCTAATTATTGTTCAGTTAACATGATGGTCTTGCTGGTCTTCAGTGGAGAAACTCCATGTGGGGGCGGTATTATGGAAAGTAGGCATATTGTGATGTCACATTTCGGTAAAATGCAGAAAAACTTGCTCTCAGTCATATTTTGGGGAACAGGCAGTCGAGCAAAGATTTACTTGGTTGGTTAATTGCACACACCTCTCACTTCAAGATTCATCTTAATCTCATCAAATTCCCCAGAGCCATCATTGTTGGCCACCTCGCAGCGGTACTCGGCCGTATCCGTGCGGGTGGCATTGAAGATCAGCATGTTGGCTGGCTCTCTGAGCTGTGCCCTGTTCTCCAAGTCACCTTTTGAGAGAAGAGAGAGAGAGGGGGAAAAAAACACAACTTTACAACAGCTGATTGAAATACACAGCAGGAATCGGGTCAGGATGCAAACGGAATTCAAAGCAGAGTGCTCTCAGTGCTATTCATTCTCCTCAGCTTGCTGTGTCAATTTACCTACAATCTTCCTTCGGTAGTAAACATAGCTCGGGATGCCGTTCCTGATCTTCTTCCACTCAATCCTCAGGTTGTAGGTGGGAGCGAAGTGTATTAAGCAGGTCAGCTCAACGGCTGCCGAGAAGAAGGGAGTGCAAAGGGCCAAAAAGCGCAACATAAATTGGGAGGGAAAGAAAAGCTACTTTTGCTAAAATAGGTTGCGGCAACTTACGCTCAAACTCATTTATCCGCACAATTTTGGCCTTGGTTCGGAGGATTATTGCGAACATTGATGGGATATGGCCTTTGGAAAGATAAGAAAAAAAGACTTAATGCTAAGTCACCCTGATAGTTTTCATTAGCAGCTGGGCAACTCGCTTTATAAACACTGGATTATCATCAAAAATACACATACAAAACATGCACGAATAAGCTCTCTGCGACTGGAATTCTTAAACACTTCATTTTTTTTAATTAATGAAGATTATTTCAAAACAGAGTGATGAGTACACACAGCATCACATCCACCAATTCTATGGTGTCCCTTTTTGGTGGTTGACTGATGATAATGCGGCGAGTGGTGCCATAAAAATTACGGCAGTGATGACCTTTTCTCCAGATACATGCTCAGGTTAGAGTGCTGACCGTGAGCTTTACAGGTACATTCTTTTTTTCAATTTATTAGGTTTCGACACAGACGCACTTAGGGTCACAATCGAAAAGCTATATCAAAATATGGTCACCGTTATTTAGCCCCAGGAGAGGAGCAAAGCTGTAGCCATAGCTCTTCCTATGATGCATGGCACAATTACATCATCAGGTCGATAACTATTTGGATGTTTACACAAACTCCAATGTTCCAGCTCTGTACAACATCACAATGAATTTTAAATGAGACAATCACGATGAGCTTTAAATGAACTCTGTGAATATTGATTTGAGGTATCTACATGCAACTCGGGTCAATGGTGTAGTCATTACAAGTGTCTCCACCGTTTTAAGGGACCAAGAGTATTTGGAGAATTGGCTAAACAGCTTTTTGTGTGGCTAGGTATCTGTCATTTCATCCTTATTTCACTTACAGGGAGCAGCTAAAAGGCCTAGAGTTCATTTTAAGTGTGGTATATTCATTTGGAATCTGGTGAGGTCACATCTCAATGCAAAGTTCCAAAGAGCTCTCACTAGCAATGAAGCACGCCCTCATTAGGCTGAAACATGTAACAACTCATTAGGTGTAGCCAGAAGACCACGGAAAACAAATGCTATGACATTCAAATCATGTCTATCGTCAAAAAGTAAATTTAAAAAAATGAACAATGGTTGGTTGTGACAATTGTGGTTGCTACGAACATTGGACAGTCACATACTGTACATCAAAGTCCATGGACGCGCGAACGCCCCCAACAGGACAAAATGCCAACAAACACAAACGCCTGTGATGCACCATCTTTTGCAAAGCTCTTCTAGAGCCATCCGTACTCGAATGATCAATTTTAATGTAATGATCAATTAAAAAAAAAACAAACCTACTCAAATCCTTTCCTTTCCATTTTCACTCGCATTGTCAAAAAAACAAACAAACCTGACTTTCAACAAAAGTTTTTCAACCCTTTTCAGACAAACAAGCGTACAAGCGTGCTAGTACATTATATGCGATCTCAAGATAATAGTAGGCTACAAATAACTGATGAAGTGGTGACAGATATAATATCAAAACAGCTATCACATACTCGTATTGTCATGATTTGGTTTGGGACCAACAGGTGGCACTGTAGGGCTCCCCCTGCAGCTGAACACACGTTGGTCGTTAGGTAATTAGTTCTATAAAAGGACTCCCGCCCGAACACTCATTGTCGGGTCATTGTTGTTCTTTGCTGATGTCATGTTTGTTTGCCATGTTTAGGTCATGTTTCTGTTATTGATAGTTTTGAGCTTCCGTCATGGTTTTTGTTTGGTACTTAGAACTTTGTTTGTTTAGGATTTAGTTTTCTGTGTTTTAATACAATCTTTCAAGTACAACCTGCTCCTCCCTCTCTTGCCTGCTCTTTGGGGTCCACCACCACCTTGCAAACGTGATACGTTTATACAAATATACATATATTGGTATTCGGTTCCCATACGCAGCTCTTGCATTGGCTTTCATTAGATTCTTCAGAAGCCTACTGTTGTGCCTCCAGTGGCGGACCCTCAGGGCCAGCAAGGCCTTCTCTGCTGGCCTAAACATTCATACAATAACATAAATTTAATTCATGTTATTTTATTTTCATAAATATGTAAACAAAATTATTCTCTGTATTCTTTACGTCATATTATTTCCACGTAGTCGAGTGGCTTTCAATGTTATTTTATTTTAAATAACATTGAAAGCCACTCGATAAATAACTTATTTATTATGGTAGAGTTTTCATATTTCAGCTACCTTGTGTTGCCAGGTAAATTAAACTTGCTCGGGGCCTTCAGATTAAACAGAACAGGCCCCTGTGCGCTGTAAATGACGGGCACAGTCAGTTTGCAATAGCCAATCAGATCACGAGTCTGCGCACAGGGGCCAGCTAGACTGCTTTACGTCATAGGTGTCAAACTCAGGTCCTGGCGCTGCCTTACGTTGAGACTGGACGTGCGCGTTCGGTGATTGGATTAGCGCCTGCTAGAGGGAGCTATCACTGCATTTTAACCCAAAATGGCCGAAGAAGAAGACGTTGATCTGGTTACAGAACTACTTTCCACACAATTTTCAAGATGGACCTTCCACGAAAAACTGGATATTGTGCGTAGATGTCGCCTAACTCCTGCGCTAGCTAGCCTGTTCCAGCAAGGAAAAGGGTTCGTCCGTCATTTTCAGACGAGCAATTATGAACGGTACCCGTGGCTCCACAGCCTCTGAGAAACGCTGCAAATTGTACTGCTGGGAATGCCTATTGCTTGCAACGGACCGATTTGGTGTTTGGAGCCACAATGGATTTACCCATTTAAGTTGTTTTACCAAGGCAGAAAGGAAACATCAGAGCACGGCTGGGCACTTACAAGCTAGTGTGCGTTTAAAAACATTTGGGGACACTCGCGTAGATGTGCAACTCAGTGAACAGGCACTACATTGGTGAGTAAATGAATTTGATTTTGCATTTCTTTCATCTCAAACCGCTTCAAACAACAAAGCGTGTGACGGAAAAGTGGTTAGGACTGCACGACTGTCCGTGTTTTATGTTATGTGTTGTGTTTATTATTTTACTTTATGTTAACTGTTTTGTAAAGCGCTTTGTTACAGCTGCCGCTGTTGTGAAAGCGCTATATAAATCAGCATGTATTGTATTGTGTATTGTATTTCTTCTTGTCATTTTATATCGTTAGTATTAAATTAATGGTAACGAAATAAAATGACAAAGATACAAAAATGTATCAAATAAATCTGCTCACCCGCAATTTATAATGAGACTTTGTAGTCACCTTCGTGCACTAAAGTTCGTTCAATCTCAGCTGCTCAACATAGTTAGTTATTTGCTGTTGTATAACCGATTCTCAAATGCAAATGATCTGTTAACTTTATTTTCAAAGAATATTTTGTTTTGTTATCGTTTGGTTGGTGTCTTATATGAAACTGCGACATTGCACAATTTATTGGACAGACTTGTTTAAGATCCCACAGCGTAATTTGGGTGGCATTTTATTTAGTATTTTTAAATCATCTTTTTATTTTTGATATCTATAAATTTAGCTCTTAATTGTCAATTTATACTTGATGGTTATCAAGCCTATACTGTATTGCAGTAATGTCCAAAGTCCGGTCGAATTTCATCCGGCCCTCGGCCCCTGTCATAAAATCAGTGCCGTCTGGCCCGCAGGTTGGGCGCAATGGAACACGTGTTGCATTGACTGAGGTCTCGTAGACTGGTGAGTGATGTTTCATAGAGTACTGCTTCCCTCTAGTGGCTAAATGAGTAATTGCATTCACTAAATGAGTAATAGCATTTAGACACTAGAGGGCATCACTCACGAGTTAACAAGACATCACTCCGTGTTTATAGTGACTGATATGTCATATTTCAAATGATCCTTGCAGTTGTGGATATGTGTATTGCTTGTTCATTTCCCTGTTGTTCGAGTCAAAGGTTTTGTGACTATTGAAAAGTCATGGTGATACATTTTATGTTTCAAATCAATCCATTTGCACTCAGGAGACCTCTGTTTAAGAAAAAGTCAAGTGAATAAGCAGTTGCATGTGATATACCTGTTTCAAATGAACCAAAAGAAATTCTTAAGATTGTTGAAATTAAAATAAAAATGGAAATGTGAAACAGACTGGCTTACTAAAATTTGTTGAACAATATTGTTGTTCAATGTAAAGAATGTCAGCCAAGGTCGGCCCCCCGACATTTTACCACATAAAATCTGGCCCCCTTGGCAAAAAGTTTGGACACCCCTGCTGTATTGCGTTAATGTATGTGACGTCACTGAACGCCTAAGGTTGAAATGCACGGCCCGCCACTGTGTGCCTCTATGCATTGCAAGACATTCAAAAAAGCGGCTCGTCTCAGCATCTCTCTCCAAATACATAAAAGTCCTTTTTTAACTTGTCCCTCACACACGCACACACACACACACGCACGCACCCACACAGCTATTATTTACAGTAGTAATGACGTATAGCAGCATGGCCGGTCTACTTACACAGGAAGGCGCACGCGACGAGACAAAGTGACAACGTCCACAAAACAGATGTACTGCTTTTAGCCATGATAACCGATATGATAGTTGACCAATAACCACGTCGCGTGTAATAGTAAAACCAACAACTTGATTAGAAGTCGACCAGTCGCTTAGAGCGAACTGACCCTTGTCGAGGAGTCAAAGCTTATATCAACGTGAACTCCAAAACATCAAAGAGTTGGCAACATTGAAGGCAATGTACGTCATAGTAATCTCTGATTAAACCTGGTTCAAAGCGTACCAGTCTAACGTGTCTTTCGTTCTTTTAACCTGTGAAGGTTGAGCCAACTTCATATTAAGGCGAGTTGCGACACGCGCATCTCGTATCGATCGAGCTCTTAGCGTCGAGGCTGGTCTGCTAGTGGTGCACAGCACCCAACACACATGGTCCCGGGGCATGCCGCCTCTTGCGCAGCGAAGGTGCCTTCTCCTCTGGCACGCTTTTGCGCACGCCGGCCTGTCTCTGCTGGAGTTCAGGCATGCCTCCAAGGGCACTGGGCATGCCACCTCTTACCTAGGGAAGGTGCCTCCTCCCGGCGCGATCAGTCGCACATTCTTGTAGTGCCTAATTTATCGATCGCGGATGCGCACACATGATCTCCACCGCACATAGGATACAGTGCATGGATAGGGGGACAGCGAGAGCGACGCTCCAGAGAATTCGTGAATGTTTCAATCCAGCTGTTTCTATCGATATTCTAGAGACTCTAAGCCCTGCGCATGGTCTCCCAGGCACAAGACACCCGATGAAGCCAGTAGGATTTACAGTAAACCCAAATTATAATGCAGTTGGGACATTGCGTTAACCATAAATGAAAACAATACCTTGTTTTGCCAATCATGGTTAACGTACATTTAATTGAATACACTACAAAGACAAGATACCGCACTTAATGTTAAATTGATACTTTATTTGTTTTTTTTGTTATTGTAAAGTGTCCTTGGGTGTCTTGAAAGCCGCTTATAAATAAGATGTATTATTATTGTTGTTGTTGTTTTTTTTTGCAAATACTTAACTTTTTATGGCTGCAAAAAGCTCGCACAGGGTTTACCATTGTGTTGCGTCATCTTTTCATAAAATTCAATACACGTTCGGGAACTGAGGACACTAATTGTTGAAGCTTTGTTGAGTAGAATTCTTTGCCATTCTTTCTTGACGTACAGCTTCAGCTGTTCAACAGCCCGGGGTCTCTGTTATTATCATATATTACGCTTCATTATGTGCCACACATTTTAAATTGAGGCAGGTCTGGACCGCAATTAGACCCCTAAGTCTAGTACCCGCACTCTTTTACTATGAAGCCACACTGTTGTAACACACACGCAGAAAGTGGTTTGGTTTTGTCTTGCTGAAATAAGCAGGGCACCCAACAAAAAGATCTGTTGCTTGGATGGCAGCATGTTTCCCCAAAACCCGGAGTAGCTTTGAGGATTAATGGTGATGCGTAAATCAGCCATACTATCAAAGATGATGGCTTTTGAACTTTGTGTCAAAGCAGTCCGCGTGGTTCTTTTTCTCTTTAACTCGGAGGACACAATGCCCACAATTCCACAAAATAATTTTAAAACGTGTACTTGCCACGTGGTTCATCAGTATTGACAATGCGCTTGAGGACGACTGCATTTGTAACGATGTGAATACAATAATAATAATAATAATAATAATAATAATAATAATAATAATAATAATAATAATGAGTATGATACCAGTTTATCAAAACTGCAAATGAGCTCTCACATTAAAAAAAACATTTTTTAAATGACATATCCTCGACTGTGGATTTGTTCGATTTTTAATTGCAATCCACTTGAGATTCAGATGACTGTATGAAAATGATTGTACAGTATATCTGATTTTGACATGAATTGCCAACTCAATCGTGCTTATTCAAATGGGGTTGTTCTAGTTCATGGCCACTAGGTGGAAGTATAAGCCCAGGGTATACTGCTGCTGACGCCTTTTGCTGCCTGCCTTTTCTTTCAGGTCACTTGTGGAAGCTATCCACTTAAAGCACTAAACGTACCATGACGTGTATTTGTATTTTAGCAACAACAGCAAAAAAGTCAGTGAACTGATGAAAATGAGTTATTTTCACAGACCTGCCCCCATATCTCGGTCAAGCCACCTCTTAACCGCAGAAGGAAAAAAAATCTGGCGCCATATCTGGGGATGCAAGTTCGTGACTGTCGATGTGTCCACGTGTTATAGCAATCAGGATAGGCTTGGTCCTTTTGCTAGTGTTTCTTTAAAAAGTGCGGGTCATATTTCAAAAAAACCGCTGGCAAGCAGTAAAATCACCAATTTACATTGCCTTGTTGCAGCATTCAACGATGAAACAGAAATTCATCCACAACAATGATTTAAAATGTTTGTCTCTGGCCTCACTCGTACTCATGGTCATGTTTTACATTTGAACTTTCTCCGAGAGCTGCACTTTGAAGCCAGATACAGTCACAACCATTTGTGGAGGAATATACAAAAGTGATTAGATATTAATTACTTAGCGGTAAATGGATTTTCTCTCATCTGATAGGGTAGGCATGCACACTCATTTAGTGTCAATGCAAAGTCAATTGTAAAACCGAAAACCCGCTGTTTCTAGGGTTGTATTGTCCTGTGCAGGGTTTACACAATTTTCTGATCCTGGTTCTTATTGGATCCAATTTTGTCCCCGTATCGAATATTATTTACATTAGTTTTAAGACATCTTCAGCGTTAACATGTTTAAATGATAGCGAAGCTGCAACCAAAATTGGCTAACTTTCTCCATTATGGAGCAAAACCTAAGCAAAACGTACAATATAAGACATTCACCAACAGTTTTAGTGATTTTGCTTAGAGCAATGCTCAAAATTCCCTTGCCAAAAGAAAAGTACAGGCGAACGCCTGATGACGGTTTAGCAAATATTTACAACCTTGAACGAACCTTGATGAGAATGCAACATTCGCTGCTTTCGTAAACATTTGCTATTGTTCACCGCTCAGTGGAATAGGCCCCTATCTCACTGAGCAGCAAAGGTTTTCAAGTGTGTGGGCACCTAGTGAAAATAGTTTTTCGTCAGAGTTTGTTCATGGTCATAAGCAGTTTTTCTTGTTGCAAAGTACTTTTGAACATGTTCAAAATTTGAGGGCGACAAGAAAAAAGTCTTTGCAACCATTAAAACAGTTTGGGGATGTCTGGTAATGTCTTTGTAACTGTTTGCAACATGGAATGCGCCCTGAAAAAATATAATAACATTCGTGAATTGCGCACACACAAACCTATCTCTGTGAGAGATGAGTTTTAGAGCACCTTACTATGCCACGGCACACACATGGTGGAAAGACCCAATGTACGAAAGATGCAGATTCCAAGAGTCTATATTAGCTTCCTCTCTGTGAGCTCACATCTGCACTGAAGTTTTACCACTTTGGGTGTAGACTTCAGATCCCCCTGCTAGGAAAGATAAGTTTACGAAGCGAATTGGAAGGTTGCCTTCTCAGTTTCCAGTGGGATTACATTTCTGGAAGTTACAATGAGTAGGGGGGGGGGGGGCACAAAAACAACAAGTGACCTAATATAATGTTTCACAGAATGACTTGCATCACAAACTAGCAACGTCAGGTTGAACCAAAGTGGGAGAGCTGTGAATTTGTAGGCATTGCACGCTTTGGTGCAATCAGCACTGTGTTAAAAATAGATTTGTGAGAGAAAAAAAAACACCTTGAAGACTTCCTTTCAAACCTGGTCGCTTTTCACATTCTCATTGCTGCCTTTTACTTTAACTCTACTTTAATTGAACCTCTGCGGTGGCAACGATGCATACGACACCTGTAGAGTCTTTTGTATATGTAACCATGGTGAACGTGCATAACTAACACCACCACTATGAAAAGTAAAGAAAATCACTTGAACTCGCTCTGCCCTTACCACTGTATATAATAAAGAAGAAGACAAAACAAGTGAAATCATCACTTTTTGATGACTTAAAGGAAAATGGGAGCTTGTGGGTTGGGTTGCAAAACATCAGAAGTATTTCCACACATTTCCAAGGCTCTTACAGTGATTAAAATAAGCACACAAAGCCGCTATTGTAACCATTGTTTGTGTTACCTTAATGAAATGTATCTGCTCCACAAAAATCACACAGAGAGAGTTTTGTGACATTTATAACATTGTTTAATTCCCTCCCCAAAAAAAAGAAAAAACAACGGCAATATCTACACTTGTCTTTAGTGTAAAACTGGACTTTTCGGCATCCTGCCTGAAGCTTCAATCTAAGCGATCACGGTCTCTGTGCTTAAGAGGAGCGTAGCACTAACATGGCCCCAGCTGACTAGCCATTGGTAAAGAGCCACTCTTCAAGCAGGATTGAGATGTGACTACATACCACACTAAATAAGAATAAGCTAGCCACACCAGTGTCAGCAGACATGGCTTCAAAGGTACCATGAGAAGTAAAATTGACATGCCAACACACAACGTAGAAATGCTATGCTAAAAGGCCCCGGCTGGCTAGCTGCTGGCCATTTTAGGAGTGAGTTGTGATGACGCAACAGACCAAGTAAACTTAAGCAGCAAGCAATATTAGCAGACATAAATTTCAAAGGTACAAATAGAGGAAATGTTAACATGCGAATACACAGCATGGAAGTGCAGCGCTCATGGAGACGCAGCTGCGACAGACGCTGTGATGTTGGCCAGCTCGGGGCACTGCAATGTTTGCTGCCCACCTTGGTCCTATCTCGAGTATTACACAGTACTGAACATATCTGGCTTTTAACATGACTCAATGGGTTCAAATTTGCGCACCCTAGATCAGAAATGTGTCCCAAAGTCAGACCATAGAGAATAAAACGCATGAGTTTTTTGTTTTTTTTGGGGGGCGGGGGGTCTTCAATGCACTTTGTGTGCAGCAATGGCTGTTTGAAAGTGCTCTATAAATACATTTGAGTTGAGTTGAAAGTAACGTGTAGTCCGCAGTCACTGGTGCTGTGGCGCCATAGTGTCCTCTACTGACGAGCCGCCACTAATCAGAGCATTAAACCTGGCATTGATTTACCTTTTTCACACAACCTAATGTAATACTACTCTTGTACATCTTTGAAACAGATGTCGAAAGCAGTCGGCCATCCCTTTATGGAGGCAGACAGGCGGTGACACCTGTAGACACGTGTGGAAGTGACCATGGCGACTGTGCAAAACTAGCAACATGGCCATGAAAACTCTTTACATAAAAGGAGTCACTCAAAAAAAAATTGCTCTGGCCTAACCACTGTATATAAATACGGTATCTGTTTTTTGTATTTTGACCCCGTAAAACCACATTAAAAAAATAACTGTTACATGTAAATCTAGGCGGCCCGGTAGTCCAGTGGTTAGCACGTCGGCTTCACAGTGCAGAGGTACCGGGTTCAATTCCAGCTCCGGCCTCCCTGTGTGGAGTTTGCATGTTCTCCCCGGGCCTGCGTGGGTTTTCTCCGGGTGCTCCGGTTTCCTCCCACATTCCAAAAATATGCATGGCAGGCTGATTGAACACTCTAAATTGTCCCTAGGTGTGAGTGTGAGCGTGGATGGTTGTTCGTCTATGTGTGCCCTGCGATTGGCTGGCAACCGATTCAGGGTGTCCCCCGCCTACTGCCCGGAGACGGCTGGGATGGGCTCCAGCACCCCCCGCGACCCGAGTGAGGATCAAGCGGTACGGAAGATGAATGGATGAATGAATGTACATCTACACACCCCTGCCCAAATCCCAGGTTCTTACAAAAAAGTGAGATAAATAATTTCAAAAGTTTTTCCAAAATCATTCTGACCTAACACCTGTACAACTGCATAGAAAATCAGGAAATAAATCGTTTTGAGAGGGGGGCTGGTGAAAACAACTGAGGTAATGTGGTTACACAAGTGTGCACACCCTCTTCTAACTGGGATAGGTTTGTGTTTAAAATGAACCAATCACATTCTAACTCATTTTAAATGGGAGTCCCTCTAATTAACACTTCAATGAAGTTCGGATGTTCTTGTCGCCTTTTTTTTTTGTTTTGTTTTGTGCTAACACTGACTAGTGTTTTTGGTCGTGCTCATAAATCCTTCTACTTTGACTAAAGCTTCTGTCTTGGCACCCTACCCCATGAAGAAGACAGGTAATTGGTGTCACTCCACAGCCAGCAATTACCAGAATTTCCTGAAAGTCCTTTAATGTTGCTGTCGGTGTCTGCGAGCCTCCCTGACTCGTTTTCTTTTCCGTCTTGTCATAAATTTGGAGAGACATCCAGCTCTGGTGCTGTCGAGTCTTTCTGCAAGACATAACTGCAAAAACTGATGAATTCATACCAGAACATCTGAAGTTTATTTCGGATTAATCAGAGCCACTCGAATTGTGAGAATGTATGTCTGATCTCACATTTAACATGAGTTTGAAAATGATTGGTTAATTGTGCACGTGGCCACATTCCCAGTTATAAGAGAATGTCACAACATGTGCAACTAAATGACCTCAGTTTCTTTTTACATTTCAGAAAGTTGACAGATTATAGGTTACATTAAAAGGAAGAATTTCTGGTCTAAATTAGATGACAAAAACGAGTCTTTTACACATGGGTGTGCAGGCGTTTTATGTCCGCTTGCGTTTCCTTTACATGATGCAGGTGTACCTCACATTATGGCCTCCGAGCATACAGTATTGCAGAATGTAAACCTGATACCTGTTCAGGAAAGTAAAGCAATCCTGACCACTGCTGATCATACAGCGGCACGATGCTCACAGGGGGACACACGGCACTCATGAACGCACCATAATAAGACATAATGTAGTCGTGCGCAGAGGGAAACGTCTGGTCCACATTTTACAGACTAAGTTTACATGCTGGAAGGAGCTCTGTAGCCCACAAATATGTCACTACCTTCTTGTGTCTGTTGGAACATTGGATTGTATTTGTAGAGTTGCATTTCTCTTCATTTTCTATTAAATTAATAATTTATGATAGATTGCTTTTATGTACCGTAGCATATCATACAAGTGTAAAAAAAAAGTAAACCCCTCAGTCTTGACTGTAAAAAGCATCGCACATCACATTCAAGATCATCTTTTTGGGAAAGTAAAATATTTACATATTTTGTTTATGCAATGCAAAAAATGCGTTGTCATTCATTCTGCCCAACTTCATATCATTTTTATATTATGTAACAGATAAACCCAAACATATTTCTAATGACTCCCCTTGTTGCCTACCAAATATCTGAAAGATTTCATGTTCTATCACGGTTTCATCTAAAACCAATAGTTTGGTTGCGTAAGAGATTATGTTATGTTTCTCTAGCGGGGAAATCCAAAGGCAGCACGGCAAATAAAAATTGCCTCGTGAGCCGGATGTTATGTCACACGGTGTTTCACAATCAAAATGCATCTCAGATGTGGCTGCATGCAAGTCGTCTTGTGTTGTTGTGTCAGCAATTTGGTAACTTCGGATGGGAGGGGTCGAATGGACAGTGCGTGTTGATAATTTCAACATGTCTGACTATGCAGAAGAGGGACAAAGCTCACCTTGCGCAGATGCCCCAAAACAATTCCTGGAGCCCATGTGGCCCAATATCAGTGTCATACTATATGTGTTTTTCACACACTGACCCTGGAAAATTGCCGAATCAGAGCATTCAATGCAATCTTTGTCTTGAGTTGCGAGCAATAATCAGAGTTGCAAATGCTAAATAGTGGCAGTGAACTTCACAACAAACAACAGACGGTGAACAATTCCACAAATAAAAAGAGGCCAAGTGCTATCTTCAGGCTGTTTTATAGTTTTATTCCCATTTGAAGTTTAAACATGAAATAAAATGAAATAAATGAAGACATTACATTGAATATTTAATCAAAGTACGTTAGCTTGATAACTAACCACAATAAAAACATCATAGCCGGGCTAATAAAACTAGAACCATTGTTGCTGTAGTTATAATCTTTTAAGCCACAGGCATTTCAACACAAATGGCAACACACAGAGCATACTCAGTGGCATATATTCTTTATCCACTGCAGAAAACAATGACTGCAGCTGACTGAGTCAATTAGATGTGAACGTCTTCATTGTGTTGAATGTACAGCTGTATTATACTGCTACTGGTAGTTAAGGTGCAAACACCAGAAAAAGCACAATGTCAATGGTATTGAAGCATAAAATAATCATTCAAAAGCTGTTTAATTACATACATTCTTTTCAATTATCTTTTTACTTCCTGTTTTGTGCAATACTGTTGCGTTCGTGCTCATTTCACAATGAAAACTCGTACCCTAATCCGTTTCGAGACCCCCAGAATTCAGACAAATGTTTTCTCAAGCATAACAAATGCTTAAAATATGTAACAAATACATGTTACAATTAGATTATTGCACAATAAATGTGAGTTGTGTGTTATATAAAAAATGAAGAATAAAAATGGTCATTTAAATTTTAACTGCCTCCTCATCATTCTTTTGCCCTCTTTAGTTCATATTCGTTGTCATATGTGCTGTACAGTATATGTAATATGTGGAGGTGATTAAAATTTATCCGGTTTCACAAAATTGACTTTCATAATGGCCTGCTCAGGGAAACCCTAACTACATTGTGGCCCCCGACAAAAATGAGTTTGACACCCCTGCTCAAAATCATTTGTAGGTGATTGTGAATTATTTGTCAAGTGAAGTGTACCTTACTGCTTGAGAAAATGCACCGTTTTAACCTAACATTCATGTTTTTGCAAAGCACGAGGAGAATGCAAACTCTCCATCGAAAAGCCCGAGCTGAGCTCTGAACCCCCAACCTCAGAGTTGTGAGGCAGACGTGCTCAATCGCGAATGCGCCGTGCTGACGATATAAAAGACGACATGTATTGAATATGCAGAATAACGCCTTTGATGGTCCTGCCTGGTGCAAAGCGCCGTTTTCTGGAGGTGCAATAATCAATCGCAGCCCTGTGTGCGCACATGCATGCAGAAAGCGGCATCCATTGAAGACGAGGCGAGGGGAGGGATGGAGAGATGTGTGTAGCGTAGTAGTGGATAGTGGCTGGCTTATCAGGACGAACCGTGTGTAGTAGAGAGAAGCTGCTTGCATCCCCATGCTTATTTCTGTCGCCACACCCATGCGTCACACACATATTTTACGACACACGGCAAACACTGAAAGGCGTAGATGGTACACATGAGGATACTTTTTTGAAAATGTTATCAGGTTTCTTGTTTTTTTTTGTAGGTGGAAATATGCCCATGACATGTCTCTCAGTCAGTGCGCATGATTCTGCGGCTCCCCTACAACTCTACTACGGGCACGCTCCAACTCACCTTGAATGGGGCGCACGCCCGTCCAGACCAATCCCCTCGCGGGAGGCCCAACCGGCAGCCAATCAGGTGAGAGAAAGGGGCGGGATTTGCATGGAGGGAGAGAAGGGAGGGCACGAGCGTGGGGGAGGCTGGGCTTTGCGCTTCCTCCCACTCCGGGGCTCTCCGCTCAGACGCTAGTAAAAGGAGAGAGAGAAGGAGGGGGAGAGGAAAAAACGGCTCCCTGTGTGGCGAGACAAGCGCGGCGGCGGCGGTGCAGGTGCAGGTGCTGTGTCTCATCGGGGATGCGGATGGAAGGACGGGGGAGGGAAGAAGGGACGAAGGGAGGCGAACGCGCCGGGGAGGCGACACCGGATGCGAGAAGTCGCTAAAAAAAGAAAGGAGGAGAGAGGAGCGCTAGATAAGGAGGCGCAAGGTCGAATATGAGCCATCGTGGTCGAACGAACGGGGCACTTGGCGTGGCGCTAGCTGGCTGGCAATAGTATGATTTGGTATGTGGCCACTCTGATAGCAAGTATATTCAGCACCAGAGGAACGGCCGCTCAAGGTGAGTCGAAGTGTAATATAATACCTCCCGTTGCATTTTTGCACACCATCTGTACGTGCGTGCTTGCGTGCGTGCGTGCGAGAGAGCGAATGTGCTGCTGCTGTTGCAGCTCCAGATATGCGTTGCTTTTTTTCTTGCACGAGATTGTGTTCCTCGAGGCTTACGCGCGCGCACACACACACACACACAAACACACACACACACATACACGCACGCACACACAAGCAACGGATTGGACTCAGCAATGGACTCTTGAGCAAGATTGATCATGCTTCATTCGTGTAGAACGCGTGCATGTGGGATCATAGCACGGCAGGTCCCATACTCCTATGAGAGGGGTGTGACCGTCTGAGTCCCTCCAAGGATGGAGCAAGTAGCTAAATAATGCATCACATGTCAGATTAATGCACTCTCAGCTTTGACAGGAGCTTGCAATATGCACTTTGGTGGGCTGTCGTGATAGTATAGTGTGTGTTCTACATCCATTGTGCATCATCAAATGCATATCAGACTCTTTTTTTTTTTTAAGTGTGGGCTCCCAGTCATACTCCATGTGCATTGACAGATGCACTCACTTAACCTTGCTTTCCCATTCATGTCCAGACGAGGGAGACACGGGCCAAGCTGTTGCCTGGTAACTGATCCCAGTGACCCCCCCCCACCCCCCCCACGTCCACGCATCCCAGTCGAAACGGCTCTGCTATTGCACACGTCTGGCGTGAAGTCTGATAGCGAGTGGGCTCTGAAAGCGTGGCTGTGTGTGAGTTTTGTGTGAGTGTGTGTGTGTGTGTGTGTTTTGTGTTTGCGAGTCTGCTTAGCTTTGCTGCAGTGAAGGTGACAGACGAGACAAATTCCTCTAAGAGCCACAAGGGCTTTTTTAGACACTCAACTGCAGAGAGTACCAGGCGTTCAGTAGGGCCACACTGGAAACATAAATATGACAAGAGTCATGTTAAATTTCAACTTCAGTCTTGCATGTTGAACAAATGCAAACATTCTTCTTGAAAAGAGGCACATCTTAAAATTTGTCACTCTATTGATCTATCTATGTGAAAAGTATACTATTAAAAATAAATGAAAATATACTTCCCTATGGAAAAAATAACACACTAACCAAAGAAGTGCTTTTTATGCTTTAAATTTAAGTGAGGTGGGGAAACGGTCAAAACTTCCTCTATTGAAAAAGTGTTTCCTTCCAAAATAGCACAACCATCTTAATCAGATAAATTTCATTTGTTTGTTTTCATTTTTTTTCACGGTCCAGGGAAACCTCTTTTTTGCCATGTCAATGACCATAAGGCAGTTGAAATTAGGATTGTAAAATGTGTGTGCCCATGTGGAACTTGCCATATCTTGCTCACGCGAGGAGCAGCCATATAGTCTTTTTTTTCAATTTAAGAGACATGTAAATACTGTTTTATTATTATTTTTGAAGATAACGCTATTTTTTTTCCTTGCAAGAGATGTGACTTTTTATATTAGAATTTTTTCCTCTCTGTAAATTAATTCTTTGTGTGCCCACAATACTCAACATTATTTTAATGGGAGGCCTTTATTTTTGCAGTGGAGCCTCTAAAACAGAACACAGTTTATCCAAATCATTTTTTCCAAAAGGAAATAATCATAAAGTGATTGCCCATTCTCAAACTGTCCCCAACGTAGAATATTTTGCCCTTGTACAGACAATGTTTTAGTCGTATTTCACATTAAATCTATGGAAATGCGAAGATAAATTTATGATTGCATACTAAAATGAAAAGATAGTAAGCCTCCTAATTTTTTTGACGTCTTAAAATTGTGGTCTTTTTTTTTAGAAAGCTTTGGTCATTGTCAGACTATCCATACACAATTTTGTATATTTAGCTCACATTTATTTTGTAAAAAAAAAAAAAGTATGTGCTTAATGAAACCCTATGATACTCTCCAAAGTGAAGCAAAGCTCAAAGATAACTTTTCCCCCTGAAATGTGATCTTCTTGTTGTGAATTCTGGGGGCCAGAAAGTGGAGATGCTGTGACAAGTTTGGTGGCAGATTCATGTTGTCTGTAAATCAAAACTGCCAAGACAGTAAATGGGTCAAGTTTAGCTGGGATTATTATTTTTCTGTGATGCGGGTGGCTGATGAGATGGTGCCAGAACGTGGAAGGTGATGTCAGTGACCTTCCTCCCATTCAGATTCACAAGATCTGAATGGGAAAATGCAAAGTTGGGACAATTACTATTTGGGCAGGGAATCAAGCAGTGCAAATTTAGTGAGAAGCATCACAGTCCTACCAACTGTGATGTATGTTCACGTGAACATTCTGACATGGTGTGTTGTGCAAACTGGCAAACGATAGCCTGGTTTAAGCCTCAGGACAAGTCGACTGCTGAGCATCTGCGCTTTTTTTTTCTTTTCCGCTCTCTCACTCACCCCGTCTGTTTCGCACGCTTCTGTGCATTCACTTGAGTATGCAGCACATCCAGATTTATTGGAGAAGAACTGTCTCGCAATGCCGTTGACACTCACCCTTATGGTAGAGTTCTAGCAACGATTCTTACTTTACCATTATTAGAAGTAGATTTGGATTATCTATCTATCTATCTATCTATCTATCTATCTATCTATCTATCTATCTATCTATCTATCTATCTATCTATCTATCTATCTATCTATCTATCTATCTATCTATCTATCTATCTATCTATCTATCTATCTATCTATCTATCTATCTATCTATCTATCTATCTATCTATCTATCTATCTATCTATCTATCTATCTATCTATCTATCTGTCTATCTATCTATCTATCTATCTATCTATCTATCTATCTATCTATCTATCTATCTATCTATCTATCTGTCTGTCTGTCTGTCTGTCTGTCTGTCTGTCTGTCTGTCTGTCTGTCTGTCTGTCTGTCTGTCTGTCTGTCTGTCTGTCTGTCTGTCTGTCTGTCTGTCTGTCTATCTAAAACCTTTAACTGATTAGAAAGTTAAATGTTTTAAAAGTTAAAGTATAATGAATAAAATATTTTTTGTGGGGCTCCCAAGGAGAATTTCTGACTGTTAACAAAATGTTGTATTTGTTTAATTTTGCAACCAAGAGTAAAAGTCGACTAAGATTGTCAGATTATTGTTAAATTGTTGTCGAGTTGTGTGCGGGGGTTGAGTGGGTTCGTGTCATTATATTTGTTTTTTGAGACGTGTTAAAAAAAATCTGAAAAAATCAAATACAATTCCATTTTAAAAAGCTAAAATCGGCCATTTAAAAAGTCCAGCTGGAATTTTTGGGTTTTGAGTGTCATTCTTTTAAAGAAGCCTTGTGATTATAGTTGTAGTTTGAAGTGTTATTCAACTGTGCTCCATCATATTAAGGCTTGAGCCAAGCTATTCAAATTTTTCCATTGGTGACCTTTTAGTGCAAGTGTCAAACATAAATGCCTTGAGAAAAGAGTGCCCCGACTTAGATACTAGCCTTCCTTTGTCCGATATTTTTGCTTTGATTTGCGAGCACACATTTGCAATATGAAGACTGAGTGGTGGCAGTGAACTCGACTCACTTCACAACAAGGAGCAGTTTGGCAGTTGTGAACAATTCTTCGAAAAGGAAACTTCAAGCAGTTTAATGGCACTCCCATTTGACGCTTACTTGACATGTCATAAGCTTAAAGCATGTTGATTTCATCAATACATCTGCGCACTGCCTTCAAAGCAGCAGAAAATTGCTTCCTCTGGTGTGTGTGTGTGTGTGTGTGTGTGTGGGTGTGTGTGGGTGTGTGTTTTGTGTGTGTGTGTGTGTGTGTGGGTGTGTGTAATGTGACAACAAGAAATTCATTGCACCATACTCTCTCAAATTTAGCCATGCCATGTCGAATCGAATCACTGATTCAAATGTAAAAAGAACTGTCCTTGAATCATAGTATCCCAGATACGTATCGCATCGTCTTTTATTGGAGAGATGTCGTATATATGCTTTTGTTCCTTAACTTAATTTCAAATCTATTGACGGTGTTCTCCTGCAAAGACTGCGAAAGGGCCACAAAAATAGGGTGGGCAGGAACAATCAGCCTCGGTCACAGAAGTCTATCCTACAATCCATCTTCCGAACCGCTTTATCCTCACTAAGGTCGCGGGGGCTGCTGGAGCCTATCCCACCTGTCTACGGGCAGTAGGCGGGGGACACCCTGAACCGCTTGCCAGCCAATCGTTAGGGCACACAGAGACGAACAACAACCCGCGCTCACACTCACATCCTAGGGACAATTTGGGGTGTTCAACCAGCCTGCCACGCATGTTTTTGTAATGTGGGAGGAAACCGGAGTACCCGGAAAAAACCCACGCAAGCACAGGGAGAACATGCAAACTCCACAAAGGAAGGGCGGAGCTGGAATCGTAACCGGTACCTCTGCACTGTAAAGTCCACGTGCTAATCACTAGACTACCGCGCCGCCCAGTCACAGAAGTTTCTTTTTCAATTCATTTATTATTATTTGCTGCGGACTTAGGGGGTGGGGTTGTCTAGCATATGGTCTGGGAGAATGGAGGTCATTTCAACAAAGTCAACAGTGATTTGGCAACCAATCAAGGTGAAGCCGGAGCCACACCGTAAGCGGTAATTAAGTGACAGTGGCAGAATGTTGCTGTTTGAAGGGGACTATTTTCAGCTTTGTGTTCTTGTTTGACAGCATGCGGAAATCCCATGTGAACTGCGACTTGGCGATAGGGCTCTTGAAAAAAAAACAAACATTCATATGTCGTCAGCTTTTATTTGGGTAGGTGGTGAGACTTTCAATCACGTTTTCAAATGCGTCCCCGGAGATTTGAGATTGGGTTTTAGACAGATCGATAGCTTTGACTTCTGTTATTTCTGTCTGTGACATTGTGTAAGTCTGGATTTGGTGCAATGATGCTTTTATTTATGCTGATACTGCTCATTACATCTGACATGTTACTGAAGAAAACCCTTTGTGAGTTTCATTCGTTGTGTGACCATGAGTTTTCTCAGTCAAAATGAATTGATTTCATCATGAAATAAAATGTAAAGAAGTCAACAAGGATGATGAAGTTCAGTTTCCAAAATGTTCTGTAGGTATTCACGGGTTGAATGCCTTTAACTCATTCACAGCCGTGGACATTTATTTTGTTCACTGGAATCTAAGAGTTTACTGCTACCAACAAATAGATTCACATTATTAGTCAATTTTTTAATAAGTAAGTGTGGAAGAGTGTCTCATCCAACATGTGTGAAATTCAGGTTTTTCAACCACTGAAATAACGAACAGACCCCTGTAGAGTCGCATCACTTTGGATTTGATATCAGCATAGCCTTTGAGTTGAAGATAGACATTAGATGTTGAATCTCGGCTTGTCACAAGATGTCAATTTTCATTAGCGAATGTGTTCACTGTACGTACTATTGCTTTACTGTCCTTAATAACTCAATGCACCTTACAGGAATTTCAAAAATCTGCTTCAGAGCATCACCCCAAATGTTTTTAAAATTCCACCCCCAAAGTCAGTTTTACTTGGCAGCATGAAATTTGGTCGTCATTTCCTCTCACTTCAATTCCAGCTAAAAAACAGATAACATGAACTCAATCATTTTCCATAAGAAAGGAGCAGAGTAGAAGGCGTGTGTGTGTGTGTATGTGTGTGTGTGTGTGTATGTGTATAGAGTATGAATGCATGAAGGGGCTAAAAATATGCATGCATATATGCATACACATGTATGTTTATGTATGTACAGTATGCATATATATTTGCACATTATCTGTATAAAAAAAAAAGATAACCCTAAAACATTTTGATTAATGTCTTTGCCATTTGCCTTTGGTGAAAGGGAGAAAGGGGGAAATATACATCCCTCTATTGAACCGCTTTGGGAAAAAAAATTATATATACTGTATATAAAATGTGTTTATTTTATTTGTTTTAAGACCATATCGCTAAATCCTAATCAGTTAAACCAAACTTTAGTTTTTGTTGAAACTTTGCCTTCACAGAATCCCCAATGTCGATAAATTTGAAACGGACAGCAGGATTCAGATGCTATCTTCGGCCATGTATGTCATGTTATTAAACTTACTAACTTTAATTCAGAAGTGCCTTGTCATGTGCACTTGGGAGCCGCAATGTGTTGCTTCTCCCTTTGTGCCTTTATCAAGCCATGGATGGCCATCTTTTTCTTTCTTTTTCTGCACCGGAGTTTTTGCGCAGGTGTCAGCACATCCACAGCATCCCTGACTGAGCATGCCGCATCAGAGCACGCAGCAATTAAAAGAGGGCGAAATAATAAAGACAGCTATCTGGACTGGCCGTGAAGCAGCAAACACGACTGGTGGGCGAGGCCCCTTGTGTTGTTAAGTGTTAAACTTGACGCAACCCCCTTTCACTCCATCCACTATTTTAAAAAATTGTAGTAACAGTTTTGGACGTCCATGGCAATTTTCCAGCCACATTTGTCAGTTGTCTTCAGTCTCTGCCTACTGTGCGTACCACCACCCACTTTCCCAGTTCCAACAGTTTTTAACCCCCCCACCCCCCCCACCCCACCCCGCACCACACCCCACTCCCAAATCAAATTATTCAGAGATCTATTGTCACCATATAGTAGATTTCTTTAAACTTTTAAAACCATGCATCACCCTCACCAACGAGAAATGGCACACCCCCTCCCATCTGCATACTATGGTCACCTTAAGCTGCCTGTCTCAGAATTTGTAAGCCTAGCACATTCTCCAACATCCCATCAGCAGAAAAAAAAACACCCCTTAAAAACACAAATAGCCGCTTTTGTGGAGAGTAGGGGTGTAGCAAAAAAAATATATTTGAATCGTAAAATGGCTTTGGATTTGTCGGGATATGCATCAACTCGTCTTTTATTGGAGGGATGCACACACGTCGTGGACAGCCGTGGTCATCTCGCAGCAAACTTCTAAAAACTTTCAAGCCGCTCACATGCTTCACTATCCCTACCGAGTAAAAAACGTTAAAGGCAGCCTTCTGAATACATCTTATAAATAATATCGCAAGAGTTATTTTAAACACTGTCTTGTTGAATTGTAACATACACAAACACAAGGCTTTCTGCGACGCTATTAGCCCCTTCATGCATTCACACACACACACATTCCCTGATGTGACCTTCAGCAATGCAGCCTGGCATTCAATTACCTCTCTGTCAGTGGCCCATCCAGTCCGGTGGCTGCACGCCCTTGAGAGGCTTTCTGCAGCCATTTGGTCCAGGGATCCTACTGTACGTGCCGTTACATTCTCCTCAAAGTAAGCTTGTAGACAATCATCCCCCTTTGTAGCTTTGTGCTGCTTTATAAAGTGAGGCGGGATTGACAGTGAGCATATGATAAACATCCAGCCACTTCATGCTTTGTCCTCGTCTCATATTTTGTTAAAATTGTGAATTTCACCACTTAAAATGTCAATGTTTCACCATTTATCTACTGTCTAACAACATGCTTTGGTTGACTCAATTGTAGCCCAGAATGTGCTTTCTGAGAGTATTAAGTGAAGTAGTCAGTGGGAGGATTTTTGTGCTGTTTGCATGCATTTGAAAACGAATTGAAATCTGCGGTGGTATTAATCTCACGTGCCCTGCCATCATTCTGAGCAGATTGAGCAACAAGATTGGCATGTTGTTATGGACAGCTGCCTTCTGATGGGCCTTGAACAGAAGTTTCATTCATTTGTTTATGTTTAACCTATTTCCAGCCCTTTACATGTTTTGAGTAAGATTTCAAGTATCATTAAGTTAAAAATTATCTACATTTTAACAAGTTGACTGAATACTAAAACAAAAATAAAGTAAAATTACTCGGCCTTTGAAAAAGCCTGGTAGATGAAGAGGAGCCTCAAGGCCAGCAGAAATGGCTGGTCCTGTTAATGGCAAGCGTATTTGGTCATTTCAAGCTCGTAATTAGTTTTACTTTTAGCCATATGCTAATTATGATTACACAATTATTAGCCTGGGAACTCTTCACAAGATCAAAAAATAACGTCAAGCCAGGAACCAGAATTCTCCTGAATATCAGCTGCAGAAATCCATGGATTGTTATTTTTCTCCCCCCTCTCATTCAGTAGTGGATTTGAGTTTGTGCTTGATGTCAAGTGACTCTACTTAGCGAATGCAAAAAATATGGCCAGAGTGAAGTTGCAGAGGAAATCTGAATAAGTCGGTACGGCCATGAATTCAAAAGCCTCTTTTGGCCCGTCACTCGAAGCAACGGTTAAAAAAAAACTGTTTAATGTCATTGCTTTGCATTTCAAAACCACCCGGGCCAAATATGCTCTGCCCTCAAAAGACACCACTTTTGTGTGTTCGGCTTTTATCAGCATGCACTGTTGTGTACATCTATATATTTCAAAAGGGAATCTACCAAGCCTTTCAGCAGTTTAGACTTTGGACTATGATATATTGCAGTCAACAGAAGGAAGCATACTGTTGTTTAAGAAATGGTAAAATACATCCACCTTTAAGTGTCACTCACGTGGATTTTGTTAAACAGGATATTAAAGTTGCAGCCACCAGTGATTCATGTACCCCAACACAAGGAAACTAGCTAGCTGGCTATCATCATTGGAACGGAATACCGACGTCCCACTCAGTGCTTCTAAACGTGTCTGTTTGTTTGTCCATTTTCCCTTCATCCGACAACTTTTAAATCCTTCCTTGTGATAACTGAGCACTTTAAGCTAACGTTGCTAGCTTGTTGCTGTTATTGAATTGTATTCTGTTCATGGCTACCAAAATCCCAGCCTCTAAAACTGTTTTTGTTTGGATGAAAAGTGCAAGGAGTTGATTTTTAAATGGATTTTATGGATTGGGTCATCTTTAAAATGTTTGGGCTAAAATAAGTGTCGGTAGAATACAATTGGGGATTTACAGATTTAACAGTGATATTAAGTGTTGGTAACTCACTAGGTGAATATTTGGACGTGGTAATACACTGTAGCTTTATTTATATCTCTCTTTTGGCCAAGAGGCACAATAGCAAAGCAGATTCCATCATATGAGTCTGAAAAAATATATAATTTGATTTAATCTTCATCTTTCTCAGAGCAGAATCTGCACCGGCTGAAACAGCCAAAGTGGATTAACTCTGTCAGGATAATGCCGATTAAAATGATAAACACACTCACTAAGTGATCCATATGGCCGTTCAGAGATGGAGTCCAAGCTTTGGTTTGTAGTGGAAAGCAGGTGGAGAAAACATCTGGGCTTTGTTTCCAATTTGTCAAAAACAATCCTGCAGGTCATTGTAGTATAGTCTCATTGTCCTAAGGACAGTTTTTGGTAACCATTTTCCAATTTCTTTCCACTATTCCTTTTCACATAGTTTCCATTCTGCCTGTTACCAGGGGCGGTTCTGGATCAATTTCACTGAGGGGGCCGGGCTGGGGCCAGGGGTTTTGATGTGGGGGGGGGGGGGGGGGGCACATTCAACCCAGGGCTAAAAAGACGGATTCGAAATCTTATTTGACTTTTTATTTCTTCAAACTTTGTACAACTTCAAAATTGTAATCATAACATTACAGTGATGAGAAAAAACGTATTAGGAAGGCTAAAATGTCTGCAAGCTTAACAATACCCCGTGTCCATCTGTTGAGAATATTCAAGCCAGGGGATGATATGGTACCAGCCTGCCTGGGACAAAAATTGCAAATACACTGAAGCTAGATGTTTTACATGCATATAATTATCCAAATTTTAAAAGACAATGTCTTATATATTGATCCTGTTAAATAAAAATTAAAATAAAAAGGAGACTAAAAAAGTTAAGCACACACACACACACACACACACACACACACACGTCGTGGTAATTTCCTTCTCTGCGGACTGCTTCTCATTTTCTCGCTCATTTTTAAGTGGTGCACCGAACTAAAGGGTCCGACGAGAATGTTAAATCACGCACTTTGGTTCCACCTTTCGTGTCGGCGACTCGGCGCGACTGCGTAATCTACGCTCGGAGGGGGGGGGGGCACAGGGGGGGCCAGAATCAGTGCTTTAGGGGCATTGGCCCCCGTTGCCCCCCCCCCCCCCCCCCCAACCGCCACTGCCTGTTACACATCTTATTCTACCTCTGAAGTTGGGCAACTTGCATTTTCATTATACATTTTACACCATACAATACAATACAATACAACACATGCTGATTTATATAGCGCTTTCACAACAGCGGCAGCTGTAACAAAGCGCTTAACAAAACAGTTAACATAAAGTAAAATAATAAACACAACACATAACAAAACACGGACAGTCGTGCAGTCCGAACCACTTTTCTATCCCACGCTTTGTTGTTTAAAGCAGTTTGAGATGAAAGAGGAGAGAATCAAAGTGTCCTTTAACCAGTGGATCAGAGACGTCATGCTCAAAATGTGCACACGTCGGCTACAAGCTAAGTTTCAAAGTCAACAAGAAGCTGTAGCATCCATTGAGGAAAAAAGAGATCGGTTCACTTCTCCTGTCCCATGGAAATCCATTTCAATTCCAAGCGGCGACTCACGGTTCCAAATGCGCATCGGCGCTCTGCGCCAACGCTCCTCTCTCCTCATCCTCAACTTCAGCAGCCATCCATCCAGCCGCACCAACGCCGACTGTCCAACAGCGCCGACATAGCCACTGAACAAAACGGGGTTGTGAAAAATGCTGCCCATTACAGGCGCAAAAACACAAGCGCCCCAGGTCTGTCCAGCACCGACAGTCAATGGCGCCGACATTCCTCCCAATCAAAGTCTGTGCTGGTACAGGCGTGGTGCCGAGAAGGCGCAACCACCAAGCACAGATACTTCTCCTTTGACGAATGTCGTGGCCAAAAAGTGCTGAAAACAGTCCATATCAGGTCCACACGATGAAACAACAAACAACATGTGACAAAACAAAAGACAAAAACACCAAAAAAGCAAGGCCCTTGAAGAGCACTTGCCGAAGGCTGCCTACTCGGGCGCCATCTTGGGAAAAAAAATGGTTTCAAACAAGAGTTAAGGTTGTAAATGATGGTTTTAAGAGTAGTTCAGGGTCCCCAAATGAGTTAGCATTTTGCAGGTAGGTTAGAAACCAAGGTTAGGGTTTAAAATGAAGGCTCGAAGCCAGGTTTAATCTTTTAAATTAAGGTTTCAAGACTAAATTAGGGTTGGAAACAAGGGTTAGGTTTGAAACCAAGGCCATGGTTTCAAACTAGGGTTTCATGTCTGGATTAGAGTGTTAAAATAGTGTTTGTAGCCAACGTTTGCAGTGAGAATGAGTGATTCAGTCTGTAACGCCCATGTGTCTGTAATGACCATACTTAATCCACTTAATCCTTTACGTCAAAATGAATAGATTGATGGGTTGGATTATTCTGCTAATGAATTACCATTTTGTTCTTTGGGAGTGAAATATCAGTGCTTGATTGTGTGGTCAGAGGGGCTGGCAAACTGGAGAAAATCCATTCGTGGAGTGAACGTTTTGCTGAGACAGGTAGGCCGCGGTCAGGCCCCGTGGCAGTCATCTCAGATCAATGGAAGCTTTCGGCAGCTGTATGGCACTGTCCACTAAACTCTGTGCGTCTTTATTGTCGGTGCGCAATAAAGAGAATGAGGTTTTAATGCATTGGAGTCAATTTGTTGATGGAACCACCTAATTACATCCTCAGGTGTCCACGGAGTGAGAGAGGAGCCTCGGTTTGTGACGGCGCGCGCTGGAGAGAGCGTGATCCTGGGGTGCGACGTGTCCCCTCCCCTGGATGGCCAGCAGCCCCCCTACGTGGTGGAGTGGTTCAAGTTCGGAGTGCCTATTCCTTTCTTCATCAACTTCCGCTTCTACCCTCCCCATGTGGACCCAGAGTACACTGGTGAGCACAGACAGCAGAAGTAGCCATTCTTTGCCACGACACGCTTCATAAGACAAATACAAGGGAAGACACGGCAACTTTATTTCCGACACAAGGCAGCTGAATGTGCTTTACACAACCCAGAGCACAACACAATGAAATCATTTGGAAGCACAGCAACTGAAGACATTTGCAAAACAGTGAGAACAAGAAGTAACTTATTGAAATTAAGAAAAAAACCATACATTGATAACTTTTCAATTCATTTACAAAGAATCGATTTGACGGCATTTACAAGCAAAGTAAAGATATAAACTTTTTGTTCAACGGCTTTCCAGCCTGTGTTGGGATTTTGAATGAAGGTCAGAGTTTAAAGTTCATATTTTGGAGGGAAGATTTCAAACAATAGGGTTTCGCACACACACACACGCACACGCACATACACATACACACACAAAAGTCTCCTATCAGAAATAGCGGTGACACAAATGAATGACTGTGTCGCCGAGTGATTGATCTATGACTCGCGCGGTTGAGTGAAAGTGAAAGCTGCGTCTATTTGAGATGCATTACATGCCGCATGAATCACTTCATAACCTTAAAAAAAATCCTCCTGTGCTGATTTCGTCAATATGTCTGCACACTGCCTTCAACGCAGCAGGAAATTGCTTCCTCTGATGTTGTGTGTGTGTGTGTGTGTGTGTGTGTGTGTGTGTGTGTGTGTGTGCGTGTGTGTGTGTGTGTGTGTGTGTGAGAGAGAGAGAGAGAGACAAGATGGCGAACTGTCAGAATGGGGTCACGTTTATCCCCTCCCGTTGGTTCGTCTTTACCGCGCCACAAACCTCACCCTGGGCTGTTAATATATTGTCAAAGTCACAGCATGACTGCAGTTCAAGTCCTGAATTTGAAAATGACGACGCATTGACAACAATTTCTCATTTGTTTGTTTATTTGTTTTTAAAGGGGTTCCCTCTCGTGTAATGGGGATCCTACGGGAGTCATTGTTATTGTTGACTTGGTTTCGCGCAATGAGGAAAGAGGCCCCTTCAAAGCGCGTCATGTTGGCTCTGCAAGAAAAGCAACATGAACGCCACCATCTCTGTAAAGAACATTTAAGGTTTCAAACAAGGGTTAAGGTTCCAAATTAGTGTTTGAAGCAAGATTTGGGGTTCAAACAAAGGTTAAGGTTTCAAGTAGGGGTTTAATGTTGCCGATTTTTATCCTGATCACATGAGCGAGGTTGGTGTTAAAACAATGAGTGGGGTTTCAAAATGGGATTGGAAGCCAAGTATTGGGTTTGGTATTCGAGTTTCAAAACAAGGTTTTGGTTCAAAATAGGGTTTGGAGCTAGAATTAAGGTTTCAAAATGGGGTTTGAAAATAAGCCAGGGTTAGGGTTTTTATGTTAGGCCTTCTAATTAGGCTTTTATACTAGGTTTATGTTTTTTGAAATAGGGTTAGAAGGGTTAGGTTTTCAAATTAAGCACTTCCGTCCCCTTTTCCAGTCAGGAAAAACAACAGTAGCAAGTGCAATTATCTCAATTCATCGACCATTTGAACTCAGTTGTTAACCAAAACAGCAACACATATCGAGGCATGTAAACAGCCACTTAATTGTGGCATTTAAGCAGTCCACATGTTGTGTGTTCATCAGCTGTATACATTCTCAAGGTCACCGAACTTTGGATGCAAATCATCCATAATGAAAAGATCTCTTCTTGCTAAACGATAGACTTTGCATACCCCCTCGCAGACTATATTATCTCCCCTTCATTACCGCGTGTGGTTTTCCCGCGGCTATATGGAAATTACAGCATTTAACGACATCTATTTTTGTGCCAACTCAAAGCAAAAACTCCATCAATAATTCAGCCACGCAGCTTGTGAGATTTTTAGCGTCTGATTCTCAGGCTCTGGGCCAAGCTGCTGGCGTGAGAAGATCATATATCTTTCAACAACAGATCCCTGGCGTTTGGAGTGATGTGTGCAGGGTAAGTCATGGCCTGAAGATGCAAAATAATGTTTTGAAGCAGGACTGACGATTATTTGCGTAAACAAACAAGGGAATGTGGAAGAGCCCACTTTAAAGTGATTTTTCCTTTTTCTCTGTGAACGGTATTCTGTGGTCACTTGATCTAAGGATAAGATTCTTGTCCTGGGTTTAGATTCCATATGATTCCTCTTTTAAATCATTTGTCCTGTTTTTCTTTGGAAATGTTCACACAGTGGCCCATATGACTAGGAACCTGGCCATTAATGATAAGATAAGAAAACCTTTATTAGTCTCGCAATGGAAAAATTCCTAATTCATAGCAATGTAATAATGAGCAGTAATGGCTCATCGGTCAAACTAAAATGTCAGACTGTCTTTTCATGGGTTCTTCAGACTTGTTTATGCGTCTACTCATGATAGACATGCAAACGCAAAAATTGGCTTTGTGGGCTGAATTTTCAGTTTTGTGTGTCATAGTAACCACAGGCAATGACAAAAACACATTCTTTGCAATTTAAGTTCATTTTTGGAGGTACGTTTTGATGAACGTGAAGCCTCCCAAAATGTTGGTTTATCTGGCCTAAAATCACGATCAAGATGCATTGCGACTCACTTGATCTTCAAAAAAGTAAAGCCACAGATAGAGTTGTGACATCATATGCATAAAGAAAAAAAAGACAAAAGACACTACCCATCCTGATTCGGCCCTCATTGGCCAGCCCAAAAATAGACCTGACTTCTTTCAAACAAACAGCCTTTCTTTTCATGCAGGACTGCAGTCACTGCGCTCCCCTCGTCCCCGTGACTCCATCGATTTGCTGTTAACATCAACAACAACAAAAAATCCACCCAGGTGACGGCGGCGATCCTGCGGTCAACTCATCTGCGCGTCACTTGAAGTATAATTCCGCAAAAGCACATCGGCAGCCTCGACTCCAAGGAACAATAAACGGATCATATATTCTACATCAGAGTTTGCAAAGATGCTCTATTTCAGGACACTTTTCAGGCCCGGCAGAAGCGAATGTTTTAGTCTGTTGGGCTGTCAAAGACCTCCGCATAAGCACCGGGCCCGAAGCTGCTAGACAGACAGCCGAGAGGCAGTGGATTTGGGCAGCCTCACATTCCTCAACTTCTTCCCTTGTGATTTGCTCCTGTTTGAATTCCAATTTATCTTGAACTGTGAAGAAGGAAAGGGGGGGTGGGGGGGGGGAGTGACAGACTGTGAAACATATGTCTTCTTTGAGATGGAAGGCCGGACTTTGAGATGGATACTTTTGAATCAGCTTAAATTGTGGCCTCTAGGAATTACCTGCGAAGCAGCTGCCCTGTTTTCCAGCAATTTAGCCAACATCATGCTTATTTGAGCTGGGAAATAAACTTATTTGCACTTTATGCTGAGACTTCAGAGGCCGTCACAAGCCTGTGTGGACTCCGATGACTGTGTGCTAAAACTAGACTACACCCTTGACTGGGCAGTAGTCATCCGCAGGCTGGTCTTGCTGACTGTGGCCAAAAGGCAGACTACACCCTTAAATGGTTGCCGGCAGTCAGTCTTTTTCTAGCTAACTGTGGGTGAAAGGCAGACTAACCCTGGACTGGTCTCTAATCACCCACAATCACTAAGCAGCAATCGATCCCACCTGACTGCACAAGAGTCATCCCTGTGAACCGTGACATAGCCAATGACCTAGTCCATGAACATGTATGATTTCCTTACAACTTTTGCCTTGCGTTTCCCATGCGTCCGCAGGTCGAGCCTCTCTGCATGGGAAGGCCTCCCTGCAGATCGAGCCGGTGCGCTCGGAGGACCAGGGCTGGTACGAGTGCCGGGTCCTGATGCTGGAGCAACAGTACGACACCTTCCACAACGGCAGCTGGGTGCACCTCACGGTCAACGGTGAGTCTTCCAGCATCATTCGGCCTACTCTCTCCACTGGGCCATTCGTGTTAGCTGGTAACGCACAAACTAACCATCCACATCAACATTACATACTGCGCTTCTTTTCGTACATACGTGACGGTTCATTCATTCATTCATTCATTCATTCATTCATTCATTCATTCATTCATTCATTCATTCATTCATCATTCATTCATTCATTCATCTTCCTAACCGCTTGATCCTCACTAGGGTCGCGGGGGGTGCTGGAGCTTATCCCAGCTGTCTCCGGGCAGTAGGTGGGGGACACCCTGAATCGGTTGCCAGCCAATCGCAGGGCACACAGAGACGAACAACAATTATTTCTTTGCTAGGGGTAATCTGCAAATTTTAATACATTCTCCTCCTCAGCTATCATTAAAGTTGAGAGAGGTATCTAAATCATGGGTATGAATATAACAGTGGTTCACTCATTTTTTTAGACTTCAATACTAAAATGTTTCATAAAATATTTTACATTTCCCAATTACAATGAGGCCGGCCCAGTGGTCGACTGGTTAGCATGTCGGCCTCACAATGCATAGTTGCAGGGTTCGATTACGACTCTGGCCTTTCTGTGTAGAGTTTGCATGTTCTCCGGGTTTTCCGCCCTCCTCCCACATTCCAAAAGCATCCATGACAGGCAAATGGAACACTCACACTTGTCCCTAGGTGTGAGTGTGGGCACGGATGGTTGTTCGTCTGTGTCCCCTGCGATTTGCTGGCAAACATTCAGGGTGTCCCCTGCCTACTGCTCAAAGATAGCTGGGATAGGCTACAGCACACCCCACGACCCTTGTGAGGATAAGCAGATCAGAAAATGGATGGATGGCTGGATGGATGTTACAATGAGAATGAATACTTCTACCACTACTACTACAAATACAAGGCTTTACATGAGCAGGATTTTGGAAATGATCTGCAAGTTAAAAAAAGCTATATACTAATAAGGGATCCAATCAGAAGATGGACTATCCAATCTGAAAAAAAAATGTTTTGCACTTTTGATTTGATTTTTGCTCCTTTTAAAAGCATCCGGTCTTTATAAAATGTGCAAAAGATCCCGATGATGTCCGTTTTCCCGAGACCAATTCGAGCAAGCTTCCGTTATTGATTGTGGTTTGTTTAAGGCAGTTATGAGACGTCGTCTGCGAGCTATCCAAGTGATGTGTGGGGAAAATAACTGCACTATGCAGCACTTTTACTCAAGTGCGGAAAGTTGTTCATATTTTACACATACTTTCACAGGTCTATCAACCGCCTGTGTCATTCACACGTGTATTTCTGGTGTGTGAAATGTGATTATGCATATGTTTTACAGAAGCTTGCAGAGCTCCCCATTGAATAATGATGACAAGTTGTCGCATGTGGAATAGTGTACTGTAGAGTGGCGGCCCCCCAACCTTTTTTCCCCTACGGACAGGTTTAATGTCGGACAATATTTTCACCATGCATGAAAACTGTGGTAATTTCTAAACATGTCAACAAGAATCATGACACGAGTCACGTCCTATGTGGCTGCAACACTCACTGGTCGCTATGGAAATGTTTAAACATGCCTTCAAAATAAGATACACCACAAATACAAAGTGCATGAAAAATACGACTCACTATCGCCGCATACTATGCAGAGTGGGCTTGGTACGTGGGAATCTCTCGTTGAGATCAATCTGTATTTTAAGTATATGATACTGTCTATTAAATGCAGCCTTATTTTTCTTGAAAGTCGTAGGCTCCTCTTCTTTCTCCTGTTCCTCTTCCCAAAATAAACTTTGCAAAGACCCTTTTTACTCATTTTGCTAGCTCGTGGTTTTCATTTTAACCTAGCACGTGACCGAGAAGCGCACCTGGCCTGCGTCAAGAGTGACATACTATAGACGGATGTACCAGAGAATCCAGTCATTTTCAAAATAAAACATCTTTCATATTCCGAAATTAATAAAACGGAAGTAATGTGAGTTATTTATTCTTTCTGTGCGACCCGGTACCAAATGACCCATGGACTAGTACCGGTCCGTGGCCCAGGGATTGGGTACCACTGCCGCAGAGGACCATTTATAAAGCCCACAACCCTGCATAATCACGCCATAGTAAAACACGCTGATGTTTTTTTTTTTCTATGGCGTCGGGATGCTTCACAGGAATGGCGCCTGTTTCTGTGTGAGCCTCGGTCCCGCGTGGGGAGTGAATAGGTCAGACTGTTGCGCCCGGCGTCACCTGCGAGCTTTTATGAATGTCTTGTTATTGTAGGGGCCTACTGCACCTCTGTCGCTTTGCCTCATCAGTATTCACGCTCAATATCCTGTTTCAGAGATCTTCATTCTTGTCAGGCCTTTCAACAGCAACTAATAATATCCGTAATAATGTCATCTACAGACTTTTCGTTGTGTGGATGCTGGGAATCTAACATTGACAAGTCATTGTTTTTCATTGTTCTTTGTGTGTGAAAGCAGAGTTGCAAGACAAAAGGAACCCACACTGAGGTCGACCCTAGTTTGGTCGGATTTGTGGATTTTGCATATTTCCCCCATGCTTGGGTGGGTTTTTCCAAAATCATGTTAAGCTCATTGAAGATTCTAAATTGGCCATAGGTCTTAATGTGAGTGAGGATGGTTGTTGGTCAGTATGTTTAAAAAATGGCCTTGATAAAGCCAAAAGGAGCATTTTTTTAATGTATTGTATTCAGTATATTATACCGGTCAACTGCCAATTTTAATCAGATACTGTATTTATGAGTCCGTATTTTTGATGCTGATTTAAAAATTTTTTTTATAACACATCAATCTTTTCAATGTTTTCATTTCTTTTTTTGAAGTTTGACCTATGATACACGATAAAGGTTTTACCATGTGTTTAAATTTATAGCTATAACATTTCAGGAAAAAAAAAAATTCCACCATACTGAACCTAACCCTTAATTCATAAATCTTACTCTGATCAGAACATTTAGGGGAAAAAAATGTTGATTAGTGTCACTGAAAAAAGCGCTAGTGTTGAAAACTGCTGTACTCGTAGAAATTGAGTATGTCTTTACCTATGGTGCTAGGTCAAATCTTGAACCTAGTGCACCGGGTATACTGTATGTAACCCAGGATTGACAATGTCCCTTTTTGGACCCCCCCAAAAAATACATTGTTTAATAACACTGAGTATTTTCTGCCATCTACTCTAAATGTTATATAACAAAATGATGAAATGATTGTTAATTTTCTCGAGAATTGATTCGTCAATTTTATTCAGTCTCCTTTTCTCAGTCCGAACTCTTGGCATACGACTGCCATTAGAAAGGCAACAGGGCAGCAGCAATGCCATGGCATTGCCTCAAAGCACTACAAGTCCAGTTGGGTTCGCTCTGAAGACCCCTGAAAGAAAATATTACAATGCTAGTGTCGATTCAGAGTGCGCACATCAAACAAGTGGCGAGTGGAAGTGATGTTAGGCAAGCAGGTGCTGTCCTCGTGTGCATAGCCGTTTGCTTTTTTTGCCTGTTTACACACACACACACACGTACACGTGCACGTGCACCTCCTTTGGAGTTCCTGTTCGGTGGCCTTCGCTTCCTGCCAAGCGGACGGCACATTAGTGCCCACTCAGTGGCAGGTGTCAGATGGCGAGGCCTTGTGCCCGAAAAAGGACAGTGAGGGCAGTCTCCCTCCGGTCTGCCTCCCTCCGCCTCTTCCTCTTCGTCTTCCTCCTGTCTAGTCTGCCTGGTGCTTCCCTTCACTGTGCTTTTCACGCATCACTCAGCTTTGCAGACATCAAGACAGCACTCAACATCAGAAAGAAAAAAAACTGTGTCATGGGCATTGACTGCCATTTTGATCCTAATGGGCAAGATGCAGGCTTATTAGCATATCCTTATTAGGAGTGGAATGAATTTATTTGATCAACCATGGGAATCATTAATGCAGAGGTACCTTGACTTACATGTTAATTTCCTTCTGTGATCATGCATGAAGCTTAAATCCAATATATCGCAAATCACCTTTCCCCATTGAAACGAATAGAAAAATAATTAATCTGTTCCAGCCCCTTACAGAAAATGCCATGTGTTTTAATGAGATAAATAGTGCCCTACAATATTGTACTTTATGAAACTATATTATTAAGAAATCAATAACATAAAAAAAATATCTACATCAATGTACTGGAGAATACTTGTTCACTTGGTTGGGTCAACACATCGGGACAGCACATTGCCCCCCACTTCGCTAGACATGTACACCCCCAAGTCACGACGTCTGAGTTCCTTTCAGAGGATAAATAAAATATGACAGTGACTACTCAATGTCTAAATGTTTTTGCTGTACTGGTTGGTGGTCACCACTCAAGGGTGAGCGATCCTAAAAAGAACACGTTTGTTTAGGCAGGGATGCGTGCCTCCAACTGAGCTCAACAATGGGACGCAGACCTCTTTAATGAATATAATGGATAATGGGTGGGCTGCTGCAAGTAGGACAACATCGTGACGCTAGGTGTATTTTTTTAGCAGAGTATCTGCAGTTTTTCACTGTACCTGACAATGAAGTCCCAAGTTGACCGATGTACCCACTGCCGCCGCGCTTTGTGTGCCGCTTGTTTGCTCTCACACCGTGCTCATTCTCACAGGAGGCAACGGAATTGGGGTTAGAATTCAGAGTAGCAATAGAACAACATTCGCTGTGGTTATGTAATAATTATGTAGATCAACAGCTCCTGTGTGTGTGGATCTTATGTGGGGTTGGCCACGTCAGATCAGCCCTTGTATATCTGTATACCCAACGTGAGTTTATTAGGGAGCAAACTGGAGATATAGACAGCGTTTAAAGTTGGAATGGTGCCGCGTAGCAACTTTCCCGGCAGCAATTAAGTGGCCCACTTGAAATCTCTCTTTAAAATGAGCACCCTGACCCTATTTATCACCAGTCTACTGAAAAGGAGAAGAACAAAATCGAAGGAAGGTTTATTGCCCCCCCGGGTTGCTTGTGACGAGGTTCTCAGTGGCTGCCGGTGTATCTTAGGAGCATCGGGGGTAATGCGAGGACATCACCGAGAGGCTCTTTTTGAATTTTAAAGGAGTGTGGTGTTTAGGGGAGGCCTTTTTTGTTTGTCAGTTATCAAAGCCATCCCTCTAAACATGAAGCTTTTAGTTTAAAGTTTAAACTGCAGTAGAGTAAATAATCGCCTTTTCCCAAACAGACACTTTCAATTAAACACATGGTACTCTCTGCAGCTGACGATATACAAATAAATGCCTCTCCTCAAATAACATCCACTCAAATAAACGTCTGTTATTCTCTGCAGCTTAGTTGAATGGATCTCCCCAAATAGACACCTGCGAAAAATGCAAACTTCACAATATGCCAGTTACAGTATGTCTACGCCATGCACTTAAGAAAAATAAACACTTCACTCTCCTTTTTTTTCCCCAGGTTCATATATGCTATTGTTCATACACGTACATCATAGAACTGCTGGAAATTTCACCGAAAGCCAAATTTAGTTACCGGTAATTCTTTTGTCAGTTGTGTCACTAATTATCTGCAGTTGAGTCAGTGAAACGACCCCCCGCCCCCTCCAAATACTGGAGACCACCTTTGAATAAATCTGCCCAAGTCGTGTGTGCGTTTCGATCTGACCAACTTTGGCAGTGTATATCTGTAATTTGAGAGCTAATGCTTTGCTGTTAACAGATTTGAGTAACTTTAGTCTGCTTTTTGTTTCCCGGCAGCACCGCCAACTTTTACATCGACGCCGCCGCAGTATGTGGAGGCAAAGGAAGGTGGCAGCATCCTGCTCAGCTGCTTTGCCCAGGGAAACCCCAAACCTATAATCAGCTGGCTACGGGAGGGGGAAGAGCTTGTCACCAACGCTAAATATTCGGTAAGAGGAAAAAAAAAATGCACCATGGCTGCAGGTCAGATGTATGAATCTGTACTATGACAGAAGCTCGTATTGTATTTGTGTATTTTATTTTTTATTTCATTGTGTTTTTATATTCGCCCATATGTATTTTTTAATTTAAATTTTTATGTAGTTTTATTTTGTACCGGTACTTTGTTTCCTTTAGTTATACAATAAGTATGCTCTAGTGAGGAATTCATATTATATTGGTCTTCATTTGAGATAACATACCGGTAATTAAAAATCCAGAAATAAGCGGATTGCATATCTGCTGTCCTCTGATGTTTTTCTTCTTGGGAAACACATGCAAAGATGATTGTTCAAGTGTGTGTGCGTGCGTTTTCTGGCGTGTTTGCTCACCAGCAGGCTCTCGCTTCCATAGAGACTTGCCAGAGAAATGCAGGAATGTGTCAGACAGGGGCTGGAGATGTGGGGGTGGGGGGGGGGGGGTGTTGGTCGTCATGATGCTTTACTTAACTTTATTGCTTTATTTATGTGCGCAGGGAAAAGAGTCCATACAATGAAGCTGTTGAACAAAACAGCATACATGTTAGGTGAGCTTGTAGCTGTCCTGCAAGTGATTTGTAGCTTGATCTGAAAACTGATGTGTTGCCTTCACACATACACAGGCAGCATAATGACGCTTTCCACTTCAAATCCATTCCAAAATGCCTATATTATACCTACGCATGCGACAATTGATTCGAGTGCTTCATGCTGTTGAGTCACTCTCAACTAGTTAACTGTTGAAAGAAATCAATGAAAAAAGAAAGAAATGTTCTGCAACTGCTGAATACGACATTACACTGGCATGGAAACAGGAGTGTCGCACTTTCAGCCAGTGGTTGTTCCATCCACATATAAAATGTAAAAAACTCCCAAAAACACATGTTACCTTGCTCCTGTGCAAATAAATGTCTCTCCCCAATTTATGCCTTCTTTAAATAAACACCTGTTATTTTCTGCAGTTGCGTAAACAAACACCTCTTCTCAAATGGATCCTTCAAACAAAACTGTTGTACTTCCTGCAGCTGAGCAAATCAACACCTCTCCCCATAACATTTCCTTTAACTCATTCACTCCCAAAGACGTTTTTAAACGTCTTTTCAGACTTGGTCCAGAATTGGCTGGTACTGAATGAGTTAAATACCTGGTACTTTCTGCATCTGAGTAAATCAACACCACTCTTCAGATAACACCTTCTTCAAAGAAACACCTGGTACTCTCTGCAGCAAAGGGAATAAACGCCTCTCCCCAAGTAACACTTCCTCAAAACAAACACCTTTGCGTAACCTAATTCTATTCCCCCAACACCTCTCTCAATAAATGCCTGGAACTGTCTGCAGTTGAGTAAATAACCACCTGACTCAAAATAATGTTGCTGTCAAATAAATCCCTGGTACTCCCTGCAGATGAGTAAATAAACACCTCTCCCCAAATAACGCCCCTGTCAAAGAAATGCCTGGTTTTCTGCAGGTGAGTCAGTAAACAACAAACAATAACGCCTTCACGTGTGTAAATGATTAGTACTCTTTGTGGTTCATAAATGATTTTCACAAGTAACACCTCATTCAAACAAATGCCTGGAAGACTACAGATGAGTCTATAAATGCCTTTACCTAAATACATGCCTCCTTCAAAGAAATGCCTGGCACTCTCGAGAGTTGACTGAATAAACGTCTGCCTGCAAATAGATAGCTCCTTCAAATAAACGTCTGATCCCCTAATGACAAAACATTAAAAAATGGATGATAAATGGAATCAACCCCATGGCCCTTGAGGATAAAACTGATCAGAAGATAAATGGATGAATGGATGGATGGAAATTGAATAATATGGAGAAAAATATGCCTTATGACTTTGAGGTGGATGCAAACCCTGGTAAGGTCTCTCAAGTTTCATATCTTTTTTCAAAGTCATCATAAATTGTTTCCCACGCCTCGGGAAAGATTTACTTCACAGCTTTCCACTGTTTGCTTCACACTTTGACTCCCAGCCTGTCATGCACACACAGCGCGGCGAATGCGACGTGTTATTTAATCATGCGACCGTGCAGTCGCTTACAGCATGTCAGACGAAAAATATTTGGTGTCTCTTGGGCCATTTCCACGCAGTTAGCTCTTTTCTCCCTCGGCTGCATAATGTACTGACAACAGCTGTGTGTGACCTGAATGGACGCATCCTCACAACCTGTTGCATAATTTATCGAGGAAGGTTGTGAGGTTAAGGGGGCGAGGGGCAGTGGTAGGTAGATTCTCAAGTGTTTCTTTATCCCGGGCCACATTTTAACGATGTGGCGGGCCAGATCTGTCTCCAGGGCCTTGAGTTTGACACCTGTGCTTTATCTGTTCTCACTGAACCACGAGGCAGCACATTACCGCTTACTACATGCATATTCATACAATCTTCATATATTTCAGTTTGTTTTCTATTTATTTATTTGTCAGGTGCACGACGGAAGCCTGACCATCCTCGGCATCACCCGCGATGACAGGGGGGCATACACGTGCAGAGCCTACAGCGACCAGGGGAAGGTTCTGCACACTACCCGTCTTCTGGTGCAAGGTACGAGTATGTTGAGACCCTCTTAGAAAGTAGTGTTTGCGGCCAAGAAAAAGTTTGCATGTTCTCCCTGTGCCTGCGTGGGTTTTCTCCAAAAACACAGGTTTCCTCCCACATTCCAAAAACATGCGCAGCAGGTGAATGGAACACTCTAAAATTGTCTCTCGGTGTAAGTGTGAGCATGAGTGCGGATGGATGTTCGTCTCTGTGTGCCCTTCGATTGGCTGGAAACCGGTTCAGGGTGTCCTCCCCCTGCTGCCCAAAAACAGCTGGGATAGGCTCCAGGACCCCCCGCAACCCTTGTGAGGATAGAGCGGATTGGGAAAAAAAATGATATGGAAAAGTCGAGATTTGGCGCATGCACCTGGGGCCAAATGTGACATGCATGCTCACTTTAATTGATCTGCCAGTCTCAATTTTCTTCCGATTGTGTCTCGCTGTGACTTTCAGTTGTCCACTTTTATGTGCAAAGCTGGAAATAAGCAGCAGGCTTTTTATATCTGGGCTCGCTGACAAAAAGACATCTTACCTTTCATGGCTTCTGCCTTTATGTATTTATTTATTTAATTTTATGGAGACGAAGAGTGAGAGAGTTCTCGAGGAGGTTGAGAAGGTTACAATGAGAAGCACGCGGTAGCTCAACAGCGACCGGGCCTGCCTCACTGTGTTGTGTCATCGCTCTAGTGATTTGGAGTAGAATTTATACATGTCGAAAAACAGGTTGAATGTTTTTAACTGTTGTTTAAGTGTAAAGATAACCACAATCAAGTTTAACCCCCCCTTCCCAAAATGCAGAAAGATTTTTAAAATGAGGCCACATGTGCTTGCTTCAAGCTTGTTAATTCCACTGCTACTTTCAGTTTACTTTGAAGTGTGTTGAACCAAACCCCAACTTTGTCTAAAGAAAATCCGCAAACAAATCATATAATATGCAATAGACAGGCGAACGACATTAGCATCGATAATGCAGTAGTGATAGTTATGACATGGGCTGGACCGATTAATCCGTCATTTGAAATCCTCTGGCTGGCTTGAAAATCACCCACAGATTGTGGGTCACATGCTGACTAAACATAACACCACATTGTGTTTCAGGGCCACCGTTCATCGTCTCCCCACCAGAAAATGTCACTGTCAACATATCCCAGAATGCATTGTTCACCTGCCAAGCCGAAGCATATCCTGGCAACCTGACCTACACCTGGTTCTGGGAGGAGGATAACGTCTACTTTAAGAAGTAAAGTTGAAATATGACATTATTATCATACCTGTAAAGATCAGTCTTGCAGTGTCATTATTATCAGAATGTTTCTTTCTGCTGATTGGCTGGGAGAACTCTCATCCGTCAATTGCCTCATCATAAGGCATCCATTTTGAGTCGTTTAAATTGCCAATGTAAGTTCTTCCCTTGTGCAGCACTTAAAAGGAATTATAACTTATTTGGTTGTGTTTACTCATTGCGTCATGTCAATTGTGTCGGATGTCATGCTCAACTGATTGACCGTGCTGCTCTTTTATGGCCTCTTCTTGTAACTTTGAATGTTACACACGTGTGAGCGAATGACAACATGCGTGTCCCTTATGTAGTGACCTGAAGCTGCGAGTGCGCATCCTCATTGACGGCACCCTCATCATCTTCCGGGTCAAGCCCGAGGACGCGGGAAAATACACGTGCAGCCCGAGCAACAGCCTGGGCATCTCGCCTTCGGCGTCAGCCTACCTGACCGTTCAGTGTGAGTGTTGCCGTGGCAACTGTTGGTGATGGTTGGGTGGGGGTTTTGGATGGACACTGGTTGGGTGGAGGGTGTTGGATGGAGAGGGTCAGGGGTCAAAATGGAGGCCATTTTTATTATTTCTCACTAATGCACCCAGTTTGAAGATCACATAACATTCTTTCATGATGTAGCCATCTTCATTTCATGACTTTGACATTTGGCATTTCATCATGTAGCGTCTTCATTTCATGAGGGAGTATTTTCATTTCTTCAAGTATCTATGATCATTTCATGGTATTTTCATCTTCATTTCATGAGATAATCATTGTCATGTCACAACATAGCCATCTACATTTAAAGGATTTGCATCTTTAGTCCTTGATGTATCTTCATTTCATAGTGTAGGCATTTTTATTTTGTGAGGTGGCCATATTTATTTTATGAGGTAGTCATCGTCATTTTAAGATGCAGCCATCTTTATTTCATGACATCATCGTCATTTCATGAGGTAGTAGCCACTATCATTCCGTCATGTAGCCATCTTTGTTTCTTGAGGTAGCCGTAATGATTTTGTGATGTACTATCTTTAGGTTGCCGTCTTTATTTCATAATGTAGCCACCTTCATTTCATGATGTGGTGATCTTCTATTTCATGACAGTTATCTCATCTTCGTTTTCATGAGGTAGCCATTTTGATTTCATGAGGAAGCCATCTTCATTACATGCTGTGTCTGTCTGCATTTCCGTGGCTAAAGATAAAGACAGCCAAATTCCCAGACAGACGATCGAGGCCCTTCCCAGGCTGCCTTCAACATCAGCTATTGTGCACGGAGTTAATTGGCTCCCCGTTCCCCTCCCGCTAGTCATTGATTACCGTGCGAAGTTACGTGGGATCGCACGGCAGAAGGGGAATTGACGGTGTTGCAGCCACGGGTGCCCAAAATGCGGAATGCTAACGACGGCCCTCTGTGACGCCAGTCCAGCTACAATTTGCTTGATTTCCCTAAGTAAAATTCACAATTGAGAACCATTTTTGTAATTATTTGTTCCAGATAATCTTTATCAACTGTACAGCATGTTTCAATGTCAAACTTTAATACTTAACATTGCATTCAAGCAGAAGTCGGAGGCATCCATGCATCCATTTTGTGTAACACTTGTCTGGAAAAACTGGCCAAAATAAATTATTTCAGTTAAATTCACAATTTGCCCTTCCAAAAAAAAAATACTGCTGTTCTCTTTTCTGCAATTTTTTTAATTAGGAACATTTTTCATCATTACCATAAAATTTCAAGTTTCTTGTAAAATAACAAGTGTATTCTCTTAAATTGGGTCTTTGGGTCTTTATTCTTCAGAATATTGTTGTGACATTCTTTTCTTTAAAAAAAATTGCCTTGTTTCTAATAAAATTACAACTTTATTTTCTGTGAATGACTTTTTTATCTCCTCAAACAATTGTGACTTTTCTTATAAAAAAAAAATTAACATTTCTTTGTAACTTTACAAAAATGTATTTTCTTAAAAACAATTGAAATTGTCCACTTTCTTCTCTTCAAACGGCGCCCTTTTTCACCAGACCCGGCCCGAGTGATCAACATGCCGCCGGTCATCTACGTCCCCCGCAAACTGCCAGGCACCATCCGCTGCCCGGCCGACGCCAACCCGCCCGTGACGTCGGTCAAGTGGGAGAAGGACGGCTACCCTCTGCGGGTGGAGAAGTACCCCGGTTGGAGCCTGACGCTAGATGGGAGCATTCGGGTAGCCGAGGCCACAGAAGACTCCCTGGGCACCTACACCTGTGTGCCTTACAACGCCCTGGGTACCATGGGCATGTCCCCCCCTGCCACTCTGGTGCTAAAGGTACGACACAGCGACACAGATCCGCCTCTGTGCGCTCCCTATGAAGAATCTTTTGCCCATACTGACACCCCGCTTTTTTGTGTCGACATGAAGGATCCCCCTTACTTTAATGTGAGGCCCGGGGGGGAGTACCGACAGGAGGCCGGTAGAGAGTTAGTAATCCCCTGTGCTGCTTCTGGAGACCCTGATATTCCCAGCATCACTTGGAGAAAGGTGAGATGAAAATGACATTTATTGGGACTCGTAAGATTTAGTTTGACTAAAATGGCAGGTTTATTCTTGTATACTTGGACTTTATTCTCGTCTCTTATATATTGTAAAATGAAAACTTTTTCCATGTAAATGTTGACGCTATTTTCCTATTGCCGTATTTTTCTTTAAAAATGGTCGTACCAGCACGATGAATCTTACGAATCCAGCACTGGAAAACTATGACGGTATTGTTATAGAACAGTGGTTCTGCACATTATTAGAGGTACCGAACCCAACCAGTTCATATGCACATTCATCGAACCCTTCGTTACTGAAAAATAAAAATTCAAGAAGCGTTCCTTCAAATGTTGCCGGTGTGAAACTAGAGTTGCTCAACTTGGCATGACCAGTCATGCAAATAGGACGCTGAGTCCCATCACGTTCCGTGATCCATGTGAATCCATGTGGTACATATTCGTCCAACCACGTTATTTTTTTTCTACTGACATAGTTAGTATGTATTAAAACATTCCAAAAAAACATCACACGACGAGTCACACGTTGACGACTGAGCGAACTAAATTTCCCGCAGCACTGATTGGACAAGCAAGGCAATGTGATCATCTGCAGCCAGTGATGGCCAAGTGGGCGTGTCATAACTAATCGGCATGTTGAGTCGGGTGTGTCTTAAACTCCAGGGCAGAGGCTCCGTCGAACCCGAGACCAATTCAGCGAAACCCTGGGGTTCGATCGAACCCAGGTTCAGAACTACTATTATAGAATTACAACTGTATTTTAAAATAAACTGTATTTTAAAATATGACCTTTTTTGACAGTTTTACTACTTTGATCATTATGTTTTTTACTTTAATCTCACATTATTCTCATAAAAACATTTTCACATATTATGTTGCCTGTTATGACTGCATTCTGCAAATGTTGACATTTTTCTTCTAGCATTTACTTTATTCTTATATCCAATAAAATATTTTTTTTCTTGTAAAATTCAGACTCAATCCTTGTAAATTAGTTATTAACTTTTTTTCTTTTTTATTGGTTCCAATAAAATACAATGTCTGTTTTTTTTTATCCAACAAAATGTAATGGCCAACAAGGAGGTCGACAGGTTATCATGTCTGCCTCACAGTGCATAAGTCGTGTTTGTATTGAAACATAAAACATCAAAACTTTCCTCAGCATAAGAGTTAACTTCATTCTCATAATATTTTTTTTCTTGTAAAATACGGAATGTTTTCCCACCTGTAATAGCACTTTATTTTTTCAGAAAATTTGGATGTTGTCTGCGTAATTCTGCAACCCTTTTTCCCCCCCGATGCTTTTCCACTGTATCGCTGACATCGTTCATATTTGTGTATGTGCTTGTCAAATGTTACTTCAAAATCTGTGTTCAGGTTGGGAAGCCGAGCCGGAGTAAGCACAACATCCTCCTTAGCGGCAGCTTACAGTTCTTGTCGCTCAGCAAGGAGGATCACGGCGAGTGGGAGTGTGTCGCTACCAACGTGGTCACGAGCATCACTGCCAGTACCAGGATCCTGGTCATTGGTACCATTAGACACACACACAAACCTACACTCACACACACACACACACACACACACACACACACACACACACACAGCACACGCTCCTCATTGTCATGTCTTGACGTTGATTGTCATGGCTCTTGGCCATATGTCCTTTGTGTGATTCCCACAAAGCAGCGGGCAATCCACATCTCTTCATCTTTTCGCTTCTACCCAATTTGGCCGTCGGCGTCATTAAAATTTAATTTCGTCTACTCTCTAATAGCTTTATGTGGCTCATGTAAGGCTTATTCTGTAACCACAGCCCGGCGCAGCTTTTGTGTATCCAGTGAGTGAAGCAAGGACGTCTACTGCAAACTCTAAATTCACAGCGTCACACATCACACAGAAGAGTCAAAATTGGTGGAGGTCTAATCACTGTGACTTTGCCTTGAAATATCTTCTGAGAGTCTACAGTTGTGTGTGTGTGTGTGTGTGTGTGTGTGTATATATATATATGTACGCACATTTCCTTCATTTTACAAATAATGCATTTGTCAGACTGTAATGTTTTAAGCTTTTTGGGGATTCTCAAAACATATAGACAATAATTCTTGTCAGATTTGGACTTTATTCTCCTTAATTTATAGTACATTTCCACAACTTTGAACTCAAATGATGAATGTGTTTCTGAAATGACAACAAAAACTACAAATATACCGATTCACTCGACTGATGAGTAAAATGTAGGTCTTGTCTCTTTTCCTTGTGTGGTGTAATTGTGCATACGTGTGTGCGTGCGTGTAAACCACTCAGGCACCAGCCCACACGCCCCCAGCAACATCCACGTTGTGCCCTCGACCACCTCCGCTAATGTGTCCTGGGAAGCGGGCTATGACGGCGGCTTCGAGCAGAGTTTTTCCGTGTGGTACGGTCCAGTGTGAGTGCTCCTCGTCAACTTCTGGAAAATTGTGTGTGGAATACCGTACAGATGCATATAGTGGTCCAGTGTGTTTTGTTAGTCACTTGCTGAGATTGTGTTTGTGTGTTGCTTTGTTGATTGACAACATTTAGTGAAAACGGGCTTGAATCTTTCATGTCTGTGTGTGGGCATTTTTGAACTGAGATAATTACATATACTGTGAATGAGGCATTCATTTTTAAGTAGATAACATGAATTCATTGTGGCGGGGAACTTGTTTACAACATATGACAAAACTCGGTCACCACTTATTTTTCTTGGTGGAAAAGGGGAGATGTTTATTTGAGGGAGGTGTTTATTTTTCTTCAGAAGATAACACAAATTAATTGTGGCCGAGAGCTTGTTTTATAACAGGCGATAAGACTTATTTTTTTTCATGGAATAAGGGAGGTGTTTATTTGAGGGAGGTGTTTATTTTTTGATAGATAATACACCCAGCAATTAATTGAGGTAGGGAACACGTTTACTACATATGAGACATACTTACTACATATGAGACTCAGTTGCCACCTATTTTTTTTCCTTGACGAGAAAAGGGAGGCGTTACCTTGAGGAAGGTGTTTATTTTCCTTAAGTGGATTACATACCCAGCAATTAAGTGGGGCACAACATCTGTTGATGGGGAAAAGGGAGGTCTTTATTTGAAAGATGGGTTCATGTTTTAATCAGATGACACACCCAGTTAATTAGGGCGGGATTCGGTCACTGCCATTTTTTTTTCCTGACTGTTGGCAAAAGCCAGGCAACCGTTTTGAAGAAGGTGTTTATTCTTCTGGAGCACCATAGATATGTGTGTTATCATTTCAGGAAAAGTGATGTAATATTTTATACTGCCAAACATGATGCTATTGATATCACAACAATAAACGATAACGGCGCAAAAATAACTTGACACGACTCTCGGGGTTCAGTTAGTTTTCCCATTACAGTGCTAGAGGAAAAAGGAGTTATAATCAGGTGAATATAATATTGATTCCCCTTTGTTAGTGACCTTATTTCCCAGGTGGATCGTTGTAAGTAGGTCACTTGTGTGCACAGTCCAACTTTTCACCGTTACTTCTTGCCAGTAAAACAAAAAATTAATAATTGTTTTTTTTTAAACAAGCATTACTTGTAATAACAAACAACTGACAAACTATTGTATGTGAATTAAAATCTTAATCGTTCCACTGACAGAAAACGCCTGACTCCCATTTCACTATGCTGTGCGCAGGTCAAAGAGAGTGGACTATGGTCCACACGACTGGCATTCCATGCCGGTTTCTGGTGCTCAGACGTGGTTGCTGGTGCCAGGGCTGGAGCCTGGGACAGAGTACCAGTTCAGTGTGCTGGCACAGAACAAGCTGGGCACAGGTCCATTCAGCGAAGTTGTGACAGTCAACACTGCAGGTGGGCTTTGGCTTCCCTGGCCATCAACACTAAACGTTGGCATACACACTTTGTACTGTATGTTTATTACTGGATTGTAAAGGCTTGATGTGATATACTGCCCTCTAGTGTAGTTTCAATTTGACATCATGGAAACAGTTATGACAATGACAGTGACCATTGAATGCAGCACACAATTGACAGGGTTCATTCTATTCATGATTCGTTTCTTTCATTTTTTTCCTATCCATTCAGAACCAGGAGAAGGGAACCTCTTGTGAAATCAGTAAATTCCCTACAAACTATTTTCTGTTGGCTTACATAGTTGTACCGGTAATAATAACACAGTTGTATGGATCTGTCAGCTGTTTCTAGTATTTTGACTACAACTATTAATTTTACAACAACATAATTAATAATGACTTCAAACTGTTTCATAATTCATTGACATATCTTTTTCTGTTGTTTCTAATATTTTGGTCAACTGCTGGTGCATGTACCGCTTAAAACAACTTAATATCCGTTACACCTCTGGAGATTTTTAAATTACTCATTGAGCTGAAGTGTCATGACACAACGGATGGGGGGGGGGGAGCAAATCAAAACTTAAAATGTAAAATGTTTTAAATTATTATTTTGATAATAAAATAATTTGTCTTTTCAAAATCATATTATTTTCATAAATGTGTTATAAATATTTTGCGTTTGAAAATAATTCCCCAATATTTTATCATGTTATTTACTTTGTACCATAAACCAATCTTGCAATAATTCATGAAAAATATGAATGCAGCATTTTGATTAAACAATTACCAGTAAAAGGGAAAATGGCAAAATGAATGAAACAAGTGCTTCAAGACTCCAGCTGGCCCCGTTAAAGACGGAAACAACTCATGGGCGGATCGCGAGTTGGGTTGCAAAGGGATTTCAGTCAAGCTTTGGGAAGTTTTTGGTGAATTTCGATGCAGGTGAATATCGGGTATCATAATCGTGAATATAAACATTTGGACATCCACGCAAAATAATGCAACTAAAAAGAATGTCATTTCAACATATTTATCTTATAATACTACAATATTATACATTATTTTTGGTATCGCGCTGTAGAACATCAAGTTTTAACTAATCTATTCAACAATCAATTGTTCCATTGAAGAATACAAATCCGTGCACAGGACAGATGAATGCACTTCAATTCTGGCTTATTCCCATCAAGTCTTGTGGAAAGTTTCCAATTTTGAAAATTCACGGAATTTTGCAAACCTCCCTGCACTCATACTTTGACCAACGCTGACCCAGAGTTCTGTATGATTTTGTTCCCCAGGTTCTCCCCTGGGTACCCCAGAACCACTGGTGCTTCTTACCCCACCACGGTGCCTCACCGCCAACCGCACGCAGCACGGTGTCCTCCTCACCTGGCTGCCCCCGGGCAACCACTCCTCACCCATCAATCGCTACATCATGGAGTTTCGCCTCGGGGAGCGATGGGAGACCCTGGACGACCTGATCCCATCCACCGAGACCGAGCTCGTCGCCAGAGACCTGGTTCAGGTGAAAAAATGTGTTTGGTTTTTTTTTTTAAACACACAAAGATAACATGAAGTTAAAGAACTTGTTTGTTTTGTCTTCCTGATGCCAGGAGTCTTGGTATGAGTTTCGGGTGATGGCAGTCATGGAAGACCTGATCAGTGAAAGCAGCAATGTAGTCGGAGTGTCCAGCACGGGTCAGTAAAAAACTAAAACGTATGAAAAAAAAGAGAGAATTGTTCTCTGCAATATTTGAAGTGTAATGCTCCTATGAAATAATGACTACGAGTGGTGTAGCGTGGGTTCCAATATTTGTGCCCCCCGAACTTGCGAACACGTTGCCTTAGTCATTTATTTTTGCTTGTTATCATACTTTTTTGCTTGTGTATTCAAAAATATTCATATGAGAAATCTTACTCTCAGATTACAGTATTTATTGTTGATTTTAGTTTTGTAGCACTGTGTGCTGCTTTCACACTGCTGATCCAAAATGAAGCTCCTTAACATATTTCAACATACTTTCTCGGCTCCCAGATGCACTAGAATTGTGAGCATCAAAATACCAAAGAAGTGAGTTTTTCATCAAAGAACCAATCCCCCAAAATGTGCAAATAGGCAAATCTGCATGTTTGTATGAGGGAACGCTGTACTGCTTTTGTCACCTTGATACCACTATGCAACTAAAATTTAATTTTTTGTACTTTATGGTTAGCATTGCACTTTATTTCTTTACCGTTAATAGGATGCTTCTGCAGAGCTAATACAAAAATAAACAAACAAACAAAAAACAAAACAAAAGCACATTAGGTTAATCCACTATTATTGATCCTTTTGGATCCGTCATGGTCTCCGTACATTTTGCTCATGTTTGGCAACGGAGAATTAGTCAGGAGGTACCAAGGCACATTTTCTTTGTCCTTTAACGTACTGTACACAAAAAATTTGCTTCACCAATCACGATTGGTGATTTGCGGGAATACGCTAATGCAGTCATCATATAAGATGCAAAGCCCAATAATCTTTCCCACGCAGTTACTTTCAAACCTTTCCGTTGTGACCGTCAGATCCCTTCCCTCCTGCGGAGGTGGCCGACGAGGGCCTGGCCCGTCCCGTGGTGGCGGGGGTGGTGGCAACTATCTGTTTCCTGGCAGCTGCCGTTTTGTTCAGCACTCTGGCCGCGTGCTTCGTCAACAAGCAGCACCGGCGCAAGCTCAAGCGCAAACCTGGTCTGTCCACCGCTAACTGTGCACACTGTCGATGTCTCGCAATATGAAATTTTAATTGTGAATGTCTTTGACCTCTTCAGATCCTCCCCTGTCCGTGACGCACTTCAGGAAGAGCGTGGAATCACCGTAAGTAATGCCTAGAAGACGCTGATGTCCGCAGTCGTGCATCTTCTTTTGCACCAGATTTTCTCAACACAGCACAGCATAGCATAACGATCCCAAAATACCAAACATGCCCCATTGTGGCTGTGGGGTGGCATAGGCCAGGACATCAATTCAGTCCAATTGGACAGTTCTGTCCCTTTTCCATTGCACTGTACCTCTCCAGTTTAATTTGGTTTAACAAGGTAACTTTACTACTCTGCTCGCTTATCACAATTTTGGCCTCTTGTCTTCTAATTGGCCAATTTACAGCTCTGCTGACTTTGACACAGTCTTCATGCATCTGCATAGGGCACAGCGTACCAAATTAAGAAGCTTGTGAATTACAATGGTTATCCTTGCTAGATTCCCCTGTTGCGATCACCGCTAGCCTTTAAAAATTCATACCGAGCAGCACCGCGGGACCGGCGGCAAAGATCAAGGACAGCAGAACCAAGGGGAGCTCCATCTTCATTGCCGAAATGTTGCGTCCAAGAACTTTGTCCATACCACAACACGCAGCAACCTCATGACACCTGTTAAAACAACAAATATGGGTTTCCGTGAACTTTTCCGTGAAAAATTAGGATTAGATTTTACTCTCTGGGTCACCACGACTTTAGTCTTCACTTGGCTCAAATTAAAAATAATACAGAAAGTCTAGTTTCAGTAACCTACTCTAACATCCATTATGGTTTGTCTACTTGGCTCATTTATCAGTTGCCGTGCATACTTGGAACAGTTATCCACAGTGGCAGCCGATATGTTAAAAAGAATAGAAATCTGAAATTTAGACTGTATATGCATATCCAAAATAATCCTCCAGGTGATGATTTTACGAGGTGCAAAAGAACATGCATTGCTGTGAGGATGTGCATATAACGGACAGATTCGGAATTCAACGCAGAAAGCAGCCCAATCAGCATTTAAAGCACATTAGCCCAAGCAGCAATGTGTGGCTGTGCGTGTGTGTGTGTGTGTGTGTGTGTGTACTTTATTGATTTTGTATATTCGTATGTGTTCTTTAACCTCAAACACTGTCCACTCTGCATGACTGTCGGTGTTTTATTTTTCAGCAGAGTATTTAACGTACAGTGTATGTGTGTAATCATCTGTCTATGTCCCCAAAAATAAATAAATGTCAACCTGAAGTGCGCTGCAACTGGAGAAAAACAGGCTCCTTTGTGACATTAGGATACGAGCAGGCCTCCTCTACTTTCCTGATACGGTTAAAGATGAACTAGGCCCATGTTGTTTGTCTCCCGCCGCAGGCCTCCTCTCACCCCTTTGCCCGGGGTAGAGCCCTGCTGGGACGAGCCTGCCAGGAGCAGTTTCTTGCCCCCGCCCGCCAGCCCCCTGTGAGTGTGCTGCACTGCAATGGCCTGGCATGCATGCTTTCATACAGACATGACCTTGTGTCTTTTTTGTTCTGGTGGTTTTACATGTGGAGACACTTTTTTTAAGATGCATGTGCAGTGAGTATAAGGTTGCTATGCTGCTCCTGGTGTGGGCAGATCAAGGCCCGGTCAAATGTCGTTGTTTTGTAAGTGTGTCATCTCAGCTTTGTTTGTTAGCCGCTGTCCTGTCCAACATTCTCTAGTCACCATTCACTTGTCTTTACAATCATGATTTGTGGCATCTCTTAAAACAAACAAAAAAAAAAACCAATACATGTGTAGCTGCTAGCAAAAGAGACCCATGCACCCATACCATGGAATTAATCTATTAAAGTCACATTTAGGAAATCTGGATTTCTCCCAAAAAGTTTCTTCAGTCATGCTGAAAACAAAGCCTTACATATATAAATATATTTCTGTTTAGCTTCGGTTAGTCTGCCTTAGGGTGGCCTCATGGTCGAGTGGTTAGCGCGTCAACCTCAATGCAGTGATACTGGGTTTGATTCCAGCTCCGGGCTCCCTGTGCCTGTGCGGGTTTTCTCCGGGTACTCCGGTTTCCTCACACATTCCAAAAATATGCATGGTAAGCTGATTGAACACTCAAAATTGTCCCTAGGTACGAGTGTCAGTGTGAGCAAGGATGGTTGTTTGTCTGTGTGTGCCCTGTGACTGGCTGGCAACCGGTTCAGGGTGTCCCCCGCCTGCTGCCCGAAGACAGCTGGGATAGGCTCCAGCACGCCCCGCTACCCTTGTGAGGATAAAGCGGATCAGAAAATGGATGGAAAGTCTGCCTTAAGAGGGCTTCATTCATACAGAACCTTTAAAAAAAAATGCATGCATGACGAGGAAACCCATGGCATGTGTGCTTACTACTCTGTAGTTTTTGCTTTGCTCCAATGCATCTTACCAATTGCTGTTTTGCATCTCAAAAGTCCAATACCAGTTGTGGTTCTTGGTTTTCCGCACCGACACTTAGGGTAGAGCCATCCAATCTACATGTGTACAAAATGATGAAGCCGGCTAGGATGAGAGGCCAAACATCCTTTAAGCTGACCAGAACAGTGCAGTTGCAACTGATTCAGTGTCCTGAGAATGAAATGTCCTGGAGAAGTAAAAAAATATTCACGATCCTTGCGTACCCCACACCACAGCAAGTGCTAAGGGTAATTCGACAGACATCCAAGAATCAGACCCTAAGCTACTTTGACTGCAAGGGAGGAGAACAGTCTCAAATTTGGCCCCACTGTCGGTATGTGTGGACCCTACTTTTTGATTTCCCTCCCAGGTTTTTAACGAAAGCCCTTCTCTGTCCCTTTTTATGTCAGGTTGTCGTCAGGGAAGATTAGCCCGGAGAGCTCCCCACCATCTCGGCCACGCTCCATTTCCTCCGACGGTTCCCACGGACCTGGGCTGTATGTCAGGAAGCTGCCCAGCCCCCAGCGGGACAAGGACAAGGAGCTTTCCTTCTACAAGAAAACCAAGCGTGCCATTGCTAGCAAGAAGTACAGCGTGTCTAAGCACGAGGCTGAAGTCACCACACCAATTGAGCTGATATGCCGTGGCCCCGACGGCCGCTTCGTCATGGAAACTAGCCCACCGCAACGTCGCATCCAGGGCTTCCCTTTCGCCGAGGAGTCCGACCTGTACCCCGAGTTCCGTCAGTCCGACGAGGAGAACGATTTCGATCCTGGGCCTCTGCCGCCCATCATGCCCACGCTGCGGCCCCAGCTCTCCCCGACATCCTCCAGCCTGGAGTCCACGCAGCCCCCAACCTACAGCCCCCACCTGCACAGGGCCATGGAAGGTATGAGCTTTGCAGAGGGCAGTGCACTTCACGCCTCAGGGCAGGCCCCGTCCGCTCGCTACAGGGGCTTCCCTCATAGCCCCTTCTATGGGTATCTCGGCAGCCGCGTTGAATCAGGGATTGCACCACCATTCTACATGCCTGACATCAGCCCGCATGGCTCCGCTCTGTCCTCCCCCCCGGGCACCGCCGAGGGGCCCTTTGGCTATCCCTCCATCCCAGAGGAGAGCGGAGAGATGGAGCACCATCAGTACACCGCCTCCGGCCATTCTCTGTCTCACACTCACAGCCCTTCCACTCGCTCACCTGATAGCTGGCCACCTCATGCGTTACCCTTCCTGGGTCTGGAGGGTCCAGGCTTCATGCTCCCCCCTCACCATTCTTTACATCATCCTTCAGACATGCCCGACCCACCCTCTTACCTCTCTCACTCGCTCCCGACCGGTCGCCTCCACCTCCCTCCCCTGACGGATCCGACAAGCCCGAGACTCCTGCAGCTGGAGGTCCCTGTGGCTCCCCCAGGCAGAGACCAGCCCCCGGGGCCTCCGGTTAGGCGCTTAGCTATGCAACAGGCCCAAAGTCTCGGCCAGCTCAGACACACGGCCCACGGAGTGGGTGTACCAGTGTTGCCTTTCCCTGACCCGGCAGCCCGTGCAGGGAGCCCAAGCACAGCCCCCAGTAGTAGCCCCCAGTCTTGGCTCAGCCCGAGGGCGGGGCGCCGAGCAGACCCCAGCCTGCCCCCCTTAGTACTCCAACCCTCTCGCCTGTCCCCGCTCTCCCAAAGCCCACTTAGCACCCAGCCGGGTTCTCCAGATATTCTCGTACGTCCACCTCCTCGCACTGGCATCCTCCGCACCTCTCGGTCTCTGGAGATGCCCGAGCTCACCCTGCAGCCCTCAGCCAGCTTCTCTCGGAGGTCCTCCCTGACCGCCTCTCCCACTACGAGTCAGAGCGGTAAGCAGGCCAGCCCTGGTTACCACGCCGCTCACATGTCCTACGCCTCCACGGCAGCCAGTTACCCCTCACAGTCCCCTACTCCCCCGCCGGAGGGTAGGGATGTTTTCGGGCAAAGGCCGTCCCAGAGAAGGACAGAGGAGGAGATGCTACCCTCAGAGCCCTCCCAGCTCCAGGTTTCAGCCTCTGGGTAGGTGATCATTGCACCAGAGAATAGTGTCTCCCTGTCTGTAAATGGCTCCATTAAGAGATAATTAGGACGCATATTGTTCCTTAATATGCAGAAGGCATGTAATAGCATTGAGCACGCATGTGTATCTTAATTCGTCTCTTTGTGCGGTGAAAAATCCATTTAAATCGACAGTGTACTTTTGATAGTACAGGCTCAGGCAAAATGATCTGTCGCATTTGCAGGTTAAATAAAAGGCAAATAAAGAAACAACAAAGTGTTTTCATTTTCAAAAAGTGCAAATAATGCCATTCTGTCTCATAATGTTTTAAAAATTAAGTGTGACCGGTGTGAGGCCGGTTGATATTCGTTTCAGTTCAGATCCAGTTGCTCTGAAGTTGGTAGCCCAACAAGATCATGTTTCGAGCTGGTAAGGGATCATGTCTACCAAAATTGAAGTGCAAACGGAACGCAGATTTGTTTGTTTTGATAAATGTTTCCACAATGAAAGTGCGACGCTCACCAGTCCAATTCATGGCAGCAACTGTAAAAGGAAACGAAAAACAATGGCATTGTAAAGAAACAGAGCAAAATGGCATTATATGGGGAAGAATTTGCACTATATGTACTTTTCAAAAAAAAAAAAAAACTTATTTGTTTCTATACTTTATTTGCCTTTTATTTAACCTCCAAATGTGTCAGATCATTTCGCCTGACCCTGTATATTTGTTGGATAATATTGAGCCATAAAAGAGTCATTTTCTTAATTAAAAAAAAAAAATCAAAGGCCATGTCTTTTGGAAAAATATTTCCTTGTAGTACAACCTTCAGTTTAACTACTTTAATTACTGGAGACAAAAGTTTTAAACTGAGTTCATTCATTCATTCATCTTCCTAACCGCTTGATCCTCACTAGGGTCGCGGGGGGTGCTAGAGCCTATCCCAGCTGTCTCCGGGCAGTAGGCGGGGGACACCCTGAATCGGTTGCCAGTTAAACTGAGTTACCTTTGAAAAACAGTATAAAAGTTAAACACAAATGTGTTTACATAGAACGTAACTGATTTTGTCACCATCAGATAACCGTTGAAAAAATGTTTTGTAGAAACGTTTTAACACTCGACAAAAAAGAAAAAAAATAATCAAATGCTCAAGTTGTAACTTGAATGAAGAGGCGGTAATGCAACACATCTTGCAACACATTTTAATTTTCTAGTGGAACAAAGTATTGTACTACATATGGATATATTTTCAAATTTGATTACATGTCTGTAGTGCATACAAGTAAAATGTACAGAGGGGTCATTAGTCTGTCCCCATTAAAAAACTAATTTTAGTTAAAAAATTACATGAAAAAAAAACACAAGTCAACAATTAAAACAATGTAAAATGTGTTCCATAACAAAGCATGTCTTTTGCCGGGTGACTACACAAGTTAATTGTGCCTCTTTTGCAACCTCAGCTTTCATAATGGACCGCCCGCAGTTGTTTTGCTTTTGTTTAATGTTAGCAACTGTAAAGAATGAACTAGCCATTTAGTTCCAAGTGAACTGTGCACCTCTGGAAATCACTATTTTGTATCTGATATCTGTGAAGTTTTTCGAGAACGTGTTAACACTTAAGCAATCCCATATGCAACAATTTAATACAAAAAATGTACAGTAGAAAATCCCCGTGTTCTTCGTGGCCTCTCTCGCCAACAGTCAAGCCAAGACTGGCTGTTGCACATCAATGATCCCCCACAGGGCAAGTGGTAGCAGTGTGTAAGACTGCTGTTTGCTAGCGGGCGAGGGTCTTACCTGATTTGTCTTTGATTGATCTCAGCTATCTGGGCAGCGTTGTGACCCGGCCCCCCACGCCACAATAGGTAAGGGTCGGGACCCATGTTTGAGTGGGGAGGGGGTCAGCAGGTGGAGGGCTCGAATCACTCTCTCCTTTAAAGGGGAATCACTTTGGGTGGTGCCTCTGTGCTGGATTCAAGTGAGCGGCATTCATGGTCGTACTGAAATCATCACGGCCACAGGACGCATTTGTCAATAGTCGCACTCAGGCAACGTAAGCCTGCTGTGGCCATTAAGGCTTGCGAGTGGCTTTGCTCGACCAGTTTACCTGTGCATAAATAAAAAAAAAAAAACTAACAAAATATAACACAGCCTTGAATCAATAGAGGACGCACTTGAATGATAGAAAGGAGTATTCCCCTTTAAAGATTTGTTCCATGTGCAAAATGCCATGCATGCATTCTCTAAACTTCTTTCTATATGACCAAACAAATAACAAGAACAAGTTGATTTCTCTGTCACATTTGTGCTTTGCGTTCTTGCCTTCCGTCATGTGACCGTTTTTAATGGCCATCCTCCTCCTTTCCCGTCATGTGACTCGTCCCTCTTAACGGGCATTTTCCTCTTCCTGCCATCTCGTCCCGTCGGCATGGTGAAGCCTCTTGTGCCGCAGTGTTCATGTCGATCAACGTGTGCTGTACCGTGTTCATTTCAATATGGAACTACGTGCTGTGGTTGATCAGCACGCTGTGCCCACACCCGTCCCCCCAGATTTGTCTTCCCCTCTCTCTGCTAATGCTTCTCGCTCTCTCTCTCCACAGCAGCAAGTGATGGACGCCATCTTTAAAAAGATCAGTTAATCCACAACATGACCTCACTGAACACTCGATAAGGCCTTTTGGCTACACTTTGAGCATCAATTTAAATGTTAGCTTGTATCCATTGTGTTCACGGATCGGCCTTTAAGGACACGGGGGCGACCATTTTCCCGGTTTGCAATTTGGCAAAATAGACCACAGAAGAACAGAACAGGACAGGAACCGGATATTTTTATTATATGCTTAAGATGCTGACTGTTAGCTGCCAGCCATTCACAAGGCACATAAGATAAGATAAGATAAGATAAGATAAGATAAGATAAGATATCCTTTATTCGTCCCACACTGGGGACATTTACAGCCTCCAGCAGCAAGAATGTATGTAGAAAGAAGATAGTTAAAAGAAAAAGTATGTGTACCTTTCGGATGATTTGGATTTCTGCATACCATATTTTCCGCACTAAAAGGCGCCCCTAAAAGCCTTCCATTTTCTTAAAAGCTCACTGCGCCTTAAAATCCGATGCACCTTGTGTATGGCCATTATGGTAATATATCAACCCCAAAATGGCTCCTTGCTAGAGACATATTTACAATGCAGAGTTCAAACTTAAGGCGATCGGTTTCGCAGTAGAACATGGAAATAGAGCAGCGGCAAGAGAGTTCAACGTTAACAAGTCAATGTTATAGCTTGCTGTTGGTTAAGTGAACTGTGTCGCTGCTTAATTAAATAAGTTTGACTGACATCTGATTATCGCGATATAAATCTGGGGTGTAGCGTAGTGTTCTGTTGGCATCTTCTTCAGCGTAGCTCCATCTATTGGATGCATTGTTGATTGTGTCTTATAATGCGGTGCATCCAATATATGAAGAAAATTACAAAATAGCCCATTCATTGAAGTTAGGCCCCCATGTTCTTATTGTACACACTTGTGAACAGAACATCATAGCACAGGGTGGAAAAAGTATGTGAAGCTTTGGATTCAATAAAGGGTTAAGCCTCATTTGGAGCAATAGCCTCAATCAAATGTTTCTTGTAGTTGAACATCCGACCTGCACAACGGTCACGAGGAATTTTAGATCATTTGTATGTTTGAAACTATTTCACTTCAGTAATGTTTTGAGGATATCTGGTGTGGAATCGCTCTCTCTCCACAGCGTATGAATTGGTTGAAGGTCAGGACTCTTAGCCATTCCAGAAGGCTTATTTTTTTCCTTTAAGTTATTCGGTTGTTGATAGCCTCTGTCCTTTGGGTTGCTGTGCTGTTGCATCACCCATCCTCTGTTAAATTTAATTAACTGACAGTTGGTCATGTAAAATGTCTTGATAATCTTGTCGAAGATATCGATGTGTCCAGACCTCTAGATTTGCACTCCTTGCATCATACTTCGCACTTGGGATTAGGTTTAGATGGTGGTATGCCTTTTTTCTCTAAACACAGTGTTTTGTTCCTTCAAAACAACTGAAATTGGTTTCATCTGCCTACATAATAGTGTTCGCAGCTTCCTCTGTGTTATCCGCCAATGACATTCTTTCTTGTTTAATGTTTAAATGACCATACCTTTGTCAACCAAGATTTAGCATGTGCCAGAGTTATTGTATCTGTAATTCATTCGCTTGGACACTTTGAGCTATTTCATCACCTCATTGCGTATCCTGCACTGTGCGCTTTCAGTTATCATTACTGGCAGTGTTTCTTGAGAATGCAAAACTCAAAACTACAGGGTTTTTTTTGTTTGTTTTTTTTTGGGGGGGGGTTGGTTTTCTTTTTAGTTTTACATAACTATATAAGTTGCTGTGACTGACTGGCGACCGGTTCTGGGGTTATTCCTCCTTTCGCTCAGAGTCAGCTGTGATAGCCTCCAGCAATTCTCACGACACTCCTAAGCGGTGTTGAAAATGGATGGATGGATATAAGGCAATCTTGTCAAGTTGATTGAATTCCAGGCTGACTCCGGACACCTCTTGGAGAAGTCATTAGCCCGGCCCTATAAGTTCACATTTTTTTCCAGCTTGTACTATGAATGCTTACCCGATGTGTCCAGACATTAAATTATTCTTCTTTTTTAGTAGTAGGTTAGGAACAGTAGGCGCTTCCTTGTCAGGCTTGTCTTTAAAGAGGAATACTGACCGGAGACGATAGACCAAAGATCTGGTCTGATGTATTTTAACAGCAACGAGCAAAGGGATTCAGCCATTCATCAGCCCACGATGCTTTGCATGCCAACATGATGCCGGCCGGCCCCCATGTCAGGATTTCACTAGAGTAGACATTTCTTTTTTCCATTTTTATTTCCATATTTTAATGAATACAATTTCAATGATTTTTGTCAGTGTTTTAAGTATTAGAAGTGTGTCACTCAAAGCAAAATATCTAGGAAAATCTGCCTTCCCCCCCCCCCCCCCGTCCATCCTTATTAAGACACATTCATTATTTTTTCTTTCATAGGAAAAGTGATCAATTTTGCCTTTCTGAAGCAGTCATTATATAAAGGCTGAAACCCAAATTAACTGACACTTATTTTATGAAACCGAACCAAACTGTAAAATTTGGCGCGTTGCAGCAACAAATTTACACTGCATGTGGATTTAAATAGAGCAAGCGACTGTGGGAATCCGGTCCTTCATCGAATGACTGTTTTGAGTATATCAACTGTTTCTCTCTGTCTTCTCCTGTCATACCTCATTGTGTCTAACGCTTATCATCCATCAGTGCTAATATAGTATGTGGAGTTTTTCAGACCACTCAGTAGCAGTGCCGGTGTGCCGCCATTGTTCTGTATTTTCACTCAACTGTAGAATAGAGTGTTGGATTAATGCGGGGACACCGTGTGCTGTACCTCTTTCTCTCTCCTTTTCTGTATGCTCTCCTCAGGGACCCTCTAGGTGGGGCTAGTGATGCTGCTGCTGGGTCTGAGAGTCTACCAGCACTGCTCCACCACTGTATCACAAAAGCTAAAGGAGTGGCCACCAACAACAATAACAACGCAACTTTCGTGAGGAGAACCGGTAAGTTCTGATATCCATTCCAACGTTTTCCATACGAATCGTCGTGTTGCGAGTTCACGGCGGAAAGTTGGTGTTAATCTCGGCTGTCTTGTGCCTGGCTGCAAGATTGTTATTCAGTGGTTTCGGAGCCGTACAGGAGGACGGAGGTGACTGAGGCATTTTAGACTCTCAGCTTTGTTGCCCTGGATATGTGCTGGTGGCGCCACAGTCGGCTTCACAAGGACTGCATGACTGAGGCTGCTGGGGCACGGCGACGGTCGACCTCTGTTTTGAGGTCTCCATTGTCGGTCACTGCTGAGCTGAGATATTTAAAAGTGGAGACAAAGTGGACAGGGGTGCCATCAAATACAAAAGATTGTGGGTCAGGTCCATCGCCAACGTGTCAATTCTGTCTTGGGCCAACTTATCTTTAAGCCAAGCTTTTTGGACTCCTCATTGAACACTGAGAGCCTCACGAAGCTGATCGCCAGACTCTTCTTCTTGGTTGGGACTCCGAGGGATTTTAAGGTGTTCCAGAGGGACCCATGGTCCACCGTGTCAAAAGCAGTCTTGAGGTCAATAAAAGCAACGAATAAGTGCCGGTCCTTTCCCAATCCTTTTCTATTAGGAGTCGGAGAGCAGCAATGTGGTCAATGGTGGAACGGTTGTGCATGAATCCGGCTTGTTGTTGGCGGCGTCTGCTTCTGGTTGCAAGTAGAGCTCGTGTGAGTAGAATGCGGTTGAAAAGTTTACCCGGGATGGAGAGGAGCGTGATGCCTCTATGGTTGCTGCAGCCATCAGGCAATGACTCTGTGACCCACACATGAGTGATGATCAGTGTGAGCCACATGATGCATCCTGAATCTGTTTGCGTCAATTGTCCATCATTCTGGTCATACTGAACTGCACAGGTTGATTGAAGGCAACCGGACTGAAAAAGCCTTCTTTGGTTCCAATTTTCAAATGGGAGTCTCCCTATGGATGTCTTCAGTTGGTCTGTGTCCTGAGGGTGGTAACAATCGGGTTGTTGTTGACAGGCTCGGTTTGAGAATGACCATTTTGCATCCCAAGTGCTCATTCACCTGCTAGAGATGACTCATAAGTGGCCACTGTTCTCATGGAATGAGACAATTCAACTGGGGATGTATGTCTCAGCAGGCGATAAGTCTTCTGAGTCTCACAAAGTTGGCTTTCTTCAAACCTTCGAAACTGTTATCCTCCAAGTACGTCCCTTATTTTTGAACTGCAAATGAACTGTCGGCTCTGGACCCGAAGAGGTTGCTCTCCAATGTTGTGCCAAGAGTTTGTGTAGGGGTTGCTTGGTCTCTCCAGTGTTGCGTTCACTGCACCGAATCAAATGTGTCTGGTGCATCGCCCGCGTGCTCTCACAGCCCGCCCTCCTCCCCTCAGGTGCAGCTCCCTCTCAGACCCAGCAGCCATGTCAGACGCCCAACCGGGACGAGGTGCTCAACAGAACGAGAAAAAGGCAAACCAAGAAGAACCCCTATCTCTATTTGACGTCCTTGCTGCATCGCAGGCGCTCCGAGGATGACCAGACGAGCATCCTGACCGACGCCGACTTGGAGGGCCCCAATTACGGGACCCTGCGCTGACCCGCTGGCCTGCCAAGCCATTGAACTCGATTCAAGGCCACCTCAGACCGCTCTGCCCCACCCCCACCGCATCCTGATCTTAGTATCAAGCTGATAGCTTTCTTATCAGCGCTCGAGTTGATGGGGGTTTAACTGAGGCATCGACGTGAGTACATGAACAATTGGTTTGGCTTCCTTCCATCTCACTTGAAAAGATATGATGTATATAAATAGTCAAAACGAGGGAGTGAAGTTGCGTTCTACAGTAATAAAGAAGTCACTCACGCAAGAGGGGGCAGGTGAGGGTCCATATGTTTTTCCAATGATACAGTGTACTGTTATGCTCCGGTGCGACTTTTCCTACAATACAAATAGCGTCAGTATTCAAACACAGGGTTCTTACCACCAAATATACCTCAGAGTAAACGCAGAGTTGCTGTAATTCTTGTGGTATACTGTACGTACTTGACCTTTTTACATATGGAGAGAAAAAAAAGAAACTAATAAGGTTTGGATCACGCGATGTACTCGCTTTCCCCCCCCCCCCCCCCCCCCCCCGACACGTTAGCTAGCCTTTGGTTCTCGCTATTAGCTTGTGTTTATTTAGCGGTACTATCCACTGAGACTGTCTTAATGTGTCAGTGTTATGTGGTTGGACTCACCGATGGTCGGTGATTTTAGACGAACAGGGTGACCAGTCGTAAAATATCGAGTAGGATGAATTTCACTTGTATTGCGTGGCACATCTGGAGGTGCCTTTTTTTGCCTTTGCGCTCGTCTTTTTTCTAGCTTCAACTTGCCTTTTCCGTCGCCTTCTCACATTAGTTTCGTCGAGGAGGACTCCAAAACTACTTTGTTCTTCTATTTCGCCAGAAAGGAAGCATGACCCCTGTTTTTAGTTTGGTTTGTTTGTTTGTTGGCTTTTTATAGCTTCGGCTGCGCATTCCGAGTTGACACTAAATGCACAGGGCTACCAAAAGGGAAAGAAGGCAAATAAATAAACTCATAAATCAAAGTTCATGCAGACGGAATAAAGGTGCTGCATGTTAAATAGCAAGCATATAATGCCTCGTAATGCTGGAAAGTGCTCAAAGCAATGAATACAGTGGACCCTCCGGAGTCAATCCGAGTCAAGACATACTGAAGGTGTTCAAGAAAGAAACAATGGAAATGAGTGAAAAACTCAAACATTCATCACAGTCTGTTCACAATCTTAATTCCTCAAATGCATGTATTAACTGTGATTCTGGAGAGTCTGTTACTAACCAAAGTAGCAGCACCTACAGAGTCACGTAAAGAGTCTCTAAGAATTAGTGTGGAAGTTTTGATGGTCTTATGCCATTTGGAGACCGCGCCATTAACGATGATTAGCATTCCAATTGATTCCAATCTGTGGTCACTCTCAAAAATCTAGTGTGCAGGAATATTTACGCCCCTGCAAATGTAGAAGCAGGGTAGTAAATGTAGAAGCCAGCTGAATGCCGTTCACTGGCAGTTCACGACTGGTTAAGGCTAGAATTGGAATGATAGAAACTAGCACGATGGCTGTGTGTTAGCAACTTGTGCTCTGCGCTAATTGTGTTCACTCAATTGCATATTATGTTACTAAGGTAACATAATATGACTTTTAGCTCATGGTTTGGTTCGCATCAGGTACAGTAAAATGACAAAATGGAAAACCATTCGCATATCTTGCTTAAATAACAATTTCAATCAAGGAAGCAGAGTAAAATTCAAATTCCTGGGAGGCAATTCTCCAATAAATGAAAGATTTAAAAAAAAAAGTACAGTAAATACGATAAATGAAAGATTTAAAAAAATGTACAGTACACAATAAAATAAAAATTAGTCTAGGATAAACTTATAACAGCTTAATTTGTTTTTATTTTTATGATAGGACAATGACAATTTGGTCTTTTTTAGGAGCTAAACGAGATAGACAAGTTCAAGAAAAAACACTACTGTATACGTCTGGAGGTTTATACCGAGAGATTAATTTTTTTCCTTGTTACATTGACATTCATATTGGTGTGATGTCATTCCAAATGAATGAACAACTATTTAATACTGTATATTGTTAGCCACGGCATCCGCTATCCCGAGGCTGAGCTGCACTGTCAGAATACAAATACACACCTACTTACCCTTACCTTTGATGAGAAGCATATGTTTTGTTTTTAGTTTTGCCGTTGTCATTTGTGCCATTTGTGTCTTTGGCTTAATCTAATGAATACGCACAAAAAAAAGCCAAAGGGTAAAAAACAAACAAACAAACAAACACTCCATTTGACTTCCGTCTGAATCTCGAGGGTCCACTGTACTCAACCACAAGCAACAGCAAGACTGTTTAACATATGTATATGACTTTATGGCTACTACTCTGTATGTTGGTTGACTTTCTGACACTAGCCGATAATGAATGTATGCTTTTCGCTGTACAGGAAATGAATGTCCCGGTGTCGCAGTGCATTGAATGACCGCTGACATTGTTTTTCTTTTTTTAAGGTGCGGCCTGCACCCAGGCCAAACTGTTCGGCACTGTTAGGCCCCTTTCCGAGCCCTGTTTTTAATGCTTTTTTCAATCATACAAATATGACAAGCAATTTGCCACCAGTGAAAGGTCAAAGCTAATGGTTGCCTGAAAGTGAACATCCACGCAAATCGGTATAAGAGACGGTGAATTAAGAGCAGACACAAATCTATATTTGTTATGTACTGTACATGTATCGTATTTGTAAAGAGAAACCACATTTTATTGGAAGACCTTCTTGTAATGACGATATACAAAAAGGACCTAGAAAGAAATTAGATTATATAAATATATTAAACACAAACACAAAAAAGAACAGTACTTGCTTACAGTACTGCTTTAAGTGGAAGCATTTTAAGGTGCCTCGTTTGTCTTGCTTTTAGCGCACATGGTTTTACCCCCAGAGGAGTGAACGTAATAATGTTAGCAGCGTATGGTGTATTGCTTCTGCTTGTACATTTTATCCTGTGAAAATGTTAAGCTTTAGACGCAGACTTCTATAGACACTTTCACGCAAACCCTGCAAAATTCCTGCTGTGACAGAAGGGCTGGGCGTAATAACCTTGAAATATAATCCCCACCCCGAATAAATCAGATATCCGATATCTACCAAACTTTTTCCCTTTCGCTTGTAGGAAAAGCAAAGAACAATGATATTATTTAAAATAAGTTTCTCCCATCACAAAACAAGCTTTTGAACCATTTTTCCCCCTGCAATTATTTTTTCCCAGCATTAATTTGCATCAACGTTCTCAGAAATAATAGAAAATAATATTTACATTTTTTTCTTTACAAATAATAAGTAAATAAGGGCTTTATTTAACAAAAAACAAATGTATGTCAACATGATGCAGAAAAAAAGTAACATTTCAAATTCAACATAAAATTGAACCATCAAACTACATCGCGAGGCTGGTCCATATGTGAGCCCTCTCATGGTTTTTCCAATGTAAAAATGTGTAGGTGAGGCAAGTCGACCACAAACAACATATTTGCGACTTAGAAGCACACACCTCGGGTCAAAACTTTCCAAAATGTCAATAAATGCCTGCTTTTTTTAACATTTAATTTATAAGTGGATCATTTGCAAAATCTTAACACAAGCGACTCCATGATTCCCTTCTACGGAGCTCTTGCCATATGTAAAACAATTTTTCATAGCAGTATCTGAAGTCTCTTGTCAATTTCTTAGTATTGGCAACACTTACTGCTTTTGTAAACTAGCCTCTCCCACCGTTCCCCACCTTTTATTACCCTAAGACATATTTTACACACATATGCATGTTATACATTTGACACATTTATTTCATGAAATAATGATCATCTCGTCTCAATTTACTTACAAAAGTCAAATGTGCCTGTTTAGTTGAACACAAAGCTAATATTCGGTTGAATGAATGTGGCAGCATGTGGATACACAGGTTAATTGTACCTGCTGCCATCTAGTGGAAGAGCGTTTAATTGTTCTACCTGTTACGTTAACGTCGCTAGTAAAGATTGATAAACAACGATTAAAAAAAAAAATCCCATTTTTGCCATCATCCAAACTGCTTATCCTCTCGGGGGTTGCTGGCGTGCTGGAGCCTGTCCCAGCCGTCTTCAGGCAGTAGGCGAAGTACACCTTGAACTGGTTGCCACCAATCGCAGAACAAAGATTTTCATTATGAAATTAAAAATCATCGTGATGCATTCATCCGAATTCGCCCAGCCCTACATCACGATACATGGGGATATTGCTACAATCTATATATAAAAACAAAGAAAAATAACATTAAATAAATTTGTCGGACAACGCCATTGACCATAGCTTTCGATACACAACAGTGCAAGCGAAGCAACCGTTCCTGAAAGGACATGTCAAGTCAAACATTTTCTTGACAATAATATGTTCCATGCAGCCCTTCTAGTCTAAACACGGCAATCTGATTAATTACGCGTCTGTGGAATCCAAATGAAGCAGCAAAATCCACCCGTTCTTATGCATCCGACGGGGCAGGCTTTTTGCCACTTGCTGCCGACTCCAAATTAAATCACAGTGCCAAAGGGCCCAGTTAATGATCATCACGGCTCACCTGTCGTCTGGGTTTGGTCATGTGATGTTCACAACCTGAGCCCTTATTTTCAGTCAACAGCAAATGCCAAACTGGCAACCTCGTGAGATGGATGAAAACAAGTGGATTTTTCTTATCAATTCATATTCCACGCACTCAAAATGATGTGTTTAGAGTAGCATAAAACATATTAAGAAAATGGTGTGCTACATGTGTTGCAGCTTCGACAATACCTCTTAAATTGCCAGATCGACTCCATATACAGAAATACACGAACAGCTACAGCGTGAAAAAAAAGGGAGCTTCTAAGAATCGACTAGCCATCCAAAGCTACCAAACGTTAGCTCCCCCAGGCTGAAGTAGTGTACGTAGCGTTTACGAGCGTGCTAGCGGCTTCTCAACATTACGACTTGGTGCTACGTTCAAAACTTTGTGGTGCTGTAGAGTAGAAAAATACAACCTCTATTTTGTTTGGTTTTTCGGGTGGGGGTGGGAGGGCGCCCTGCTAAAACTAGAGCCGTCTCTCTTTTCATAGCGATGTTGATTACGATGGTGGTGAGAAACCATACTGGAAAAACTAGTTGTGTACTCTTCGGGGGAAAAAAAACCCAATTAGGTTTGTGATGTTCAAATAACCTCAACATGTTTCTATAGCGTATGTGTGTGAGTGTTGGTGCGCGTGCGTGTGTGCATGCGTGCGTGCGTCTGTGCTTCCAAGGTACCCTCTCGAAAAAGTAGTGCTGTTGTTGAGAGTGTGAACCCAGCCTAAATGAGGGGAATCACCAGTAGGTCCATCATCTCAAGTTAGCACCTATTTTTTTTCTCAAGCACGCAACTGCAGAGGTGTCTCTCACCACACCTCCAGCGCTAAATGGGACCTTTTCACGTTGACGTCACACCACTTCCAGACTTCTGCAAATGTAGCTTTTTCTGCCAAACTTTTTTAATCCACACACATCCCCACTTCTTCACGGAAATAACCAAGCCCTGCCCCTGCCAAGTTGACCGTTTGCTAACAAAAGGTTTGAGAAACAGTTCTTGAAAAATAATAAGATAAGCAGGTTTTATTTTTTTTAAATAAATAAATAAATAAACATGATCTTCCTTCAACATCCCAAAAGATTAGGCACATTCCCCCTCTCTTCAGAAAAAATATAGTGGAAATAAAAAGTCTTCATACCCTTGTTGAAATGCCATCCAGGTTTTTGTAACATAAAAATATATATATATTCCATCCATTAAAAAAACTAAACTCTCCCACTGTTGTGACCTATAACATGTACAACTCAGTTAAACATTTTTTAAAATAATTTGTTTTAAATAAATCTAAATATTGTCGAGAAGGACAATAAAAACAAACTGACAACAATTGGTTAATTTGTAACACAGCCACATCTCTAATTATAAGTTGGTGTGCACGCTTGTGGTGATTTTACAGTTGTTTAATCTTACTTCCCACTTCACATTCTACAGTTTGTAGAACACATTGATTACCGGTATTTATCTTTGTCTGATTTTTATACGGTATGGTGGATGACTGATTCGCACGCCTGCCTCGATGTGCAGGGTTCGATTCTTTGGCCTTCCTGCGTGGAATTTGCATGTTCTCAAGAGTTTCTCTGAGGGGTATAGACTTTTCATATCCACTATAACAAAGACCATTTCAATATTTAATCATGCAGACCGATAAAACAAATTTAATAAGGGTTTTTTGTAAAAAAAAAAATTCAGACATTGGTCTTTTTTTGTGAAGAGAAAAACTGTTACCTCGCTGAGAGTTTTGGCTGTCACTTCAGCCATCTGTCACTTCAGCCATCTGTCACAGCGACTAAGTGACAAAGTCAGCTGGGTAAAAAATAAAAATAAAAAGACCTTTGTTTGGAAAAAAATAGAACCGTACACCTATTTCAATGAAAAGGTAAACAAGATGAACATCATAGCGCTACTATGCACCACAGTTTGGGGACAAAAAGCATGGAAAGCAATTTTAGTAATCTGTAGTAAAACGGTGACAGAAAACAGCTTTTCAAACTTTTTACTTCCTTGAACATCCTGACAAAGATGGCACAGCTCCTCTAATTGTTCATAGTTAACGTTTCGTCATTAGCACATGTCAAGCTAACTGCATGAGGCAATGGTGTGACTTCACGGTGCAAAGGGTCTGATATTCCTTGTGGGACTGAACCGGTTTTGCCACATTTGTAAACGGAAAGCTCACACATCCTCCACTTCTACAGGATTTAATCTTCCGAGATATTTTCTTTTTTTGTATTCTGAAAAAGAAACATGGACAGTTTGAAAGAGGGCTGCTTTGGACGTACTGTTAGCTTTGTTGTTTTTGTTTTTTGGTCACAACTTCTCTGCTTCACTAGCTCCTGTCGGAGTGATACTTTAACAATTCTTTTTATTGTATTAATCTTGCATGTCGAGACAATACCAACATTTAGCAATCATTCACGGACATCTGAGCTGGTTGTTAATGGACAGAAACCTAGAATAATATGTAGTATTTTCTATATTCTCTGTTTTTTTTAATGTGTACCAGCACTGAGGAACTAGAATGTATTATTATTATGATTATTATTATTATGATGATGATTATGATTCTTCTTACTGTAGGCTACAATAAACAGGACTACATTGTTAACTGTTTTAGCATAAAATGCTCATTACCAAGCAAGCAAGCCACGTAGTACTTCAAAGGAAAGAACATTTACATTTCCGACCATCCACCCGACTCTGTGCTGTACATCACATGTTTACATTCTATGTTTGGGTGCAAATTCCTCATTTGTAAATATCGGCGCAATGAACCAGTTTCTTTTCTCTTTTGTTGTTCCGTCCTATCATCAGGTTTAACATGGTCACATTGTGAGCAATTAACTTATACTGTATGGTGCTGTAGCAAAGCCTTATATATATATTTATTTTTTTCACGCTGTCAAGTCGCATCTGTAAGGTCATTTTCTTCTGTGTGTGTGTGTGTGTGTGTGTGCGCGTGTATGTCTGTGAAGGAAACAGCTACAATGTTGAAAAAACAAAAATCACTCTGGCCTGATTCCAACTCCTTTTTAAGGGGAGAAAAACAGTGGTTGTGGCGGCTTGAGCGCACCATCTCTGCTCATCTTCGCCACACGCGGCACTCCTGCCAGAATATGAACACATCCATGTCACCATATCATGTCCATCGCTTAGTCCCATCAGGATTTTTTCTCTCAAATTTTTGTATTTTGATATAATAAAAAAAGATAAAAGAGGTCTTCCCTGTTGTACTTTCTTCGCATAAAGCTGTAAATTGTACTCATATATATTACCTGGGAAAAAAAGGTGTTTGAGCTCAGCAGAATAAATATGAAACCATTTCTATTTCACTGGGAGATTACTGCGTCATCAGAAATGAAACACCAGTTTTTCGGCAGTCTTTGGGATCGGAACATTTAAACGACATTCTCCAAACCAAAAAAGTTGGAAACATGCTTTTGTCTAAATGTCTGATAAAGACAACTGCAGTGTCACGCCCAACAAATTAATTGATATCTATCTCAATACTTTTGCCCACAAAAAAAAGTGTAGTTCACATGCTAAACACAGGGTGTAAGTGTTGTGCATTTATGAAAAACAAATAAGTTGAAAGAGAATGAATGACCTTTGTGCTTTTTACTACAATCCTCAAGCCCATTGGCATGTTGGGGAAACAAACACAGGAACAAGCATGTGCATACGCCTGGAGTACCTGTTAATCCACTAGATAAACATTGAAAAGACATTCTTTTTTTCTCCTCAATGAACAAGCACTCACACATTTTGTCACAGTCATGTTTCAAAAAAGTATGATTCGGGAAAGAGACTCCTACCACATACCATTTAAAAATCGAAACACACAGATACATTCCTCCATGTATATTACTGTATTTGTATTCGTGTATCTAACGTGTTGCTGTCCAAATGACAATCATTTTAACCATTTAGTTTTTAGAATCAGTACCATAAAGGTCTAATTTAACAAAACACAATGCCACAACATTATAAGTCTAAAAAATAATATAATAAGATCGGAAATACATTCATAATAATGTTTAAAGTTAGAATTATGTTTCCTAGAAAAGGAGTTTTATGTGTCAAAAATTGACACTTTTTTTATACAGCATAACATGAACACAGTGTTCAAATTAAACTGAAATTTAAATATTAACGTGAAGATCTCATCATGCATCATTTGTATTCAAAGAATTTTGGAAGTTAAAAATACTGTACTGAAACTCCTGTTTCAACAAAATGGTAAAGAAGAACATATAGTCAAACATCGGACCATATTTGAAATTGTCTTTGTATGGGCGTGACTTGTCACATGCCGATTTTTTTCATTGTCAATTGGTCACCGGTGGCGGATCCCGGCAACTTACACCATCACCCCAAAAAAGTGTCACGTGACCCTGGAAGTACACTTGGCGTTAGCAAGCTAATTATATTGAGTTCTCATTGCGATTTCGGCATTGACTATGGTGAAAATTAATTGACCTAGCTTGGCGGAGGCGGTGATGAAATGTGTAATATTCTTTAAGCATAACATCCAAAACTGCAACCAATTCACATTTTACGGCCAGTTTTAGCATGACCGCTACCTCCCACCTACACACTCGCTTATGTAAGCGTGCGCGCTCAAGGCGAAGGAAGTGGGGGGGGGGGCACTCCTCTGTTGTGTGGACCCTTACGAAACACGAGCCCCCACCCCCACGCAATATCCCACGCCTTGTTCTTCTTCCCTTCATAGCCCGGCTCCTTGGCAGTGACTCGGCGTGGGAAACAACACCCGCGCTAACGCCATCCCCGCTAGGGGCGAGCACGGGGGCGGTGTCGTGCGCGCTCCCGTGCCAGAGTGTAGCGAGCCGCACACAGAAGAGCTTCTCTAGGCTGGCAGGAGTTCCTCTGCGTTTCTTTTTGTCATATTCATTCAAATTTCGCACGTCTACCTCAGCGGATAGTCGTGTGCAATCCCGGTGTCGATGCAGTGCCATGCCGACAACATGCTGGCGGATGCCGCGGAGCTGCTCCCTTCGGCGGCTTAGACTAGCGCAGGACCGGCCGCAGCAGGTAGGACGCACCAAGCCCCGCTCACCCTTCATCGTGACATCACGGTACACACACGTTCTACTGCACAGTCGATGCACACACGTCGCTGTCATGCGGAGGTAGCAGCAATTGTGGCAAGGTGGGTGGGGAGGACACACAGCTGTTGCGTCGGTGTTGCTCCAGGTCAGAGTCCACCTGAAGAGAAGTTATCCCAGTTAGCTGCCAACGACCAGTTGACACTTAAAGCAGGCTAATGCAACATTTGTCAATGTTTGATTTTTTTTCTTTCTCACAGTTTGAGATTGCTGTATATATAAGTGTCTACAATTTCACGCATGATTATTGTAATAGGCACAGCGGTGCTTTCTAATACAGATGCCCCCTCCTTATGGACAAGGCAGTTTAAGACCAATATTTTATCACATAAAATGACAAAACGATGAAATGTTACTAATAGGTAGTGCAGAAGCAACGTGATATCAAACTGACACTGTGTACATGGCCGGGATAGAACTTGAAAAGTATGGTGACCCCATATTTTTGCTCATTAACATCACAGTGATTCGATTAATCAAAGAATTGTCGACATATCACTTGATGGTTAAAATAGTCATTAGTTGCATCCCTACTGGTGTCTGCATTTGGGATTGACTGATTTAAAGATTTGTGTGTCGTCACTACAATGCGATGAAAGTTGAGTCAAAATTGATTAATCTGATGACTTTTTCAGCACGGTTTCCCAACACAGAATGTTTTTGTGTGCCATGGACTGTTTAGATATTTCAATGGACATGTAAGAAAAGAAAAAAACCCAAATCTTTAAATGTGGCCAGTGCATCGCTGTCTTCATTGATGGCGAGTTTCTTGTCTTTGTGGCCATTCACTTCTTCCTTGACAGCACTGACATGCTTTTGTGGTCCATTAATAATGCAGTATATGTGGAGCCTCGCAGTTCTTCTGTTGAAGTGTGTGCTCAATTGCTTGGTGTGCGTGGTGAGAGTCACCCATTGTAATTTATTTTATTTTTATTTTTTTCACTGTGGTCCACGAATAGGCGTGGGGAGGTATTTTGATATGATTCAGTCTCACCTAGTTTGTCTGGTAAAGGCCAACATGATGTCACCATTGTTGAAGCAGGTGTTGAGAACATTCGGCGAATCCCGGCCCCATCCCATTTCATGAGTTGTGAATTTTTCCCCATCATCAATCAAGGAAACTGCATCAAATGCTAGTTTATAAGGAGTTAAATGTGGTAACTATTGAGCACACTGTGGCTGTCGGTGATGTACGGCAAATTAGAAGCACACGTTCAGTGAGAGTGCATTGTTGCGCCGCAGAATGCGGTCAACGCGGACCAGCAGTGGAGACGAGGCCGCCAGTTGCCATGGCAACCCCTCCCATCCACGCCGACGACTCCAGACTGTGGATGAGATGAGAGAAATAAGCCTCCCAGGAACCTTTTGACTCGCTAGATCTGCCCGAGGCGGCATTTTTGCCACCACTCCTCCTTTTCAGACATTTTAACAGTGCACTTGTTGGGGAGAGTTGAAAGGGGGGGGGGGGTTACACTTGCATAATCTTCTCCAAATCTGGCAGATTAACTTGATGTCGTCTTAATAGCGGGTCAATCTCCTCGCCGTCACACCAGGGCCAGAGAGCGCAGCGATTAAGCACGCTCTGATTAGATTGTGGACAATAAAGCCACACATATTTAATCAACACGCCCATCTCTCACCCGGGATGACAATTTAATCCACCACCACACCAAAAATAGATCACAAAGGTAACTCGCTAAAACGCTTCTAGACTCCGACACTGGTTAGATCCCTATGCAGGATTGATGACCATTTGACACATTTCCATGGTGGAATATGCATAAAAGTATCCGTGACTAATCAGGCTCATCTCCTCATGTTTACCCTGAGAAAATATGTAGACTGCCATTCGTCCTGTCAAGACAGGAGCAGCTGAAGCGCGTTCCATAAACAGCCCGCATGGAGTAGGCTTGTCCTATTTTTTCCCATGTAGGCCATCAGATAGAGGTCTCTCTCATTTTTTTTTTTAAATGCTGCTTTTATTTAAAAAAAAACACCTTTTAAGTATCGTTACCTCAAAGGGTTCCTTCTAGGTTGTTTATTCGAGCTTCTGGACCAACAGAACAGCACGGTGCTGTGTGCTGTGCCGCACAAGATACTTTGTAGCGGTACAGCCGTGTGACAGACGGTTTTGTTTTTTTTCCCCAACAATGATATTTACATGTCTAACCTGATCAACGTGAGCCATGTTATCATCTAAATGTACAACCATTTGTAAATCTGCGCAAGGTCGTTTTGTCGTTGTTCTTTTTTTAGCAGTAGGGATGTTCTGTACCACTTTTTTTCCGCAGACCAATACCTATATGAGTATTCACTCTCTCAGTACTCACCAATATTTGTTATCTAAAATTTCATTTTACACAGCGACAGAACATTATGGAAAAAAGTCTTCTTTCTGACACAAATGGTGATTTGCCAATGTGGTTAAAGTGTCGCAGTATAGCGCCAACTGATTCTTTCTGGAGGTTTGCTTTTTTTTGTCTTGAATATGTGTCGGCAGCCTCCACGAGTCACCCGATACCTAAAAAATGAGGCCGATATCGGGCGGATACAGATACCTGGTATCCGTACTTGGCCAATCCCTATTGAGTATCACATTCGTGGTATCATAAATGTCATTTTCCTCTATTGAGGTAATGTAATGCAACTTTCTGAGAGCTTTTCCGGTTGCCTTACCTAAGTGGCTGTAAGAATTCTTCACACCCCTCTTCAAATGCCAGGTGTTTGTCACTGTGACCAACAAGCTCAACAGTTTGCAACATTGTTTTTGGGAGAATTTGTTCTGGTCTGATGAAACCAAGGTTAGACTTTTTGGGCATAATTCCAGAAAGTGTGTTTTGCGCCAAACGCATCATTGCTCATCACCAAATAAGACAATAGCTACATTGTATCATGGTGGCGGCTGCCGTTCTTTAGCTGGAACTGGGGACTTCAGCTCCATCCCTGGCCATATGTGTAAGCTAAACACACTATTTTAGTTGCTTATTTTTACTTCCTCTTATTTATTTATTTTTTGGGATGAAATTATTAATCTTGTCCGCATGTTTTGAAACATCACAAAAACCTGGCATTTGAACGGTGTTGTATACCCGTGACAGCACCATGAGAGTGGCACTATGCTAAACATATTGATGAATGAAAACGCCATAAAAAACAGAGTGTTTTTATTTTGATACAGTTCTGGAATTGGATCACCTTTGACCTGACAGGTGTACCAAATGATTTGCCCAGTGAAGCCATTAACCTCACGGTAGCCTGGAGGACTCGTTCAAATCTTAGCGTTCTTAGCCTTCGCATTGCAGAATACAGCTCGTCCTCCCCGTGCAATGCCGCAGTCTACAAGGACATGCCTTCGACTTGTATGGTGCATTTTTCCGACATGGAATTCCCACGAGGAATGTGCCGTAATTCCAACCACATAGACAAGATATTGTAAACAAAGATAAGACCAAGGTGAGGCCTGCACCGATAATTCAAACTACATGTCAAAGGTATTTACAGTGCTTGTTATGGAGCAGATAGTACAAAATGAATTGCAGAACGGGTCCTGTCTGCCTGCTTGCATTCTGCTGAGTCATCATGCTTTGTGGAAGCCTGTCAACAGTCTGCTCGTGAGGCTCTCGGGCCAGCCAGTGGCGTTCCTGATGGGAAAGTGCACTAGTGATGAGTCCATTCCCAACGTTTCAATGTTGATTAGTGATGCCCTCAAACTGCCCCAGCCTTCACCGTACATGCAATGGACGTTTTCATGTTTTTTATGCCCCCTTGCTCCCACTGGCGAACACATTCATTGCAAAGCTAATGATGAGAAAATTGCATAGAAGACCATGACGGGAATCTGGTTTCACTATGTCAGTACATTCCTTCTGTTTGTTTACAGTACATAGAGGAGTAGTAATCATGGAGAGTATATCTGTCTCTGCTAATAGCGCCAGGGTGTGTGTGTGTGTGTGTAATATTAACTTTCCCCCAAAATAATTGTACTATAAATAGCATACCTGAGAAACCACTCTCTCCTATATTAAAAAAAAACCATTGATATTAATGGTTAGATACAACTGTGAATTTAGGAGATGCTGTCCTTGCTTTCCATTACCTTTGAACATCGTCACCACACGAACCTGTGTTTTAGCCTGCTCTAGCCTACTGTAAGTCTGTGTGTATATGACAAGGGCAACACAAGCCAGAAACATGTGACCAGTCTCTGTTTAATGCACCACGGCGCCACTTATTGGCCTCATGGCAAATCACGCCCAATTTCAACCAATCCTGGAACTTTGACAGGTCCCGTTCAACAGTGTCTTTTGAGTGGACTGGTCACTATTTGTTTGTTGGTTCCTGGTCTATTAGATTGGCGGTTGCACTGTATAATGATCATGATAATGGCTTACCAAGCTCGAGGTGGACTGTAGTACAGTAGTTAATTAACCAGCATTTCGCATTCAACCAACATACCACGTTCCCCTTGGCACCTAGACCCCTCCCCCCTGACTGTGCAGTCTAACGTGCATCATCAGCGTGTCAGCTGGCAGCATCGTAGCATGACATCATCACATATCACAACGGGAGCCTTCTCGCATACGAAGGAAGCGCGCGTGCGCCACAGCCCCGTGTGGGTTTGCGTCTCGCATACTGTAAAAAGCCACCTTTCTTCCCTTAACAAATTCTTTCTGGCTCACCCCCTCTCTCTCTCGTTCCTTGTCACGTTTCAGGCAGCGTGCGCTTGCAGAACGACGGCATCATGGAGACTGGCGGCATCGTTGCCGCGGTGATCGAGGATGTCAGCTCACGGCCCCGGAGGGACCCGGGAAGTAGTCACATCCTTGAGAGGTGAGACCATCTCTTATTCCCTGCGCTTACAGATCAGATAGTCAACATCAAGACCAATAAATGTATGTGTTTTATGCACAGCCATTTGCAGTCTTCCAAGCAGCGTGACTTCACGTTACAATGAGTAATGTGTGTTCTCATGTCACTAAGCTCATCACTCTGAATAAGTGTGACAATGCCCGTGGCCCGCCCCTCTCGTCTTTTTGTTGCTAATAAAAGTCGACCTCATCCTGTTCCCCACCCCTCTCGCCCCAGAAGTCACTGAGTCACATTCGGAGTCAGGCTTTTGTGAGGCGCTCGACTCGTGGCTGGCCGCCTTTATGGTTGCCTGAATAGGTGAGCTTCACTCTGCTCGGCATACACAAAAGCCACAGAGAGGCTGCGCTTCCCTTCTGCTTTGTCATGTCTTACTGGCAAAATGGTGAGAATCTTATCAGTCACATGTCGAATGACTGGCCCTTGCTCGGGCAGCGTCATGATTTGAGGGTGACACACAGACTCACATGCCCCCTCTGCTGTATGCTAGAGAATTGCAGTTATATCGGGTGGAAGATGCTTTGTGTCATTGAGAAAAACAAACAAAAAAAAGCTACCACGAAAAATCCTTTCGCAGGTGAGCTGTGCCAGCCAACTTTGGGCGGGAGGTGGGGTACGCCCTGGATTGGACTTGCAGGACTCATACAGACAAAAAAAAAACTGTCCATATGGATATTCACACCTCTGGACAATTTGAGTCTTCCATTATCACAGGCGTCTTGGGAAAAATAGGTGAAGAAAAAAAATCTCAATTGGCTAATGTATTAGCCTCGAACATCTATGTACTTCACTGCAGAATAGCAGGTGTCTACTAAGGGAGTTATTAGGGGATAGGCCTTTCATTTGTTGAAATACATTTTTGATGGTACACTATTAGAGGAACTAAGAACCAAGCAGAGGCTCTGAGGGGATCGAGCCTTTTCCGTTGCTGGTCCTTCTGTTTGGAATGACCTCAAATTGAACATTTGGCAAGCCTCCTCGCTACCCATCTTTGAAACTCATCTAAAACTCATTGTTAGTCTTTGGCTTTTGACTCAGCATGAGACTTGATTTTTAGTTTTGTTGTTTTTGTGCTTTCTACTGTCTTTGTTATTAATTTATTGTTTCATGTTGTGAAAATTATTTTTGCTCTGTGTACAGCACTTTGTATGCAGCGGGTGGTGTTTTAATGTGCTCTAGAAATACAGTTGAGTTGAGAATTTTTAGCTGAGGCAGCCTGTCCGGGGTCTACCCGCCTCGCAACCAAAGTCAGCTGGCATAGGCTCTAGCTTACGCATGACCCGAATAAGGATATTAAGGATATGTAGTACAGGGAAAAAAAATGGATGGATTTTATTATTATTTTTTTTCCCCCTCCAGATTTCACTTTAAACTCGACAGTGAATGTCAGCTTTATTGATGCCATCTCTACTCTGTGGGCATATTGTGCTGTAGTCAAGAATTTGACATCTAGCAGTGCTTTTTCATCGTAAATGCAACCAAGTGTCTATTGTTTTTACTGAGGAGTCTATTTAAAGTGTGCTATTTATTCTCATTGACAACACTCCCGGCGATCAGTTGGGGTTTGGTTTTCACCAGAGCAGAGGCCATAATTTGAGGAATTTACAACTTGGGGCTCATGACTTACACACGCTGTGTCTAATGATTAACACGTTACGGTTGTCAGCGGGTGTGCCAGAACAGGTTTTTGCTTTAAGACCAAACCATTTATAATAGCCAATCTAGTGAGAGGAATAACACAAGTTGGATTTTCTAAACAAGAACACACCAGTCCTGGTTTGGGTCAGCACCAAATGGTACACCTTTATGATACCCACTGCAATTCCATTTTCCATTTTACAACACAACTAAAAGTGACAATTTTTCTTTGGCCCATGCCCCACTCACCCCATTTCGGCAGTTAGTTCCTTGTGCTTGCCGACTAACAAAACACTATCAAAGCAAGGCACAAACTGAAATGTGGCTTCAGGGGGACTGACAAACGGACAGCTTCCGCTCTCAAGCCTTCATCTCCATTTTGTTTTCCTGCAGAGACATGGCACCATTCAGTCAGCCGAACAAAGACCAAGTCTTACCTCCAGCTAGCAGCAGCAGTCCCATAGACGAGAGACAACCACAGGACATAAAGGTATACACACACACACACACACACACACACACACACACACTGGCCTGGTGATTGGCAACATGATAATGACGAAGGTGAAGCTCTCCATCTGCACGTGGGCCACTGACGCAATACCTCACGAAAGTGTGCTCTTTTACGAAAGCCACGCTATGTTGTTTATCTTGAAAGGTGATGTAATCGCCCTAGATAGTCTTGTTAACTAAGTGCTTTTACTGTCGAGCGTTTTGAATGGAAATGCAACGCTGGCAGGGAAAACATTAAGTGCACTCAGGTCTCGGTCGCGTCTGCCTCTCTTTGTGGACATGATGATCGGGTTGGTTGAGTGTGCGGTTCTGAGATGATCTTAATGTAGTTTACATCTGATTTCAATATTCAAACAAACGCTAGCATACTGCAGACCTGATAAATGTCAAATCCAGAATAGCTCTTGGTAGATTGGAGATCTCTAACAAGATTACGTTGTTCACAAAAGGGGTGTTGATGTTTGTATGTCCAACTGTGTGACTGTTTCTGCAGTCGGCGGTGTACCCTCTGACAAGAACGAGGTAGTATTGTAATTGGCAAAAATTAGTTTTAGCGCAAACATAAATGGATTTTCTGCCTGTTAGCAGCCGTTTAATACTTGCTACACAGGCGATGATGTAAGAAGATGGGATTGTGTGGCGTATCTTGCACGGCAAAACATAATGCCTCGTAAAAAAAATGTTCGTCGTAGTTTTTCTGTAATCTTTGTTCTTGCTGGGCAGAGTTAACAAGAAAGGTTGCATTCACATCCCATCATGACACGAAATAGGATCTTCGCTGTATGAGTTATCGATGATCAACTTTCTGCGTCGAGCGTTCACGTTTGCTGTATTTGTTTGGCAGGCGCGGAGTGATGACATTGTGGCCGAGCCCCTCTTGCGCTCCTGCGTCAGCACGGCAAGCATGAAGGTCAAGAACATGAAGAAGTAGGTGCTCCCTGCTATTACGGGCTGCAAATCAGGCCTGTTATCCAGGACAGTGCGATGAGCTCAGCCTCCCGTTGTGCTTCTTCGCTTTCTCGTCCCTGTCACTTTTTCCTCCATCAGAGCATCAGAATAGCGATGTGATACTGTTGTGCTTTCTGTTTGTAGGCTAACCTTTCCCAGAGGTCATTTTCCCCGTCTGGCAGAGTGCGCACACTTCCACTACGAGACTGCCGACTTTGGGAACGTTGAGGTAAGAGCCCCCTTTAAAAACATTTTGAAATGGCAATGATCCATATACGTGTTTGCGTTTTGCATGTCGTACATACAACTCCTTTTTTAAAAATCCCTTCGCCCCAGAAATAACATCCAGTATGTAACATCCATAACTGTATTTCACACGTTTTTAATTTTTTGGTCCCACTCCCACCAGTTTGTTAGTACTGTCAGTTGTAATCTCTTAATCCAGCTCCCGCAACCGCTTTAAACCCGTGATCTCGCCTATTAATTTGACAATAAACCACATGAAATCAGCTTATGAGTTTATAAATTGACGTCCTTAATGTGGCTGCTGTGAAATCCAAATAAAGTTCTAGTGCTAGCTGTGCTCAAAGCACAACTCACCTATGCTATGGTCAGCTAATTGGGTTTGAAACACTTTCTCAGCATAAATCATCTGTCTTCCACACATTTTCTTTTACGTCAAGTTCATACAGGCAAACATTTTTCTCTTGAACACCCAAATTGACCCAAGATGTAGACGGCAGGTTGGGGGACTGGCTGCTGGCGGCCCGCGATGGCCAGGACCAACATGGAGCTACACCGGCCTTTTGGGAAAATGTAAACATATGACTGGAATTCCCGATGGCCACCCCACCCATGGAGTGGGGTGTACTTGTGATGACCAACACATCACATTGGACACACAACATGCACACTGACAATCGAAAGACTTAAAGGCCCAAATTGAATGTTTGTTGTAGTACCAAGACTGACCAGTGAGAGGTGGTATAGTGCCACAAGACATCCAGACTTGCGTAAAGTACAAAGAAGTACCGTAATGCTCGGGTTGCCGGAATAGAAAATTAAATGGAAGAAGCTCGGCTTACTTGATCTTATTTGATGACTACATTTCACTTACAAAGTCTGACCTTTGGCATTTTTATTTGCTCGGCACGTTAGGCAAAACCTCAACATAACCATTTTGTTGGATGCTTCAAGTTGCTTCCTAAGTGGCTATCATTCCGTTCCCTGTCAAAATCACAGTTACGAGCTTGGCCCAACATTACACACGCGCGCGGGCGCACACACACACACACACACACACACACACACACACACACACACATAAAAGGATTTCTGGTCGTAAAAATAGGCATTTCGTTTACTCTGACATTAGCATTCCCCTCAAAGCGCTGCTCTTGCCTTAACTAAGTAGCAAGTTTAGCGCTTTAGGCAGTGTTCCAATTTAGGGAGGCTGCAGTTGAAAGACAATTACGCAAACAATTTGCCCCTCTGAACTGTGCGAGAATCCAGCTGAAGCGACATCTCCCGACTGTGGATACTAAGGATCCCATATGTGCCATTTGTCCCTTCTTAGTGAAAGCTAATCGCAGCGTTAGGGAGCTGTCAGTTATGTTGAGTTTGCACGCTCGCTTGAGGTCTTGGGATGATTGCAGTCACCTGTGTTTGAATGTGTGTGTGCGTCGAGGTGTGATGTAAGGATGGGCCTTGGTTATTTGGTTTAGATGTAGTCAAGTGGCTGTGGCTGTTGAGTCAAGCGTTTGTCTGTAGTTCAGGTTCTCTGGCTGCAGAGGGCAGCAGGTGTGCACCTTCACCAAGCAGCCTTCGGCTGAATGCCACAAACTGGATCCACGTCTGGGGAAAAAAAAATACTTTTTACGATGCAAGAAAGGTTGGTGGTATTTTTTGCATGTCAGGAGTTCAATGTGTAGAACAAACAGAACACTGCGAACAATGCTGTGATGTCGGCCTATGGCTTGGGGGAGGGGACGGAAGGATCAGGTCTCACAGACCCGCACAAGGGCAGCAAGGACGCGCACCGTTTTATCCACCCCCTCCCGATCCCCAATCATAGCCAATCACAGCCCCCGAACACACTGCCAGGGATGCTTTCACGGCATCCCCATCCAGGTCTTTGCGGCTCTGCCCCGACGAGGACCGCGTTCGTTCACTGCCAAGCTGCCTTTTGTGGCCAAAGAAAGAAGCGCTGTTTAGAAAGGGGGAGGCAGGGATGAGCGGGATGGAGGAGGGCGGGTGGGGAGCGCACAGACGAGGGAGGAGGGGAGTCTGAAAGGGGGTGAGACACAGTGCGAAGCATCCTTGTCTCATATTGACGTTTTGAACGTGAGTGTATGCGATACCATCCAGCCTGTGAGGAGCATTGTTTCATGAATCAAACTCTTGAAGCATTTTGCTTTTTCTTTTGGTGGAGCTTCTTTTGGGTGGCCCAGGACTAAAAGAAATAGCTCCTTCCTCCAACGTTAGAGGCAGGTAACAACAACAACACGAGCTGCCCTTTGTGCTGATGCTCCCGCATCGCATTAATGACAACTTTATTGATTGTAGCCTTTTCCAGGAACTTTGTTTTTGCATGAGCAGTTTTTTTGCAGGATTTTACACACACACACGCACACAAAGCAATGTAACTGATTTAAATTTGACAACGCGCCTCTGATTTTGTCTGTGAATATTGCATGGATCTGATCTGACACCCAGACCAACAAACGATTGCACATTGGTAGCGATGCAGCTAAATATGCAAATCAGGGATTTGTTATCCTTTCTTTTACTATAGTGATAAGGTGCACAGTTTTGAGACTGATCCATTTTAGGTTTCTTTAGACTTGGCAGAGGTCTTCGCTCTCCTCAGGGCTATCCTAATTAACTCTGCTCATAAGGTTTGATTTTTATTTTATTATTATTATATTTTTTTGCTGTTTGTTTGTGAGCAGGATTACAATGCACAAATGTCACAGATTTTTTTTTAAATGGTGGAGGCACAAAAAAAAGACATTTTATTGCAACTTCAAATGAAGTTTTTCTTACATTTTATTTGCATTGTAAAGACATTTGGTTGTGCTGCCAAGTGATATTTTTTTTTTATAGATGCGGAGTGGGCGGCGTTCAGGTGGATGCCCTGGGCCACCCACTCATTGGGCCCCTATTTTTACCCACCACTGAATGGCACAATCGAGCTTCAAGGTTTCAAAGATGTGTGTTTTATTTATTTGTTGATTTTTCTTTGTTGGCAGGATTAAGCAAAAATATATCAATTTGGTGCCAAATTATGGTCGGCCTAGCCTGAAGGGGGTGCTGTTCTCAATGCAAGTCTAGCCTTTCTCATGTTTCTTCACGTGAATTTTAGTTTGAATTATTTTGGGCTGTTTAATCCCACTTCCATCATGCTTCGGAGCTGAAGGCACTTTATAAAACACACTAAATGCTGGTTCTCTTATGTTTTAGCAGACACGCCTTGTCTCATTGAATCTGGTCCTTTTCACCAGCCCGTAGCAGTAAACTGGGTCGCCGTGTGTTGTGTAACAGCCTGTCTCAATGTGCTTCAAACTGTTATTTATAACCAGAAGCTCCCTCGACTCATTGCTTCTACATCTGTCAATATGTTCCCAAACTGTTTGTTTTAATACACTAATGGAGCATCGCTAAAGTGGACGTTTGGTTTGCGCAAGGTAAAAAAAAATACATTCTCAAAGCGCTTACCGGTACATTGACGCAGCTTATTTAATTAATTTTGTGTTTCTGTTGTCAGTTATTTTAAATCTTCTATTTATCATCTTCTTCTTTCCTAGTTGGCCTTTGCAGAAGGGCAGAGTGAAGGACCAAAGTGGGGGGCCCAGGACTCCAAAGAACTGCTCTTTCTGGTCCAGATCACCTGCCAGGTACTCTTGACATGTAAACTTTAGGCACTCACATAAAGATTTGTATCTCTTTAAACACGTTGGACTTCTTTCAGGCTCGAAACTGGCTGGTGAAGAGATCCTACGAAGACTTCCGTGTGCTGGACAAACATCTGCACTTGTGCATTTATGACCGCCGCTACTCGCAACTCACCGAGCTGCCCAAATACAACTCGGCGAAGGACACCGCCGAGGTACCGCATATCGACTGTTCCTCTCACCCTTGCGACATTTGCGAGCCTACACCCGGACAATCCAGTGAGACCTCACATAAACCGTTCAAAATAAATTTTAATCTAGAAAGATCATTTTTAGCTTTTGTCTGGTGGAACAAATGTCGGATGAGTGTCTTTCCGCCAAATAGACGCACAACCATAGGCAGTATAGGGTCATCCACTTTCGACAAATAAATGCCTTCCTTTCTCCATCAGAAGTTGATATCTATTGTCAGTCACATGCCGGCCGCGTAGACTGTTTGCAAACCAAAACAACAGTCCCTCCCAAGCGTTTTACCACATGCTGAAAATGACATCCAGCCGCATAGAATTGACGATCTTGTGTTATGCGGTGAGGACGTTCCAGTCGACTCTGTGTCGACTCGATGTGGTCACCCCTCAGTGGTGTGTGCATTCATGTTAATTTTCCGCCCAGTCTGATGAGATGTTCTGCATTTCCACATAACACTCATCTTAATTTTTTATTTTGAAACATTGTTTCATATCCCTCCTATAGACTTGCAGTTGAGTCAATCAATGCCCTGCTCCACTATTCTCATAAATGCATCATGATGGTGTTCCTACGTGAGATTGCACTTTTTTTTTTCAAGCAATCGTTTTAGAGTGCAACCTCAATCGAAGACTGTTCCGTTTACAAACAAATCGGACTTTCCGCATCGCTATTTCCGTGAGAAAGGAGAGCAGCAAATCACAAATGATCACAAATTGCGGTCGGCCACATCTCTCGCCAAAGCAATAACTCGCTGACGTCACAGTCCACTCTGCCGGCCCCGCCTTTTAATAGCACATTGATGTATGCAAAAATTACAATATGGAATCATTTCTAGATGTCTCATGCTTGCATTTAGTTTTTGTATACATTTAGAATGTGTTCGCTGTGACCTCTGTAAGTTTGAAGTGTGTTTTAGTCAGTTTAAATGCTTTTAAAGTACGTGGAATTGTTGCAACTGTTTGAAAAACGTTTTGATATTGTCTCTCTATATTGCGGATATTCGGTGGATGTGAAGTACAGTATATCTCCCGGGTGTTCACTGTATTGCGTCTGAACACTAACAGTGTGTCTGTTCAGTCCGTAAACGAGATGTTGGCCACCTACTTGTCCCGCTTCTCCATCATCGCTGACAACAAGATCAACTGTGCTCCGGTCCTGACATGGATGGAGGTAATCAAGCATATTATTGTGTGTGAAGTACTCTGTACTCTCCATCTCGTAATATAAATGTGGCGGCATGACATGTTTTCTACTTGGCTCTCGACGAAGGCGGACGCTTTTTGCACTGCTCCTCCTGCCCTCACCCCACCCTTTCCGTGCTCGCCACTTAGTCCTTGTGCTGTCTTTGTCTAACTTTTTTCCTAGCCTCCTACCGTATTTTTCATCCGAAGAACTAACCATGGAATTAGTTGGCTGGTCTCTCGATGTAATCGACAAAAACATTTTCGACGAAAAGAGCGGGCAGTGGGGAGCCTGCTTGACCTCCGGGGACACTTGCTGCCGGATACGCCCTGGATCCATGGAGAAAGTGGAGACCGGTGTGCCTGGCAGTACTGTCAAAATTCAACCGACTGGAGCGGCTCTATTGGAAGTGAAGAAGCTGCCGGTCACTAAGGATGGCTTGGCGCGAATGTCCAACACTCAGACTCAAGCGGTGACTGAGCTCAACCGCAATATTGTTGCGGTTTTGGAGCGACTCCGCGCGATCGACAACACCATGGAGAAGTTGGAATCCGCGCTGCAGAAAGAATTTTCGGATCTGACTGATCGGCGCCAGTGAGGAGATACAGACCAAGGACTCAAGGATGTCTGGAATTGTTGGCGGCCGTCCCTCCAAAACAAACAACGCTATCTGGCCTTTCCCCTGGATGGATGTACGCATGGAGTCTAGGGCCCCCACCACCACCCCCCTCCTTCTCGGCAATGGACTGATAAGCCGGGACTGTCTTCATGATGAGCAGACCTCGACAAAGCAGCAATAACCTGTACACGCATACACATACACAACTGGGCAACCACACGCGCATACACATCCTTGTTATCACCGTCTTCATCGCTCCGATTCTTTTTTCCCCCGTGACATGGTTCGATATGCGGAGCGCAACGGTGACCGTGCAGCTGGTCATTTCGGCCGCGTCGCGGTTACCCACCCTCCCCCCACCTTTCCACCCCTCCCCCCCCTTCCCATTCATCCTCCCCCCTTATTCCATGTTATGTCTTGTGACTTGTTGTAACTGTCATATGCTTATTTATGTGCTAGGTTCTTTTTTATCCTGGACTTAAATTATCCTCGGATATCGAGCATGTTTTTTTTCCCCTCTCCCTACCCAGCGTTTTTCCTTTCTGAATTCTGATTGTAATTTCCCCATTGCGGGACAAATAAAGGATATCTTAATGTTCAGGCTCATCATGCTAAAGTAACGAAAGACTGTCCTCAAAATGTGTTCTGCAGATTGACAACAAGGGGAACCATCTGCTGGTGTCTGAGGAGGCGTCCATCAACGTCCCCGCTATTGCTGCCGCCCACGTTGTCAAACGTTACACAGCTCAGGCCACCGATGAATTGACCTTTGAGGTAACAAAATTACTGTATGTCTCAAGATTGAACGCTAAAAACGCATGAGGAAAACCAAGGAAGATCATCTCATGCCGATCTGCGCGATCGAGTTCTGGCTTCTTGTTTCGGATTCTTTACGAGTGGAGTTCTGGCTCTTATACACGATATGCAGTTTAACAGGCAAATAATGTCGGCATAATTATCCTTTGTCAGGTGGGGGACATTGTTTCCGTCATCGACATGCCTCCCAAAGAGGACACAGGCTGGTGGAGAGGGAAACACGGCTTTCAGGTACAAAGCGGCCCGTTTGGAATGATTTGCATGACCCTTACAATGGGCTGTTTTTCCGGTTGAGGCAAATTTGTCTTTTTGTTCTTTGCAATGATAATCAGAAGAGACAATCGATGGAACTATTAAAAAAATGACCGACCTGAGGAAAACGAATACACTTTTTCTTCAAGCCGGCTAACAATTGGACAGGTCTGACGTGTTTCGTATTCGTATTAAAGGATAATATTTTTCAGATTAGTGGGTTTTCAAAAGAGAGAATAAGAAAGGTTGCACGGTAGCGTGACTCTACCCCTCTACGATCGTGTTTGTCTCACAGGTTATGACTTCCATCCCCACAGTTAATAAAGTGAGTGGTTTTGAAGTGAAATATTCTCCAGATCCTTGCTGACTAGGCCAAAAAGATGCCGGCCACAGTGGCATTTAGACTTTTTCTGCCCTGAAGCACCTCCTTAACCTCACGCTCGCCGACCTATTTCACTTGATACATCCCCCTTGCCCACGGCGATGGCTACACTCTCCTGCACGTCTATTAACGGGTCTTATCGCTTCTCAGGTTGGTTTCTTCCCGAGCGACTGCGTCGAGCTGATCAACGACAAGCTCCCTCCCAGTGTTCAAAGCTCGGTTCCCAAACCAGGTACGGTGCCCGCTGTTTCTCGACCACATCAATTCTGCACAAGCTTCTCCTGGGATGTAGGGCAGATTGCATTGAAATGGGGTTTTTCACGTGTCGTGATCGTCAGTGTGTAAGAAGCACGGCAAGCTGGTGACCTTCCTGAGGTCTTTCATGAAGTCACGGCCACCGCCGCAGAAGCTTCGTCAGCGCGGCATCCTCAGGGAGCGAGTGTTTGGCTGCGACCTGGGCGAACACCTCCACAGCTCGGAACACGAAGGTGAAATGCGCAAAAGGGGAAATTATGCCAAATCTGAATCAGTGGTTTTATTATGTGCAACACAAACTCAACGCAAGGAATGTACATTGGTGTGATAGAGCTTTGGCATGCGATAATTAAAAATGGAATGGAAAAATTAACATGACAAGTAAAGGAAGTCACACCATTGGAAATACAATCAGTTTTCAACTAGAATTCATTCCAGAAGGCTGTTCGAAAAGCGTTTTGTTCACTATTTTATTAGCCCGTGATTAGGGGCTAACACACTATGCAGAAATAACATAAAAAGGCATGTCAGATTTGCATAAATCACACCAAACACATCTGCTCACAATGAACGCTACACGAGGAAGCATCACTTCTTCGTGTAAGGAAGCCGAGAGGAGTCATTGACTCCGAATCAAGTGTCGTATTCGGGTTTGCTCAGTTTGGTCGAAAACCGGTTTTCGGTCATAATCCGAGGTGTAAAAATCTCGAATTTTCTGGTTGAAAACAGATTTGACATTCAAAGTTTGACTGTACTTGCTTGTCACTATAAATTCCAACAATGAAATGTCGATCAATAAACGAGAGTAGCAGCATTTTTCCGCACGCGTTGGTCAGATCAATTCGACGTCCGTTTTTAATCCAATGGATTTATTCATCGTGAGGACGATTAAAAAAAATCAAACGCAGATGGTGTGATGCTCGCTTGGCACAAAACAAATTGTACCTGTATGGTGTTGAAGCTGGGATCAAATACCTCGTCTTTGGTCTCTGCCTTCAGTCCCTCAGGTTGTAAAGAGCTGTGCCGAGTTCATCGAGAAACACGGCGTGGTGGACGGAATCTATAGGCTGTCTGGAATCTCCTCCAACATCCAGAAACTCAGGTTTGGTTTGCTACTTGATGGTACATTTCTATCATCAAGAATCCCTTTTTACCAGTGCTTGAAAATACTGGAGGATTTTGCTCAACGACATTGCATACTTCCTTCCTTTCTGCATTTTTTTTTTCATCTCAAATGACACATTTTTGATGTTACATTATCCTGAGTACTCCCGCTGTTATTTTTTAATTTTTTTTCCTATCTACAGTTATGTATGCTGTGTACATTATCTTTTAAATAACACCCACACATGAATTGTGCAGTGTTCAAATGCACAGATGGCCAGGAGGATGGCTCCTACGCTTTTCTGTCTCTTATCTCACGCTTTTCATGTGTCAACATTCAGGCACGAGTTCGACTCCGAGCAGATTCCCGACCTGAGCCGAGATGTCTTTCGACAGGACATCCATTCGGTGGGCTCACTTTGCAAGCTGTACTTCCGAGAGCTTCCCAATCCTCTGCTCACCTACCAGCTGTATGACAGATTTTCAGTGAGTGCAAGCGTTTTAGTGATTGCTGGGGGCGGAGGGGGGGTGGCAATGAAATAAATAAATAAACTAGTGCGGCTCTCTATGTGTGTGGAGATGTCCGCACCGTGCGGTGAGTGTTGTGCCTGCTAAAGTTAACAAATTGAAGCAGCTGATCTGAACGGCAAAAAAAAAAAAAAAGGGAGAAAGAATGGGATACTAAGTCTGTCCGTCTCGCTTGCTGTATCCTCACAGGAGGCTGTGTCTGCAGCCACAGATGAGGAGAGGCTGGTTAAAATTCACAACGTCATCCAGCAGCTCCCTCCTCCACATTACAGGTCTGCTTCACCGCTCGGTGGCGCTACCTGGTGGCCAAACCTGTAACTTCATGTTACGAAATAGAAAACCAGGTTCAGAAATCATGAACACTCGTACATCAAATGACATCGAGTAAAATAAAATGCTCATTTTATTGGATATTTTACTTAAGCAATGCATTATGTGGTGGTACAATTGTTGATGAGCAATGTGTCTAATATTTTGTCTAAATATTCTGAGTATTGGGTAGTTGTCCAAAACTAAACGTATACAATACCTTTTTGATGGTGTCACTGAAACTTTTGTCATTATCTTTTTTTTCTTTTTCTCTACAGATAGGAACAATAATAATAATTCACAATAATCTATGATAATAGATTTTTGGCATATACCAAATCATAGGGCTTGGTAGTATTGCATTTAAATGCATTATACACAATTTATATGCACTGAAATATTGCACAGTGTTTCAAACGTCTCTGGTATTATGGGCTGTCTTTATGTTGGGCAGGTGTTCCTCATGAAGTGTCCGATAACTTGTGCATATCAAAGCCACGTGCTCATGACAGGATATAAATGTTTTTTCTACTTTACTAATGATGACTCGCTGAATGTTTTTGTGTGCAGGACGCTAGAGTACCTTATGAGACACTTGTCCCGTCTGGCCACCTTTAGTACTTGCACCAACATGCACACAAAGAACTTGGCCATCGTGTGGGCACCAAACCTGCTCAGGTGAGTCGGACCTTAAAGTGTTGATTGACAGCCGTCGCAGTGCTCGATTGGTTCAAGTCTCTCAAGTACAGTCGGTATTTTGAAGGAAGTCGTGACACTCTGGATGCACGTTTCAGGTCCAGACAGATCGAGTCGGCCTGCTTCAGCGGCACGGCGGCCTTCATGGAGGTGCGCATCCAGTCTGTGGTGGTGGAGTTCATCCTCAACAACACCGAGGCACTCTTTAGCACCAAACTCAACGCTGTCATTCGGGAAAGCGCCGGTGAGTCAGAAAAACACACACACACACACACGCACGCACGCACGCACACACACACACACACACACACACACACACACACACACAGCAGCAGCAGCGTGTTTTGTCCACAAAGTGATACTAACTCCTAGCATTTATCTGCAAGGCAACAACACCTTATCCAGACCCAAGTCTCTCCTGGTGTGCTCCCCGTCCACCAAGTTGTTGTCTCTGGAGGAGGCTCAAGCACGCACTCAGGCTCAGCTCAGCTCCCCAGCCACCACGCCCTGCTTGAGCCACAGTGACTACATCGAGGTCGGGGAGGGGCCCGGGGCTCTGATGGGCAAGTTCCACACAGTCATTGAGCTCCCGCTGGAAAGGTGCGTTCAAGGAACGTCCCTGCTCTTTGTACGCTTTCTTTTGGTTGTCAACAAATAGTAACCGCATAGAAATAATGTAACAGTGGGATGACAAGCGCTGGTCATCTCTGACAACGTGTTTCTAGATAATAATAGCGCACTGGCTTCCGTTCTCTCTTTTTTGTAGTGTCAAGCGGGCTCCGAGCAAAGCCAAGAAGTCTCCTGTGGGCAACTGGTTGTCCTTCTTCCACCTGGGCAAATCCCACTCCGTGTCCAAGCGTAAACTGAAGCGACACCCCAGCGAGCCCAATGAGATAAAGAGCATCACACTGCCAGGTGGGCTCAGTGAGTTGGCATCGTGACCTTTTTTTTTGTTGTTTTAATTTTCGGTTTCATTGACTCATACTATTTACTCTTTTTGCCGAAATAGGTGGGAGAGGTGATAGCGGTACATTGCGCTCGGCAAAAAGTGAAGAATCGCTCACCTCGCTGCACAATTTGGAAGGTAACCATGAATCAAGTCGTTTAATGCCATGAGTAGATATATTTTAAATCTTCCCCACTCTGCAGTTCAATAGATTTACCCACCCATAATTGTTCTCAGAATAAATAAAGTCTAATGCAGTGCATGTATGTAAAGCGTCATGGGCTTTTGTCATCAATCAGAGACCGAAGCCGCCGAGGCTTCGCATTCCGGTGCCACTGTTCCTCAAAAGTGAGAGATCTATTGCACTCAAACTGAGCCACTCTGGAACATCTAATTGAATGTGTACTGTATGTCTAATATGTAGACCTGCAAAAAAGTCTCAACAGGCCAAGCCTGAAACCGGGATGCCTGCCATTTTTAATTGAAGTGACCATTTAAGGTTTAAGTTCAGGAGTCCTCAAAAGCAAATGCGTCCCAGAATGTTTCTGTAAAGTGTTCACAATTAATATGAAGAGTTTAAACTGGATATATGCACAAGGTGTGATCCAAAAGGACTTGAATATCCATTCTAAGTCATCTTGCAGCGTTACCCATAAAAATAAATGATCAGAAAATTAGCAAGGCTTGCAGGAGTTGGTGTCATGCTGAAAATGACACACATGCAAAAATGATGGCAAAGGATGTTCAAAACGTGTTCAAAAATGTGTTTTCTTGACATGTCAATCAATTCGTACATTTTTCAGAATCGCCATATTTCTGTGGACCTGGTCTTGGTCTTCACAAAAGGTTCCCTCTGATCTTGTTTTCCCTCTCCAGGAGAGCCTCCAAAGTACCAGCATGTCCGCCCCCTCTCCACTAGCGAGGCTGTGACCTCATACGGCAGAGACGACTCGTTCAGAACCAGAAGCAAACCTCTGTTCGGTCAGAACGGTGCCGAAGAACTTTCACCCCCACTGCCGGAGGACGACATTGACCTCTACCCGCCCGTTGCCGGAATGTCCTCCCTGGATTTTGATCCCATGTCCTTCCAGTGCAGCCTGGCCTCTGCGACTCCTCGGGCACCACGCCACAGGGAAGGGCACAAATTGAGGAGGGGCGAGTCAGATGCCGCCACTTCTCCGAGCAATGTCGAAAGCCCTGCGCAGTTTAGAAAAGGTAAGAAGGTCACCCCTGCAAAAGAAATCACCAGTCTTTAGCACTGTGGTGGGCAAACTTTTTGGCTCGGGGGCCGCATTGACTTTTAAAATTTGACAGAAGGCCTGTGCATTGCTGCAGATGGGTTGTGATCAGACCAGTAGAAGTAGGTCCTAGGTGGTCGAAAAGCCTCCCCCCCACACCACCCCCGGGTTTTGCAATTTCAACTCAATGTGCCACCTGTCATTACAAGTCCAATTGAAATGAATGCAATCATTCACATCGAACCTTAATTGTGGACCAACCTTCGGCGGGCCGGATTAAAAAGACCAACGGGCCGGATTCGGCCCGCGGGCCGTAGTTTGCCCATCTCTGCTTTAGCATCTGCCTCACCTCCACCTCTGATGTCTCCTCTTACAGCGGAGACGCGTGAAGCTCGGACGGCAGACGGGAAAGAGCCCCGAGCGCCTTACCGACATTGCAGCCCACGCAGTTTAGGGGGCCAAGCGTCGGCACAAACGGACTCCGCACAGACCCTGCCAGATCCAGGTCCGTATGACTCGCTTTTAAAGCCATCACTTCTTGCACAGTGCATCCACAAAGTACTTGCAGGGCTTCACTTTTCTTCTCCATTTTGTTGGTACAGCTTCATTTCAAAATGTTTTTTTCTCAAAATTCACTGCACAAACAATATTATTTATTCATTTATTTCAGGCGCAAATGTATCCAAAAAAACCAAAGAAGTCACATGTCGGTTAGCATTTTCAGCCTTGCTTGATACCATAGCTTGCCTAACCCATTAAAAGTAACTCCAAGCACCCCCAAAATTAGAGAGATCACAATAACTGTATTACCGTATTTTCTGGACTGTAAGTCAGTTTTTTTTCATAGTTTGGCTGGGGGTGCGACTTATACTCTGGAGCGACTTATGTCACATTAAACCGCAAGAGGGGGCTCTAGGCCTGTGTTGATGCTTTCCACATTGACAAAAAAAAAAAAAAAAACTACGATGACTCTGACGTCAGCGAAGTAGAAGAGGAAGCACCGTCTCTTTTACCTCCGAAGTTGGCAGAGTTGCTTAAAAGTGACACAGAGGATGAAGATTTCATTGGCTTTAGTGATTTGGAGTGACACTGATGGTTATCTGAATAATTCTTAATATGTTACGTGAACATACCGGGCATATTCTCAGTTCATTGTTTATGCGTCATGTAACATTAGCATATCGTACTCTTATTGAGTCTGTTGTTTTATTTTTATTTGCCTTCAAAGGTGACATGTCTGTTCTTGGTGTTGGATTTTATCACATAAATTTCCCCCCAAAATGCGACTTTTACTCCAGTGCGACTTTTGTTTTTTTTTTGTTCTTTATTATGCATTTTATGGCTTGTGCGACTTATAGTCAGGAGCGACTTATAGTCTGGAAAAGACGGTAATTGACAGTGTGACCCATTTTTTTTTCTTCCTTTTTTTACAAGCTTAAATGTTAAACACATACAGTACTCATTAGAGGTGTAACATACATTTAATCAATGAAAATACAGTAACCCCCACCCCCTTTGCTTCAAAAATGTTTGATTCAGACGATTCTTCACACCTCTTCTCAACTGAGCCATGGAGTAGTTTGAGTGAGTAGCCCTCCCTTAGTGAAGCAACTTGTACCATTTTATCAACACATTGTTGTCATTACCAGGCCTAATTTCTGATGCGTAAAACTAAAAATGGGCGAATACCAATGCCAGGTATTGTATCAGGCTGCTATGAGCCTAATTTGATGATATCAGGTACTCATGGAGGGTGACGATAACCAGTCACCAATACAGGACTTAAGCCAAACAAAACCTGACATCGACTAAATCCCCCTCGACCGTAGTTGGCGCGATACTGCGGCAGTTTGACACACTGGCAAATAATCTGTGTTAGAAAGAAAGCTCCTTGTTTACAATTTTATGTCATCGTGGTAAGTGAAATTTTATTCGTCAGAAGTACAAGAGATATCCATAACTCGGTACCAGTGATTATTTAAAGAGAATTGGTATCGGTCTGAAAAAAGTCTTCTTGAACGTCACGAGATTTAACCGATATGTCAGTGTTTGATATGAATCGGACAAGCGTGCTTTTGCCGTGCGTGCATGTTGATATTCATGCCAAGGTGCTGCTGACTAGCTCACTACCCTGATGCCCATTATCATTGAAACTCTGTGCGCGCGTGTGTGTGTGTGTGTGTGTGCATGAACTAAAATGTGAAACCACCAACACTAATGTAATATATATGCTCTGATGCAAAACTCTCAACAAGAAATAATATTCCTTTTTCTCTCAGTGTTGTCATGATAGGACGTTTGTAGAATTCTGAGGATTCCGTGTTGGAATAAGGCTGTAACAGAAAATGTGGAAAACGTGAAGTTCTCTGTATACTTTCCGCATGCACTGTGTGTAGGGAGCATTTTAATGTAGATTCTTATGAAAGCTTTTGTGTCCTGTCCCATCACGTCTTACCATAGCTTTGTTTGTCCTGTCATACTGTAGCGTTGTTTGTCTTCTGCCCCCCCAGGAGCAGATAGACTTATGAGTTCAGTGTCTATTCTCCCTCCTCACCCTTCCCCGACGAGCGCCGCACGCAAGCTGGCGCTGGCGCTGGCCGAGTCGGCGCAAAAGGCCAGCGGCGGCTCGCAGAGAGGAAGAAACCCCCCGGCTCGCCCTCTCCAAAGACGGGAAGCTCAGGACAGACCCGCTCGGCCCTCGGCCCTCGATCTCAAGCCGTGCCCGCGAGCCAACGCCGGCTCCCCCCAGTGGCAAACGCCGCTGCGCCTCCTCTACTCGCAGGCAGCGGACGGACCAGAGAGTAACTTCACGCCCAACGTCAGCCCGCTCGGCTCGGGCAGCCTGGACTCCCCGCGCGGCGACGTCACGCCGGAGGAACCCACTTATCAAAGTGTGGGCGTCTCAACTCCCACCGAGCACATCTGCTCTCCCCGCAGCCCCTCGACTTCCCCGGTGTACGCCAACACCGACTCCATCAACATCTTTAACTTCCGCGCCGTTCTCGCCGAGACCTCCGTGCCAGCCTCCATCGACGAGGTCCTCCCGCGCCCTTTCCAGTCTCCGTCATTCCGCCACTACGCCTACAGAGCGCTCGGCCCCTTCGACGACGTCTATCGCAATACGCGCCATCAGCCACCGCGTCAGATTCACTGCGGACGACTAGCTCGCTGCCCTCAACCCGACGCTCTGCCCCGTCACCTCTCGGGCCCGAGACGTGTGTACAGGCAGTCCTCAGGAAACCGCTGCACTCCCTCTGAGTCAGGACCAGCCCTGTCACCTCAATACCGACGCTTCTACCGAGGCGAGCACTTTATGGGACCCGGCCAGCGACAACAAGGCCACTGGCAGAGGTGCGAAGACGGCCCCGCCCGGCACCCCGCCATCAGGAGGGCGCGCTCCTTCCACGCCCCGCAGACTAGTCGCTACGAGATGGCAGCTACTGAAGTCCCGCCCCCTGACCTTTATCCTGAGCAGCAGGTGGCTTATCAGAGGCTGCTTCAGCGCCACTTTGAGGACCTTCATGTACAACAAATGATGTATAACCCGTACCCGGACTTGAACCCTCGCGACTGCTCCCGATATCCTTTAGAACCTTTCCAACGTGACAGTATCCGCCACGGTCAGCCTTACAGGACCCGCTCCACCAAGGAAAGGGCGCCGCCTGAGTTCTACTACTCCCCACGGTACAGCCGCCCTCTGGAGAGGGAGCTGTTCATGGACAGCGAGGACATGGTTGAGAATAAAAACACCTCTCCCTACGACAGTCCAGTTTCGCCGGCTGGCTCGACGGGAAGGGAGATAATGCACATAAGGAGTAAGTCGGATCCAGGAAACGGGATGCTGTCGGCCGGTAGACGGGAAAGCCAAAGCGCCGACAAAGCCTTGTCGCCCACGGCTCACCAGCCGCGTCGCGTCCTCGTGAACGAGAACGCCTCGCAGCAGCAGCAAGCACCGCTTCGTAAGATACCCTCACTGCCCGAGAAGGGCTTTGCCGAACTGGGCGACAGAAGCCAAGCGGACCCTTTCAAGAAAGCTCGAGCTGGCATCCTCAGGAGGCCCGAGCGCTCGCAGAGCACCCGAGAGAATCGCCACCAACATCATCAGCGCCTCGTCAACACGCCCGTGGACGACCAACATGCCGGATCTTTTTCCTCTCACCCCAACAGAAGGACTCGGAGCACTAAAGTGCGGCCCGCACAGTCCGACCACATGGCGGGGGGATTTTCCGCATTTCCCAGGCCTAAACACACAAGATCCACTAAAGCCGGGCCAGGGTACTCGCCGGCCCCAGACGCCACCGCCATATCCTCCTCTTCCGCCGCCTCTCCCTACGGGAACAGGCTGCTGTCCAAGGCTCTGGCTCAGGAAGCTTTTTATCAGTCTGCAGTCAGGACACATGCCGGCGTCCATGAGTGATTGCTTTTTATGTCAATGCATAGCGCCGCCAAAGGAGAAGAGCACTTTATCCTCTGCCAGACCATCAAACTGTTTTTTTTTAAACCTTTCATTGAACCTGCTGCTAGTGTCACCTTCGCCAATGAATCTTTCATTTTGAGCAGGGCTGTGGAACCAAGTATGGCCCAGACATGACCAGTCAAACAATCCTACAATACAAAGAAATCAAACATTGATATCCGCTCTTATTTGTCACTAATAACACAAATTTGCATCTTCCAATCGATCATAAAACGGTTTTCGAAAAACTGTCTGAAATATAATTTTTGTTTCAGCTAGCACATATCTAAAATAGTCCATAAAAAACACATATTCCCAACATCAATTTTTATTTTTAATTAAGTTATTTTAAACTACTTTAACCTTAATTAGACATCAAATACGAATCATATTTTGGTGATTTGTGTCTGCATGTATGATATGAAAGAAACTGGGGCTACAATTAACTGAATAATTTGATGACAGAAAAGGCTAAAGCAAAGTCTCTGCCTTGAAACTTTGCAGGGATCTTTAAAAAAAAATGTTTTTAGCTCGTTCAATATTGTATGATCGGTTATGAGAATTAATTGTACTGCCCGCAAGTGGTCTAGGCACCGGTGATGAGGTGTTTTAAAAAATATATATAATTTTTTTAACTAAGAAAACGCGTAATAACATTCATACGCAAGCCGCTGATGACCGCAACTTACTTGCAATTGGTTGAATTTGAATCAGTTGAAGCCCAGTTTGCAGCCGGCCATCTTGACTTCATTTGTTGATGCCCAACGTCATCATCATCAGGCCAGGTTGCAGCTTTGAAAGCCACACACACTCAGTCATAGATGTTACATTAGAACGTAAAAATGGCAACCCCAGGTTTAAAAAAAAAAAAAAAAAAAAAAAATGCATTTCACATGCACGTTCTTATTTTTAGCAACTGATGGGATGATCAGTAGTATACTCAATTTGATCGCTGCAACAATTTCCTTCTTACATAATGCAATACATCTTTATTCATATAGCGCTTTCACAATAGCAGCAGCTGTCACAAAGCATCACAACATTATGTGATATTAAGTAAGAGGCATGCTTTGAATGCGGAGGAGTCCAGCCATCTTGAGGACAAATTAAATAACAGAATAGTTGAAATTGAAGCGTTAACTGAAGGGATTGTATTTGCTTATGTTTTGATAAATGTGTGTTGAATTTTCTTTTTTTTGGGGGGGGGGGGGCGTGAAAAGAATCATCTGGATAAATTGAATGGTCCGTGTTGGGACAACTGGTTGCCCATCTCTGCTTTAGGGCATTTCAATTCAGAAGACATCACGTCATGTTTTAGTTGCATACAACCCAAGGGACGACAAGGTAAACTTTGATTATTTGGATCTCAAAATGACCTTCAGATTGTGTATAGAAAATGTCTTTTTTTTTTAAGTGTAGTGCTAGATGTTTTGTACAATGACACGCAGCTAACTAAAAACATGGCCAATGTACTGTACTTGTCTCACTGCAGTCAGCTCAGACTGAAAAGCACTTTGTATGAAGAAAACACATTGTCTGAATTTTGGGCTTTGGTGTGACGTCGCCTTCAAACTTCTCGATAGAAACATCCGCTATATTTTTCTGCGTGAAATCACAAATGCTTGCTCGCTTGCTCTGAATCGTGCCGTAATGCAAATGAGCACTTTTTTTTTTCAAAACGGGAATCAGCCTCATTGCAATCGCCGACTTCTGTGATATTTACCGCCCTCGTGTATACACAATCCGCTCTCTCCCTGCGATTGACGCAGCTCGCCCTCTGAGAAAAGTCTATTTTTGTCTAATGCTGTTTGTCACACAAATGGTGGAACTGTGACATAACTGATTATTCTCTATGTTTTACTCTTAAGTTATGTAGAGGAGTTTATTCTAATAAGACATGTTCATTTCTAGTGCTTGTCTTCAAAGAGAGAATAAATATATTATCATGCATTACAAATATGTTCCTTTTTTTCTCTCCATTTTATTATTAGCGTCATGCCGAGTGACGTTTCAAATATTTTGGCTACCGTTCACCCTCTGGTAGTACTGCTCGTGGTCACTAGGTGGTGCTCCGAAGCTTCAGACAGCCTCAACGCCCATAGCAGTTTGATTTGATTTCCTTCCTTTGCAGAGGATCATGGATGACTCACTGCTTTTAAATAGTTGCTCGGGAGACGTGCAATGTGTGCCCACTTCATGACACGAGTCGACATCCGTATGCGGCTAATGTAGCAAATTTGTGGTCCAGTGCATTGTGTCAATGACCATAAGCATTATTTGCAGTCATTGATTATTCATGTGCATATTGGCATTTAAAGCGCATGCTCACTGTTCTTGTCTCATAAGCAACGCCTTTCCATTTTTGTGCCTGTGAAGGTTGAAGGCAAATTATTTATGGCACACTGGAATAAACCACAGAGATACACGGCCTCGAGAAAACTGTTCCAAAGCAATATCTTACTATGGGCTTGGTCTGTATGGCGCATGGTTTATTCAGCAATGAATAGTTCACCTGCTTGACAGCACTGTATCGATGTTCTGCCTGCTTTATTAAGTCTTCTTTTTCTAAAGGGAGAAGTGGCTTGGAAAGGGTTGAAAACATTCTTGGAAACTTTTGCACAAACTAGGAAAGGTTGTCAATAGTGTAAAGTTGGACATGTTACGCGTTTTCAGATGAGACTACTCCAAAAGAGGAAAAAAAAATATCTTGACTTCAAGTTGCACATTGTATCTCAGTTAATATTTCAAATAGAATTAACGTTAAATTAGCTGTATAACTTTTCTTTGAAACCCTAATCCTAATTTAATATCCTACTTCAAAAGTCGAACCCTAGTTTCAGACATTTTGAAAGCCTAACCGGAGTTTAAAATCCAATTTTGAAATCCTAAACCTAGTTTAAAGCCCTACTTTGAAACCCTCACCACATTTAAAAACCTTACTATAAACCCCTAGTACTTGTTTAAAAGCCTAATATGAACTCATAACCTTAATTGGAAACCCTAACTGTAGTTTAAAGCTCTAATTTGAAACCCTAACTGCAGTTTAAATCATGGCCTTCTATTCAATGCTCATATCAGAAAAAAACGTAAAAAAAACATCCCGAAGGGCGGAGTTGTATTGATACCACACTTTGAGAATGATTGCAATTAAGCATTGAATCAAAGTGCATAAAATATTTTCACTTGCTTAAAAGGTAACTGCAGTATTCCAGCTTATTCCAATCAAAATCATTTGAATGTGAGCATAAATACATCAGAAAACTCTTAGAAGCAATGTGAGAAGAGTTCAAGTGCAGGAATCGGTACGTTTGACCCACCTGAGAAATGATTATTTTCTCTCAACATCTGCTGGGTGTGCAGATGTTGAGATGTAACAGGTGCAAGGAGGAAGGTGACGTCGCCTCATTGGGGACGCCGGCATAACTGCCTCGCCAAATGCTTCTTCGTGCAGTTACTGTTCCCCAAACATTTAGTGTCTTGTTCATGATGTTCATTTGCAAAAGTATAGAAAGCGGTATCTCGACATATGAGTGGAGTTAATTCCGCCCTCTGCCACCCCCCAAAAAAGTAGAGGAAAAAAAAACAATAAGGAATCTAATTACCCAACTGGTTTGGGATTCATTTCAGTGATCTAAAATAAATAAATAAAAAATAGCAACATGTTGCAAAACGTGTTTCTTTCACACCATAATTTGGCACACAGTGTAAGCTACTCCTCTGAAGCAAATCCATGGTTAAATCTGCGAGCAGACGCTTATTTTGGAATCCATCGAAATGTCTTTTTTTTTTTCTCACCTTCCGATGATGCATACTGTGCCCTTGTCACAGTTATCATGCAGTGTAAGAATCTGCAATTCCACCATTAAAAATAGACATCTTCGTGACAAGAACTTTTAATACTGTGGAAATGGCCAACGTTAACATTAGCGGTTTGATATGTTGAAACATGTCAGGAAAGGCTCAACTTTGCTTATTCTTTGGCTTTTTGGGTCAGTATTTAGTCCAAAAGAAGGAGCTGGCTGGTGTTTGGTCATGGAACCTATCATGTTCATACTATTGTAGTTTTGTTTGCTGTTTACAGTTCAGTATTTGTCTACAGCAGGAAGTTTTCATTTGAAAAGTAACGTGCAATAATGAACCCCCACTCCCCAAAACAAAACATGTAAATGTAAACATTGATAAAACTTGAAATACTTAGAAAAAAAAATTAAATATATGTGCAGAGGTCTGGGGCTATATTCTGGCCTTCCTGTGTGGAGTTTGCATGTTCTTTCCGTGCCTGTGTGGCTTTTCTCCGGGTATTCCGGTTTACTCCCAAATTCCCAAAACATGCACGGTCCTTTGGTCTGACTGAGTGTTCATGGTTGTTTGTCTATATGTGCCCTGCGACTGGCTGGCAACCAGTTGAGGGTGTCCCCCGCCTACCCTCCGAAGACAGCTGGGTTAGGCTCCAGCTCCAGCATCCCCGCGACCATCGTGAGGATAAAGCGGTTCAGCTAATGGCTGCATATAATTTCGGTCCATTCCAGGCCAAAATGGGCAACAACAGCTATGCAAGAGCGAAGGGCACAGGGTTGTCTGACTGCACTTGACCGGGCTAATTCTATGTCAGGCAGCAATAACGACTGTCCGACAATACACCCCCTGATGAAAATGTTTGTGATACATGGCCTTGGCCGCACTGATCATTAACATCCGCAACAACCACCACCCGAGTCCTGTCGTTTGATGAACCAGTTGTTGTATTTTTGAGTCCACTAGATGGCACTGTTGGACGTTGAAGAAATGGCAAGTTAGTGTACTTCCAGTACAATGCTGCACAAGGACTAAAAATACAGCAGGTTCATGAATCAAATTTGAAGCTTCAGTTTCCTCATAACCAACCATCACGAATAACACCCATCCGCACACTATATGTGTCATTCACTAACTCATATTTTGTGCCTGCTTCTCTGATAGTCTGCGGTTTGCCTAGTTCCTGCCATCACGCTATTTTAAATCAAGAACCCCAATGTTAACGTTGCTCCCTTTGGGGGTGGGGACCCCACTTAGAATAATATTTTATTCATGAACACGCTCCGTGTTATTTCAATTATTTTATTTCATTATTACATTTTTGAATTGGCAAATCAGCTGCCTTTTAAAGAGATAACATTGTTAGTGTGATGAGGGCAATCAGGAAATAAGGCTAATGATTGGAGAAGTGATCAGGCTGAGTATAATAATACTCACGGTGCATTCAGGCTTGGCTTCGCACCTGATGAATCCATTTTAGAGAAGAAGTGATCATCTTGACTGAGACTTGTTTAGTCAACAGCGTAGCTTGACCTTCACCACCATGGCCGCTCACCACGCATCAGGAAAACTCACATACTTGGCAATTTAAGGTGTTTACTGTCGGTAGTTCAAATTTGGTAGTAGCTGTCCAAAATCTCTTGAGAAAAGTAGGATACTTGGACCTCAAGTGGCTGCTTTGAACCCAAATGGCAGGGTTCTTAAGATTTTTTATTTTTTTTGTGGGCCGACCCATGATAGCCGTGTCTCACAAATTTCATGATGTGGAGCGGAGCCTGCTTTCGGGGCATATATATGTATATTTTTTCATCTTAAAGTGCTCGGGCCTTACTAGTGAAAGCGTTTGATGCTGATGCAAACAGGCCGCCATAGTGGTGCTGCTTGTGCTCTGATGACTCACGCATCCGGGATCATAACTGATGATGCGGTGCCCTATTTTTGCAATTTTAAGCTATTTTTAGAAGATATTTAAATCTCTTGAGGAGGCAGTCCGATGCGCGTGTTCAGGATATGCTGACTTGACAAAAAAAGCGCTTACCTTGCAACACACTCATCTGTGAATATGACTTTGGACCTTTGAAGTTGATATTTTCTCAGCGAGACCTGCTCCACTGTGTTGGCGCTATCAATGGAAACCAGTAGGGGTGCAATGTCTTCTCTTTTGGCTTTGGCACTATCAGAAAAAACAACCTACATTGACAAACGAAGTTCTAATATTTGTTCTATCAAATTGAATTACTTCATTCCCAAAAGTCCATCTGTTTCGTTTCATAGTGTTTTATTGGCTGCTCTGCTCCCAATAATTGTTTGTAAATGAGTGTTGCATTTTTAATCTTACCCTCCCAGGGCCTTCAGAACCAGTAACATAAACTGTTAGCAACATAACTGATTATTCCAATTTCAAATTCGTCCTAACACGGTCAGCTAGCTGGCCTTTGATGATTTCAGCATTTTTTTTGTGTGTGTTTTGATTGTTTGGTTGGAGCAAAACTTGTTTCAACCAACTTTTACAAGAAAAAGAGAGCACAGCACAATGTAGCGTAATGTAATTATAGAAAACAACAGCATATTGTATTGAAGAACATGGTGTGCAGTGTCAATAAAGTTAACTTGCGTCGCAACAAAGTAGTTTGGCAGTGAGCGAACAATTCTTAAAAGAAGAGGATTCAAACTATTTATTGCCTATCCAATTGAAGTTTCTGTCAAACTAAACTTCAAACAAAGACAACTACACATAGTTTATTTTCAAACAATGACATAGCTTTTTCTTAGGAACACAAATGGTGAAGGGACATATCTAGACCATATATCTAGGTATTCTAGACATATCTGTCAATAATACCGACAAGCATATAGTGTATTCTTGATACTCTCTGAAAAATGGCAGATACGTACTATCTGTGCATCAGCGCCATTATCAGCAGAATCACAGAATGAATTCTACTCATATCTCAAGGCACCACTGTAATGTTAGCATTAAATTCTTTTTCTTTTGTACCTTACATCAATGGTTTTGTTGTTTTCTACCTGATTACACCATTTATCAATTGTTGGACAGAAGAGCAATCTCATGGAATATTTTTCAATATACGGGTTTACTGAATAAACACAGCACGTGAAAAATGCTATTTTGATTTCAAGAAGTGGAGTACTGTAACTTCTGGTTGATGTAGAAACACTCTTGTAGCAATAAGAGAAAAGGTTGTCCTGAAAATATGTTAAAAATACATTATCAATGTAGTTTTTAATCAGCAATTTATGTAAACAAACTGAAAATGGTAGTGTTTAACAAACACAAATGAATGTCATTTTTTTACTTGTAATCAGAATGGTTTTAGTTCAAAACATTTCAGTGTACGATATATATGCCTTACGATATATGGTTGTTTTTTTTCCAGCAAAAAACGCATGTCTATTCATGGTTGCATTTTTTTGGCCAAAACACCTTATACATGGTCGTTTTTATGGGGGTAAAAATGCCTTCCGATCTTTTTTTTTTTTTTTTTCGGCCAAAAATACCCTACTATACATGGTCGCTTTTTGGGGCTTAAAAACACCTTACGAAACATGGTCGTTTTTTTCGGACAAAAACGCCTTACTATCCATGGTCGTTTTTTGAGGCTGAAAATACCTTATTATACATGGTTTTTTTCGGCCAAAAACTTGGTTACCCCATGTACAGTCAGGCGTTTTTAGCCGGAAAACCCCACCCACCATGTATAGTAAGGCATTTTTAGCCCCCCAAAAATGACCATGTATCGGAATGCGTTTTTAGGTCAAAAAATCGTCCATGTATAGTAGGTGTTTTGACCTGAAAAATAAACCGACCATGTATAATAAGGCGTTTGTAGCCGAAAAAAAAACCCGACAATGTATAAAGGCGTTTTTACAGCCCAAAAAACGACCATGTATAGTAAGGCGTTTTGAGCCGAAAAAAGGACCATGAATAGTAAGGCTTTTTCAGCCGAAAAAAAAAGATTTTTTTGGCCGAAAACAATGACCCTGTATAGTAAGGCGTTTTTAGGTGAAAAAAAAACTACCATGTATAGAAAGGTGTTTTTAACCGAACGAAAATGACCATGTAAAGTAAGGCGTTTTTCGCCCGCAAAAAACGACCATGTATCGAAATGCGTTTTTAGGTAAAAAAAATCGTCCATGTATAGTAGGTGTTTTGACCTGAAAAAGAAAAACGACCATCTATAATAAGGCGTTTTGAGCCGAAAAAAATGACAATGAATAGGAAGGCATTTTTAGCCGAAAGCACCCACTATGTATAGTAAGGCGTTTTTAGTTGAAAAAACGACCATGCATAGTAGGCGTTTTGACCTGAAAAAAAAATGACCCTGTATAGTCAGCCGTTTTTAGCCGGAAAAAAAGGCCATGCATAGTAAGGCGTTTTTTTTTGCCCCAAAAAAACGACCATATATAATAAGGCGTTTTTACTGCCCAAAAAACGACCATGTATAGTAAGGTTTTTTCAGCCGAAAAAAAAAAACGACCAATGCAAAGTAAGGCGTATTGAGCTGAAAAAAAGACCATGTACATAGTAAGGCGTTTTTAGCTGAAGAAAACCCAACCATGTTTACAAAGGCGTTTTGAGCCAAAAAACTGTATAGTGTTTTTAGGCGGAAAAAAAAAACTACTATGTATAGAAAGGTGTTTTTAAGCGTACGGAAATGACCATTTAAGTACTACTATACATGGTAGTTTTTTTCAGCTAAAAACGCCTTACTATTTATGGCTTTTTTTTCCGGCTCAAAACGCCTTACTATATATACAAGGTCGTTTTTTGGGATGTAAAAACGCCTTACTATACATGGTCGTTTTTTTTTTTCAGCTAAAAATGCCTTACTATACATGGTCCTTTTTTTCGGCCAAAAACGCATTACTATCAATCGTCGTTTTTTGGGGCTAAAAACGCCTACTATACATGTTCGTGCTTCGGGCTAAAAACGCCTTACTATACTATGTTGGGTTTTTTTTCAGGCTAAAAACGCCGTACTATACAATGTCGTTTTTTTTGGCTAAAAATGCCAGTCACTGGGAACTCTCTGGAGCCTCTGCCAGCTTTAGGCCAGGCAACTCACACTTATGCTGTCACTGGAGGGGGTTTGAACCCGCGCTGCCTGGACAAAAAGCCAGCGTGTACACTTCTAGACCACCAGTGATATATTTTGCTTTGCACGATAGGCTAAATTTGACATGCACTCTGGAGGGTTTGCAGGAAAAAGTAACAGTTCGGTGTTTCATGTGAGCAGAGTTTGAACCAGGGTTGCCTGAACGAAAATCCAGCGTGTATACTTCTACACCACCAGTGTTTGTGACCTGCTCTGCACAATGGCCGTATTTGACATGCACTCTGGAGTGTTTGCAGGAAAAGGTAACTTTTGGGTGTTGTATTTTCTCACATCACTGACCAGGGTTTGAACCATGGTTGCCTGGATGGAAAGCCTGCTTGTATACCTCTACACCACCAGTGACTGAGACCTGCCATGCACGATAAGCGTATTTGACATGCACTCTGGAGGGTGTACAGGGAGAAAACTGGTGTATTTTCACACATCGTTGAGCGGGGTTTGAACATATGCAAACAATACATGTTCGCTTTTTTCTTTAGGCTAAAAACGCCTTACTATACATGATTGTTTTTTTGGGCTAAAAACGCCTTACTATACATGGTCCTTTTTTTTGGGCTAAAAACGCCTTACTATACATGGTACTTTTTTGGCCCTAAAAAAGCCTAACTGTACATGGTCGAGTTTTTGGGGCGAAAAACGCCTTCCTATACTATGTCATTTTTTTCGGGCTAAAAACGCCTTACAATACATGGTCGTTTTGTTTTGGGCTAAAAACGCCTCACTATATATGGTCTTTTTTTCGGCTAAAAATGCCTTACTGTCGTTTTGTTTGGGCTAAAAACGCCTGACTGTACCTGGTGGTTTTTTTCGGCTAAAAACGCCTTACTATACTATGTCGTTTTTTTCAGCTAAAAACGCCTGACTATACACGGTAGTTTTTTCGGCTAAAAACGCCTAACTATACATGGTCGTTTTTTGGTCCAAAAAAAGCCTGACTATATATGGTCGTTTTTTTCGGGCTAAGAACCCCTTACTATAGTATATCGTTTTGTTTTGGGCTAAAAACGCCTGACTAAACACTGTAGTTTTTTTCGGCTAAAAACGCCTTACTATAAATGGTCGTTTTTTTCGGCTAAAAACGCCTTACTAAACATGGTCGTTTTTTGCTCCTAAAAAAGCCTGACTATACATGGTCGTTTTTTGGGGGCTAAAAACGCCTTAATAGACTGTCGTTTTTTTTGGGGCAAAAAACGCCTTACTATACTATCATTTTTTTTCGGGCTAAAAACGCCTGACGATACCTGGTAGCTTTTTTTGGCTAAAAACGGCTTACTATACATGGTCGTTTTTTTTTCAGCTAAAAACGCCTTACTGTGTCAATTTTTGTGGCTAAAAACGTCTGACTATACACGGTAGTTTTTTTTCGGCTAAAAACGCCTGATTATACCTGGTAGTTTTATTCGGTTAAAAATGCCTCAGTATACATGGACGGTCTTTTTGGTAAAAAAAACGCCTTACGATACATGATTGTTTTGGTAGGTGGGGGGTTAAAAAAAACACTTTCCGAAACGGTCGGGGGGTTTTTCGGATAAAAATGCCTTACTATGCATGTTTTTTTTACTGGGCTAAAAACGCCTTATGATACATGGTCGTTTTTTTTGGGCCAAAAACACATTACTGTACGTGGTTGTTTTTTGGGGCTAAAAACGCCTTACTGTACGTAGTCGTTTTTTTATAGCTAAAAACGCGTAACTATCCATCGTCGTTTTTTGGGGGCTAAAAACGCCTTACTATTCATGGTCCTTTTTTTTCGGCTGAAAACGGCTGACAAAAAATTGTCATTTTTTTCAGCTAAAAACGCCTGGATATACTGTACATGGTCGTTTTTTCCGGCTAAAAACACCTGACTATACATGGTCGTTTTTTGGGGGCTGAAAACGCCTTACTATACATTGTCATTTTTCGGGAGGGTTTAAAAAAGACCTTACTTTACATGGTCTTTTTTTTCCAGCTAAAAAAACGGGTTACTATACATGGTAGTTTTTTTCGGCTAAAATCGCCTTTCTATACATAGTCATTTTTTTCGGCCCAAAACCCCTGACTATACATGACCATTTTTGGGGGGTAAAAAACAGATGACACAAAGCCTCAGAGTCATAATTACTAAGTATGGCAGAAGGGCGAAGAATATTAATGATATCATTCAGTCCTTTAATGGAGCAGAACATAGGGGACGGTCCAACTATTTAATGTATTCATTAAGCATTTCATACATTTTACAGCTCAACAAAACAAAGCCTATTCGTGTGTAATTGATCTTTTTGACATATCCTTAGAAAAAGAAAAAACACTACTTATAAATATGTTTTATGGTGGTGAAGTGAACCATTTAAAGACACATTTAAAAACCTTTTTTTTTAATTTTGAGTTACCTTTACCAGTAGAAAGTCATTTATTTTAGTCTCCGTACTGACATAATGAGAGAGAGTCCCATTATAGAGCACTAAAGGCTCCGTAGTCACCCTTGATTGAAAGAATTCCTGGTTAGGTAACACCATCACCATCGTAAGACAAACATTGGCAAAAGTGAAGATACATTATTTTAAATTAGCATCAGCAAGTGGCATAGACACACATAAATAATGAACCCTGCACCCTCAAAGTCACCAAATTACTGTCAGTGATTTTTCACATGTTGCAAACAAACAGCATGGGTTGCACTGACTGCTCTTAAATAGATGTAGATGAGATCTAATGGTGTGTCGGAAAAGTCATTATCGTCGTAATTGGCCAACTTTGGACAGCTCACTCTTCGTACAATTTCCAAATAAAGTGTCTTCTTCTCTGAACAAACCTTTTATTTTGTTGGCAATTGTACTTCACATGTTAAGCACAATAAATATAAACGCATTCACAAGTAAGTATACGTCTTCTGACTGACAGCAGCTGCTGACACATTGACATTCAACATTGTTGAGTGCCCCCTTGTAAATGAACATAGAAATGTCTCTAGTCAACCGTAACGGGCATTCAAAAATAACAGTGGATGATGAATTTATGTCCGCATGAAAGGCATACATTCTAAATGTAACCAGGCAAACCATACTTGTGTCGTGAATGCTGCCTTGTTTAACAAACGGAGCACTGTCACTTTAAGAGATAAGTTGAGAAGCTCGGCCATCCGGGAGGGGCGCAGAGTTGAGCAGCTTCTCCTCCACGTCGAGAGGAGCCAGATGAGGTGGCTCGGGCATCTGATTAGGATGCCTCCTGGACACCTCCCCGGTGAGGTGTTCCAGGCATGTCTCACCGGCAGGAGGCCTCGGGGATGACCCAGGACATGCTGGAGAGACTGTCTCCCAGCTGGCCTGGGAATACCTTGGGATCCCCCGGGAAGAGCTGAAAGAAGTGGCTGGGGAGAAGGAAGTCCGGGCTTCTCTGCTTAAGCTATTGCCCTCGCTATCCGACCCCTGATGACCGGTAGAAAATGGATGGATGGTTAAACCTAAGTTCTGTCAGTTACAATTCACAATACTCAGAAAAAAATACTCTGAATAGGCGATGCAAACTGGACATTTTGTTCTTAATAGTACTTACATAGATGTGAGCGTAAAGCACACGTTGACAGCAGTGTTTTACAGAAGTCGTCGGGAATAGCAGCAACATAAGATGGCTGCCATCTGTTCAATGCCATGGCATGCTCTTCTTCACAAATGCAGCCTCTGGGTGGGAGGCCTATATGGAACGCCATAACCAGGTGGCTGGCATAGTCTACCGAAACATCTGTGCGGAGTATGGACTGGACACCCCAAGGTCAAAATGGGAAACACCTCCGAAGGTGGTGGAGAATGACAGAGCGAAGATCCTGTGGGACTTCCAGATCCAGACTGACAAGATGGTAATGGCGAACCAACCAGATATCCTGATCATAGATAAAGGGCAGAGGAAAGCCGTTGTAGTGGATGTAGCGGTCCCAAGTGATGGAAACATCAGAAAGAAGGAACACGAGAAACTCGAGAAATCCCAAGGGCTCAGAGAGGAGCTGGAGAGAGCCTGGAAGGTAAAGGTGACAGTCGTGCCTGTGGTGGTCGGAGCACTCGGGGCAGTGACCCCCAAACTAGATGATGAGTGGTTGCAACAGATCCCGGGAACAACATCGGACATCTCAGTCCAGAAATGCGCAGTGCTGGGAACAGCAAGGATACTGCGCAGAACCCTCAAGCTTCCTGGCCTCTGGTAGAGGACCCCAGCTGAATGAGGGATGGACACCACCTGAGGGGTGAGACGAGGATTTTTTTTTATAGATATAGAGTAGATATATAGATGTACATTTTTCCCTGCAAGAAAAATTGAAAAGCCATTTAAAAAGTCCTTATTGTATTTAGGAGACAGACACAGCACTCCATTAACTTCTATAAATCATGCCACTTCCTTTACACAATGTCATCTTACTCTGAGTATTGCACGGAGGCATCTCTTCATTTAGTTTAACATGTTAAGCAGCACTTGTGATCGGCCCAAGTTACGGCTGCGCAATGTGAAAGCAATTTCTGATTCCGGTGGACTGTGACAGAACCAGAATTTTTGTCCTCACAGAAACTGTGATGTACTGTTCGGTCAATAGCAAGTACAAAATGTTAGGCCCCTGATTTGGGTAAAAACAAGTGAGATTTTCTGCATAATTCATATTCCACAAAGGTAAAATTAATCTGAATACCATGTTTAGACCAGTGCATGTGCGTAGAATGTATGATTGTAAAGGCATTGAAAATAAAAAAAGACTTCCCCTTTAAATATTCCTGCTGCATAATATATCTCCTTTCCTTTCGTAAAGGATGGTCAGAACCTTTCCTAAGCATTATTAAAATTTAGACGATCTTTGCTCCAGGTGCTACCGGCTCATCTCACTCGGTTAGGATAGGAAAGGAAAGTTCCTATGCCAAAATGATAATCCAAAAAGGGCCCCTGTTGGTGGATAATGAGGCCATGGGAGGTGTGAGTAAATTGTGAGGGGGTGTTGGCTGGAGCTAGAAATAATTTTGGTGTCTTGTCCCTGCAGTAGGTTCATTAAAAGAGCAACCAGTGTTTTCACCACCATGGTCGGATCTTACTCTGGAGGGTAACCCATACAGGCAGGTGGCTTGGACAAAATATTTCAACACTGTCAAAGCTGTGTTGTCTGTGCTCCAGTTGAAGGTACGTTATTAGCCTGGAATTCCCATCAATGCCGGCATGTGTCACAAACACCCACCTGTAAAACAAACATGAAAAGAATAATGATTAAATACAAGAAAACAATCAAGTTTCATATCTTGTTTGAAATATCATCTCGGTAGAGAAGGTATTGCTGTGCACTTAAGACTACATGGAGGCAATTTGGAGTTTGTGTAACTTGGATATACAAATGATAAAATTCAATTTAATCTGTGCTGTCCATACAATATGGCTTTCTAATGCTCCCACGAGTACAAATATAAGATGATCCCTTATTACCGAATGAGACGCATATGCCCATCTATGTGCCATAAACTATTGGGGAATGGCACATAGTATGTTCTTCTAGCCACAGTCTGGCTCCATCTCTGGGCTGCAGCAGCTGGCTCAATACGGTTGAGGATTTCTCGAACTCTTTTTCTTTGTACTACAATACCATCAGCACGCAGGTATGCCCTCATCATCTGCAACAGGTTCATAAAACAACACAATAAAGAAAGTACACTTTCACAATGAATATAATGATATATACATGAAGGGACAAGAGTATGTAGAGGAACACTTGCTTCCGAGCCTGATCTGGGAAATTGGCTGTGCAATCTTCTGACATGCTCTTCCAGGTCAACATCATGAATGGGAGTAAATCTATTTCTGGCTGAAATCTGAAAAAACTTCATTTTTTTATGCAGGTATGAAGAGGAACAACACAACATCTCAGTGATGGCTCTCACTGTAAAGCCCTGAGTGGGGAGCAGTTCAATTTGATCACTTGTAATGTCAAGTGCTGGTCTTCCTCGTCTACCTAAAGTATGGAAATAAAAGGATTAAGGAATTCAAGCAAACGAAAACTACGTGTTTTTTATATACTGTATACAGTACAGGCATATAGACACAGATGTACATAAAAGTATATGCAGCTTCAAAACCACGAGCAGCTATTTTCTCTAACCATTTTACTCAAGAAAAAAATAATTCAAACTTATAATTGAATAACTAAAAGATCACTAGTTATTGCTTAAAAGTGTACAGCCATCGCGTTACTTAATAGTCTACTGATTTGCAGGAAAACCACTGGTATAAAACGACGTTTGACAGGGTGATAGAAGGTAAGTCACAGCAAGTCGTCAGTAAAACCCGTGTGTAGTTCGAATAAAAATACATACGAAAAACCAATGACAAAAAATGGTAGCCATTTTACCTGTGTGCAAACGATGTGCCACATGGGAACAAACACGTCCACCATTAGGAGTGGGTCCCGCAATGATGACAGATCGGAGATCTATTGGACTTTGAATCAAACTTTGAATAGTATCAGCGCTAAACTGGTCACTAACTCTTCTTAAATTAGCAATTGAAATGTTTATCGCGCGTGCTTCACTTTCACCGGCAGACCCTTGATGACAGGCACTCTCTATTGCCCTGCACCTTCGCCGAATACGTCTCAGGACACTGTCCGCCATTGTTGTTGTCCGCCACTGTCCGCCCTAAAAAACTAAGTGGGCACAGAATTTCCAAAATCATGAGCCCTGACTGGTGGGATGACACTATTTTGAAACGTACAGCCAATAGGATACCGTTACATGTTTTCGTAATCATCCTTATTTGCATTTAATGCAAGTACAGTGTAATGTCACTAGCACTACAAGTGGGCACATTTATGGCCTTACATGTTCACTAGTAAGCGTCAAAATCATCTTACCAGTGAACTAGTGGGCACATTTATGGCCTTAAATGTTCAGTAGTAAGCGTCAAAATAATCTTATTAGTGAACTAGTGGGCGTTTTGCGGCTTACATGTTCACTAGTAAGTGTCAAAATGACCTTACTAGTGAACTAGTGAGCGTTTTGTGGCTTACATGTTCACTAGTAAGCCTCAAAATGATCTTACTAGTGAACTAGTAGGCGATGTGTGGCTTACATGTCAACTAGTAAGCCTCAAAATGAACTTACTAGTGAACTAGTGGGCACATTTATGGCTTTACATGTTCACTAGTAAGCGTCAAAATGATCTTACTAGTGAACTAGTGGGCGTTTTGTGGCTTACATGTTCACTAGTAAGCGTCAAAATGACCTTACTAGTGAACTAGTGGGCGATTTGTGGCTTACATGTTCACTAGTAAGCCTCAAAATGATCTTACTAGTGAACTAGTAGGCGATGTGTGGCTTACATGTCAACTAGTAAGCCTCAAAATGAACTTACTAGTGAACTAGTGGGCACATTTATGGCCTTACATGTTCACTAGTAAGCGTCAAAATGATCTTACTAGTGAACTAGTGGGCGTTTTGTGGCTTACATGTTCACTAGTAAGCGTCAAAATGACCTTACTAGTGAACTAGTTGGCGTTTTGTGGCTTACATGTTCACTAGTAAGCATCAAAATGATCTTACTAGTGAACGAGTGAGCGTTTTGTGGCTGACATGTTCATAAATAAGCGTCAAAATGATCTTACTAGGGAACTAGTGGGCGTTTTGTGGCTTACATGTTCACTAGTAAGCGTCAAAATTACCTTACTAGTGAACCAGTGAGCGTTTTGGGGCTTACATGTTCACTAGTAAGTGTCAAAATGACCTTACTAGTGAACTAGTGAGCGTTTTGTGGCTTACATGTTCACTAGTAAGCCTCAAAATGATCTTACTAGTGAACTAGTAGGCGATGTGTGGCTTACATGTCAACTAGTAAGCCTCAAAATGAACTTACTAGTGAACTAGTGGGCACATTTATGGCCTTACATGTTCACTAGTAAGCGTCAAAATGATCTTACTAGTGAACTAGTGGGCGTTTTGTGGCTTACATGTTCACTAGTAAGCGTCAAAATGACCTTACTAGTGAACTAGTGGGCGTTTTGTGGCTTACATGTTCACTAGTAAGCGTCAAAATGATCTTACTAGTGAACGAGTGAGCGTTTTGTGGCTGACATGTTCATAAATAAGCGTCAAAATGATCTTACTAGGGAACTAGTGGGCGTTTTGTGGCTTACATGTTCACTAGTAAGCGTCAAAATTACCTTACTAGTGAACCAGTGAGCGTTTTGGGGCTTACATGTTCACTAGTAAGTGTCAAAATGACCTTACTAGTGAACTAGTGAGCGTTTTGTGGCTTACAGGTTCACTAGTAAGCGTCAAAATGATCTTACTAGTGAACTAGTGGGCGTTCTGTGGCTTACATGTTCACTAGAAGCCTCAAAATTATCTTACTAGTGAACTAGCGGGCGTTTTGTGGCTTACATGTCAACTAGTAAGCCTCAAAATGATCTTACTAGTGAACTAGTGGGCACATTTATGGCCTTACATGTTCACTAGTAAGCGTCAAAATGACCTTACTAGTGAACTAGTGGGCAATATGGAATAAATACTCAAAGGGCTTGCCAGGCAAGCCCATTGAGTATTTATTCATCCGTGATGGTATTGTAGACCAATGAGAGCACGTCCGACAGACACGTGGACTTCGGGCGGCCAATCATGATTCATTTCGAGCCAAGCCCCAACAAAAACGGAGGAGAAAACTTTCAGACGCTTTGAAAGCTTTTGGGGTACATATTACTCTTGTTGTTACACAAAATTTTGTTTTACGATTATTTTAGGCGGTAACGTTATGGTGTAAATGTCAAATACGTGGTCAATTTATCAAGATGAAGCCTGCTTAAAAATTTGCTCCAACAATTTTGGAGATGTGTCTGACTTTGACAGCAATGGCGGCAGTTCAACGCTGACAGTCGCAGTCGGGTGCAGATTTATTTCGGCAGGACTTTCTAAAATCTGCCGTTTGCTCTGACAGTTCTCTGTCTGACAGTCACATTTTGTCTTATTACTCACAAGCTAATTGACATTTAAAAAAAGAGTTAATGTTTGGAACACGATTTTGCTCTTACTGTTTGCTGCCTTAGTTCGTTTGAAATATTCGCTTCCTGCATTACATGAAGTACATTTTTTAATATTCACAAGACTGTAACTGTGCATTATAAATAATGTCACATTTGCACTATGTTTTACTGGATCTACAACTAAACTAGGTCCTCGTTTCTGGGAGAGTCCACAGCACCTCCTGTATCACAACCATTCTGCCGGCACACCTTCAGCAGCACGATGTTTCTAACGGGAGCTGGAGGGTGATCAGCTTCATTGAAGAACAGGAGGAGGAGAGGCACAACGTTTGTCATTTGTGATATGTTTTTAGACTTTTCTCCTAACTAAAAAAACTATGTTTTGTTAATTTCTTGATATAGTTCTTGTATTTAAATATTTTAACAATCAAATATTTTTCAACTGTGTTTTAGATATGAATTGTATGAAATAAATCAGTGAAGCCCCATTCAAATTCTACTCTATCTAATCTGCTCGATCACACTGCTCTCAACCTGCTGTACCTCCAAACTCCTTGGCTTACTCGCAGTTGGAGGGTTCCCCCCGAACGGGGGGACAAATCAAGGAACCAATCCCTGCACCCCGAACGGGGTGCCCTTACGGCCGTTTTTTTTTTTTTCGGCTAACCGCCCCCTGAACCTGGCAGGGTGGCGGGCGGACCTTTTGCTCCAGGCGGGGGACATAGAGACAAATCCGGGGCCCACACAGACACTCTCACGCACGCAACAAACACACACACAACAAACTACCTGGACATGCGACATTTGCACACAACAGATTACAAGAAGACAGACATCCTTCAGATGCAACCACCACACACCACACTGGGTACACAAACATTGCACAAACATAAACACTAGACAATACAACATAACATGGAAATGCAGACTACATCCCAAAACACCACCACGAACAACAACACCTCGTAGGACACCAACAGGCAGCAGAGCACAAACAGACCAAAACAACACACTCGCCTCACCAACACTACCCTCAAACGCAACACGGACAGACAACTCCAACAGAGATACAACAAACACAAGACCACCCCCCCCAAACCTGGACCTGCAATAGCTGCAATAGAATCATCACACGCAGACAAACCTCACTCAGATGCAACTCAACACACCCACACTGGATACACAGACATTGCTCCGGCATTACCACCCGCCAATACACAAACACGTGGACATGCAGAACACACACGCAAACAACAAACACCCCAACACCACAACCCCCGAACAACCCACAAAGAACAACACCCACCAACAAAAACAACAAACACACACTGACCATACTACAAATAAACATCAACGGCATCCAAAACAAGAAAACAGAACTAGAAGAACTCGCCTCACAACAGCACGCATACATCATCACCATACAAGAAACCAAACTAGAAAAACAACACAACACACCTCGTCTCACCAACTACACCAGCATTAGGAAAGACGGAGAACACAAGGGAGGAGGAGGACTGCTCACATACATTCACAAATCAGTCACATTCACTCCCATGAACATCCCCAACAACATTAACACCAACACTACAGAAATTCAAACCGTAAAGATTCACATAACCAACCACAAAAGAATACACATATGCAACATGTATATACCCCCCAGAGATACCACCCGACCAGACCACGCCACAGAAGACACAGACATCACCAACACCTTCCAATACATAAACTCGCTGAACAACACCATTCTAACCGCAGACATCAACGCTCACTCAACACAATGGCACTCTCCCTACGACGACCACAGAGGCACCCTCATTGCAGACATACTACAGAACTCCCAACAAATCACTCTAAACGCAAACACACCTACCAGAAAACCTACAAACATCAACCAACAACCAACATCACCGGACATCACAACAGCCAGCAACAGCATCACAAACAGAACAACATGGACCACAATACACGCACTCAGTTCAGACCACCTTCCTATCAAAATCACACACAACACGCGTGCTCCTTTCCGCCTACAACAACACCTTCAAACTTACACAAATTACAGGAAAGCAGACTGGGAAGGATACACCTCTGAAATAGAATCAGCACAGGAGAACATAACCATACCTGACAACATCCACACAGCCAACACCATGCTCACAAACCTCATACTTACAGCAGACAAACACCACATACCCCACGGAAAAATAAAAAGCAAATCACTTCTCCTACCACAACACATCAGAACACTCATCAGCCAAAGAAACGACATCAGACAACAAAACCACCAAGACCCACGCATCACAGACCTAAACAAAGAAATAGACACACAAATCCAAAAACACAAACAAGAGCTATGGAAAGAACACTTAACGGATGCATGGAACCACAGACACAAACAATACATACTCTGGAACACAGTAACAAGACTATCTAACAAAGAACAAAAAGCACCAGAAAACACCACAATACAGTTCGGACAACACACGGCAATATCCAACAAACAGAAAGCACGAGCATTCAACAAACAATTCACCAACATAATACAACACAAAACCAACAGAACATACAGACAACTACAACGCAAAATACGAAAACTCAACACCACGCCCATAACCATCACAGAACAACAAGTCAAACCAGCACTACAACGCTCCAAAAGCAACAACTCCACAGGCCCAGACAACATAAACATCAGACATCTGAAAAACCTAGGCCCCAAAGCAATAACACTACTCACACACACTTACAACACCTCACTCAACACCAACACCATCCCCGCAATATGGAAGACTGCAAAAATAATCCCAATACCAAAACCCAACAAAAACCACGCACTCGGCCCATCTTACAGACCAATAGCACTACTCAGCCCAATAGCCAAAACAATGGAAAAGGTAATACTACCCTTCATTACCAACAACACTCAACTACCCTCTCACCAACACGGCTTCCGAAAACAACACTCCACAACCACAGCACTACACCACATACACAACATCATAGCCACAGGTTTCAATCAACAAAAACCACCACAACGAACAGTTGCCATAGCCCTAGACATGTCCAAAGCCTTTGACACGGTAAACCTACACACACTCACAAACAAACTCAACAACACTAACACCCCAAACATCATCATCAAATACATCTTCAACTACATAAGGGGACGCAGACAATACACTCAATACCGGGGGGAAACATCAGAACATAGAAACACGAAAACGGGGGTACCACAGGGGGGAGTACTTTCACCAACACTATTCAACATATACATGGCAGACTTACCACAACCACCTCCAAATGTACACACAGTTACATATGCAGACGACATCACCATTCTATCCACACATGTCAAACCACAACAGGCACAACAACAAGTACAAAAATATCTCCACGACATATACAACTGGACAAAACAGAACCAACTCACACTCAACGCAGACAAAACCACCACCACTCTGTTCACACCGGATCCGGCAGAATACAGCAACAGGCTCACTTTACAAATAGATAACACCACCATACCCACAGTCCGCGAACCCAAAATACTGGGATTAACATGGGACCCCAAACTCACCTTCTCAAAACACACACAACACACTCTAACCCGCGCCAAGCAATCAAACAAAATACTTAAAGCCTTAACAACCACTCACTGGGGAAAATCCAAAGAAACTATACTCACCACATACAAAGCAACCACACTCACACGCCTCGAATACGCAAACACTATATGGTCACCAACACTATCGGACACAAACAAGACAAAACTCCAGACCACACAGAACACCGCACTCAGAATAGCAACAGGATGCACACAAGACACAAACATACAACACTTGCATGAGGAAACAAAAACTCTCCCACTGAACATCCATCTAAAACTACACGCATCGCAAATCAGACAAAAAGCCCAACACCCAACCCACCCACTACACCCACTCACTCAACAACCACCACCACCCAGACAAAAGAAACAAACAATCTTCCACAACAACAACTACACACACAACAAAGACACAGCACCACAGGACACCAACAACGACACCATAAAACAGAACATGAAAGACATACACACCCACTTTGTACAAACACACTTGGACACCAGACAACACAACAAAGTAATACATGCACCAGCACCAGAAATAGACCCATCAGAGCAAGACCTACCACACAGAACCAGACAACTCCTAGCACAACTCCGAACCAACAAATCACCAGCCCTCCACTCCTACCTACACAACATTACACCGGACACACACCCAACACCACTCTGTGCGCTATGCGGCACGCAAGTGCACGACACACAACACCTGTTCACCTGCACAAACATACCCACCACACTGACTCCGGAGGACCTCTGGCGAAACCCAAGCGGAGTGGCGGCCCTGCTCGCCCGCTGGGCGGAGGAGGGGGGTCTGGGGATCCGGGAGACGGAGTGAGGGCCCGGTCCCCCAATGTCGGGGCACGGGTGGGGTCGACAACAACAACAACAACAACATAAAAAAAGACTTCCCCTTTAAATATTCCTGCTGCATAATATATCTCCTTTCCTTTCGTAAAGGATGGTCAGAACCTTTCCTAAGCATTATTAAAATTTAGACGATCTTTGCTCCAGGTGCTACCGGCTCATCTCACTCGGTTAGGATAGGAAAGGAAAGTTCCTATGCCAAAATGATAATCCAAAAAGGGCCCCTGTTGGTGGATAATCAGGCCATGGGAGGTGTGAGTAAATTGTGAGGGGGTGTTGGCTGGAGCTAGAAATAATTTTGGTGTCTTGTCCCTGCAGTAGGTTCATTAAAAGAGCAACCAGTGTTTTCACCACCATGGTCGGATCTTACTCTGGAGGGTAACCCATACAGGCAGGTGGCTTGGACAAAATATTTCAACACTGTCAAAGCTGTGTTGTCTGTGCTCCAGTTGAAGGTACGTTATTAGCCTGGAATTCCCATCAATGCCGGCATGTGTCACAAACACCCACCTGTAAAACAAACATGAAAAGAATAATGATTAAATACAAGAAAACAATCAAGTTTCATATCTTGTTTGAAATATCATCTCGGTAGAGAAGGTATTGCTGTGCACTTAAGACTACATGGAGGCAATTTGGAGTTTGTGTAACTTGGATATACAAATGATAAAATTCAATTTAATCTGTGCTGTCCATACAATATGGCTTTCTAATGCTCCCACGAGTACAAATATAAGATGATCCCTTATTACCGAATGAGACGCATATGCCCATCTATGTGCCATAAACTATTGGGGAATGGCACATAGTATGTTCTTCTAGCCACAGTCTGGCTCCATCTCTGGGCTGCAGCAGCTGGCTCAATACGGTTGAGGATTTCTCGAACTCTTTTTCTTTGTACTACAATACCATCAGCACGCAGGTATGCCCTCATCATCTGCAACAGGTTCATAAAACAACACAATAAAGAAAGTACACTTTCACAATGAATATAATGATATATACATGAAGGGACAAGAGTATGTAGCAGAACACTTGCTTCCGAGCCTGATCTGGGAAATTGGCTGTGCAATCTTCTGACATGCTCTTCCAGGTCAACATCATGAATGGGAGTAAATCTATTTCTGGCTGAAATCTGAAAAAACTTCATTTTTTTATGCAGGTATGAAGAGGAACAACACAACATCTCAGTGATGGCTCTCACTGTAAAGCCCTGAGTGGGGAGCAGTTCAATTTGATCACTTGTAATGTCAAGTGCTGGTCTTCCTCGTCTACCTAAAGTATGGAAATAAAAGGATTAAGGAATTCAAGCAAACGAATCACTACGTGTTTTTTATATACTGTATACAGTACAGGCATATAGACACAGATGTACATAAAAGTATATGCAGCTTCAAAACCACGAGCAGCTATTTTCTCTAACCATTTTACTCAAGAAAAAAATAATTCAAACTTATAATTGAATAACTAAAAGATCACTAGTTATTGCTTAAAAGTGTACAGCCATCGCGTTACTTAATAGTCTACTGATTTGCAGGAAAACCACTGGTATAAAACGACGTTTGACAGGGTGATAGAAGGTAAGTCACAGCAAGTCGTCAGTAAAACCCGTGTGTAGTTCGAATAAAAATACATACGAAAAACCAATGACAAAAAATGGTAGCCATTTTACCTGTGTGCAAACGATGTGCCACATGGGAACAAACACGTCCACCATTAGGAGTGGGTCCCGCAATGATGACAGATCGGAGATCTATTGGACTTTGAATCAAACTTTGAATAGTATCAGCGCTAAACTGGTCACTAACTCTTCTTAAATTAGCAATTGAAATGTTTATCGCGCGTGCTTCACTTTCACCGGCAGACCCTTGATGACAGGCACTCTCTAATCTTATTAGTGAACTAGTGGGCGTTTTGCGGCTTACATGTTCACTAGTAAGCGTCAAAATGACCTTACTAGTGAACTAGTGAGCGTTTTGTGGCTTACATGTTCACTAGTAAGCCTCAAAATGATCTTACTAGTGAACTAGTAGGCGATGTGTGGCTTACATGTCAACTAGTAAGCCTCAAAATGAACTTACTAGTGAACTAGTGGGCACATTTATGGCCTTACATGTTCACTAGTAAGCGTCAAAATGATCTTACTAGTGAACTAGTGGGCGTTTTGTGGCTTACATGTTCACTAGTAAGCGTCAAAATGATCTTACTAGTGAACTAGTGGGCGTTTTGTGGCTTACATGTTCACTAGTAAGCGTCAAAATGACCTTACTAGTGAACTAGTTGGCGTTTTGTGGCTTACATGTTCACTAGTAAGCGTCAAAATGATCTTACTAGTGAACGAGTGAGCGTTTTGTGGCTGACATGTTCATAAATAAGCGTCAAAATGATCTTACTAGGGAACTAGTGGGCGTTTTGTGGCTTACATGTTCACTAGTAAGCGTCAAAATTACCTTACTAGTGAACCAGTGAGCGTTTTGGGGCTTACATGTTCACTAGTAAGTGTCAAAATGACCTTACTAGTGAACTAGTGAGCGTTTTGTGGCTTACATGTTCACTAGTAAGCCTCAAAATGATCTTACTAGTGAACTAGTAGGCGATGTGTGGCTTACATGTCAACTAGTAAGCCTCAAAATGAACTTACTAGTGAACTAGTGGGCACATTTATGGCCTTACATGTTCACTAGTAAGCGTCAAAATGATCTTACTAGTGAACTAGTGGGCGTTTTGTGGCTTACATGTTCACTAGTAAGCGTCAAAATGACCTTACTAGTGAACTAGTGGGCGTTTTGTGGCTTACATGTTCACTAGTAAGCGTCAAAATGATCTTACTAGTGAACGAGTGAGCGTTTTGTGGCTGACATGTTCATAAATAAGCGTCAAAATGATCTTACTAGGGAACTAGTGGGCGTTTTGTGGCTTACATGTTCACTAGTAAGCGTCAAAATTACCTTACTAGTGAACCAGTGAGCGTTTTGGGGCTTACATGTTCACTAGTAAGTGTCAAAATGACCTTACTAGTGAACTAGTGAGCGTTTTGTGGCTTACATGTTCACTAGTAAGCGTCAAAATGATCTTACTAGTGAACTAGTGGGCGTTCTGTGGCTTACATGTTCACTAGAAGCCTCAAAATTATCTTACTAGTGAACTAGCGGGCGTTTTGTGGCTTACATGTCAACTAGTAAGCCTCAAAATGATCTTACTAGTGAACTAGTGGGCACATTTATGGCCTTACATGTTCACTAGTAAGCGTCAAAATGACCTTACTAGTGAACTAGTGGGCAATATGGAATAAATACTCAAAGGGCTTGCCAGGCAAGCCCATTGAGTATTTAAAGGGTTCAAAGGGCTTGCCTGGCAAGCCCTTTGAGTATTTATTCATCCGTGATGGTATTGTAGACCAATGAGAGCACGTCCGACAGACACGTGGACTTCGGGCGGCCAATCATGATTCATTTCGAGCCAAGCCCCAACAAAAACGGAGGAGAAAACTTTCAGACGCTTTGAAAGCTTTTGGGGTACATATTACTCTTGTTGTTACACAAAATTTTGTTTTACGATTATTTTAGGCGGTAACGTTATGGTGTAAATGTCAAATACGTGGTCAATTTATCAAGATGAAGCCTGCTTAAAAATTTGCTCCAACAATTTTGGAGATGTGTCTGACTTTGACAGCAATGGCGGCAGTTCAACGCTGACAGTCGCAGTCGGGTGCAGATTTATTTCGGCAGGACTTGCTAAAATCTGCCGTTTGCTCTGACAGTTCTCTGTCTGACAGTCACATTTTGTCTTATTACTCACAAGCTAATTGACATTTAAAAAAAGAGTTAATGTTTGGAACACGATTTTGCTCTTACTGTTTGCTGCCTTAGTTCGTTTGAAATATTCGCTTCCTGCATTACATGAAGTACATTTTTTAATATTCACAAGACTGTAACTGTGCATTATAAATAATGTCACATTTGCACTATGTTTTACTGGATCTACAACTAAACTAGGTCCTCGTTTCTGGGAGAGTCCACAGCACCTCCTGTATCACAACCATTCTGCCGGCACACCTTCAGCAGCACAATGTTTCTAACGGGAGCTGGAGGGTGATCAGCTTCATTGAAGAACAGGAGGAGGAGAGGCACAACGTTTGTCATTTGTGATATGTTTTTAGACTTTTCTCCTAATTAAAAAAACTATGTTTTGTTAATTTCTTGATATAGTTCTTGTATTTAAATATTTTAACAATCAAATATTTTTCAACTGTGTTTTAGATATGAATTGTATGAAATAAATCAGTGAAGCCCCATTCAAATTCTACTCTATCTAATCTGCTCGATCACACTGCTGTCAACCTGCTGTACCTCCAAACTCCTTGGCTTACTCGCAGTTGGAGGGTTCCCCCCAAACGGGGGGACAAATCAAGGAACCAATCCCTGCACCCCGAACGGGGTGCCCTTACGGCCGTTTTTTTTTTTTTTCGGCTAACCGCCCCCTGAACCTGGCAGGGTGGCGGGCGGACCTTTTGCTCCAGGCCTGGGACATAGAGACAAATCCAGGGCCCACACAGACACTCACGCACGCAACAAACACACACACAACAAACTACCTGGACATGCGACATTTGCACACAACAGATTACAAGAAGACAGACATCCTTCAGATGCAACCACCACACACCACACTGGGTACACAAACATTGCACAAACATAAACACTAGACAATACAACATAACATGGAAATGCAGACTACATCCCAAAACACCACCACGAACAACAACACCTCGTAGGACACCAACAGGCAGCAGAGCACAAACAGACCAAAACAACACACTCGCCTCAGCAACACTACCCTCAAACGCAACACGGACAGACAACTCCAACAGAGATACAACAAACACAAGACCACCCCCCCAAACCTGGACCTGCAATAGCTGCAATAGAATCATCACACGCAGACAAACCTCACTCAGATGCAACTCAACACACCCACACTGGATACACAGACATTGCTCCGGCATCACCACCCGCCAATACACAAACACGTGGACATGCAGAACACACACGCAAACAACAAACACCCCAACACCACAACCCCCGAACAACCCACAAAGAACAACACCCACCAACAAAAACAACAAACACACACTGACCATACTACAAATAAACATCAACGGCATCCAAAACAAGAAAACAGAACTAGAAGAACTCGCCTCACAACAGCACGCATACATCATCACCATACAAGAAACCAAACTAGAAAAACAACACAACACACCTCGTCTCACCAACTACACCAGCATTAGGAAAGACGGAGAACACAAGGGAGGAGGAGGACTGCTCACATACATTCACAAATCAGTCACATTCACTCCCATGAACATCCCCAACAACATTAACACCAACACTACAGAAATTCAAACCGTAAAGATTCACATAACCAACCACAAAAGAATACACATATGCAACATGTATATACCCCCCAGAGATACCACCCGACCAGACCACGCCACAGAAGACACAGACATCACCAACACCTTCCAATACATAAACTCGCTGAACAACACCATTCTAACCGCAGACATCAACGCTCACTCAACACAATGGCACTCTCCCTACGACGACCACAGAGGCACCCTCATTGCAGACATACTACAGAACTCCCAACAAATCACTCTAAACGCAAACACACCTACCAGAAAACCTACAAACATCAACCAACAACCAACATCACCGGACATCACAACAGCCAGCAACAGCATCACAAACAGAACAACATGGACCACAATACACGCACTCAGTTCAGACCACCTTCCTATCAAAATCACACACAACACGCGTGCTCCTTTCCGCCTACAACAACACCTTCAAACTTACACAAATTACAGGAAAGCAGACTGGGAAGGATACACCTCTGAAATAGAATCAGCACAGGAGAACATAACCATACCTGACAACATCCACACAGCCAACACCATGCTCACAAACCTCATACTTACAGCAGACAAACACCACATACCCCACGGAAAAATAAAAAGCAAATCACTTCTCCTACCACAACACATCAGAACACTCATCAGCCAAAGAAACGACATCAGACAACAAAACCACCAAGACCCACGCATCACAGACCTAAACAAAGAAATAGACACACAAATCCAAAAACACAAACAAGAGCTATGGAAAGAACACTTAACGGATGCATGGAACCACAGACACAAACAATACATACTCTGGAACACAGTAACAAGACTATCTAACAAAGAACAAAAAGCACCAGAAAACACCACAATACAGTTCGGACAACACACGGCAATATCCAACAAACAGAAAGCACGAGCATTCAACAAACAATTCACCAACATAATACAACACAAAACCAACAGAACATACAGACAACTACAACGCAAAATACGAAAACTCAACACCACGCCCATAACCATCACAGAACAACAAGTCAAACAAGCACTACAACGCTCCAAAAGCAACAACTCCACAGGCCCAGACAACATAAACATCAGACATCTGAAAAACCTAGGCCCCAAAGCAATAACACTACTCACACACACTTACAACACCTCACTCAACACCAACACCATCCCCGCAATATGGAAGACTGCAAAAATAATCCCAATACCAAAACCCAACAAAAACCACGCACTCGGCCCATCTTACAGACCAATAGCACTACTCAGCCCAATAGCCAAAACAATGGAAAAGGTAATACTACCCTTCATTACCAACAACACTCAACTACCCTCTCACCAACACGGCTTCCGAAAACAACACTCCACAACCACAGCACTACACCACATACACAACATCATAGCCACAGGTTTCAATCAACAAAAACCACCACAACGAACAGTTGCCATAGCCCTAGACATGTCCAAAGCCTTTGACACGGTAAACCTACACACACTCACAAACAAACTCAACAACACTAACACCCCAAACATCATCATCAAATACATCTTCAACTACATAAGGGGACGCAGACAATACACTCAATACCGGGGGGAAACATCAGAACATAGAAACACGAAAACGGGGGTACCACAGGGGGGAGTACTTTCACCGACACTATTCAACATATACATGGCAGACTTACCACAACCACCTCCAAATGTACACACAGTTACATATGCAGACGACATCACCATTCTATCCACACATGTCAAACCACAACAGGCACAACAACAAGTACAAAAATATCTCCACGACATATACAACTGGACAAAACAGAACCAACTCACACTCAACGCAGACAAAACCACCACCACTCTGTTCACACCGGATCCGGCAGAATACAGCAACAGGCTCACTTTACAAATAGATAACACCACCCTACCCACAGTCCGCGAACCCAAAATACTGGGATTAACATGGGACCCCAAACTCACCTTCTCAAAACACACACAACACACTCTAACCCGCGCCAAGCAATCAAACAAAATACTTAAAGCCTTAACAACCACTCACTGGGGAAAATCCAAAGAAACTATACTCACCACATACAAAGCAACCACACTCACACGCCTCGAATACGCAAACACTATATGGTCACCAACACTATCGGACACAAACAAGACAAAACTCCAGACCACACAGAACACCGCACTCAGAATAGCAACAGGATGCACACAAGACACAAACATACAACACTTGCATGAGGAAACAAAAACTCTCCCACTGAACATCCATCTAAAACTACACGCATCGCAAATCAGACAAAAAGCCCAACACCCAACCCACCCACTACACCCACTCACTCAACAACCACCACCACCCAGACAAAAGAAACAAACAATCTTCCACAACAACAACTACACACACAACAAAGACACAGCACCACAGGACACCAACAACGACACCATAAAACAGAACATGAAAGACATACACACCCACTTTGTACAAACACACTTGGACACCAGACAACACAACAAAGTAATACATGCACCAGCACCAGAAATAGACCCATCAGAGCAAGACCTACCACACAGAACCAGACAACTCCTAGCACAACTCCGAACCAACAAATCACCAGCCCTCCACTCCTACCTACACAACATTACACCGGACACACACCCAACACCACTCTGTGCGCTATGCGGCACGCAAGTGCACGACACACAACACCTGTTCACCTGCACAAACATACCCACCACACTGACTCCGGAGGACCTCTGGCGAAACCCAAGCGGAGTGGCGGCCCTGCTCGCCCGCTGGGCGGAGGAGGGGGGTCTGGGGATCCGGGAGACGGAGTGAGGGCCCGGTCCCCCAATGTCGGGGCACGGGTGGGGTCGACAACAACAACAACAACAACATAAAAAAAGACTTCCCCTTTAAATATTCCTGCTGCATAATATATCTCCTTTCCTTTCGTAAAGGATGGTCAGAACCTTTCCTAAGCATTATTAAAATTTAGACGATCTTTGCTCCAGGTGCTACCGGCTCATCTCACTCGGTTAGGATAGGAAAGGAAAGTTCCTATGCCAAAATGATAATCCAAAAAGGGCCCCTGTTGGTGGATAATCAGGCCATGGGAGGTGTGAGTAAATTGTGAGGGGGTGTTGGCTGGAGCTAGAAATAATTTTGGTGTCTTGTCCCTGCAGTAGGTTCATTAAAAGAGCAACCAGTGTTTTCACCACCATGGTCGGATCTTACTCTGGAGGGTAACCCATACAGGCAGGTGGCTTGGACAAAATATTTCAACACTGTCAAAGCTGTGTTGTCTGTGCTCCAGTTGAAGGTACGTTATTAGCCTGGAATTCCCATCAATGCCGGCATGTGTCACAAACACCCACCTGTAAAACAAACATGAAAAGAATAATGATTAAATACAAGAAAACAATCAAGTTTCATATCTTGTTTGAAATATCATCTCGGTAGAGAAGGTATTGCTGTGCACTTAAGACTACATGGAGGCAATTTGGAGTTTGTGTAACTTGGATATACAAATGATAAAATTCAATTTAATCTGTGCTGTCCATACAATATGGCTTTCTAATGCTCCCACGAGTACAAATATAAGATGATCCCTTATTACCGAATGAGACGCATATGCCCATCTATGTGCCATAAACTATTGGGGAATGGCACATAGTATGTTCTTCTAGCCACAGTCTGGCTCCATCTCTGGGCTGCAGCAGCTGGCTCAATACGGTTGAGGATTTCTCGAACTCTTTTTCTTTGTACTACAATACCATCAGCACGCAGGTATGCCCTCATCATCTGCAACAGGTTCATAAAACAACACAATAAAGAAAGTACACTTTCACAATGAATATAATGATATATACATGAAGGGACAAGAGTATGTAGCAGAACACTTGCTTCCGAGCCTGATCTGGGAAATTGGCTGTGCAATCTTCTGACATGCTCTTCCAGGTCAACATCATGAATGGGAGTAAATCTATTTCTGGCTGAAATCTGAAAAAACTTCATTTTTTTATGCAGGTATGAAGAGGAACAACACAACATCTCAGTGATGGCTCTCACTGTAAAGCCCTGAGTGGGGAGCAGTTCAATTTGATCACTTGTAATGTCAAGTGCTGGTCTTCCTCGTCTACCTAAAGTATGGAAATAAAAGGATTAAGGAATTCAAGCAAACGAATCACTACGTGTTTTTTATATACTGTATACAGTACAGGCATATAGACACAGATGTACATAAAAGTATATGCAGCTTCAAAACCACGAGCAGCTATTTTCTCTAACCATTTTACTCAAGAAAAAAATAATTCAAACTTATAATTGAATAACTAAAAGATCACTAGTTATTGCTTAAAAGTGTACAGCCATCGCGTTACTTAATAGTCTACTGATTTGCAGGAAAACCACTGGTATAAAACGACGTTTGACAGGGTGATAGAAGGTAAGTCACAGCAAGTCGTCAGTAAAACCCGTGTGTAGTTCGAATAAAAATACATACGAAAAACCAATGACAAAAAATGGTAGCCATTTTACCTGTGTGCAAACGATGTGCCACATGGGAACAAACACGTCCACCATTAGGAGTGGGTCCCGCAATGATGACAGATCGGAGATCTATTGGACTTTGAATCAAACTTTGAATAGTATCAGCGCTAAACTGGTCACTAACTCTTCTTAAATTAGCAATTGAAATGTTTATCGCGCGTGCTTCACTTTCACCGGCAGACCCTTGATGACAGGCACTCTCTATTGCCCTGCACCTTCGCCGAATACGTCTCAGGACACTGTCCGCCATTGTTGTTTTAAAAAACTAAGTGGGCACAGAATTTCCAAAATCATGAGCCCTGACTGGTGGGATGACACTATTTTGAAACGTACAGCCAATAGGATACCGTTACATGTTTTCGTAATCATCCTTATTTGCATTTAATGCAAGTACAGTGTAATGTCACTAGCACTACAAGTGGGCACATTTATGGCCTTAAATGTTCAGTAGTAAGCGTCAAAATTATCTTATTATGGATGGATGGATGGATAGTGAACTAGTGAGCGTTTTGTGGCTTACATGTTCACTAGTAAGCGTCAAAATGACCTTACTAGTAAACTAGTGAGCGTTTTGTGGCTTACATGTTCACTAGTAAGCGTCAAAATGATCTTACTAGTGAACTATTGGGCGTTTTGTGGCTTACATGTTCACTAGTAAGCCTCAAAATGATCTTACTAGTGAACTAGTAGGCGATGTGTGGCTTACATGTCAACTAGTAAGCCTCAAAATGAACTTACTAGTGAACTAGTGGGCACATTTATGGCCTTACATGTTCACTAGTAAGCGTCAAAATGATCTTACTAGTGAACTAGTGGGCGTTTTGTGGCTTACATGTTCACTAGTAAGCGTCAAAATGACCTTACTAGTGAACTAGTGGGATTTTTGTGGCTTACATGTTCACTAGTAAGCGTCAAAATGATCTTACTAGTGAACGAGTGAGCGTTTTGTGGCTGACATGTTCATAAATAAGCGTCAAAATGATCTTACTAGGGAACTAGTGGGCGTTTTGTGGCTTACATGTTCACTAGTAAGCGTCAAAATTACCTTACTAGTGAACCAGTGAGCGTTTTGGGGCTTACATGTTCACTAGTAAGTGTCAAAATGACCTTACTAGTGAACTAGTGAGCGTTTTGTGGCTTACATGTTCACTAGTAAGCGTCAAAATGATCTTACTAGTGAACTAGTGGGCGTTCTGTGGCTTACATGTTCACTAGAAGCCTCAAAATTATCTTACTAGTGAACTAGCGGGCGTTTTGTGGCTTACATGTCAACTAGTAAGCCTCAAAATGATCTTACTAGTGAACTAGTGGGCACATTTATGGCCTTACATGTTCACTAGTAAGCGTCAAAATGACCTTACTAGTGAACTAGTGGGCAATATGGAATAAATACTCAAAGGGCTTGCCAGGCAAGCCCTTGTGTACACTGGGTACACAAACATTGCACAAACATAAACACTAGACAATACAACATAACATGGAAATGCAGACTACATCCCAAAACACCACCACGAACAACAACACCTCGTAGGACACCAACAGGCAGCAGAGCACAAACAGACCAAAACAACACACTCGCCTCAGCAACACTACCCTCAAACGCAACACGGACAGACAACTCCAACAGAGATACAACAAACACAAGACCACCCCCCCAAACCTGGACCTGCAATAGCTGCAATAGAATCATCACACGCAGACAAACCTCACTCAGATGCAACTCAACACACCCACACTGGATACACAGACATTGCTCCGGCATCACCACCCGCCAATACACAAACACGTGGACATGCAGAACACACACGCAAACAACAAACACCCCAACACCACAACCCCCGAACAACCCACAAAGAACAACACCCACCAACAAAAACAACAAACACACACTGACCATACTACAAATAAACATCAACGGCATCCAAAACAAGAAAACAGAACTAGAAGAACTCGCCTCACAACAGCACGCAGACATCATCACCATACAAGAAACCAAACTAGAAAAACAACACAACACACCTCGTCTCACCAACTACACCAGCATTAGGAAAGACGGAGAACACAAGGGAGGAGGAGGACTGCTCACATACATTCACAAATCAGTCACATTCACTCCCATGAACATCCCCAACAACATTAACACCAACACTACAGAAATTCAAACCGTAAAGATTCACATAACCAACCACAAAAGAATACACATATGCAACATGTATATACCCCCCAGAGATACCACCCGACCAGACCACGCCACAGAAGACACAGACATCACCAACACCTTCCAATACATAAACTCGCTGAACAACACCATTCTAACCGCAGACATCAACGCTCACTCAACACAATGGCACTCTCCCTACGACGACCACAGAGGCACCCTCATTGCAGACATACTACAGAACTCCCAACAAATCACTCTAAACGCAAACACACCTACCAGAAAACCAACAAACATCAACCAACAACCAACATCACCGGACATCACAACAGCCAGCAACAGCATCACAAACAGAACAACATGGACCACAATACACGCACTCAGTTCAGACCACCTTCCTATCAAAATCACACACAACACGCGTGCTCCTTTCCGCCTACAACAACACCTTCAAACTTACACAAATTACAGGAAAGCAGACTGGGAAGGATACACCTCTGAAATAGAATCAGCACAGGAGAACATAACCATACCTGACAACATCCACACAGCCAACACCATGCTCACAAACCTCATACTTACAGCAGACAAACACCACATACCCCACGGAAAAATAAAAAGCAAATCACTTCTCCTACCACAACACATCAGAACACTCATCAGCCAAAGAAACGACATCAGACAACAAAACCACCAAGACCCACGCATCACAGACCTAAACAAAGAAATAGACACACAAATCCAAAAACACAAACAAGAGCTATGGAAAGAACACTTAACGGATGCATGGAACCACAGACACAAACAATACATACTCTGGAACACAGTAACAAGACTATCTAACAAAGAACAAAAAGCACCAGAAAACACCACAATACAGTTCGGACAACACACGGCAATATCCAACAAACAGAAAGCACGAGCATTCAACAAACAATTCACCAACATAATACAACACAAAACCAACAGAACATACAGACAACTACAACGCAAAATACGAAAACTCAACACCACGCCCATAACCATCACAGAACAACAAGTCAAACAAGCACTACAACGCTCCAAAAGCAACAACTCCACAGGCCCAGACAACATAAACATCAGACATCTGAAAAACCTAGGCCCCAAAGCAATAACACTACTCACACACACTTACAACACCTCACTCAACACCAACACCATCCCCGCAATATGGAAGACTGCAAAAATAATCCCAATACCAAAACCCAACAAAAACCACGCACTCGGCCCATCTTACAGACCAATAGCACTACTCAGCCCAATAGCCAAAACAATGGAAAAGGTAATACTACCCTTCATTACCAACAACACTCAACTACCCTCTCACCAACACGGCTTCCGAAAACAACACTCCACAACCACAGCACTACACCACATACACAACATCATAGCCACAGGTTTCAATCAACAAAAACCACCACAACGAACAGTTGCCATAGCCCTAGACATGTCCAAAGCCTTTGACACGGTAAACCTACACACACTCACAAACAAACTCAACAACACTAACACCCCAAACATCATCATCAAATACATCTTCAACTACATAAGGGGACGCAGACAATACACTCAATACCGGGGGGAAACATCAGAACATAGAAACACGAAAACGGGGGTACCACAGGGGGGAGTACTTTCACCAACACTATTCAACATATACATGGCAGACTTACCACAACCACCTCCAAATGTACACACAGTTACATATGCAGACGACATCACCATTCTATCCACACATGTCAAACCACAACAGGCACAACAACAAGTACAAAAATATCTCCACGACATATACAACTGGACAAAACAGAACCAACTCACACTCAACGCAGACAAAACCACCACCACTCTGTTCACACCGGATCCGGCAGAATACAGCAACAGGCTCACTTTACAAATAGATAACACCACCCTACCCACAGTCCGCGAACCCAAAATACTGGGATTAACATGGGACCCCAAACTCACCTTCTCAAAACACACACAACACACTCTAACCCGCGCCAAGCAATCAAACAAAATACTTAAAGCCTTAACAACCACTCACTGGGGAAAATCCAAAGAAACTATACTCACCACATACAAAGCAACCACACTCACACGCCTCGAATACGCAAACACTATATGGTCACCAACACTATCGGACACAAACAAGACAAAACTCCAGACCACACAGAACACCGCACTCAGAATAGCAACAGGATGCACACAAGACACAAACATACAACACTTGCATGAGGAAACAAAAACTCTCCCACTGAACATCCATCTAAAACTACACGCATCGCAAATCAGACAAAAAGCCCAACACCCAACCCACCCACTACACCCACTCACTCAACAACCACCACCACCCAGACAAAAGAAACAAACAATCTTCCACAACAACAACTACACACACAACAAAGACACAGCACCACAGGACACCAACAACGACACCATAAAACAGAACATGAAAGACATACACACCCACTTTGTACAAACACACTTGGACACCAGACAACACAACAAAGTAATACATGCACCAGCACCAGAAATAGACCCATCAGAGCAAGACCTACCACACAGAACCAGACAACTCCTAGCACAACTCCGAACCAACAAATCACCAGCCCTCCACTCCTACCTACACAACATTACACCGGACACACACCCAACACCACTCTGTGCGCTATGCGGCACGCAAGTGCACGACACACAACACCTGTTCACCTGCACAAACATACCCACCACACTGACTCCGGAGGACCTCTGGCGAAACCCAAGCGGAGTGGCGGCCCTGCTCGCCCGCTGGGCGGAGGAGGGGGGTCTGGGGATCCGGGAGACGGAGTGAGGGCCCGGTCCCCCAATGTCGGGGCACGGGTGGGGTCGACAACAACAACAACAACAACATAAAAAAAGACTTCCCCTTTAAATATTCCTGCTGCATAATATATCTCCTTTCCTTTCGTAAAGGATGGTCAGAACCTTTCCTAAGCATTATTAAAATTTAGACGATCTTTGCTCCAGGTGCTACCGGCTCATCTCACTCGGTTAGGATAGGAAAGGAAAGTTCCTATGCCAAAATGATAATCCAAAAAGGGCCCCTGTTGGTGGATAATCAGGCCATGGGAGGTGTGAGTAAATTGTGAGGGGGTGTTGGCTGGAGCTAGAAATAATTTTGGTGTCTTGTCCCTGCAGTAGGTTCATTAAAAGAGCAACCAGTGTTTTCACCACCATGGTCGGATCTTACTCTGGAGGGTAACCCATACAGGCAGGTGGCTTGGACAAAATATTTCAACACTGTCAAAGCTGTGTTGTCTGTGCTCCAGTTGAAGGTACGTTATTAGCCTGGAATTCCCATCAATGCCGGCATGTGTCACAAACACCCACCTGTAAAACAAACCTGAAAAGAATAATGATTAAATACAAGAAAACAATCAAGTTTCATATCTTGTTTGAAATATCATCTCGGTAGAGAAGGTATTGCTGTGCACTTAAGACTACATGGAGGCAATTTGGAGTTTGTGTAACTTGGATATACAAATGATAAAATTCAATTTAATCTGTGCTGTCCATACAATATGGCTTTCTAATGCTCCCACGAGTACAAATATAAGATGATCCCTTATTACCGAATGAGACGCATATGCCCATCTATGTGCCATAAACTATTGGGGAATGGCACATAGTATGTTCTTCTAGCCACAGTCTGGCTCCATCTCTGGGCTGCAGCAGCTGGCTCAATACGGTTGAGGATTTCTCGAACTCTTTTTCTTTGTACTACAATACCATCAGCACGCAGGTATGCCCTCATCATCTGCAACAGGTTCATAAAACAACACAATAAAGAAAGTACACTTTCACAATGAATATAATGATATATACATGAAGGGACAAGAGTATGTAGCAGAACACTTGCTTCCGAGCCTGATCTGGGAAATTGGCTGTGCAATCTTCTGACATGCTCTTCCAGGTCAACATCATGAATGGGAGTAAATCTATTTCTGGCTGAAATCTGAAAAAACTTCATTTTTTTATGCAGGTATGAAGAGGAACAACACAACATCTCAGTGATGGCTCTCACTGTAAAGCCCTGAGTGGGGAGCAGTTCAATTTGATCACTTGTAATGTCAAGTGCTGGTCTTCCTCGTCTACCTAAAGTATGGAAATAAAAGGATTAAGGAATTCAAGCAAACGAATCACTACGTGTTTTTTATATACTGTATACAGTACAGGCATATAGACACAGATGTACATAAAAGTATATGCAGCTTCAAAACCACGAGCAGCTATTTTCTCTAACCATTTTACTCAAGAAAAAAATAATTCAAACTTATAATTGAATAACTAAAAGATCACTAGTTATTGCTTAAAAGTGTACAGCCATCGCGTTACTTAATAGTCTACTGATTTGCAGGAAAACCACTGGTATAAAACGACGTTTGACAGGGTGATAGAAGGTAAGTCACAGCAAGTCGTCAGTAAAACCCGTGTGTAGTTCGAATAAAAATACATACGAAAAACCAATGACAAAAAATGGTAGCCATTTTACCTGTGTGCAAACGATGTGCCACATGGGAACAAACACGTCCACCATTAGGAGTGGGTCCCGCAATGATGACAGATCGGAGATCTATTGGACTTTGAATCAAACTTTGAATAGTATCAGCGCTAAACTGGTCACTAACTCTTCTTAAATTAGCAATTGAAATGTTTATCGCGCGTGCTTCACTTTCACCGGCAGACCCTTGATGACAGGCACTCTCTATTGCCCTGCACCTTCGCCGAATACGTCTCAGGACACTGTCCGCCATTGTTGTTTTAAAAAACTAAGTGGGCACAGAATTTCCAAAATCATGAGCCCTGACTGGTGGGATGACACTATTTTGAAACGTACAGCCAATAGGATACCGTTACATGTTTTCGTAATCATCCTTATTTGCATTTAATGCAAGTACAGTGTAATGTCACTAGCACTACAAGTGGGCACATTTATGGCCTTACATGTTCACTAGTAAGCGTCAAAATCATCTTACCAGTGAACTAGTGGGCACATTTATGGCCTTAAATGTTCAGTAGTAAGCGTCAAAATTATCTTATTATGGATGGATGGATGGATAGTGAACTAGTGAGCGTTTTGTGGCTTACATGTTCACTAGTAAGCGTCAAAATGACCTTACTAGTAAACTAGTGAGCGTTTTGTGGCTTACATGTTCACTAGTAAGCGTCAAAATGATCTTACTAGTGAACTATTGGGCGTTTTGTGGCTTACATGTTCACTAGTAAGCCTCAAAATGATCTTACTAGTGAACTAGTAGGCGATGTGTGGCTTACATGTCAACTAGTAAGCCTCAAAATGAACTTACTAGTGAACTAGTGGGCACATTTATGGCCTTACATGTTCACTAGTAAGCGTCAAAATGATCTTACTAGTGAACTAGTGGGCGTTTTGTGGCTTACATGTTCACTAGTAAGCGTCAAAATGACCTTACTAGTGAACTAGTGGGCGTTTTGTGGCTTACATGTTCACTAGTAAGCGTCAAAATGATCTTACTAGTGAACGAGTGAGCGTTTTGTGGCTGACATGTTCATAAATAAGCGTCAAAATGATCTTACTAGGGAACTAGTGGGCGTTTTGTGGCTTACATGTTCACTAGTAAGCGTCAAAATTACCTTACTAGTGAACCAGTGAGCGTTTTGGGGCTTACATGTTCACTAGTAAGTGTCAAAATGACCTTACTAGTGAACTAGTGAGCGTTTTGTGGCTTACATGTTCACTAGTAAGCGTCAAAATGATCTTACTAGTGAACTAGTGGGCGTTCTGTGGCTTACATGTTCACTAGAAGCCTCAAAATTATCTTACTAGTGAACTAGCGGGCGTTTTGTGGCTTACATGTCAACTAGTAAGCCTCAAAATGATCTTACTAGTGAACTAGTGGGCACATTTATGGCCTTACATGTTCACTAGTAAGCGTCAAAATGACCTTACTAGTGAACTAGTGGGCAATATGGAATAAATACTCAAAGGGCTTGCCAGGCAAGCCCTTGTGTACACTGGGTACACAAACATTGCACAAACATAAACACTAGACAATACAACATAACATGGAAATGCAGACTACATCCCAAAACACCACCACGAACAACAACACCTCGTAGGACACCAACAGGCAGCAGAGCACAAACAGACCAAAACAACACACTCGCCTCAGCAACACTACCCTCAAACGCAACACGGACAGACAACTCCAACAGAGATACAACAAACACAAGACCACCCCCCCAAACCTGGACCTGCAATAGCTGCAATAGAATCATCACACGCAGACAAACCTCACTCAGATGCAACTCAACACACCCACACTGGATACACAGACATTGCTCCGGCATCACCACCCGCCAATACACAAACACGTGGACATGCAGAACACACACGCAAACAACAAACACCCCAACACCACAACCCCCGAACAACCCACAAAGAACAACACCCACCAACAAAAACAACAAACACACACTGACCATACTACAAATAAACATCAACGGCATCCAAAACAAGAAAACAGAACTAGAAGAACTCGCCTCACAACAGCACGCAGACATCATCACCATACAAGAAACCAAACTAGAAAAACAACACAACACACCTCGTCTCACCAACTACACCAGCATTAGGAAAGACGGAGAACACAAGGGAGGAGGAGGACTGCTCACATACATTCACAAATCAGTCACATTCACTCCCATGAACATCCCCAACAACATTAACACCAACACTACAGAAATTCAAACCGTAAAGATTCACATAACCAACCACAAAAGAATACACATATGCAACATGTATATACCCCCCAGAGATACCACCCGACCAGACCACGCCACAGAAGACACAGACATCACCAACACCTTCCAATACATAAACTCGCTGAACAACACCATTCTAACCGCAGACATCAACGCTCACTCAACACAATGGCACTCTCCCTACGACGACCACAGAGGCACCCTCATTGCAGACATACTACAGAACTCCCAACAAATCACTCTAAACGCAAACACACCTACCAGAAAACCAACAAACATCAACCAACAACCAACATCACCGGACATCACAACAGCCAGCAACAGCATCACAAACAGAACAACATGGACCACAATACACGCACTCAGTTCAAACCACCTTCCTATCAAAATCACACACAACACGCGTGCTCCTTTCCGCCTACAACAACACCTTCAAACTTACACAAATTACAGGAAAGCAGACTGGGAAGGATACACCTCTGAAATAGAATCAGCACAGGAGAACATAACCATACCTGACAACATCCACACAGCCAACACCATGCTCACAAACCTCATACTTACAGCAGACAAACACCACATACCCCACGGAAAAATAAAAAGCAAATCACTTCTCCTACCACAACACATCAGAACACTCATCAGCCAAAGAAACGACATCAGACAACAAAACCACCAAGACCCACGCATCACAGACCTAAACAAAGAAATAGACACACAAATCCAAAAACACAAACAAGAGCTATGGAAAGAACACTTAACGGATGCATGGAACCACAGACACAAACAATACATACTCTGGAACACAGTAACAAGACTATCTAACAAAGAACAAAAAGCACCAGAAAACACCACAATACAGTTCGGACAACACACGGCAATATCCAACAAACAGAAAGCACGAGCATTCAACAAACAATTCACCAACATAATACAACACAAAACCAACAGAACATACAGACAACTACAACGCAAAATACGAAAACTCAACACCACGCCCATAACCATCACAGAACAACAAGTCAAACAAGCACTACAACGCTCCAAAAGCAACAACTCCACAGGCCCAGACAACATAAACATCAGACATCTGAAAAACCTAGGCCCCAAAGCAATAACACTACTCACACACACTTACAACACCTCACTCAACACCAACACCATCCCCGCAATATGGAAGACTGCAAAAATAATCCCAATACCAAAACCCAACAAAAACCACGCACTCGGCCCATCTTACAGACCAATAGCACTACTCAGCCCAATAGCCAAAACAATGGAAAAGGTAATACTACCCTTCATTACCAACAACACTCAACTACCCTCTCACCAACACGGCTTCCGAAAACAACACTCCACAACCACAGCACTACACCACATACACAACATCATAGCCACAGGTTTCAATCAACAAAAACCACCACAACGAACAGTTGCCATAGCCCTAGACATGTCCAAAGCCTTTGACACGGTAAACCTACACACACTCACAAACAAACTCAACAACACTAACACCCCAAACATCATCATCAAATACATCTTCAACTACATAAGGGGACGCAGACAATACACTCAATACCGGGGGGAAACATCAGAACATAGAAACACGAAAACGGGGGTACCACAGGGGGGAGTACTTTCACCAACACTATTCAACATATACATGGCAGACTTACCACAACCACCTCCAAATGTACACACAGTTACATATGCAGACGACATCACCATTCTATCCACACATGTCAAACCACAACAGGCACAACAACAAGTACAAAAATATCTCCACGACATATACAACTGGACAAAACAGAACCAACTCACACTCAACGCAGACAAAACCACCACCACTCTGTTCACACCGGATCCGGCAGAATACAGCAACAGGCTCACTTTACAAATAGATAACACCACCCTACCCACAGTCCGCGAACCCAAAATACTGGGATTAACATGGGACCCCAAACTCACCTTCTCAAAACACACACAACACACTCTAACCCGCGCCAAGCAATCAAACAAAATACTTAAAGCCTTAACAACCACTCACTGGGGAAAATCCAAAGAAACTATACTCACCACATACAAAGCAACCACACTCACACGCCTCGAATACGCAAACACTATATGGTCACCAACACTATCGGACACAAACAAGACAAAACTCCAGACCACACAGAACACCGCACTCAGAATAGCAACAGGATGCACACAAGACACAAACATACAACACTTGCATGAGGAAACAAAAACTCTCCCACTGAACACCCATCTAAAACTACACGCATCGCAAATCAGACAAAAAGCCCAACACCCAACCCACCCACTACACCCACTCACTCAACAACCACCACCACCCAGACAAAAGAAACAAACAATCTTCCACAACAACAACTACACACACAACAAAGACACAGCACCACAGGACACCAACAACGACACCATAAAACAGAACATGAAAGACATACACACCCACTTTGTACAAACACACTTGGACACCAGACAACACAACAAAGTAATACATGCACCAGCACCAGAAATAGACCCATCAGAGCAAGACCTACCACACAGAACCAGACAACTCCTAGCACAACTCCGAACCAACAAATCACCAGCCCTCCACTCCTACCTACACAACATTACACCGGACACACACCCAACACCACTCTGTGCGCTATGCGGCACGCAAGTGCACGACACACAACACCTGTTCACCTGCACAAACATACCCACCACACTGACTCCGGAGGACCTCTGGCGAAACCCAAGCGGAGTGGCGGCCCTGCTCGCCCGCTGGGCGGAGGAGGGGGGTCTGGGGATCCGGGAGACGGAGTGAGGGCCCGGTCCCCCAATGTCGGGGCACGGGTGGGGTCGACAACAACAACAACAACAACATAAAAAAAGACTTCCCCTTTAAATATTCCTGCTGCATAATATATCTCCTTTCCTTTCGTAAAGGATGGTCAGAACCTTTCCTAAGCATTATTAAAATTTAGACGATCTTTGCTCCAGGTGCTACCGGCTCATCTCACTCGGTTAGGATAGGAAAGGAAAGTTCCTATGCCAAAATGATAATCCAAAAAGGGCCCCTGTTGGTGGATAATCAGGCCATGGGAGGTGTGAGTAAATTGTGAGGGGGTGTTGGCTGGAGCTAGAAATAATTTTGGTGTCTTGTCCCTGCAGTAGGTTCATTAAAAGAGCAACCAGTGTTTTCACCACCATGGTCGGATCTTACTCTGGAGGGTAACCCATACAGGCAGGTGGCTTGGACAAAATATTTCAACACTGTCAAAGCTGTGTTGTCTGTGCTCCAGTTGAAGGTACGTTATTAGCCTGGAATTCCCATCAATGCCGGCATGTGTCACAAACACCCACCTGTAAAACAAACCTGAAAAGAATAATGATTAAATACAAGAAAACAATCAAGTTTCATATCTTGTTTGAAATATCATCTCGGTAGAGAAGGTATTGCTGTGCACTTAAGACTACATGGAGGCAATTTGGAGTTTGTGTAACTTGGATATACAAATGATAAAATTCAATTTAATCTGTGCTGTCCATACAATATGGCTTTCTAATGCTCCCACGAGTACAAATATAAGATGATCCCTTATTACCGAATGAGACGCATATGCCCATCTATGTGCCATAAACTATTGGGGAATGGCACATAGTATGTTCTTCTAGCCACAGTCTGGCTCCATCTCTGGGCTGCAGCAGCTGGCTCAATACGGTTGAGGATTTCTCGAACTCTTTTTCTTTGTACTACAATACCATCAGCACGCAGGTATGCCCTCATCATCTGCAACAGGTTCATAAAACAACACAATAAAGAAAGTACACTTTCACAATGAATATAATGATATATACATGAAGGGACAAGAGTATGTAGCAGAACACTTGCTTCCGAGCCTGATCTGGGAAATTGGCTGTGCAATCTTCTGACATGCTCTTCCAGGTCAACATCATGAATGGGAGTAAATCTATTTCTGGCTGAAATCTGAAAAAACTTCATTTTTTTATGCAGGTATGAAGAGGAACAACACAACATCTCAGTGATGGCTCTCACTGTAAAGCCCTGAGTGGGGAGCAGTTCAATTTGATCACTTGTAATGTCAAGTGCTGGTCTTCCTCGTCTACCTAAAGTATGGAAATAAAAGGATTAAGGAATTCAAGCAAACGAATCACTACGTGTTTTTTATATACTGTATACAGTACAGGCATATAGACACAGATGTACATAAAAGTATATGCAGCTTCAAAACCACGAGCAGCTATTTTCTCTAACCATTTTACTCAAGAAAAAAATAATTCAAACTTATAATTGAATAACTAAAAGATCACTAGTTATTGCTTAAAAGTGTACAGCCATCGCGTTACTTAATAGTCTACTGATTTGCAGGAAAACCACTGGTATAAAACGACGTTTGACAGGGTGATAGAAGGTAAGTCACAGCAAGTCGTCAGTAAAACCCGTGTGTAGTTCGAATAAAAATACATACGAAAAACCAATGACAAAAAATGGTAGCCATTTTACCTGTGTGCAAACGATGTGCCACATGGGAACAAACACGTCCACCATTAGGAGTGGGTCCCGCAATGATGACAGATCGGAGATCTATTGGACTTTGAATCAAACTTTGAATAGTATCAGCGCTAAACTGGTCACTAACTCTTCTTAAATTAGCAATTGAAATGTTTATCGCGCGTGCTTCACTTTCACCGGCAGACCCTTGATGACAGGCACTCTCTATTGCCCTGCACCTTCGCCGAATACGTCTCAGGACACTGTCCGCCATTGTTGTTTTAAAAAACTAAGTGGGCACAGAATTTCCAAAATCATGAGCCCTGACTGGTGGGATGACACTATTTTGAAACGTACAGCCAATAGGATACCGTTACATGTTTTCGTAATCATCCTTATTTGCATTTAATGCAAGTACAGTGTAATGTCACTAGCACTACAAGTGGGCACATTTATGGCCTTACATGTTCACTAGTAAGCGTCAAAATCATCTTACCAGTGAACTAGTGGGCACATTTATGGCCTTAAATGTTCAGTAGTAAGCGTCAAAATTATCTTATTATGGATGGATGGATGGATAGTGAACTAGTGAGCGTTTTGTGGCTTACATGTTCACTAGTAAGCGTCAAAATGACCTTACTAGTAAACTAGTGAGCGTTTTGTGGCTTACATGTTCACTAGTAAGCGTCAAAATGATCTTACTAGTGAACTATTGGGCGTTTTGTGGCTTACATGTTCACTAGTAAGCCTCAAAATGATCTTACTAGTGAACTAGTAGGCGATGTGTGGCTTACATGTCAACTAGTAAGCCTCAAAATGAACTTACTAGTGAACTAGTGGGCACATTTATGGCCTTACATGTTCACTAGTAAGCGTCAAAATGATCTTACTAGTGAACTAGTGGGCGTTTTGTGGCTTACATGTTCACTAGTAAGCGTCAAAATGACCTTACTAGTGAACTAGTGGGCGTTTTGTGGCTTACATGTTCACTAGTAAGCGTCAAAATGATCTTACTAGTGAACGAGTGAGCGTTTTGTGGCTGACATGTTCATAAATAAGCGTCAAAATGATCTTACTAGGGAACTAGTGGGCGTTTTGTGGCTTACATGTTCACTAGTAAGCGTCAAAATTACCTTACTAGTGAACCAGTGAGCGTTTTGGGGCTTACATGTTCACTAGTAAGTGTCAAAATGACCTTACTAGTGAACTAGTGAGCGTTTTGTGGCTTACATGTTCACTAGTAAGCGTCAAAATGATCTTACTAGTGAACTAGTGGGCGTTCTGTGGCTTACATGTTCACTAGAAGCCTCAAAATTATCTTACTAGTGAACTAGCGGGCGTTTTGTGGCTTACATGTCAACTAGTAAGCCTCAAAATGATCTTACTAGTGAACTAGTGGGCACATTTATGGCCTTACATGTTCACTAGTAAGCGTCAAAATGACCTTACTAGTGAACTAGTGGGCAATATGGAATAAATACTCAAAGGGCTTGCCAGGCAAGCCCTTGTGTACACTGGGTACACAAACATTGCACAAACATAAACACTAGACAATACAACATAACATGGAAATGCAGACTACATCCCAAAACACCACCACGAACAACAACACCTCGTAGGACACCAACAGGCAGCAGAGCACAAACAGACCAAAACAACACACTCGCCTCAGCAACACTACCCTCAAACGCAACACGGACAGACAACTCCAACAGAGATACAACAAACACAAGACCACCCCCCCAAACCTGGACCTGCAATAGCTGCAATAGAATCATCACACGCAGACAAACCTCACTCAGATGCAACTCAACACACCCACACTGGATACACAGACATTGCTCCGGCATCACCACCCGCCAATACACAAACACGTGGACATGCAGAACACACACGCAAACAACAAACACCCCAACACCACAACCCCCGAACAACCCACAAAGAACAACACCCACCAACAAAAACAACAAACACACACTGACCATACTACAAATAAACATCAACGGCATCCAAAACAAGAAAACAGAACTAGAAGAACTCGCCTCACAACAGCACGCAGACATCATCACCATACAAGAAACCAAACTAGAAAAACAACACAACACACCTCGTCTCACCAACTACACCAGCATTAGGAAAGACGGAGAACACAAGGGAGGAGGAGGACTGCTCACATACATTCACAAATCAGTCACATTCACTCCCATGAACATCCCCAACAACATTAACACCAACACTACAGAAATTCAAACCGTAAAGATTCACATAACCAACCACAAAAGAATACACATATGCAACATGTATATACCCCCCAGAGATACCACCCGACCAGACCACGCCACAGAAGACACAGACATCACCAACACCTTCCAATACATAAACTCGCTGAACAACACCATTCTAACCGCAGACATCAACGCTCACTCAACACAATGGCACTCTCCCTACGACGACCACAGAGGCACCCTCATTGCAGACATACTACAGAACTCCCAACAAATCACTCTAAACGCAAACACACCTACCAGAAAACCAACAAACATCAACCAACAACCAACATCACCGGACATCACAACAGCCAGCAACAGCATCACAAACAGAACAACATGGACCACAATACACGCACTCAGTTCAAACCACCTTCCTATCAAAATCACACACAACACGCGTGCTCCTTTCCGCCTACAACAACACCTTCAAACTTACACAAATTACAGGAAAGCAGACTGGGAAGGATACACCTCTGAAATAGAATCAGCACAGGAGAACATAACCATACCTGACAACATCCACACAGCCAACACCATGCTCACAAACCTCATACTTACAGCAGACAAACACCACATACCCCACGGAAAAATAAAAAGCAAATCACTTCTCCTACCACAACACATCAGAACACTCATCAGCCAAAGAAACGACATCAGACAACAAAACCACCAAGACCCACGCATCACAGACCTAAACAAAGAAATAGACACACAAATCCAAAAACACAAACAAGAGCTATGGAAAGAACACTTAACGGATGCATGGAACCACAGACACAAACAATACATACTCTGGAACACAGTAACAAGACTATCTAACAAAGAACAAAAAGCACCAGAAAACACCACAATACAGTTCGGACAACACACGGCAATATCCAACAAACAGAAAGCACGAGCATTCAACAAACAATTCACCAACATAATACAACACAAAACCAACAGAACATACAGACAACTACAACGCAAAATACGAAAACTCAACACCACGCCCATAACCATCACAGAACAACAAGTCAAACAAGCACTACAACGCTCCAAAAGCAACAACTCCACAGGCCCAGACAACATAAACATCAGACATCTGAAAAACCTAGGCCCCAAAGCAATAACACTACTCACACACACTTACAACACCTCACTCAACACCAACACCATCCCCGCAATATGGAAGACTGCAAAAATAATCCCAATACCAAAACCCAACAAAAACCACGCACTCGGCCCATCTTACAGACCAATAGCACTACTCAGCCCAATAGCCAAAACAATGGAAAAGGTAATACTACCCTTCATTACCAACAACACTCAACTACCCTCTCACCAACACGGCTTCCGAAAACAACACTCCACAACCACAGCACTACACCACATACACAACATCATAGCCACAGGTTTCAATCAACAAAAACCACCACAACGAACAGTTGCCATAGCCCTAGACATGTCCAAAGCCTTTGACACGGTAAACCTACACACACTCACAAACAAACTCAACAACACTAACACCCCAAACATCATCATCAAATACATCTTCAACTACATAAGGGGACGCAGACAATACACTCAATACCGGGGGGAAACATCAGAACATAGAAACACGAAAACGGGGGTACCACAGGGGGGAGTACTTTCACCAACACTATTCAACATATACATGGCAGACTTACCACAACCACCTCCAAATGTACACACAGTTACATATGCAGACGACATCACCATTCTATCCACACATGTCAAACCACAACAGGCACAACAACAAGTACAAAAATATCTCCACGACATATACAACTGGACAAAACAGAACCAACTCACACTCAACGCAGACAAAACCACCACCACTCTGTTCACACCGGATCCGGCAGAATACAGCAACAGGCTCACTTTACAAATAGATAACACCACCCTACCCACAGTCCGCGAACCCAAAATACTGGGATTAACATGGGACCCCAAACTCACCTTCTCAAAACACACACAACACACTCTAACCCGCGCCAAGCAATCAAACAAAATACTTAAAGCCTTAACAACCACTCACTGGGGAAAATCCAAAGAAACTATACTCACCACATACAAAGCAACCACACTCACACGCCTCGAATACGCAAACACTATATGGTCACCAACACTATCGGACACAAACAAGACAAAACTCCAGACCACACAGAACACAGCACTCAGAATAGCAACAGGATGCACACAAGACACAAACATACAACACTTGCATGAGGAAACAAAAACTCTCCCACTGAACACCCATCTAAAACTACACGCATCGCAAATCAGACAAAAAGCCCAACACCCAACCCACCCACTACACCCACTCACTCAACAACCACCACCACCCAGACAAAAGAAACAAACAATCTTCCACAACAACAACTACACACACAACAAAGACACAGCACCACAGGACACCAACAACGACACCATAAAACAGAACATGAAAGACATACACACCCACTTTGTACAAACACACTTGGACACCAGACAACACAACAAAGTAATACATGCACCAGCACCAGAAATAGACCCATCAGAGCAAGACCTACCACACAGAACCAGACAACTCCTAGCACAACTCCGAACCAACAAATCACCAGCCCTCCACTCCTACCTACACAACATTACACCGGACACACACCCAACACCACTCTGTGCGCTATGCGGCACGCAAGTGCACGACACACAACACCTGTTCACCTGCACAAACATACCCACCACACTGACTCCGGAGGACCTCTGGCGAAACCCAAGCGGAGTGGCGGCCCTGCTCGCCCGCTGGGCGGAGGAGGGGGGTCTGGGGATCCGGGAGACGGAGTGAGGGCCCGGTCCCCCAATGTCGGGGCACGGGTGGGGTCGACAACAACAACAACAACAACATAAAAAAAGACTTCCCCTTTAAATATTCCTGCTGCATAATATATCTCCTTTCCTTTCGTAAAGGATGGTCAGAACCTTTCCTAAGCATTATTAAAATTTAGACGATCTTTGCTCCAGGTGCTACCGGCTCATCTCACTCGGTTAGGATAGGAAAGGAAAGTTCCTATGCCAAAATGATCATCCAAAAAGGGCCCCTGTTGGTGGATAATCAGGCCATGGGAGGTGTGAGTAAATTGTGAGGGGGTGTTGGCTGGAGCTAGAAATAATTTTGGTGTCTTGTCCCTGCAGTAGGTTCATTAAAAGAGCAACCAGTGTTTTCACCACCATGGTCGGATCTTACTCTGGAGGGTAACCCATACAGGCAGGTGGCTTGGACAAAATATTTCAACACTGTCAAAGCTGTGTTGTCTGTGCTCCAGTTGAAGGTACGTTATTAGCCTGGAATTCCCATCAATGCCGGCATGTGTCACAAACACCCACCTGTAAAACAAACATGAAAAGAATAATGATTAAATACAAGAAAACAATCAAGTTTCATATCTTGTTTGAAATATCATCTCGGTAGAGAAGGTATTGCTGTGCACTTAAGACTACATGGAGGCAATTTGGAGTTTGTGTAACTTGGATATACAAATGATAAAATTCAATTTAATCTGTGCTGTCCATACAATATGGCTTTCTAATGCTCCCACGAGTACAAATATAAGATGATCCCTTATTACCGAATGAGACGCATATGCCCATCTATGTGCCATAAACTATTGGGGAATGGCACATAGTATGTTCTTCTAGCCACAGTCTGGCTCCATCTCTGGGCTGCAGCAGCTGGCTCAATACGGTTGAGGATTTCTCGAACTCTTTTTCTTTGTACTACAATACCATCAGCACGCAGGTATGCCCTCATCATCTGCAACAGGTTCATAAAACAACACAATAAAGAAAGTACACTTTCACAATGAATATAATGATATATACATGAAGGGACAAGAGTATGTAGCAGAACACTTGCTTCCGAGCCTGATCTGGGAAATTGGCTGTGCAATCTTCTGACATGCTCTTCCAGGTCAATATCATGAATGGGAGTAAATCTATTTCTGGCTGAAATTTGAAAAAACTTCATTTTTTTATGCAGGTATGAAGAGGAACAACACAACATCTCAGTGATGGCTCTCACTGTAAAGCCCTGAGTGGGGAGCAGTTCAATTTGATCCCTTGTAATGTCACGTGCTGGTCTTCCTCGTCTACCTAAAGTATGGAAATAAAAGGATTAAGGAATTCAAGCAAACGAATCACTACATGTTTTTTATATACTGTATACAGTACAGGCATATAGACACAGATGTACATAAAAGTATATGCAGCTTCAAAACCACGAGCAGCTATTTTCTCTAACCATTTTACTCAAGAAAAAAATAATTCAAACTTATAATTGAATAACTAAAAGATCACTAGTTATTGCTTAAAAGTGTACAGCCATCGCGTTACTTAATAGTCTACTGATTTGCAGGAAAACCACTGGTATAAAACGACGTTTGACAGGGTGATAGAAGGTAAGTCACAGCAAGTCGTCAGTAAAACCCGTGTGTAGTTCGAATAAAAATACATACGAAAAACCAATGACAAAAAATGGTAGCCATTTTACCTGTGTGCAAACGATGTGCCACATGGGAACAAACACGTCCACCATTAGGAGTGGGTCCCGCAATGATGACAGATCGGAGATCTATTGGACTTTGAATCAAACTTTGAATAGTATCAGCGCTAAACTGGTCACTAACTCTTCTTAAATTAGCAATTGAAATGTTTATCGCGCGTGCTTCACTTTCACCGGCAGACCCTTGATGACAGGCACTCTCTATTGCCCTGCACCTTCGCCGAATACGTCTCAGGACACTGTCCGCCATTGTTGTTTTAAAAAACTAAGTGGGCACAGAATTTCCAAAATCATGAGCCCTGACTGGTGGGATGACACTATTTTGAAACGTACAGCCAATAGGATACCGTTACATGTTTTCGTAATCATCCTTATTTGCATTTAATGCAAGTACAGTGTAATGTCACTAGCACTACAAGTGGGCACATTTATGGCCTTGCATGTTCACTAGTAAGCGTCAAAATCATCTTACCAGTGAACTAGTGGGCACATTTATGGCCTTAAATGTTCAGTAGTAAGCGTCAAAATTATCTTATTAGTGAACTAGTGGGCGTTTTGCGGCTTACATGTTCACTAGTAAGCGTCAAAATGACCTTACTAGTGAACTAGTGAGCGTTTTGTGGCTTACATGTTCACTAGTAAGCCTCAAAATGATCTTACTAGTGAACTAGTAGGCGATGTGTGGCTTACATGTCAACTAGTAAGCCTCAAAATGAACTTACTAGTGAACTAGTGGGCACATTTATGGCCTTACATGTTCACTAGTAAGCGTCAAAATGATCTTACTAGTGAACTAGTGGGCGTTTTGTGGCTTACATGTTCACTAGTAAGCGTCAAAATGACCTTACTAGTGAACTAGTGGGCGTTTTGTGGCTTACATGTTCACTAGTAAGCGTCAAAATGATCTTACTAGTGAACGAGTGAGCGTTTTGTGGCTGACATGTTCATAAATAAGCGTCAAAATGATCTTACTAGGGAACTAGTGGGCGTTTTGTGGCTTACATGTTCACTAGTAAGCGTCAAAATTACCTTACTAGTGAACCAGTGAGCGTTTTGGGGCTTACATGTTCACTAGTAAGTGTCAAAATGACCTTACTAGTGAACTAGTGAGCGTTTTGTGGCTTACATGTTCACTAGTAAGCGTCAAAATGATCTTACTAGTGAACTAGTGGGCGTTCTGTGGCTTACATGTTCACTAGAAGCCTCAAAATTATCTTACTAGTGAACTAGCGGGCGTTTTGTGGCTTACATGTCAACTAGTAAGCCTCAAAATGATCTTACTAGTGAACTAGTGGGCACATTTATGGCCTTACATGTTCACTAGTAAGCGTCAAAATGACCTTACTAGTGAACTAGTGGGCAATATGGAATAAATACTCAAAGGGCTTGCCAGGCAAGCCCATTGAGTATTTAAAGGGTTCAAAGGGCTTGCCTGGCAAGCCCTTTGAGTATTTATTCATCCGTGATGGTATTGTAGACCAATGAGAGCACGTCCGACAGACACGTGGACTTCGGGCGGCCAATCATGATTCATTTCGAGCCAAGCCCCAACAAAAACGGAGGAGAAAACTTTCAGACGCTTTGAAAGCTTTTGGGGTACATATTACTCTTGTTGTTACACAAAATTTTGTTTTACGATTATTTTAGGCGGTAACGTTATGGTGTAAATGTCAAATACGTGGTCAATTTATCAAGATGAAGCCTGCTTAAAAATTTGCTCCAACAATTTTGGAGATGTGTCTGACTTTGACAGCAATGGCGGCAGTTCAACGCTGACAGTCGCAGTCGGGTGCAGATTTATTTCGGCAGGACTTTCTAAAATCTGCCGTTTGCTCTGACAGTTCTCTGTCTGACAGTCACATTTTGTCTTATTACTCACAAGCTAATTGACATTTAAAAAAAGAGTTAATGTTTGGAACACGATTTTGCTCTTACTGTTTGCTGCCTTAGTTCGTTTGAAATATTCGCTTCCTGCATTACATGAAGTACATTTTTTAATATTCACAAGACTGTAACTGTGCATTATAAATAATGTCACATTTGCACTATGTTTTACTGGATCTACAACTAAACTAGGTCCTCGTTTCTGGGAGAGTCCACAGCACCTCCTGTATCACAACCATTCTGCCGGCACACCTTCAGCAGCACGATGTTTCTAACGGGAGCTGGAGGGTGATCAGCTTCATTGAAGAACAGGAGGAGGAGAGGCACAACGTTTGTCATTTGTGATATGTTTTTAGACTTTTCTCCTAACTAAAAAAACTATGTTTTGTTAATTTCTTGATATAGTTCTTGTATTTAAATATTTTAACAATCAAATATTTTTCAACTGTGTTTTAGATATGAATTGTATGAAATAAATCAGTGAAGCCCCATTCAAATTCTACTCTATCTAATCTGCTCGATCACACTGCTCTCAACCTGCTGTACCTCCAAACTCCTTGGCTTACTCGCAGTTGGAGGGTTCCCCCCGAACGGGGGGACAAATCAAGGAACCAATCCCTGCACCCCGAACGGGGTGCCCTTACGGCCGTTTTTTTTTTTTTCGGCTAACCGCCCCCTGAACCTGGCAGGGTGGCGGGCGGACCTTTTGCTCCAGGCGGGGGACATAGAGACAAATCCGGGGCCCACACAGACACTCTCACGCACGCAACAAACACACACACAACAAACTACCTGGACATGCGACATTTGCACACAACAGATTACAAGAAGACAGACATCCTTCAGATGCAACCACCACACACCACACTGGGTACACAAACATTGCACAAACATAAACACTAGACAATACAACATAACATGGAAATGCAGACTACATCCCAAAACACCACCACGAACAACAACACCTCGTAGGACACCAACAGGCAGCAGAGCACAAACAGACCAAAACAACACACTCGCCTCACCAACACTACCCTCAAACGCAACACGGACAGACAACTCCAACAGAGATACAACAAACACAAGACCACCCCCCCAAACCTGGACCTGCAATAGCTGCAATAGAATCATCACACGCAGACAAACCTCACTCAGATGCAACTCAACACACCCACACTGGATACACAGACATTGCTCCGGCATCACCACCCGCCAATACACAAACACGTGGACATGCAGAACACACACACAAACAACAAACACCCCAACACCACAACCCCCGAACAACCCACAAAGAACAACACCCAACAACAAAAACAACAATCACACACTGACCATACTACAAATAAACATCAACGGCATCCAAAACAAGAAAACAGAACTAGAAGAAGTCGCCTCACAACAGCACGCAGACATCATCACCATACAAGAAACCAAACTAGAAAAACAACACAACACACCTCGTCTCACCAACTACACCAGCATTAGGAAAGACAGAGAACACAAGGGAGGAGGAGGACTGCTCACATACATTCACAAATCAGTCACATTCACTCCCATGAACATCCCCAACAACATTAACACCAACACTACAGAAATTCAAACCGTAAAGATTCACATAACCAACCACAAAAGAATACACATATGCAACATGTATATACCCCCCAGAGATACCACCCGACCAGACCACGGCACAGAAGACACAGACATCACCAACACCTTCCAATACATAAACTCGCTGAACAACACCATTCTAACCGCAGACATCAACGCTCACTCAACACAATGGCACTCTCCCTACGACGACCACAGAGGCACCCTCATTGCAGACATACTACAGAACTCCCAACAAATCACTCTAAACGCAAACACACCTACCAGAAAACCTACAAACATCAACCAACAACCAACATCACCGGACATCACAACAGCCAGCAACAGCATCACAAACAGAACAACATGGACCACAATACACGCACTCAGTTCAGACCACCTTCCTATCAAAATCACACACAACACGCGTGCTCCTTTCCGCCTACAACAACACCTTCAAACTTACACAAATTACAGGAAAGCAGACTGGGAAGGATACACCTCTGAAATAGAATCAGCACTGGAGAACTTAACCATACCTGACAACATCCACACAGCCAACACCATGCTCACAAACCTCATACTTACAGCAGACAAACACCACATACCCCACGGAAAAATAAAAAGCAAATCACTTCTCCTACCACAACACATCAGAACACTCATCAGCCAAAGAAACGACATCAGACAACAAAACCACCAAGACCCACGCATCACAGACCTAAACAAAGAAATAGACAAACAAATCCAAAAACACAAACAAGAGCTATGGAAAGAACACTTAACGGATGCATGGAACCACAGACACAAACAATACATACTCTGGAACACAGTAACAAGACTATCTAACAAAGAACAAAAAGCACCAGAAAACACCACAATACAGTTCGGACAACACACGGCAATATCCAACAAACAGAAAGCACGAGCATTCAACAAACAATTCACCAACATAATACAACACAAAACCAACAGAACATACAGACAACTACAACGCAAAATACGAAAACTCAACACCACGCCCATAACCATCACAGAACAACAAGTCAAACAAGCACTACAACGCTCCAAAAACAACAACTCCACAGGCCCAGACAACATAAACATCAGACATCTGAAACACCTAGGCCCCAAAGCAATAACACTACTCACACACACTTACAACACATCACTCAACACCAACACCATCCCCGCAATATGGAAGACTGCAAAAATAATCCCAATACCAAAACCCAACAAAAACCACGCACTCGGCCCATCCTACAGACCAATAGCACTACTCAGCCCAATAGCCAAAACAATGGAAAAGGTAATACTACCCTTCATTACCAACAACACTCAACTACCCTCTCACCAACACGGCTTCCGAAAACAACACTCCACAACCACAGCACTACACCACATACACAACATCATAGCCACAGGTTTCAATCAACAAAAACCACCACAACGAACAGTTGCCATAGCCCTAGACATGTCCAAAGCCTTTGACACGGTAAACCTACACACACTCACAAACAAACTCAACAACACTAACACCCCAAACATCATCATCAAATACATCTTCAACTACATAAGGGGACGCAGACAATACACTCAATACCGGGGGGAAACATCAGAACATAGAAACACGAAAACGGGGGTACCACAGGGGGGAGTACTTTCACCAACACTATTCAACATATACATGGCAGACTTACCACAACCACCTCCAAATGTACACACAGTTACATATGCAGACGACATCACCATTCTATCCACACATGTCAAACCACAACAGGCACAACAACAAGTACAAAAATATCTCCACGACATATACAACTGGACAAAACAGAACCAACTCACACTCAACGCAGACAAAACCACCACCACTCTGTTCACACCGGATCCGGCAGAATACAGCAACAGGCTCACTTTACAAATAGATAACACCACCCTACCCACAGTCCGCGAACCCAAAATACTGGGATTAACATGGGACCCCAAACTCACCTTCTCAAAACACACACAACACACTCTAACCCGCGCCAAGCAATCAAACAAAATACTTAAAGCCTTAACAACCACTCACTGGGGAAAATCCAAAGAAACTATACTCACCACATACAAAGCAACCACACTCACACGCCTCGAATACGCAAACACTATATGGTCACCAACACTATCGGACACAAACAAGACAAAACTCCAGACCACACAGAACACCGCACTCAGAATAGCAACAGGATGCACACAAGACACAAACATACAACACTTGCATGAGGAAACAAAAACTCTCCCACTGAACACCCATCTAAAACTACACGCATCGCAAATCAGACAAAAAGCCCAACACCCAACCCACCCACTACACCCACTCACTCAACAACCACCACCACCCAGACAAAAGAAACAAACAATCTTCCACAACAACAACTACACACACAACAAAGACACAGCACCACAGGACACCAACAACGACACCATAAAACAGAACATGAAAGACATACACACCCACTTTGTACAAACACACTTGGACACCAGACAACACAACAAAGTAATACATGCACCAGCACCAGAAATAGACCCATCAGAGCAAGACCTACCACACAGAACCAGACAACTCCTAGCACAACTCCGAACCAACAAATCACCAGCCCTCCACTCCTACCTACACAACATTACACCGGACACACACCCAACACCACTCTGTGCGCTATGCGGCACGCAAGTGCACGACACACAACACCTGTTCACCTGCACAAACATACCCACCACACTGACTCCGGAGGACCTCTGGCGAAACCCAAGCGGAGTGGCGGCCCTGCTCGCCCGCTGGGCGGAGGAGGGGGGTCTGGGGATCCGGGAGACGGAGTGAGGGCCCGGTCCCCCAATGTCGGGGCACGGGTGGGGTCGACAACAACAACAACAACAACATAAAAAAAGACTTCCCCTTTAAATATTCCTGCTGCATAATATATCTCCTTTCCTTTCGTAAAGGATGGTCAGAACCTTTCCTAAGCATTATTAAAATTTAGACGATCTTTGCTCCAGGTGCTACCGGCTCATCTCACTCGGTTAGGATAGGAAAGGAAAGTTCCTATGCCAAAATGATAATCCAAAAAGGGCCCCTGTTGGTGGATAATCAGGCCATGGGAGGTGTGAGTAAATTGTGAGGGGGTGTTGGCTGGAGCTAGAAATAATTTTGGTGTCTTGTCCCTGCAGTAGGTTCATTAAAAGAGCAACCAGTGTTTTCACCACCATGGTCGGATCTTACTCTGGAGGGTAACCCATACAGGCAGGTGGCTTGGACAAAATATTTCAACACTGTCAAAGCTGTGTTGTCTGTGCTCCAGTTGAAGGTACGTTATTAGCCTGGAATTCCCATCAATGCCGGCATGTGTCACAAACACCCACCTGTAAAACAAACCTGAAAAGAATAATGATTAAATACAAGAAAACAATCAAGTTTCATATCTTGTTTGAAATATCATCTCGGTAGAGAAGGTATTGCTGTGCACTTAAGACTACATGGAGGCAATTTGGAGTTTGTGTAACTTGGATATACAAATGATAAAATTCAATTTAATCTGTGCTGTCCATACAATATGGCTTTCTAATGCTCCCACGAGTACAAATATAAGATGATCCCTTATTACCGAATGAGACGCATATGCCCATCTATGTGCCATAAACTATTGGGGAATGGCACATAGTATGTTCTTCTAGCCACAGTCTGGCTCCATCTCTGGGCTGCAGCAGCTGGCTCAATACGGTTGAGGATTTCTCGAACTCTTTTTCTTTGTACTACAATACCATCAGCACGCAGGTATGCCCTCATCATCTGCAACAGGTTCATAAAACAACACAATAAAGAAAGTACACTTTCACAATGAATATAATGATATATACATGAAGGGACAAGAGTATGTAGCAGAACACTTGCTTCCGAGCCTGATCTGGGAAATTGGCTGTGCAATCTTCTGACATGCTCTTCCAGGTCAACATCATGAATGGGAGTAAATCTATTTCTGGCTGAAATCTGAAAAAACTTCATTTTTTTATGCAGGTATGAAGAGGAACAACACAACATCTCAGTGATGGCTCTCACTGTAAAGCCCTGAGTGGGGAGCAGTTCAATTTGATCACTTGTAATGTCAAGTGCTGGTCTTCCTCGTCTACCTAAAGTATGGAAATAAAAGGATTAAGGAATTCAAGCAAACGAATCACTACGTGTTTTTTATATACTGTATACAGTACAGGCATATAGACACAGATGTACATAAAAGTATATGCAGCTTCAAAACCACGAGCAGCTATTTTCTCTAACCATTTTACTCAAGAAAAAAATAATTCAAACTTATAATTGAATAACTAAAAGATCACTAGTTATTGCTTAAAAGTGTACAGCCATCGCGTTACTTAATAGTCTACTGATTTGCAGGAAAACCACTGGTATAAAACGACGTTTGACAGGGTGATAGAAGGTAAGTCACAGCAAGTCGTCAGTAAAACCCGTGTGTAGTTCGAATAAAAATACATACGAAAAACCAATGACAAAAAATGGTAGCCATTTTACCTGTGTGCAAACGATGTGCCACATGGGAACAAACACGTCCACCATTAGGAGTGGGTCCCGCAATGATGACAGATCGGAGATCTATTGGACTTTGAATCAAACTTTGAATAGTATCAGCGCTAAACTGGTCACTAACTCTTCTTAAATTAGCAATTGAAATGTTTATCGCGCGTGCTTCACTTTCACCGGCAGACCCTTGATGACAGGCACTCTCTATTGCCCTGCACCTTCGCCGAATACGTCTCAGGACACTGTCCGCCATTGTTGTTTTAAAAAACTAAGTGGGCACAGAATTTCCAAAATCATGAGCCCTGACTGGTGGGATGACACTATTTTGAAACGTACAGCCAATAGGATACCGTTACATGTTTTCGTAATCATCCTTATTTGCATTTAATGCAAGTACAGTGTAATGTCACTAGCACTACAAGTGGGCACATTTATGGCCTTACATGTTCACTAGTAAGCGTCAAAATCATCTTACCAGTGAACTAGTGGGCACATTTATGGCCTTAAATGTTCAGTAGTAAGCGTCAAAATTATCTTATTATGGATGGATGGATGGATAGTGAACTAGTGAGCGTTTTGTGGCTTACATGTTCACTAGTAAGCGTCAAAATGACCTTACTAGTAAACTAGTGAGCGTTTTGTGGCTTACATGTTCACTAGTAAGCGTCAAAATGATCTTACTAGTGAACTATTGGGCGTTTTGTGGCTTACATGTTCACTAGTAAGCCTCAAAATGATCTTACTAGTGAACTAGTAGGCGATGTGTGGCTTACATGTCAACTAGTAAGCCTCAAAATGAACTTACTAGTGAACTAGTGGGCACATTTATGGCCTTACCTGTTCACTAGTAAGCGTCAAAATGACCTTACTAGTGAACTAGTGGGCGTTTTGTGGCTTACATGTTCACTAGTAAGCGTCAAAATGATCTTACTAGTGAACGAGTGAGCGTTTTGTGGCTGACATGTTCATAAATAAGCGTCAAAATGATCTTACTAGGGAACAAGTGGGCGTTTTGTGGCTTACATGTTCACTAGTAAGCATCAAAATTACCTTACTAGTGAACCAGTGAGCGTTTTGGGGCTTACATGTTCACTAGTAAGTGTCAAAATGACCTTACTAGTGAACTAGTGAGCGTTTTGTGGCTTACATGTTCACTAGTAAGCGTCAAAATGATCTTACTAGTGAACTAGTGGGCGTTCTGTGGCTTACATGTTCACTAGAAGCCTCAAAATTATCTTACTAGTGAACTAGCGGGCGTTTTGTGGCTTACATGTCAACTAGTAAGCCTCAAAATGATCTTACTAGTGAACTAGTGGGCACATTTATGGCCTTACATGTTCACTAGTAAGCGTCAAAATGACCTTACTAGTGAACTAGTGGGCAATATGGAATAAATACTCAAAGGGCTTGCCAGGCAAGCCCTTGTGTACACTGGGTACACAAACATTGCACAAACATAAACACTAGACAATACAACATAACATGGAAATGCAGACTACATCCCAAAACACCACCACGAACAACAACACCTCGTAGGACACCAACAGGCAGCAGAGCACAAACAGACCAAAACAACACACTCGCCTCAGCAACACTACCCTCAAACGCAACACGGACAGACAACTCCAACAGAGATACAACAAACACAAGACCACCCCCCCAAACCTGGACCTGCAATAGCTGCAATAGAATCATCACACGCAGACAAACCTCACTCAGATGCAACTCAACACACCCACACTGGATACACAGACATTGCTCCGGCATCACCACCCGCCAATACACAAACACGTGGACATGCAGAACACACACGCAAACAACAAACACCCCAACACCACAACCCCCGAACAACCCACAAAGAACAACACCCACCAACAAAAACAACAAACACACACTGACCATACTACAAATAAACATCAACGGCATCCAAAACAAGAAAACAGAACTAGAAGAACTCGCCTCACAACAGCACGCAGACATCATCACCATACAAGAAACCAAACTAGAAAAACAACACAACACACCTCGTCTCACCAACTACACCAGCATTAGGAAAGACGGAGAACACAAGGGAGGAGGAGGACTGCTCACATACATTCACAAATCAGTCACATTCACTCCCATGAACATCCCCAACAACATTAACACCAACACTACAGAAATTCAAACCGTAAAGATTCACATAACCAACCACAAAAGAATACACATATGCAACATGTATATACCCCCCAGAGATACCACCCGACCAGACCACGCCACAGAAGACACAGACATCACCAACACCTTCCAATACATAAACTCGCTGAACAACACCATTCTAACCGCAGACATCAACGCTCACTCAACACAATGGCACTCTCCCTACGACGACCACAGAGGCACCCTCATTGCAGACATACTACAGAACTCCCAACAAATCACTCTAAACGCAAACACACCTACCAGAAAACCTACAAACATCAACCAACAACCAACATCACCGGACATCACAACAGCCAGCAACAGCATCACAAACAGAACAACATGGACCACAATACACGCACTCAGTTCAAACCACCTTCCTATCAAAATCACACACAACACGCGTGCTCCTTTCCGCCTACAACAACACCTTCAAACTTACACAAATTACAGGAAAGCAGACTGGGAAGGATACACCTCTGAAATAGAATCAGCACAGGAGAACATAACCATACCTGACAACATCCACACAGCCAACACCATGCTCACAAACCTCATACTTACAGCAGACAAACACCACATACCCCACGGAAAAATAAAAAGCAAATCACTTCTCCTACCACAACACATCAGAACACTCATCAGCCAAAGAAACGACATCAGACAACAAAACCACCAAGACCCACGCATCACAGACCTAAACAAAGAAATAGACACACAAATCCAAAAACACAAACAAGAGCTATGGAAAGAACACTTAACGGATGCATGGAACCACAGACACAAACAATACATACTCTGGAACACAGTAACAAGACTATCTAACAAAGAACAAAAAGCACCAGAAAACACCACAATACAGTTCGGACAACACACGGCAATATCCAACAAACAGAAAGCACGAGCATTCAACAAACAATTCACCAACATAATACAACACAAAACCAACAGAACATACAGACAACTACAACGCAAAATACGAAAACTCAACACCACGCCCATAACCATCACAGAACAACAAGTCAAACAAGCACTACAACGCTCCAAAAACAACAACTCCACAGGCCCAGACAACATAAACATCAGACATCTGAAACACCTAGGCCCCAAAGCAATAACACTACTCACACACACTTACAACACATCACTCAACACCAACACCATCCCCGCAATATGGAAGACTGCAAAAATAATCCCAATACCAAAACCCAACAAAAACCACGCACTCGGCCCATCCTACAGACCAATAGCACTACTCAGCCCAATAGCCAAAACAATGGAAAAGGTAATACTACCCTTCATTACCAACAACACTCAACTACCCTCTCACCAACACGGCTTCCGAAAACAACACTCCACAACCACAGCACTACACCACATACACAACATCATAGCCACAGGTTTCAATCAACAAAAACCACCACAACGAACAGTTGCCATAGCCCTAGACATGTCCAAAGCCTTTGACACGGTAAACCTACACACACTCACAAACAAACTCAACAACACTAACACCCCAAACATCATCATCAAATACATCTTCAACTACATAAGGGGACGCAGACAATACACTCAATACCGGGGGGAAACATCAGAACATAGAAACACGAAAACGGGGGTACCACAGGGGGGAGTACTTTCACCAACACTATTCAACATATACATGGCAGACTTACCACAACCACCTCCAAATGTACACACAGTTACATATGCAGACGACATCACCATTCTATCCACACATGTCAAACCACAACAGGCACAACAACAAGTACAAAAATATCTCCACGACATATACAACTGGACAAAACAGAACCAACTCACACTCAACGCAGACAAAACCACCACCACTCTGTTCACACCGGATCCGGCAGAATACAGCAACAGGCTCACTTTACAAATAGATAACACCACCCTACCCACAGTCCGCGAACCCAAAATACTGGGATTAACATGGGACCCCAAACTCACCTTCTCAAAACACACACAACACACTCTAACCCGCGCCAAGCAATCAAACAAAATACTTAAAGCCTTAACAACCACTCACTGGGGAAAATCCAAAGAAACTATACTCACCACATACAAAGCAACCACACTCACACGCCTCGAATACGCAAACACTATATGGTCACCAACACTATCGGACACAAACAAGACAAAACTCCAGACCACACAGAACACCGCACTCAGAATAGCAACAGGATGCACACAAGACACAAACATACAACACTTGCATGAGGAAACAAAAACTCTCCCACTGAACACCCATCTAAAACTACACGCATCGCAAATCAGACAAAAAGCCCAACACCCAACCCACCCACTACACCCACTCACTCAACAACCACCACCACCCAGACAAAAGAAACAAACAATCTTCCACAACAACAACTACACACACAACAAAGACACAGCACCACAGGACACCAACAACGACACCATAAAACAGAACATGAAAGACATACACACCCACTTTGTACAAACACACTTGGACACCAGACAACACAACAAAGTAATACATGCACCAGCACCAGAAATAGACCCATCAGAGCAAGACCTACCACACAGAACCAGACAACTCCTAGCACAACTCCGAACCAACAAATCACCAGCCCTCCACTCCTACCTACACAACATTACACCGGACACACACCCAACACCACTCTGTGCGCTATGCGGCACGCAAGTGCACGACACACAACACCTGTTCACCTGCACAAACATACCCACCACACTGACTCCGGAGGACCTCTGGCGAAACCCAAGCGGAGTGGCGGCCCTGCTCGCCCGCTGGGCGGAGGAGGGGGGTCTGGGGATCCGGGAGACGGAGTGAGGGCCCGGTCCCCCAATGTCGGGGCACGGGTGGGGTCGACAACAACAACAACAACAACATAAAAAAAGACTTCCCCTTTAAATATTCCTGCTGCATAATATATCTCCTTTCCTTTCGTAAAGGATGGTCAGAACCTTTCCTAAGCATTATTAAAATTTAGACGATCTTTGCTCCAGGTGCTACCGGCTCATCTCACTCGGTTAGGATAGGAAAGGAAAGTTCCTATGCCAAAATGATCATCCAAAAAGGGCCCCTGTTGGTGGATAATCAGGCCATGGGAGGTGTGAGTAAATTGTGAGGGGGTGTTGGCTGGAGCTAGAAATAATTTTGGTGTCTTGTCCCTGCAGTAGGTTCATTAAAAGAGCAACCAGTGTTTTCACCACCATGGTCGGATCTTACTCTGGAGGGTAACCCATACAGGCAGGTGGCTTGGACAAAATATTTCAACACTGTCAAAGCTGTGTTGTCTGTGCTCCAGTTGAAGGTACGTTATTAGCCTGGAATTCCCATCAATGCCGGCATGTGTCACAAACACCCACCTGTAAAACAAACCTGAAAAGAATAATGATTAAATACAAGAAAACAATCAAGTTTCATATCTTGTTTGAAATATCATCTCGGTAGAGAAGGTATTGCTGTGCACTTAAGACTACATGGAGGCAATTTGGAGTTTGTGTAACTTGGATATACAAATGATAAAATTCAATTTAATCTGTGCTGTCCATACAATATGGCTTTCTAATGCTCCCACGAGTACAAATATAAGATGATCCCTTATTACCGAATGAGACGCATATGCCCATCTATGTGCCATAAACTATTGGGGAATGGCACATAGTATGTTCTTCTAGCCACAGTCTGGCTCCATCTCTGGGCTGCAGCAGCTGGCTCAATACGGTTGAGGATTTCTCGAACTCTTTTTCTTTGTACTACAATACCATCAGCACGCAGGTATGCCCTCATCATCTGCAACAGGTTCATAAAACAACACAATAAAGAAAGTACACTTTCACAATGAATATAATGATATATACATGAAGGGACAAGAGTATGTAGCAGAACACTTGCTTCCGAGCCTGATCTGGGAAATTGGCTGTGCAATCTTCTGACATGCTCTTCCAGGTCAACATCATGAATGGGAGTAAATCTATTTCTGGCTGAAATCTGAAAAAACTTCATTTTTTTATGCAGGTATGAAGAGGAACAACACAACATCTCAGTGATGGCTCTCACTGTAAAGCCCTGAGTGGGGAGCAGTTCAATTTGATCACTTGTAATGTCAAGTGCTGGTCTTCCTCGTCTACCTAAAGTATGGAAATAAAAGGATTAAGGAATTCAAGCAAACGAATCACTACGTGTTTTTTATATACTGTATACAGTACAGGCATATAGACACAGATGTACATAAAAGTATATGCAGCTTCAAAACCACGAGCAGCTATTTTCTCTAACCATTTTACTCAAGAAAAAAATAATTCAAACTTATAATTGAATAACTAAAAGATCACTAGTTATTGCTTAAAAGTGTACAGCCATCGCGTTACTTAATAGTCTACTGATTTGCAGGAAAACCACTGGTATAAAACGACGTTTGACAGGGTGATAGAAGGTAAGTCACAGCAAGTCGTCAGTAAAACCCGTGTGTAGTTCGAATAAAAATACATACGAAAAACCAATGACAAAAAATGGTAGCCATTTTACCTGTGTGCAAACGATGTGCCACATGGGAACAAACACGTCCACCATTAGGAGTGGGTCCCGCAATGATGACAGATCGGAGATCTATTGGACTTTGAATCAAACTTTGAATAGTATCAGCGCTAAACTGGTCACTAACTCTTCTTAAATTAGCAATTGAAATGTTTATCGCGCGTGCTTCACTTTCACCGGCAGACCCTTGATGACAGGCACTCTCTATTGCCCTGCACCTTCGCCGAATACGTCTCAGGACACTGTCCGCCATTGTTGTTTTAAAAAACTAAGTGGGCACAGAATTTCCAAAATCATGAGCCCTGACTGGTGGGATGACACTATTTTGAAACGTACAGCCAATAGGATACCGTTACATGTTTTCGTAATCATCCTTATTTGCATTTAATGCAAGTACAGTGTAATGTCACTAGCACTACAAGTGGGCACATTTATGGCCTTGCATGTTCACTAGTAAGCGTCAAAATCATCTTACCAGTGAACTAGTGGGCACATTTATGGCCTTAAATGTTCAGTAGTAAGCGTCAAAATTATCTTATTATGGATGGATGGATGGATAGTGAACTAGTGAGCGTTTTGTGGCTTACATGTTCACTAGTAAGCGTCAAAATGACCTTACTAGTAAACTAGTGAGCGTTTTGTGGCTTACATGTTCACTAGTAAGCGTCAAAATGATCTTACTAGTGAACTATTGGGCGTTTTGTGGCTTACATGTTCACTAGTAAGCCTCAAAATGATCTTACTAGTGAACTAGTAGGCGATGTGTGGCTTACATGTCAACTAGTAAGCCTAAAATGAACTTACTAGTGAACTAGTGGGCACATTTATGGCCTTACATGTTCACTAGTAAGCGTCAAAATGATCTTACTAGTGAACTAGTGGGCGTTTTGTGGCTTACATGTTCACTAGTAAGCGTCAAAATGATCTTACTAGTGAACGAGTGAGCGTTTTGTGGCTGACATGTTCATAAATAAGCGTCAAAATGATCTTACTAGGGAACTAGTGGGCGTTTTGTGGCTTACATGTTCACTAGTAAGCATCAAAATTAACTTACTAGTGAACCAGTGAGCGTTTTGGGGCTTACATGTTCACTAGTAAGTGTCAAAATGACCTTACTAGTGAACTAGTGAGCGTTTTGTGGCTTACATGTTCACTAGTAAGCGTCAAAATGATCTTACTAGTGAACTAGTGGGCGTTCTGTGGCTTACATGTTCACTAGAAGCCTCAAAATTATCTTACTAGTGAACTAGCGGGCGTTTTGTGGCTTACATGTCAACTAGTAAGCCTCAAAATGATCTTACTAGTGAACTAGTGGGCACATTTATGGCCTTACATGTTCACTAGTAAGTGTCAAAATGACCTTACTAGTGAACTAGTGGGCAATATGGAATAAATACTCAAAGGGCTTGCCAGGCAAGCCCTTGTGTACACTGGGTACACAAACATTGCACAAACATAAACACTAGACAATACAACATAACATGGAAATGCAGACTACATCCCAAAACACCACCACGAACAACAACACCTCGTAGGACACCAACAGGCAGCAGAGCACAAACAGACCAAAACAACACACTCGCCTCAGCAACACTACCCTCAAACGCAACACGGACAGACAACTCCAACAGAGATACAACAAACACAAGACCACCCCCCCAAACCTGGACCTGCAATAGCTGCAATAGAATCATCACACGCAGACAAACCTCACTCAGATGCAACTCAACACACCCACACTGGATACACAGACATTGCTCCGGCATCACCACCCGCCAATACACAAACACGTGGACATGCAGAACACACACGCAAACAACAAACACCCCAACACCACAACCCCCGAACAACCCACAAAGAACAACACCCACCAACAAAAACAACAAACACACACTGACCATACTACAAATAAACATCAACGGCATCCAAAACAAGAAAACAGAACTAGAAGAACTCGCCTCACAACAGCACGCAGACATCATCACCATACAAGAAACCAAACTAGAAAAACAACACAACACACCTCGTCTCACCAACTACACCAGCATTAGGAAAGACGGAGAACACAAGGGAGGAGGAGGACTGCTCACATACATTCACAAATCAGTCACATTCACTCCCATGAACATCCCCAACAACATTAACACCAACACTACAGAAATTCAAACCGTAAAGATTCACATAACCAACCACAAAAGAATACACATATGCAACATGTATATACCCCCCAGAGATACCACCCGACCAGACCACGCCACAGAAGACACAGACATCACCAACACCTTCCAATACATAAACTCGCTGAACAACACCATTCTAACCGCAGACATCAACGCTCACTCAACACAATGGCACTCTCCCTACGACGACCACAGAGGCACCCTCATTGCAGACATACTACAGAACTCCCAACAAATCACTCTAAACGCAAACACACCTACCAGAAAACCTACAAACATCAACCAACAACCAACATCACCGGACATCACAACAGCCAGCAACAGCATCACAAACAGAACAACATGGACCACAATACACGCACTCAGTTCAAACCACCTTCCTATCAAAATCACACACAACACGCGTGCTCCTTTCCGCCTACAACAACACCTTCAAACTTACACAAATTACAGGAAAGCAGACTGGGAAGGATACACCTCTGAAATAGAATCAGCACAGGAGAACATAACCATACCTGACAACATCCACACAGCCAACACCATGCTCACAAACCTCATACTTACAGCAGACAAACACCACATACCCCACGGAAAAATAAAAAGCAAATCACTTCTCCTACCACAACACATCAGAACACTCATCAGCCAAAGAAACGACATCAGACAACAAAACCACCAAGACCCACGCATCACAGACCTAAACAAAGAAATAGACACACAAATCCAAAAACACAAACAAGAGCTATGGAAAGAACACTTAACGGATGCATGGAACCACAGACACAAACAATACATACTCTGGAACACAGTAACAAGACTATCTAACAAAGAACAAAAAGCACCAGAAAACACCACAATACAGTTCGGACAACACACGGCAATATCCAACAAACAGAAAGCACGAGCATTCAACAAACAATTCACCAACATAATACAACACAAAACCAACAGAACATACAGACAACTACAACGCAAAATACGAAAACTCAACACCACGCCCATAACCATCACAGAACAACAAGTCAAACAAGCACTACAACGCTCCAAAAGCAACAACTCCACAGGCCCAGACAACATAAACATCAGACATCTGAAAAACCTAGGCCCCAAAGCAATAACACTACTCACACACACTTACAACACATCACTCAACACCAACACCATCCCCGCAATATGGAAGACTGCAAAAATAATCCCAATACCAAAACCCAACAAAAACCACGCACTCGGCCCATCTTACAGACCAATAGCACTACTCAGCCCAATAGCCAAAACAATGGAAAAGGTAATACTACCCTTCATTACCAACAACACTCAACTACCCTCTCACCAACACGGCTTCCGAAAACAACACTCCACAACCACAGCACTACACCACATACACAACATCATAGCCACAGGTTTCAATCAACAAAAACCACCACAACGAACAGTTGCCATAGCCCTAGACATGTCCAAAGCCTTTGACACGGTAAACCTACACACACTCACAAACAAACTCAACAACACTAACACCCCAAACATCATCATCAAATACATCTTCAACTACATAAGGGGACGCAGACAATACACTCAATACCGGGGGGAAACATCAGAACACAGAAACACGAAAACGGGGGTACCACAGGGGGGAGTACTTTCACCAACACTATTCAACATATACATGGCAGACTTACCACAACCACCTCCAAATGTACACACAGTTACATATGCAGACGACATCACCATTCTATCCACACATGTCAAACCACAACAGGCACAACAACAAGTACAAAAATATCTCCACGACATATACAACTGGACAAAACAGAACCAACTCACACTCAACGCAGACAAAACCACCACCACTCTGTTCACACCGGATCCGGCAGAATACAGCAACAGGCTCACTTTACAAATAGATAACACCACCCTACCCACAGTCCGCGAACCCAAAATACTGGGATTAACATGGGACCCCAAACTCACCTTCTCAAAACACACACAACACACTCTAACCCGCGCCAAGCAATCAAACAAAATACTTAAAGCCTTAACAACCACTCACTGGGGAAAATCCAAAGAAACTATACTCACCACATACAAAGCAACCACACTCACACGCCTCGAATACGCAAACACTATATGGTCACCAACACTATCGGACACAAACAAGACAAAACTCCAGACCACACAGAACACCGCACTCAGAATAGCAACAGGATGCACACAAGACACAAACATACAACACTTGCATGAGGAAACAAAAACTCTCCCACTGAACATCCATCTAAAACTACACGCATCGCAAATCAGACAAAAAGCCCAACACCCAACCCACCCACTACACCCACTCACTCAACAACCACCACCACCCAGACAAAAGAAACAAACAATCTTCCACAACAACAACTACACACACAACAAAGACACAGCACCACAGGACACCAACAACGACACCATAAAACAGAACATGAAAGACATACACACCCACTTTGTACAAACACACTTGGACACCAGACAACACAACAAAGTAATACATGCACCAGCACCAGAAATAGACCCATCAGAGCAAGACCTACCACACAGAACCAGACAACTCCTAGCACAACTCCGAACCAACAAATCACCAGCCCTCCACTCCTACCTACACAACATTACACCGGACACACACCCAACACCACTCTGTGCGCTATGCGGCACGCAAGTGCACGACACACAACACCTGTTCACCTGCACAAACATACCCACCACACTGACTCCGGAGGACCTCTGGCGAAACCCAAGCGGAGTGGCGGCCCTGCTCGCCCGCTGGGCGGAGGAGGGGGGTCTGGGGATCCGGGAGACGGAGTGAGGGCCCGGTCCCCCAATGTCGGGGCACGGGTGGGGTCGACAACAACAACAACAACATAAAAAAAGACTTCCCCTTTAAATATTCCTGCTGCATAATATATCTCCTTTCCTTTCGTAAAGGATGGTCAGAACCTTTCCTAAGCATTATTAAAATTTAGACGATCTTTGCTCCAGGTGCTACCGGCTCATCTCACTCGGTTAGGATAGGAAAGGAAAGTTCCTATGCCAAAATGATAATCCAAAAAGGGCCCCTGTTGGTGGATAATCAGGCCATGGGAGGTGTGAGTAAATTGTGAGGGGGTGTTGGCTGGAGCTAGAAATAATTTTGGTGTCTTGTCCCTGCAGTAGGTTCATTAAAAGAGCAACCAGTGTTTTCACCACCATGGTCGGATCTTACTCTGGAGGGTAACCCATACAGGCAGGTGGCTTGGACAAAATATTTCAACACTGTCAAAGCTGTGTTGTCTGTGCTCCAGTTGAAGGTACGTTATTAGCCTGGAATTCCCATCAATGCCGGCATGTGTCACAAACACCCACCTGTAAAACAAACATGAAAAGAATAATGATTAAATACAAGAAAACAATCAAGTTTCATATCTTGTTTGAAATATCATCTCGGTAGAGAAGGTATTGCTGTGCACTTAAGACTACATGGAGGCAATTTGGAGTTTGTGTAACTTGGATATACAAATGATAAAATTCAATTTAATCTGTGCTGTCCATACAATATGGCTTTCTAATGCTCCCACGAGTACAAATATAAGATGATCCCTTATTACCGAATGAGACGCATATGCCCATCTATGTGCCATAAACTATTGGGGAATGGCACATAGTATGTTCTTCTAGCCACAGTCTGGCTCCATCTCTGGGCTGCAGCAGCTGGCTCAATACGGTTGAGGATTTCTCGAACTCTTTTTCTTTGTACTACAATACCATCAGCACGCAGGTATGCCCTCATCATCTGCAACAGGTTCATAAAACAACACAATAAAGAAAGTACACTTTCACAATGAATATAATGATATATACATGAAGGGACAAGAGTATGTAGCAGAACACTTGCTTCCGAGCCTGATCTGGGAAATTGGCTGTGCAATCTTCTGACATGCTCTTCCAGGTCAACATCATGAATGGGAGTAAATCTATTTCTGGCTGAAATCTGAAAAAACTTCATTTTTTTATGCAGGTATGAAGAGGAACAACACAACATCTCAGTGATGGCTCTCACTGTAAAGCCCTGAGTGGGGAGCAGTTCAATTTGATCACTTGTAATGTCAAGTGCTGGTCTTCCTCGTCTACCTAAAGTATGGAAATAAAAGGATTAAGGAATTCAAGCAAACGAATCACTACGTGTTTTTTATATACTGTATACAGTACAGGCATATAGACACAGATGTACATAAAAGTATATGCAGCTTCAAAACCACGAGCAGCTATTTTCTCTAACCATTTTACTCAAGAAAAAAATAATTCAAACTTATAATTGAATAACTAAAAGATCACTAGTTATTGCTTAAAAGTGTACAGCCATCGCGTTACTTAATAGTCTACTGATTTGCAGGAAAACCACTGGTATAAAACGACGTTTGACAGGGTGATAGAAGGTAAGTCACAGCAAGTCGTCAGTAAAACCCGTGTGTAGTTCGAATAAAAATACATACGAAAAACCAATGACAAAAAATGGTAGCCATTTTACCTGTGTGCAAACGATGTGCCACATGGGAACAAACACGTCCACCATTAGGAGTGGGTCCCGCAATGATGACAGATCGGAGATCTATTGGACTTTGAATCAAACTTTGAATAGTATCAGCGCTAAACTGGTCACTAACTCTTCTTAAATTAGCAATTGAAATGTTTATCGCGCGTGCTTCACTTTCACCGGCAGACCCTTGATGACAGGCACTCTCTATTGCCCTGCACCTTCGCCGAATACGTCTCAGGACACTGTCCGCCATTGTTGTTTTAAAAAACTAAGTGGGCACAGAATTTCCAAAATCATGAGCCCTGACTGGTGGGATGACACTATTTTGAAACGTACAGCCAATAGGATACCGTTACATGTTTTCGTAATCATCCTTATTTGCATTTAATGCAAGTACAGTGTAATGTCACTAGCACTACAAGTGGGCACATTTATGGCCTTACATGTTCACTAGTAAGCGTCAAAATCATCTTACCAGTGAACTAGTGGGCACATTTATGGCCTTAAATGTTCAGTAGTAAGCGTCAAAATTATCTTATTATGGATGGATGGATGGATAGTGAACTAGTGAGCGTTTTGTGGCTTACATGTTCACTAGTAAGCGTCAAAATGACCTTACTAGTAAACTAGTGAGCGTTTTGTGGCTTACATGTTCACTAGTAAGCGTCAAAATGATCTTACTAGTGAACTATTGGGCGTTTTGTGGCTTACATGTTCACTAGTAAGCCTCAAAATGATCTTACTAGTGAACTAGTAGGCGATGTGTGGCTTACATGTCAACTAGTAAGCCTCAAAATGAACTTACTAGTGAACTAGTGGGCACATTTATGGCCTTACATGTTCACTAGTAAGCGTCAAAATGATCTTACTAGTGAACTAGTGGGCGTTTTGTGGCTTACATGTTCACTAGTAAGCGTCAAAATGACCTTACTAGTGAACTAGTGGGCGTTTTGTGGCTTACATGTTCACTAGTAAGCGTCAAAATGATCTTACTAGTGAACGAGTGAGCGTTTTGTGGCTGACATGTTCATAAATAAGCGTCAAAATGATCTTACTAGGGAACTAGTGGGCGTTTTGTGGCTTACATGTTCACTAGTAAGCGTCAAAATTACCTTACTAGTGAACCAGTGAGCGTTTTGGGGCTTACATGTTCACTAGTAAGTGTCAAAATGACCTTACTAGTGAACTAGTGAGCGTTTTGTGGCTTACATGTTCACTAGTAAGCGTCAAAATGATCTTACTAGTGAACTAGTGGGCGTTCTGTGGCTTACATGTTCACTAGAAGCCTCAAAATTATCTTACTAGTGAACTAGCGGGCGTTTTGTGGCTTACATGTCAACTAGTAAGCCTCAAAATGATCTTACTAGTGAACTAGTGGGCACATTTATGGCCTTACATGTTCACTAGTAAGCGTCAAAATGACCTTACTAGTGAACTAGTGGGCAATATGGAATAAATACTCAAAGGGCTTGCCAGGCAAGCCCTTGTGTACACTGGGTACACAAACATTGCACAAACATAAACACTAGACAATACAACATAACATGGAAATGCAGACTACATCCCAAAACACCACCACGAACAACAACACCTCGTAGGACACCAACAGGCAGCAGAGCACAAACAGACCAAAACAACACACTCGCCTCAGCAACACTACCCTCAAACGCAACACGGACAGACAACTCCAACAGAGATACAACAAACACAAGACCACCCCCCCAAACCTGGACCTGCAATAGCTGCAATAGAATCATCACACGCAGACAAACCTCACTCAGATGCAACTCAACACACCCACACTGGATACACAGACATTGCTCCGGCATCACCACCCGCCAATACACAAACACGTGGACATGCAGAACACACACGCAAACAACAAACACCCCAACACCACAACCCCCGAACAACCCACAAAGAACAACACCCACCAACAAAAACAACAAACACACACTGACCATACTACAAATAAACATCAACGGCATCCAAAACAAGAAAACAGAACTAGAAGAACTCGCCTCACAACAGCACGCAGACATCATCACCATACAAGAAACCAAACTAGAAAAACAACACAACACACCTCGTCTCACCAACTACACCAGCATTAGGAAAGACGGAGAACACAAGGGAGGAGGAGGACTGCTCACATACATTCACAAATCAGTCACATTCACTCCCATGAACATCCCCAACAACATTAACACCAACACTACAGAAATTCAAACCGTAAAGATTCACATAACCAACCACAAAAGAATACACATATGCAACATGTATATACCCCCCAGAGATACCACCCGACCAGACCACGCCACAGAAGACACAGACATCACCAACACCTTCCAATACATAAACTCGCTGAACAACACCATTCTAACCGCAGACATCAACGCTCACTCAACACAATGGCACTCTCCCTACGACGACCACAGAGGCACCCTCATTGCAGACATACTACAGAACTCCCAACAAATCACTCTAAACGCAAACACACCTACCAGAAAACCAACAAACATCAACCAACAACCAACATCACCGGACATCACAACAGCCAGCAACAGCATCACAAACAGAACAACATGGACCACAATACACGCACTCAGTTCAGACCACCTTCCTATCAAAATCACACACAACACGCGTGCTCCTTTCCGCCTACAACAACACCTTCAAACTTACACAAATTACAGGAAAGCAGACTGGGAAGGATACACCTCTGAAATAGAATCAGCACAGGAGAACATAACCATACCTGACAACATCCACACAGCCAACACCATGCTCACAAACCTCATACTTACAGCAGACAAACACCACATACCCCACGGAAAAATAAAAAGCAAATCACTTCTCCTACCACAACACATCAGAACACTCATCAGCCAAAGAAACGACATCAGACAACAAAACCACCAAGACCCACGCATCACAGACCTAAACAAAGAAATAGACACACAAATCCAAAAACACAAACAAGAGCTATGGAAAGAACACTTAACGGATGCATGGAACCACAGACACAAACAATACATACTCTGGAACACAGTAACAAGACTATCTAACAAAGAACAAAAAGTACCAGAAAACACCACAATACAGTTCGGACAACACACGGCAATATCCAACAAACAGAAAGCACGAGCATTCAACAAACAATTCACCAACATAATACAACACAAAACCAACAGAACATACAGACAACTACAACGCAAAATACGAAAACTCAACACCACGCCCATAACCATCACAGAACAACAAGTCAAACAAGCACTACAACGCTCCAAAAGCAACAACTCCACAGGCCCAGACAACATAAACATCAGACATCTGAAAAACCTAGGCCCCAAAGCAATAACACTACTCACACACACTTACAACACCTCACTCAACACCAACACCATCCCCGCAATATGGAAGACTGCAAAAATAATCCCAATACCAAAACCCAACAAAAACCACGCACTCGGCCCATCTTACAGACCAATAGCACTACTCAGCCCAATAGCCAAAACAATGGAAAAGGTAATACTACCCTTCATTACCAACAACACTCAACTACCCTCTCACCAACACGGCTTCCGAAAACAACACTCCACAACCACAGCACTACACCACATACACAACATCATAGCCACAGGTTTCAATCAACAAAAACCACCACAACGAACAGTTGCCATAGCCCTAGACATGTCCAAAGCCTTTGACACGGTAAACCTACACACACTCACAAACAAACTCAACAACACTAACACCCCAAACATCATCATCAAATACATCTTCAACTACATAAGGGGACGCAGACAATACACTCAATACCGGGGGGAAACATCAGAACATAGAAACACGAAAACGGGGGTACCACAGGGGGGAGTACTTTCACCAACACTATTCAACATATACATGGCAGACTTACCACAACCACCTCCAAATGTACACACAGTTACATATGCAGACGACATCACCATTCTATCCACACATGTCAAACCACAACAGGCACAACAACAAGTACAAAAATATCTCCACGACATATACAACTGGACAAAACAGAACCAACTCACACTCAACGCAGACAAAACCACCACCACTCTGTTCACACCGGATCCGGCAGAATACAGCAACAGGCTCACTTTACAAATAGATAACACCACCCTACCCACAGTCCGCGAACCCAAAATACTGGGATTAACATGGGACCCCAAACTCACCTTCTCAAAACACACACAACACACTCTAACCCGCGCCAAGCAATCAAACAAAATACTTAAAGCCTTAACAACCACTCACTGGGGAAAATCCAAAGAAACTATACTCACCACATACAAAGCAACCACACTCACACGCCTCGAATACGCAAACACTATATGGTCACCAACACTATCGGACACAAACAAGACAAAACTCCAGACCACACAGAACACCGCACTCAGAATAGCAACAGGATGCACACAAGACACAAACATACAACACTTGCATGAGGAAACAAAAACTCTCCCACTGAACATCCATCTAAAACTACACGCATCGCAAATCAGACAAAAAGCCCAACACCCAACCCACCCACTACACCCACTCACTCAACAACCACCACCACCCAGACAAAAGAAACAAACAATCTTCCACAACAACAACTACACACACAACAAAGACACAGCACCACAGGACACCAACAACGACACCATAAAACAGAACATGAAAGACATACACACCCACTTTGTACAAACACACTTGGACACCAGACAACACAACAAAGTAATACATGCACCAGCACCAGAAATAGACCCATCAGAGCAAGACCTACCACACAGAACCAGACAACTCCTAGCACAACTCCGAACCAACAAATCACCAGCCCTCCACTCCTACCTACACAACATTACACCGGACACACACCCAACACCACTCTGTGCGCTATGCGGCACGCAAGTGCACGACACACAACACCTGTTCACCTGCACAAACATACCCACCACACTGACTCCGGAGGACCTCTGGCGAAACCCAAGCGGAGTGGCGGCCCTGCTCGCCCGCTGGGCGGAGGAGGGGGGTCTGGGGATCCGGGAGACGGAGTGAGGGCCCGGTCCCCCAATGTCGGGGCACGGGTGGGGTCGACAACAACAACAACAACAACATAAAAAAAGACTTCCCCTTTAAATATTCCTGCTGCATAATATATCTCCTTTCCTTTCGTAAAGGATGGTCAGAACCTTTCCTAAGCATTATTAAAATTTAGACGATCTTTGCTCCAGGTGCTACCGGCTCATCTCACTCGGTTAGGATAGGAAAGGAAAGTTCCTATGCCAAAATGATAATCCAAAAAGGGCCCCTGTTGGTGGATAATCAGGCCATGGGAGGTGTGAGTAAATTGTGAGGGGGTGTTGGCTGGAGCTAGAAATAATTTTGGTGTCTTGTCCCTGCAGTAGGTTCATTGAAAGAGCAACCAGTGTTTTCACCACCATGGTCGGATCTTACTCTGGAGGGTAACCCATACAGGCAGGTGGCTTGGACAAAATATTTCAACACTGTCAAAGCTGTGTTGTCTGTGCTCCAGTTGAAGGTACGTTATTAGCCTGGAATTCCCATCAATGCCGGCATGTGTCACAAACACCCACCTGTAAAACAAACATGAAAAGAATAATGATTAAATACAAGAAAACAATCAAGTTTCATATCTTGTTTGAAATATCATCTCGGTAGAGAAGGTATTGCTGTGCACTTAAGACTACATGGAGGCAATTTGGAGTTTGTGTAACTTGGATATACAAATGATAAAATTCAATTTAATCTGTGCTGTCCATACAATATGGCTTTCTAATGCTCCCACGAGTACAAATATAAGATGATCCCTTATTACCGAATGAGACGCATATGCCCATCTATGTGCCATAAACTATTGGGGAATGGCACATAGTATGTTCTTCTAGCCACAGTCTGGCTCCATCTCTGGGCTGCAGCAGCTGGCTCAATACGGTTGAGGATTTCTCGAACTCTTTTTCTTTGTACTACAATACCATCAGCACGCAGGTATGCCCTCATCATCTGCAACAGGTTCATAAAACAACACAATAAAGAAAGTACACTTTCACAATGAATATAATGATATATACATGAAGGGACAAGAGTATGTAGCAGAACACTTGCTTCCGAGCCTGATCTGGGAAATTGGCTGTGCAATCTTCTGACATGCTCTTCCAGGTCAACATCATGAATGGGAGTAAATCTATTTCTGGCTGAAATCTGAAAAAACTTCATTTTTTTATGCAGGTATGAAGAGGAACAACACAACATCTCAGTGATGGCTCTCACTGTAAAGCCCTGAGTGGGGAGCAGTTCAATTTGATCACTTGTAATGTCAAGTGCTGGTCTTCCTCGTCTACCTAAAGTATGGAAATAAAAGGATTAAGGAATTCAAGCAAACGAATCACTACGTGTTTTTTATATACTGTATACAGTACAGGCATATAGACACAGATGTACATAAAAGTATATGCAGCTTCAAAACCACGAGCAGCTATTTTCTCTAACCATTTTACTCAAGAAAAAAATAATTCAAACTTATAATTGAATAACTAAAAGATCACTAGTTATTGCTTAAAAGTGTACAGCCATCGCGTTACTTAATAGTCTACTGATTTGCAGGAAAACCACTGGTATAAAACGACGTTTGACAGGGTGATAGAAGGTAAGTCACAGCAAGTCGTCAGTAAAACCCGTGTGTAGTTCGAATAAAAATACATACGAAAAACCAATGACAAAAAATGGTAGCCATTTTACCTGTGTGCAAACGATGTGCCACATGGGAACAAACACGTCCACCATTAGGAGTGGGTCCCGCAATGATGACAGATCGGAGATCTATTGGACTTTGAATCAAACTTTGAATAGTATCAGCGCTAAACTGGTCACTAACTCTTCTTAAATTAGCAATTGAAATGTTTATCGCGCGTGCTTCACTTTCACCGGCAGACCCTTGATGACAGGCACTCTCTATTGCCCTGCACCTTCGCCGAATACGTCTCAGGACACTGTCCGCCATTGTTGTTTTAAAAAACTAAGTGGGCACAGAATTTCCAAAATCATGAGCCCTGACTGGTGGGATGACACTATTTTGAAACGTACAGCCAATAGGATACCGTTACATGTTTTCGTAATCATCCTTATTTGCATTTAATGCAAGTACAGTGTAATGTCACTAGCACTACAAGTGGGCACATTTATGGCCTTACATGTTCACTAGTAAGCGTCAAAATCATCTTACCAGTGAACTAGTGGGCACATTTATGGCCTTAAATGTTCAGTAGTAAGCGTCAAAATTATCTTATTATGGATGGATGGATGGATAGTGAACTAGTGAGCGTTTTGTGGCTTACATGTTCACTAGTAAGCGTCAAAATGACCTTACTAGTAAACTAGTGAGCGTTTTGTGGCTTACATGTTCACTAGTAAGCGTCAAAATGATCTTACTAGTGAACTATTGGGCGTTTTGTGGCTTACATGTTCACTAGTAAGCCTCAAAATGATCTTACTAGTGAACTAGTAGGCGATGTGTGGCTTACATGTCAACTAGTAAGCCTCAAAATGAACTTACTAGTGAACTAGTGGGCACATTTATGGCCTTACATGTTCACTAGTAAGCGTCAAAATGATCTTACTAGTGAACTAGTGGGCGTTTTGTGGCTTACATGTTCACTAGTAAGCGTCAAAATGACCTTACTAGTGAACTAGTGGGCGTTTTGTGGCTTACATGTTCACTAGTAAGCGTCAAAATGATCTTACTAGTGAACGAGTGAGCGTTTTGTGGCTGACATGTTCATAAATAAGCGTCAAAATGATCTTACTAGGGAACTAGTGGGCGTTTTGTGGCTTACATGTTCACTAGTAAGCGTCAAAATTACCTTACTAGTGAACCAGTGAGCGTTTTGGGGCTTACATGTTCACTAGTAAGTGTCAAAATGACCTTACTAGTGAACTAGTGAGCGTTTTGTGGCTTACATGTTCACTAGTAAGCGTCAAAATGATCTTACTAGTGAACTAGTGGGCGTTCTGTGGCTTACATGTTCACTAGAAGCCTCAAAATTATCTTACTAGTGAACTAGCGGGCGTTTTGTGGCTTACATGTCAACTAGTAAGCCTCAAAATGATCTTACTAGTGAACTAGTGGGCACATTTATGGCCTTACATGTTCACTAGTAAGCGTCAAAATGACCTTACTAGTGAACTAGTGGGCAATATGGAATAAATACTCAAAGGGCTTGCCAGGCAAGCCCTTGTGTACACTGGGTACACAAACATTGCACAAACATAAACACTAGACAATACAACATAACATGGAAATGCAGACTACATCCCAAAACACCACCACGAACAACAACACCTCGTAGGACACCAACAGGCAGCAGAGCACAAACAGACCAAAACAACACACTCGCCTCAGCAACACTACCCTCAAACGCAACACGGACAGACAACTCCAACAGAGATACAACAAACACAAGACCACCCCCCCAAACCTGGACCTGCAATAGCTGCAATAGAATCATCACACGCAGACAAACCTCACTCAGATGCAACTCAACACACCCACACTGGATACACAGACATTGCTCCGGCATCACCACCCGCCAATACACAAACACGTGGACATGCAGAACACACACGCAAACAACAAACACCCCAACACCACAACCCCCGAACAACCCACAAAGAACAACACCCACCAACAAAAACAACAAACACACACTGACCATACTACAAATAAACATCAACGGCATCCAAAACAAGAAAACAGAACTAGAAGAACTCGCCTCACAACAGCACGCAGACATCATCACCATACAAGAAACCAAACTAGAAAAACAACACAACACACCTCGTCTCACCAACTACACCAGCATTAGGAAAGACGGAGAACACAAGGGAGGAGGAGGACTGCTCACATACATTCACAAATCAGTCACATTCACTCCCATGAACATCCCCAACAACATTAACACCAACACTACAGAAATTCAAACCGTAAAGATTCACATAACCAACCACAAAAGAATACACATATGCAACATGTATATACCCCCCAGAGATACCACCCGACCAGACCACGCCACAGAAGACACAGACATCACCAACACCTTCCAATACATAAACTCGCTGAACAACACCATTCTAACCGCAGACATCAACGCTCACTCAACACAATGGCACTCTCCCTACGACGACCACAGAGGCACCCTCATTGCAGACATACTACAGAACTCCCAACAAATCACTCTAAACGCAAACACACCTACCAGAAAACCAACAAACATCAACCAACAACCAACATCACCGGACATCACAACAGCCAGCAACAGCATCACAAACAGAACAACATGGACCACAATACACGCACTCAGTTCAGACCACCTTCCTATCAAAATCACACACAACACGCGTGCTCCTTTCCGCCTACAACAACACCTTCAAACTTACACAAATTACAGGAAAGCAGACTGGGAAGGATACACCTCTGAAATAGAATCAGCACAGGAGAACATAACCATACCTGACAACATCCACACAGCCAACACCATGCTCACAAACCTCATACTTACAGCAGACAAACACCACATACCCCACGGAAAAATAAAAAGCAAATCACTTCTCCTACCACAACACATCAGAACACTCATCAGCCAAAGAAACGACATCAGACAACAAAACCACCAAGACCCACGCATCACAGACCTAAACAAAGAAATAGACACACAAATCCAAAAACACAAACAAGAGCTATGGAAAGAACACTTAACGGATGCATGGAACCACAGACACAAACAATACATACTCTGGAACACAGTAACAAGACTATCTAACAAAGAACAAAAAGTACCAGAAAACACCACAATACAGTTCGGACAACACACGGCAATATCCAACAAACAGAAAGCACGAGCATTCAACAAACAATTCACCAACATAATACAACACAAAACCAACAGAACATACAGACAACTACAACGCAAAATACGAAAACTCAACACCACGCCCATAACCATCACAGAACAACAAGTCAAACAAGCACTACAACGCTCCAAAAGCAACAACTCCACAGGCCCAGACAACATAAACATCAGACATCTGAAAAACCTAGGCCCCAAAGCAATAACACTACTCACACACACTTACAACACCTCACTCAACACCAACACCATCCCCGCAATATGGAAGACTGCAAAAATAATCCCAATACCAAAACCCAACAAAAACCACGCACTCGGCCCATCTTACAGACCAATAGCACTACTCAGCCCAATAGCCAAAACAATGGAAAAGGTAATACTACCCTTCATTACCAACAACACTCAACTACCCTCTCACCAACACGGCTTCCGAAAACAACACTCCACAACCACAGCACTACACCACATACACAACATCATAGCCACAGGTTTCAATCAACAAAAACCACCACAACGAACAGTTGCCATAGCCCTAGACATGTCCAAAGCCTTTGACACGGTAAACCTACACACACTCACAAACAAACTCAACAACACTAACACCCCAAACATCATCATCAAATACATCTTCAACTACATAAGGGGACGCAGACAATACACTCAATACCGGGGGGAAACATCAGAACATAGAAACACGAAAACGGGGGTACCACAGGGGGGAGTACTTTCACCAACACTATTCAACATATACATGGCAGACTTACCACAACCACCTCCAAATGTACACACAGTTACATATGCAGACGACATCACCATTCTATCCACACATGTCAAACCACAACAGGCACAACAACAAGTACAAAAATATCTCCACGACATATACAACTGGACAAAACAGAACCAACTCACACTCAACGCAGACAAAACCACCACCACTCTGTTCACACAGGATCCGGCAGAATACAGCAACAGGCTCACTTTACAAATAGATAACACCACCCTACCCACAGTCCGCGAACCCAAAATACTGGGATTAACATGGGACCCCAAACTCACCTTCTCAAAACACACACAACACACTCTAACCCGCGCCAAGCAATCAAACAAAATACTTAAAGCCTTAACAACCACTCACTGGGGAAAATCCAAAGAAACTATACTCACCACATACAAAGCAACCACACTCACACGCCTCGAATACGCAAACACTATATGGTCACCAACACTATCGGACACAAACAAGACAAAACTCCAGACCACACAGAACACCGCACTCAGAATAGCAACAGGATGCACACAAGACACAAACATACAACACTTGCATGAGGAAACAAAAACTCTCCCACTGAACATCCATCTAAAACTACACGCATCGCAAATCAGACAAAAAGCCCAACACCCAACCCACCCACTACACCCACTCACTCAACAACCACCACCACCCAGACAAAAGAAACAAACAATCTTCCACAACAACAACTACACACACAACAAAGACACAGCACCACAGGACACCAACAACGACACCATAAAACAGAACATGAAAGACATACACACCCACTTTGTACAAACACACTTGGACACCAGACAACACAACAAAGTAATACATGCACCAGCACCAGAAATAGACCCATCAGAGCAAGACCTACCACACAGAACCAGACAACTCCTAGCACAACTCCGAACCAACAAATCACCAGCCCTCCACTCCTACCTACACAACATTACACCGGACACACACCCAACACCACTCTGTGCGCTATGCGGCACGCAAGTGCACGACACACAACACCTGTTCACCTGCACAAACATACCCACCACACTGACTCCGGAGGACCTCTGGCGAAACCCAAGCGGAGTGGCGGCCCTGCTCGCCCGCTGGGCGGAGGAGGGGGGTCTGGGGATCCGGGAGACGGAGTGAGGGCCCGGTCCCCCAATGTCGGGGCACGGGTGGGGTCGACAACAACAACAACAACAACATAAAAAAAGACTTCCCCTTTAAATATTCCTGCTGCATAATATATCTCCTTTCCTTTCGTAAAGGATGGTCAGAACCTTTCCTAAGCATTATTAAAATTTAGACGATCTTTGCTCCAGGTGCTACCGGCTCATCTCACTCGGTTAGGATAGGAAAGGAAAGTTCCTATGCCAAAATGATAATCCAAAAAGGGCCCCTGTTGGTGGATAATCAGGCCATGGGAGGTGTGAGTAAATTGTGAGGGGGTGTTGGCTGGAGCTAGAAATAATTTTGGTGTCTTGTCCCTGCAGTAGGTTCATTGAAAGAGCAACCAGTGTTTTCACCACCATGGTCGGATCTTACTCTGGAGGGTAACCCATACAGGCAGGTGGCTTGGACAAAATATTTCAACACTGTCAAAGCTGTGTTGTCTGTGCTCCAGTTGAAGGTACGTTATTAGCCTGGAATTCCCATCAATGCCGGCATGTGTCACAAACACCCACCTGTAAAACAAACATGAAAAGAATAATGATTAAATACAAGAAAACAATCAAGTTTCATATCTTGTTTGAAATATCATCTCGGTAGAGAAGGTATTGCTGTGCACTTAAGACTACATGGAGGCAATTTGGAGTTTGTGTAACTTGGATATACAAATGATAAAATTCAATTTAATCTGTGCTGTCCATACAATATGGCTTTCTAATGCTCCCACGAGTACAAATATAAGATGATCCCTTATTACCGAATGAGACGCATATGCCCATCTATGTGCCATAAACTATTGGGGAATGGCACATAGTATGTTCTTCTAGCCACAGTCTGGCTCCATCTCTGGGCTGCAGCAGCTGGCTCAATACGGTTGAGGATTTCTCGAACTCTTTTTCTTTGTACTACAATACCATCAGCACGCAGGTATGCCCTCATCATCTGCAACAGGTTCATAAAACAACACAATAAAGAAAGTACACTTTCACAATGAATATAATGATATATACATGAAGGGACAAGAGTATGTAGCAGAACACTTGCTTCCGAGCCTGATCTGGGAAATTGGCTGTGCAATCTTCTGACATGCTCTTCCAGGTCAACATCATGAATGGGAGTAAATCTATTTCTGGCTGAAATCTGAAAAAACTTCATTTTTTTATGCAGGTATGAAGAGGAACAACACAACATCTCAGTGATGGCTCTCACTGTAAAGCCCTGAGTGGGGAGCAGTTCAATTTGATCACTTGTAATGTCAAGTGCTGGTCTTCCTCGTCTACCTAAAGTATGGAAATAAAAGGATTAAGGAATTCAAGCAAACGAATCACTACGTGTTTTTTATATACTGTATACAGTACAGGCATATAGACACAGATGTACATAAAAGTATATGCAGCTTCAAAACCACGAGCAGCTATTTTCTCTAACCATTTTACTCAAGAAAAAAATAATTCAAACTTATAATTGAATAACTAAAAGATCACTAGTTATTGCTTAAAAGTGTACAGCCATCGCGTTACTTAATAGTCTACTGATTTGCAGGAAAACCACTGGTATAAAACGACGTTTGACAGGGTGATAGAAGGTAAGTCACAGCAAGTCGTCAGTAAAACCCGTGTGTAGTTCGAATAAAAATACATACGAAAAACCAATGACAAAAAATGGTAGCCATTTTACCTGTGTGCAAACGATGTGCCACATGGGAACAAACACGTCCACCATTAGGAGTGGGTCCCGCAATGATGACAGATCGGAGATCTATTGGACTTTGAATCAAACTTTGAATAGTATCAGCGCTAAACTGGTCACTAACTCTTCCTAAATTAGCAATTGAAATGTTTATCGCGCGTGCTTCACTTTCACCGGCAGACCCTTGATGACAGGCACTCTCTATTGCCCTGCACCTTCGCCGAATACGTCTCAGGACACTGTCCGCCATTGTTGTTTTAAAAAACTAAGTGGGCACAGAATTTCCAAAATCATGAGCCCTGACTGGTGGGATGACACCATTTTGAAACGTACAGCCAATAGGATACCGTTACATGTTTTCGTAATCATCCTTATTTGCATTTAATGCAAGTACAGTGTAATGTCACTAGCACTACAAGTGGGCACATTTATGGCCTTACATGTTCACTAGTAAGCGTCAAAATCATCTTACCAGTGAACTAGTGGGCACATTTATGGCCTTAAATGTTCAGTAGTAAGCGTCAAAATTATCTTATTAGTGAACTAGTGGGCGTTTTGCGGCTTACATGTTCACTAGTAAGCGTCAAAATGACCTTACTAGTGAACTAGTGAGCGTTTTGTGGCTTACATGTTCACTAGTAAGCCTCAAAATGATCTTACTAGTGAACTAGTAGGCGATGTGTGGCTTACATGTCAACTAGTAAGCCTCAAAATGAACTTACTAGTGAACTAGTGGGCACATTTATGGCCTTACATGTTCACTAGTAAGCGTCAAAATGATCTTACTAGTGAACTAGTGGGCGTTTTGTGGCTTACATGTTCACTAGTAAGCGTCAAAATGATCTTACTAGTGAACGAGTGAGCGTTTTGTGGCTGACATGTTCATAAATAAGCGTCAAAATGATCTTACTAGGGAACTAGTGGGCGTTTTGTGGCTTACATGTTCACTAGTAAGCGTCAAAATTACCTTACTAGTGAACCAGTGAGCGTTTTGGGGCTTACATGTTCACTAGTAAGTGTCAAAATGACCTTACTAGTGAACTAGTGAGCATTTTGTGGCTTACATGTTCACTAGTAAGCGTCAAAATGATCTTACTAGTGAACTAGTGGGCGTTCTGTGGCTTACATGTTCACTAGAAGCCTCAAAATTATCTTACTAGTGAACTAGCGGGCGTTTTGTGGCTTACATGTCAACTAGTAAGCCTCAAAATGATCTTACTAGTGAACTAGTGGGCACATTTATGGCCTTACATGTTCACTAGTAAGCGTCAAAATGACCTTACTAGTGAACTAGTGGGCAATATGGAATAAATACTCAAAGGGCTTGCCAGGCAAGCCCATTGAGTATTTAAAGGGTTCAAAGGGCTTGCCTGGCAAGCCCTTTGAGTATTTATTCATCCGTGATGGTATTGTAGACCAATGAGAGCACGTCCGACAGACACGTGGACTTCGGGCGGCCAATCATGATTCATTTCGAGCCAAGCCCCAACAAAAACGGAGGAGAAAACTTTCAGACGCTTTGAAAGCTTTTGGGGTACATATTACTCTTGTTGTTACACAAAATTTTGTTTTACGATTATTTTAGGCGGTAACGTTATGGTGTAAATGTCAAATACGTGGTCAATTTATCAAGATGAAGCCTGCTTAAAAATTTGCTCCAACAATTTTGGAGATGTGTCTGACTTTGACAGCAATGGCGGCAGTTCAACGCTGACAGTCGCAGTCGGGTGCAGATTTATTTCGGCAGGACTTTCTAAAATCTGCCGTTTGCTCTGACAGTTCTCTGTCTGACAGTCACATTTTGTCTTATTACTCACAAGCTAATTGACATTTAAAAAAAGAGTTAATGTTTGGAACACGATTTTGCTCTTACTGTTTGCTGCCTTAGTTCGTTTGAAATATTCGCTTCCTGCATTACATGAAGTACATTTTTTAATATTCACAAGACTGTAACTGTGCATTATAAATAATGTCACATTTGCACTATGTTTTACTGGATCTACAACTAAACTAGGTCCTCGTTTCTGGGAGAGTCCACAGCACCTCCTGTATCACAACCATTCTGCCGGCACACCTTCAGCAGCACAATGTTTCTAACGGGAGCTGGAGGGTGATCAGCTTCATTGAAGAACAGGAGGAGGAGAGGCACAACGTTTGTCATTTGTGATATGTTTTTAGACTTTTCTCCTAATTAAAAATTATGTTTTGTTAATTTCTTGATATAGTTCTTGTATTTAAATATTTTAACAATCAAATATTTTTCAACTGTGTTTTAGATATGAATTGTATGAAATAAATCAGTGAAGCCCCATTCAAATTCTACTCTATCTAATCTGCTCGATCACACTGCTGTCAACCTGCTGTACCTCCAAACTCCTTGGCTTACTCGCAGTTGGAGGGTTCCCCCCGAACGGGGGGACAAATCAAGGAACCAATCCCTGCACCCCGAACGGGGTGCCCTTACGGCCGTTTTTTTTTTTCGGCTAACCGCCCCCTGAACCTGGCAGGGTGGCGGGCGGACCTTTTGCTCCAGGCCTGGGACATAGAGACAAATCCGGGGCCCACACAGACACTCTCACGCACGCAACAAACACACACACAACAAACTACCTGGACATGCGACATTTGCACACAACAGATTACAAGAAGACAGACATCCTTCAGATGCAACCACCACACACCACACTGGGTACACAAACATTTCACAAACATAAACACTAGACAATACAACATAACATGGAAATGCAGACTACATCCCAAAACACCACCACGAACAACAACACCTCGTAGGACACCAACAGGCAGCAGAGCACAAACAGACCAAAACAACACACTCGCCTCACCAACACTACCCTCAAACGCAACACGGACAGACAACTCCAACAGAGATACAACAAACACAAGACCACCCCCCCAAACCTGGACCTGCAATAGCTGCAATAGAATCATCACACGCAGACAAACCTCACTCAGATGCAACTCAACACACCCACACTGGATACACAGACATTGCTCCGGCATCACCACCCGCCAATACACAAACACGTGGACATGCAGAACACACACGCAAACAACAAACACCCCAACACCACAACCCCCGAACAACCCACAAAGAACAACACCCACCAAGAAAAACAACACACACACACTGACCATACTACAAATAAACATCAACGGCATCCAAAACAAGAAAACAGAACTAGAAGAACTCGCCTCACAACAGCACGCAGACATCATCACCATACAAGAAACCAAACTAGAAAAACAACACAACACACCTCGTCTCACCAACTACACCAGCATTAGGAAAGACAGAGAACACAAGGGAGGAGGAGGACTGCTCACATACATTCACAAATCAGTCACATTCACTCCCATGAACATCCCCAACAACATCAACACCAACACTACAGAAATTCAAACCGTAAAGATTCACATAACCAACCACAAAAGACTACACATATACAACATGTATATACCCCCCAGAGATACCACCCGACCAGACCACGCCACAGAAGACACAGACATCACCAACACCTTCCAATACATAAACTCGCTGAACAACACCATTCTAACCGCAGACATCAACGCTCACTCAACACAATGGCACTCGCCCTACGACGACCACAGAGGCACCCACATTGCAGACATACTACAAAACTCCCAACAAATCACTCTAAACACAAACACACCCACCAGAAAACCTCCAAACATCAACCAACAACCAACATCACCGGACATCACAACAGCCAGCAACAGCATCACAAACAGAACAACATGGACCACAATACACGCACTCAGTTCAGACCACCTTCCTATCAAAATCACACACAACACGCGTGCTCCTTTCCGCCTACAACAACACCTTCAAACTTACACAAATTACAGGAAAGCAGACTGGGAAGGATACACCTCTGAAATAGAATCAGCACTGGAGAACATAACCATACCTGACAACATCCACACAGCCAACACCATGCTCACAAACCTCATACTTACAGCAGACAAACACCACATACCCCACGGAAAAATAAAAAGCAAATCACTTCTCCTACCACAACACATCAGAACACTCATCAGCCAAAGAAACGACATCAGACAACAAAACCACCGAGACCCACGCATCACAGACCTAAACAAAGAAATAGACACACAAATCCAAAAACACAAACAAGAGCTATGGAAAGAACACTTAACGGATGCATGGAACCACAGACACAAACAACACATACTCTGGAACACAGTAACAAGACTATCAAACAAAGAACAAAAAGCACCAGAAAACACCACATTACAGTTCGGACAACACACGGCAATATCCAACAAACAGAAAGCACGAGCATTCAACAAACAATTCACCAACATAATACAACACAAAACCAACAGAACATACAGACAACTACAACGCAAAATACGAAAACTCAACACCACGCCCATAACCATCACAGAACAACAAGTCAAACAAGCACTACAACGCTCCAAAAGCAACAACTCCACAGGCCCAGACAACATAAACATCAGACATCTGAAAAACCTAGGCCCCAAAGCAATAACACTACTCACACACACTTACAACACCTCACTCAACACCAACACCATCCCCGCAATATGGAAGACTGCAAAAATAATCCCAATACCAAAACCCAACAAAAACCACGCACTCGGCCCATCTTACAGACCAATAGCACTACTCAGCCCAATAGCCAAAACAATGGAAAAGGTAATACTACCCTTCATTACCAACAACACTCAACTACCCTCTCACCAACACGGCTTCCGAAAACAACACTCCACAACCACAGCACTACACCACATACACAACATCATAGCCACAGGTTTCAATCAACAAAAACCACCACAACGAACAGTTGCCATAGCCCTAGACATGTCCAAAGCCTTTGACACGGTAAACCTACACACACTCACAAACAAACTCAACAACACTAACACCCCAAACATCATCATCAAATACATCTTCAACTACATAAGGGGACGCAGACAATACACTCAATACCGGGGGGAAACATCAGAACATAGAAACACGAAAACGGGGGTACCACAGGGGGGAGTACTTTCACCAACACTATTCAACATATACATGGCAGACTTACCACAACCACCTCCAAATGTACACACAGTTACATATGCAGACGACATCACCATTCTATCCACACATGTCAAACCACAACAGGCACAACAACAAGTACAAAAATATCTCCACGACATATACAACTGGACAAAACAGAACCAACTCACACTCAACGCAGACAAAACCACCACCACTCTGTTCACACCGGATCCGGCAGAATACAGCAACAGGCTCACTTTACAAATAGATAACACCACCCTACCCACAGTCCGCGAACCCAAAATACTGGGATTAACATGGGACCCCAAACTCACCTTCTCAAAACACACACAACACACTCTAACCCGCGCCAAGCAATCAAACAAAATACTTAAAGCCTTAACAACCACTCACTGGGGAAAATCCAAAGAAACTATACTCACCACATACAAAGCAACCACACTGACACGCCTCGAATACGCAAACACTATATGGTCACCAACACTATCGGACACAAACAAGACAAAACTCCAGACCACACAGAACACCGCACTCAGAATAGCAACAGGATGCACACAAGACACAAACATACAACACTTGCATGAGGAAACAAAAACTCTCCCACTGAACATCCATCTAAAACTACACGCATCGCAAATCAGACAAAAAGCCCAACACCCAACCCACCCACTACACCCACTCACTCAACAACCACCACCACCCAGACAAAAGAAACAAACAATCTTCCACAACAACAACTACACACACAACAAAGACACAGCACCACAGGACACCAACAACGACACCATAAAACAGAACATGAAAGACATACACACCCACTTTGTACAAACACACTTGGACACCAGACAACACAACAAAGTAATACATGCACCAGCACCAGAAATAGACCCATCAGAGCAAGACCTACCACACAGAACCAGACAACTCCTAGCACAACTCCGAACCAACAAATCACCAGCCCTCCACTCCTACCTACACAACATTACACAGGACACACACCCAACACCACTCTGTGCGCTATGCGGCACGCAAGTGCACGACACACAACACCTGTTCACCTGCACAAACATACCCACCACACTGACTCCGGAGGACCTCTGGCGAAACCCAAGCGGAGTGGCGGCCCTGCTCGCCCGCTGGGCGGAGGAGGGGGGTCTGGGGATCCGGGAGACGGAGTGAGGGCCCGGTCCCCCAATGTCGGGGCACGGGTGGGGTCGACAACAACAACAACAACAACATAAAAAAAGACTTCCCCTTTAAATATTCCTGCTGCATAATATATCTCCTTTCCTTTCGTAAAGGATGGTCAGAACCTTTCCTAAGCATTATTAAAATTTAGACGATCTTTGCTCCAGGTGCTACCGGCTCATCTCACTCGGTTAGGATAGGAAAGGAAAGTTCCTATGCCAAAATGATAATCCAAAAAGGGCCCCTGTTGGTGGATAATCAGGCCATGGGAGGTGTGAGTAAATTGTGAGGGGGTGTTGGCTGGAGCTAGAAATAATTTTGGTGTCTTGTCCCTGCAGTAGGTTCATTGAAAGAGCAACCAGTGTTTTCACCACCATGGTCGGATCTTACTCTGGAGGGTAACCCATACAGGCAGGTGGCTTGGACAAAATATTTCAACACTGTCAAAGCTGTGTTGTCTGTGCTCCAGTTGAAGGTACGTTATTAGCCTGGAATTCCCATCAATGCCGGCATGTGTCACAAACACCCACCTGTAAAACAAACATGAAAAGAATAATGATTAAATACAAGAAAACAATCAAGTTTCATATCTTGTTTGAAATATCATCTCGGTAGAGAAGGTATTGCTGTGCACTTAAGACTACATGGAGGCAATTTGGAGTTTGTGTAACTTGGATATACAAATGATAAAATTCAATTTAATCTGTGCTGTCCATACAATATGGCTTTCTAATGCTCCCACGAGTACAAATATAAGATGATCCCTTATTACCGAATGAGACGCATATGCCCATCTATGTGCCATAAACTATTGGGGAATGGCACAGTATGTTCTTCTAGCCACAGTCTGGCTCCATCTCTGGGCTGCAGCAGCTGGCTCAATACGGTTGAGGATTTCTCGAACTCTTTTTCTTTGTACTACAATACCATCAGCACGCAGGTATGCCCTCATCATCTGCAACAGGTTCATAAAACAACACAATAAAGAAAGTACACTTTCACAATGAATATAATGATATATACATGAAGGGACAAGAGTATGTAGCAGAACACTTGCTTCCGAGCCTGATCTGGGAAATTGGCTGTGCAATCTTCTGACATGCTCTTCCAGGTCAACATCATGAATGGGAGTAAATCTATTTCTGGCTGAAATCTGAAAAAACTTCATTTTTTATGCAGGTATGAAGAGGAACAACACAACATCTCAGTGATGGCTCTCACTGTAAAGCCCTGAGTGGGGAGCAGTTCAATTTGATCACTTGTAATGTCAAGTGCTGGTCTTCCTCGTCTACCTAAAGTATGGAAATAAAAGGATTAAGGAATTCAAGCAAACGAATCACTACGTGTTTTTTATATACTGTATACAGTACAGGCATATAGACACAGATGTACATAAAAGTATATGCAGCTTCAAAACCACGAGCAGCTATTTTCTCTAACCATTTTACTCAAGAAAAAAATAATTCAAACTTATAATTGAATAACTAAAAGATCACTAGTTATTGCTTAAAAGTGTACAGCCATCGCGTTACTTAATAGTCTACTGATTTGCAGGAAAACCACTGGTATAAAACGACGTTTGACAGGGTGATAGAAGGTAAGTCACAGCAAGTCGTCAGTAAAACCCGTGTGTAGTTCGAATAAAAATACATACGAAAAACCAATGACAAAAAATGGTAGCCATTTTACCTGTGTGCAAACGATGTGCCACATGGGAACAAACACGTCCACCATTAGGAGTGGGTCCCGCAATGATGACAGATCGGAGATCTATTGGACTTTGAATCAAACTTTGAATAGTATCAGCGCTAAACTGGTCACTAACTCTTCCTAAATTAGCAATTGAAATGTTTATCGCGCGTGCTTCACTTTCACCGGCAGACCCTTGATGACAGGCACTCTCTATTGCCCTGCACCTTCGCCGAATACGTCTCAGGACACTGTCCGCCATTGTTGTTTTAAAAAACTAAGTGGGCACAGAATTTCCAAAATCATGAGCCCTGACTGGTGGGATGACACCATTTTGAAACGTACAGCCAATAGGATACCGTTACATGTTTTCGTAATCATCCTTATTTGCATTTAATGCAAGTACAGTGTAATGTCACTAGCACTACAAGTGGGCACATTTATGGCCTTACATGTTCACTAGTAAGCGTCAAAATCATCTTACCAGTGAACTAGTGGGCACATTTATGGCCTTAAATGTTCAGTAGTAAGCGTCAAAATTATCTTATTAGTGAACTAGTGGGCGTTTTGCGGCTTACATGTTCACTAGTAAGCGTCAAAATGACCTTACTAGTGAACTAGTGAGCGTTTTGTGGCTTACATGTTCACTAGTAAGCCTCAAAATGATCTTACTAGTGAACTAGTAGGCGATGTGTGGCTTACATGTCAACTAGTAAGCCTCAAAATGAACTTACTAGTGAACTAGTGGGCACATTTATGGCCTTACATGTTCACTAGTAAGCGTCAAAATGATCTTACTAGTGAACTAGTGGGCGTTTTGTGGCTTACATGTTCACTAGTAAGCGTCAAAATGACCTTACTAGTGAACTAGTGGGCGTTTTGTGGCTTACATGTTCACTAGTAAGCGTCAAAATGATCTTACTAGTGAACGAGTGAGCGTTTTGTGGCTGACATGTTCATAAATAAGCGTCAAAATGATCTTACTAGGGAACTAGTGGGCGTTTTGTGGCTTACATGTTCACTAGTAAGCGTCAAAATTACCTTACTAGTGAACCAGTGAGCGTTTTGGGGCTTACATGTTCACTAGTAAGTGTCAAAATGACCTTACTAGTGAACTAGTGAGCGTTTTGTGGCTTACATGTTCACTAGTAAGCGTCAAAATGATCTTACTAGTGAACTAGTGGGCGTTCTGTGGCTTACATGTTCACTAGAAGCCTCAAAATTATCTTACTAGTGAACTAGCGGGCGTTTTGTGGCTTACATGTCAACTAGTAAGCCTCAAAATGATCTTACTAGTGAACTAGTGGGCACATTTATGGCCTTACATGTTCACTAGTAAGCGTCAAAATGACCTTACTAGTGAACTAGTGGGCAATATGGAATAAATACTCAAAGGGCTTGCCAGGCAAGCCCATTGAGTATTTAAAGGGTTCAAAGGGCTTGCCTGGCAAGCCCTTTGAGTATTTATTCATCCGTGATGGTATTGTAGACCAATGAGAGCACGTCCGACAGACACGTGGACTTCGGGCGGCCAATCATGATTCATTTCGAGCCAAGCCCCAACAAAAACGGAGGAGAAAACTTTCAGACGCTTTGAAAGCTTTTGGGGTACATATTACTCTTGTTGTTACACAAAATTTTGTTTTACGATTATTTTAGGCGGTAACGTTATGGTGTAAATGTCAAATACGTGGTCAATTTATCAAGATGAAGCCTGCTTAAAAATTTGCTCCAACAATTTTGGAGATGTGTCTGACTTTGACAGCAATGGCGGCAGTTCAACGCTGACAGTCGCAGTCGGGTGCAGATTTATTTCGGCAGGACTTTCTAAAATCTGCCGTTTGCTCTGACAGTTCTCTGTCTGACAGTCACATTTTGTCTTATTACTCACAAGCTAATTGACATTTAAAAAAAGAGTTAATGTTTGGAACACGATTTTGCTCTTACTGTTTGCTGCCTTAGTTCGTTTGAAATATTCGCTTCCTGCATTACATGAAGTACATTTTTTAATATTCACAAGACTGTAACTGTGCATTATAAATAATGTCACATTTGCACTATGTTTTACTGGATCTACAACTAAACTAGGTCCTCGTTTCTGGGAGAGTCCACAGCACCTCCTGTATCACAACCATTCTGCCGGCACACCTTCAGCAGCACAATGTTTCTAACGGGAGCTGGAGGGTGATCAGCTTCATTGAAGAACAGGAGGAGGAGAGGCACAACGTTTGTCATTTGTGATATGTTTTTAGACTTTTCTCCTAATTAAAAAAACTATGTTTTGTTAATTTCTTGATATAGTTCTTGTATTTAAATATTTTAACAATCAAATATTTTTCAACTGTGTTTTAGATATGAATTGTATGAAATAAATCAGTGAAGCCCCATTCAAATTCTACTCTATCTAATCTGCTCGATCACACTGCTGTCAACCTGCTGTACCTCCAAACTCCTTGGCTTACTCGCAGTTGGAGGGTTCCCCCCGAACGGGGGGACAAATCAAGGAACCAATCCCTGCACCCCGAACGGGGTGCCCTTACGGCCGTTTTTTTTTTTCGGCTAACCGCCCCCTGAACCTGGCAGGGTGGCGGGCGGACCTTTTGCTCCAGGCCTGGGACATAGAGACAAATCCGGGGCCCACACAGACACTCTCACGCACGCAACAAACACACACACAACAAACTACCTGGACATGCGACATTTGCACACAACAGATTACAAGAAGACAGACATCCTTCAGATGCAACCACCACACACCACACTGGGTACACAAACATTGCACAAACATAAACACTAGACAATACAACATAACATGGAAATGCAGACTACATCCCAAAACACCACCACGAACAACAACACCTCGTAGGACACCAACAGGCAGCAGAGCACAAACAGACCAAAACAACACACTCGCCTCAGCAACACTACCCTCAAACGCAACACGGACAGACAACTCCAACAGAGATACAACAAACACAAGACCACCCCCCCAAACCTGGACCTGCAATAGCTGCAATAGAATCATCACACGCAGACAAACCTCACTCAGATGCAACTCAACACACCCACACTGGATACACAGACATTGCTCCGGCATCACCACCCGCCAATACACAAACACGTGGACATGCAGAACACACACGCAAACAACAAACACCCCAACACCACAACCCCCGAACAACCCACAAAGAACAACACCCACCAACAAAAACAACAAACACACACTGACCATACTACAAATAAACATCAACGGCATCCAAAACAAGAAAACAGAACTAGAAGAACTCGCCTCACAACAGCACGCAGACATCATCACCATACAAGAAACCAAACTAGAAAAACAACACAACACACCTCGTCTCACCAACTACACCAGCATTAGGAAAGACGGAGAACACAAGGGAGGAGGAGGACTGCTCACATACATTCACAAATCAGTCACATTCACTCCCATGAACATCCCCAACAACATTAACACCAACACTACAGAAATTCAAACCGTAAAGATTCACATAACCAACCACAAAAGAATACACATATGCAACATGTATATACCCCCCAGAGATACCACCCGACCAGACCACGCCACAGAAGACACAGACATCACCAACACCTTCCAATACATAAACTCGCTGAACAACACCATTCTAACCGCAGACATCAACGCTCACTCAACACAATGGCACTCTCCCTACGACGACCACAGAGGCACCCTCATTGCAGACATACTACAGAACTCCCAACAAATCACTCTAAACGCAAACACACCTACCAGAAAACCTACAAACATCAACCAACAACCAACATCACCGGACATCACAACAGCCAGCAACAGCATCACAAACAGAACAACATGGACCACAATACACGCACTCAGTTCAGACCACCTTCCTATCAAAATCACACACAACACGCGTGCTCCTTTCCGCCTACAACAACACCTTCAAACTTACACAAATTACAGGAAAGCAGACTGGGAAGGATACACCTCTGAAATAGAATCAGCACAGGAGAACATAACCATACCTGACAACATCCACACAGCCAACACCATGCTCACAAACCTCATACTTACAGCAGACAAACACCACATACCCCACGGAAAAATAAAAAGCAAATCACTTCTCCTACCACAACACATCAGAACACTCATCAGCCAAAGAAACGACATCAGACAACAAAACCACCAAGACCCACGCATCACAGACCTAAACAAAGAAATAGACACACAAATCCAAAAACACAAGAGCTATGGAAAGAACACTTAACGGATGCATGGAACCACAGACACAAACAATACATACTCTGGAACACAGTAACAAGACTATCTAACAAAGAACAAAAAGCACCAGAAAACACCACAATACAGTTCGGACAACACACGGCAATATCCAACAAACAGAAAGCACGAGCATTCAACAAACAATTCACCAACATAATACAACACAAAACCAACAGAACATACAGACAACTACAACGCAAAATACGAAAACTCAACACCACGCCCATAACCATCACAGAACAACAAGTCAAACAAGCACTACAACGCTCCAAAAACAACAACTCCACAGGCCCAGACAACATAAACATCAGACATCTGAAACACCTAGGCCCCAAAGCAATAACACTACTCACACACACTTACAACACATCACTCAACACCAACACCATCCCCGCAATATGGAAGACTGCAAAAATAATCCCAATACCAAAACCCAACAAAAACCACGCACTCGGCCCATCCTACAGACCAATAGCACTACTCAGCCCAATAGCCAAAACAATGGAAAAGGTAATACTACCCTTCATTACCAACAACACTCAACTACCCTCTCACCAACACGGCTTCCGAAAACAACACTCCACAACCACAGCACTACACCACATACACAACATCATAGCCACTAGTTTCAATCAACAAAAACCACCACAACGAACAGTTGCCATAGCCCTAGACATGTCCAAAGCCTTTGACACGGTAAACCTACACACACTCACAAACAAACTCAACAACACTAACACCCCAAACATCATCATCAAATACATCTTCAACTACATAAGGGGACGCAGACAATACACTCAATACCGGGGGGAAACATCAGAACATAGAAACACGAAAACGGGGGTACCACAGGGGGGAGTACTTTCACCAACACTATTCAACATATACATGGCAGACTTACCACAACCACCTCCAAATGTACACACAGTTACATATGCAGACGACATCACCATTCTATCCACACATGTCAAACCACAACAGGCACAACAACAAGTACAAAAATATCTCCACGACATATACAACTGGACAAAACAGAACCAACTCACACTCAACGCAGACAAAACCACCACCACTCTGTTCACACCGGATCCGGCAGAATACAGCAACAGGCTCACTTTACAAATAGATAACACCACCCTACCCACAGTCCGCGAACCCAAAATACTGGGATTAACATGGGACCCCAAACTCACCTTCTCAAAACACACACAACACACTCTAACCCGCGCCAAGCAATCAAACAAAATACTTAAAGCCTTAACAACCACTCACTGGGGAAAATCCAAAGAAACTATACTCACCACATACAAAGCAACCACACTGACACGCCTCGAATACGCAAACACTATATGGTCACCAACACTATCGGACACAAACAAGACAAAACTCCAGACCACACAGAACACCGCACTCAGAATAGCAACAGGATGCACACAAGACACAAACATACAACACTTGCATGAGGAAACAAAAACTCTCCCACTGAACATCCATCTAAAACTACACGCATCGCAAATCAGACAAAAAGCCCAACACCCAACCCACCCACTACACCCACTCACTCAACAACCACCACCACCCAGACAAAAGAAACAAACAATCTTCCACAACAACAACTACACACACAACAAAGACACAGCACCACAGGACACCAACAACGACACCATAAAACAGAACATGAAAGACATACACACCCACTTTGTACAAACACACTTGGACACCAGACAACACAACAAAGTAATACATGCACCAGCACCAGAAATAGACCCATCAGAGCAAGACCTACCACACAGAACCAGACAACTCCTAGCACAACTCCGAACCAACAAATCACCAGCCCTCCACTCCTACCTACACAACATTACACCGGACACACACCCAACACCACTCTGTGCGCTATGCGGCACGCAAGTGCACGACACACAACACCTGTTCACCTGCACAAACATACCCACCACACTGACTCCGGAGGACCTCTGGCGAAACCCAAGCGGAGTGGCGGCCCTGCTCGCCCGCTGGGCGGAGGAGGGGGGTCTGGGGATCCGGGAGACGGAGTGAGGGCCCGGTCCCCCAATGTCGGGGCACGGGTGGGGTCGACAACAACAACAACATAAAAAAAGACTTCCCCTTTAAATATTCCTGCTGCATAATATATCTCCTTTCCTTTCGTAAAGGATGGTCAGAACCTTTCCTAAGCATTATTAAAATTTAGACGATCTTTGCTCCAGGTGCTACCGGCTCATCTCACTCGGTTAGGATAGGAAAGGAAAGTTCCTATGCCAAAATGATAATCCAAAAAGGGCCCCTGTTGGTGGATAATCAGGCCATGGGAGGTGTGAGTAAATTGTGAGGGGGTGTTGGCTGGAGCTAGAAATAATTTTGGTGTCTTGTCCCTGCAGTAGGTTCATTGAAAGAGCAACCAGTGTTTTCACCACCATGGTCGGATCTTACTCTGGAGGGTAACCCATACAGGCAGGTGGCTTGGACAAAATATTTCAACACTGTCAAAGCTGTGTTGTCTGTGCTCCAGTTGAAGGTACGTTATTAGCCTGGAATTCCCATCAATGCCGGCATGTGTCACAAACACCCACCTGTAAAACAAACATGAAAAGAATAATGATTAAATACAAGAAAACAATCAAGTTTCATATCTTGTTTGAAATATCATCTCGGTAGAGAAGGTATTGCTGTGCACTTAAGACTACATGGAGGCAATTTGGAGTTTGTGTAACTTGGATATACAAATGATAAAATTCAATTTAATCTGTGCTGTCCATACAATATGGCTTTCTAATGCTCCCACGAGTACAAATATAAGATGATCCCTTATTACCGAATGAGACGCATATGCCCATCTATGTGCCATAAACTATTGGGGAATGGCACAGTATGTTCTTCTAGCCACAGTCTGGCTCCATCTCTGGGCTGCAGCAGCTGGCTCAATACGGTTGAGGATTTCTCGAACTCTTTTTCTTTGTACTACAATACCATCAGCACGCAGGTATGCCCTCATCATCTGCAACAGGTTCATAAAACAACACAATAAAGAAAGTACACTTTCACAATGAATATAATGATATATACATGAAGGGACAAGAGTATGTAGCAGAACACTTGCTTCCGAGCCTGATCTGGGAAATTGGCTGTGCAATCTTCTGACATGCTCTTCCAGGTCAACATCATGAATGGGAGTAAATCTATTTCTGGCTGAAATCTGAAAAAACTTCATTTTTTATGCAGGTATGAAGAGGAACAACACAACATCTCAGTGATGGCTCTCACTGTAAAGCCCTGAGTGGGGAGCAGTTCAATTTGATCACTTGTAATGTCAAGTGCTGGTCTTCCTCGTCTACCTAAAGTATGGAAATAAAAGGATTAAGGAATTCAAGCAAACGAATCACTACGTGTTTTTTATATACTGTATACAGTACAGGCATATAGACACAGATGTACATAAAAGTATATGCAGCTTCAAAACCACGAGCAGCTATTTTCTCTAACCATTTTACTCAAGAAAAAAATAATTCAAACTTATAATTGAATAACTAAAAGATCACTAGTTATTGCTTAAAAGTGTACAGCCATCGCGTTACTTAATAGTCTACTGATTTGCAGGAAAACCACTGGTATAAAACGACGTTTGACAGGGTGATAGAAGGTAAGTCACAGCAAGTCGTCAGTAAAACCCGTGTGTAGTTCGAATAAAAATACATACGAAAAACCAATGACAAAAAATGGTAGCCATTTTACCTGTGTGCAAACGATGTGCCACATGGGAACAAACACGTCCACCATTAGGAGTGGGTCCCGCAATGATGACAGATCGGAGATCTATTGGACTTTGAATCAAACTTTGAATAGTATCAGCGCTAAACTGGTCACTAACTCTTCCTAAATTAGCAATTGAAATGTTTATCGCGCGTGCTTCACTTTCACCGGCAGACCCTTGATGACAGGCACTCTCTATTGCCCTGCACCTTCGCCGAATACGTCTCAGGACACTGTCCGCCATTGTTGTTTTAAAAAACTAAGTGGGCACAGAATTTCCAAAATCATGAGCCCTGACTGGTGGGATGACACCATTTTGAAACGTACAGCCAATAGGATACCGTTACATGTTTTCGTAATCATCCTTATTTGCATTTAATGCAAGTACAGTGTAATGTCACTAGCACTACAAGTGGGCACATTTATGGCCTTACATGTTCACTAGTAAGCGTCAAAATCATCTTACCAGTGAACTAGTGGGCACATTTATGGCCTTAAATGTTCAGTAGTAAGCGTCAAAATTATCTTATTAGTGAACTAGTGGGCGTTTTGCGGCTTACATGTTCACTAGTAAGCGTCAAAATGACCTTACTAGTGAACTAGTGAGCGTTTTGTGGCTTACATGTTCACTAGTAAGCCTCAAAATGATCTTACTAGTGAACTAGTAGGCGATGTGTGGCTTACATGTCAACTAGTAAGCCTCAAAATGAACTTACTAGTGAACTAGTGGGCACATTTATGGCCTTACATGTTCACTAGTAAGCGTCAAAATGATCTTACTAGTGAACTAGTGGGCGTTTTGTGGCTTACATGTTCACTAGTAAGCGTCAAAATGACCTTACTAGTGAACTAGTGGGCGTTTTGTGGCTTACATGTTCACTAGTAAGCGTCAAAATGATCTTACTAGTGAACGAGTGAGCGTTTTGTGGCTGACATGTTCATAAATAAGCGTCAAAATGATCTTACTAGGGAACTAGTGGGCGTTTTGTGGCTTACATGTTCACTAGTAAGCGTCAAAATTACCTTACTAGTGAACCAGTGAGCGTTTTGGGGCTTACATGTTCACTAGTAAGTGTCAAAATGACCTTACTAGTGAACTAGTGAGCGTTTTGTGGCTTACATGTTCACTAGTAAGCGTCAAAATGATCTTACTAGTGAACTAGTGGGCGTTCTGTGGCTTACATGTTCACTAGAAGCCTCAAAATTATCTTACTAGTGAACTAGCGGGCGTTTTGTGGCTTACATGTCAACTAGTAAGCCTCAAAATGATCTTACTAGTGAACTAGTGGGCACATTTATGGCCTTACATGTTCACTAGTAAGCGTCAAAATGACCTTACTAGTGAACTAGTGGGCAATATGGAATAAATACTCAAAGGGCTTGCCAGGCAAGCCCATTGAGTATTTAAAGGGTTCAAAGGGCTTGCCTGGCAAGCCCTTTGAGTATTTATTCATCCGTGATGGTATTGTAGACCAATGAGAGCACGTCCGACAGACACGTGGACTTCGGGCGGCCAATCATGATTCATTTCGAGCCAAGCCCCAACAAAAACGGAGGAGAAAACTTTCAGACGCTTTGAAAGCTTTTGGGGTACATATTACTCTTGTTGTTACACAAAATTTTGTTTTACGATTATTTTAGGCGGTAACGTTATGGTGTAAATGTCAAATACGTGGTCAATTTATCAAGATGAAGCCTGCTTAAAAATTTGCTCCAACAATTTTGGAGATGTGTCTGACTTTGACAGCAATGGCGGCAGTTCAACGCTGACAGTCGCAGTCGGGTGCAGATTTATTTCGGCAGGACTTTCTAAAATCTGCCGTTTGCTCTGACAGTTCTCTGTCTGACAGTCACATTTTGTCTTATTACTCACAAGCTAATTGACATTTAAAAAAAGAGTTAATGTTTGGAACACGATTTTGCTCTTACTGTTTGCTGCCTTAGTTCGTTTGAAATATTCGCTTCCTGCATTACATGAAGTACATTTTTTAATATTCACAAGACTGTAACTGTGCATTATAAATAATGTCACATTTGCACTATGTTTTACTGGATCTACAACTAAACTAGGTCCTCGTTTCTGGGAGAGTCCACAGCACCTCCTGTATCACAACCATTCTGCCGGCACACCTTCAGCAGCACAATGTTTCTAACGGGAGCTGGAGGGTGATCAGCTTCATTGAAGAACAGGAGGAGGAGAGGCACAACGTTTGTCATTTGTGATATGTTTTTAGACTTTTCTCCTAATTAAAAAAACTATGTTTTGTTAATTTCTTGATATAGTTCTTGTATTTAAATATTTTAACAATCAAATATTTTTCAACTGTGTTTTAGATATGAATTGTATGAAATAAATCAGTGAAGCCCCATTCAAATTCTACTCTATCTAATCTGCTCGATCACACTGCTGTCAACCTGCTGTACCTCCAAACTCCTTGGCTTACTCGCAGTTGGAGGGTTCCCCCCGAACGGGGGGACAAATCAAGGAACCAATCCCTGCACCCCGAACGGGGTGCCCTTACGGCCGTTTTTTTTTTTCGGCTAACCGCCCCCTGAACCTGGCAGGGTGGCGGGCGGACCTTTTGCTCCAGGCCTGGGACATAGAGACAAATCCGGGGCCCACACAGACACTCTCACGCACGCAACAAACACACACACAACAAACTACCTGGACATGCGACATTTGCACACAACAGATTACAAGAAGACAGACATCCTTCAGATGCAACCACCACACACCACACTGGGTACACAAACATTGCACAAACATAAACACTAGACAATACAACATAACATGGAAATGCAGACTACATCCCAAAACACCACCACGAACAACAACACCTCGTAGGACACCAACAGGCAGCAGAGCACAAACAGACCAAAACAACACACTCGCCTCAGCAACACTACCCTCAAACGCAACACGGACAGACAACTCCAACAGAGATACAACAAACACAAGACCACCCCCCCAAACCTGGACCTGCAATAGCTGCAATAGAATCATCACACGCAGACAAACCTCACTCAGATGCAACTCAACACACCCACACTGGATACACAGACATTGCTCCGGCATCACCACCCGCCAATACACAAACACGTGGACATGCAGAACACACACGCAAACAACAAACACCCCAACACCACAACCCCCGAACAACCCACAAAGAACAACACCCACCAACAAAAACAACAAACACACACTGACCATACTACAAATAAACATCAACGGCATCCAAAACAAGAAAACAGAACTAGAAGAACTCGCCTCACAACAGCACGCAGACATCATCACCATACAAGAAACCAAACTAGAAAAACAACACAACACACCTCGTCTCACCAACTACACCAGCATTAGGAAAGACGGAGAACACAAGGGAGGAGGAGGACTGCTCACATACATTCACAAATCAGTCACATTCACTCCCATGAACATCCCCAACAACATTAACACCAACACTACAGAAATTCAAACCGTAAAGATTCACATAACCAACCACAAAAGAATACACATATGCAACATGTATATACCCCCCAGAGATACCACCCGACCAGACCACGCCACAGAAGACACAGACATCACCAACACCTTCCAATACATAAACTCGCTGAACAACACCATTCTAACCGCAGACATCAACGCTCACTCAACACAATGGCACTCTCCCTACGACGACCACAGAGGCACCCTCATTGCAGACATACTACAGAACTCCCAACAAATCACTCTAAACGCAAACACACCTACCAGAAAACCTACAAACATCAACCAACAACCAACATCACCGGACATCACAACAGCCAGCAACAGCATCACAAACAGAACAACATGGACCACAATACACGCACTCAGTTCAGACCACCTTCCTATCAAAATCACACACAACACGCGTGCTCCTTTCCGCCTACAACAACACCTTCAAACTTACACAAATTACAGGAAAGCAGACTGGGAAGGATACACCTCTGAAATAGAATCAGCACAGGAGAACATAACCATACCTGACAACATCCACACAGCCAACACCATGCTCACAAACCTCATATTTACAGCAGACAAACACCACATACCCCACGGAAAAATAAAAAGCAAATCACTTCTCCTACCACAACACATCAGAACACTCATCAGCCAAAGAAACGACATCAGACAACAAAACCACCAAGACCCACGCATCACAGACCTAAACAAAGAAATAGACACACAAATCCAAAAACACAAACAAGAGCTATGGAAAGAACACTTAACGGATGCATGGAACCACAGACACAAACAATACATACTCTGGAACACAGTAACAAGACTATCTAACAAAGAACAAAAAGCACCAGAAAACACCACAATACAGTTCGGACAACACACGGCAATATCCAACAAACAGAAAGCACGAGCATTCAACAAACAATTCACCAACATAATACAACACAAAACCAACAGAACATACAGACAACTACAACGCAAAATACGAAAACTCAACACCACGCCCATAACCATCACAGAACAACAAGTCAAACAAGCACTACAACGCTCCAAAAGCAACAACTCCACAGGCCCAGACAACATAAACATCAGACATCTGAAAAACCTAGGCCCCAAAGCAATAACACTACTCACACACACTTACAACACCTCACTCAACACCAACACCATCCCCGCAATATGGAAGACTGCAAAAATAATCCCAATACCAAAACCCAACAAAAACCACGCACTCGGCCCATCTTACAGACCAATAGCACTACTCAGCCCAATAGCCAAAACAATGGAAAAGGTAATACTACCCTTCATTACCAACAACACTCAACTACCCTCTCACCAACACGGCTTCCGAAAACAACACTCCACAACCACAGCACTACACCACATACACAACATCATAGCCACAGGTTTCAATCAACAAAAACCACCACAACGAACAGTTGCCATAGCCCTAGACATGTCCAAAGCCTTTGACACGGTGAACCTACACACACTCACAAACAAACTCAACAACACTAACACCCCAAACATCATCATCAAATACATCTTCAACTACATAAGGGGACGCAGACAATACACTCAATACCGGGGGGAAACATCAGAACATAGAAACACGAAAACGGGGGTACCACAGGGGGGAGTACTTTCACCAACACTATTCAACATATACATGGCAGACTTACCACAACCACCTCCAAATGTACACACAGTTACATATGCAGACGACATCACCATTCTATCCACACATGTCAAACCACAACAGGCACAACAACAAGTACAAAAATATCTCCACGACATATACAACTGGACAAAACAGAACCAACTCACACTCAACGCAGACAAAACCACCACCACTCTGTTCACACCGGATCCGGCAGAATACAGCAACAGGCTCACTTTACAAATAGATAACACCACCCTACCCACAGTCCGCGAACCCAAAATACTGGGATTAACATGGGACCCCAAACTCACCTTCTCAAAACACACACAACACACTCTAACCCGCGCCAAGCAATCAAACAAAATACTTAAAGCCTTAACAACCACTCACTGGGGAAAATCCAAAGAAACTATACTCACCACATACAAAGCAACCACACTCACACGCCTCGAATACGCAAACACTATATGGTCACCAACACTATCGGACACAAACAAGACAAAACTCCAGACCACACAGAACACCGCACTCAGAATAGCAACAGGATGCACACAAGACACAAACATACAACACTTGCATGAGGAAACAAAAACTCTCCCACTGAACATCCATCTAAAACTACACGCATCGCAAATCAGACAAAAAGCCCAACACCCAACCCACCCACTACACCCACTCACTCAACAACCACCACCACCCAGACAAAAGAAACAAACAATCTTCCACAACAACAACTACACACACAACAAAGACACAGCACCACAGGACACCAACAACGACACCATAAAACAGAACATGAAAGACATACACACCCACTTTGTACAAACACACTTGGACACCAGACAACACAACAAAGTAATACATGCACCAGCACCAGAAATAGACCCATCAGAGCAAGACCTACCACACAGAACCAGACAACTCCTAGCACAACTCCGAACCAACAAATCACCAGCCCTCCACTCCTACCTACACAACATTACACCGGACACACACCCAACACCACTCTGTGCGCTATGCGGCACGCAAGTGCACGACACACAACACCTGTTCACCTGCACAAACATACCCACCACACTGACTCCGGAGGACCTCTGGCGAAACCCAAGCGGAGTGGCGGCCCTGCTCGCCCGCTGGGCGGAGGAGGGGGGTCTGGGGATCCGGGAGACGGAGTGAGGGCCCGGTCCCCCAATGTCGGGGCACGGGTGGGGTCGACAACAACAACAACAACAACATAAAAAAAGACTTCCCCTTTAAATATTCCTGCTGCATAATATATCTCCTTTCCTTTCGTAAAGGATGGTCAGAACCTTTCCTAAGCATTATTAAAATTTAGACGATCTTTGCTCCAGGTGCTACCGGCTCATCTCACTCGGTTAGGATAGGAAAGGAAAGTTCCTATGCCAAAATGATAATCCAAAAAGGGCCCCTGTTGGTGGATAATCAGGCCATGGGAGGTGTGAGTAAATTGTGAGGGGGTGTTGGCTGGAGCTAGAAATAATTTTGGTGTCTTGTCCCTGCAGTAGGTTCATTAAAAGAGCAACCAGTGTTTTCACCACCATGGTCGGATCTTACTCTGGAGGGTAACCCATACAGGCAGGTGGCTTGGACAAAATATTTCAACACTGTCAAAGCTGTGTTGTCTGTGCTCCAGTTGAAGGTACGTTATTAGCCTGGAATTCCCATCAATGCCGGCATGTGTCACAAACACCCACCTGTAAAACAAACCTGAAAAGAATAATGATTAAATACAAGAAAACAATCAAGTTTCATATCTTGTTTGAAATATCATCTCGGTAGAGAAGGTATTGCTGTGCACTTAAGACTACATGGAGGCAATTTGGAGTTTGTGTAACTTGAATATACAAATGATAAAATTCAATTTAATCTGTGCTGTCCATACAATATGGCTTTCTAATGCTCCCACGAGTACAAATATAAGATGATCCCTTATTACCGAATGAGACGCATATGCCCATCTATGTGCCATAAACTATTGGGGAATGGCACATAGTATGTTCTTCTAGCCACAGTCTGGCTCCATCTCTGGGCTGCAGCAGCTGGCTCAATACGGTTGAGGATTTCTCGAACTCTTTTTCTTTGTACTACAATACCATCAGCACGCAGGTATGCCCTCATCATCTGCAACAGGTTCATAAAACAACACAATAAAGAAAGTACACTTTCACAATGAATATAATGATATATACATGAAGGGACAAGAGTATGTAGCAGAACACTTGCTTCCGAGCCTGATCTGGGAAATTGGCTGTGCAATCTTCTGACATGCTCTTCCAGGTCAACATCATGAATGGGAGTAAATCTATTTCTGGCTGAAATCTGAAAAAACGTCATTTTTTTATGCAGGTATGAAGAGGAACAACACAACATCTCAGTGATGGCTCTCACTGTAAAGCCCTGAGTGGGGAGCAGTTCAATTTGATCACTTGTAATGTCAAGTGCTGGTCTTCCTCGTCTACCTAAAGTATGGAAATAAAAGGATTAAGGAATTCAAGCAAACGAATCACTACGTGTTTTTTATATACTGTATACAGTACAGGCATATAGACACAGATGTACATAAAAGTATATGCAGCTTCAAAACCACGAGCAGCTATTTTCTCTAACCATTTTACTCAAGAAAAAAATAATTCAAACTTATAATTGAATAACTAAAAGATCACTAGTTATTGTTTAAAAGTGTACAGCCATCGCGTTACTTAATAGTCTACTGATTTGCAGGAAAACCACTGGTATAAAACGACGTTTGACAGGGTGATAGAAGGTAAGTCACAGCAAGTCGTCAGTAAAACCCGTGTGTAGTTCGAATAAAAATACATACGAAAAACCAATGACAAAAAATGGTAGCCATTTTACCTGTGTGCAAACGATGTGCCACATGGGAACAAACACGTCCACCATTAGGAGTGGGTCCCGCAATGATGACAGATCGGAGATCTATTGGACTTTGAATCAAACTTTGAATAGTATCAGTACTAAACTGGTCACTAACTCTTCTTAAATTAGCAATTGAAATGTTTATCGCGCGTGCTTCACTTTCACCGGCAGACCCTTGATGACAGGCACTCTCTATTGCCCTGCACCTTCGCCGAATACGTCTCAGGACACTGTCCGCCATTGTTGTTTTAAAAAACTAAGTGGGCACAGAATTTCCAAAATCATGAGCCCTGACTGGTGGGATGACACTATTTTGAAACGTACAGCCAATAGGATACCGTTACATGTTTTCGTAATCATCCTTATTTGCATTTAATGCAAGTACAGTGTAATGTCACTAGCACTACAAGTGGGCACATTTATGGCCTTACATGTTCACTAGTAAGCGTCAAAATCATCTTACCAGTGAACTAGTGGGCACATTTATGGCCTTAAATGTTCAGTAGTAAGCGTCAAAATTATCTTATTATGGATGGATGGATGGATAGTGAACTAGTGAGCGTTTTGTGGCTTACATGTTCACTAGTAAGCGTCAAAATGACCTTACTAGTAAACTAGTGAGCGTTTTGTGGCTTACATGTTCACTAGTAAGCGTCAAAATGATCTTACTAGTGAACTATTGGGCGTTTTGTGGCTTACATGTTCACTAGTAAGCCTCAAAATGATCTTACTAGTGAACTAGTAGGCGATGTGTGGCTTACATGTCAACTAGTAAGCCTCAAAATGAACTTACTAGTGAACTAGTGGGCACATTTATGGCCTTACATGTTCACTAGTAAGCGTCAAAATGATCTTACTAGTGAACTAGTGGGCGTTTTGTGGCTTACATGTTCACTAGTAAGCGTCAAAATGACCTTACTAGTGAACTAGTGGGCGTTTTGTGGCTTACATGTTCACTAGTAAGCGTCAAAATGATCTTACTAGTGAACGAGTGAGCGTTTTGTGGCTGACATGTTCATAAATAAGCGTCAAAATGATCTTACTAGGGAACTAGTGGGCGTTTTGTGGCTTACATGTTCACTAGTAAGCGTCAAAATGATCTTACTAGTGAACTAGTGGGCGTTCTGTGGCTTACATGTTCACTAGAAGCCTCAAAATTATCTTACTAGTGAACTAGCGGGCGTTGTGTGGCTTACATGTCAACTAGTAAGCCTCAAAATGATCTTACTAGTGAACTAGTGGGCACATTTATGGCCTTACATGTTCACTAGTAAGCGTCAAAATGATCTTACTAGTGAACTAGTGGGCGTTCTGTGGCTTACATGTTCACTAGAAGCCTCAAAATTATCTTACTAGTGAACTAGCGGGCGTTGTGTGGCTTACATGTCAACTAGTAAGCCTCAAAATGATCTTACTAGTGAACTAGTGGGCACATTTATGGCCTTACATGTTCACTAGTAAGCGTCAAAATGACCTTACTAGTGAACTAGTGGGCAATATGGAATAAATACTCAAAGGGCTTGCCAGGCAAGCCCTTGTGTACACTGGGTACACAAACATTGCACAAACATAAACACTAGACAATACAACATAACATGGAAATGCAGACTACATCCCAAAACACCACCACGAACAACAACACCTCGTAGGACACCAACAGGCAGCAGAGCACAAACAGACCAAAACAACACACTCGCCTCAGCAACACTACCCTCAAACGCAACACGGACAGACAACTCCAACAGAGATACAACAAACACAAGACCACCCCCCCAAACCTGGACCTGCAATAGCTGCAATAGAATCATCACACGCAGACAAACCTCACTCAGATGCAACTCAACACACCCACACTGGATACACAGACATTGCTCCGGCATCACCACCCGCCAATACACAAACACGTGGACATGCAGAACACACACGCAAACAACAAACACCCCAACACCACAACCCCCGAACAACCCACAAAGAACAACACCCACCAACAAAAACAACAAACACACACTGACCAAACTACAAATAAACATCAACGGCATCCAAAACAAGAAAACAGAACTAGAAGAACTCGCCTCACAACAGCACGCAGACATCATCACCATACAAGAAACCAAACTAGAAAAACAACACAACACACCTCGTCTCACCAACTACACCAGCATTAGGAAAGACGGAGAACACAAGGGAGGAGGAGGACTGCTCACATACATTCACAAATCAGTCACATTCACTCCCATGAACATCCCCAACAACATTAACACCAACACTACAGAAATTCAAACCGTAAAGATTCACATAACCAACCACAAAAGAATACACATATGCAACATGTATATACCCCCCAGAGATACCACCCGACCAGACCACGCCACAGAAGACACAGACATCACCAACACCTTCCAATACATAAACTCGCTGAACAACGCCATTCTAACCGCAGACATCAACGCTCACTCAACACAATGGCACTCTCCCTACGACGACCACAGAGGCACCCTCATTGCAGACATACTACAGAACTCCCAACAAATCACTCTAAACGCAAACACACCTACCAGAAAACCTACAAACATCAACCAACAACCAACATCACCGGACATCACAACAGCCAGCAACAGCATCACAAACAGAACAACATGGACCACAATACACGCACTCAGTTCAGACCACCTTCCTATCAAAATCACACACAACACGCGTGCTCCTTTCCGCCTACAACAACACCTTCAAACTTACACAAATTACAGGAAAGCAGACTGGGAAGGATACACCTCTGAAATAGAATCAGCACAGGAGAACATAACCATACCTGACAACATCCACACAGCCAACACCATGCTCACAAACCTCATACTTACAGCAGACAAACACCACATACCCCACGGAAAAATAAAAAGCAAATCACTTCTCCTACCACAACACATCAGAACACTCATCAGCCAAAGAAACGACATCAGACAACAAAACCACCAAGACCCACGCATCACAGACCTAAACAAAGAAATAGACACACAAATCCAAAAACACAAACAAGAGCTATGGAAAGAACACTTAACGGATGCATGGAACCACAGACACAAACAATACATACTCTGGAACACAGTAACAAGACTATCTAACAAAGAACAAAAAGCACCAGAAAACACCACAATACAGTTCGGACAACACACGGCAATATCCAACAAACAGAAAGCACGAGCATTCAACAAACAATTCACCAACATAATACAACACAAAACCAACAGAACATACAGACAACTACAACGCAAAATACGAAAACTCAACACCACGCCCATAACCATCACAGAACAACAAGTCAAACAAGCACTACAACGCTCCAAAAGCAACAACTCCACAGGCCCAGACAACATAAACATCAGACATCTGAAACACCTAGGCCCCAAAGCAATAACACTACTCACACACACTTACAACACATCACTCAACACCAACACCATCCCCGCAATATGGAAGACTGCAAAAATAATCCCAATACCAAAACCCAACAAAAACCACGCACTCGGCCCATCCTACAGACCAATAGCACTACTCAGCCCAATAGCCAAAACAATGGAAAAGGTAATACTACCCTTCATTACCAACAACACTCAACTACCCTCTCACCAACACGGCTTCCGAAAACAACACTCCACAACCACAGCACTACACCACATACACAACATCATAGCCACAGGTTTCAATCAACAAAAACCACCACAACGAACAGTTGCCATAGCCCTAGACATGTCCAAAGCCTTTGACACGGTAAACCTACACACACTCACAAACAAACTCAACAACACTAACACCCCAAACATCATCATCAAATACATCTTCAACTACATAAGGGGACGCAGACAATACACTCAATACCGGGGGGAAACATCAGAACACAGAAACACGAAAACGGGGGTACCACAGGGGGGAGTACTTTCACCAACACTATTCAACATATACATGGCAGACTTACCACAACCAACTCCAAATGTACACACAGTTACATATGCAGACGACATCACCATTCTATCCACACATGTCAAACCACAACAGGCACAACAACAAGTACAAAAATATCTCCACGACATATACAACTGGACAAAACAGAACCAACTCACACTCAACGCAGACAAAACCACCACCACTCTGTTCACACCGGATCCGGCAGAATACAGCAACAGGCTCACTTTACAAATAGATAACACCACCCTACCCACAGTCCGCGAACCCAAAATACTGGGATTAACATGGGACCCCAAACTCACCTTCTCAAAACACACACAACACACTCTAACCCGCGCCAAGCAATCAAACAAAATACTTAAAGCCTTAACAACCACTCACTGGGGAAAATCCAAAGAAACTATACTCACCACATACAAAGCAACCACACTCACACGCCTCGAATACGCAAACACTATATGGTCACCAACACTATCGGACACAAACAAGACAAAACTCCAGACCACACAGAACACCGCACTCAGAATAGCAACAGGATGCACACAAGACACAAACATACAACACTTGCATGAGGAAACAAAAACTCTCCCACTGAACATCCATCTAAAACTACACGCATCGCAAATCAGACAAAAAGCCCAACACCCAACCCACCCACTACACCCACTCACTCAACAACCACCACCACCCAGACAAAAGAAACAAACAATCTTCCACAACAACAACTACACACACAACAAAGACACAGCACCACAGGACACCAACAACGACACCATAAAACAGAACATGAAAGACATACACACCCACTTTGTACAAACACACTTGGACACCAGACAACACAACAAAGTAATACATGCACCAGCACCAGAAATAGACCCATCAGAGCAAGACCTACCACACAGAACCAGACAACTCCTAGCACAACTCCGAACCAACAAATCACCAGCCCTCCACTCCTACCTACACAACATTACACCGGACACACACCCAACACCACTCTGTGCGCTATGCGGCACGCAAGTGCACGACACACAACACCTGTTCACCTGCACAAACATACCCACCACACTGACTCCGGAGGACCTCTGGCGAAACCCAAGCGGAGTGGCGGCCCTGCTCGCCCGCTGGGCGGAGGAGGGGGGTCTGGGGATCCGGGAGACGGAGTGAGGGCCCGGTCCCCCAATGTCGGGGCACGGGTGGGGTCGACAACAACAACAACAACAACAACATAAAAAAAGACTTCCCCTTTAAATATTCCTGCTGCATAATATATCTCCTTTCCTTTCGTAAAGGATGGTCAGAACCTTTCCTAAGCATTATTAAAATTTAGACGATCTTTGCTCCAGGTGCTACCGGCTCATCTCACTCGGTTAGGATAGGAAAGGAAAGTTCCTATGCCAAAATGATAATCCAAAAAGGGCCCCTGTTGGTGGATAATCAGGCCATGGGAGGTGTGAGTAAATTGTGAGGGGGTGTTGGCTGGAGCTAGAAATAATTTTGGTGTCTTGTCCCTGCAGTAGGTTCATTGAAAGAGCAACCAGTGTTTTCACCACCATGGTCGGATCTTACTCTGGAGGGTAACCCATACAGGCAGGTGGCTTGGACAAAATATTTCAACACTGTCAAGGCTGTGTTGTCTGTGCTCCAGTTGAAGGTACGTTATTAGCCTGGAATTCCCATCAATGCCGGCATGTGTCACAAACACCCACCTGTAAAACAAACATGAAAAGAATAATGATTAAATACAAGAAAACAATCAAGTTTCATATCTTGTTTGAAATATCATCTCGGTAGAGAAGGTATTGCTGTGCACTTAAGACTACATGGAGGCAATTTGGAGTTTGTGTAACTTGGATATACAAATGATAACATTCAATTTAATCTGTGCTGTCCATACAATATGGCTTTCTAATGCTCCCACGAGTACAAATATAAGATGATCCCTTATTACCGAATGAGACGCATATGCCCATCTATGTGCCATAAACTATTGGGGAATGGCACATAGTATGTTCTTCTAGCCACAGTCTGGCTCCATCTCTGGGCTGCAGCAGCTGGCTCAATACGGTTGAGGATTTCTCGAACTCTTTTTCTTTGTACTACAATACCATCAGCACGCAGGTATGCCCTCATCATCTGCAACAGGTTCATAAAACAACACAATAAAGAAAGTACACTTTCACAATGAATATAATGATATATACATGAAGGGACAAGAGTATGTAGCAGAACACTTGCTTCCGAGCCTGATCTGGGAAATTGGCTGTGCAATCTTCTGACATGCTCTTCCAGGTCAACATCATGAATGGGAGTAAATCTATTTCTGGCTGAAATCTGAAAAAACTTCATTTTTTTATGCAGGTATGAAGAGGAACAACACAACATCTCAGTGATGGCTCTCACTGTAAAGCCCTGAGTGGGGAGCAGTTCAATTTGATCACTTGTAATGTCAAGTGCTGGTCTTCCTCGTCTACCTAAAGTATGGAAATAAAAGGATTAAGGAATTCAAGCAAACGAATCACTACGTGTTTTTTATATACTGTATACAGTACAGGCATATAGACACAGATGTACATAAAAGTATATGCAGCTTCAAAACCACGAGCAGCTATTTTCTCTAACCATTTTACTCAAGAAAAAAATAATTCAAACTTATAATTGAATAACTAAAAGATCACTAGTTATTGCTTAAAAGTGTACAGCCATCGCGTTACTTAATAGTCTACTGATTTGCAGGAAAACCACTGGTATAAAACGACGTTTGACAGGGTGATAGAAGGTAAGTCACAGCAAGTCGTCAGTAAAACCCGTGTGTAGTTCGAATAAAAATACATACGAAAAACCAATGACAAAAAATGGTAGCCATTTTACCTGTGTGCAAACGATGTGCCACATGGGAACAAACACGTCCACCATTAAGCCTCAAAATGATCTTACTAGTGAACTAGTGGGCACATTTATGGCCTTACATGTTCACTAGTAAGCGTCAAAATGACCTTACTAGTGAACTAGTGGGCAATATGGAATAAATACTCAAAGGGCTTGCCAGGCAAGCCCTTGTGTACACTGGGTACACAAACATTGCACAAACATAAACACTAGACAATACAACATAACATGGAAATGCAGACTACATCCCAAAACACCACCACGAACAACAACACCTCGTAGGACACCAACAGGCAGCAGAGCACAAACAGACCAAAACAACACACTCGCCTCAGCAACACTACCCTCAAACGCAACACGGACAGACAACTCCAACAGAGATACAACAAACACAAGACCACCCCCCCAAACCTGGACCTGCAATAGCTGCAATAGAATCATCACACGCAGACAAACCTCACTCAGATGCAACTCAACACACCCACACTGGATACACAGACATTGCTCCGGCATCACCACCCGCCAATACACAAACACGTGGACATGCAGAACACACACGCAAACAACAAACACCCCAACACCACAACCCCCGAACAACCCACAAAGAACAACACCCACCAACAAAAACAACAAACACACACTGACCATACTACAAATAAACATCAACGGCATCCAAAACAAGAAAACAGAACTAGAAGAACTCGCCTCACAACAGCACGCAGACATCATCACCATACAAGAAACCAAACTAGAAAAACAACACAACACACCTCGTCTCACCAACTACACCAGCATTAGGAAAGACGGAGAACACAAGGGAGGAGGAGGACTGCTCACATACATTCACAAATCAGTCACATTCACTCCCATGAACATCCCCAACAACATTAACACCAACACTACAGAAATTCAAACCGTAAAGATTCACATAACCAACCACAAAAGAATACACATATGCAACATGTATATACCCCCCAGAGATACCACCCGACCAGACCACGCCACAGAAGACACAGACATCACCAACACCTTCCAATACATAAACTCGCTGAACAACGCCATTCTAACCGCAGACATCAACGCTCACTCAACACAATGGCACTCTCCCTACGACGACCACAGAGGCACCCTCATTGCAGACATACTACAGAACTCCCAACAAATCACTCTAAACGCAAACACACCTACCAGAAAACCTACAAACATCAACCAACAACCAACATCACCGGACATCACAACAGCCAGCAACAGCATCACAAACAGAACAACATGGACCACAATACACGCACTCAGTTCAGACCACCTTCCTATCAAAATCACACACAACACGCGTGCTCCTTTCCGCCTACAACAACACCTTCAAACTTACACAAATTACAGGAAAGCAGACTGGGAAGGATACACCTCTGAAATAGAATCAGCACAGGAGAACATAACCATACCTGACAACATCCACACAGCCAACACCATGCTCACAAACCTCATACTTACAGCAGACAAACACCACATACCCCACGGAAAAATAAAAAGCAAATCACTTCTCCTACCACAACACATCAGAACACTCATCAGCCAAAGAAACGACATCAGACAACAAAACCACCAAGACCCACGCATCACAGACCTAAACAAAGAAATAGACACACAAATCCAAAAACACAAACAAGAGCTATGGAAAGAACACTTAACGGATGCATGGAACCACAGACACAAACAATACATACTCTGGAACACAGTAACAAGACTATCTAACAAAGAACAAAAAGCACCAGAAAACACCACAATACAGTTCGGACAACACACGGCAATATCCAACAAACAGAAAGCACGAGCATTCAACAAACAATTCACCAACATAATACAACACAAAACCAACAGAACATACAGACAACTACAACGCAAAATACGAAAACTCAACACCACGCCCATAACCATCACAGAACAACAAGTCAAACAAGCACTACAACGCTCCAAAAGCAACAACTCCACAGGCCCAGACAACATAAACATCAGACATCTGAAACACCTAGGCCCCAAAGCAATAACACTACTCACACACACTTACAACACATCACTCAACACCAACACCATCCCCGCAATATGGAAGACTGCAAAAATAATCCCAATACCAAAACCCAACAAAAACCACGCACTCGGCCCATCCTACAGACCAATAGCACTACTCAGCCCAATAGCCAAAACAATGGAAAAGGTAATACTACCCTTCATTACCAACAACACTCAACTACCCTCTCACCAACACGGCTTCCGAAAACAACACTCCACAACCACAGCACTACACCACATACACAACATCATAGCCACAGGTTTCAATCAACAAAAACCACCACAACGAACAGTTGCCATAGCCCTAGACATGTCCAAAGCCTTTGACACGGTAAACCTACACACACTCACAAACAAACTCAACAACACTAACACCCCAAACATCATCATCAAATACATCTTCAACTACATAAGGGGACGCAGACAATACACTCAATACCGGGGGGAAACATCAGAACACAGAAACACGAAAACGGGGGTACCACAGGGGGGAGTACTTTCACCAACACTATTCAACATATACATGGCAGACTTACCACAACCAACTCCAAATGTACACACAGTTACATATGCAGACGACATCACCATTCTATCCACACATGTCAAACCACAACAGGCACAACAACAAGTACAAAAATATCTCCACGACATATACAACTGGACAAAACAGAACCAACTCACACTCAACGCAGACAAAACCACCACCACTCTGTTCACACCGGATCCGGCAGAATACAGCAACAGGCTCACTTTACAAATAGATAACACCACCCTACCCACAGTCCGCGAACCCAAAATACTGGGATTAACATGGGACCCCAAACTCACCTTCTCAAAACACACACAACACACTCTAACCCGCGCCAAGCAATCAAACAAAATACTTAAAGCCTTAACAACCACTCACTGGGGAAAATCCAAAGAAACTATACTCACCACATACAAAGCAACCACACTCACACGCCTCGAATACGCAAACACTATATGGTCACCAACACTATCGGACACAAACAAGACAAAACTCCAGACCACACAGAACACCGCACTCAGAATAGCAACAGGATGCACACAAGACACAAACATACAACACTTGCATGAGGAAACAAAAACTCTCCCACTGAACATCCATCTAAAACTACACGCATCGCAAATCAGACAAAAAGCCCAACACCCAACCCACCCACTACACCCACTCACTCAACAACCACCACCACCCAGACAAAAGAAACAAACAATCTTCCACAACAACAACTACACACACAACAAAGACACAGCACCACAGGACACCAACAACGACACCATAAAACAGAACATGAAAGACATACACACCCACTTTGTACAAACACACTTGGACACCAGACAACACAACAAAGTAATACATGCACCAGCACCAGAAATAGACCCATCAGAGCAAGACCTACCACACAGAACCAGACAACTCCTAGCACAACTCCGAACCAACAAATCACCAGCCCTCCACTCCTACCTACACAACATTACACCGGACACACACCCAACACCACTCTGTGCGCTATGCGGCACGCAAGTGCACGACACACAACACCTGTTCACCTGCACAAACATACCCACCACACTGACTCCGGAGGACCTCTGGCGAAACCCAAGCGGAGTGGCGGCCCTGCTCGCCCGCTGGGCGGAGGAGGGGGGTCTGGGGATCCGGGAGACGGAGTGAGGGCCCGGTCCCCCAATGTCGGGGCACGGGTGGGGTCGACAACAACAACAACAACAACATAAAAAAGACTTCCCCTTTAAATATTCCTGCTGCATAATATATCTCCTTTCCTTTCGTAAAGGATGGTCAGAACCTTTCCTAAGCATTATTAAAATTTAGACGATCTTTGCTCCAGGTGCTACCGGCTCATCTCACTCGGTTAGGATAGGAAAGGAAAGTTCCTATGCCAAAATGATAATCCAAAAAGGGCCCCTGTTGGTGGATAATCAGGCCATGGGAGGTGTGAGTAAATTGTGAGGGGGTGTTGGCTGGAGCTAGAAATAATTTTGGTGTCTTGTCCCTGCAGTAGGTTCATTGAAAGAGCAACCAGTGTTTTCACCACCATGGTCGGATCTTACTCTGGAGGGTAACCCATACAGGCAGGTGGCTTGGACAAAATATTTCAACACTGTCAAGGCTGTGTTGTCTGTGCTCCAGTTGAAGGTACGTTATTAGCCTGGAATTCCCATCAATGCCGGCATGTGTCACAAACACCCACCTGTAAAACAAACATGAAAAGAATAATGATTAAATACAAGAAAACAATCAAGTTTCATATCTTGTTTGAAATATCATCTCGGTAGAGAAGGTATTGCTGTGCACTTAAGACTACATGGAGGCAATTTGGAGTTTGTGTAACTTGGATATACAAATGATAACATTCAATTTAATCTGTGCTGTCCATACAATATGGCTTTCTAATGCTCCCACGAGTACAAATATAAGATGATCCCTTATTACCGAATGAGACGCATATGCCCATCTATGTGCCATAAACTATTGGGGAATGGCACATAGTATGTTCTTCTAGCCACAGTCTGGCTCCATCTCTGGGCTGCAGCAGCTGGCTCAATACGGTTGAGGATTTCTCGAACTCTTTTTCTTTGTACTACAATACCATCAGCACGCAGGTATGCCCTCATCATCTGCAACAGGTTCATAAAACAACACAATAAAGAAAGTACACTTTCACAATGAATATAATGATATATACATGAAGGGACAAGAGTATGTAGCAGAACACTTGCTTCCGAGCCTGATCTGGGAAATTGGCTGTGCAATCTTCTGACATGCTCTTCCAGGTCAACATCATGAATGGGAGTAAATCTATTTCTGGCTGAAATCTGAAAAAACTTCATTTTTTTATGCAGGTATGAAGAGGAACAACACAACATCTCAGTGATGGCTCTCACTGTAAAGCCCTGAGTGGGGAGCAGTTCAATTTGATCACTTGTAATGTCAAGTGCTGGTCTTCCTCGTCTACCTAAAGTATGGAAATAAAAGGATTAAGGAATTCAAGCAAACGAATCACTACGTGTTTTTTATATACTGTATACAGTACAGGCATATAGACACAGATGTACATAAAAGTATATGCAGCTTCAAAACCACGAGCAGCTATTTTCTCTAACCATTTTACTCAAGAAAAAAATAATTCAAACTTATAATTGAATAACTAAAAGATCACTAGTTATTGCTTAAAAGTGTACAGCCATCGCGTTACTTAATAGTCTACTGATTTGCAGGAAAACCACTGGTATAAAACGACGTTTGACAGGGTGATAGAAGGTAAGTCACAGCAAGTCGTCAGTAAAACCCGTGTGTAGTTCGAATAAAAATACATACGAAAAACCAATGACAAAAAATGGTAGCCATTTTACCTGTGTGCAAACGATGTGCCACATGGGAACAAACACGTCCACCATTAGGAGTGGGTCCCGCAATGATGACAGATCGGAGATCTATTGGACTTTGAATCAAACTTTGAATAGTATCAGCGCTAAACTGGTCACTAACTCTTCTTAAATTAGCAATTGAAATGTTTATCGCGCGTGCTTCACTTTCACCGGCAGACCCTTGATGACAGGCACTCTCTATTGCCCTGCACCTTCGCCGAATACGTCTCAGGACACTGTCCGCCATTGTTGTTTTAAAAAACTAAGTGGGCACAGAATTTCCAAAATCATGAGCCCTGACTGGTGGGATGACACTATTTTGAAACGTACAGCCAATAGGATACCGTTACATGTTTTCGTAATCATCCTTATTTGCATTTAATGCAAGTACAGTGTAATGTCACTAGCACTACAAGTGGGCACATTTATGGCCTTACATGTTCACTAGTAAGCGTCAAAATCATCTTACCAGTGAACTAGTGGGCACATTTATGGCCTTAAATGTTCAGTAGTAAGCGTCAAAATTATCTTATTATGGATGGATGGATGGATAGTGAACTAGTGAGCGTTTTGTGGCTTACATGTTCACTAGTAAGCGTCAAAATGACCTTACTAGTAAACTAGTGAGCGTTTTGTGGCTTACATGTTCACTAGTAAGCGTCAAAATGATCTTACTAGTGAACTATTGGGCGTTTTGTGGCTTACATGTTCACTAGTAAGCCTCAAAATGATCTTACTAGTGAACTAGTAGGCGATGTGTGGCTTACATGTCAACTAGTAAGCCTCAAAATGAACTTACTAGTGAACTAGTGGGCACATTTATGGCCTTACATGTTCACTAGTAAGCGTCAAAATGATCTTACTAGTGAACTAGTGGGCGTTTTGTGGCTTACATGTTCACTAGTAAGCGTCAAAATGACCTTACTAGTGAACTAGTGGGCGTTTTGTGGCTTACATGTTCACTAGTAAGCGTCAAAATGATCTTACTAGTGAACGAGTGAGCGTTTTGTGGCTGACATGTTCATAAATAAGCGTCAAAATGATCTTACTAGGGAACTAGTGGGCGTTTTGTGGCTTACATGTTCACTAGTAAGCGTCAAAATTACCTTACTAGTGAACCAGTGAGCGTTTTGGGGCTTACATGTTCACTAGTAAGTGTCAAAATGACCTTACTAGTGAACTAGTGAGCGTTTTGTGGCTTACATGTTCACTAGTAAGCGTCAAAATGATCTTACTAGTGAACTAGTGGGCGTTCTGTGGCTTACATGTTCACTAGAAGCCTCAAAATTATCTTACTAGTGAACTAGCGGGCGTTTTGTGGCTTACATGTCAACTAGTAAGCCTCAAAATGATCTTACTAGTGAACTAGTGGGCACATTTATGGCCTTACATGTTCACTAGTAAGCGTCAAAATGACCTTACTAGTGAACTAGTGGGCAATATGGAATAAATACTCAAAGGGCTTGCCAGGCAAGCCCTTGTGTACACTGGGTACACAAACATTGCACAAACATAAACACTAGACAATACAACATAACATGGAAATGCAGACTACATCCCAAAACACCACCACGAACAACAACACCTCGTAGGACACCAACAGGCAGCAGAGCACAAACAGACCAAAACAACACACTCGCCTCAGCAACACTACCCTCAAACGCAACACGGACAGACAACTCCAACAGAGATACAACAAACACAAGACCACCCCCCCAAACCTGGACCTGCAATAGCTGCAATAGAATCATCACACGCAGACAAACCTCACTCAGATGCAACTCAACACACCCACACTGGATACACAGACATTGCTCCGGCATCACCACCCGCCAATACACAAACACGTGGACATGCAGAACACACACGCAAACAACAAACACCCCAACACCACAACCCCCGAACAACCCACAAAGAACAACACCCACCAACAAAAACAACAAACACACACTGACCAAACTACAAATAAACATCAACGGCATCCAAAACAAGAAAACAGAACTAGAAGAACTCGCCTCACAACAGCACGCAGACATCATCACCATACAAGAAACCAAACTAGAAAAACAACACAACACACCTCGTCTCACCAACTACACCAGCATTAGGAAAGACGGAGAACACAAGGGAGGAGGAGGACTGCTCACATACATTCACAAATCAGTCACATTCACTCCCATGAACATCCCCAACAACATTAACACCAACACTACAGAAATTCAAACCGTAAAGATTCACATAACCAACCACAAAAGAATACACATATGCAACATGTATATACCCCCCAGAGATACCACCCGACCAGACCACGCCACAGAAGACACAGACATCACCAACACCTTCCAATACATAAACTCGCTGAACAACACCATTCTAACCGCAGACATCAACGCTCACTCAACACAATGGCACTCTCCCTACGACGACCACAGAGGCACCCTCATTGCAGACATACTACAGAACTCCCAACAAATCACTCTAAACGCAAACACACCTACCAGAAAACCTACAAACATCAACCAACAACCAACATCACCGGACATCACAACAGCCAGCAACAGCATCACAAACAGAACAACATGGACCACAATACACGCACTCAGTTCAGACCACCTTCCTATCAAAATCACACACAACACGCGTGCTCCTTTCCGCCTACAACAACACCTTCAAACTTACACAAATTACAGGAAAGCAGACTGGGAAGGATACACCTCTGAAATAGAATCAGCACAGGAGAACATAACCATACCTGACAACATCCACACAGCCAACACCATGCTCACAAACCTCATACTTACAGCAGACAAACACCACATACCCCACGGAAAAATAAAAAGCAAATCACTTCTCCTACCACAACACATCAGAACACTCATCAGCCAAAGAAACGACATCAGACAACAAAACCACCAAGACCCACGCATCACAGACCTAAACAAAGAAATAGACACACAAATCCAAAAACACAAACAAGAGCTATGGAAAGAACACTTAACGGATGCATGGAACCACAGACACAAACAATACATACTCTGGAACACAGTAACAAGACTATCTAACAAAGAACAAAAAGCACCAGAAAACACCACAATACAGTTCGGACAACACACGGCAATATCCAACAAACAGAAAGCACGAGCATTCAACAAACAATTCACCAACATAATACAACACAAAACCAACAGAACATACAGACAACTACAACGCAAAATACGAAAACTCAACACCACGCCCATAACCATCACAGAACAACAAGTCAAACAAGCACTACAACGCTCCAAAAGCAACAACTCCACAGGCCCAGACAACATAAACATCAGACATCTGAAACACCTAGGCCCCAAAGCAATAACACTACTCACACACACTTACAACACATCACTCAACACCAACACCATCCCCGCAATATGGAAGACTGCAAAAATAATCCCAATACCAAAACCCAACAAAAACCACGCACTCGGCCCATCCTACAGACCAATAGCACTACTCAGCCCAATAGCCAAAACAATGGAAAAGGTAATACTACCCTTCATTACCAACAACACTCAACTACCCTCTCACCAACACGGCTTCCGAAAACAACACTCCACAACCACAGCACTACACCACATACACAACATCATAGCCACAGGTTTCAATCAACAAAAACCACCACAACGAACAGTTGCCATAGCCCTAGACATGTCCAAAGCCTTTGACACGGTAAACCTACACACACTCACAAACAAACTCAACAACACTAACACCCCAAACATCATCATCAAATACATCTTCAACTACATAAGGGGACGCAGACAATACACTCAATACCGGGGGGAAACATCAGAACACAGAAACACGAAAACGGGGGTACCACAGGGGGGAGTACTTTCACCAACACTATTCAACATATACATGGCAGACTTACCACAACCAACTCCAAATGTACACACAGTTACATATGCAGACGACATCACCATTCTATCCACACATGTCAAACCACAACAGGCACAACAACAAGTACAAAAATATCTCCACGACATATACAACTGGACAAAACAGAACCAACTCACACTCAACGCAGACAAAACCACCACCACTCTGTTCACACCGGATCCGGCAGAATACAGCAACAGGCTCACTTTACAAATAGATAACACCACCCTACCCACAGTCCGCGAACCCAAAATACTGGGATTAACATGGGACCCCAAACTCACCTTCTCAAAACACACACAACACACTCTAACCCGCGCCAAGCAATCAAACAAAATACTTAAAGCCTTAACAACCACTCACTGGGGAAAATCCAAAGAAACTATACTCACCACATACAAAGCAACCACACTCACACGCCTCGAATACGCAAACACTATATGGTCACCAACACTATCGGACACAAACAAGACAAAACTCCAGACCACACAGAACACCGCACTCAGAATAGCAACAGGATGCACACAAGACACAAACATACAACACTTGCATGAGGAAACAAAAACTCTCCCACTGAACATCCATCTAAAACTACACGCATCGCAAATCAGACAAAAAGCCCAACACCCAACCCACCCACTACACCCACTCACTCAACAACCACCACCACCCAGACAAAAGAAACAAACAATCTTCCACAACAACAACTACACACACAACAAAGACACAGCACCACAGGACACCAACAACGACACCATAAAACAGAACATGAAAGACATACACACCCACTTTGTACAAACACACTTGGACACCAGACAACACAACAAAGTAATACATGCACCAGCACCAGAAATAGACCCATCAGAGCAAGACCTACCACACAGAACCAGACAACTCCTAGCACAACTCCGAACCAACAAATCACCAGCCCTCCACTCCTACCTACACAACATTACACCGGACACACACCCAACACCACTCTGTGCGCTATGCGGCACGCAAGTGCACGACACACAACACCTGTTCACCTGCACAAACATACCCACCACACTGACTCCGGAGGACCTCTGGCGAAACCCAAGCGGAGTGGCGGCCCTGCTCGCCCGCTGGGCGGAGGAGGGGGGTCTGGGGATCCGGGAGACGGAGTGAGGGCCCGGTCCCCCAATGTCGGGGCACGGGTGGGGTCGACAACAACAACAACAACAACAACATAAAAAAAGACTTCCCCTTTAAATATTCCTGCTGCATAATATATCTCCTTTCCTTTCGTAAAGGATGGTCAGAACCTTTCCTAAGCATTATTAAAATTTAGACGATCTTTGCTCCAGGTGCTACCGGCTCATCTCACTCGGTTAGGATAGGAAAGGAAAGTTCCTATGCCAAAATGATAATCCAAAAAGGGCCCCTGTTGGTGGATAATCAGGCCATGGGAGGTGTGAGTAAATTGTGAGGGGGTGTTGGCTGGAGCTAGAAATAATTTTGGTGTCTTGTCCCTGCAGTAGGTTCATTGAAAGAGCAACCAGTGTTTTCACCACCATGGTCGGATCTTACTCTGGAGGGTAACCCATACAGGCAGGTGGCTTGGACAAAATATTTCAACACTGTCAAGGCTGTGTTGTCTGTGCTCCAGTTGAAGGTACGTTATTAGCCTGGAATTCCCATCAATGCCGGCATGTGTCACAAACACCCACCTGTAAAACAAACATGAAAAGAATAATGATTAAATACAAGAAAACAATCAAGTTTCATATCTTGTTTGAAATATCATCTCGGTAGAGAAGGTATTGCTGTGCACTTAAGACTACATGGAGGCAATTTGGAGTTTGTGTAACTTGGATATACAAATGATAACATTCAATTTAATCTGTGCTGTCCATACAATATGGCTTTCTAATGCTCCCACGAGTACAAATATAAGATGATCCCTTATTACCGAATGAGACGCATATGCCCATCTATGTGCCATAAACTATTGGGGAATGGCACATAGTATGTTCTTCTAGCCACAGTCTGGCTCCATCTCTGGGCTGCAGCAGCTGGCTCAATACGGTTGAGGATTTCTCGAACTCTTTTTCTTTGTACTACAATACCATCAGCACGCAGGTATGCCCTCATCATCTGCAACAGGTTCATAAAACAACACAATAAAGAAAGTACACTTTCACAATGAATATAATGATATATACATGAAGGGACAAGAGTATGTAGCAGAACACTTGCTTCCGAGCCTGATCTGGGAAATTGGCTGTGCAATCTTCTGACATGCTCTTCCAGGTCAACATCATGAATGGGAGTAAATCTATTTCTGGCTGAAATCTGAAAAAACTTCATTTTTTTATGCAGGTATGAAGAGGAACAACACAACATCTCAGTGATGGCTCTCACTGTAAAGCCCTGAGTGGGGAGCAGTTCAATTTGATCACTTGTAATGTCAAGTGCTGGTCTTCCTCGTCTACCTAAAGTATGGAAATAAAAGGATTAAGGAATTCAAGCAAACGAATCACTACGTGTTTTTTATATACTGTATACAGTACAGGCATATAGACACAGATGTACATAAAAGTATATGCAGCTTCAAAACCACGAGCAGCTATTTTCTCTAACCATTTTACTCAAGAAAAAAATAATTCAAACTTATAATTGAATAACTAAAAGATCACTAGTTATTGCTTAAAAGTGTACAGCCATCGCGTTACTTAATAGTCTACTGATTTGCAGGAAAACCACTGGTATAAAACGACGTTTGACAGGGTGATAGAAGGTAAGTCACAGCAAGTCGTCAGTAAAACCCGTGTGTAGTTCGAATAAAAATACATACGAAAAACCAATGACAAAAAATGGTAGCCATTTTACCTGTGTGCAAACGATGTGCCACATGGGAACAAACACGTCCACCATTAAGCCTCAAAATGATCTTACTAGTGAACTAGTGGGCACATTTATGGCCTTACATGTTCACTAGTAAGCGTCAAAATGACCTTACTAGTGAACTAGTGGGCAATATGGAATAAATACTCAAAGGGCTTGCCAGGCAAGCCCTTGTGTACACTGGGTACACAAACATTGCACAAACATAAACACTAGACAATACAACATAACATGGAAATGCAGACTACATCCCAAAACACCACCACGAACAACAACACCTCGTAGGACACCAACAGGCAGCAGAGCACAAACAGACCAAAACAACACACTCGCCTCAGCAACACTACCCTCAAACGCAACACGGACAGACAACTCCAACAGAGATACAACAAACACAAGACCACCCCCCCAAACCTGGACCTGCAATAGCTGCAATAGAATCATCACACGCAGACAAACCTCACTCAGATGCAACTCAACACACCCACACTGGATACACAGACATTGCTCCGGCATCACCACCCGCCAATACACAAACACGTGGACATGCAGAACACACACGCAAACAACAAACACCCCAACACCACAACCCCCGAACAACCCACAAAGAACAACACCCACCAACAAAAACAACAAACACACACTGACCATACTACAAATAAACATCAACGGCATCCAAAACAAGAAAACAGAACTAGAAGAACTCGCCTCACAACAGCACGCAGACATCATCACCATACAAGAAACCAAACTAGAAAAACAACACAACACACCTCGTCTCACCAACTACACCAGCATTAGGAAAGACGGAGAACACAAGGGAGGAGGAGGACTGCTCACATACATTCACAAATCAGTCACATTCACTCCCATGAACATCCCCAACAACATTAACACCAACACTACAGAAATTCAAACCGTAAAGATTCACATAACCAACCACAAAAGAATACACATATGCAACATGTATATACCCCCCAGAGATACCACCCGACCAGACCACGCCACAGAAGACACAGACATCACCAACACCTTCCAATACATAAACTCGCTGAACAACGCCATTCTAACCGCAGACATCAACGCTCACTCAACACAATGGCACTCTCCCTACGACGACCACAGAGGCACCCTCATTGCAGACATACTACAGAACTCCCAACAAATCACTCTAAACGCAAACACACCTACCAGAAAACCTACAAACATCAACCAACAACCAACATCACCGGACATCACAACAGCCAGCAACAGCATCACAAACAGAACAACATGGACCACAATACACGCACTCAGTTCAGACCACCTTCCTATCAAAATCACACACAACACGCGTGCTCCTTTCCGCCTACAACAACACCTTCAAACTTACACAAATTACAGGAAAGCAGACTGGGAAGGATACACCTCTGAAATAGAATCAGCACAGGAGAACATAACCATACCTGACAACATCCACACAGCCAACACCATGCTCACAAACCTCATACTTACAGCAGACAAACACCACATACCCCACGGAAAAATAAAAAGCAAATCACTTCTCCTACCACAACACATCAGAACACTCATCAGCCAAAGAAACGACATCAGACAACAAAACCACCAAGACCCACGCATCACAGACCTAAACAAAGAAATAGACACACAAATCCAAAAACACAAACAAGAGCTATGGAAAGAACACTTAACGGATGCATGGAACCACAGACACAAACAATACATACTCTGGAACACAGTAACAAGACTATCTAACAAAGAACAAAAAGCACCAGAAAACACCACAATACAGTTCGGACAACACACGGCAATATCCAACAAACAGAAAGCACGAGCATTCAACAAACAATTCACCAACATAATACAACACAAAACCAACAGAACATACAGACAACTACAACGCAAAATACGAAAACTCAACACCACGCCCATAACCATCACAGAACAACAAGTCAAACAAGCACTACAACGCTCCAAAAGCAACAACTCCACAGGCCCAGACAACATAAACATCAGACATCTGAAACACCTAGGCCCCAAAGCAATAACACTACTCACACACACTTACAACACATCACTCAACACCAACACCATCCCCGCAATATGGAAGACTGCAAAAATAATCCCAATACCAAAACCCAACAAAAACCACGCACTCGGCCCATCCTACAGACCAATAGCACTACTCAGCCCAATAGCCAAAACAATGGAAAAGGTAATACTACCCTTCATTACCAACAACACTCAACTACCCTCTCACCAACACGGCTTCCGAAAACAACACTCCACAACCACAGCACTACACCACATACACAACATCATAGCCACAGGTTTCAATCAACAAAAACCACCACAACGAACAGTTGCCATAGCCCTAGACATGTCCAAAGCCTTTGACACGGTAAACCTACACACACTCACAAACAAACTCAACAACACTAACACCCCAAACATCATCATCAAATACATCTTCAACTACATAAGGGGACGCAGACAATACACTCAATACCGGGGGGAAACATCAGAACACAGAAACACGAAAACGGGGGTACCACAGGGGGGAGTACTTTCACCAACACTATTCAACATATACATGGCAGACTTACCACAACCAACTCCAAATGTACACACAGTTACATATGCAGACGACATCACCATTCTATCCACACATGTCAAACCACAACAGGCACAACAACAAGTACAAAAATATCTCCACGACATATACAACTGGACAAAACAGAACCAACTCACACTCAACGCAGACAAAACCACCACCACTCTGTTCACACCGGATCCGGCAGAATACAGCAACAGGCTCACTTTACAAATAGATAACACCACCCTACCCACAGTCCGCGAACCCAAAATACTGGGATTAACATGGGACCCCAAACTCACCTTCTCAAAACACACACAACACACTCTAACCCGCGCCAAGCAATCAAACAAAATACTTAAAGCCTTAACAACCACTCACTGGGGAAAATCCAAAGAAACTATACTCACCACATACAAAGCAACCACACTCACACGCCTCGAATACGCAAACACTATATGGTCACCAACACTATCGGACACAAACAAGACAAAACTCCAGACCACACAGAACACCGCACTCAGAATAGCAACAGGATGCACACAAGACACAAACATACAACACTTGCATGAGGAAACAAAAACTCTCCCACTGAACATCCATCTAAAACTACACGCATCGCAAATCAGACAAAAAGCCCAACACCCAACCCACCCACTACACCCACTCACTCAACAACCACCACCACCCAGACAAAAGAAACAAACAATCTTCCACAACAACAACTACACACACAACAAAGACACAGCACCACAGGACACCAACAACGACACCATAAAACAGAACATGAAAGACATACACACCCACTTTGTACAAACACACTTGGACACCAGACAACACAACAAAGTAATACATGCACCAGCACCAGAAATAGACCCATCAGAGCAAGACCTACCACACAGAACCAGACAACTCCTAGCACAACTCCGAACCAACAAATCACCAGCCCTCCACTCCTACCTACACAACATTACACCGGACACACACCCAACACCACTCTGTGCGCTATGCGGCACGCAAGTGCACGACACACAACACCTGTTCACCTGCACAAACATACCCACCACACTGACTCCGGAGGACCTCTGGCGAAACCCAAGCGGAGTGGCGGCCCTGCTCGCCCGCTGGGCGGAGGAGGGGGGTCTGGGGATCCGGGAGACGGAGTGAGGGCCCGGTCCCCCAATGTCGGGGCACGGGTGGGGTCGACAACAACAACAACAACAACATAAAAAAGACTTCCCCTTTAAATATTCCTGCTGCATAATATATCTCCTTTCCTTTCGTAAAGGATGGTCAGAACCTTTCCTAAGCATTATTAAAATTTAGACGATCTTTGCTCCAGGTGCTACCGGCTCATCTCACTCGGTTAGGATAGGAAAGGAAAGTTCCTATGCCAAAATGATAATCCAAAAAGGGCCCCTGTTGGTGGATAATCAGGCCATGGGAGGTGTGAGTAAATTGTGAGGGGGTGTTGGCTGGAGCTAGAAATAATTTTGGTGTCTTGTCCCTGCAGTAGGTTCATTGAAAGAGCAACCAGTGTTTTCACCACCATGGTCGGATCTTACTCTGGAGGGTAACCCATACAGGCAGGTGGCTTGGACAAAATATTTCAACACTGTCAAGGCTGTGTTGTCTGTGCTCCAGTTGAAGGTACGTTATTAGCCTGGAATTCCCATCAATGCCGGCATGTGTCACAAACACCCACCTGTAAAACAAACATGAAAAGAATAATGATTAAATACAAGAAAACAATCAAGTTTCATATCTTGTTTGAAATATCATCTCGGTAGAGAAGGTATTGCTGTGCACTTAAGACTACATGGAGGCAATTTGGAGTTTGTGTAACTTGGATATACAAATGATAACATTCAATTTAATCTGTGCTGTCCATACAATATGGCTTTCTAATGCTCCCACGAGTACAAATATAAGATGATCCCTTATTACCGAATGAGACGCATATGCCCATCTATGTGCCATAAACTATTGGGGAATGGCACATAGTATGTTCTTCTAGCCACAGTCTGGCTCCATCTCTGGGCTGCAGCAGCTGGCTCAATACGGTTGAGGATTTCTCGAACTCTTTTTCTTTGTACTACAATACCATCAGCACGCAGGTATGCCCTCATCATCTGCAACAGGTTCATAAAACAACACAATAAAGAAAGTACACTTTCACAATGAATATAATGATATATACATGAAGGGACAAGAGTATGTAGCAGAACACTTGCTTCCGAGCCTGATCTGGGAAATTGGCTGTGCAATCTTCTGACATGCTCTTCCAGGTCAACATCATGAATGGGAGTAAATCTATTTCTGGCTGAAATCTGAAAAAACTTCATTTTTTTATGCAGGTATGAAGAGGAACAACACAACATCTCAGTGATGGCTCTCACTGTAAAGCCCTGAGTGGGGAGCAGTTCAATTTGATCACTTGTAATGTCAAGTGCTGGTCTTCCTCGTCTACCTAAAGTATGGAAATAAAAGGATTAAGGAATTCAAGCAAACGAATCACTACGTGTTTTTTATATACTGTATACAGTACAGGCATATAGACACAGATGTACATAAAAGTATATGCAGCTTCAAAACCACGAGCAGCTATTTTCTCTAACCATTTTACTCAAGAAAAAAATAATTCAAACTTATAATTGAATAACTAAAAGATCACTAGTTATTGCTTAAAAGTGTACAGCCATCGCGTTACTTAATAGTCTACTGATTTGCAGGAAAACCACTGGTATAAAACGACGTTTGACAGGGTGATAGAAGGTAAGTCACAGCAAGTCGTCAGTAAAACCCGTGTGTAGTTCGAATAAAAATACATACGAAAAACCAATGACAAAAAATGGTAGCCATTTTACCTGTGTGCAAACGATGTGCCACATGGGAACAAACACGTCCACCATTAGGAGTGGGTCCCGCAATGATGACAGATCGGAGATCTATTGGACTTTGAATCAAACTTTGAATAGTATCAGCGCTAAACTGGTCACTAACTCTTCTTAAATTAGCAATTGAAATGTTTATCGCGCGTGCTTCACTTTCACCGGCAGACCCTTGATGACAGGCACTCTCTATTGCCCTGCACCTTCGCCGAATACGTCTCAGGACACTGTCCGCCATTGTTGTTTTAAAAAACTAAGTGGGCACAGAATTTCCAAAATCATGAGCCCTGACTGGTGGGATGACACTATTTTGAAACGTACAGCCAATAGGATACCGTTACATGTTTTCGTAATCATCCTTATTTGCATTTAATGCAAGTACAGTGTAATGTCACTAGCACTACAAGTGGGCACATTTATGGCCTTACATGTTCACTAGTAAGCGTCAAAATCATCTTACCAGTGAACTAGTGGGCACATTTATGGCCTTAAATGTTCAGTAGTAAGCGTCAAAATTATCTTATTATGGATGGATGGATGGATAGTGAACTAGTGAGCGTTTTGTGGCTTACATGTTCACTAGTAAGCGTCAAAATGACCTTACTAGTAAACTAGTGAGCGTTTTGTGGCTTACATGTTCACTAGTAAGCGTCAAAATGATCTTACTAGTGAACTATTGGGCGTTTTGTGGCTTACATGTTCACTAGTAAGCCTCAAAATGATCTTACTAGTGAACTAGTAGGCGATGTGTGGCTTACATGTCAACTAGTAAGCCTCAAAATGAACTTACTAGTGAACTAGTGGGCACATTTATGGCCTTACATGTTCACTAGTAAGCGTCAAAATGATCTTACTAGTGAACTAGTGGGCGTTTTGTGGCTTACATGTTCACTAGTAAGCGTCAAAATGACCTTACTAGTGAACTAGTGGGCGTTTTGTGGCTTACATGTTCACTAGTAAGCGTCAAAATGATCTTACTAGTGAACGAGTGAGCGTTTTGTGGCTGACATGTTCATAAATAAGCGTCAAAATGATCTTACTAGGGAACTAGTGGGCGTTTTGTGGCTTACATGTTCACTAGTAAGCGTCAAAATTACCTTACTAGTGAACCAGTGAGCGTTTTGGGGCTTACATGTTCACTAGTAAGTGTCAAAATGACCTTACTAGTGAACTAGTGAGCGTTTTGTGGCTTACATGTTCACTAGTAAGCGTCAAAATGATCTTACTAGTGAACTAGTGGGCGTTCTGTGGCTTACATGTTCACTAGAAGCCTCAAAATTATCTTACTAGTGAACTAGCGGGCGTTTTGTGGCTTACATGTCAACTAGTAAGCCTCAAAATGATCTTACTAGTGAACTAGTGGGCACATTTATGGCCTTACATGTTCACTAGTAAGCGTCAAAATGACCTTACTAGTGAACTAGTGGGCAATATGGAATAAATACTCAAAGGGCTTGCCAGGCAAGCCCTTGTGTACACTGGGTACACAAACATTGCACAAACATAAACACTAGACAATACAACATAACATGGAAATGCAGACTACATCCCAAAACACCACCACGAACAACAACACCTCGTAGGACACCAACAGGCAGCAGAGCACAAACAGACCAAAACAACACACTCGCCTCAGCAACACTACCCTCAAACGCAACACGGACAGACAACTCCAACAGAGATACAACAAACACAAGACCACCCCCCCAAACCTGGACCTGCAATAGCTGCAATAGAATCATCACACGCAGACAAACCTCACTCAGATGCAACTCAACACACCCACACTGGATACACAGACATTGCTCCGGCATCACCACCCGCCAATACACAAACACGTGGACATGCAGAACACACACGCAAACAACAAACACCCCAACACCACAACCCCCGAACAACCCACAAAGAACAACACCCACCAACAAAAACAACAAACACACACTGACCAAACTACAAATAAACATCAACGGCATCCAAAACAAGAAAACAGAACTAGAAGAACTCGCCTCACAACAGCACGCAGACATCATCACCATACAAGAAACCAAACTAGAAAAACAACACAACACACCTCGTCTCACCAACTACACCAGCATTAGGAAAGACGGAGAACACAAGGGAGGAGGAGGACTGCTCACATACATTCACAAATCAGTCACATTCACTCCCATGAACATCCCCAACAACATTAACACCAACACTACAGAAATTCAAACCGTAAAGATTCACATAACCAACCACAAAAGAATACACATATGCAACATGTATATACCCCCCAGAGATACCACCCGACCAGACCACGCCACAGAAGACACAGACATCACCAACACCTTCCAATACATAAACTCGCTGAACAACACCATTCTAACCGCAGACATCAACGCTCACTCAACACAATGGCACTCTCCCTACGACGACCACAGAGGCACCCTCATTGCAGACATACTACAGAACTCCCAACAAATCACTCTAAACGCAAACACACCTACCAGAAAACCTACAAACATCAACCAACAACCAACATCACCGGACATCACAACAGCCAGCAACAGCATCACAAACAGAACAACATGGACCACAATACACGCACTCAGTTCAGACCACCTTCCTATCAAAATCACACACAACACGCGTGCTCCTTTCCGCCTACAACAACACCTTCAAACTTACACAAATTACAGGAAAGCAGACTGGGAAGGATACACCTCTGAAATAGAATCAGCACAGGAGAACATAACCATACCTGACAACATCCACACAGCCAACACCATGCTCACAAACCTCATACTTACAGCAGACAAACACCACATACCCCACGGAAAAATAAAAAGCAAATCACTTCTCCTACCACAACACATCAGAACACTCATCAGCCAAAGAAACGACATCAGACAACAAAACCACCAAGACCCACGCATCACAGACCTAAACAAAGAAATAGACACACAAATCCAAAAACACAAACAAGAGCTATGGAAAGAACACTTAACGGATGCATGGAACCACAGACACAAACAATACATACTCTGGAACACAGTAACAAGACTATCTAACAAAGAACAAAAAGCACCAGAAAACACCACAATACAGTTCGGACAACACACGGCAATATCCAACAAACAGAAAGCACGAGCATTCAACAAACAATTCACCAACATAATACAACACAAAACCAACAGAACATACAGACAACTACAACGCAAAATACGAAAACTCAACACCACGCCCATAACCATCACAGAACAACAAGTCAAACAAGCACTACAACGCTCCAAAAGCAACAACTCCACAGGCCCAGACAACATAAACATCAGACATCTGAAACACCTAGGCCCCAAAGCAATAACACTACTCACACACACTTACAACACATCACTCAACACCAACACCATCCCCGCAATATGGAAGACTGCAAAAATAATCCCAATACCAAAACCCAACAAAAACCACGCACTCGGCCCATCCTACAGACCAATAGCACTACTCAGCCCAATAGCCAAAACAATGGAAAAGGTAATACTACCCTTCATTACCAACAACACTCAACTACCCTCTCACCAACACGGCTTCCGAAAACAACACTCCACAACCACAGCACTACACCACATACACAACATCATAGCCACAGGTTTCAATCAACAAAAACCACCACAACGAACAGTTGCCATAGCCCTAGACATGTCCAAAGCCTTTGACACGGTAAACCTACACACACTCACAAACAAACTCAACAACACTAACACCCCAAACATCATCATCAAATACATCTTCAACTACATAAGGGGACGCAGACAATACACTCAATACCGGGGGGAAACATCAGAACACAGAAACACGAAAACGGGGGTACCACAGGGGGGAGTACTTTCACCAACACTATTCAACATATACATGGCAGACTTACCACAACCAACTCCAAATGTACACACAGTTACATATGCAGACGACATCACCATTCTATCCACACATGTCAAACCACAACAGGCACAACAACAAGTACAAAAATATCTCCACGACATATACAACTGGACAAAACAGAACCAACTCACACTCAACGCAGACAAAACCACCACCACTCTGTTCACACCGGATCCGGCAGAATACAGCAACAGGCTCACTTTACAAATAGATAACACCACCCTACCCACAGTCCGCGAACCCAAAATACTGGGATTAACATGGGACCCCAAACTCACCTTCTCAAAACACACACAACACACTCTAACCCGCGCCAAGCAATCAAACAAAATACTTAAAGCCTTAACAACCACTCACTGGGGAAAATCCAAAGAAACTATACTCACCACATACAAAGCAACCACACTCACACGCCTCGAATACGCAAACACTATATGGTCACCAACACTATCGGACACAAACAAGACAAAACTCCAGACCACACAGAACACCGCACTCAGAATAGCAACAGGATGCACACAAGACACAAACATACAACACTTGCATGAGGAAACAAAAACTCTCCCACTGAACATCCATCTAAAACTACACGCATCGCAAATCAGACAAAAAGCCCAACACCCAACCCACCCACTACACCCACTCACTCAACAACCACCACCACCCAGACAAAAGAAACAAACAATCTTCCACAACAACAACTACACACACAACAAAGACACAGCACCACAGGACACCAACAACGACACCATAAAACAGAACATGAAAGACATACACACCCACTTTGTACAAACACACTTGGACACCAGACAACACAACAAAGTAATACATGCACCAGCACCAGAAATAGACCCATCAGAGCAAGACCTACCACACAGAACCAGACAACTCCTAGCACAACTCCGAACCAACAAATCACCAGCCCTCCACTCCTACCTACACAACATTACACCGGACACACACCCAACACCACTCTGTGCGCTATGCGGCACGCAAGTGCACGACACACAACACCTGTTCACCTGCACAAACATACCCACCACACTGACTCCGGAGGACCTCTGGCGAAACCCAAGCGGAGTGGCGGCCCTGCTCGCCCGCTGGGCGGAGGAGGGGGGTCTGGGGATCCGGGAGACGGAGTGAGGGCCCGGTCCCCCAATGTCGGGGCACGGGTGGGGTCGACAACAACAACAACAACAACATAAAAAAAGACTTCCCCTTTAAATATTCCTGCTGCATAATATATCTCCTTTCCTTTCGTAAAGGATGGTCAGAACCTTTCCTAAGCATTATTAAAATTTAGACGATCTTTGCTCCAGGTGCTACCGGCTCATCTCACTCGGTTAGGATAGGAAAGGAAAGTTCCTATGCCAAAATGATAATCCAAAAAGGGCCCCTGTTGGTGGATAATCAGGCCATGGGAGGTGTGAGTAAATTGTGAGGGGGTGTTGGCTGGAGCTAGAAATAATTTTGGTGTCTTGTCCCTGCAGTAGGTTCATTAAAAGAGCAACCAGTGTTTTCACCACCATGGTCGGATCTTACTCTGGAGGGTAACCCATACAGGCAGGTGGCTTGGACAAAATATTTCAACACTGTCAAAGCTGTGTTGTCTGTGCTCCAGTTGAAGGTACGTTATTAGCCTGGAATTCCCATCAATGCCGGCATGTGTCACAAACACCCACCTGTAAAACAAACATGAAAAGAATAATGATTAAATACAAGAAAACAATCAAGTTTCATATCTTGTTTGAAATATCATCTCGGTAGAGAAGGTATTGCTGTGCACTTAAGACTACACGGAGGCAATTTGGAGTTTGTGTAACTTGGATATACAAATGATAAAATTCAATTTAATCTGTGCTGTCCATACAATATGGCTTTCTAATGCTCCCACGAGTACAAATATAAGATGATCCCTTATTACCGAATGAGACGCATATGCCCATCTATGTGCCATAAACTATTGGGGAATGGCACATAGTATGTTCTTCTAGCCACAGTCTGGCTCCATCTCTGGGCTGCAGCAGCTGGCTCAATACGGTTGAGGATTTCTCGAACTCTTTTTCTTTGTACTACAATACCATCAGCACGCAGGTATGCCCTCATCATCTGCAACAGGTTCATAAAACAACACAATAAAGAAAGTACACTTTCACAATGAATATAATGATATATACATGAAGGGACAAGAGTATGTAGCAGAACACTTGCTTCCGAGCCTGATCTGGGAAATTGGCTGTGCAATCTTCTGACATGCTCTTCCAGGTCAACATCATGAATGGGAGTAAATCTATTTCTGGCTGAAATCTGAAAAAACTTCATTTTTTTATGCAGGTATGAAGAGGAACAACACAACATCTCAGTGATGGCTCTCACTGTAAAGCCCTGAGTGGGGAGCAGTTCAATTTGATCACTTGTAATGTCAAGTGCTGGTCTTCCTCGTCTACCTAAAGTATGGAAATAAAAGGATTAAGGAATTCAAGCAAACGAATCACTACGTGTTTTTTATATACTGTATACAGTACAGGCATATAGACACAGATGTACATAAAAGTATATGCAGCTTCAAAACCACGAGCAGCTATTTTCTCTAACCATTTTACTCAAGAAAAAAATAATTCAAACTTATAATTGAATAACTAAAAGATCACTAGTTATTGCTTAAAAGTGTACAGCCATCGCGTTACTTAATAGTCTACTGATTTGCAGGAAAACCACTGGTATAAAACGACGTTTGACAGGGTGATAGAAGGTAAGTCACAGCAAGTCGTCAGTAAAACCCGTGTGTAGTTCGAATAAAAATACATACGAAAAACCAATGACAAAAAATGGTAGCCATTTTACCTGTGTGCAAACGATGTGCCACATGGGAACAAACACGTCCACCATTAGGAGTGGGTCCCGCAATGATGACAGATCGGAGATCTATTGGACTTTGAATCAAACTTTGAATAGTATCAGCGCTAAACTGGTCACTAACTCTTCTTAAATTAGCAATTGAAATGTTTATCGCGCGTGCTTCACTTTCACCGGCAGACCCTTGATGACAGGCACTCTCTATTGCCCTGCACCTTCGCCGAATACGTCTCAGGACACTGTCCGCCATTGTTGTTTTAAAAAACTAAGTGGGCACAGAATTTCCAAAATCATGAGCCCTGACTGGTGGGATGACACTATTTTGAAACGTACAGCCAATAGGATACCGTTACATGTTTTCGTAATCATCCTTATTTGCATTTAATGCAAGTACAGTGTAATGTCACTAGCACTACAAGTGGGCACATTTATGGCCTTACATGTTCACTAGTAAGCGTCAAAATCATCTTACCAGTGAACTAGTGGGCACATTTATGGCCTTAAATGTTCAGTAGTAAGCGTCAAAATTATCTTATTATGGATGGATGGATGGATAGTGAACTAGTGAGCGTTTTGTGGCTTACATGTTCACTAGTAAGCGTCAAAATGACCTTACTAGTAAACTAGTGAGCGTTTTGTGGCTTACATGTTCACTAGTAAGCGTCAAAATGATCTTACTAGTGAACTATTGGGCGTTTTGTGGCTTACATGTTCACTAGTAAGCCTCAAAATGATCTTACTAGTGAACTAGTAGGCGATGTGTGGCTTCCATGTCAACTAGTAAGCCTCAAAATGAACTTACTAGTGAACTAGTGGGCACATTTATGGCCTTACATGTTCACTAGTAAGCGTCAAAATGATCTTACTAGTGAACTAGTGGGCGTTTTGTGGCTTACATGTTCACTAGTAAGCGTCAAAATGACCTTACTAGTGAACTAGTGGGCGTTTTGTGGCTTACATGTTCACTAGTAAGCGTCAAAATGATCTTACTAGTGAACGAGTGAGCGTTTTGTGGCTGACATGTTCATAAATAAGCGTCAAAATGATCTTACTAGGGAACTAGTGGGCGTTTTGTGGCTTACATGTTCACTAGTAAGCGTCAAAATTACCTTACTAGTGAACCAGTGAGCGTTTTGGGGCTTACATGTTCACTAGTAAGTGTCAAAATGACCTTACTAGTGAACTAGTGAGCGTTTTGTGGCTTACATGTTCACTAGTAAGCGTCAAAATGATCTTACTAGTGAACTAGTGGGCGTTCTGTGGCTTACATGTTCACTAGAAGCCTCAAAATTATCTTACTAGTGAACTAGCGGGCGTTTTGTGGCTTACATGTCAACTAGTAAGCCTCAAAATGATCTTACTAGTGAACTAGTGGGCACATTTATGGCCTTACATGTTCACTAGTAAGCGTCAAAATGACCTTACTAGTGAACTAGTGGGCAATATGGAATAAATACTCAAAGGGCTTGCCAGGCAAGCCCTTGTGTACACTGGGTAAACACAAACATTGCACAAACATAAACACTAGACAATACAACATAACATGGAAATGCAGACTACATCCCAAAACACCACCACGAACAACAACACCTCGTAGGACACCAACAGGCAGCAGAGCACAAACAGACCAAAACAACACACTCGCCTCAGCAACACTACCCTCAAACGCAACACGGACAGACAACTCCAACAGAGATACAACAAACACAAGACCACCCCCCCAAACCTGGACCTGCAATAGCTGCAATAGAATCATCACACGCAGACAAACCTCACTCAGATGCAACTCAACACACCCACACTGGATACACAGACATTGCTCCGGCATCACCACCCGCCAATTCACAAACACGTGGACATGCAGAACACACACGCAAACAACAAACACCCCAACACCACAACCCCCGAACAACCCACAAAGAACAACACCCACCAACAAAAACAACAAACACACACTGACCATACTACAAATAAACATCAACGGCATCCAAAACAAGAAAACAGAACTAGAAGAACTCGCCTCACAACAGCACGCAGACATCATCACCATACAAGAAACCAAACTAGAAAAACAACACAACACACCTCGTCTCACCAACTACACCAGCATTAGGAAAGACGGAGAACACAAGGGAGGAGGAGGACTGCTCACATACATTCACAAATCAGTCACATTCACTCCCATGAACATCCCCAACAACATTAACACCAACACTACAGAAATTCAAACCGTAAAGATTCACATAACCAACCACAAAAGAATACACATATGCAACATGTATATACCCCCCAGAGATACCACCCGACCAGACCACGCCACAGAAGACACAGACATCACCAACACCTTCCAATACATAAACTCGCTGAACAACACCATTCTAACCGCAGACATCAACGCTCACTCAACACAATGGCACTCTCCCTACGACGACCACAGAGGCACCCTCATTGCAGACATACTACAGAACTCCCAACAAATCACTCTAAACGCAAACACACCTACCAGAAAACCTACAAACATCAACCAACAACCAACATCACCGGACATCACAACAGCCAGCAACAGCATCACAAACAGAACAACATGGACCACAATACACGCACTCAGTTCAGACCACCTTCCTATCAAAATCACACACAACACGCGTGCTCCTTTCCGCCTACAACAACACCTTCAAACTTACACAAATTACAGGAAAGCAGACTGGGAAGGATACACCTCTGAAATAGAATCAGCACAGGAGAACATAACCATACCTGACAACATCCACACAGCCAACACCATGCTCACAAACCTCATACTTACAGCAGACAAACACCACATACCCCACGGAAAAATAAAAAGCAAATCACTTCTCCTACCACAACACATCAGAACACTCATCAGCCAAAGAAACGACATCAGACAACAAAACCACCAAGACCCACGCATCACAGACCTAAACAAAGAAATAGACACACAAATCCAAAAACACAAACAAGAGCTATGGAAAGAACACTTAACGGATGCATGGAACCACAGACACAAACAATACATACTCTGGAACACAGTAACAAGACTATCTAACAAAGAACAAAAAGCACCAGAAAACACCACAATACAGTTCGGACAACACACGGCAATATCCAACAAACAGAAAGCACGAGCATTCAACAAACAATTCACCAACATAATACAACACAAAACCAACAGAACATACAGACAACTACAACGCAAAATACGAAAACTCAACACCACGCCCATAACCATCACAGAACAACAAGTCAAACAAGCACTACAACGCTCCAAAAGCAACAACTCCACAGGCCCAGACAACATAAACATCAGACATCTGAAACACCTAGGCCCCAAAGCAATAACACTACTCACACACACTTACAACACATCACTCAACACCAACACCATCCCCGCAATATGGAAGACTGCAAAAATAATCCCAATACCAAAACCCAACAAAAACCACGCACTCGGCCCATCCTACAGACAAATAGCACTACTCAGCCCAATAGCCAAAACAATGGAAAAGGTAATACTACCCTTCATTACCAACAACACTCAACTACCCTCTCACCAACACGGCTTCCGAAAACAACACTCCACAACCACAGCACTACACCACATACACAACATCATAGCCACAGGTTTCAATCAACAAAAACCACCACAACGAACAGTTGCCATAGCCCTAGACATGTCCAAAGCCTTTGACACGGTAAACCTACACACACTCACAAACAAACTCAACAACACTAACACCCCAAACATCATCATCAAATACATCTTCAACTACATAAGGGGACGCAGACAATACACTCAATACCGGGGGGAAACATCAGAACACAGAAACACGAAAACGGGGGTACCACAGGGGGGAGTACTTTCACCAACACTATTCAACATATACATGGCAGACTTACCACAACCAACTCCAAATGTACACACAGTTACATATGCAGACGACATCACCATTCTATCCACACATGTCAAACCACAACAGGCACAACAACAAGTACAAAAATATCTCCACGACATATACAACTGGACAAAACAGAACCAACTCACACTCAACGCAGACAAAACCACCACCACTCTGTTCACACCGGATCCGGCAGAATACAGCAACAGGCTCACTTTACAAATAGATAACACCACCCTACCCACAGTCCGCGAACCCAAAATACTGGGATTAACATGGGACCCCAAACTCACCTTCTCAAAACACACACAACACACTCTAACCCGCGCCAAGCAATCAAACAAAATACTTAAAGCCTTAACAACCACTCACTGGGGAAAATCCAAAGAAACTATACTCACCACATACAAAGCAACCACACTCACACGCCTCGAATACGCAAACACTATATGGTCACCAACACTATCGGACACAAACAAGACAAAACTCCAGACCACACAGAACACCGCACTCAGAATAGCAACAGGATGCACACAAGACACAAACATACAACACTTGCATGAGGAAACAAAAACTCTCCCACTGAACATCCATCTAAAACTACACGCATCGCAAATCAGACAAAAAGCCCAACACCCAACCCACCCACTACACCCACTCACTCAACAACCACCACCACCCAGACAAAAGAAACAAACAATCTTCCACAACAACAACTACACACACAACAAAGACACAGCACCACAGGACACCAACAACGACACCATAAAACAGAACATGAAAGACATACACACCCACTTTGTACAAACACACTTGGACACCAGACAACACAACAAAGTAATACATGCACCAGCACCAGAAATAGACCCATCAGAGCAAGACCTACCACACAGAACCAGACAACTCCTAGCACAACTCCGAACCAACAAATCACCAGCCCTCCACTCCTACCTACACAACATTACACCGGACACACACCCAACACCACTCTGTGCGCTATGCGGCACGCAAGTGCACGACACACAACACCTGTTCACCTGCACAAACATACCCACCACACTGACTCCGGAGGACCTCTGGCGAAACCCAAGCGGAGTGGCGGCCCTGCTCGCCCGCTGGGCGGAGGAGGGGGGTCTGGGGATCCAGGAGACGGAGTGAGGGCCCGGTCCCCCAATGTCGGGGCACGGGTGGGGTCGACAACAACAACAACAACAACATAAAAAAAGACTTCCCCTTTAAATATTCCTGCTGCATAATATATCTCCTTTCCTTTCGTAAAGGATGGTCAGAACCTTTCCTAAGCATTATTAAAATTTAGACGATCTTTGCTCCAGGTGCTACCGGCTCATCTCACTCGGTTAGGATAGGAAAGGAAAGTTCCTATGCCAAAATGATAATCCAAAAAGGGCCCCTGTTGGTGGATAATCAGGCCATGGGAGGTGTGAGTAAATTGTGAGGGGGTGTTGGCTGGAGCTAGAAATAATTTTGGTGTCTTGTCCCTGCAGTAGGTTCATTAAAAGAGCAACCAGTGTTTTCACCACCATGGTCGGATCTTACTCTGGAGGGTAACCCATACAGGCAGGTGGCTTGGACAAAATATTTCAACACTGTCAAAGCTGTGTTGTCTGTGCTCCAGTTGAAGGTACGTTATTAGCCTGGAATTCCCATCAATGCCGGCATGTGTCACAAACACCCACCTGTAAAACAAACATGAAAAGAATAATGATTAAATACAAGAAAACAATCAAGTTTCATATCTTGTTTGAAATATCATCTCGGTAGAGAAGGTATTGCTGTGCACTTAAGACTACATGGAGGCAATTTGGAGTTTGTGTAACTTGGATATACAAATGATAAAATTCAATTTAATCTGTGCTGTCCATACAATATGGCTTTCTAATGCTCCCACGAGTACAAATATAAGATGATCCCTTATTACCGAATGAGACGCATATGCCCATCTATGTGCCATAAACTATTGGGGAATGGCACATAGTATGTTCTTCTAGCCACAGTCTGGCTCCATCTCTGGGCTGCAGCAGCTGGCTCAATACGGTTGAGGATTTCTCGAACTCTTTTTCTTTGTACTACAATACCATCAGCACGCAGGTATGCCCTCATCATCTGCAACAGGTTCATAAAACAACACAATAAAGAAAGTACACTTTCACAATGAATATAATGATATATACATGAAGGGACAAGAGTATGTAGCAGAACACTTGCTTCCGAGCCTGATCTGGGAAATTGGCTGTGCAATCTTCTGACATGCTCTTCCAGGTCAACATCATGAATGGGAGTAAATCTATTTCTGGCTGAAATCTGAAAAAACTTCATTTTTTTATGCAGGTATGAAGAGGAACAACACAACATCTCAGTGATGGCTCTCACTGTAAAGCCCTGAGTGGGGAGCAGTTCAATTTGATCACTTGTAATGTCAAGTGCTGGTCTTCCTCGTCTACCTAAAGTATGGAAATAAAAGGATTAAGGAATTCAAGCAAACGAATCACTACGTGTTTTTTATATACTGTATACAGTACAGGCATATAGACACAGATGTACATAAAAGTATATGCAGCTTCAAAACCACGAGCAGCTATTTTCTCTAACCATTTTACTCAAGAAAAAAATAATTCAAACTTATAATTGAATAACTAAAAGATCACTAGTTATTGTTTAAAAGTGTACAGCCATCGCGTTACTTAATAGTCTACTGATTTGCAGGAAAACCACTGGTATAAAACGACGTTTGACAGGGTGATAGAAGGTAAGTCACAGCAAGTCGTCAGTAAAACCCGTGTGTAGTTCGAATAAAAATACATACGAAAAACCAATGACAAAAAATGGTAGCCATTTTACCTGTGTGCAAACGATGTGCCACATGGGAACAAACACGTCCACCATTAGGAGTGGGTCCCGCAATGATGACAGATCGGAGATCTATTGGACTTTGAATCAAACTTTGAATAGTATCAGCGCTAAACTGGTCACTAACTCTTCTTAAATTAGCAATTGAAATGTTTATCGCGCGTGCTTCACTTTCACCGGCAGACCCTTGATGACAGGCACTCTCTATTGCCCTGCACCTTCGCCGAATACGTCTCAGGACACTGTCCGCCATTGTTGTTTTAAAAAACTAAGTGGGCACAGAATTTCCAAAATCATGAGCCCTGACTGGTGGGATGACACTATTTTGAAACGTACAGCCAATAGGATACCGTTACATGTTTTCGTAATCATCCTTATTTGCATTTAATGCAAGTACAGTGTAATGTCACTAGCACTACAAGTGGGCACATTTATGGCCTTACATGTTCACTAGTAAGCGTCAAAATCATCTTACCAGTGAACTAGTGGGCACATTTATGGCCTTAAATGTTCAGTAGTAAGCGTCAAAATTATCTTATTATGGATGGATGGATGGATAGTGAACTAGTGAGCGTTTTGTGGCTTACATGTTCACTAGTAAGCGTCAAAATGACCTTACTAGTAAACTAGTGAGCGTTTTGTGGCTTACATGTTCACTAGTAAGCGTCAAAATGATCTTACTAGTGAACTATTGGGCGTTTTGTGGCTTACATGTTCACTAGTAAGCCTCAAAATGATCTTACTAGTGAACTAGTAGGCGATGTGTGGCTTACATGTCAACTAGTAAGCCTCAAAATGAACTTACTAGTGAACTAGTGGGCACATTTATGGCCTTACATGTTCACTAGTAAGCGTCAAAATGATCTTACTAGTGAACTAGTGGGCGTTTTGTGGCTTACATGTTCACTAGTAAGCGTCAAAATGACCTTACTAGTGAACTAGTGGGCGTTTTGTGGCTTACATGTTCACTAGTAAGCGTCAAAATGATCTTACTAGTGAACGAGTGAGAGTTTTGTGGCTGACATGTTCATAAATAAGCGTCAAAATGATCTTACTAGGGAACTAGTGGGCGTTTTGTGGCTTACATGTTCACTAGTAAGCGTCAAAATTACCTTACTAGTGAACCAGTGAGCGTTTTGGGGCTTACATGTTCACTAGTAAGTGTCAAAATGACCTTACTAGTGAACTAGTGAGCGTTTTGTGGCTTACATGTTCACTAGTAAGCGTCAAAATGATCTTACTAGTGAACTAGTGGGCGTTCTGTGGCTTACATGTTCACTAGAAGCCTCAAAATTATCTTACTAGTGAACTAGCGGGCGTTTTGTGGCTTACATGTCAACTAGTAAGCCTCAAAATGATCTTACTAGTGAACTAGTGGGCACATTTATGGCCTTACATGTTCACTAGTAAGCGTCAAAATGACCTTACTAGTGAACTAGTGGGCAATATGGAATAAATACTCAAAGGGCTTGCCAGGCAAGCCCTTGTGTACACTGGGTAAACACAAACATTGCACAAACATAAACACTAGACAATACAACATAACATGGAAATGCAGACTACATCCCAAAACACCACCACGAACAACAACACCTCGTAGGACACCAACAGGCAGCAGAGCACAAACAGACCAAAACAACACACTCGCCTCAGCAACACTACCCTCAAACGCAACACGGACAGACAACTCCAACAGAGATACAACAAACACAAGGCCAACCCCCCAAACCTGGACCTGCAATAGCTGCAATAGAATCATCACACGCAGACAAACCTCACTCAGATGCAACTCAACACACCCACACTGGATACACAGACATTGCTCCGGCATCACCACCCGCCAATACACAAACACGTGGACATGCAGAACACACACGCAAACAACAAACACCCCAACACCACAACCCCCGAACAACCCACAAAGAACAACACCCACCAACAAAAACAACAAACACACACTGACCATACTACAAATAAACATCAACGGCATCCAAAACAAGAAAACAGAACTAGAAGAACTCGCCTCACAACAGCACGCAGACATCATCACCATACAAGAAACCAAACTAGAAAAACAACACAACACACCTCGTCTCACCAACTACACCAGCATTAGGAAAGACGGAGAACACAAGGGAGGAGGAGGACTGCTCACATACATTCACAAATCAGTCACATTCACTCCCATGAACATCCCCAACAACATTAACACCAACACTACAGAAATTCAAACCGTAAAGATTCACATAACCAACCACAAAAGAATACACATATGCAACATGTATATACCCCCCAGAGATACCACCCGACCAGACCACGCCACAGAAGACACAGACATCACCAACACCTTCCAATACATAAACTCGCTGAACAACACCATTCTAACCGCAGACATCAACGCTCACTCAACACAATGGCACTCTCCCTACGACGACCACAGAGGCACCCTCATTGCAGGCATACTACAGAACTCCCAACAAATCACTCTAAACGCAAACACACCTACCAGAAAACCTACAAACATCAACCAACAACCAACATCACCGGACATCACAACAGCCAGCAACAGCATCACAAACAGAACAACATGGACCACAATACACGCACTCAGTTCAGACCACCTTCCTATCAAAATCACACACAACACGCGTGCTCCTTTCCGCCTACAACAACACCTTCAAACTTACACAAATTACAGGAAAGCAGACTGGGAAGGATACACCTCTGAAATAGAATCAGCACAGGAGAACATAACCATACCTGACAACATCCACACAGCCAACACCATGCTCACAAACCTCATACTTACAGCAGACAAACACCACATACCCCACGGAAAAATAAAAAGCAAATCACTTCTCCTACCACAACACATCAGAACACTCATCAGCCAAAGAAACGACATCAGACAACAAAACCACCAAGACCCACGCATCACAGACCTAAACAAAGAAATAGACACACAAATCCAAAAACACAAACAAGAGCTATGGAAAGAACACTTAACGGATGCATGGAACCACAGACACAAACAATACATACTCTGGAACACAGTAACAAGACTATCTAACAAAGAACAAAAAGCACCAGAAAACACCACAATACAGTTCGGACAACACACGGCAATATCCAACAAACAGAAAGCACGAGCATTCAACAAACAATTCACCAACATAATACAACACAAAACCAACAGAACATACAGACAACTACAACGCAAAATACGAAAACTCAACACCACGCCCATAACCATCACAGAACAACAAGTCAAACAAGCACTACAACGCTCCAAAAGCAACAACTCCACAGGCCCAGACAACATAAACATCAGACATCTGAAAAACCTAGGCCCCAAAGCAATAACACTACTCACACACACTTACAACACCTCACTCAACACCAACACCATCCCCGCAATATGGAAGACTGCAAAAATAATCCCAATACCAAAACCCAACAAAAACCACGCACTCGGCCCATCTTACAGACCAATAGCACTACTCAGCCCAATAGCCAAAACAATGGAAAAGGTAATACTACCCTTCATTACCAACAACACTCAACTACCCTCTCACCAACACGGCTTCCGAAAACAACACTCCACAACCACAGCACTACACCACATACACAACATCATAGCCACAGGTTTCAATCAACAAAAACCACCACAACGAACAGTTGCCATAGCCCTAGACATGTCCAAAGCCTTTGACACGGTGAACCTACACACACTCACAAACAAACTCAACAACACTAACACCCCAAACATCATCATCAAATACATCTTCAACTACATAAGGGGACGCAGACAATACACTCAATACCGGGGGGAAACATCAGAACATAGAAACACGAAAACGGGGGTACCACAGGGGGGAGTACTTTCACCAACACTATTCAACATATACATGGCAGACTTACCACAACCACCTCCAAATGTACACACAGTTACATATGCAGACGACATCACCATTCTATCCACACATGTCAAACCACAACAGGCACAACAACAAGTACAAAAATATCTCCACGACATATACAACTGGACAAAACAGAACCAACTCACACTCAACGCAGACAAAACCACCACCACTCTGTTCACACCGGATCCGGCAGAATACAGCAACAGGCTCACTTTACAAATAGATAACACCACCCTACCCACAGTCCGCGAACCCAAAATACTGGGATTAACATGGGACCCCAAACTCACCTTCTCAAAACACACACAACACACTCTAACCCGCGCCAAGCAATCAAACAAAATACTTAAAGCCTTAACAACCACTCACTGGGGAAAATCCAAAGAAACTATACTCACCACATACAAAGCAACCACACTCACACGCCTCGAATACGCAAACACTATATGGTCACCAACACTATCGGACACAAACAAGACAAAACTCCAGACCACACAGAACACCGCACTCAGAATAGCAACAGGATGCACACAAGACACAAACATACAACACTTGCATGAGGAAACAAAAACTCTCCCACTGAACATCCATCTAAAACTACACGCATCGCAAATCAGACAAAAAGCCCAACACCCAACCCACCCACTACACCCACTCACTCAACAACCACCACCACCCAGACAAAAGAAACAAACAATCTTCCACAACAACAACTACACACACAACAAAGACACAGCACCACAGGACACCAACAACGACACCATAAAACAGAACATGAAAGACATACACACCCACTTTGTACAAACACACTTGGACACCAGACAACACAACAAAGTAATACATGCACCAGCACCAGAAATAGACCCATCAGAGCAAGACCTACCACACAGAACCAGACAACTCCTAGCACAACTCCGAACCAACAAATCACCAGCCCTCCACTCCTACCTACACAACATTACACCGGACACACACCCAACACCACTCTGTGCGCTATGCGGCACGCAAGTGCACGACACACAACACCTGTTCACCTGCACAAACATACCCACCACACTGACTCCGGAGGACCTCTGGCGAAACCCAAGCGGAGTGGCGGCCCTGCTCGCCCGCTGGGCGGAGGAGGGGGGTCTGGGGATCCGGGAGACGGAGTGAGGGCCCGGTCCCCCAATGTCGGGGCACGGGTGGGGTCGACAACAACAACAACAACATAAAAAAAGACTTCCCCTTTAAATATTCCTGCTGCATAATATATCTCCTTTCCTTTCGTAAAGGATGGTCAGAACCTTTCCTAAGCATTATTAAAATTTAGACGATCTTTGCTCCAGGTGCTACCGGCTCATCTCACTCGGTTAGGATAGGAAAGGAAAGTTCCTATGCCAAAATGATAATCCAAAAAGGGCCCCTGTTGGTGGATAATCAGGCCATGGGAGGTGTGAGTAAATTGTGAGGGGGTGTTGGCTGGAGCTAGAAATAATTTTGGTGTCTTGTCCCTGCAGTAGGTTCATTAAAAGAGCAACCAGTGTTTTCACCACCATGGTCGGATCTTACTCTGGAGGGTAACCCATACAGGCAGGTGGCTTGGACAAAATATTTCAACACTGTCAAAGCTGTGTTGTCTGTGCTCCAGTTGAAGGTACGTTATTAGCCTGGAATTCCCATCAATGCCGGCATGTGTCACAAACACCCACCTGTAAAACAAACCTGAAAAGAATAATGATTAAATACAAGAAAACAATCAAGTTTCATATCTTGTTTGAAATATCATCTCGGTAGAGAAGGTATTGCTGTGCACTTAAGACTACATGGAGGCAATTTGGAGTTTGTGTAACTTGGATATACAAATGATAAAATTCAATTTAATCTGTGCTGTCCATACAATATGGCTTTCTAATGCTCCCACGAGTACAAATATAAGATGATCCCTTATTACCGAATGAGACGCATATGCCCATCTATGTGCCATAAACTATTGGGGAATGGCACATAGTATGTTCTTCTAGCCACAGTCTGGCTCCATCTCTGGGCTGCAGCAGCTGGCTCAATACGGTTGAGGATTTCTCGAACTCTTTTTCTTTGTACTACAATACCATCAGCACGCAGGTATGCCCTCATCATCTGCAACAGGTTCATAAAACAACACAATAAAGAAAGTACACTTTCACAATGAATATAATGATATATACATGAAGGGACAAGAGTATGTAGCAGAACACTTGCTTCCGAGCCTGATCTGGGAAATTGGCTGTGCAATCTTCTGACATGCTCTTCCAGGTCAACATCATGAATGGGAGTAAATCTATTTCTGGCTGAAATCTGAAAAAACGTCATTTTTTTATGCAGGTATGAAGAGGAACAACACAACATCTCAGTGATGGCTCTCACTGTAAAGCCCTGAGTGGGGAGCAGTTCAATTTGATCACTTGTAATGTCAAGTGCTGGTCTTCCTCGTCTACCTAAAGTATGGAAATAAAAGGATTAAGGAATTCAAGCAAACGAATCACTACGTGTTTTTTATATACTGTATACAGTACAGGCATATAGACACAGATGTACATAAAAGTATATGCAGCTTCAAAACCACGAGCAGCTATTTTCTCTAACCATTTTACTCAAGAAAAAAATAATTCAAACTTATAATTGAATAACTAAAAGATCACTAGTTATTGCTTAAAAGTGTACAGCCATCGCGTTACTTAATAGTCTACTGATTTGCAGGAAAACCACTGGTATAAAACAACGTTTGACAGGGTGATAGAAGGTAAGTCACAGCAAGTCGTCAGTAAAACCCGTGTGTAGTTCGAATAAAAATACATACGAAAAACCAATGACAAAAAATGGTAGCCATTTTACCTGTGTGCAAACGATGTGCCACATGGGAACAAACACGTCCACCATTAGGAGTGGGTCCCGCAATGATGACAGATCGGAGATCTATTGGACTTTGAATCAAAATTTGAATAGTATCAGCGCTAAACTGGTCACTAACTCTTCTTAAATTAGCAATTGAAATGTTTATCGCGCGTGCTTCACTTTCACCGGCAGACCCTTGATGACAGGCACTCTCTATTGCCCTGCACCTTCGCCGAATACGTCTCAGGACACTGTCCGCCATTGTTGTTTTAAAAAACTAAGTGGGCACAGAATTTCCAAAATCATGAGCCCTGACTGGTGGGATGACACTATTTTGAAACGTACAGCCAATAGGATACCGTTACATGTTTTCGTAATCATCCTTATTTGCATTTAATGCAAGTACAGTGTAATGTCACTAGCACTACAAGTGGGCACATTTATGGCCTTACATGTTCACTAGTAAGCGTCAAAATCATCTTACCAGTGAACTAGTGGGCACATTTATGGCCTTAAATGTTCAGTAGTAAGCGTCAAAATTATCTTATTATGGATGGATGGATGGATAGTGAACTAGTGAGCGTTTTGTGGCTTACATGTTCACTAGTAAGCGTCAAAATGACCTTACTAGTAAACTAGTGAGCGTTTTGTGGCTTACATGTTCACTAGTAAGCGTCAAAATGATCTTACTAGTGAACTATTGGGCGTTTTGTGGCTTACATGTTCACTAGTAAGCCTCAAAATGATCTTACTAGTGAACTAGTAGGCGATGTGTGGCTTACATGTCAACTAGTAAGCCTCAAAATGAACTTACTAGTGAACTAGTGGGCACATTTATGGCCTTACATGTTCACTAGTAAGCGTCAAAATGATCTTACTAGTGAACTAGTGGGCGTTTTGTGGCTTACATGTTCACTAGTAAGCGTCAAAATGACCTTACTAGTGAACTAGTGGGCGTTTTGTGGCTTACATGTTCACTAGTAAGCGTCAAAATGATCTTACTAGTGAACGAGTGAGCGTTTTGTGGCTGACATGTTCATAAATAAGCGTCAAAATGATCTTACTAGGGAACTAGTGGGCGTTTTGTGGCTTACATGTTCACTAGTAAGCGTCAAAATTACCTTACTAGTGAACCAGTGAGCGTTTTGGGGCTTACATGTTCACTAGTAAGTGTCAAAATGACCTTACTAGTGAACTAGTGAGCGTTTTGTGGCTTACATGTTCACTAGTAAGCGTCAAAATGATCTTACTAGTGAACTAGTGGGCGTTCTGTGGCTTACATGTTCACTAGAAGCCTCAAAATTATCTTACTAGTGAACTAGCGGGCGTTGTGTGGCTTACATGTCAACTAGTAAGCCTCAAAATGATCTTACTAGTGAACTAGTGGGCACATTTATGGCCTTACATGTTCACTAGTAAGCGTCAAAATGACCTTACTAGTGAACTAGTGGGCAATATGGAATAAATACTCAAAGGGCTTGCCAGGCAAGCCCTTGTGTACACTGGGTACACAAACATTGCACAAACATAAACACTAGACAATACAACATAACATGGAAATGCAGACTACATCCCAAAACACCACCACGAACAACAACACCTCGTAGGACACCAACAGGCAGCAGAGCACAAACAGACCAAAACAACACACTCGCCTCAGCAACACTACCCTCAAACGCAACACGGACAGACAACTCCAACAGAGATACAACAAACACAAGACCACCCCCCCAAACCTGGACCTGCAATAGCTGCAATAGAATCATCACACGCAGACAAACCTCACTCAGATGCAACTCAACACACCCACACTGGATACACAGACATTGCTCCGGCATCACCACCCGCCAATACACAAACACGTGGACATGCAGAACACACACGCAAACAACAAACACCCCAACACCACAACCCCCGAACAACCCACAAAGAACAACACCCACCAACAAAAACAACAAACACACACTGACCATACTACAAATAAACATCAACGGCATCCAAAACAAGAAAACAGAACTAGAAGAACTCGCCTCACAACAGCACGCAGACATCATCACCATACAAGAAACCAAACTAGAAAAACAACACAACACACCTCGTCTCACCAACTACACCAGCATTAGGAAAGACGGAGAACACAAGGGAGGAGGAGGACTGCTCACATACATTCACAAATCAGTCACATTCACTCCCATGAACATCCCCAACAACATTAACACCAACACTACAGAAATTCAAACCGTAAAGATTCACATAACCAACCACAAAAGAATACACATATGCAACATGTATATACCCCCCAGAGATACCACCCGACCAGACCACGCCACAGAAGACACAGACATCACCAACACCTTCCAATACATAAACTCGCTGAACAACGCCATTCTAACCGCAGACATCAACGCTCACTCAACACAATGGCACAATTGTGCCAACACAAAACCAACAGAACATACAGACAACTACAACGCAAAACACGAAAACTCAACACCACGCCCATAACCATCACAGAACAACAAGTCAAACAAGCACTACAACGCTCCAAAAGCAACAACTCCACAGGCCCAGACAACATAAACATCAGACATCTGAAACACCTAGGCCCCAAAGCAATAACACTACTCACACACACTTACAACACATCACTCAACACCAACACCATCCCCGCAATATGGAAGACTGCAAAAATAATCCCAATACCAAAACCCAACAAAAACCACGCACTCGGCCCATCCTACAGACCAATAGCACTACTCAGCCCAATAGCCAAAACAATGGAAAAGGTAATACTACCCTTCATTACCAACAACACTCAACTACCCTCTCACCAACACGGCTTCCGAAAACAACACTCCACAACCACAGCACTACACCACATACACAACATCATAGCCACAGGTTTCAATCAACAAAAACCACCACAACGAACAGTTGCCATAGCCCTAGACATGTCCAAAGCCTTTGACACGGTAAACCTACACACACTCACAAACAAACTCAACAACACTAACACCCCAAACATCATCATCAAATACATCTTCAACTACATAAGGGGACGCAGACAATACACTCAATACCGGGGGGAAACATCAGAACACAGAAACACGAAAACGGGGGTACCACAGGGGGGAGTACTTTCACCAACACTATTCAACATATACATGGCAGACTTACCACAACCAACTCCAAATGTACACACAGTTACATATGCAGACGACATCACCATTCTATCCACACATGTCAAACCACAACAGGCACAACAACAAGTACAAAAATATCTCCACGACATATACAACTGGACAAAACAGAACCAACTCACACTCAACGCAGACAAAACCACCACCACTCTGTTCACACCGGATCCGGCAGAATACAGCAACAGGCTCACTTTACAAATAGATAACACCACCCTACCCACAGTCCGCGAACCCAAAATACTGGGATTAACATGGGACCCCAAACTCACCTTCTCAAAACACACACAACACACTCTAACCCGCGCCAAGCAATCAAACAAAATACTTAAAGCCTTAACAACCACTCACTGGGGAAAATCCAAAGAAACTATACTCACCACATACAAAGCAACCACACTCACACGCCTCGAATACGCAAACACTATATGGTCACCAACACTATCGGACACAAACAAGACAAAACTCCAGACCACACAGAACACCGCACTCAGAATAGCAACAGGATGCACACAAGACACAAACATACAACACTTGCATGAGGAAACAAAAACTCTCCCACTGAACATCCATCTAAAACTACACGCATCGCAAATCAGACAAAAAGCCCAACACCCAACCCACCCACTACACCCACTCACTCAACAACCACCACCACCCAGACAAAAGAAACAAACAATCTTCCACAACAACAACTACACACACAACAAAGACACAGCACCACAGGACACCAACAACGACACCATAAAACAGAACATGAAAGACATACACACCCACTTTGTACAAACACACTTGGACACCAGACAACACAACAAAGTAATACATGCACCAGCACCAGAAATAGACCCATCAGAGCAAGACCTACCACACAGAACCAGACAACTCCTAGCACAACTCCGAACCAACAAATCACCAGCCCTCCACTCCTACCTACACAACATTACACCGGACACACACCCAACACCACTCTGTGCGCTATGCGGCACGCAAGTGCACGACACACAACACCTGTTCACCTGCACAAACATACCCACCACACTGACTCCGGAGGACCTCTGGCGAAACCCAAGCGGAGTGGCGGCCCTGCTCGCCCGCTGGGCGGAGGAGGGGGGTCTGGGGATCCGGGAGACGGAGTGAGGGCCCGGTCCCCCAATGTCGGGGCACGGGTGGGGTCGACAACAACAACAACAACAACATAAAAAAAGACTTCCCCTTTAAATATTCCTGCTGCATAATATATCTCCTTTCCTTTCGTAAAGGATGGTCAGAACCTTTCCTAAGCATTATTAAAATTTAGACGATCTTTGCTCCAGGTGCTACCGGCTCATCTCACTCGGTTAGGATAGGAAAGGAAAGTTCCTATGCCAAAATGATAATCCAAAAAGGGCCCCTGTTGGTGGATAATCAGGCCATGGGAGGTGTGAGTAAATTGTGAGGGGGTGTTGGCTGGAGCTAGAAATAATTTTGGTGTCTTGTCCCTGCAGTAGGTTCATTAAAAGAGCAACCAGTGTTTTCACCACCATGGTCGGATCTTACTCTGGAGGGTAACCCATACAGGCAGGTGGCTTGGACAAAATATTTCAACACTGTCAAAGCTGTGTTGTCTGTGCTCCAGTTGAAGGTACGTTATTAGCCTGGAATTCCCATCAATGCCGGCATGTGTCACAAACACCCACCTGTAAAACAAACATGAAAAGAATAATGATTAAATACAAGAAAACAATCAAGTTTCATATCTTGTTTGAAATATCATCTCGGTAGAGAAGGTATTGCTGTGCACTTAAGACTACATGGAGGCAATTTGGAGTTTGTGTAACTTGGATATACAAATGATAACATTCAATTTAATCTGTGCTGTCCATACAATATGGCTTTCTAATGCTCCCACGAGTACAAATATAAGATGATCCCTTATTACCGAATGAGACGCATATGCCCATCTATGTGCCATAAACTATTGGGGAATGGCACATAGTATGTTCTTCTAGCCACAGTCTGGCTCCATCTCTGGGCTGCAGCAGCTGGCTCAATACGGTTGAGGATTTCTCGAACTCTTTTTCTTTGTACTACAATACCATCAGCACGCAGGTATGCCCTCATCATCTGCAACAGGTTCATAAAACAACACAATAAAGAAAGTACACTTTCACAATGAATATAATGATATATACATGAAGGGACAAGAGTATGTAGCAGAACACTTGCTTCCGAGCCTGATCTGGGAAATTGGCTGTGCAATCTTCTGACATGCTCTTCCAGGTCAACATCATGAATGGGAGTAAATCTATTTCTGGCTGAAATCTGAAAAAACTTCATTTTTTTATGCAGGTATGAAGAGGAACAACACAACATCTCAGTGATGGCTCTCACTGTAAAGCCCTGAGTGGGGAGCAGTTCAATTTGATCACTTGTAATGTCAAGTGCTGGTCTTCCTCGTCTACCTAAAGTATGGAAATAAAAGGATTAAGGAATTCAAGCAAACGAATCACTACGTGTTTTTTATATACTGTATACAGTACAGGCATATAGACACAGATGTACATAAAAGTATATGCAGCTTCAAAACCACGAGCAGCTATTTTCTCTAACCATTTTACTCAAGAAAAAAATAATTCAAACTTATAATTGAATAACTAAAAGATCACTAGTTATTGCTTAAAAGTGTACAGCCATCGCGTTACTTAATAGTCTACTGATTTGCAGGAAAACCACTGGTATAAAACGACGTTTGACAGGGTGATAGAAGGTAAGTCACAGCAAGTCGTCAGTAAAACCCGTGTGTAGTTCGAATAAAAATACATACGAAAAACCAATGACAAAAAATGGTAGCCATTTTACCTGTGTGCAAACGATGTGCCACATGGGAACAAACACGTCCACCATTAGGAGTGGGTCCCGCAATGATGACAGATCGGAGATCTATTGGACTTTGAATCAAACTTTGAATAGTATCAGCGCTAAACTGGTCACTAACTCTTCTTAAATTAGCAATTGAAATGTTTATCGCGCGTGCTTCACTTTCACCGGCAGACCCTTGATGACAGGCACTCTCTATTGCCCTGCACCTTCGCCGAATACGTCTCAGGACACTGTCCGCCATTGTTGTTTTAAAAAACTAAGTGGGCACAGAATTTCCAAAATCATGAGCCCTGACTGGTGGGATGACACTATTTTGAAACGTACAGCCAATAGGATACCGTTACATGTTTTCGTAATCATCCTTATTTGCATTTAATGCAAGTACAGTGTAATGTCACTAGCACTACAAGTGGGCACATTTATGGCCTTACATGTTCACTAGTAAGCGTCAAAATCATCTTACCAGTGAACTAGTGGGCACATTTATGGCCTTAAATGTTCAGTAGTAAGCGTCAAAATTATCTTATTATGGATGGATGGATGGATAGTGAACTAGTGAGCGTTTTGTGGCTTACATGTTCACTAGTAAGCGTCAAAATGACCTTACTAGTAAACTAGTGAGCGTTTTGTGGCTTACATGTTCACTAGTAAGCGTCAAAATGATCTTACTAGTGAACTATTGGGCGTTTTGTGGCTTACATGTTCACTAGTAAGCCTCAAAATGATCTTACTAGTGAACTAGTAGGCGATGTGTGGCTTACATGTCAACTAGTAAGCCTCAAAATGAACTTACTAGTGAACTAGTGGGCACATTTATGGCCTTACATGTTCACTAGTAAGCGTCAAAATGATCTTACTAGTGAACTAGTGGGCGTTTTGTGGCTTACATGTTCACTAGTAAGCGTCAAAATGACCTTACTAGTGAACTAGTGGGCGTTTTGTGGCTTACATGTTCACTAGTAAGCGTCAAAATGATCTTACTAGTGAACGAGTGAGCGTTTTGTGGCTGACATGTTCATAAATAAGCGTCAAAATGATCTTACTAGGGAACTAGTGGGCGTTTTGTGGCTTACATGTTCACTAGTAAGCGTCAAAATTACCTTACTAGTGAACCAGTGAGCGTTTTGGGGCTTACATGTTCACTAGTAAGTGTCAAAATGACCTTACTAGTGAACTAGTGAGCGTTTTGTGGCTTACATGTTCACTAGTAAGCGTCAAAATGATCTTACTAGTGAACTAGTGGGCGTTCTGTGGCTTACATGTTCACTAGAAGCCTCAAAATTATCTTACTAGTGAACTAGCGGGCGTTGTGTGGCTTACATGTCAACTAGTAAGCCTCAAAATGATCTTACTAGTGAACTAGTGGGCACATTTATGGCCTTACATGTTCACTAGTAAGCGTCAAAATGACCTTACTAGTGAACTAGTGGGCAATATGGAATAAATACTCAAAGGGCTTGCCAGGCAAGCCCTTGTGTACACTGGGTACACAAACATTGCACAAACATAAACACTAGACAATACAACATAACATGGAAATGCAGACTACATCCCAAAACACCACCACGAACAACAACACCTCGTAGGACACCAACAGGCAGCAGAGCACAAACAGACCAAAACAACACACTCGCCTCAGCAACACTACCCTCAAACGCAACACGGACAGACAACTCCAACAGAGATACAACAAACACAAGACCACCCCCCCAAACCTGGACCTGCAATAGCTGCAATAGAATCATCACACGCAGACAAACCTCACTCAGATGCAACTCAACACACCCACACTGGATACACAGACATTGCTCCGGCATCACCACCCGCCAATACACAAACACGTGGACATGCAGAACACACACGCAAACAACAAACACCCCAACACCACAACCCCCGAACAACCCACAAAGAACAACACCCACCAACAAAAACAACAAACACACACTGACCAAACTACAAATAAACATCAACGGCATCCAAAACAAGAAAACAGAACTAGAAGAACTCGCCTCACAACAGCACGCAGACATCATCACCATACAAGAAACCAAACTAGAAAAACAACACAACACACCTCGTCTCACCAACTACACCAGCATTAGGAAAGACGGAGAACACAAGGGAGGAGGAGGACTGCTCACATACATTCACAAATCAGTCACATTCACTCCCATGAACATCCCCAACAACATTAACACCAACACTACAGAAATTCAAACCGTAAAGATTCACATAACCAACCACAAAAGAATACACATATGCAACATGTATATACCCCCCAGAGATACCACCCGACCAGACCACGCCACAGAAGACACAGACATCACCAACACCTTCCAATACATAAACTCGCTGAACAACGCCATTCTAACCGCAGACATCAACGCTCACTCAACACAATGGCACTCTCCCTACGACGACCACAGAGGCACCCTCATTGCAGACATACTACAGAACTCCCAACAAATCACTCTAAACGCAAACACACCTACCAGAAAACCTACAAACATCAACCAACAACCAACATCACCGGACATCACAACAGCCAGCAACAGCATCACAAACAGAACAACATGGACCACAATACACGCACTCAGTTCAGACCACCTTCCTATCAAAATCACACACAACACGCGTGCTCCTTTCCGCCTACAACAACACCTTCAAACTTACACAAATTACAGGAAAGCAGACTGGGAAGGATACACCTCTGAAATAGAATCAGCACAGGAGAACATAACCATACCTGACAACATCCACACAGCCAACACCATGCTCACAAACCTCATACTTACAGCAGACAAACACCACATACCCCACGGAAAAATAAAAAGCAAATCACTTCTCCTACCACAACACATCAGAACACTCATCAGCCAAAGAAACGACATCAGACAACAAAACCACCAAGACCCACGCATCACAGACCTAAACAAAGAAATAGACACACAAATCCAAAAACACAAACAAGAGCTATGGAAAGAACACTTAACGGATGCATGGAACCACAGACACAAACAATACATACTCTGGAACACAGTAACAAGACTATCTAACAAAGAACAAAAAGCACCAGAAAACACCACAATACAGTTCGGACAACACACGGCAATATCCAACAAACAGAAAGCACGAGCATTCAACAAACAATTCACCAACATAATACAACACAAAACCAACAGAACATACAGACAACTACAACGCAAAATACGAAAACTCAACACCACGCCCATAACCATCACAGAACAACAAGTCAAACAAGCACTACAACGCTCCAAAAGCAACAACTCCACAGGCCCAGACAACATAAACATCAGACATCTGAAACACCTAGGCCCCAAAGCAATAACACTACTCACACACACTTACAACACATCACTCAACACCAACACCATCCCCGCAATATGGAAGACTGCAAAAATAATCCCAATACCAAAACCCAACAAAAACCACGCACTCGGCCCATCCTACAGACCAATAGCACTACTCAGCCCAATAGCCAAAACAATGGAAAAGGTAATACTACCCTTCATTACCAACAACACTCAACTACCCTCTCACCAACACGGCTTCCGAAAACAACACTCCACAACCACAGCACTACACCACATACACAACATCATAGCCACAGGTTTCAATCAACAAAAACCACCACAACGAACAGTTGCCATAGCCCTAGACATGTCCAAAGCCTTTGACACGGTAAACCTACACACACTCACAAACAAACTCAACAACACTAACACCCCAAACATCATCATCAAATACATCTTCAACTACATAAGGGGACGCAGACAATACACTCAATACCGGGGGGAAACATCAGAACACAGAAACACGAAAACGGGGGTACCACAGGGGGGAGTACTTTCACCAACACTATTCAACATATACATGGCAGACTTACCACAACCAACTCCAAATGTACACACAGTTACATATGCAGACGACATCACCATTCTATCCACACATGTCAAACCACAACAGGCACAACAACAAGTACAAAAATATCTCCACGACATATACAACTGGACAAAACAGAACCAACTCACACTCAACGCAGACAAAACCACCACCACTCTGTTCACACCGGATCCGGCAGAATACAGCAACAGGCTCACTTTACAAATAGATAACACCACCCTACCCACAGTCCGCGAACCCAAAATACTGGGATTAACATGGGACCCCAAACTCACCTTCTCAAAACACACACAACACACTCTAACCCGCGCCAAGCAATCAAACAAAATACTTAAAGCCTTAACAACCACTCACTGGGGAAAATCCAAAGAAACTATACTCACCACATACAAAGCAACCACACTCACACGCCTCGAATACGCAAACACTATATGGTCACCAACACTATCGGAGACAAACAAGACAAAACTCCAGACCACACAGAACACCGCACTCAGAATAGCAACAGGATGCACACAAGACACAAACATACAACACTTGCATGAGGAAACAAAAACTCTCCCACTGAACATCCATCTAAAACTACACGCATCGCAAATCAGACAAAAAGCCCAACACCCAACCCACCCACTACACCCACTCACTCAACAACCACCACCACCCAGACAAAAGAAACAAACAATCTTCCACAACAACAACTACACACACAACAAAGACACAGCACCACAGGACACCAACAACGACACCATAAAACAGAACATGAAAGACATACACACCCACTTTGTACAAACACACTTGGACACCAGACAACACAACAAAGTAATACATGCACCAGCACCAGAAATAGACCCATCAGAGCAAGACCTACCACACAGAACCAGACAACTCCTAGCACAACTCCGAACCAACAAATCACCAGCCCTCCACTCCTACCTACACAACATTACACCGGACACACACCCAACACCACTCTGTGCGCTATGCGGCACGCAAGTGCACGACACACAACACCTGTTCACCTGCACAAACATACCCACCACACTGACTCCGGAGGACCTCTGGCGAAACCCAAGCGGAGTGGCGGCCCTGCTCGCCCGCTGGGCGGAGGAGGGGGGTCTGGGGATCCGGGAGACGGAGTGAGGGCCCGGTCCCCCAATGTCGGGGCACGGGTGGGGTCGACAACAACAACAACAACAACATAAAAAAAGACTTCCCCTTTAAATATTCCTGCTGCATAATATATCTCCTTTCCTTTCGTAAAGGATGGTCAGAACCTTTCCTAAGCATTATTAAAATTTAGACGATCTTTGCTCCAGGTGCTACCGGCTCATCTCACTCGGTTAGGATAGGAAAGGAAAGTTCCTATGCCAAAATGATAATCCAAAAAGGGCCCCTGTTGGTGGATAATCAGGCCATGGGAGGTGTGAGTAAATTGTGAGGGGGTGTTGGCTGGAGCTAGAAATAATTTTGGTGTCTTGTCCCTGCAGTAGGTTCATTAAAAGAGCAACCAGTGTTTTCACCACCATGGTCGGATCTTACTCTGGAGGGTAACCCATACAGGCAGGTGGCTTGGACAAAATATTTCAACACTGTCAAAGCTGTGTTGTCTGTGCTCCAGTTGAAGGTACGTTATTAGCCTGGAATTCCCATCAATGCCGGCATGTGTCACAAACACCCACCTGTAAAACAAACATGAAAAGAATAATGATTAAATACAAGAAAACAATCAAGTTTCATATCTTGTTTGAAATATCATCTCGGTAGAGAAGGTATTGCTGTGCACTTAAGACTACACGGAGGCAATTTGGAGTTTGTGTAACTTGGATATACAAATGATAAAATTCAATTTAATCTGTGCTGTCCATACAATATGGCTTTCTAATGCTCCCACGAGTACAAATATAAGATGATCCCTTATTACCGAATGAGACGCATATGCCCATCTATGTGCCATAAACTATTGGGGAATGGCACATAGTATGTTCTTCTAGCCACAGTCTGGCTCCATCTCTGGGCTGCAGCAGCTGGCTCAATACGGTTGAGGATTTCTCGAACTCTTTTTCTTTGTACTACAATACCATCAGCACGCAGGTATGCCCTCATCATCTGCAACAGGTTCATAAAACAACACAATAAAGAAAGTACACTTTCACAATGAATATAATGATATATACATGAAGGGACAAGAGTATGTAGCAGAACACTTGCTTCCGAGCCTGATCTGGGAAATTGGCTGTGCAATCTTCTGACATGCTCTTCCAGGTCAACATCATGAATGGGAGTAAATCTATTTCTGGCTGAAATCTGAAAAAACTTCATTTTTTTATGCAGGTATGAAGAGGAACAACACAACATCTCAGTGATGGCTCTCACTGTAAAGCCCTGAGTGGGGAGCAGTTCAATTTGATCACTTGTAATGTCAAGTGCTGGTCTTCCTCGTCTACCTAAAGTATGGAAATAAAAGGATTAAGGAATTCAAGCAAACGAATCACTACGTGTTTTTTATATACTGTATACAGTACAGGCATATAGACACAGATGTACATAAAAGTATATGCAGCTTCAAAACCACGAGCAGCTATTTTCTCTAACCATTTTACTCAAGAAAAAAATAATTCAAACTTATAATTGAATAACTAAAAGATCACTAGTTATTGCTTAAAAGTGTACAGCCATCGCGTTACTTAATAGTCTACTGATTTGCAGGAAAACCACTGGTATAAAACGACGTTTGACAGGGTGATAGAAGGTAAGTCACAGCAAGTCGTCAGTAAAACCCGTGTGTAGTTCGAATAAAAATACATACGAAAAACCAATGACAAAAAATGGTAGCCATTTTACCTGTGTGCAAACGATGTGCCACATGGGAACAAACACGTCCACCATTAGGAGTGGGTCCCGCAATGATGACAGATCGGAGATCTATTGGACTTTGAATCAAACTTTGAATAGTATCAGCGCTAAACTGGTCACTAACTCTTCTTAAATTAGCAATTGAAATGTTTATCGCGCGTGCTTCACTTTCACCGGCAGACCCTTGATGACAGGCACTCTCTATTGCCCTGCACCTTCGCCGAATACGTCTCAGGACACTGTCCGCCATTGTTGTTTTAAAAAACTAAGTGGGCACAGAATTTCCAAAATCATGAGCCCTGACTGGTGGGATGACACTATTTTGAAACGTACAGCCAATAGGATACCGTTACATGTTTTCGTAATCATCCTTATTTGCATTTAATGCAAGTACAGTGTAATGTCACTAGCACTACAAGTGGGCACATTTATGGCCTTACATGTTCACTAGTAAGCGTCAAAATCATCTTACCAGTGAACTAGTGGGCACATTTATGGCCTTAAATGTTCAGTAGTAAGCGTCAAAATTATCTTATTATGGATGGATGGATGGATAGTGAACTAGTGAGCGTTTTGTGGCTTACATGTTCACTAGTAAGCGTCAAAATGACCTTACTAGTAAACTAGTGAGCGTTTTGTGGCTTACATGTTCACTAGTAAGCGTCAAAATGATCTTACTAGTGAACTATTGGGCGTTTTGTGGCTTACATGTTCACTAGTAAGCCTCAAAATGATCTTACTAGTGAACTAGTAGGCGATGTGTGGCTTCCATGTCAACTAGTAAGCCTCAAAATGAACTTACTAGTGAACTAGTGGGCACATTTATGGCCTTACATGTTCACTAGTAAGCGTCAAAATGATCTTACTAGTGAACTAGTGGGCGTTTTGTGGCTTACATGTTCACTAGTAAGCGTCAAAATGACCTTACTAGTGAACTAGTGGGCGTTTTGTGGCTTACATGTTCACTAGTAAGCGTCAAAATGATCTTACTAGTGAACGAGTGAGCGTTTTGTGGCTGACATGTTCATAAATAAGCGTCAAAATGATCTTACTAGGGAACTAGTGGGCGTTTTGTGGCTTACATGTTCACTAGTAAGCGTCAAAATTACCTTACTAGTGAACCAGTGAGCGTTTTGGGGCTTACATGTTCACTAGTAAGTGTCAAAATGACCTTACTAGTGAACTAGTGAGCGTTTTGTGGCTTACATGTTCACTAGTAAGCGTCAAAATGATCTTACTAGTGAACTAGTGGGCGTTCTGTGGCTTACATGTTCACTAGAAGCCTCAAAATTATCTTACTAGTGAACTAGCGGGCGTTTTGTGGCTTACATGTCAACTAGTAAGCCTCAAAATGATCTTACTAGTGAACTAGTGGGCACATTTATGGCCTTACATGTTCACTAGTAAGCGTCAAAATGACCTTACTAGTGAACTAGTGGGCAATATGGAATAAATACTCAAAGGGCTTGCCAGGCAAGCCCTTGTGTACACTGGGTACACAAACATTGCACAAACATAAACACTAGACAATACAACATAACATGGAAATGCAGACTACATCCCAAAACACCACCACGAACAACAACACCTCGTAGGACACCAACAGGCAGCAGAGCACAAACAGACCAAAACAACACACTCGCCTCAGCAACACTACCCTCAAACGCAACACGGACAGACAACTCCAACAGAGATACAACAAACACAAGACCACCCCCCCAAACCTGGACCTGCAATAGCTGCAATAGAATCATCACACGCAGACAAACCTCACTCAGATGCAACTCAACACACCCACACTGGATACACAGACATTGCTCCGGCATCACCACCCGCCAATACACAAACACGTGGACATGCAGAACACACACGCAAACAACAAACACCCCAACACCACAACCCCCGAACAACCCACAAAGAACAACACCCACCAACAAAAACAACAAACACACACTGACCATACTACAAATAAACATCAACGGCATCCAAAACAAGAAAACAGAACTAGAAGAACTCGCCTCACAACAGCACGCAGACATCATCACCATACAAGAAACCAAACTAGAAAAACAACACAACACACCTCGTCTCACCAACTACACCAGCATTAGGAAAGACGGAGAACACAAGGGAGGAGGAGGACTGCTCACATACATTCACAAATCAGTCACATTCACTCCCATGAACATCCCCAACAACATTAACACCAACACTACAGAAATTCAAACCGTAAAGATTCACATAACCAACCACAAAAGAATACACATATGCAACATGTATATACCCCCCAGAGATACCACCCGACCAGACCACGCCACAGAAGACACAGACATCACCAACACCTTCCAATACATAAACTCGCTGAACAACACCATTCTAACCGCAGACATCAACGCTCACTCAACACAATGGCACTCTCCCTACGACGACCACAGAGGCACCCTCATTGCAGACATACTACAGAACTCCCAACAAATCACTCTAAACGCAAACACACCTACCAGAAAACCTACAAACATCAACCAACAACCAACATCACCGGACATCACAACAGCCAGCAACAGCATCACAAACAGAACAACATGGACCACAATACACGCACTCAGTTCAGACCACCTTCCTATCAAAATCACACACAACACGCGTGCTCCTTTCCGCCTACAACAACACCTTCAAACTTACACAAATTACAGGAAAGCAGACTGGGAAGGATACACCTCTGAAATAGAATCAGCACAGGAGAACATAACCATACCTGACAACATCCACACAGCCAACACCATGCTCACAAACCTCATACTTACAGCAGACAAACACCACATACCCCACGGAAAAATAAAAAGCAAATCACTTCTCCTACCACAACACATCAGAACACTCATCAGCCAAAGAAACGACATCAGACAACAAAACCACCAAGACCCACGCATCACAGACCTAAACAAAGAAATAGACACACAAATCCAAAAACACAAACAAGAGCTATGGAAAGAACACTTAACGGATGCATGGAACCACAGACACAAACAATACATACTCTGGAACACAGTAACAAGACTATCTAACAAAGAACAAAAAGCACCAGAAAACACCACAATACAGTTCGGACAACACACGGCAATATCCAACAAACAGAAAGCACGAGCATTCAACAAACAATTCACCAACATAATACAACACAAAACCAACAGAACATACAGACAACTACAACGCAAAATACGAAAACTCAACACCACGCCCATAACCATCACAGAACAACAAGTCAAACAAGCACTACAACGCTCCAAAAGCAACAACTCCACAGGCCCAGACAACATAAACATCAGACATCTGAAACACCTAGGCCCCAAAGCAATAACACTACTCACACACACTTACAACACATCACTCAACACCAACACCATCCCCGCAATATGGAAGACTGCAAAAATAATCCCAATACCAAAACCCAACAAAAACCACGCACTCGGCCCATCCTACAGACCAATAGCACTACTCAGCCCAATAGCCAAAACAATGGAAAAGGTAATACTACCCTTCATTACCAACAACACTCAACTACCCTCTCACCAACACGGCTTCCGAAAACAACACTCCACAACCACAGCACTACACCACATACACAACATCATAGCCACAGGTTTCAATCAACAAAAACCACCACAACGAACAGTTGCCATAGCCCTAGACATGTCCAAAGCCTTTGACACGGTAAACCTACACACACTCACAAACAAACTCAACAACACTAACACCCCAAACATCATCATCAAATACATCTTCAACTACATAAGGGGACGCAGACAATACACTCAATACCGGGGGGAAACATCAGAACACAGAAACACGAAAACGGGGGTACCACAGGGGGGAGTACTTTCACCAACACTATTCAACATATACATGGCAGACTTACCACAACCAACTCCAAATGTACACACAGTTACATATGCAGACGACATCACCATTCTATCCACACATGTCAAACCACAACAGGCACAACAACAAGTACAAAAATATCTCCACGACATATACAACTGGACAAAACAGAACCAACTCACACTCAACGCAGACAAAACCACCACCACTCTGTTCACACCGGATCCGGCAGAATACAGCAACAGACTCACTTTACAAATAGATAACACCACCCTACCCACAGTCCGCGAACCCAAAATACTGGGATTAACATGGGACCCCAAACTCACCTTCTCAAAACACACACAACACACTCTAACCCGCGCCAAGCAATCAAACAAAATACTTAAAGCCTTAACAACCACTCACTGGGGAAAATCCAAAGAAACTATACTCACCACATACAAAGCAACCACACTCACACGCCTCGAATACGCAAACACTATATGGTCACCAACACTATCGGACACAAACAAGACAAAACTCCAGACCACACAGAACACCGCACTCAGAATAGCAACAGGATGCACACAAGACACAAACATACAACACTTGCATGAGGAAACAAAAACTCTCCCACTGAACATCCATCTAAAACTACACGCATCGCAAATCAGACAAAAAGCCCAACACCCAACCCACCCACTACACCCACTCACTCAACAACCACCACCACCCAGACAAAAGAAACAAACAATCTTCCACAACAACAACTACACACACAACAAAGACACAGCACCACAGGACACCAACAACGACACCATAAAACAGAACATGAAAGACATACACACCCACTTTGTACAAACACACTTGGACACCAGACAACACAACAAAGTAATACATGCACCAGCACCAGAAATAGACCCATCAGAGCAAGACCTACCACACAGAACCAGACAACTCCTAGCACAACTCCGAACCAACAAATCACCAGCCCTCCACTCCTACCTACACAACATTACACCGGACACACACCCAACACCACTCTGTGCGCTATGCGGCACGCAAGTGCACGACACACAACACCTGTTCACCTGCACAAACATACCCACCACACTGACTCCGGAGGACCTCTGGCGAAACCCAAGCGGAGTGGCGGCCCTGCTCGCCCGCTGGGCGGAGGAGGGGGGTCTGGGGATCCGGGAGACGGAGTGAGGGCCCGGTCCCCCAATGTCGGGGCACGGGTGGGGTCGACAACAACAACAACAACAACATAAAAAAAGACTTCCCCTTTAAATATTCCTGCTGCATAATATATCTCCTTTCCTTTCGTAAAGGATGGTCAGAACCTTTCCTAAGCATTATTAAAATTTAGACGATCTTTGCTCCAGGTGCTACCGGCTCATCTCACTCGGTTAGGATAGGAAAGGAAAGTTCCTATGCCAAAATGATAATCCAAAAAGGGCCCCTGTTGGTGGATAATCAGGCCATGGGAGGTGTGAGTAAATTGTGAGGGGGTGTTGGCTGGAGCTAGAAATAATTTTGGTGTCTTGTCCCTGCAGTAGGTTCATTGAAAGAGCAACCAGTGTTTTCACCACCATGGTCGGATCTTACTCTGGAGGGTAACCCATACAGGCAGGTGGCTTGGACAAAATATTTCAACACTGTCAAGGCTGTGTTGTCTGTGCTCCAGTTGAAGGTACGTTATTAGCCTGGAATTCCCATCAATGCCGGCATGTGTCACAAACACCCACCTGTAAAACAAACATGAAAAGAATAATGATTAAATACAAGAAAACAATCAAGTTTCATATCTTGTTTGAAATATCATCTCGGTAGAGAAGGTATTGCTGTGCACTTAAGACTACATGGAGGCAATTTGGAGTTTGTGTAACTTGGATATACAAATGATAACATTCAATTTAATCTGTGCTGTCCATACAATATGGCTTTCTAATGCTCCCACGAGTACAAATATAAGATGATCCCTTATTACCGAATGAGACGCATATGCCCATCTATGTGCCATAAACTATTGGGGAATGGCACATAGTATGTTCTTCTAGCCACAGTCTGGCTCCATCTCTGGGCTGCAGCAGCTGGCTCAATACGGTTGAGGATTTCTCGAACTCTTTTTCTTTGTACTACAATACCATCAGCACGCAGGTATGCCCTCATCATCTGCAACAGGTTCATAAAACAACACAATAAAGAAAGTACACTTTCACAATGAATATAATGATATATACATGAAGGGACAAGAGTATGTAGCAGAACACTTGCTTCCGAGCCTGATCTGGGAAATTGGCTGTGCAATCTTCTGACATGCTCTTCCAGGTCAACATCATGAATGGGAGTAAATCTATTTCTGGCTGAAATCTGAAAAAACTTCATTTTTTTATGCAGGTATGAAGAGGAACAACACAACATCTCAGTGATGGCTCTCACTGTAAAGCCCTGAGTGGGGAGCAGTTCAATTTGATCACTTGTAATGTCAAGTGCTGGTCTTCCTCGTCTACCTAAAGTATGGAAATAAAAGGATTAAGGAATTCAAGCAAACGAATCACTACGTGTTTTTTATATACTGTATACAGTACAGGCATATAGACACAGATGTACATAAAAGTATATGCAGCTTCAAAACCACGAGCAGCTATTTTCTCTAACCATTTTACTCAAGAAAAAAATAATTCAAACTTATAATTGAATAACTAAAAGATCACTAGTTATTGCTTAAAAGTGTACAGCCATCGCGTTACTTAATAGTCTACTGATTTGCAGGAAAACCACTGGTATAAAACGACGTTTGACAGGGTGATAGAAGGTAAGTCACAGCAAGTCGTCAGTAAAACCCGTGTGTAGTTCGAATAAAAATACATACGAAAAACCAATGACAAAAAATGGTAGCCATTTTACCTGTGTGCAAACGATGTGCCACATGGGAACAAACACGTCCACCATTAGGAGTGGGTCCCGCAATGATGACAGATCGGAGATCTATTGGACTTTGAATCAAACTTTGAATAGTATCAGCGCTAAACTGGTCACTAACTCTTCTTAAATTAGCAATTGAAATGTTTATCGCGCGTGCTTCACTTTCACCGGCAGACCCTTGATGACAGGCACTCTCTATTGCCCTGCACCTTCGCCGAATACGTCTCAGGACACTGTCCGCCATTGTTGTTTTAAAAAACTAAGTGGGCACAGAATTTCCAAAATCATGAGCCCTGACTGGTGGGATGACACTATTTTGAAACGTACAGCCAATAGGATACCGTTACATGTTTTCGTAATCATCCTTATTTGCATTTAATGCAAGTACAGTGTAATGTCACTAGCACTACAAGTGGGCACATTTATGGCCTTACATGTTCACTAGTAAGCGTCAAAATCATCTTACCAGTGAACTAGTGGGCACATTTATGGCCTTAAATGTTCAGTAGTAAGCGTCAAAATTATCTTATTATGGATGGATGGATGGATAGTGAACTAGTGAGCGTTTTGTGGCTTACATGTTCACTAGTAAGCGTCAAAATGACCTTACTAGTAAACTAGTGAGCGTTTTGTGGCTTACATGTTCACTAGTAAGCGTCAAAATGATCTTACTAGTGAACTATTGGGCGTTTTGTGGCTTACATGTTCACTAGTAAGCCTCAAAATGATCTTACTAGTGAACTAGTAGGCGATGTGTGGCTTACATGTCAACTAGTAAGCCTCAAAATGAACTTACTAGTGAACTAGTGGGCACATTTATGGCCTTACATGTTCACTAGTAAGCGTCAAAATGATCTTACTAGTGAACTAGTGGGCGTTTTGTGGCTTACATGTTCACTAGTAAGCGTCAAAATGACCTTACTAGTGAACTAGTGGGCGTTTTGTGGCTTACATGTTCACTAGTAAGCGTCAAAATGATCTTACTAGTGAACGAGTGAGCGTTTTGTGGCTGACATGTTCATAAATAAGCGTCGAAATGATCTTACTAGGGAACTAGTGGGCGTTTTGTGGCTTACATGTTCACTAGTAAGCGTCAAAATTACCTTACTAGTGAACCAGTGAGCGTTTTGGGGCTTACATGTTCACTAGTAAGTGTCAAAATGACCTTACTAGTGAACTAGTGAGCGTTTTGTGGCTTACATGTTCACTAGTAAGCGTCAAAATGATCTTACTAGTGAACTAGTGGGCGTTCTGTGGCTTACATGTTCACTAGAAGCCTCAAAATTATCTTACTAGTGAACTAGCGGGCGTTGTGTGGCTTACATGTCAACTAGTAAGCCTCAAAATGATCTTACTAGTGAACTAGTGGGCACATTTATGGCCTTACATGTTCACTAGTAAGCGTCAAAATGACCTTACTAGTGAACTAGTGGGCAATATGGAATAAATACTCAAAGGGCTTGCCAGGCAAGCCCTTGTGTACACTGGGTACACAAACATTGCACAAACATAAACACTAGACAATACAACATAACATGGAAATGCAGACTACATCCCAAAACACCACCACGAACAACAACACCTCGTAGGACACCAACAGGCAGCAGAGCACAAACAGACCAAAACAACACACTCGCCTCAGCAACACTACCCTCAAACGCAACACGGACAGACAACTCCAACAGAGATACAACAAACACAAGACCACCCCCCCAAACCTGGACCTGCAATAGCTGCAATAGAATCATCACACGCAGACAAACCTCACTCAGATGCAACTCAACACACCCACACTGGATACACAGACATTGCTCCGGCATCACCACCCGCCAATACACAAACACGTGGACATGCAGAACACACACGCAAACAACAAACACCCCAACACCACAACCCCCGAACAACCCACAAAGAACAACACCCACCAACAAAAACAACAAACACACACTGACCAAACTACAAATAAACATCAACGGCATCCAAAACAAGAAAACAGAACTAGAAGAACTCGCCTCACAACAGCACGCAGACATCATCACCATACAAGAAACCAAACTAGAAAAACAACACAACACACCTCGTCTCACCAACTACACCAGCATTAGGAAAGACGGAGAACACAAGGGAGGAGGAGGACTGCTCACATACATTCACAAATCAGTCACATTCACTCCCATGAACATCCCCAACAACATTAACACCAACACTACAGAAATTCAAACCGTAAAGATTCACATAACCAACCACAAAAGAATACACATATGCAACATGTATATACCCCCCAGAGATACCACCCGACCAGACCACGCCACAGAAGACACAGACATCACCAACACCTTCCAATACATAAACTCGCTGAACAACGCCATTCTAACCGCAGACATCAACGCTCACTCAACACAATGGCACTCTCCCTACGACGACCACAGAGGCACCCTCATTGCAGACATACTACAGAACTCCCAACAAATCACTCTAAACGCAAACACACCTACCAGAAAACCTACAAACATCAACCAACAACCAACATCACCGGACATCACAACAGCCAGCAACAGCATCACAAACAGAACAACATGGACCACAATACACGCACTCAGTTCAGACCACCTTCCTATCAAAATCACACACAACACGCGTGCTCCTTTCCGCCTACAACAACACCTTCAAACTTACACAAATTACAGGAAAGCAGACTGGGAAGGATACACCTCTGAAATAGAATCAGCACAGGAGAACATAACCATACCTGACAACATCCACACAGCCAACACCATGCTCACAAACCTCATACTTACAGCAGACAAACACCACATACCCCACGGAAAAATAAAAAGCAAATCACTTCTCCTACCACAACACATCAGAACACTCATCAGCCAAAGAAACGACATCAGACAACAAAACCACCAAGACCCACGCATCACAGACCTAAACAAAGAAATAGACACACAAATCCAAAAACACAAACAAGAGCTATGGAAAGAACACTTAACGGATGCATGGAACCACAGACACAAACAATACATACTCTGGAACACAGTAACAAGACTATCTAACAAAGAACAAAAAGCACCAGAAAACACCACAATACAGTTCGGACAACACACGGCAATATCCAACAAACAGAAAGCACGAGCATTCAACAAACAATTCACCAACATAATACAACACAAAACCAACAGAACATACAGACAACTACAACGCAAAATACGAAAACTCAACACCACGCCCATAACCATCACAGAACAACAAGTCAAACAAGCACTACAACGCTCCAAAAGCAACAACTCCACAGGCCCAGACAACATAAACATCAGACATCTGAAACACCTAGGCCCCAAAGCAATAACACTACTCACACACACTTACAACACATCACTCAACACCAACACCATCCCCGCAATATGGAAGACTGCAAAAATAATCCCAATACCAAAACCCAACAAAAACCACGCACTCGTCCCATCCTACAGACCAATAGCACTACTCAGCCCAATAGCCAAAACAATGGAAAAGGTAATACTACCCTTCATTACCAACAACACTCAACTACCCTCTCACCAACACGGCTTCCGAAAACAACACTCCACAACCACAGCACTACACCACATACACAACATCATAGCCACAGGTTTCAATCAACAAAAACCACCACAACGAACAGTTGCCATAGCCCTAGACATGTCCAAAGCCTTTGACACGGTAAACCTACACACACTCACAAACAAACTCAACAACACTAACACCCCAAACATCATCATCAAATACATCTTCAACTACATAAGGGGACGCAGACAATACACTCAATACCGGGGGGAAACATCAGAACACAGAAACACGAAAACGGGGGTACCACAGGGGGGAGTACTTTCACCAACACTATTCAACATATACATGGCAGACTTACCACAACCAACTCCAAATGTACACACAGTTACATATGCAGACGACATCACCATTCTATCCACACATGTCAAACCACAACAGGCACAACAACAAGTACAAAAATATCTCCACGACATATACAACTGGACAAAACAGAACCAACTCACACTCAACGCAGACAAAACCACCACCACTCTGTTCACACCGGATCCGGCAGAATACAGCAACAGGCTCACTTTACAAATAGATAACACCACCCTACCCACAGTCCGCGAACCCAAAATACTGGGATTAACATGGGACCCCAAACTCACCTTCTCAAAACACACACAACACACTCTAACCCGCGCCAAGCAATCAAACAAAATACTTAAAGCCTTAACAACCACTCACTGGGGAAAATCCAAAGAAACTATACTCACCACATACAAAGCAACCACACTCACACGCCTCGAATACGCAAACACTATATGGTCACCAACACTATCGGACACAAACAAGACAAAACTCCAGACCACACAGAACACCGCACTCAGAATAGCAACAGGATGCACACAAGACACAAACATACAACACTTGCATGAGGAAACAAAAACTCTCCCACTGAACATCCATCTAAAACTACACGCATCGCAAATCAGACAAAAAGCCCAACACCCAACCCACCCACTACACCCACTCACTCAACAACCACCACCACCCAGACAAAAGAAACAAACAATCTTCCACAACAACAACTACACACACAACAAAGACACAGCACCACAGGACACCAACAACGACACCATAAAACAGAACATGAAAGACATACACACCCACTTTGTACAAACACACTTGGACACCAGACAACACAACAAAGTAATACATGCACCAGCACCAGAAATAGACCCATCAGAGCAAGACCTACCACACAGAACCAGACAACTCCTAGCACAACTCCGAACCAACAAATCACCAGCCCTCCACTCCTACCTACACAACATTACACCGGACACACACCCAACACCACTCTGTGCGCTATGCGGCACGCAAGTGCACGACACACAACACCTGTTCACCTGCACAAACATACCCACCACACTGACTCCGGAGGACCTCTGGCGAAACCCAAGCGGAGTGGCGGCCCTGCTCGCCCGCTGGGCGGAGGAGGGGGGTCTGGGGATCCGGGAGACGGAGTGAGGGCCCGGTCCCCCAATGTCGGGGCACGGGTGGGGTCGACAACAACAACAACAACAACATAAAAAAAGACTTCCCCTTTAAATATTCCTGCTGCATAATATATCTCCTTTCCTTTCGTAAAGGATGGTCAGAACCTTTCCTAAGCATTATTAAAATTTAGACGATCTTTGCTCCAGGTGCTACCGGCTCATCTCACTCGGTTAGGATAGGAAAGGAAAGTTCCTATGCCAAAATGATAATCCAAAAAGGGCCCCTGTTGGTGGATAATCAGGCCATGGGAGGTGTGAGTAAATTGTGAGGGGGTGTTGGCTGGAGCTAGAAATAATTTTGGTGTCTTGTCCCTGCAGTAGGTTCATTGAAAGAGCAACCAGTGTTTTCACCACCATGGTCGGATCTTACTCTGGAGGGTAACCCATACAGGCAGGTGGCTTGGACAAAATATTTCAACACTGTCAAGGCTGTGTTGTCTGTGCTCCAGTTGAAGGTACGTTATTAGCCTGGAATTCCCATCAATGCCGGCATGTGTCACAAACACCCACCTGTAAAACAAACATGAAAAGAATAATGATTAAATACAAGAAAACAATCAAGTTTCATATCTTGTTTGAAATATCATCTCGGTAGAGAAGGTATTGCTGTGCACTTAAGACTACATGGAGGCAATTTGGAGTTTGTGTAACTTGGATATACAAATGATAACATTCAATTTAATCTGTGCTGTCCATACAATATGGCTTTCTAATGCTCCCACGAGTACAAATATAAGATGATCCCTTATTACCGAATGAGACGCATATGCCCATCTATGTGCCATAAACTATTGGGGAATGGCACATAGTATGTTCTTCTAGCCACAGTCTGGCTCCATCTCTGGGCTGCAGCAGCTGGCTCAATACGGTTGAGGATTTCTCGAACTCTTTTTCTTTGTACTACAATACCATCAGCACGCAGGTATGCCCTCATCATCTGCAACAGGTTCATAAAACAACACAATAAAGAAAGTACACTTTCACAATGAATATAATGATATATACATGAAGGGACAAGAGTATGTAGCAGAACACTTGCTTCCGAGCCTGATCTGGGAAATTGGCTGTGCAATCTTCTGACATGCTCTTCCAGGTCAACATCATGAATGGGAGTAAATCTATTTCTGGCTGAAATCTGAAAAAACTTCATTTTTTTATGCAGGTATGAAGAGGAACAACACAACATCTCAGTGATGGCTCTCACTGTAAAGCCCTGAGTGGGGAGCAGTTCAATTTGATCACTTGTAATGTCAAGTGCTGGTCTTCCTCGTCTACCTAAAGTATGGAAATAAAAGGATTAAGGAATTCAAGCAAACGAATCACTACGTGTTTTTTATATACTGTATACAGTACAGGCATATAGACACAGATGTACATAAAAGTATATGCAGCTTCAAAACCACGAGCAGCTATTTTCTCTAACCATTTTACTCAAGAAAAAAATAATTCAAACTTATAATTGAATAACTAAAAGATCACTAGTTATTGCTTAAAAGTGTACAGCCATCGCGTTACTTAATAGTCTACTGATTTGCAGGAAAACCACTGGTATAAAACGACGTTTGACAGGGTGATAGAAGGTAAGTCACAGCAAGTCGTCAGTAAAACCCGTGTGTAGTTCGAATAAAAATACATACGAAAAACCAATGACAAAAAATGGTAGCCATTTTACCTGTGTGCAAACGATGTGCCACATGGGAACAAACACGTCCACCATTAGGAGTGGGTCCCGCAATGATGACAGATCGGAGATCTATTGGACTTTGAATCAAACTTTGAATAGTATCAGCGCTAAACTGGTCACTAACTCTTCTTAAATTAGCAATTGAAATGTTTATCGCGCGTGCTTCACTTTCACCGGCAGACCCTTGATGACAGGCACTCTCTATTGCCCTGCACCTTCGCCGAATACGTCTCAGGACACTGTCCGCCATTGTTGTTTTAAAAAACTAAGTGGGCACAGAATTTCCAAAATCATGAGCCCTGACTGGTGGGATGACACTATTTTGAAACGTACAGCCAATAGGATACCGTTACATGTTTTCGTAATCATCCTTATTTGCATTTAATGCAAGTACAGTGTAATGTCACTAGCACTACAAGTGGGCACATTTATGGCCTTACATGTTCACTAGTAAGCGTCAAAATCATCTTACCAGTGAACTAGTGGGCACATTTATGGCCTTAAATGTTCAGTAGTAAGCGTCAAAATTATCTTATTATGGATGGATGGATGGATAGTGAACTAGTGAGCGTTTTGTGGCTTACATGTTCACTAGTAAGCGTCAAAATGACCTTACTAGTAAACTAGTGAGCGTTTTGTGGCTTACATGTTCACTAGTAAGCGTCAAAATGATCTTACTAGTGAACTATTGGGCGTTTTGTGGCTTACATGTTCACTAGTAAGCCTCAAAATGATCTTACTAGTGAACTAGTAGGCGATGTGTGGCTTACATGTCAACTAGTAAGCCTCAAAATGAACTTACTAGTGAACTAGTGGGCACATTTATGGCCTTACATGTTCACTAGTAAGCGTCAAAATGATCTTACTAGTGAACTAGTGGGCGTTTTGTGGCTTACATGTTCACTAGTAAGCGTCAAAATGACCTTACTAGTGAACTAGTGGGCGTTTTGTGGCTTACATGTTCACTAGTAAGCGTCAAAATGATCTTACTAGTGAACGAGTGAGCGTTTTGTGGCTGACATGTTCATAAATAAGCGTCAAAATGATCTTACTAGGGAACTAGTGGGCGTTTTGTGGCTTACATGTTCACTAGTAAGCGTCAAAATTACCTTACTAGTGAACCAGTGAGCGTTTTGGGGCTTACATGTTCACTAGTAAGTGTCAAAATGACCTTACTAGTGAACTAGTGAGCGTTTTGTGGCTTACATGTTCACTAGTAAGCGTCAAAATGATCTTACTAGTGAACTAGTGGGCGTTCTGTGGCTTACATGTTCACTAGAAGCCTCAAAATTATCTTACTAGTGAACTAGCGGGCGTTTTGTGGCTTACATGTCAACTAGTAAGCCTCAAAATGATCTTACTAGTGAACTAGTGGGCACATTTATGGCCTTACATGTTCACTAGTAAGCGTCAAAATGACCTTACTAGTGAACTAGTGGGCAATATGGAATAAATACTCAAAGGGCTTGCCAGGCAAGCCCTTGTGTACACTGGGTACACAAACATTGCACAAACATAAACACTAGACAATACAACATAACATGGAAATGCAGACTACATCCCAAAACACCACCACGAACAACAACACCTCGTAGGACACCAACAGGCAGCAGAGCACAAACAGACCAAAACAACACACTCGCCTCAGCAACACTACCCTCAAACGCAACACGGACAGACAACTCCAACAGAGATACAACAAACACAAGACCACCCCCCCAAACCTGGACCTGCAATAGCTGCAATAGAATCATCACACGCAGACAAACCTCACTCAGATGCAACTCAACACACCCACACTGGATACACAGACATTGCTCCGGCATCACCACCCGCCAATACACAAACACGTGGACATGCAGAACACACACGCAAACAACAAACACCCCAACACCACAACCCCCGAACAACCCACAAAGAACAACACCCACCAACAAAAACAACAAACACACACTGACCAAACTACAAATAAACATCAACGGCATCCAAAACAAGAAAACAGAACTAGAAGAACTCGCCTCACAACAGCACGCAGACATCATCACCATACAAGAAACCAAACTAGAAAAACAACACAACACACCTCGTCTCACCAACTACACCAGCATTAGGAAAGACGGAGAACACAAGGGAGGAGGAGGACTGCTCACATACATTCACAAATCAGTCACATTCACTCCCATGAACATCCCCAACAACATTAACACCAACACTACAGAAATTCAAACCGTAAAGATTCACATAACCAACCACAAAAGAATACACATATGCAACATGTATATACCCCCCAGAGATACCACCCGACCAGACCACGCCACAGAAGACACAGACATCACCAACACCTTCCAATACATAAACTCGCTGAACAACACCATTCTAACCGCAGACATCAACGCTCACTCAACACAATGGCACTCTCCCTACGACGACCACAGAGGCACCCTCATTGCAGACATACTACAGAACTCCCAACAAATCACTCTAAACGCAAACACACCTACCAGAAAACCTACAAACATCAACCAACAACCAACATCACCGGACATCACAACAGCCAGCAACAGCATCACAAACAGAACAACATGGACCACAATACACGCACTCAGTTCAGACCACCTTCCTATCAAAATCACACACAACACGCGTGCTCCTTTCCGCCTACAACACCTTCAAACTTACACAAATTACAGGAAAGCAGACTGGGAAGGATACACCTCTGAAATAGAATCAGCACAGGAGAACATAACCATACCTGACAACATCCACACAGCCAACACCATGCTCACAAACCTCATACTTACAGCAGACAAACACCACATACCCCACGGAAAAATAAAAAGCAAATCACTTCTCCTACCACAACACATCAGAACACTCATCAGCCAAAGAAACGACATCAGACAACAAAACCACCAAGACCCACGCATCACAGACCTAAACAAAGAAATAGACACACAAATCCAAAAACACAAACAAGAGCTATGGAAAGAACACTTAACGGATGCATGGAACCACAGACACAAACAATACATACTCTGGAACACAGTAACAAGACTATCTAACAAAGAACAAAAAGCACCAGAAAACACCACAATACAGTTCGGACAACACACGGCAATATCCAACAAACAGAAAGCACGAGCATTCAACAAACAATTCACCAACATAATACAACACAAAACCAACAGAACATACAGACAACTACAACGCAAAATACGAAAACTCAACACCACGCCCATAACCATCACAGAACAACAAGTCAAACAAGCACTACAACGCTCCAAAAGCAACAACTCCACAGGCCCAGACAACATAAACATCAGACATCTGAAACACCTAGGCCCCAAAGCAATAACACTACTCACACACACTTACAACACATCACTCAACACCAACACCATCCCCGCAATATGGAAGACTGCAAAAATAATCCCAATACCAAAACCCAACAAAAACCACGCACTCGGCCCATCCTACAGACCAATAGCACTACTCAGCCCAATAGCCAAAACAATGGAAAAGGTAATACTACCCTTCATTACCAACAACACTCAACTACCCTCTCACCAACACGGCTTCCGAAAACAACACTCCACAACCACAGCACTACACCACATACACAACATCATAGCCACAGGTTTCAATCAACAAAAACCACCACAACGAACAGTTGCCATAGCCCTAGACATGTCCAAAGCCTTTGACACGGTAAACCTACACACACTCACAAACAAACTCAACAACACTAACACCCCAAACATCATCATCAAATACATCTTCAACTACATAAGGGGACGCAGACAATACACTCAATACCGGGGGGAAACATCAGAACACAGAAACACGAAAACGGGGGTACCACAGGGGGGAGTACTTTCACCAACACTATTCAACATATACATGGCAGACTTACCACAACCAACTCCAAATGTACACACAGTTACATATGCAGACGACATCACCATTCTATCCACACATGTCAAACCACAACAGGCACAACAACAAGTACAAAAATATCTCCACGACATATACAACTGGACAAAACAGAACCAACTCACACTCAACGCAGACAAAACCACCACCACTCTGTTCACACCGGATCCGGCAGAATACAGCAACAGGCTCACTTTACAAATAGATAACACCACCCTACCCACAGTCCGCGAACCCAAAATACTGGGATTAACATGGGACCCCAAACTCACCTTCTCAAAACACACACAACACACTCTAACCCGCGCCAAGCAATCAAACAAAATACTTAAAGCCTTAACAACCACTCACTGGGGAAAATCCAAAGAAACTATACTCACCACATACAAAGCAACCACACTCACACGCCTCGAATACGCAAACACTATATGGTCACCAACACTATCGGACACAAACAAGACAAAACTCCAGACCACACAGAACACCGCACTCAGAATAGCAACAGGATGCACACAAGACACAAACATACAACACTTGCATGAGGAAACAAAAACTCTCCCACTGAACATCCATCTAAAACTACACGCATCGCAAATCAGACAAAAAGCCCAACACCCAACCCACCCACTACACCCACTCACTCAACAACCACCACCACCCAGACAAAAGAAACAAACAATCTTCCACAACAACAACTACACACACAACAAAGACACAGCACCACAGGACACCAACAACGACACCATAAAACAGAACATGAAAGACATACACACCCACTTTGTACAAACACACTTGGACACCAGACAACACAACAAAGTAATACATGCACCAGCACCAGAAATAGACCCATCAGAGCAAGACCTACCACACAGAACCAGACAACTCCTAGCACAACTCCGAACCAACAAATCACCAGCCCTCCACTCCTACCTACACAACATTACACCGGACACACACCCAACACCACTCTGTGCGCTATGCGGCACGCAAGTGCACGACACACAACACCTGTTCACCTGCACAAACATACCCACCACACTGACTCCGGAGGACCTCTGGCGAAACCCAAGCGGAGTGGCGGCCCTGCTCGCCCGCTGGGCGGAGGAGGGGGGTCTGGGGATCCGGGAGACGGAGTGAGGGCCCGGTCCCCCAATGTCGGGGCACGGGTGGGGTCGACAACAACAACAACAACAACATAAAAAAAGACTTCCCCTTTAAATATTCCTGCTGCATAATATATCTCCTTTCCTTTCGTAAAGGATGGTCAGAACCTTTCCTAAGCATTATTAAAATTTAGACGATCTTTGCTCCAGGTGCTACCGGCTCATCTCACTCGGTTAGGATAGGAAAGGAAAGTTCCTATGCCAAAATGATAATCCAAAAAGGGCCCCTGTTGGTGGATAATCAGGCCATGGGAGGTGTGAGTAAATTGTGAGGGGGTGTTGGCTGGAGCTAGAAATAATTTTGGTGTCTTGTCCCTGCAGTAGGTTCATTAAAAGAGCAACCAGTGTTTTCACCACCATGGTCGGATCTTACTCTGGAGGGTAACCCATACAGGCAGGTGGCTTGGACAAAATATTTCAACACTGTCAAAGCTGTGTTGTCTGTGCTCCAGTTGAAGGTACGTTATTAGCCTGGAATTCCCATCAATGCCGGCATGTGTCACAAACACCCACCTGTAAAACAAACATGAAAAGAATAATGATTAAATACAAGAAAACAATCAAGTTTCATATCTTGTTTGAAATATCATCTCGGTAGAGAAGGTATTGCTGTGCACTTAAGACTACACGGAGGCAATTTGGAGTTTGTGTAACTTGGATATACAAATGATAAAATTCAATTTAATCTGTGCTGTCCATACAATATGGCTTTCTAATGCTCCCACGAGTACAAATATAAGATGATCCCTTATTACCGAATGAGACGCATATGCCCATCTATGTGCCATAAACTATTGGGGAATGGCACATAGTATGTTCTTCTAGCCACAGTCTGGCTCCATCTCTGGGCTGCAGCAGCTGGCTCAATACGGTTGAGGATTTCTCGAACTCTTTTTCTTTGTACTACAATACCATCAGCACGCAGGTATGCCCTCATCATCTGCAACAGGTTCATAAAACAACACAATAAAGAAAGTACACTTTCACAATGAATATAATGATATATACATGAAGGGACAAGAGTATGTAGCAGAACACTTGCTTCCGAGCCTGATCTGGGAAATTGGCTGTGCAATCTTCTGACATGCTCTTCCAGGTCAACATCATGAATGGGAGTAAATCTATTTCTGGCTGAAATCTGAAAAAACTTCATTTTTTTATGCAGGTATGAAGAGGAACAACACAACATCTCAGTGATGGCTCTCACTGTAAAGCCCTGAGTGGGGAGCAGTTCAATTTGATCACTTGTAATGTCAAGTGCTGGTCTTCCTCGTCTACCTAAAGTATGGAAATAAAAGGATTAAGGAATTCAAGCAAACGAATCACTACGTGTTTTTTATATACTGTATACAGTACAGGCATATAGACACAGATGTACATAAAAGTATATGCAGCTTCAAAACCACGAGCAGCTATTTTCTCTAACCATTTTACTCAAGAAAAAAATAATTCAAACTTATAATTGAATAACTAAAAGATCACTAGTTATTGCTTAAAAGTGTACAGCCATCGCGTTACTTAATAGTCTACTGATTTGCAGGAAAACCACTGGTATAAAACGACGTTTGACAGGGTGATAGAAGGTAAGTCACAGCAAGTCGTCAGTAAAACCCGTGTGTAGTTCGAATAAAAATACATACGAAAAACCAATGACAAAAAATGGTAGCCATTTTACCTGTGTGCAAACGATGTGCCACATGGGAACAAACACGTCCACCATTAGGAGTGGGTCCCGCAATGATGACAGATCGGAGATCTATTGGACTTTGAATCAAACTTTGAATAGTATCAGCGCTAAACTGGTCACTAACTCTTCTTAAATTAGCAATTGAAATGTTTATCGCGCGTGCTTCACTTTCACCGGCAGACCCTTGATGACAGGCACTCTCTATTGCCCTGCACCTTCGCCGAATACGTCTCAGGACACTGTCCGCCATTGTTGTTTTAAAAAACTAAGTGGGCACAGAATTTCCAAAATCATGAGCCCTGACTGGTGGGATGACACTATTTTGAAACGTACAGCCAATAGGATACCGTTACATGTTTTCGTAATCATCCTTATTTGCATTTAATGCAAGTACAGTGTAATGTCACTAGCACTACAAGTGGGCACATTTATGGCCTTACATGTTCACTAGTAAGCGTCAAAATCATCTTACCAGTGAACTAGTGGGCACATTTATGGCCTTAAATGTTCAGTAGTAAGCGTCAAAATTATCTTATTATGGATGGATGGATGGATAGTGAACTAGTGAGCGTTTTGTGGCTTACATGTTCACTAGTAAGCGTCAAAATGACCTTACTAGTAAACTAGTGAGCGTTTTGTGGCTTACATGTTCACTAGTAAGCGTCAAAATGATCTTACTAGTGAACTATTGGGCGTTTTGTGGCTTACATGTTCACTAGTAAGCCTCAAAATGATCTTACTAGTGAACTAGTAGGCGATGTGTGGCTTCCATGTCAACTAGTAAGCCTCAAAATGAACTTACTAGTGAACTAGTGGGCACATTTATGGCCTTACATGTTCACTAGTAAGCGTCAAAATGATCTTACTAGTGAACTAGTGGGCGTTTTGTGGCTTACATGTTCACTAGTAAGCGTCAAAATGACCTTACTAGTGAACTAGTGGGCGTTTTGTGGCTTACATGTTCACTAGTAAGCGTCAAAATGATCTTACTAGTGAACGAGTGAGCGTTTTGTGGCTGACATGTTCATAAATAAGCGTCAAAATGATCTTACTAGGGAACTAGTGGGCGTTTTGTGGCTTACATGTTCACTAGTAAGCGTCAAAATTACCTTACTAGTGAACCAGTGAGCGTTTTGGGGCTTACATGTTCACTAGTAAGTGTCAAAATGACCTTACTAGTGAACTAGTGAGCGTTTTGTGGCTTACATGTTCACTAGTAAGCGTCAAAATGATCTTACTAGTGAACTAGTGGGCGTTCTGTGGCTTACATGTTCACTAGAAGCCTCAAAATTATCTTACTAGTGAACTAGCGGGCGTTTTGTGGCTTACATGTCAACTAGTAAGCCTCAAAATGATCTTACTAGTGAACTAGTGGGCACATTTATGGCCTTACATGTTCACTAGTAAGCGTCAAAATGACCTTACTAGTGAACTAGTGGGCAATATGGAATAAATACTCAAAGGGCTTGCCAGGCAAGCCCTTGTGTACACTGGGTAAACACAAACATTGCACAAACATAAACACTAGACAATACAACATAACATGGAAATGCAGACTACATCCCAAAACACCACCACGAACAACAACACCTCGTAGGACACCAACAGGCAGCAGAGCACAAACAGACCAAAACAACACACTCGCCTCAGCAACACTACCCTCAAACGCAACACGGACAGACAACTCCAACAGAGATACAACAAACACAAGACCACCCCCCCAAACCTGGACCTGCAATAGCTGCAATAGAATCATCACACGCAGACAAACCTCACTCAGATGCAACTCAACACACCCACACTGGATACACAGACATTGCTCCGGCATCACCACCCGCCAATTCACAAACACGTGGACATGCAGAACACACACGCAAACAACAAACACCCCAACACCACAACCCCCGAACAACCCACAAAGAACAACACCCACCAACAAAAACAACAAACACACACTGACCATACTACAAATAAACATCAACGGCATCCAAAACAAGAAAACAGAACTAGAAGAACTCGCCTCACAACAGCACGCAGACATCATCACCATACAAGAAACCAAACTAGAAAAACAACACAACACACCTCGTCTCACCAACTACACCAGCATTAGGAAAGACGGAGAACACAAGGGAGGAGGAGGACTGCTCACATACATTCACAAATCAGTCACATTCACTCCCATGAACATCCCCAACAACATTAACACCAACACTACAGAAATTCAAACCGTAAAGATTCACATAACCAACCACAAAAGAATACACATATGCAACATGTATATACCCCCCAGAGATACCACCCGACCAGACCACGCCACAGAAGACACAGACATCACCAACACCTTCCAATACATAAACTCGCTGAACAACACCATTCTAACCGCAGACATCAACGCTCACTCAACACAATGGCACTCTCCCTACGACGACCACAGAGGCACCCTCATTGCAGACATACTACAGAACTCCCAACAAATCACTCTAAACGCAAACACACCTACCAGAAAACCTACAAACATCAACCAACAACCAACATCACCGGACATCACAACAGCCAGCAACAGCATCACAAACAGAACAACATGGACCACAATACACGCACTCAGTTCAGACCACCTTCCTATCAAAATCACACACAACACGCGTGCTCCTTTCCGCCTACAACAACACCTTCAAACTTACACAAATTACAGGAAAGCAGACTGGGAAGGATACACCTCTGAAATAGAATCAGCACAGGAGAACATAACCATACCTGACAACATCCACACAGCCAACACCATGCTCACAAACCTCATACTTACAGCAGACAAACACCACATACCCCACGGAAAAATAAAAAGCAAATCACTTCTCCTACCACAACACATCAGAACACTCATCAGCCAAAGAAACGACATCAGACAACAAAACCACCAAGACCCACGCATCACAGACCTAAACAAAGAAATAGACACACAAATCCAAAAACACAAACAAGAGCTATGGAAAGAACACTTAACGGATGCATGGAACCACAGACACAAACAATACATACTCTGGAACACAGTAACAAGACTATCTAACAAAGAACAAAAAGCACCAGAAAACACCACAATACAGTTCGGACAACACACGGCAATATCCAACAAACAGAAAGCACGAGCATTCAACAAACAATTCACCAACATAATACAACACAAAACCAACAGAACATACAGACAACTACAACGCAAAATACGAAAACTCAACACCACGCCCATAACCATCACAGAACAACAAGTCAAACAAGCACTACAACGCTCCAAAAGCAACAACTCCACAGGCCCAGACAACATAAACATCAGACATCTGAAACACCTAGGCCCCAAAGCAATAACACTACTCACACACACTTACAACACATCACTCAACACCAACACCATCCCCGCAATATGGAAGACTGCAAAAATAATCCCAATACCAAAACCCAACAAAAACCACGCACTCGGCCCATCCTACAGACAAATAGCACTACTCAGCCCAATAGCCAAAACAATGGAAAAGGTAATACTACCCTTCATTACCAACAACACTCAACTACCCTCTCACCAACACGGCTTCCGAAAACAACACTCCACAACCACAGCACTACACCACATACACAACATCATAGCCACAGGTTTCAATCAACAAAAACCACCACAACGAACAGTTGCCATAGCCCTAGACATGTCCAAAGCCTTTGACACGGTAAACCTACACACACTCACAAACAAACTCAACAACACTAACACCCCAAACATCATCATCAAATACATCTTCAACTACATAAGGGGACGCAGACAATACACTCAATACCGGGGGGAAACATCAGAACACAGAAACACGAAAACGGGGGTACCACAGGGGGGAGTACTTTCACCAACACTATTCAACATATACATGGCAGACTTACCACAACCAACTCCAAATGTACACACAGTTACATATGCAGACGACATCACCATTCTATCCACACATGTCAAACCACAACAGGCACAACAACAAGTACAAAAATATCTCCACGACATATACAACTGGACAAAACAGAACCAACTCACACTCAACGCAGACAAAACCACCACCACTCTGTTCACACCGGATCCGGCAGAATACAGCAACAGGCTCACTTTACAAATAGATAACACCACCCTACCCACAGTCCGCGAACCCAAAATACTGGGATTAACATGGGACCCCAAACTCACCTTCTCAAAACACACACAACACACTCTAACCCGCGCCAAGCAATCAAACAAAATACTTAAAGCCTTAACAACCACTCACTGGGGAAAATCCAAAGAAACTATACTCACCACATACAAAGCAACCACACTCACACGCCTCGAATACGCAAACACTATATGGTCACCAACACTATCGGACACAAACAAGACAAAACTCCAGACCACACAGAACACCGCACTCAGAATAGCAACAGGATGCACACAAGACACAAACATACAACACTTGCATGAGGAAACAAAAACTCTCCCACTGAACATCCATCTAAAACTACACGCATCGCAAATCAGACAAAAAGCCCAACACCCAACCCACCCACTACACCCACTCACTCAACAACCACCACCACCCAGACAAAAGAAACAAACAATCTTCCACAACAACAACTACACACACAACAAAGACACAGCACCACAGGACACCAACAACGACACCATAAAACAGAACATGAAAGACATACACACCCACTTTGTACAAACACACTTGGACACCAGACAACACAACAAAGTAATACATGCACCAGCACCAGAAATAGACCCATCAGAGCAAGACCTACCACACAGAACCAGACAACTCCTAGCACAACTCCGAACCAACAAATCACCAGCCCTCCACTCCTACCTACACAACATTACACCGGACACACACCCAACACCACTCTGTGCGCTATGCGGCACGCAAGTGCACGACACACAACACCTGTTCACCTGCACAAACATACCCACCACACTGACTCCGGAGGACCTCTGGCGAAACCCAAGCGGAGTGGCGGCCCTGCTCGCCCGCTGGGCGGAGGAGGGGGGTCTGGGGATCCAGGAGACGGAGTGAGGGCCCGGTCCCCCAATGTCGGGGCACGGGTGGGGTCGACAACAACAACAACAACAACATAAAAAAAGACTTCCCCTTTAAATATTCCTGCTGCATAATATATCTCCTTTCCTTTCGTAAAGGATGGTCAGAACCTTTCCTAAGCATTATTAAAATTTAGACGATCTTTGCTCCAGGTGCTACCGGCTCATCTCACTCGGTTAGGATAGGAAAGGAAAGTTCCTATGCCAAAATGATAATCCAAAAAGGGCCCCTGTTGGTGGATAATCAGGCCATGGGAGGTGTGAGTAAATTGTGAGGGGGTGTTGGCTGGAGCTAGAAATAATTTTGGTGTCTTGTCCCTGCAGTAGGTTCATTAAAAGAGCAACCAGTGTTTTCACCACCATGGTCGGATCTTACTCTGGAGGGTAACCCATACAGGCAGGTGGCTTGGACAAAATATTTCAACACTGTCAAAGCTGTGTTGTCTGTGCTCCAGTTGAAGGTACGTTATTAGCCTGGAATTCCCATCAATGCCGGCATGTGTCACAAACACCCACCTGTAAAACAAACATGAAAAGAATAATGATTAAATACAAGAAAACAATCAAGTTTCATATCTTGTTTGAAATATCATCTCGGTAGAGAAGGTATTGCTGTGCACTTAAGACTACATGGAGGCAATTTGGAGTTTGTGTAACTTGGATATACAAATGATAAAATTCAATTTAATCTGTGCTGTCCATACAATATGGCTTTCTAATGCTCCCACGAGTACAAATATAAGATGATCCCTTATTACCGAATGAGACGCATATGCCCATCTATGTGCCATAAACTATTGGGGAATGGCACATAGTATGTTCTTCTAGCCACAGTCTGGCTCCATCTCTGGGCTGCAGCAGCTGGCTCAATACGGTTGAGGATTTCTCGAACTCTTTTTCTTTGTACTACAATACCATCAGCACGCAGGTATGCCCTCATCATCTGCAACAGGTTCATAAAACAACACAATAAAGAAAGTACACTTTCACAATGAATATAATGATATATACATGAAGGGACAAGAGTATGTAGCAGAACACTTGCTTCCGAGCCTGATCTGGGAAATTGGCTGTGCAATCTTCTGACATGCTCTTCCAGGTCAACATCATGAATGGGAGTAAATCTATTTCTGGCTGAAATCTGAAAAAACTTCATTTTTTTATGCAGGTATGAAGAGGAACAACACAACATCTCAGTGATGGCTCTCACTGTAAAGCCCTGAGTGGGGAGCAGTTCAATTTGATCACTTGTAATGTCAAGTGCTGGTCTTCCTCGTCTACCTAAAGTATGGAAATAAAAGGATTAAGGAATTCAAGCAAACGAATCACTACGTGTTTTTTATATACTGTATACAGTACAGGCATATAGACACAGATGTACATAAAAGTATATGCAGCTTCAAAACCACGAGCAGCTATTTTCTCTAACCATTTTACTCAAGAAAAAAATAATTCAAACTTATAATTGAATAACTAAAAGATCACTAGTTATTGTTTAAAAGTGTACAGCCATCGCGTTACTTAATAGTCTACTGATTTGCAGGAAAACCACTGGTATAAAACGACGTTTGACAGGGTGATAGAAGGTAAGTCACAGCAAGTCGTCAGTAAAACCCGTGTGTAGTTCGAATAAAAATACATACGAAAAACCAATGACAAAAAATGGTAGCCATTTTACCTGTGTGCAAACGATGTGCCACATGGGAACAAACACGTCCACCATTAGGAGTGGGTCCCGCAATGATGACAGATCGGAGATCTATTGGACTTTGAATCAAACTTTGAATAGTATCAGCGCTAAACTGGTCACTAACTCTTCTTAAATTAGCAATTGAAATGTTTATCGCGCGTGCTTCACTTTCACCGGCAGACCCTTGATGACAGGCACTCTCTATTGCCCTGCACCTTCGCCGAATACGTCTCAGGACACTGTCCGCCATTGTTGTTTTAAAAAACTAAGTGGGCACAGAATTTCCAAAATCATGAGCCCTGACTGGTGGGATGACACTATTTTGAAACGTACAGCCAATAGGATACCGTTACATGTTTTCGTAATCATCCTTATTTGCATTTAATGCAAGTACAGTGTAATGTCACTAGCACTACAAGTGGGCACATTTATGGCCTTACATGTTCACTAGTAAGCGTCAAAATCATCTTACCAGTGAACTAGTGGGCACATTTATGGCCTTAAATGTTCAGTAGTAAGCGTCAAAATTATCTTATTATGGATGGATGGATGGGTAGTGAACTAGTGAGCGTTTTGTGGCTTACATGTTCACTAGTAAGCGTCAAAATGACCTTACTAGTAAACTAGTGAGCGTTTTGTGGCTTACATGTTCACTAGTAAGCGTCAAAATGATCTTACTAGTGAACTATTGGGCGTTTTGTGGCTTACATGTTCACTAGTAAGCCTCAAAATGATCTTACTAGTGAACTAGTAGGCGATGTGTGGCTTACATGTCAACTAGTAAGCCTCAAAATGAACTTACTAGTGAACTAGTGGGCACATTTATGGCCTTACATGTTCACTAGTAAGCGTCAAAATGATCTTACTAGTGAACTAGTGGGCGTTTTGTGGCTTACATGTTCACTAGTAAGCGTCAAAATGACCTTACTAGTGAACTAGTGGGCGTTTTGTGGCTTACATGTTCACTAGTAAGCGTCAAAATGATCTTACTAGTGAACGAGTGAGAGTTTTGTGGCTGACATGTTCATAAATAAGCGTCAAAATGATCTTACTAGGGAACTAGTGGGCGTTTTGTGGCTTACATGTTCACTAGTAAGCGTCAAAATTACCTTACTAGTGAACCAGTGAGCGTTTTGGGGCTTACATGTTCACTAGTAAGTGTCAAAATGACCTTACTAGTGAACTAGTGAGCGTTTTGTGGCTTACATGTTCACTAGTAAGCGTCAAAATGATCTTACTAGTGAACTAGTGGGCGTTCTGTGGCTTACATGTTCACTAGAAGCCTCAAAATTATCTTACTAGTGAACTAGCGGGCGTTTTGTGGCTTACATGTCAACTAGTAAGCCTCAAAATGATCTTACTAGTGAACTAGTGGGCACATTTATGGCCTTACATGTTCACTAGTAAGCGTCAAAATGACCTTACTAGTGAACTAGTGGGCAATATGGAATAAATACTCAAAGGGCTTGCCAGGCAAGCCCTTGTGTACACTGGGTAAACACAAACATTGCACAAACATAAACACTAGACAATACAACATAACATGGAAATGCAGACTACATCCCAAAACACCACCACGAACAACAACACCTCGTAGGACACCAACAGGCAGCAGAGCACAAACAGACCAAAACAACACACTCGCCTCAGCAACACTACCCTCAAACGCAACACGGACAGACAACTCCAACAGAGATACAACAAACACAAGGCCACCCCCCCAAACCTGGACCTGCAATAGCTGCAATAGAATCATCACACGCAGACAAACCTCACTCAGATGCAACTCAACACACCCACACTGGATACACAGACATTGCTCCGGCATCACCACCCGCCAATACACAAACACGTGGACATGCAGAACACACACGCAAACAACAAACACCCCAACACCACAACCCCCGAACAACCCACAAAGAACAACACCCACCAACAAAAACAACAAACACACACTGACCATACTACAAATAAACATCAACGGCATCCAAAACAAGAAAACAGAACTAGAAGAACTCGCCTCACAACAGCACGCAGACATCATCACCATACAAGAAACCAAACTAGAAAAACAACACAACACACCTCGTCTCACCAACTACACCAGCATTAGGAAAGACGGAGAACACAAGGGAGGAGGAGGACTGCTCACATACATTCACAAATCAGTCACATTCACTCCCATGAACATCCCCAACAACATTAACACCAACACTACAGAAATTCAAACCGTAAAGATTCACATAACCAACCACAAAAGAATACACATATGCAACATGTATATACCCCCCAGAGATACCACCCGACCAGACCACGCCACAGAAGACACAGACATCACCAACACCTTCCAATACATAAACTCGCTGAACAACACCATTCTAACCGCAGACATCAACGCTCACTCAACACAATGGCACTCTCCCTACGACGACCACAGAGGCACCCTCATTGCAGACATACTACAGAACTCCCAACAAATCACTCTAAACGCAAACACACCTACCAGAAAACCTACAAACATCAACCAACAACCAACATCACCGGACATCACAACAGCCAGCAACAGCATCACAAACAGAACAACATGGACCACAATACACGCACTCAGTTCAGACCACCTTCCTATCAAAATCACACACAACACGCGTGCTCCTTTCCGCCTACAACAACACCTTCAAACTTACACAAATTACAGGAAAGCAGACTGGGAAGGATACACCTCTGAAATAGAATCAGCACAGGAGAACATAACCATACCTGACAACATCCACACAGCCAACACCATGCTCACAAACCTCATACTTACAGCAGACAAACACCACATACCCCACGGAAAAATAAAAAGCAAATCACTTCTCCTACCACAACACATCAGAACACTCATCAGCCAAAGAAACGACATCAGACAACAAAACCACCAAGACCCACGCATCACAGACCTAAACAAAGAAATAGACACACAAATCCAAAAACACAAACAAGAGCTATGGAAAGAACACTTAACGGATGCATGGAACCACAGACACAAACAATACATACTCTGGAACACAGTAACAAGACTATCTAACAAAGAACAAAAAGCACCAGAAAACACCACAATACAGTTCGGACAACACACGGCAATATCCAACAAACAGAAAGCACGAGCATTCAACAAACAATTCACCAACATAATACAACACAAAACCAACAGAACATACAGACAACTACAACGCAAAATACGAAAACTCAACACCACGCCCATAACCATCACAGAACAACAAGTCAAACAAGCACTACAACGCTCCAAAAGCAACAACTCCACAGGCCCAGACAACATAAACATCAGACATCTGAAACACCTAGGCCCCAAAGCAATAACACTACTCACACACACTTACAACACATCACTCAACACCAACACCATCCCCGCAATATGGAAGACTGCAAAAATAATCCCAATACCAAAACCCAACAAAAACCACGCACTCGGCCCATCCTACAGACCAATAGCACTACTCAGCCCAATAGCCAAAACAATGGAAAAGGTAATACTACCCTTCATTACCAACAACACTCAACTACCCTCTCACCAACACGGCTTCCGAAAACAACACTCCACAACCACAGCACTACACCACATACACAACATCATAGCCACAGGTTTCAATCAACAAAAACCACCACAACGAACAGTTGCCATAGCCCTAGACATGTCCAAAGCCTTTGACACGGTAAACCTACACACACTCACAAACAAACTCAACAACACTAACACCCCAAACATCATCATCAAATACATCTTCAACTACATAAGGGGACGCAGACAATACACTCAATACCGGGGGGAAACATCAGAACACAGAAACACGAAAACGGGGGTACCACAGGGGGGAGTACTTTCACCAACACTATTCAACATATACATGGCAGACTTACCACAACCACCTCCAAATGTACACACAGTTACATATGCAGACGACATCACCATTCTATCCACACATGTCAAACCACAACAGGCACAACAACAAGTACAAAAATATCTCCACGACATATACAACTGGACAAAACAGAACCAACTCACACTCAACGCAGACAAAACCACCACCACTCTGTTCACACCGGATCCGGCAGAATACAGCAACAGACTCACTTTACAAATAGATAACACCACCCTACCCACAGTCCGCGAACCCAAAATACTGGGATTAACATGGGACCCCAAACTCACCTTCTCAAAACACACACAACACACTCTAACCCGCGCCAAGCAATCAAACAAAATACTTAAAGCCTTAACAACCACTCACTGGGGAAAATCCAAAGAAACTATACTCACCACATACAAAGCAACCACACTCACACGCCTCGAATACGCAAACACTATATGGTCACCAACACTATCGGACACAAACAAGACAAAACTCCAGACCACACAGAACACCGCACTCAGAATAGCAACAGGATGCACACAAGACACAAACATACAACACTTGCATGAGGAAACAAAAACTCTCCCACTGAACATCCATCTAAAACTACACGCATCGCAAATCAGACAAAAAGCCCAACACCCAACCCACCCACTACACCCACTCACTCAACAACCACCACCACCCAGACAAAAGAAACAAACAATCTTCCACAACAACAACTACACACACAACAAAGACACAGCACCACAGGACACCAACAACGACACCATAAAACAGAACATGAAAGACATACACACCCACTTTGTACAAACACACTTGGACACCAGACAACACAACAAAGTAATACATGCACCAGCACCAGAAATAGACCCATCAGAGCAAGACCTACCACACAGAACCAGACAACTCCTAGCACAACTCCGAACCAACAAATCACCAGCCCTCCACTCCTACCTACACAACATTACACCGGACACACACCCAACACCACTCTGTGCGCTATGCGGCACGCAAGTGCACGACACACAACACCTGTTCACCTGCACAAACATACCCACCACACTGACTCCGGAGGACCTCTGGCGAAACCCAAGCGGAGTGGCGGCCCTGCTCGCCCGCTGGGCGGAGGAGGGGGGTCTGGGGATCCGGGAGACGGAGTGAGGGCCCGGTCCCCCAATGTCGGGGCACGGGTGGGGTCGACAACAACAACAACAACAACATAAAAAAAGACTTCCCCTTTAAATATTCCTGCTGCATAATATATCTCCTTTCCTTTCGTAAAGGATGGTCAGAACCTTTCCTAAGCATTATTAAAATTTAGACGATCTTTGCTCCAGGTGCTACCGGCTCATCTCACTCGGTTAGGATAGGAAAGGAAAGTTCCTATGCCAAAATGATAATCCAAAAAGGGCCCCTGTTGGTGGATAATCAGGCCATGGGAGGTGTGAGTAAATTGTGAGGGGGTGTTGGCTGGAGCTAGAAATAATTTTGGTGTCTTGTCCCTGCAGTAGGTTCATTGAAAGAGCAACCAGTGTTTTCACCACCATGGTCGGATCTTACTCTGGAGGGTAACCCATACAGGCAGGTGGCTTGGACAAAATATTTCAACACTGTCAAGGCTGTGTTGTCTGTGCTCCAGTTGAAGGTACGTTATTAGCCTGGAATTCCCATCAATGCCGGCATGTGTCACAAACACCCACCTGTAAAACAAACATGAAAAGAATAATGATTAAATACAAGAAAACAATCAAGTTTCATATCTTGTTTGAAATATCATCTCGGTAGAGAAGGTATTGCTGTGCACTTAAGACTACATGGAGGCAATTTGGAGTTTGTGTAACTTGGATATACAAATGATAACATTCAATTTAATCTGTGCTGTCCATACAATATGGCTTTCTAATGCTCCCACGAGTACAAATATAAGATGATCCCTTATTACCGAATGAGACGCATATGCCCATCTATGTGCCATAAACTATTGGGGAATGGCACATAGTATGTTCTTCTAGCCACAGTCTGGCTCCATCTCTGGGCTGCAGCAGCTGGCTCAATACGGTTGAGGATTTCTCGAACTCTTTTTCTTTGTACTACAATACCATCAGCACGCAGGTATGCCCTCATCATCTGCAACAGGTTCATAAAACAACACAATAAAGAAAGTACACTTTCACAATGAATATAATGATATATACATGAAGGGACAAGAGTATGTAGCAGAACACTTGCTTCCGAGCCTGATCTGGGAAATTGGCTGTGCAATCTTCTGACATGCTCTTCCAGGTCAACATCATGAATGGGAGTAAATCTATTTCTGGCTGAAATCTGAAAAAACTTCATTTTTTTATGCAGGTATGAAGAGGAACAACACAACATCTCAGTGATGGCTCTCACTGTAAAGCCCTGAGTGGGGAGCAGTTCAATTTGATCACTTGTAATGTCAAGTGCTGGTCTTCCTCGTCTACCTAAAGTATGGAAATAAAAGGATTAAGGAATTCAAGCAAACGAATCACTACGTGTTTTTTATATACTGTATACAGTACAGGCATATAGACACAGATGTACATAAAAGTATATGCAGCTTCAAAACCACGAGCAGCTATTTTCTCTAACCATTTTACTCAAGAAAAAAATAATTCAAACTTATAATTGAATAACTAAAAGATCACTAGTTATTGCTTAAAAGTGTACAGCCATCGCGTTACTTAATAGTCTACTGATTTGCAGGAAAACCACTGGTATAAAACGACGTTTGACAGGGTGATAGAAGGTAAGTCACAGCAAGTCGTCAGTAAAACCCGTGTGTAGTTCGAATAAAAATACATACGAAAAACCAATGACAAAAAATGGTAGCCATTTTACCTGTGTGCAAACGATGTGCCACATGGGAACAAACACGTCCACCATTAGGAGTGGGTCCCGCAATGATGACAGATCGGAGATCTATTGGACTTTGAATCAAACTTTGAATAGTATCAGCGCTAAACTGGTCACTAACTCTTCTTAAATTAGCAATTGAAATGTTTATCGCGCGTGCTTCACTTTCACCGGCAGACCCTTGATGACAGGCACTCTCTATTGCCCTGCACCTTCGCCGAATACGTCTCAGGACACTGTCCGCCATTGTTGTTTTAAAAAACTAAGTGGGCACAGAATTTCCAAAATCATGAGCCCTGACTGGTGGGATGACACTATTTTGAAACGTACAGCCAATAGGATACCGTTACATGTTTTCGTAATCATCCTTATTTGCATTTAATGCAAGTACAGTGTAATGTCACTAGCACTACAAGTGGGCACATTTATGGCCTTACATGTTCACTAGTAAGCGTCAAAATCATCTTACCAGTGAACTAGTGGGCACATTTATGGCCTTAAATGTTCAGTAGTAAGCGTCAAAATTATCTTATTATGGATGGATGGATGGATAGTGAACTAGTGAGCGTTTTGTGGCTTACATGTTCACTAGTAAGCGTCAAAATGACCTTACTAGTAAACTAGTGAGCGTTTTGTGGCTTACATGTTCACTAGTAAGCGTCAAAATGATCTTACTAGTGAACTATTGGGCGTTTTGTGGCTTACATGTTCACTAGTAAGCCTCAAAATGATCTTACTAGTGAACTAGTAGGCGATGTGTGGCTTACATGTCAACTAGTAAGCCTCAAAATGAACTTACTAGTGAACTAGTGGGCACATTTATGGCCTTACATGTTCACTAGTAAGCGTCAAAATGATCTTACTAGTGAACTAGTGGGCGTTTTGTGGCTTACATGTTCACTAGTAAGCGTCAAAATGACCTTACTAGTGAACTAGTGGGCGTTTTGTGGCTTACATGTTCACTAGTAAGCGTCAAAATGATCTTACTAGTGAACGAGTGAGCGTTTTGTGGCTGACATGTTCATAAATAAGCGTCGAAATGATCTTACTAGGGAACTAGTGGGCGTTTTGTGGCTTACATGTTCACTAGTAAGCGTCAAAATTACCTTACTAGTGAACCAGTGAGCGTTTTGGGGCTTACATGTTCACTAGTAAGTGTCAAAATGACCTTACTAGTGAACTAGTGAGCGTTTTGTGGCTTACATGTTCACTAGTAAGCGTCAAAATGATCTTACTAGTGAACTAGTGGGCGTTCTGTGGCTTACATGTTCACTAGAAGCCTCAAAATTATCTTACTAGTGAACTAGCGGGCGTTTTGTGGCTTACATGTCAACTAGTAAGCCTCAAAATGATCTTACTAGTGAACTAGTGGGCACATTTATGGCCTTACATGTTCACTAGTAAGCGTCAAAATGACCTTACTAGTGAACTAGTGGGCAATATGGAATAAATACTCAAAGGGCTTGCCAGGCAAGCCCTTGTGTACACTGGGTACACAAACATTGCACAAACATAAACACTAGACAATACAACATAACATGGAAATGCAGACTACATCCCAAAACACCACCACGAACAACAACACCTCGTAGGACACCAACAGGCAGCAGAGCACAAACAGACCAAAACAACACACTCGCCTCAGCAACACTACCCTCAAACGCAACACGGACAGACAACTCCAACAGAGATACAACAAACACAAGACCACCCCCCCAAACCTGGACCTGCAATAGCTGCAATAGAATCATCACACGCAGACAAACCTCACTCAGATGCAACTCAACACACCCACACTGGATACACAGACATTGCTCCGGCATCACCACCCGCCAATACACAAACACGTGGACATGCAGAACACACACGCAAACAACAAACACCCCAACACCACAACCCCCGAACAACCCACAAAGAACAACACCCACCAACAAAAACAACAAACACACACTGACCAAACTACAAATAAACATCAACGGCATCCAAAACAAGAAAACAGAACTAGAAGAACTCGCCTCACAACAGCACGCAGACATCATCACCATACAAGAAACCAAACTAGAAAAACAACACAACACACCTCGTCTCACCAACTACACCAGCATTAGGAAAGACGGAGAACACAAGGGAGGAGGAGGACTGCTCACATACATTCACAAATCAGTCACATTCACTCCCATGAACATCCCCAACAACATTAACACCAACACTACAGAAATTCAAACCGTAAAGATTCACATAACCAACCACAAAAGAATACACATATGCAACATGTATATACCCCCCAGAGATACCACCCGACCAGACCACGCCACAGAAGACACAGACATCACCAACACCTTCCAATACATAAACTCGCTGAACAACGCCATTCTAACCGCAGACATCAACGCTCACTCAACACAATGGCACTCTCCCTACGACGACCACAGAGGCACCCTCATTGCAGACATACTACAGAACTCCCAACAAATCACTCTAAACGCAAACACACCTACCAGAAAACCTACAAACATCAACCAACAACCAACATCACCGGACATCACAACAGCCAGCAACAGCATCACAAACAGAACAACATGGACCACAATACACGCACTCAGTTCAGACCACCTTCCTATCAAAATCACACACAACACGCGTGCTCCTTTCCGCCTACAACAACACCTTCAAACTTACACAAATTACAGGAAAGCAGACTGGGAAGGATACACCTCTGAAATAGAATCAGCACAGGAGAACATAACCATACCTGACAACATCCACACAGCCAACACCATGCTCACAAACCTCATACTTACAGCAGACAAACACCACATACCCCACGGAAAAATAAAAAGCAAATCACTTCTCCTACCACAACACATCAGAACACTCATCAGCCAAAGAAACGACATCAGACAACAAAACCACCAAGACCCACGCATCACAGACCTAAACAAAGAAATAGACACACAAATCCAAAAACACAAACAAGAGCTATGGAAAGAACACTTAACGGATGCATGGAACCACAGACACAAACAATACATACTCTGGAACACAGTAACAAGACTATCTAACAAAGAACAAAAAGCACCAGAAAACACCACAATACAGTTCGGACAACACACGGCAATATCCAACAAACAGAAAGCACGAGCATTCAACAAACAATTCACCAACATAATACAACACAAAACCAACAGAACATACAGACAACTGCAACGCAAAATACGAAAACTCAACACCACGCCCATAACCATCACAGAACAACAAGTCAAACAAGCACTACAACGCTCCAAAAGCAACAACTCCACAGGCCCAGACAACATAAACATCAGACATCTGAAACACCTAGGCCCCAAAGCAATAACACTACTCACACACACTTACAACACATCACTCAACACCAACACCATCCCCGCAATATGGAAGACTGCAAAAATAATCCCAATACCAAAACCCAACAAAAACCACGCACTCGGCCCATCCTACAGACCAATAGCACTACTCAGCCCAATAGCCAAAACAATGGAAAAGGTAATACTACCCTTCATTACCAACAACACTCAACTACCCTCTCACCAACACGGCTTCCGAAAACAACACTCCACAACCACAGCACTACACCACATACACAACATCATAGCCACAGGTTTCAATCAACAAAAACCACCACAACGAACAGTTGCCATAGCCCTAGACATGTCCAAAGCCTTTGACACGGTAAACCTACACACACTCACAAACAAACTCAACAACACTAACACCCCAAACATCATCATCAAATACATCTTCAACTACATAAGGGGACGCAGACAATACACTCAATACCGGGGGGAAACATCAGAACACAGAAACACGAAAACGGGGGTACCACAGGGGGGAGTACTTTCACCAACACTATTCAACATATACATGGCAGACTTACCACAACCAACTCCAAATGTACACACAGTTACATATGCAGACGACATCACCATTCTATCCACACATGTCAAACCACAACAGGCACAACAACAAGTACAAAAATATCTCCACGACATATACAACTGGACAAAACAGAACCAACTCACACTCAACGCAGACAAAACCACCACCACTCTGTTCACACCGGATCCGGCAGAATACAGCAACAGACTCACTTTACAAATAGATAACACCACCCTACCCACAGTCCGCGAACCCAAAATACTGGGATTAACATGGGACCCCAAACTCACCTTCTCAAAACACACACAACACACTCTAACCCGCGCCAAGCAATCAAACAAAATACTTAAAGCCTTAACAACCACTCACTGGGGAAAATCCAAAGAAACTATACTCACCACATACAAAGCAACCACACTCACACGCCTCGAATACGCAAACACTATATGGTCACCAACACTATCGGACACAAACAAGACAAAACTCCAGACCACACAGAACACCGCACTCAGAATAGCAACAGGATGCACACAAGACACAAACATACAACACTTGCATGAGGAAACAAAAACTCTCCCACTGAACATCCATCTAAAACTACACGCATCGCAAATCAGACAAAAAGCCCAACACCCAACCCACCCACTACACCCACTCACTCAACAACCACCACCACCCAGACAAAAGAAACAAACAATCTTCCACAACAACAACTACACACACAACAAAGACACAGCACCACAGGACACCAACAACGACACCATAAAACAGAACATGAAAGACATACACACCCACTTTGTACAAACACACTTGGACACCAGACAACACAACAAAGTAATACATGCACCAGCACCAGAAATAGACCCATCAGAGCAAGACCTACCACACAGAACCAGACAACTCCTAGCACAACTCCGAACCAACAAATCACCAGCCCTCCACTCCTACCTACACAACATTACACCGGACACACACCCAACACCACTCTGTGCGCTATGCGGCACGCAAGTGCACGACACACAACACCTGTTCACCTGCACAAACATACCCACCACACTGACTCCGGAGGACCTCTGGCGAAACCCAAGCGGAGTGGCGGCCCTGCTCGCCCGCTGGGCGGAGGAGGGGGGTCTGGGGATCCGGGAGACGGAGTGAGGGCCCGGTCCCCCAATGTCGGGGCACGGGTGGGGTCGACAACAACAACAACAACAACATAAAAAAAGACTTCCCCTTTAAATATTCCTGCTGCATAATATATCTCCTTTCCTTTCGTAAAGGATGGTCAGAACCTTTCCTAAGCATTATTAAAATTTAGACGATCTTTGCTCCAGGTGCTACCGGCTCATCTCACTCGGTTAGGATAGGAAAGGAAAGTTCCTATGCCAAAATGATAATCCAAAAAGGGCCCCTGTTGGTGGATAATCAGGCCATGGGAGGTGTGAGTAAATTGTGAGGGGGTGTTGGCTGGAGCTAGAAATAATTTTGGTGTCTTGTCCCTGCAGTAGGTTCATTGAAAGAGCAACCAGTGTTTTCACCACCATGGTCGGATCTTACTCTGGAGGGTAACCCATACAGGCAGGTGGCTTGGACAAAATATTTCAACACTGTCAAGGCTGTGTTGTCTGTGCTCCAGTTGAAGGTACGTTATTAGCCTGGAATTCCCATCAATGCCGGCATGTGTCACAAACACCCACCTGTAAAACAAACATGAAAAGAATAATGATTAAATACAAGAAAACAATCAAGTTTCATATCTTGTTTGAAATATCATCTCGGTAGAGAAGGTATTGCTGTGCACTTAAGACTACATGGAGGCAATTTGGAGTTTGTGTAACTTGGATATACAAATGATAACATTCAATTTAATCTGTGCTGTCCATACAATATGGCTTTCTAATGCTCCCACGAGTACAAATATAAGATGATCCCTTATTACCGAATGAGACGCATATGCCCATCTATGTGCCATAAACTATTGGGGAATGGCACATAGTATGTTCTTCTAGCCACAGTCTGGCTCCATCTCTGGGCTGCAGCAGCTGGCTCAATACGGTTGAGGATTTCTCGAACTCTTTTTCTTTGTACTACAATACCATCAGCACGCAGGTATGCCCTCATCATCTGCAACAGGTTCATAAAACAACACAATAAAGAAAGTACACTTTCACAATGAATATAATGATATATACATGAAGGGACAAGAGTATGTAGCAGAACACTTGCTTCCGAGCCTGATCTGGGAAATTGGCTGTGCAATCTTCTGACATGCTCTTCCAGGTCAACATCATGAATGGGAGTAAATCTATTTCTGGCTGAAATCTGAAAAAACTTCATTTTTTTATGCAGGTATGAAGAGGAACAACACAACATCTCAGTGATGGCTCTCACTGTAAAGCCCTGAGTGGGGAGCAGTTCAATTTGATCACTTGTAATGTCAAGTGCTGGTCTTCCTCGTCTACCTAAAGTATGGAAATAAAAGGATTAAGGAATTCAAGCAAACGAATCACTACGTGTTTTTTATATACTGTATACAGTACAGGCATATAGACACAGATGTACATAAAAGTATATGCAGCTTCAAAACCACGAGCAGCTATTTTCTCTAACCATTTTACTCAAGAAAAAAATAATTCAAACTTATAATTGAATAACTAAAAGATCACTAGTTATTGCTTAAAAGTGTACAGCCATCGCGTTACTTAATAGTCTACTGATTTGCAGGAAAACCACTGGTATAAAACGACGTTTGACAGGGTGATAGAAGGTAAGTCACAGCAAGTCGTCAGTAAAACCCGTGTGTAGTTCGAATAAAAATACATACGAAAAACCAATGACAAAAAATGGTAGCCATTTTACCTGTGTGCAAACGATGTGCCACATGGGAACAAACACGTCCACCATTAGGAGTGGGTCCCGCAATGATGACAGATCGGAGATCTATTGGACTTTGAATCAAACTTTGAATAGTATCAGCGCTAAACTGGTCACTAACTCTTCTTAAATTAGCAATTGAAATGTTTATCGCGCGTGCTTCACTTTCACCGGCAGACCCTTGATGACAGGCACTCTCTATTGCCCTGCACCTTCGCCGAATACGTCTCAGGACACTGTCCGCCATTGTTGTTTTAAAAAACTAAGTGGGCACAGAATTTCCAAAATCATGAGCCCTGACTGGTGGGATGACACTATTTTGAAACGTACAGCCAATAGGATACCGTTACATGTTTTCGTAATCATCCTTATTTGCATTTAATGCAAGTACAGTGTAATGTCACTAGCACTACAAGTGGGCACATTTATGGCCTTACATGTTCACTAGTAAGCGTCAAAATCATCTTACCAGTGAACTAGTGGGCACATTTATGGCCTTAAATGTTCAGTAGTAAGCGTCAAAATTATCTTATTATGGATGGATGGATGGATAGTGAACTAGTGAGCGTTTTGTGGCTTACATGTTCACTAGTAAGCGTCAAAATGACCTTACTAGTAAACTAGTGAGCGTTTTGTGGCTTACATGTTCACTAGTAAGCGTCAAAATGATCTTACTAGTGAACTATTGGGCGTTTTGTGGCTTACATGTTCACTAGTAAGCCTCAAAATGATCTTACTAGTGAACTAGTAGGCGATGTGTGGCTTACATGTCAACTAGTAAGCCTCAAAATGAACTTACTAGTGAACTAGTGGGCACATTTATGGCCTTACATGTTCACTAGTAAGCGTCAAAATGATCTTACTAGTGAACTAGTGGGCGTTTTGTGGCTTACATGTTCACTAGTAAGCGTCAAAATGACCTTACTAGTGAACTAGTGGGCGTTTTGTGGCTTACATGTTCACTAGTAAGCGTCAAAATGATCTTACTAGTGAACGAGTGAGCGTTTTGTGGCTGACATGTTCATAAATAAGCGTCGAAATGATCTTACTAGGGAACTAGTGGGCGTTTTGTGGCTTACATGTTCACTAGTAAGCGTCAAAATTACCTTACTAGTGAACCAGTGAGCGTTTTGGGGCTTACATGTTCACTAGTAAGTGTCAAAATGACCTTACTGGTGAACTAGTGAGCGTTTTGTGGCTTACATGTTCACTAGTAAGCGTCAAAATGATCTTACTAGTGAACTAGTGGGCGTTCTGTGGCTTACATGTTCACTAGAAGCCTCAAAATTATCTTACTAGTGAACTAGCGGGCGTTTTGTGGCTTACATGTCAACTAGTAAGCCTCAAAATGATCTTACTAGTGAACTAGTGGGCACATTTATGGCCTTACATGTTCACTAGTAAGCGTCAAAATGACCTTACTAGTGAACTAGTGGGCAATATGGAATAAATACTCAAAGGGCTTGCCAGGCAAGCCCTTGTGTACACTGGGTACACAAACATTGCACAAACATAAACACTAGACAATACAACATAACATGGAAATGCAGACTACATCCCAAAACACCACCACGAACAACAACACCTCGTAGGACACCAACAGGCAGCAGAGCACAAACAGACCAAAACAACACACTCGCCTCAGCAACACTACCCTCAAACGCAACACGGACAGACAACTCCAACAGAGATACAACAAACACAAGACCACCCCCCCAAACCTGGACCTGCAATAGCTGCAATAGAATCATCACACGCAGACAAACCTCACTCAGATGCAACTCAACACACCCACACTGGATACACAGACATTGCTCCGGCATCACCACCCGCCAATACACAAACACGTGGACATGCAGAACACACACGCAAACAACAAACACCCCAACACCACAACCCCCGAACAACCCACAAAGAACAACACCCACCAACAAAAACAACAAACACACACTGACCAAACTACAAATAAACATCAACGGCATCCAAAACAAGAAAACAGAACTAGAAGAACTCGCCTCACAACAGCACGCAGACATCATCACCATACAAGAAACCAAACTAGAAAAACAACACAACACACCTCGTCTCACCAACTACACCAGCATTAGGAAAGACGGAGAACACAAGGGAGGAGGAGGACTGCTCACATACATTCACAAATCAGTCACATTCACTCCCATGAACATCCCCAACAACATTAACACCAACACTACAGAAATTCAAACCGTAAAGATTCACATAACCAACCACAAAAGAATACACATATGCAACATGTATATACCCCCCAGAGATACCACCCGACCAGACCACGCCACAGAAGACACAGACATCACCAACACCTTCCAATACATAAACTCGCTGAACAACGCCATTCTAACCGCAGACATCAACGCTCACTCAACACAATGGCACTCTCCCTACGACGACCACAGAGGCACCCTCATTGCAGACATACTACAGAACTCCCAACAAATCACTCTAAACGCAAACACACCTACCAGAAAACCTACAAACATCAACCAACAACCAACATCACCGGACATCACAACAGCCAGCAACAGCATCACAAACAGAACAACATGGACCACAATACACGCACTCAGTTCAGACCACCTTCCTATCAAAATCACACACAACACGCGTGCTCCTTTCCGCCTACAACAACACCTTCAAACTTACACAAATTACAGGAAAGCAGACTGGGAAGGATACACCTCTGAAATAGAATCAGCACAGGAGAACATAACCATACCTGACAACATCCACACAGCCAACACCATGCTCACAAACCTCATACTTACAGCAGACAAACACCACATACCCCACGGAAAAATAAAAAGCAAATCACTTCTCCTACCACAACACATCAGAACACTCATCAGCCAAAGAAACGACATCAGACAACAAAACCACCAAGACCCACGCATCACAGACCTAAACAAAGAAATAGACACACAAATCCAAAAACACAAACAAGAGCTATGGAAAGAACACTTAACGGATGCATGGAACCACAGACACAAACAATACATACTCTGGAACACAGTAACAAGACTATCTAACAAAGAACAAAAAGCACCAGAAAACACCACAATACAGTTCGGACAACACACGGCAATATCCAACAAACAGAAAGCACGAGCATTCAACAAACAATTCACCAACATAATACAACACAAAACCAACAGAACATACAGACAACTGCAACGCAAAATACGAAAACTCAACACCACGCCCATAACCATCACAGAACAACAAGTCAAACAAGCACTACAACGCTCCAAAAGCAACAACTCCACAGGCCCAGACAACATAAACATCAGACATCTGAAACACCTAGGCCCCAAAGCAATAACACTACTCACACACACTTACAACACATCACTCAACACCAACACCATCCCCGCAATATGGAAGACTGCAAAAATAATCCCAATACCAAAACCCAACAAAAACCACGCACTCGGCCCATCCTACAGACCAATAGCACTACTCAGCCCAATAGCCAAAACAATGGAAAAGGTAATACTACCCTTCATTACCAACAACACTCAACTACCCTCTCACCAACACGGCTTCCGAAAACAACACTCCACAACCACAGCACTACACCACATACACAACATCATAGCCACAGGTTTCAATCAACAAAAACCACCACAACGAACAGTTGCCATAGCCCTAGACATGTCCAAAGCCTTTGACACGGTAAACCTACACACACTCACAAACAAACTCAACAACACTAACACCCCAAACATCATCATCAAATACATCTTCAACTACATAAGGGGACGCAGACAATACACTCAATACCGGGGGGAAACATCAGAACACAGAAACACGAAAACGGGGGTACCACAGGGGGGAGTACTTTCACCAACACTATTCAACATATACATGGCAGACTTACCACAACCACCTCCAAATGTACACACAGTTACATATGCAGACGACATCACCATTCTATCCACACATGTCAAACCACAACAGGCACAACAACAAGTACAAAAATATCTCCACGACATATACAACTGGACAAAACAGAACCAACTCACACTCAACGCAGACAAAACCACCACCACTCTGTTCACACCGGATCCGGCAGAATACAGCAACAGACTCACTTTACAAATAGATAACACCACCCTACCCACAGTCCGCGAACCCAAAATACTGGGATTAACATGGGACCCCAAACTCACCTTCTCAAAACACACACAACACACTCTAACCCGCGCCAAGCAATCAAACAAAATACTTAAAGCCTTAACAACCACTCACTGGGGAAAATCCAAAGAAACTATACTCACCACATACAAAGCAACCACACTCACACGCCTCGAATACGCAAACACTATATGGTCACCAACACTATCGGACACAAACAAGACAAAACTCCAGACCACACAGAACACCGCACTCAGAATAGCAACAGGATGCACACAAGACACAAACATACAACACTTGCATGAGGAAACAAAAACTCTCCCACTGAACATCCATCTAAAACTACACGCATCGCAAATCAGACAAAAAGCCCAACACCCAACCCACCCACTACACCCACTCACTCAACAACCACCACCACCCAGACAAAAGAAACAAACAATCTTCCACAACAACAACTACACACACAACAAAGACACAGCACCACAGGACACCAACAACGACACCATAAAACAGAACATGAAAGACATACACACCCACTTTGTACAAACACACTTGGACACCAGACAACACAACAAAGTAATACATGCACCAGCACCAGAAATAGACCCATCAGAGCAAGACCTACCACACAGAACCAGACAACTCCTAGCACAACTCCGAACCAACAAATCACCAGCCCTCCACTCCTACCTACACAACATTACACCGGACACACACCCAACACCACTCTGTGCGCTATGCGGCACGCAAGTGCACGACACACAACACCTGTTCACCTGCACAAACATACCCACCACACTGACTCCGGAGGACCTCTGGCGAAACCCAAGCGGAGTGGCGGCCCTGCTCGCCCGCTGGGCGGAGGAGGGGGGTCTGGGGATCCGGGAGACGGAGTGAGGGCCCGGTCCCCCAATGTCGGGGCACGGGTGGGGTCGACAACAACAACAACAACAACATAAAAAAAGACTTCCCCTTTAAATATTCCTGCTGCATAATATATCTCCTTTCCTTTCGTAAAGGATGGTCAGAACCTTTCCTAAGCATTATTAAAATTTAGACGATCTTTGCTCCAGGTGCTACCGGCTCATCTCACTCGGTTAGGATAGGAAAGGAAAGTTCCTATGCCAAAATGATAATCCAAAAAGGGCCCCTGTTGGTGGATAATCAGGCCATGGGAGGTGTGAGTAAATTGTGAGGGGGTGTTGGCTGGAGCTAGAAATAATTTTGGTGTCTTGTCCCTGCAGTAGGTTCATTGAAAGAGCAACCAGTGTTTTCACCACCATGGTCGGATCTTACTCTGGAGGGTAACCCATACAGGCAGGTGGCTTGGACAAAATATTTCAACACTGTCAAGGCTGTGTTGTCTGTGCTCCAGTTGAAGGTACGTTATTAGCCTGGAATTCCCATCAATGCCGGCATGTGTCACAAACACCCACCTGTAAAACAAACATGAAAAGAATAATGATTAAATACAAGAAAACAATCAAGTTTCATATCTTGTTTGAAATATCATCTCGGTAGAGAAGGTATTGCTGTGCACTTAAGACTACATGGAGGCAATTTGGAGTTTGTGTAACTTGGATATACAAATGATAACATTCAATTTAATCTGTGCTGTCCATACAATATGGCTTTCTAATGCTCCCACGAGTACAAATATAAGATGATCCCTTATTACCGAATGAGACGCATATGCCCATCTATGTGCCATAAACTATTGGGGAATGGCACATAGTATGTTCTTCTAGCCACAGTCTGGCTCCATCTCTGGGCTGCAGCAGCTGGCTCAATACGGTTGAGGATTTCTCGAACTCTTTTTCTTTGTACTACAATACCATCAGCACGCAGGTATGCCCTCATCATCTGCAACAGGTTCATAAAACAACACAATAAAGAAAGTACACTTTCACAATGAATATAATGATATATACATGAAGGGACAAGAGTATGTAGCAGAACACTTGCTTCCGAGCCTGATCTGGGAAATTGGCTGTGCAATCTTCTGACATGCTCTTCCAGGTCAACATCATGAATGGGAGTAAATCTATTTCTGGCTGAAATCTGAAAAAACTTCATTTTTTTATGCAGGTATGAAGAGGAACAACACAACATCTCAGTGATGGCTCTCACTGTAAAGCCCTGAGTGGGGAGCAGTTCAATTTGATCACTTGTAATGTCAAGTGCTGGTCTTCCTCGTCTACCTAAAGTATGGAAATAAAAGGATTAAGGAATTCAAGCAAACGAATCACTACGTGTTTTTTATATACTGTATACAGTACAGGCATATAGACACAGATGTACATAAAAGTATATGCAGCTTCAAAACCACGAGCAGCTATTTTCTCTAACCATTTTACTCAAGAAAAAAATAATTCAAACTTATAATTGAATAACTAAAAGATCACTAGTTATTGCTTAAAAGTGTACAGCCATCGCGTTACTTAATAGTCTACTGATTTGCAGGAAAACCACTGGTATAAAACGACGTTTGACAGGGTGATAGAAGGTAAGTCACAGCAAGTCGTCAGTAAAACCCGTGTGTAGTTCGAATAAAAATACATACGAAAAACCAATGACAAAAAATGGTAGCCATTTTACCTGTGTGCAAACGATGTGCCACATGGGAACAAACACGTCCACCATTAGGAGTGGGTCCCGCAATGATGACAGATCGGAGATCTATTGGACTTTGAATCAAACTTTGAATAGTATCAGCGCTAAACTGGTCACTAACTCTTCTTAAATTAGCAATTGAAATGTTTATCGCGCGTGCTTCACTTTCACCGGCAGACCCTTGATGACAGGCACTCTCTATTGCCCTGCACCTTCGCCGAATACGTCTCAGGACACTGTCCGCCATTGTTGTTTTAAAAAACTAAGTGGGCACAGAATTTCCAAAATCATGAGCCCTGACTGGTGGGATGACACTATTTTGAAACGTACAGCCAATAGGATACCGTTACATGTTTTCGTAATCATCCTTATTTGCATTTAATGCAAGTACAGTGTAATGTCACTAGCACTACAAGTGGGCACATTTATGGCCTTACATGTTCACTAGTAAGCGTCAAAATCATCTTACCAGTGAACTAGTGGGCACATTTATGGCCTTAAATGTTCAGTAGTAAGCGTCAAAATTATCTTATTATGGATGGATGGATGGATAGTGAACTAGTGAGCGTTTTGTGGCTTACATGTTCACTAGTAAGCGTCAAAATGACCTTACTAGTAAACTAGTGAGCGTTTTGTGGCTTACATGTTCACTAGTAAGCGTCAAAATGATCTTACTAGTGAACTATTGGGCGTTTTGTGGCTTACATGTTCACTAGTAAGCCTCAAAATGATCTTACTAGTGAACTAGTAGGCGATGTGTGGCTTACATGTCAACTAGTAAGCCTCAAAATGAACTTACTAGTGAACTAGTGGGCACATTTATGGCCTTACATGTTCACTAGTAAGCGTCAAAATGATCTTACTAGTGAACTAGTGGGCGTTTTGTGGCTTACATGTTCACTAGTAAGCGTCAAAATGACCTTACTAGTGAACTAGTGGGCGTTTTGTGGCTTACATGTTCACTAGTAAGCGTCAAAATGATCTTACTAGTGAACGAGTGAGCGTTTTGTGGCTGACATGTTCATAAATAAGCGTCAAAATGATCTTACTAGGGAACTAGTGGGCGTTTTGTGGCTTACATGTTCACTAGTAAGCGTCAAAATTACCTTACTAGTGAACCAGTGAGCGTTTTGGGGCTTACATGTTCACTAGTAAGTGTCAAAATGACCTTACTAGTGAACTAGTGAGCGTTTTGTGGCTTACATGTTCACTAGTAAGCGTCAAAATGATCTTACTAGTGAACTAGTGGGCGTTCTGTGGCTTACATGTTCACTAGAAGCCTCAAAATTATCTTACTAGTGAACTAGCGGGCGTTTTGTGGCTTACATGTCAACTAGTAAGCCTCAAAATGATCTTACTAGTGAACTAGTGGGCACATTTATGGCCTTACATGTTCACTAGTAAGCGTCAAAATGACCTTACTAGTGAACTAGTGGGCAATATGGAATAAATACTCAAAGGGCTTGCCAGGCAAGCCCTTGTGTACACTGGGTACACAAACATTGCACAAACATAAACACTAGACAATACAACATAACATGGAAATGCAGACTACATCCCAAAACACCACCACGAACAACAACACCTCGTAGGACACCAACAGGCAGCAGAGCACAAACAGACCAAAACAACACACTCGCCTCAGCAACACTACCCTCAAACGCAACACGGACAGACAACTCCAACAGAGATACAACAAACACAAGACCACCCCCCCAAACCTGGACCTGCAATAGCTGCAATAGAATCATCACACGCAGACAAACCTCACTCAGATGCAACTCAACACACCCACACTGGATACACAGACATTGCTCCGGCATCACCACCCGCCAATACACAAACACGTGGACATGCAGAACACACACGCAAACAACAAACACCCCAACACCACAACCCCCGAACAACCCACAAAGAACAACACCCACCAACAAAAACAACAAACACACACTGACCAAACTACAAATAAACATCAACGGCATCCAAAACAAGAAAACAGAACTAGAAGAACTCGCCTCACAACAGCACGCAGACATCATCACCATACAAGAAACCAAACTAGAAAAACAACACAACACACCTCGTCTCACCAACTACACCAGCATTAGGAAAGACGGAGAACACAAGGGAGGAGGAGGACTGCTCACATACATTCACAAATCAGTCACATTCACTCCCATGAACATCCCCAACAACATTAACACCAACACTACAGAAATTCAAACCGTAAAGATTCACATAACCAACCACAAAAGAATACACATATGCAACATGTATATACCCCCCAGAGATACCACCCGACCAGACCACGCCACAGAAGACACAGACATCACCAACACCTTCCAATACATAAACTCGCTGAACAACGCCATTCTAACCGCAGACATCAACGCTCACTCAACACAATGGCACTCTCCCTACGACGACCACAGAGGCACCCTCATTGCAGACATACTACAGAACTCCCAACAAATCACTCTAAACGCAAACACACCTACCAGAAAACCTACAAACATCAACCAACAACCAACATCACCGGACATCACAACAGCCAGCAACAGCATCACAAACAGAACAACATGGACCACAATACACGCACTCAGTTCAGACCACCTTCCTATCAAAATCACACACAACACGCGTGCTCCTTTCCGCCTACAACAACACCTTCAAACTTACACAAATTACAGGAAAGCAGACTGGGAAGGATACACCTCTGAAATAGAATCAGCACAGGAGAACATAACCATACCTGACAACATCCACACAGCCAACACCATGCTCACAAACCTCATACTTACAGCAGACAAACACCACATACCCCACGGAAAAATAAAAAGCAAATCACTTCTCCTACCACAACACATCAGAACACTCATCAGCCAAAGAAACGACATCAGACAACAAAACCACCAAGACCCATGCATCACAGACCTAAACAAAGAAATAGACACACAAATCCAAAAACACAAACAAGAGCTATGGAAAGAACACTTAACGGATGCATGGAACCACAGACACAAACAATACATACTCTGGAACACAGTAACAAGACTATCTAACAAAGAACAAAAAGCACCAGAAAACACCACAATACAGTTCGGACAACACACGGCAATATCCAACAAACAGAAAGCACGAGCATTCAACAAACAATTCACCAACATAATACAACACAAAACCAACAGAACATACAGACAACTGCAACGCAAAATACGAAAACTCAACACCACGCCCATAACCATCACAGAACAACAAGTCAAACAAGCACTACAACGCTCCAAAAGCAACAACTCCACAGGCCCAGACAACATAAACATCAGACATCTGAAACACCTAGGCCCCAAAGCAATAACACTACTCACACACACTTACAACACATCACTCAACACCAACACCATCCCCGCAATATGGAAGACTGCAAAAATAATCCCAATACCAAAACCCAACAAAAACCACGCACTCGGCCCATCCTACAGACCAATAGCACTACTCAGCCCAATAGCCAAAACAATGGAAAAGGTAATACTACCCTTCATTACCAACAACACTCAACTACCCTCTCACCAACACGGCTTCCGAAAACAACACTCCACAACCACAGCACTACACCACATACACAACATCATAGCCACAGGTTTCAATCAACAAAAACCACCACAACGAACAGTTGCCATAGCCCTAGACATGTCCAAAGCCTTTGACACGGTAAACCTACACACACTCACAAACAAACTCAACAACACTAACACCCCAAACATCATCATCAAATACATCTTCAACTACATAAGGGGACGCAGACAATACACTCAATACCGGGGGGAAACATCAGAACACAGAAACACGAAAACAGGGGTACCACAGGGGGGAGTACTTTCACCAACACTATTCAACATATACATGGCAGACTTACCACAACCAACTCCAAATGTACACACAGTTACATATGCAGACGACATCACCATTCTATCCACACATGTCAAACCACAACAGGCACAACAACAAGTACAAAAATATCTCCACGACATATACAACTGGACAAAACAGAACCAACTCACACTCAACGCAGACAAAACCACCACCACTCTGTTCACACCGGATCCGGCAGAATACAGCAACAGGCTCACTTTACAAATAGATAACACCACCCTACCCACAGTCCGCGAACCCAAAATACTGGGATTAACATGGGACCCCAAACTCACCTTCTCAAAACACACACAACACACTCTAACCCGCGCCAAGCAATCAAACAAAATACTTAAAGCCTTAACAACCACTCACTGGGGAAAATCCAAAGAAACTATACTCACCACATACAAAGCAACCACACTCACACGCCTCGAATACGCAAACACTATATGGTCACCAACACTATCGGACACAAACAAGACAAAACTCCAGACCACACAGAACACCGCACTCAGAATAGCAACAGGATGCACACAAGACACAAACATACAACACTTGCATGAGGAAACAAAAACTCTCCCACTGAACATCCATCTAAAACTACACGCATCGCAAATCAGACAAAAAGCCCAACACCCAACCCACCCACTACACCCACTCACTCAACAACCACCACCACCCAGACAAAAGAAACAAACAATCTTCCACAACAACAACTACACACACAACAAAGACACAGCACCACAGGACACCAACAACGACACCATAAAACAGAACATGAAAGACATACACACCCACTTTGTACAAACACACTTGGACACCAGACAACACAACAAAGTAATACATGCACCAGCACCAGAAATAGACCCATCAGAGCAAGACCTACCACACAGAACCAGACAACTCCTAGCACAACTCCGAACCAACAAATCACCAGCCCTCCACTCCTACCTACACAACATTACACCGGACACACACCCAACACCACTCTGTGCGCTATGCGGCACGCAAGTGCACGACACACAACACCTGTTCACCTGCACAAACATACCCACCACACTGACTCCGGAGGACCTCTGGCGAAACCCAAGCGGAGTGGCGGCCCTGCTCGCCCGCTGGGCGGAGGAGGGGGGTCTGGGGATCCGGGAGACGGAGTGAGGGCCCGGTCCCCCAATGTCGGGGCACGGGTGGGGTCGACAACAACAACAACAACAACATAAAAAAAGACTTCCCCTTTAAATATTCCTGCTGCATAATATATCTCCTTTCCTTTCGTAAAGGATGGTCAGAACCTTTCCTAAGCATTATTAAAATTTAGACGATCTTTGCTCCAGGTGCTACCGGCTCATCTCACTCGGTTAGGATAGGAAAGGAAAGTTCCTATGCCAAAATGATAATCCAAAAAGGGCCCCTGTTGGTGGATAATCAGGCCATGGGAGGTGTGAGTAAATTGTGAGGGGGTGTTGGCTGGAGCTAGAAATAATTTTGGTGTCTTGTCCCTGCAGTAGGTTCATTAAAAGAGCAACCAGTGTTTTCACCACCATGGTCGGATCTTACTCTGGAGGGTAACCCATACAGGCAGGTGGCTTGGACAAAATATTTCAACACTGTCAAAGCTGTGTTGTCTGTGCTCCAGTTGAAGGTACGTTATTAGCCTGGAATTCCCATCAATGCCGGCATGTGTCACAAACACCCACCTGTAAAACAAACATGAAAAGAATAATGATTAAATACAAGAAAACAATCAAGTTTCATATCTTGTTTGAAATATCATCTCGGTAGAGAAGGTATTGCTGTGCACTTAAGACTACATGGAGGCAATTTGGAGTTTGTGTAACTTGGATATACAAATGATAACATTCAATTTAATCTGTGCTGTCCATACAATATGGCTTTCTAATGCTCCCACGAGTACAAATATAAGATGATCCCTTATTACCGAATGAGACGCATATGCCCATCTATGTGCCATAAACTATTGGGGAATGGCACATAGTATGTTCTTCTAGCCACAGTCTGGCTCCATCTCTGGGCTGCAGCAGCTGGCTCAATACGGTTGAGGATTTCTCGAACTCTTTTTCTTTGTACTACAATACCATCAGCACGCAGGTATGCCCTCATCATCTGCAACAGGTTCATAAAACAACACAATAAAGAAAGTACACTTTCACAATGAATATAATGATATATACATGAAGGGACAAGAGTATGTAGCAGAACACTTGCTTCCGAGCCTGATCTGGGAAATTGGCTGTGCAATCTTCTGACATGCTCTTCCAGGTCAACATCATGAATGGGAGTAAATCTATTTCTGGCTGAAATCTGAAAAAACTTCATTTTTTTATGCAGGTATGAAGAGGAACAACACAACATCTCAGTGATGGCTCTCACTGTAAAGCCCTGAGTGGGGAGCAGTTCAATTTGATCACTTGTAATGTCAAGTGCTGGTCTTCCTCGTCTACCTAAAGTATGGAAATAAAAGGATTAAGGAATTCAAGCAAACGAATCACTACGTGTTTTTTATATACTGTATACAGTACAGGCATATAGACACAGATGTACATAAAAGTATATGCAGCTTCAAAACCACGAGCAGCTATTTTCTCTAACCATTTTACTCAAGAAAAAAATAATTCAAACTTATAATTGAATAACTAAAAGATCACTAGTTATTGCTTAAAAGTGTACAGCCATCGCGTTACTTAATAGTCTACTGATTTGCAGGAAAACCACTGGTATAAAACGACGTTTGACAGGGTGATAGAAGGTAAGTCACAGCAAGTCGTCAGTAAAACCCGTGTGTAGTTCGAATAAAAATACATACGAAAAACCAATGACAAAAAATGGTAGCCATTTTACCTGTGTGCAAACGATGTGCCACATGGGAACAAACACGTCCACCATTAGGAGTGGGTCCCGCAATGATGACAGATCGGAGATCTATTGGACTTTGAATCAAACTTTGAATAGTATCAGCGCTAAACTGGTCACTAACTCTTCTTAAATTAGCAATTGAAATGTTTATCGCGCGTGCTTCACTTTCACCGGCAGACCCTTGATGACAGGCACTCTCTATTGCCCTGCACCTTCGCCGAATACGTCTCAGGACACTGTCCGCCATTGTTGTTTTAAAAAACTAAGTGGGCACAGAATTTCCAAAATCATGAGCCCTGACTGGTGGGATGACACTATTTTGAAACGTACAGCCAATAGGATACCGTTACATGTTTTCGTAATCATCCTTATTTGCATTTAATGCAAGTACAGTGTAATGTCACTAGCACTACAAGTGGGCACATTTATGGCCTTACATGTTCACTAGTAAGCGTCAAAATCATCTTACCAGTGAACTAGTGGGCACATTTATGGCCTTAAATGTTCAGTAGTAAGCGTCAAAATTATCTTATTATGGATGGATGGATGGATAGTGAACTAGTGAGCGTTTTGTGGCTTACATGTTCACTAGTAAGCGTCAAAATGACCTTACTAGTAAACTAGTGAGCGTTTTGTGGCTTACATGTTCACTAGTAAGCGTCAAAATGATCTTACTAGTGAACTATTGGGCGTTTTGTGGCTTACATGTTCACTAGTAAGCCTCAAAATGATCTTACTAGTGAACTAGTAGGCGATGTGTGGCTTACATGTCAACTAGTAAGCCTCAAAATGAACTTACTAGTGAACTAGTGGGCACATTTATGGCCTTACATGTTCACTAGTAAGCGTCAAAATGATCTTACTAGTGAACTAGTGGGCGTTTTGTGGCTTACATGTTCACTAGTAAGCGTCAAAATGACCTTACTAGTGAACTAGTGGGCGTTTTGTGGCTTACATGTTCACTAGTAAGCGTCAAAATGATCTTACTAGTGAACGAGTGAGCGTTTTGTGGCTGACATGTTCATAAATAAGCGTCGAAATGATCTTACTAGGGAACTAGTGGGCGTTTTGTGGCTTACATGTTCACTAGTAAGCGTCAAAATTACCTTACTAGTGAACCAGTGAGCGTTTTGGGGCTTACATGTTCACTAGTAAGTGTCAAAATGACCTTACTGGTGAACTAGTGAGCGTTTTGTGGCTTACATGTTCACTAGTAAGCGTCAAAATGATCTTACTAGTGAACTAGTGGGCGTTCTGTGGCTTACATGTTCACTAGAAGCCTCAAAATTATCTTACTAGTGAACTAGCGGGCGTTTTGTGGCTTACATGTCAACTAGTAAGCCTCAAAATGATCTTACTAGTGAACTAGTGGGCACATTTATGGCCTTACATGTTCACTAGTAAGCGTCAAAATGACCTTACTAGTGAACTAGTGGGCAATATGGAATAAATACTCAAAGGGCTTGCCAGGCAAGCCCTTGTGTACACTGGGTACACAAACATTGCACAAACATAAACACTAGACAATACAACATAACATGGAAATGCAGACTACATCCCAAAACACCACCACGAACAACAACACCTCGTAGGACACCAACAGGCAGCAGAGCACAAACAGACCAAAACAACACACTCGCCTCAGCAACACTACCCTCAAACGCAACACGGACAGACAACTCCAACAGAGATACAACAAACACAAGACCACCCCCCCAAACCTGGACCTGCAATAGCTGCAATAGAATCATCACACGCAGACAAACCTCACTCAGATGCAACTCAACACACCCACACTGGATACACAGACATTGCTCCGGCATCACCACCCGCCAATACACAAACACGTGGACATGCAGAACACACACGCAAACAACAAACACCCCAACACCACAACCCCCGAACAACCCACAAAGAACAACACCCACCAACAAAAACAACAAACACACACTGACCAAACTACAAATAAACATCAACGGCATCCAAAACAAGAAAACAGAACTAGAAGAACTCGCCTCACAACAGCACGCAGACATCATCACCATACAAGAAACCAAACTAGAAAAACAACACAACACACCTCGTCTCACCAACTACACCAGCATTAGGAAAGACGGAGAACACAAGGGAGGAGGAGGACTGCTCACATACATTCACAAATCAGTCACATTCACTCCCATGAACATCCCCAACAACATTAACACCAACACTACAGAAATTCAAACCGTAAAGATTCACATAACCAACCACAAAAGAATACACATATGCAACATGTATATACCCCCCAGAGATACCACCCGACCAGACCACGCCACAGAAGACACAGACATCACCAACACCTTCCAATACATAAACTCGCTGAACAACGCCATTCTAACCGCAGACATCAACGCTCACTCAACACAATGGCACTCTCCCTACGACGACCACAGAGGCACCCTCATTGCAGACATACTACAGAACTCCCAACAAATCACTCTAAACGCAAACACACCTACCAGAAAACCTACAAACATCAACCAACAACCAACATCACCGGACATCACAACAGCCAGCAACAGCATCACAAACAGAACAACATGGACCACAATACACGCACTCAGTTCAGACCACCTTCCTATCAAAATCACACACAACACGCGTGCTCCTTTCCGCCTACAACAACACCTTCAAACTTACACAAATTACAGGAAAGCAGACTGGGAAGGATACACCTCTGAAATAGAATCAGCACAGGAGAACATAACCATACCTGACAACATCCACACAGCCAACACCATGCTCACAAACCTCATACTTACAGCAGACAAACACCACATACCCCACGGAAAAATAAAAAGCAAATCACTTCTCCTACCACAACACATCAGAACACTCATCAGCCAAAGAAACGACATCAGACAACAAAACCACCAAGACCCACGCATCACAGACCTAAACAAAGAAATAGACACACAAATCCAAAAACACAAACAAGAGCTATGGAAAGAACACTTAACGGATGCATGGAACCACAGACACAAACAATACATACTCTGGAACACAGTAACAAGACTATCTAACAAAGAACAAAAAGCACCAGAAAACACCACAATACAGTTCGGACAACACACGGCAATATCCAACAAACAGAAAGCACGAGCATTCAACAAACAATTCACCAACATAATACAACACAAAACCAACAGAACATACAGACAACTGCAACGCAAAATACGAAAACTCAACACCACGCCCATAACCATCACAGAACAACAAGTCAAACAAGCACTACAACGCTCCAAAAGCAACAACTCCACAGGCCCAGACAACATAAACATCAGACATCTGAAACACCTAGGCCCCAAAGCAATAACACTACTCACACACACTTACAACACATCACTCAACACCAACACCATCCCCGCAATATGGAAGACTGCAAAAATAATCCCAATACCAAAACCCAACAAAAACCACGCACTCGGCCCATCCTACAGACCAATAGCACTACTCAGCCCAATAGCCAAAACAATGGAAAAGGTAATACTACCCTTCATTACCAACAACACTCAACTACCCTCTCACCAACACGGCTTCCGAAAACAACACTCCACAACCACAGCACTACACCACATACACAACATCATAGCCACAGGTTTCAATCAACAAAAACCACCACAACGAACAGTTGCCATAGCCCTAGACATGTCCAAAGCCTTTGACACGGTAAACCTACACACACTCACAAACAAACTCAACAACACTAACACCCCAAACATCATCATCAAATACATCTTCAACTACATAAGGGGACGCAGACAATACACTCAATACCGGGGGGAAACATCAGAACACAGAAACACGAAAACGGGGGTACCACAGGGGGGAGTACTTTCACCAACACTATTCAACATATACATGGCAGACTTACCACAACCACCTCCAAATGTACACACAGTTACATATGCAGACGACATCACCATTCTATCCACACATGTCAAACCACAACAGGCACAACAACAAGTACAAAAATATCTCCACGACATATACAACTGGACAAAACAGAACCAACTCACACTCAACGCAGACAAAACCACCACCACTCTGTTCACACCGGATCCGGCAGAATACAGCAACAGACTCACTTTACAAATAGATAACACCACCCTACCCACAGTCCGCGAACCCAAAATACTGGGATTAACATGGGACCCCAAACTCACCTTCTCAAAACACACACAACACACTCTAACCCGCGCCAAGCAATCAAACAAAATACTTAAAGCCTTAACAACCACTCACTGGGGAAAATCCAAAGAAACTATACTCACCACATACAAAGCAACCACACTCACACGCCTCGAATACGCAAACACTATATGGTCACCAACACTATCGGACACAAACAAGACAAAACTCCAGACCACACAGAACACCGCACTCAGAATAGCAACAGGATGCACACAAGACACAAACATACAACACTTGCATGAGGAAACAAAAACTCTCCCACTGAACATCCATCTAAAACTACACGCATCGCAAATCAGACAAAAAGCCCAACACCCAACCCACCCACTACACCCACTCACTCAACAACCACCACCACCCAGACAAAAGAAACAAACAATCTTCCACAACAACAACTACACACACAACAAAGACACAGCACCACAGGACACCAACAACGACACCATAAAACAGAACATGAAAGACATACACACCCACTTTGTACAAACACACTTGGACACCAGACAACACAACAAAGTAATACATGCACCAGCACCAGAAATAGACCCATCAGAGCAAGACCTACCACACAGAACCAGACAACTCCTAGCACAACTCCGAACCAACAAATCACCAGCCCTCCACTCCTACCTACACAACATTACACCGGACACACACCCAACACCACTCTGTGCGCTATGCGGCACGCAAGTGCACGACACACAACACCTGTTCACCTGCACAAACATACCCACCACACTGACTCCGGAGGACCTCTGGCGAAACCCAAGCGGAGTGGCGGCCCTGCTCGCCCGCTGGGCGGAGGAGGGGGGTCTGGGGATCCGGGAGACGGAGTGAGGGCCCGGTCCCCCAATGTCGGGGCACGGGTGGGGTCGACAACAACAACAACAACAACATAAAAAAAGACTTCCCCTTTAAATATTCCTGCTGCATAATATATCTCCTTTCCTTTCGTAAAGGATGGTCAGAACCTTTCCTAAGCATTATTAAAATTTAGACGATCTTTGCTCCAGGTGCTACCGGCTCATCTCACTCGGTTAGGATAGGAAAGGAAAGTTCCTATGCCAAAATGATAATCCAAAAAGGGCCCCTGTTGGTGGATAATCAGGCCATGGGAGGTGTGAGTAAATTGTGAGGGGGTGTTGGCTGGAGCTAGAAATAATTTTGGTGTCTTGTCCCTGCAGTAGGTTCATTGAAAGAGCAACCAGTGTTTTCACCACCATGGTCGGATCTTACTCTGGAGGGTAACCCATACAGGCAGGTGGCTTGGACAAAATATTTCAACACTGTCAAGGCTGTGTTGTCTGTGCTCCAGTTGAAGGTACGTTATTAGCCTGGAATTCCCATCAATGCCGGCATGTGTCACAAACACCCACCTGTAAAACAAACATGAAAAGAATAATGATTAAATACAAGAAAACAATCAAGTTTCATATCTTGTTTGAAATATCATCTCGGTAGAGAAGGTATTGCTGTGCACTTAAGACTACATGGAGGCAATTTGGAGTTTGTGTAACTTGGATATACAAATGATAACATTCAATTTAATCTGTGCTGTCCATACAATATGGCTTTCTAATGCTCCCACGAGTACAAATATAAGATGATCCCTTATTACCGAATGAGACGCATATGCCCATCTATGTGCCATAAACTATTGGGGAATGGCACATAGTATGTTCTTCTAGCCACAGTCTGGCTCCATCTCTGGGCTGCAGCAGCTGGCTCAATACGGTTGAGGATTTCTCGAACTCTTTTTCTTTGTACTACAATACCATCAGCACGCAGGTATGCCCTCATCATCTGCAACAGGTTCATAAAACAACACAATAAAGAAAGTACACTTTCACAATGAATATAATGATATATACATGAAGGGACAAGAGTATGTAGCAGAACACTTGCTTCCGAGCCTGATCTGGGAAATTGGCTGTGCAATCTTCTGACATGCTCTTCCAGGTCAACATCATGAATGGGAGTAAATCTATTTCTGGCTGAAATCTGAAAAAACTTCATTTTTTTATGCAGGTATGAAGAGGAACAACACAACATCTCAGTGATGGCTCTCACTGTAAAGCCCTGAGTGGGGAGCAGTTCAATTTGATCACTTGTAATGTCAAGTGCTGGTCTTCCTCGTCTACCTAAAGTATGGAAATAAAAGGATTAAGGAATTCAAGCAAACGAATCACTACGTGTTTTTTATATACTGTATACAGTACAGGCATATAGACACAGATGTACATAAAAGTATATGCAGCTTCAAAACCACGAGCAGCTATTTTCTCTAACCATTTTACTCAAGAAAAAAATAATTCAAACTTATAATTGAATAACTAAAAGATCACTAGTTATTGCTTAAAAGTGTACAGCCATCGCGTTACTTAATAGTCTACTGATTTGCAGGAAAACCACTGGTATAAAACGACGTTTGACAGGGTGATAGAAGGTAAGTCACAGCAAGTCGTCAGTAAAACCCGTGTGTAGTTCGAATAAAAATACATACGAAAAACCAATGACAAAAAATGGTAGCCATTTTACCTGTGTGCAAACGATGTGCCACATGGGAACAAACACGTCCACCATTAGGAGTGGGTCCCGCAATGATGACAGATCGGAGATCTATTGGACTTTGAATCAAACTTTGAATAGTATCAGCGCTAAACTGGTCACTAACTCTTCTTAAATTAGCAATTGAAATGTTTATCGCGCGTGCTTCACTTTCACCGGCAGACCCTTGATGACAGGCACTCTCTATTGCCCTGCACCTTCGCCGAATACGTCTCAGGACACTGTCCGCCATTGTTGTTTTAAAAAACTAAGTGGGCACAGAATTTCCAAAATCATGAGCCCTGACTGGTGGGATGACACTATTTTGAAACGTACAGCCAATAGGATACCGTTACATGTTTTCGTAATCATCCTTATTTGCATTTAATGCAAGTACAGTGTAATGTCACTAGCACTACAAGTGGGCACATTTATGGCCTTACATGTTCACTAGTAAGCGTCAAAATCATCTTACCAGTGAACTAGTGGGCACATTTATGGCCTTAAATGTTCAGTAGTAAGCGTCAAAATTATCTTATTATGGATGGATGGATGGATAGTGAACTAGTGAGCGTTTTGTGGCTTACATGTTCACTAGTAAGCGTCAAAATGACCTTACTAGTAAACTAGTGAGCGTTTTGTGGCTTACATGTTCACTAGTAAGCGTCAAAATGATCTTACTAGTGAACTATTGGGCGTTTTGTGGCTTACATGTTCACTAGTAAGCCTCAAAATGATCTTACTAGTGAACTAGTAGGCGATGTGTGGCTTACATGTCAACTAGTAAGCCTCAAAATGAACTTACTAGTGAACTAGTGGGCACATTTATGGCCTTACATGTTCACTAGTAAGCGTCAAAATGATCTTACTAGTGAACTAGTGGGCGTTTTGTGGCTTACATGTTCACTAGTAAGCGTCAAAATGACCTTACTAGTGAACTAGTGGGCGTTTTGTGGCTTACATGTTCACTAGTAAGCGTCAAAATGATCTTACTAGTGAACGAGTGAGCGTTTTGTGGCTGACATGTTCATAAATAAGCGTCAAAATGATCTTACTAGGGAACTAGTGGGCGTTTTGTGGCTTACATGTTCACTAGTAAGCGTCAAAATTACCTTACTAGTGAACCAGTGAGCGTTTTGGGGCTTACATGTTCACTAGTAAGTGTCAAAATGACCTTACTAGTGAACTAGTGAGCGTTTTGTGGCTTACATGTTCACTAGTAAGCGTCAAAATGATCTTACTAGTGAACTAGTGGGCGTTCTGTGGCTTACATGTTCACTAGAAGCCTCAAAATTATCTTACTAGTGAACTAGCGGGCGTTTTGTGGCTTACATGTCAACTAGTAAGCCTCAAAATGATCTTACTAGTGAACTAGTGGGCACATTTATGGCCTTACATGTTCACTAGTAAGCGTCAAAATGACCTTACTAGTGAACTAGTGGGCAATATGGAATAAATACTCAAAGGGCTTGCCAGGCAAGCCCTTGTGTACACTGGGTACACAAACATTGCACAAACATAAACACTAGACAATACAACATAACATGGAAATGCAGACTACATCCCAAAACACCACCACGAACAACAACACCTCGTAGGACACCAACAGGCAGCAGAGCACAAACAGACCAAAACAACACACTCGCCTCAGCAACACTACCCTCAAACGCAACACGGACAGACAACTCCAACAGAGATACAACAAACACAAGACCACCCCCCCAAACCTGGACCTGCAATAGCTGCAATAGAATCATCACACGCAGACAAACCTCACTCAGATGCAACTCAACACACCCACACTGGATACACAGACATTGCTCCGGCATCACCACCCGCCAATACACAAACACGTGGACATGCAGAACACACACGCAAACAACAAACACCCCAACACCACAACCCCCGAACAACCCACAAAGAACAACACCCACCAACAAAAACAACAAACACACACTGACCAAACTACAAATAAACATCAACGGCATCCAAAACAAGAAAACAGAACTAGAAGAACTCGCCTCACAACAGCACGCAGACATCATCACCATACAAGAAACCAAACTAGAAAAACAACACAACACACCTCGTCTCACCAACTACACCAGCATTAGGAAAGACGGAGAACACAAGGGAGGAGGAGGACTGCTCACATACATTCACAAATCAGTCACATTCACTCCCATGAACATCCCCAACAACATTAACACCAACACTACAGAAATTCAAACCGTAAAGATTCACATAACCAACCACAAAAGAATACACATATGCAACATGTATATACCCCCCAGAGATACCACCCGACCAGACCACGCCACAGAAGACACAGACATCACCAACACCTTCCAATACATAAACTCGCTGAACAACGCCATTCTAACCGCAGACATCAACGCTCACTCAACACAATGGCACTCTCCCTACGACGACCACAGAGGCACCCTCATTGCAGACATACTACAGAACTCCCAACAAATCACTCTAAACGCAAACACACCTACCAGAAAACCTACAAACATCAACCAACAACCAACATCACCGGACATCACAACAGCCAGCAACAGCATCACAAACAGAACAACATGGACCACAATACACGCACTCAGTTCAGACCACCTTCCTATCAAAATCACACACAACACGCGTGCTCCTTTCCGCCTACAACAACACCTTCAAACTTACACAAATTACAGGAAAGCAGACTGGGAAGGATACACCTCTGAAATAGAATCAGCACAGGAGAACATAACCATACCTGACAACATCCACACAGCCAACACCATGCTCACAAACCTCATACTTACAGCAGACAAACACCACATACCCCACGGAAAAATAAAAAGCAAATCACTTCTCCTACCACAACACATCAGAACACTCATCAGCCAAAGAAACGACATCAGACAACAAAACCACCAAGACCCACGCATCACAGACCTAAACAAAGAAATAGACACACAAATCCAAAAACACAAACAAGAGCTATGGAAAGAACACTTAACGGATGCATGGAACCACAGACACAAACAATACATACTCTGGAACACAGTAACAAGACTATCTAACAAAGAACAAAAAGCACCAGAAAACACCACAATACAGTTCGGACAACACACGGCAATATCCAACAAACAGAAAGCACGAGCATTCAACAAACAATTCACCAACATAATACAACACAAAACCAACAGAACATACAGACAACTACAACGCAAAATACGAAAACTCAACACCACGCCCATAACCATCACAGAACAACAAGTCAAACAAGCACTACAACGCTCCAAAAGCAACAACTCCACAGGCCCAGACAACATAAACATCAGACATCTGAAACACCTAGGCCCCAAAGCAATAACACTACTCACACACACTTACAACACATCACTCAACACCAACACCATCCCCGCAATATGGAAGACTGCAAAAATAATCCCAATACCAAAACCCAACAAAAACCACGCACTCGGCCCATCCTACAGACCAATAGCACTACTCAGCCCAATAGCCAAAACAATGGAAAAGGTAATACTACCCTTCATTACCAACAACACTCAACTACCCTCTCACCAACACGGCTTCCGAAAACAACACTCCACAACCACAGCACTACACCACATACACAACATCATAGCCACAGGTTTCAATCAACAAAAACCACCACAACGAACAGTTGCCATAGCCCTAGACATGTCCAAAGCCTTTGACACGGTAAACCTACACACACTCACAAACAAACTCAACAACACTAACACCCCAAACATCATCATCAAATACATCTTCAACTACATAAGGGGACGCAGACAATACACTCAATACCGGGGGGAAACATCAGAACACAGAAACACGAAAACGGGGGTACCACAGGGGGGAGTACTTTCACCAACACTATTCAACATATACATGGCAGACTTACCACAACCAACTCCAAATGTACACACAGTTACATATGCAGACGACATCACCATTCTATCCACACATGTCAAACCACAACAGGCACAACAACAAGTACAAAAATATCTCCACGACATATACAACTGGACAAAACAGAACCAACTCACACTCAACGCAGACAAAACCACCACCACTCTGTTCACACCGGATCCGGCAGAATACAGCAACAGGCTCACTTTACAAATAGATAACACCACCCTACCCACAGTCCGCGAACCCAAAATACTGGGATTAACATGGGACCCCAAACTCACCTTCTCAAAACACACACAACACACTCTAACCCGCGCCAAGCAATCAAACAAAATACTTAAAGCCTTAACAACCACTCACTGGGGAAAATCCAAAGAAACTATACTCACCACATACAAAGCAACCACACTCACACGCCTCGAATACGCAAACACTATATGGTCACCAACACTATCGGACACAAACAAGACAAAACTCCAGACCACACAGAACACCGCACTCAGAATAGCAACAGGATGCACACAAGACACAAACATACAACACTTGCATGAGGAAACAAAAACTCTCCCACTGAACATCCATCTAAAACTACACGCATCGCAAATCAGACAAAAAGCCCAACACCCAACCCACCCACTACACCCACTCACTCAACAACCACCACCACCCAGACAAAAGAAACAAACAATCTTCCACAACAACAACTACACACACAACAAAGACACAGCACCACAGGACACCAACAACGACACCATAAAACAGAACATGAAAGACATACACACCCACTTTGTACAAACACACTTGGACACCAGACAACACAACAAAGTAATACATGCACCAGCACCAGAAATAGACCCATCAGAGCAAGACCTACCACACAGAACCAGACAACTCCTAGCACAACTCCGAACCAACAAATCACCAGCCCTCCACTCCTACCTACACAACATTACACCGGACACACACCCAACACCACTCTGTGCGCTATGCGGCACGCAAGTGCACGACACACAACACCTGTTCACCTGCACAAACATACCCACCACACTGACTCCGGAGGACCTCTGGCGAAACCCAAGCGGAGTGGCGGCCCTGCTCGCCCGCTGGGCGGAGGAGGGGGGTCTGGGGATCCGGGAGACGGAGTGAGGGCCCGGTCCCCCAATGTCGGGGCACGGGTGGGGTCGACAACAACAACAACAACAACATAAAAAAAGACTTCCCCTTTAAATATTCCTGCTGCATAATATATCTCCTTTCCTTTCGTAAAGGATGGTCAGAACCTTTCCTAAGCATTATTAAAATTTAGACGATCTTTGCTCCAGGTGCTACCGGCTCATCTCACTCGGTTAGGATAGGAAAGGAAAGTTCCTATGCCAAAATGATAATCCAAAAAGGGCCCCTGTTGGTGGATAATCAGGCCATGGGAGGTGTGAGTAAATTGTGAGGGGGTGTTGGCTGGAGCTAGAAATAATTTTGGTGTCTTGTCCCTGCAGTAGGTTCATTAAAAGAGCAACCAGTGTTTTCACCACCATGGTCGGATCTTACTCTGGAGGGTAACCCATACAGGCAGGTGGCTTGGACAAAATATTTCAACACTGTCAAAGCTGTGTTGTCTGTGCTCCAGTTGAAGGTACGTTATTAGCCTGGAATTCCCATCAATGCCGGCATGTGTCACAAACACCCACCTGTAAAACAAACATGAAAAGAATAATGATTAAATACAAGAAAACAATCAAGTTTCATATCTTGTTTGAAATATCATCTCGGTAGAGAAGGTATTGCTGTGCACTTAAGACTACATGGAGGCAATTTGGAGTTTGTGTAACTTGGATATACAAATGATAACATTCAATTTAATCTGTGCTGTCCATACAATATGGCTTTCTAATGCTCCCACGAGTACAAATATAAGATGATCCCTTATTACCGAATGAGACGCATATGCCCATCTATGTGCCATAAACTATTGGGGAATGGCACATAGTATGTTCTTCTAGCCACAGTCTGGCTCCATCTCTGGGCTGCAGCAGCTGGCTCAATACGGTTGAGGATTTCTCGAACTCTTTTTCTTTGTACTACAATACCATCAGCACGCAGGTATGCCCTCATCATCTGCAACAGGTTCATAAAACAACACAATAAAGAAAGTACACTTTCACAATGAATATAATGATATATACATGAAGGGACAAGAGTATGTAGCAGAACACTTGCTTCCGAGCCTGATCTGGGAAATTGGCTGTGCAATCTTCTGACATGCTCTTCCAGGTCAACATCATGAATGGGAGTAAATCTATTTCTGGCTGAAATCTGAAAAAACTTCATTTTTTTATGCAGGTATGAAGAGGAACAACACAACATCTCAGTGATGGCTCTCACTGTAAAGCCCTGAGTGGGGAGCAGTTCAATTTGATCACTTGTAATGTCAAGTGCTGGTCTTCCTCGTCTACCTAAAGTATGGAAATAAAAGGATTAAGGAATTCAAGCAAACGAATCACTACGTGTTTTTTATATACTGTATACAGTACAGGCATATAGACACAGATGTACATAAAAGTATATGCAGCTTCAAAACCACGAGCAGCTATTTTCTCTAACCATTTTACTCAAGAAAAAAATAATTCAAACTTATAATTGAATAACTAAAAGATCACTAGTTATTGCTTAAAAGTGTACAGCCATCGCGTTACTTAATAGTCTACTGATTTGCAGGAAAACCACTGGTATAAAACGACGTTTGACAGGGTGATAGAAGGTAAGTCACAGCAAGTCGTCAGTAAAACCCGTGTGTAGTTCGAATAAAAATACATACGAAAAACCAATGACAAAAAAATGGTAGCCATTTTACCTGTGTGCAAACGATGTGCCACATGGGAACAAACACGTCCACCATTAGGAGTGGGTCCCGCAATGATGACAGATCGGAGATCTATTGGACTTTGAATCAAACTTTGAATAGTATCAGCGCTAAACTGGTCACTAACTCTTCTTAAATTAGCAATTGAAATGTTTATCGCGCGTGCTTCACTTTCACCGGCAGACCCTTGATGACAGGCACTCTCTATTGCCCTGCACCTTCGCCGAATACGTCTCAGGACACTGTCCGCCATTGTTGTTTTAAAAAACTAAGTGGGCACAGAATTTCCAAAATCATGAGCCCTGACTGGTGGGATGACACTATTTTGAAACGTACAGCCAATAGGATACCGTTACATGTTTTCGTAATCATCCTTATTTGCATTTAATGCAAGTACAGTGTAATGTCACTAGCACTACAAGTGGGCACATTTATGGCCTTACATGTTCACTAGTAAGCGTCAAAATCATCTTACCAGTGAACTAGTGGGCACATTTATGGCCTTAAATGTTCAGTAGTAAGCGTCAAAATTATCTTATTATGGATGGATGGATGGATAGTGAACTAGTGAGCGTTTTGTGGCTTACATGTTCACTAGTAAGCGTCAAAATGACCTTACTAGTAAACTAGTGAGCGTTTTGTGGCTTACATGTTCACTAGTAAGCGTCAAAATGATCTTACTAGTGAACTATTGGGCGTTTTGTGGCTTACATGTTCACTAGTAAGCCTCAAAATGATCTTACTAGTGAACTAGTAGGCGATGTGTGGCTTCCATGTCAACTAGTAAGCCTCAAAATGAACTTACTAGTGAACTAGTGGGCACATTTATGGCCTTACATGTTCACTAGTAAGCGTCAAAATGATCTTACTAGTGAACTAGTGGGCGTTTTGTGGCTTACATGTTCACTAGTAAGCGTCAAAATGACCTTACTAGTGAACTAGTGGGCGTTTTGTGGCTTACATGTTCACTAGTAAGCGTCAAAATGATCTTACTAGTGAACGAGTGAGCGTTTTGTGGCTGACATGTTCATAAATAAGCGTCAAAATGATCTTACTAGGGAACTAGTGGGCGTTTTGTGGCTTACATGTTCACTAGTAAGCGTCAAAATTACCTTACTAGTGAACCAGTGAGCGTTTTGGGGCTTACATGTTCACTAGTAAGTGTCAAAATGACCTTACTAGTGAACTAGTGAGCGTTTTGTGGCTTACATGTTCACTAGTAAGCGTCAAAATGATCTTACTAGTGAACTAGTGGGCGTTCTGTGGCTTACATGTTCACTAGAAGCCTCAAAATTATCTTACTAGTGAACTAGCGGGCGTTTTGTGGCTTACATGTCAACTAGTAAGCCTCAAAATGATCTTACTAGTGAACTAGTGGGCACATTTATGGCCTTACATGTTCACTAGTAAGCGTCAAAATGACCTTACTAGTGAACTAGTGGGCAATATGGAATAAATACTCAAAGGGCTTGCCAGGCAAGCCCTTGTGTACACTGGGTAAACACAAACATTGCACAAACATAAACACTAGACAATACAACATAACATGGAAATGCAGACTACATCCCAAAACACCACCACGAACAACAACACCTCGTAGGACACCAACAGGCAGCAGAGCACAAACAGACCAAAACAACACACTCGCCTCAGCAACACTACCCTCAAACGCAACACGGACAGACAACTCCAACAGAGATACAACAAACACAAGACCACCCCCCCAAACCTGGACCTGCAATAGCTGCAATAGAATCATCACACGCAGACAAACCTCACTCAGATGCAACTCAACACACCCACACTGGATACACAGACATTGCTCCGGCATCACCACCCGCCAATTCACAAACACGTGGACATGCAGAACACACACGCAAACAACAAACACCCCAACACCACAACCCCCGAACAACCCACAAAGAACAACACCCACCAACAAAAACAACAAACACACACTGACCATACTACAAATAAACATCAACGGCATCCAAAACAAGAAAACAGAACTAGAAGAACTCGCCTCACAACAGCACGCAGACATCATCACCATACAAGAAACCAAACTAGAAAAACAACACAACACACCTCGTCTCACCAACTACACCAGCATTAGGAAAGACGGAGAACACAAGGGAGGAGGAGGACTGCTCACATACATTCACAAATCAGTCACATTCACTCCCATGAACATCCCCAACAACATTAACACCAACACTACAGAAATTCAAACCGTAAAGATTCACATAACCAACCACAAAAGAATACACATATGCAACATGTATATACCCCCCAGAGATACCACCCGACCAGACCACGCCACAGAAGACACAGACATCACCAACACCTTCCAATACATAAACTCGCTGAACAACACCATTCTAACCGCAGACATCAACGCTCACTCAACACAATGGCACTCTCCCTACGACGACCACAGAGGCACCCTCATTGCAGACATACTACAGAACTCCCAACAAATCACTCTAAACGCAAACACACCTACCAGAAAACCTACAAACATCAACCAACAACCAACATCACCGGACATCACAACAGCCAGCAACAGCATCACAAACAGAACAACATGGACCACAATACACGCACTCAGTTCAGACCACCTTCCTATCAAAATCACACACAACACGCGTGCTCCTTTCCGCCTACAACAACACCTTCAAACTTACACAAATTACAGGAAAGCAGACTGGGAAGGATACACCTCTGAAATAGAATCAGCACAGGAGAACATAACCATACCTGACAACATCCACACAGCCAACACCATGCTCACAAACCTCATACTTACAGCAGACAAACACCACATACCCCACGGAAAAATAAAAAGCAAATCACTTCTCCTACCACAACACATCAGAACACTCATCAGCCAAAGAAACGACATCAGACAACAAAACCACCAAGACCCACGCATCACAGACCTAAACAAAGAAATAGACACACAAATCCAAAAACACAAACAAGAGCTATGGAAAGAACACTTAACGGATGCATGGAACCACAGACACAAACAATACATACTCTGGAACACAGTAACAAGACTATCTAACAAAGAACAAAAAGCACCAGAAAACACCACAATACAGTTCGGACAACACACGGCAATATCCAACAAACAGAAAGCACGAGCATTCAACAAACAATTCACCAACATAATACAACACAAAACCAACAGAACATACAGACAACTACAACGCAAAATACGAAAACTCAACACCACGCCCATAACCATCACAGAACAACAAGTCAAACAAGCACTACAACGCTCCAAAAGCAACAACTCCACAGGCCCAGACAACATAAACATCAGACATCTGAAACACCTAGGCCCCAAAGCAATAACACTACTCACACACACTTACAACACATCACTCAACACCAACACCATCCCCGCAATATGGAAGACTGCAAAAATAATCCCAATACCAAAACCCAACAAAAACCACGCACTCGGCCCATCCTACAGACCAATAGCACTACTCAGCCCAATAGCCAAAACAATGGAAAAGGTAATACTACCCTTCATTACCAACAACACTCAACTACCCTCTCACCAACACGGCTTCCGAAAACAACACTCCACAACCACAGCACTACACCACATACACAACATCATAGCCACAGGTTTCAATCAACAAAAACCACCACAACGAACAGTTGCCATAGCCCTAGACATGTCCAAAGCCTTTGACACGGTAAACCTACACACACTCACAAACAAACTCAACAACACTAACACCCCAAACATCATCATCAAATACATCTTCAACTACATAAGGGGACGCAGACAATACACTCAATACCGGGGGGAAACATCAGAACACAGAAACACGAAAACGGGGGTACCACAGGGGGGAGTACTTTCACCAACACTATTCAACATATACATGGCAGACTTACCACAACCAACTCCAAATGTACACACAGTTACATATGCAGACGACATCACCATTCTATCCACACATGTCAAACCACAACAGGCACAACAACAAGTACAAAAATATCTCCACGACATATACAACTGGACAAAACAGAACCAACTCACACTCAACGCAGACAAAACCACCACCACTCTGTTCACACCGGATCCGGCAGAATACAGCAACAGACTCACTTTACAAATAGATAACACCACCCTACCCACAGTCCGCGAACCCAAAATACTGGGATTAACATGGGACCCCAAACTCACCTTCTCAAAACACACACAACACACTCTAACCCGCGCCAAGCAATCAAACAAAATACTTAAAGCCTTAACAACCACTCACTGGGGAAAATCCAAAGAAACTATACTCACCACATACAAAGCAACCACACTCACACGCCTCGAATACGCAAACACTATATGGTCACCAACACTATCGGACACAAACAAGACAAAACTCCAGACCACACAGAACACCGCACTCAGAATAGCAACAGGATGCACACAAGACACAAACATACAACACTTGCATGAGGAAACAAAAACTCTCCCACTGAACATCCATCTAAAACTACACGCATCGCAAATCAGACAAAAAGCCCAACACCCAACCCACCCACTACACCCACTCACTCAACAACCACCACCACCCAGACAAAAGAAACAAACAATCTTCCACAACAACAACTACACACACAACAAAGACACAGCACCACAGGACACCAACAACGACACCATAAAACAGAACATGAAAGACATACACACCCACTTTGTACAAACACACTTGGACACCAGACAACACAACAAAGTAATACATGCACCAGCACCAGAAATAGACCCATCAGAGCAAGACCTACCACACAGAACCAGACAACTCCTAGCACAACTCCGAACCAACAAATCACCAGCCCTCCACTCCTACCTACACAACATTACACCGGACACACACCCAACACCACTCTGTGCGCTATGCGGCACGCAAGTGCACGACACACAACACCTGTTCACCTGCACAAACATACCCACCACACTGACTCCGGAGGACCTCTGGCGAAACCCAAGCGGAGTGGCGGCCCTGCTCGCCCGCTGGGCGGAGGAGGGGGGTCTGGGGATCCGGGAGACGGAGTGAGGGCCCGGTCCCCCAATGTCGGGGCACGGGTGGGGTCGACAACAACAACAACAACAACATAAAAAAAGACTTCCCCTTTAAATATTCCTGCTGCATAATATATCTCCTTTCCTTTCGTAAAGGATGGTCAGAACCTTTCCTAAGCATTATTAAAATTTAGACGATCTTTGCTCCAGGTGCTACCGGCTCATCTCACTCGGTTAGGATAGGAAAGGAAAGTTCCTATGCCAAAATGATAATCCAAAAAGGGCCCCTGTTGGTGGATAATCAGGCCATGGGAGGTGTGAGTAAATTGTGAGGGGGTGTTGGCTGGAGCTAGAAATAATTTTGGTGTCTTGTCCCTGCAGTAGGTTCATTGAAAGAGCAACCAGTGTTTTCACCACCATGGTCGGATCTTACTCTGGAGGGTAACCCATACAGGCAGGTGGCTTGGACAAAATATTTCAACACTGTCAAAGCTGTGTTGTCTGTGCTCCAGTTGAAGGTACGTTATTAGCCTGGAATTCCCATCAATGCCGGCATGTGTCACAAACACCCACCTGTAAAACAAACATGAAAAGAATAATGATTAAATACAAGAAAACAATCAAGTTTCATATCTTGTTTGAAATATCATCTCGGTAGAGAAGGTATTGCTGTGCACTTAAGACTACATGGAGGCAATTTGGAGTTTGTGTAACTTGGATATACAAATGATAAAATTCAATTTAATCTGTGCTGTCCATACAATATGGCTTTCTAATGCTCCCACGAGTACAAATATAAGATGATCCCTTATTACCGAATGAGACGCATATGCCCATCTATGTGCCATAAACTATTGGGGAATGGCACAGTATGTTCTTCTAGCCACAGTCTGGCTCCATCTCTGGGCTGCAGCAGCTGGCTCAATACGGTTGAGGATTTCTCGAACTCTTTTTCTTTGTACTACAATACCATCAGCACGCAGGTATGCCCTCATCATCTGCAACAGGTTCATAAAACAACACAATAAAGAAAGTACACTTTCACAATGAATATAATGATATATACATGAAGGGACAAGAGTATGTAGCAGAACACTTGCTTCCGAGCCTGATCTGGGAAATTGGCTGTGCAATCTTCTGACATGCTCTTCCAGGTCAACATCATGAATGGGAGTAAATCTATTTCTGGCTGAAATCTGAAAAAACTTCATTTTTTATGCAGGTATGAAGAGGAACAACACAACATCTCAGTGATGGCTCTCACTGTAAAGCCCTGAGTGGGGAGCAGTTCAATTTGATCACTTGTAATGTCAAGTGCTGGTCTTCCTCGTCTACCTAAAGTATGGAAATAAAAGGATTAAGGAATTCAAGCAAACGAATCACTACGTGTTTTTTATATACTGTATACAGTACAGGCATATAGACACAGATGTACATAAAAGTATATGCAGCTTCAAAACCACGAGCAGCTATTTTCTCTAACCATTTTACTCAAGAAAAAAATAATTCAAACTTATAATTGAATAACTAAAAGATCACTAGTTATTGCTTAAAAGTGTACAGCCATCGCGTTACTTAATAGTCTACTGATTTGCAGGAAAACCACTGGTATAAAACGACGTTTGACAGGGTGATAGAAGGTAAGTCACAGCAAGTCGTCAGTAAAACCCGTGTGTAGTTCGAATAAAAATACATACGAAAAACCAATGACAAAAAATGGTAGCCATTTTACCTGTGTGCAAACGATGTGCCACATGGGAACAAACACGTCCACCATTAGGAGTGGGTCCCGCAATGATGACAGATCGGAGATCTATTGGACTTTGAATCAAACTTTGAATAGTATCAGCGCTAAACTGGTCACTAACTCTTCCTAAATTAGCAATTGAAATGTTTATCGCGCGTGCTTCACTTTCACCGGCAGACCCTTGATGACAGGCACTCTCTATTGCCCTGCACCTTCGCCGAATACGTCTCAGGACACTGTCCGCCATTGTTGTTTTAAAAAACTAAGTGGGCACAGAATTTCCAAAATCATGAGCCCTGACTGGTGGGATGACACCATTTTGAAACGTACAGCCAATAGGATACCGTTACATGTTTTCGTAATCATCCTTATTTGCATTTAATGCAAGTACAGTGTAATGTCACTAGCACTACAAGTGGGCACATTTATGGCCTTACATGTTCACTAGTAAGCGTCAAAATTACCTTACTAGTGAACCAGTGAGCGTTTTGTGGCTTACATGTTCACTAGTAAGCGTCAAAATGACCTTACTAGTGAACTAGTGAGCGTTTTGTGGCTTACATGTTCACTAGTAAGCGTCAAAATGATCTTACTAGTGAACTAGTGGGCGTTCTGTGGCTTACATGTTCACTAGAAGCCTCAAAATTATCTTACTAGTGAACTAGCGGGCGTTTTGTTCGTTTGAAATATTCGCTTCCTGCATTACATGAAGTACATTTTTTAATATTCACAAGACTGTAACTGTGCATTATAAATAATGTCACATTTGCACTATGTTTTACTGGATCTACAACTAAACTAGGTCCTCGTTTCTGGGAGAGTCCACAGCACCTCCTGTATCACAACCATTCTGCCGGCACACCTTCAGCAGCACGATGTTTCTAACGGGAGCTGGAGGGTGATCAGCTTCATTGAAGAACAGGAGGAGGAGAGGCACAACGTTTGTCATTTGTGATATGTTTTTAGACTTTTCTCCTAACTAAAAAAACTATGTTTTGTTAATTTCTTGATATAGTTCTTGTATTTAAATATTTTAACAATCAAATATTTTTCAACTGTGTTTTAGATATGAATTGTATGAAATAAATCAGTGAAGCCCCATTCAAATTCTACTCTATCTAATCTGCTCGATCACACTGCTGTCAACCTGCTGTACCTCCAAACTCCTTGGCTTACTCGCAGTTGGAGGGTTCCCCCCGAACGGGGGGACAAATCAAGGAACCAATCCCTGCACCCCGAACGGGGTGCCCTTACGGCCGTTTTTTTTTTTTTCGGCTAACCGCCCCCTGAACCTGGCAGGGTGGCGGGCGGACCTTTTGCTCCAGGCGGGGGACATAGAGACAAATCCGGGGCCCACACAGACACTCTCACGCACGCAACAAACACACACACAACAAACTACCTGGACATGCGACATTTGCACACAACAGATTACAAGAAGACAGACATCCTTCAGATGCAACCACCACACACCACACTGGGTACACAAACATTGCACAAACATAAACACTAGACAATACAACATAACATGGAAATGCAGACTACATCCCAAAACACCACCACGAACAACAACACCTCGTAGGACACCAACAGGCAGCAGAGCACAAACAGACCAAAACAACACACTCGCCTCAGCAACACTACCCTCAAACGCAACACGGACAGACAACTCCAACAGAGATACAACAAACACAAGACCACCCCCCCAAACCTGGACCTGCAATAGCTGCAATAGAATCATCACACGCAGACAAACCTCACTCAGATGCAACTCAACACACCCACACTGGATACACAGACATTGCTCCGGCATCACCACCCGCCAATACACAAACACGTGGACATGCAGAACACACACGCAAACAACAAACACCCCAACACCACAACCCCCGAACAACCCACAAAGAACAACACCCACCAACAAAAACAACAAACACACACTGACCATACTACAAATAAACATCAACGGCATCCAAAACAAGAAAACAGAACTAGAAGAACTCGCCTCACAACAGCACGCATACATCATCACCATACAAGAAACCAAACTAGAAAAACAACACAACACACCTCGTCTCACCAACTACACCAGCATTAGGAAAGACGGAGAACACAAGGGAGGAGGAGGACTGCTCACATACATTCACAAATCAGTCACATTCACTCCCATGAACATCCCCAACAACATTAACACCAACACTACAGAAATTCAAACCGTAAAGATTCACATAACCAACCACAAAAGAATACACATATGCAACATGTATATACCCCCCAGAGATACCACCCGACCAGACCACGCCACAGAAGACACAGACATCACCAACACCTTCCAATACATAAACTCGCTGAACAACACCATTCTAACCGCAGACATCAACGCTCACTCAACACAATGGCACTCTCCCTACGACGACCACAGAGGCACCCTCATTGCAGACATACTACAGAACTCCCAACAAATCACTCTAAACGCAAACACACCTACCAGAAAACCTACAAACATCAACCAACAACCAACATCACCGGACATCACAACAGCCAGCAACAGCATCACAAACAGAACAACATGGACCACAATACACGCACTCAGTTCAGACCACCTTCCTATCAAAATCACACACAACACGCGTGCTCCTTTCCGCCTACAACAACACCTTCAAACTTACACAAATTACAGGAAAGCAGACTGGGAAGGATACACCTCTGAAATAGAATCAGCACAGGAGAACATAACCATACCTGACAACATCCACACAGCCAACACCATGCTCACAAACCTCATACTTACAGCAGACAAACACCACATACCCCACGGAAAAATAAAAAGCAAATCACTTCTCCTACCACAACACATCAGAACACTCATCAGCCAAAGAAACGACATCAGACAACAAAACCACCAAGACCCACGCATCACAGACCTAAACAAAGAAATAGACACACAAATCCAAAAACACAAACAAGAGCTATGGAAAGAACACTTAACGGATGCATGGAACCACAGACACAAACAATACATACTCTGGAACACAGTAACAAGACTATCTAACAAAGAACAAAAAGCACCAGAAAACACCACAATACAGTTCGGACAACACACGGCAATATCCAACAAACAGAAAGCACGAGCATTCAACAAACAATTCACCAACATAATACAACACAAAACCAACAGAACATACAGACAACTACAACGCAAAATACGAAAACTCAACACCACGCCCATAACCATCACAGAACAACAAGTCAAACAAGCACTACAACGCTCCAAAAACAACAACTCCACAGGCCCAGACAACATAAACATCAGACATCTGAAACACCTAGGCCCCAAAGCAATAACACTACTCACACACACTTACAACACATCACTCAACACCAACACCATCCCCGCAATATGGAAGACTGCAAAAATAATCCCAATACCAAAACCCAACAAAAACCACGCACTCGGCCCATCCTACAGACCAATAGCACTACTCAGCCCAATAGCCAAAACAATGGAAAAGGTAATACTACCCTTCATTACCAACAACACTCAACTACCCTCTCACCAACACGGCTTCCGAAAACAACACTCCACAACCACAGCACTACACCACATACACAACATCATAGCCACAGGTTTCAATCAACAAAAACCACCACAACGAACAGTTGCCATAGCCCTAGACATGTCCAAAGCCTTTGACACGGTAAACCTACACACACTCACAAACAAACTCAACAACACTAACACCCCAAACATCATCATCAAATACATCTTCAACTACATAAGGGGACGCAGACAATACACTCAATACCGGGGGGAAACATCAGAACACAGAAACACGAAAACGGGGGTACCACAGGGGGGAGTACTTTCACCAACACTATTCAACATATACATGGCAGACTTACCACAACCACCTCCAAATGTACACACAGTTACATATGCAGACGACATCACCATTCTATCCACACATGTCAAACCACAACAGGCACAACAACAAGTACAAAAATATCTCCACGACATATACAACTGGACAAAACAGAACCAACTCACACTCAACGCAGACAAAACCACCACCACTCTGTTCACACCGGATCCGGCAGAATACAGCAACAGACTCACTTTACAAATAGATAACACCACCCTACCCACAGTCCGCGAACCCAAAATACTGGGATTAACATGGGACCCCAAACTCACCTTCTCAAAACACACACAACACACTCTAACCCGCGCCAAGCAATCAAACAAAATACTTAAAGCCTTAACAACCACTCACTGGGGAAAATCCAAAGAAACTATACTCACCACATACAAAGCAACCACACTCACACGCCTCGAATACGCAAACACTATATGGTCACCAACACTATCGGACACAAACAAGACAAAACTCCAGACCACACAGAACACAGCACTCAGAATAGCAACAGGATGCACACAAGACACAAACATACAACACTTGCATGAGGAAACAAAAACTCTCCCACTGAACACCCATCTAAAACTACACGCATCGCAAATCAGACAAAAAGCCCAACACCCAACCCACCCACTACACCCACTCACTCAACAACCACCACCACCCAGACAAAAGAAACAAACAATCTTCCACAACAACAACTACACACACAACAAAGACACAGCACCACAGGACACCAACAACGACACCATAAAACAGAACATGAAAGACATACACACCCACTTTGTACAAACACACTTGGACACCAGACAACACAACAAAGTAATACATGCACCAGCACCAGAAATAGACCCATCAGAGCAAGACCTACCACACAGAACCAGACAACTCCTAGCACAACTCCGAACCAACAAATCACCAGCCCTCCACTCCTACCTACACAACATTACACCGGACACACACCCAACACCACTCTGTGCGCTATGCGGCACGCAAGTGCACGACACACAACACCTGTTCACCTGCACAAACATACCCACCACACTGACTCCGGAGGACCTCTGGCGAAACCCAAGCGGAGTGGCGGCCCTGCTCGCCCGCTGGGCGGCGGAGGGGGGTCTGGGGATCCGGGAGACGGAGTGAGGGCCCGGTCCCCCAATGTCGGGGCACGGGTGGGGTCGACAACAACAACAACAACATCAACCTGCTGTAAATAATGCCTCCATTCATGATTGTAGAAACCCCAGAACGGTAAACATGTGATTATTTTATTTTAAAATATAAGAAGCCTATGTTTTGCAATTGTGCTCATTTTCATTGTATTGCACGACAAATATAATAGATGAGCCGGTTTGGGGACATCATCAACCAAGCTGCTGCTCCAATTGCAATGCGATATATTGTCCTGCTCTCCTAAATTCGCATCTACACCACAAATTATAACATCCTAACTGATTTAGCAACAACTGAAAATTCACATCATTATTTAGGTAGTTGCATAACCAACAACCAACAACCTACTACAACTTGGGTCTGTTGCATTATACAGTATGGTGCCCTATTCATTTTATTTAGTATAGCATACATATATAAAAGTGGAAAGATACTGCAGAGCTGTGCCATTACTCTTTATCTCTGTGTACATAATAAATAAACATCACCTACAGATACATTGGTAAAAATTGCTTGATTCCTTCTGTATACTGTAGATATTACGCAAATGGCGGTAAATAATTGTGAAAGCTCAGAATCAGGTTTTAAAGGGTTAATTCTTTGCTGGGTGGAGCTCTTATCATGGAGCCAATAGGAGGTGTCCTCGGGTGGTGTCCGTCCCTCATTCAGCTCGGGTCCTCCACCAGAGGCCAGGAAGCCCGAGGGCCCCGCGCAGTACCCCCGCCGCTCCCAGCACCGCACACCTCCGGACCGAGATGTCCGACGCTGGTCCCGGGATCTGTCGCAACCACCCATCCAGTCCGGGGGTCACTGCCCCGAGTGCCCCGACCACCACAGGCACGACCGCCACCCCCACCCCCCAGGCCCTCCCCAGCCCCTCCCCGAGCCCCTGGTACCCCCCGAGCCCCCCATGCTCCCCCTTCCCGATGCCTCCACCACCTGGGACCGCCACATCCACCACAACGGCCCTCCTCCGCCCCCCATCCACGACCACGACATCTGGCTGGCTCGCCACCACCATCCCGCCAGTCTGGATCCGGAAGTCCCACAGGATCCCCGCTCCGCCACCCTCCACCACCCTCGGAGGTGCCCCCCACTCCGACCCCGGGGCCCCCAGTCCACACTCCGCACAGATGCCTCGGCAGACCACGCCAGCCACCTGGCCATGGCGCTCCACGCAGGCCCCCCCTGCCAGCATCCCACACCCCGCAGCCACGTGCCGGATCGTCCCAGGCGCCTCCCCGCACAACCCACACCCCGGGTCCTGTCCGGCGCGGCACATCCGGGCCTCGACGGCTCCGGCGCCCAAGGCCCGCTCCTGAGCAGCCAGGATGAGCGCCCCTGCGCTGTCCCCCAGGCCAGTCCCCTCCAGCCACCGATAGGACTTCTTGAGATCAGCCACCTCAGCCACGGTCCGGTGGCACATCCCGCGTAGGGGCCCGCCCCACCACGATGGTCCCCCCCCCAGCGCCCGTCCCTCCGCTCCCCACTTGGGGCAAAAAATGAGCACATAACACCATTCAGTGTGGGTCCTTGGGCAAGAGCCTTCACGCTAATGCGTACCTCATACAATGATGAGAGACAATAAAATGAATGACATGCCAGCTCAGACGTCGCCCGGCCAAACAAGGTCTGCGTCAGGTGCTGGGGAACCAGAGCACCTTGATGAAAAATGGAGCAGAGATGGGCAAGATGCAATAACATGGCTCTGTTGGAATGCTACTACTCAAGCAAGCCTAGTCAGAGAGGTTACATGGAGAGAATGTGGGCTAAATGGTTACTTCGAAACCCACAGTCACGGGTGGCCACGAAACAACTCGTAACTCAGTGTTCCAACATCCACAAACGGCAACTGCTGTCACAACTTGAGATTGATGAGGTACAACGCAGGTTCCATAGTGAGGGGCCCCAGGCTGCCAGATCAGAGGAGGAGTTCATACCAGAGTGAATGCAGATGATGAGATTGGGAGGCCAGCCCCAATGAATGAAATGCTGAGCGAGGCAGCAACTGACCTGAAAGCTAAGATCATGGCAAGAATGAAAGCTGGGAAACCTAGAATCCCATTACAACGGCTATGTGAAGTACCACCTGAAAGTCTCTTGGAAAGTGTGAATGCAGCACTGAGGGTGATCCTTACCGTAACGATCACGGAAATGAACTGATATACGCTTCAGCATCAGTGATCCTTGAGATGCTTGGCTACAAGAGCAACCATGGAAGCCATGAGATACATTACCGACCATGGAAAAGACGGTTGGAGGCTAAGATCAAGGCGGCTCGGAAAGATGTGAGTCAATTGACTGAGGTCCAGAGAGGTGTGATGAAAAGGCCGATCCTGAGAGGTACATCCAGATGACCATATATGAAGCACTCGAAACAAAGGCTCCAAGCCTTGTCCAGCCGCCTAAAGCGGTACACGAAAGAGAATGAGGCCAGACGAATAAACAGGCTGTTTGCAACACAACCTGCGAAAGTGTATGCTCAGTGGCAGGGTCCTAACAACAGAGCTGATCCAGAGCGAAGCACGGAAGGGCATTGGTAGAGATACCAGGGGAGCCAAACATCAGCTCCTGGTTGACAGAACAGTCGCACAAGACTGCAGGTCCCGATGTACCAACCTGTGCACAGCCTGGATTGATTAAAAGAAAGCCTATGACTCGATGCCACATACATGGATCACTGAATGCTTGGATGTGTATAAGGTGAACAGGACCCTAAGAGCCTTCGTTGCGAACTTGATGAGGATGTGGAAAACCACACTTGAAGCCAATGGCAAGCCACTTACCCAAGTGTCCATCAAATGTGGCATATACCAAGGTGATGCACTCTCCCCACTGCTGTCCTGCATAGGACTGAACCCCCTAAGCCAAGTAATCACCAAGACAGGCCATGGATACCGCCTCAGAAATGGAGCTACGATCAGTCACCTCCTCTACAAGGATGACATGTAGCGGTTTGCTAAGAGCGAAAGGGACATAGACTCCCTGATCCACACAATCAAGATCTACAGCAGCGACATCGGGATGTCATTCGTGATGGAGAAATGTAGTCGGATGGTGACTAAGAGAGGAAGGGTAGTCCGCACTGAAGGGGTCTCACTCCCTGAAGGAACAATAGCAGACATTGAGGACAGCTACAAGTACCTCGGTATACCACAAGCCAATGGCAACCTCAAACTGGCAACAAGGAAAGCGGCTACGGCCAAATACCTCCAGCGAGTGAGGCAAGTCCTAAGAAGCCAGCTCAATGGCAAGAATAAGACCCGGGCAATAAACAGCTATGCCCTTTCCAGTGATCAGATACCCTGCAGGAAAAATAAGGTGGCCAAAGGAAGAGATTCAGACCACGGATGTTAAGACCCGAAAGCTCGTTACCATGCATGGAGGGTTCCATACCAAATCCAGCACCCTGAGACTGTACACAAGCCGAAAGGAAGGAGGCCGGGGACTAGTGAGTGTGAGAGCCACTGTCCAGGATGAAACATCCAAGCTCCACAAATACATCAAGGAGAAGGCACCAACGGATGATGTACTCAGAGAATGTCTCAGACAATGGGGAACAGAAGATGAGGTGCTGGAAGAGGGACCATCATGGGAGGACAAGCCCCTACACGGGATGTACCACCGGACAATAACTGCCGTGGCCAATCTCAAGAAGTCCGATCAGAGTTCTAGAGAGGGCTGGCCTGAAGGACAGCACAGAGGCACTCATCCTGGCTGCTCAGGAGCAGGCCCTGAGCACCAGAGCCATCGAGGCCTAGATATACCACACCAGCCAAGACCCAAGGTGTAGGTTGTGCAAAGAGGCACCTGAGACGATCTAACACATAACTGCAGGGTGTAAGGTGCTGGCAGGGAAAGCCTATATGGAACGCCATAACCAGGTGGCTGGCATAGTCTACCGAAACATCTGTGCGGAGTATGGACTGGACACCCCAAGGTCAAAATGGGAAACACCTCCGAAGGTGGTGGAGAATGACAGAGCGAAGATCCTATGGGACTTCCAGATCCAGACTGACAAGATGGTAATGGCGAACCAACCAGATATCCTGATGATAGATAAAGGGCAGAGGAAAGCCGTTGTAGTGGATGTAGCGGTCCCAAGTGCTGGAAACATCAGAAAGAAGGAACACGAGAAACTCGAGAAATCCCAAGGGCTCAGAGAGGAGCTGGAGAGAGCCTGGAAGGTAAAGGGGACAGTCGTGCCTGTGGTGGTCGGAGCACTCGGGGCAGTGACCCCCAAACTAGATGATGAGTGGTTGCAACAGATCCCGGGAACAACATCGGACATCTCAGTCCAGAAATGTGCAGTGCTGGGAACGGCAAGGATACTGCGCAGAACCCTCAAGCTTCCTGGCCTCTGGTAGAGGACCCCAGCTGAATGAGGGATGGACACCACCTGAGGGGTGAGACGAGGATTTTTTTTATAGATATACAGTAGATACACATTCACTCCCATGAACATCCCCAACAACATTAACACCAACACTACAGAAATTCAAACCGTAAAGATTCACATAACCAACCACAAAAGAATACACATATGCAACATGTATATACCCCCCAGAGATACCACCCGACCAGACCACGCCACAGAAGACACAGACATCACCAACACCTTCCAATACATAAACTCGCTGAACAACACCATTCTAACCGCAGACATCAACGCTCACTCAACACAATGGCACTCTCCCTACGACGACCACAGAGGCACCCTCATTGCAGACATACTACAGAACTCCCAACAAATCACTCTAAACGCAAACACACCTACCAGAAAACCTACAAACATCAACCAACAACCAACATCACCGGACATCACAACAGCCAGCAACAGCATCACAAACAGAACAACATGGACCACAATACACGCACTCAGTTCAGACCACCTTCCTATCAAAATCACACACAACACGCGTGCTCCTTTCCGCCTACAACAACACCTTCAAACTTACACAAATTACAGGAAAGCAGACTGGGAAGGATACACCTCTGAAATAGAATCAGCACAGGAGAACATAACCATACCTGACAACATCCACACAGCCAACACCATGCTCACAAACCTCATACTTACAGCAGACAAACACCACATACCCCACGGAAAAATAAAAAGCAAATCACTTCTCCTACCACAACACATCAGAACACTCATCAGCCAAAGAAACGACATCAGACAACAAAACCACCAAGACCCATCACAGACCTAAACAAAGAAATAGACACACAAATCCAAAAACACAAACAAGAGCTATGGAAAGAACACTTAACGGATGCATGGAACCACAGACACAAACAATACATACTCTGGAACACAGTAACAAGACTATCTAACAAAGAACAAAAAGCACCAGAAAACACCACAATACAGTTCGGACAACACACGGCAATATCCAACAAACAGAAAGCACGAGCATTCAACAAACAATTCACCAACATAATACAACACAAAACCAACAGAACATACAGACAACTACAACGCAAAATACGAAAACTCAACACCACGCCCATAACCATCACAGAACAACAAGTCAAACAAGCACTACAACGCTCCAAAAGCAACAACTCCACAGGCCCAGACAACATAAACATCAGACATCTGAAACACCTAGGCCCCAAAGCAATAACACTACTCACACACACTTACAACACATCACTCAACACCAACACCATCCCCGCAATATGGAAGACTGCAAAAATAATCCCAATACCAAAACCCAACAAAAACCACGCACTCGGCCCATCCTACAGACCAATAGCACTACTCAGCCCAATAGCCAAAACAATGGAAAAGGTAATACTACCCTTCATTACCAACAACACTCAACTACCCTCTCACCAACACGGCTTCCGAAAACAACACTCCACAACCACAGCACTACACCACATACACAACATCATAGCCACAGGTTTCAATCAACAAAAACCACCACAACGAACAGTTGCCATAGCCCTAGACATGTCCAAAGCCTTTGACACGGTAAACCTACACACACTCACAAACAAACTCAACAACACTAACACCCCAAACATCATCATCAAATACATCTTCAACTACATAAGGGGACGCAGACAATACACTCAATACCGGGGGGAAACATCAGAACACAGAAACACGAAAACGGGGGTACCACAGGGGGGAGTACTTTCACCAACACTATTCAACATATACATGGCAGACTTACCACAACCAACTCCAAATGTACACACAGTTACATATGCAGACGACATCACCATTCTATCCACACATGTCAAACCACAACAGGCACAACAACAAGTACAAAAATATCTCCACGACATATACAACTGGACAAAACAGAACCAACTCACACTCAACGCAGACAAAACCACCACCACTCTGTTCACACCGGATCCGGCAGAATACAGCAACAGGCTCACTTTACAAATAGATAACACCACCCTACCCACAGTCCGCGAACCCAAAATACTGGGATTAACATGGGACCCCAAACTCACCTTCTCAAAACACACACAACACACTCTAACCCGCGCCAAGCAATCAAACAAAATACTTAAAGCCTTAACAACCACTCACTGGGGAAAATCCAAAGAAACTATACTCACCACATACAAAGCAACCACACTCACACGCCTCGAATACGCAAACACTATATGGTCACCAACACTATCGGACACAAACAAGACAAAACTCCAGACCACACAGAACACCGCACTCAGAATAGCAACAGGATGCACACAAGACACAAACATACAACACTTGCATGAGGAAACAAAAACTCTCCCACTGAACATCCATCTAAAACTACACGCATCGCAAATCAGACAAAAAGCCCAACACCCAACCCACCCACTACACCCACTCACTCAACAACCACCACCACCCAGACAAAAGAAACAAACAATCTTCCACAACAACAACTACACACACAACAAAGACACAGCACCACAGGACACCAACAACGACACCATAAAACAGAACATGAAAGACATACACACCCACTTTGTACAAACACACTTGGACACCAGACAACACAACAAAGTAATACATGCACCAGCACCAGAAATAGACCCATCAGAGCAAGACCTACCACACAGAACCAGACAACTCCTAGCACAACTCCGAACCAACAAATCACCAGCCCTCCACTCCTACCTACACAACATTACACCGGACACACACCCAACACCACTCTGTGCGCTATGCGGCACGCAAGTGCACGACACACAACACCTGTTCACCTGCACAAACATACCCACCACACTGACTCCGGAGGACCTCTGGCGAAACCCAAGCGGAGTGGCGGCCCTGCTCGCCCGCTGGGCGGAGGAGGGGGGTCTGGGGATCCGGGAGACGGAGTGAGGGCCCGGTCCCCCAATGTCGGGGCACGGGTGGGGTCGACAACAACAACAACAACAACATAAAAAAAGACTTCCCCTTTAAATATTCCTGCTGCATAATATATCTCCTTTCCTTTCGTAAAGGATGGTCAGAACCTTTCCTAAGCATTATTAAAATTTAGACGATCTTTGCTCCAGGTGCTACCGGCTCATCTCACTCGGTTAGGATAGGAAAGGAAAGTTCCTATGCCAAAATGATAATCCAAAAAGGGCCCCTGTTGGTGGATAATCAGGCCATGGGAGGTGTGAGTAAATTGTGAGGGGGTGTTGGCTGGAGCTAGAAATAATTTTGGTGTCTTGTCCCTGCAGTAGGTTCATTGAAAGAGCAACCAGTGTTTTCACCACCATGGTCGGATCTTACTCTGGAGGGTAACCCATACAGGCAGGTGGCTTGGACAAAATATTTCAACACTGTCAAGGCTGTGTTGTCTGTGCTCCAGTTGAAGGTACGTTATTAGCCTGGAATTCCCATCAATGCCGGCATGTGTCACAAACACCCACCTGTAAAACAAACATGAAAAGAATAATGATTAAATACAAGAAAACAATCAAGTTTCATATCTTGTTTGAAATATCATCTCGGTAGAGAAGGTATTGCTGTGCACTTAAGACTACATGGAGGCAATTTGGAGTTTGTGTAACTTGGATATACAAATGATAACATTCAATTTAATCTGTGCTGTCCATACAATATGGCTTTCTAATGCTCCCACGAGTACAAATATAAGATGATCCCTTATTACCGAATGAGACGCATATGCCAATCTATGTGCCATAAACTATTGGGGAATGGCACATAGTATGTTCTTCTAGCCACAGTCTGGCTCCATCTTTGGGCTGCAGCAGCTGGCTCAATACGGTTGAGGATTTCTCGAACTCTTTTTCTTTGTACTACAATACCATCAGCACGCAGGTATGCCCTCATCATCTGCAACAGGTTCATAAAACAACACAATAAAGAAAGTACACTTTCACAATGAATATAATGATATATACATGAAGGGACAAGAGTATGTAGCAGAACACTTGCTTCCGAGCCTGATCTGGGAAATTGGCTGTGCAATCTTCTGACATGCTCTTCCAGGTCAACATCATGAATGGGAGTAAATCTATTTCTGGCTGAAATCTGAAAAAACTTCATTTTTTTATGCAGGTATGAAGAGGAACAACACAACATCTCAGTGATGGCTCTCACTGTAAAGCCCTGAGTGGGGAGCAGTTCAATTTGATCACTTGTAATGTCAAGTGCTGGTCTTCCTCGTCTACCTAAAGTATGGAAATAAAAGGATTAAGGAATTCAAGCAAACGAATCACTACGTGTTTTTTATATACTGTATACAGTACAGGCATATAGACACAGATGTACATAAAAGTATATGCAGCTTCAAAACCACGAGCAGCTATTTTCTCTAACCATTTTACTCAAGAAAAAAATAATTCAAACTTATAATTGAATAACTAAAAGATCACTAGTTATTGCTTAAAAGTGTACAGCCATCGCGTTACTTAATAGTCTACTGATTTGCAGGAAAACCACTGGTATAAAACGACGTTTGACAGGGTGATAGAAGGTAAGTCACAGCAAGTCGTCAGTAAAACCCGTGTGTAGTTCGAATAAAAATACATACGAAAAACCAATGACAAAAAATGGTAGCCATTTTACCTGTGTGCAAACGATGTGCCACATGGGAACAAACACGTCCACCATTAGGAGTGGGTCCCGCAATGATGACAGATCGGAGATCTATTGGACTTTGAATCAAACTTTGAATAGTATCAGCGCTAAACTGGTCACTAACTCTTCTTAAATTAGCAATTGAAATGTTTATCGCGCGTGCTTCACTTTCACCGGCAGACCCTTGATGACAGGCACTCTCTATTGCCCTGCACCTTCGCCGAATACGTCTCAGGACACTGTCCGCCATTGTTGTTTTAAAAAACTAAGTGGGCACAGAATTTCCAAAATCATGAGCCCTGACTGGTGGGATGACACTATTTTGAAACGTACAGCCAATAGGATACCGTTACATGTTTTCGTAATCATCCTTATTTGCATTTAATGCAAGTACAGTGTAATGTCACTAGCACTACAAGTGGGCACATTTATGGCCTTACATGTTCACTAGTAAGCGTCAAAATCATCTTACCAGTGAACTAGTGGGCACATTTATGGCCTTAAATGTTCAGTAGTAAGCGTCAAAATTATCTTATTATGGATGGATGGATGGATAGTGAACTAGTGAGCGTTTTGTGGCTTACATGTTCACTAGTAAGCGTCAAAATGACCTTACTAGTAAACTAGTGAGCGTTTTGTGGCTTACATGTTCACTAGTAAGCTTCAAAATGATCTTACTAGTGAACTATTGGGCGTTTTGTGGCTTACATGTTCACTAGTAAGCCTCAAAATGATCTTACTAGTGAACTAGTAGGCGATGTGTGGCTTACATGTCAACTAGTAAGCCTCAAAATGAACTTACTAGTGAACTAGTGGGCACATTTATGGCCTTACATGTTCACTAGTAAGCGTCAAAATGATCTTACTAGTGAACTAGTGGGCGTTTTGTGGCTTACATGTTCACTAGTAAGCGTCAAAATGACCTTACTAGTGAACTAGTGGGCGTTTTGTGGCTTACATGTTCACTAGTAAGCGTCAAAATGATCTTACTAGTGAACGAGTGAGCGTTTTGTGGCTGACATGTTCATAAATAAGCGTCAAAATGATCTTACTAGGGAACTAGTGGGCGTTTTGTGGCTTACATGTTCACTAGTAAGCGTCAAAATTACCTTACTAGTGAACCAGTGAGCGTTTTGGGGCTTACATGTTCACTAGTAAGTGTCAAAATGACCTTACTAGTGAACTAGTGAGCGTTTTGTGGCTTACATGTTCACTAGTAAGCGTCAAAATGATCTTACTAGTGAACTAGTGGGCGTTCTGTGGCTTACATGTTCACTAGAAGCCTCAAAATTATCTTACTAGTGAACTAGCGGGCGTTTTGTGGCTTACATGTCAACTAGTAAGCCTCAAAATGATCTTACTAGTGAACTAGTGGGCACATTTATGGCCTTACATGTTCACTAGTAAGCGTCAAAATGACCTTACTAGTGAACTAGTGGGCAATATGGAATAAATACTCAAAGGGCTTGCCAGGCAAGCCCTTGTGTACACTGGGTACACAAACATTGCACAAACATAAACACTAGACAATACAACATAACATGGAAATGCAGACTACATCCCAAAACACCACCACGAACAACAACACCTCGTAGGACACCAACAGGCAGCAGAGCACAAACAGACCAAAACAACACACTCGCCTCAGCAACACTACCCTCAAACGCAACACGGACAGACAACTCCAACAGAGATACAACAAACACAAGACCACCCCCCCAAACCTGGACCTGCAATAGCTGCAATAGAATCATCACACGCAGACAAACCTCACTCAGATGCAACTCAACACACCCACACTGGATACACAGACATTGCTCCGGCATCACCACCCGCCAATACACAAACACGTGGACATGCAGAACACACACGCAAACAACAAACACCCCAACACCACAACCCCCGAACAACCCACAAAGAACAACACCCACCAACAAAAACAACAAACACACACTGACCATACTACAAATAAACATCAACGGCATCCAAAACAAGAAAACAGAACTAGAAGAACTCGCCTCACAACAGCACGCAGACATCATCACCATACAAGAAACCAAACTAGAAAAACAACACAACACACCTCGTCTCACCAACTACACCAGCATTAGGAAAGACGGAGAACACAAGGGAGGAGGAGGACTGCTCACATACATTCACAAATCAGTCACATTCACTCCCATGAACATCCCCAACAACATTAACACCAACACTACAGAAATTCAAACCGTAAAGATTCACATAACCAACCACAAAAGAATACACATATGCAACATGTATATACCCCCCAGAGATACCACCCGACCAGACCACGCCACAGAAGACACAGACATCACCAACACCTTCCAATACATAAACTCGCTGAACAACACCATTCTAACCGCAGACATCAACGCTCACTCAACACAATGGCACTCTCCCTACGACGACCACAGAGGCACCCTCATTGCAGACATACTACAGAACTCCCAACAAATCACTCTAAACGCAAACACACCTACCAGAAAACCTACAAACATCAACCAACAACCAACATCACCGGACATCACAACAGCCAGCAACAGCATCACAAACAGAACAACATGGACCACAATACACGCACTCAGTTCAGACCACCTTCCTATCAAAATCACACACAACACGCGTGCTCCTTTCCGCCTACAACAACACCTTCAAACTTACAGAAATTACAGGAAAGCAGACTGGGAAGGATACACCTCTGAAATAGAATCAGCACAGGAGAACATAACCATACCTGACAACATCCACACAGCCAACACCATGCTCACAAACCTCATACTTACAGCAGACAAACACCACATACCCCACGGAAAAATAAAAAGCAAATCACTTCTCCTACCACAACACATCAGAACACTCATCAGCCAAAGAAACGACATCAGACAACAAAACCACCAAGACCCACGCATCACAGACCTAAACAAAGAAATAGACACACAAATCCAAAAACACAAACAAGAGCTATGGAAAGAACACTTAACGGATGCATGGAACCACAGACACAAACAATACATACTCTGGAACACAGTAACAAGACTATCTAACAAAGAACAAAAAGCACCAGAAAACACCACAATACAGTTCGGACAACACACGGCAATATCCAACAAACAGAAAGCACGAGCATTCAACAAACAATTCACCAACATAATACAACACAAAACCAACAGAACATACAGACAACTGCAACGCAAAATACGAAAACTCAACACCACGCCCATAACCATCACAGAACAACAAGTCAAACAAGCACTACAACGCTCCAAAAGCAACAACTCCACAGGCCCAGACAACATAAACATCAGACATCTGAAACACCTAGGCCCCAAAGCAATAACACTACTCACACACACTTACAACACATCACTCAACACCAACACCATCCCCGCAATATGGAAGACTGCAAAAATAATCCCAATACCAAAACCCAACAAAAACCACGCACTCGGCCCATCCTACAGACCAATAGCACTACTCAGCCCAATAGCCAAAACAATGGAAAAGGTAATACTACCCTTCATTACCAACAACACTCAACTACCCTCTCACCAACACGGCTTCCGAAAACAACACTCCACAACCACAGCACTACACCACATACACAACATCATAGCCACAGGTTTCAATCAACAAAAACCACCACAACGAACAGTTGCCATAGCCCTAGACATGTCCAAAGCCTTTGACACGGTAAACCTACACACACTCACAAACAAACTCAACAACACTAACACCCCAAACATCATCATCAAATACATCTTCAACTACATAAGGGGACGCAGACAATACACTCAATACCGGGGGGAAACATCAGAACACAGAAACACGAAAACGGGGGTACCACAGGGGGGAGTACTTTCACCAACACTATTCAACATATACATGGCAGACTTACCACAACCACCTCCAAATGTACACACAGTTACATATGCAGACGACATCACCATTCTATCCACACATGTCAAACCACAACAGGCACAACAACAAGTACAAAAATATCTCCACGACATATACAACTGGACAAAACAGAACCAACTCACACTCAACGCAGACAAAACCACCACCACTCTGTTCACACCGGATCCGGCAGAATACAGCAACAGACTCACTTTACAAATAGATAACACCACCCTACCCACAGTCCGCGAACCCAAAATACTGGGATTAACATGGGACCCCAAACTCACCTTCTCAAAACACACACAACACACTCTAACCCGCGCCAAGCAATCAAACAAAATACTTAAAGCCTTAACAACCACTCACTGGGGAAAATCCAAAGAAACTATACTCACCACATACAAAGCAACCACACTCACACGCCTCGAATACGCAAACACTATATGGTCACCAACACTATCGGACACAAACAAGACAAAACTCCAGACCACACAGAACACCGCACTCAGAATAGCAACAGGATGCACACAAGACACAAACATACAACACTTGCATGAGGAAACAAAAACTCTCCCACTGAACATCCATCTAAAACTACACGCATCGCAAATCAGACAAAAAGCCCAACACCCAACCCACCCACTACACCCACTCACTCAACAACCACCACCACCCAGACAAAAGAAACAAACAATCTTCCACAACAACAACTACACACACAACAAAGACACAGCACCACAGGACACCAACAACGACACCATAAAACAGAACATGAAAGACATACACACCCACTTTGTACAAACACACTTGGACACCAGACAACACAACAAAGTAATACATGCACCAGCACCAGAAATAGACCCATCAGAGCAAGACCTACCACACAGAACCAGACAACTCCTAGCACAACTCCGAACCAACAAATCACCAGCCCTCCACTCCTACCTACACAACATTACACCGGACACACACCCAACACCACTCTGTGCGCTATGCGGCACGCAAGTGCACGACACACAACACCTGTTCACCTGCACAAACATACCCACCACACTGACTCCGGAGGACCTCTGGCGAAACCCAAGCGGAGTGGCGGCCCTGCTCGCCCGCTGGGCGGAGGAGGGGGGTCTGGGGATCCGGGAGACGGAGTGAGGGCCCGGTCCCCCAATGTCGGGGCACGGGTGGGGTCGACAACAACAACAACAACAACATAAAAAAAGACTTCCCCTTTAAATATTCCTGCTGCATAATATATCTCCTTTCCTTTCGTAAAGGATGGTCAGAACCTTTCCTAAGCATTATTAAAATTTAGACGATCTTTGCTCCAGGTGCTACCGGCTCATCTCACTCGGTTAGGATAGGAAAGGAAAGTTCCTATGCCAAAATGATAATCCAAAAAGGGCCCCTGTTGGTGGATAATCAGGCCATGGGAGGTGTGAGTAAATTGTGAGGGGGTGTTGGCTGGAGCTAGAAATAATTTTGGTGTCTTGTCCCTGCAGTAGGTTCATTGAAAGAGCAACCAGTGTTTTCACCACCATGGTCGGATCTTACTCTGGAGGGTAACCCATACAGGCAGGTGGCTTGGACAAAATATTTCAACACTGTCAAAGCTGTGTTGTCTGTGCTCCAGTTGAAGGTACGTTATTAGCCTGGAATTCCCATCAATGCCGGCATGTGTCACAAACACCCACCTGTAAAACAAACATGAAAAGAATAATGATTAAATACAAGAAAACAATCAAGTTTCATATCTTGTTTGAAATATCATCTCGGTAGAGAAGGTATTGCTGTGCACTTAAGACTACATGGAGGCAATTTGGAGTTTGTGTAACTTGGATATACAAATGATAAAATTCAATTTAATCTGTGCTGTCCATACAATATGGCTTTCTAATGCTCCCACGAGTACAAATATAAGATGATCCCTTATTACCGAATGAGACGCATATGCCCATCTATGTGCCATAAACTATTGGGGAATGGCACAGTATGTTCTTCTAGCCACAGTCTGGCTCCATCTCTGGGCTGCAGCAGCTGGCTCAATACGGTTGAGGATTTCTCGAACTCTTTTTCTTTGTACTACAATACCATCAGCACGCAGGTATGCCCTCATCATCTGCAACAGGTTCATAAAACAACACAATAAAGAAAGTACACTTTCACAATGAATATAATGATATATACATGAAGGGACAAGAGTATGTAGCAGAACACTTGCTTCCGAGCCTGATCTGGGAAATTGGCTGTGCAATCTTCTGACATGCTCTTCCAGGTCAACATCATGAATGGGAGTAAATCTATTTCTGGCTGAAATCTGAAAAAACTTCATTTTTTATGCAGGTATGAAGAGGAACAACACAACATCTCAGTGATGGCTCTCACTGTAAAGCCCTGAGTGGGGAGCAGTTCAATTTGATCACTTGTAATGTCAAGTGCTGGTCTTCCTCATCTACCTAAAGTATGGAAATAAAAGGATTAAGGAATTCAAGCAAACGAATCACTACGTGTTTTTTATATACTGTATACAGTACAGGCATATAGACACAGATGTACATAAAAGTATATGCAGCTTCAAAACCACGAGCAGCTATTTTCTCTAACCATTTTACTCAAGAAAAAAATAATTCAAACTTATAATTGAATAACTAAAAGATCACTAGTTATTGCTTAAAAGTGTACAGCCATCGCGTTACTTAATAGTCTACTGATTTGCAGGAAAACCACTGGTATAAAACGACGTTTGACAGGGTGATAGAAGGTAAGTCACAGCAAGTCGTCAGTAAAACCCGTGTGTAGTTCGAATAAAAATACATACGAAAAACCAATGACAAAAAATGGTAGCCATTTTACCTGTGTGCAAACGATGTGCCACATGGGAACAAACACGTCCACCATTAGGAGTGGGTCCCGCAATGATGACAGATCGGAGATCTATTGGACTTTGAATCAAACTTTGAATAGTATCAGCGCTAAACTGGTCACTAACTCTTCCTAAATTAGCAATTGAAATGTTTATCGCGCGTGCTTCACTTTCACCGGCAGACCCTTGATGACAGGCACTCTCTATTGCCCTGCACCTTCGCCGAATACGTCTCAGGACACTGTCCGCCATTGTTGTTTTAAAAAACTAAGTGGGCACAGAATTTCCAAAATCATGAGCCCTGACTGGTGGGATGACACCATTTTGAAACGTACAGCCAATAGGATACCGTTACATGTTTTCGTAATCATCCTTATTTGCATTTAATGCAAGTACAGTGTAATGTCACTAGCACTACAAGTGGGCACATTTATGGCCTTACATGTTCACTAGTAAGCGTCAAAATTACCTTACTAGTGAACCAGTGAGCGTTTTGTGGCTTACATGTTCACTAGTAAGCGTCAAAATGACCTTACTAGTGAACTAGTGAGCGTTTTGTGGCTTACATGTTCACTAGTAAGCGTCAAAATGATCTTACTAGTGAACTAGTGGGCGTTCTGTGGCTTACATGTTCACTAGAAGCCTCAAAATTATCTTACTAGTGAACTAGCGGGCGTTTTGTGGCTTACATGTCAACTAGTAAGCCTCAAAATGATCTTACTAGTGAACTAGTGGGCATATTTATGGCCTTACATGTTCACTAGTAAGCATCAAAATGACCTTACTAGTGAACTAGTGGGCAATATGGAATAAATACTCAAAGGGCTTGCCTGGCAAGCCCTTTGAGTATTTATTCATCCGTGATGGTATTGTAGACCAATGAGAGCACGTCCGACAGACACGTGGACTTCGGGCGGCCAATCATGATGCATTTCGAGCCAAGCCCCAACAAAAACGGAGGAGAAAACTTTCAGACGCTTTGAAAGCTTTTGGGGTACATATTACTCTTGTTGTTACACAAAATTTTGTTTTACGATTATTTTAGGCGGTAACGTTATGGTGTAAATGTCAAATACGTGGTCAATTTATCAAGATGAAGCCTGCTTAAAAATTTGCTCCAACAATTTTGGAGATGTGTCTGACCTTGACAGCAATGGCGGCAGTTCAACGCTGACAGTCGCAGTCGGGTGCAGATTTATTTCGGCAGGACTTTCTAAAATCTGCCGTTTGCTCTGACAGTTCTCTGTCTGACAGTCACATTTTGTCTTATTACTCACAAGCTAATTGACATTTAAAAAAAGAGTTAATGTTTGGAACACGATTTTGCTCTTACTGTTTGCTGCCTTAGTTCGTTTGAAATATTCGCTTCCTGCATTACATGAAGTACATTTTTTAATATTCACAAGACTGTAACTGTGCATTATAAATAATGTCACATTTGCACTATGTTTTACTGGATCTACAACTAAACTAGGTCCTCGTTTCTGGGAGAGTCCACAGCACCTCCTGTATCACAACCATTCTGCCGGCACACCTTCAGCAGCACGATGTTTCTAACGGGAGCTGGAGGGTGATCAGCTTCATTGAAGAACAGGAGGAGGAGAGGCACAACGTTTGTCATTTGTGATATGTTTTTAGACTTTTCTCCTAACTAAAAAAACTATGTTTTGTTAATTTCTTGATATAGTTCTTGTATTTAAATATTTTAACAATCAAATATTTTTCAACTGTGTTTTAGATATGAATTGTATGAAATAAATCAGTGAAGCCCCATTCAAATTCTACTCTATCTAATCTGCTCGATCACACTGCTGTCAACCTGCTGTACCTCCAAACTCCTTGGCTTACTCGCAGTTGGAGGGTTCCCCCCGAACGGGGGGACAAATCAAGGAACCAATCCCTGCACCCCGAACGGGGTGCCCTTACGGCCGTTTTTTTTTTTTTCGGCTAACAGCCCCCTGAACCTGGCAGGGTGGCGGGCGGACCTTTTGCTCCAGGCGGGGGACATAGAGACAAATCCGGGGCCCACACAGACACTCTCACGCACGCAACAAACACACACACAACAAACTACCTGGACATGCGACATTTGCACACAACAGATTACAAGAAGACAGACATCCTTCAGATGCAACCACCACACACCACACTGGGTACACAAACATTGCACAAACATAAACACTAGACAATACAACATAACATGGAAATGCAGACTACATCCCAAAACACCACCACGAACAACAACACCTCGTAGGACACCAACAGGCAGCAGAGCACAAACAGACCAAAACAACACACTCGCCTCAGCAACACTACCCTCAAACGCAACACGGACAGACAACTCCAACAGAGATACAACAAACACAAGACCACCCCCCCAAACCTGGACCTGCAATAGCTGCAATAGAATCATCACACGCAGACAAACCTCACTCAGATGCAACTCAACACACCCACACTGGATACACAGACATTGCTCCGGCATCACCACCCGCCAATACACAAACACGTGGACATGCAGAACACACACGCAAACAACAAACACCCCAACACCACAACCCCCGAACAACCCACAAAGAACAACACCCACCAACAAAAACAACAAACACACACTGACCATACTACAAATAAACATCAACGGCATCCAAAACAAGAAAACAGAACTAGAAGAACTCGCCTCACAACAGCACGCATACATCATCACCATACAAGAAACCAAACTAGAAAAACAACACAACACACCTCGTCTCACCAACTACACCAGCATTAGGAAAGACGGAGAACACAAGGGAGGAGGAGGACTGCTCACATACATTCACAAATCAGTCACATTCACTCCCATGAACATCCCCAACAACATTAACACCAACACTACAGAAATTCAAACCGTAAAGATTCACATAACCAACCACAAAAGAATACACATATGCAACATGTATATACCCCCCAGAGATACCACCCGACCAGACCACGCCACAGAAGACACAGACATCACCAACACCTTCCAATACATAAACTCGCTGAACAACACCATTCTAACCGCAGACATCAACGCTCACTCAACACAATGGCACTCTCCCTACGACGACCACAGAGGCACCCTCATTGCAGACATACTACAGAACTCCCAACAAATCACTCTAAACGCAAACACACCTACCAGAAAACCTACAAACATCAACCAACAACCAACATCACCGGACATCACAACAGCCAGCAACAGCATCACAAACAGAACAACATGGACCACAATACACGCACTCAGTTCAGACCACCTTCCTATCAAAATCACACACAACACGCGTGCTCCTTTCCGCCTACAACAACACCTTCAAACTTACACAAATTACAGGAAAGCAGACTGGGAAGGATACACCTCTGAAATAGAATCAGCACAGGAGAACATAACCATACCTGACAACATCCACACAGCCAACACCATGCTCACAAACCTCATACTTACAGCAGACAAACACCACATACCCCACGGAAAAATAAAAAGCAAATCACTTCTCCTACCACAACACATCAGAACACTCATCAGCCAAAGAAACGACATCAGACAACAAAACCACCAAGACCCACGCATCACAGACCTAAACAAAGAAATAGACACACAAATCCAAAAACACAAACAAGAGCTATGGAAAGAACACTTAACGGATGCATGGAACCACAGACACAAACAATACATACTCTGGAACACAGTAACAAGACTATCTAACAAAGAACAAAAAGCACCAGAAAACACCACAATACAGTTCGGACAACACACGGCAATATCCAACAAACAGAAAGCACGAGCATTCAACAAACAATTCACCAACATAATACAACACAAAACCAACAGAACATACAGACAACTACAACGCAAAATACGAAAACTCAACACCACGCCCATAACCATCACAGAACAACAAGTCAAACAAGCACTACAACGCTCCAAAAACAACAACTCCACAGGCCCAGACAACATAAACATCAGACATCTGAAACACCTAGGCCCCAAAGCAATAACACTACTCACACACACTTACAACACATCACTCAACACCAACACCATCCCCGCAATATGGAAGACTGCAAAAATAATCCCAATACCAAAACCCAACAAAAACCACGCACTCGGCCCATCCTACAGACCAATAGCACTACTCAGCCCAATAGCCAAAACAATGGAAAAGGTAATACTACCCTTCATTACCAACAACACTCAACTACCCTCTCACCAACACGGCTTCCGAAAACAACACTCCACAACCACAGCACTACACCACATACACAACATCATAGCCACAGGTTTCAATCAACAAAAACCACCACAACGAACAGTTGCCATAGCCCTAGACATGTCCAAAGCCTTTGACACGGTAAACCTACACACACTCACAAACAAACTCAACAACACTAACACCCCAAACATCATCATCAAATACATCTTCAACTACATAAGGGGACGCAGACAATACACTCAATACCGGGGGGAAACATCAGAACACAGAAACACGAAAACGGGGGTACCACAGGGGGGAGTACTTTCACCAACACTATTCAACATATACATGGCAGACTTACCACAACCACCTCCAAATGTACACACAGTTACATATGCAGACGACATCACCATTCTATCCACACATGTCAAACCACAACAGGCACAACAACAAGTACAAAAATATCTCCACGACATATACAACTGGACAAAACAGAACCAACTCACACTCAACGCAGACAAAACCACCACCACTCTGTTCACACCGGATCCGGCAGAATACAGCAACAGACTCACTTTACAAATAGATAACACCACCCTACCCACAGTCCGCGAACCCAAAATACTGGGATTAACATGGGACCCCAAACTCACCTTCTCAAAACACACACAACACACTCTAACCCGCGCCAAGCAATCAAACAAAATACTTAAAGCCTTAACAACCACTCACTGGGGAAAATCCAAAGAAACTATACTCACCACATACAAAGCAACCACACTCACACGCCTCGAATACGCAAACACTATATGGTCACCAACACTATCGGACACAAACAAGACAAAACTCCAGACCACACAGAACACAGCACTCAGAATAGCAACAGGATGCACACAAGACACAAACATACAACACTTGCATGAGGAAACAAAAACTCTCCCACTGAACACCCATCTAAAACTACACGCATCGCAAATCAGACAAAAAGCCCAACACCCAACCCACCCACTACACCCACTCACTCAACAACCACCACCACCCAGACAAAAGAAACAAACAATCTTCCACAACAACAACTACACACACAACAAAGACACAGCACCACAGGACACCAACAACGACACCATAAAACAGAACATGAAAGACATACACACCCACTTTGTACAAACACACTTGGACACCAGACAACACAACAAAGTAATACATGCACCAGCACCAGAAATAGACCCATCAGAGCAAGACCTACCACACAGAACCAGACAACTCCTAGCACAACTCCGAACCAACAAATCACCAGCCCTCCACTCCTACCTACACAACATTACACCGGACACACACCCAACACCACTCTGTGCGCTATGCGGCACGCAAGTGCACGACACACAACACCTGTTCACCTGCACAAACATACCCACCACACTGACTCCGGAGGACCTCTGGCGAAACCCAAGCGGAGTGGCGGCCCTGCTCGCCCGCTGGGCGGCGGAGGGGGGTCTGGGGATCCGGGAGACGGAGTGAGGGCCCGGTCCCCCAATGTCGGGGCACGGGTGGGGTCGACAACAACAACAACAACATCAACCTGCTGTAAATAATGCCTCCATTCATGATTGTAGAAACCCCAGAACGGTAAACATGTGATTATTTTATTTTAAAATATAAGAAGCCTATGTTTTGCAATTGTGCTCATTTTCATTGTATTGCACGACAAATATAATAGATGAGCCGGTTTGGGGACATCATCAACCAAGCTGCTGCTCCAATTGCAATGCGATATATTGTCCTGCTCTCCTAAATTCGCATCTACACCACAAATTATAACATCCTAACTGATTTAGCAACAACTGAAAATTCACATCATTATTTAGGTAGTTGCATAACCAACAACCAACAACCTACTACAACTTGGGTCTGTTGCATTATATGGTGCCCTATTCATTTTATTTAGTATAGCATACATATATAAAAGTGGAAAGATACTGCAGAGCTGTGCCATTACTCTTTATCTCTGTGTACATAATAAATAAACATCACCTACAGATACATTGGTAAAAATTGCTTGATTCCTTCTGTATACTGTAGATATTACGCAAATGGCGGTAAATAATTGTGAAAGCTCAGAATCAGGTTTTAAAGGGTTAATTCTTTGCTGGGTGGAGCTCTTATCATGGAGCCAATAGGAGGTGTCCTCGGGTGGTGTCCGTCCCTCATTCAGCTCGGGTCCTCCACCAGAGGCCAGGAAGCCCGAGGGCCCCGCGCAGTACCCCCGCCGCTCCCAGCACCGCACACCTCCGGACCGAGATGTCCGACGCTGGTCCCGGGATCTGTCGCAACCACCCATCCAGTCCGGGGGTCACTGCCCCGAGTGCCCCGACCACCACAGGCACGACCGCCACCCCCACCCCCCAGGCCCTCCCCAGCCCCTCCCCGAGCCCCTGGTACCCCCCGAGCCCCCCATGCTCCCCCTTCCCGATGCCTCCACCACCTGGGACCGCCACATCCACCACAACGGCCCTCCTCCGCCCCCCATCCACGACCACGACATCTGGCTGGCTCGCCACCACCATCCCGCCAGTCTGGATCCGGAAGTCCCACAGGATCCCCGCTCCGCCACCCTCCACCACCCTCGGAGGTGCCCCCCACTCCGACCCCGGGGCCCCCAGTCCACACTCCGCACAGATGCCTCGGCAGACCACGCCAGCCACCTGGCCATGGCGCTCCACGCAGGCCCCCCCTGCCAGCATCCCACACCCCGCAGCCACGTGCCGGATCGTCCCAGGCGCCTCCCCGCACAACCCACACCCCGGGTCCTGTCCGGCGCGGCACATCCGGGCCTCGACGGCTCCGGCGCCCAAGGCCCGCTCCTGAGCAGCCAGGATGAGCGCCCCTGCGCTGTCCCCCAGGCCAGTCCCCTCCAGCCACCGATAGGACTTCTTGAGATCAGCCACCTCAGCCACGGTCCGGTGGCACATCCCGCGTAGGGGCCCGCCCCACCACGATGGTCCCCCCCCCAGCGCCCGTCCCTCCGCTCCCCACTTGGGGCAAAAAATGAGCACATAACACCATTCAGTGTGGGTCCTTGGGCAAGAGCCTTCACGCTAATGCGTACCTCATACAATGATGAGAGACAATAAAATGAATGACATGCCAGCTCAGACGTCGCCCGGCCAAACAAGGTCTGCGTCAGGTGCTGGGGAACCAGAGCACCTTGATGAAAAATGGAGCAGAGATGGGCAAGATGCAATAACATGGCTCTGTTGGAATGCTACTACTCAAGCAAGCCTAGTCAGAGAGGTTACATGGAGAGAATGTGGGCTAAATGGTTACTTCGAAACCCACAGTCACGGGTGGCCACGAAACAACTCGTAACTCAGTGTTCCAACATCCACAAACGGCAACTGCTGTCACAACTTGAGATTGATGAGGTACAACGCAGGTTCCATAGTGAGGGGCCCCAGGCTGCCAGATCAGAGGAGGAGTTCATACCAGAGTGAATGCAGATGATGAGATTGGGAGGCCAGCCCCAATGAATGAAATGCTGAGCGAGGCAGCAACTGACCTGAAAGCTAAGATCATGGCAAGAATGAAAGCTGGGAAACCTAGAATCCCATTACAACGGCTATGTGAAGTACCACCTGAAAGTCTCTTGGAAAGTGTGAATGCAGCACTGAGGGTGATCCTTACCGTAACGATCACGGAAATGAACTGATATACGCTTCAGCATCAGTGATCCTTGAGATGCTTGGCTATAAGAGCAACCATGGAAGCCATGAGATACATTACCGACCATGGAAAAGACGGTTGGAGGCTAAGATCAAGGCGGCTCGGAAAGATGTGAGTCAATTGACTGAGGTCCAGAGAGGTGTGATGAAAAGGCCGATCCTGAGAGGTACATCCAGATGACCATATATGAAGCACTCGAAACAAAGGCTCCAAGCCTTGTCCAGCCGCCTAAAGCGGTACACGAAAGAGAATGAGGCCAGACGAATAAACAGGCTGTTTGCAACACAACCTGCGAAAGTGTATGCTCAGTGGCAGGGTCCTAACAACAGAGCTGATCCAGAGCGAAGCACGGAAGGGCATTGGTAGAGATACCAGGGGAGCCAAACATCAGCTCCTGGTTGACAGAACAGTCGCACAAGACTGCAGGTCCCGATGTACCAACCTGTGCACAGCCTGGATTGATTAAAAGAAAGCCTATGACTCGATGCCACATACATGGATCACTGAATGCTTGGATGTGTATAAGGTGAACAGGACCCTAAGAGCCTTCGTTGCGAACTTGATGAGGATGTGGAAAACCACACTTGAAGCCAATGGCAAGCCACTTACCCAAGTGTCCATCAAATGTGGCATATACCAAGGTGATGCACTCTCCCCACTGCTGTCCTGCATAGGACTGAACCCCCTAAGCCAAGTAATCACCAAGACAGGCCATGGATACCGCCTCAGAAATGGAGCTACGATCAGTCACCTCCTCTACAAGGATGACATGTAGCGGTTTGCTAAGAGCGAAAGGGACATAGACTCCCTGATCCACACAATCAAGATCTACAGCAGCGACATCGGGATGTCATTCGTGATGGAGAAATGTAGTCGGATGGTGACTAAGAGAGGAAGGGTAGTCCGCACTGAAGGGGTCTCACTCCCTGAAGGAACAATAGCAGACATTGAGGACAGCTACAAGTACCTCGGTATACCACAAGCCAATGGCAACCTCAAACTGGCAACAAGGAAAGCGGCTACGGCCAAATACCTCCAGCGAGTGAGGCAAGTCCTAAGAAGCCAGCTCAATGGCAAGAATAAGACCCGGGCAATAAACAGCTATGCCCTTTCCAGTGATCAGATACCCTGCAGGAAAAATAAGGTGGCCAAAGGAAGAGATTCAGACCACGGATGTTAAGACCCGAAAGCTCGTTACCATGCATGGAGGGTTCCATACCAAATCCAGCACCCTGAGACTGTACACAAGCCGAAAGGAAGGAGGCCGGGGACTAGTGAGTGTGAGAGCCACTGTCCAGGATGAAACATCCAAGCTCCACAAATACATCAAGGAGAAGGCACCAACGGATGATGTACTCAGAGAATGTCTCAGACAATGGGGAACAGAAGATGAGGTGCTGGAAGAGGGACCATCATGGGAGGACAAGCCCCTACACGGGATGTACCACCGGACAATAACTGCCGTGGCCAATCTCAAGAAGTCCGATCAGAGTTCTAGAGAGGGCTGGCCTGAAGGACAGCACAGAGGCACTCATCCTGGCTGCTCAGGAGCAGGCCCTGAGCACCAGAGCCATCGAGGCCTAGATATACCACACCAGCCAAGACCCAAGGTGTAGGTTGTGCAAAGAGGCACCTGAGACGATCTAACACATAACTGCAGGGTGTAAGGTGCTGGCAGGGAAAGCCTATATGGAACGCCATAACCAGGTGGCTGGCATAGTCTACCGAAACATCTGTGCGGAGTATGGACTGGACACCCCAAGGTCAAAATGGGAAACACCTCCGAAGGTGGTGGAGAATGACAGAGCGAAGATCCTATGGGACTTCCAGATCCAGACTGACAAGATGGTAATGGCGAACCAACCAGATATCCTGATGATAGATAAAGGGCAGAGGAAAGCCGTTGTAGTGGATGTAGCGGTCCCAAGTGCTGGAAACATCAGAAAGAAGGAACACGAGAAACTCGAGAAATCCCAAGGGCTCAGAGAGGAGCTGGAGAGAGCCTGGAAGGTAAAGGGGACAGTCGTGCCTGTGGTGGTCGGAGCACTCGGGGCAGTGACCCCCAAACTAGATGATGAGTGGTTGCAACAGATCCCGGGAACAACATCGGACATCTCAGTCCAGAAATGTGCAGTGCTGGGAACGGCAAGGATACTGCGCAGAACCCTCAAGCTTCCTGGCCTCTGGTAGAGGACCCCAGCTGAATGAGGGATGGACACCACCTGAGGGGTGAGACAAGGATTTTTTTTATAGATATACAGTAGATACACATTCACTCCCATGAACATCCCCAACAACATTAACACCAACACTACAGAAATTCAAACCGTAAAGATTCACATAACCAACCACAAAAGACTACACATATGCAACATGTATATACCCCCCAGAGATACCACCCGACCAGACCACGCCACAGAAGACACAGACATCACCAACACCTTCCAATACATAAACTCGCTGAACAACACCATTCTAACCGCAGACATCAACGCTCACTCAACACAATGGCACTCTCCCTACGACGACCACAGAGGCACCCACATTGCAGACATACTACAAAACTCCCAACAAATCACTCTAAACACAAACACACCCACCAGAAAACCTACAAACATCAACCAACAACCAACATCACCGGACATCACAACAGCCAGCAACAGCATCACAAACAGAACAACATGGACCACAATACACGCACTCAGTTCAGACCACCTTCCTATCAAAATCACACACAACACGCGTGCTCCTTTCCGCCTACAACAACACCTTCAAACTTACACAAATTACAGGAAAGCAGACTGGGAAGGATACACCTCTGAAATAGAATCAGCACTGGAGAACATAACCATACCTGACAACATCCACACAGCCAACAACATGCTCACAAACCTCATACTTACAGCAGACAAACACCACATACCCCACGGAAAAATAAAAAGCAAATCACTTCTCCTACCACAACACATCAGAACACTCATCAGCCAAAGAAACGACATCAGACAACAAAACCACCAAGACCCACGCATCACGGACCTAAACAAAGAAATAGACACACAAATCCAAAAACACAAACAAGAGCTATGGAAAGAACACTTAACGGATGCATGGAACCACAGACACAAACAACACATACTCTGGAACACAGTAACAAGACTATCTAACAAAGAACAAAAAGCACCAGAAAACACCACAATACAGTTCGGACAACACACGGCAATATCCAACAAACAGAAAGCACGAGCATTCAACAAACAATTCACCAACATAATACAACACAAAACCAACAGAACATACAGACAACTACAACGCAAAATACGAAAACTCAACACCACGCCCATAACCATCACAGAACAACAAGTCAAACAAGCACTACAACGCTCCAAAAGCAACAACTCCACAGGCCCAGACAACATAAACATCAGACATCTGAAACACCTAGGCCCCAAAGCAATAACACTACTCACACACACTTACAACACATCACTCAACACCAACACCATCCCCGCAATATGGAAGACTGCAAAAATAATCCCAATACCAAAACCCAACAAAAACCACGCACTCGGCCCATCTTACAGACCAATAGCACTACTCAGCCCAATAGCCAAAACAATGGAAAAGGTAATACTACCCTTCATTACCAACACTCAACTACCCTCTCACCAACACGGCTTCCGAAAACAACACTCCACAACCACAGCACTACACCACATACACAACATCATAGCCACAGGTTTCAATCAACAAAAACCACCACAACGAACAGTTGCCATAGCCCTAGACATGTCCAAAGCCTTTGACACGGTAAACCTACACACACTCACAAACTCAACAACACTAACACCCCAAACATCATCATCAAATACATCTTCAACTACATAAGGGGACGCAGACAATACACTCAATACTGGGGGGAAACATCAGAACATAGAAACACGAAAACGGGGGTACCACAGGGGGGAGTACTTTCACCAACACTATTCAACATATACATGGCAGACTTACCACAACCACCTCCAAATGTACACAGTTACATATGCAGACGACATCACCATTCTATCCACACATGTCAAACCACAACAGGCACAACAACAAGTACAAAAATATCTCCACGACATATACAACTGGACAAAACAGAACCAACTCACACTCAACGCAGACAAAACCACCACCACTCTGTTCACACCGGATCCGGCAGAATACAGCAACAGGCTCACTTTACAAATAGATAACACCACCCTACCCACAGTCCGCGAACCCAAAATACTGGGATTAACATGGGACCCCAAACTCACCTTCTCAAAACACACACAACACACTCTAACCCGCGCCAAGCAATCAAACAAAATACTTAAAGCCTTAACAACCACTCACTGGGGAAAATCCAAAGAAACTATACTCACCACATACAAAGCAACCACACTCACACGCCTCGAATACGCAAACACTATATGGTCACCAACACTATCGGACACAAACAAGACAAAACTCCAGACCACACAGAACACAGCACTCAGAATAGCAACAGGATGCACACAAGACACAAACATACAACACTTGCATGAGGAAACAAAAACTCTCCCACTGAACATCCATCTAAAACTACACGCATCGCAAATCAGACAAAAAGCCCAACACCCAACCCACCCACTACACCCACTCACTCAACAACCACCACCACCCAGACAAAAGAAACAAACAATCTTCCACAACAACAACTACACACACAACAAAGACACAGCACCACAGGACACCAACAACGACACCATAAAACAGAACATGAAAGACATACACACCCACTTTGTACAAACACACTTGGACACCAGACAACACAACAAAGTAATACATGCACCAGCACCAGAAATAGACCCATCAGAGCAAGACCTACCACACAGAACCAGACAACTCCTAGCACAACTCCGAACCAACAAATCACCAGCCCTCCACTCCTACCTACACAACATTACACCGGACACACACCCAACACCACTCTGTGCGCTATGCGGCACGCAAGTGCACGACACACAACACCTGTTCACCTGCACAAACATACCCACCACACTGACTCCGGAGGACCTCTGGCGAAACCCAAGTGGAGTGGCGGCCCTGCTCGCCCGCTGGGTGGAGGAGGGGGGTCTGGGGATCCGGGAGACGGAGTGAGGGCCCGGTCCCCCAATGTCGGGGCACGGGTGGGGTCGACAACAACAACAACAACAACAACATAAAAAAAGACTTCCCCTTTAAATATTCCTGCTGCATAATATATCTCCTTTCCTTTCGTAAAGGATGGTCAGAACCTTTCCTAAGCATTATTAAAATTTAGACAATCTTTGCTCCAGGTGCTACCGGCTCATCTCACTCGGTTAGGATAGGAAAGGAAAGTTCCTATGCCAAAATGATAATCCAAAAAGGGCCCCTGTTGGTGGATAATCAGGCCATGGGAGGTGTGAGTAAATTGTGAGGGGGTGTTGGCTGGAGCTAGAAATAATTTTGGTGTCTTGTCCCTGCAGTAGGTTCATTAAAAGAGCAACCAGTGTTTTCACCACCATGGTCGGATCTTACTCTGGAGGGTAACCCATACAGGCAGGTGGCTTGGACAAAATATTTCAACACTGTCAAAGCTGTGTTGTCTGTGCTCCAGTTGAAGGTACGTTATTAGCCTGGAATTCCCATCAATGCCGGCATGTGTCACAAACACCCACCTGTAAAACAAACATGAAAAGAATAATGATTAAATACAAGAAAACAATCAAGTTTCATATCTTGTTTGAAATATCATCTCGGTAGAGAAGGTATTGCTGTGCACTTAAGACTACATGGAGGCAATTTGGAGTTTGTGTAACTTGGATATACAAATGATAAAATTCAATTTAATCTGTGCTGTCCATACAATATGGCTTTCTAATGCTCCCACGAGTACAAATATAAGATGATCCCTTATTACCGAATGAGACGCATATGCCCATCTATGTGCCATAAACTATTGGGGAATGGCACATAGTATGTTCTTCTAGCCACAGTCTGGCTCCATCTCTGGGCTGCAGCAGCTGGCTCAATACGGTTGAGGATTTCTCAAACTCTTTTTCTTTGTACTACAATACCATCAGCACGCAGGTATGCCCTCATCATCTGCAACAGGTTCATAAAACAACACAATAAAGAAAGTACACTTTCACAATGAATATAATGATATATACATGAAGGGACAAGAGTATGTAGCAGAACACTTGCTTCCGAGCCTGATCTGGGAAATTGGCTGTGCAATCTTCTGACATGCTCTTCCAGGTCAATATCATGAATGGGAGTAAATCTATTTCTGGCTGAAATCTGAAAAAACGTCATTTTTTTATGCAGGTATGAAGAGGAACAACACAACATCTCAGTGATGGCTCTCACTGTAAAGCCCTGAGTGGGGAGCAGTTCAATTTGATCCCTTGTAATGTCAAGTGCTGGTCTTCCTCGTCTACCTAAAGTATGGAAATAAAAGGATTAAGGAATTCAAGCAAACGAATCACTACGTGTTTTTTATATACTGTATACAGTACAGGCATATAGACACAGATGTACATAAAAGTATATGCAGCTTCAAAACCACGAGCAGCTATTTTCTCTAACCATTTTACTCAAGAAAAAAATAATTCAAACTTATAATTGAATAACTAAAAGATCACTAGTTATTGCTTAAAAGTGTACAGCCATCGCGTTACTTAATAGTCTACTGATTTGCAGGAAAACCACTGGTATAAAACGACGTTTGACAGGGTGATAGAAGGTAAGTCACAGCAAGTCGTCAGTAAAACCCGTGTGTAGTTCGAATAAAAATACATACGAAAAACCAATGACAAAAAATGGTAGCCATTTTACCTGTGTGCAAACGATGTGCCACATGGGAACAAACACGTCCACCATTAGGAGTGGGTCCCGCAATGATGACAGATCGGAGATCTATTGGACTTTGAATCAAACTTTGAATAGTATCAGCGCTAAACTGGTCACTAACTCTTCTTAAATTAGCAATTGAAATGTTTATCGCGCGTGCTTCACTTTCACCGGCAGACCCTTGATGACAGGCACTCTCTATTGCCCTGCACCTTCGCCGAATACGTCTCAGGACACTGTCCGCCATTGTTGTTTTAAAAAACTAAGTGGGCACAGAATTTCCAAAATCATGAGCCCTGACTGGTGGGATGACACTATTTTGAAACGTACAGCCAATAGGATACCGTTACATGTTTTCGTAATCATCCTTATTTGCATTTAATGCAAGTACAGTGTAATGTCACTAGCACTACAAGTGGGCACATTTATGGCCTTGCATGTTCACTAGTAAGCGTCAAAATCATCTTACCAGTGAACTAGTGGGCAATATGGAATAAATACTCAAAGGGCTTGCCAGGCAAGCCCATTGAGTATTTAAAGGGTTCAAAGGGCTTGTCTGGCAAGCCTTTTGAGTATTTATTCATCCGTGATGGTATTTGTAGACCAATGAGAGCACGTCCGACAGACACGTGGACTTCGGGCAGCCAATCATGATGCATTTCGAGCCAAGCCCCAACAAAAACGGGGGAGAAAACTTTCAGACGCTTTGAAAGCTTTTGGGGTACATATTACTCTTGTTGTTACACAAAATTTTGTTTTACGATTATTTTAGGCGGTAAGGTTATGGTGTAAATGTCAAATACGTGGTCAATTTATCAAGATGAAGCCTGCTTAAAAATTTGCTCCAACGATTTCGGAGATGTGTCTGACTTTGACAGCAATGGCGGCAGTTCAACGCTGACAGTCGCAGTCGGGTGCAGATTTATTTCGGCAGGACTTTCTAAAATCAGCCGTTTGCTCTGACAGTTCTCTGTCTGACAGTCACATTTTGTCTTATTACTCACAAGCTATTTGACATTTAAAAAAGAGTTAAAGTTAATGTTTGCAACACGATTTTGCTCTTACTGTTTGCTGCCTTAGTTCGTTTGAATTATTCGCTTCCTGCATTACATGAAGTACATTTTTTAATATTCACAAGACTAACTGTGCATTATAAATAATGTCACATTTGCACTATGTTTTACTGGATCTACAACTAAACTAGGTCCTCGTTTCTGGGAGAGTCCACAGCACCTCCTGTATCACAACCATTCTGCCGGCACACCTTCAGCAGCACGATGTTTCTAACGGGAGCTGGAGGCTGACCAGCTTCATTGAAGAACAGGAGGAGGAGAGGCACAACGTTTGTCATTTGTGATATGTTTTTAGACTTTTCTCCTAATAAAAAAACTACGTCTTGTTAATTTCTTGATATAGTTCTTGTATTTAAATATTTTAACAATCAAATATTTTTCAACTGTGTTTTAGATATGAATTGTATGAAATAAATCAGTGAAGCCCCATTCAAATTCTACTCCATCTAATCTGCTCGATCACACTGCTGTCAACCTGCTGTAAATAATGCCTCCACCTTCATGATTGTAGAAACCCCAGAACGGTAAACATGTGATTATTTTATTTTAAAATATAAGAAGCCTATGTTTTGCAATTGTGCTCATTTTCATTGTATTGCACGACAAATATAATAGATGAGCCGGTTTGGGGACATCATCAACCAAGCTGCTGCTCCAATTGCAATGCGCTATATTGTCCTGCTCTCCTAAATTCGCATCTACACCACAAATTATAACATCCTGACTGATTTAGCAACAACTGAAAATTCACATCATTATTTAGGGAGATGCATAACTGTTGCATTATATGGTGCCCTATTAATTTTATTTAGTATAGCATACATATATAAAAGTGGAAAGATACTGCAGAGCTGTGCCCTTACTCTTTATCTCTGTGTACATAATAAATAAACATCACCTACAGATACATTGGTAAAAATTGCTTGATTCCTTCTGTATACTGTAGATATTACGCAAATGGCGGTAAATAATTGTGAAAGCTCAGAATCAGGTTTTAAAGGGTTAATTCTTTGCTGGGTGGAGCTCTTATCATGGAGCCAATAGGAGGTGTCCTCGGGTGGTGTCCGTCCCTCATTCAGCTCGGGTCCTCCACCAGAGGCCAGGAAGCCCGAGGGCCCCGCGCAGTACCCCCGCCGCTCCCAGCACCGCACACCTCCGGACCGAGATGTCCGACGCTGCTCCCGGGATCCGTCGCAACCACCCATCCAGTCCGGGGGTCACTGCCCCGAGCGCCCCGACCACCACAGGCACGACCGCCACCCCCACCCCCCAGGCCCTCCCCAGCCCGTCCCCAAGTCCCTGGTACCCCCGGAGCCCCACATGCTCCCCCCTCCCTATGCCTCCACTACCTGGGACCGCCACATCCACCACAACGGCCCTCCTCCGCCCCCCATCCACGACCACGACATCTGGTTGGCTCGCCACCACCATCCCGCCAGTCTGGATCCGCAAGTCCCACAGGATCCCCGCTCCGCCACCCTCCACCACCCTCGGAGGTGCCCCCCACTCCGACCCCGGGGCCCCCAGTCCACACTCCGCACAGATGCCTCGGCAGACCACGCCAGCCACCTGGCCATGGCGCTCCACGCAGGCCCCCCCTGCCAGCATCCCACACCCCGCAGCCACGTGCCGGATCGTCCCAGGCGCCTCCCGGCACAACCCACACCCCGGGTCCTGTCCGGCGCGGCACATCCGGGCCTCGACGGCTCCGGCGCCCAAGGCCCGCTCATGAGCATCCAGGATGAGCGCCCCTGCGCTGTCCCCCAGGCCAGCCCCCTCCAGCCACCGATAGGACTTCTTGAGATCAGCCACCTCAGCCATGGTCCGGTGGCACATCCCGCGTAGGGGCCCGCCCCCCCACGATGGTCCCCCCCCAGCGCCGGTCCCTCCGCTCCCCACTGTCCGAGACACTCTCCGAGCACGTCACCCGCCGGAGCCCCCCCCCGGATGCATTCATGGAGCCCGGATGTCCCATCCCGGACAGCGGCGCCCACACCCACCAGTCCCCGGCCTCCCTCCCCTCGGTCCGCGCACACAGTCTATATATATATAGCTGGATAGCTCAGTTGGTAAGGTTTGGCGTACGGGAGACGGTGGTTCGCTTGGGTCCCGCTTGGGGCAAAAAATGAGCACATAACACCATCCAGTGTGGGTCCTTGGGCAAGAGCCTTCACGCTAATGCGTAACTCATACAATGATGAGAGACAATAAAATGAATGACATGCCAGCTCAGACGTCGCCCGGCCAAACAAGGTCTGCGTCAGGTGCTGGGGAACCAGAGCACCTTCATGAAAAATGGAACGGAGATGGGCAAGATGCAATAACATGGCTCTGTTGGAATGCTACTACTCAAGCAAGCCTAGTCAGAGAGGTTACATGGAGAGAATGTGGGCTAAATGGTTACTTCGAAACCCACAGTCACGGGTGGCCACGAAACAACTCGTAACTCAGTGTTCCAACATCCACAAACGGCAACTGCTGTCACAACTTGAGATTGATGAGGTACAACGCAGGTTCCATAGTGAGGGGCCCCAGGCTGCCAGATCAGAGGAGGAGTTCATACCAGAGTGAATGCAGATGATGAGATTGGGAGGCCAGCCCCAATGAATGAAATGCTGAGCGAGGCAGCAACTGACCTGAAAGCTAAGATCATGGCAAGAATGAAAGCTGGGAAACCTAGAATCCGATTACAACGGCTATGTGAAGTACCACCTGAAAGTCTCTTGGAAAGTGTGAATGCAGCACTGAGGGTGATCCTTACCGTAACGATCACGGAAATGAACTGATATACGCTTCAGCATCAGTGATCCTTGAGATGCTTGGCTATAAGAGCAACCATGGAAGCCATGAGATACATTACCGACCATGGAAAAGACGGTTGGAGGCTAAGATCAAGGCGGCTCGGAAAGATGTGAGTCAATTGACTGAGGTCCAGAGAGGTGTGATGAAAAGGCCGATCCTGAGAGGTACATCCAGATGACCATATATGAAGCACTCGAAACAAAGGCTCCAAGCCTTGTCCAGCCGCCTAAAGCGGTACACGAAAGAGAATGAGGCCAGACGAATAAACAGGCTGTTTGCAACACAACCTGCGAAAGTGTATGCTCAGTGGCAGGGTCCTAACAACAGAGCTGATCCAGAGCGAAGCACGGAAGGGCATTGGTAGAGATACCAGGGGAGCCAAACATCAGCTCCTGGTTGACAGAACAGTCGCACAAGACTGCAGGTCCCGATGTACCAACCTGTGCACAGCCTGGATTGATTAAAAGAAAGCCTATGACTCGATGCCACATACATGGATCACTGAATGCTTGGATGTGTATAAGGTGAACAGGACCCTAAGAGCCTTCGTTGCGAACTTGATGAGGATGTGGAAAACCACACTTGAAGCCAATGGCAAGCCACTTACCCAAGTGTCCATCAAATGTGGCATATACCAAGGTGATGCACTCTCCCCACTGCTGTTCTGCATAGGACTGAACCCCCTAAGCCAAGTAATCACCAAGACAGGCCATGGATACCACCTCAGAAATGGAGCTACAATCAGTCACCTCCTCTACAAGGATGACATGTAGCTGTTTGCTAAGAGCGAAAGGGACATAGACTCCCTGATCCACACAATCAGGATCTACAGCAGCGACATCGGGATGTCATTCGGGCTGGAGAAATGTAGTCGGATGGTGACTAAGAGAGGAAGGGTAGTCCACACTGAAGGCGTCTCACTCCCTGAAGGAACAATAGCAGACATTGAGGACAGCTACAAGTACCTCGGTATACCACAAGCCAATGGCAACCTCGAACTGGCAACAAGGAAAGCGGCTACGGCCAAATACCTCCAGCGAGTGAGGCAAGTCCTAAGAAGCCAGCTCAATGGCAAGAATAAGACCCAGGCAATAAACAGCTATGCCCTTGCCAGTGATCAGATACCCTGCAGGAAAAATAAGGTGGCCAAAGGAAGAGATTAAGACCACGGATGTTAAGACCCGAAAGCTCATTACCATGCATGGAGGGTTCCATCCCAAATCCAGCACCCTGAGACTCTACGCAAGCCAAAAGGAAGGAGGCCGGGGACTAGTGAGTGTGAGAGCCACTGTCCAGGATGAAACATCCAAGCTCCACAAATACATCAAGGAGAAGGCACCAGCGGATGACGTACTCAGAGAATGTCTCAGACAATGGGGAACAGAAGATGAGGTGCTGGAAGAGGGACCATCGTGGGAGGACAAGCCCCTACACGGGATGTACCACCGGACCATAACTGAAGTGGCTGACCTCAAGAAATCCTATCAGTGGCTAGAGAGGGCTGGCCTGAAGGACAGCACAGAGGCACTCATCCTGGCTGCTCAGGAGCAGGCCCTGAGCACCAGAGCCATCGAGGCCTAGATATACCACACCAGCCAAGACCCAAGGTGTAGGTTATGCAAAGAGGCACCTGAGACGATCTAACACATAACTGCAGGGTGTAAGGTGCTGGCAGGGAAAGCCTATATGGAACGCCATAACCAGGTGGCTGGCATAGTCTACCGAAACATCTGTGCGGAGTATGGACTGGAAACCCCATGGTCAAAATGGGAAACACCTCCGAAGGTGGTGGAGAATGACAGAGCGAAGATCCTGTGGGACTTCCAGATCCAGACTGACAAGATGGTAATGGCGAACCAACCAGATACCCTGATCATAGATAAAGGGCAGAGGAAGGCCGTTGTAGTGGATGTAGCGGTCCCAAGTGATGGAAACATCAGAAAGAAGGAACACGAGAAACTCGAGAAATCCCAAGGGCTCAGAGAGGAGCTGGAGAGAGCCTGGAAGGTAAAGGTGACAGTCGTGCCTGTGGTGGTCGCAGCACTCGGCAGTGACCCCCAAACTAGATGATGAGTGGTTGCAACAGATCCCGGGAACAACATCGGACATCTCAGTCCAGAAATGTGCAGTGCTGGGAACAGCAAGGATACTGCGCAGAACCCTCAAGCTTCCTGGCCTCCGGTAGAGGACCCGAGCTGAATGAGGGACAGACAGCACCCGAGGGTGGGTGAGACGAGGATTTTTTTTTTTTTTTTTTTAATATATACAGTCCCTGATTGACTATTGTGTTCTTGAGATACAGCACAAACATTGCTGATTACTTCAGCGTTCATCCTTTCCCTATGGAATACAATGTTAACAGAGTGGTGGCTTGCTGACATGGTGATGCACTGCAGTTCCAAAACAACAATGGCGGAGCCACACGGGTTTGCAACAGAAAAAAAAAACATAAGCAGCCAACACCTGACCAAAAAGATGTTTGTGAGAAATATAACAACAAAAAAGTCACCGATGCAAAAGCACAGAGACTATGTTTATATGCAGACGTACTATATGCTCATGCATACTTGACATTTTCAATGGTCAATTTCAACACCAGGTTGGTCATATTTTTTTTACAAAGAAAACACCTTTATTTCAGCCTTGTAACAGGACTGTACTGTGTTATGGCTGCTTCATCATCGCCGTCGTGAGTCATTATGAGTACAAATATTTTTATTTGGTGATATTTCTCTCTTAATATACTGTATGATACATTTTAACTGTGTTTGATCATTTAAAAAATGTGTTAAAACACAATTTTTTTTTAACGTTCTGGAAATGATTTTATAACTTGCCTAAGGTGTGTAAATTGAAGGAAACAACTGTAACATTCGTTCATCTATTTTCTATACTGCTCATGAGAGTCACAGGTGACCTGGATCCTATCCCAGCTCAATCCCGATGATAGGCATGATAAACCCTGGTCGCCTCTCTATTGCAGGGCACTTATCGACAAACATCCATTCACACCTAAGGATTTGTTTAGTTTTCAATTAACCCAAAAAGTGTGGTTTTGGAATGCAGGAGGAAGCCAGAGTACTGGCATAAAATCCCAACAAACATGGAGAGTGCATGCAAACTTCTGGAGGCCCAAGCTCGGATTCTAACAACCGACCTCAGGACTGTTAAGTGACCACAACATATTATATATAATTGTACTCTGACCTTAATGAGTAACTTTTTTATTCAGTTCACATACTGTAAATACTTTTTAAAAAATGTATAATTTTCAAAGGCATTAAAAAGTTACTGAAGTTTTTTTTCTTTTTAAGGTAACCTCTATCCGCTGTTGCAGCATGATCTAATGGTTGGTTACTTTAGGCCAGTGGTCATCAACTAAAAATGCTGTAGGTCCACTTTTGTTTTTTTTTAATAAGACCAAGGTCCGATTCCATGCACGGGAATCACGGGTAGCAGGGCTATATGCCCATTTAGTATGGTAAAGCCAAGCTTATACAAATCAACACTCCTCACAACAAATCAATAATGGGGTGCATGAAAATAACAATTATTCACTTTGCCAGTACACAGCAAATAATGAGAGGTATTGTGTTGAGGCACAGGAACTCTTTTATTTTGTTAAGTTGTGCCTGCTTAATAATACAAATAGCCCTTTCAGGGAAATAAGACATTTTTACTTTAACTTTGTTAAACAGTAGTTGTGTTTTTTCCCTTACTTTAACAAAAACAAAACACTAATTTTACCAAAATAAATACTAAACATGAAAACAAAAATATCATTTTCATGTGTACAATTCCTCTTTTCAAATCCCCTCTCCCCTTAAAAATATATCAGAAGAGGTCGTGTTTTCCCGGTGCTTTGTGCTGTCATTTACCGTCCTCATAAATACAACAAAGACTTTTAAAGCAAATTTTCAACCTTTCTTGCGGAAATCAGGCTGAGATATGATCGTATCCTCTTAATGGGGGATTTTAATAATATAACATGTCCTCGGGGTATCGAGGAAACCACAGTCAGGTGGTAACAATTCAATCAAAGCGTTGTACTCACCAGTACCTGCCGAAGTCTCCGTAAGACACAGAAAATCCAAGTCATAGAAAGGAAATACTCCCTCGGAATATCGGTCTTGTTCGTCAGCGACCGGGCGTTTAACAACGCGATCCTTGTGGAAGTAGCAACGGGGGGATTGCCTCCGTCAATCGCCGAGGGGGAATTCCCTCAAAAGGTTTCGCTGGGTTGGGTACCCGGCGGCTGGGTGTTAGGTTCCGAGGTCGGCCGGGTCGCGATGGCACCGGCGGGGGAGCGGTCCCCGACGCCGGCCGCGGCCCGGCCTGGACTATGGGAGCGTAGGAAGGGCGAACGGCGACGCCGGCGGCCAGCCGAGGCTTTCCGCCGGCGGCCGCCGCCGCCCATCGAGGTCGGTCGCGCTCCGGGCGACGGGAGTGCCGGGGCGCGACGGGGTGCGCCGGCGCCGCCGCCGACGGCATCGCGGGGTCGGGGTGCGGGACGAGCAGGCGACCGGCCAACGACCGGCACCGTACCCACCGCACGCCCGTCCCCCTCACGCCGTCCCGGCCCCGCGCCTCTCCCCGCGGGCCACCTTCGAACGTCGCCACCGCCGCCGCCGTCGCCTCCGCCGCCCCCCCCGCGCACTCGGCGCTTCCTGCTTTCGTGGTCCGGGGGCCGGGGCGCGCCGGGGTGCGCCGGCGCCGCCGCCGACGGCATCGCGGGGTCGGGCCGCCGGGGCCGGGTGGCGCTTCGCGGTCGGGGCGGGGGGGAGCAGGCTACCGGCCAACGACCGGCACCGTACCCCCCACACGCCCGTCCCCCTCACGCCATCCCGGCCCCGCGCCTCTCCCCGCGGGCCGCCTTCGAACGTCGCCGGCGCCGCCGCCGTCGCCTCCGCCGTCCCCCCTCGCATCCTGCTTTCGGGGTCCGGGGGCCGGGGCGCGCCGGGGTGCGAGAAAGGCGCGTTGGGAGAGCCAACGACCGTTAGCAAGCACGAGGCGACGGGGTCGAGGGCACACCACGCCGGAGCGATCGAAGTTTGTCTCAGATTCCGTTTTAGCTTCACAAGCTGACCACTGCGTTTGCTGCGGCGGCGGCGGCGGCGCTTCCGTGAAGGGAGCGAGCGAACGCGGAAGAGATCAACCGGCAGGTTAGCCAAGAACGGAGGTAGCGTCTTTTCACCAGTCTTGCCAAAACGCGTGTGTATTGGGATAGACGCGTGCCGACGGTTATGTATGGGCACGCCTTAAATTCAAATGAGCCAATCAGCGTATCGTATATGCTGACGCTTAGGTATGGGCACACCGTAAATTCAAATGGGCCAATCAGCGCATAGTATATGCTGACGCTTAGGTATGGGCACCTAAAATTCAAATAAGCCAATCAGGGCATCGTAAATGCTAACGCATGTGTGTGGGCATACCTTCATTTCAGAGGAGCCAAACAGCGCATCGTTATCGCCACATGCCCTCCTCAGACAGGGTCTCCAGTTAGTCAAACATTATACACACAAAGTCGCGCTGCTGCGGTCCTCTGCATTGCATTTGTTGGTGCACGCAAATACAACAGATAATTTTAACAAGCGATCGCGGTAATGCGCAGATTATAGTCCAAACATATAAAATGTATAACATAAAAATCACTTGATAATTTTTTATTTGATACAATTTGCCGTGGGTCTGGACAGAGAAGGCTCGGGCAGAGGAGGTCAGCGGTCCGGTCGTGGATTGCGGTCCGCCAGTTGAGGAAGACTGCTTTAGGCAAAACATGCAATACAGCAACTGGTTTGGCATGTGTTGGCATCACAGGGAAGACTCCATTAGTGAAATGGAGGAGCTATCTTGGTAATGGTTGGTATCCTAAGTCAAGCCATTTGACAGCCACTGTTGGATTCACCTGACGCTTTAAGAGGGGCGAAGCTGCCACTGACAGGCGACCGTTCGCGCGAGGTATAAAAAGCAGAGTCGCATTATGTTGCGTTAGTGAAAACACTCGCTTCTTCGTCGGCATGGCCCAATGATAAGCTACGCTTGTACTTTTATTTAACAGAAATCTAAAGTTAGCTTTAGATTGATCATGACCGGTTGCTTTGTTTGTCTGCTTTGCATTATGTCCGTTGTGCTTTGTTTGTAATCACAGTCATTACCGCTCGCAATCGGCAATGTAAACAGCGTGGGCTAAAGTGTTGTTAAAACAGTGGTGTCTTTATTTAACTCATTATGCATAGTTTTCATGTTTGTCCAGCCGTAATTTGATTTTGAACGAAGTACATTGCGTTGCAACTGGGCTTAATCATGCCGGCGCTCCACTTCCGGTTTGGACCGTTGGGAGTTGTAGTTCTTTTGTTCGGGTCGACTTGATATGTTTGTGATATATGGTTTCTTACGTTTAAAATAATGAATTATAATACATGGTGAGATCACGGTTGATTAAAGTATTTATTAAATGTATTGTTAAAAGGAGTTTCAACTCCCACCTCCGACAGAGCTTTTCCCATGTTCTGGGGGAGACGGGGGACATTGAGTCCGAGTGGACCATGTTCCGTGCCTCTATTGTTGAGGCGGCCAATCTGAGTTGTGGCCGTAAGGTGGTTGGTGCCTGTCGTGGCGGCAATCCTCGTACTCGCTGGTGGACACCGGCAGTAAGGGATGCCGTCAAGCTGAAGAAGGAGTCCTATCGAGCCTTTATGGCCTGTGGGACCCCAGAGGCAGCTGACGGGTATCGACTGGCCAAGCGGACCGCGGCTTCGGTGGTCACCGAGGCAAAAACCCGAGCGTGGGAAGAGTTCGGTGAGGCCATGGAAGCCGACTTCCGGACGGCTTCGAGGAAATTCTGGTCCACCATCCGACGTCTCAGGAGGGGGAAGCAGTGCACCACTAACACTGTGTACAGTGGGGATGGGGCGCTGCTGACTTCGACTCGGGACGTTGTGAACCGGTGGGCAGAGTACTTCGAAGACCTCCTCAACTCCACCAACACGCCTTCCTTTGAGGAAGCAGAGCCTGGGGACTCTGAGGTGGGCTCTCCTATCTCTGTGGTTGAAGTCACCGATGTGGTTAAAAAGCTCCTCGGTGGCAAGGCCCCGGGGGTGGATGAGAACCGCCCGGAGTTCCTCAAGGCTCTGGATGTTGTGGGGCTGTCCTGGTTGACACGCCTCTGCAACATCGCGTGGTCAACGGGGAGAGTGCCTCTGGATTGGCAGACCGGGGTGGTAGTCCCTCTTTTTAAAAAGGGGGACCGGAGGGTGTGTTCCAACTACAGAGGGATCACACTCCTCAGCCTCCCTGGTAAGGTCTATTCAGGGGTGCTGGAGAGGAGGGTCCGTCAGGAAGTCGAGCCTCAGATTGAGGAGGAGCAGTGTGGGTTTCGTCCCGGCCGTGGAACAGTGGACCAGCTCTACACCCTTAGCAGGGTCCTTGAGGGTATGTGGGAATTCGCCCAACCAGTCTACATGTGTTTTGTGGACTTGGAGAAGGCGTTTGACCGTGTCCCTCGGGGAGTTCTGTGGGGGGTGCTTCGTGGGTATGGGGTACCGAACCCCCTGATACGGGCTGTTCGGTCACTATACCACCGATGTCAGAGTTTGGTTCGCATTGCCGGCAGTAAGTCGGAATCGTTTCCAGTGAGGGTAGGACTCCGCCAAGGCTGCCCTTTGTCGCCGATTCTGTTCATAACCTTTATGGACAGAATTTCTAGGCGCAGCCGAAGCGTTGAGGGGGTCCGTTTTGGGGGCCTCAGTATTACATCCCTGCTTTTTGCAGATGATGTGGTGCTGTTGGCTCCTTCAAACGGGGCTCTCCAACTCTCACTGGAGCGTTTCGCAGCCGAGTGTGAAGCGGTTGGGATGAAAATCAGCACCTCCAAATCTGAAACCATGGTCCTCAGTCGGAAAAGGGTGGAGTGCCCCCTCCGGGTCGGGGAGGAGATCTTACCCCAAGTGGAGGAGTTCAAGTATCTTGGGGTCTTGTTCACGAGTGGGGGTAGGAGGGAGCGGGAGATCGACAGGCGGATCGGTGCAGCGTCTGCTGTGATGCGGACGTTGTATCGGTCTGTCGTGGTGAAGAAGGAGCTGAGCCAAAGGGCGAAGCTCTCAATTTACCGGTCGATCTACATCCCAACCCTCACCTATGGTCACGAGCTATGGGTCGTGACCGAAAGAACGAGATCCCGGATACAAGCGGCTGAAATGAGTTTTCTCCGCAGGGTGTCCGGGCTCTCCCTTAGAGATAAGGTGAGAAGCTCGGTCATCCGGGAGAGGCTCAGAGTCGAGCCGCTTCTCCTCCACATCGAGAGGAGCCAGATGAGGTGGCTTGGGCATCTGATTCGGATGCCTCCTGAGCGCCTCCCCGGTGAGGTGTTCCGGTCATGTCCCACCGGGAGGAGACCCCGAGGAAGACCCAGGACACGCTGGAGAGACTATGTCACCCAGCTTGCCTGGGAACGACTCGGGATCCCCCGGGGAGAGCTGGAAGAAGTAGCTAGGGAGAGGGAAGTCTGGGCTTCCCTGCTAAAGCTGTTGCCCCCGCGACCCGGCCCCGGATAAGCGGTAGATGATGGATGGATGGATGGATGGATGGATGGATGGATGGATGGATGGATGGTATTGTTAAAAGTATTAATTAATGTAAATTCTATACTTATTTACACCGTGATGCAGAAAGAAAGATATATTCTGCATTTGTGTGCTTTAGGTTATTACCTGCTTCTGCTACTGCAACTACTTTCATTTCATCTACATCGACTTTTGCTACAAAATGTCCAAATAAATGTATCAAGAAAGTACAGAAAGAGTGATCCTTCCATGCTGGCCGACGATCCCTTTTCAGAGGGCCGTGAAAAACGGAATTAACTGAACAGCCACAGTGTTTAAAAGATTGCAGCAAGGGTGGGCATGATAAATGTCCCCTGCAGTGGGCTTCACACGGAACAATTACAAGAAATGTACGATGAGAGCACTTGCTTTCCATACTTGGTTTTATAACTTCGGCGATGAAGTTTGATCGAGCCAACTGATTTGTCTGGCAAATTAGCTTTAGCATGTCTCGCAGCGTGATTCAACACTTACAACAATTGGAGGCAAATTGTTTTTTGCATTTGGGCGTCTGGTGCCATGACGAATGGCTCTTCTCAAAATGGGTAGGCGCCATTTAGCCATCAAATTAAATGTTTTTTAATCAGTTGGTGTTTTTAATGGTGGCTATGTGCAGCATCAGTTGTGCTCAATGTCGACCATTGAAGGAAACAAATATGGTCGCCTTGTAATTGAAATTGCTGTGATACCTCAGTTAAATCGTGGCATTATGATGGTATTATTTTGGTTTGCTCTTTTATTCAGTTTTATCATGCATTTTGTTTCTCCCTACAAGGACTTTGGAATAGGTTTGTGGTTGTTTTAATGGGCATACAGTTGAGAGAAAAAGTTGTTAGTATCTAGGTAGTGTGTGCAAGTGCTTGCCAACAGAATTATATATATATATCGAAAAATATTACATGCTATTAATTTCAAACTCTGGTTAACTTGGTCAGAACTGTTAGGTTTCAGTAACAATGAATAATTGACTTCAGTGGGGGCTAAAGGGCACCCCGACATCACCAAAATCCACAGGATTGGATTCCAACCACCAAACACAAATACATGCACCACGACTGCAGTTATATAAAGCACACAACTTCGGTCTTCTGCCATGGTAACCCATTCAAATAATGTTTAGAACAAACATTTTTATTTACATTTGGGGTTATGTTATTATTTGATAGATAACCTAGCATTATACACTGCTCTAAAGTGAAACATGAATGTATCTGCATTCTTTAAATTTCCCTCCCTATCCTTGATTTAACAATGATTGATCACAGGAAATTATTTAATTCAGAGACAGAGTTAAAAATAAAAATGAAACACATTGTTAGAGTATGTCATTATTTTGTCACATTTAATTAAAGTAGTTTCAGTTTTGTATTCAGGTTTCCACTCTGAATGTGTTCCCCAAAATGATATGTGGCAATGCAGAAATACTGTGACTTCTTTTTCACTCGGAACTAATAACGATCTTGGAGGTGGTTCGAAAGTGCCGGTTGTCTGGGGCTGAGCGGGGCCGTTTTGTCATTGTCAACTGATTATTTCCCAGCGATGCAGCAAAAAACTTTGCCGCACACCTCCATTTCCTGGTTTTAGTCGAGCCATACGCCAATGTACAATTAAAATAAGCTGTATGTTGACTGGCACTGACTGAAGGGTCTGTGCATGTGCATGTGCATGCTAACAGTCGGTTCATCTTGACCTAAACTGTCAAGTCAGGCTGATGCATCAAGGGGCTGTTTTTTTTTCTTTAAACACTTGCCCAGTATGATTATGGAGCCAATATTTATGAATGTGAATAAAGAACTTTTTTCATTTAATGATTCATTTTTTTTCTTGAGATTTTCTTAATCAACGAGTATGTTTTATGCTTTTAGCAAACCTATGAGCAATCTGTCAACTTCTTCAATCACTGGTGGATGTTTTGGTGAATGGTCTGCAGTGAATGTATCCACGACTGTAATGATTTTATTTGATTTATTTTTTTTTAAAAGAGATGTGTGCATATTGTAAAAAAATGAAAAATAAAGAATAAAATTGTGGTCTTTTAACTTTGTCCTCATGAATATTGATGAGGAGACATGGAAGTACTAGAATGCAAAAAAATAAATCAATGAGTACCCAAAAGAAAGAAGTTCAAATTAAAATACAACATGGGTGCATACAGAGTGTAAAAAAACGGGCCCCGACTCTAATTAGGCCCTGTTTCTTGGTGTTTTGTCCGAATGAAATGAAACTTTGCCCATAACTATTTTATTATATTCAAAACACTAGGGTCTTGGGCCGTTTTTTTTTCTCTATTCTACAGCATATGTTCTAGATGGCCTCCATTCAACTCCGTGCATTTCTTGAGGCGCAGCACGAAGTTGTCCATGACAATTGGTAATGGCTCTCATCTCCTCCCTGATGGCTTTCTTGAGTTCCGTGATGGTTCTGGGTTTCCCTGCGTAGACTCTGTCCTTAAGATAGCCCCAAAGAAAAAAATCTGGGGGGCTTAGGTCCAGGCTATGGGGTGCCCACTCAAAATCAGTCTTGAGACTGATCACTCGGCCTCCGAAGTTCTCTTTCAGCCAATCTCGGGACAGGTTTGAGGTGTGAGAACTTGCTTCGTCTTGCCTGAACCAGAAATCTCGGGCAGAGGCATCATTGGACCAATCTTCATCGAAGAATCTGGCGCAGCAGTGACAGTCACCAAGGAGCGCTATGTGGAGGTCCTCAAAACCTTCAAGAATGAGCTCCAGACCATCTACCCATCGCTCATGAGCAAGTTCTGGTTCCAGCAAGACGGAGCAAGTTCATGTGTATCATTACATTTGTGTCAAGGAAGCTATGTTGACTGAAATTTTGAGGTTAGTCATATTTTTTCGAACAGCATTAATTATAATTGGGTTACCATTGTAATAGTACAATATTTAACTTTTTCGTATTCTATTTGTATTTCATATTCTGTATTAAATTTTGACCCTGTACACCATAAGTATAATTGTGTACTGTATAATTAGTTTCCTCACCAAATCATTGGTAATCAAGTGAATTTGAGACATAAAATTAATTATTTACTCCAATAGATACTTTCATTATTAAATCAGTCATCGATTTATCATTCCCTTGTCATAGTAATTGAAAGTTGGGATGTACATGCACCTTACGTTATTGATGCAACTGTGTTTATTTTCCTCTTGATTTACAACAGCCCTAACCTTCAAAATATGTGTTCCATTCATTTTTTCCTGTGTTTGAAAAACAAATGTTCACACATAAAACACAGGTCGAGGTTTCTCAATTTTCCTTCACTACTTACTTCACGGTTTCCAGTTGGAGGCACTTAGAAACAAGTGTGATGCACTTTGATTGCCCTCACTGGCTGAAAGGAATTGCTGAGTTCAAAAGTTCAATTTGGTTTGGGGGTTGGCTACACTAGTGAACATGTAAGCCACAAAACGCCCACTAGTTCACTAGTAAGATCATTTTGATGGTTACTAGTGAACATGTAAGCCACAAAACGCTCACTAGTTCACTAGTAAGGTCATTTTGACGCTTACTAGTGAACATGTAAGCCACAAAACGCCCACTAGTTCACTAGTAAGATCATTTTGAGGCATACTAGTTGACATGTAAGCCGCAAAACGCCCACTAGTTTACTCGTAAGATGATTTTGACGCTTACTAGTGAACATATAAGGCCATAAATGTGCCCACTAGTTCACTAGTAAGATCATTTTGAGGCTTACTAGTTGACATGTAAGCCACAAAACGCCCATTAGTTCACTAGTAAGATCATTTTGAGGCCTACTAATGAACATGTAAGCCACAAAACGCTCACTAGTTCACTAGTAAGGTCATTTTGACGCTTACTAGTGAACATGTAAGCCACAAAACGCCCACTAGTTCACTAGTAAGATCATTTTGAGGCATACTAGTTGACATGTAAGCCGCAAAACGCCCACTAGTTTACTCGTAAGATGATTTTGACGCTTACTAGTGAACATATAAGGCCATAAATGTGCCCACTAGTTCACTAGTAAGATCATTTTGAGGCTTACTAGTTGACATGTAAGCCACAAAACGCCCATTAGTTCACTAGTAAGATCATTTTGAGGCCTACTAATGAACATGTAAGCCACAAAACGCCCACTAGTTCACTAGTAAGATCATTTTGATGCTTACTAGTGAACAAGTAAGTCACAAAACGCTCACTACTTCACTAGTAAGGTCATTTTGACGCTTACTAGTGAACATGTAAGCCACAAAACGCTCACTAGTTCACTAGTAAGGTCATTTTGACGCTTACTAGTGAACATGTAAGCCACAAAACGCCCACTAGTTCACTCGTAAGATCATTTTGACGCTTACTAGTGAACATATAAGGTCATAAATGTGCCCACTAGTTCACTAGTGAGATCATTTGAGGCTTACTAGTTGACATGTAAGCCGCAAAACGCCCACTAGTTCACTCATAAGATCATTTTGACGCTTACTAGTGAACGTGTAAGGCCATAAATGTGCCCAATAGTTCACTAGTAAGATCATTTTGAGGCTTACTAGTGAACCATGTGGGTGGACGGAAAGTTCAGTGGTTAGCACGTCGGCTTCACAGTGCAGAGGTACCGGGTTCGATTCCAGCTCCGGCCTCCATGTGTGGAGTTTGCATGTTCTCCCCGGGCCTGCGTGGGTTTTGTCCGGGTCCTCCGGCTTCCTCCCACATTCCAAAAACATGTGTGGCAGGCTGATTGAACACTCTAAATTGTCCCTAGGTGTGAGCGTGGATGGTTGTTCGTCTCTGTGTGCCCTGTGATTGGCTGGCAACCGATTCAGGGTGTCCCCCGCCTACTGCCCGAAGACAGCTGGGATAGGCTCCAGCACCCCCCGCGACCCTAGTGAGGATCAAGCGGTTCGGAAGATGAATGAATAATTGATTGAATGAACAAGTAAGCCACAAAACGCCCACTAGTAAGATCATTTTGACACTTACTAGTAAACATGTAAGCCACAAAACGCTCACTAGTTCACTAGTAAGGTCATTTTGATGCTTACTAGTGAACATGTAAGTCGCAAAACGCTCACTACTTCACTAGTAAGGTCATTTTGACGCTTACTAGTGAACATGTAAGCCACAAAACGCTCACTAGTTTACTAGTAAGGTCATTTTGACGCTTACTAGTCAACATGTAAGCCACAAAACGCCCACTAGTTCACTCGTAAGATCATTTTGACGCTTACTCGTGAACATATAAGGTCATAAATGTGCCCACTAGTTCACTAGTGAGATCATTTTGAGGCTTACTAGTTGACATGTAAGCCGCAAAACGCCCACTAGTTCACTCATAAGATCATTTTGACGCTTACTAGTGAACGTGTAAGGCCATAAATGTGCCCAATAGTTCACTAGTAAGATCATTTTGAGGGTTACTAGTGAACCATGTGGGTGGGCGGAAAGTTCAGTGGTTAGCACGTCGGCTTCACAGTGCAGAGGTACCGGGTTCGATTCCAGCTCCGGCCTCCATGTGTGGAGTTTGCATGTTCTCCCCGGGCCTGCGTGGGTTTTGTCCGGGTCCTCCGGCTTCCTCCCACATTCCAAAAACATGTGTGGCAGGCTGATTGAACACTCTACATTGTCCCTAGGTGTGATCGTGGATGGTTGTTCGTCTCTGTGTGCCCTGTGATTGGCTGGCAACCGATTCAGGGTGTCCCCCGCCTACTGCCCGAAGACAGCTGGGATAGGCTCCAGCACCCCCCGCGACCCTAGTGAGGATCAAGCGGTTCGGAAGATGAATGAATAATTGATTGAATGAACAAATAAGCCACAAAACGCCCACTAGTAAGATCATTTTGACGCTTACTAGTAAACATGTAAGCCACAAAACGCTCACTAGTTCACTAGTAAGGTCATTTCGACGCTTACTAGTGAACATGTAAGCCACAAAACGCTCACTAGTTCACTAGTAAGATCATTTTGACGCTTACTAGTGAACATATAAGGCCATAAATGTGCCCACTAGTTCACTAGTAAGATCATTTTGAGGCTTTCTAGTTGACATGTAAGCCGCAAAACGTCCACTAGTTCACTCGTAAGATCATTTTGACGCTTACTGGTGATCATGTAAGGCCAAAAATGTGCCCACTAGTTCACTAGTTAGGTCATTTTGATGCTTACTAGTGAACATGTAAGCCACAAAACGCTCACTAGTTCACTAGTAAGATCATTTTGACGCTTACTAGTGAACATATAAGGCCATAAATGTGCCCACTAGTTCACTAGTAAGATCATTTTGAGGCTTACTAGTTGACATGTAAGCGTCAAAACGCCCACTAGTTCACTAGTAAGGTCATTTTGATGCTTACTAGTGAACATATAAGGCCATAAATGTGCCCACTAGTTCACTAGTAAGATCATTTTGAGGCTTACTAGTTGACATGTAAGCCACAAAACGCCCACTAGTTCACGAGTAAGATCATTTTGAGGCTTACTAGTGAACATGTAAGCCACAAAACGCCCACTGGTTCACTCGTAAGATCATTTTGACGCTTAATAGTGAACATATAGGGCCATAAATGTGCCCACTAGTTCACTAGTAAGATCATTTTGAGGCTTACTAGTTGACATGTAAGCCACAAAACGCCAACTAGTTCACTAGTAAGATCATTTTGAGGTTTACTAGTTGACATGTAAGCCACAAAACGCCCACTAGTTCACTAGTAAGATCATTTTGAGGCTTGTTAGTTGACATGTAAGCAACAAAACGCCCACTAGCTCACTAGTAAGATCATTTTGACGCTTACTAGTGAACATGTAAGCCACAAAACGCCCACTAGTTCACTAGTAAGATAATTTTGAGGCTTACTAGTTGACATGTAAGCCACAAAACGCTCCCTATTTCACTAGTAAGATCATTTTGACGCTTACTAGTGAACATGTAAGCCACAAAACGCCCACTAGTTCACTAGTAAGATCATTTTGACGCTTACTAATGAACATGTAAGCCACAAAACGCTCACTAGTAAGGTCATTTTGAGGCTTACTAGTGTGACATGTAAGCCACAAAACGCCCACTAGTTCACTAGTAAGATCATTTTAACGCTTACTAGTGAACATGTAAGCCACAAAACGCCCACTAGTAAGATCATTTTGACGCTTACTAGTTGACATGTAAGCCACAAAACGCCCACTAGTTCACTCGTAAGATAATTTTGACGCTTACTAGTTAACACGTAAGCCACAAAACGCTCACGAGTTCACTAGTAAAGTAATTTTGACGCTTACTAGTGAACATGTAAGCAACAAAACGCCCACGAGTTCACTAGTAAGATCATTTTGAGGCTTACTAGTTGACATGTAAGCCACAAAACGCCCACTAGTTCACTAGTAAGATCATTTTAACGCTTACTAGTGAACATGTAAGCCACAAAACGCCCACTAGTAAGATCATTTTGACGCTTACTAGTTGACATGTAAGCCACAAAACGCCCACTAGTTCACTAGTAAGATCATTTTGACGCTTACTAGTGAACATGTAAGCCACAAAACGCTCAGTAGTTCACTAGTAAGGTCATTTTGACGCTTACTAGTGAACATGTAAGCAACAAAAGGCCCATGAGTTCACTAGTAAGATCATTTTGACGCTTACTAGTGAACATGTAAGCCGCAAAGCGCCCACTAGTTCACTCGTAAGATCATTTTGACGCTTACTCGTGAACATGTAAGGCCATAAATGTGCCCACTAGTTCACTAGTAAGATCATTTCGAGGCTTACTAGTTGATATGTAAGACACAAAACGCCCAATAGTTCACTAGTAAGGTCATTTTGACGCTTACTAGTGAACATGTAAGCCACAAAACGCTCACTAGTTCACTAATAAGGTCATTTTGACGCTTACTAGTGAACATGTAAGCCACAAAACGCCCACTAGTTCACTAGTAAGATCATTTTGAGGCTTACTAGTGAACATGTAAGGCCATAAATGTGCCCACTAGTTCACTAGTAAGATCATTTTGAGGCTTACTACTTGACATGTAAGCCACAAAATGCCCACTAGTTCACTAGTAAGATCATTTTGACACTTACTAGTGAACATGTAAGCCACAAAACGCTCAATAGTTCCCTAGTAAGGTCATTTTGACGCTTACTAGTGAACATGTAAGCCACAAAACGCCCATGAGTTCACTAGTAAGATCATTTTGACGCTTACTAGTGAACATGTAAGCCGCAAAACGCCCACTAGTTCACTCGTAAGATCATTTTGAGGCTTACTAGTGAACATTTAAGCCACAAAACGCCCACTAGCTCACTAGTAAGATCATTTTGACGCTTACTAGTGAACATGTAAGCCACAAAACGCCCATTAGTTCACTAGTAAGATAATTGTGAGGCTTACTAGTTGACATGTAAGCCACAAAACGCCCACTATTTCACTAGTAAGATCATTTTGACGCTTACTAGTGAACATGTAAGCCACAAAACGCCCACTAGTTCACTAGTAAGATCTTTTTGACGCTTACTAGTGAACATGTAAGCCACAAAACGCTCACTAGTTCACTAGTAAGGTCATTTTGACACTTACTAGTGAACATGTAAGCAACAAAATGCCCATGAGTTCACTAGTAAGATCATTTTGACGCTTACTAGTGAACATGTAAGCCACAAAACGCCCACTAGTTCACTAGTAAGATAATTTTGAGGCTTACTAGTGAACATGTAAGCCACAAAACGCCCACTATTTCACTAATTAGATCATTTTGATGCTTACTAGTCAAGTCAAGTCAAGTCAACAGTATTTATAGAGCACTTTCAAACAGCCATCGCTGCATACAAAGTGCTGTACATGGAGCGATTTAACATATACAATAAACAGTAAGACAAATCAGTCATAAGTAATAAGAAATAAGGCGGTAGAAAGCACCAAGCAGTAAAACCAATAGCAAATCTAAGTCATGCTGAGTCAAACGCCAAAGAATACAAGTGAGTTTTGAGGAGGGCTTTAAAGATGGGCAGCGAGGAGGCTTGCCGAATGTTCAGTGGGAGGTCATTCCAGAGAGTTGGACCAGCAACAGAAAAGGCTCGATCCCCTCTGAGCCTCAGTTTAGTTCTTGGTACGTCTAGCAAAGACTGGTCCACAGACCTGAGGCGCCGGGCAGGGGTGTAGGGGCGTATGAGCTCAGAGAGGTAAGGTGGCGCGAGATTATTCAGAGATTTGAAAACAAAGAGGAGGATCTTTAAAATAATTCTAAAATGAATGGGGAGCCAGTGAAGGGATGCCAAAGTAGGAGTTATATGCTCCCTCTTACGAGTACCAGTCAAGAGGCGAGCAGCGGCATTCTGTACCAGCTGAAGGCGCTTGATGGAGGACTGGCTGACTCCAAAGTACAGGGCGTTGCAGTAATCGAGCCGGGATGTGACAAAGGCATGAATTACTGTCTCAAAGTGTTCATGTGAGAGGAAAGGTTTTATTTTGGCCAGCTGTCTAAGGTGAAAGAAGCTGGATTTAACAACGGCACCAATTTGCCGATCGAGTTTGAAATCACTGTCCAGTTTAAGTCCCAAGTTTGAGACCGTTGATTTCAGATAAGGAGATAGGGGGCCCAAGTCTACAGGATGGAATGTACAAGGTCCACTGGGGCCAAACAATATCACCTCTGTCTTCTTTTCGTTGAACTTCAAGAAATTTTGTGCCATCCAGGTTTTGATTTCTTCCAGACAGGATAGGAGTGGCCTTAATGAGAAGGTGTCTTTCTTGCTCAGTGGGACATAGATCTGGCAGTCATCTGCATAGCAGTGGAAAGGAATACCATGTTTCCTTAAGATGGAACCCAATGGGAGCAGATACAGCGAGAACAGCAGAGGCCCCCGACTTGAGCCCTGTGGAACACCACATGACAGGGGAGCAGTGCGTGATTCAGAGCAGCCAAGGCTGACAAAAAAGGTCCTGTCAGCTAGATAGGACCTAAACCAATCAAGAGCACTCCCGCCAATGCCCACCAAGTGCTGCAAACGAGTCAGCAGAATACTGTGATCCTCTGTATCAAATGCTGCAGTTAAGTCCAATAAAACCAGACACACGTGGTCTCCAGAGTCATTTGCCAGGAGGATGTCATTAGAAACGCGTAACAGGGCTGACTCCGTGCTATGCATCGTCTTGAAACCTGACTGGAAGACCTCCAAGATGTTATGTTCATCCAAGAAAAGTTTCAACTGCATGTGCACCACTTTTTCCAGAATTTTGGAAATGAAAGGCAGTTTGGAAATGGGTCTGTAACTTGACAGCTCATCTGGATCAAGACCAGGTTTCTTGATCAAGGGTTGGACCACAGCATGTTTAAACTGTTGGGGAACTACACCAGAAGAAAGGCTGCTGTTGATGATATCCAAGACCGATGCACCAACACTCGGGAGAACCTCCGGAAAGAAGCTTGGGGGAAGAGAGTCGCAAGGGGAGCCAGATGGCTTCGTCTGGCGAACTACATCCTCCAAAAGCGCCAAGGACACAGTATCAAAAGAATTTAGGACAGCTGAACATGGAACATGGACAGAGGGGTCAGATGCGGTATTTGGGACCGGAATCCTAGCTGTAGAGACCTTATCAATAAAGAACTGAAGGAATCTGTTGCACATCTCGGCTGAAGAATCCGAGCAAGTAGGCAGAGGGGGTTTGAGTACAGAATCTATCGTTTTAAATAGTGCACGAGGGTTGTGACGGTTGGCTAGAATAAGGTCCGACAGATATTCTCTTTTGGCCTCTTTTACTGTGAGCTGGTAGATACGCCAGCTGTCTTTCCAAATTTGAGAAGAGACATGCAATTTGTCTCTTTTCCACTTGCGTTCAGCTTTGCGACACTCCTGCCTAGCTGCGCGGGTAATGTCTTTAAACCATGGCTCGGATTTAGGCTTTGGCAGCACAATTTTTGAAGGAGCCACCAAATCCAGGATGGCCCGGCATGACGAGTCGAACCAAGAGGTGAGTTCCTCTGTGTTAGACGAGGGTACGCAAAGGTTATTAAAGGCATCAGAGAAACGACTAGCAGTGTGAGGGTTAAAAATTCGGCGTTTACAACTAGGAGCGCCAGATTTCACAGCAGCATGCGATAAGACTACGTCAAATAAAACTGCCATGTGATCAGAAATTCCATTTTCAAGGACTTCCAGATTTGACACCGTTATACCATGAGCAAGGACAAGGTCTAAAATATGTCCTTGTTCGTGTGTCGGGCTGGTCACATACTGCACAAAATTAAAAGAGTCGATAAGTCTTAAGAAGTCTTTTGCTAGCGTTTTTTCCGGACAACATACATGGATATTAAAATCCCCCATTAGGAGAATACGATCATATCTCAGCCTGATTTCCGCAAGAAAGCTTGAAAAGTCGCTTAAAAAGTCTTTGTTGTATTTAGGAGGACGGTAAATGACAGCACAAAGCACCGGGAAAACACGACCAACTTCAAAGAAGGTTGCTTCAAAGCTGTTGGCAGATGTGGTGAATGTGCACCGTTTACATTTGAAATTGTTCTTAAAAATGCTTACCGTACCTCCACCACGTCCTGATGTCCTCGGGGTATCGAGGAAATCACAGTCAGGTGGTAACAATTCAATCAAAGCTTTGTACTCACCGGTACCTGCCCAAGTCTCCGTCAGACACAAAAAATCCAAGTCATTGGAAAGAAAATACTCCCTCAGAATATGGGTCTTGTTAACATGTAAGCCACAAAACGCCCACTAGTTCACTAGTAAGATCATTTTGAGGCTTACTAGTTGACATGTAAGCCACAAAACCTCCACTAGTTCACTAGTAAGATCATTTTAAAGCTTACTAGTGAACATGTAAGCCACAAAACGCCCACTAGTTCACTAGTAAGATCATTTTGAGGCTTACTAGTTGACATGTAAGACACAAAACGCCCAATAGTTCACTAGTAAGGTCATTTTGACGCTTACTAGTGAACATGTAAGCCACAAAACGCTCACTAGTTCACTAATAAGGTCATTTTGACGCTTACTAGTGAACATGTAAGCCACAAAACGCCCACTAGTTCACTAGTAAGATCATTTTGAGGCTTACTAGTGAACATGTAAGGCCATAAATGTGCCCACTAGTTCACTAGTAATATCATTTTGAGGCTTACTAGTTGACATGTAAGCCACAAAACGCCCACTAGTTCACTAGTAAGATCATTTTGACGCTTACTAGTGAACATGTAAGCCATAAAACGCCCACTAGTTCACTAGTAAGATCATTTTGACGCTTACTAGTGAACATATAAGGCCATAAATGTGCCCACTAGTTCACTAGTAAGATCATTTTGAGGCTTACTAGTTGACATGTAAGCCACAAAACGCCCACTAGTAAGATCATTTTGACGCTTACTAGTGAACATGTAAGCCACAAAACGCCCACTAGTTCACTAGTAAGATCATTTTGACGCTTACTAGTTAACATGCAAGCCACAAAACGCTCACTAGTTCACTAGTAAGGTCATTTTGACACTTACTAGTGAACATATAAGACACAAAACGCCCACTCGTTCACTAGTAAGATCATTTTGAGGCTTACTAGTTGACATGTAAGCCACAAAACGCCCACTAGTTCACTAGTAAGATCATTTTGACGCTTACTAGTGAACATGTAAGCCGCAAAACGCCCACGAGTTCACTCGTAAGATTATTCTGAGGCTTACTAGTGAACATGTAAGCCACAAAACGCCCATGAGTTCACTAGTAAGATCATTTTGACACTTACTAGTTAACATGTAAGGCCATAAATGTGCCCGCTAGTTCACTAGTAAGATCATTTTTAGGCTTACTAGTTGACATGTAAGCCACAAAACGCCCACTAGTTCACTAGTAAGATCATTTTGAGGCTTACTAGGGAACATGTAAGCCACAAAACGCCCACTAGTTCACTCGTAAGATCATTTTGACAGTTACTACTGAACATGTAAGCCACAAAACGCCCACTAGTAAGATCATTTTGACGCTTACTAGTGAACATGTAAGCCACAAAACGCCCACTAGTTCACTAGTAAGATCGTTTTGACGCTTACTAGTTAACATGCAAGCCACAAAACGCTCACTAGTTCGGTCATTTTGACGCTTACTAGTGAACATAAGACACAAAACGCCCACTCGTTCACTAGTAAGATCATTTTCAGTCTTACGAGTTAACATGTAAGCCGCAAAACGCCCACTAGTTCACTCGTAAGATCATTTTGACGCTTACTAGTGAACATATAAGGCCATAAATGTGCCCACTAGTTCACTAGTAAGATCATTTTGAGGCTTACTAGTTGACATGTAAGCCACAAAAGGCCCACTAGTTCACTAGTAAGATCATTTTGAGGCTTACTCGTGAACATGTAAGCCACAAAACGGCCACTAGTTCACTAGTAAGATCATTTTGAGGCTTACTAGTTGACATGTAAGCCACAAAACGCTCACTAGTTCACTAGTAAGGTCATTTTGACGCTTACTAGTGAACATGTAAGCCGCAAAACGCCCACTAGTTTACTCGTAAGATCATTTTGACGCATACTAGTGAAAATATAAGGCCATAAATATGCCCACTAGTTCACTAGTAAGTTCATTTTGACGCTTACCAGTGAATATGTAAGCCACAAAACGCTCACTAGTTCAGTAGTCAGGTTATTTTGACGCTTACTAGTCAACATCTAAGCCGCAAAACGCTCACTAGTAAGGTCATTTTGACGCTTACTAATGAACATGTAAGCCACAAAACGCCCACTATTTCACTAGTAAGATCATTTTGAGGCTTACTAGTTGACACGTAAGCCACAAAACACCCACTAGTTCACTAGTAAGATAATTTTGAGGCTTACTAGTGAACATGTAAGCCGCAAAACGCCCACTAGTTCACTAGTAAGATCATTTTGAGGCTTACTAGTGAACATGTAAGCCACAAAACGCCCACTAGTTCACTAGTAAGATCATTTTGAGGCTTACTAGTTGACATGTAAGCCACAAAACGCCCACTAGTTCACTAGTAAGATAATTTTGAGGCTTACTAGTGAACATGTAAGCCGCAAAACGGCCACTAGTTCACTAGTAAGATCATTTTGAGGCTTACTAGTGAACATGTAAGCCGCAAAACGCCCACTAGTTCACTAGTAAGATCATTTTGAGGCTTACTAGTGAACATGTAAGCCACAAAACGCTCACTAGTTCACTAGTAAGGTCATTTTGACGCTTACTAGTGAACATGTAAGCCACAAAACGCCCACTAGTTCACTAGTAAGGTCATTTTGAGGCTTACTAGTTGACATGTAAGCCGCAAAACGCCCACTAGTTCACTCGTAAGATCATTTTGACGCTTACTAGTGAACATATAAGGCAATAAATGTGCCCACTAGTTCACTAGTAAGATCATTTTGAGGCTTACTAGTGAACATGTAAGCCACAAAACGCCCATGAGTTCACTAGTAAGATCATTTTCACGCTTACTAGTGAACATGTAAGCCGCAAAACGCCCACTAGTTCACTCGTAAGATCATTTTGACACTTACTAGTTAACATGTAAGGCCATAAATGTGCCCGCTAGTTCACTAGTAAGATCATTTTGAGGCTTACTAGTGAACGTGTAAGCCACAAAACGCCCACTAGTTCACTCGTAAGATCATTTTGACAGTTACTAGTGAACATGTAAGCCACAAAACGCCCACTAGTAAGATCATTTTGAGGCTTACTAGTGAACATGTAAGCCACAAAACGCCCACTAGTTCACTAGTAAGATCGTTTTGACGCTTACTAGTTAACATGCAAGCCACAAAACGCTCACTAGTTCGGTCATTTTGACGCTTACTAGTGAACATATAAGACACCAAACGCCCACTCGTTCACTAGTAAGATCATTTTCAGGCTTACTAGTTAACATGTAAGCCGCAAAACGCCCACTAGTTCACTCGTAAGATCATTTTGACGCTTACTAGTGAACATATAAGGCCATAAATGTGCCCACTAGTTCACTAGTAAGATCATTTTGAGTCTTACTAGTTGACATGTAAGCCACAAAACGCCCACTAGTTCACTAGTAAGATCATTTTGAGGCTTACTCGTGAACATGTAAGCCACAAAACGGCCACTAGTTCACTAGTAAGATCATTTTGAGGCTTACTAGTTGACATGTAAGCCACAAAACGCCCACTAGTTCACTAGTAAGATCGTTTTGAGGCTTACTAGTGAACATGTAAGCCACAAAACGCCCACTAGTTCACTAGTAAGATCATTTTGAGGCTTACTAGTTGACATGTATGCCGCAAAACGCCCACTAGTTCACTAGTAAGGTCATTTTGACGCTTACTAGTGAACATGTAAGCCGCAAAACGCCCACTAGTTTACTCGTAAGATCATTTTGACGCTTACTAGTGAAAATATAAGGCCATAAATATGCCCACTAGTTCACTAGTAAGTTCATTTTGACGCTTACCAGTGAACATGTAAGCCACAAAACGCTCACTAGTTCAGTAGTCAGGTCATTTTGACGCTTACTAGTCAACATCTAAGTCGCAAAATGCTCACTAGTTCACTAGTAAGGTCATTTTGACGCTTACTAGTGAACATGTAAGCCACAAAACGCCCACTATTTCACTAGTAAGATCATTTTGAGGCTTACCAGTTGACACGTTAGCCACAAAACACCCACTAGTTCACTAATAAGATAATTTTGAGGCTTACTAGTGAACATGTAAGCCGCAAAACGCCCACTAGTGAACTAGTAAGATCATTTTGAGGCTTACTAGTGAACATGTAAGCCACAAAACGCCCACTAGTTCACTAGTAAGATCATTTTGAGGCTTACTAGTGAACATGTAAGCCGCAAAACGCCCACTAGTAAGATCATTTTGACGCTTAATAGTGAACATGTAAGGCCATAAATATGCCCACTAGTTCACTAGTAAGATCATTTTTACGCTTACTAGTGAACATGTAAGGCCATAAATGTGCCCACAGAAGCCATATTTCCATCAACAGGCATAATAAATTATGATCTTAAATGGCCAAGGTAAGCGGATGCTTCACAAAGAAAATGACCTCGGTTCAAATTGAATATCGTCCTGTGGTTCTCTTAATTAAACGCACATGGGCCGTATCAACAAACATTCAGCGACTAAACTGCACTTGAAACGCATGCAAATTGGGAGAATTTTGGCGAAATATCAATAATTAGTCAAGCGGGGGCTCCCCCTGATATGCATGATGCCTCGCAGCTTTCATAGCGAGACTGCCTTCATAATGATTTACGTGGTTTGTTAATGTTTACGTGCGTGATTTACATTTCAATGTAAAATAAAGGCTTATGCCTCGTGGCTTTACTTGTCATTGCGAGTCCGACTTGCGTGCTAATTGTTCGTATGGAACAAGTTGTACAAGAATTAGGTCAAATGTAATGAGCCAAATAAACTTGTTTTTTTTTCTCCATTTCAGTGACATTCTCGTTTTCAAAACAAAGCTCACATTTTTCATTGCCACTAAGACTATTGTGACATGTCCTCAATTAGTGGCTGTCCCTCTATTACAGTCGACACCATAGCCCAAACACCTCACAGTGTGGCATCTTGTGTCTAACAACTATATTGAATTGAAAGGAGATTCATTTATTCAGGCCAAAGTACTGTCTGAAGGCCTTTCCAAACTGCATTTGGTCAGCTTGGTGTTTGCTGTGTGGGGTGGGGGGGTACAAGGACGACAGCGTCCGGGTGCAAGCTTGCTCATATTTGGAAGTGCTTGCATGGTAGACAACCAGGAAGTAACAAAGAGGCTTTTTCTCGCTGGTTGGTCTGTTGCTGTTCGTACTCATCACACAGACAGCCTTTCTCCGATTGGATGAAAATGCTGACATCACCGCTGAATATTTCTTGTGTTGAGGGCACGACATCCCACCCTTGAGCTCTTGTAATTCATACACAATGAATGGGTTCGTCAACGGTATATTGTGCATTGCTAAGTGCAACGTGAGAACTCCCACAAATAAATCTAATTTCAATTTATCATTTGTCCCCCCCAAAAAAGCCTTCTTCCACCTGCAGTTGAGCGAATAAACATCTGGTGCCACTACGGTCAGCTAACCTTGATGGTGTTGTGTTGATACTTCATGGAGAGTGAAATTAAGGGAGTGTAACAAACTCTAAGGCAAACATTAACATACATGGAAGAGTAAAAGTCACCTCTAAGGGTCGTGACCACACCGATCTTCCAGTGCAAGATCATACATAAGAAGCCTACTTCTGACATTTCAATGGATTTCCAGGCCCATTTTGATTTCTTTTTGGACAAATGACATGAAATTAGGGTAAAATTTTAGATAAGTACCAGCTCAAACAGATGAGATTTCTTTATTTTCTTTCACAATGTAGCATTTTCGGGTTTATTAGCACCGTTATGTAAGGGCAGTGTTGCCACATATACCTTAAAAAAGGACCTCAGTCATTTGACGAATAACTTAATTTTAAAGGACCCATGTTAGATTACATGTTATTATATTAAAGTCGCTATATTTTTGATTTTATGAATGTGGGCAAGTCCAAACATGTCCGAACATCCTCATCAAAGACAAATGGAGTAAAATCCAAAATATATCAAGTGGACTTTTTG